>NC_142469.1:82806750-85306750 GCF_049115385.1 Moschus berezovskii | reverse complement strand
GTAGAGACTTCCATTTCCCCATAATAACACTTACGCTTTCCTCGGAGATTCTTTTTCTGTCTTATATGATCCAAGGGGTGCTCCACCCAAAGCTCCACTGATTAGATATAATGTCTTCAGCTCAGTTGAGTCACTCAGTAATGTCAAACACTTTGCGACCCAATGGACTGAAGAACGGCAGGCTTCCCTGTCCATCACCAACTCCTGGAGCTTGCTCAAACACATACTCATAGAGTTGATGATGTCATCCAACCATCTCATCCTCTGTCGTCCCCTTCTCCTCCTGCCTTCAATCTTTCCCAGCATCAGGGTCTTTAAAGTGAGTCAGTTCCAACACAGAAATACAAAGATCATAAGAGACTACTATCAGCAATTATATGCCAATAAAATGGACAACTTGGAAGAAATGGACAAATTTTTAGAAAAGTACAACTTTCCAAAACTGAACCAGGAAGAAATAGAAAATCTGAACAGACCCATCACAAGCACGGAAATTGAAACTGTAATAGGAAATCTTCCATCAAACAAAAGCCCAGGTCCGGATGGCTTCACAGCTGAATTCTACCAAAAATTTAGAGAAGAACTAACACCTATCCTACTCAAACTCTTCCAGAAAATTGCAGAGGAAGGTAAACTTCCAAACTCATTCTATGAGGCCACCATCACCCTAATCCCAAAACCTGGTAAAGACCCCACAAAAAAAGAGAACTACAGGCCAATATCACTGATGAAATAGATGCAAAAATCCTTAACAAAATTCTAGCATTCAGAATCCAACAACACATTTAAAAGATCATACATCATGACCAAGTGGACTTTATCCCAGGGATGCAAGGATTCTTCAATATCCTCAAATCAATCAATGTAATACACCACATTAACAAATTGAAAAATAAAAACCATATGATTATCTCAATAGATGCAGAGAAAGCCTTTGACAAAATTCAACATCCATTCATGATCAAAACCCTCCAGAAGGCGGGAACAGAAGGAACATTCCTCAACATAATAAAAGCTATATATGACAAACCCACAGCAAACATTATCCTCAATGGTGAAAAACTGAAAGCGTTTCCCCTAAAGTCAAGAACAAGACAAGGGTGCTCACTCTCACCACTACTATTCAACATAGTTTTGGAAGTTTTGGCCACAGCAATCAGAGCAGAAAAAGACATAAAAGGAATCCAAATCAGAAAAGAAGTAAAACTCTCACTGTTTGCTGATGACATGATCCTCTACACAGAAAACCCTAAAGACTCTACCAGAAAATTACTAGAGCTAATTAATGAATATAGTAAAGTTGCAGGATATAAAATCAACACACAGAAATCCCTTGCATTCCTATACACTAATAATGAGAAAATAGAAAGAGAAATTGAGGAAACAATTCCATTCACCGTTGCAACAAAAAGAATAAAATACTTAGGAATATATCTACCTAAAGAAACAAAAGATCTATATATAGAAAACTATAAAACATTGGTGAAAGAAATCAGAGAGGACACTAATAGATGGAGAAATATACCGTGTTCATGGACTGGAAGAATAAATATTGTGAAAATGAATATATTACCCAAAGCAATTTATAAGCTCAATGAAATCCCTATCAAGCTACCGACAGTGTTTTTCACAGAGCTAGAACAAATAATTTCACAATTTGTATGGAAATACAAAAAACCTCGAATAGCCAAAGCAATCTTGAGGAAGAAGAATGGAACTGGGGGAATCAACCTGCCAGACTTCAGGCTCTACTACAAAGCCACAGTCATCAAGACAGTTTGGTACTGGCATAAAGACAGAAATATAGACCAATGGAACAAAATAAAAAGCCCAGAGATAAATCCATGCACCTATGGACACCTTATCTTTGACCAGGGAGGCAAGAATATTCAATGGAGAAAAACAATCTCTTTAACAAGTGGTGCTGGGAAAACTGGTCAATCACTTGTAAAAGAATGAAACTAGAACACTCCCTAACACCATACACAAAAATAAACTCAAAAAGGATTAAAGATCTAAATGTAAGACCAGAAAGTATAAAACTCCTAGAGGAGAACATAGGCAAAACACTCTCCAACATAAATCACAGCAGGATCCTCCATGACCCACCTCCCAGAATATTGGAAATAAAACCAAAATAAACAAATGGGACCTAATTAAAATTAAAAGCTTCTTCACAGCAAAGGAAACTATAAGCAAGGTGAAAAGACAGCCTACAGAATGGGAGAAAATAATAGCAAATGAAGCAACTGACAAAGGATTAATATCAAAAATATACAAGCAGCTCCTGCAGCTCAATTCCAGAAAAATAACGACTCAATCAAAAAATGGCCAAAGAACTAACAGACATTTCTCCAAAGACATACAGATGGCTAACAAACACATGAAAAGATGTTAACATCACTCATAATCAGAGAAATGCAAATCAAAACCACAATGAGATACCATTTCATGCCAGTCAGAATGGCTGCTATCCAAACATCTACAAGCAATAAATGCTGGAGAGGGTGTGGAGAAAAGGGAACCCTTTTACACTGTTGGTGGGAATGCAAACTAGTACAACCACTATGGAGAACAGTGTGGAGATTCCTTAAAAAACTGGAAATAGAACTGCCATACGACCCAGCAATCGCACTCCTGGGCATACACACCAAGAAAACCAGAATGGAAAGAGACACATGTACTCCAATGTTCATCGCAGCACTGTTTATAATAGCCAGGACATGGAAGCAACCTAGATGTCCACCTGCAGACGAATGGATAAGAAAACCATGGTACATATACACAATGGAGTATTACTCAGCCATTAAAAAGAATACATTTGAATCAGTTCTAATGAGGTGGATGAAACTGGAGCCTATTATACAGAGTGAAGTAAGCCAGATAGAAAAACACCAATACAGTTTATTAACGCATATATATGGAATTTAGAAAGATGATAACGATTACCCTGTATACGAGACAGCAAAAGAGATACAGATGTATAGAACAGTCTTTTGGACTCTGTGGGAGAGGACGAGGGTGGGATGATTTGGGAGAATGGCACTGAAACATGTATATTATCATATGTGAAGCGAATTGCCAGTCCAAGTTCGATGCATGATACAAGAGGCTCGGGGCTGGTGTACTGGGATGAACCAGAGGGATGGGATGGGGAGGGAGGTGGGAGGGAGGTTCAAGATGGGGAACATATGTACATCGGGGCAGATTCATGTCAATGAATGGCAAAACCAATACAACAATATAAAGTAATTAGCCTCCAGTTAAAATAAATTTTAAAAAAAACAAAATAAATAAAGTTTTAAAAAAATAAGAAATAAAATGAGTCAGTTCATTGCATAAGGTGGCTAAAATATTGGAGCTTCAGCTTCAGCATCAGTTCTTAAAATGTATATTCAGAACTGATTCCCTTTAGGATTGATTGGTTTGATCTCCTTGCTGTCCAAGGGACTCTCAAGAGACTTCTCCAACACATTTTAAAAGCATCAATTCTTTGGCACTCAGCTTTCTTTATGGTCCAACTCTTACATCCATACATGACTTTTGGAAAAACTATAGCTTTGACTAGATGGACATAGGTCAGCAAAGTAATGTCTATGCTTTCTAATATGCTGTGTAGGTTGGTCATAGTTTTTCCTCCAAGAAGCAAGCATCTTTTTATTTCATGGCTACAGTCACCATCTGCAGTGATTTTGGAGCCCCAAAAAATAAATTCTGCCACTGCTTCCCCTGTTTCCCTTGTTTCCCCATCTATTTGCCATGAAGTGATGAAACCAGATGCCATGATCTTAGTTTTCTGAATGTAGAGTTTTAAGTCAACTTTTTCACTCTCCTATTTCACTTTCAACAAGAGGCTCTTTAGTTCTTTTTTGCTTTCTTCCTTAAGGGTGGTGTCATCTGCAAATCTGAGATTATTGATATTTCTCCTGGCAATCTTGATTCAGATTGTGCTTCATCCAATCCGGCATTTCAAGTGATGTACTCTCTATATATGTTAAATAAGCAGGGTGACAATATACAGCCTTGACATACTCCTTTCCCAATTCGGAACCAGTCTGTTTTTCCATGTCCTGTTCTAACTGTTGCTTCCTGACCTGCATACAGATTTCTCAGGAGGCAGGTAATGCAGTCTGGTAGTCCCATCTCTTACAGAATTTCCCACAGTCTATTGTGATCCACACAGTCAAAGGATTTGACGTGGTCAATAAAGCATAAGTAGGTATTTTTCTGGAACCCTCTTGTTTTTTCTATGATCCAACGGATGTTGGCAATTTGATCTCTGGTTCCTCTGCCTTTTCTAAATCCAGCTTGAACATCTGGAAGTTCACAGTTCATGTACTGTTGAGCCTGGCATGGAAATTTTGAGCATTACTTTGCTAGCGTGTGAGATGAGTGCACTTTTGCGGTAGTTTGAATACTCTTTGGCATTGCCTTTCTTTGGGATTGGAATGAAAGCTAAACTTTTCCACTCTGTGGCCACTGCTGTGTTTTCTAAATTTGCTGGCATATTGAATGCAGCACTTTCACAGCATCATCTTTTAGGATTTGAAATAGCTCAACTGGAATTCCATCACCTCCACTAGCTTTGTTCATAGTGATGCTTTCTAAGGCTCACTTGACTTTGTATCCCAGGATGTCTGGCTCTAAGTGGGTGATCACACCATTGTGGTTATCTGGGTCCTGAAGGTCTTTTTTGTATAGTTCTTCTGTATAGTTTTGGGACCTCCTCTTAATATCTTCTGAAGACTATTAGTTCATGAGACCCTTCTTGCCACAGTGACTTTTCAAAAGTAACCATAATATTGCAACATGTGCTCCAGCAGCCCAGTTTACTTATTGAGTCTGTGATTTGCTAAGAACAAAATTAATTCACATAGATTGGCCCTCAATATTGCACAGATGTTACCAAATAGAAACTGGGCTTGACTCTATTATACTGTAGACTAGGAACTGCTGGAACCCACCCTGTTCCCTCGTTTGACTTTGTGAAGGTCAAATGGATGAAAGTAGAACCAGGAGATGGAATGGGCCAGGGCACAGGTGACAGCAACATACAAGAAGCACTTGATAAATAAGGTGTAGATACATGGAGATCTCAGGAGGGTGCATAAGACAATTCTTTCTTTCCATATTAGAAAATAATGACTTCAGAGGATAAAAATAAGATTGTGGTGCAGAAAACTTTTCTGTAGGAGAGAGACAATGTGATTTTTGAAGCAGAACTCATCTTTGACTATGTATGGTGTGATCACTCAACTAGAGCCAGTCATCCTGGAATGTGAAGTCAAGTGGGCCTTAGGAAGCAGCACTATGAACAAAGCTAGTGGAGGTCATAGAATTCCAGTTGAGCTATTTCAAATCATGAAAGATGATGACGTGAAAGTGCTGCACTCAACATGCCAGCAAATTTGGAAAACTCAGCAATGGCCACAGGACTGGAAAAGGTCAGTTTTCATTCCAATCCCAAAGAAAGGCAATGCCAAAGAGTGCTCAAACTACCATCCAATTGCACTCATCAGAAAATTGCATGGACAGAGGAGCCGGGTCGGCTGCCGTCTATGGGGTCACACAGAGTCGGACACAACTGAAGCGACTTAGCAGCAGCAGCAGCAGCAGCATACGCTAGTAAAGTAATGCTTAAATTTTTCCAATCCAGGCTTCAGCAATACATGAACCATGAACTTCCAGATGTTTAAGCTGGATTTAGACAAGGCAGAAGAACCAGAGTTCCAATTGCCAACATCTGCTGTATCATCAAAAAAGCAAGAGTTTCAGGAAAACATCTATTTCTGCTTTATTGACTATGCCAAAGCCTTTGACTGTGGGATCACAATAAACTGTGGAAAATTCTGAAAGAGATGAGCATACCAGACCACCTGACCTGCCTCTTGAGAAACTTGTATGCAGGTCAGGAAGCAACAGTTGGAACTGGACATGGAACAACAGACTGGTTCCAAATATGAAAAGGGATACGTCAAGGCTGTATATTGTCACCCTACTTATTTAACTTATATGCAGAGTACATCATGAGAAATGCTGGGCTGGAGGAAGCACAAGCTGGAATCAAGATAGCTGGGAGAAATATCAATAACCTCAGATATGCAGATGACACCACCCTTATGGCAGAAAGTGAAGAAGAACTAAGAGCCTCTTGTTGAAAGTGAAAGAGGAGAGTGACAAAGTTGGCTTAAAGCTCAACATTCAGAAAACTAAGATCATGGCATCTGGTCCCATCACTTCATGGCAAATAGGTGGGGAAACAGTGGAAACAGTGGCTGACTTTATTTTTCTGGGCTCCAAAATCACTGCAAATGGTGATTGCAGCCATGAAATTAAAAGATACTTACTCCTTGGAGGGAAAGTTATGACCAACCTAGACAGCATATTAAAAAGAAGAGACATTACTTTGTTAACAAAGGTCCGTCTAGTCAAGGCTATGTTTTTTCCCGTGGTCATGTATGGATGTAAGAGTTGGACTGTGAAGAAAGCTGATCGCCAAAGAATTGATGCTTTTGAACTGTGGTGCTGGAGAAGACTCTTAAGAGTCCCTTGGATTGCAAGGAGATCCAACCAGTCCATCCTAAAGGAGATCAGACTTGGCTGTTCACTGGAAGCACTGATGTTGAAGCTGAAACTCCAATACTTTGGCCACCTGATGCGAAGAGCAGACTCATTGGAAAAGACCCTGATGTTGGGAAAGATTGAGGGCAGGAGGAGAAGGTTATGACTGAGGATGAGATGGTTGGATGGCATCACTGATTCAATGGACATGGGCTTGGGTGAACTCTGGGAGTTGGTGATGGACAGGGAGGCCTGGAGTGCTGCGGTTCATGGGGTCACAAAGATTTGGACACGACTGAGCTACTGAACTGAAGTGAAAAGAGACTGAAGACCGGTAAATGAGTTTGGTGTTGTTTTCTTTCCAGGAAAGATAGATAAGATTCAAAACTGAAGTAGAAAGAAAGAGAAGAAAAGAGGAGAACTGGCCAATATCACTGAGATAGAATTAGCAGGATATGGGAATTGAGAATGATAGAAATACAGGCTGCATTCCAAGTTGAATCTTGAGAGGAAGAATGAATAATGAGATCAATCACCAAAATAGGAAGTACAAGAAAAGGAGCAAGCTTGGGTGAAAAAGATATTGAGCTCTGTTTCAATCACATTAAACTTTAAGGACTTTGACTTATGCTAGTGAAAAGACTCAATGGTAATTTAAAAGTTGTTGCAGATGAGGTTTTGAAATCTTTTATAATTCATCTGTAAATGTCCATGTATATACATGAGTTAAAGGGAGTGAGTATTATAGGATAAATGTTAACCATGTGACTCAAGAAAGAAAGAATAATAAAATATAATCATAGAGGTAAGAGAACCTTGAATCCTGAAACCTAAGGGGAATTGAGAATGCATCAAGGAGGGTATAATTAACACTATTAAAAACAGTGGAATTTTTTTTAAAGATAAATAATTTACCATTATTGTATTTTCAATAAAGACATTTTTGGCACTCCAGATGAAAACTGTTTTAATGAAGAGACTGTTTTTCCCATTAGATTCAGAACTACAGGTGGGGTAAGCAAATGGAAACTTTGAAAATAAACCAATAGTTCAATAAAGTTGGCAGCAAATTGACAGAAATGGATGGTAGTGTCTTGAGGGTATAGGACAGAATGCTTTGGTTTAGGATTTTTGCTTCTTTGCCAGTTAATGTGGGAGATAATTATATTTTTATACTGCCTGGGAAGATCCAGTAGGAAAAAATATGGCTTGAAATATGGGGGAAAAATGATGTAGCTGATATAGTAAAGTCCCTGTTGAAGCAGGAGAGAATGAACTTTAAAACCAGAGATTAGAGGGAGGAAGTAAGAATGGATGGAGCTGGGTTTAACTGAGTGACCTGGGCCTGGGGATGGTGGTGGGGATGGTTTTGTGATGACATGGACTTGATAAAGATATGGGGAGTTGCAGAGGTATACCAAAACAGGGAACTGAAGATAGTTCCTCTCCAATGAATGAATTTAATGAGTGAATAAACAAACAAACAAAAAAAGTTCTATTTGAACTGAAAGCCTGGGGACAACAAGTGTTCTGCAAGTGAATGAAGAGCGTTTTAGGCAAATGTAAGAGTGTATGCAAAGATGCAGAAGAGTAACCGACTTTCTCTATTTCTACCCAACAGTGGGATGTACAAAGAGTTGAGTGTGGTTTAGGATAATGATGGAAAATAAGACTGAGGAAGGTTTTAGAGATAGATTGTTTGCATTCAGAATGAGATAGTGATTATTTTCATCTGTTCTAAAGAATCTCTATGTAGAGGAGCGATTGTGTCAGATTTCTTTTCAGAAATGTAGTACTAGCAGCTGGGCAAAAACTGATTAGTTGGGTTGGAGAAAAAAAAGCTAGATTCCCAAGGTTTTTTTGAGACAGAATCTACATTTGATAACTGAATGAGTGTGTCCTGAAGAAAGGGAACAGTAAAGCATAACTTTAACAGAAGAAAGAGAGCATACTGAAGGTATGTATTAAACCAAGACTCGCTCTAAAGCCCACCTGGCTTTTCACTTCTCTGTTCAAGTGAAAATATGCTTATTATAGTCAATTCATTATGGAAAACTAGTGTGTATATACCACTTATATTTAATGCTTCTTTCTTTTTCTTTTTTGTTAGGACAATTGCTTTACAGTGTTGTGGTAGTTTCTGCTGTGTAACAACATGAATCAGCTCTAAGAGGACATATACTCTCTCCTACATGAGCATCCCTCCCACATATTTAAAAATAATTTTGTGTCCATGATCTTCCAGATACTCTAGAAAGCACTGATTATATGAATAAATCTCAATTCCTGCCCCCCAACATTTTCATAACCTTCTAGGGAAAACAGTGAATACATACAAATGAAATGATGCAATATTAGAAATATGCATATTTTGGTGTAAAAGCAAAAAGAGAGTGCCTGGTTGCTCTGTGCATGAGGAAAGATTTCACAAAGATTAATTTGAAGGATGGCTTAGAGAATAAGTTGTCATTTTTATAGGCAGATGAAGAGAAGATGTGCTAAGAAGAGCAGCAAGGGGAGCAGACATCTCATTAGAACAGAAAAATTCCTTTAAAGGTAGAAGAGAGCAAGCTTTTGGAAGAATTATTTATAAGGAAATATAGCGGTGTGAACCTGAATGAGCAAAATGTATCAAAACAAAAAGCTTTAAATGCCGTATCGTTGTCTTTTTTCCTTATGATGATTAAAATGATGATATTGCATGTACAGCCACTTTGTCGTGTCTGACTCTTTGCAACCATATAGACTATAGCCTGCCAGGCTCTTCTGTCCACAGGATTTTTCTGGCAAGAATACCGGAGTGGATTGTGATTTCCTCCTGCAGGGGATCTTCCCTACCCAGGAATCAAACCTGTATATCCTGCTTGACAGGTGGATTCTTTACCTCTGAGTGCCTCTGGAATCCTGCTGATGGTATTAGGGCTAAAATGAATATTTATCATGTACTTACCATGTGCCAACTGTTGTGATAGTTTAGATTTATAAAGATTAATTCATTTCTTTCTCCCAGTCAGCCTATAAGTCCAGTATTAATACTGTTTTGCATATTAGGAAAAGGAGGGTCAGAGAGGTTAAATAGATTGCCCAAATTCACCAACTCTTAAGTGGAGAAGCCAGCATTCAAATCCAAGTTGTCTACCTCTGTAATGTTAACCACTCAATCAGACTGCCCCTGAGAGATTGGGGAAAACTTAAAGGATGATGAATTTGACTTACTTATTTCAACTAATATTTCTGAAGTTGGGAAGATAGCTTAAATATCAGGAACTGATTATTAGAAAGCTTCTGTAGTGTTTCAGGCAGCCAAAGTAAGTATGGTTATGACAGTGAGGATAAAGGACAGTCATGATAAAGGACAGGATAAAGGAGAGATTTGAGACCAGAATTGTCAGAACCTACCAATTGATTGGCACACTGAGGGGAAAAAAAGGATGATAAAAATAAGGTGTCAGAGAAGAGAAAAAATAGATATGGTTAAGTAGAAGCAGATGGATAATCTGAAACGTATTATCTGTGACTGGTCTGTTAGATACCCAAGCAAAACTCAGTAGTTCACAAGTATACTTATAGGGTGAATCTCTTTGATGTAAGACAATGGATAGGGCTTTATATGGAGATTCAGTAGTCATCAAAGTAGAACAGATATTTATTTTTATTTTATTTATATATTTTTATTGGAGGCTAATTACTTTACATTAATATATTGGCTGTTTTTGCCATACACTGACACGAATCCGCCCCGGGTGTACATGTGTTCCCCCTCCTGAACCCCCCTCCCACCTCCCTCCTCCCCATATCCTCCCTCCAGGTCATCCCCGTGCACCAGCCCCAAGCATCCTGTATCATGCGTCGAACCTGGACTGGTGATTCATTTCACATATGATAATATACATGCTTCAATGCCATTCTCCCAAAACATCCCACTTTCACCCTCTCCCACAGAGTCCCAAAGACAGTTTTATACACCTATGTCTCTTTTGCTGCCTCGTATACAGGGTTAAGTTTACAGAACAGATATTTAATGATATGAGTGCAGACAATCTTATATACAAGTGTGAAGAACTCAAAAAAGAGCTAAATATAGATCACTTGGGGGATAGCTGACAGAATGATGTGTGAATTAGACTTGTAAGAAAAATAAAAGTATTAGAAAGAAAATCAGAGGAGAGCTATGTCCCAGAAACAGAATAGTAAGAGGAAAAGTTTGATGGATTGTGAGGTGTAAGGTTATAGGATTCCTGAATAGTATCCTGTAAAATTGACAATTGTGGTGTCACCAATTAAGAGAGCTCCTGAAAGGCACTAGCTGGAGATCCCTGCAGTCTTGAGCTACCAAACTGTCTTCCATGAGCAGCTCGTGCTGCTGATGCTGGTAGTTGGCTGAGAGATACATAAAGATGACAGCTCTGTAAGATACTGAGAGACTCTCAGACCATGTTCCCTTCTGACCTTGCCCGCAGATGGAGCTATGTGTGCATCAGCAGAGCTATAAAATAGTGGGGAAAAAAGAGATTCTCTTTAATTAAGACCATTCAAAAATTTGTCAAGGCAGCACTTTTCTTCAGAGGTAAAGTGTCTCCTTTCTATCATAAGTTGACAAACACCGGGTTAGCTAAAAGTTTGTTCATGTTTTTCTGTAAGAAAAAATTCGAATGAACTTTTCGGTCAAACCAATGCAAAGTAAATGAAAGCCTAAACACCTTCTGGAATCACCTTCTGGGTAAGAAGTTCTCAAAGGTATTGATAACCTGTTCAATATTTTCCCATATTTATACTTAGAATAAAGCCAATAAAATTTTCCATCTAACATTTAATCAATGTAGAATATACAACTTCTTGGGAAGTTTTTGAGATGCCAATTTTTTTTTACTGCAATGGAAGACAGAAAGTGGAATTGTAAAATGACATTTGTTCCCACAAACCAAACAAGAATTCGGTCTTCTTTGTTCAAGGTCATACATATCACTCAATTAGGTATTTGGATTAAGGAGGGTATACCAATACACTCATGCTTGATATTTGCAGACCCACACATGTATATTTAAAGAACTGAAGAATTCAAAAAACATGGTGTATATATGAATTTTTAAGAGCTATTAATGTTTCATGTGAAATTTTGATCTTAGACCATTTCTTTTATAATCGGTACTATCAGATCTCATGTTTATGTCTTTCATTCCCTTTTTCTTACTTCTTTGAAATTGTTGATATATTTACATGAAAATGACATCTTTGTTCCTTAGAAAATCATCTGTGGCTTATTCTCTGCGCAGAGTTACAATAATCCTATATTTGTGACATCTTAATCACCTCCACAGCAACCAATTGTGAGGAGAGA
Organism: Moschus berezovskii; assembly: GCF_049115385.1. NCBI lineage: Eukaryota > Metazoa > Chordata > Mammalia > Artiodactyla > Moschidae > Moschus > Moschus berezovskii. The sequence continues at coordinate 85,294,851 of NC_142469.1, read as the reverse complement.
AACAGAGGATTAAAACTTCAAATGGAAAATAAAAAGACAGAATTGATGAGCTCTTAAAAAACAGTGCTTCTTTTTTTAATAAATATCCTGAGGAATAAGAAAAGATTTTCAAACAAGAACTATAAAAAAATATAGAGAAAATACAGCAGAACTCTTTATCAAAGTTTCCCTTGGTATGTCAGCAGGTCCTTTAGAACTGACAGTGCTGATCTAAATGTCTTTATAATAATGGAAGTGTTAACAGTGACAGGAACAAATAATATTAAACACTGTCTACTATAACATTTCATTTTTACTGGCGTGATGTCACAAAGAAGAAAATAAGGAGAAAGGGGCTTAACTATTGAGACACTGGAAATAAGGTTCTAATAGCTGTATTGGCAAAGGTCTTATGGACATTAAAAAGAAAGAAAAAGGAGAAAAAAGAACAAAAGGGGAGAAGGAAAGGAAGGAGGAAGAGAAAAAAGGAGAAGAAAAGGAGTTCAATTATGACCCCTGACTGCAACAGTGACTGCAAATCTTTTTTGTGGGGTATATAGAAATAAATGTGTAGTAAAGAAAACGTTTTTAATATTATTTAAAAAGAAAATCTTACAAATGATAGGAACTGGATGTTGATCTTTTAATGTTGGTCCTATCTCTTCCTATCATAAACAAACCAAACAGAAAAAAAAAAGCCAGTCTATTTACTGAAGAGAAATATGAGGCCTTGGAACTAGATTCCTTAGCCTTGTCCTAGGGGAACAGGCCTTATTCACATAAACTTAACATAATTGATTGATCAAGAACAATATCTTTGCTCATTAAATATTTAAATAAATTATGATATTACATTCCAATGTAATATCCATTATGAATGTATATACTGTTACTAAGTCCATAAATAGTTCAATTTTAATATTTGTTTTGATGTCTTTATTATATTCTACAATTAAGGTAGAATATAAAATATAGTATCAAGAATCCAAGATATGTTCCCAAATTTATGGATATAAGATTTTCACTAATTTTCCGAGATAATATAATAATAAGATAAGATAATAAGTGATATTTTGTGCCACTTTCAATGTGTGAACTTTTAGAATATAGTTTATACTGTAAAATGTTATATATATGTATTAATTTTAAATTCATGTAACTTACATGCAGTTATTTGTAATCTAGTAATTCAAACATACATTTCCCACCCTTCAAATTTCAAACATCTTGTTTCCTGAATTTGCAGTCACCATCATTCCATACATCCATTGAATCATCTAGCATGTCATTTGTATTGATATAATACTTTTTGAATTCAAGTATGATGTTCTAGAAATTTTATCCTAAACCACAAGTACATCATTATAAGCATTAAATAAAATATTTGCTCTGTAGTTTTTATTTATATCTCATTATAATTATTTAGTTCCATTTTTATGATGAAGAAACCACAGTGAAGCTTTCCACACTGAATTACAACCATATGTATTAATCTATCACATGGAGTAAGACTTAGTTTTAGCCATAAATTTTAAATTTAAAAAAAGTCAAGAGAGAAAAACAAACTTAAATCCATACTTCCTGAAGAGTGGTTGAAGAAAAGCACTTTTGAATTTTCAGAGAAGATATAAATTCTTTAATAAGCTTTCGGGGGTACCTATCTTAGAATATGACAGCTTCATTATAACCTTGCATTGTATTCCAATACACCACTCCCTTTGATTGTATACTTATTGATTGAGGTCTTGCCACATTCTTAACACTTCTTTGAGCTCTGAACTCTAGTGAGGGGGCCTTTCTGAGATTCAGAGCTCCAGCTTTGGGGTCAGGAGGACAGGAGCATGTCACTTAACCTCAGGGGGATAAAATGATCTCATTCTCCACCTCTTCTCTTCCTAACTAAGCCCTCCTGTGCCTGGCAGGAGTGGTGGGTCAATTGCTATTCCCAGAAATTTTTTCCTTTACCTTTAAGTGTCACTCTGAAGATATCCACTAACACAGAATGTGCTTTTAAGGAAAATGGCCCAACTTTCCCCAGTTGATAACATGATGAAGTTGAATTTGGTTCTGATAGAGTCTTATTCTGTCTAAATTTGGTTGAACCCAGGGGGTCTAGCACAAATAATACCCCAGTGTTTACTAACTCTAAATCTCCAGCCTCCTTGAGAAATTCCAAGCTCTCCACAATTACGCCTTCTATGAGTGCAGCTCTCTGCACTCAACCCCACAGCCCTGACCCTGTCATGGCTTATTAGAGGTCATGTACCAGATGCTACTCATCAAATGGCTGAAACGTGATGGTGAATTGAATGTCACACCATGTAGCATGTTCCCTCTAAACCCACAACCTCACTTGCAAGCCCTTCCACTTTTAGGGCAGCCTTTGTTTTTTTCTACTTACATGGCCATGACACTACTGCACTTTTATGTTTTTGACATTATGAAATGATTCCTCTGAAGAAAACTGATAGGCAGAATGTATCACAAAATATAGGACATTTCCATGAATTTCTGCATCCAAATGCTGTGAAAGGAGAGATCTACCTCTCTACTGCTCCAGCAAAACCAACAAAGCTGGAGCTAGAATCTGGCTGATGCTGTAAACTATCATTATCAACAGGAGACTACAGCTTAACCAAAGGATGAAAGAAGTCATTTTTGAAGCCCAACGAAAGATAGGCAAAAAGGTTGAAATTTTGATGGGGTAAGGGAACAGAGTGGGAAGAGAAGCAGAGGAATTAAACCATTCAGAGTATTCTCCACAAGGTGCTATTTTTCCAAAGAGAAAATGTGTACTGGAGAAATTTTGCAGATACAATCTTAACCAAGAGATCAATGCTAACAGCAGCAAAAATAGAACAAAACAATTGATAGGATGCACTGGAAAGGAAAAAATAATACAGGCAGATTGCAAGGCATTCCACAAAATAGGCAGACTCTACTGTTTAAACTGCCAAGATCATAAAAGACAAAGAATGGGGAACTGTTGCAGATTAAAGAAGACTAAAGAGTAGGAAAGAAAATGCTGCACAGTTATGGGCCGGTTTCTGGGAGATAAAAATTAACTAAGTTTATGAGTTGCATCATAACACTGTATCCATGCACATTTCTCAATAGTGATAATGGTGGAGATGCATAGTGTTGCTTTTGTTTTGAAGAAATACATAACTGAAGTATCTAGGGGTGCATGGGCCACAGTTCTGCAGCACAATCTCAGATAATTCTGAAAAGTAATAACCTTTATATGACAGAGAGAAAGAATAAATGAGCACTGTAAAATATTAATGTTTGAGGAATATGGGCATATGATATGATTTCAAAAGTTAAAAAGGATTACTAAGAAATGTGATTGATTGTATTAGAAATGTTGTTTTAGACTACTGAAAGGGAATATTGCAAGGCTATTCAGTTCAGTTCAGTCGCTCAGTCATGTCCGACTCTTTGTGACCCCATGAATCACAGCACACCAGGCCTCCCTGTCCATCATCAACTCCCGGAGTTCACTCAAACTCATGTCCATCGAGTCTGTGATAGCATCCAGCCATCTCATTCTTTGTCATTCCCTTCTCCTCGTGCCCCAATCCCTCCCAGCATCAGAGACTTTTCCAGTGAGTCAACTCTTTGCATGAGGTGGCCAAAGTATTGGAGTTTCAGCTCTAGCATCAGTCCTTCCAATGAACACCCAGGACTGATCTCCTTTAGAATGGACTGGTTGGATCTCCTTGCAGTCCAAGGGACTCTCAACAGTCTTCTCCAGCACTACAGTTCAAAAGCATTAATTCTTCGGTGCTCAGCTTTCTTCACAGTCCAACTCTCACATCCATACATGACCACAGGAAAAATCACAGCCTTGACTAGATGGACCTTGGTTAGCAAAGTAATGTCTCTGCTTTTTAATATGCTAAGGCTATAGTTTATTATTTTTTATTTACATTGGCTTCCTTAATATCTCTTTATATGAATATAGTATTTTTAAATTTGCAGGTTCCATAGATTTTAGGAAAAATTAAGTTAAATAAGTTGATGTAAAAATCTGCATTCCCCACACCCACAAGAAAAATCCAAGCAAAGTTAAGAAATTTAAATCTGTGGCACATCTAGAGATTCTTCTCTCTGGCCTCCAACAAAATTATCCTTCAAAATTGACCTTCTCAAACACAAAGTGAGAGAATCTATTACCAGTAGACATACCCTGCAACACATGTTAGAAGTTATTATGCAAGCAGAAGAAAAATAATATAGATAATAAACTTAAATCTACATTAAAAAAGAAAAATAAATGAAAGGAAAATAAAATCTTCTTTTTTCTTGTTTTTAGTTGACCTAAAATATAACCACTCATTTAAAACAATGACAATGTATTGGTTAACTTATAATCATATGGATATGTGAAATGAATAGCAGAAATGTCATAGGGAGTAGGAGACAGGAATTAGGAATTCTCTGATATAAGATGTCTGAACTATACATAAAACAGAATATGATTATTTGAATATAAACAGGTTAGAAAAGAATAATATTAGTAAATGAATATTGTAAACTCTGGAGAAAGTATTTTTTAAATAAAGGTAAAATTAATATATTAAATGAGGAGATAAATAAAATAATAAAATCTCAATTAAAATAAGAGCAAGAAGAAAACAAACTCTCGGGCAATGAATATAAAACAGTTAAAACATTGGTTCAGTTCAGTTCAGTTCAGTTCAGTCGCTCAGTCGTGTCCGACTCTCCGTGACCCCATGAATCACAGCACGCCAGGCCTCCCTGTCCATCACCAACTCCCAGAGTTCACTCAAACTCATGTCCACAGAGTCGGTTACATGAAACCAAATATAACAATAATTATTTAAAGGTGACTAGTCAATGTACTTGGAGAAAGAAATGGCAACCCACTCCAGTGTTCTTGCCTGGAGAATCCCAGGGGTGGGAGAGCCTGGTGGGCTGCCATCCATGGGGTCACACAGAGTCAGACATGACTGAAGTGACTTAGTAGCAGCAACAGTCAATGTACACCAGTTGAAAAACAGAGATGGGAGAAAATCAGATTAGATAAATGTCCAAAGTATACATTGTCCATAAAAATATAGTTTAAATATAAGACCTCTGATAAGCCAAGTATGGAGAGATAGAAAAATTTAGGTTCAGTTCAGTTCAGTAGCTGAGTCGTATCCGACTCTTTGTGACCCCTTGAATCACAGCACACCAGGCCTCCCTGTCCATCACCAACTCCCGGAATTCACTCAAACTCATGTCCATCAAGTTGGTGATGCCATCCAGCCATCTCATTCTCTGTCATCCCCGTCTCCTCCTGCCCCCAATCCCTCCCAGCATCAGAGTCATTGCCAGTGAGTCAACTTGTCGCATGAGGTGGCCAAAGTATTGGAGTTTCAGCTTTAGCATCAGTCCTTCCAACGTACACCCAGGACTGATCTCCTTTAGGATGGACTGGTTGGATCTCCTTGCAGTCCAAGGGACTCTCAAGAGTCTTCTCCAGCACCACAGTTCAAAAGCATCAATTCTTCGGCGATCAGCTTTCTTCACAGTCCAACTCTCACATCCATACATGACCACTGGAAAATCCACAGCCTTGACTAGATGGATCTTGGTTGGCAAAGTAATATCTCTGCTTTTTAACATGCTGTCTAGGTTGCTCATAACTTTCCTTCCAAGAAGTAAGCGTCTTTTAATCTCATGGCTGCAGTCAGCATCTGCAGTGATTTTGGAGCCCAAATAAATAAAGTCTGACACTGTTTCCACTGTTTCCCCATCTATTTCCCGTGAAGTGATGGGATCAGATGCCATGATCTTTGTTTTCTGAATGTTGAGCTTCAAGCCAACCTTTTCACTCTCCTCTTTCACTTTCATCAAGAGGCTTTTGAGTTCCTCTTCACTTTCTGCCATAAGGGTGGTGTCATCTGCATATCTGAGGTTATTGATATTTCTCCCGGCAATCTTGAGTCCAGCTTGTGCTTCTTCCAGCCCAGCGTTCCTCATGATGTACTCTGCATATAAGTTAAATAGGCAGGGTGACAATATACAACCTTGATGTACTTCTTTTCCTATTTGGAACCAGTCTGTTGTTCTATGTCCAGTTCTAACTATTGCTTTCTGACCTGTATATCACAAATCAACAGAAAGCCAGAATAACTAGACAAAGTATACTTCAGAGTGACTAAATCATCAGATATAACAGTGCTAAATGTGTTTTCTCTCACTCATAAAAACACATTAAGAAAAACAGATAAAATTGAAAGGGAAAATATGTAAATATGCTCTCTTAGTTACTATCAGTTAACATTATCCTTAGTAAATTCTAGTTCAAACAGGTACAAAATAAGCATATAGTACTTAACAGAACTGTCAATTAACTTTTTCTACCCAATATTTATAGTAGGCGCCATTCAAAAATAGCAGAAGACACATACTTCTTAAACTTACATGTAATGTTCACTGAGAAGGACAATATTTTGGACATAAAACACATATGAACAAATTTAGAAGCATAGAAATCATATAATCATGTCCTCATACTACAATGAAATTCAGTTGGAAATCAGTGATGGAAAAATTGCTGAAAAACCTCCAATATTTAAAAATTAAACAGCTTACTTCTAAATCACACATGGGTCAAAAAAGTCTCAAGGGAAATTTTAAAATACTTTTAACTAAATTAAAATAAAATGCAACTTGTCAAGATGCAGTAAAGCAATATTTATTTATTTTGGTTATCCTTTTTATTTATTTTTTTTTAATTTTTTTTTCCTTTTTTTGTCAGGATGCTCGGGGCTGGTATACTGGGATGAACCAGAGGGATGGGATGGGGAGGGAGGAGTAAGGGGGGTTCAAGATGGGGAACCCATGTATACCTGGGGCAGATTCATGTCAATGTATGGCAAAACCAATACAATAATGTAAATAATAATAATAATAAATAAATACAAAGCAATATTTAGAAGGAAAATTATAGCTTTGAATGTGTATGTTAGAAATCCTGAAATACCTAAATCAATAACTTCAGATATGCAGATGACACCACCCTTATGGCAGAAAGTGAAGAGGAACTCAAAAGCCTCTTGATGAAAGTGAAAGAGGAGAGTGAAAAGGTTGGCTTGAAGCTCAACATTCAGAAAACAAAGATCATGGCATCTGGTCCCATCACTTCATGGGAAATAGATGGGAAAACAGTGGAAACAGTGTCAGACTTTATTTTTTGGGCTCCAAAATCACTGCAGATGCTGATTGCAGCGATGAAATTAAAAGACACTTACTGCTTGGAAGGAAAGTTATGACCAACCTTGATAGTATATTAAAAAACAGAGACATTACTTTGCCAACCAAGGTCCGTCTAGTCAAGGCTATGGTTTTTCCCATGGTCATGTATGGATGTGAGAGTTGGACTGTGAAGAAAGCTAATCGCCAAAGAATTGATGCTTTTGAAATGTGGTGTTGGCGAAGACTCTTGAGAGTCCCTTGGACTGCAAGGAGATCCAACCAGTCCATTCTAAAGGAGATCAATTCTGGGTGTTCATTGGAAGGACTTATGCTAAAGCTGAAACTGCAATACTTTGGCCACCTCATGCAGCGAGTTGACTCACTGGAAAAGACTCTGATGCTAGGAAAGGTTGGGGGTGGGAGGAGAAGGGGATGACTGAGAGTGGGATGGCTGGATGGCATCACCGACTATGTGGACATGAGTTTGAGTGTACTCCGGGAGTTGGTGATGGACAGGGAGGCCTGGCGTGCTGTGATTCATGGGGTCGCGGAGAGTTGGACACTACTAAGCGACTGAACTGAACTGAACTGAACTGAATAAATGAAGCCTCCAACTTAAACTAGAGAAAGAAGATAAATTTGAACTTAAGCAGTAAATAAATAATAAAAATTAGAAGGGAAAAATTAAAATTATAAATACTAAAAAAAGAGAACGCAAAATGTAAGATTGTAAGAAGAGTCTCTGCAAAGATTCATAATATTGATAAACCTTAACAACTCTAAACAAGGGAAAAAGATGACACAAGTTATTAATACAACCAATGAAGGAAAAATAATTCTCAGTCTATGGACACTGAAAGGAAAATCAAGGCATGTCACGAACAACTTTAGGTCAACAAATTTGAGAATTTATATGAAATGAATGTTTTTGAAAGGTAAATTGCAAAATTTTACAAAAGAATTAAAAGGTATTATTAATAGTTTATAGTTTTTATATAAACTGTCATTATTAATTATTTTCCCCCAAAATCCACCAAGCACAAACAGTAGTACTGTAAATTCTACCAAACATTTAATGTTAGAAATGATGCCAAATCTTCATAATCTCTTCCAGATATTAGAAACCAAAGGAATACTTTCTAATTCATCCTGAGTCTAGTATTATCCTAATACCAAACCAGATAACTAGAGGCTTATATCTCTTATAATTGTCACAGAAACTTTCAACAAAATATTAGCAAAGCAAATCCAAAAACATATAAACTAATTATATACCTTAGTCAAGAGTGATTTATTCCATGTATGAAACTCAGCACCTGAAAATAAATACTATTACATTGACAAACTAAAGAAAAAAAAATCCTATGATTATATTAACTGATGCAAACAATACATTTAATAAAATCAAATACTGATTCAAACTAAAAGCTTTCAGAAAACTAAGAGTAAAGAAAAATTTCCTCAGTGTGATGAATAAAATCTACAAACAACATACTTAATATGAAAAACTAATCCCTTTCTTCATAAGATCAGGAACAAAGGAAGAATCACTCCTCAGTTAGCACACATAATCATACAGCACTTAAATCCTAACTAATTCAATCACAAAAAAGAAATAAAAAAGCATTCAGATTGGAAAGAAAGTAGTAAAGCTGTCTCTGATAGCACATGGCAAGAAAGTCTGCATAGAAAATCCCAAAGAATTCCCCCAGAGTTCCTGGAACCAAGTAAGTAAATCAAGGTCATAGAATACAAGGGTTAATATACAAAATTCAATTTCTCTTATATACACCAACAAAGAACAACTGGAATTTTAAAAATCAATATCTATATATGAAATATCTATGCATAAAAATCTGTATCTTTATAAAGTAATATCCATATATGAAAATCAAAATTGTTTAATATTAAAAAGCGAATTAAGGAGGATACATCTAACAAAATGTATATACAACACACATATGGAAAACTAAAGACAAAAGACACTGATTTTTTTTTTTTTAAGTCTCAATGACATACATGAATTGAGAGAAATTCTGCATTCATTGACTGGAGAATTCAATATTGTTAAGATGTCAAATTTTCCAAACTTGATATAGGTATTCAACACAATCCCAATGAAAATCCCAGAAAGTTATTTTTCAGATATTGACATGCTTATGGTGACAATTCTACCATGTTAATAAAGGACGTGAGCTTCCCTAGTGGCTCAGACATTAAAGAATCTGCCTGCAATGCAGGAGACCTGGGTTCAATCCCTGGGTTGGGAAGATCCCCTAGAGGAGGGCATGGCAACCCACTCCAGTATTCTTGCCTGGAGAATCCCCATGGACAGAGGAGCCTGGTGAGCTACAGTCCATGGGCCACAAAGAGTCGGACACAACTGAGTGACTAAGCACAGCATAACATGGTAAGTAGGATGTTAGTAGTACAAGAATCTGGATATATTAGTTTCCTAGGGTGCCCATGGTAAATAACTACATCCTAGTTATCTTAAAACAACAAAATCTATTATTCAAATTTCAAGAAGCCAGAAGTCCAAAATCAAGGTGTCAACAAAGTCATGCTTCCTCGGAAGGCTCTAGTGAAGACTGCTTCCTTCTGTCTTAGCTTCTGGTGCTTCTTCTTGGTGTTCCTTGACTTGTACATGTATCACTCCAATCTCTGCCTTCATCTTCATATGATGTGCTTACCTCTGTGGCTGTTCCTCTGAGTCTTCACATGGTCTTCTTATAAGGTCACCGATGATCATAAGTACAGGATGACCTCGTCATAAGTATCAACGTTAGGATTTGAACATATTTTGGGGAGGAAATAATTTAACACAAATACTGGATGGAGAGAATATGGGAACTCACTCTGAGAGCTCCAAAATAATTATTTAAATCTAAAAATTTTTAAATAAAAAGTCATTTTAAAAAGAAATAATATTAATGAAAATTATTGGATTTATGATAGGAATACCAATTATCCCCAGAAAAACTTAGTTTCATACTATGAGAGTAATCCAAGAGAATTACTTAATTCCCAGAGAAAAAATACCTTGAGTTCAAATGACTGTCTGATTCAAAATTGAGACGAAAGAGGTTCAATTAACTTCTTTAATACATCTCTATAAGCTTTGCCATGTCACTGAGGTACTCAAGCAGTGAAATAAATTTATTAAAGCTTTGTATATAAATATAAGTGAATTTTAGCACTACATATTATGCAAAATAAAGCTTTAGAAATATTTTACTATCTCGGGTTAAAAATGTTAATAAAAAACCATTTGAAAAGATAAGTGCCCTTTCAATGAAGGCAAGATAGGCATAGAAACATTAAAGAAATTTAATTGTAACATTTACTACTATGAAATGAAGAGAGGTGCAATTGGACAGGATTAAATGACTGTGCCAAAGCCTTTGACAGTGTGGATCACAATAAACTGCGGAAAATTCTGAAAGAGAATGGGAATACCAGACCACCTGACCTGCCTCTTGACAAACCTGTATGCAAGTCAGGAAGCAACAGTTAGAACTGGACATGGAACAACAGACTGGTTCCAAATAGGAAAAGGAGTATGTCAAGGCTGTACATTGTCACCCTGCTTATTTAACTTATATGCAGAGTACATCATGAGAAATGTTGGACTGGAAGAAGCACAAACTGGAATCAAGATGGCTGGGAGAAATATCAATAACCTCAGATATGCAGATGACACCATCCTTATGGCAGAAAGTGAAGAGGAACTCAAAAGCCTCTTGATGAAAGTGAAAGAGGAGAGTGAAAGAGTTGGCTTAAAGCTCAATATTCAGAAAACAAAGATCATGGCATCTGGTCCCATCACTTCATGGGAAATAGATGGGGAAACAGTGTCAGACTTTATTTTTGGGGGCTCCAAAATCACTGCAGATGCTGATTGCAGCCATGAGATTAAAAGACGCTTACTTCTTGGAAGGAAAGTTATGACCAACCTAGACAGCATATTAAAAAGCAGAGATATTACTTTGCCAACCAAGGTCCATCTAGTCAAGGCTAGGATTTTCCAGTGGTCATGTATGGATGTGAGTTGGACTGTGAAGAAAGCTGATCGCTGAAGAATTGATGCTTTTGAACTGTGGTGCTGGAGAAGACTCTTGAGAGTCCCTTGGACTGCAAGGAGATCCAACCAGTCCTTTGTGAATTTTTCAAAACTACGACTAACATTGGCACATTGCTAATAACTGAAGACTTCATTTTGATTTCACCAGTTTTCCCATAATGGTCTCTTTCTGTTTGGGGATAGAATCAAGATGCTTCATTATATTTAGTAGTTATTCCTTGTGGTCTCCCTTGGTCTCAGTTGTGCTTGATTTTCATGGATTTGACAGTCTAGAGGAATATGGACCAGGTATCCCCTGCCATGCATTACCATCTGGGTTTGCTTGGTGTTTTCCCTATGATTAATCCAGGGTAATGGGGTTTGGTGAAGAATAGTATAGAGGTTAAATACCCTTCTCTTCACATCTTATCAGGGCTACATCCTATATGGCATCTCTGATCCACCTAGTCATATCATTACTTAGGGTAATTTTTCACAGATTTTTCCACTGTACGGTTTTTGTTTGTTTGTTTTCCTTTCTCGCTCCTATTCTTTGGAAGTGAGGAGTCAATAAATCTTACCTCCAGTGTGATGATGGTGACCTCGAGGCAAGACATTGTCCCTCCCCAGGACATTAAGTTGCAGGGAATTAAGTTCCATCTCCTGGAAAGGAAAGTATCTATGCACATACATAATTCATTTTGAGAGGCAATTACAATTAAAGCAACACAGCTTTCATAAGGTTATACTGAATAGTTTGTTTTCATTAATTAAACTGTTATAATAAAAAATGGTATTAATATATACAGTTTTTTGGCTGTTCTGGGTCTTTGTTGCTGCACGGGCTTTTCTCTAGTTGCAGTGAATAGGGGCTATTCTCTAGCTGAGGGGCGCTGGTTTCTCATTGAGGTGGCTTCTCTTGTTGCACTAGCTCTAGGATGCGTGGACTTCAGTGGTTGGGGTATACGGTCTTAGTTGTTGCAGTTCCCAGGCTCCAGAGCACAGGCTCAATGATTATGGCACATGGGCTTAGCTGCTCCTTGGAGTGTAGGATCCTCCTGGATCAGGGATTGAACCCCTGTCTCCTGCATTGATTGGCAGATTCTTTATTACTGAGTCACAGGGAAAGTCCCAATATTAATAATATTAGGTAATGATATTAATAATATTTATTATTAATTAATATTATTAGTTAATAATATTTATTATTAATTAATATTATTAGTTAATAATATTTATTATTAATTAATATTATTAGTTAATAATATTTATTATTAATTAATATTATTAGTTAATAATATTTATTCAACTTTAGTCTTATGGAGCAATTGATGTGGTAAAGTGTTAAATATTAACTAACTGTGAAAAGTCGCTCAGTCATGGCCAGCTATTTGTGATCCCATGGACTGTAGCCCAAAAGGCTCTTTTGTCCAAGGAATTCTCCTGGCAAGGATATTGGAGTAGGTAGCCTTTCCCTTCTCCAGGGGATCTTTCTGACCCAGGGATCAAACCCCATCTCCTACATGACAGGCAGATTATTTACTATCTGAGCCACCAGGAAAGCCCAACCCTAGGTAAGAATAATTGATTTAAGTCAGTGTAAAAGTTTTTGAGTGAAAAGCATATTTAAATTAACCTATTTGTTGTTCCATTTATTTCTGCTGATAATGATGTGTATATTTAATTTGGTCCTCCATGAAGTTTTCTTTTCTGTTTTCCGTTCCATTTAGAGTAACTCAGGAGGCAATTCACAATTCACTGTATCTAGCTACTATTACTGTTTACTGAATTTTTTTTTCCTGATGAGTATTTCGTGTAAGCTTGTGTTTATGAAAATATCGGCAAAAAATAGATGAAATACTGCCCTCTCAAAGTGAAGCATTCTTTGAGGCTTAATGATAAAAGAACTCAAACTTGTAACCCACTTTAGCAGCAGTTATTCGAGGGCTCAACAGTCTTTATCTGCTCTATGCATTGTTTTTATTCTATTGCCCTAACAAAGTAATTAATGTCCTGTGCGTTGTTTACATTTCCGATTATGTATCCAGAGATCTGGGGGGTCTGTCAGTGGAAGGAATACAAACACTGAAGTCAGTCATTTGATTTCCCTCTCTGCCAGTTATTAGCCTTGGGATTTAAGGCAATTTAAGTTATTTTGTTGGTGATGGACAGGGAGGCCTGGCGTGCTGTGATTCATGGGGTCGTGGAGAGTCAGACACGACTGAGCGACTGAACTGAACTGAACTGATTTTGTATCTTTTTCCTCATTTGTAAAATGAGGTGAATAGTTACAAACTTTATAGCACTGTTCTAATTATAGAAAGCAATGCTTGAGAAGTAATGATTTGAGTACATGCCCTAAAAGAGGCACTCAACACACTTTTTTCACTTTCTCCTTTCATCTTGAGAATCAGGGGTGTTCAAATTCCAACTGATTCATTTTCTCCTTGACCTTGGGAAAAGTTCCTTAACCTTGAATTTGATCTCCTCTCTTGAGAAGGACTAATACACCATTTCTCATTTTTGGTGAAAAAATGTGCAATCACTTAACAAAATCCTTGATAATATGGCTGCTTCAGATTTCAATTCCCTTTCACTTTCTCCTCATCTTGAACATAAACTCATATTTATATTCTAGTGACTATTCACAATTCTACCTTCCATGTCAAAAAATTGTCAAAGCGCTATGCACCAATTCACTACTAGTAACTCCTAAGCTAATAAAGACAAAGTTTAGAATTAGTTTTTAAGTGACCCATGAAAACTTGTATAATAATATAGGACACTTTTTCTGGAGAGCTCGGTTAAACTGGCTATTTATTTTACTAACTCATACGTGTCCTGTCTGCTTAGAAATTATTTAAAGTGGACCCTGAGACTGATAGCAGGGAAACCTGTGCTTCTCTCACGTCTTGGCCACTTATAGTCCTTATAGCCTACAGTAAGGTATGAAACCTTTCTGAGTCACAGTTTCCTAATCTCTAAGCAATATTGATGTAGAAGTATAGGGTTGTTGTAAAAATTAAATGATATATATATATACATATGTAATTATATATGTATATATATATTTATAGAGAGATTATATAATGAATACATCAATGAAAAATGTGTGTGTTTGGTAGTTTTGAGGAGTTATGCGTGATGATTAATGATATTTTCCTGGGTTCTTTATATTTTATTTGAATCTGTCTATAGAATGCAGAGCCAAAGGCTAAAGCAATTTCATGAAGGAGGTCCTTTACATTCTAGGTTTTGAATCTTTGTTCTTTTCCAACAAGAAGCTTCAGGTATTCCATCTCACCAAGCCCTCTGCCTGAAGCGGTATGGGCAGCACAGACAGTGGCCTGGCTAACTACCAGCTTACCAGGAGGGGAACTCGCTTAATTGCCTGAATGCTGGTTTTGTAAAGCAGCTTTCACACCTAAAGCTGGAGCAGCTCACATCTGTGCCTGTCAGGCTTCTGCCTTGCAGATGAAGAAATCAGCTGTGCCTGGTCCCCACAGGATACCCAGGGGGTCCAAGCCTCATGCATAAAGTCAAAACACACAAGCTCATTTCCATATAGAATACAAATAACATATTCATTTAATAAGATAACTCCTGAAACTTCCCACACATATGATTTCAAGCTCCTATGCAGGTAATTACAATCCTTCTTAGGAAAAATCGATGAAACCGTTAGATCAAAACCAAATTCCCTTCATTTAATTTGCACATGTGCCATCTCCATGTGCATTCATAGTGCTTTCCTTAAACACACTCACCCAGGACCATTTTTCTCTTTAATGTTGAGGTAATTTATGGTATAACTTCAGGCTATGTGCTGAATATGTGTGTGTGTCTGTATGTATTTACAAATACAGTAGAGAAGGAGGAGAGAGGACTTATTAGCTTTTATAGATATAAGTGTATTATTCATTTTATAGCTATAAAATTTATATTTTTATTGCTGTACCATCAAAAGAATCACTAGCTGCTGATAAAGTGCAGGCACTCACAGGATGCTCTATAATAAAGGACCATGCTCGACTTCACAGCTGAGAGCCCCAACAGGGTTCTAATAATGACACCTCTGATGGTGAGATTTTAATTACTCAGCTATTGCTCAGTGCAGAAACAGCATAAATGGGGGAGAATGCACATCGTGGGCAATTTTGCACTTTCAGTATTACCAGTTGTGGTTGTTTTGTACTGTTTTGACTAGCTAAGCTGCAACTACATTTCCCCAGAATTTCCTTCCCTGCCTCCTTCTTGGTTAGGGTCAGCCACCAGAAACATTGGTGCAAAGGACAGAGTGTAGAAACAGAAGTAGAGCAACAGGCATTATACTCCGAAAGTTTGTGACAGGTGCCTCAGCCACTGTAGCTCATGCAGGATGTCACTGATCCGTGGGCTTATTTTCTAGGTGTTGGCTTAGTTAGGAGGTGGCTTCTGCAGTTTCACCTGGATCTCCTTCATCAGCTTCCTTAGTCCCCAGGCCAGAAAATTATGAAGTTCTGTGGCTCCAACAAATATGTTCTTTCTTACTACTTTGAATTGACATCAATTCCCAAATTCAGTTTAACTTAGGGTCTTAGTGGTCTAACTCAGAGGTTGAAAGTCAAAGCCAACATATTAATTATAATTCATCGTCTCTTGAGTATAATGTTTCATAAAGTACACAGAGGTGGGCCACAGTATTATCCAAAGTATGGTCATAATAATTTTATTGGCAACTGGTGCTTCTATTAAAGGTTGTTAGTTATTGTTGTTTAGTCACTAATTGCGTTCAACTCTTTTGTGACCCATGGACTGTAGCCCAGCCAGACTCCTCTGTCCATGGCATTTTCCAGGCAAGAATACTGGAGGCTGGTGCCATGTACATTTTTTCTTCTAATTGTCATTGTTCTTGTTTTAAAAAAGAGGAGGGCAGGTGTCCCAACAAAGTAAGACAAGTAAGAATCAGCAATGTTCAACTTGTACCTGCTTTATTCAAGGCCAGTCTTATATGCATTAATTACTATTTAATATGCTTTTAAAATTAATTTTGGTTGGAGTATAGTTAGTTTACAATGTAGTGTTAATTGCTGCTGTACAGAAAAATGAATCAATTATACATATACACATATCTCCTCTTTTTTTAGATTTCCTTCCATTTTAGGTCACCAATGAGCATGCCATAGAGTAACTTGTATAACTCTATACAGTAGGTTATATACAGGAGGTTCTCAGTAGGTTTTCAGTGGTTAGCTATTTTAGACATAGTAGTGTACATATCGGAGAAGGCAATGGCAGGCCACTCCAGTACTCTTGCCTAGAAAATCCCATGGATGGAGGAGCCTGGTAGGCTGCAGTCCGTGGGGTCGCTACGAGTCAGACATGACCGAGTGACTTCACTTTCACACATTGGAGAAGGAAATGGCAACCCACTCCAGTGTTCTTGCCTGGAGAATCCCAGGGACGGGGGAGCCTGGTGGGCTTCCGTCTGTGGGGTCACACAGAGTCGGACACGACTGAAGTGACTTAGCAGTGTACATATGTAATCCCAATCTCCCAATTCATCCCATCCCTTCTGCCCGCCTTGGTATCCATAAATTTGTTCTCTTAATCTGTGTCTCTATTTCTACTTTGCAAATAAGTTCATCTGTACAAATTTCATAGATTCCACATATATGTGCTATTATTCAATATTTATTTTTCTCTTTCTAACTTACTTCACTCTTTATGAAAGTCTCTGGGTCTATCCAAGTCTCTGCAAATGGCACTATTTCATTGTTTTTTATTGTTGAGCAATCCTGGGTTTTCATTGGAAGGACTGATGCTAACGCTGAAACTGCAATACTTTGGCCACCTCATGCGACGAGTTGACTCACTGGAAAAGACTCTGATGCTGGGAAAGGTTGGGGGCGGGAGGAGAAGGGGACGACCGAGAGTGGGATGGCTGGATGGCATCACCGACTCTGTGGACATGAGTTTGAGTGAACTCCGGGAGTTGGTGATGGATAGGGAGGCCTGGCGTGCTGTGATTCATGGGGTCACGGAGAGTCGGACACGACTGAGCAACTGAACTGAACTGAATATTCCATTGTATATATGGACCACATCTTCTTGATCCATTCTTCTGTCGATGGACATCTAGGTTGCTTCCATGTCCTGGCTATTGTAAATAGTGTTGCAATGAACATTGGGGTGCATATATCTTTTTGTATTATCATTTTTTTGGGGTATATGCCCAGGAGTGAGATTGCTGGGTATGGTAGTTCCATTTTTAGTTTTTGAGGAACCTCCTTACTGTTTTCCATAGTGGCTGTACCAATTTATATTCCCACTAACAGTCCTTTTCCACATACTCTCCAGCATTTATTGTTGTAGACTTTTAGATGATGGCCATTCTGATTGGTATAAGATGACATCATTGCCGTTTTGATTTGCATTTCTCTAATAATTAGTGATGTTGAATATATTTTTTGTGTTTGTTATTCATTTGTATATCCTCTTTGGAGAAATGTCTCTTTAGATCTTCTGCCATTTTTTTTTGCTGGACTGTTTGTTTTTTGATATGCTTTTCAAGTTATAGCTGAGAAATTCTCCCAACCCAATTCCCAGGTGCTTAGGAAATATTTTCAGAGGAGCTAGAATATCTTTACTGGTGGTCTGTAACAATGTCTTTCTCGTTAGAATTAGTGATGCCTGCATTGTGTTAAAGATCTGATAATTCCTGAAAAATCTCTAACAAACATACTAAATATTCTTCCAGAAGTAACACTGTAAGCTGCAGCCTCCTAAGTAGAAATAAATTATATGTATTAGTAGTTTTTTTTTTAAGGCTGACAGCTGAGCATAGAGGAACCAAATCACAGAATAAGAATGTTGATCAAAGATAAGAAAAATGAATGAAGTGGGACACTGGCCCTTGCCAGGGAATGAACACTGGAGTGGGTAACAGCTTAGACATCTATGGTTTACAGATATTAAAATTTTCCATATAAACATGAATTTCTTCTCTGTAAGTTATGGGGAGAGCTTGCCTTAAAGTACCAGAATGACAGGGGGAGTATTTGTCTTAATATACATTAGATTTTTGCTTTATCAGAAACCTAAGTACTGTCTTCACTTTCCTCACTGACAGCTCAACTGAAGTGTTGCCAGCGTGTGGCTATGAAGTTGAAGAGAAAGACAGTCATGGCGGCATTGGGTTGAGGAGAGGTACAAGATTAAAATCATTGCAATATTTATATAACCATGGCCAGCAAAGCAAAGTCCTGACATGAAAAGATCTTCAATAAATTCACTGTCTCCCGCCAGATTCCTTTCCCACATTAGATGTTTTCTTTCAAACTTACAAACATTTCATACTCCTCATAGCAATGTAGCCTTCTGATGAAGCACTGAATAAACTGAATCTCTCTCCTTAAGTAGCGAGGATGCCACTTTACTTCTGTAGTTCACAGTAATAAATCTTTTCTAGTGTACTTTAGTGCCTCCTCACTATTCACGAAGCAAACTTGACTTAGAGATCCTTGATGAGAGTTCAGTTCAATTCAGTCACTCTGTCATGTCCACCTTCTTGGCAACACCAGGCTTCCCTGTCCCTTGATGAGAAGGGTAGTTTTTTTTCAAATTCAACAAAATTTTGCTTAAAATAAACTCTTTAAAAATCATGGTTACAAGTTTGTTTGTTTTTTCCTACTCATTACTCATAAAATTCTTCATATACAAAATAATTTTATTAGGTAATGCAATTTTTTAAATCTGTTTAGTTCTTAAACTCCTAATTTTCATTCACAGATAAATAGAACAACAGGTATGTGGACTGATAGATATATATGAATGTATCTATAGATAATAAATATAGACATAAATATAGGCACAGATGCATTTATTTAGTCAAGTTTGAAAAGACAAAGAGCAGATGGAAGGAGTTCCAGCCTAGAGAACTTTCCTTTTGGCTTGGGGGAAAAGCTTAAAATTTACAAATCCCAATAATGCTGGAGGACAACAGTAAAATGAGTGCTGAAAAGAGGAAGTCATTGAAATACTGATCATTTAAATCCCCTTCCACAACTACTGCTACCACAAAGGATATCCAGTGACAAATCGTCACACTGTAACATTTAGGGTTTGCTCAGAATAACTACCAACTTTCTGACTAATACAAACCTGAGTCTGCCTGTAAGACAGTTCTCACCCACACACAAAGAGATTCCATCACTTTTTCACTCTCATTTTTCCCAATACGGACAAAAAAATCAATTTCAGGAAACGTCTCAGGGACTCCTACAACAAGAAGGAAAGAGACCAAGATGAAGGAGAAAAATTATTCTGGAGTAAACAAAACTGATGTGTATTTAGAAGGAAAGAATCTGCTGTGTCTTAAGGCACATTTAAGAAGATATTGCACACACCAAACAAGTACAAAATGTGAAAAATTAAAATTCAGATGAATAAGATAAATGCTAGAAAAATAATCTAGGGAGATAAATTCAAAGAAATTCCTTTGAAAGTATGAGAGGTTTGATAAAAAAAAAAAAGTGATTAACCCAAAGGGTCAACACTCTAATATGACTAATATTATGACTAATATGACTAACATGACTTTTAGCAGAATAGGGAAAATTTAGTAGTGTTGAAGAATATTTTCTAAACAAAAATAATAAAGTACAATTTCTCCTGAAGGAGATGAGTATACATACTAAAGGAACCTATGGAATGTACAGAAAAGTGAATCTTTTAAAAATCTTGTCATGCTATTATCAAATTTTAGGAGAATAGCAAGCCCACTAAAAATTATTAAAAATGCTTTATATTCCCTGTTTCAGTTCCAACATGTAGCAGTTTTAAAATGGGCAGGAAGCTGAATAGCCACCACTCCAAAAATGATGTGCAAGTATGAAGCATATGAAAAGATGCTCAATATTATATGTTATTAGGGAATTTTAGGTTAACACAAATGATGAAATACCAAAACACACCTATTGGAATAGCTAAAATCCATAGAACTGACAAATGCCAACTGCTGGAAAGAGTGCGGAGCAGCAAGAACTTTCATTTATTCCTGATAGGAATGCAAAATGGTACAGCCATTTTGCTTTGAAAGACGGTTTGGTAGTTCTTCCAAAGCTAAGCAAAGTCTAAACAATATGACTGAGCTAATTATGCTCCAAAATATTTATCCAGTTGAGTTAAAAGTGATGTCCTTACAAAAACCTATGCATGAATATTTATAGCAGCTTTATTCATAAGCTAGAAGCAACTAATAAATCCTTCAGCAAGTGAATGGATAAAGAAACTGGTAAATCCATGCAATAGAATATTGTTCAACAATAAAAATGAAAGATCAAACCACAAAAGCCATAGAAGAACCATCAGTGTATACTGCTAAGGTAAAGAAGCCAATCTGAAAATACTACAAACTGTATGGTTTCAATCATATGACATTCTGGAAAAAGAAAACTATTATGGTAGTAAAAAAACAGTGATAGGCAGGAATTCTGGAACCTGGAAAGTAGGGTGAATATGGTGGAGAAGTAGGCCTGGGATAGAGATGAATAGATGAAGCATTGTTGTTGTTCAGCCTCTATGTCCAGTTCTTTGTGACCCCATGTACTGCACCACGCTAGGCTTCCCTGTCCTTCACTATCTACCAGAGTTTTCTCAAATTCATGTCCACTGAATTGGCGAAGCTGTCTAACCAGCTCATCCTTCCCCACCCCTTCTCCTTTGCCTTCAGTCTTTCACAGAATCAGGATCTTTTCCAATGAGCTGACTCTTTGCGTCAGGTGGCTAAAGTATTGAAGCTTCAGCTTCATCATCAGTCCTTCCAATGAATATTCAGGGTTGATTTCCTTTTGAATTGGCTGATTTGATCTTCTTGCATCCAAGGAACTCTCAAGAGTCTTCTCCAGTACCACAATTCAAGTGCTCAGCCTTCTTTATGGCTTAACTCTCACATCCATACATGACTACTGAAAAGATCCAGAGCGGGACTATACGGACATTTGTAGGCAAAGTGATGCCTCTGCTTTTTAATATGCTGTCTAGGTTTGTCATAGCTTTCCTTCCAAGGAGCAAGTGTCTTTTAATTTCATGGCTGTAGTCACCATCAATGGTGATTTTGGAGTACAGAAAAAAAAAAATCTGCTGTTTTCACTTTTTTCCCCTCCTATTCAGGAAGCAACAGTTAGAACTGGACATGAAACAACAGACTGGTTCCAAATAGGAAAAGGAGTACATCAAGGCTGTATATTGTCACCCTGCTTATTTAACTTATATGCAGAGTACATCATGAGGAACGCTGGGCTGGAAGAAGCACAAACTGGAATCAAGATTGCTGGGAGAAATATCAATACCCTCAGATATGGAGATGACACTACCCTTATGACAGAAAGTGAAGAGGAACTAAAAAGCCTCTTGATGAAAGTGAAAGAGGAGATTGAAAAGCTTGGCTTGAAGCTCAACATTCAGAAAACTAAGATCATGGCATCTGGTCCCATCACTTCATGGGAAAGAGATGGGGAAACAGTGTCAGACTTTATTTTTGGGGGTTCCAAAATAACTGTGGATGCTGATTGAAGCCATGAAATTAAAAGACGCTTACTCCTTGGAAGGAAAGTTATGACCAACCTAGATAGTATATTAAAAAGCAGAGACATTACTTTGCCAACCAAGGTCTGTCTAGTCAAGGCTATGGATTTTCCAGTGGTCATGTATGGATGTGAGAGTTGGACTGTGAAGAAAGCTGATCGCCAAAGAATTGATGCTTTTGAACTGTGGTGTTGGAGAAGACTCTCTAGAGTCCCTTGGACTGCAAGGATATCCAACCAGTCCTTTCTAAAGGAGATCAATCCTGGGTGTTCATTGGAAGGACTGATGCTGTAGCTGAAATTCCAATACTTTGGCCACCTCATGTGAAGAGTTGACTTACTGGAAAAGACTCTGATGCTGGGAGGGATTGGGGGCAGGAGGAGAAGGGGATGACAGAGAATGAGATGGCTGGATGGCATCACCGATTCGATGGACATGAGTTTGAGTGAACTCCGGGAGTTGGTGATGGACAGGGAGGCCTGGCATGCTGTGATTCATGGGGTCGCGGAGAGTCGGACACGACTGAGCGACTGAACTGAACTGAACTGATTTGCTGTAAAGTGATGGGACTGGAAGCCATTTTTTGACGGTTGACAAGCCAGTTTTTCATTCTCCTCTTTCACCCTCAAATGGAGACTCTTTAGTTCTTCTTCACTTTATGCCATTAGAAAAAGCACAGGGGATTTTTAAGGTGGTGAAACTCTTCTGTGTGATACTATAATGGTGACTACATGACATTTTGCATTTTCCAAAACCCATGAGTGTGGAGCACAAAAGTTGATCCTCAGTGTCAACTATGAACTTAGTTAATAATCATGAATAAATATCAGTGCACGCTGTCATAAATGTCCCACACAAATGTAGGTTGTGAAAAACAGGGGAAACTTTGTGCTGGGTGATCATATGGGAACTCTCCGTACTACCTGTCCAATTTTTCTGTAAATCCAAAATTGTTCTATGAAAAAGTCTACAATTTAAAAAAATAAATAAAAGATACTAAAAGTTTCCAGGGAGGAAAGCAAAAAATGGAAAGCATTACTTCTTGCCTATAAGGATATAAACAAGGTTAATATTGGATTTATTTTCATATTTTATATCTTTTAATAATAAATCATATTAGAAATATGCCCTCAAAATTCTGAATAAATGTGATTTCATATTAGAATTCTATACACAGCTAAGTGTTCCTTTAGCATGAATGCAGAATTAAGACATATTTATAATACAAAAATTCAGAATATGTACTCCTTGTTCTTTCTTAGGAATATAACATTAGCAAATGTGAAAGTTAGTCAAAATAAAAGCAGGGTACAAAAAAATGGCAGATCCAAATTTGGGAAAAGAGAGGAGGGAGGTCCTAGGATGTCTCTGGGACAGGGACCCTAGGTAGTACAATTGTCAGTCCACAAAGGAGCAGATGGCTAAGAATTATGGGTGGTAATCAGGAAAAAATGTACCTGATTGAACAGATAACTGAAAAAAAAATGAATAAGTGATAAAGGCAAGTAGAGTAAGAAAAAATGAAATGCAAGTTTACTCTTTAGGCAAACCAAATAGATATATGAAATAAAGGAAATGTTAAGCTATGGTACTCAGTTATAGAATTAATAATAATATGTAGTCACAATCAGGTCTTCACTGATTTATTTAGTTTTAAAATTCAACCTGAAACTAAACATTTAAGATGCAGTTATACTTACAGTAAAAATGTAACTATCATTGACACAGGGTTTAAGAATTAATAATTTGAGCTGCCTTAGTCAATTTGTGTTGTTAAAACAAAGTAACATAGACTGAGTAGCTTAGAAATATCAGAAATTTAGTTCTCACAGTTCTGAAGGCTGGAAAGCTGAGTTCAGGGTGCCAGTATGGTCACGTGCTAGTGAGGGCCCTCTTTTGGGTTGCAGACCACCAACTTCTAATTGTACCCTTACATAGCAGAGAAGGGCCTCCGCCTTCTTGACTTCATCTAACCCTAATTATTTCCCAAATTCCCCACCTCTTAATACCAACCTATTGGGGAGTAGAGTTTTAATATGAGTTTTGAGAGGCGTGTTGTGATTCATGGGGTCACAAAGAGTCGGACACGACTGAGCGACTGAACTGAACTGAACTGAAGTGAAATATTCAATCCATAACAATCACATACAGAAAAGAGAACTAAGTGGAAGGTAAGGACTTCTAAAAACTGGATATTTTCTATAAGTATACAACCATCTTCCAAGTTCTATTCGAAAAGAAAAGAATTATCTTGGCTACCATCACCATACATGGGCAACTACCATTCCATTCTCCTTCTCTGCTTTACAATGAAATTTTCTTGAGATATGTTAAATCTCTGTTTACATTTCTCACATCATATCAGTGTAGCCACTATTAACTTTTTCAGACCTCACATATTAGGCTTTTCATGCCAAACTTGACTGAACTTGATTTTGAAATGATAAACGGTAAGGTCCCTAACACACACCAGTGTCTATTCTGGTACTTGAACACTCTGTCCCTATTTAAAGGCATTTTTCAGCTGGTGCTCTATTGGTTTCACTCTTACTGTACAGTCCTTCTTCCTTGTCTCCTTTACAGTCATCTCATCCTATGAGAGGCTTCTCTAGTGGCTCAGTGGTAGAGAATCTGCCTGTCAATGCAGGAGATGCAGGTTTGATCCCTGGAGACAGAGGTTAGATCTCTGGGTCAGGAAGATCCCCTGGAGTTGGAAATGGCAACCCACTCCAGTATTCTTGTCTGGGAAATCCCATGGACCAGAGTCTAGTGGGCTACAGTCCAGGGGGTGGCAAAAGACTCAGACATGACTTAGTGACTAAACAACAACAACATCCTGTGAGGGACAAGGCATTCCATTCTTATCACCCTTTTCTTTTCCATTTATACTTAAACTAGCTGAGATCATCTGGATCCATGACGTTTAAATACCTTCTGTATGCCAGTAACTCTTACAGCTGGATCACCAGTACCAACTTCACTGAGTTCCAGATGAGTCTTACAATATCTATTTGGCTTAATACTTGGCATAATCTTAACACGGACAACAATGGTTTGTTTTACTTATAAACTTGCTCCTCTTCCAGCTTTTTCCCCATCCTGTTTAAATGGTAGCAATATCCAATAAGCTAAAATCTAAGTGTTATCTTTGATTTCTCCCTTTCCTTCATACTATTATTTCATTCAAACCTTAAATCTTGTTAATTTGCTCTCAAGACATAACTCCATTATGCATTTCCCTTCATGTGAATTAAAGGAGTTCAAGATACCCTCAAACTAGGCCTAGGATCCTGGAATACTCATCTAGCAGGTCACACTGCTTCCTCTCAATTCAGTTCACTGGAAAGCAGCTAACATGACATTTTTACTTAAAAAGTAATTCAGACCATGATACGGCCTTGCTAAAAAGTCTCCGGTTGCTTTCTAACAAACTTAAAACAAAATCAACCCAAGTTTTTAGATTTAATCCTTCACTGATTAGGTTTACCCAGAAACAGATCCTGAGACTTCTGAAAGATGGTGTGGAACATGGTTCAGACAGGGCAAGAAAGCTGGAATATATACTGCTAAGGCCTAAATGTTTATGTCCTACCAAAATTCGTGTTGAAATCCTAATCCAAATGTGATAATGTTTGGAGATCAGATCTTTGGATAATTATGTCTTGAGGATGGGGTTTTCATGGGTTAGCCTTCAGGGAAGACTCAGTGTAAAGCAACCTGCACATTTCACAGGCCCATAACACTCAACAGCATACACTATTTCAGTTCAAATCACTGTCTTCTAGTTTCTTACCCTGGGATTTTTAATCTTCTTTTACTTTTCTGGAAAAAGACTCTTCACTTTTCAAAACCACAAATGGGTTTGACCTATCTTGGGATGGGCCTGGAGAGGGAAAGGAGTAGAGAGGGAGAGACTAAAAGTATTATAAACAGCACAGGAGCCAGATTATGGAGGGCTTCATATGCTATATCAAATAGAGGTCTTGAGCTTCTTAGAGAATAGTAGAGAGCCATTGAGTATCTGCAGCAAGATGGTGATAAGTTCCAATGGTAGACCTCGACACCAATTTAGACAATATTTGGGAGACAGTGTCTTTGTAGTGTTTTAATAGCAGAAAGGGAAAGAACTGACAAATTTAGTAGAATTAAAGCAAAAACAGGTAGTTTTTAAAGTTTACAAGAGAAAATCAAGAGATATTCTAGAGTAATGTTGGGACTTTCCTGGTGGTCTTGTGGATAGGACTCTGCACTTCCATTGCAGGGGGCACTGGTTTGATCCCTGGTCGGGGAACAAAAGATCACACATGCCATGCAGTACAGCCAAAAAAAATATTGTGGTATATTTTCATGTTTTGAATTGTTTGGATGAGTTATGTGGTTGAGGGATGCTTCAGATAAGTGTTGTATAAAATATTAATAAATAATACCGCATTTGAATGTCAAATATATTATGCATCCTATGGACCCTGTTAGGGAAATATGAACACAAAATAACTCAAATTCAGGACAGAATGGAATTCTGAGGCAGAGTTCTTCAAGAGAAATTAAAATATTATGACAAAAAGGGAGTTAGAAGGGATTTCCACTTGGCAACATCAAAAGACATCATTTTGTTAACAAAAAGTATAACTTTTGTTGGACCTTCAAGTCTATTTGAGATTTCAGAGTTAATGGAAGATTCTCAAAAGTGCATGGAGACCAAGAAAAAGGACAGGTGTTTCTGAGTAGCTGAATTGTTCTCAACAATTAATGACATAATATTCACGAAGCATACTCTTTATGGTTACATGGCTCAGGCATTAAAGTAAGATAGACTGAGCACAAATTATGATTCTAGCTTTCTATATTTTTAATCTAAAAAAATTCTTAAAGGCTTAAAATCTTTCCTAATACAGTCACAAAATTAAAATGCACAGTTTATACATGGCACATAGTAACTGAATAAAAAATTATGTACTGAATAAATAGTTATATAAAAGCACTGTAAACCAGAAAGCTCTAAACAAGTAAAAGTATTATTGTTATTAACACATTAAAAATATTTGGTTCTACAGAAACAGATTCATAGATACAGAGAACAAATTCATGGTTACTGATTGGGAGAGGAAAAGTGTGGGATATTCTTAAGGGTAGGGGATTTAGAGGTATGAACCACTCTGTATAAAATAAATAAGCTATCAGAATACACTGTACACCAAGAAAGTATAAACAATATTTTATAATAACTTTAAGTGGAGTATAGTCTACAAAATATAGAATCACTATGTTGCACAGTGAAATCAATATAATATTGTAAATTAACTATTCTTCAATAAAAAAATATTTGGTTCTAATAAAGGGCTATAGATTTTTTAAAATGTGTTGCTCTCTAATTTTAAGAAATTCCAAAACTGATATTTCTAATTGATTAAAATGGCTATATATTAAATGAAATTGCTTTCCTCACTTTTTCTTTTCTGTAAATACTAAAAAATTAAATGAAATAAGGCTTTTAAACTGTTAAGATATACATGAAAATATTTAATCTTCTATTCAACCTACTTTAAGACATATTAAAAATATTTCAGGTCACTAAACGTATAACTCACCGAAAAGTATAATTCTCTATTTACAATTCTTGAAAGGATTATGGTTAAAGTAAATGAACATTTCTTTATGAAATAATATAGGTAGACTATATAACATGTTTTTCCTCTCTGAAAATTCAACCTGAACTTGACAACAGCAGAGTTATTGATTAGATATCATCAGAGCTGACATATACAGAAAGAACATAATTTCATTTTATGGGCTGCCATGCTGTTAGATAGAACTCATTTTATGAAATGGCTATTGCAAGCCCTTTCATTATAACTACTTTGAGGATTTCTTTTTTTACATTGGAATAATATTTTCTTACACCACATTGGTTTTCTAATGGCTTATCATTTGTAAATAATTTAACAATGACCTGTTTTATGTACTGTAGTATGGGGAACTCAGTAAAATATATCGGATCTGTTCAGATATATACTCAATCTCTATATTTGAAAGACAATTTGCCATGTATCTGTATACCAATATAGATGCCAAATGATATGAAGCCCAAAGTTACTACCCAAAGTAACCAAGAGTCACTACTTTGGGACTTCATATCATTTGGCATCATTTTCAGTTGAGCTCAACATACAGTACCAGTGTTTCATTTTATGTGTTTATACCCTGCCTGTTCTCAGGACGGTTTTGAAGTAGATTTGCTTGGAATGTATTGGGAACTTTAAATTTTATTATCTTGTTTATATAAAGATGAAGGAGACCTAGTCCCAAAGTTCCTAGAGTCAAAGCTTCAGAAACTCATAACAAAGGGGCAAACAAAATCATTGTGCTGTCTGAAACAAGAAAGCTACATTGCTATTTTAACACCAAGCACGTACCTACTCAGAACATCTTCAAAAGATTACCAACACTACACTAGAGGCTAAGTGAACATCTCTGCCTTGCTGCTGCTGCTGCTGCTGCTAAGTCACTTCAGTCGTGTCTGACTCTGTGCGACCCCATAGAGGGCAGCCCACCAGGCTCCCCCATCCCTGGGATTCTCCAGGCAAGAACACTGGAGTGGGCTGCCATTTCCTTCTCCAATGCATGAAAGTGAAAAGTGAAAGTGAAGTCGCTCAGTAGTGTCAGACTCATAGCGACCCCATGGACTGCAGCCTACCAGCCTCCTCCGTCCATGGGGTGATAGTGAAAGTCACTCAGCTATGTCCAATTCTTTGTGATCCTATGGACTATAGCCCATCAGGCTCCATTGATCAATGGAATTCCCAGGCAAGAATATTGGAATGGGTCACCATTTCCTTCTCCAGGGGATCTTCCCAACCCAGGGATCGAAACCAGGTCTCCCACATTGCAGGTGGATTCTTTACCATCTGAACCACCAAGGAAGCCCACCTTAGGTGATAACGGAGTGATTGAAAGGACTATATTTGGAAAAACTCAGTTCATTCACTGTAAAAGGGAGGTGATGAGTGAGCGAAAATCAAGATGCCAGTACTTGGTATGAATTATTCTACACTGTAAATTAAAGATTTATTTTGGAGCAGCATGTATCCTGAATCCAGTGATAATCCAGCCTGTACCCTGAATCTCACTGAGTGGCCTGCTCAGTGAAGCTGACTCTTTTGATTGTTCCACTTCTTGTGTGGGAGAAAATATTACATTAATTTTTTCTAGCTTTATTGATGTATGATTGACACACAAAAAAGTTGCACAAACTTTATATTTACATTCTGATGAGTTTGGTATACGCATACACCCATGAGACCATCACCACAACCAAGGTACTGAATCTTTCTATCACCTCCAAAATGTCCTTGTGTTTTTTTTAGGAGGGGGAATTGGTATTGTTTTCTTTTTTTTGGGAAGAATATTCAACATTTAGAAATCTTAACATATTTGAATATATATGTCCCTGATCTTGAACATCCACCTTATGCTCTCCTTTCCACTTTCTTCCTCTGCTCTCTCCACCTCTCTTTCCTTCTCTCTTTTTCTTCTCATCTCCCAACCCTTCCTCTGATAAGCACATAAACATACAAGCTTCCTGATTATTTTTAGGACATTTTTGAGACTGACATGATAATTATTGACATTGTGATTACTGATACAGAAATCATTTATCTCTTAATGTAAATACTCTAAAATATATTTTTGCATATGCTGAAAAAGAGTAAGATGTAAAGAACCAAAAAATAGTGAACTATCTAGCTGATAAGAAAGGTATTAATTTTATATATGAGAATACATTTAATGGAATTTAATGATGTCTACACACACATACACACTTTTTTTAAAAAAGTATTATTTCTCTCTAAAGTCTGTGTACTCCAATTTTTCATGCATGGGAAATAAAGCACACATTCTAGAATTTCTTTTTTCTGTTTATGTTGAGTTCTCCATGGAAAAACTAAGCCAAGAACATAATGTTCTCTGTTTTTGATGAATAGCTGATTCTACTTTAAAAGGAAAAGCCTTCCTTTCAAAAAGCTGTAAAATAGAATTATTTTAAAAATAACTCCATCTGGCTCATTGTGGAATATCATTTAAAAATGTATGCTGAGTCTAAAGTATTTTCCTTGGTAATGAAATAAATATGTGTACATAGTCTACATATCTCATTAATTTAAGTCTGTGTCTGCTATTGAGCTTGAGAATCAATGGTTACATAAATATTGATATTGACAGTGTTCTCCAGGAGCCATGGTATTAGAAATGCATTATCTGTGTAGAGCCAGAAAATAATGACCAGCCAAAGGTAGACTTGTTCCAAATGTCAGAAATTAAGCCTTGATTATGTAATAAATTAATATTGTCTACTAACTTACTTTTTAATGCATCAGCTAAACCCTGTTAGCTGCAGCCTTGCAGCCTTGAAGAACAATATTAGAGCCTTCAGGTGATGTTCCTCTGCCTTTCACTCACTGGCACTTGTCTAACATTACCAAGAACTTCCAATCAAGTAGCTTGCACAATAAATCCTTAACCTTGGGGCTCTTGTAATTGATGAAAGTCTGGGATCAAATGGTACATTCTTTGACATGGTTATCTCTTGGACATAATAAACCAATAAAATATACTGTGATTCCTTCATCTACAATCCTATTTGGTCTGAGCATAGGCTATTAAGAGCTCGGCTGTCTCTTTATTTCTCATTACTTGACATAATAAAGAAAATAAAATATAGTGAGTGGATGCCTGTCTCTCCTACCCTCTTTCTTTTTCAATTTTTTTCCTATAAAAAGAGGAAAAAATGAGGGCCCGATAAATATAGCTGTGGGAATGAAACCTGTATTGTTGCTACACTGCACATATTCTTATAGGCTTCTAAATCGTAAAACGTTAACAGCAAAACTAAATCTTGACATGTTGATAGCTAAAACCATACTGCAATATGGCACATCAATTGCCTGTTATGTTTTTGAGAACGAAAAAATATTCTCTTCTGTACCATTAACATAAATCATACTGGTTAAAACACTTTAATACTCCAGGTGTTTTTCTTATGTGTTTTTTTTTTTTTCAGGTGGTACATTTGTTGATGTCAGCATGGGAGAGGGAGGAGGTAGGAGATGAGATAAACTGTAAAATTTGCTGTGTGGTTATGGGCACAAATCTAGCTCAATAAGTTTGTCAGATGAACATTTCACATTAGTCGATATAATAACATGTCATATGACTTTAAACAGTTTCTCTTCTTCCCATATTTCAGAAGAACAATATAGTGCTGTACGTCACCACAGATGCATGTTTTAATTTTTTTTAAGAACAACTAGTTTTATAAGACTTCCCTCATCCTATAGCTCTCCAGATGTGAGTTCTAGTACTGTTATGAGCAAGGAAAATGACTAAGTTTAACAGTACTTAAGTAATAGTCCATTGTAGATAATTTTTTGAAACACTGAATAACTGGAAAAATACTGGCAGTGATATTTGGTCCTAGGAGGTGCATATTGATGAATTTTTTAAACATACATATAATTGGCAAATTTTTCTGTTTTTAATATTTGGAAGGCTGAATGAACATGGTGCGCTAAGCAAACAAGGTTAACACCTCTGTATCCTCTGTTAACCACAAGTGGTTGATTTTGTTCAAAGCTGCTCTATCCTCTCACTGGGATGAATATTTTAATCCCTAAAGGTGGCAGCAGCCTATGTTTGGAACTCTTTCACTTTGAAAATGAACGGAGCTCTAAAAAACCTCCTAAGTTCAAACAGGGTGATCATTCTTTGAATCTGTTTCTCTTGAGATCACTTTCATTGCTGAACCAGTTCATTATATGACATGCTTATTTTCTTAGTTCCCATCTGGCCCCCTGGTATTCATTAGTTCCCACAGTTGTCTCCTTCTGCGTGCTCCTTTTCTCTTGCAGAAAACATTTTTTGCTGGATATTGATTTAGCACAAAGTGTCAGTGCATAAGCAAATTCAATAATTACATATAATATCACTCAAAGTTCATTATTCCTTTCTATTGCAGATAATATCCCACTCTGTGAATAGACAATATTTTATTTACCCACTCATCAGTTAAAAGAGGTGAGTCATAGAGAGAGCAACTTTAGGTTTGAACTTCTCTGCACACTGTCCAATAAAATCAATTGCTTTGAGGAGAGCTCCATAGGTCTCAGGGCTTCCCAGGTGGCTCAGTTTTTACAGAATCTGCCTGCCAATGCAGAAGATGCAAGAAGTGTGGGTTCGACCCCTGGGTCAGGAAAATTCCCTGGAGGAGGAAATGGCACCTCACTCCAATATTGTTGCCTGGTAAAGTCCGTGAACAGAGGAACCTAGCAGGCTACCATCCCGGGGATTGCAAAGAGTCAGATATGACTGAGCATGCATGCACACACCATAGTTCTCTATTCTTACACCCTTCTTATCCCTACAGGCAAAATATCTGAGCCGCTGGTTCAAAACTGGGAGTAAGGGAAAGTGGCCGACTTCTGTTTTGATGACATCCCTGCCTTCAGAGAAGCATTCCGGGTTGGGGCAGTGTTTCTGGTGTTCTGAGGTTTCATATGCCTACACAGAACTTAGTCTCTAAGTGATAACTGGGACAAAGGCGATTGGCACTTTTTTTGGTCTACTATCCATTAGGTAGAACCTGAAGGGTGAAAGGAGGGCGGGGGATCCATGTATTTGCTCAGAATTTAGCTTCGGCAGTGTAATGCTGGGATAGATAAGAAATGCTCATGGCCTGTTTCACCTAGGGAGATACCATAGCCCTTGACTGCAGCTGAGGGAAGAGGGAGCCCCATCTTCTTGGTCACAAACTACCAGATTATAGGCCCCAGCACGGTGACCTGGGTTTTCAGAAAGAGAGTGAATAGACTGTGGCTGCAAGGCTACAGACCTGTTGCTCTTCTGACAGATTTGATTTGTAGCACACATTTAAGACAATTTCCAGAAACTTTAAATATTGGAGGCTTTTTAAAGAAATAATTATCACTTTTGGGTGTTTTTTTCTGGAGAGTATACCTAAAGAACTCCTTATCCTACTATCATGGAAATCTTTCTGGGGAGTTATTGGGAAGACATTATTTCTGGTTTTGTCACTGCCTTCCTCCTTCTTCATCTGCTTCAAATGTGAATTTAAGTGAGATGGAGAAGCCATATTGTTACCACTGGGTGACCAGAATGAATAAAAAAAAAAAAGACAAGATAATGAAAGAAATGTGGGTCTTAATGTTACTGGGCAGCAGAGCAATGTCAACACCTTTGGATTTACTGTTAACGAAAGAAAAATAAACCATTGTGTGGTTAAGCCACAGATTGTGGGTTTTCTGTTAAATGTAGACAAATAGGATATTAACTTATACAGAACCACATTTCTTATTGTCTTCAACATATAGATTGTTGCCTTAAAAGCATCGCATATTTAGCGTAATTTAAACCTAATCTCTTATTCCTCCTCCAATTCTCTTTTTTTTTCCTTTTAACTTTTGCTTCCTTATAGGCATCAAATTCTAGAGTCTTCCTAATTTGCAACCAGCATATTCTTATACTCTTCCATCTTCTACACCTAATGAGTCACTAAATCTTATTTTTACCTCCTAAAAAATCCCTTTAGCTCAGTTCATTCCTTAAGTCATGTCCTACTCTTTGTGACTTAATGGACTGAAGCATGTCAGGCTTCCCTGTCCTTCACCAACTCCCAGAGCTTGCTCAAACTCATAGATGGTGATGCCATCCAACCATCTCATCCAATGTCATCCCCTTCTCCTCCTGCCTTCAATCTTTCCCAGAATCAGGGTCTTTATCAATGAGTCTATTCTTCACATCGAGTGGCTAAAGTACTGAAGCTTCAGCTTCAGCATCAGTCTTTCCAATGAATATTCAGGACTGATTTCCTTTAGGATCAACAGGTTTGATCTCCTTGCTGTCCAAGGGACTCTCAAGAGTCTTCTCCAACACCACAATTCAAAAACATCAACTCTTCAGCACCCAAGCTTCTTTATGGTCTAACTCTCACATCCATACATGACTACTGGAAAAATCATAGCTTTGACTAGATGGACTTTTGTCAGCAAAGTAATGTCTCTGCTTTTTAATATGCTGTCTAGGTTTCTCATAGCTTTTTTTCAAGGAACAAGCATCTTAATTTCATGGCTGCAGTCACCATCTGCAGTGACTTTGGAATCCAAGAAAATTAAGTCGGTCACTGTTTCCTTTGTTTCCAAAATCTATTTGCCAGGAAGTAATGGGACCAGATGCCATGATCTTTGTTTTTTGAACGTTGAGTTTTAAGCCAGCTTTTTTACTTGCCTCTGTCACTTTAATCAAGAGGCTCTTCAGTTCCTTTTCAATGTCTACCATAAGGGTAGTGTCATCTGCATATCTGAGGTTATTGATATTTCTCCCGGCAATCTCCATTCCAGCTTGTGCTTCATCCATCCTGGCATTTTGCATGATGTACACTGCATATAAGTTAAATAAGCAAGGTGACAATATACAGCCTTAACATATTCCTTGCCCAATATGGAACTGATCCATGGTTCCATGTCTGGTTCTAAATGTTACTTCTTGACCTGCATACAGATTTCTCAGCAGGCAGGTAAGGTGGTCTGGTATTCCCAACTTCTTAAGAATTTTCCACAGTTTATTGTGATCCACACACCCAAATGTTTTAGCATAGCTAGTGAAGCAGAAGCAGATGTTTTCTGGAATTCTCTTGGTTTTTCTATTATCCAATGGATATTGACAATTTGATCCCTGATTCCTCTGCCTTTTCTCAATCCAACTGAACATCTGGAAGTTCTCGGTTCATGTACTGTTGAAACATAGCTTGGAGAATTTTGAGCATTACTTTGCTAGTGTGTGAGATGGGAGCAATTGTGTGGTAGTTTGAACATTCTTTGGCATTGCCTTTCTTTGGGATTGGAATGAAACCTGACTTTTTCCAGTTCTGTGGCCACTGCTGGGTTTTCCAAATTTGCTGGCATATTGAGTGCAGCACTTTCACAGCATCATCTTTGAGGTTTGAAATAGCTCAGCTGGAATTCCATCACCTCCACTAGCTTTGTTTTTAATGATGCTTCCTAAGACCCACTTGACTTCGCATTCCAGAATGTCTGGCTCTAGGTAAGTGATTACTCCATCATGGTTTTCTGTGTCATTAAGATCTTTATTGTATAGTTCTTCTGTGTATTCTTGCTACCTTTTTCCTATCACCAGTGAATTAACATGAACCTTCATCAAACTTCACTTGAATTATTGCAAGAGTCTCTTAACTGTTCTTCGTTACTTCAATTTCCATCCCATACTACAGACTAGGCAACAATTTTAAAATGCACATTGGATATGTCCCTGCCCTATCAATGTGTTTTCAATGATTCTCTATTTTTTTTTTGAAAAATCTTATCAGCTCTAGACCTTCTTAGCATCACAACAAGTCTTTGTAAACTTACCTAAGACTGGCTTTTCTGCCTATGTTCTACCATTTCCCAACATAAGCTCTGTACGTCAGACAAGCTGAAGGTGGTATTCTCTTACTTTGAGACTTTATATCTACTTGTCCTTTAACACAAATGATTTCCTCCTTTTTTCTGCTTGGTGAATTACATTAGTCTTAAAATTCCTTTAAAAATATCATCACAAAAAAGACCTCTGAATCTTTTCTTGTATTGTTATATTTGTCACATTTCAGTAAGTGTTTCTTTTTTCTTTTCCCTTTCTTAGAATGTAAACTCCAGAAGTTCAGGCCTTTCTCATATGTGTGTGTGTGTGTGTGTTTATGCTTATCAGATTCCTAATAAAGTGAGTGGCAGAGATGTTGCTTAATGCATTTTTAGAAGGCAAAAAAGAAACAAGGAATGCAGGAAGATAGTTTGAGTCTAGGATCATGAGAAAGAGCATGTGAGAAATTAATTTTATTATAAAATTACCACAAATCATTGTTTTTATAAGTACATTGTAGTACCCAAGGAAACATTAGATCTCTTATTCTAACAGAAACTATAAAGAAATTTCAAAGATTTCACATGAAAGACACATCATTTTTCTTAACTTGTGCTAGGACAACCCTAAATCCATCACAAGTTTTACAACACCAGAATACTGAGAAAAACAAAGTAAATAACTAATTCTTCAAATCGTCAGATACACATCTCTATGTAAATCTCAACCAGTATTTTCAGATCCTGATATAAAAAACAGCTCAACTATTTTCTGTATATGGACAAAAACTGCAGTCAATAAAGTACCCACAAATTCAGGGGGCTTCAAAGACTATGAATTAAAGAGCAGTTTACCTTTACAAAGGCAATTCTTATGAATTTTAATATAAATGTCAACTTGTCAGCTCTAATTCTCAGAGTTGACAATAAAAATAAAGCTGGAATAAATGTATTTATAGGCAAACATAAGTGCGTACATAGCAAGGAACTGCAATTGGTTCTGTGATAGAAGTACAAGGCAGTGGGCACAACAAAGTAATGGGTTCTACTTTCAACAGGTAATGTGGAGCGAGGAAAGAAAAGCAAGAGTGTCCCTTGAGTAGAAGGATGCTTAAGATTCTATAAAGGGACATAGTTCACTAAGACTCACTGTGGGAAGCGAAGTAGCCCCGAGAGTGAAAACAACTCTACAAAATGTCAAGATTTACCCTCTCTGGTGTCTTCAGAAAAATGTAAATTAGAGAATACAAGGGAAAGGATGTAGGAGACAGGATCAAGTCAGGAGCTAAGACTGTGGTGAGAATTGAGACGAGAAAGAGAATAACAATTATGAAGGGTCTTGAATAGCATGCTAATGATTTAGGTGGAAATATTAAATTATTTCAGATAGAGTACTGTAATCATTAGTTTTCTGTTTGAAGGAGATGCATCAAAAACAAGATACTGGAGGTCTTAGCAACACCTAAGGAAGCAGATAAAAAGCAGGTAAGGGACTCTTCCAGTAGTACAAGTAAGAGATGAAGGTCTGCACCAATTAACTGGAAACCAAATGACAATTACATGTTGGAAATTACTATATGAAAACTCATCAGTAGATCATAGTGATATATTGGGTTTGACATCTAGGATGAGTCCCAAGTTCCTGAGTTTGATGCCTGGAAATCTGACCTAGATGATAAAAGATGGCTTGATTTTAGATATAATGCATAATTAAGTCCAACCTCTTTATTTTATAAATGATAAAAGTACATAAATGTTAAGTGATTTGCCAAGGTCTTGTAGCTGTTTATCAAGTCTTGAAAGGACTGGAACATAACTCTCTTAATTTTCATTTCAGGGCTCTTTCCAACATAGAGAACTATATTCAAAGATTCAGCACTCTCACAATTTTCATGCCAGGCAAGATGACATAATGGAAAAAAAATACATGGAGTTCCAGCTTCCTAATTGTTCCATAAAAGGATTTGGGGGCTATGTGTCTGACAATGATAGATTTGCCATTTGAGGATATTATCTAAAATTTATGAGACAATTATTATAATCGAATCATTTTTATTTTTAGGAATGAAAGTTCAGATTTCATCCTATTTTGTAATTGTAAAAAAAATCATGACACTTTCCATAGTGATACATCATTTATCATCAGATGTAAAGAAACAGTGAAGTTTTATGTTTAATAATATACCAGATCTTTTGTGTAATATCAGATAAGAAAATTTAAAACACAAATAACTTTTAGTTAATTACATGGGCAGCTCTGCATATATGAAAATGAAGACAGGTCAAGTTTTAAAACAGAAAGAAGGGTTTGGCATAAACATTTTAGAGAATATCCACATAGATTTGTGTGTATGTGCATATGTGTACATGTATTGTCATAAGATAATTTTATGTACCATAAAACTAAAGATAAAAAAATTTGTGGATGTCGCTGATGTATCAAAACCAGTAAACATACATGGCACTACGCATCAAAACAGTGCACTCCATGTGAAGCTGTGATTACTTTCTGCAGCTGTCTTACTTGATGGGTTTTGGGGATAAGTACCAAGGTCTTGACTATCAAAATGCTTCACCGGGCCTGCTGATGGAGGAAAATGAAAACAGTAAAAGACAACATTTTCTAAATCTTTAGATTTAAAAACTAAACATACCTTTGTAACAAAAATCTCATCCAAAGTGTTCACTCTCTGTCATAATACCTTCCACACTTCCACAAATGCTTCCTTTTTCTACTTCTCAGATAAAACTGCTTAGTCTTCCTAGGCTTACTGTTCCTATGATTGCAAAAGTGTTGTGTTCATTCATCTGAGCTTAACCACAGGCCTCACTCTCTGACAATATTTGTCTTTACAAGCTACTTTTCCTTACTCCAAACAAGCAGCTCCTTTTTTAAAGTCAGTCTCTTTCCACAAGTTTCTGTCAGCAAACATATCTTCCCAGCTTGAATTTAGTCCTACTTTTTCTGTTTTTCCTTTTTTTTTCTTTTAAATTAACCACCAGACAGACACCATCTGACTATAAAACAGTCAAGGTCTGAAGTTACCCTGTGTATCCTGGTTCTTTTATCTTGTGACCCCTTAACTCATTAAACATTGAATAAGCATAGACATTAATTTCAAATGGGACAAAATTTACCACTTCAGGTAATGAATTCTCTTCATTTGTTTCTTAGTTCCATTTTAATTACTTCTGAGATGAGGGTCCATCTTTCTAACTCT
The DNA here is from genome assembly GCF_049115385.1 of Moschus berezovskii. NCBI lineage: Eukaryota > Metazoa > Chordata > Mammalia > Artiodactyla > Moschidae > Moschus > Moschus berezovskii. The sequence continues at coordinate 85,256,383 of NC_142469.1, read as the reverse complement.
GGCATTTCCCAAGCATAAAAGTTTAGTGAGAAAGTGCACTGTATTGCAAATTCAGTATTAGACCCTGCAAGCCCCCCAAAAGTCACAGAAACCTGGGTCAATTTTGTCCTTTACAGATGGAGCTATTTGGCTGAAAATTTGACTCTTTACTTAGACAGGGATATGAAAAAAATAATTAAATATCTCAATACAGTATAATGGTATACCAGAGAAATAAATGTCAGAATATGGCTTATAACCAAATTTCAAACACAGCATAATCCCATCTGGAGATAATCTATATAATCTATCATACATAGAGCTAGATGTTTCTGAAATGCCTCCTCACCTTCATTATTGAGATTAATAGGCCTAGAATTATTTGTGAACAAATTTCATCTCTATCGTCATCTGATTCTATACAGAACATCTTAAATTTAAATTTATTCCATTTATACTCCACATCATACAGATACTAATAAGTGGCATTGAAATCCTTTCATATGTAGAGCCGTTAATTTATTAATTATTCCATTAATTCACTTCACGAATATGTACCATATGTTTTGAATGTGGCAGGCTTGTGCAGGATAGTTTCCAGGAGGTTTTAGAAATTAAACAAAAGCAAAGCTCCGAAAGTTAAACAACTTGCCCAAGGTCACATAGCCAGTAGTTAAACACATGGTCAACTCATACCAAAGTCCATCTGTTTTTCATTCCACTCCTCTGACCTCAAGGAGCTCCTGGTTTAGTGGAAGAAATGTACAACCAGATAAATAATTTAAAATACGGCGTAAGAAGGTGTTTTGCTATTAAGTCCCTCAGAATATCCGCTTTCTTTGGGACCCTCATAAATCCAAGAAATATCATTTAATAAAATAATTACTTTTATCACTAAAATGTCTTCCAAAGTGCAGATAGTCAGAGTTGTTCATGAAACTCAATATAATACTGTAATTTGGATGTATTTTTTTTTTCTGATAGCTTAAAATGTAAACATATTTTTGGCTCTCACTATCTTTTAAAAGAATTGATATTTTTACTTGGAGACCCCCAACAGATAAGTCTCTGGGCACCCTTCAGGGCATCTCTGGCTTGGCCTCTAACTTTCGGTAAAGTCAGAGTATACGAAAAGAGGCAGGTTAGTGAAGACCTCTTTCCAGGGCAGCCTGAAAAACCAGGTCTCATCCTTGGCTGCTGCTGCTGTTGCTAAGTCAGTTCAGTCGTGTCCGACTCTGTGCAACCCCATAGATGGCAGCCCACCAGGCTTCCCCGTCCCTGGGATTCTCCAGGCAAGAACACTGGAGTGGGTTGCCATTTCCTTCTCCAATGCATGAAAGTGAAAAGGGAAAGTGAAGTTGCTCAGTTCTCTCTGACTCTTAGCGACCCCATGGACTGTAGCCTCCCGGGCTCCTCCATCTATGGGATTTTCCAGGCAAGAGTACTGGAGTGGGTTCATCCTTGGCTAGATTGCCACTATTGCACATTCTGAACTCTACAGATAGAAATTCCCGTGCTTCTGTCCCTTCATGAGAAGGTTCCATATTTCTCCAGAAGAATCACTGTTAGGATAGCACACCGTGCCCCTTCTCAACTGGTCTTGTTCCCCTACCGGCACAGAGTTGTCAGGAACTGAAATTTTAACTCTTTCATTTGGCTTGAAACCTTCCTATTTTCATCCTGGTTTACACAGGAAAAATGAAAGGGTATTAAGATTTGTCTTTTTTTTTTTTTCCATTCTTTATGTGTCTCTGCTTACTGCATAAAATTTATTCACGGAGAAGAATAATAGCCTGCATAACTTTTACTACTTAAACTAAAATAAAAGTCATTCTCCTGACATGCCTAAAACCTATAACTTAGCTAAATATAAAAGGTAAAATTGCATGAAGAATCAGAAGTAAAAAGAAAAGGAATTTTCAAGCTAAAAAGGGCCAGAAGAGATTTCTAGGCCCCTTGAAATGGTATGTATATGGGTATGGGATTTTAAGAGTCTCCCTTGGAATTTGGCCTCTGGGAACTCCAGGCAGGAAAGAGGGAGGCAGTGGGAGATTGAGTAGATTGAGGACCAATTATAACTACCATTCTTAGGAGACTAAAATTTCACAACAAGGGTAATTTTTATAGATTTCCTTTTCTAATTTTGATCAGTCAAGAAGAAAACATGAATGAAGTCTAAGCAATAACAGAAGATTTTGGCTGGTTTGATGACTAAAAGCATGGATCTTTATTTATCCATTCAAACAAGGCTTTGCTTGCCTCTCCTCTTAAATATTTGCTTCCCCCCCAAAAAAATGTAATTATTTATATGCTAGATAGTTTATACCAAAAATATTCTGGTTCATAGCCTTACACTGTCACATTTTTTTCCATGTAACTTTCTCATAAAATTAGAGGCATACTGCAAAACAGCAAAGCACCCAAAACTGAAAACAGGAAATTCTTCTTAAGCCAATATGTCATTATCTCATGAAATTCATGACTGTCTAAGAACATTGAAGTGGCTTAGAACATTTTTAAATGAGATCATAAATTCATACAGAGTAAACTAAATTTTAAAGTTATAACTTTATAACAGCTCAAACAAAACATAAATCCTGAGGCAGCAATACCAAGTTGATCAGTAAATGTATTAAGCACTAAACTGTCTTCTGAAATTATACTGTAATTTAATAGCTTTTGCATAAAAATTAAAAATTAATAAAAATTAAAAAGAAACGCACCAATACAGTATACTAACACATATATATGGAATTTAGAAAGATGGAAATATAACCCTGTATACGAGACAGCAAAAGAGACACAGTTATATCGAACAGTCTTTGGGACTTTGTGGGAGAGGGTGAGGGTGGGATGATTTGAGAGAATGACATTGAAACATGTATGTTGTCATATGTGAAACGAATCAGCAGTGCAGGGTCAATGCATGTTACAGGATACTCGGGGCTGGTGTGCAGCGATGACCCAGAGGGAGGATAAAGGGAGGAGGGAGGTGAGAGGGGGGTTCAGGAGGGGGAACTCATGTACACCTGGGGCGAATTCATGTCAATGTAGGGCAAAACCAACCAATATAATACTGTAAAATAAAAAAATAAATAAATAAAATAAAAAATAAAACCTGCTTGAACATCAAAAAAAAAAAAAAGAAAATTGCTTATTTATGATTCCTGATTATTCTATTCATTAATTAAAATAACTGGCATTTATACTGTAGGGCTTACAGTCCATCATATGATTTGTTAACATACACCATATGATGTGACCTTTATAATAAACAGATTAGCACTTAAATAGTATCATTAGCACTTAAATAGCACTTAAATAGTATCATTTATATATCAAAAATGATAAAACTAAGACTAAGCATGCTAATGACTTACTCAAATTTATGTGCTAGTATATTAAGTGAAAATTTGGTAAACAACCTTAAAATCCAATTTTAAAAAATGTGAGACATTTTATGAGAAGAATGTACAATTTAAAGGTTACATATTTTAACTAAGACTGGAAATCTAGATTATGTAGGGAAAGCAAACTTTTAAAATCATATACCAAAAGTTACCTCAACTAATGTCAATAGATAACATTTAATTTCATAAAACAAATTTTTAATTCAGGTGCTAGATTAAGGATTTATATCTTTACTATAAATATAAACTGAAAATAAAAGTTTAGCAACTACTTTAATTTTTCCCATTAAAGTGATAAGATTAAAAGCAAGAGCAATAACACTTATTGCTGGTCAGGCTAGAAGGTGTTTGGGGCTGTGATATGTTTAAACTTCTACCAGAGTAGCTCAGTTAGTAAAGAATCTGCCTGCAATGCCGGATACCCAGGTTTGATTCCTGCTTCAGGAAGATCCCCTGGAAAAGGAAATGGCAACCCACCCCAGTATTCTTGCCTGGAGAAGCCCATGGACAGAGGAGTGTGATGGACTACAATCTATGGGGTTGCAAGAGTCAGACATGACTTAGCAACTAAACCAGTATGTTTCAACTTCTATCAGAGTCCAATAAACATAATAAACATGTATGCCTTCAACTAAGAAATGGAGTAACTATGGGTTCCTCACAATAATAAGACCATAATATATAAAATTGTGTATACAAAGATGCTTTTCACAGTATTATTTAAAGAGGGATGAATGTCCAATCAGTGAAGAATCTTCGAATAAATGACTGAACACGCATAAAATTGAATATAATGCATCTATTAAAATATGTTAATTAGAGCTATATATTTCAGATGATTCAGTGTTTCTGCATGGTATGGTTTAGTAAGAAAGCCAAGATGCGTAAAACTGTGCCTAATATTATTCTATTTAAAAATAAATATTGTGTATATGCTGTGCTGTGTTTAGTCACTCCATTGTGTCTGACTCTTATGTATATCTATTATGAAGATAATAAAAATAGAGGGACATATGAATATACTAATGTGATGTGGTTATAGAGAAAAAGTGAGTGATCTGGGTAGAAAGAGAAGGTGGAAGTGTCCAAGTAAGATGTGAAAATGTAGAACATTCTGTGCTTCAAAGAAATAGAGTATTTATATACAAAAAATGCTTATGAACAAAAATTAATAGTGTGATAATCATTATCACCATCTCAGTTATTGTTAATAACTTAGTTCTCTTCAGTCACCTGGATCTGATCCCTGTCTTGTCTCATGGGAATAGAGAGCATTTTTCTTTCAGCTTTTAGTACAAACTTAAGTTTTACCCTTATACTTCTTTATGGAAGGGCCTTTTGAGGCAGATTTCTAACTTAGTAAACTTGTTTTTTCATCTATTTTGTTAATTTTCATTTTTCCTCTTTTTCTAAAGTTATTTTTATCATTTGATCAGTAAAAGTTTGCTTTTCACATAGTTTATCTGATTTAGTCAGTGCTTTTTGTTTGTTTTTTGTTTTTATTTCTTCTGCTTCAGTCTGATAAATTTTCTCAAGGGACTTTAAGAATTTGAGAGATGAATATGCTTGATTTGGTTTTCGGAGGAAAGAGGTTTGTTAGGGTTTGTGTCGTAAGTGCTGACTTGAAAGGATACAATAGTATTGCTTTCATGTCTTTAAATTTCATTAACTTAATAAAGGTGATTTATAAGAATTTAGAAAGAGTAAATTTAAAAGTCTTACTAAAAAGCCCCTACTAAAGGATCCTAAGGAAGCTCTACATGACTAAGAACAACATTATATCCTTTAAAATATATAAATTAAGACAGATTTGAATTTTTCTCTGGAATAATCAATAATATCACCTTTACTCACATTTTATATGTTTACTTGAATAAAAGAGAATGGTGATGGAATTATATGAACAAAAAAATTTTATCCATGCCATAGCCCACTGTATTAGCAATTCAGATTATCAATGATTAATATGTTATGAGTTTTAATTTTGTTCTTACTTTCATTTTATAGGATGGTTACTATGTATAATATGTGAGATTGACATGCATACACTAACAGTACTAACAAATAAGAACCTACTATATAGCTCAGGAAACTACTCAGTGCTCTGTGGTGACCCAAATGGGAGAAGAAAATCCAAAAAAAAAGGGATATATGTACGTGTATAGCTGATTCACTATGCTGTACAGATGAAACTAACACAACATTGTAAAGCAACTATATTCCAATAAAAATTAATTAAAAAGTAACATATGTTATTTCCCCAAATTTATACAGTTAAACTTAATATGATGATATTTGGAAGTGGGCACTTTGGGAGGGAGTAAAACATGAGGGCAGATCCCTCAGAAATGGATTAGTGCCTTCACCGACTCTGTGGACATGAATTTGAGTGAACTCCGGGAGTTGGTGATGGACAGGGAGGCCTGGCGTGCTGTGATTCATGGGGTCGCAGAGAGTCGGACACGACTGAGCGACTGAACTGAACTGAACTGAACTGAAGAGTCCTGTCTTAACCTTTCTACCAAGTGTGGACACAGAGGAAGACTGCTGTCTATGAATCAGGAAGCAGGCTCTCATCAGATACCAAATTTACCATTGCCTTGATCCTGGACTCCTCAGCCTCCAGAACTGTGAGAAATAAATTTCTCTTGTTAATAAGCCACCCAGTCTACAGTACTCTGATACAGAAATTCAAACTGACTAAAACACTACCCACCCTACTCCCTGGAATTCAAAGGCAATGATATCTTCAATCAAGCCTTGCTTTCTTCAGTAAAATTAAATCTACTTATCTACATATTTATTCTATACAACTCAGCCATAAAGCAGACTCCTTACACATAAAATCTGCATTGCCCAGAATGTACATTGTAGACTCTGCTGCAATATTTTTACCAGCTAGAAGAAATTTTCTGACCTGAGGAATGTGGGTGTATTGTAGGGAGTCAAATGTTCTAATAATAGAAATAAGATTTTCTTCATGAAATTCTCAAATGCCAAGACATATCCTACTGCAGCTCAAACATATTGATTATATTGCAGTGTGAATGAAAAGAAAAATACTATTTTGTTTAAACGAATGAAACCACTACACTGAAGAACTTCTAATCATAAACTAAATTAGTGGAACTCCCAGGCTAAAGGACTTTGAAGTCTCTCTATATATGATCACACTGACTAACACTCAGTTAATTTTTATACTGCATTAAATTGTTTGCTTGAGTCTTTTCTTTTTTCTTGAAAAAGTCTTAGCAGAGAAAAACAAAAGCGACAAACAGTTTCATTGACTTTTCAAGTCAATGATTAATGTTTAGAAGGAAAGAATAATTTATATCATAGTAATTACTTTCTATTTCTGTTCCTTCTCTTTACAAAATATGCAACTACATTCAGTCTTGTTTTATGCTGTATAGTGAATCTATGAAAACTTTGGCGGAATAGAAAAAGCTTTCCCTTTCTAATTCCTATAGAATAGCAATGTCTAATACGTACTTAAGAACCATGAATCTTAAAATATCTGGTCAGAAGAAAGTCTACCAAATAATTTTCTTACAGAATATTAAAATAACTGTTTCCACAACATATGCATATGTAGGGAGGGATGTGGGTGGGAGGTACATGGTAATTTTGACATTTGACTGCTTGCTAGGGTGCCGATTGGACCAGTGATGTAGGTGTTAAAGAAAGTCTAAACTCATCGTGTACATATTTATAGATGGGTGACAGAACTTCTGGTTCTCTCTTCTCCCACAGGGAGCTTTGTGCTATCATCAGTTTACAAAGTTTCAAGTGATAGTTTTCACTCATATTAGAATTGTATAAGTCCATATCACAGACTGAAAACTCAGAACAAGGAATAATCTGGAGTAAACGGTGTTATCTTTTTTTTGCAACTTGATCATCTCTTTCATTTCCAGTCAGGCACTAGTTCTAACGAAGTTATCAGTTTCTTACTTACGAAAAGCAAAATCTGCTTTATTTTCTGAGGTTAAAAGATCAGATCAGATGGATAAAATTGAATTTTCCAATACATTATTTCAGAAACAGTTTCAGTTCCCTTCACAGAACAATAGTCTTTTAAGGGGAAAATGCATGACATAGTTGATATCTTTCAGTATGTCTCAAAAACCACAAGTGACTGCAACTTTTGGAAAAATGAAAAATCAATCTGATTCATTTGTTACAATGTATTTTCTTTCCTACAGATACACTTAACCTATTCCTATCCTTGCTGTAATATACTATAAATAACAAGGAATTGTTTTGGTAATGCAGATATACCTTTGAACAACATTAAAGGAGTTTTAGAAAATCTGACTTTGCAATGGAGATATCATTCGTATGAAATAAAAATCCACTCCTTATAAGATCAAAATGGTTTACTTAGCTCAGGTTATTTTACCATTAAACTAAAAACTTTCTTGAAGCGTAGTAAAATCCCACAACGTGACTAAGCTCTTTCCTAAAAATAGAAGTGTCTTCAATTAAATCATCAGTGAGGCAATAAGTCAGAACATTCTTAGAGTTCAGGAACATCATATGATCTATGTGAAGGAAGATTTTTAAAATAGAAATTTGGTCTCAAGAGAGACAGACTATTCCCAGAGCATTTGTTTATGAACAGAGTGTTGAGGGGGAAAATTTTACTTACTCTCCCCAGACCTCAGTTTTAGTTTTGAGTATGAGTGCACACATTTATGCCTACAAATTTGTGTGTGTGATTTCTTATCTTGTAGGTTTTACTTCAGTTCTCACAGATCATAAATGAACACTTTCTGATGTATTTAATAGAGATATTTTATTTTATGAGAGCAGCAAAATTACATTAAAAAGCAATGACCATCTTTTTTTATTCAGTTGACTGCATCAGAACCCTTTGCGAATAACTAAAACATCCATGGCTTTTCTGATGAAGCATCTGAATGTATTCCTGTTTTTGAGTATGGCATTTTGCTGTAATGTTTGCAGTATTATAGTACATTAACTATTAGACAAGTTAGCAAGACCTATTTTCAGATATATTGATGGAATCCATTTTATGTGTAGAGAGTGAGATTAATTCATTTGAAAAGTTATGAGTATAATGCATTAGGATTATTGATCAGTAGATATTATATGTCCATTAAAAATAGGAAAGAAGATTTTTCTGAGTAATGGTAGTAGATATTATATAATTCATAGACAAATCCATTAAATTAAAAAGAAATCAGTTAACCATTTTCACTGTTCATTTTCCTATGGTGTTTATTTTCACAATTAATTTGAGTCACTCAAGTGCACATTCAGTGTGACTTGTTGGGAAACTAGTGCCACACATTTTTGTTTCTGACAGTGTAAGTCCTAGGAAACAACAGCATTGTAACTAAATCAAATGTCATTCAGAAAGAAATATCTTGGGAAAATGTTTTCTGGGAAGAACAGAATTCTAAGAACACTGCAAATTTTCCTGAGAATTTAGAGGAACATGAAAATATATTTCAGGCTTATAGCAAAGCCATTAATATAGCATTTGGAAACAAAACACAGGCTCAACAACATTTGTACATCAGGTAGTAGGCAGAACTACCTTAGAGATTCTTTCTGAGATGAGCCTTAAGAGTGAGTTCTGCTAAAGGGCCATTTATTTTCCACACTTTTCAGGAGAATTATCCATAAAGGAACATAGTAAGCTGTCATAATTTATTTGTAAAACCCCTAAACTAGAATTGACAGAGACCGAATTTCTAAATAAGAAAGGATAGTTCCAAAAGACTGGATTTCAGTGTAACTATATTAGAAAACATTTCCTCAGGTTTCACTCTTCTTGATCATACTACATGCTGTTTTCAAAGAAAGGCATTTATGACTGTTAGTTTAGAAAAGTGTAGGAAGTTCTGAAAAACCATAGGTAGCTTCTATGCATTAAGGTAACATGTTATCTTTGTTTGTTTGTTTTTAGAAGAGAAACTAGTTAAAGCATCCAAGATCTCCACATATAATTCTCACATATCTATATGAAATTGACATTAAGGCTATTTCTATGAGGTTATTATTGCATATTAGTAACCTATTATCCTCTATGAGATTATATGAAGCTACTTGAGATTAACATTGTGTGCTTTCATTTTTTGTACCCTGACTTACTCTATCTTTACAGCTTTCTTCCTAGTAACTTTGGACCATACTTTGTTGGAATTAAAACAACTACTAAATTAAGCCTCTACTTCTTTGGTATTATAGGGCTTCCTTCCTTTGAGATTTACATTTTCAGCTTTTAAAAGAGAAAACAAGTATTTTACTGCTTTATACCTCAATATGTTATAAATCTCATAGTAAATCTTTTAGAACTGATTTTGTTAACTCTCATAATTTAAATATTTAAACATAGCAAGTTTATTATAAATGCTGATGGTAGGATGTTTTGTATAATAAAGAGTTTTACTGGGCTTTGTCTCTGGTTGTTGCAGGGTGTCTGGGGGTGAATTTCTATACTTTTAGCATTTTCAGAGCAGTGTTTTTGTTATTCATTAATCTCTTAGAGCACACCTGAATTAATGCTAATAAGGTGACTCAAGATGGGCTTCCAGACAGCTTCATAGTAGGACTGGTCACTAGAAAGACCTATCATGTAATTAGAAGTTTGAGATTTTGAGCCAGTCCAAACTCCAGGGGTTAAAGACTTGATTCTATCATATAGTCAATGATTTAATCAATCATGTCTATGCAATGGAATATCAGTTACCACTCTGGAGGCTCAGAGGTGCTTCCTGGTTGATGAGTACATTGATGTCACAGGGGTCTTGTCCTGACTTCACAAAGAAGGGTATGAAATCTCTGTGTTCTGGCCCCTCCCAGATCTTCCTTTATACGTCTTTTCATTTGATTTCCCCTGGTTTGTATCTGTATAATAAAAATGTCCTCATGAGTTTCGCACCTTCCAGAGTTCTGAGAACTGCACTACAAATTATTGAATCCAATAGGGACTCTAGGGAACCCCTAGAATTTGTAGCCTGTGTTCAGAAGTGTTGTTGGGGTCCCCACTTGTGTCTGATGTCTAAAGTTAAGGCAGACTTGTTGGGTAACATGTCTTTGAACTTGAAGCATCCATATTATCTACCATTGGTTAGTGCCAAACTGATTTGCAGTATACCAATCAGTGGTGAGATGAGTGTAATGCACATGGACTGTTAAACAAATACATAAAATTCTGGTGAGGAGGGGTTTACTTTATTTCACAGGGACATATTTTAATTGTACGGAAAGGATAAATTATAGTGGCTAGGAAATAATAACCAAAGAAATTTTGTTGTTGTTGTTTTAATGCTAAGGTGCCATTTTTCAGGCAGTACTCAAAAGAGAATCTTGAAAGAATTTAGATTTCTCCCTGAGTGATGCAAAAGATATTCAGAGGCAGAATTTTCATCAAGATGGAGGAATAATTGGATACTCATATGCAAATAAATGGATCATCTCCATAGCAATGCAAAAAATAGCTCAAAATTGACCTTGCACCTACATGAAAAATCTAAAACTTTCCACTTTATACAAGAAAACAAAGGAGAACACTTGTAACCATGATTTAAATAATATTGAGATACAACCCCAAAAGTAAGCTTTGCACAAGAAAAAATAAACTAGTTGATCTTTGTGAAAATTAAGTACTTCTGCACTTTGAAAGCTATTGATAAATAAGAGAATTAACAGCTAGGTCACAGATGGTGAGAATATTTATAAATGAGATTGGTGAAGATCCTATATCCAGACTCTATATGAAAACATCCTCAAAACTCAATCGTGAAAAACAGACAAACCAATTAAAAAAAGGAAAATATATAAAGAGACACTTCACCGATGAAGATAGATATATAAAATGGCAAATGTGTACTTGAAAATTGCTCAGCATCTTTGTTTCATTAGAATAATGAAAATGGAAACTATAAATACCACCATATTACTGAAATCAAAGAAAGTAGTGACAAGACATGCTGAATAGTATAAGGAACAACTGGAAAATTCAGACATTGTTGCTGGGAATGCAAAATGGTAGTTATTTTGGAAAATATTTTGACTGTTCCTCATGAAATTAAAAAATATTTATCATCTAATTCAACAATCTGCATTAATGATTACCGAAGTGAAATGAAACACATGAGCTCGAAAACCTGTGTTCAAATATTTCTAGCGGATTTATTTTTAATCACCAAAGCTAAAAACACCCCAAATATTCTTCAACTGGCAAGTAAATAAACTGTGGTATATACAAACAACGGAATTGGAAATTGCAACAAGCAACTGAAAAGGGATGAACAAGTGTTTCATACACTACCAACAAGGATAAATTACAGATGCAGCATTCTAAGTAAAAGAAGTCTGTCCTGGAAAGATACATATTCTGTGATTCCAGTTATTGTTTATTTTCAACACTAAGACTTGACATTTTGAGAACAGTGTTATGTTCACTACTAACAGGAAGATTCAGAGATTTCCCATCTACTTCCTGCTCGTGCATATGCATAGCCTCCCCCACTACTCACAACACCCATGAGTGGGACATTTGTTACAATGGATGAACCTATTGACACATGATTGATAAACCTGTCTGTAGCTTACATTATGGTTCACTCTTGGTGTTCAATAGAATCAACATTCTATTGATTTTGAAAAATGAATATTACATGTATCCAGTATTGTGGTATCATATAGAGTAGCAGTCACAACCTTTTCGGAACTAGGGACTAGTTTTGTGGAAGACAGTTTTTCCATGGATCAGGGTGAGGGGTGGTTTCAGGGTGATACAAGTATATTACATTTATTGTGCATTTATTTCTATTATTATTTTATCAGCTCCATCTCAGGTCATCAGGCTTTAGATCCCAGAGGCTGGGGACCCCTGACATTGAGTACTTTGACTTTCTTAAGAATGATCTGTGCTCTGCCCATTTATCTCTCCACCTCCCCTATGATGCCTTTTATGTGATGTTCTGGAAAAGACAAATGGAAGTTTATACATGAACTGAACTGAAGTAGAGTTTTGGAGACATGATTTTATAAAGTAGTATCAAAATTATAATCATAAAAACAAATAAAAATAATATTAATCATAATAATAATACCACCTTGATTTGTGTAATATATATTATTATTTTTTAATTTTATTTTTTATTTATTTTAATTGGAGGCTAATTACTTTACAATATTGTATTGGTTTTGCCATACACTGACATGAAAATTCTTTTATTTTTGTGATCACATTTGCTCTTCATACCTCTAGAAATTTGTGTATCTGAATCATTTGTGCTTTAACAGAACTCTACTATAAGTCAACAAGTTGCTTCCACTGCTATTTCCATAATTTAACTCTGCAATCTATCACCTAGCAGAATTTCATGTCATTAACAGTGATTTATAGAACTACCAGAAATAAAGATGGAACTAACTGATATCATCACTATGTCCTATTTTCCCATTGCATGACAACTAAAAGTGCCTAAGCATTAAGAATAAAAGTTATCTTTTCACTTGAGTAAAACATAAAATGTCACACACACAAAGCACCTAATTTAGGAAACATTAAATTAATACTTGCTGCCCTAAGCAAGTATAAAAATTTGGGAAATAATGCCATAACAAAGGCTAGGTAGAAACTAAAGAATCTTTTTTAAGTCCATATATATGAGCTAACCTCTGAGTGACCTACTCCCTGAAGCCATATGCATTGAAATATATTTTCACAATGTCAGATTTTCAATATCATATAGGTTATTAGAATTTGTGTCAGCAAAAATCCAAACATTTGAGAACATACTAAAGAAAATAATTTGAGAAGAGAGTAAAGTGAGTTTTTTATCATGTATAGTTGTAACCAGTCCAGTTTTTAGCTATTCTCAGCTATATGGCTTATAAGATTTTAGCCTTGCCTCTGATTTTTTAAATTTGTCCTTACTTTAGAAATATAGTTGTCACATAGAAAAAAAAAATAGACGGAATATATATGCATATGGCTTACATTTCTTCAAATAGATTTCACAAATGGCTTTCTAGCAAAAGCTAGAAAAGTGCATGAATATTTACATATACATGAGTACAAATAACACTAGTACATTTATATTGCATATGTTTGCATTGATTTTTCCCATAAGCATCTATAAGATTTCCATAATGATGTTGTTTTAAAGACAATAGGAAGCAAACCCTTACTAGCAATGCAATTAAATCACCAATCATGCTGATACCTGAACATACCGTTTGACAACACAACATTGTTACCAGGGAACTATTCCAACATCTGCAGCTCTGAAGTTAATCATGACTTCGGCAAGAGCATCCTCCTAATGTGCTGCATAAGAGAGACACTAATTAGTCATTAAGTGCCCTGATATCATACAGGGCTGGTGCGTCTGTTTCACATCAACTGCGGTAGTGCAGAGCAGCAGTGGCAGTAGCCACAGCAGCCGCACCAAACGTGGAACGTGATGGGAGAAGCGTGGACGAAAACTCTGAGAGGACTGCTGTTTGGAACTGGTACTTAAAGTGTTTTATAAATGGGAATCAATCCTCATTTTGCTGATGGATGGGCTGTACTGGCAACTTGCTAGAGGTGTTTTTCTTGTTTGCACTGAAGGGAGGCAAATTTCCCTTGAGCGGGGAGGTATGAGCTTTTGATACTCCTCATTGAGTCATGGTGGGATAGGATATGCTAAGATCAGTACTTCCCAGCAGCTTAATCTTCACAATAAAAGGCATATCCATTATTACTGACGTTTCCTTCAATCATGACACACAATATCCACCCTCAAGAATACTTAACTAAGTGAATCAGACTACTGGAATGATAGTATGCCTCTCCAAAAATATTGTCACTCACTCCTTCTGTAAGATTTCAGTTCAGTTCTGTTCATTCGCTCAGTCATGTCCAACTCTTTGCAACCCCATGCCTCGAGAATGCTAGGCTTCCCTGTCCTTCACAAACTCCTGGAGCTTGCTCAGACTCATGTCCAACAAGTCAGTGATGGCATCCAACCATCTCATCCTCTGTCGTCCCCTTCTCTTGCCTTTAATCTTTCCCAGCATCAGGGTCTTTTCAAATGAGTCAGTTATTCACATCAGGTGGCCAAAGTATTGGAGCTTCAGCTTCAGCATCAGTCCTCCCAATGATTATTCAGGACTGATTTCCTTTAGGATGGACTTGTTTGATTACCTCGTAGTCCAAGGAACTCTCAAGAGACTTCTCCAACACCACAGTTCAAAAGCATCAATGCTTCAGCACTTAGCTTTCTTTATAGTCCAACTCTCACATCCATACATGACTACTGGAAAAACCACAGCTTGGACTAGACAGATCATTGTTGGCAAAGTAATCTCTTTGCTTTGTAATATGCTGTCTACGTTGGTCATAACTTTTCTTTTTAAAAGCAAGTGCCTTTTAATTTCATGGCTGCAATCAGCATCTATAGTGAGTTTGGACCCCAAGAAAATAAAGCGTGTCACTTTTTACATTGTCTACTCATCTATTTGCCATGAAGTGATGGGACCGAATGCCATGATATTAGTTTACTGAATGTTATTTTAAGCCAGCTTTTTCATTCTCCTCCTTCACTTTCATAAAAAGTCTCCTTAGTTCCTCTTCAATTTCTGCCATAAAGATCATGTCATCTGCATATATGAGTTTTTGACATTTCTCCTGGAAAATTTTGATTCCAGCTTGTGCTTCATCCAGCCCAGCATTTCGCGTGATGTATCCTCCATATGAGTTAGAAAAGCAGGGTGACAATATACAGCCTTGACATACTGCTATCCCAGTTTGGAGCCAGTCTGTTTCATGTCCGGTTCTAACTCTTGCTTCTTGACCTGCATACAGATTTCTCAGGAGGCAGATAAGGTGGTCTGGTAGTCCCATCTCTTTCAGAATTTTCCATGGTTTGTTGTGATCCACACAGTCAGAGGCTTTGGCATAGTCAATAAAGCAAAAGTAGATGTTTTTCTGGAATTCTATTACTGTTTTGATGATCCAATGGATGTTGGCATTTTGATTTCTGGTTCCTCTTCCTTTTCTAAATCCAGCTTGAACATCTGAAAGTTCACAGTTCACATACTGTTGAAGCCTTGCTTGGAGAAATCTGAGCATTCATTTTCTAGTGTGTGACACGAGTGCAAGTATGCAGTGGTTTGAGCATTCTTTGGCATTGCCTTTCTTTAAGATTGGAATAAAAACTGACCTTTTCCAGTCCTGTGGCCACTGCTAAGTTTTCCAGATTTGCTGGCATATTGAGTGTAGCACTTTCACAGCATCATCTTTTAGAATTTGAAATAGCTCAACTGGAATTCTATCATCTCCAATAGCTTTGTTCATAGTGTGATGCTTCCTAAGGCCCATTTGACTTCACATTCCAGGTGTCTGGCTCTAAGTGAATGAGCACACCATCATGGTTATCTGGGTCATTAATAGCCTTTTTTTTTTTGTATAATTCTTCTGTGTGTGCATGCCACCTCTTCTTAATATCTTTTGCTTCTGTTACATCCATACCACAGGTCTATATGCCTATTGTTAGACATTTGGAAAATCAGAAGAATTCACAAATGAAAATAAAAATTTTCAATAACAGCCACCCAAAGAAACACAACATTAGAATCTTGGTAAGCATATATTGTTTTCTTTTTTTAACCTTCAGAAACATATAAGCTTTACTGAGGGCTTTCAGTGTGTCAGCCACTCTTCTAAGCATTTAATATATATTATCTTACCTAGATATCACAACAGCTCTATAAAACAGGTACTATTATTATTTTATTTGTATTATTTTATTATTATTATTTTGCATATCAGTGAACTAGAGCACATAGAAACTTGGACAATTCCCATGGACACATGAAACTTGGATAGAATGTGGATTTGAAATCCCACAAGGAGATCTTGCAAATATATGTGGTTGGCCAAAAAGTTCATTTGAGTTATTCTGTAAGATGTTACCCAATATGCCTACCTGTGTGGGTTACAGTCCATCTGGTCATAAAGAGTCTGACATGACTTAGTGACTCAACAACAGCAATAGCAACAACTGAGATATCCACTTCCTCCTCACCCCAAACAATGCTAAGGCCAACATGACAAGAACCTAATCTTTCCCAGGGTTCTTCAAGTATTTCCACAATTCCTGTGTCTGCCTAAAGTGGTCCATTGAGTCAGATCTCCTTGACACTTGTTGCTTCTACTTCCTGGATGAGAGAAAAAATTCAGGCTTGTGTTCTGCTTCTGCTGGACAGCTCTATACTTTTGGTTTCTTTCAGCAATATTCGTGGTTACCCTTTAAGTAAACCTATGGTTTTGTGTCTATGTATTCTGAGATCAGCCACAACATTCCAATGGCTTGAGTAATTGCTAGGAAGACTGAGGAAATCAGAGCCACCTGATAGCTTTGTATAAACCCTCCCCTGTGAGGCTCCATGTGATGCAGCAGTCTCTCAGGAAGTGAGAGAAGATAATCATTTCTAGTCTCATCTTCCTTTCTTCTAAGACTGGATTGCACTTGGAGACCATCACTATCTTTTCCAGAAGTTCTCCAATCTGGGTTGCCCGAGGCCGTCAGACATTTTTAATACCTTTGAACATCAAAAAGAAAGAGAACAGGATCCTGCCCTGCCCCTTTCCTTGAAAAGATCCTTGGGCTTTAAGAAAATGGTGATGGAAAAGAATGCATGGGGCTTCTAATTTTAACCATCCAATAGGGCTTAATAAAAATATCATTTTTGTCAGTGACGTCTTCTAGGCAGCCTTTAAGGTCATTGTGAGCACTTCTTAATAGCATTCCATGTGGTCTGCATGTTGCCCAAATCACTCATATTATTTTGCTTCTGTGTTTGTTTGCATTTTCTTTTAGCATATGTCTAGAGGCAGTCTCATCTGAGGCAACTACAGCTCTTGCTGCATAATTAGTAGGCTTCATGAATGCAGGAACTACCTGCAAATAAAGTCTGATTAAGAGCCCATATCCAGGATACATAAAGAACTCATAAACTCAGCAACAACACAGAGTTCAATAAGCAAAGATTTGAATGGACATTTCATCAAAAAGATATATGGATGTCAAAAAGTACATCCAAAAGAGCTGGATATTGTCATTAAGGAAATACAGATTAAAACTACAATGAGATACTACTATATCTTTTTAGAATAGCTAAAATTAAAAAGGCTGAGATTGTTGGTATGAATTTGTACCATATAGATTTCTCATACATCACTTATGGGAACACATAAAAGGCTATAGTCAACACATAAAAGGCTATAGTCACTTTAAAAAACAGTTTGAAAATTTCTTTAAAAGTTAAGCATCCATCAACTATAGGTCCCAGTAATTCTAAATACTATGTATTTACATAAGAGAAATGAAAGCATATATCCTTTCCTGCCTCCTCAGTTATCCCTCTGAATACTCTCATGGACCAATAAGGAATACCTTACCCTTTCCCAGCTTGGTAGGGAATGAATCTTCTATTTGTGCTAAGTTGGTCTGAATTAGTCTATCACTAAAGCAAGGCTTCCCTGGTAGCTCAGATGGTAAAGAGTCTGCCTGTAATGCTGGAGACCTGAGCTCTATCCCTGGGTCAGGAAGATCCCCTGGAGAAGGAAATGGCAACCCACTCTAGTATTCTTGTCTGGAGAATCCCATGGACAGAGAAGCCTGGTGGGCTACAATCCATGGGGTCACAAAAAGTCAGACACGACTGATTGACTAATGCCCACAAAGAAAGATTAAGTTACTTTAGTTAAAATAACTTTTTTAAAGTAAAATTTTTGAAGCATAACATATAGAGATATGAGTGCACAAACTAATTTTCAAAATATGAGTAGACCTGAACTGCATAAACAAATTCAGAAATAAAATATATCCTGCACCTGAAAGAATTATCCTCGTGTTCCTTGTCTCCCTACCTACCAAGATAACCACTGTCTTAATTTTAAAAATCATACATTAGTTTGTCTGTTTTTGAAATTTTTTAGCTCAGGGCAATATATGATTAAAAGAAATCACAACAGGTTCAAGGCAACTCTTTTTATATCAAGAGAGACAAAGAGAGATAAAGGCAGGAAGTTAGAATAGATCTGACCTGAGAATTATGGCTAGGGAAGCATCAGCACTTGAAATGGATTGGAATCATAAAAAAAGAAAAATATATATTTAAAATATTTGAGAGAACTGACCTACCAAAAACAAATCACAAGTCTGAACTAAAAATTCTTGTTACTGCTCGAAGCTTAACCTTCATACAACAGGCCTCAAGTGAGTTGAGAAAGCTGCTCAGCAACCAACCAGCTCATTTTCCCCACTGCTTATTTTAGATGGAGCCAAGGAAACAAATGGCTCAGACTATAAAGAATCCACCTGCAGTGCAGGAGACCTAGGTTCAATCCCTGGGTTGGGAACATCTCCTAGAAGAGGGCATGCCAACTCACTCCAGGATTCTTGCCTGGAGAATCCCCATGGACAGAGGAGCCTGGCAGGCTTCAATCCATGTGGTTGCAAAGAGTCAAACATGACTGAGTGACTAAGCATAGTACAGCACAAAGAAACTAAACAATATCCTTGCAATGAAACCAGGGTATTAAAAAGAGTGGACAAGTGAGCAAAATTAGGTCTGCTTTATAGAACATTTCTCACTTTCAGAGTAAGGAATCCTCACATTTTCTGTTCAATAAAGTGAAAAGTGAAATCACTCAGTCGTGTCCAACTCTTAGCGACCCCATGGACTGCAGCCAACCAGGCTCCTCCATCCATAGGATTTTCCAGGCAAGAGTATTGGAGTGGGGTGCCATTGCCTTCTCTGTTCAATGGGACATTGGAAATACAATACAAGTGCCTGTGACTTCTTTGTGGTATTCATTCTTCCTCTTCCTACTTAAAAATGTTTATTGTTTGTCTTGTCCTTCAATCAGTTCAGTAACCCAGTCATGTCCAACTCTTTGTGACCCCGTGGACTGAAGCACGCCAGGTCTTGTCCTCGAATTACCACTTTTCAGTATCCACTATACTCTAATGGGAAAATAGCTTGTCTTTGAGTTCATCAGTCTCTAGACCTAAAGACACTATTTCCAAGCTGATGCAGAAAACAATGCACAACATAAGACCCAGAGATCCTGGACTTTGAATTCCGACTGTTGACTGGATCAACTTTTGATTGACTGGATTCTTTTGGGAAGGGTTGAGTGTGTTGTAAGTGTAGAAAGAAAGAAGTGCTGGAATATTTAGTGGAGCCAGGGGAGTGTACTGTGACAGAGACAAATTTGCCAAACTTTTCATCTGACATCCAAGTTTCTTTACTCTTTTTGAAGGAGTCATATAAAAGCTTGGCTAATGGCAGGTGGTGGGGAAGACATGTGTCACTTCCAAGCCGAAGCAAAGAGTCTCATTAACTTCTTCATTGTTGAGGTGACAGCAGATTTTTTTTCACATGGTATAGTTACACAATGATGGAATCACTATCAACCTGGGTTCCGGAGGAACTCTATAAAGTGCAAACTTTTAGTTTGTTGAGACACTGGAATTCTGGAGTTAGGTGTCACCACAGTACTACTTAGCATATTATTTCTTATACAAATGTAGTACCGAATGCGTCCTCCATGGCAATGAGATTTCTGCCTGGCAATTTTTCAGAACTTTCCAAGAAGGCATTTTTTGCAAGATTTTTATAACCCAATCCTCTCCCTGCCCTTAGGGATACCTGAATGAGATGAAAGTGAATGAGGATTTATCATTGTTGTTAAGTTGCTAAGTCATGTCTGACTCTTTGTGACCCCACATACTACAGCACACCACTCTTCCCTGTCATTCACCATTTCCCAGAATTTGCTTAAACTTATGTCCATTGAGTCAGTGATGCCATCCAAACATCTCATCCTTTGTCATCCCCTTCTCCTGCCTTCAATCTTTCCCAGTATCAGCATCTTTTCCAATCAGTCAGCTCTTCACATCAGGTGGCCAAGAAAACAGAAGGGCACTGCCCTTATTCCCAAAGCTTATACATCCTGAGAAACTGGCAATACAATATGATATAAATCAGAAGGAGTCATAAATACACTCATCTCAAGGTAGCCAGAATGCCCCCTTTTTAGGGTCTGCAGAGAACCACCTGATCAAATTGTTCCTAGTGTCTTGAGATAAATTTGTCTTCCTGTGCCATGTGACACAGTACTTCAATTTTTCTTTACAAATTGATCATTGCTCTTGCTGGCTCTGTGATTTTCTAGTGATTTTTCAAAGCTGTTAAAATTGTAAAGGATCAGAAATAGCATATTTTTTCTTTCAAACATGTATTTCTCTTTTACACTTATATTCTTAAATATTTTTTTTCACCACACTAGAATGTAAGCCCCAATGTGCTCACATTGAGAGAGAGTGTGGTATAGTAAAGAGCATAGACTATCAGGATTTGAATTCATGATCATCACTTCTGCAGCTCTGGGGCGCAATATGCAAACATTTGCTACCTTTGTTTACACATCTGCAAAATAAGTATAATATTAGTACCTACCTCAAGGGCTGTACTGAGAATTGCATGAGTTAATACATTTAAGACATTTATATCAATTTCAATCACATGTTAAACTCTATAAATATACCTACTCCATCAGAGCTTGGATTTTTCTCTATATTGTTTACTAAGTTATCCCAGGTGACTGGTATATGGTCTTGTGTATGGCTCGAGAAAATGGTCCAGAGACAAAAATGAATACTTATACTTACCATTATAAGAGTAACTATCTTTGTCCACAAACTTGAAAATGACTTCAGATATGTGTAAAGAGTCCTGCAAAACATAAATTTATTCATAGAGTCTTTACAGTAACTGTCTTGGTAGCCTTTAATAACATACTATAAATCAGCTATTTCAGGTATAATTTTCCTGGCTTATCTTTGGAAATGTTCTGTTACTAAGCAGAAAAATCAATCCAATACAGCACCTATTGCCTTAGGATGTAAATAGTGCAGGATAAATATTTGTTTGCAAGGCTATGAATGAGGCATTAAAACAACTCATCATCCTGATGAGTAATAACTGGTAATGATTCTTGTTATCTATTATGGAACGGAAATGTCATTGCATTGTTTGGATAAGGCTCTTGAAGCTAAGTACACAATGTTCAGTACTCACTCTGTGTTCTACCCTCTTTTTCTCTGACCAGACAAAATACTGAAAGCAAATCATGCACACACACATACACACACACCCATCACTGTTATTGATCAGTGGACTGTTCCCTAGTTTAAAAGACAAAACATGTGTTTTATGCTGATGTCAGTTAAATAAGGAAACCTCAATTAACCATTGTAGAAAACAACTTTATCTTGTTACACCCACTCTTTGCTTCCACTTTGTTATGACTTCCAGCTTAACAAAAGGATGACGGAAGCAAGGAAGACAGAAAATGTCAATTCAACTGAATTCTGATACTCATTTTAAACTGTTGAGACTTAGCCAGAGGGAGGAGAAAAAGATGAGAAAATTAGAGTTAAAATCAGAAGCTTAGAAGCTTCAGTCTGGCTTCAATTTATTCAGGCTATAGCAGAGACCTTACTTTGCCAATAAAGGTCCGTCTAGTCAAGGCTATGGTTTTTCCAGTGGTCATGTATGGATGTGAGAGTTGGACTGTGAAGAAAGCTGATCACCGAAGAATTGATGCTTTTGAACTGTGGTGCTGGAGAAGACTCTTGAGAGTCCCTTATACTGCAAGGAGATCCAACCAGTCCATCCTAAAGGAGGTCAGTCCTGGGTGTTCATTGGAAGGACTGATGCTAAAGTTGAAACTCCAATACTTTGGCCACCTCATGCAAAGAGTTGACTCATCGGAAAAGACCCTGATGCTGGAAGGGATTGAGGGTGGGAGGAGACGGGGACGACAGAGAATGAGATGGCTGGATGGCATCGCTGACTCGATGGGCATGAGTCTGGGTAAACTCCGGGAGTTGGTGATGGACAGGGAGGCATGGCGTGCTGCTCTTCATGGGATCACAAAGTGTTGGACACGACTGAGTGATTGAACTGAACTGAAACCTCCATTATTACAGACAATTAACAGTTTCTAAATTGAGGATTCCATTTATTTGGTGTAGCATTTAAGATTTCTTAAGCTTTAAATTCTTAGACCTAAATATGTTACTAGCAGAAGGGAGAGAATGCAACCTATTCTGTGATAACAATTTGGAACTAGATGGAAGACAAATTCCAAATGAAAGTATTTTCTCAAAGCTGCTCATGACTTCAAGGAAAGGTGTAATTACAAGAGCTGGGCTAAATGCGAATACTGCATAAAACTTCTTGGCTGGAAATAGGAGCAGCCTACAGAAAAAAAAATTATATTCTAATGAACTTTATCTTTATTTGAAAAAAAAGTTGTTTAATTGCTAAGTTGTGTCCAACTCTTTTGTGATCCCATGGGTTGAAGCCCACCAGGCTCCTCTTGTCCATGGGATTCTCCAGGCAAGAATACTGTAGTGGGTTGTCATTTCCTCCTCCAGGAGATCTTCCTTACCCAGGGACTGAACCCGCATCTCCTACATTGGCAGTCTTCTTTTCCATTGAGCCACCAGGGAAGCCTTATTGGAAAAAGAGGTCAGTGTTAATCTAAAACAGTTCCTAAACTCTAGTGTGAATTATGGGGCTTATCTGGTGGCTCAGCAGTAAAAGATCCAATGCAGGAGAAATGGGTTTTATCCCTGTATTGGGAAGATCCCCTGGAGAAAGAAATGGCAACCCACTCCAGGATTCTTGCCTGGGACAAGAGGACAGAGGAGCCTGGCAGGCTACAAACCATGGGATCACAGAAGAGTCAGACATGACTTAGCAACTCAACAACAACAATGTGAATTACAGTTAGAGATTTTAAGGCATCTGCTATGTAATATCTACAAGCTTTGGAGGAACTAGGTGTTTGCCTTTCGTCCTTTTATTTACTGATTTTGTAAGTTACTTCTAAGTTGGCCTCAAGCCAGACTTTGTCACCCACACACACACAAAGGACATTTTGAAAAGTATTTAAATTTAATTTGCATTTTAATAAAAGGCATCTTATTAGTCAGAACTGAAGGAATTAAGTAAGTTTCCTTTCATCCAAGATGCTTCCACTCAAGGTGCCTCCAATGTGCAAAAAGCTCCTGTTCACTTTACTTTATAGACATGTTACTCAAAATAACTAGAAGCCAGTAATTAATTGACAGATTTCCCCACTTCACTTGATATCAACAACTGTTATGCAGTATTTTAGAGCAAAAAGACAAATCAAACAAAAATAACAAAGTATCGGGTTGTATAGAGATAAAAAGTACTAATTTCTAGGTTATAATCGAAGAACTGTTCAGGAAAGACTCAAACACAGTCTATGTGTGCAGGTAAAGCCTGAAAATTAATTATCAGGTAATGAACCACCCTTACTTCAAGGAAAACCAATCTGAGTCATGAAAAACATTTATTTAACAAAATCAAATTTATAAGATAAAAAGTGCAACTACAACCTCTTTCTTGAGAAAATTCAGTTGAATGGATCATTTCTATTTTATCAATATATAGGTTGAAAAAGTGTGCTGTAGCAATACTCAATCTTATTTATTGATTAATAATATTTCATTTTGAATTTCAGGAATAACTACACTTCCATTGCTTATTTTTATTTATTTATTTATTTTAACTGGAGGCTAATTACTTTACATTATTGTATTGGTTTTGCCATCCATTGACATGAATCTGCCCCGGTGTATATATGTTCCCCATCTTGAACCTCCCTCCCACCCCCCTCCCCATCCCATCCCTCTGGTTCATCCCAGTACACCAGCCAAGAGCATCTTGTATCATGTATTGATCTTGGACTGGCGATTCATTTCACATATGATAATATACATGTTTCAATGCCATTCTCCCAAATCATCTCACCCTCACCTTCTCCCACAGAGTCCAAAAGACTGTTCTATACATCTGTGTCTCTTTCGCTGTCTCGTATACAAGGTTATCATTATCATCTTTCTAAATTCCATATATATGCGTTAGTATACTGTATTGGTGTTTTTCTTCCTGGCTTACTTCACTCTGTATAATAGGCCCCAGTTTCATCCACCTCATTAGAACTGATTCAAATGCATTCTTTTTAATGGCTGAGTAATACTCCATTGTGTAAATATACCACAGTTTTCTTATCCATTCGTCTGCAGATGGACATCTAGGTTGCTTCCATGTCCTGCGATGAACATTGGAGTACATGTGTCTCTTTCAATTCTGGTTTCCTCAGTGTGTATGCCCAGGAGTGTGATTGCAGGGTCATATGTCAGTTCTATTTCCAGTTTTTTAAGGAATCTCCACACTGTTCTCCATAGTGGTTGTACTAGTTTGCATTCCCACCAACAGTGTAAGAGGGTTCCCTTTTCTCCACACCCTCTCCAGCATTTATTGCTTGTAGACGTTTGGTAGAATTCAGCTGTGAAGCCGTCTGGACCTGGGCTTTTGTTTGCTGGAAGATTTCTGATTACACTTTCAATTTCCGTGCTTGTGATGGGTCTGTTTTCTATTTCTTCCTGGTTCAGTTTTGGAAAGTTGTACTTTTATAAGAATTTGTCCATTTCTTCCAAGTTGTCCATTTTATTGGATAGAAATGAATGAAAATGAAAACACAACAACCCAAAACCTGTGGGACACTATAAAAACAGTGCTAAGGGGAAGGTTCATAGCAATACAGGCATACCTCAAGAAACAAGAAAAAAGCCAAATAAATAACCTAACTCTACATCTAAAGCAACTAGAAAAGAAAGAAATGAAGAACCCAGGGTTAGTAGAAGGAAAGAAATCTTAAAAATTAGGGCAGAAATAAATGCAAAAGAAACAAAAGAGGCCATAGTAAAAATCAACAAAGCCAAGAGCTGGTTCTTTGAGAGGGTAAATAAAATTGACAAACCACTAGCCAGACTCATCAAGAAACAAAGGAGAAAAACCAAGTCAATAAAATTAGAAATGAAAAGGGAGAGATCACAACCAACAACACAGAAATGCAAAGGATCATGAGACACTACTACCATTGCTTATTTAGCTTTACTTTAGTTCCTCTTTCACTTATTCATTCATACATACTTTCAATAAATAGTAATCACCCAAATGAGGCACATATTCTACGGGGAAATAATCTACTCTATGTATTTACTTAGTTTTTATTGTTGTAATAAAATTTTTCATGTTTTTGAAAAAGCATACAGAATAGCACAATGAAAAAACATATAATAATAAATGAATCTCATGAGCAGTTAATATTTTACTATATGTTCTTTAATAAAAATTATGTTTTGGACTGCGGTGCTGGAGAAGACTCTTGAGAGTTCCTTGGACTGCAAGGAGATCCAACGAGTCCATTCTAAAGGAGATCAATCCTGGATGTTCATTGGAAGGACTGGTGCTAAAGCTGAATCTCCAATACTTTGGCTACCTCATGCAACAAGTTGACTCACTGGAAAAGACTCTGATGCTGGGAGGGATTGGGGGCAGGAGGAGAAGGGGACGACAGAGAATGAGATGGCTGGATGGCATCACCGACTCAATGGAGATGAGTCTGGTGAACTCCGGGAGTTGGTGATGGACAGGGAGGCCTGGCGTGCTGTCATTCATGGGGTCACAAGGAGTCGGACACGACTGAGTGATTGAACAGACTGAACTGAACTGATGTTGTATAAGTATGAAGCAAATTATAGACATGTTTCTAACTGAATATATTACCATAAAATACTTACTAACACAAATAATAAAAGAATTTCAAACTGACCACAATATCATTATTATACATAAAATACTATAGAATATAAAAATATTTTAATATGGTAGTTCTATTTTAAGTCTTTTCTTGTCTTTCTCCACTGGCCATGAACACCAGTAGATTGCTGAAATATGTAATCATCCAGTGTTCTTCCTGAAATCTGATGAAATATTTCAAAATTTATCTTTAATTGCAGTATTAACTGTTAAGTGTTTCATAGTTATCTATTACCAAAGTTTTATTTCTGGTTTGCTAAGAGATATTTCTTCAACAATATGTGAGCTGTGAACTTCCAGATGTTCTAGCTGGATTTAGAAAAGGCAGAGAAACAAAGATCAATTTGTCAATATCTGTTGGATCATTGAAAAAGCAAGAGAGTTCCATAAAAATATCTACTTCTGCTTTATTGACTATGCCAAAGCTTTTGCCTGTGTGGAACACAACAGACTGTGGAAAGTTCTTAAAGAGACAGGAATACCAGGCCACCTAACCTGCCTCTTGAGAAATCTGTATGCAGGTCAGGAAGCAACAGTTAGAACTGGACATGGAACAACAGACTGGTTCCAAATAGGGAAAGGATTACGTCAATGCTGTATATTGTCACCCTGCTTATTTAACTTGTATGCAGAGTACATCATGAGAAACGCTGGTCTAGATGAAGCACAAGCTGGAATCAAGATTGCCAGGAGAAATATTAATAACCTCAGATACACAGATGTTATGACCCACATGGCAGAAAGCAAAGAAGAACTAAAGAGTCTCTTGATGAAAGGGAAAGAAGAGAGTGAAAAAGTTAGATCAAAACTCAACATTCAGAAGACTAAGATCATGGCATCTAGTCTCATCACTTCATGGCTAATAGATGGGGAAACAGTGGAAACAGTGAGAGACTTTATCACTGCAGATGGTGATGGCAGCTATTAAATTAAAAGACACTTGCTCCTTGGAAGGAAAGTTATGGCCAATCTAGACAACATATTAAAAAGCAGAGACAATACTTTACCAACAAAGGTCCGTCTAGTCAAAGTTATGGTTTTTCCAGTAGTCATGTATGGATGTGACAGCTGGACTACAAAGAAAGCTGAGTGCCAAAGAATTGATGCTTTTGCATTGTGGTGTTGGAGAAGACTCTTGAGAGTCCCTTGGACTGCAAGGTGATCCAACCAGTCCATCCTAAAGGAAATCAGTCCTGAATATTCATTGGAAGGACTGATGATGAAGCTGAAAGTCCAATACTTTGGTCACCTGATGCGAAGCACTGACTCATTGGAAAAGCCCCCTTTGCTGGGAAAGATTGAAGGTGGAAGGAGAAGGGGATGACAGAGGATGAGGTGGTTGGAGGGCATCACCGATTCAATGGACATGAGTTTGAGTAAACTCCGGGAGTTGGTGATCGAAAAGGAGGACTGGCGTGCTATAGTTCATGGGGTCGCAAAGACTCATTCAGTCAGTCAGTCAGTTCAGTCACTCAGTCGTGACCAACTCTTTGTGACCCCATGAATCACAGCACGCCAGGCCTCCCTGTCCATCACCAACTCCCGGAGTTCAGATACAACTAAAGGACTGAACTGAACTGAACCGAACAAGATATTTCAGATGTAAAGTTAAAAGTGAAAGTGAAGTCTCCCATTCATGTCTGACTCTTTGCAAACCCACTGATTGTAGCCTACAAGCCTCCTCTGTTCACAGAATTTTCCAGGAAAGAGTACTGGAGTGGGTTGCCATTTCCTTCTCCAGGGATCTTTCATTGCAGAAAAACACTTTACCGTCTGAGCCACCAGGGAAACCCATTGCAGATGTTAAGTTTTAGCTAATATTTTTTCTGTAAATATTGGGGTAATCATGTTTTCTCTTACTTGTTTCATTAATACCATGAATTATAATTTTAGACATTTACAAATATTAAAATTATTACATTCAGGACAGACTCACTTTTCGTATAGTATGTTGTCTTCATCTATGTTTCTTGGTTTAATTTGCTCATGTCCTATGTAGCAATTTTGTGACTATGTTCATCAATAGATTGGACTTTGCTATTACTTATAGTTTTCATGCCATCTTTTGTTATCAAGATTGTATTAGACACATGAAATAAGGCAGACATTGTTCCTTCTCCTTTCCATTCTCTGGAAGCATACATGGAAGATTGAAATTGTTTAATCCTGGTGAATAAACATCTGGACCTAGAAAAGCCATATGGAACTAGAGATTTCTTTGTGGGTTGGTTTATAATTGCAGATTAAGTTTAATTAACAGATAGGGAACTACTAATTTTTGCATTTACTTTGCATAAAATTCAGCAAGGAATTTCTCCACTTTATCTATTAACATAGAATTGTTCATGATATTCTCATTGTATGTTTGTACCTTCGGTAGTTGTATTCCCTTTCTCTCATTTCCAAAACTGATCATTTAGGTATTCTTTCTCTCTCTCTCTTTTTTTCCAGCTGCACCAAGTACTTTGCAGTGGGGCCAAGGATTGTACCCAGGGTCCTCAGCAGTGAAAGCACAGAGTCCTAATCACTAGATAGTCAAGGAATTCTCTCTCTTCTTGTTCCTTGCGTCTCACAATTTTTTATCAATTTTATAAGTCTGATAGAAGAAATAGTGTTTGGCTCAATTCATGATATCTTGAATCTGCTTTTTTATTTTACTGATTTCAGTTCTTATATTTGACATTTTCTTTCTGTGCTGTGTACTTAGTTGCTCGGTCATGTCACACTCTTTGCAACCCCATGGACCGTAGCCTGCTAGGCTCCTCTGTCCAAGGGGATTCTCCAGGCAAGAATACTGGAGTGGGTTGCCATGACCTCCTTCAGGGGATCTTCCCAACCCAAGGATCACACCCAGGTCTCTCACATTGCAGGCAGATTCTTTATCATCTGAACCACCAGAGAAGCCCCAAAACACCAGAGTGGGTAGCCTATCCCTCCTCCAGGGGAACTTCCTGTCCCAGGAATCCAACCTGGGTCTCCTGCATCACAAGCAATTCTTTACCAGCTCAGCCACCACGAAAGACCCTTTTTGTTTCGACATTGAGTTAAATTATTTTTCTGGCTTGTAGAGATGGCTTCCTAGCATTTTAGCTTGTCTTCTTTATTGACATTTCCATTTAAACTATGCATTTTTCCTTTAAGGATGACATTAGCTTTATTCCATCAATTTGATACATAGTGATTTCATTATCATAAGGTGAAGCATTTTTCTAATTTTTTCCTTGTGACTTATTTATTTCTCTATAGGTTATTTTAAAGTATATTGTTAATTTTCCAAAATATGCTTATCCTCTGGCTATCTTTTTATTATGGATTTCTAACATTTCAATTGTGTTATGAAAATAGACTATGTAACTTTTCAAGTATATATTTAAAGTTTTGCCATATTGGAAAACTCAGCAGTAGCCACAGGACTGGAAAAGGATTCATTCCCAAAAAAGACAATGCCAAAGAAGGTCCAAACTGCTGTACAATTGCACTCATCTCACATGCTAGCAACGTAATGCTCAAAATTCTCCAAGCAAGGCTTTAACAATATGTGAACCATGAACTTCCAGTTGTTAAAGCTGGATTTAGAAAAGGCAGAGGAACCAGAGATCAAATTGCAAACGTTCTTTGGATAATAAGCAAGAGAGTTCCAGAAAAACATCGACTTTGGCTTTATTGACTATGTCAAAGCCTTTAACTGTGTGGATCACAACAGACTGTGGAAAATTCTGAAAGAGATGGGAATATCAGACCACCTAACCTGCCAACTGAGAAATCTGTATGCAAGTCAAGAAGCAAGAGCTAAAACTGGACATGGAATAACAGACTGATTCCAAATCAGAAAGGAGTACGTCAAGGCTGTATATTGTCACCCTGCTAATTTAACTTACATGCAGAGTACATCATGAGAAATACTGGGTTGCATGAAGCACAAATTGGAATCAAGATTGCCGGGGGAAATATCAATAACCTCAGATACACAAATGACACGACCCTTATGGCAGAAAGCAAAGGAGAACTAAAAGCCTCTTGATGAAAGTGAAAAAGTTGGCTTAAAGTTCAACACTGAGAAAACAAAGATCATGGCATCTGGTCCCATCACTTCATGGCAAATAGATGGAGAAACAGTGGAAACCATGGCTGACTTTACTTTGGGGGGCTCCAAAATCACTGCAGATTGTGACTGCAGCCATGAAATTAAAGCATACTTACTCCTTGGAAGAAAAGTTATGACCAACCTAGACAGCATATTAAAAAACAGAGACATTACTTTGCCAACAAAAGTCTGTCTAGAGAAGGCTATAATTTTTCCAGTAGTCATGTATGGATGTGAGAGCTGGACTATAATGAAAGCTGATCGCAGAAGAATTGATGCTTTTGAACTGTGGTGTTGGAGAAGACTCTTGAGAGCCCCTTGGACTGCAAGGAGATCCAACCAGTCCATCCTAAAGGAGATCAGTCCTGGGTGTTCATTGGAAGGACTGATGCTGATGCTGAAACTCCAATAGTTTGGCCACCTGATGCAAAGAGCTGACTCTTTTGAAAAGACCTTGATGCTGGGAAAGATTGAAGGCAAGAGGAGAAGGGGACGACAGAGGATGAGATGGTTGGAAGGCATCACTGACTCAATGGACATGAGTTTGAGTAAACTCCGGAATTTGGTGATGGACAGGGAGGCCTGTCGTGCTGCAGTCTATGGGGTCGCAAAGAGTTGAACACGACTGAGTGACTGAACTGAACTGAACTTAGTTGAATCCCTCTTTATCTCTAATAATGCTTTATGATAATACAACTCCAGCAAGTTTCACTTTGTTGATGCTTGCAAAGTGTATGTATTTCCATTTCTTTTATTTCCCATCTTTTTTTAGCCTTAAATTTAAAGTGTGTCTCTTATAAATAGCATATTAAAAATTAAGCACTTAGTATGATAGTATTCTTTTGATGCCTTTAGTTAATTTGCATTTAATGAAAACAGTGATTTCTTAGGTTTAAAGATTCTATTTGCCTATAGTTTCATGCCTCAATTTTCCTGTCAATTTGAGTTTTTCTTATATATTTCTTGCATTATTATTTTAGAGATTTATTTGACTTGCCTCCTGGAATTATTACATCTCCTGGAGTTTAAATTATTACT
Organism: Moschus berezovskii; assembly: GCF_049115385.1. Lineage (NCBI taxonomy): Eukaryota > Metazoa > Chordata > Mammalia > Artiodactyla > Moschidae > Moschus > Moschus berezovskii. Next base: position 85,225,123 of record NC_142469.1, on the reverse strand, counting down.
TTGCATATTCATTTATTAGAAATACAAAAGTGCTAGAACATTTTAACTCCTTTTATATCCCCCAACAACCTATGTGCTATTTTGCTGCATAATTTCATTTTAGATGTATTGATACCTTAAGCTGAAGAAGACATTATTATTTTCTTGTACAGCCAATATTCAATCATGTTTATTCAAACAGACATTCTTTTCTCCAATATTGATTACTTCTTGAGTCTTCAAACTTCATTTTGGAATCATTCTCCTTCAGTCTGAAAAACTATTCTGAGTAATGCATTCAGGGCAGTCTGCTGCTTGTAGCAAATTTTCTGTTTTGTTTGTCTGAAAATGCCTGAACTATTCCCTTATTTTCCAAAGGATATTTTCATCAAAGATAGTATTTTAGAAAGTCATATATAGTTTTCACCACTTGAAAAATTATTTTATTTCCACTGTTTCTCTTAAGAGGTCAGTTATCTGTTTTATTATTGTTGTCCCTTTGCCTTTTAATTCTATATCTTCAGTATCTTTCTTTAACTTTGGTATTCAGCAGGTTTATTGTAGTGTACCTAAGAGTAATTTCCTTTGTATTTATTCTTTATGAGACTCATAGAGATTCTCAAATCAGCAGCTTGATGAATAGTTTTCAGTCATTATGTCTTCAAATATTGTTCCTGCCACATTATCTATTATTTCTCGTTCATGGAGTCCAATCATAATTTTTATTTTTTTAAATCTTATTGTGCTCTTTTACAATTTCATTCATTTTGCTCTTTTGTATGTTGCTTTTCAAATTTTATCTTACCTAGGTTCACCAATTTTTTCAATTGTGTTGAATATAAATATACATTTCAGTTCACTAATTTTTTTGATTATTTTTTTTCTGCTGTGATGAATATGTTATATAAAACATTAATTTCACATATTGTTGTTTCAGTATAATAATTGCCATTCAGATTTTTTAAAATAGTTTTGATGTTTCTGCTGACTCAATCATGTATTTTAACTCTTTGAAAACATGATCATAGTCATTAAAATCCCTATATGATAACTTAATTACCTATATCCACTAGTGGTGGCCCCAGTTTATGCTTTGATTGTTTATTAGCTTTCTTTTTCCAAATGTGGCTTAAGTTGATTGCTTTTGTGAGTGTATGGCTGGTTATTTTTAATTTAATATTAGAAATTATACATGAAAATCTTACACAGATATTGAATTAGTCAACAGAAAATGCGTGATGTTCCATCAGAATAATGCAAGACCACATGCTTTTTTTTGATGACTAGGCGAAATCTGTTACAGTTTGCTGGGAGTTTTTGATTCATAAACTGTATTCACCAGACATTGCAACTTCAGATTTCTATTTATTACAATCTTTACAAAATTCTCTTAGTGGGAAAAAAATACATTTCCCTGAAAGACTATGTAAGGCACCTGAAACAGTTCTTTGCTCAAAAAGGTAAAACATTTTGGGAAGACAGAATTATAAAGTTGCCTGATAAATTACAGAAGGTCATGGAACAAAATATGAAGATGTTGTCCAATAAAGTTCTGGTGAAAATGAAAAAAAATATGTCTTTATTTTTACTTTAAAATTGAAGGATCTCTTCAGCCAATCCAATAGCAATGTAAAAGCGAAATCAGGGAGACCAGATAGAAAGCTTTACTACATCCAGGATTAAAAATGATCTAAGATGACTATTTATTGTGATCCACGCAGTCAAAGGCTTTGGCATAGTCAATGAAGCAGAAAGAGATGTTTTTCTGGAACTCTCTTGCTTTCTCCATGATCCAGCGGATGTTGGCAATTTGATCTCTGGTGCCTCTGCCTTTTCTAAAACCTGCTTGAACATCTGGGAGTTCACATATTGCTGAAGCCTGGCTTGGAGAATTTTGAGCATGACTTTACTTTATACCATGTGAGATGAGTGCAATTGTGAGGTAGTTTGAGCATTCTTTGGCATTGCCTTTCTTTGGGATTGGAATGAAGACTGACCTTTTCCAGTCCTGTGGCCACTGCTGAGTTTTCCAAATTTGATGGCATATTGAGTGCAGCACTTTCACAGCATCATCTTTCAAGATTTGATATAGTTCAACTGGAATTCCATCACCTCCACTAGCTTTGTTCATAGTGATGCTTTCCAAGGCCCACTTGACTTCACATTCCAAGATGTCTGGCTCTAGGTCAGTGATCATGTTATCGTGACTATCTTGGTCATGAAGATCTTTTTTGTACAGTTCTTCTGTGTATTCTTGCCACCTCTTCTTAATATCTTCTGCTTCTGTTAGGTCCATACAATTTCTGTCCTTTATTGAGCTCATCATTGCACGAAATGTTCCCTTGGAATCTCTAATTTTCTTGAAGAGATATCTTGTTTTTCCTATTCTGTTGTTTCCCTCTATTTCTTTGCATTGATCACTGAGGAAGACTTTCTTATCTCTCCTTGCTATTCTTTGGAACTCTGCATTCAGATGCTTATATCTTTCCTTTACTCCTTTGCTTTTCGCTTCTCTTCTTTTCACAGCTATTTGTAAGGCCTCCTCAGACAGCCATTTTGCTTTTTTGCATTTCTTTTTCATGGGGATGGTCTTGGTCCCTGTCTCCTGTACAATGTCACGAACCTCCGTCCAGAGTTCATCAGGCACTCTATCTATCAGATCTAGTCCCTTAAATCTATTCCTCACTTCCACTGTATAATCATAAGGGATTTGATTTAGGTCATATCTGAATGGTCTAGTGGTTTTCCCTACTTTCTTCAATTTAAGTCTGACTTTGGCAATAAGGAGTTCATGATCTGAGCCACAGTCAGCTCCTGGTCTTGTTTTTGCTAACTGTATACAGCTTCTCCATCTTTGGTTGCAAAGAATATAATCAATCTGATTTCGGTGTTGACCATCTGGTGATGTCCATGTGTATAGTCTTTTGTGTTGTTAGAAGAGGGTGTTTGCTATGACCAGTGCATTCTCTTGACAAAACTCTATTAGCCTTTGCCCTGCTTCATTCCGTGCTCCAAGACCAAATTTTCCTGTTACTCCAGGTGTTTCTTGACTTCCTACTTTTGCATTCCAGTCCCCTATAATGAAAAGGACATTTTTTTTGGGTGTTAGTTCTAAAAGGTCTTGTAGGTCTTCATAGAACCATTCAACTTCAGCTTCTTCAGTGTTACTGGTTGGGGCATAGGCCTGGATTACTGTAATGTTGAATGGTTTGCCTTGGAAACGAACAGAAATCATTCTGTCGTTTTTAAGATTGCGTCCAAGTACTGCATTTAGGACTCTTTGGTTGACCATGATGGCTACTCCATTTCTTCTAAGGGATTCCTGCCCACAGTAGTAGATATAATGGTCATCTGAGTTAAATTCACCCATTCCAGTCCATTTTAATTCACTGATTCCTAGAATACCTATGTTCACTCTTGCCATCTCCTGTTTGACCACTTCCAATTTGCCTTGATTCATGGACCTAACATTCCAGGTTCCTATGCAATATTGCTCTTTACAGCACCGGACCTTGCTTCTATCACCGGTCACATCCACAACTGGGTATTGGTTTTGCTTTTGCTCTATCCCTTCATTCCGTCTAGAGTTATTTCTCCACTGAACTCCAGTAGCATACTGGACACCTACCGACCTGGGGAATTCCTCATTCAGTATCCTATCATTTTGCCCTTTGATACTGTTCATGGGGTTCTCAAGGCAAGTATACTGAAGTGGTTTGCCATTCCCTTCTCCAGTGGACCACATTTGGCTGTGGTCCATATGATCAGATTGACTAGTTTCCTGTGATTATGATTTCAGTGTGTCTGCCCTCTGATGCCCCCTCGTGATACCTACCGTCTTATTTGTGTTTCTCTTACCTTGGGGGTGGGATGACTATGCCAAAGCCTTTGACTGTGTGGATCACAATAAACTATGGAAAATTCTGAAAGAGATGGGAATACCAGACCACCTGACCTGCCTCTTGAGAAACCTGTGTGTAGGTCAGGAAGCAACAGTCAGAACTGTACATGGAACAACAGACTGGTTCCAAATAGGAAAAGGAGTACATCAAGGCTGTATATTGTCACCTTGCTTATTTAACTTATATGCAGAGTACATCATGAGGAACGCTGGGCTGGAAGAAGTACAAGCTGGAATCAAGATTGCTGGGAGAAATATCAATAACCTCAGATATGCAGATGACACCACCCTTATGGCAGAAAGTGAAGAGGAACTCAAAAGCCTCTTGATGAAAGTGAAAGAGGAGAGTGAAAAGGTTGGCTTGAAGCTCAGCATTTAGAAAACAAAGATCATGGCATCTGGTCCCATAACTTCATGGGAAATAGATGGAAAAACAGTGGAAACAGTATCAGACTTCATTTTTTTGGGCTCCAAAATCATTGCAGATGCTGATTGCAGCCATGAAATTAAAAGACGCTTACTCCTGGGAAGGAAAGTTATGACCAACCTTGATAGTTTATTAAAAAGCAGAGACATTACTTTGCCAACCAAGGTCCGACTAGTCAAGGCTATGGTTTTTTCCGTGGTCATGTATGGATATGAGAGTTGGACTGTGAAGAAAGCTGATCGCCAAAGAATTGATGCTTTTGAACTGTGGTGTTGGAGAAGACTCTTGAGAGTCCCTTGGGCTGCAAGGAGATCCAACCAGTCCATTCTAAAGGAGATCAGTCCTGGGTGTTCATTGGAAGGATTGATGCTAAAGCTGAAACTGCAATACTTTGGCTATCTCATGCGAAGAGTTGACTCACTGGAAAAGACTCTGATGCTGGGAAAGGTTGGGGGTGGGAGGAGAAGGAGACTACAGAGAATGAGATGGCTGGATGGCATCACCAACTCTGTGGACATGAGTTTGAGTAAACTCCGGGTGTTGGTGACGGACAGGGAGGCCTGGCATGCTGTGATTCATGGGGTCGCGGAGAGTCAGACACGAATGAGTGACTGAACTGAACTGAACTGAACTGACTGAAGATGACTATTGGTATATGTCATGCTTTGCATCTTTTAGTTCTATTCTTTTGCTCACACTTCCTGTTTTGTTTGTCAGGAAATCCTCCTGCCGTACTTTAAAATAATTCCAGAATTTTTCCACTTCTTACCACTTTGAATATTAATATCATGTTTCAAGTCTTCTGCCTCCTCTGGACTAACAACTATCTCCTCCCAGGTCTTGCACCTCCTTTGTTTCCCTGGAACTGATTCTCAAACAGCAACCAAATCAATTCTTTTAAAATCTAAGAATACATCACCCTTTGCAGAAAATCCTCTAATGGTTTCCTATCTCTTTCAGATCAAAAGCCGAAGTCAGGACAATGACCTGTTTGTGAGCTCATTCCTTTCAGTTCATGGTTTTTCTTTTGTCTCAACTCTTGTCCCTGACCTATTCTATATGGCTATTCTTATGATGTGCCAATCATGCTTTAAACTTAGAGCTTTTACTGTCTTCTCTACCTGGTCTATCTTATCATTTCTACTTCCCTCCCTTTTTCCTTTTTTTTTTTATTCCCTGGTGGTGATTTAGTCACTAAGTCGTGTCTGAATCTTGAGATCCCTGGACTATGCCTTCCAGACTCCTCTGTCCATGGCACTCTCCAGACAAGAGTTCTGGAGTGGATTGCCATTTCCTTCTCCAGGGGATCTTCCCAACCCGGGAATCAAATCCTGGTCTCCTGCCATGTAGGCAGGTGATTTACCAACTGAGCTATGAGGGAAGCCCTCATAGCTTTTATTGCCTACAACCTCACATTTTCTTTTAGGTCTGTGTTGTGAATCAAACTTTTGAAGGCAGTACAGATACCTCCTCACCTCACTTTCTCATTCATCCCTCTTGCTCTACATTTCTCTTTGTATATTTTACTTTGTGACATTTCCTATGCTTATTTAAAATGTTTATGGCTTATTATCTATTCCTCCTATAAGCCCACCCAGAATTTAACTTCATGAACCTAGGTACCTTTATTTTGTTCATTGATGTCTTCTAGTGTCTGAATTGAGCCCGTCATTCAGAAGGCCCTCAATAACTGAAACTTACTGATTTAATGAGTGAATAAATGAATGAGTGAAGTCAAGGAGATAACAGAAGTATAAAGGGACCTAATTTCTCTGTTTGAGGATGTGACATTTTATCACAGATATGAAGCCACTAAGGAGTATATAAGGAGGCTCCAGAAAGGCCTATCAGATCTTATTGGCCAAGGTTCTAAGTAGCTGTGTTCATTCAAGGAACTCAAGAGCCAGGTTTATTTGGAACTTGTACAGTGGTGTATAAAGAAGGCATTCTTGCCAAGAAGATTAGCCTGGAAGTAATAAAGAAATCCACACTGAAGTGTTAACCTAAATAATCCATGTTGGATTTGTTTTTGTTTATGCAAGCTGCCCAGTTTAATTTGGTCTGAATGTAAACTCCCAATTTTCACACTTAACATTAAATAACAGATGTTCAAATATATATAGAAAGAGACTGCATCTCTCTTTTCTAAAAGTCCTAAGCATGTACAATTAATCTCTTCGTATGTTTTGAAAGTTGTCATAAAAGTAATATATTCTGCATCCAAGGTGAGAACTACTCCTCCTTAAATAAAAAGCAACAATAATCAGGACCATTGTTCATGTCTAGCTTACCAAGTAGTATTATCAATCCATGGAAGGTAAAAGAAGTGAAAAAGATTTTTATCAAAATGGCTGAACCAGAAACTGAAAACAAAGAAAGGCCTCAGATTAAATGGCTGTGGGCTTTTTAGGCTCAAGCTTCTTTCTGCTATTTTGTTCACTTTGTGGGGATCCTTAATACTCTACTGCTGTCCTCTTTTTTTTTTTTTCAGTTTCCCCTTTTTCATCAATAGCCCATTCCAAGTGCAAGAGTGCCACTAAGGTTAGATTCTCACGCTGAGTACAATGGGCTATACATCCTTGGATCATTCACTCTGAAACTTTTCCTGCTCTTAGAGGCCTTAAGTTTGGCACCTTTATTTTGTACCTGCAGGACATTTCAGTCAACAAAAAAAGAATGTCTTTTTCTCCTACCAAGCATTGTAATCAGACACAATGGAAAGAATGACAATGGCCACCATGTCCAAAATTCACTCATTTTTTATTTGAGGTTAAGAAGAGTGTAAGTGATTGAAAACTTGTGTCTGTAACACAACTTATCTTCAATTATTCCTTCCTCAATATTTATCATTGTCCAGCTAGTAAAGTCAGTTTGCCAATAAGATATATATATATATATATAAACATGTACAATTATATTTTTAGTATACAAAAATGCACAATAAATCTATGCTTGTGCTCAAATTACATTTAAAAATATTCTTTATATATATATAAATATATATAATTCATGTCAAGTTTAATTCTTTGTTGAGAGTAATTTTTTTCCAGTAGAAAAAATAATTTTTGCATAATAATTTTTGCCACCTGTGAAATGATGACTACTTTCTTATGACATTTTGCTTCACATATAAAGAATAACCCAGAAAAGATAAATACAATGGCCATCATTTCAATTAAAAAGTCTTTCTGGATACTTTCTATTATTTTGTAATAGTGTAATGTTACTGTTTATCTAAGGGAGGAGGATGAGGAGAAGAAATTAAGAGCGGTCTCTTCTTAGAAACATTTTAATCAAGAGTCATGTCTAAGCTATGATTAAGGAAGCCAAAGAAGGTTTATACAATAATTTTAAATATACCTTTATATTAAGGCAAAGCCAGTAAAAATGAGCAGGCCAAAAAAAAAAAAGGGAGGGGGTGGGAATCCAATATACTATATAGCATACAATTGTTTTCTTGGTAATCCCTCTCCATTTCTCACAGATGATCCCTAAAACTTGGGCACCCTTCCTACTCAGAAGGAATGGTACTCTATGACATTTAAGGGATGGATAAAAGCAAACCTTTTTCAGTTCCTGCCTGCTCTCCCAACATTTGACTTCACGTGGAGATGCTTATTCACATCCTGCTTCTGTACTATATATGACACAAAATTTCCTGTGTGGGAAAAATTTACTTCTATCACTTCTCCAAAATTCTACAGTGTCTTGAAAACTCTAATGACTTCTGGCTCTGTATTTTCTTTCTAGGCATTTTTCTCACTCTTATTTATATGATGTAACAATGACCTAGCAATTTTAAAGACTGAAAGCATATGAATAACATGAAGATACACTCTCCAGTTTAGCTAATACAATACAGTTTAGAAACTGAATGATACTTTCAAGGCCACGTATGCTACAAAACCATGATTTAAATGAGAGAAGCCCCTTCCCAGGAGCCATTTATAATACATACTTTGTCAATCAGATGCTTTTTTATTTTTTCCAGAACCATTATGGAAAAATAGGAAGAGAGAAGAAATAGAGACTGCAACTGAACCATTAGATACGAATAGATCCCAGTGGCTTTTTAACAGAGAACAAAGCATTGTTATTTCTAGGTTTGATTTTTTAAAATCTATTTCTGAAAAGATACACTCTAGAGATTGAGAAAGTGGCCAAGATCATCTAGACAAGAGAACGCTAACTCACAATCTTGTCAGCAACTATCTTGAGAAACGAGATACAGTTTCTGCAGCAATTAGCCCGGAATGGTGAGGACTTAATGGATGACTGGCAGCTTCCCCATTTTTTGCAAACCTGCCAACTCGTGACCAACCAAAGAAAGCCAAACACACTCCTCAAACAACCATATAGGATATCCTGCTTCCAGATCCCCTACCTGAGTCTTCTCCATCCCAATGACCTCCAATCAGAGCATACTTATGCTGACTTAAAGCATACATAATGTGAGAGTTGTGAGTCAAGTTTTATTTGGGGTAAAATGAGGACTATAGCCTGGGAAACAGCATTTCTAATAGCTCTGAAAAACTGCTCCAAAGATGTAGGGAGGAAGGGAATAAAAATATATGATTTTGGTGAAGGGGGAGTACAAGCAATCAAGCACATATTTTTTTCAGAAGTTTTCTGCTAGTCTCTTGAGGGTTACTGCTAGTGATGAAGAGTGGCCATCACCATGAAGGATTTTAGTGTTTTTCTATATATGAGAAGATAAAAGAATTGGGCTTATAAAATCAACTCCTGAAAATATCTAAATATCTGAAGACCTGTTCTGCCAGTTTTTCCCAGAGCACAGAGTGCCTCATTTCTGCTCTTGAACTCTTTTCAAGAGTTCATGAGTTCAGGGGGTCTTAAAAGTTACAGTTGCAGTAGCACCTGATTTAATCCTTTTAGAAGTAGATGGCAAGTGCCTATGGCAAAGTGTCAATTTGTAGTTGACACCTGAAGCTATCTCTTTTTGTCACCATAAATCTTTTCTCTCCCCTGCCAGTCTTTGCTTCTCTGCCAAATTCAAGTAATGGTGGCTGACTCACTTGTAGTAGCAAGCTTTGAATAACTAGCCTCTGCGTGTTCTAATTTGGGTGGTCTCCATTTATTTCTACAAAGTAAAACCTTTAAGAAATGACTGCACTTAAGAGTCTAGGATCAAATTTGAAAGAATAATTTTAATGAGAGAAGCTTGCCCTATTTTCAAGTCCTGATATAATCAAAACTTCAAAGGCAAAACTTTCCTAGCTGCAATTTGAGTAAAACACCTAGCTAACTGTTCTGTTTATATGCGTGGTATATATAAATGTACTCTGGGAGGATGAGACACTGAGGTCAGACCAATATTAAAAGAAAAAAAAGATTTTTTAAAAAGAAGCTCTAGAGATTCAAATGACCTTTTTTAAAGTATCCCAATTACAGCTAATAAACTGGAATTGAAATGAACCAAGATTATCTTTAAGCAGAGAACAAAGGTCAGTAAGATAGAACTCAGCCACTGAATAAATAAAGGTATCCACCTCTAATGTGGCAGACATTGGTGAAACATTCAACTCCTGGCGCGATAGAAAGCAAAGAAGAAATCATTTTTAGATAAGAGGACAAATCTAATAGTTCAGCAAGCCTAAGAGCTATGTTACCACAATAGTGCAACAATAATGGTTTCTGTGTCTACACTTCCTTTCAATGATTATTTTACCAATATACAGTGCAAAGGAAACAAAGACTAATAATTGCTTGTCAGTATTGACAGGGCATGACTGGCATAACAACTGGGAAGAACTGAGGGAAGGTTGATGCCACTTCACAGCTACAACGGAGACTAACAGGCTGTGCTATGTTCACACCAAAGGAATGAGAAAGGAAGGCACATTTGAAGGTCAAGTTAAATGAGCTGTTTACATCTTTCCAGTTAACAAACACATTTCAAAGGCCAAAGGATTTGAGTCATTGAGGAAGTTTAAAAAGGTGCAAAATCATGCAAGAAATCACATTAAGAGTTAGAACTCTGTGTGCCAGGTCCAATTATAGGTGTGTGAGAGAAAACTTGACTGTAGAACCTTACAAAGCAAAATTGTAAGCCATAAAGTATTTTACTACAGGGGAAAAAGCCCTCCATGACCCTGAAATCCTATCCCTTAATGATATAGAATTTAAATCATCCAAACAGATTTGAGTGACTAGGAGGAATTAGAAATTCTGCAATAAAAGGAAAAGACATACAAATTAATATATTCACTATCAAATAAAGCAGCCTTAAGAACAGATATTTAAAAATCCACAACTTTTAAACATGTATTGAATTCTTCCTACATATATCTAGATATATGAAGACAGCCAAGAACTGAAGGAACTTAAAATCACTGAGAGTAAAATTAGACAATCATGAGTATAAAAGGTATAGTTGTGGTGACTGCAGCCATGAAATTAAAAGACGCTTGATCCTTGGAAGAAAAGTTATGACCAACCTAGACAGAATATTAAAAAGCAGAGACATGTTTTGTCACCAAAGGTCCATCTAGTCAAAGCTATGGTTTTTCCAGTAGTCATGTATGAATGTAAGAGTTGGACTATAAAGAAAGCTGAGTACTGAAGAATTGATGCTTTTGAAATGTGGTATTGGAGAAGACTCTTGAGAGTCCCTTGGACTGCAAGGAGATCCAACCAGTCCATATTAAAGGAAATCCACCCTGAATATTCATTGGAAGAACTGATGCTGAAGCTGAAATTCCAATACGTTGGCTGCCTGATGCAAAGAATTGACTTGTTGGAAAAGACCCTGAAGCTAGGAAAGATTGAAGGCAGGAGGAGAAGGGGATGACAGAGGATGAGATGGTTGGATGGTATCACCTACTGGATGGACATTAATTTGAGCAAGTTCTGGGAGTTGGTGATGGACAGGGAAGCCTGATGTGCAGCAGTCCATTGGGTTGCAAAGAGTCATACATGACTGAGCAACTGAACTGAACTGAACACATTTAGTGCATCTGTATTTAGTAATGGGAATAGCATTTTACCCAGCAAGACCTCACAACACAAATGCCGAGCTATAACAAGATGGATGAAGAAAGTTGGAATACATATTAAAAGAGCAGTTTGATGCCCACATGTTTAAATGACTTCCCTAAAGGTTTTAGAACAAATTTATTTTAATATCTTCCCTTGAAAACATAGCTTAAGAATTCCAGCAATACTCTGGGTTTAAAAAATTTATATATTTCTCAGTAGACATTTATCTAGTCATGTGCTTATATTGACAAAAATACACAATATCTCAAATATGAAAAATAATTAATAACATTTTATTATGTCATTACCAGGCTTGTTATACATTAGCTTTGCCACTATCCACCTGTATCTCAACAGTAAATCTTATTCAGCAGACATTTTTCTCCTGACTCATCTCAGTTGCAACCTACTCAAGGATAATGAGGCAATGAAAATGTTAACAAACCTCAACTCTTAGTAGGCAAGTAAAATGCTCTATAAATTCATATTTTGCTTGCATGACTTCAGCATTCCTCCAGTTCAGTCACCATCCAGATTCAAGGATTGTAAGAGTCAATCCTTGTAGGTTTCCCTGCCTGGAGAAAAATTCATCAGTAAAACAAAATGAGATTTGGTACTCCAGAAAATGTTCACTGAATTCTCCTTTGCTAAATATGAAATATAAACTTTTATTATTTGGTGGCTTCTTCAAACAGTATCAAAAAGGAAATCCAAAATGTGACATCGTTCATCTCATACCAAGTCTTCATGTCATGATTCATCACTGATGAAACACAGATTCAACCCTTCTGTAGACCAACCAGCTTCTTTATGAAATAAACACAAAAACAAAGTTTCTAATGCCCTCCTTTCCTTTTGTTTAAATTACTTATCTATGTTTTTCTTTTCTTTATCATAAATTGTATTCAAAAACTTGTATTTATATAGTGAAAGTGAAGTCGCTCAGTCGTGTCCGACTCTTTGCGACCCCATGAACTGTAGCCCACGGAATTTTCCAGGCAAGAGTACTGAAGTGTGTTGCCATTTTCTTCTCCAGGGGACCTTCCTGACCCAGAGATCAAACCCAGGTCTCCCACATTGCAGGCAGAGGCTTTACCTCTGAGCCACCAGTGATGGTATACTGTCTCAAATTACATACACAATAAAGAATCAAAACCTATATTTTTCTCTCTGCCCTTCAAAAGAAGACGTCCTTCTTAGGCATGAAAAAATGACCCCATTGCTTCCTTCCATAATCTTCTGTAGACCCCCTCATGTAACCTTCCTCCCACTGAAGTCCTCATCATATCCTACTGGACCTTCCCCAACTGCCTTCCAAACTAGCCTTCTTGCTATCATCTCTTATATGCAAGTCCAACTCAACACTGCTATTATTTCCTAAAAGTAACATCTGATCTGGAGAAGGCAACGGCAAGCCACTCCAGTACTCTTGCCTAGAAAATCCCATGAACGGAGGAGCCTGGTAGGCTGCAGTCCATGGGGTCACTACGAGTCAGACATGACTGAGCGACTTCACTTTCACTTTTCACTTTCACACATTGGAGAAGGAAATGGCAACCCACTCCAGTGTTCTTGCCTGGAGAATCCCAGGGACAAGGGAGCCTGGTGGGCTGCCGTCTATGGGGTCGCACAGAGTCGGACACGACTAAAGTGACTTAGCAGCAGCAGCAGCAGCAGCAACATCTGATCATGTTACTTTCTGCTCAGAAATCTATTGTTATCTCTTTATTACCTACAAAAAAAAATCAAAATTCCTTGACTTAACAAAGAACCAGTTCAGTTCAGTCACTAAGTTGTGTCCAACTCTTTGTGGCCCCATGGACTGTAGCATGCCAGGCTTCCCTGTCCATCACTAACTTCCAGTGTTTGCTCAGACTCATGTCCTTCAAGTTGGTGATGCCATCCAACTATCTCATCCTCTGTCATCTTCTTCTCCTCCTGCCTTCAATTTTCCCATCATCAGGGGCTTTTCCAGTGAGTCAGTTTTTCACATCAGGTGGCCAAAGTGTTGGAGCTTCAGCTTCAGCATCAGTCCTTCCAATGAATATTCGGGACTGATCTCCTTTACGATGGACTGGTTGGATCTCCTTGCAGTCCAACAAAGAATATCCCCAAGATTGTTTTAACCATTTTCCTTCCTTCCTGACACACAGACACCAACTTGAACCAATATTTTTTCCTCACCACACGTGTCATTAGATGAGTTGGAGACAGGAGATATACTTTGGCCACCTCATGCAATGAGTTGACTCACTGGAAGAGTCTGATACTAGAGGGATTGGGGATGGGAGAAGACGGGGACGACAGAGAATGAGATGGCTGGATGGCATCACCAACTCGAAGGACATGAGTTTGAGTGAACTCCGGGAGTTGGTGATGGACAGGGAGGCCTGGCGTGCTGTGATTCATGGGGTCGCAAAGAGTTGGACATGACTGAGCAACTGAATTAACTAACTAACTATGCTTAAAATATTAGTATTTCTTTTTTATGTAATAAGTCCATATTTACTTTTAGGATGAAGCTCAATTTTCACATTTTGGGAAGCCTGGATATCTTCAGAAGAGTAATTTTTGCTTTTCTCTGAATTCTGAAAAAACTTGGTCCCTATGACTCCTATAACATCTCTTTCCTGTAACTTTAATTTACATATGTATGTCTCTATTTATTTTGTTGATTATGACCTTCTTAAAGAAATGACTTCTTTGCATTTTTAAGACCTTGCTTAGAACATCCAGTACACAAGAGTTGTCAATAAGTATCTGTTAACTTATTGAAATGAATGAGTACATGAATAAATTAATATTATTCTTTGGAAAATAGCCAATTAGCAATGCTATGATAGTTTCAGATGGTCTGCAAAGGGACTCAGCCATACATATACATGTATTTGTTCTCTCCCAAACTGCCCTCTCATCCAAGCTGTCATGGAACAGAGTAGAGTTCCTTTCTATAAGTACACACTGTGCACTAACCTTTACAGCTTCTTTTGATGCTCACAGGAAAGAATGCATGGTCATGTATGGATGTGAGAGTTGGACTGTGAAGAAAGCTGATCACCGAAGAATTAATGCTTTTGAACTGTGGTGTTGGAGAAGACTCTTGAGAGTCCCTTATACTGCAAGGAGATCCAACCAGTCCATTCTAAAGGAGATCAATCCTGGGTGTTCACTGGAAGGACTGATGCTAAAGCTGAAACTGCAATACTTTGGCCACCTCATGCGAAGAGTTGACTCACTGGAAAAGAGTCTGATGCTGGGAAAGGTTGGGGGCCGGAGGAGAAGGGGACGACAGAGAATGAGATGGCTGGATGGCATCACCAACTTGATGGGTATGAGTTTGAGTGAACTCCGGGAGTTGGTGATGGACAGGGAAGCCTGGCATGCTGTGATTCATGGGGTTCGCAAATAGTTGGACACAACTGAGCAACTGAACTGAACTGAGGAAAGAATGCAGTTAATATAGATGACATCAGAATATGTGTGAAGAACATATATAGAATATATGGGAACTTCTGCAGTAAGAGAAGTGTAGCTTTAATTACATCTCATGTACCTTGAAGAGTCTCATGCATGTCTCATCCTATCTTCATACTGTACTGCCAGTTTTCATAATGGTAAATTCAAAACCTTTTTACATTTTTACTTTCTCTGTTGGGGCACATGGATAACTTGAAAGTAGTTCCTTGACTTCAAAAACTGGAGACATTTTTAAGCTGGTTGTATATATCATGAATGTATTCTAGAAAGTATCTTAACTTTAAGTTATTTTAGAAGATTTTTAGTAGACGATAAAAATTCATATATAGGTTTGACTTGTTTCTAGTTCAGAGAAGATTATTCTCATATCATATGAAATTTCATATTACTCAATTTCTTGGCTCCCAGAATTTATTTATTATTGCTCCAACTGTTATACTTTTTGAACTTAGTAAAATAATTAAAGCAGAAGAAATATTCATAACTTTTAATATAGGCAGTTAAAAAAACCATTTGAGTCCGTGATTTTCTGGAAATTTACTAAAGAATAGCAATTACTTTTAACAACAACCAAAAGGTGGTAATTTTTGAATTATATATTTATTCACATGTTCTTTTCGATATCCATGAATAAACAGAATACATAGGAAATATGGATATTACATCAAAGAAAGACTTAGACAAAAATGGCAATCGCTACTTATTATCAGCAGTGTGGAGGGGGAAGCAGAGAACAAAGAAAATTATTGATATCTATGATTTTAAAATCAAACTGAAAGCTTTGCCCCAGGATCTTGGTAGGTCCCCCTAGGGAGAATGCTTGTGTGCTTTTCTATGCTTAGAACAGTGAATCTGATAAAGATCATTTGCTGAGTCTAACAAAAATGTGGCTTCAATTTTGTTTGCTCGAAGTTTAAATTTATCATTTCTATTTCCATTGCCTTTTATTTTTGCTCCTATTCCACACTCCTGTTTCTTCTGTTTCAGCATGGAGATGTTCAAGGTAGCAAGATTAAAGTTCTTTGTAGGTCTTCAGAAGTATTTAAAGAAAATATTCATTTAGTGTCCTACACAAACTGATTTTTTGATGATGAGTTAATCTAATGGTAAGAACTGAAAAGAAGGGAGGCATTATTTAAAAGCATATGTTTAAGAATTCAAAATTTTCTTTTCTTCATAATTGTGCGATATAGTTTGTACCTCTTCATTAATATTGTACCACCATTATTGTGGTATTATCTCCCAAAGGGCTTGAAGAAGTGACTACACAACAATTTAAGGATGACGGATCTGCCTTATTCAGCACATTCAATATGGAAGGCATTGTGGAGGAGAGATGAACTAATGACAAATGACTTTATAATAAATAAATAAAGCAGATAAAGACTCATATCCATGTTCACATATATATTCTTGCAACCTCCGGATTAAACCCCACCAACAAAGACAAATAAGCTAACAAATAATTAAAGCATTCCCTCTATGAAATGAAGAAATTCTGCCTACTCCCCAAATCTTTTAAATAAATGTAGCTTTAAAAAATTAGAGGAAAATAAAGAACAGATGGGTTTGTAAGAATGGAGTGCTCAATACCAGGATTAAATCATGGGGTTAGCTGTGAAGAAAAGGGTCTTCAGAACTTATGTACAAGATAATATTGAGAAATCTATTAACTTTTATTGAAAAACAACAAAAAATTGCTTGAATAAAAACAGGTAAATTATATGTAGGTGATCAATACTGCAAAAATATCAATTCTTTTGAAACTACTATGTTGATATAATTTTAACAGGAAAGTACAAAATAATATTTGAATTAAAAATAGAGATTATAAAACTAAATGTACATTTTGACCCTTTTTTGGAGGACATGTATACCACAGCATACATGGAAACAACAATAGCAAATATTACAGGTGATTGCATCTTAGTGAGAAGATCATTGTTGACTATTATACGTATCATGTAGCATACTTGAAGTGGTTACCTCATAGAGTTCTTGTAAACTTCATTGTTATAGTGAAGTTCAAATAGAGTGTAAGTGGAAGTGGTCTGTAAACTCTGCAATATTATATGAATATGAAAATTTTGAATTAGATTATATAAAAAATGTTAACCATTTGATTGTTCAGTGTTACTAATGATGATTGCTTTACTAACTCTATATGATGTATGACTTTCTTCTCAACTTTTTTATCCCTTAATATTTTCTAGAGTACTTGGGAGTCTGCTACTTAAATGATATCTCATCTATCTTTCTTAGCAGATGGCTTCCCATCTGCTTTATCTAGAAAAAGAAGCCCTCAAGCACCCTTTCACACCACACAATGTATTCTGTGAGCCTAGGTTCTTGGGTACCCATTTATCCTCCCATCTTTTCTCTATTTACATTTTAAAGGAAAAATGACCCTATAATTCACAAAGATAACCCTCCAAGTCTTTTTCTCAGTAAATTTAGTAAGGCAATATTTAATAAATTACTCTCTCTTCTAAGGAAGCTTCAACTGTTAGATATCTTTTCTCTCACTTTCCCCTCTAAACAATATTTCTCTTTAGATTTAAAAATACTCACTTCTTCCCTTTAAACAAATGTTTATTTCTCACTTTCCTCTACTTTCTCCCTAAATTTGAAGTTAAATTCTTAAAAAGTGTTTTTTGAAAATATCAGTTTTTTAAAAATATCAGTTTCCTTAATTTTCATTATTTGTCCCACTCAGCGTTAGCTTTATTCTCCCACCCATCATGTCCCTTGGTAAGATCATCAGTGGCCTCCAGGTCTCTAAAATCATTGACCTTTTCCCTACTATATATTACAAGAAACTTTATTTTTAGCAACTTTTCCTGAATTTTCTACAATGATCACATTTGATTTGATCAGCTCTATATGTTGCTGCATTTTCTAAATCCTGCTTGAATATCTGGACGTTCACAGTTCACATACTGTTGAAGCCCAGATTGTAGAATTTTGAGCATTTTGAGCTTTGCTAATCACTGCGGATGCTGATTGCAGCCATGAAATTAAAAGACGCTTACTCCTTGGAAGGAAAGTTATGACCAGCCTAGATAGCATATTAAAAAGCAGAGACATTACGTTGCCAACCAAGGTCCGTCTAGTCAAGGCTATGGTTTTTCCCGTGGTCATGTATGGATGTGAGAGTTGGACTGTGAAGAAAGCTGATCACCGAAGAATTGATGCTTTTGAACTGTGGTGTTGGAGAAGACTCTTGAGAGTCCCTTGGACTGCAAGGAGATCCAACCAGTCCATTCTAAAGGAGATCAATCCTGGGTGTTCATTGGAAGGACTTATGCTAAAGCTGAAACTCCAATACTTTGGCCACCTCATGCGACGAGTTGACTCACTGGAGAAGAGTCTGATGCTGGGAGGGATTGGGGGTAGGAGGAGATGGGGACAACAGAGAATGAGATGGCTGGATGGCATTACCAACTCGATGGACATGAGTTTGAGTTAACTCAGGAGTTGGTGATGGACAGGGAGGCCTGGCGTGCTGTGGTTCATGGGGTCGCAAGAGTCGGACTCGACTAAGCGACTGAACTGAACTGAACTGAACTGAACTGTAGATGAGATCTATTATGCAGCAGTTTGGATATTCTTTGTCATTTCCTTTCTTTGGGATTGGGATGAAAACTTACCTTTTCCAGTCCTATGGCCACTGCTGAGATTTCCAGATTTGCTGGCATATTGAGTTCAGCATTTTCACAGCATCATCTTTTAGGGTTTGAAATAACTCAATTGGAGTTCCATCATCTCCACTACCTTTGTTCGCAATGATGCTTCCTAAGGCCCACTTAACTTTGCATCGAGGATGTCTGGCTCTACGTAAGTGGTCACTTTGTGGTTATACAGGTCATTAAGAACTTTTTTGTATAGCTCTTCTGTGTATTCTTGCCCCCTCTTCTTAGTATCTTCAGCTTCTTTTAGGTCCATTTCTGTCCTTTATTGTGCCCATCTTTGCATGAAATTATCCCTTGCTATCTGTAATTTTCTTAAAGCGATCTCTATTTCCCATTCTATTGTTTTCCTCCATCTCTTTGCATTGATCACTGAGGAAGCCTCTCTTATCTCTCCTTGCTATTCTTTGGAACTCTGTAGTCAAATGGGTATATCTTTCCATTTCTCCTTTGCCTTTCACTTCTCTCCTTTTCTCAGCTATTTTTAAGGCCTCTTCAGAAAAAAAGTTTATCTTTTTGCATTTATTTTTCTTTGGGATTGTCTTGATCACTGTCTCCTGTATACTGTCACAAACCTCCATCCACAGTTCTTCAGGGATTCTGTCTATCAGATCTAACCCCTTGAATCTATTTGTCACTTCCACTGTATAATCCTACTGGATTTGATTTAGGTCATACTTGAATGGGCTAGTGGTTTTCCCTACTTTCTTCAATTTAAGTCTGAATTTTGTAATAAGGAGTTGGAGCTCACGGTCTGAGCCACAGTCAGCTCTTGTTTTTGCTGACTATATACAGCTTAACAGTCGTTGGCTGCAAAGAATATAATCAGTCTGATTTTGGTATTGGTCATCTGGTAATGTCCATGTGTAGAGTCTTCTCTTGTGTTGTTGGAAGAGGGTGTTTGCTATGACCAGTGTGTTCCCTTGCAAAACTCTGTTAGCCTTTGCCCTGCTTCATTCTGTAATCCAAGGCCAAATTCGCCTGTTACTCCAGGTATCTCTTGACTTCCTACTTTTGCATTCCAGTCCCCAGTAATGAAAAGGACATCTTTTAGGGATGTTAGTTCTAGGAGGTCTTGTAGGTCTTCATAGAACCATTCAACTTCAGCTTCTTCAGCATTACTGGTCAGGGCATAGACTTGGATAACTGTGGTATTGAATGGTTTGCCTTGGAAATAAACAGAGATCGCACTGTCATTTTTGAGACTGCACCTAAGAACTGCATTTTGGACTCTTTTGTTGACCATGATGTCCACTCCATTTCTTCTAAGGGATTCTTGCCTACAGTAGTGGATATAAGGATCATCTGAGTTAAGTTCAACCATTCCAGTCCATTTTAGTTCACTGACTCCTAAAATGTTGATGTTCACTCTTACTATCTCCTGTTTGACCACTTCCAATTTACCTTGATTCATGGACCTAACATTTCAGGTTCCTGTGCAATATTGTTCTTTACAGCATTTGACTTTACTTCCATCACCGGTCACATCAGCAATTGGGCATTGTTTTTTGCTTTGGCTCCATCTCTTCAATCTTTCTGGAGTTATTTCTCCACTCTTCTCCAGTAGCATACTGGGCACCTACAAACCTGGGGAGTTCTTCTTTCACTGTCATATTTTTCTACCTTTTAATACTGTTCATGGGGTTCTCAAGGCAAGAATACTGAAGTGGTTTGCCATTCCTGTCTCCAGTGAACCACATTTTATCATTTAGATCACATTTTTTCCATTGGATCATCGAAAAAGCAGGAGAGTTCCAAAAATACATCAACTTCTGCTTTATTGACTATGCCAAAGCCTTTGACTGTGTGGATCACAACAAACTGTGGAAAATTTTGAAAGAGATGGGAATAAAAGTGAAATATTCTTAAATAGATGGGAAAACTCCAATGGGAAACTCCAATGGGAAAACTCTGGCCACCTGATGTGAAGAAGTGATTAATTTGGAAAGACCCTTATGCTGGGAAAGATTGAAGGCAGGAGGAGAAGGGGACGACAGAGGATGAGATGGTTGAATGGCATCACCAAGTCGATGGATATGAGTTTGAGCAGGCTCCAGGAATTGGTGATGGACAAGGAAGCCTAGCGTGCTGCAGTCCATGGGTTTGCGAAGAGTCAGACGTGACTAAGCTACTGAACTGAACTGAACCTACCTACCTCCTGTGAAATCTGTTTGCAGGTCAAGAAGCAACAGTTAAAACTGGTCATAGAACAATAATTGGTTCCTAATCAGGAAAGGAGTAGTTCAAGGCTGTATATTGTCACCCTGCTTATTTAACTTCTATGCAGAGTCAGTCAGATCAGTTCAGTCGCTCAGTCGTGTCCGACTCTCCGCGACCCCATGAATCACAGCACGCCAGGCCTCCCTGTCCATCACCAACTCCTGGAGTACACTCAAACTCATGTCCACAGAGTCGGTGATGCCATCCAGCCATCTCATTCTCTGTCGTCCCCTTCTCCTCCCGCCCCCAACCTTTCCCAGCATCAGAGTCTTTTCCAGGGAGTCAACTCGTTGCATGAGGTGGCCAAAGTATTGCAGCTTCAGCTTCAGCTTCAGCATCAGTCCCTCCAATGAACATCCAGGATTGATCTCCTCTAGAACGGACTGGTTGGATCTCCTTGCAGTATAAGGGACTCTCAAGAGTCTTCTCCAACACCACAGTTCAAAAGCATCGATTCTTCAGCGATCAGCTTTCTTCACAGTCCAACTCTCACATTCATACATGACCACTGGAAAAACCATTGCCTTGACTAGACAGACCTTTGTTGGCAAAGTAATGTCTCTGCTTTTTAATATACTATCAAAGTTGGTCATAACTTTCCTTCCAAGGAGCAAGCGTCTTTTAATTTCATGGCTGCAGTCAGCATCTGCAGTGATTTTGGAGCCCAAAAAAATAAAGTCTGACACGGTCTCCACTGTTCTTCCATCTATTTCCCATGAAGTGATGGGACCAGATGCCATGATCTTTGCTTTCTGAATGTTGAGCTTCAAGCCAACCTTTTCACTCTCCTCTTTCACTTTCATCAAGAGGCTTTTGAGTTCCTCTTCACTTTCTGCCATAAGGGTAGTGTCATCTGCATATCTGAGGTTATTGATATTTCTCCCAGCAATCTTGATTCCAGCTTGTGCTTCTTCCAGCCCAGTGTTCCTCATGATGTACTCTGCATATAAGTTAAATAAGCAAGGTGACAATATACAACCTTGACATACACCTTTTCCTATTTGGAACCAGTCTGTTGTTCCATGTCCAGTTCTAACTGTTGCTTCCTGACCTGCATACAGGTTTCTCAAGAGGCAGGTCAGGTGGTCTGGGATTCCCATCTCTTTCAGAATGTTCCACAGTTTATTGTGATCGACACAGTCAAAGGCTTTGGCATAGTCAATGAAGCAGAAATAGATGTTTTTCTGGAATTCTCTTGCATTCTCCACGATCCAGCGGATGTTGGCAATCTGATCTCTGGTGCCTCTGCCTTTTCTAAAACCTGCTTGAACATGCAGAGTACATCATGTGAAATTCCAGGCTGGATGAAGCACAGGGTGGTATCAAGATTGCTGGGAGAAATATCAATAATCTCAGATATGCAGATGACACCACCCTTATGGCAGAAAGTGAAGAAGAACTAAAGAGTCTCTTGATGAAAGTGAAGGAGGAGAATAACTAAGATCATGGCATCCGGTCCCATCACTTCATGGCAAATAGATAGGGAATCAATGGAAACCATGATGGACTTTATTTTCTTGTGCTCCAAAATCATTGCAGATGGTGATTGTAGCCATGAAATTAAAAGACGCTTACCACTTGGAAGGAAAGTTATGACCAACCTAGATGGCATATTAAAAAGCAGAGACATTACTTTGCCAACGAAGGTCCATCTAGTCAAAGCTATGGTTTTTCCAGTAGTCATGTACAGATGTGAAAGTTGGACTATAAAGAAAGCTGAGCACCAAAAATAATTGATGCTTTTGAACTGTAGAGTTGGAGAAGACTCTTGAAAATCCCTTTTATTTCAAGGAGATCCAACCAGTCCATCATAAAAGAAATCAGTCCTCAATATTCATTGGATGGACTAATGCTGAAACTCCAATACTTTGGCCACCTGATGTGAAGAACTGACTCATTGGGAAAGACCCTGATGCTTGCAAAGATTGAAGGCATGAGGGGAAAGAGACAACAGAGGATGAGATGGTTGGATGGCATCACCTACTGGATCGACATGAGTTTAAGCAAACTCTGAGACTTGGTGAAGAACAGGGAAGCCTAATGTGCTGCAGCCAATGGGGTCGCAAAGAGTCAGAAATGACTGAGCAAATATACTAAACTGAACTGATGTTGCTGCTACTCCTTAGTTACTCCTGTTGCGTCTGACTGTGACCCTATAGACTGTAGCCTGCCAGACTTCTCTGTCTGTGAGATTTCCCAATGGAGTGGGTTGCCATTCCCTTTTCCAAGGGATCTTTCCAGCTCAAGGATCGAACCAGGGTCTTGTGCATTGTAGGCAGATTCTTTACCACTGAACCACCAGGGAATTCCCATCCCTCTGCTAGATACTTGCAAATCTATACCTTCTAACTTCTCTTTTGAATATAGAGCCATACCTTATTTGCTTTTTTTGAATGTACAAAAGCTACCACAAATGCAATATGTCCAAATTAGTGACCTCCTCACCCTACTCCATCACCACATTTTAAAGATTTCTAGTTATTTATGCATTTATAAAAAATTTTTATAGCGTAGGATTTAAGAGCATGGGCTTCATCAAATATCTGAGTTCATAGGCCACTTCTAACACTTAAAAAATGAATATCTTGGATAACAATCTCTACTTGATCCTCTCACATGAAAACATTCAAAATCATTTTGAGAATTAAATGACTTAAAGTAAGAAGAGTTGAGAACTGACATGACATAGTAAATGTCTAATGGATGTTAAGTATCATTATTATTTCTTATCTCACGTTTCTCACACTTCTTAGCTAGTTTTACCTGAGAGACAAATCTCACAGTCATGCTTGAATTGTACTAGGCCCATACCTACATTCCAATTCTACCACCAGAGCTCAGCATTTAAGTTCCTGAAGAGTTCGGAAAGTGCCCACCTTACTCTGTTCCCATCAAACTGTTATAAATATCTTTATTCTACCTTACTATTGCCAAATCAGAGTTCTCATTTTCCTTACTAGAATATATTTTGAGGAAATAAAACCTGTTCAGTCTCCACTTCATTATTAAACTAGCTGAAGCATTCAATTCTAAAAGTATATTTCAATGATTCTATGTATTTGCAATATTTAACCTAATTATAAGGTTTCCCTGGTTGCTCAGCAGTAAGGAATCTACCTGCCAATGCAGCAGACATAGGTTCAATTCCTAGGTTGGGAAGATCCCCTGGAGAAGGAAATCGCAACCCACTCCAGTATTCTTGCCTGGGAAATCCCATGGACATTGGGACATTATGAGCTACAGTCCATGAAGTTGCAAAGAGTTGGACATGACTTAGCAACTAAACAAAAACAACAAAAATAACAGCTACCAACAAAGAAAAACAAGAATTTTATGTTGAATAAATTTTGGAAAACATCGCATACATTCCCTTTCTTACAGATTTACCATCAGATTGTTCTAGGAAAGACACTAGCAATGTTTGTGTAACTTAGCATTTTCCAATGTTTTCAGGGCATCATACTTCATTGTAAAGTAACATTAAATACTATTAGCACATTTTGGGAAATGACATTCCACATAATAAGAATCTATAGATATTTTACTAGTGAAGTGACAGGAAAAGAGTTGTGTTTTAGAAATACAATTGGCAGTGACATGATGAACGGACTTGATGTTGTATGAAAAAGAAATATGTGTCTCCCTAAGGGCAGTATTCTATGATTTTCCTTTTCTATTTTCATATAAACTACTAATTCATCCTTTTCAGATGCTAATGTAAAACATTCTCTTCAGGTCTCTCTAGTCCCACTGCTGTCACACATTATCTTCAGAAAAATAATTAAATAATATCCTGAATTCAACTTCTATACCATATAGCATATCTGAACTAAACTTTATTATATT
Source organism: Moschus berezovskii (assembly GCF_049115385.1). NCBI lineage: Eukaryota > Metazoa > Chordata > Mammalia > Artiodactyla > Moschidae > Moschus > Moschus berezovskii. The sequence continues at coordinate 85,200,585 of NC_142469.1, read as the reverse complement.
AAAGCAGTTATTGAATATATAATTTCCCTACAAATGTCACAAATGTCTTTTCAAAATTGATATGTGGGAGGAAGGAAATTGTGGGCTGTAGGTAAGGAATAAGATCACATTTAGAACAGGCAAAGGGCTTCCCTGATAGTTCAGTTGGTAAAGAATCCATCTGCAATGCAGGAGACTCTGGTTTGATTCCGGGGTAGGGAAGATCCACTGAATAAGGCATAGGCTATCCACTCCAGTATTCTTGGGCTTCCCTTGTGGCTCAGCTGGCAAAGATTCTGTCTATAATGCAGGAGACCTGGGTCTGATCCTTGGGTTGGGAAGATCCCCTGGAGAAGGGAAAGACTACCCACTTCAGTATTCTGGCCAAGAGAATTCCATGGACTGTGTAGTCCACGGGGTTGCAGAGTCGGACACAACTGAGCGACTCTCACTTTCAGAAGATGCAAAGTGTAAGGTGGAGATCCAGAAACCATGTATACAAAATTCAGTGACTGCTAGGGAAATGTCAACAGAAGTAGTTGCAAACTTTGACATCCTAGAGGAAATTTTATTAAGTATATATCTCCAATTAAATTTGCCCATCTTGAATGCTGTCACCACTCCAAAGCATAGTGCGCCCATCCTCCTGAGGATGAACTGAGGAGCTTCTGAGGCTCATAAACAGATGAGTTTCATTGATTATAAGATCAAGCAAAAATCCTTTTACCCAACAATCAAGGTCTACCACAATCTAGCCATAGACTAACTTTCCAGTTTATACTTCTGCAATGATATACCACAAATGCTTTTCTCAGCCAGTTGTACGTGTCTGCAGAATACAACAGATAGAAAAGTTAGAACACAGCCACATCCAGTACTTCTTTCTTTCTTGATCTCTTGGATGATTAAATTCCCAATACTCTTGCAAATAGGCAGGTTGTTGCAAAAGCTGTGGCCACTAGGCTGAAGTTGGAAGTGATGTATATCTCTGCTAGGCCAAGCAGTTACTTGCCAGGGCAATATCTTCCAGTTCTTTTTTTTTTTAATTTATTGCTACAGAGACTAAGAAAGACACCTATTCTATACAACTTAGCTTCAAGATGGTGGAGCAGTTGAAGTCTGAAGAGCAGACTTAAACTTTGTGGAGCAGAGTCCCCCAACTGATCCTTGCAGTACATTTAAGACTAGGAAGAAATGTGCTTGTCCTATTCAACCACTGAAATATGGTATTAGTTTGTTATCTCAGCAGAACCTAGCCTATCCTGACTAATAAAACAACTTTGTTAATATCACCTCTAAATTTTTACAGGAAATATAGCTATAAATTATTTCATCCTTTCCCTAGTAAAACAGGATTATATTAGGAGAAATAAGATATATTAACTCAGATGAGAAAATTTAAGAAGCCACATTAAAAGAATTCTAAGATTACCTTGGGAAGTACCTCCTAGGAAAGGTCAGTCATCATAGAGGAGCAGAAGAATTCTTTTTTTCTCTTCTTTCTTTTTCTTGGTTGTCATACTACATGGCTATCGAGAGGACATCAATCTTAAGAATATAAATATTTTAAGCAATTAATTCTGTATATTTTATTACAGTCATTTCAGTTAAAGAAAATGAATTAGTTCTCAGAATAAAATTTCCTAAAAGAAAGGATGCTCACAGGAGACACATCAGAAAAATATCAAAGAGCCAGACAAATGAAGAAAGAAGAATCCTCTCTGTGCTTACAGGAATAAATCTTTCACATTCTTTTTTGAGCTTTAGGACAGTTTAAAGTTAGTATCTTATTGTTATCAAGTACAGAAGCCTTCATTGTTCTCCTCTGGTGATTTAGATGGTGTGTTGTCTAACATGAAAGAGGTTTTTCCCTCTTATTTGTGTTTACCTTCTTAGGGATTCTCTTTGCACTTAGCTATTTGAAGTATTTGGGGCCACAGAGAATTGAGAAGAATTACTGCTCACTGTTTCTTTTCTCTGTCCTACTTGGAGTTCTTCTCAAGTAGTAAAATGGCTTTATGCCTTTCAATTATAGAAAGGTTCTCAAATCACCTTTAATTATTTTTTCCTTTGTTTAATTAGAAATACTATTTCCCAGTTGTATGGTTGCCATGACATTACATTCCACTCTTTTGAGCTTCCAAGAAAACCAGTTGGATCATACCCTAGAAGAAATTGTTAGTGTGGAAAAGTTTTCCTTCTATCCTTCTAGGTTCTTCAGCTGGTCTAATAATTAAATTGGCATAAGACAAACTAGGGTTTTCCAAGGTGGCATAATGGTAAAAGAATCTGCCTGCTAAAATAGGAGATGCAAGAGATGCAGCTTTGGGCCCTGGGTCTAGAAGATTCCCAGGAGGATGAAATGGCAACCCACTCCAGTATTCTTACCTGGAAAATTCCATGGACAGAAGAGCCTGGTAGGCTATAGTCTACCAGGTCTCTAAGAGTCAGACATACAAATGAACACACAGGGACCCTGCCTAAGACAAATAAACAAGAGAAAACCAGGTTTAGTATTGTGCATACAGGATCCTCATGAACTTTGAGACTCAAAGGCAGTCAGGCAATTGAGGTTTATATGCCACCCTGAGCTAAGGAATTGGATAGGGGCCTGCAGCTTCAAAGCAGAGCAGGACCATTCACAGAGGATAACAAAAGCAAACATTTGATAGTCAAATGTTTGTCCTGTGAGGGAGGTAGGTCTTTAAAATAAAAATTATCCCTGGTCATACTCTATATTACATATAGCCAGGCTCCTACCTAAATTCCTATAGGAGATTAAGGAAGAGGTACTAGTTTTTCTCGAGTCAGCTGGATCTCAATTACCCTCAACTCAAAATAATCCACCTGTCCAGGTGGTACATTTTGGGGTGGCATATTTGCTTCCCTTCAAAATAAAGAGAGACCACTGCATGCTTCCATGGCTTCTCCTTTAAGGATATTGGAAATAGAGAAAGCAGATCATTACTAATAACATATAGACAGATATGTGGCAGTGGCTCCAACTTTCTTTTCCATATCCTGAACCTATAATTTGCAAAAAAATTACAGCATCCCTCTCCTCACTCATCCAGGGAAAAACTGAGGTGAATTATTTTAAAAGGTAAATTGACTTCACATACAAAATATTGCAACAAAATCGGATCATTTTCTAAATTTTATTTTGCTTTAATAGCCTTAGTTTAAGAATGAAAGGACTGATTCATTGGAAGGACTGATGTTGTCCAATAACTGAACAATATCATTATTGTCCAGGAGCTGAAACAGCTATCATCCTATCCAATATCCAATTGGAGCTGAAACTCCAATAATGTGACACCCTGATGCAAAGAGCCGATTCATTGGGAAAGACTCTGTCGCTAAGAAAAATTGAAGGCAAAAGAAGAAGTGGGTAGCAGAGGATGAGATGGTTAGATAGTATCACTGACTCAGTGGACATGAATTTGAGCAAACTCTGAGAGATAGTGAAGGACAGTGGAGCCTAGAGTGTGCAATCCTTGGGATCGCAAAAAGTTGGACATGACTTAATGACTGAACAAGGAAGAGTGAAAACTTAAAATATGGCCTTGGCTTGACCTATGCTTTCTTATTTCAGTTGATCTTTGTGGAAGGCTTTCAATAAAAGATGGACATGTTAACTGTGTGCATGCCAAGTTGCTTCAGTCATGTCTGACTCTGACCCCATGGACCGTAGGCTGCCAGGCTCCTCATTCCATGGGATTCTCCAGGCAAGAATACTGGAGTGGGTTGCTAAGCCCTCCTCCAAGGGATCTTCCAACCCAGGGATTGAACCTGCATCTCTTGTGTCTCCTGCATTGGCAAGCAGTTTCTTTACCACTGGTGCTGTTCCACCTGGGAAGCCCTCATATTAATAACGCCTTTTTCAAATGTCAGCTTGTCTATTTCAATTGTTCACTATTTAAAGACACAACCATGTTTTCATTTGGGGGCCATCCATATGTATGACTAAATACTATTCACTGTTTCAAAATTGCAGCTCCGGTGGTTTCGTTTAAAATACAACCCATCAGTTAGAAAACTCCAATCTGCATTTCCTGTGTTCTTTGCTGTTATAAGAAGTATCCTAGGCGATGAGGAAATAGTGGCTTCTTTGGGAAACAAAGGGAAGTGCTCAAAGCATGTGTGGAGAGAACACCAAAAGAGACTTTGCCTACTTCTCAGTTTTTTGCTTTTTTTTCTAGGAATAGTTCTCCCTACATTAACAGTGTTTCTTTTTATATACTTACAATATAAGTAAGTTGAAAGTCACTGGATAAAAAACTTTTGAAACAAAGCCCAACCTGAAAATTAACTCCATATTAAAGGAAACAAGACTGTGAATGGTGCTGGAAGAAAAATAAGTTGACTTGAAAATACTTGGTTTGAGATTATTGACCAGAAATATTTATTCAATGTCCCCATGAGCATGAAGCTGTGGTAAGTTAAATATTGTGTGGGGACAGAGGTAGGGAAGAACATATTTAGAATGGTTTTCTGAAGAATTTCCTTGAAATGAGGAACCTCATGAAATTTTGCTTTTTAACCAAAAGGAAACAAATAAAATTATACAGCTACAGTAATACTCTCAACTTGAGAATATTAGAGTTTTGGTTTTCTATATTACATTCTGTTTAGAAAATAGCCCCCCCCCAAAAGAAAATACTCCCCAGTACTGTTTAATGCATCGAATCAGAAGACAGAGGCATACTGACATGGTCCTGCCCTCAAGGAACTTAAAGTAAACAACAACAGCAACTGCCAAGTCAACAGAAAAAGACTGGTATTTTCTGGTATATGACTCATATCGTATTACTGTGTTGTGAATTCTGGTATGCATCTTCTTTTAAAAAGTGTGATAGCCCAACCATTCTAAACCTATTTTACTTTATTGAAAGAGCCTGATATTGCAAGATGGAAACACAAAAGAACTGTAATTTTGTAATCTTTCAAAGTGTTTTTTTTTCTGGGACTGCAAAAGTGATCAACCTGAAAAGTTAGAATTGAGTTCTAAATGACTTCATATCATACTTTTGTGGTCACATGATATCCTGAGTCATAGGAAGGGAAATAAAATTTGTCAGAAAAAAATCATAATATCTATCAACATTTAGCTTCAAGGGTGCTTAAGTGAATTAAATTGTATTCCATTTTAAGACAGACTTACATGCATGGTGTGTGGTCACATCTGTAACTTAAAATGAAAGATTTTAACATTAAAACTAATAATGAAATAATTTCTTCCATAGGATTCTCAAATTTTATACAAAGCATTATTTTATGACTAGTAAACAAGGCTCAAGGAAAATAATTGGAGCTTTCTTCCTTATAACAGTATGGTATAAATTTTTGATTCAAATTTATTTCAAGCCCATTGTATATTCTTGTTATGTACTTGTATCCTATACACATTTGTAAAATCATTCAGTGTGAGTGAATCTATAGTAAACTGTCATTCTGAAGAATAGCACTGTTAATCAGTTCAGGAAAGGTCATGCTTTGTTTGCTTGTTCTATAAATCATGCACACATTTCTTCTAAGTGGCTTAAAGATGTACAAGGTCTCAATTCCAAGCAAAGTAACTGCATATTTTTGAATGAAAATCTTCAACAGCTGTAATTGAAGAAGTGGCATAGTTCACATTCTACATAAGTACAATGAATACTACCTTCAAGGGCAAAAATCAGCCTGTGAAAATGAAACCAAAATGAATGGAAATGGAAAGCACACACTAAGTTAGTCATTGATTGATTTAGTCGAGAGAGTCCCAGTAAAAAGCTGACATTGATTTATCTTTTAATCTAAGAGAATAACAACAAATCTTAAAGCAATCAGTTTTAATGGTCTTAATAACTCCAATCAAATTATTCACCTTCCACATTAATATAGGAGGTTGGCTTCATATTTATTCATCAGATTTGTCAAATAAATATCACTGTTTGCCAAACTAAACCAGAGTCCTTCAGTTCTAATAGATTCCATTAGCATTCAGTTTTAATTGCCCTCCCTTCATAATTAAGGTGACCAAAGGTTCCAGTTTTCCAGTCATGATCATGGACCTGGTTTATGCTTTTTGCACTGTCATAATTTTAAAAGAGTCTTTCCATTTTTTTAAGGGTCCTGATTTCAAAGATAAAGCCTCCATGCTCATAACTTCTTTCATGATTCCCTGGTTCTTTAGGGACTATTAAAGCTGAAAGTCTTCTCTAAGATCAGTATGAGCAAGTATTTGAAAATACCAGGACTGAAAAAAATCTATCTGATATTTCCTCACCTACGCAAAGAATGATCTTTTCCTCAGCTACAACACATATCTGTGTCCTCAAAAATAGAAGCCTTGACAGGCTGTAAGCTTTTCTTTTCAAGGACTCTATTTGAAAACCAAAAATATTTTGTTCTTCTGACAATAGAAAAAACTAAGACAGTCCTGGTGGGTGAATTTAGAAAAGGACACTGCTTGATTTTATGTGACCTGAACTTTGCTAATATAAACTTTAAAAGTCTAAGATGGTGATGAAATGAAAGCAGAAGCACTGTTTACTAATATTGATTACATTTTGCATTAGTTTTAGGTTCTATAATTACAGGAGTTCTATTAGTGAGGAAAATGGTGGGCACACAGGTATCTCCAGGACACTGATGGAGTCCCAGTGATGAAGCTTTTAGCATCTAAGTCATGGTTCTACACAGAGATGTGCTGCTGCTGCTGCTAAGTCACTTCAGTCGTGTCTGACTCTGTGCGACCCCATAGACGGCAGCCCACTAGGCTCCCCCCTCCCTGGGATTCTCCAGGCAGGAACACTGGAGTGGGTTGCCATTTCCTTCTCCAATGTGTGAAAGTGAAAAGTGAAAGTGAAGTCGCTCAGTCGTGTCCGACCCTTAGCGACCCCACGGACTGCAGCCTACCAGGCTCCTCCATCCATGGGATTTTCCAGGCAAGAGTACTGGAGTGGGGTGCCATTGCCTTCTCCGAGAGATGTGCTACACAGAGACAAAGCCACACGGGGCTCTCCAGGTGATGATGGGTGAGTAAAGTGGCCAGACAGATGAGAGACTGTGCTTAGTGGGTATAGGCAAGGTTGATACTGGGGAAAAATAAGTCAGTCCACAGCAATATAACTGTCTACAGAGCTTCTAACCGAATAGATTTCTCATGTAGCTAGCCTGTAAATTTGATCCTGTGCAACATTTACTTTCTTTATTTAGATCAGGATTAAAACGGAACACCTAAAAAGGCCACATAGGATAAAGAGACTGTGAGATGCCTTCAAAGGAATGAACATTTCCCAGTGGATATAAATAGATTGTTGTTTTGATCCCTTTAAAAGGTCATTAGTCAAATGTTCTGTTTCTTTCTCTCTCACTCTCATTTCTTTCCATCTCTACCTCAAACACAGAGGCGTGCTTTAGAAAAAGAAATTAAATCAGTAGGCCAACCCATCCCTAGCTCAAACAGCAAAACACAAAACTTAAATTTTTAGTGTTTTTAACACTCAAGCTCCACATGCATTTCCTATTTCTGATAAAGCAAGTTGTTTCTATTTAAGTAAAATGAAAATAAAATTCCAAAACTAGGAAATAATAAATTCAAAATCTCTTTTTCACCAAAGAATTTGAGAAATCATTTTCTAATTTTTGCCCTCTTGCTAAAATCATAACCAGATAATGCCACTAAATTGAAGCATTCTGCTCTTCTATTTAAACTTTATATAAAGGATCTAGCAAATTAATAATAGCTGATAGTCATCAGATTTTACCAGGTTTACAAAGCCAATTTTGAGGTGCTAATAGGTCCTCATGGAGAAATCAGTCCTGAGTTAAATACACAAATCATTAGGTTTGTAGTAGAATATTTAATTTGGAAATACAGTGCAAATTTGATAATCTCATTTATTACTTAAATTATTGCTTAGCTGAATGCTATACAAATGATCTGAATACCATTTCAGACAAGATGAGCAATCCCCAAAATGTAAAAAATATAGTCCTCAACCTTGACTTATGTATATTTAACTGGGAAAAGACACAAGCATAAAGCTATAAAGAATGATTCCAAGTAAAACACGCAACACTTAGATTTGACTATAAGCCCTTGGTGTGTATGACCTATGTCTTAAGGAAACAGCATTTAATATTTAACAAATGCTTATTAAATACTCATTATCAGGTACCGTATCGGGGGCTGGGTTTATGCTAGCAATAAAGATACAGTCTTTCTTACTGATGAATTTCCCTATTCTTAGGTGGGGTGGAGATAATGAATTAAGGAAGTCTTGCTTGTAGAGGTGACATATATCCTGAGGCCAGAGGTGAGGAAGGGAAAGGCCAGATCATGAAAGTGTGTAAAAGGCAGGGCAAGTGAAATACAAAATTTTTCAGAGGTGAGACCGAGCATTACTAACACTACAGAGAATCTGACACATCTTAAAAATAGAATTGAAGGGACACAATCTGTGCCTTTGCTTCCACTGCAACTGAGTAAGGACTGTGATAGAAATTACGTCCTCAATGAAAACTAGTCTGAGTTAAGTATTGGTAAGTATTTCTACCATAAGTTGGTAAGTATTTCTATTTAAAAATAAATCACCATGTAAGTTATATAAACACCTTGAAATCATCATCAGTCTATTCTCTCCTGAAAAGTGGTATTTCCAAATTCTCCCTCCTATTTGCTTGCCATACTCTGAAGCCACATTATTTCCTTGGATTCCTCTGCAAAGCACAGATAGCCTCTTGAATGTTCCACTGAAATCCCAAACTTGAAGGATCTGAGAACTGGGCTCAATATTCATTATTCCAAACCTATCCTTACCTTGCATCCCAAATGTTAGTGAAGACAGCTGTATTCACCATGAATCCTAGCAAAGAACTAGGTAATCTTCCCAAGCTCTTCACTCTCCCTTATCTTGCCAAGTCATTAGATCACTAAATTATCTCAATTCCAGAGCCTCAATATCTCTAATTAGGTGATAGGATTAGTATGATACTATTTAGAGAAAAATAAAAATGCAAATAAGTTTATTTGGAGAAATGTATATGCATATTAGAATATTAAACCACAGATAGGAAAGAATTCATGCCAATATTCTGTTTCTTTGGATTTTCAGTTTCTGTCTCTCTGTATCTCTCTGTCTCTGTATCACTGTCTCTCTCCTCCTCTCTCTCTTTATATATATATATATATACACACACACACACAGAGAAATATATATACTGATATACATTATTTTGAAGAATAAAGAGAGGATATATGAACTAACAGTAAAACTTGTGATAAAGATATAGTAGTATTAGCAGAAAGAAACACACACACACATATATGCAGAAATATACACGTATGTGTATAGACCTATCCTACAGCATACACAGACCTGTATGCACATCATAAGATATTGCCACTATGTTCATATACATACATACATACAGAGATACATATAGGTATGTGATATGGGTGTGTACATCCTGTAGTACAAGGATGTATTTGCATATATATATTTCAATATATGTTTATATATGGTGGCTTCCTGGGTGGCTCAGTGATAAAGAATCTGACTGTAATGCAAGAGATACAGGAGACATGGGTTCAATCCCTGGGTCAGGAAGATACCATGGAGAAGGAAATGGCAACCCACTCCAGAATTCTTGCCTGGGAAATCCCATGGATAGGAGGAACCTGGTAGGTTATAGTGAATGGGGTTTCAAAAGGATCAGACATGACAGCAACTAAACAAAAAAGTGTAAATATCCACTCCTTCTTCTTCAAAAACATCTTTTTTTTTTTTTGGTTGTCTTTCTGGCTTTTATTTTATTTTTTTATTATATTGGTTGGTTTTCACTGTTCTTTTTCATATGAAATTCAGGATTAAGTTATCACTATCTATTTTAAAAAATAACTCTGTTGGAAATTTTTTAAATAACTAAATTAAATATACACATTAACTTAAGAAGAACTGCAATTGTCATGATCTTGATACTTCCTGGCTAAAAGCATGGCTTTCATTTTCATTTAATAAATGTATTTCAATTAAGTTTTATAGTTTTCTCCTTCCAGATGATTTTGCATTTTGGGGTAGAAATACTCTAAAGAAACATGTCATTTGAATAATGGGATATCTTATTATTGCTATTATTTAAGATTTTCTAATTATCTTTGCTAATTCTGATGCTATTCATTTTTACATATCAATTTGGCTAAAGTCTATCATTAGTTCTAACAGTTTGTGTGGATAGTTTGGATTGTTACAAAGGCATCCTCTTTTCTGTGAATGATAGCGGTTTTACCTCATTCTTTCCCATCTAAAAGTCAGGCCTGTCTTTCCACAGGCATCATTCACAGCATGACCCTTAACATTACTCATTGTGGCAGTATTGATTATAACTCTTTTTCATTTCTTTGTTCTTTCTTTTTTTTTTTCTTGCAGTGATAGGTTAGAGTCAATGATTCTAGATACTGTGTTCTTGGTCTTGACATTAAACAGATTGCTTCCAAGGATTCACTACTATCAGTGAAAAATTGCTATATGCATATTTTTTATTTAAAGCCTTCATTTGGTTAAGGAAATTTCTTTTTCTGTTTTTCTAAATATCTTTTTGCAAAAATGAGATACTACTATTTTATCTGCTTTGTCAAATAAATATTTTTAAGTGAGATGACTATGACTCTTCCTTTTTTAATCTACATGAGTAAATGGACTACCTTAAAAGATACTAAACCATCCTCATGAACCAACTGAACAATTCCCAGTTGGTCAGGAAGTAAATTATTTTTATACATTGGGAGATTTAATTTGCCACAATTTTTCAGTTCAGGTCAGTTCAGTCGCTCAGTCGTGTCCAACTCTTTGCGACCCCATGAATCACAGCACGCCAGGCCTCCCTGTCCATCACCAACTCCCGGAGTTCACTCAAACTCATGTCCATCGAGTCAGTGATGCCATCCAGCCATCTCATTCTCTGTCGTCCCAGTCTCCTCCTACCTCCAATGCCTCCCAGCATCAGAGTCTTTTCCAGTGAGTCAATTCGTCACATGAGGTGGCCAAAGTATTGCAGTTTCAGCTTTAGCATCAGTCCTTCCAATGAACACCCAGGACTGATCTCCTTTAGAATGGACTGGTTGGAACTCCTTGTAGTCCAAGGGACTCTCAAGAGTCTTCTCCAGCACCAGAGTTCAAAAGCATCAATTCTTCGGCGATCAGCTTTCTTCACAGTCCAACTCTCACATCCATACATGACCACAGGAAAAACCATAGCCTTGACTAGACGGACCTTGGTTGGCCAAAATTTTTATGTTTTTACTATTTAAGATTTCTGAATATTTACTGTTCCGATTGGCCTATAATTTTCCTTTCTTGCACATTTTTGTTCCTGTCTCTGCTATTAAAGAAGCCACATCAAAGTAACTGGAGAGCATTTCCTTTGTAAATTTTCTTTTGAAATATACAATATTAACAAAAACAATAGATAAGCTTTCAGTTCTCCCTATGTGCCAAACATTATTCTAAGCTCCTTACATATTTCATTCAATCCTTATAAAAATCTTATGTCATAACCTTTTATTATTCCAAATTTACAGATGAATAATCTAAGGCCCTGAAAGTTTAAACAACTTGCTTGAGATCAAATAGAAGCAAATTCAGTTCTCCAACTCTAGGCAGTCTGGTTCCAAAATTTACATAACAGAGAAATCATTACCGATTGAAGTATACTCAATTTCCATAGAGAACAAACTATTGGACACTGACTGTGTCACTTCCTACTTTTCTTTTAGAATATGCTTATCTTAAAATGATTGTATTTTATGGGCTTCCCTGGCAGTCCAGTGGTTCAGACACCATGCTACTATTGCAGTGGGCACAGGTTGCATCCCTGGTCAGAAACCTAAGATCCCACATGCCGTGTGGCCAAAGATAAAAACAAATAAGTAAAATGAATAATTTACTAAAATTAAAAATAAATTGCATTTGTCTTCAGTTCAGTTCAGTCGCTCAGTTGTGACTGACTCTTTGCAACCCCATGAATCACAGCACGCCAGGCCTCTCTGTCCATCACCAACTCCCGGAGTTCACTCAAACTCATGTCCATCGAGTCGGTAATGCCATCTTAGTTTCTGTAAAATAGATTATGGGTGTTGCCGGGTTGTCTGGCACTTCTTTTTTGTTTTCTGGCGACACCAGAACTTGAACATTACAACCTTGGCTCATGACTGTTAAAAAGTCAACTGCCATTCAAATTGTCTCCTTTTTTATATGAGAATATCTTTTCTCTTTCTCTTTAAGTAAATTGAATTTTCTTCTATTTGATCTCTATGTATTTACATGTGAATTTCTTTTACTTTGTACTGCTTGGTAAAATCTATGCTTTATATATTTGGATATATCTTTTTATTGTATAATAGTTCCAGTAGTTGTTATTTCGAATATTTGTTCTTCACGATTTTCTCTGTTCTTTCATTTTTTTCTGGAATTCCAATGAGATAGATGACAAATTTGGTCAAGGTAATCTTTCAGTCTTTTAACCTCCTTTTCATATTTTCCATCTCCTCCTCTGTCTTCATTTCTAAGATATGTATTCAGTTTTATCTTTCAGCTTACTACTGTTTTCTTCAGCAGTGTCTAGTCTTGTGTTCACCCAATCCATTTTTTTTTCATTTAAGAATTGTAGGCTTTACACACACAATATATTGTTGTTTTTTTTTTTTTTTATCTATCTGGTTATTTTAGGTAGTCTTTAGTGTTCTGGTTATTTTTTATTCTATTATTTTTTATACATTTGAAAAACAGGTCTTTATTGTATATCCAAAAATTTCAATATGAGAACTTGAGTATTGTTCTGCTGATGATCAATCATGATGGCATATTTCCTTCTGTGTTTAGTAATATTTTTTTGAATTGGGAACACATTTTTTTGGTACACAATTTGTAGAAATCCAGAAAGTCCAAGTAGAATATACTTTCTACCAGAGTGGATTTGTGACGGCTTCTGCCTAATGGCTCTGGTGCCCCCAATCTAGCACATGCTAATTTCAGATCTCAACCTGAGGATTTCCTGACTCACTGGTTAGTGTAAATTAGAACACCAGACATAGAAGAGGAGGCTAATGACTACAGATTGTTTGTAAATAGTCTTATTAATAGTATTTCCCCCAGTATCAACCCTGGAAATGACAGATTTCATGGGGGAATCTAATTTTTTCCTGGCAATATTTTTCCTAGCCCATCCTTTCACTATATAGTCCATTGATGGTCCATGCCTATTTGAGGATTCTTAGGCTCAAATTCCCAACTTTGTATGGATGATAAAGCATGATCTCTAGTTCTTCATGCTTTCAAAGTCATTTATAACTCTACTTCCATCTGTCTCTTCATTTATGTATTTGTATATCTATTTTGGTCTCCACTGACTGTCAGTGAATTTTTCCTAGCTCAGCAATGAATTAAAATACTTTTCAGAGGCTATTTGAATTATAACATAGATCATTTTCAAAAAATCTTGCTTGCTATGATTTCCAAAATGGAAGTACTCCACTTTTTTGAGGTCCTTCAGATAGGGGACTATGTTTTATTTTGTTTGAGTTTTGATAGCATTCTTGTTAAAGTGAAAGTGAACGTCACTCAGCTGTGTTGGACTCTTTACTGCTCCATGGACTGTAGTTCATGGAATTCTTCCAGCCAGAATACTGGAGTGGGTAGCCTTTCCCTTCTCCAGGGGATCTTCCCAACCCAGGAATCAAATTGGGGTCTCCTGCATTGTAGATGGATTCTTTACCAAATGAGCTATCAGGGAAGCCCATTCTTTTTAAGTTAGGGCATAAAACCAAACCAAAATGAGCTGAAATATATAAATTAATTTTTATTATAAATGCATAAGTTTATTTTATATTTAACAGCTTTATTGAAGGGTAGTTGACCCATAAGGAATATTCAGATGTAAGCCTTGACATATATGCACATTCTTGAAACCATCGCCACAGTCTGGATAATGAACATATTCATCACCCCTTAAAGTTTTCTTGTGTCTGTTCATAATTCCTGTCTCTTGCTGCTTCCACCTATGTTTAGGGAACCACAGATCTGTTTTCTGTCCTTAAATATTAATTTTGTATAAATTGAACCATAAGGTATTTGTAGTCTTTGAATCTTTAAAGCCTTAAAGACAACATATTCATACAGCAGTAATTAATTACTAAACTCTTAAGTGTTCATGAAAAAAAAAAAAAAAGCTTGTCTCACAGTTCAAATCCCTTATCTGTGAGTGAAGCAGAACCCAGGAATAAAGTTTCTTGTATGTCTAAATTACACCGGTCTTGTAGTTGATAACTTAGTGGTAAACCATGGAAAGAAAATTTGAGTGAGCAATGTCATGAAATCCCACTAAGCAGCTTGATTGTAAAAGTGAGTGAGGCATACAAAGCGTTGAACAGCTAATCCATGTTTCCACATTGATGGGCTGTATAATCACTCTATATAAAAGAAACAAAAACATTTTTTAAAAGTCTGAATACTTAATTTCTGCTGTTCCTTCTAGAGAAAAATAATTCCCAACATTATTTTTGTACATTTCTTAGTTACAGAATAATCTTCAATTAAGCAAAAATGTAAATTCTTGGAAAATGATTAAATGCAAAGGAATATGGCAACAATGGAAATAGAAATACTAAAGAAAAAGAAATGAAAGAACTTCACTTAATCTTTTCTTTCAAAGACCATCAAATCAACATTCCTGAAATAATCACCAGGGTAGATAATTCAGAATCCAAAATGTGCTATTGTTCATAGTGACTCTTAAAATTCTATTCCTATTCTTTAACATAATTCGGCCAAACAAAACTAAACTCACTATGGCTGTCAAAACAGAAACAAAATCTAATTTGATGTACCTCAACAGAAAGAGCTTTAAATGACTTTTCTACATGTATGTCTTAAAACACAAAAAGTATTTCATTTCTCTTGAAACCTTTCTTATAACTATGGCTCAACACTCCTGAAATTTTTGATTCTTTTAAGCAGCTCTAATGTTACCTCCAAAGGCAGATCAAAAAAGTCTCCATTTTCTAATTTACTCTCTTTCTCTCACTGATGGATGCTTTGAAATAAAGCTTTGGGATCACGCTTTCAATTTTCATTATATCTAACTTTCAAGATGTGATCATATTTTCTGTAGTATGAGTCAAAAGACATTATCTATCAAGACCAAATGTTTCTTTTTTTCCTATACTTAATTTTATTTCGTGAGGAGAAAAGCTTTCAAGTTCACTCTAAGTCAATGCTACTACATGTAAAAATTAAAACAAGAAAGGGATATTCTACTAAATATGAAAATATAAAGCAAGGAATGGACATTTTACTAATGATCATGTTGTGAAGAGCAGGAGAAAGGGTGTCTATCAAGAACACTATCACTCATTTTAAAATTCCAGTTCCCCATTGCTTCATTCCTCTTTTATAGCTGACAACTCCTCTTGTTTTTCTTCCCTGTCCCTCATCAACCAAGGCTCTTAAAAACTTCAAGGGTTTCTCATCCCTATCTTTACCCCAACTGAACAAACACACCATCAGCAGTGCCTTAGTATCTTCCCAGAACATTTCTCCATTCTTTTTCTCCAGTGGATCAATTTTTGCTTCCTCTTCTCTAATTTAATGGATAGAGACTCTGCCTTCAGAATGAAGGAGTATATATGACAGTAACGATTACTTTTCTGGAACACTGTAGACATCAACAATATCTTCTCATTGTAATGGATTAGTCAGTAAAGTTTTAGTACCAGAAAACTCTGTATACCAAAGAAGCAAGTGGTTAAATATGGTCCTTCCTCTCTTGATCCAATAGGAACAACCCTGCTTCCCACTGAGTCCCTTGTGTTATTTTCAGGCATTATCTAAACGTCCCTCAGAAAAGCCCACCAAGTTGCCAATTTTCCAACATGAGTTTCCATTGGAAAGCCACAGTATAATGCCACTGTTTCCTCCACGTGTTGCAAGCACTACCCTGAAACTGATTGAAAAAGACATCAATATCCCTGAACAAAGGGGCCATTGTGAAAGTGCCAAATTCAATGCCAACCAGGGCTACTCCCTATGGATATTTTTTTTTTCTACTTTTTTAAATTTTTTTTTAAATTAATATTTTTTTTTTAGTGGAGGCTAATTATTTTACAATATTATATTGGTTGGTTTTGCCATACATTGACATGAATCTGCCCCGGGTGTACATGAGTTCCCCTTCCTGAACCCCCCTCCCACCTCCCTCCTCCCTTTATCGTCCCTCTGGGTCATCCCCACACACCAGCCCCGAGCATCCTGTAACATGCATCAACCCTGAACTGGCAATTCGTTTCACATATGATAATATATATGTTTCAATGCCATTCTCCCAAACCATCCCACCCTCACCCTCTCCCACAGAGTCCCAAAGACTGTTCTATACATCTGTGTCTCTCTTGCTGTCTCGTATACAGGGTTATCATCTGCATCTTTATAAATTCCATATATATGCGTTAGGGTACTGTATTAGTGTTTTTCTTTCTGGCTTACTTCACTCTGTATAATATGCTCTAGTTTCATCCACCTCATTAGAACTGGTTCAAATGCATTCTTTTTAATGGCTGAGTAATATTCCATTGTGTATATGTACCAAAGCTTTCTTATCCATTCGTCTGCAGATGGACATCGAGGTTGCTTCCATGTCCTGGCTATTATAAACAGTGCTGCGATGAAAATTGGAGTACATGTGTCTCTTTCAATTCTGGTTTCATCAGTGTGTATGCCCAGGAGTGTGATTGCTGGATCATATGGCAGTTCTATTTCCAATTTTTAAGGAATCTCCACACTGTTCTCCATAGTGGCTGTACTAGTTTGCATTCCCACCAACAGTGTAAGAGGGTTCCCTTTTCTCCACACCCTCTCCAGCATTTGTTGCATGTAGACTTTTGGATAGCAGCCATTCTGACTGGTATGAAATGGTATCTCATTGTGGTTTTGATTTGCATTACTCTGATTTTGAGAGATGTTGAGCATTTTTTCATTTTTTCATTGGTGTTTCTTAGCCATCTGTATGTCTTCTTTGGAGAAATGTCTGTTTAGTTCTTTGGCCCATTTTTTGATTGGGTCGTTTATTTTTCTGGAATTGAGCTGTAGGAGCTGCTTGTATATTTTGGAGATTAATCCTTTATCAGTTGCTTCATTTGCTATTATTTTCTCCCATTCTGAAGGCTGTATTTTCACCTTGCTTATGGTTTCCTTTGCTGAGCAGAAGCTTTTAATTTTAATTAGGTCCCATTTGTTTATTTTTGCTTTTATTTCCAATATTCTGGGAGGTGGGTCATGGAGGATCCTGCTGTGATTTATGTCAGAAAGTGTTTTGCCTATGTTCTCCTCTAGGAGTTTTATAGTTTCTGGTCTTACATTTAGATCTTTAATCCATTTTGAGTTTATTTTGGTGTATGGTGTTAGGAAGTGTTCTAGTTTCATTCTTTTACAAGTGGTTGACCAGTTTTCCCAGCACCACTTGTTAAAGAGACTGTCTTTTCTCTGCCTCCTTTGTCAAAGATAAGGTGTCCATAAGTGTGTGGATTTATCTCTGGGCTTTCTATTTTGTTCCATTGGTCTATATTTCTGTCTTTATGCCAGTACCATACTGTCTTGATGACTGTGGCTTTGTGGTAGAGCCTGAAGTCTGGCAGGGTGATTCCCCCAGTTCCATTCTTCTTCCTCAAGATTACTTTGGCTATTCGAGGCTTTTTGTATTTCCATACAAACTGTGAGATTATTTGTTTTAGCTCTGTGAAAAATATCGTTGGTAGCTTGATAGGCATTGCATTGAATGTATAAATTACTTTGGGTAGTATACTCATTTTCACAATATTTATTCTTCCAATCCACGAACATGGTATATATCTCCATCTATTAGTGTCCTCTCTGATTTCTTTCACCAGTGTTTTATAGTTCTCTGTGTACAGGTCTTTTGTTTCCTTAGGTAGATATATTCCTAAGTATTTTATTCTTTTCATTGCAACAGTGAATGGAATAGTTTCCTTAATTTCTCTTTCTATTTTCTCATTATTAGTGTATAGGAATGCAAGGGATTTCTGTGTGTTGATTCTATATCCTGCAACTTTACTGTATTCATTGATTAGCTCTAGTAGTTTTCTGGTAGAATCTTTAGGGTTTTCTGTATAGAAGATCATGTCATCAGCTAATAGTGAAAGTTTTACTTCTTCTTTTCCAATTTGGATTCCTTTTATGTCTTTTTCTGCTCTGATTACTCTAGCCAAAACTTCTAGAACTATGTTGAATAGTAGTGGTGAGAGTAGGCACCCTTGTCTTGTTCCTGACTTTAGGAGAAATGCTTTCAGTTTTTCACCATTGAGGATAATGTTTGCTGTGGGTTTTTCATATATAGCTTTTATTATGTTGAGATATGTCCCTTCTATTCCCACATTCTGGAGGGGTTTTATCATAAATGGATTTTGAATTTTGTCGAAGGCTTTATCTGCATCTATTGAGATAATCATGATTTTTATTTTTCAGTTTGTTAATGTGGTGTATTATATTGATTGATTTGCAGATATTGAAGAATCCTTGCATTCCTGGGATAAAGTCCACTTGGTCATGATATATGATCTTCTTAATGTGTTGTTGGATTCTGATTGCTAGAATTTTGTTAAGGATTTTTGCATCTATGTTCATCAGTGAAATTGGCCTCTTGATTTCTGTTTTGTGGGATCTTTACCAGGTTTTGGGATTAGGGTGATGGTGGCCTCATAGAATGAGTTTGGAAGTTTCCCTTCCTCAGCAATTTTCTGGAAGAGTTTGAATAGAATAGGTGTTAGCTCTTCTCTAAATTTTTGGTAGAATTCAACTGTAAAGCCATCTGGACCTGGGCTTTTGTTTGCTGGAATATTTTTCATTACCGCTTCTATTTCTGTGTTTGTGATGGGTCTGTTAATATTTTCTATTTCTTCCTGGTTCAGTTTGGAAAGTTGTACTTTTCTAAGAATTTGTCCATTTCTTCCAAGTTGTCCATTTTATTGCCATTTAATTGCTGATAGTATAGTATTTTCTAATGATCCTTTGTGGAGAAGGCAATGGCAACCCACTCCAGTACTCTTGCCTGGAAAATCCCATGGATGGAGGAGCTTGGTAGGCTGCAGTCCATGGGGTCGCTGATGATTGAGCGACTTCACTTTCACTTTCCACTTTCATGCATTGGAGAAGGAAATGGCAACCCACTCCAGTGTTCTTGCCTGGAGAATCCCAGGAACGGCGGAGCCTGGTGGGCTGCTGTCTGTGTGGTCGCACACAGTCGGACACTACTGAAGCGACTTAGCAGCAGCAGCAGCAATGATCCTTTGTATTTCTGTGTTGTCAGTTGTGATCTCTCCATTTTCATTTCTAATTTTTTTGATTTGGTTTTTCTCCCTTTGTTTCTTGAGGAGTCTGGGTAGTGGTTTGTCAATTTTATTTACCCTCTCAAAGAACCAGCTCTTGGCTTTGTTGATTTTTGCTATGGCCTCTTTTGTTTCTTTTGCATTTATTTCTGCCCTAATTTTTATGATTTCTTTCCTTCTACTAACCCTGGGGTTCTTCATTTCTTCCTTTTCTAGTTTCTTTAGGTGCAGAGTTAGGTTATTTAGTTGACTTTTTTCTTGTTTCTTGAGGTGTGCCAGTATTGCTATGAACCTTCCCGTTAGCACTGCTTTTACAGTGTCCCAGAGGTTTTGGGTTGTCGTGTTTTCATTTTCATTTATTTCTATGCATATTTTGATTTCTCTTTTGATTTCTTCTATGATTTGTTCGTTATTCAGCAGCATGTTGTTCAGCCTTCATATGTTGGCATTTTTAATAGTTTTTCTCCCATAATTGAGATCTAATCTTACTGCATTGTGGTCAGAAAAGATGCTTGGAATGATTTCAATTTTTTTGAATTTACCAAGGCTAGATTTATGGTCCAGGATGTGATCTATCCTGGAAAAGGTTCCATGTGCACTTGAGAAAAAGATGAAATTCATTGTTTTGGGGTGAAATGTCCTACAGAGATCTATTAGGTCTAACTGGTCTATTGTATCATTTAAAGTTTGTGTTTCCTTGTTAATTTTCTGTTTACTTGATCTATCCATAGGTGTGAGTGGGGTATTAAAATCTCCCACTATTATTGCCTTGTTGTTAATTTCCCCTTTCATACTTGTTAGTAATTGTCTTACATATTGTGGTGCTCCTATGTTGGGTGCATAAATATTTATAATTGTTATATCTTCTTCTTGGATTGATCCTTTGATCATTATGTAGTTTCCTTCTTTGCCTCTTTTCACAACCTTTGTTTTAAAGTCTGTTTTATCTGATATGAGTATTGCTACTCCTGCCTTCTTTTGGTCTCTATTTGCGTGGAATATCGTTTTCCAGCCCTTCACTTTCAGTCTGTATGTGTCACTCATTTTGAAGTGGGTCTATGGTAGACAACATATATGGGGTTCTTGTTTTTGTATCCATTCAGCCAGCCTTTGTCTTTTGTTTGGGGCATTCAACCCATTTACGTTTAAGGTAATTATTGATAAGTATCATCCCATTGCCATTTTCTCTATTGTTTTGAGTTCAAGTTTATACATCCTTTCTGTGTTTCCTGTCTAGAGAAAATTCTTTAGCATTTGTTGGAGAGTTGGTTTCAGTTCAGTCACTCAGTCGTGTCCAACACTTTGAGACCCCATGAATCACAGCACGCCAGTCCTCCCTGTCCATCACCAACTCCCGGAGTTTACTCAAACTCGTGTCCATCGAGTCGGTGATGCCATCCAGCCATCTCGTTCTCTGTCGTCCCCTTCTCTTCCCGCCCCCAATTCCTCCCAGCATCAGACTCTTTTCCAGTGAGTCAATTTGTCGCATGAGGTGGCCAAAGTATTGGAGTTTCAGCTTTAGCATCAGTCCTTCCAATGAACATCCAGGATTGATCTCCTTTAGAATGGACTGGTTGGATCTCCTTGCAGTCCAAGGGACTTTCAAGAGTCTTCTCCAGCACCACAGTTCAAAAGCATCATCATCGGCAATCAGCTTTCTTCACAGTCCAACTCTCACATCCATACATGACCACAGGAAAAACCATAGCCTTGACTAGACGGACCTTGGTTGGCAAAGACATGTCTCTGGTTTTCAATATGCTATCTAGGTTGGTCATAACTTTCCTTCCAAGGTGTAAGCGTCTTTTAATTTCATGGCTGCAATCAGCATCTGCAGTGATTTTGGAGCCCCAAAAAATAAAGTTTGACACTGTTTCCACTGTTTCCCCATCTATTTCCCATGAAGTGATGGGACCAGATGCCATGATCTTTATTTTCTGAATGTTGAGCTTCAAGCCAACCTTTTCACTCTCCTCTTTCACTTTCATCAAGAGGCATTTTAGTTCCTCTCACTTTCTGCCATAAGGGTGGTGTCATCTGCATATCTGAGGTTATTGATATTTCTCCCGGCAATCTTGATTCCAGCTTGTGCTTCTTCCAGCCCAGCATTCCTCATGATGTACTCTGCATATAAGTCAAATAAGCAGGGTGACAATATACAACCTTGACGTACTCCTTTTCCTATTTGGAACCAGTCTGTTGTTCCATGACCAGTTCTGACTGTTGCTTCCTGACCTGCATACAGGTTTCTCAAGAAGCAGGTCAGGTAGTCTGGTATTCCCATCTTTTTCAGAATTTTCCACAGTTTATTGTGATCCAGCTGGTTTGGTGATGCTGAATTTTCTCAGCTTTTCCTTGTCTGTAAAGCTTTTGATTTCTCCTTCATATTTGAATGAGATCCTTGCTGGCTACAGTAATATGGGCTGTAGGTTATTTTCTTTCTTCACTTTAAGTATGTCTTGCCATTCCCTCCTGGCCTGAAGAGATTCTGTTGAAAGATCAGCTGTTATCCTTATGGGAATCCCCTTGTGTGTTATTTGCTGCTTTTCCCTTGCTGCTTTTAATATTTGTTCCTTGTTTTTGATCTTTGTTAATTTGATTAGTATGTTTCTTGGAGTATTTTGCCTTGGGTTTATCCTGTTAGGGACTCTCTGGGTTTCTTGGACTTGGGTGATTATTTCTTTGCCCATTTTAGCAAAGTTTTCAACTATTATCTCCTCAAATATTCTCTCATGGTCTTTCTTTTTGTCTTCTTCTTCTGGGACTCCTATGATTCGAATGTTGGGGCATTTAACATTGTCCCCGAAGTCTCTAATATTGTCCTCATTTCTTTTAATTCATTTTTCTTTTCTCCTCTCTGTTTCATTTATTTCTACAATTCTATCTTCTAGCTCGCTTATCCTGTCTTCTGCCTCCGTTATCCTACTGTTTGTTCCCTCCAGAGTGTTTCTGATCTCATCTATTGCATTGTTCATTGTATACTGACTCTTTTTTATATCCTCTAAATCCTTGTTAAACCTTTCTTGTATCTTCTCAATCCTTTTCTCCAGGTTATTTATCTGTAACTCCATTTTGGTTTCAAGATTTTGAATCATTTTCACCATCAAAATTCGAAATTCTTTATCAGGTAGATTCCCTATATCTTCCTCATTTGTTTGTGTTGGTGGGAATTTATCTTGTTTCCTTAACTTGCTAGGTATTTTTCTGCCTTTTCATCTTGCTTATATTGCTTTGCTTGGGGTGGCCTTTCCGTCTTCTGGCAGTTTGTGGAGTTCTCTTTAATATGTAGTTTCCTCGCTGTGTGTGGGGTTGGACGGGTGACTTGTCAAGGTTCCCTGGTTAGGGAAGCTTGTGTCGGTGTTCTGGTGGGTGGAGCTGGATTTCTTCTCTATGAAGTGTAATGAAGTGTCCAGTAATGAGTTATGAGATGTCAGTGGGTTTGGAGTGACTTTGGGCAGCCTATATATTGAAGCTCAGGGCTATTTTCCTGTGTTGCTGGAGAATTTGCGTGGTATGTCTTGCTCTGGAACTTGTTGACCCTTGGGTGGTGCTTGGTTTTAGTGTAGGTATGGAGACGTTTGATGAGCTCCTATCGATTAATGTTCCCTGGAGTCAGGAGTTCTCTGGTGTTCTCAGGATTCAGGCTTAAGCCTCTTGCCTCTAGTTTTTGGTCTTATTCTTGGAGTAGCCTCTAGACTTCTCTACCTGTCATTTTCAAGGTGGTTCCCTCTGTTTTAGCTTCTGTTTGCTGGTCTCTTCAGTGTCTAATTTCCACCCTGACACTAGGGGTCGGTGGTTGGCACTTTTTAAGGGTCAGCAGTTCAGTCCTGTTCTGGGAAGGGAGGAACACTGCAGACAAATATCTCTGGAGTCTGTGGCGAGTGCTCGTAGTGTCTCGGCCACAATGGGTTTGCCCCCGCTCACAGCGCGTGTGCTGTCCCAGTCTACACTGCACAGGCTCAAGGTTGCTCTGCTGGGAACCGTCGAGGCCAGCGCTGGGTGGTATGCACTTCCCAGGTCTGAGCGGCTCAGGTTCAGGTCCTTGGATACTCCACAAAGGCACAGGCTTGGTTGGGCCTGCGTTTTGTGCCTTGCCCGGTCCGAGCAGCTCAGGTGACCAGGTGTTTGGTGAGCGTGGTTGCTGCAACTTATAACCTCCCCGGTCACTGCCACTCGGTTTTCTGGGTGTACAACCGGCGCACCTTCTCAGGCAGATATCGACCAGCCCGGGCCCAAGAAGTCTTGATTAGCAACGATGCCTGCCTGCAGTTAGGTATTGGATGCCTTTCTGGGGCCGCAGTTGCCCCCTCTGGCTCTGGCTGTCCTCCCTGCCTGTCTCGGTGGGGGATGGGGGATGGGCCAACCGCAGCTGGCTTGCTCTGCTCTGTCCTTTGTTCTGTGAGCGGGGCTGGCAGAGTCTTAGGTTAGGGCTTTCTGCTTTTTCACAGGGGAAGCTAACCCAGTCTGTTTTGCTATCCCCAGTTACTTCTCTCAGATTGTTCTCCTGGCATTCATGCCCAGTCCTCTCTCTAAGCAGTTCAGCCGGCTCCTCCCTGCCCTGCCCCCACTTGCTAATGGCGGATGCAGGCGTCTGAGCTGCTTCTCTGCTGGTAGTTACTGTTTGGTGGGTTATCTGTGGGTTTTAATTATTTCTTTCTTTTCCCTCCCGGTTATGTGGCCCTCTGAGGTTCCAAGGCTCGCCACAGACTCGCCAGTGAGAGTATTTCCTGGTGTTTGGAAACTTTTCTCTTTTTAAAGCCTCCCTTCCTGGGCAGAGCTCTGTCCTTATTTCGTCTCTCTTTTTATCTTTTATGTTTTTTCCTACCTCCTTTCGAAGACAATGGGCTGCTTTTCTGGGTGTCTGATGTCCTCTGCCAGCATTCAGAAGTTGTTTTGTGGACTTTACTCCGCGTTCAAATGTTCTCTTGATGAATTTGTGGGGGAGAGAGTGGTCTCGCCGTCCTATTCCTCCGCCATCTTGTTCCCTCCTCCTCCTCTCTATGGATATTTTTAAACCATTAGCAGTCAGATGTCAGTGCAACATATATCTCCACATAGATCACCACAGAATTTAAAAAAAACAAACAATAAGACCTTATATTATTCAAAAAACACAGAATGTATATCTTAATTTGGTTTTATAACAGTCCTTCTGAGGCTACAGACAGGTTAAAGAAATGGAGAAATTATGTGTATTTCAGCTAATAAGTCACAAGGTGGGGTCTCAAAACCGTGTTTACCATATCCAGTGTTCCTGTGCTTGTTTTGTTTTTCACTTTTTAGTAAACTAAAATTTATTGATAGATTCAGTTCTGTCCAGTCGCTCAGTCGTATCTGACCCTTGGAGAGCCTATGGACTGCAACATGCCAAGCTTCCCTGTCTTTTGTCAACTCCTGTAGCTTGCTCAGACTCATGGTCATCCAGTAAGTGATGACATCCAACCATCTTATCCTCTGTCGTCCTCTTCTTGTGCTGCCTTCAATCTTCCCCAGCATCACAGTCTTTTCAAATGAGTCAGTTCTTAACATCAAGTGGCCAAAATTGGAGTTTCAGCTTCAACGTCAGTTCTTCCAATGAATATTCAGGACGGATTTCCTTTAGGATTGACTGGTTGGATCTCCTTACAGTCCAAGGGACTCTCAAGAGTCTTCTCCAACACACAGTTCAAAAGCATCAATTCTTTGGTGCTTAACTTTCTTTATAGTCCAACTCTCACATCCATGCATGAC
This sequence comes from Moschus berezovskii, assembly GCF_049115385.1. Lineage (NCBI taxonomy): Eukaryota > Metazoa > Chordata > Mammalia > Artiodactyla > Moschidae > Moschus > Moschus berezovskii. Next base: position 85,175,495 of record NC_142469.1, on the reverse strand, counting down.
TACTGGAAAAACCATAGCCTTGACTACAGAGACCTTTGTTAAAGTAATGTCTCTGCTTTTTAATATGCTGTCTAGGTTGGTCATAACTTTTTTTCCAAGGAGCAAGCATCTTTTAATTTTATAGCTGTAGTCACTATCTGCACTGATTTTGGAACCCCCAAAAATAAAATCTGTCACTGTTTCCATTGTTTCCCCATCTATTTGCCATGAAGTGATGGGACCAGATGCCATTGATAGATTAGATAACTATTTTGAAATTTGCATTTTAGCAAAATTGTTAAAGAAAAATTAATGGACATCAATCAGTTGAAAGAATATAAATTTATTGGATTAATATAAATTTAATTTTTTCAGATTAATCAGATTAATAAAAATTTTGATGCCAACCAACTAATAAGCTATTTTACCCATGTAAAATTTCTTTTGACCTGCCAATAAGCCAAAATTAAAAAAAATAAATTTCCAATATTATTATAATTTTCTCTTATGGTTCAAGTAGGTAAATCACTTTAAATGTGCAAAAATCATTTACATAATTTACTAAGGAAAACAATTTTGACAAATTTAAGTATCATAATTTATTTAATATGAATATAAATGACATCTCTCTACTGTAAAGTACACAGAAATCTCATAAAATTTTTAAAAAAGAGAAATTGATTCTGCCTTCCAATGACAAAGTGTGACCCAAACTTTTATTAAGTACTTTTACACTGGAATAAAATATATATAGACACTTATGCTACCTAATAAGATCAAAGCAATATGAAACCTTAGGAGATCATTTCTAAAACAAACATACGTAAAAGGCATTAAAGTACAGAGAGAAACTTTGTGTAATATCACATTTTATTAAGCTATAATTTATAGAGGGAGTAGACTATTTGATTTACTTCCAGAGTATAGGTATTAGAGATAATGACTGTCTATTGAACTATTTATGACATACTAAAATTGGTTGTCTAAAATCATGAGAAATTGAAAAGAAAAAACACTTTATCCTGTAGGGATGACATGAAGGCATTAGAGAAAAGAGGAGAAAGGAAAAAGAAAGGAATCCTGTTTGTTATAAATAACTAGGTTGGCAGTTGCATCTCTGTAGCAATAGACAAGAAATATCACTTGTCCTGAAATGAGTCCCCCATTGAGTTGTCATATGGTCTGAAATCCCACTATTAGAAAAGTATGTTTCTAGCTCTTAAAGATCTTAAATGGATTTTCCTATTTAAATAGAAATATCATGACCATCCTGGTGGCTCAGCTGGTAAAGAATCCATCTGCAATGGGAGAGACCCTGGTTCACTTCTTGGGTCAGGAAGATCGCCTGGAAAAGGAATAGGCTACCCATTCCAGTACTCATGGACTTCTCTGGTGGCTCAAAGGTAAAGAACTGTCTGCAGTGTGGGAGGCCTGGGTTTGATCCCTCGGTTGGGAAGATCCCCTGGAGAAGGGCATGGCAACCCACTCCAATATTCTTGCCTGGAGAATCCCTATGGACAGAGGAACCTGGCGGGCTACTTTCCATGGGTTCACAAAGAGTCAGACATGACTGAGTGACTAAGCACAGCATATCCTGACTGCAATAATTTGGGCTTTTAAAATAACTTTCTAGTGGCTCAAATTATTTATTGAGGACATGGTCAAGTGACAATGGACATTGTATACCAGTTAGGCAAGATGTCTTGACAGTTAATTTCTTCAAGTCCTTCTTCTGAGCTCAGTTAATATATTAACTCTATCAGATGTGTATAAAGTGAAAGTCAATATGCTAATACCGAACTAGATGAAGAAAATCACAAGAAAATATGCCTTCCCAAGGAATTTACCTTCTTGTTGGAAAAATAAGACTCATACATTTGAAAACAATAACATCTTACCAATCTTAAGCATTAACTGGTTAGTTACACATATGTGCATGAAAAATAATGTCTTATAAGAACTGAAAGGCACATTTTATTTGCATCCAGCTGGAACACTCGATCAGAAATAAGGAAAACAAAAGTGATTCCGTGTGATTTCAATTAATTTAAATTGAAATAAGTGAAATTATCTAGTATGATCTAGAAAGCCGTATATCTACCAATATAAACATTGATATCAAGACATACACAGGAATTTAGTATAGATATCCAGACACAAGAAGACTCCTGAAAGTCCCTTGGACATCAAAGAGATCAAAGCAGTCAATCTTAAGGGAAATCAACCCTGAACACTCATTGGAAGGATTGATGTTGAAACTGAAATGACAGTATTTTAGTCATCTGATGTGAACATCTGACTCATTGGAAAATTCCCGGAAAGATTGAGGGCAGAAGAAGAAGAGGGTGTCAGAGGATGAGATGGCTGGATGTCATCACTGTCGCAATGGTCATGAACTTGGGCAAACTTTGGAATATGGTGAGGGACAGGAAGGCCTGGCACACTGATGTCCATGGGGTCCCAAACAGTTGGACACAACTGGATGACTGAACAACAACAAGAGCATTCAGACATAAATGTTGAAAACAAACAACAGTGTCTATGATAATTCCTACATAGTCATGTTAATTCAAGGTCAGAAAGGCCCTGCTAAACCTGTGAAGGCCTTGACTCACCTTTCTGGTTTGGAATCAGAATGAAATGATCTCCTATGTCCCCTTTCCCAGGGAAAAGTAATTCTTGAAAGAACAGGTAAGTATTATGTTTTTCAGGCTTTTAAACATGTTCTTTGTCTTCCTATTGTGAATGCTAGTTTAATTCTAACGTGTTTCCCACATGAGATCTGCTCACAGGTATCAAATGATAATGTTATTGCTGCTGTTGTCTATGAATGTCTGCATCTGGTGTGCTATTGAAACTAAGAAAACAGTTAATCATATATCAAAGCAGTAAAAGATGAACTGGCCCCCTAGGTAGTTCAAAATTGTACTGGAACTTTCCTTCCTATTTTGTCAATTCACAATAGGTATAAATCATTGCTGTCTGGTTTAATCAAATCCCATTCAAATATATATTGCACAGTTTGGGAGATGTGATATATCTTACAAAATTGAAACAGTTTTAAGTGGAAAATCAGCAAACTTGATGGCTTTAAGTGGAAAATCAGCAGTCACAAAAAGCAAAGCAAAATTGAATAAGAGGTATATTTAATATGGACAAAATGATCAATGTTCAAAATAACTGATTTCCAAAGCCAAATTAAGCCCAAAGCTCAGGAGCTACTCTTGTTTTTTTTTTTTTAATTAACTAATCCTTCAGCTGTTTTCTCTCTATACTCTGTGATTTTATCTTTCTAGTTGAAAATATTGAGATATGTGGAAAAAAATGAAAGCTCTAACTTGGTTTTCTTGGAATTTCATTTCCTAAAATTTCAGCCCACTACAATATTGGGCCTTCTCTTGCTATTACAGACATCAAAGCTAATGGACGTGGCAGGGATTAATTCTTGGTAAAAATGCATCATCTAAGGATCAAGTATCTGGCTTTTTGTTCTATGAAATATGACCAAAGCAAACTAAGTCATAGATGAGTTCACATGAAGCACTGACATGAGATTCATCACCACAGTTCATGTTAGTTCAGTTCAGTCGCTCAGTCGTGTCTGACTGTTTGTGACCCCATGAATCACAGAATGCCAGGCCTCCCTATCCTTCACCAACTCCTGAAGTTCACTCAACCTCATGTCCATCGAGTCGGTGGTGCCATCCAGCCATCTTATTCTCTGCCATCCCCTTCTCCTCCCACCCACAAACCCTCCCAGCATCAGAGTCTTTTCCAATGAGTCAACTCTTCTCATGAGGTGACCAAAGTATTGGAGTTTCAGCTTTATCATCAGTCCTTCCAATGAACACCCAGGATTGATCTCTTTTAGAATGGACTGGTTGGATTTCCTTGCAGTCCAAGGGACTCTTCAAGAGTCTTCTCCAACACCACAGATCAAAAGCATCAATTCTTTGGTGATCAGTTTTCTTCACAGTCCAACTCTCACATCCATACATGACCACTGGAAAAACCATAGCCTTGACTAGACAGACCTTTGTTGGCAAAGTCATGTCTCTGCTTTTTAATATGCTATCTAGGTTGGTTATAACTTTCCTTCCAAGGAGTAAGCGTCTTTTAATTTCATGGCTTCAATCAGCATTCACAGTGATTTTAGAGCCCAAAAAAACAAAGTCTAACACTGTTTTCCCATCTGTTTCCCATGAAGTGATGGGACCAGATGCCATGATCTTAGTTTTCTGAATGTTGAGCTTTACACCAACTTTTTCACTCTCCTCTTTCACATTCATCAAGAGGCTTTTGAGTTCCTCTTCACTTTCTGCCATCAGGATGGTGTCATCTGCATATCTGAGGTTATTGATATTTCTCCCGGCAATCTTGATTCCAGCTTGTGCTTCTTCCAGCCCAGCATTCCTCATGATGTACTCTGCATATAAGTTAAATAAGCTGGGTGACAATATATAGCCTTAACATACTCCTTTTCCTATTTGGAACCAGTCTGTTGTTCCATGTACAGTTCTAACTATTGCTTCCTGATCTGCATATAGATTTCTCAAGAGGCAGATCAGGTGGTCTGGTATTCCCATCTCTTTCAGAAGTTTCCACAGTTTATTGTGATCCACACAGTCAAAGGCTTTGGCATAGTCAATAAAGCAGAAATAGATGCTTTTCTGGAACTCTCTAGCTTTTTCCATGATCTAGCAGATGTTGGCAATTTGCTCTCTGGTTCCTCTGCCTTTTCTAAAACCAGCTTGAACATCTGGAAGTTCACGGTTCACATATTGCTGAAGTCCGGCTTGGATTATTTTGAGCATGACTTTACTAGTGTGTGAGATGAGTGCAATTGTATGGTAGTTTGAGCATTCTTTGGCATTCCTTTTCTTTGGGATTGGAATGAAAACTGACCTTTCTAGTCCCGTGGCCACTGCTGAGTTTTCCATATTTGCTGGCATATTGAGGGCAGCGCTTGCACAGCATCATCTTTCAGGATTTGAAATAGCTCATTTCAGTTCAGTTCAGTTCAGTTCAGTAGCTCAGTCGTGTCCGACTCTCCGCGACCTCATGAATCACATGGATTAAAAAAAGAGTTGAGCCCTAGTTGGTAATTCTGAAAGTGGTAAGGTATACAAAAATGTTACCATAAGAAACTTTTTTCTGTTTTAAAACGTGGCAACATAACTCAATTAAATAATTATTTTAAGCCTAAATTTTATTGTTTTAAGTTTTATATCAATAAAATGGGTCTTCCTTGGTGGCTCAGTGGTAAAGAATCTGTCTGCCAATGCAGGAGATGCAGGTTCAATTCCTGGGTTAGAAAGATCCCCTGGGGAAGGAAATGGCAACCCAGTCCAGTACTCTTGCCTGGGAAATCCCATGGACAGAGGAGCCTGGCAGCCTACAGTGTACGTACTATGTGCTGAAGTGAAGTAAAGTGAAAGCCACTCAGCTGTGTTTGACTCTGCAACCCTATGGCCTATAGCTGGTCAGTCTCCTCTGTCCATGGAATTTTCCAGGCTGGAATACTGGAATGGATAGCCGTTTCCTTCTCCAGGGAATCTTCCCAACCGAGGTATCAAACCTAGGTCTTCCCCACTGTGGGCTGATTCTTTACTGTCTGAGCCACAGGGAAGCCTTCAATCACTTCAGTTGTGTCTGATTCTTTGCAGCCCTACAGACTGTAGCCCGCGAGGCTCCTCTGTCTGTGGAATTCTGGCAGGAATGACAGACTGTAGCCCGCGAGGCTCCTCTGTCTGTGGAATTCTGGCAGGAATGCTGGAATGGGTTGCCATGCCCTCCTCCAGGTGATCTTCCTAACCCAGGGATCAAAACCGTGTCTCTTATATCTGAATCGTACATTAGCAGACAGATTCTTTACCACTAGCATGCCTGGGAAGCCTGAAAGTGAAAATGTTAGTAATCACTGACTCTTTGAGACCCCATAGGCTTTAGCCTGCCAGGCTCCTCTGTCCATGGAATTCTCCAGGCAAGAATACTGCAGTGGACTGCTATTTGTTTCTCCAAGAGATCTTCCCAACCCAGGGATCAAACCGGGGTCTCCTGCATTACAGGCCAAGTTGTTTCTGTCTGAGCCACCAGGAAATCTCTCACAGTCTACAGGGTCCCAGTAGAGTCAGATATGACTTAGCAACTAAAAACAAGAGCAATAAATAAGTAATCAGAGCTTACTGTAAAAAATCATGCCATGAAAATGAAACAAAAAAAGTAGAAAAGAACAAACACATTTTCAAATGTTTAAAACCTCCATATAGTATTAATATGTTGCCAAGACTGAAAACTAGACTAGTGGCTTAGGTGATTAAAGGACACATATTGGGTGGAGAGAGAGAAGAAAGATTGTGCTTTTTTTTTTTTTTCCACTTTTGATGATATAGTCTTGCCTTATACTGAATGGTAGAGGTTCTTGAGCATAATTTTAGCATAAGAGGAAAAAGAGAGAAGGTTAAAGTTGATATAGAGAAGGTATCATTGGTGGAACAGCTTACCTGGGAAGATGAGCATCAACATGAGCATCAAGAAATATTGGAATAATTGGTCTTGGGCAAGAGAATGAATACTCTTCTGATCAGGAGGGAAGAAATGGTATGGATTGAAGAGTAAAAAAGGGAAAAAGCCATGAATTTGAAGAGTTTCAGCTTAACAGTCTCATTTTATTAAGAAAGCAAAGGCAAAATCAAATGGTAAGAGAATAAAATAGAGGTTGTTTTAGAAGTCTAAAATGAGTAGTGAAAACGTAAAATAGCTGTTGAAAGGACTGAGAATGGAATATGAATAAAATATTTTAGTCTTATAAAATAATTCATATTGCTATTTTGAGGGAAAATACAATAAATGCAAAGAAATTTATCTTTGTCTAAGTAATATAATCAATGTTAATGACTGAGTAAATATTTAGGTTCTAAACTTACTACATAATAGGAGAGGATGGAAAAATAAGTGATAAAACTGCTTAAAGAAAAAAAAAAATTCTCAAAACTTGAATCAGGTATATCTGCTTTTTGTGTTTTTAAAGTTAATATATAACAAGAAGAGAATTTGTACAGTGGGAAAAACACAAAATTTGGATAGGAAACACCTGAACTTTTTACATATTTCCTAATTTTCATAGTTTTGTAATCTTGAGTGGGTTACTTAGACTCCAGGATCTTCATTCTCTTAAGCTGTAAATTTAAGAAAATGTCTACTCTCCAGTCATTTTGAAAGGTTGCATATGACAAACCCTGCAGTGTATCCTAGTGTTTCTCAAAAACAAAGAGTAAAATTTCTTTTTTAAAAAAATATGTATTTATTTGTCAGAGGTGGGTCTTAGTTATGGCTTTCAGGATCTTCGGTCTCCGTTTCAGCCCGTGAACTCTTAGTTGTGGCATGTGGGATCTCATTCCCCAAGCAGAGATAGAACCCGGGCCCCCTGCATTGGGAGCCCGGAGTCATATTCACTGGACCCCAGGGGAGTCCCAAGGGTAAAATGTCTTGAAGGCTCATTCTAGGATGACTGATAATTTGATTTGACCTCTGCAACAGTTAAAATTGGACATGGAACAACAGACTGGTTCCAAATTGGGAAAGGAGTATGTCAAGGCTGTATATCGTCACCCTGCTTATTTAACTTATATACAGAGTACATCATGAGAAACGCTGTGCTGGATGAAGCACAAGCTGGAATCAAGATTGCTGGGAGAAATATCAATAATCTCAGATATGCAGATTGACACCACCCTTATGGCAGAAAGCAAAGAAGAACTAAAGAGTCTCTTGATGAAAGGGAAAGAAGAAAGTGAAAAAGTTGGCTTAAAACTCAGCATTCAGAAAACTAAGATCATGGCATCTGGTCCCATCACTTCATGGCAAATAGATGGAGAAACAATGGAAACAGTGACAGACTTTATTTTGGGGGCTCCAAAATCACTGCGGATGCTGATTGCAGCCATGAAATTAAAAGACTTTCGCTCCTTAGAAGAAAAATTATGACCAACCTAGCCAGCATAATAAAAAGCAGAGACATTACTTTGCCAACAAAGTCTATCTAGTTAAAGCTATGATTTTTCCAATAGTCATGTATGGATGTGAGATTTGAAGTATAAAGAAAACTGAGTGCCAAAGACTTGATGCTTTTCAACTGTGATGTTAGAGAAGACTCTTGACAGTCCTTTGGACTGCAAGGAAATCCAAGGAGTCCATCCTAAAGGAAATCAGTCCTGAATATTCATTGAAAGGACTGATGCTGAAGCTGAAGCTCCACTACTTTTGGCCAACTGATGGGAAGAAATGACTCATTGGAAAAGACCCTGATGCTGGGAAAGATTGAGGGCAGGAGGAGAAGGGGGTGACAGAGGATGAGATGGTTGGATGGCATCACTGACTCAACGGACATCAGTTCAGTTCAGTTCAGTCGCTCAGTCGTATCCGACTCTTTGCAACCCCATGAATCACAGCACACCAGGCCTCCCTGTCCATCATCAACTTCCGGAGTTCACTCAAACTCATGTCCATTGAGTCGGTGATGCCATCCAGCCATCTCATTCTCTGTTGTCCCCGTCTCCTCCTACCCCTAATCCTTACCACCATCAGACTCTTTTCCAGTGAGACAATTCATCGCATGAGGTGGCCAAAGTATTGCAGTTTCAGCTTTAGCATCAGTCCTCCCAATGAACACCCAGGATTGATCTCCTTTCGAATGGACAGGTTGGATCTCCTTGCAGTCCAAGGGACTCTCAAGAGTCTTCTGCAGCACCACAGTTCAAAAGCATCAATTCTTCAGCGATCAGCCTTCTTCACAGTCCAACTCTCACATCCATACATGACCACGGGAAAAACCATAGCCTTGACTAGACAGACCTTTGTTGGCAAAGTAATGTCTCTGCTTCTTAATATGGTATCTAGGTTTGTCATAACTTTCCTTCCAAGGAGTAAGAGTCTTTTAATTTCATGGCTGCAGTGGACATAAGTTTGAGTAAAGTCCAGGAGTTGTTGATGGACAGGGAGTCCTGGCGTATTGCAGTCCATGAGGTCACCAAGTGTCGGACACAACTGAGTGACTGAACTGAACTGATTTCTGCACTTTAGTATTTGAAAAACCTGCTCAAAGGACGTGAAAAAAATTTCATAACATATGTGCTTTTTTATATCAAGTAATTAATAAAGATACAGATAATATAAAATTCCAGTTATATTCTTTGCATTAATGTCCACTATGAGTTATTTTTTTGAAACTGTATTACAATTTCTGTGTATCGAACTATCTGTAAGACACATTATCTCTATGACCAGAAAATAAAACTTTGAAAAACTTTCTCTGATTTTCCCTTTCAGTGCACAGAGTAGGATAATGGCATATGGAATTACTGAAATCAGCTTTTATTTCAGTAATGTGATAAGGAAACAGATTTTTATTTTCATTAAGATGTAATTCACAGACGCTAAAATGTTAATGAATTTATGTATAGTTGTACATGTTTTGAAAAATAAAAATACAGGATAGTTCCACCACTCCAATCCTTCTGCCTCTTTGTAGTCAAGCCTTTTCCCTCACTCCACAACATCTGCAAGCACTGATTTGTTTCTATTTCTATAATTTTGAATTTGCAGGAATTTCATAAAAACAGAATCAGTCATATATAGTATTTTGACTCTGGCTTCTTTTACCTAGAATAATACATTTGATAATTACCCTTATTGTTGGGTGTATTGGTTATTAATTCCATTTTATTGCTGAGTGATATTCATTAGAAAGACTGATGTTGAAGCTCCAATACTTTGGCCACCTGATGCGAAGAGTCAACTCTTTGGAAAAGATCCTGATGCTGGGAAACATTGAAGACAAAAGGAGAAGGGGGCAAGAGAGGATGATATGGTTAGATATCATTATCGACTCATTGAACATGAATTTGAGCAAACTCCAGGAGATAATGGAGGACAGTGGAGCCTGGCAGGTTACACTCCATAGGGTTGCAAAGAGTCGGACAGGACTGAAGCAACTTCACAAGCACACAAACAAGATACCCAGTGATTACTTAAAATATTTCTGATTATTAATAGTCTAGGAGGTTACTTTTGAAAAGAATCAAACTAAATCAAGATAAAAGTGTCCTTTATGTCTTCAACAATTAATGATATAAATAGTAATATCTTCCTGGGAGAGTTCTTTGTGCTTGGTAGAAGCTGAGAAATAGTTCAATTTTCCCCAAATTTTATTTCCATACTAAGGAAGCAAGACCCCAATAAGTAACACTCTGTTTTCCCACTCTGAGTTATAAATCATGTGTTAAATGAGAAAAGAAAATTAAGTAGGTAAGAAACAAAATAGCATTGATTACTCATGAAGGCATACCCATAAGACATAGCAACAGAGTTATGTTGCACAATGGTCTTCCTAAAACCAAGTGGCATAATTTGATACATATTTTCCCCATGATCCTCCCAGTCATAAGTAATGCTGTACAATTCATCCAAAATCATTTTGCTGATAAAACATTAAAATTCTGGCACGGTGGAGGAGCACAGAAGCCACGTTCCTTGAATTGAAGAGAGGGAGAGAAAGACTGAGCTATCCATGCAGTTTATCTATCACCTATAATTGAAGTTAATCACTCTCCCCTCCCCTTCTCCCCAAGAGAAGTCAGGGCTGTTACAAAAATGCTGAACCCTATAATGAAAGAATACATTGTGTGTGACAAATAAGTATTGTCCTCAAACAGGAAAGCTCTTCAGGTATCAGTCAATCCTAAACCATGAAGGCACGGGGTTCCCAACACAGCTGTAGATTATTGTTTTGTCTCCTCCCAGCAATTACTGAGCAAATATTTGTGGACACAGAGAGAGGAGGAAGGGACTCTAACCCCAAAGTAGCTGAGTTAGCTACAATCACCAAGTATAACCACCTCTCCTGGGGTCTGCATGATTTGAGAGAACAGCTGCTATGCTTATGCTAACATTGGTGTCAGAACATGGGTTTAAGGGCAAATTAAGAAGGTTTTTCTCCTTTTCATTCTCTAAGGAGAATGCATAGTTAGCATCTTCCTAAGCCCAGAATGAGGAAGTTTCAAAGTGGATTTAAAAATGCACTTTAGATACCCCTATAAACATCTTTCTAATATTTGAAAAGAGCTTCCATTTTCCCTTCTACTGTTTAACCTGTTTTTTTACATTTGAAATTGTTACTTTAAAATTCTGCCTTAGTAACTATACACATTTTTATTGTTCTTATCGTCTCAAAAAAAAAAAAAAACAGTTTTATAGCCTTGTGGATTACCATCATGTATTCCCCTGGACATATCTTTGCTGTGATCATATCTTTCCTAAGCTGCTGTCCTAAACAGTTAGAGGTCCTCTAAACTTTACTAAGAATGTTTGGCAAAACACTCTGTTTGAAAAACAGCATTTATTTGTCCAGGCTCTATGTAACTGTTTGACTGTTGTTCAGTTCAGAGTTACACGTGCATAGGTTTATATCATGCAGTAGAAATGTTGCACAGAGTAAAAGGAGTGATGAAGACCAGTTAGACTCAGAATGAAGGTGAGGATTGTGGAAACCAAGAGAGACCTTTCCAACTGGTGTTTTAATTTATGTTTTATCAAACCTATAAGGTTATATTAAAGGAACAACTCAACACCATTACCCTAAGGGATACAAAGACTAAAATAGAAGATAAATATCAGATAGAAGGTGACAGATTGCAATTTTTAGCCAAGATATGTATATGGAAGGCTGTACCAGTACAAGTAATCATCTCCCTAAGCAAAACCAGACCTCCATCTAGGAATTGTCTTGGTTTATTCCCTGAAGATCTTATCAGTGAGCTCAGTATCCAGCCACCATCCCCTCAATTCCCAGGCACGCATTAACTGCGTTCTGCCTCATGGAACCTAAACAAATTAAGCATGGGTCTCTAAGATCCTTAGCTTGACAAATGTTTCTAATCCTGAAGGGCCTAGCAAAAAGATAAAATTCTGAAAATGTGCAAAGCTCGAATAATCAGTATTTCAAAAAAAAAGAGCAACTTGGACATAAGCATACTTAATCTTAAAGGGTAAAAATAAAAGATGGTGAAGGTAAAAATTCCAACTTTTTAATTGACCACAAAGAACTTTTCATCTATAAATCAAAATTATTTTATAAGACTATTTGAAAGAATATAATAATTCCAAAGTATCTGCTTCATGTTCTGTTCTGTTCAGTCGCTCAGTCGTGTCCGACTCTTTGTGACCCCGTGGACTGTAGCCTACCAGGCTTCTCCATCCATGGGATTCTCCAGGCAAGAATACTGGAGTGGGTTACCATTTCCTTCTCCAGGGGATCTTCCCGACCCAGGGATCGAACCCGGGTCTCCTGCATTGGAGGCAGACGTGTTAACCTCTGAGCCACCAGGGAAGCCCTATCTGCTTCATAGATAGATCAAAATAAAAAGCAATTTATGAAGATTCTTCTCATGCTTTTGGAAAACAAGAAACCAATACTTTACATCATAGAAAGTTGAAATTAACCTAATTGATTTTATTAGAATGCCTAGAATACAGCAAAATCAGGAAAGAGCTTAGCTACAGTAGCATAAAAACAGACTATTATAAAGACACTTGCCAACTTGAGAAATGGCTACCTCAAAAAGGAGACAAGCTTAAATAGGGACAGTCCAATGCTTTGAAGATGACATTTGAAGATAGTTCCCTGCTGTGTTGTGCTGAAACTGATGTGTGTTTGTCAACTGCACAATAGAATTGTGAAGACCAATTAATGTCACCAAGATAGCTAGAAATAAGCCAAAGTCATATACATTTTAGGGGAAAGAAATCCTACAAATCTGGGCCTATTTTATTCTTTAATAAAACTGATTTTAAGAATTTACCAGCATAACAATGGGACAAATACATCCTAAAACAACTAACTTTACATTCAATAGGAGATAGTATAGTCCCTACAATATAGCAACTACATTAAATAGTTAACATATACGTTTTGGTTAGCCAAAAAAGAAATATTTGGTTCAGTCTGAAATACCAGCACTAAAATTGGCCCCATTCAACCAGTGAGCAGTAGTAAATCATGTAAGAGTGTAAGTACAAAACTAGCTAAATGTGTCAGAAAATAGTTGAGTGCAGCTAAAGTAGGAAGAATGGTACCCATTGGGAGTATAAATAACACAGTGTGGAAATGTTACAAGACTTTACTTGTGCCCCTCCCTGAGGGATGATGAAAATGTAAAAAACAAATATACCTGCAGGTGAAACTATTTTATTTTACTGTTGTTAGAAATTAAATAATGCTGAATCTAAAAGATTGTTTTATCTGGATTTTATCTCATGTGATAGAAACAGAAGATGCTTTGTAAAGTAAAACTAACACAAAGTTATTAATTTATAAGAATACTGGCAAAGAACAAATATGGCAGTGTTGACTCACAACAAATAACTTTCATATGATGTTATAAAAATTATCCAGGAATATTTCACATCCTGAAAGAAACCTAGAAAACACTAGAAGAGCTTGTAACCTCAACAGATTACATACACTGTCAAATAATGACTAAAAAAACAAAATGCTGTGATTTTATTCATCTCACCTGAACTGCTATGTAAAAATGAAATGAAGATTATTAGCAGGCATAACAAATATATCTTTCAAAATCAGAAAATATATTATGAGTGTTTTTCAATTCTCTTTTAAAAGTTATGATTTTTATGGACAAACACATTTATGAACAAATTGAAATTTATCTCCAAAGAACAAAGAAAATGACTATAGGAGCAACATATACTTTGAATCAATTCATAACAGATCCAGTGTCAAGTATCTAGTAACAAACTATGTAAACTATTAATTGATTAGACTCTATGCCTGCTATGTGTTATTAGAAACCATTAGATTAGCATTTATTTTGGTAATTTAATGTAATCAACATATTCTGATAAAACGAAATAAAGAATCAAGCAATATGGAAGAGCATAAGAAAATAATTTCAAATCTCTTCATTTTGAGATTATAGTGCCCTTGTTTAGTTGAAGTAATTTTGTGCACATGGACGTATACATGTACTTTTACATAAACTATTGTATATAATTTTTCCATGTGGGAATTAATTTTATATAATATTTTAAAGTATTTATCTGAATAAAAGCTCAGTTCCTAAGTTATAACAAATGTACAATTAATTTTCTAATGAATAAGAGATCTAAATGTAAAATATAAAAAATGAAAATTAATAAAGACATGAGCAATTATCAAAAAATGCCAATGATGCAAGAAATCATACAAAGATACACTTGACTAACATAAATTTTAAAAGCCTTTGAACAAGCAAGTATTTTAATAGAAGTAATAACATATAAAAGAAAAACTGAAGGAACAGAAATAAAACACTATTTCTGTAGGGCTATAAAAAATTCCTACACTTGGTGAAATATAAAACTATCAAGATACATTAAGTGAAATAACAATAGGGTTTAGACCAATCTCAACTTGTATACCATAATTTGTTCTAGAAAGAAAAGAGGATGTATATATACAAGTGTACACATATAGAATACATATAACATTTCACCCAAGAAACTGTAATGGCTATTACCTCTGACGACTAAGACTGTGGGTATGAGATGAGAGAGTATCTCTCTTTTCATTTTGTATATTGTTAAAATAGAAGGTCTTTAATATATTTATATTTTAAAACAAAATATTACAGCTGTAATGTAATATCACACAAACAGGATATATCTATTCACAGACATAGAAATTAAATGACTGTGTTGATGATTATGTGGTAAAACATACATAGTCACATACATTGTTGGAAATTTATACTGGCACAAGTAACAATAGCATCAATAAAATACTGTAAAAACCCTCCTCCAGTAAACCAGAGAGTAATTGAATCAATTTGTTCAGCAGTTATATTTATCCAAGTATTCTAATACATATATACATTATTATATAATTATCACAGCACTGATCATGATTTTTTTTAAAGTAATGAAAAAACTTAAGAATCCATGAATAAAAAGGCTAGTTAAATTTATACCAGGCTGCTAAAAAGAATGAGATCTTCTTATATTTAGTGAAATATAAAACTCTCAGGATATATTAAGGGAAATAACAGTATGATATAGGCCAGTCTCTATATGGATGCCCTAATAGCATGATAAACACTGGGCTGGAGGAAGCACAAACTGGAATCAAGATTGCTGGGAGAAATATCAATAACCTCAGATATGCAGATGACACCACCCATATGGCAGGAAGTAAAGAACTAAAGAGGTTCTTGAGGAAAGTGAAAGAGGAGAGTGAAAAAGCTGGCTTAAAGCTCAACATTCAGAAAACTAAGATCATGGCATCTGGTCCCATCACTTCATGGCAAATAGGAAAACAGTGGAAACAGTGGCTGACTTTATTTTTCTGGGTTCCAAAATCACTGCAGATGGTGACTGCAGCCATTAAATTAAAAGATGCTTACTCCTTGGAAAGAAAGGTATGACCAACCTAGACAGCATATTAAAAAGCAGAGACATTACTTTGTGAACAAAGGTCCATATAGTCAAAGCTATGGTTTTTCCAGTGCTCATATGGATATGAGAGTTGGACTATAAAGAAAGTTGAGCGCCGAAGAATTGATGCTTTTAACTGTGGTGTTGGAGAAGACTCTTGAGAGTCCCTTGGGCTGCAAGGAGATCCAAGGAGTACATCCTAAAGGAAATCAATCCTGAATATTCATTGGAAGGACTGATGTTGAAGCTGAAACTCCAATACTTTGGCCACCTGATGCGAAGAGCAGACTTATTTGAAAAGACCTGATGCTGGGAAAGATTGAGGGCAGGAGAAGAAGGGGAAGACAGAGGATGGGATGGTTGGATGGTATTGCCGACTCAACGGACATGGGTTTGGGTGGACTCTGTGAGTTGGTGATGGACAAGAAAGCCTGGCGTGCTGCAGTTCATGGCGCTGCAAAGAGTCAGACACGACTGAGACTGAAATGAACTGAACTGCACTGAATATATGTTAGAAAGAAAAGAGGAAGCATTTATATGTACATGCAAAGAACATGTCTAACACTATGCCCAGGAAACTACAGATGGTCTTTATCTCTTGAGACTGGGATTATGGGTATAAGAGGAGTTTAAGCCTCATTTGTGTTCATTGTTGACTATGCATAAGACACAAAAATGATTTAAGAATAACAATCATATAATAGTTAAAGTCTAAAATACCATGGTAAATTTTAGTATTACATGGCAATAGCTATTATTTATTGAGATTTACTGTGATTGCCACTGTTCTAATGGTTCAGGTATATTTATTTATTTATTGTAAACATAACTTTTAACTTGGTTACTTGTAACCAGTAGTTATCATTTTACAGTTGGGAAAACAAAGTACAGAAAAGTTAAATCATTGGTCAAATAGCTAGTAAAAATTTCTAACTTATGCTATAAAATCCAAAAATCCTTAGCCACTAAGCTAATCATTGAGCAAATTCCTGGCATATGTTAGACTGTCAATAGACATTTGCTTGTTTGTTTGAGGTTCTGTCTTTATTTCATTATCGAATTGAGTCATGGATCAATGTCAATCTAGAAAGGGAAGTATATCACCAAACCACAGTACTATTCAATTTAATACCTGTATTAACTACTTGGATAAGAGCACAGAGTGGATTATTTAATGGAAAATATTTAAGATTAAAGTAAGCTTATTCAAATTATTAAATAATGAGATATTGCTGAGATAGCCATGTGCAATGTCATAAAGAATGTAGAATTTTGGTAAGAAATCTTGGGTTAAATTTGAACAGATATATCTATACCCAAAGTCACAAAAATCAGATTTTGACTTTATTTACATAGCTTTGCCAGAAAGATTTAAGTGAAATCCAGACATAGAATTTAAATAATCTCATTAATCACTCCAGATATTTTTGGTAATGGTATGACTCAAAAAAGAAACATTTTTCCAATTTTCAAAAGTTTTATGTGATTCACAGTATGTAATAAAAGCAGAATTAGTTTCTGTTCTGTTTTAATAGTGTGATATACTGAATTTGAATTCACAGTATAAAAAGATTCAAAATCAAAACTTTATAGAAAAGTCAGCAAATTTGATTTGATAGAATTAAAATAATTCTGTAAGACCCAATTAGGAAATGTAAATTTAAAAAAAATCAACTGTCATCATAGCCACACTATAATTCTAGCATTCTATATTTTTTGCCAGTAACCCAAGGGAGTCAGATCCCAGCTCAATTTGGTTTCTTTTAGACAAGTCACTTATGTAGAAAGTTATATTTCAAATAACTAAATTTTAATGAAATATTTAATTTAAAATATTTTATTTTTATACTACTTATCTTTTTCTTTTTCCTTTTATATATAACATAAGCTAAAATTAATGATTTACTATTTCCCTATGAAAGACCTTTGAAAATAATAATAATAATAAAGAACAGGTTAATGATTTCGTATAGAGGTCAGATGCCAGAAAATTTTTATAGCACTTCCTAAAAACAACTATATATCACATCAAAAGAGAGTCAATGAAGCCAGGCCATAAATTTGCAAGGTGCCTAGTTTCAACAGACTGAAAATCAATAAAGCCATTGAAATCAATACACCATTCTCATGAATACAGCCTGTTAACTAATCAGGGTTTAAATGATCATGCTGCTGGAATATAAATGTCTCACTGCTTTGGATATAATATTCAGATCAAGCCTTTATTCATTAAACATTCCAGCTTCCTTAGAAATGACCATTGATTCCACCATCAGTGAACTATATTCACAAATTCCTGAAAGGATTATTTATTAAAAGTCCTCTATTATAGATAAACTCAATGATCTCTGGCTATTTAGATAATTGGTAAACTGAAGGTTTTCATACTTTTAAGTCCCTAAAAGATGGAGAAATAATTTGATACTAGGTTTTATATGTCTTCATAAAAATATTTTTTTCTGATTCTAAATTTAACAGTTGTTAACTGCTGAATTGTTTTAATATATATGGGAAGCCATAGGGGAATAAAAGTTTATGAATCACTCCATTATCTTCCAAATAAACACACAGGCATACTCATTATGCCTAAACACATAGATATTTATGTGTTTATGTGTGTATGCATTTGTATATTTTCAAACAGAAATTAATGCATATTTAAATTTAACTTTTTATTGCATAAATTTACTTTAAGCATACAAAAACAAGATAGAATAGTGTAAGGAACCCCATGGTGTCCATCACTCAGCTCCAATACTCATAACATTTTTCCAATACTGATTTATCTATCTCTCTCCTTGCTGGCTTTTGTAGCATATCTTATAAGGGACTCTAGATATCATATCATACAAGATATCTTTTAATGGGACAGATTTTTATAGACATTTTATTATCAATATGTTAAGTGCATTTTTTCTTTAAGGAAATATTCTTAAGCAGTGTAATTTCAAAAAAGTTGCAGTGTATTTAAACTTATAACTGTAATATAATTTATGTAGCCCTTACCCTATTGGTCATTTCATTGTTTATTTTTCTCTATTTTAATTTTAGTTTTGATCTATATTCTTTTCATTAGACCTTTGTACATATTCATTATAATTTCCTTAGAGAAAAGTTTCTAGAGGCAGAATTTCTGGTCAAAAGGCATACTAACTCTAAGGAGTTTTTTGATATATATTTGACATAAAGCTATATTTAAAATGAAAAGGTTAATATTAATAGATTAAACATTGAATTATTCATTAAAGAGAAAATTCTGACAGATAATATTTAGATTGAATAGCTTAGCTCTTTAAATACAGCATCATCTAGTGTTTTGAAGAGATGTTTGCATTTCCTTTACGATGTGTGCATTGCTATGGAAAAAATAACTGAATTCTTATTATATAATTAGCATCACAAGTACTAACTAATTAGTTTTCTCAATAAACTTATTTGGTAGGCAATATTATTACTAGTCTCCCATCTTGAAACTATGTTAATGAAATAGTCAAGTTGAGTGTCCTGGAGCCATCTCCTACAGATCTTTTAATGTAGATGATCAGAGCACAGGGATAATTCACACATGAATAAGGACTTCAGAACTGGTTTTTAGATAGGCTTCCACAAAAAGAAAAAAAAAAAAAAAGAACAGTCAGAGCAAGAAAATGAAATTGGAATTTGTTATTAGATCATGATGAATTAACCATAACTAATAAATATTCAGAGTGAGTGAAGCCTATTCAAGCAATAGACCACAGGAGAACATAAAAATGTCCTCACAGCTTAAAACATAAGTAAATAAAAATAAATAAAATATAAATAAAACTATGATTTTTGGTAACATTAGCTTCAACAGTTTTTTCAGTAATTAATCAAAGTAATATTTAATAAAAATATTGCAGCATTTCAATTTCCATAATACAGATGCAAAATGTTTGAGGAAATAGTTCTAGAAATTGGCACAGCTTTCGAAAATCCATTTTTCCACTTAAAATTTTAGGTATTTTTTTATGCATTAGTCAGTATTTGGTGACATGTTTCAGAACAATAGCAGAACGAATAGTTTGTGTTACTCTCTGTTCTTTACTAAACGTTTCTACAGATTTCTCATGATTGCAAGTACGTCTCCCTAAAAAGCAATTAAAAAGGGAAAAACACCACAGAGACAGAATGTTCTTTGCAGAATTTGGTGTACAAGTCATAGGGAGCAGGTGGTTGATTCAAAGAGCCTTACACTTGAGTATTAAACTATGCAGTATTGAAGTGGGAAGTAAACAAGTTTTGTCCAGGAAAGGCAAGGAAATAATTTCCAAGAGGGAGTCAAAGCCCTCCAGGGCAGATGACTTTGTAAGTATCTTATACTGCCTTCTCTTGGCCACAAAGAATAGAAATCAGCTATTTATGAATTGAGATGAACATAATTCTTTAACCTAAGGAAATGTGGGAAATTTAAAGCTAGAAACTCATTCATTTTCTGCAGCCCATATAAGAACAATGTGACAAGAGGAAATATCTAATCAGCCTGAGAGGAAAGGGCTAAAATTTGACCATGGCTCTGATTCCTCAAGAGAGACTGGAATTAAGGATTTCTTTTTCATGCAAATATAACCTAGCCCATTATAAATATCTTTTGGAAATGAACAAATCTCTATGAAAACACTTTTAAAGGACATAAACTGCATCATTATAATATAGATGGAAAAACAGTAGAAACAGTGTCAGACTTTATTTTTCGGGGCTCCAAAATCACTGCAGACGCTGATTGCAGCCATGAAATTAAAAGACGCTTACTCCTTGGAAGGAAAGTTATGACCAACCTTGATAGTATATTAAAAAGCAGAGACATTACTTTGCCAACAAAGGTCCGTCTAGTCAAGGCTATGGTTTTTCCCGTGGTCATGTATGGATGTGAGAGTTGGACTGTGAAGAAAGCTGATCACCGAAGAACTGATGTTTTTGAACTGTGGTGCTGGAGAAGACTCTTGAGAGTCTCTTGAACTGCAAGGAGGTCCAGCCAGTCCATTCTAAAGGAGATCAATCCTGGGTGTTCATTGGAAGGACTGATGCTAAAGCTGAAACTCCAATACTTTGGCCACCTCATGCGACGAGTTGACTCACTGGAAAAGACTCTGATGCTAGGAAAGGTTGGGGGCGGGAGGAGAAGGGGACGACCGAGAATGAGATGGCTGGATGGCATCACCGACTCTGTGGACATGAGTTTGAGTGAACTCCGGGAGTTGGTGATGGACAGGGAGGCCTGGCGTGCTGTGATTCATGGGGTCGCGGAGAGTCGGACACGACTGAGCGACTGAACTGAACTGAACTGAACTGAATTACTTTTATCAGTCTCATTGCCACTCGGTGTGGGCCATGAAAATAAAAACATGCTGAGAATTCAGATTTCATTCAACAGAGATGACTGAAAACTTAATCAGAAATACCAGAAATATTAGAAATACCAAACTGGTATTTAATATATCATTGTGTCTAAACATCATTTGATTTTTGTTAAATTCATCTGAGTAGATAAAAAAGGAGCAGTGCATATAAGAAACTTGAACTACAAAACAGAATAGAAGCACATTGAATGTGTTGAAGTTTCTGTGTTAAAACTGGACTATTGGCATCTCAGAAATATTTTATTTCAAAACCATAGATAGAGACACAGTATAATATCTCCCAGATACTACCAGCACAAGTTGGAACTTATAT
Organism: Moschus berezovskii; assembly: GCF_049115385.1. Lineage (NCBI taxonomy): Eukaryota > Metazoa > Chordata > Mammalia > Artiodactyla > Moschidae > Moschus > Moschus berezovskii. The sequence goes on along the minus strand of NC_142469.1, from coordinate 85,154,336 downwards.
TACATCTCATATGGACTACTTCAATAGCTGTGGACTTTGCTTCCATTCTCTACATATCAGCCAGAAAAATCTTATGAAAAAAATTCAGATCACTTAAGACTCTTATTTATGTTAGCTACCTCACAGAGTTGCTGTCAAAATTAATTGGGGCAATATGTAAAAAGTGCTGAACAAGGTGCCTGGTATACAGTTGTAGTTACAGCTGCAGAGAAAGGAAGAACTACAATCATTGTCATCACCATCATCACATCATCATCATATCTAACATTGACTAGAGGCTGATCATTTTAGGTTGAGACTGGGTTTCCTAGTATCAGGCAATGTGCGGAGTCTGAGGTTTTACCTTACTTACAAGCTAAAACGTCTGCCCGTTAATGGGTAAGAGACAAAAGACAGAGACATTAATCACAGCAAAAGCAGTAATCAGAGCTTCGTTTTTGTTTGTGACAGTTCCCCTTACTTCTATTCAAACTTCACAGGACAAACACAGAGGGCTGGTATTAGTCTGGTGGACTAATACTACAGGTTGTGTGGCTTAAACAGCAGAAACTTCTTTTCTCATATTCTTGATGCACATGAAGTCCAAGATCAAGGTGCCAGCAGGGTTGGTGTCTGGTGAGAACTCTCTTCTTGTTTTGTAGATGGCTGCCATCTCATTGTGATCTCACATGTGTGGAGAAACAAAAAGATCTCTCTCTTCCTTCTCCTGTAAGGGTATGTTTCTATTGAATTAGGGGCCCATTCATATTCTTTCATTCAAACTTAATTATCTTGAACAGACTTGACTTCCAGATACAGTCAGTTGGGGCTTGGGGCTTAGCATACGAATTTTGGAGGGACACAGCTCGGTAATGGATGTCTGCACATGTAATGTGTTGCATTGTCAGAGAGAACTACTGATTATTAGGATGCTATTGCTTTTTGAATGAGTAGAAAAAGGCTTGCTCTGAGCCTGGAGGTAGATAGCACTCATCCTACAAGGTTGCTCATTGCAAATCTAGATAACAACCTTAAGAAATGGTCCAGGAGAAGAGTGTAGTCAGGATATGGCATACTTGGCATTCACAACAAGAATAAGGAACTTATGTAAATCTGGGGCGAATTCATGTCAATGTATGGCAAAACCAACCAATATAATATTGTAAAATAATTTGCCTCCAATAAAAAATAAATTAATTACCAAAAAAAAAAAAAGAAATTTGGGACCCATCGCAGACTGCATTTTCTAATACCAAGATGGAACTGAGTCACACTGCTTGTATTTCTGCCTACCTAGGACTTTCAGTATAGGCCTGGCTTCCCCTGAAACCATTCTGTCAGCAATGACTGTCTTTGGTGTTTATGGAGAAAGGAGGAAAAAACATTCTACCAACACTAATACTTCCCAGTGCAAAACTGTTAACAGTAGATCAGTGAACAAAGGGTGACTCAAACAGAACATGGAACAACAGGAGAAAGGAGTGTTCACTTTAGTCAATTTGCCCTCTGAGTGGAAGATTTCTTTTCAAACAGAAACTGCTTGCAAGGAGGAGGAGAGATATCTGACCCAGGGTGGCAACTTATTTGTTTGTTACATTATTTATTTTTCTTGGGTGTTTTATGTGAGTAACAAAGTTCCTGATCTCAGAAACAAAATTGATCATTCCAATCAGAATCTGACAGAGTCGTGAAAGTAAAATCACAAATATACCTAAACCAATGTCTTGGTAGAAAAGACCAAGTATTTTTGAATATTGTGCTTTTATTCTTAGTAATGCATTAAAAAGCCATAAGATCTGCCAGTGTTATACACTAGTTTGAATGTTTTTGAAGACATTCTTAATCCTAAAAATCATTTTTTCTAAATTCAAAAATTGTTTTCAATAACAAGGTGTTATTGGCATATCTTTAATAAATGTAAAATATTATTTGTTGTTTATATTTTTTATGCTTTTGAACTGTGGTTTTGGAGAAGACTCTAGAGAGCCCCTTGGACTGCAAGGAGATCAAACCAGTCCATTCTAAAGGAGATCAGTCCTGGGTGTTCATTGGAAGAACTGATGATGAAGCTGAAATTCCAATACTTTGGCCACCTGATGGAAAGAACTGACTCACTGCAAAAGTGAGTCAGTTTCCTGATGCTGGGAGAGATTGAAGACAGGAGGAGAAGAGGACAACATAGGATAAGATGATTAGATGGCATCACTGACTTGATGGACATGCATTTGAGCAAACTAGGGGAGTTGGTGATGAACATGAAAGCCTGGAGTGCTGCAGTCCATGGCGTCACAAAGAGTCAGAAATGACTGAGTAACTGAACTGAGCTGAACTGAACTTGTTTACACACCAATCTTTAATTAGATGGGGACAGATTTTTAGAATAGACTGTGAAAGGGTATCGAGAAGAGTGGAGCCTCTTACTTGGTACCATCTATTTTAAATCTGATGCTTTTTCTTGTTTTTTATGTTTAAACATGCTAACATTGGGCTTCCCTAGTAGTTGAGATGATAAAGAATCTGCCTGCAATACAGGAGAACTGGGTTCAATCCCTGGGTTGGGATGATCCCCTGCAGAAGGGAATGGCTACCCACTCCAGTATTCTGGCCTGGAGAATTCCATGGATGGAGGAGCCTGGCAGTCTGCAGTCCATGGGGTCACAAAGAGTCAGACAGCACTGATTGACTAACAATGACAGTATCATACTAACATGATAAATATTTAGTTTGCTTTTTTACTAGCTAATAGGAAATTTAAAAATCCATTATAGTTGTGTTATTATTTCATAAGTGATGTGTCAATAACATTAATAAAAAAATTTTCTACCTTGTTTTACTTTTGATCATTATTCCTAAATTGTATTTGCTATTGTAACATCTCTAGCTTCTTTGATCAACATTTGGTTTGTATGCTTATTTTTTTATACAGTGATCATTCAGTGTTACTCTACTTGAATTTAGAATTTCTAGTTCGAGTGGTCATTTTATATATTGCTGTTACTGTTGTTCAGTCACTAAATCATGTCTGACTCTTTCCAACTCTATGGACTGCAGTATGCCAGGCTTCCCTGTCCTCCACTAGGAGTTTGCTCAGATTCTTGTCCACTGAGTCAATGATGCTATCTAACCATCACGTCTCTGTCACTCTCTTCTCCTTTGGCCTTCAATTTTCTCAGCATCAGAATCTTTTCCAATGAGTGGGTTCTTTGCATCAGGTGACCAAAGTATTGGAGCTTCAGATTCAGCATCAGTTCTGTATATATAAACAGGAAAAAAAAAAAAAACTCTCTGATTATGTGTAAACTGTAGTGTTGGTTTGTTATTTTAGCCACAAAATATGTGCTTAACAGAATTTCCTTTATTTATCTAATCATGAAGTATTTTTCCATGTTCCTAGAACAATATTAAAAAAATTAAGGTTCATATTCCTCATTTAATTTAATCAAAGTCATTAGGGAAACAGCCTAAATATAGTGCTGATCACACAGAGATTAAATGTATGCATGTGGTAGAAGCATGCACTAAACAGAAGTTCAGTTGTACAACTTAATAGAATTATAAGTATATTTAAGTTAATTAAATGTGAGAAATTACATCCATAAAGATTCATGCCCACTGATTACAAGTTTACTTAAAATAGATATACAAATGTACCTTTAAAAAATAGTTTTTATTAAATTCACAATAATAAAAATTTAAATATAGTTTCTGTATGCTGCTGCTAAGTCACTTCAGTCGTGTCCGACTCTGTGTGACCCCACAGACGGCAGCCCACCAGGCTCCACTGTCCCTGGGATTCTCCAGGCAAGCGTGCTGGAGTGGGTTGCCGTTTCCTTCTCCAAGTTTCTGTATAAATATGTGTAAATAAATGTAGATATGTGTTGCATTTCAACTATATCACATGTTTAGCAAAAGAGCTATCAAGTAATGGTTCATCTATATCAGATAAAATACTATTATTAAAATATGAGTATTTATTTCTATGTATGCTACAATACTCTCAAGTTACACATTTTATTATCTAGAGAAACTACACACACACACACAAATACAGGAAGAGACAAATCAATGAATTAAATTTTAGTTATTAAAATAATACTAGGCAGAAAATGGACAAAGCAATGAAAAATAGTAAAGGGACAAAGAGAAGACTATGAATAAAAGAATAAAAATGATACATAAATCTAATCATATGAGGAATTGCATTAGATGTAAATGGTCTAAATACACTAATTGTAAGACAGATGTTTCAGATCAGATAGAAAAGAAAACCAGATCCATCAATGTGCAGTCTATAAATGCCCACTATAAATATAAAGATGAAGGTTACAAATAAAGGGATGCCAAAAGATTTATCATGCAAGAATGGTTTATTTAAAAAGAAGCTGAAGGCAAAGCAGACTTCAAAACTGAAAAACAATCACTATGGGTGAAGAAAAATCACATAAGGATATAAAGGTCAACTGTCAATTTTTTACGAAGACGTATGTATCCTAAATGTGCATACATCCAAACTAAACTTCCAAATACAGAAAACAGAAGAAACTGAAGGACTCAACAGACAGAAATTATACTTGGAGACTCAAAGTTACCTGTCTCAGTAACCAGAAAAAATAAGGTAGAAAGAAATCACAGAAACACACCCAGAGAAGTGAATGTGGCTGGAGTGAGGAATAGCTATGAAGAATCAATGGGAAAAAAAGGTCAGGTTTTAAAAGATTCTTAATCCTAATGAAAATGGAGAATCAAGACACCATTTTGAACAGCCAAATGGCCGGTAAGAAAAAGTTCACACAAAAAGTAAATTATCAGTGCAAATTGATGCTTACGGAGAGACTACAATTAGGAAGAGAGGCTCAGAGAATTTGGTAAACACTGAACAAAGCAAATGTGAAGTCAGTTGTCTCCGACTCTTTGTGACCCCATGGACTATAGCCTACCAGGCTTCACCATCCATAGGACTTTCCAGGCAAGAGTATCACAGTGGGTTGCCATTTCCTTCTCCAGGGGATCTTCCTGACCCAGGGATTGAACCTGGGTCTTTCGCATTGCAGGCAGATGCTTTACTCTCTGGGCCATGAGGGAAGCTCTCTTTCAGCATCTCCTGTAGAGGCACGGGTCAGCAGCTGACTGCTGCAGGGGCAGGGGTTCTGGGTGCAGCAACTTGGGTATGGCTGGGTGCAGCAGACTTAGGTATGGCATAAATCATCTTGGAGGAGGTCACCATTAACCCCACCATAGAACTGCCAGAACTTACATAGGACTGGGAAATAGACTCCTGAAGGACACAGACAGAACCTTGTGCACACAAGGACCCAGGAGAAAAGAGCATTGACCCCACAAGAGACTGACCCAGACTTGCCCCGTCTGTCCAGGAATTTCCAACAGAGGCATCGAAAGAGGTCGCCATTATCCTCACTACCTCCACCATAGTTTGGCACCAGGTAAATAAGAGGGAGAGAACAGAGCTCCACCCATAAACAGGACATTGGATTGAAGATTTACTGAACACGGCCCTGCCCATCAAAACAAGACCCAGTCTCTCCCATCAGGAAGCTTCCATAAGCCTCTTATTCTTTTCCATCAGAGAACAGACAAAATGAAAATCACAATCACAGAAAACTAACTAATCTGATCACATTGACTACAGCCTTGTCTAACTCAACGAAACTGAGACATGCCGTATAGGGCCACCCAGGACAGACAGGTCATGGTGGAGAGTTCTGACAAAATGGCAAACCACTTCAGTATTCCTACCTTAAGAATCCCACGAACAGTATGAAAAGACAAAAAGATAGGACACTGAAAGGTGAACTCCCCAGGTCAGTAGGTGCCCAATATACTACTGGAGATCAGTGGAGAAATAACTCCAGAAAGAATGAAAAGATGGAACCAAAGCAAAAATAACACCCACTTGTGGAGGTGACTTGTGACGGAAGTAAAGTCCGATGCTGTAAAAAGCAAAATTCATAGGAAACTGGAATGTTACATCCATGAATCAAGGTAAATTGGAAGTGGTCAAACAGGAGATGTCAAGAGTGACTGTCAAAATTTCAGGAATCAGTGAACTAAAATGGACTGGAATGGGTGAATTTAACTCAGATCACCATTATATGTACTACTGTGGGCAAGAATCCCTTAGAAGAAATGGAGTAGCCATCAAGGTCAACAAAAGACTCCAAAATGCAGTACTTGGATACAGTCTAAAAAATGACAGAATGATCTCTGTTCATTTCCAAGGCACCATTCAATATCACAGTAATCCAAGTATAGACCCTGACGAAAAATGGAGAAGCTCTATACAGTCAGCAAAAACAAGACTGGGAACTGACTGTGGCTCAGATCATGAACTCCTGATTGCCAAATTCCAACTTAAATTGAAGAAAGTAGGGAAAACCACTAGATAGACAATTTTCGTATTACCTAAATTAAATCCCTTACGATTATACAGTGGAAGTGACAAATAGATTCAAGGGATTAGATGTTATAGAGTACCTGAAGAACTAAGGAGAATGGCTCCAGACAATGTAGAGCAGACAGGGATCAAGACCATCCCCAAGAAAGAGAAACACAAAAGGGCAAAATAGCTGTCTGAGGAGGCCTTACAAATAGCTGTGAAAAGAAGAGAGGTGAAAAGCAAAGGAGAAAAGGAAAGATATATCCATTTGAATGCAGAGTTCCAGAGAATAGCAAGAGGAGATAAGAAAGTTTTCCTCGGTGATCAATGCAAGGAAATAGAGGAAAACAATAGAATGGGAAAGACTAGAGATTTCTTCAAGAAAATTAGAAATACCAAGGGAACATTTCATGCAAAGATTTGCTCGATAAAGGATAGAAATGGTATGGATCTAACAGAAGTAGCAGATATTAAGAAGAGGTGGCAAGAGTACACAGAAGAACTATACAAAAGAAATCTTCATGACCCAGATAATCACAATGGTATGATCACTCACCTAGAACCAGACATCCTGAAATGCGAAGTCAAGTGGGCCTTAGGAAGCATCACTATGAACAAAGCTAGCGGAGGTGATGAAATTCCAGTTGAGTTATTTCAAATCCTAAAAGATGATGCTGTGCAAGTGCTTCACACAATATGTCAGGAAACTTGGAAAACTCAGCAGTGGCCACAGATTGGAAAATGTCAGTTTTCATTCCAATCTCAAGAAAGGCAATACCAAAGAATGCTCAAACTAACGCACAATTGCACTCATCTCACACGCTAGTAAAGTAATTCTCAAAATTCTCCAAGCCAGGTTCTAATAGTATGTGAACCATGAACTTCCAGATGTTCAAGCTGGATTTAGAAAAGTCAGAGGAGCCAGAGATCAATTTGCCAACATCCACTGGATCATCCAGAAAGCAAGAGAGTTCCAGAAAAGCATCTATTTCTGCTTTATTGATTATGCCAAAGACTTTGATTCTGTGGATCACCACAAACTGTGGAAAATTCTGAAAGAGATGGGGATACCAGACCACCTAACCTGCCTCTGGAGAAACGCTTTAGCAGGTCAGGAAGCAAGAGTTAGAACAAAAGACTGGTTCCAAATAGGAAAAGGAGTACATCAAAGCAGTATATTGTCACCCTGATTATTTAACTTGTATGGAGGACACATCATGGGAAACACCAGGCTGGATGAAGCACAAGCTGGAATCAAGATTGCCGGGAAAAATATCAATAACCTCAGATATGCAGATGACACCACCCTTAGGGCAGACAATGAAGAACTAAAGAACCTCTTGATGAAAGTGAAAGAGGAGAGTGAAACGGTTGGCTTAAAACTCAAGATTCAGAAACTAAGATCATGGCATATGGTCCCATCACTTCATGGCAAATAGATGGGGAAACAGTAGAAATAGTGACAAACTTTATTTTGGGGGCACTCCAAAATCACTGTGATTCAGTTCAGTCATTTCAGTCACTCAGTCATGTGCAACTCTTTGCGATCCCATGAACCACAGTAAGCCAGGCCTCCCTGTCCATCATCAGCTCCCAGAGTTCACCCAAACACATGTCCATTGAGTCAGTGATGCCTTCCAACCAAATCTTTCTCTGTCATCCACTTCGCCTCCTGCCCTCAATCTTTCCCAGCATCAGGGTCTTTTCTAATGAGTCAACTCTTCACATAAGGTGGCCAAAGTATTGGAGTTTCAGCTTCAGCATCAGTCCTTCCAATGAATACTCAGGACTGATTTCCCTTAGGATGGACTGGTTGGATCTCCTTGCACTCTAAGGGACTCTCAAGAATCTTCTCCAACACCACAGTTCAAAAGCATCAATTCTTCAGTGCTCAGCTTTCTTTATGGTCCCACTCTCACATGACTACTGAAAAAACTATAGCCTTCTCTAGACAGACCTTTGTTGACATAGTGATGTCTCTGTTTTTAAATATGCTGTCTAGGTTGGTCATAATTTTCCCTCCAAGGAGTAAGCATCTTTTAATTTCACGGCTGCAATCACCATTTATAGTGATTTTGGAGCTCAAAAAATAAAGTCAGCCACTGTTTCCACTGTTTCCCCATCTATTTGCCATGAAGTGATGGGACCAGATGCCATGATCTTAGTTTCGGAATGTTTATTTTTAAGCCAACTTTTTCACTCTCCTCTTTTACTTTCATCAAGAGCCTCTTTAGTTCTTCTTCACTTTCTGCCATAAGGGTGGTGTCATCATATCTGAGGTTATTGATATTTCTCCCGGCAATCTTGATTCCAGATTGTGCTTCCTCCAGCCTGGCGTTTCTCATGATGTACTCTGCATATAAGTTAAATAATCTGGGTGACAACATACAGCCTTGCCGTATGCCTTTTCCTATTTGGAACCAGTCTGTTGTTCCATGTCCAGTTCTAATTGTTGTTTCTGACCTGCATACTGGTTTCTCAAGAGGGAGGTCAGGTGGTCTGGTATTTATTCCCATCTCTTTCAGACTTTTGCACACTTTATTGTGATCCACACAGTCAACCGATTTGGCATAGTCAATAAAGGAGAAATAGATGTTTTTCTGGAACTCTCTTGCTTTTTCGATGATACAGCAGATGTTGGCAATTTCATCTCTGGTTCCTCTGCTTTTTCTAAAACCAGCTTGAACATCTGGCAGTTCACAGTTCATGTATTCCTGAAGCCTGCCTTGCAGAATTTTAAGCATTACTTTACTAGTGTGTGAGATGAGTGCAATTGTGTGGTAGTTTGAGCATTCTTTATCATTGCCTTTCTTTGATATTAGAATGAAAACTGACCTTTTCCAGTCCTGTGGCCACTGCTGAGTTTTCCAAATTTACTGGCATATTGAGTACAGCACTTTCACAGCATTATCTTTTAGGATTTGAAGTAGCTCAACTGGAATTTTATCACCTCCACTAGCTTTGTTCGTAGTGATGCTTCCTAAGGCCCACCTGACTTCATATCCCAGGATGTTTGTTCTAGGTGAGTGATCATACCGTCATGATTATCTGGGTTGTGAATATCTTTTTTGTACAGTTCTGTGTATTCTTGCCACTTCTTCTTAATAGCTTCTGTTTCTTTTAGGTCCATACCATTTCTGTCCTTTATCAAGCCCATTTTCGCATGCAATGTTTCATTGGTATCTCTAATTTTTTTAAGAGATCTCTAGTCTTTCCCATTCTATTGTTTTCCTCTATTTCTTTCATTGATCACTGAGGAAGGCTTTCTTATCTCTCCTTGCTATTCTTTGGAACTCTGCATTCAAATGGGTATATCTTTCCTTTCCTCTTTACTTTTTGCTTCCCTTCTTTTCACAGCTATTTGTGAGGCCTCTTCAGACAGTCATTTTGCTTTTATGCATTTCTTTTTCCTGGGAATGGTCTTGATCTCTGTCTCCTGTCAATGTCATGAACCTCTGTCCATAGTTCATCAGGCACTCTATCAGATCTAGTCCCTTAAATCTATTTCTCACTTCTACTATATAGTCATAAGGGATTTGATTTAGGTCATACCTGAATGTAATAGTGGTTTTTTTCCACTTTCTTCATTTCAGTCTGAATTTGGCAATAAGGTGTTCATGATCTGAGCCACAGTCAGCTTCCGGTCTTGTTTTTGCTGACTGTATAGAGCTTTTCCATCTACAGCCATGAAATTAAGAGTTGCTTACTCCTTGAAAGAAATGTTATGACCAACCTAGACAGCATATTAAAAATCAGAGACATTACTTGCCAATAAAGGTCCATCTAGTCAAAGCTCTGTTTGTTTTTTCCAGTGGTCATGTATAGATATGAGAGTTCCACTAAAGAAAGCTGAGCGCTGAAGAATTCATGCTTTTGAACTGTGGTGTTGGAGAAGACTCTTGAGAGTCCCTTGGACTAGCAAGGAGATCCAAGGAGTCCATCCTAAAGGAAATCCATCCAGAATATTCATTGAAAGGACTGATGCTGAAGCTGTAACTCCAATATTTTGGCCACCTGGTAAAAAGAACTGACTCATTAGAAAACACCCTGATGCTGGGAAAGATTGAAGGCAGGAGGTGAAAGGGACAACAGAGGATGAGGTGGTTGGATGGCATCACTGACTCAATGGACATTAGTTTGAGTAAACTCCGAGAATTGGTAATGGACATGGAGGCCTGGTGTGCTGCAATATGGGGTCACATATAGTGGGACATGACTGAGTGACTGAACTTAACTGAACTGAACAAAGTGATAAGGCAATGAACTAGAAAAAGTGTTGCAGGGGAACATAGAGTTAGTTTGCATTGCTGCCTAGCACAAACAATCTGGAGGAAACTGAGTCACAGAGATGTTACATCACTTTCTTAAACACACATATCAATTATGTGGATTAGCAGAGATTGGAACCAAACTCTGTCCTCCAAGATACTCTTCTGGAGTGATAAAGTAGTAATGAAAATAAGTAAGTAGTTTTAAAACAGAAACTTGAGGAGTTTTAAATGACTAGATTAAATCAAGAAGTTAGGTTGTTTTTCAGTAGCTAAATCGAGTCTCACCTCTTTGCAATTCCATGGATTGCAACGGGTGAGGCTTCCTGTCATTCTCTATCTCCTGAAGTTTGCTCAAACTCATGTCCTTTGAATTAGTGATGCCATCCAGCCATCTCATCCTCTGTCACCCTCTTCTTCTCTTGCCCTCAATCTCTCCCAGCATCAGGGTCTTTTCCAATGAGTCAACTCTGCATCAGGTGCCAAAGTATTGGAGCTTCAGCTTTAGCATCAGTGCTTCCAGTGAACACTCATGGTTAATTTCCTTTACCATTGACTGGTTTGATTGTTGTTGATAGCTTATGGTGAATGGTGTTGGTTTCGTGATCTCTGAAGAACATTTAACTTCGGGACCAAGGACCAGACTTGATCAGTTAAGAGCTTTGGTATAGCAGAGTTTTATTAAAGTATAAAAAGGGACAAAGCAAGCTTCTAACATAGACATCAGAAGGGGGTTGTAGAGTACCCCCCTCACTAGTGTTAGCAAGGAAGTCATATACTTTTTTAATTACTTATTACAATAAATCAAAAGAATATCTCAAGTTTGTAAAAATTTTACCAGATTCACTCCCACAATATGCATTCTAAGATAACAGGGTTAGTCAGAAGGTTTTCAAGAAGGAGAAACTATCCTCAAGTATACATTGTTGTTATATATATATTGTTGTATATCCTCAATATACATTGTTGTTATATAATCCTTATTACAGAGTTTAAACTGAGTTTGTTGTGTAATTATCAGTTCTGGGCTTAAAAAAAAAAAAACTCTTTATGTGACCAAGACTAAGGAATGTAGAAGAAAACTAAAGGCATTTGTCATTTCCTTCTCCTTGAGATTTCCAGACCCCTATTTCCTCCTCAAGAGCCCCAGACCCCTCTTTCCTCCTCAGGGGCCCCAGACTTCTTATCAACCTGCTAGGAATTGACTCTCTCATTGTCCAAGGGACTCTCAAAAGTCTTTTCAACACCACAATTAAAAGGCATCAATTCTTCAGCACTCAGCCTTCTTTATGGTCCAACTCTCACACACAGAGTTGGGCCATAAAAGGATAGGAAAAGAAATCAGATGATGAGATAAAAGAAAAAAGGAGAGCAAGAGGAATCAAAAGAATGTGAAGGTTTCAAATCAGCACTCAGAATTTTCTTTAAAAAATTCAGATGTGAGGAGTACGGGCTGTGTCTGTTGGCAGAGACAAAGGAAATGAGTAGCTTGGTTTTGGATATTTGAATGTAAATTAACATAAAACCTCAAGATGAAAATATATAATACACAATTATATACAGATAGAGCTAGAATCTATAGAATACTGATACTACATGGCTTGACTTATCTGAGTGTCTCCATGGCAGAGAATAGGTATTGCTAGTTTTCTTTATATTTGTATCTCTAACATCTGGCTTTGTAGCCTTTATACCTGCTTCTTAGTAGATGGTCTGTGAAGATTTGTTGGAAAAAAAATTACTAATTTTCTAGAATTTTTTATTTCATATTTGATATTTATAAATATTTAAACATATGTGCTCTGTTCAGTTCAGTTCAGTCGCTCAGTCGTGTCTGACTCTTTGCGACCCCATGAATCACAGCACGCTAGGCCTCCCTGTCCATCACCAACTCCCGGAGTTCACTCAAACTCATGTCCATCGAGTCGGTGAAACCCACTGGAAACATTTAATTGAAAATATCCCACACCTTCAACAATAAAAGTGAGGGGTGCTTACAGATTCTTTGGAAAAAAGAAAACTCTAAAGATTTGTAGATGAGAGCTACCACCTTCTTACTCCACTGTGACTATTAAAATCATTGTAGATGAAAGTGCTTTTCCAAACAAAACACATTTATTTCATAACATGATTATGTATAACACTTTCTTTGTTTATTCTTAAAACCTCTGACTAATTCTTTACAACAGTTGCTTGGGAAAGAAGTATTAATATAAGATTTTGCTTTTAACATTTCATTGACACCACAGAATTTTTAATGTACCAGATTAGCACTGAAGGGTTTCCTGAAATCATACTTAGGGAACAAGTGTAAATTATTTTGCACAATTTTTCTTAGTATCTTGCTTTAAAAGATATTTCACATTAAAAAAGGTTGCTTTATTTATTCAGCTTTCTTCCCTGTGGATGTTAATTGGTTTAAGCATTGTGCCAAATTATATGCAGGAGAAAATATCTGTTCCTTCCGCAGTTAAATTTATTTCATGGCATCACTTGGACACTAGAAGAAACTGGGTCATTCTATTAAGTATAAAAACACCCAAAGGACAAATCTGGTAAGTTCCCATCATGCTATTTTCTAAAGAGTTTTCAGGAACATCAGGAAACCGATCTTCCTTCCTCTACTTCTCCTCTCACATCCCCCCAAAGGCGAGCTAATTAGCTAACCAGTCATCTGGAAATTTTCCAATATTTCTTCTCTAAGGCAGTCCAGCCTTGGTTGTGGTTATGAGTGGGGAAGCTATGCTAAATAAAGGCCTCATGCACTGAGAAAATATTAAATATATGAAAATATATGATGACACTTGAAGCACGTTTGTGTCCTTTTAATTGGATTTTTCTCCTTGTGAGTGACAGGCATTACTTTTGTGCAGATCAAATTAAGTCCCCAAAAAAACAGGCTAGAGTTACCTATCCCAGAGATGACCTAAAGAAAGCAGTTATTAAGCATTCCTGCATCTGAATACAACTTACAGTCTTATATTTCTTTGGAGGCTTCATTGTGGTTTTGATCTAGGCTACAAGTTTTTCTTTCTTATTTAAATTGACCTTCTCAAGATGACATCCCATGATGATATATTACATTGCATAGAAATATTTCTACTGACCTTAACTTGATGAAAAGTAAACATGTTGATTTTTTTCATCTGGTTTAAATATTATGTATCTGTCCAATAAGTTACATTATTGGCACATCTCTTTTTTCCATGGCAGTAGGCCACATCAAATCAAATTCTCTCTTTTTATACCAGCAGATGAGAGGAATAAATCACATTTTGGATGAATCCAAGAGAAAAATTGTCCAAGACAGTTTTTTGAATTTTTTTCAATGATTTTAAAACCTATAAATGATCAAGCATTTTGTTTACCAAATCATTGTTCCTAGGATCACTTCTATTTTAGTTTTATTTTGCTTGCTTTCTTGTGCATTATTCATTAAACATTTTATTATATCTAAACATATCTATGAGTATCAATCTTTTTTACAAATGATTTTGTACAGGGAAAGGCTACACATTCCAATATTCTTGTCTGGAGAATTCCAAGAACTGTATAGTCCATGGGATTGCAAAGAGTTGGACATGACCAAACAACTTTCACTTTTACTTTGTACAGGGAAACTGAAAGTAAAGTTTTATTAAAGCCTAAGTTTTAGCAAGCCACCTTGATTATTGGCTGCCACTTAATACGATTATTTTAATTACAATTTTTTCAAAGGAATATAGGACTGCCATCATTTCTGAATGGAAAATTAGACCAAGTTCTTAGTTTCCTAGGACAATTACATGGCATTCCAAACTGGTGACTCAGGAGTAAAGAATCCACCTGCCAATGCAGGAGACTCAAGGGATGCATGTTCAATCCCTGGGTCAGAATGATCCCCTTAAGTAGGAAATGGCAAACCTCTCCAGTATTCTTGCCCAGGAAATCCCATGGACAGAGAAGCCTGATGGACTACAGTCCCTGGGGTCGCAAAGAGTTGGACATGACTTAGAAATTGAGCATTCACACACCAAAACTGAGACGAAAAAGTGGACAATATTCTCGTGTTCCAAATATTAGAACAACACAAAGAGAATAGCATTAACTATTAACCATTAGAAATTATTGGTGTGACATCTGGGAAAAATAAAATGCAATCAGAAAGACTGAAAGATATGCTAGAGATGGTGGCAAAGAAGACAGAATGGAAGAGGAAGAAAAAAATAGAAGGGGAAAAAGGGAAGCAGAAAAATAATTTTTTTCATCTTAATGTTTATGTGTTCACATCCACTGTGCCCACCTATAAAAGACTGCTCACTCTAAGCCTGGTCCAAATTTTGAAACCTCGTTATCATCCTGAATGCTTTTCCTTCCACATTACTTATTCCTGTCCTCAAGTGCTAATATTTCTATCACAGAAAATTCTGTACAACTGCCCTTCTTCTACCTTTTGCAACTGATCTCAGTTTGAATTCTCAGGAGCTATCACTGCAGGCTTCTAAGTGATTGCTTTTCTAGTCTCTTCTAGGTCAGACGCCATCCTCTCACCACAACTATCTCTCAAAAAATATGCACTTAATCATGGTATTTCCCAGATCAAAAGATTTTGTGAACTTACCATCACCCTGCTCACTCTTTCCATCTTATTTCCTGTCATTTCCTTTGTCCCATATGTTTTAGCCAGACCACAAAATTTCAGCCTTAAAGCATTTGCTGTCCCATCTGACCAACAGGCTTGCCCATATTTGCCTTCACTGGAATTTCCTGGACAAATTTCATCATTTAGCTTCAGTGTCAACCTTTTGCTGAAAACTTCCTTGGACTCGCCCAGTAAAATCTAATTCCTTATTCTGTACCTCAGATCACTGGGGTTTTTCCACTAATATATTTTTTCACCACTTGGTAAATTTCACTTCATCATCAGTGTGAACTTCGGTAAAGTATAAACACAAAATATTTTTCTCTAATTATTGACTTCCAATTGCGCTATGTCATATGTTCCTTTCCATCTATTAACAACATCTCAGACATCATCCATGCTTTCTTGGTCATTTTTATTGTTAAAAAAAAAAGAAAACTATCTTGTCCAGTCCAATTCTTCAAAATTTTATGATTTAATAGCTACATGCACCCCTATCTCTCTGTTAGATTGGCTCAAGGGAATTCAGATGAATTTCAGAGTTTGATCTTCTGTTTCACTCTTGTCATCTCCTGCTTTTTAGGTTCTTGTTCCTTTGTGATCTAAATCTATTGAAAAGGATGAGATGAAAAAGTCAAATAGATACTTAATCAGTAATTATAATTGTAATCCTCCATTGGTTCATATTGCTCCTCAGCTATAATTGACTTGCTGATGATACCCTTCTTTAGGGAAATCTGTGGGGTCTTCCCCATGGCGTGGCTCCTTGACAGGTGAGCACTTCTTGACTTGATCTCTTAATCCTTCCCTCTGACCCAGCACTAAATCTCTTGAGTGGGATATTGAAACTAACCCAAGACTCCCCACAGGGAAATATATGTGTCCTTATCATGCCAAAGGACAGTGCAGAAGTGGAAAAGGGCTGACTACTCCTCTTTAGATTTCTCTCTTTCCTACTCCCTCTCTCTCCAGTTTACTAGTTCTTACTTCCAGTTTTTATATACGCTCAGATCATTTTTATATAGGCTCAGATCATTCCACATAAACAGCTAGAGGCTGAAATGCCAATCTCACTTTCACCCTTGAATACATAATCTTTCTAAATGGTTTTCCTGCATACCTTTCACTGGTTTTTAGTAGTAGGGGTAAACATCTCTCTCCCTTTTCCAAAGTCTTAGCACTGCCTCCAACTCAATTGTTCAGAACCCTGATACTATTTTCTAATCTGTGTAAATTCTTAGTCTTCTGATTTAGACAGACAGGGCAAAGAGATTGGAGAATTGTGGTGTGATGGGCTGGGTGAATTTTAGGAAATGTTTTTCCATCATTAGAAACTAGAGTATTCTCCACCTTCTGCTCTTCCAAATTTAAATCCTATTTTCCATTTCTGGGGAAAGAGGAAATTTGCCACTCAACAATCTCATTGTAGGAAACGAATTCATAGAATACTCATTTGTTCTATGAATGAGTGAATTAGCCATTAATCAGACTTTCTTCTAACTTTCAGTTCTTAGAATTTACTTCTGCAGAATGGTATTTACCATAGAGAATTAGGAAACTCACCAAATGTCTGAAATGGCCAGAGAAATGAGCTTGAAGGCTACACAACTGGGAACAGCGTAGACATTAAATAAGCACAACTACCTTCTGAAACTTAGAGGAAACTAAGAAGAAACTTATTAGAAAACCTACTACCAATCTGTAATATCTAGCACAAAGCAAATATGTGTTATTTGTATGTGTCTGTGGTGCGTGTATGCTCAGTCACTCAGTTGTGTCTGACTCTTTGAGACTATATGGACTGTAGCCCACCAAGTTCCTCTGTACACCTATATTCCTATTGTAAAAAGCAAGACAACCCTAATGAGAGCCATGTAATCCTGCCTAATTCTAACTATTCATCATAGAAAAGAAATGTGTTCACCTCTCATCAAAAGAGTAGATCCATAATCTCATCATTTACCTTATCCTTTGCTAGGTGATATTTTTTTGTCTGACCATAGTTCAGTCATGTTCTTGGTTTGATATCCTCTAGTTTATGTACTAAAGTATATTTAACTATTATCCTCATAATCTGTATAAAACAATAAGAAAATAGGATTAGGAGAAATTTTCATATACCTCAGCATACACATAACCAAGGAAAGAAAAAATTATGGGTATCTCAGTTCAGTTCAGTCACTCAGTCATTTCTGACTCTTTGTGACCCCATGAACCGCAGGATGCCAGGCCTCCCCGTCCATCACCAACTCCTGGAGTCCACCCAAACCCTTGTCCATTGTGTCGATGGTGCCATCCAACTATCTCCTCCTCTGTCGTCCCCTTCTCCTCCTGCCCTCAATCTTTCCCAGCATCAGGGTCTTTTCAAATGAGTCAGCTCTCCACATCAGGCGGCCAAAGTATTGGAGTTTCAGCTTCAACATCAGTCCCTCCAATGAACACGCAGGACTGATCTCCTTTAGGATGAACTGGTTGGATATCCTTGCACCGTAGCTTTCATTTTTGGAATTGTCCACAAAGCTGTGGTTTGTGTTTAATATGTCTTTCCACTTCTATTATCCACTCAGATTCTATTTGCTCTCAGGCAGCATTACTTGCTAATTAAGACAAGACTTTCTCCCCATTGGTTCATTCATCCAGAGGTGTGAAAAGCCAAAAATGGCTGGTTGATTTTCTCAACTACTTATTCAGTGTTGGAAGTATTGATTCTTGTTTAAAACTTGTAAATCAACACTGTATAAAGTCACTAGAACAGAAAGAAAAAATTTGAAGAGGGGGCATTTTAGTTCTACAGCGAAAGTATCACTCTCTCTTTAACCCCTTAATTCCCAGGCTCATGCATTCTGAATATGGGGAAAAGATCACCATACGTTGTTTGCAAGCTAAGTAACTGTTGTATACTTTATAGGACAGTATAAAACATTTTAATGCATTTTTTCTGATCAGGATCCTTGTATACTATTAGATAAACACTTTATATAAGGCAATTGGCTGTCTGAGAGAATACATTATTTTAAGTTAAAAAAAAAATGAATACCAAGAGCACTAAAAAAATTCTGTACTTATTTCATGATAAAATGAATTCCTTGATCAAAAGTTTGCTTTTTTGTTTGTTCTGTTGTGCTTTGTTTTGGTTTTTTTGTTTTTGATTTTGTTAACGGAGAATAAAAAAATCAGTAAGTTTATGAAAAATATTGCAGAAAGAAACAAGTAAGGAAGAAAGGAAAAATCAAAATCAAAACCCAGAATAAATGTCAATTCCAATGAGGTGAAATCATTGCCCTTTCAAAATGGGAGGATTCAGCATACTTGACCTCCCAGATTCTTGGTTGAAAAGTGAAAGTGAAAGTCATTCAGTCTTGTCTGACTCTTTGCAACCTCATGGACAGTAGCCCTCCAGGCTCCTCTGTCCATGGAATATGTCAGGCAAGAATACTGGAGTGGGTAATCATTCCCTTCTCCAGGGGATCTTCAAGACCCAGGGATCAAACCCAGGTCTCTTGCATTGCAGGCAGATTCTTCACCATCTAAGCCACGGGGAAACCGATTCTTGGTTGGTCCCTCCAAATTGTGGTTTATATCAAGAGTTCTGTCTATGTCTCTACTCAAGAACAGTAATAGAAAGAATATCCAGGAGAAGAAGCGTTGTGTATTCTTAAACCTGTCTGTATATTTAGCCATGACCATCATGGCAATTTGTTCATGACCACACAAAATAAGAACTGAGATTCTTATTCCAGAGGGCACTTCCTGACAAAAAACAAACAAAAATAAAGAAATCCTTAAGTGATCACTGTTTCCCCTGTAGACAGGGCTATCTGTTGATTATTCACATGGGGCACAAATATTTCAAATTTGGGACACATTTACATATATTTCCCTCAAACCTTGTCATTAATCTTCCCAATATATCCTTCCAAATGCTTGATTCTCTGGCCAAAAACTACAGAAGATAGGTTCAAGATGGTGGACTAGAAGGAAGAGTTCTCATTTACTTCTACTAGAGCACCAAAATTGCAACCAGCTGTTGAAGGATCGTTGACAGGAGGACACTGAAAGCCACTAAAAACTAGTTACAGCTCATAAATTTAAATAAAACCATACCGTACCCATCACTTCTTCCAATCAAAGTGGAAAAATCACCAGTACTGCTCAGAGTGTTACCTACTGGCAGGACTCCTTTACTGCACTATCTTTCAGGGCCAATGGTGAATTGTATTTCTAGAGGATGCTACTCTGAATCAGTGACAGAGTTATCTACAGCTAGGTTTCAAGTTTGCCATCTCCAGTTATTAGATGTAGGGAACTCCCTGAAGCCATAAGTATAGGTTGAGTAGGAGATAGCTATCCAGCATTAATTGGCACAGGGAGAAAGATATCACCTGTCCGTTAGCCTAATACCATTAGAATTTTCTTGAGTTTCATCTCATATTTGACACTTCTAGTTTTGCCCAAAATTCTTATTTTGTGGATTAAATAACAGAGACCATAATGGGAAGTTCAGATCACATGATTACTTGGTGTTTTATTAATGGTCTTAGAGTATCCAACAGAGACAACCGTTATTTCTCAAAATTGTGTAGTTGTTACCTCTATGATTCTATCATTGAGGCTTGTTATTGCTTCATTTCAGCATCCCAATTGGTTGCAGACACAGCAAATGTCACTACATCTGTTGAGTCATAAGAACTAAGTGACAAAACTGCTTACACTGCAAACTGAATAAGCTAGAAAGTCTTATTTTGTGTTTTTGCCCAATTAAAAACTTACAGCCTAATTATGCAATAAATAGGCTGAGGTTACACATAGAACAAATGTCATATATATAGCCTCCAAAATTCAAATAAATTTACTTTTCTAATACCAGAGAAGATACAGTTATACTTTGAAAGTAAAATTCCAGTGTGCTCTAGACTCTTGTTATCTTTTGAAAATTTGCTATATTTTTGAGACTGAATTTCCTTAGAGTTTATCTCCTACCCTTATGTATGCATGTGTTTTATCAAATCATCTAAGTGCCTGCTATTTCTTGCTCCCTAGACTTTATTCACATGTGTCATCGGTGAAAAGGACAGATTTCATGTTCTGGGAGATGTTGAAATGATGAAGTTCTCTGAATATGAAATTACAACCCAGAGGTAAATAAAATGACATATATTATTGAAGTTAGACTTGGAAGGTTTTGTATTTCTCTATGAGAAATAAATTATTTCTAGTATTTTCCACTTACTGGAATAAAAAGTTGACCAGATCAATAATTGCATATCAAGTGACAAGGTGCCATGGTATGCTTATTTGTTTTATTAAAGAATCACATAGCTGACTCATGTCAATGCATGGCAAAAACCACTACAATATTGTAAAGTAATTAGCCTCCAATTAAAATGAATAAATCTTGAAAAGGTAGTGAATGAGGCAAAAAAAAAAAATCACATAGCACATGAGATAGTAAATGCATAGTTTTACAGTAATCTATTCTCATTATTTAATACCAATATGTCTCCTACACAGGCAAGCATTTGACCTGAATTATGTAAAATAGATCAAGATGCCTGAATCTTTTCAATCAAGACTAAATTTCCTTTGTTACCTTACTCTCCTTAATTGTCCCTGAACAAGGGAAAAATTACTTTCTTGAGGTTAGCAATAATTCAGTGTCCATCATCCAATAATAATATAAAAAATCTAGTTATATCCCTTTCCCACTGAGCAATTATTTTGGCAAGTGATCCTAGGTTTCTTGAGGAAGTCTTGAAAAGAATCTTATTTTATGTAATTGTGATGTTGCAAACATCTTCCTCAAACAGATATGGCTTTGCATTTCGTCTGATAGCATGTCCCTCTAAACTTATTCAGCTCTTGGAACTGAGTAGTTGGTAAAATTGAATATTTTGAAGATCAGTTCGAGCCTCTGTCTTTTGCTAGACCTGAAGTTGTGTTTAATTTCCATTTCTTTTTTTTTTTTAAATGAAGGAGGCACTTTTAGAAGTCAAGTAGGCCTTCAGGAACTTATCCTTTTATTTTGGTACCAAAGACTCCATGATAAATTAGAGGTCAACAGGGACTTGGGTGGACCAAAATATTTTGATTACCATTCTTTCTCTGGTGCCCATCATTATAATCAGGCCATCTTGTCTGGCAGGAGAATACTGATGTTTAGCTTCTTCCACTATGAAATAAGAAAACCCACTTCAGTGGCAGCATCTGCCCCCTCATCCCAGTCTACAAAGGACAAGTGCCATAGTACTCTTCAAAGAAGCTGTTGCTCTCCCAAGTGCCTTGGAAAAGAATATCCTTTGGGGTGTTCTGAGGACTGTATCTGAGGGTAGATGAGTGGGATGCACATAATAAATTCCTTTGTCCAAGTTATTGCATTTCTTTCACTGCATCCTGTTTTTGTTGTTCAATCGCCAAGTCCTGTCCGACTCTTGGCGACACCATGGACTGCAGCATGCCAGGCCACTGCATTCTACTATAAGTAAATGTTATTAATTAAACTTCATTGAGCAGAAACTCTTTCTGAGGCCCAATATAGGTCAACTAAGTAAACTAAGTAAACAGAACCCCTCTCAGTTATTCTCAACACTTCTCGACACACTGAGACCAGAATCCTTGGTACATTCCCTATGTAAATATGAAGTGAAGTGAAAGTGTTAGTCTCTCAGTCATGTCCAACTCTTTGAGACTCCATAGACTCTAGCCTGCCAGGCTCCTCTGTCTATAGAATTCTCCAGGCAAGAATAAATGGAGTGGGTAGTTATTCCCTTCTCCAGGGGATCTTCCCAACCCAGGGATCAAACCTGGGTCTCCTGCATTGCAGGCATATTCTTTATCATCTCGAGCCACCAGGGAAACCCTATGTAAATATATCAACAATTATGCTCTTCCCTCTTTGCCTCAAAATCCATTCAAACATATTCAGCAGATTTTTGCAGTCTTTCTCAATTGATAGTCCAGCTTTCACAAGGCTATGAACTCAACCACCCAATCATTATAATTTAGCACAATAATAAAAATTAAATTTTGCATCTTACTTTTGGTCATAGTAACATTGCAATTTTGGGAAAGAAGAGATTTCTTTCTCTTCTTTTCCTGTTTTTTCTTTTTTTGGGGGGGTGGGGGGAGGGTTCAATCCTGGGAAACTATCTGATAGTTATTGAAACAAATATTTAAAACTTTAATCATGTCACTTTCTCCACTGAATTCCCTAATGTATTCAGAAACAGCCATGTCATCTCACAATATTTTCTTCTTTTATCCTTTTAAAATTATCTGTCACAGTATCCTTTCAGTCTCCTAAAGCTTCGACTTTATGAGGAAATTTATTCAACATGATGAGGAGGATAATTTAAGTAACTTTGTGACCTTGCTCATCATGGACTAGCTCATCTTTCTCTAGTGCTAACTGAATTTTCAGTTTCAAACTCAATCTAGGTCAGAAAACCAGTTCTAGATTTTATGTCTTTGAGGTTATGGCACTTGAAAGCACTTCTATTTTTGTTAGAGTTGGTAGTTGCTGACAATGTTATTCACTCTTGACTTTGTTTAAACTAGCTAGATGTTTTTAAAAAGTGTTTTGTTTTTTTTTAATGTGTAAGATTCCTGGGAAAATTAACGCAATTTCTACATATCCAGAATATTTAAAACTATCCATTAGTCCTGTAATCTGTTGTTTAGCACCTATACCACTAAGCTTAGACATTAGAAATGCTAACAAACTCCCCTAAATTTTTTTTCTCAAGTACATTCATTTATGTGCCTACTTGACTAGACTAAGATACCCAGATGTTTGATCAAACATTAGTCTAGATGTTGCTTTGAGGACTTTTGAGATGTAGTTAATATTTACAATTAGTTGATTATGAATAAAAGATTGCCATCCATAATATGTGGATAGGCTTCATCCAATCAGTTAAAAGCCTTAAGAGCAATGACACGTTTTCTAAAGAAGAAACTCTGTCTCAAGGATGCAGTAGAAATTCTCCCTGAATTTCCAAACTGTTCGGGCTCAATAATGCAACAGCAATTCTTACATGATTTCCAATTTGCTGACTTGCCCTACAGATTTTGAACTTTCCAGACTCACAATTGTGTGACTCAATTTATATATAAAGTATTACTGGCTATTGGTTATTTTTCTTTGGAGAACCCTGAAAACAAAAAAATTAGGCATATCTGCCATATCACACTGCTGACCTCTGGCTTCCTATGGGTTTGTCTACTGAAAAGATGCTAGATTACATGCAGAAACCTAGCTGCATAGAAATCCAGAAAATGTATCTATTAGCTTCCCAGCCTCTGTAGAAAGGAGAAAAGCATGTAGAAAGAGGTTGAAAAATGTCATTCAGTGAGTCAGAATCTGCCACATGGATATGATCATTTGTTTGTTCATATATTGGCCTCCTGCGCTAATCAATTAGCCTTCAATCAATTGCTGTAGTCTCATCAGCCAGTCAGTCAGTCATGTCCGACTCTTTGCGACCCCATGAATCACAGCATGCCAGGCCTCCCTGTCCATCACCAACTCCCAGAGTTCACTCAAACTCATGTCCATCGAGTCGGTGATGCCATCCAGCCATCTCATTCTCTGTCGTTCCCTTCTCCTCTTGCCCCTAATCACTCCCAGCATCAGAGTCTTTTCCAGTGAATCTCATACCATACATCAAGTCATGTCATATATTCTTTAGCATGCAAATAAATGATAAGATATATTAACTCCTGACATAATTTTGTTGTTGTTATTGTTCAGTCACTCAATCATGTCCAATTCTTTGCAACCTTATGGACTGCAGTATACCAGGCTTCCCTGTCCTTCACCATTTCCCCAGAGTTTGCTCAAACTCATGTCCATCGAGTCAGTGATGCCATCCAACCAACTCATCCTCTGTCGTCCCCTTTTCCTCCTGCCTTCAATCTTTCCCAGCATCAGAGTCTTTTCCAATGAGCCAGTTCTTCACATCAGGTGGCCAAAGTATTGGCACTTCAGCTTCAGCATCAGTCCTTCCAGTGAATATTCAGGATTGATTTCCTTTAGGATTGGCTGGTTTGAGAGGCCAAGGGACTCTCAAGAGTCACAGAGAATTTAAACAGTTTGGGGATTTTTACTTGCTTGATGATTTTAAATATCTGTAAGAAAAAGAAAATGAATAAAAGAATTTAGAATCTCTATTTTGAGAAAACAAGGCAATAAGGATGAACAATGCAAAGTAAGTCATTTAACAATTTAACTTGAAGTAACAGAGTCTTGTCTAAAGTGCTGGTCTTTTAGGTTCTTGATTACTGCCCATTCTGCTCTACTATGCACAAATTAGCATTATAATCCACAAGGAAATATTACCTAACTACAGCCTGACTTGCCCATGTATAAATAAACCAAGGCAACAGGAAGAAATGTGGAGTTGAAACAGGGAAGATGGCAAATACACAAAAGCTCTCTGGCCAAACCTCAAACTTCAGTGTTTCTCATAAGGATGAAACCCATACAGCATATTCTTTTCCGTGAATGTTTAATTTGTTATCCTTTTATATGTAGAAATTAGAAAACATTCCAAAAATCTAACAGCAGTCTGTGCTCTTTCACTGAATTCAAATAGTCCACTTTTATTGAACATTTTACTAAGCTTAGATAAATCAGAGAGATTATCCAAAAGCATTCAGCTCATTGTAAAAAACACCAGAGAGACCTTTAAAAGGATTGTAAAGACTCTCAATCAAACTAGTTCTCACAGAAAATGTATAAAAGGACATAGGACACAGTTAAGAAGCTGGAAGCTGGATCCATTTCCACAGCTACCATTTAAATTCAGGCCTTTGTTAACTCCATCTAGAATTCTTTAACGGCACTCCAAATGGTCTCCTTTTCCCAGTTTTCCCCTCCAATTCTACCTGAAAACACTGCTTCCAGATTAGTGCTGAAAAAATTATCATGTCATTCTACTGTTTAGGCAAAGTGATGGAGGTATAAAAGCCCCAAATCTTGGCTCTGAATTCCTTCCCTTCCACCTAAAATCTGGTCGTGGGCAAAATATACTCTAACTGAATATACTTTTCTGAGTCTTGGACTCTGTCTTTCTTTCACATTGAGAAAACTGTTAACAATCCCTTCCTAATACAGAGTTCATATAGCAATCAAATGAAGTGAATAATTTGAAAAAATGGAAATTTTTAAACATTACAAATAGAAAAATATTTTGAGGCTATCTCAGTTCAGTTCAGTCGCTCAGTCATGTCCGACTCTCCGCAACCCCATGAATCACAGCACGCCAGGCCTCCCTGTCCATCACCAACTCCCGGAGTTCACTCAAACTCATGTCCATTGAGTTGGTGATGCCATCCAGCCATCAACCCAAATATCTAAGATCAAAAGTCAACAGACAGGCTATACAAATTTAATTGTGACCTTACTTATATTCTCATATCGTTTTCTTTTGTCAATGAGCAATGTGTGAAAATAAAATTAATTTTGTCCATTTTTAAGTAAAACATGGTTTGTTAGCTCAAGGTCAAATTCCTCAAATCTTTTATCCATTATAAACCTACCACACCTACATACCTTATTTTTAGAACATCGCAGCCATTATTTTATTGTTTGCATTTTCCTTTTTTTTTATAATTCTCTTTCCTAATGCACACATGTATGCATGCTTACACACACAATCATACCCAATAGATTAACCATAGAACATTTCATTGAACATATAATGATATTATAAACTGATCTGAAAAACAACAATAAGAATTCTTTTAAAATATAATTTTAAAAAGGACACTTGTTAACTGTTTTATAACATGATAGGCTTCCCTGGTGGCTCAGACAGTAAAGAATCTGCCTGTAATGCCGGAGACCCTGGGTACAATCAGGAAGAACCCCTGGAGAAGGGAATGGCAACCCATTTCAGTATTCTTGCTTGGAGGATCCAATGGACAGAGGACACTGGTGGGTTACAATCCATGGGGTTGCAAAAAGTCAGACATGACTGAAAGACTAACACACACATATACACACACTCATATACCACGATATTTAAATAATTTCAAGTATTTTAAAGGATGAAAATGATTATACTGTCTTAGAATTCCATAAATCAGAGTAGTAGTCTTCAATAAAATAGATTGTTCTAAGGCCATGCTACAAGTAGTTTTATTATTTCTCCTCTCTTCCTACTTTTCCTTGAAGAGTTTGAGCCATATTAACCATTTCTACAATTAGGAATACATTTTTGAACATATATTTCAGGTAGTTATGTATTACTACATGAATCAAGGCATCAATATATTTACTTCTCCAGTCTACCTCCTTACAGGATAAACCCAAGTTAAGTAAAATATGAAGTTAAGATTAGCACCTTAAAGTCATATTAAATTGATTTATAGTAACAATAATTCAAGATAGTGACCAAAATAAATGTTCTATTTTAATAATATGTTCTTACTTTTATATCATGCTCTTCTTTACAACTTTCGTACTTTTTTGTAAATAAGATAAAAATACGTTTATCAGATTTACTGTTGTTGTATTGATATGCAGCTCTAATACATTTTTCATGGCTGAATAGTATTTCCTTGCATGACTATACCACCATTTTACTGACATTCACCTACTGATAGATATTCAAAGCATTTTAATTTTCATCCTGATGAATTTGCTCATGAATATATTGTAAGGATCTCCTGGGGCAACTGTGTAAAATATTTTCTAGGGTAAACATCTAGGCATAGAATTGCTGGGTCATAGAATATACATCATGTGTATATGACTGCCAATTGTGTAAATCCTGCCTTGTATTACAGTCTTGAAAGTTTGTATTCATCTCAGTAGAAGTTACACAGGGTATGGCAGAAGTCCTTGAATGTGAAAGAAGACTTTGATGCTTGCTAACTTCCATGGTTGACTATTTATATATATATATATATATATATATATATATATATATATATATACACACATAGACTTAATGATTTCCTTACATTTTCTTACCATAAGTCTTTTTTTTTTTTAAGTATGTTTATTTTCCAATATATTACATACTTCATTTGGAGAGTTTGAGTTTTATTTGTTCATTTGCTTAGTGTATCCTAATCACCATGCTGAAAATAGAAATTTAATTATATTCTAATCATCTTTTCTTGATTTAATTTTATCTTCTATCATTGTTTTCCATTACAAATTATCTGACTCTCTATTCCACTCAGTTTTATGTTAAAAAAAAAAAACAAACACCCTGTTTTTCTCAGATTCCACTTCTAATTCTCACTTTCTTTTCTTTATTGGTTCAAATGGCTTACATTTCTCTCTTATGTACATTATGGAAATTGTAGATTTGCTGTAACTTCATTAAAGGAACAACTATCATAGATCATGTGGTTATAATTGGCAGCGACAGAAGAAGAATCACTAAAAACAAATATGGAATGTATTAGTCAGAATCCAAATTGGAGATAGAAACCACATAATAATTTGAACAGAGAAAATTTAATAGAGATCATTATTAACTATAACAGGGCACTGAAGCAATGAAAATTGGTTCCTAAGGAGTACAGAACACTCTTGAGAATGAAGGAATAACAGAAACAAGAGTCAGCCACTACTCCTAGGGCTATGATAGATTGCCCAAAGAGGAGGCTCCACACCCATAAGTGAGCCCCAGAACTTGTTAGAGAAAGTATGTCTGCAGTATCTAAACAGCAGAGAAGCTACGCACTGGAGGGATTGCTAGAAATCTGGACCTTAGCAAAAGTCCTCCTTCTGTGGTACAGGAAAAGCTCTTCTGGGAGAAATGTCTTGCTGGAGGCATTGTGCTACAAAAGTCCCCAAAGAAGGTGCAGGGGGAAGCTGTTTGCCATGGGGTGCTGCTGATTATTGTGAATTTTCCAAAACCAGCTTAGTTTGCCAGATGATCCTAAATTCAAGAACAGAATATAGCCTGCCCAAGAGCACGACTGTAGCCTTATAGAATCCCAGCAGAGGACTAGGTGAAGCTGGACCCATACTCCTGATCCATGGAAATTATGAGATAATAGATGTATGTCAGTTTCATCTGCTAAATTTGTGGTAATTTATTGTTTAGTTTTCCTGGTGGCTCTGCCTGCCAGTGCAGGAGATGCGTGTTCCATCTCTGGTTCAGGAAGATCTCCTGGAGAAAGAAATGGCAACCCACTCCAATATTCTTGCCTGGAAAATTGCCCCGGCCCCGGCGGCGCAGCCGCGACGCGAGAGACGCCGGCCCCGGCGGCGCAGCCGCGACGCGAGAGACGCCGGCCCCGGCGGCGCAGCCGCGACGCGAGAGACGCCGGCCCCGGCGCAACGAACCTCACAAAGAGATGCGGCCGTGAGGAGCTACCCTACGGCTGAGGCCAGGGCCGGCGGCCGAGAGGAGCTACCCCACGTCCAACAGGCGGTGGCTGGCGGGCGCTGGAGGGCCGAGAGGAGCTACTCTGCGTTCAAGGTCAGGAGGGGCGGCCTTGAGGAGAAACCCCTCGTCCAAGGTAAGGTACAGCGGCTGCACTTTGCTGGAGCGGCTGTGAAGAGATTTTCCACGACCAAGGTAAGAGAAACCCAAATAAGACGGTAAGTATTGCTAGGGGGCACCAGAGGGCAGACACAATGAAATCATAATCACAGGAAACTAGCCGATCTGATCACATGGACCACAGCTGAAGGTGGTCCACTGGAGAAGGGAATGGCAAACCACTTCAGTATACTTGCCTTGAGAACCCAATGAACAGTAACAAAGGGCAAAATGATAGGATACTGAATGAGGAATTCCCCAGGTCGGTAGGTGCCCAGTATGCTACTGGAGCTCAGTGGAGAAATAACTCTAGAAGGAATGAAGGGATGGAGCAAAAGCAAAACCAATACCCAGTTGTGGATGTGACCAGTGATAGAAGCAAGGTCCGGTGCTGTAAAGAGCAATATTGCATAGGAACCTGTAATGTTAGGTCCATGAATCAAGGCAAATTGGAAGTGGTCAAACAGGAGATGGCAAGAGTGAACATAGGTATTCTAGGAATCAGTGAATTAAACTGGACTGGAATGGGTGAATTTAACTCGGATGACCATTATATCTACTACTGTGGGCAGGAATCCCTTAGAAGAAATGGAGTAGCCATCATGGTCAACAAAAGAGTCCGAAATGCAGTACTTGGATGCAATCTTAAAAATGACAGAATGATTTCTGTTCGTTTCCAAGGCAAACCATTCAATATTACAGTAATCCAGGCCTATGCCCCAACCAGTAATGCTGAAGAAGCCGAAGTTAATCGGTTCTATGAAGACCTACAAGACCTTTTAGAACTAACACCCAAAAAAGATGTCCTTTTCATTATAGGGGACTGGAATGCAAAAGTAGGAAGTCAAAAAACACCTGGAGGAACTGGCAAATTTGGCCTTGGAGCACGAAATGAAGCAGGGCAAAGGCTAGTAGAGTTTTGTCAAGAGAATGCACTGGTCATAGCAAACACCCTCTTCCAACAACACAAGAGAAGACTCTACACATGGACATCACCAGATGGTCAACACCGAAATCAGATTGATTATATTCTTTGCAACCAAAGATGGAGAAGCTGTATACAGTTAGCGAAAACAAGACCAGGAGCTGACTGTGGCTCAGATCATGAACTCCTTATTGCGAAATTCAGACTTAAATTGAAGAAAGTAGGGAAGACCACTAGACCATTCAGATATGACCTCAATCAAATCCCTTATGATTATACAGTGGAAGTGAGAAATAGATTTAAAGGACTAGATCTGATTGATAGAGTGCCTGATGAACTCTGGACAGAGGTTCGTGACATTGTACAGGAGACAGGGACCAAGACCATCCCCATGGAAAAGAAATGCAAAAGAGCGAAATGGCTGTCTGAGGAGGCCTTACAAATAGCTGTGAAAAGAAGAGAGGCGAAAAGCAAAGGAGAAAAGGAAAGATATAAGCATCTGAATGCAGAGTTCCAAAGAATAGCAAGGAGAGATAAGAAAGACTTCCTCAGTGATCAATGCAAAGAAATAGAGGAAAACAACAGAATAGGAAAAACAAGAGACCTCTTCAAGAAAATTAGAGATTCCAAGGGAACATTTCATGCAAAGATGGGCTCGATAAAGGACAGAAATGGTATGGACCTAACAGAAGCAGAAGATATTAAGAAGAGGTGGCAGGAATACACAGAAGAACTGTACCAAAAAGATCTTCACGACCAAGATAGTCACGATAACGTGATCACTGACCTAGAGCCAGACATCTTGGAATGTGAGGTCAAGTGGGCCTTAGAAAGCATCATTACTAACAAAGCTATTGGAGGTGATGGAATTCCAGTTGAGCTATTTCAAGTCTTGAAAGATGATGCTGTGAAAGTGCTGCACTCAATATGCCAGCAGATTTGGAAAACTCAGCACTGGCCACAGGACTGGAAGAGGTCAGTCTTCATTCCAATCCCAAAGAAAGGGAATGCCAAAGAATGCTCAAACTACCACACAGTTGCACTCATCTCACACACTAGTAAAGTCATGCTCAAAATTCTCCAAGCCAGGCTTCAGCAATATGTAAACCGTGAACTCCCAGATGTTCAAGCAGGTTTTAGAAAAGGCAGAGGCACCAGAGATCAAATTGCCAACATCTGCTGGATCATGGAGAAAGCAAGAGAGTTTCAGAAAAACATCTATGTCTGCTTCATTGACTATGCCAAAGCCTTTGACTGTGTCGATCACAATAAACTGTGGAACATTCTGAAAGAGATGGGAATACCAGATCACCTGACCTGCCTCTTGAGAAACCTGTATGCAGGTCAGGAAGCAACAGTTAGATCTGGACATGGAACAACAGACTGGTTCCAAATAGGAAAAGTTGTACGTCAAGGTTGTATATTGTCACCTTGCTTATTTAACTTATATGCAGAGTACATCATGAGGAACGCTGGGCTGGAAGAAGCACAAGCTGGAATCAAGATTGCTGGGAGAAATATCAATAACCTCAGATATGCAGATGACACTACCCTTATGGCAGAAAGTGAAGAGGAACTCAAAAGCCTCTTGATGAAAGTGAAAGAGGGGAGTGAAAAGGTTGGCTTGAAGCTCAACATTCAGAAAACAAAGATCATGGCATCTGGTCCCATCACTTCATGGGAAATAGATGGGGAAACAGTGGAAACAGTGTCAGACTTTATTTTTTTGGGCTCCAAAATCACTGCAAATGCTGATTGCAGCCATGAAATTAAAAGACGCTTACTCCTTGGAAGGAAAGTTATGACCAACCTTGATAGTATATTAAAAAGCAGAGACATTACTTTGCCAACAAAGGTCCGTCTAGTCAAGGCAATGGTTTTTCCCGTGGTCATGTATGGATGTGAGAGTTGTACTGTGAAGAAGGCTGATCGCCGAAGAATCGATGCTTTTGAACTGTGGTGCTGGAGAAGACTCTTGAGAGTCCCTTGTACTGCAAGGAGATCCAACCAGTCCATTCTAAAGGAGATCAATCCTGGATGTTCATTGGAGGGACTGATGCTAAAGCTGAAACTGCAATACTTTGGCCACCTCATGCGACGAGTTGACTCACTGGAAAAGACTCTGATGCTGGGAAAGGTTGGGGGCGGGAGGAGAAGGGGACGACGGAGAATGAGATGGCTGGATGGCATCACCGACTCTGTGGACATGGGTTTGAGTGAACTCCGGGAGTTGGTGATGGACAGGGAGGCCTGGCGTGCTGTGATTCATGGGGTCGCGGAGAGTTGGACACAACTGAGCGACTGAACTGACCTGAACTGAACAGAGGCCTCAAAACCACAATATACTATAACTTAAAGGTCCAGGAAAGTGGCAATTTGGAAACGGGGAAAAAGATACAGTTTTTTATTTTTTATTTAATAGCAACCTAAGTATAACAGCTTAATTCCTGATTAGGTTGAGATGGTCAGTCCCCCACTCTATCTACTTGGAAATTGAGAGTGTAAAATTCCCTCTGGTAATGTTGTATTGCATGAACTCTCTACATGTTTTCATATGCAATGTCTAGAATTCAATTATAATGAGCAATAGTTTTTAATTTCCTGTCAAAAGAAAGCACAGAACAATTTTAAAAATAGAACAGATCTACACATGATCCACATTAATAAACATGGATACATCTGTAATTAGCTAGTTCAAGAAAATACAGGCAAAATAGATATAAAAGTGAATTAGTGAACTGGGAGAAAGGTCAAAAGAAAATATTCAAACTGTCAGGGAAAAAAGGAAAATACAGACGAGAGTGAGACCAACAAATATAAAAGAGCTAAAATACTGACTTCCAAGAGAAAAGAAAGAGAATTGGACAGAAGAAATATTTGAAGAAATAATGAGCTTTAAAAATGCTATCAAAAGGTATTAAATCAGAGAACCAAGAATCTCTGCATATGCCATGTAAAATATAAAATAATCATGTTAAATCAAATAACATACTTAGGGACATCAGTGTCAAAACACTGAAAATCAAAGAAAGAAAGAATATTTGAAAAGCAAGCAAAGGGAAATAGGTACAAGCCATCACATTGACAACTGACACCTTTAAAAATAGAGGAGCCAGAGAAAATTGAGTGGAATCTTAAGCTCTAGGTGCAAATATATATCCCCACAAAAACCTATGCATTACTGTTGTATCTATGAAATATAAAAATAAATTAAAGATAATTTCAAATAATTAAAAACCAAGAGAAATTATTAACAGATCTGAATTTTAAAAATGCTGAGGGGAATTATTTAGTCAGAGAAAATTTAGTCTGGATAAAAATGCTTCCAGAAGAAGACAAAAATACAGAAAGAAATGGAGAACAACAATATAAAATAGAAATTGACTATATAAAAAAATAAGTAAGCATTTTCTATAAATTTTTAAATATAATTATAGACAAAATTCATGAAAATAACAATACCAAAAAGTCATGATGGTAAATGGAATTGGTAAAGCAGATTATTTATATTAAATTATAATAAATCTTAGTAAACACTAGACATTAACAAAACTAGAAACTTAATTTAACAATTTACAAAACTTAATATTCCGTGATTTTTCATTATGGAGGCCCTGTAGCCAGGGAGGCTTTAACCCATCAAATAAAAAATGAGGTTTGTCAGGGAGCTGGGAAAAGCCAAGCAGCCATCTTGGATTTCCCATAGCCCTGACTCTGATTTCCAGCTATTGTTTTTAATTTTCCAATTTAGAAGCAGACTGTTGCCATGGTTTAAGGACATTAGGATGGCACAAGTCTAACAGAGTTTTTGTATAAGCCGAATGAGCTTTTACATGACTACAAACCCGACAATTGGATTAATTTCTAAAACTAGCATAGGATCAGGCCTATGGTAGAAAAGCATTTGATTTATATGCAGAGGGCTAAGAAGTCAAGAAAACATTATAAATGATCATACGAATCAGGTCTAACATCTTGGGCAAGCTGTCTACCTCTGATGTCGTCATCTTCTCATCCTGGTGCAGTGTAGTTTCTTCTGAAAAAAGTCCTTCCATCCAGATTGGAGACAGTCCTTTAAATTATGTCCTTTTTGAGCCTGTGATACAATGCTGAACTGACAGTTCCATATGAGATCAATAATTGTAATAATGTGACTCTGGGTATGGGAAAAAGCAACAAGAGGAAATACTTTCCTGGACCAGGAGGCTAGTAAGACAGTGGTCCAGAGACTTTTGCTACTTGCAAGGCCTGGTCCAATTTTAGCACACTGAGTGGCCCATCACTTCCCTAGACCTGGGAATGAGCCTTCCCAGCACCGTGGGACACAATGGCCATGAAATGGTGTCACATGGTCAGATATGTGGCTATGAAGGGACCCTGCTGACTGGAAGTTGGTACTTGCCAGCTGCCTCTACAAAGATTACATCATGACCATTGCAAGCTGCTGACCTTCAACACCCCCTGAAAGAAGTTCAGGGTGAAAATCAGGAATGAGGCACTCTGTGCTCGGAAAAAAAAAAAAAAAAAAAAACTGGCAGAACAGGTCTTCAGATAGTTAGATCTTTTCAGAAAAAGGTTTTACGAGTTTCAATTCTTGCATCTTCTCATATCTAGAAGAACACTGACGTCATTAATGGTGAAATCTGCTTTGGCTATTAAAAAAATTTTTTTTTTTTACAATTAAAAGTCAAAATAGAGTAGCTATGGTTCAGACATCCTGGGAAATAACTATTTCCCAGATATCCTGAAAAATGATATTATCGGTGTGATTTCAGATTAGACGCTGTGACTTAATGTAGAACTTAATGCTCCTGTAATGCATTTTTGCTTCTGTACTTTGCTTGCTGCTCGTAAAACCAAAGTTACTCCATTTTAAGATAAGGTTGTTTTTAAGTAAAGATTCCTAAAATTGTTTTTTGAAAAAATTAAAAATAAATAAATAAATTATAATAAATCAAGTATATATATTATGATATCTAGAATAAAAATACTGTTACTAGGCAATCTAAAATAATAGTAAATAATGTTATACTAACAACCTAGTCAGGGCTTCCCTGGTGGCTCAGAGATTAAAGTGTCTGCCTCCAATGCAGGAGACCCGGGTTTGATCCCTGGGTCGGGAAGATCCCCTGGAGAAGGAAATGGTAACCCACTCCAGTATTCTTGCCTGGAGAATCCCATGGATGGAGAAGCCTGGTAGGCTACAGTCCACGGGGTCGCAAAGAGTCGGACATGACTGAGCGACTTTACTTACTTAACAACCTAGTCAAGGCTATGGTTTTTCCAGTGGTAATGTATGGATGTTAGAGTTGGACTGTGAAGAAAGCTGATCGCCGAAGAATTGATGCTTTTGAACTGTGGTGCTGGAGAAGACTCTTGAGAGTCCCTTGTACTGCAAGGAGATCCAACCAGTCCATTCTAAAGGAGATCAGTCCTGGGTGTTCATTGGAAGGACTGATGTTACAGCTGAAACTCCAATACTTTGGCCACCTCATGTGAAGAGTTGATTCACTGGAAAAGATTCTGATGCTGGGAGGGATTGTGGGCAGGAGGAGAAGGGGATGACAGAGAATGAGATGGCTGGATGGCATCACCAATTTGATGGACATGAGTTTGAGGGAACTCTGGGGGTTGGTGATGGATAGGGAGGCCTAGGGTGCTGTGATTCATGGGGTCGCAAAGAGTTGGACAGGACTGAGCGACTGAACTGAACAACATAATAGAGAAAAGTTGTATAATAACAGTAACAATAAATTTGGTTATACAAAAGTAAGCAACAAAAAAGATAAAGAGGAATATAAGACTCCTAGTCATAATAGGAAACATTTAGATATTTGTATCTAAATATCTAAGTATCTAATTTAGATATTTAGATACAAATCCAACTACATCAGTAAATTAGATATAAATGATCTAAATATACATCCAACAAAAACTTATATTAAGAATGTATAAAATATTATAGCAAGTCAATAAGGACTATAGAGACAACCCAATAGACAACTGGGCAAAAAATTTGAACATGAACTTCAGGAAAGAGCTGATCCAACTAGCTGTAAACTTTAGAAAAACTACTCAAATCATTAGCCGTCTGCTGAAAGCACACACACACACAAAAGTCAAAAATTGCACAATGTAATATCACTACAAACACACGCACATGGCTAAAATATAAAATACTGCCAATACCAAGAATTGATGAAAGGAACCACCCACATTTTACAACCAGTTTGAAAAACTGTTTGACAGTGTTTACTAAAGTTGAATATATGAGTGTCCTTTGACCCAGCAGTTTGCACCTAGGTAAATACCCAACAGAAATCACTGCTTATGTTGACCAAAAGACATATACAAAACATTCATAGAAGTAAAATAATCTGCACTGTAAGACTTAAGTTTACTTAAGTGTGTCATTGAAGAGGTCTAGAGAGACAGTCATCAAAACCTCAAAGGTTATTTTTAATCTATATTCTTTACTATATTTTTTATATAATAGCAATGTTAACCTTTCTGTAAATTGGAAAAATAACTGTTTTTACCATATACTTAACCTGTAGACCACATTTTCATTTTGCAGCAGCTAAATTGATGACATGGTTATTTAGGAACATTATTTAAGCCTTATTTTCCCTTTTTAATAAGACACATTTAAATTTCTAGAAATCCAATCTTTTTAACTCAAGGAATCAAATCAGATTAAATAAAACTGACACCTAACCAACCATATTACATTTCCATGTTACAGTTACAAAATATCTGAGACAAAGAATATTTTCATTAGATCTGACTTAGTGACAGAATCTGGTTAACAGCTTTGCATAATTTTTTTTTCTTAGTTTAAATATAAGTGCTACAAAACATAGGATAAAAAATGATTCTCTCATAAATGGGATTGAGCTAAGGTAAAGCAAAACCTATGGTCAAAACCTTACAAGTATTCCAAACTGAAGTAGAATTTCCTTTCTATAATCCTTTACTGATAGGTTTATATATAAGTTTATTAGGTTTATCAATCTTCCTTAACACACTTACATACTATAAAACATCTGGTAAGAAAAAACAGAACACAGTATTTGGCTTAATGCTAGTGGAGTCAGGATATATATTTCTTACTATATTAATAACAGACACAATTCTACAATACAATAAGTAAAACTGTTTCCCCTTAAAAGCAAAGAACTCCCTTCTTGGAAATAAATTACCGTGGTCAGGGCTATCACAGGGCTCCTGAGAATAGGTAATTCACTTAAAATGAATGGATCCTCGACTAAAGGGAAGGTGCCTCTACTGGCAGATTTTAAACTGCAACTGAACTTTCTGCCTCAATTTCCTTATTTAAAAGATGGACTAATACATATTCTTTCTTTTAAAGCAGGGCTAATAGTATTGTATTAACTGGAAGGTTGTGAACATATTGAAACAGATTCAAATCTCTTTAAATGGCAAATCTCATTCAAATGCTGAA
This sequence comes from Moschus berezovskii, assembly GCF_049115385.1. Taxonomy (NCBI): domain Eukaryota; kingdom Metazoa; phylum Chordata; class Mammalia; order Artiodactyla; family Moschidae; genus Moschus; species Moschus berezovskii. The sequence goes on along the minus strand of NC_142469.1, from coordinate 85,117,176 downwards.
TAATGAATGCTTCAGGGTTAAATTTATTCCTCATCTGGTTTTTATTCAATCTAACTTCTCAACATAGTTTGAAATATTCATATGTACCAAATGGAAATACCTCCAGTTTTACCACTTTGGTAACATCATTAGATGAGTGTCTCTTGAGTTGAATACAAAGTATTCCAGGGTTGTTGGGGGTTTTTGCCTATTGCAAAAGGACTATATTTGTTGGTATCTTTGGGTTAGAATGAGCAATTAATTATCTTTTTCAATTGTGTAGCACTTATAAAATTGAATATTTCATATTCATCTTTGTTAATTCACTTTGTGTGAGTTATTTTGAACTAGATCTTTAATGGTTAGTTGTTTTTCCTATTTTTTAATAACAATATTTGTAATGCACACCTCCTACACAGTACTTGAAAAACGTACACTTTATTGATTTATTATGGGATGTTTTGTGACTTCTTAGATACTCTTTTATGCAATTTTATTTTGAATTCTGACTTGAGTTTTAGCATCTTGAAAAGTGAAGCTGATTACTGACTTGTATGCATAATATAAGTAGGAGTAAATTAACACTTCTCTCAGCGCAGTCCAGCCACACAGTTCTAACCTCATCTGCTTTCTTTTGAGCTTTGCTTTGATACGTGTATAGTCAGATCGGGTTTTAAATATTTGAATATTGGAACGTTAACACTGTGGTCTGTTTGCTCTCTCACTTGGCACCATTTGTTGCATCTAAACCAGCTATGTGGTCTCCCTGAGCGATTGTAAACATGACTCAAGTCCTCAGAATGCTTTGGAGATATTCTAAGGGGCATTATTGATGTAGATAAATTGTGTCTCCCTTGTCTTTACTACATTTTGCTCTACATTCTCTCCATTGACTCTTGCCTACCTTTCATTGGTAAGGACAATTTTAATATTAGCTCTAGCAGTTCATATATTTTACTTCCTCTGCTGGGACAGGAGAAAGTCTGATATATTCCCAAGCCAAATAAGCTGAAATCTATTTTGAACACTGGACCACCATAGTTCCAGGCCTGACTTCCTGAATTAGTTTTTAAGAGCTTCTCTCTCTCTCTCTCTCTCTTTTCTCCCTCTCTTTCATTCTTCACTTTTCTCTCTCCCTTCTCTATTGCATAATAAGGAATACAGTTGTACACTGATGGATCTTTCAGTGGAGAAAGGGAATGAGGGAAGAATCTATGAATTGCTGAGTACTAAACACAACTTCCTTAATGATCAAAAGGCTGGAGTTGATAGCCAGAGACTCAGTGAATGTGAAACACAGACCAAGAACCTGGAGTAGAACAAAACTGAGTTCAATCTCAGTCATGCTGCTTACCAACCATATGAACTCAGACAAATTTAATTAATCTACAAGTGAGTCTTCAGTTCAGTTCAGTTCAGTTGCTCAGTCATGTCCGACTCTTTGCCACCCCATGAATCACAGCACGCCAGGCCTCCCTGTCCATCACCAACTCCCGGAGTTCACTCAAACTCATGTCCATCGAGTCAGTGATGCCATCCGGCCATCTCATTCTCTGTCGTCCCCGTCTCCTCCCACCCCCAATCCTTCCCAGCATGAGTCTTTTCCAGTGAGTCAACTCGTCGCATGAGGTGGCCAAGGTATTGCAGTTTCAGCTTTAGCATCAGTCCTTCCAATGGACACCCAGGATTGATCTCTAGAATGGACTGGTTGGATCTCCTTGCAGTCCAAGGGACTCTCAAGAGTCTTCTCCAGCACCACAGTTCAAAAGCATCAATTCTTCGGCGATCAGCTTTCTTCACAGTCCAACTCTAACATCCATACATTACCACTGGAAAAACCATAGCCTTGACTAGACAGACCTGTTACCTTATTAATGAAATGGGAATAACGAACTCTGCCTTGAATAATTCTTTTTATCTCACTCATCTTATTCTACACAACTTTTCAATACAGATGTTCCTCAGATAAGACAGCTTTCTACTGTATATTCCAATCTGCTGAAAGATATTACCCGCCCATGTGGTTTCAACCTCCATCTTCATGCCAATAGCTCCAATATGTGTATTGATAGCCCTGACCACTCTTCTGGACTTGTATTTGAATCAGCCTACTCCATATTCCTGAAATTCTTAATAATACCTCAGATTTTAAATTCTAAAACCAAACAGTTAATCTCCCACTTGGCCCCAAAGGGATTTTCTTTCACTATTTTCCACAGTGAAGAGCCTATACAGAGTGAAGTAAGTCAGAGAGATGAATATCATATACTTACACACACACACACACACATATGGAATCTAGAAAGATGGTACTGATGAATTTATTTGCAAGGCAGCAGTGGAGAAAAGGACATAGAGAACAGATTTAAGGACATGGGCAGAGGGGAGGAGAGGATTAGATAAATGGAAAGAGTAGCATGAAATCTTACATTACTGTATGTAAAATAGATAGCCAATGGGAATTTGCTGTGTGTATCAGGGAACTCAAACAGGGGCTCTGTATCAACCTAGTGGAGTTGGATGGGAAGGGAGACGGGAGGGAGGTTCAAGAGGGAGGAGACAAATGTACACCTATCACTGAATCCCCACAGAAAAAAGTTATCTCACTGAAGATGAACTATCCAGGTCAGTAGGTGCCCAATATGCTACTGGAGATCAGTGGAGAAATAACACCAGAGAAAATGAAGAGATGGAGCCAAAGCAAAAACAACACCCAGTTGTGGATGTGACTTGTGATGGAAGTAAAGTCTACTGCTGTAAAGAAAATATTGCATAGGAACCTGAAATGTTAGGACCATGAATCAAGGTAAAAAAGAAGTGGTCAAACAGGAGATGGCAAAAGTGAATATTGACATTGTTAGGAATCAGTCAACTAAAATGGACTGGAATGGGAAAATTAATTCAGATGACCATTATATCTATTACTGTGGGCAAGAACCCATAAAAGAAATGGAGTAGCCCTCATAGTCAACAAAAGAATCCAAAATGCAGCACTTGAGTGCAATCTCAAAAATGAAAGAATGATATCTGTTCATTTCCAAGGTGAGCCATTCAATTCAAAGTCATCCAGGTCCATGCCCCAACCAGCAGTGCTGAAAAAGCTGCAGCTGAATGGTTCTACGAAGACACACAAGACCTTCTAGTACTAACACCCCAAAATTATGTTCTTTTCATCATAGGAGACTGGAATGCAAGTGTAGAAAGTCAAGAGATACCTGGAGTAACAGACAAATTTGGCCTTGGAGTACAAAATGAATCAGGCAAAGGCTAACATAATTTTGCCAAGAAAATACACGGGCCATAGCAAACACCTTCTTCCAACAACCCAAGAGAAGACTCTACACATGGACATCACCAGATGGTCAATACAAAATCAGATTGATTATATTCTTTGCAGCCAAAGATGGAAAAGCTCTCTACAGTCAGCAAAAAAAAAAAAAAGACTGGAAGCAGACTACCAGACCACCTGACCTGCCTCTTGAGAAATCTTGTATGTAGGTCAGGAAACAAGCGTTATAACTGGACATTTAACAACAGACTGGTTCCAAATCAGGAAAGGAATATGTCAAGGCTGTATATTGTCACCCTGCTTCTTTAACTTCTATGCAGAGTACAACATGAGAAACACTGGGCTGGATGAAGCACAAGCTGGAATCAAGATTGCCAGGAGAATATCAATAACCTCAGATATGCAGATAAAACCAGTCTTATGATAGAAAGCGAAGAGCAACTAAAGAACCTCTTGATGAAAGTGAAAGAAAAGAGTAAAATAGCTGTCTTAAAACCCTACATTCAAAAAACAAAGATCATGGCATCCAGTCCCATCACTTCATGCAATAGATGAGAAACAATGGAAACAGTGACAGACTTTATTTTGGGGGGCTCCAAAATCACTTCAGATGGTTACTGCTGCCATGAAATTAAAAGATACTTGCTCCTTGGCAGAAACACTGTGACCAATCTAGACAACATATTAAAAAGAAGAGACGTTACTTTGCCGACAAGGGTCCATCTAGTCAAAGCTATGGTTTTTCTTTTTTCCATAGTCATGTATAGATATGAGAGTTGGGCTATAAAGAAAGCTGAGCACCGAAGACTTGATGCTTTTGAACTATGGTGACGGAGAAGACTCTTGAGAGTCCCTTGGACTGTAAGGAGATCAAGCCAGTCAATTCTAAAGGAAGTCTGTCCTGGATATTCATTGGAAGAACTGATGCTGAAGCTGAAGCTGCAACAGTTTGGCCAACTGATTGGAAGAGCCTACTTATTGGCAAAGTCCCTGATGCTGGGAAAGCTTGAAGGCAGGAGGAGAAGGAGACAACAGAGGACAAGATGGTTGGATAGCATCGCCAACACAATGGACATGAGTTTGAGTACGCTCAAGGAGTTGGTGATAGACAGGGACCTGGTGTGCTGCAGTCAATGGGGTCGCAAAGAGTTGGACATGACTGAACCACTAAACTGAACTGATGGCTGTTTCACATTGATGTTTGACCAAAAACAACAAAATTCTATAAAGCAGTCATCCTTCAATTTAAAAGTAAATAAATGCAAAAAAAAAAAAAAATACTGGAGTGTGTTGCCATTCCCTTCTCAAGGGGCTCTTACCAACCCAGGGATAGGACTTGTATCTTCTCCTTTGTAGGCAGATTTTTTACCATCTAAGCCACCAGAAGACACAGTAGATACTTAACTACCTTTTTCACACAGTGGAGTACTCCACACTTAGAGCAATCATCTAAGTTGTAAAACTGATCAAATTATATTCCATCTTAAATCCCAATTGTAATATAGTTATTGTGTATTGAGTGTTTAAGACATTTTAGGACTTGTCCTTAGGAATTTACATATATCACCTCATCTTATACATGATGAGTAATACTATTATAATCATTATTGCTACTATTATACTCATTTTACAGAAATGAAGAAGAAACTTACAGTGGACACACATTAGAAGAGGCAAGCCATTTACCTCTGGAGTTTATATTCACAACAGGACAGTATACTGCTTACCAATAACATCTGTTCATTCTCGAGAAAAGTCAAACCTTTTAGCAACAACTGTACATCTTGAATGCTATTATTATGCCTTACTTCATGTGTTGGGTGAGCTAGTTTCTACTAGATTGCAATTCATTGTTTTCAGGAATATTGCAAGTCTATGGCTAAAAGTCTATGATTTTTCCAGTGGTCATGTATGGATGTGAGAGTTGGACTGTGAAGAAAGCTGATCGCCGAAGAATTGATGCTTTTGAACTGTGGTGCTGGAGAAGACTCTTGAGAGTCCCTTGGACTGCACGGAGATCCAACCAGTCCATTCTAAAGGAGATCAGTCCTGGGTGTTCATTGGAAGGACTGATGCTAAAGCTGAAACTCCAATACTTTGGTCACCTCGTGTGACGAGTTGACTCACTGGAAAAGACTCTGATGCTGGGAGAGATTGGGGGCAAGAGGAGACGGGGACGACGGAGAATGAGATGGCTGGATGGCATCACTGACTCGATGGACATGAGTCTGAGTGAACTCCGGGAGTTGGTGATGGACAAGGAGGCCTGGCGTGCTGTGATTCATGGGGTCGCAGAGTCAGACACAACTGAGTGACTGAACTGAACTGATGGCTAAAAATGGCCATCATTCAAATTTAAATTTTATGAACTTAAAATTAAGTAAATTTTATTTAAAACAAATGTATTAAGTACTCAAAATGCATCACTTTTTAATTATTTTATAATATTGGAATTTACTTGCATCTATTACATTAATATGATTAAAATATAACGTAATGATAAACTACTACACATCACTTCCCAATACTATGTTCAGTAATGTTATGTTGGTAGCATGAAATTGCCCATGGGTAAAGTATTATGTGCATGAAAATCTGCAACTATTAAAAATCAGGGTTTGACTTACTATTTTTGTGCTCTAGTTTTAAGAAAACGATGGAGAAAATATGAATAATAACAATAAATGTAAAAGTGTTTGGTCACCGTTGACATCATATTGTGACTATCACAAAGATTTTGAGGAAATATACTTCCAGTATTCAAAAGGTATTATCCAAATCAGTAAAGAAGTCTTTCATAACATTGACAAATCAGTGATATTTTGACAGTGTATTTGTTTCACTTTCATCTTACACTTTCGTGTAAATGAAAGTATCAATCAATATCATGTTGGAATTATACTATTATCATTTGTAATCCCTGCTTTTGGATATACTAGATTGGCAAAAAATATTCTGTGAGAATCAATTATATGGGTTTTATTTTAATATCATCTATAGATTATTTGCTGCACTATGATGATACATAGTTGGATGGTCACGCTTGCTCAGTAGTGTCCAATACAGACCCCATGAACTGTAGCATGCCAGGCTCCTCTGTTCATGTAATTTTCCAAGCAAGAACACTGGAACAATTTGTCATTTCCTCCTCCAGGGCATCTTCCTGACCCAGGGACTGAACTCATGTCTCTTGCACCTCCTGCAGTGCAGATGGATTCTTTACCACTGCACCACTTGAGTCTACTATATACAAATTTAAATGTTAAGTATAATTTATTTTTACTGATTAGTAAATTTTGTTCAACTAACTAAAGAAATACCCTTCCTTTTATATTTGACAAAATTGATAAATCCTTACTCTAAGCTATTCATGAAGCCATATACTTTGTAAATAATGGAAAAATCTCGTCTTGCCATTTTTTATAGCCCACCAGTTTTTATGGATTTTATGGACTTGATAACTATTTTGTATGTTCCATCATGTTCTGTAAATTTACATGTACTTGTTTCACATTGATCTCAAGTAAGATGGTAAAAAAAAAAGGTAAAAAGATGACTTATAAGTAAAGAAGAAATGAATGAAAATTGCTAAAAGACAGCATGTGTTCTTGCAACTCAAGTAATGGCAGAGTAACTATATTCAGTTTCTGAAAAAGTGATTAGACTCTTAAATTGTTGAATGCAATATTTGTGCAACAAATTTTGTTTCAATAAAACATTTGACAGGCTCAAAGTATTTTTTAAAATATTGAAACATGGTTTGTACTGAATGGCAGTACCAACAGGTACCATTATGTGAGACAGATATTGGTTCAACTGTGAGAACTTTCCATCACTTCAACTTGTGCAAGAAAACAAAGTGAATTGATGAATATGAAGTTGCCTAACACCCAATCTATAGCCAACTAACTGATGGTATACATTGGACAAAGTTGTGTAATAGAAGTGTTCAGAAAATTGGAGAAGGTTAGACTAGAAACTGTCTCCAAGGGCCCCTTATAGTCTTGAATTGGTTTTAAAAGTCTGTGTAAACTTTAAGGTATTCATTTCTAAAGGTATTATAAATCTACCTGTGAAAACATGATGATAACTGAAGTGTGTGTAAGCCTTTCTAACATTTTGACAAAGTTACTCAGTCATTAGTTTTGTTTTGTATTTATGCCAAAAAATGCACCTGGCTTCTCAAAAATATCCCAGATGACTAATATAGTATTCTCAAAAGACTAGATGGGAATCAGATCAAATACTATTATCCTGATATAAAAATAGACTTATTGTTATCCTGTTGGACTCAACAAGGGACTAGGAAGTTGTCAGTAAATGATGCTTGTGTTTTGTTTGAAGTACTTTTCACACTTTTGATTTGATAATCCAGGAGCATGGTATTCTTGAAATGTTTCACTCTTGGAGATACTCACATCAAATACTAACTTGAAATTACTGACCACTTGTCTTATTTAGAGCACTGTGAAAGAAAGACCCAGAGGGAATTGGAAATAAATATGACACATGCTGCTATATTTAAAATGGATAACCTACTGTAAAGCATAGGGAACTCTGCTCAATGTTAATGTGGCAGCCTGAGTGGGAGGAGAGTTTGGGGGAGAATGGATACATGTATATGTATGCTGGGTCCATTTGCTGTCCACCTAAAATTATCACAACATTGTTAATAGGCTATACTCTAATACAAAATAAGAAGTTTAATAATAATTTAAAAATACCAAATGGCATCAAGGAAGGCCTCCCAACAAAAAATAATGGATTGACGCCCCTACCACTCAGGAAAGGTGATACAAAGAGTCAACTCATTGGAAAACACCTTAACACTGGGAAAGATTAAAGGCAGGAGGAGAAGGGGATGACAGAGGACAAAATGGTTGGATGGCATCACTGACTCAATAGATGTGTTTGAGCAAGCTCCAGGAGATGGTGAAGGACAGGGAAGCCTGGCGTGTTACAGTCCGTGGAATCGCGCAGAGTCAGAAACAACTGAGCAACTGAACAACAAACCATTAAATTCTAAATGCAGAATTTTATCCATTATGTTTACCAGACTAAGTGAAAAATAAAAATCATAAAAACAAGCACATGAAACTCAAGCACATAGTACAGACATCTCACTGATCAGAAGAAAATATTAAAAGGTTGAAATAACATGAAAGCTCAGTGTTGATTAGTAATTCGATTCCATAGTTCTTAACATCATCTGATCCTAAAGTGGAGGTAATTCTAAATTTTGATTAGTTAGAAGTGGACTCAGTTTCACGTAATGGAAAATGTAAGCAACTGTGAGTACACAAATAGAGATATATTTTCCTGATATAACAGAATGTCCAGTTGCTTGTCTTGTTTAACATTGCCAGCCAAAACTCTTTATACTTTTCTTTTCTGAATCTTCAATATATTGGCTTCTTATTCTCATGAGTCATATCTCATGAACCCAACCAGTCAACCACAAACCTGTTCTCTCACTAAAAACTTTACTAAAAATTACAGAGTATAAAGAAATTATATAAGAATTCCAGGACAAGCATGATTTTAGTATTTCTTATCAGTAGTGCTTGCAATAATTTTTCTAGTATCCATGAAAGCATTTTTATAGAAAATATAGACAGAATAAATGAGCATTTTCTATTTAATAGCAGTTGGTTTACACTGCACAGTAGTTCCAGTAAATCATCATTCTTGGGTACAGAATCAATATGCTTTAGTTCTGGCATGGATCTCACGGGTCGTCTGACCCAGCCTCTTACTTCACATATAAAGAAACAGGGATACAGACATCTTAACTGATTTGTTCAAGATCATGCATGCTGCAAAGTTGTGGGAAAACAGCAGGGAAGGATTTCTAGCAAGAACATCGTTTTTAGGTACCCACAGAGATCTGTACATAGACACATAAAAAGACTCACAGTCTAATGGCCAGATTGGAAAGCACCCAGCATATTGTAATGGTACACTATGTGGAAAACATATTTAGAATTTCTTTTTATCTTCATCCATATTCTAACACTAGACTGAGATGTTCTGCACTGAATAAATGATTCCCAGTCTTCACAGGTGGGATTAAGTACTGAAACACAAAATATTTTGGAGACATTTAGCATTTAACATGGAGAAGGAAATGGCAACCCACTCCAGTCTTCTTGCCTGGGGAATCCTGTGGACAGAAGTGGGCTGCCGTCAATAGGGTCACAAAGAGTGGGACAAAACTGAAGCGACTTAGCAGCAGCAGCAGCAGCATTTAACAGCGTCATTATCATTTGGCTTTCAAATAACCTTATTTGGGGTTGATCTGTCCTTATAAACTCTACCTTTGGAAAGGCTGTCTACAAAGGACTAGAGAAACAAGGAACTATATTTAAATGGTGTTTTTGACTAGGAGCCTGTGGGTAATTGTGCTACATCTAAAGCAGGGAGTATTTAGAGTAACATCAACAGATGATATTTTAAAATAAGCATTAAGAAATGTGAAAACACGTAGACTTACTGGCAGCAAACTGTCTTAGGTTGCAGGGGATGATTGGTGTAGAACAGAGGTCAGTTCTGTTTGGAAAACACATTCACCCCATAAAATAGTTCCAGAGTAAAGCAATAAAACAGATATATGTGTGAACCTTAGAGTAGTAAGTAGTATTCTCAAATACGTAAAACAATTTTGTAGAAATTTATTTTATACATGACTTTATCACCCTAACTTTATTACAACTGAAAATTATAAACTAGAGAAGGGACTTCCCTAGTCCCTAGCTGTCCAGTGGTTAAGACTGTGCCTCCTGTGGTAGGGGTACAGGTTTGATCCCTGGTTAGGGAGCTAAGATCCCATAGGCTGTACAGGGCCCACATGCCACATGGCAGGGCCAAGAAAATTTTAAAAAAAGAACGAGAGAGAGGATTATAAAACCAGAGATACATGCTACAAAATTACAAAGACTGAAGGATAGTTTGACAGTATAATAAAATGGTAATAACAACAGTACCAACTTCATTATGTTACTGTAAGAATTAAATGAGGTAAAGCAAAGTAAAGTCTCTAACCCAGAACTTGGCATATAGAAAGCATTCCATGACTCTTCATGACTCCTAATATTACGAAGTCACATTGTTCCATTCCCAATAATCAAAAGCAGACCTTGGAAGGGTCAGGGGCTTTAATTCACAGGCATGAGAACATGGTGCATTGAATCTTGGCACCTTTAGCATACATGAAGACTTTTTACAGTTGAACAATACTTCCTTATTTCTAAAGCACGGTTAAGGAGAGTTATATATAAATTGCATTTACCAGAATCATATTTCTGTCATTCTATTAATAGTCTTTAAAATCATAAGATTTATGAAGGATGATGGAGAGGTTTATTACCTTATTATTCAAAATATCCCATGATATGTAAGTCAGATTTACAATTTGAACATCAAATATTGCTGACTATTCTCTACTCTCATTTCATGCCAGAATAGAGGCTTCCCTGTTACTCTGTTTATTTTTTTTTCTTTTTATGCTTAAAAATTTAATGTATATTGGCTTCCATAAATACTGGGCAATATTCATTCTTATCAGTAAAGTAGTCCACCATAACTTGAGACGAGCAGTTTGCATTTTGAGTGGTATGTGAAATAGTTTCTCCCTTAAATTTATCCTTATTACATAACTGAATTTTTTTTCATTTTTAATTTTTCATTTTCAGTTTTAATTCATACCTGAATAATCTTTTTTGTTGTTCTTTTTTTTTTTATTTTACAATATTATATTGGTTGGTTTTGCCATATATTGACATGAATTCACCCCGGGTTTACAAAAGTTCCCCCTCCTGAACCCCCCTCCCACCTCCCTCCTCCCTTTATCCTCCCTCTGGGTCATCCCCGCACGCCAGCCCCGAACATCCTATAACATGCATCGACCCTGAACTAGTGATTCGTTTCACATATGACAACATACGTGTTTCAATGCCATTCTCCCAAAACATCCCGCCCTCACCCTCTCCCACAGAGTCCCAAAGACTCTTCTATACATCTGTGTCTCTTTTGCTGTCTCGTATACAGGGTTATCATTTGCATCTTTCTAAATTCCATACATATGCGTTAGTATACTGTATTGGTGTTTTTCTTTCTGGCTTACTTCACTCTGTATAATAGGCTCCAGTTTCATCCACCTCATTAGAACTGATTCAAATGCATTCTTTTCAATGGCTGAATAATACTCCATTGTGTATATGTCCCAAAGCTTTCTTATCCATTCGTCTGCAGATGGACATCTAGGTTGCTTCCATGTCCTGGCTATTATAAACAGTGCTGCAATGAACATTGGAGTACATGTGTCTCTTTCAATTCTAGTTTCCTCGGTGTGTATGCCCAGGAGTGTGATTGCTGGATCATATGGCAGCTCTATTTCCAGTTTTTTGAGGAATCTCCACACTGTTTTCCATAGTGGCTGTACTAGTTTGCATTCCCACCAACAGTGTAAGAGGGTTCCTTTCTCTCCACATCCTCTCCAGCATTTATTGCATGTGGACTTTTGGATAGCAGCCATTCTGACAGGTGTGAAATGGTATCTCATTGTGGTTTTGATTTGCATCTCTCTGATTATGAGGGATGTTGAGCATTTTTTCATGTGTTTGTTAGCCATGTTTATGTCTTCTTTGGAGAAATGTCTGTTTAGTTCTTTAGCCCATTTTTTGATTGGGTCATTTATTTTTCTGGAATTGAGCTGCAGGAGCTGCTTGTATATTTTGGAGATTAATCCTTTATCAGTTGCTTCATTTGCTATTATTTTCTCCCATTCTGAATGCTGTCTTTTCACCTTACTTATAGTTTCCTTTGCTGTGCAGAAGCTTTTGGTTTTAATTAGGTCCCATTTGTTTATTTTTGCTTTTATTTCCAATATTCTGGGAGGTGGGTCTTGGAGGACCCTGCTGTGATTTATGTCGGAGAGTGTTTTGCCTACATTCTCCTCTAGGAGTTTTATAGTTTCTGGTCTTACATTTAGCTCTTTAATCCATTTTGAGTTTATTTTTGCGTATGGTATTAGGAAGTGTTCTAGTTTCATTCTTTTACAAGTGGCTGACCGGTTTCCCCAGCACCACTTGTTAAAGAGACTGTCTTTTCTCCATTTTATATTCTTGCCTCCTTTGTCAAAGATAAGGTGTCCATAGGTGCGTGGATTTATCTCTGGGCTTTCTATTTTGTTCCATTGATCTATATTTCTGTCTTTATGCCAGTACCATACTGTCTTGATGACTGTGGCTTTGTAGTAGAGCCTGAAGTCAGGCAGGTTAATTTCCCCAGTTCCATTTTTCTTCCTCAAGATTGCTTTGGCTATTCGAGGTTTTTTGTATTTCCATACAAATTGTGAGATTATTTGTTCTAGTTCTGTGAAAAATATCATTGGTAGCTTGATAGGGATTGTATTGAATATATAAATTACTTTGGGTAGTATACTCATTTTTTCAATATTTATTCTTCCAAAGATGAACATGGTATATTTTTCCATCTATTAGTGTCCTCTTTGATTACTTTCAGTAGTGTTTTATAGTTTTCTATGTACAAGTCTTTTGTTTCCTTAGGTAGATATATCCCTAAGTATTTAATTCTTTTTGTTGCAGCAGTGAATGGAATAGTTTCCTTAATTTCTCTTTCTATTTTCTCATTATTAGTGTATAGGAATGCAAGGGATTTCTGTGTGTTGATTTTATATCCTGCAACGTTACTGTAATCATTGATTAGCTCTAGTAGTTTTCTGGTAGAGTCTCTATGGTTTTCTGTGTAGAGGATCATGTCATCAGCGAACAGTGAAAGTTTTACTTCTTCTTTTCCAATTTGTATTCCTTTTATGTCTTTTTCTGCTCTGATTGCTGTAGCCGAAACTTCCAGAACTATGTTGAATAGCAGTGGTGAGAGTGGGCACCCTTGTCTTGTTCCTGACTTTAGGGGAAATGCTTTCAGTTTTTCACCATTGAGGATAATGTTTGCTGTGGGTTTGTCATATATAGCTTTTATTATGTTGAGGTATGTCCCTTCTATTCCCACTTTCTGGAGGATTTTTATCATAAATGGATGTTGAATTTTGTCGAAGGCTTTCTGTGCATCTATTGAGATAATCATATGATTTTTATTTTTCAGTTTGTTAATGTGGTGTATTACGTTGATTGATTTGCGGATATTGAAGAATCCTTGCATTCCTGGGATAAAGCCCACTTGGTCATGATGTATGATCGTCTTAATGTGTTGTTGGGTTCTGATTGCTAGAATTTTGTTAAGGATTTTTGCATCTATGTTCATCAGTGATATTGGCCTGTAGTTTTCTTTTTTTGTGGAGTCTTTACCAGGTTTTGAGATTAGGGTAATGGTGGCCTCATAGAATGAGTTTGGAAGTTTCCCTTCCTCAGCTATTTTCTGGAAGAGTTTGAGTAGAATAGGTGTTAGCTCTTCTCTAAATTTTTGGTAGAATTCAGCTGTGAAGCCGTCTGGACCTGGGCTTTTGTTTGCTGGAAGATTCCTGATTATAGCCTCTAGTTCCGTGCTTGTGATGGGTCTGTTCAGATTTTCTATTTCTTCCTGGTTCAGTTTTGGAAAGTTGTACTTTTCTAGGAATTTGTCCATTTCTTCCAGGTTATTCATTTTATTGCCATATAATTGCTGATAGTATTCTCTAATAATCCTTTGTATTTCTGTGTTGTCAGTTGTGATCTCTCCATTTTCATTTCTAATTTTATTGATTTGGTTCTTCTCCCTTTGTTTCTTGATGAGTCTGGCTAGTGGTTTGTCAATTTTATTTACCTTCTCAAAGAACCAGCTTTTGGCTTTGTTGATTTTTGCTATGGTTTCTTTTGTTTCTTTTGCTTATATCTCTGCCCTAATTTTTACGATTTCTTTCCTTCTACTGACCCTGGGGTTCTTCATTTCTTCCTTTTCTAGTTGCTTTAGATGTAGAGTTAGGTTATTTAGTTGACGTTTTTCTTGTTTCTTGAGGTGTGCCTGTATTGCTATGAACTTCCCCCTTTGCACTGCTTTTACAGTGTCCCAGAGATTTTGGGTTGTTGTGTTTTCATTTTCATTCATTTCTGTGCATATTTTGATTTCTCTTTTGATTTCTTCTGTGATTTGTTCATTATTCAGCAGCGTGTTGTTCAGCCTCCATATGTTGGCATTTTTAATAGTTTATCTCCCGTAATTGAGATCTAATCTCACTGCATTGTGGTCAGAAAAGATGCTTGGAATGATTTCAATTTTTTTGAATTTACCAAGGCTAGATTTATGGCCCAGAATGTGATCTATCCTGGAAAAGGTTCTGTGTGCGCTTGAGAAAAAGGTGAAATTCATTGTTTTGGGGTGAAATGTCCTATAGATATCTATTAGGTCTAACTGGTGTATTGTATCATTTAAAGTTTGTGTTTCCTTGTTAATTTTCTGTTTAGTTGATCTATCCATAGATGTAAGTGGGGTATTAAAAGCTCCCACTATTGCGTTGTTGTTAATTTCCCCTTTCATACTTGTTAGTAATTGTCTTACATATTGCAGTGCTCCTATGTTGGGTGCATAAATATTTATAATTGTTATATCTTCATCTTGGATTGATCCTTTGATCATTATGTAGTTTCCTTCTTTGTCTCTTTTCACAGCCTTTGTTTTAAAGTCTATTTTATCTGAGATGAGTATTGCTACTCCTGCTTTCTTTTGGTCTCTATTTGCATGGAATACCTTTTTCCAGCCCTTCACTTTCAGTCTGTATGTGTCCCTCGTTTTGAGGTGGGTCTCTTGCAGACAACAAATATGGGGGTCTTGTTTTTGTATCCATTCAGCCAGCCTTTGTCTTTTGGTTGGGGCATTCAACCCATTTATGTTTAAGGTAATTATTGATAAGTACGATCCCGTAGCCATTTTATTTATTGCTTTGGGTTCAAGTTTATTCACCCTTTCTGTGTTTCCTGTCTAGAAAAGATCCTTTAGCATTTGTTGGAGAGCTGGTTTGGTAATGCTGAATTCTCTCAGCTTTTGCTTGTCTGTAAAGCTTTTGATTTCTCCTTCATATTTGAATGAGATCCCTGCTGGGTACAATAGTCTGGGCTGTAGGTTATTTTCTTTCATCACTTTAAGTATGTCTTGCCATTCCCTCCTGGCCTGAAGAGTTTCTGTTGAAAGATCAGCTGTTATCCTTATGGGAATCCCCTTGTGTGTTATTTGCTGTTTTTCCCTTGCTGCTTTTAATATTTTTTGTTGGTGTTTGAACTTTGTTAATTTGATTAATATGTTTCTTGGAGTATTTTGCCTTGGGTTTATCCTGTTGGGGACTCTCTGGGTTTCTTGGACTTGGGTGAATTATTTCTTTCCCTATTTTAGGGAAGTTTTCAACTATTATCTCCTCAAGTATTCTCTCATGGTCTTTCTGTCTTCTTCTTCTGGGATTCCTATGATTCGAATGTTGGAGCGTTTAACATTGTCCCAGAGGTCTCTAATATTGTCCTCATTTCTTTCAATTCGTTTTTCTTTTTTCCTCTCTGTTTCATTTATTTCTACAATTCTATCTTCTAGCTCGCTTATCCTGTCTTCTGCCTCTGTTAATCTACTGTTTGTTCCCTCCAGAGTGTTTCTGATCTCATCTATTGCATTATTCATTGTATATTGACTCTTTTTTATTTCTTCTAAGTCCTTATTAAACCTTTCTTCCATCTTCTCAATCCTTTTCTCCAGGTTATTTATCTGTAACTCCATTTTGCTTTCAAGATTTTGAATCATTTTCACCACCAAAATTCGAAATTCTTTATCAGGTAGATTCCCTATATCTTCCTCTTTTGTTTGTGTTGGTGGGCATTTATCTTGTTCCTTTACTTGCTGGGTATTTCTCTGCCTCTTCATCTTGCTTATATTGCTTTGCTTGGGGTGGCCTTTCCCTCTTCTGGCCATTTGTGGAGTTCTCTTTATTATGTAGTTTCCTCGCTGTGTGTGGGGTTGGACAGGTGACTTGTCAAGGTTCCCTGGTTAGGGAAGCTTGTGTCGGTGTTCTGGTGGGTGGAGCTGGATTTCTTCTCTCTGGAGTGCAGTGAAGTGTCCAGTAATGAGTTATGAGATGTCAGTGGGTTTGGAGTGACTTTGGGCAGCCTGTATATTGAAGCTCAGGGCTAGTTTCCTGTGTTGCTGGAGAATTTGCGTGGTATGTCTTGCTCTGGAACTTGTTGACCCTTGGGTGGTGCTTGGTTTTAGTGTAGGTATGGAGACGTTTGATGAGCTCCTATCGATTAATGTTCCCTGGAGTCAGGAGTTCTCTGGTGTTCTCAGGATTTGGGCTTAAGCCTCTTGCCTCTGGTTTTTAGTCTTATTCTTAGAGTAGCCTCTAGACGTCTCTATCTGTCGTTTCCAAGGTGGTTCCCTCTGTTTTAGCTTCTGTTTGCTGGTCTCTTCAGTGTCTAATTTCGGCGGGTGGACACTTTTTAAGGCTCAGTTGTTCAGTCCTGTTCTGGGAAGGGAGGAACGCTGCAGACGAATATCTCTGGCGTCTGTGGAGAGTGCTCGCAGTTTCTTGGCCACACCGGGTTTGCCCCCACTCACAGTGCATGTGTTGTCCCAGTCTACACTGCACAGGCTCTAGGTTGCTCTGCCAGGAACTGTCCAAGACCGGCGCTGGGTTGTATGCACTTCCCAGGTCTGAGTGGCTCAAGTTCAGGTTCTCAGGTACTCCACAAAGGCGCAGACTTGGTTGGGCCTGCGTTTTGTGCCTTCCCCGGTCCGAGCAGCTCAGGGGACCAGGTGTTTGGCGAGCGCAGTCTCTGTGACTTATAGCCTCCCCAGTCCCTGCCACTCAGTTTTCTGGGTGTACAACTGGTGCACCTTCTCAGGGGGATATCGACCGGCCCGAGCCCAAGAAGTCCTGATTAGCAACAAGCCTGCCTGCAGTTTGTATCAGATGCCTTTCTGGGGCCGCGGTTGCCCGCTCCGGCTCTGGCTGACCTCCCTTCCTGTCTCGGCGGGGGATGGGGGATGGGCCGACCGCAGCCGGCTCGCTCTGCTCAGTCCTTTATTCTGTGAGCGGGGCTGGCCGAGTCTTAGGTTAGAGCTTTCCACCTTTTCGTGGGGAAGCAATCCCAGTCTGCTTTGCTCTCCCCAGTTCTCTCAAATTGTTTTCGCGGCATTCAAGCCCAGTCCTCTCTCTAAGCAGTTCAACCGGCTCCTCCCTGCCCAGCCCCCACTTGCTAATGGCGTATGCAGGCCTCTGCGCTGCTTCTCCACTGGGAGTTACGGTTTGGCGGGAAATCTGTGGGTTTTAAAAAAATCTTAAAAAAAAAAGAGAGTTATGTGGCCCTCTGAGAGTCCAAGGCTCGCCACAGATTCGCCAGTGAGAGTGTTTCCTGGTGTTTGGAAACTTCTCTCTTTTTAAAGCCTCCCTTCCCGGGATGGAGCTCCGTCCTTACTTCTTTTGTCTCTCTTTTTATCTTTTATGTTTTTTCCTA
Organism: Moschus berezovskii; assembly: GCF_049115385.1. NCBI lineage: Eukaryota > Metazoa > Chordata > Mammalia > Artiodactyla > Moschidae > Moschus > Moschus berezovskii. The sequence goes on along the minus strand of NC_142469.1, from coordinate 85,099,464 downwards.
CCTCCTTTCGAAGACAATGGGCTGCTTTTCTGGGTGCCTGACGTCCTCTGCCAGTATTCAGAAGTTGTTTTGTGGACTTTATTCTGCGTTCAAATGTTCTTTTGATGAATTTGTAGGGGAGAGAGTGGTCTCGCCGTCCTATTCCTCCGCCATCTTGTTCCTTCTCCCATACCTTTTCTAGCTATCAGATACCTGAGCTTTGCTTTTCAAAGTCCTTTGTAAAGAAACTATGCTGCTGCTGCTGCTGCTCTATTACCCTGTTTAGTTCAGTTCAGCTCAGTTCAGTCAACTCAGTCATGTTCAACTCTTCGTGACCCCATTGACTGCACCACCCCAGATTTCCCTCTCCATCACAAACTCCCAGAGCTTACTCAAATTCATGTCCATCGAGTTGATGATGCCATCCAGCCATCTCATCCTCTGTCGTCCCCTTCTCCTCCCACCCTCAGTGTTTCCCAGCATCAGGGTCTTTACCAATAAGTTAGTTCTTCGCATCAGATGGCCAAAGTATTGGAGCTTCTGCTTCAGCATTAGTCCTTCCAATGTATATTCAGAACTGATCTCCTTTGGGATTGACTGGTTTGATCTTGCGGTCCAAGGGACTCTCAAGAGTCTTCTCTAACACCACAGTTCAAAAGCATCAATTCTTCAGTGTTCATCTTTCTTTATAGTCCAACTCTCATATCTGTACATGACTACGGGGAAAAACCATGGCTTTGACTAGACACACCTTTGTCAGCGAAGTAACATCTCTTCTATTTAATATGCTGTCTAGGTTGGTCATAGCTTTTCTACCAAGATGTCTTTTTTTTAATTTATTTATTTTAATACGGGGCTAATTATTCTTCCAAGGAGTCTTTTAATTTCATGGCTGCAGTCACCATATGCAGTGATTTTGGAGCCCAAGAAAATAAAGTCTGTCACTGTTTCCATTGTTTCCCCACCTATTTGCCACAAATAGATTTGACAGGACTGGATACCATGATCTTAGTTTTCTGAATGTTGTTTTAAGCCAGCTTTTTCATTCCCCTCTTTCACTTTCATCAAGAGGCTCTTTAGCTTCTCTTCGCTTTCTGCCATAAGGGTGATGTCACACATGCTTAAAGCATTGGCAAATACAGCATTTTCTTTAACCAGCGTTGTCATTCTCCAAATACCTCTGCATTGATTTTTACCACCACGATATGTCATCAAGCATCAAATGCCACTTAGGAATTGTGTGTGTATATGTGTGAAAAAGAGAGCGAAATCAAAGAGGAGACATCATGTTTTATATTATTGCTCCTTTTGTCCAAAGATAGTTCAGCTTTTAGTGTTGTGAAATATTTACATACCAACCAAGATGCAAAACCAACATTGCCACACAGAACAAACCCTTAGATGAGCAGGTATAGTTGCTTTTGTTTGACATGTTGTTATTGATGCGTTTTTATGTCTGTCTTCCTAGCATTTCCCAGGTGACACAATGGTAAAGAATCTGCCTGCCAATGCAGGAGACACAGGAAACCCAGGTTCGATCTTTGAGTCAGGTAGTTCACTTGGAGAAGAAAATGGCAACCCACTCCAGTATTCTTGCCTAGAAAATTCCATGGACAGAGGACCCTTTCCATAGGTTGCAAAGCCTTGGATATGATGTAGTGACTAAACAACAACAACAACTGTTTTCCTACCTTTGTCTCGGGGCATTTGGTATTTTTGCTCAAGTAGAACACCTTCATTTGTCCAATTTATGCAGTAAGAAATTATGGTGGTGGTTTAGTTGCTAAGTCATGTCGAACTCTTGCAACCCCATGGACTGTAGCACAACAGGTTCCTGAGTCCATGGGATTTCCAAGGCAAGAATTCTGGAGTGGGTTGCCATTTCCTTCTTCAGCAGTAAGAAATAGCTACTTATATTAATGACAATCTAGTATTCTTGTACTAAACCTCATATCTTCTAATAAATCACTTTACTTTGATGAGAGGGCCATGTCTTATTCATCTTTGGACCTGCATATACCTCACATATGGCTTCTGGATCAGTGTCATGCTTTAGAAAAACCAGAGGGGTTACATATAAAAACAGTCTCCTAAAGATGATTTTAAAGGGTGTGATTCAATTCAGTTCAATACAATGGTTAGTCATTGAGTGTCTACCAAGAACCAGTGGCACTATACAGTGGACTGTTTTTATATGTCCCCCTCTGGCTTTTTTTAATTAAATTCAGATCATTTGAAGTGAGGATTCAATTGTAGATGGGTGATATTTCCAGCCTTAATTACCAGTGACCTGGATACTTTTGAACTGTGGTGTTGGAGAAGACTCTTGAGAGTCTTTTGGATTGCAAGGAGATCCAACCAGTCCATTCTAAAGGAGATCGATCCTGGGTGTTCATTGGAAGGACTGATGTTAAAGTTGAAACTGCAATACTTGGGCCACCTCATGCGACGAGTTGACTCACTGGAAAAGACTCTGATGCTGGGAAAGGTTGGGGGTGGGAGGAGAAGGGGACGGTGGAGAATGAGATGGCTGGATGGCATCACCGACTCTGTGGACATGAGTTTGAGTGAACTCCGGGAGTTGGTGATGGACAGGGAGGCCTGGCATGCTGTGATTCATGGGTTGCGCAGAGTCAGACACGACTGAGCGACTGAACTGAACTGAACTGAACTCCTATCTATTCATGGTAACTCTGGGCTTTTAATGTCAAGCATGACATTGATCCAGAAGTCATATGTGATCTCTTCTGTTTGGATAAGAGCTTGAACCTATATTGCTTCAGATGACATTATAATGAAACATAAACACATTTTTAGAATGATGTGACTTCATAATCTAGAAATTCTGGCATAGCTTCTGTCTGAGGGACAAAATAGGAAACATCATCCTGAGTATTTTATGTCTAATTGTTCCAACGTTTTTAGTAGGGTAAACTTATGCATGTTTTCCCTAATTATTATTATTTTTTTAAGAAAGATGATATGGAAAAGTTTTATTTGAATTCTTTAAAACTGCAATATTTTTGGTGAAATTTTAAAAATATCTATTAATTTTAATATTTAATCACTGTTGTAGTAATCTTTTATGAATATATGAGATCAGAAGTAAAAATCTGATTATGAATTATAACAATTTATTAACCATTAATAAATTACCATTCATTTGACTGTTTTTCTTTTTTAAAATAATTATCCTTACTACATTTCATAAAACCAATGATATAATAATGAAAATCTAGGATTATTATAGTATTGCTTATAGAATTAAAGTGCAAATTCTAAGGAGCTGATCATTATCAGGTTTTAGATTGTATAACCTAATGGGACTTTAGAAATAAATTACCCTAATACTTTCATTTTATTAATAAAGAAACCAAAGTTATGTATGAGTAAACAATTGTGCCAAATAAATGTTAGTTGATGAGATGATTCAAACTCAAAAACAGACTTTCTTACTTCAGTTTGGGTATTTGAATATGAAATCATGTGGCCTCTTTGACTAATCTTTTCGGGAAATAATTGAGTAGAGTATGAGTATGGGTGCCATTTACAAATATTGAGAGCTACATTCCTGATTTTTGGCAGGTGCAATTAATTACTGTGAATGTAAGCCAAATAATTATATGCATAGCATCAATCCAAACATTTAGTGACAATATAAATACAATGTACTATTTTCAAAATAGCTGGAAGTTAAGAAATAAAAAGCCTCTATCATCATTTAGAATGATGCTAGAAAAGAGCCATGGAAAGGAAACTATTTTGGGGTGACAGTTTGATTTTTAATATCAGAACCAATACTTGAATGTAATATATTATTATTATTATACTTAGTAATTTTACTTCATGCTGCTGCTGCTGCTGCTAAGTCACGTCAGCCGTGTCCGACTCTGTGTGAACCCACTGACGGCAACCCACCAGGCTCCCCCGTCCCTGGGATTCTCCAGGTAAGAACACTGGAGTGGGTTGCCATTTCCTTCTCCAATGTGTGAAAGTGAAGTCACTCAGTCGTGTCCGACCCCTAGCGACCCCACGGACTGCAGCCTACCAGGCTCCTCCATCCATGGGATTTTCTAGGCAAGAGTACTGGAGTGGCTTGCCATTGCCTTTTCTGAATTTTACTTCATAACATATGCAATTTCTTAATATTAATCTTGTTTACTAGAAACATTAAGACTAAATTGACTATAATTATTGAGACCCTACTACAAGCCAAGGATTATTACATCATTCAAGAGATTTATAACAATTCTGTAAAACAATATTTTTGTTCTAATGACTGAATTTTGATGTGGGAGAAATAGAATGAAAATGTAGGTATATGTAACAACTTTTATGAATACAACCACCCTGAATAAATACTTTTGTCTTTCTTCCAATATATATTTCTTCCTCCATGGTCACTTTAGATATTTGGAAAGAAAATGCAAGAGAGGAATTTGCAGTTCAGTTCAGTTCAGTCGTGTCCGACCTTTTGCAACCCCATGAATCGCAGCACGCCAGGCCTCCCTGTCCATCACCAACTCCCGGAGTTCACTCAAACTCATGTTCATAGAGTCGGTGATGCCATCCAGCCATCTCTTCCTCTGTCGTCCCCTTCTCCTCCTGCCCCCAATCCCCGCCAGCATCAAAATCTTTTCCAATGAGTCAACTCTTCACATGAGGTGGCCAAAGTATTGCGGTTTCAGCTTTAGCATCAGTCCTTCCAATGAACAACCAGGACTGATCTCATTTAGAATGGACTGGTTGGAACTCCTTGCAGTCCAATGGACTCTCAAGAGTCTTCTCCAAAACCGCAGTTCAAAAGTATCAATTCTTTGGTGCTCAGCTTCTTCACAGTCCAACTCTCACATCCATACATGACCACTGGAAAAACCATAGCTTTGACTAGACGGACCTTTGTTGGCAAAATAATATCTCTGCTTTTAATATGCTATCTAGGTTGGTCATAACTTTCCTTCCAAGGAGTAAGCATCTTTTTAATTTCATGGCTGCAATCACCATCTGCTGTGATTTTTTTATATAATGTGTGTGAAAGATAGTCACTGGAGCAGGGAATGGCAAACCGCTTCAGTATTCTTGCCTTGAGAACCCCATGAACAGTATGAAAAGGCAAAAAGATAGGACATTGAAAGATGAACTTTCCAGGTTGGTAGGTGCCCAGTATGCTACTGGAGATCAGTGGAGAAATAACTCCAGAAAGAATGAAGAGACAGAGCGAAAGCAAAAACAACACCCAGTTGTGGATGTGACTGGTGATAGAGGCGAAGTTCAATGCTGTAAAGAGCAATATGACATAGGTACCTGGAATGTTAGTTCCATGAATCAAGGTAAAATAGAAATGATCAAAGAGGAGAATGCAAGAGTGAATATCAAAATTTTTAGGAATCAGTGAACTAAAATGGACCAGATTGAGTGAATTTAATTCAGATAACCATTATATCTACTACTGTGAGTAAGAATCCATTAGAAGAAATGGAGTAGCCATCACAGTCAACAAAACAGTCTGAAATTCAGTATTGATGTAACCTGAAAAATGACAGAATGAACTCTGTTCATTTCCAAGGCAAACCATTCAATGTCACAGTAATCCAAGTCTATGCCCAGACTGAAAAAGCTGAAGTTGAACAGTTCTATGAAGACCTACAAGACCTTCTAGAACTAACACCCAAAAAAGATGTCATTTTCATTATAGGGGACTGGAATGCAAAAGTAGGAAGTCAAGAAATACCTGGAGTAACAGGCAAATGTGGCCTTGGAGTACAGAGTGAAGTAAGCAAAGATTACTAGAGTTTTGCCAAGAGAATGCACTGGTCATAGCAAACACCCTCTTAAAAACAACACAAGAGAAGACTCTACACGTGGACATCACCAGATGGCCAACACCGAAATCAGATTCATTATATTCTTTGTAGCCAAAGATGGAGAAGCTCTATACAGTTAGCAAAAACAAGACCAGGAGCTGACTGTGGCTCATATCATGAACTCTAAATTTGGCAAATATTGCCAAATTCAGATAAATTGAAGACGGTAGGGAAAACCACTAGACCATTCAGTTCAGTTCAGTTCAGTCGCTCAGTCGTGTCCGACTCTTTGCGACCCCATGAATCACAGCACACCAGGCCTCCCTGTCCATCACCAACTCCTGGAGTTCACTCAAACTCATGTCCATCGAGTCGGTGATGCCATCCAGCCATCTCATTCTCTGTCGTCCCCGACTCCTCCTGCCCCCAACCTTTCCCAGCATCAGAGTCTTTTGCAGTGAGGTCAACTCGTCGCATGAGGTGGCCAAAGTATTGCAGCTTCAGCTTCAGCATCAGTCCTTCCAATGAACACCCAGGATTGATCTCCTTTAGAATGGACTGATTGGATCTCCTTGCAGTAAAAGGGACTCTCAAGAGTCTTCTGACCTAAATCAAATCCCTTACAATTATACAGTGCAAGTGGTAAATAGAGTCAAGGAATTAGATCTGATAGAGAGCATGCCTGAAGAACTATGGATGGAAGTTCATGGCATTGTACAGGAGGAGCGATCAAGACGACCCAAAGAAAAGAAATGCAAAAATGCAAAATGGCTGTCTGAGGAGGCCTTACAAATAGCTGTGAAAAGAAGAGAAGCAAAAGGCAAAAGAGAGAAGGAATGATATACATGTTTGAATGCAGTGTTCCAAAGAATAGCCAAGAGAGATAAAGCCTTCCTTACTAATCAATGCAAAGAAATAGAGGAAAACAATAGAATGGGAAAGACTAGAGATCTCTTCAAGAAAATTAGAGATACTAAGGGAACATTTCATGCAAAGATGGGCTCAATAAAGGACAGAAATGGTATGGACCTAACAGTAGCAGAAGATATTAAGAAGAGGTGGCAAGAATACACAGAACTATACAAAAAGATCTTCATGACCCAGATAACCATAATGGTGTGATCACTCACCTAGAACCAACATCCTGGAATGCAAAGTCAAGTGGACCTTAGGAAGCATCACTACGAACAAAGCTAGTGGAGGTGATGGAATTCCAGTTGAACTATTTCAAATCCTAAAAGATGACTCTGTGAAAGTGCTACACTCAATATGCCAGCAAAATTGGAATACTCAGCAGTGGCCACAGGACTGGAAAAGGTCAGTTTTCATTCCAATCCCAAAGAAAGGCAATGCCAAAGAATGCTCAAACTACCGCACAATTGCATTCATCTCACACACTAGCAAAGTGATGCTCAAAATTCTCCAAGCCAGGCTTCAAAAGCTGCATGTACCATGAACTTCCAGACGTTCAAGGTGGATTAAGAAAAGACAGAGGAACCAGAGATTCAGTTACCAACATCCATTGAATTATCGAAAAAGTGAGAGCGTTCCAGAAAAATATCTGCTTCTGCTTTATTGACTATCCAAAACCTTTGACTGTGTGGATCATAACAAACTGTGGAAAATTCTTCAAGAGTTGGGAATACCAGACCACCTGACCTGCCTCCTGAGAAATCTGTATGCAGGTCAAGAAGCAAAGAACTGGACATGGAACAACAGACTGGTTCCAAATCAGGAAGGATTATGTCAAGGTTGTACATTGTCCCTCTGCTTATTTAACTTATATGCAGAGTACATCATGAGAAATGCTGGACTGGATGAAGCACAAGCTGGAATTAAGATTGCCAGGAGAAATATCAATAACCGCAGATATGCAGATGACACCACCTTTATGCCAGAAAGCAAAGAAGAACTAAAGAAATTCTTGATGAAAGTGAAAGAGGAGAGTGAAAACACTGGCCTGAAACTCAACATCCAGAAAACTAGATCATGGCATCTGGTCCCATCACTTCATGGCAAATAGATGGGGAAACAATGGGAACAGTGACAGACTTTACATTTGGGGGCTCCAAAATCACTGCAGATGGTGACTCCAGCTATGAAATTAGAAAACACTTGCTCCTTGGAGGAAATTTTATGACCAAATCTAGACAGCATTTTAAAAAGCAGAGACATTACTCTGCCAACAAAGGTCCATGTAGTCAAAGCTTTGGTTTTACCAGTAGTCATGTATGGATGTGAGAGTTTACTATAAAGAAAGTTGAGCACTGAAGACTGATGCTTTTGAACTCTGCTGTTGGATAAGATTCTTGAGAGTCCCTTGGACAGCAAGGATATCCATCCAGTCCATCCTAAAGGAAATCAGTCCTGAATATTCATTGGAAAGATTGATGCTGAAGCTGAAGCTCCAATACTTTGGCCACCTGATGCGAAGAACTGACTCATTGAAAAAGACCCTGATACTGGGAAAGGTTGAAAGCAGGAGGAGGAGAAGATGACAAAGGATGAGATGTTTGGATGGCATCACCGTCTCTATGGACATGAGTTTGAGGGAGCTCTGGGAGTTGGTGCTGGACAGGGAAGCCTGGTGTGGTACAGTCCATGGGGTCAGAGTTGGACATGACTCACGACTGAGTGACTAAACTGAACTGATGAAAATAACAGAGGAGGGAGGAGTGGGTAGGAAAAGCCCTCAGACTGCAGTGCAGGTCTGACACCTGTGGAGAAAGAGAAGACAACTTGGAAGGAAGAGCTAGAGATGGTGGGATAGATGTGAGAATTTCAGAAGCCCAAAGGGACCTCTAAGGCAAAGATTGTCCAGGGAGGCACCTTGCCTGGAGCAGCAATGAGTACGGTCTATCGTGCTTGAATAATGGCTGAAGCTGCCTGAGGACAGTATGTCTTTAGTGACACTATTGCGAGAGTTCCAAAGGCCCTCCACTCCGAGAAGATCAGTTCAGGCAGGACCTCTCTTAAAGGGTGATTACAGAGGTACAGCCCTACAGCCACCATACTCTGTATAAGTTTCTTGGCAGTTCAGATCCTTAGTTCCCTTGACTAAGACAATAATATTATAATTAATTCAAGCTATTAGCAATTGTTTGATAGTAAATATTTACTAGAAAGCCTCTAATAATCGCTTGGTATATAAAAACATTCTAGAAATATTATTTCTATAGAAATAAATAAAGGACATTAAACAATACCAGTCTCAGTACTTTAAATACTCTTTCTACAGATGTATGCTAGATTTTGGATATAAATAAATGGGCATGCTCTTTCAGAATGTATTATTCTAAGTTTGTAATTGGATCTGCCTGAATTCACTCAGGCTAGGGATAACCTTAACCCAGATGCATCAACAAATAAGCATCTATGGCCATCACTAGTACTATGGAACAAATATCATTCTCAAGGGTAATACTATTTTATGTTACCACACTTAATTTAAAAATTCTAAACTAAAGTTCATTGCAATAGTATTGCTCAACTCCCAAGTGAATTGAAGCCTGCTAACTTAGCCAAATGAGATAGATCTTTATTTTCCAATCCTTATCTGGATAATTCAAGCAGAAAATAAAACCAATGAGGAAACACTGAAAGATTGTTTATTTTACAGCTGAGGAGATCAGGGGATGATTAAATTTTAAAACTATTCTGTGTATACAAAGAAAATTGTGAAAAACATAACAGCCGTAGTTTCTCTATCTTCACTAATAATTGAGCAAAGGAAAATTAATGCTTCCATGAGGATCTTTTTTAGATTGTAAGGAAACATATTCTAACTTCAGAAATTTTACACTGCACAATAAATCACTTCAGTTCAGTTGCTCAGTCGTGTCTGACTCTTTGAGACCCCATGAATCACAGCATACCAGGCCTCCCTGTTCATCACCAACTCCTGGAGTTCACTCAAACTCATCTCCATCGAGTCGGTGATACCATCCAGCCTTCTCTGTCATCCCCTTCTCCTCCTGCCCCCAATCCCTCCCAGCATCAGTGTCTTTTCCAGTGAGTCAACTCTTCGCATGAGGTGGCCAAAGTATTGGAGCTTCAGCTTTAGCATCAGTCCTTCCAATGAACACCCAGGACTGATCTCCTTTAGAATCACTTAGGTAGGTAATAAAAGTCTCTTTATATGGATTCTGATTAATATGTTAATTTATTCATATATTTATACAAAATTATTATTTAATTTTTTTGTATATATTATTTAATATTATTTTAGGATTTATAGTGAAAATAGTAAAAAATAAAAGTCTAGATGACAAATAGTGTCCATTCTCTCTACAACTTAAAACCAGCAGTGGCAAGTTAGAGTGACATGCAAAAAAAGCCGAGTAGGAATTTCAAAACTTTGTCACATTGTAAAAGCAACAAATAAGCTGGAAAAACTCTCAGAATTAACTTTTTGGGAGTTTTGGAATCAAAGGAAAAACTTAACCACAGTCAGGGGAATGTTTCATAAAGAGAAAAATGACAATATTAGTAAGAGAGCTCTAGGGCTTTAAATTTACCTGATTGCCACCCCTAAAGTCCAGTTAGCAGCAGACTTGAGATGTCAACCTGCTTTACTGGTGCAAGTTATTGGTAACCAGAGGGAGCAATACAGAACTGATTTTTTTAACCTTTTGCCTGGGTCTCAGAAGTATCATCTCAAGGGCTTGATGTGTTTTATTAGCCACAGAGTTTCCACAGAATGGAGGTAGTTTCCTTCATGGTGTTTGTTGAAAGCATTTAAAGGCAAATGTATTAACCATGGCCACTTGAACCAAAGTATAGTAGTTAGGACAAATAATAAGCTTAGGAATGAAGAGGCTAAGAAGAGGAAACATGGCGAGGAAAGCCTTTGAAGCCCCCAAATATTCTGGGGATCATAGAAGACCCAAAGCAAATGCTCAAGTCTCGATGCATGCTTAGAAAACACCTGAGAAAAACTTAAGATTTTACCTCTGGCTGAACTTCAGGCTGTGTGTGAGCAGGAAGCGAAGGCTAAAATAAAGTTATTAATTTCCTGGCTAGCACTGAAAGAGTGCTCTAACACAGAGCCAATCTGCAATAATATTTTTTTTTTTCTTTTTCTTTCCCTCCTCCTTTTTTTAAAAAAAACTTTGGCTGTAAGTCCTTCAGAAAACCTGTGTCAAATCTCTAGCTGACTACTAATCAAAACGAATAAAGATATCAGAGATCAACAAAATAAAGAATTCAGATATATCATGCTTCGTTCAGACATATTAAAGTTAGTTCAGAAAAACAATGAAAACTACCACAACAAATTGCAAAAACAAACTCTGAGGGAGAGGAAAAATCCGAAAAGAGAGTTACCAAATTATAATATTCAAAATATCTGCCTTTCAACAAAAATTATGAGGCATACATTAAAGCCAAAAGCTTCTTTCCACTCAAAAGAAAAAAAAAAGTGACCATTATTAAGGAAGCCCTAAAATTGGATTTACCTGACAAATAACTTTAAATAATTGTTTTAAATATGATAAGCTAGTGGACACCACGAAAACATCTAAATTAAACCAGAAAAATGATGCCTTTCTAAATGGATAACATCAACTAAGAGATAGAAAATGTTTTACTTAAAGCCAAATCAAAATTCTGGAGGTTAAAAGTACAATAATTGAAAGAAAAATTTCACTAGAGAAGTAGAACAGCAATTTTGAACAGACAGAAGAAAGATTCTGTAAATATGAAGATAGATCATTTAAGATTATTCTCTGGGAGGAACAGAAAGAAAACTGAACAAGACTTAAAGGATCTTGGGGACACCATCAAGTATACCAAAATACATAAAATGGAGTCTTAGAAGGTGAGAAAAGAAAGTGGTCAAAAGAACACTTGAAGAAACCATAGCTAAAACTTTTCAAATTTGATGAAACATAAATCAACGTGTCCAAGAATCTCAACAAATTTCTAGTATGATAAATTCAAAGAGACAAATGCTAAGATATATTGCAAACTGTTGAAAGACAAAGAAAGAAGTGTAAAAGTGGGACATAAATTCACAGAAGTAAATTGTCTCCTAAAACAGATAGATCCTCAATAATACTAAAAACAGATTCTCATCACAAACCATAGAGGACAGAAGGTAATAGAATGATATATTTAGGGTACTGAAAGAAAAAATTTTCTAGCCAAAAATTCTATATGTGACAAAACCTTCAAAAGTGAAGAAGAAATTAAGACAGTCCCATATAAACAAAAACAGGGAACCCAGCACTAATAAAACTGTCCTCTGCGGTTGCTGCTGCCAAGTCGCGTCAGTCGTGTCCAACTCTGTGCGACCCCATAGACAGCAGCCCACCAGGCTCCTCTGTCCCTGGGATTCTCCAGGTAAGAATACTGGAGTGGGTTGCCATTTCCTTCTCCTCTAGGAAATGCTAAAGGGAGTCCTCAGGACAGTGCGGGAGACTATAAAGTAATTCAAAGCTATTTAAAGAAATAAATACACTTGTAAAGATAACTACATAGGTAAAATATAATCCAACATCAGTGTATTTTTGGTTTGTAAATCTTCATTTAATTCTATATGATTTAAAAGACAAATGCATAAAAAAATAATTTAAATCTATTTGATGAACACACAATGTATAAAACTATAATTTGTGACAACAGTGTGGTAGGATGGAATTACATAGAAGCAAATTTGTGTATTATTGAAATTACGTTGGTATTAATTGGAACTAAACTAAATCAAGATATTAATTGCAATCATCAGAGTAAAACTAAGAAAATAACTTTCACTTTAAAAAGTAAAAGAGTCCTCTGAATAGACATTTCTCTAAAAGAAAATATGTGAAATGTCCAGTAGGCACTTGAAATGGTGCTTAATATTTCATTAGCCGTTAGAGAAAAACAAATTAAAACCATGATATACCACTTAATTCATACTAAGATGGTGATAATAATAGATATTAAAATAATATTAGAAATAAAAGTAGGGATATTGTTATTGGCCTCAGACAAAAAGTTTGGTTATAAGAGAACATTGTGAACATATCAACAAATTAGATAATCTAGATGAAATGAGCATATTTCTAGAAAAACAAAGCTACCAAAACAGACTCAAGAACAAATAGAAAATTCGAATAGATGAAAAACAAGCAAAGAGATTGCATCAATAATCAAAAACTCTTCACACACACACAAAAAAGGTCTAGGACAAGAGGGAATCATTGGTTCAGCTCAGTTCAGTTCAGTCGCTCAGTCATGTCTGACTCCTTGTGACCCCATGAACCGCAGCACACCAGGCCTCCCTGTCCATCACCAACTCCTGGAGTTGACTCAAACTCATGTCCATTGAGTCGGTGATGCAATCTAAACATCTCATTCTCTGTCATCCCCTTCTCCTCTTGCCTTCAATCTTTCCCAGCATCAGGGTCTTTCAAATGAACCAGCTCTTTGCATCAGGTGACCAAAATACTGGAGTTTCACCTTCGACATCAGTCCTTACTAGAATGAACACCCAGGACTGATCTCCTTTAGGATGGACTGGTTGGATCTCATTTCAGTCCAAAGGATTCTCAAGAGTCTTCTCCAGCACCACAGTTCAAATGCATCAATTCTTTGGCGCTCAGCTTTCTTTATAGTACAGCTCTCACATCTGTACATGACTACTGGAAAAACCATAGCCTTGACTAGATGGACCTTTGTCGGCAAAGTAATGTCTCTGCTTTTTAATATGCTGTCTAGGTTGGTCATAACTTTACTGCCAAGGAGTAAGCATCTTTTAATTTCATGGCTGCAATCACCATCTGCAGTGATTTTGGATCCCAGAAAAATAAAGTCAGCCACTGTTTCCACTGTTTCCCCATCTATTTGCCTTGAAGTGATGGGACTGGATGCCATGATCTTAGTCTTCTGAATGTTGAGCTTTACACCAACTTTTTCACTCTCCTCTTTCACTTTCATCAAGAGGCTCTTTAGTTCCTCTTCACTTTCTGCCATAAGGGTGGTGTCATCTGCATATCTGAGGTTATGAATATTTCTCCCAGCAATCTTGTTTCTAGCTTGGGCTTCATCCAGCCCAGCAATTCTCATGATGTACTCTGCATATAAATTAAATAAGCAGGGTGACAGTATACAGCCTTGATGTACTCCTTTTCCTATTTGGAACCAGTCTATTGTCTCATGTTCAGTTCTAATTGCTGCTTCCTGACCTGCACACAGGTTTCTCAAGAGGCAGGTCAGGTGGTCTGGTATTCCCATCTCTTTCAGAATTTTCCACAGTTTATTGTGATCCACACAGTTAAAGGCTTTGGCATAGTCAATAAAGCAGAAATAGATGTTTTTCTGAAACTCTCTTGCTTTCTCCATGATCCAGTGGATGTTGGCAATTTCATCTCTGGTTCCTCTGCCTTTTCTAAAACCATCTTGAACATCTGGAAGTTCACAGTTCACGTATTGCTGAAGCCTGGCTTGGAGAATTTTGAGCATGACTTTACTAGCGTGTGAAATGAGTGCAATTGTGCGGTAGTTTGAGCATTCTTTGGCATTGCCTTTCTTTGGGATTGGAATGAAAACTGACCTTTTCCAGTCCTGTGGCCACTGCTTAGTTTTCCAAATTTGCTGGCATATTGAGTGCAGCACTTTCACAGCATCATCTTTTAGGATTTGAAACAGCTCAACTGGAATTCCATCACCTCCACTAGCTTTATTTGTAGTGATGCTTCCTAAGGCCCACTTGACTTCACTTTCCAGGATGTCTGGCTCTAGGTGAGTGATCACTCCATCATGATTATCTGGGTCATAAACATCTTTTTTTTTTACAGTTTTTCTGTGCATTCTTACTACCTCTTCTTAATATCTTCTGCTTCTGTTAGGTCCCTACCATATCTGTCCTTTACTGAGCCCATCTTTGCATGAATCATTGGTTAGTTCTACCAAATATTTAAAGAAAAATTGACACAGATTTACGAGAGTAAGGGACTTTTCCTAACTTGTTCTGTGAGGCCAGTATTACATTCATACAGAAGGTAGACAAAGGTATCACAAGAAACAAGAAACACAGAACACTACTTCTAATGAATACAGATTCAAAATACTCAATAAAATACTATCAAAGTGAACCAAGCAGCATAATAAAAGATTTATACACCATGACCAGTTGGGACTTATCCCAAAATTGCAAAGTTTATTCAACATGAAAATCAATCAATTGAATATATCACATTAATAGAAAGGACAAAAACCACATGATTATGTCAACTGATGCAGCAAAGCAACTGAAAATAATCCAGCACCCATAAGGATCTGTCATAATATGTAAGGCATACTTAAAACTCAACAACAAAAAGACAAACAATTCAGTTTTAAAAAGTGAAAAAATGTTATGAATAGACATTTCTCTAAAAAATATATGTGAAATGTCCAGTAGGCACTTGAAATAGTGCTTAATATTATCAGCCATTAGAGAAATGTAAATTAAAACCATGAGATATCACTCCATTCATACTAAGATGGTGATAGTAAAATAACAGAAATAAAAATACAAAATAAATGTATTGGCTAACATGCGGAGAAATTGAAATTCTCACCCAGTGCTGATAGGAATTTAAAATGGCATGGCCACTATGGAGAAGAACTGGAGATTCTTCAAAAGTTAAACATATTATTACAGTAAAACCTGTAGTTCTCTTCTTCATAGTATATTCAAAAGAATTTAAAACAGACATTCAAACAAAAACTTTTACACAAATGTTCATAGCAGCCCTATTCAAGAGTCTAAAAGGTGAAAATGACTCAAATGTCCATCAGCTGATGAACGGATAAACAAAATATAGCATATTCATATGTTAGAACATTTTCAACCATGAAGAGGAATGAAGCAATGATATATGCTACCACATGAATGGACCTCAGAAACATGCTAACTGAAAGAACACAAACACAAAATGCCAAATGTTATGAGATTCCATGTGTATGGTGTATCTAGAAAAGACAGATTCGTAGAGACAAAAGGCAGACTAATTGTTGCCAGAGGCTGAGTTAGTGGGAAATGAGGAGTGACCATTTAATAGTTGCTGAGTTCTGGAGGTGGGGAGAAATGGAGAGTCACTACTTAATGGGTAAAGAGTTCCCTTCAGAGTGATGAAAATATTCTGAAACTAGATAGTGGAGAAGTGGTACAACATTATAAACACACTAAAAGCCTCTGAATCGTGTACTTTGAAATGGTGACTTTTTTTAAGATTTTTTTTGATGTGGACCATTTTTAAAGTCTTTATTGAATTTGTTACAATTTTGCTTCTCTGTTTTATGTTTTGGTTTTTTGGCTATGAGTCTGGGATCTTAGCTCCCCCACCAGGGATCAAACCTACATCCCTAACACTAAAAGACCAAGTCTTAGCCTCTGGACCTCCAAGGGAGTCCTAGTGAATTTTATTTCAAGCTGAAAAAGTATAAATTAATGGCAGCACAAACTGATTCTAGAATAGATATCCTACAGCAGTATGTAATTCCTACCAAAGACACTAGGCATGAAACCATCTTTAAAAATGCGTAGTCAGAGAGTTCCATGAACTTTAGAAGGGGAAAAGATTATTAGAAGAATCAAATCTTCCTCTAGACTTTGAAAAAGCTTGATGGAGGATGTAGCTAAGTGAAGCTTGAATGGGCCTCTAGGAAGGGGGATATTCCCCTGCATGGGGTGACTTAGCTAGGCTAGGACCTGAAAGGAGAATCAATTTCTGAAACATAAATGGCAAAAAGGTAACTTAAAAGTCAAACACAGCCATAGGAAAAAAGTTGTTCAGTGCACACAGTTATCTAAAAATGGGAAAACTCTTAAAATCTGGATTTTGAACTTCTCTTAAAAATAAATAAAAAATAGCAATGGACTCTCTATTTTTACACATTACAAATTGATTATAGAAATGCAATAATGGATTTTTCACAAGGAGCCTGAAAACTCTCAGCTACATTGCTTACATTCTAGGCATTTAAATTTGAAACACAAGATAAAAAATTTTCATTTCTCTTGGCTTTTATAGAATCATAATTTTTAAATAAGGATCTTAGATAATCACTTCAAAATTTTAAGTCATTGTGTATCCCATAGAACCCAAGTTACTCTGTGTTATAGACATCAGTTTTAATTTTACAGTCAAGCCATTTAACTCTCCTTATGAAATGAGCAGATTTATTCTCTCATAATCTCATTTTAGGATTTTATAGACCAAATGGGGTCCATGTCCTAGGAAATGTTAATGTGGAAAGGATTTATTCAGAAATATGAATTTCTTCTGTTTAAAAAACAGAATTTAAAGGAAAGATATCTTTTTTTCTATCAGTTTTATAATAGAACCCCAGCATATTTTTCCACCTTCAAAATATCCCAGTTCTATGTATTTGTAGCTGGATATATTTTTGTTCTGACACAGCTGGAAAAAGGTTCAATTTAGCAATTTAGATTTAACAAACAATTTGTGCATAATATGGCCCATTTGCTTTTGGTGTTGTTTCATCATGATTTTAGAGCCAAAAATACTGCAATATAAAAATCAGCAATTGAGTGTGTGCATTGACTCTGATGAACTGAATTTTCAATGGTGTTTTGTTTAAAATATTATCCAGTCTGCTTAGAATGTATAATTTCAAAAATGTCATGGCTTAAAAGGTAAGATGCCCCTCACTGTGTCTAATTTCCATTACAAATCAAGAGGACACAAGCTGTGAGATCACACACAGCCTATGTGAGAAGAACTTAACCCTCCGACCCACCCAGCTCTCCTCCATCCTTCAGAACACTGAACCAAGGCTGTGCCTGATAAATTTATACCTTAATTTGTTTTAAGATTGTAAGCCTAGATTTTATTCAAAATTCTTGAATGTGAAGCAAATTATACTGTACCCTCCAAGATATATAAAAGAAAGAGCAAGACTCAATTGCCCTAAAATGAAACTGTGTGGACTTTTGCAGGATTTCTGGTGTGATCAATGACTACAAAGAAGAATTACCTTGTTCAAGTTCAGTTCATCACTAGCAGAGATTATAACACACACTCACCTGTGTGAGGAAAAGTAGTCTCAGAATCAAGAGGTCCTGCCTAGAGCTTCTGGTGGATATTTTCAGATTAAAAAACCATGTGCTTTTGGAGCACTTGCTTTCTTGCTCTTAGGATGAGTGTTCTGGTGCTTCCCTGATTATTGTCCTGCCTGATTTACTAAAGAAACTGGGTGTGCACTGTCCTGTAATTCACTCAAGGCTAAACTCCACTCAATGTATTTACCCTGATTTTACAGTTGATGGAACAAGATTTTTCCTTTCATTCATCTATCCATTTATCTACCCACCCTTTCATCCATCAGTTGTCATGTTCTAAGCCTCTACTGTGTGCTGGACTAAGTTGTTGAGCAAGTGAAGCTATTAAATAAAGTCTTGGTAAGTGCCTTCTGAGGATTTATAGAAAATGAAGGAAAATGAAACATGAAACATTAAAAACATAATCATATTCAGTGAGGTAAATACAATAGTTAAATGATGCCCAGAATTTTATAAAGATTCAGATGTTGAAAAGTGGCTTATGGGGAAGAGGTAAAGGAAGACTTCACAAACAAGGATGTGTATAAAATAAGCCTTAAGTAATAGGTTTGACGCTTACTCCTTGGAAGGAAAGTTATGACCAACCTAGACATCATATTAAAAAGCAGAGACATTACTTTGCCAACAAAGGTCAGTCTAGTCAAGGCTATGGTTTTTCCCGTGGTCATATATTGATGTGAGAGTTGGACTGTGAAGAAAGCTGAGCACCGAAGAATTGATGCTTTTGAACTACGGTGCTGGAGAAGACTCTTGAGAGTTCCTTGGACTGCAAGGACATCCAACCAGTCCATTCTAAAGGAGACCAGTCCTGGGTGTTCATTGGAAGGACTGATGCTAAAGCTGAAACTGCAATACTTTGGCCACCTCATGCGACGAGTTGACTCACTGGAAAAGACTCTGATGCTGGGAGGGATTGGGGGTGGGAGGAGATGGGGACGACAGAGAATGAGATGGCTGGATGGCATCACCGACTTGATGGACATGAGTTTGAGTGAACTCCGGGAGTTGGTGATGGACAGGGAGGCCTGGTGTGCTGTTATTCATGAGGTCGCAAAGAGTCGGACATGACTGAACAACTGAACTGAACTGAAGTGAACTGAATAGGATTAACCAGGTAAAAAAGACAGTGAAGATAAGGGCTGAAAAGGGGTAAAGAAGAAAAGTATTATCATCAAGGAGGTTGCTAGCTAAAGACACAAGGATGAGAAGCAACATACAGTGTACAGGGGACCATAGCCTTCCACACGGTGCTGTTTAAGAGCATGAGCCAGAAATCATGAGAAATGAGGATGTAGGTATGAAAAGTTCAAATCAGATATCTGCAGGCTGATATTTGCAATCCCATGCTGTCCCTGGGGTAGCTTCTGCACATTACACATATGTATTGGTTTTCTTTCATATTGTGAACATTATCTTAAGTATTATTTCCCATACTTCCTTGATGAAAAGAATCAGCTGAAGTTGTAGAAAAAGTCCATGTTATGAGACTCCTCTGTTTGAAAGCCTGATACAATATTTTCTGGGAGGACACAGGTCTCTGGATTGTTAACAAGTCTCTTATGATCAGATTTGTTTGGAAAATACTCACTTTAGTAGAAATTTCTTTAGAAACAGAACAAGTCAAAATTGTATGTATTGTAATTGTTTTATTATTTTTTTAATTGGAGGCTAATTACTTTACAATATTATATTGGTTGGTTTTGCCATACATTGACATGAATCTGCCCCGGGTGTACATGTGTTCCCCATCTGGAACCCCCCCCCACCTCCCTCCCCATCCCATCCCTCTGGGTCATCCCAGTGCAGCAGCCCAGAGCATCCTGTCTCATGCATCGAACCTGGACTGGCGATTCATTCCACATATGATAATATACATGTTTCAATGCCATTCAGACTCAAATACATTGCAATCAGTATTCTAATAAATGTAATTTTTTAGTATGCCATAGTCAAGGCAAGATTTAAATTAGCTGTTTCAGAATTATATCAAACCACTTTATGGCATTGAATAAACCCTGAATTAATTAACCATAAAACACTGATTAGTTTCATCCTACATTTTCTTTTTAAAAGGGAAAGTCTTAAAATACAAAGAAATGATAATTTTATCATTTTATAAATTCCAAAGATTAGTTTTCATGTCCACTCTAATTTGTGTGATAATGACATTCTGTCAACCTTAATTTTTACCCTGAATTTTCAGTTGGCTATGGTATATGTATCCACATTTCTCTTCATGCTTTGCTAGGAATTTCTAAAATAGGTGACATTTTAATCCAGAGGTGATGGAGAAAATATATCTGTGATATAAGCTGTGTGATACATTCATATAGCTCCCAGAGTACCTTGCAATTCATCTACATGACAGCTGTTATTGAAGCTTAAGATCATTAGCACAGGAAACTTGGCAAGGACATAGGACTGGGTTATAAATATTGGCTTCAGATGTCATTTTAGGACAGAGTTAAATTCTCTCAGGAAGTAGTAGCAAGGATTATGTGAGAAATCTCAGTTGAATCCAAAGTTTCTTGTGAGATTAATGCATTAGACCAAAGGAAAGCATAAAATAAACTTGAATTCAAGTTGTTTTTGAATTTAAAAAAGCTTTTGTAGGGAAGATGAAGGGTTTAATTTTTTTTTAACTTACCATGTTTTTATATGAGGCAAGGTACTTGAGTTCTCTAAGATTCATTTTCTTCCTGAGTAAAATTTGAATAGATGGAGCTTACTTGTTTTTTGTTCATTTATTTTGCTTACCATCTAAGCCTTTCTTTTCCTTTTTTTTTTTTACCCTTTTCTTCATTTTTTTTCCTCACCTTCTCCTCTTCTTAGTCTATAATTATTAGTATCATCATCATTTTTACACAATGCCTGACATATTCCAATTATTTGAGTCTTTTAAAAGATTGTCTTTTAGCTACTAAAGTAGTTCTATGTAGTCAAAAAATCATATATTCACTTTCCCAAGGATGTACATTTTGAATATTAAACTTATTAAAACATCCAATTTAAAAATGATTAGAAGATCGTAATAAATTTACATGCATCCTGACAAGCCAAAAATTAAATTGATGAAAATAAGAAGACAAAGAATGAGATGAAGTCAATTACAAGTTGCTACACTAATGAATGCCACCACATGATACACAAGAATTTAGGCTGCAAAATGGCTGTCCTTTTCCTACAAGTTAATGCATATAATAAAAAGAACAGTAAATAATAAAATATTAACATGATATTAACATCAAAAAGAGGACAAAATTGTTTTATAATTTACAGAATTGGCAAGATTGTATCACATAAAGAAGAACAGCAGTGGAGAACAACTCTTAGTGGTAAAAAGAGAGAGTCCTTCAGTCCCCATGAGGTGAGTACTGATTAATAGGAAGGGCAACGGTCTTGGCATTCTTTCAATAAATGTACAAGTTCCAAAAACCTCTGACTATAAAGTATTTTGAACTTGGGCATTGGCATAGGCCAAATTAAGGATCAACAAAAGCCATTCTATGACTGATCAAATAAATGTGGTCCCACTGTGAGCATCTATGATGTTCTGATTTGGTATAAGAAAAAGTTTTAGAATGTCTTAAAGAGATGGCTTTATGGCATATTTTTTTCAATCTTCAATGAATTCTACAGACCCAAGTAAAAGTTATGGGGCAGTAATTTAGCATTACGTTCTGATTAGTAGTTAGATAATGGAGATAATACATTGTCAATTTAATGCATACTATTATGGTAGTCATAGAACTGACATTTCAATGTGAACAGTTAGGAAATAACTGGAACATCTCTCTAGTTAGAGACCTCATTCCATTTCTACACAGGTATAGACAAAAATGCTGAAGCTGAAGCTCCAATACTTTGGCCACCTCATGCAACGAGTTGACTCACTGGAAAAGAGTCTGATGCTGGGAGGGATTGGGGGTGGGAGGAGACAGGGATGACAGAGAATGAGATGGCTGGATGGCATCACCAACTCGATGGACATGAGTTTGAGTGAACTCCGGGAGTTGGTGATGGACAGGGAGGCCTGGCGTGCTGTGATTCATGGGGTTGCAAAGACTCGGACACGACTGAGGGACTGAACTGAACTGAACTGAACTGATAGACAAAAAAGACACACTTTGTCAGAGTGGATGTTTTCCTCACAAACAAACAAAAATCCAACTTTGCTTTGACACACAGAAAAAAAATGGCTTGTGACGTTTACTATCAATCTAATATTAATTTTGTTATAAAGGAAAGCATAGATTTAAAAATTCATTCTAATTTATATCACTTCAATAATTATTTATCTAAAGAAATAACACACCCTACTGTGTATATAACTATTTAGTAAAACCTTTGCAAAATGCATCTGACAGTTCTCATGGTCTTGCCATATCTGTTTAAATATGCTGATATTCATCAGTTCAATTCAGTCGCTCAGTTGTGTCCAACTCTTGGCAACCCCATGAATTGCAGCACGCCAGGCCTCCCGGTCTATTACCAACTCCCGGAGTTCACTCAAACTCATGTCCATCGAGTCGGTGATGCCATCCAGCCATCTCATCCTCTGTCGTCCGATTCAACATTATCACACTTTTTTTGAGAAAGTGACACAATATTATGTAAAGTTGGGGGACTGAAAATAAAGAGATCTGTGTTCTATTCCCAGAACTGACATTAACTGTATAACTACCATCATCTTTGTCTAAGTTTTTCCTTTGATAAATGAGAGATTGGTAAGAGATAAATTCAAAGGCTTATTCCACCTACAAATTCTGATGAGTTTTCATTCACTTTAACATTTAAGTAGCTGTACTTCACACATTTCAAAATTTTATTGAATTTTTAAAATAGGCAGATACAAATGCTTTTATAAAGTTTTCACTGAATACAAACGGTAATTGTCTCTTCACAAAGGAAAGAAGTAATGACTCAATCAACAAATCATTAAATGACTACAAACAAGCATCCATAGGTTACATTAACAAGCAAAAGTGAAAGTGAAAGTCTCTCAGTCCTATCTGACTCTTTGTGACCCCATGGACTATACAGTCCAAGGAATTCTCCAGGCCAGAATACTGGAGTGGGTACCCTTTCCCTTATCCAGGGGATCTTCCCAACCCAGAGATCGAACCCAGTTCTCCAGCATTGGAGGTGAATTCTTTACCATCTGAGCCACAAGGGAAACCCGTTAAAAAGCAAGTTGAATAACAAAAATTACTCACATACCTAAGACATACATCATAAGCCTCATCTTGGAGAGATAAAAATTAATGACAAGAAGATTTAAGTAAATTTCAAAGGTGATATATCCAGTAAGATAGAGTGGGAGTTTTGATTTTTGGATTACAACAATTAAGATATTTTTTCCACCAAAGAAAACCTATTGATGACATGGACAGATATTAGGGTTATGGAAGATACAGAGATGATAGAAGAGAAATAGATAGATATAGATAGATATCTATAGAACTAGGTAGATGATGGAAATCCAAAAGACATTCTGAAGAGCAAATCAATAACATTAAATGATTTATTCAGTTCAGTCACTCAGTTGTGTCCAACTTTTTGTAACCCCATGACTGCAGCACAGCAGTCTTTGTTGTCCATCACCAAATCCCAGAGCTCACTCAAACTCATATCCATTGGGGTGGTGATGCCAACCAACTAATTTATCCTCTGTTGTCCCCTACTCCTCCTGCATTCAATCTTTCCCAGCATCAGGGTCTGTTCAAATGAGTCAGTTCTTCGTATCAGGTGGCCAAAGTATTGGAGTTTGAGCTTCAACATCAGTCCTTCCAATAAATATTCAGGACTGATTTCCTTTAGGATGCACTGATTGTATCTCCTTGCAGCCCAAGGGACTCTCTAGGGTCTTCTCCAACACCACAGTACAAAAGCATCAATTCATTGGCACTCAACTTTCTTTATAATCTAATTCTTGCATGCATACATGACTACTGGAAAAACCATAGCCTTGACTAGATGGACTTTGGTTGAAAAAGTAATGTCTCTGCTTTTTAATATGCTGTCTAGGTTGGTTACAACTTTTCTTCTAAGGAATAAGTATCTTTTAAATTCAAGGCTGCAGTCACCATCTGCAGTGATTTTGGAGCCCAAGAAAATAAAGTCTGACACTGTTTCCCCATCTATTTCCCATGAAGTGATGGGACCAGATGCCATCACCTTAATTTTCTGAAAGTTGAAATTTAAGCCAACTTTTTCATCTCCTCTTTCACTTTCATCAAGAGGCTCTTTAGTGCTTCTTCACTTTGTGCCATAAGGGTGGTGTCATCTGCATATCTGAGGTTATTGATATTTCTCCCAGCAATCTTGATTCCAGCTTGTGCTTCCTCCAGCCCACTGTTTCTCATGATGCACTCTGCAGATAAGTTAAATAAGCAGGGTGACAATATACAGCCTTGACATACTCCTTTTCCTATTTGGAACCAGTCTGTTGTCCCATGTCCAGTTCTAACTGTTGCCTCCTGACCTGCATAATGATTTCTCAGGAGGCAGGTCAGGTGGTCTAGTAGTCCCATCTCTTTCAGAAGTTTCCACAGTTTGTGGTGATCCACCCAGTCAAAGACTTTGGTATAGTCAAAAAGCAGAAATAGATGTTTTTCTGGAACTTTCTTTCTTTTTTGATGATCCCAAGGATGGTGGCAATTTGATCTCTGGTTCCTCTGCCTTTTCTAAAACCAGCCTGAACATCTAGAAATTCACAGTTTACATAAAGCTGAAGCCTGGCTTGGAGACTTTTGAGCATTACTTTACTAGCATGTGAGATGAGTGCAATTGTGAGGTAGTTTGAGCATTCTTTGGCATTGCCTTTCTTTGGGATTGGAATGAAAACTGACCTTTTCCAGATCTGTGGCCACTGCTGAGTTTTCCAAATTTGCTGGCATATTGAGTGCCACTTTCACAGCATCATCTTTTAAGATTTGAAATAGCTCGACCGGAATTCCATCACATTCACTAGTTTTGTTCGTAATGAAACTTCCTAAGGCCCACTTGACTTCACATACCAGGATGTCTGGCTCTAGGAGAATGATCACACTATCATGATTATCTGGGTCATGAAGGTCTTTTTTGTTCAGTTCTTCTGTGTATTCTTGCCACCTCTTGTTAATAGCTTCTGTTTCTGTTAGTTTCATACAATTTCTGTCTTTTATTGAGCCCATCTTTACATGAAATATTCCCTTGGAATCTCTAATTTTCTTTAAGCCATCTCTAATCTTTCCCATTCTATTGTTTTCCTTTATTTCTTTGCAGTAATCACTGAGGAAGCCTTTCTTATCTCTCCTTGCTATTCTTTGGAACTTTGCATTCAAATGGGTATATCTTTCCTTTTCTCCTTTGTTTTTCGCTTCTCTTCTTTTCTCAGCTATTTGTAAGGCCTCAGACAGTTATTGTGCTTTTTTGCATTTCTTTTTCTTGGGGATGGTTTGAGCCCAATCTCCTGTACAATGTCGTGAACCTCCATCCATAGTTCATCAGACAGTCTGTCTATCAGATCTAGTGCCTTGAATCTATTTGTCACTTCCACTGTATAATCGTAAGGGATTTGATTTATTTAGGTCATATCTGAATGGTCTAGTGGTTTTGCCTACTTTCTTCAAGTTAAGTCTGAATTTGGCAACAAGGAGTTCATGGTCTGAGCCACAGTCAGCTCCCAGTCTTGTTTATGCTGACTGTATACAGCTTCTCCATCTTTGGTTGCCAAGAATATAATCAATCTGATTTCGGTGTTGGCCATCTGGTGATGTCCATGTGTAGAGTCTTCTCTTGTGTTCTTGGAAGATGGTGTTTGCTCTGACCAATGTGCTCTCTGGCAAAACTCTATATGCCTTTGCCCTGCTTCATTCTGTACTCCAAGGCCAAATTTGCCTGTTACTCCAGGTATTTCTTGACATCCTACTAATGAAAAGGACATTTTTGGGGGGTGTCTAAAAGATCTTATAAGTCTTCATAGAACCATTCAACTTCAGCTTCTTCAGCGTTACTGATCAGGGCATAGACTTGGATTACCATGATATGGAATGGTTTGCCTTGGAAATGAACAGAGATCATTCTGTCATTTTTGAGATTGTATCCAAGTACTGCATTTTGGACTCTTTGGTTGACTGTGATTGCTACTCCATTTCTTCTAAGGGATTCCTGCCCCCAGTAGTAGATATAATGGTCATCTGAGTTAAATTCACCCATTCCAGTCCATTTTAGTTCACTGCTTCCTTAAATGTTGATGTCCTTGTAATCTCCTGTTTGATCACTTTCAATTTGCCTTGATTTGTGGGTCTATCATTCCATGTTCCTATGCAATATTGCTCTTTACAGCATCAGGCTTTCCTTCCATCAGAAGGCACATCCACAGCTGGGTGCTGTTTTTGCTTTGGCTCCCTGTCTTTGTTCTTTCTGGAGTTATTTCTCCACTGATCTCCAGTAGCATATTGGGCACCTACCAACCTGGTGAGGTCATCTTTCAGTGTCCTATCTTTTTGCCTTTTCATACTGAGCAGGGGCTCTCAAGGGAAGAATACTGAAGTGGTTTGCCATTTCCTTCTCCAGTGGACCACGTTTTTAAAACTCCCCACGATGACCCGTCCTTCTTGTGTGGCCCTACAAGGCATGGCTCATAGTTTCTTTGAGTTCGACAAGGCTGTGGTCCATGTGATTATGAAAAGTAAAAGTGAAGTTGCTCAGTCATGTCCGACTCTTTGTGAACTGTAAGCCCACCAGGCTCCTTCATACACGGGATTTTCCAGGCAAGAACACTGGAGTAGGTTGCCATTTCCCACTCCAGGGGGATCTTCCTGACCTGAGGATTGAACTCGTGTCTCCTGCATTGTAGGCAGATGCTTTACCATCTGAGCCACCAATGATAAATTTAATCAAAACTCTTAAATGAAGATTACATTCATTTTTTTCAAAGAACAAACATATTAATATATTAAGAAGCACAAATAAAGTCACTAGTTTGCTAAAAATACTTAAAAACAAAAAGTTCTGAAAGATGAAGATACTCAGTTTAATTACAAGCACCCATCTTGAGAAACTCAGTGCATCATATTTAGTTTGATATTATTATGCAAAGAACCACAAATGCCATTTTTAGTTTTTTGTGTCATTGAAATTTTTGAAAATTGTCAGGTGCACTTAAAAATAGACATTAGAAATAATAGAGGTGCTTCTCCCCTATGTACCACTAAAATAGGACTTTTAAGAACAATAGGAGATAAGATGCAATTGTTCTCCTTATAGCTCTGTGAGTTTCTTCTGTTTTATTTGCAGATATCGTTTCCTTGATGCCCCTTAAATTTTACTTGTCTCCTTGTCCATATTCTCTTAGGACACTACTTAATCTCCTTCATGATCACATCACTTACACTATCTTAGCTGTGACCTCAATCCTGATTATTCTTAAGTGTGTGTCTTCTGAGTCTTGGCCCCATGTAAGTGATACTGCATCTCCCCTGGATGTCTTCCAGGTACCTTAAACTCAGCATGTCCATTGGAGAAGACAGCATCTATAGACCTTGTTGAGGTCCTTATTGGAAGTAACAGTCACAACTCCACCATGCAAGTGCCCTATTTCACCTGTCAGTTGTGGTGTCTGCCTCTTTTGCTGCTGCTGCTGCTGCTAAGTTGCTTCGGTCGTGTCCGACTCTGTGTGACCCAATAGACGGCAGCTGACCAGGCTCTGCCGTCCCTGGGATTCTCCAGGCAAGAACACTGGAGTGGGTTGCCATTTCCTTCTCCAATGTGTGAAAGTGAAAAGTGAAAGTGAAGTCGTTCAGTCGTGTCTGACTTGTAGCAACCCCATGGACTGCAGCCTACCAGGCTCTTCTGTCCATGAGCTTTTCTAGGCAAGAGTACTGGAGTGGCTTGCCATTGCCTTCTCCACTGCCTCTTTTACTGAAGTTCAAACCTCAAAGACAGATCCTATGTCTTTTTATCTAAGTATCTTTAGCACTCACCACTTCTCTTGGGGCTAGTACATATATAATAAAAGATTCAGTTCAGTTCAGTTGCTCAGTTGTGTCTGACTCTTTGCAACCCCATGAATCACAGCACGCCAGGCCTTCCTGTCCATCACCAACTCCCAGAGTTCACTCAAACTCACGTCCATCGAGTCGGTGACACCATCCAGCCATCTCATTCTCTGTCGTCCCCGTCTCCTCCTGCCCCCAATCCCTCCCAGCATCAGAGTCTTTTCCAGTGAGTCAACTCGTCGCATGAGGTGGCCAAAGTATTGCAGTTTCAGCTTTCGCGTCAGTCCTTCCAATGAACACACAGGATTGATCTCCTTTAGAATGGACTGGTTGGATCTCCTTGCAGTCCAAGGGACTCTCAAGAGTCCTCTCCAACGCCACAGTTCAAAAGCATCAATTCTTCGGTGATCAGCTTTCTTCACAGTCCAACTCTCACATCCATACATGACCATTGGAAAAACCATGGCCTTGACTAGACGGACCTTTGTTGGCAAAGTAATGTCTCTGCTCTTTAATATGCTGTCTGTAGATTAGGAAATGAATAAATGAAACCATTGTGCATCACTCAAAACAAAATCCTTAGTATATCCAATTACTTTATATAAGTTCTATATGTTTTATTCTCTTAAATATCTCCCCAAACCATACCTTCTTTATAAAAACTTTTCCTTTGTTTAGGTTCAATTATATTTTCCTGAAGGCATTGTTATGTTCTCTAAATGTTCTTTCTGTTTCCAGAATAGACCTTTCCCACTCAATCTTACACAGAGAACATTTTTAAAGCTCAACTCAGATTCTATTTCTTCTTTGCTTAAAATCCTTTTGTGGCTTCCCATTACTCAAGGGAAGAACTATCATATACAACAACTATTGTGATCTTTACCTTCCTACTTATTCACCTCTGCCTTTTTTTCAAAAAACCAGTGACCCAGTTGAGAACCAAAAGAGTAGAAGGAAAAATATATTTTTCCTCCCATACAGTATGATACCACAGGACTTTTGTTTCTTCATGTATAAAATATAGAGATTGGTTTAAATATTATCCAAGATCCTTTCTGATCAGACACATTAGTAAAATAATCAGTGGTAAAATGGCTATAATAAAAGAGAAAAGGAAGAGAGAAAAAGCTAGTGTAAATAAAGCAGGGCAAGAAAGATCACATTTTAGCATAACCATGACTCTTTTAAGGATATTTTTCTTGGTAGGAAACATTTCTCAAAACAGAAAATGATACTCTTAATACGAGGAAGACAAGTTTAACACTTGCCTCACTCATGTCTTATATCACCTTGCATATTGTATAATAATTTCACTAAATATTGTAAAATAAGGAGCCTACAATTGGACATACATACTACAAACTTTTGTGAGTTACATTTTGAAATTGAAGTAAATATTGAATTTCAATACAGAATGTAAAAGAAATGAACTGTTCTATATTTCAAGTGATATTTTATTATGAAGACATGAATCAATATCCTCAGTAGAACCAAAGTATTAGACAGAAAATGCCAGTATCTTAGTGTATTGCGACAGTGAAATTTTGCACTTCTAAAATACTGCATAATTCATGTATAAATTATATGATATTGACAGTGATTTCTATTTTTTTTAAACTTTATAAATACAGAAACACTCAAGATAACCACCACTTAGGACAATATCAACCCAAACAGCTTGCAAGGAGGAGCCTGAAACTTATTTCATGTTTGTTGGGTTCTGCATATTTGTATTTAAAAATAAGCATCTTGAAAATTTAAGACCAAAAATAAAACTAAACAACAATCACTAAAATCCATAAGCATTCTCATCAAAGATGTTTAAATTGTAATTAACATCACCAATATAATTCAGGAGTTGGAGCATACATGAGAGAGTTAAAAGTATGTTTAGGTAAAAAGATCTTATCCAGAACAGGAATCTAAAAGGAACAAATAAAATTAGTTGCTTGTGACAAAGACAATCATTTTGAGATTCAAATCTCAAAACACTTCAGAATGACTTATTTATGGAAAGCTCATTTAACTAAAAACTATTTGGATATTTATATTGTTGAAATTTCATTCATTTTGTAACAAGGTTTGGGAATAAAGCACAAAACTTTGAACTGGACATCCAGACGTCACTGCTAACCACAGACTTAGATTCTTTTGCTATTTATACCATTTGTTTACTTTTTGCATTTCCTCAACTTGGACAGGGACTTTCTGCTTCTAGTCAATTTCACTCTTATTTTTGGCACATAAGTAAATTTTCCAGTACTTCTGGAAAATGTTACATCTAACAAATTCTTAGCAAAAAATAATGGAAACATTCCTATTGGGATTTAATAAACTGGTTAGTGATATTTACCACTATTGTCCCAGAAGAAACTCATAGTAACCAAAAACACATCTCCCAATCATGTCTAGGAGGTTGGTAGCAGTAATAAATGGTACTTCCTCTCTTTCACCTCTATATAATGCTACCATTTAATGTTCATTTAAAAAATATGAATGGCCTCCAAGTTTAGCTTAGCAACAACTCGAACATACTACAGTCCCTCTTGAGTTTTCTGAATGATTCATTGAGAATGTCTGTCAATACTGTAGCCCAGAGAAGTCAACTCTGATCCCCAGTGAGTACAATTAACTCTGGTTTCCGAGTTCTTTTATATTAAATCACATGGTATTATTTAAAACTAAATTTTAGAGCACCATAAATATATACTATTTTTTTCAAAAACTACCAAAAGTAAGGAAAGATTTTGTTTATAAAAGTTATAGCTCTTATGAATTAAACTTACTCTGTTTAAGGGAAATGTAGAAATTCACTTCCAGATCAGTACTCAGCCAACAACTTCATTTAGTGTACTTGCAAAGAAGTTGACTTATTCGAATCTCAGAATTTTCTCCTGAATTCTAACCTGTGGTCTCAACTTTATCTACCAGCTGGTTAGGAGTACATTATGCTTGTTTTTATTTCTCAATCAGAAGAAAATGTCCATACCAGTACAGTGAAATTAAAAAGAAGCAGGAAATTATAAACACTCCTTGAGGAGGACGGAAAGACCATTTGCTTTCAGCCACTCTCAACTTGTCTGCCTGTCTACGGACAGTAATGCCTCAGTTATAACAAATATTGTGCTGCCTCTGTCCACAGACAGCACTGAGATTGCATAACACTCAGTGCGGCCACCAAAAATTCTGGCAACAGCCTGAATCCCCAAACTGGTTAGCCATCTCAGTAGTCTTCAACCTCAGTCAAAATCTTTAGTTCAAACGCTGAAATTACTGTTATAGCATAAATACTATGAATAACAATTTCTATACCATTATAAAGCTGGATTCTTTACCAGTTGAGCCACAAGGGAAGCCCAACAATACTGGAGTTGGTATCCTATCCCTTCTCCAGGGGATCTTCCTGACCCAGGAATTGAACTGGACTCTCCTGCATTGCAGGCCGATTCTTTACCAATTGAGCTATCAGGGAAGCCTCTATGATTAACAATTTTTATACTATTATAATGGAAATGCCTGTGGCGAGTTTCGTATCTGATTTAATGCCTTTTTGCATAAGGGAATAACTCATCCATTATTGCTAAAATTTCCTTGCATGTCAGGAAAAGTAGAAGTGAAGTAGCTCAGTCGTGTCCGACTCTTTGCAACCCCATTGACTTGAGCCTACCAGGCTTCTCCCTCCATGGGATTCTCCAGGCAAGAATACTAGAGTGGGTTGCCATTTCCTTCTCTAGGGGATCTTCCCTGACCCAGGGATTGAACCTGGGTCTCCCTCATTGCAGGCAGACGCTTTAACCTCTGAGCCACCAGGGAAGCCAGGGAACAGGCCAAATAAAGGTTATGACTTTCTTTGATAGAATCTAAAATATTTCACAATTAATAATTTTGCTCTTTTAATCTACATAGAGCAATTAGAAATATTTCCTTTCATACCTACATTGTAAATCAACTCTCAATTAAAGAGAAAATGAACCCATTTTACATTAAAATAAAAATAGTCTATATAATCTTTTAAATGTTTCTAATTTTACCTTTTACATTGAAATCTGTGATCCATTTTCAGTTGATTTTTGTGGAAGCTGTGAGGTTTGGAATAAGGTTTATAGCCTGGTGAAACACATCATGACATAAGACCAAAAGCATGATCTATAAAAGGAAAAAATGGATAAACTGGACTCTATCAAAATTAAAAACATTTGCCCTCCAAAAACCCTATTAGGAAAATTAAAGGCAAGATATAGACTGAGTGAAAATATTTGCAAGACCACATATCTGGCAAATGACTTGTATCTAGAATATAAACAGAACACACAAAAACCAATATTAAAGTAATAATCGAGTTAGAAAATGGTCAAAAGACAAGGAGAGATAGTTTATCAAAAAGAATGTACATACAAAGAATTTACCACAAAGGATACAGGGACAGCAAACACGTGCAAAATATCCAATATCACCAGCCGAAGAATACGCACATTAAAACCACAATGAGATATCATGACATGCTTATCAGAATAGCTAAAATTTTTTAAGTTACAACACAAAATGTTGCCTAAGATGTAGAGAAACTCTCATTCATTGCTTATGGGGATGCAAAATAATAGAGCCAGCTTGGAAAGTAATTTGGTAGTTTCTTACAAAAGAAAACAGATACCATAGAATCTAGCAGTGGCATTCCTGTGCATTTATCCCAGAGCAATAAGAAAATTGTGTCCTCCCCAAACAGAATTGTGGAGAAGGAAATGGTGACCCACTCCAGTATTCTTGCCTGGAAAATTTCATGGAGATAGAAGCCTGATAGACTATATCCATGGGGTCACAAAGAGTAAGCTACAACTTAAGGTCTGAGCACAGACAAACCTGAATATGGTTGTTGATACAGGTTTGTAGGCTAAAACTGGAAACTGCAAAATTGTCCTCCAATAAAGGAATGAGTAAGCAAACAATGACGCATTCATTCATGGAATACTACTCAGCAATGAAAAAGATGGGGCAGTTGATACATGTAACAGTTTGCATTGCTCTCAGGGCATTATGCTACGTGAAAAAATTCAATCAATAAAGGTCACATACTTTATGTTTCCATCTCTATAACTTCCTTGATATGACAGAATCATGAACATGGAACACAGATTAGTGGCAGGGAGTATGGGCCTGACTGTAAAGGAATAGCATGAAAGATATCTCAGGTAAAGATAAAATAACTCTATCTCTGAATTGAAGTACTATTTACACAAAATAATTCATGTGATAAAATGACACAGAACTATACAAACAGTGTGTGTGGGTATGTGTATGTGTGCACACATGCTAAGTCATGTCCAACTCTTTAAAACTCCATGCACTGTAGCCTGCCAGGCTCCTCTGTCTATGGGATTCTCCCAGGAAGAATACATTAGTGGATTGACATGTCCCTGCCCAGGGAATCTTCCCAACCCAGGATTTGAACCTGTATCTCTTATGTCTCTGGTATTGGCAGATGGGTTCTTTACTGCTAGCACCACTTGAGAAGCCCATGCAAACTGTACTCATGCCAAATTCCTAGATTTTAATGTGTACTGCTGCTGCTGATGCTGCTAAGTCACTTCAGTCATGTATGACTCCATAGACAGCAGCCCACCAGGCTCCCCCGTCCCTGGGATTCTCCAGGCAATAACACTAGAGTGGGTTGCCATTTCCTTCTCCAACGTGTGAAAGTGAAAAGTGAAAGTGAAGTTGCTCAGTCATGTCTGACTCGTAGCGACCCCATGGACTGCGGCCTACCAGGCTCCTCCATCCATGGGATTTTCTAGGCAAGAGTACTGGAGTGGCTTGCCATTGCCTTCTCCATCAATGTGTACTGCTGCTGCTGCTGCTGCTAAGTTGCTTCAGTCGTGTCCGACTCTGTGCGACCCCATAGACGGCAGCCGACCAGGCTCCACCGTCCCTGGGATTCTCCAGGCAAGAACACTGGAGTGGGTTGCCATTTCCTTCTCCAATGTGTGAAAATGAAAAGTGAAAGTGAAGTCGCTCAGTCGTGTCCGACTAGTAGCGACCCCATGGACTGCAGCCCACCAGGCTCCCCTGTCCATGCGATTTTCTAGGCAAGAGTACTGGAGTGGCTTGCCATTGCCTTCTCCGTCAGTGTGTACTATACACATGTAAATGTAACCTTTGGGGAAAATTGGGTTCATGGGGCTTCTCTGTTCTATCTTTACAATTTCCTATAAATAGATTCACTGACTCAATGGATGTGAATTTGAGGAAACTCTCAGAAATAGTGAAGGACAGGGAAGCGTGGTATGCTGCAGTCCTTGAGATTGCAAAGAGTCGGACACAACTTTGTGACTGAACAACATGAATATATTATATTGGATGCTATGGAAAAACACGAACAAACTTTTTGGCAAATCCAATATCAGTTCAGTTCAGTCGCTTAGTCGGGTCTGACTCTTTGTGGCCCCATGGACTGCAGCATGCCAGGGCTCCCTGTCCATCCCCAATTCCTGGAGTTTACTCAAATTCATATCCATTGAGTTGGTGATTCCAGCCAACCATCCCATCCTCTGTCGTCCCCTTCTCCTCCTGCCTTCAATCTTTCCCAGCATCAGGGTCTTTTCAAATGAGTCAGTTCTTCGCATCAGGTGGCCAAGGTTTTGTTCAGTTCAATCCATTATAGTTATTCCAAAATAAAGAATTGTATAAAAAGCTCATTAGAAATCTCCTTTTGCACAGGTTATTGAGTATACTAATTTCTCTTTTAAGATTGAAAGGAATTCCATCAAAGTTATTACACAGACTTACATGCTTCACTTGGCACATTTTATCCTAAAGGTGAAATATTTCCAAGGTATTATTTAAAACTAAGTGTAACGTTGGACTTATTTTACACCTGCCTGCATTCATCCCCATTTCTTCTAACAATAGCAAGCTATACTGGAGAAAGGAAGTTGCACTCTGTGCCCTCCCTCATTTAACATTGTTCAGATAGGGCCTTGATCCCCATCACCAAAGCTAAGCTGACCAATTTCAAACAAACAAACTTCACCTTCTTGACAAGAGTGATTGTTTTAGGCGTGAGAAATTTGACACATGTTAGTCAATCTAAGTTATTCTGAGATTAACTCATGGACAATGAAAATTGAATGCTTTGGTGTTTTTTTCTTTATGTTTATAATCATTGACCATCGGTTTATATATTTTAATCTTCTGATCACCTGGAGCAAGTTGCCCCGCGAGTTAAATCAACAGGCTAGCATCACCCTGGAGTCAAGAATTCCTTTGTTTTTGTTTTGCTTAAATTAATCTGGGTGAGGTCTCTGTCACCCATATTCTAGGATCCTGATAAACATAGCAAAACATAAATATACATATTGAAAATATTACAGTTTCACAGTTACTATAATATTTTTCATATGAAGAAATTACAAAGAAAAGATGGGTTTCCCAGGTGGCACAGTGATAAAGAATCCACCTGCTGCTGCAGGAGACGCAAGAGACCTGGGTTTGTTCCCTGGGTGGAGAAGATTCCCTGGAGAAGGAAATGGTAACCCACTCCAGTATTCTTGTCTGGAAAATCCAATAGACAGAGAGGTCTGGCAGGCTACAGTCCATGGGGTTGCAAACACTTGGAAACAACTGAACACACACACATCTGTACACAGAAAATACATATGCTATTATTTATAGGTGAATTTGAGAAACTGGATGATATTAAATTGTATGTATGAAATTATTGATCTTTGACTTAAAAAATTGTAACATTTTTTGGTTCAATCCTGTATTGGATAACTAATTAGTTGTTCAATTGCTTTTCGATTTATTTATACTTGCTCTTTTAAGAAAAATTCAAGATCACCATTTTCTTAAATATTCTAATGATAGTATATTTCTCCAGTAAAGTTTCTGAAATTCCTCTGTTGGTTCAGTTCAGCCACTCAGTCCTGTCTGACTCTTTGCAATCCCATGAATTGCTGCATGTCCAGGCTTCCCTGTCCATCACTAACTCCCGGAGCTTGCTCAAACTCAAGTCCCTCAAGTCAGTGATGCCATCCAACCATCTCATCCTCTGTCATCCCCTTCTTCCCCTGCCTTCAATCTTTCCCAGCATCAGGGTCTTTTCAAATGAGTCTTCACATCAGGTGGCCAAAGGATTGGAGTTTCAGCTGTAGCATCAGTCCTTCCAATGGCTATTCAGGAACTGATTTCCTTTAGAATTGACTGGTTGGATCTCCTTGCAGTCCAAGGGACTCCCAAGAGTCTTCTCCAGCACCACTCTTCAAAAGCATCAATTCATTGGCACTCAGCTTTCTTTATAGTCCAACTCTCATATCCATACATGACTACTGGAAAAACCAAAACTTTGAATAGACGGACATTTGTTGGCAAAGTAATGTGTCTACTTTTTAATATGCTATCTAGGTTGATCATGGAGAAGGCAATGGCACCCCACTGCAGTACTCTTGCCTGGAAAATCCCATGGATGGAGAAGCCTGGTAGGCTGTGGTCCGTGGGGTCACTAAGAGTCGGACATGACTGAGCGACTTCACTTTCACTTTTCACCTTCATGCATTGGAGAAGGAAATGGCAACCCACTCCAGTGTTCTTGCCTGGAGAATCCCAGGGGCAGGGGAGCCTGGTGGGCTGACTTCTATGAGGTTGCACAGAGTCGGACACGACTGAAGTGACTTAGCAGCAGCAGGTTGATCATAGCTTTTCTTCCAAGGAGTAAGTGTATTTTAATTTCATGGCTGCAGTTACCATCTGCAGTGATTTTGGAGTCTAAGAAAATAAAGTCGTAACTGTTTCCATTGTTTCCCCATCTGTTTGCCATGAAGTGATGGCATGGTATATCTTGATCTTCATTTTTTGAATGTTGAGTTTTAAGCCAAATTTTTCACTCTACTCTTTCACTTTCTGTTGGTTACCTGCTTTTAAACAGAGTATATTTCAAAAATCTTGCTGTATTTCCTATATAAATGGAAGGATAAATAAAATTGAGAACTTGATTTAGAGTATCATTTGCCACATAATATCATAGTGATAAGAGTTACCTCTTTAAAGAATTTCAAAAGCAAATCCTTAAATCCTCTATTATATGGGCATGTTTTGACTTCATTTACTCCCACTCTAATAATAAAGTATTTCAATTCAAGAATATTTTTAACATCTGTCAACACTAAGAAGAACCTAGATACATTATAATTTTAAGAGAATCTTTTGTGTTTTGCACATGAAATGTTAGCTTCAAATGAAGATAAATGATAAAATATTCATACTATATTCACTGGATTTTTAAAAATTTATAATGACAAAATAACCCCACATGTAGCCATTTCCTTCCAAGTTGGAACGTCAACCCACCTTTTTAAAAATAACTCTCCTCTTTCCTTTGGTATTCTAGCCCCCTGTTCCATTCTATCGCTGAATATAAAGCATCTCATGATCAAGTTGCATTTTCACATCTGCCTCAAATTTCTTGAACGCCACCTTCCTCCTGGGCAAAACAGGAAGAAAGAATTCAAAGAAAAAGGCAAGTGTGCTCTGAGGAGCAGATGGTCTCCATAGTTGAGAGCTATATCCCAGAAATACAGTAAGAACTTTTATCACCATATCATAATATGTATAAAAGGGTCTTTTAATTTTTATCAAAGTTTGTATGTGTATGGGTTTAACACAATTTATTATCCAAACTGCAACCAAAAACTAGAATTAGTATACACAGAAAGGAAATTGCCTAGGAAATGATGCATTTTATACTTTTCATTTTACCAGAGTAAAAAGGAAATGATAAGTAGAATGATTTTCCTTTTATAGAAGTGAAATCCACATAACATAAAATTAACCATTTTAAAGCTTACAACTGAGCAGCGTTTAATATATTTATGGTATTCAACTGCTATGTTAAGTTCCAAGCCATATCCATTACCCCCAAATGAAACCTCTTACCCATTAAGCAGTTTTCTCCCATTCTCCTCTACCCTGTGTGTGCATGCTCAGTTACCTCTGTCATGTTCAACTCTTTGTGACCTATGCGCGGTAGCCCAGAAGGCTTCTGTGTCCACAGGATTCTCCAGGCAAGAATCCTGGAGTGGGTTGCCATGACTTCACCAGGTGATCTCCCCAACCCAGGGATCAAACCCAGGTCTCCTGTGTCTCCTGCATTGCAGGTGGGTTCTTTACTGCTGAGCCACCAGGGAAGCCCCCTCCTCCCCCCTAGTCCCTTGCAAACATTAATCTGCTTTCTGTCTTATGGATTTAACATTTTTGACATCTCACATAAATAGAATCACTATGTGATCTCTTCTGTCTGGCTTCTTTCTTTTAGCATGTTTTCATGTTCACTCATGTTGTGCCATGTATCAACACTTCACTCTTTTGTATGGCTGAATAATATTCCATTATATGTATTAATATGCACCATATTTTGTGTATCCATTTATTTGTTGACAGACTCTTGTGTTGTTTCTACCTTTTAGCTATTGTGATAGTGTTGCTGTGAACATTCATGTACAAGTAGTTGCTTGAACTCTGGTTTTCAATTCTTTGGGGTCTATACCTAAGAGTGGAATTGCTGGTTCATATAATAATTAGATCTTTTGCTTTTCAAGAACTGCCAAACTCTGTTCAATAATGATTACACAATTATACATCCTTACTATCAATGTATAAGGGTTTCAATTTCCCCACACCCTTGCCAACATTGGTTCTTTGTTGATGGTGATGATGATTGCGACCTTTCTTGGTGTGAAGTGTTATCAGTGTTCATGGATTGGTATCTCCTTGATGACCTATGTATGATATTGAACACTTTTTCATTTGCTTGTGGTCCATTTGTGTATCTTTGAGAAAAATATGTTCAAGTTTCTTGCATGTCTTTTTTTAATTGAATTATTTGTCTTTCTATTGTAGACTCATAAGAGTTCCTTACATATACTGGATGCTAGACTCTTATCAAATATATGATTTTAAATATTTTTTCATGTTTTTTGGGGTTTTTCCCCATTTTCTTCACACTTTTTCCCACTTTCTTGGTCTCTTTGATGCCCCAAATACTTTAATTTTGATGAATTCAACTTCCCTGTTTTTTCTTTTGCTGCTTATGCTTTTGCTGTCATATCTAAGCATACACTGCCAAATCCAAGGTCATGTAAATTTACCCCTATATCTTCTATCACAAGTTTTAAAGCTGTAGTTCTTGGATCATTTGGATTTAATTTTTGTATACAGTGTGAACTCTGTAGCCTTTTAAGGCTCACATCAAGAATATTTCAGCCAGTGGAGAAATAATTATGACAAAACAGAGGAAATGTTTCACTGAGATATATAGTCATTAAATTAAAAAATAATAGTAATGAGAACTTTAATGCATGTAAAGCTCTTATAAAACTTGAGAATTAGTTGATACTTCTCTGGAAATACAGGCTTCCCTGGTGGCTCAGTGGTAAAGGATCTTCCTGCTAATGCAGGAGATGTGGGTTGGATTCCTGGGTTGGAAAGCTCCCCTGGAGAAGGAAATGGCAACCCACTTCAGTATTCTTGCCTGAAGAATACCATGGACAGAAGAGCCTGATGGGTTATAGTCCTTGTGGTCACAAAAGTGTAGGACATGACTTAGTGACTTAACAAAATAACAACATCTGGAAATAAACCGTATTTTATTTGGTAGAGTCATTGGAGCTACTGTGCCTTCTTTATTTGTGTCAACCACTTTAACACTAGTCCACCAAGCCTGGCAGTGACTGGGCAATACCTAAGGCTGTATAAAACTTAACATATATCTGTTGGTCTTCCTTTAGTCCTTAAATCTTAAGGTAAGAGAGTGAAGGTTCTAAAGGTCCTCTGTAATTACAACCCCTCATATTTAATAAGGTTTTCCATTCTACAAAGGACTTTTTATCACATAGTTTTATTTGATTCTACTGCTACTTTTTGAGGTAAGCAGGATATATACTTTTTCATCAATTTACATATAAGAAAGCTGAAACTTTGTAAAGCTAAATGATCTTTCAAGGGCACATGGCAAAAAGTAGCATATTAGTACTCAAAACCCAGGGACTCCTAGGACTCTGAGCCAATGCCTTTTATCACCATTATGATGAGACAATGCGATTTTGGAGCAAATTCATGAGGGTTTTTTAAAAAGAATTATTTTAACTCATTACTGAAAATCATGTTTAAAAATTGAGAAAAAGCCATATAGTGCTATTTTCCCTCTAAATGAATGTGTAGTACATATTTATGAGCTTTTATTACAATAATTTTATAACCACACAGCTGCTGAAACAGTAAATTTTTATGACCAGCATCTCAGTTGGTATTTTCCTCCTAAACTTGATCAAGCTTTTGTGCTACAATTCATCTATTTCAGATGCATTTGACAAAAGCATCAGTGAAAGTATCATACTGGTGGTAGAGTAAAATGAAAAGACACGTTGGTTATCTAATGTTTCCAGTCATACGTGTGCTTAATGATAATAAAAAACAGTATTTTATCTTCTTTAAAAGAGATCACTGGAGAAGGCAATGGCAAGCCACTCCAGTACTATTGCCTAGAAAATCCCATGGATGGAGGAGCCTGGTAGGCTGCAGTCCGTGGGGTCGCTAAGGGTCGGACACGACTGAGCGACTTCACTTTCACTTTTCACTTTCCACTTTCACACATTGGAGAAGGAAATTGCAACCCACTCCAGTGTTCCTGCCTGGAGAATCCCAGGGACGGGGGAGCCTGGTGGGCTTCCGTCTATGGGGTCACACAGAGTCGGACACGACTGAAGTGACTTAGCAGCAGCAGCAGCAAAAGAGATCACAATTAGGACTTTTTTTAGAGCTTCATGGTATGGATATCCATCCTTACTCATCATCAAACAATATATATTAAAGTACCTTTCATATGGATAGCCCTGTGCTAGATATTATAATAGGATAACAGTATGAATAAGACTTAGAGTATACCTTTAGTTTATAGTCAAAGAAAGGTGATGTACATGTAGGCAGCTAACTAGATTATAAATTAATATACCATGGTGAAGGTAATGAGCCACTGTGAGGAAATGAATTTGCTTTCCCTAGAGGTGTTCAAGCACTAGCTGGCGTTCCACTCAACAACTTTTTTATAACACGGGCCTTTGCTTGGTTAGAGGTGGCAGTGAATCACTTCTAAGGGCACTTCCAATGTTCATATAAGCTGAAAATAAAATACTTTACAGTTAAAGGTGTAAAATAAACCCCTTCTCAAAGCATTTGCTTGTTGCTATATTAATGTTTTCCCCTGTTGATGATTTTCTTTATTCATTGTTTATATTGTGAAACGTTTTTTATTACTTCTTGAATGAAACATTTCTACAAGAGAAATAGCTTGATAGGTCTTTTGAAATAGCCCCATCCAAAATAAGTCCTATAGTTACTCCTAACAACTTTCTTAGGTTTTTCTTTAAATAGCCTTCTAACATTTGATAATGCTGTTCCACTACCAGAACACCCTGAAGTTATACTGGATGAAAGGATTGTATAAAAACTGAAATATGGTGCAATTAGTAGCCTAAAGCCTAACTAACAAAAGTAAAATAAATTTTAGGAAAATGTAAAATGTTATTTGGCACTGATCAGTACCATATAAAGCATGTCAAATTAAATAGCATCCCAATATGCTCACAATGTGTTTTCAAAAAGGTGAAGAGGTTAATTGTGTTGTAAAAGGAATTTCCAAAGGAATGCATCATCTATTTTACATTGAAACCTCAATTTACTATGGCAGAAGGCCATATTACTGAACTTTGTAGATTAGCAAGTAATTGACCAAACATTCAGAAATAGTTTTCCCTAATTGTTGGTTGTCGGGTTAGTATATGTTATTATATTTAGCAATCCTAATTAAGTTTAATAAATTAAGGTGATCTTTGTTGTGAACTAAGATTTTTATTATATGGTTTTAAGCTAACAAACATATAAATTTGCTAAAAGATTCTTGTGATTAAATTTGTCTTGGTTGATATAAAACTGTTCAGCCATTTGGAGGAAATAAATATATTTTTTAATGTTTTATGTTAGCAAAGGAGAATTATTGATTATTATTCATCCTGATGATATTCACTCCTCAAATTATGAGTTGAATACATCTTGATTGTGGTTTTTAGTAATGTGTATAAAGCTTAATTAGTATTTACAAGTGAGTTGGGCTTTTTTCTCAATAAATCCTATAGGTTTTGCTTCCACTGAAAGGTTTTATTTTTCAAGTTGTCCCGCTTTCAAAGAACTAGAGGACCCAGCAAGGACTGATGGATTCCACAAAACCAACATTAATAAAGACTCCTTACCATGTATTTCCTTCTCTTCAAAGAGTGCATCATCCCTTAGCTAAATACCAAAATGACTCTTAAAATTTTAAAGTATTAGTAACAGTGATAACATTACCAAATGTTTGTTCAGAAAAGCAGGCCTGTAAAATTTCTATTTAGCCAACACAATTTGCATTGACTCCAGCTAATTTTCTTAGCACACATCCTCTGTCTTGTACTGTTGC
Organism: Moschus berezovskii; assembly: GCF_049115385.1. Lineage (NCBI taxonomy): Eukaryota > Metazoa > Chordata > Mammalia > Artiodactyla > Moschidae > Moschus > Moschus berezovskii. Next base: position 85,057,149 of record NC_142469.1, on the reverse strand, counting down.
CATAAATATCCTAGCAAAACTGATGATAACTTAATATAATCTGTTCAGGCACAGTCTGTCCTAGATATTGTGTAATAGCAATAATTGGTATGTATAAATATCTGTAGATACATGAAAGACTAATACACGATTTAGGCAAAGTTTGAAATGGTTCTTTATTTATAAACTGATACATATTACTATTTTAAAAGGCAAAGTATGATAAACTGAATCACAGGCATTTTTCAAAAGTCCTATTTAATGAACAGTAGACTAAAGGGAGACAAGACGCTAAAGCTGTGATTTTGATTCTACTGTTTTCTATCAGTATATAATCTTTTGGTAGCTCTAAAAGAAAACTCAAATCAAAATAGTTCAAACTAGAAATGAAATGCATTGGCTTAAGTGACCAAAATGTTCTGAACATCCTTTTATACTTTTAGAAAATGCTTGCTTTGACAGTTCCAATGTTGGGACCAAAATCCTTTGCTTTCTCTGGTTCTCGGTTCTGCCTCCTTAGTGTTAGCTTCATGCTCAGCCACTTTCTGTCCTGGTGGCCCTCCACTGTTTCATATACCTCCCCAGCCCCAGGCCTCTCTTTTTTCTCATTTGTTTTACATAAAGAAAACTAAGACAGCATCGCTTCCAAAAGTCTTAGGAAAGGTCACCCCTCCATTCTGTGGACACATTTGGAACCTAAGTTCCTTCATCAATCACTTTGGGCAGAGGAATTATCTTAAACCAATGAGGTTTTATTTCTAGGACTGAGGAAGTATGCCACTTTCTCTGAAATAAATGGGCTTCATGAGGAAGAATAAAAACCACAACAAAAATCAAGACATACTTTTAGCAAGAGAAAAAGAGAATGACTGTTGGCTAACAGAACGTGGTGTACATCTTTGAATTTTCCACTAATTGTCTCCTCACCTTTAAGTAATTAATAGAAAAAGCATTTTTGTAAAGATCAGAGATCACAAATCTCATGAGCTAGTTATTCTCATTCCTCCCATCTAGAGACCCATGATCAAATGTGTGTGTTGCAAGAAGCTTCCTCCCACCCGCTGAGTGTTCCAGTGTCCATGGAAAATGACCAAAGAAGTTGCTGAATCACAATCCCTTGGATAATATCCTCTCCTAATTGATAAATAAAAATCATGAATGTAAGCGATCTTCTCTTCAAATATAGAACAAGGTAAATGTTCATAGAGCCTCTCTGCTAAATAAATCCTATTTCACAATTCTCTGACTTTCCAAAGAAATCTACAGCTCTCTGTTCTTAGTTGTAGGTTCTTTGGTTTTTAAACAGTCCCTCTGAGCATTAGCATGAATGCAAATATGCATCAGTGGGCAAATAAAATATGTGACTAGATGACAGTTACAGGTTATTAACCTGGCTTCAGGATGTTTGTGTATTCAGGTTTTCTGTGCTAAATCCTATGTGATAGGGCTCTACTAAGTAGGAGAGGGGTCATTGCACAAGCTGTAACTGTGCTATTTATTTTCTATTTGTTCTTTCAGATCCATGCTCTGCCTTTCTTCACCCTGGCCTGTGTTCTGATAGCTAACCTGTAGGGACTACATCTCTTCCTTTGCACCTCTGATTTCTGATTAGGCTTGTTCATTTGTGGATAGAACTAAAGATTGTCATACAGAGTGAAGTAAGTCAGAAAGGGATAAATAAATATCATATATTAATGCAGAAAGGTAGAATCTGAAAAAAATGGTATAGACAATCTTATTTGCAAAACCGAATAGTGACACAAACATACAGAACAAACGTGTGGATACCAAGGAGGAAAGAGAAGATGGGATGGGAGATTGGGACTGACAAATATAAACTACTGATACTATGTATAAAATAGATAATTAGTAAGAATCTATTCTATAGCACAGAGAACATTACTTAATGCACTACAATTTTGCTGTACAGTAGAAACTAACATAACTGTTCCTTCTGCCTACCCTTAAGACTGGGAATGTTGAGAGGTCTCCACTAAAACTAGCCCCAGGATTGATCATTGGATTCCTAGGGTTATGCACACATGTTTGTCCATAGTCTATTAACTAAGCTCACTCCACTCTATCTCTTACACTGCCATCCAATTCCTGCCATGATTATGACTGATACCAGGGTCAGTTGGGTTAAGGAATAAAAATGTAAAACACAAGTTGTGCTCAGAAAAAAGTAGGAATGGCCTGACTGGAGAGAAACATTAAAGAAAATGAGATAAAGTTAAATTGCCAGGAGAGGGCCAGATGACAGAGCCCCTAAATCCAAAAGACTTAAGAGTTTGCTTGAGAAGTTCAGTTCAGTTCAGTTCACTCACTCAGTCTCATCTGACTCTTTGCAACCTCATGGACTGCAGCACACCAGGCCTCCCTGTCCATCACCAACTTCCGGAGTCTACTCAAACTCATGTCCATTGAGTCAGTGATGCCATCCAACCATCTTATCCTCTGTCATCCCTTTCTCCTCCTGCCTTCAATCTTTCCCAGCATTTAAAAACTAGAAGAATTTAAAAACTAGCAAATATTTTTGAGAATGATTAGGGCATGCTGAAAACAGCATTAATGGTAGTTCTTTTGTTGCTCACAGTGACCTGGTAATGGAAAACAGACTTCGGAAAAGCAAAGGGAATTTAAAGGCTCTTAAAGTCATATATAGGCAAAGACTACAGAAACTGATATAAGCCAGAGTTATATGTTGATAAAGAAGAAATGTGAAGAAGAATGGATATATGGTATCTTTCAATTATGAAAAAATGAATAAGGAAAAGGAATGAGGGGTACAGAGGATAATCTTATAAGTTATCATTTGAAGCAAGAAACTTTCAGATGTTCCATTGATACTTCAGCCAAGACAAAAGATGTATTCTGACTGTTCACATCAAACAAGTATATATATATAGTTAACTTAGCAAAAAAAAAAAAACAAACCCTCAAGATAACAGTCCTGCATTCTTTAGGAATTGACTATTTTTGGTGGGGGCAAGGAAATTGATCAATAAAACCAAATACGTAAAATTGAGGAAGACAGATAAAGTCATTTTTGGATAGAATTTGGAAATGGCCAGATAACCTACAAGATCAAACTCACGGTCAGAATTAGATTTGAATCTTGTCAACATGAAGAATGAATCTGTTCTACCAAAGAGATAATTCCCCTGACAGAAATCCCTTTTCCCTTAATTATTTATGTCTGTAAACTGTTTCCTTCACTACAGTCTATGATCCTTAAGGTCAGGGCCAGATCTTGATTCATGTTTGTAAATCACCAGGCTTAGCACAGTGTTATATATCTAAAGGTACTAATAAACATTTGTTGAGTTATAGGCTTGCTTTACTGAGGCTAGTTTAACAGAATATCTATTACCATATCACTTATGCCACTATACTGTTCCTCATTTTTTACCTAAACATATCCTGCTGCTGTTCAATCTGGTTTGCCATTTAGAAATGAGACAAGTCTAAGAATCAGGGTCTAACCAAGGACAGAGCTCTGGCAAGATTCCTCTGGCAAAGTGAATGGGAACATAAATTAACTACATTGTACGTAAAAGTCATATCTTTTCTGGACAATTGATTGGACAAATGTTAATAGTTTCATGACGGTGCTGGCTAAATAGTATTATATACTTAAATGTTATCTTTTTTCTTACTCCCCTCTTAACTTTTGAAGAGATGTTTCTGAGAAGTTGGGAAATGTTATTTTTTTCCTTTTAATAATATTAATATAAAAAAATTTCCTATGTGCTTATGGTATTTTGATGTCCCAGATCAATATTTTATTTCTAGCAAGGAAAGTATACTCTAGCTGTCTGCTTATTCTTATGTTTTTAGCAATTGGTTTTAAAGCTTCTATTTCTTTATATGTCATAAAATCAACTTCTGTGCTTTGCATTGGATAATTATATAGTCCATGTTGATAAAGGCTTTCATTCATCAATTGGCAAAAATTTAACAAGTGTATGATACAGTGTTAGGGGGAAAGCATGAAATATGGATTTTGAGGGCCAGGAAATACAAAAATAAATTAATAAAACATTGTCTCTGTCCTTATCATGTTTTAATTTTTTATGTTGACTTACTTATATGATTCTTTTTTCGCAATATTATTTGACAAAAATAAAAATTTCTTAAGTGCTATAGAATCTCTCTGCCTCAGTCCTGTCTTCATCTCTTCCTTATATTTGACACCTATTTTCAGAGCATGTCAATATTGAATATTCATTAATTTTGAAAGTCCTGGGTTTTTGCCAGTTTAGATTTAGTTGATGTTCCATTACACTGTTGAGCAGATTTCATGGTTCTCTAATCAAATTAGCTCACTTCTAAACACAAACAGCTTTATAAGACATTTGCCCAAAGCAATTGTGACTTAGTTCCCATCTTACTTTTTAAATAACAAATTGAACAGCAGGTTATTGAGTTCAGTACATCACCTGCTGTGAAAGAGACCAATGCACAGGAGTTGCAACCAATCCTCCTACAGTAAACATTATATTCACACAGTATAACCTCACTGTAGATCAGAGAGTTGTTACACCACTAATATTCAAGGTCCCCTGGATTTCAATTATACTTTATTTATTGCCTTAGCTACTCCACTATTTGCAATGCATAGTAATCCACACATTCACTGCTTCTACCTTAATGGTTGTGAAGTGTCTTCTATGATGCCTTTTGTCATTTCATATTAGGTTTACTATGCAAAACACAGAGAAAACTTGACAGGCCCCATAAAAACCCATCCTAAATGAACCATTATATTGTATGCTGTCAACATAGACTAAGAAAATACAGTGCCACTCCACAAAGCTTGCAGAAGCAGCAGAAAGTAGTGACTAATGTAATTTCCAAAAAAGAGCCTGCAACTACATCATTTCGCACTTGACAAGATACATTCTCAATCAGGATATGGGGTGAGGATAACTGAAAAAATGGCAGCAATTAATTAAAATTCAATTCAGGTCACAAAGGAGTTTTTGAGTTCTTGTGGGGATGAATTTTTTAACAAGACTTGGATCCTGCTGTCTATAAGTCAGCCAATGCAGAGGGAAAATAAGAGATACACAGTGACTGTAAATAAGACCAACTGTAATACATGATGTCACAGAAGTATAACCAGGGAACGATGGCAGAACCGAGTAGAGGGAGTTCATTGCAGCCTCCTAGGGGCCTGCCAGTCTCTTTAAGTGTTCCAAAACACAGTGCTGTGAACCTACTGTGTTGGAATCATGGGGAAAAGCAAGGCTGGGACCTTTGGTACCTGCAAGGTCCCCCAGGGACAGATGTGATTTCCTGCTACTTTGAATATCCAAATTATCACAAGAGTTAATAGAGAAACAGATCCTTCTGCCTTGTCCAAGAGCTGCACTACCATCCCAAAGCCGAGTATGTATATTTAACAAGTGTGCTGGGTGAATCAGATGCATAACCAGGCATTGAAGACACAACTGTGCTGCTATAACTTGCCAGATGAGCAGCCACCCATGCCACCCATGAGCAACTTTATTGCATGTTCTCTGTTCCTTTCAATCCTTGTCCCAATAAAAATAATCCACTTATCTCTTACCCCTGAACAACCCCTTTTTGTGGCCAAGCTAACAAGTAGGTCATTAAAGTACAAGCGGTACATACTTCTTAAGCTCTCTCACAAAAAGGCCCCATCTTCTCCAGAAAATTCAGCATCTTCAACTAAAGAGAAGCGGATATATACACTGCTGCTTTGGAAGTAATAGGTCATTTGCATTAATATTAATAAAAGTTAAAGCGAACATTTCTGAATTTGAATAATTTAATTTTTCATCAAAACTTACTGAATCAAGTCATCATAAACACATATATGCGAAAATGTATGACAAATAAATGATACATAACATACTACAGAGTGGACTTGAAGACAATGGGCCTGTGCAATATATTTTCCCTGGAAAGCAAAATTGAACCCCTAAAATGTAATCTACAAAAATTTTAGTTTCTTGTAGATAACGACAGAATTATTATCATACCTAAGAAGTGAATCTTACGGTAAGATTAAGTAGAAAGCTCTGTTCAGCCACATAGTCTGATGGGTGGTGACTCTCTAAAATCTGTCTGGACTTCACCGACTTTAGAACTACAGGTTTTGCCATATCTTTAACCTATATTCAGAATTCAGAGTATATCCTGTGACCATCTTGCACTCGTGTCCTAACATGTCACTTGGCTTTCAATGGGCAAATTCAAACAGAAATTCTTTAATGTCATCTTTTCTTCTATTATTTTATTTCAGAGTAGATATTAAAATCTTTGTTGCTATGGAATATCTGGAAATACTTGTTGAAATAAAAATAAACATGATTTTCAAATAAATAGAAGAGAGTAAATAGTCCTGAAATTTTTGTTGGTAAATGAAAAGGTTTTAGGATTCCAAATTGGGAAGTTGCATTAAAGCTGCCATAGTGCTAGGTTATTTATTGTTCCAAATCACCTAGAATCTTGACTAGAAAATAAAGCAAAGCCAGAAAATAAAGACAAGACTTCAGGACCCAAACATGGAAAGTTGAAACCAATCACCTGAAGAGAGTTGGGACATTCAAAGGGTTTCAACTTCAGTGCAGAGATGCACTAGGGAAAGTTCACCATCCAGAAAGGAAATATGATAAGAAACTTTTCTGACTTAGCAGGACTCTGGTGGGAAAAATGAAATAAAATAGTCTCCTTTAAAAATGTATAATGTGGGCCTGCCTTCACACTTATAGAACTGGATTCGTATCATGAAGACCATGATTCTGACAAGAAAAGAGTGAAGGGAAAATCATCACCACTCACATAGTAAATAGAAACAAAAATAACAACAAGCCCTAAAAAAGGTATATTTTTTAATATTTTAGAATTTTTCCTAGTGACACTCAACAAATTAATCATAATGAAAAATTGAAAAGATTTAGACATCAACATAAATGGAAATATAAATGGAAATTTGTGTGACAGGGCTAAAGTAGCTTTTAAAAATAAACACTAAGTTTAAAGCTTCTCTTTATAAAGAGGAAAGACCCCCAAAAAATTAATTAAATATGCCTTGAGTCCTCTTTTAAGTGGCACCCCAAATTCATCCTTGTATATAAATATCAGTTTCCATTCTGTGATCCCAAACATCTCATTCTCCTTAAATTTAGCTTGTACCCAAACTATTTCCTGCAATTTGAGATGGTCATTAATGGACTTGGTCACACCCCTTCAGTGGACTCTGCAGGCCTATCTTCCCCCAGTTGTACAATCTTAGCCTTTATAAAATCAAATACATTAACCACATGTTCAATCAATCTATCCTTTCCTTCTAAGAAATTTGCACCTGTCCCAATCTATTTTAGGTCTTAATAATCTGGTAGCATCCCTCATAGCACTGCAAAAAAAAATAAAAAAATAAAACTTCTTGGGGACCATGAAGAGTTGAAGAAATGCACACCTGAATTTATAAGTGTTCACTTGTCTGAAAGGAACTGAGTCCTAAGGGTGCAAACATTCAGACATTTTCTCTGTGGTGATGAAAAACAACATTTTTCTTAGTCTTTAAGAAAAATTAGAAGGCACTGCCTGAGGAAATTCCTGCACATATACCTTAGACTAAATTCAGTGCTGGAAGGGTAACCTCCTTACATTCTCATCAACCATGTCATCTTTGTGCCAGAAGTGCACAAACATTTTCACTATGCAGTGTGGGTGGAGGATTAGATGATGAGATTTTTTTTTTTTCCTTCTTTAAAGAAAATCCCCAGAGGAAATAAAGATATCAATCAGTCAGTACAAAAGCTCCAATAGTCACTTCATTTGGTCTTTTAGTATGAGAACTCATCCTGCCTTCTTTAACTGAACTGGAATAAAACTGATACAGTAAGCAGTTCCAGGAAACTCTAAGCAATCCTCTCTGAGATATATTTGTCTCAGTAAATAGAATCATCATGTCCAGATCAAGTTAAATGCTATAGTCCTTCACATAGAAAAATCTAGATACGTTTATGGTAGGACAATTTGTTGTATTGCACAGGCGTGTTCCCTTGAGAGAATACATTCAGTTCAGTTCAGTCGCTCAGTCCTGTCCGACTCTTTGTGACCCCATGAATCACAGCACTCCAGGCTTCCCTGTCCATCACCAACTCCCGGAGTTCACTCAAACTCACGTCCATCGAGTCAGTGATGTCATCCAACCATCTCATTCTCTGTCATCCCCTTCTCCTCCTGCCCCCAATCCTTCCCAGCATCAGAGTCTTTTCCAGTGAGTCAACTCGTCGCATGAGGTGGCCAAAGTATTGCAGTTTCAGCTTTAGCATCAGTCCTTCCAATGAACACCCAGGATTGATCTCCTTTAGAATGGACTGGTTGGATCTCCTTGCAGTTCAAGGGACTCTCAAGAGTCTTCTCCAACACCACAGTTCAAAAGCATCAATTCTTCGGCAATCAGCTTTCTTCACAGTCCAACTCTCACATCCATACATGACCACGGGAAAAACCATAGTCTTGACTAGATGGACCTTTGTTGGCAAAGAAATGTCTCTGCTTTTTAATATACTATCTAGGTTGGTCATAACTTTCCTTCCAAGGAGTAAGCGTCTTTTAATTTCACGGCTGCAATCAGCATCCGCAGTGACTTTGGAGCCCAAAAAAATAAAGTCTGACACTGTTTCCATTGTTTCCCTATCTATTCACCATGAAGTGATGGGACCAGATGCTATGATCTTTGTTTTCTGAATGCTGAGCTTCAAGCCAACCTTTTCACTCTCCTCCTTCACTTTCAGTAAATAATAGAAAAGTCTCATTCTACCAATTCAAAAAATATGTATCTTCTATATATAATAGTGGTTTACAGGAATAGACCAGTTCAGGATCAGGCAGCACCCCTCAGTATTGTGTGTAGATTAATTTTATATACTTCTCAAAGCAATTCTGTGTCTTAGGTTATATTTTCCTCATTTTACAGATGAGAAAACTGAGGCACAGAATGGTTAAGTAATTTGACAAAGCTCTGATGCTGGGAGGGATTGGGGGTGGGAGGAGAAGGGGAGGACAGATAATGAGATGGCTGGATGGCATCACTGACTCGATGGAGGTGAGTTTCAGTGAACTCCGGGAGTTGGTGATGGACAGGGAGGCCTGGCGTGCTGTGATTCATGGAGACGCAAAGAGTCAGACATGACTGAGCGACTCAACTGAAGTGAAGTGGAAAATTAAAGTGTTAAGATTTGAATCCAGATAGCTGGGAAAGTTTGAAGGCAAAATGAGAAGAAGACAACAGAAGAGATGATGGGATTGTATCATGGATGCAATGGACATTAACTTGGAAAAACTCCACGAAATCATGGGGGACAAGGAGGCCTGGTGTGCTTCAGTCCATGGGGTCACAAAGAGTAAAACATGACTTGGCAAACGAACAAGAAGAAGCTGGGTTTAGAGCCCGTGTTTTGAACCTTATTACTTCTACCTCCATTTTGAGTTTCAGTGAGATACCCAATAGTCAGTAATCATACATAGACATCAATGTGATATCTAAGATATACAAAGGTTTCTGATTTCATTCAATATTATTATTGTCCATCTTGCCAACTACCTCCTCTGTTATTAGATTTTCATGCTAAGCACATAATGTGCGGCGCTGGGGCTACAAGCTGCCAAGAGGAGCTACCCCATGTCCAAGGTAAGGAGCAGCGGCTGCACTTTGTTGGAGCAGCCATGAAGAGATACCCACACCCAAGGTGAGAGAAACCCCAGTAAAATGATAGGCACTGAGAGAGAGCATCAGAAGGCAGACAGACTGAAACCCTAATCACAGAAAACTAACCAATCTAATCACATGGACCACAGCATTGTCTAACTCAATGAAACTAAGCCGTGTAGTGTAGGGCCACCCAAGATGGACGGGTCATGGTGGAGACATCTAACAAAATGTGGTCCACTGCAGAAAAGAATGGCAAACCACTTCCGTATTCTTGCCTTGAGAACCCCATGAACAGTATGAAAAGGCAAAAGGATAGGACATTGAAAGATGAACTCCCCAGGTCAGTAGGTGCCCAATATGCTACTGGAGATCAGTGGAGAAAGAACTCCAGAAAGAATGAAGGGATGGAGCCAAAGCAAAAACAATACCCATTTGTGGCTGTGACTGGTAGTAGAAGCAAGGTCCAATGCTGTAAGGAGCAATATTGCATAAGAACCTGGAATGTTAGGTTCATGAAACAAGGCAAATTGGAAGTGGTCAAACAGGAGATGGCAAGAATGATGGTCCATATTTTAGGAATTAGCAAACTAATAAGGACTGGAATGGGTGAATTTAACTCAGATGACCATTATATCTACTACTATGGGCAAGAATCCCTTAGAAGAAATGGAGTAGCCATCATAGTCAACAAAAGAGTCCGAAATGCAATACTTGGATGCAATCTCAAAAACAGCAGAATGAACACTATTTGCTTTCAAGGAAAATGATTCAATATCATGGTAACCCAAGTCTATGCCCTGACCAGTAACGCTGAAGAAGCTGGAGTTGAATGGTTCTATGAAGACCTCCAGACAAATTTGGCCTTGGGTACAGAATGAAGCAGGGCAAAAGCTAATAGTTTTTCCAAGCGAATGCACTGGTCATAGCGAACACCCTCCTTAAACAACAGAAGAGAAGACTCTATACATCGACATCACCAGACAGACAACACCAAAATCAGATTGATTATATTGTTTGCAGGCCAAATGGAGAAGCTACATATAGTCAGCAGAAACAAGACTGGGAGTTGACTGTGGCTCAGATCATGAACTCCTTATTGCCAAATTCAGACTTAAATTGAAGAAAGTGGGGAAAACCACTAGACCATTCAGAAATGACCTAAATCAAACCCCTAATGATTATACAGTGGAAGTGAGAAATAGATTTAAGGGACTAGATCTGATAGAATGCCTGGTGAACTATTGATGGATGTTCATGACATTATACAGGAGACAGGGATCAAGCCCATTCCTAAGAAAAAGAAATGCAAAAAAACCAAAATGGCTGTCTGAGGATGCCTTACAAATGGCTGTGGAAAGAAGAGAAGTAAGAAGCAAAGGAGAAAAGAAAAGATATACCCATTTGAATGCAGAGTTCCAAAGAATAGCAAGAAGGGCTAAGAAAGCCTTCCTCGGTGGTCAGTGCAAAGAAATAAAAGAAAACAATAGAAAGGAAAAGACTAGAGTTCTCTTCAAGAAAATTAAAGATACCAAGGGAATATTTCATGCAAAGATGGGCTCAATAAAGGATAGAAATGGTATGGACCTAACAGAAGCAGAAGATATTAAGAAGAGGTGGCAAGAATACACAGAAGAACTATACAAAAAAGATCTTCATGACCCAGATAATCACAATAGTGTGATCACTCACCTAGAGCCAGACATCCTGGAATATGAAGTCAAGTGCACTTAGGAAGCATCACTACGAACAAAGCTAGTGGAGGCAATGGGATTCCAGTCAAGCTATTTCAAATCCTGAAAGGTGATGCTATAAAAGTGCTGTACTCAATATGCCAGCAAACTTGGAAAACTCAGCAGTGGCCACAGGACTGGAAAATGTCAGTTTTCATTCCAATCCCAAAGAAAGGGAATGCCAAAAAAATGTCCAAACTACCTCACAATTGCACTCATCCCACATGCTAGTAAAGTCATGCTCAAAATTCTCCAAGCCAGGCTTCAGCAATACATGAGCCATGAATTTCCAGATGTTCAAGCTCGTTTTAGAAAAGGCAGAGGAACCAGAGATCAAACTGCCAACATCCACTGAATCATCAAAAAAGCAAGAGGGTTCCCGAAAAATATATATTTCTGCTTTATTGACTATGCCAAAGCCTTTGACTCTGTGGATCACAATAAACTGAAAAATTCTTAAAGAGTTGGGAATACCAGACCACCTGACCTGCCTCTTGAGAAACCTGTATGCAGGTCAGGAAGCAACAGTTAGAACTGGACATGAAACAACAGACTGGTTCCAAATAGGAGAAGGAGTACATCAAGGCTGTATATTGTCACCCTGCTTATTTAACTTATATGCAGAATACTTCATGAGAAATGTTGGACTGGATTAAGCACAAGTTGGAATCAAGATTGCTGGGAGAAATATCAATAACCTCAGATATGCAGACAACACCACCCTTGTGGCAGGCAGAAAGAAGAACAGAAGAGCCTCCTGATGAAAGAGAAAGAGAGTGAAAAATTGGCTTAAATCTCAACATTCAGAAAAGGCTAAGTTCATGGCATCCGGTCCCATCACTTCAAGGCATATACATGGGGAAACCATGGAAACTGTGAGAGATTTTATTTTGGGGGGCTCCAAAATCACTGCAGATGGTGGCTTCAGCCATGAAATTAAAAGACACTTACTCCTTGGAAAGTTATGACCAACCTAAACAGCATATTAAAAAGCGGAGACATTACTTTGCCAACAAAGGTCCGTCCAGTCAAGGCTATGGTTTTTCCAGTAGTCATGTATGGATGTGAAAGTTGGACTATAAAGAATGCTGAGCATCGAAGAATTGATGCTTTTTAACTGTGGTGTTGGAGAAGACTCTTGAGAATCCCTTGGAATGCAAGGAGATCCTACCAGTCCATCCTAAAGGAAATCAGTCCTGGGTGTTCACTTGAAAGACTGATGTTGAAGCTGAAACTCCAATACTTTGACCACAGGTTGCAAAGAGCTGACTCATTTGAAAAGACCCTGATGCTGGGAAAGATTGGGGGAAGGAGGAGAAGGGGACCACAGAGAATGGGATGGCTGGATGGCATCACTGACTCGATGGACATGAGTTTGGGTAAACTCCGTGAGTTGGTGATGGACAGGGAGTTCTGGCGTGCTATGGTCCATGTTGTCACAGAGTCAGACACGACTGAGCGACTAATCTGAACTGAAGCACATAATACCCGTCTTTACTGGGGACCTCTTTGTATTCAGAATATAAGTGTTAGGATTTAAGAGGCATCGTTATATAAACCATAATATGTTTTCTGATTCCTCTAACTTTTGAGTAATATATGAATAAAAGCCCTGAGCCTTGGAATAAGACTGTAAATACAAACTCTGCTCTTCATGTTCTTGCCTATTGGGCGGTATAGCAACCTTTTTAAGCATCAATTTCCCCTTTTGCAATATTCTGATATAAATAGTACTTACTTCATGGGGTTGTGTTGTGTAAGTCAGTTCAGTTCAGTTGCTCAGTCGTGGCCGACTTTTGTGACCCCATGGACTGCAGCATGCCAGGCCTTCCTGTCCATTGCCATCTCTCAGAGCTTGCTCAGACTCATGTCTGTTGAGTCGGTAATGCCATCCAATCATCTTATCACTCATTTACTCTCATGAGATGAGTAAATTTTATAATATATAGAAAGACGCTCAATAAATATTATGTAACTCATTAAGTATTCAACACTTTAACAAATTAATGGTTTAGGAATAAATTGCTGAGTAATTTGAAAAATACATGATGATGAAGATTTCAGAAAATAATTCACATTAGGTGATTTACTATTTAAATTTCTTTTAGGTCATTCAACCTAAACTTTCATACTCACCTAAAATGCATTTATTGCAGGAATCACTGTGCCTTTCTCATTTGTTAGGTTCCAGACATCACAGTTTAGTGTTTTATACTTCTTAATATATTCTACAAAGCCCAAAAGAATTTGGTGAAAGTTCAGAGAAACCAAATACAATAAAACAAATAGATTCTTTTTTACTTATTTATTTATTTTAATTGGAGGCTAATTACTTTACATTATTGTATTGGTTTTGTCATACATTGACATGAATCTGCCCCAGGTGTACATGTGTTCCCCATCTCGAACCCCCCTCTCACCTCCTGCCCCATCCCATCCCTCTGGTTCATCAAGTGGGGTTATTGAGTCAGAGTCACCCTGACTGTGCCCTGTAACTATGATGAACCTTCAATGAAAACATCAAGCAACACCCTAAGGAAGTTACACATGGTCTGAGAGAGGACTAGAACAAGGAAGTACCATCAATACTCAGAGGACACCTGGATTTACACAATGCGTAAACAAATAGATTCTCTAATGAGTTTTAGCCAAACTGATCCAATGTAATTTTTGCTGCTCTGATAAACACACATTGGGCAAATCTGTAATATGAGAAAATTATAGACATTTGGTTGCATTCTGAAAGCGATTTCAACTAAAGGTATGGTTTAGACTTGCTCTGACTAATACATATTTTACTCAAATATCAAACAGCCAGGTGAAGAGTGAAGACAAAAATCTCCATTACAGAATGAAATTTGAATAGACCTAAATTTGTATTTAAAATACAATTTGTAAACAAAAATTAATTTTGAATGTGATAGTTCTGGTACCAAGTTCAAGCTTATACTGCTCTCTACACAACAGGCTAATAAATCAAGAGTCAAGTGTTGGGGCAAGGAACAGTGACTTTATTTGGAAAGCCAACAAGCCAAGAAGATGATGGAAGATAGTGTCCCAAAGAACCATCTTACCTGAGTTAGAATTCAGGCTTCCTTTATATTAATACTAAAAGAGGAGGGGAAATGACTAACTGCTGTGAACTTCTTGGTGCAGCAATCCCTTGTTCCTGTAGCTGTCCACATCTTTACATGAATGGAAAACTGGGATACCTTTAAAAGTCAGAGCCTTGGGAATGGCTCTCATATATATTTCAGACTATATGCAGCATTCTTTTATGAATACAAAAGGTACAGAGCCAAGATGACTGAGCACAGGCAGCAGAGCTCAAGGGTTAGAGCTAAAAGAATAGATTCAATATGGACTCAGGTTTGCTCTCTCCTAGTTCAGGGACAAAAATGTCTCAGCAGTCCCATTGTTAGACTGTTCCTACAATATGTAATGAGGATTTGTGGTGCTGATAGGTGCTTACTTTCACCTAAAGGTTTTAGAAGAGTCAGATTTGGAGATGTCTGTTATTCTCTAATACTTTTGTGTTTTAAATATCCAGACAGCATTTATGCTTAATTAAGCCAATCATTATTGATTTATCCTGAGGATTATTATACTTACAGTTTTTCTTCCTTATAAGATATTTTTGAGGGGTCAATTTACAGTCTCCTTTTATGATTTGAAGAATATCCATTTAGGATTTTCTCCCAGGCTTTGGTGGCCTTATTTGAGGTCTTAATGGAATTAAATAGTGAAAGAAGAATGAAACATCAGCTCTATCCTTTTAAAAAGTGTCTTTTTTTTTTTTTTTTCATTCGTGCTACAAACTTTCACAGAGGTTTACTTAGAAAAGATCCATTAAGGGATGAGTAAGTGATTCAACATGGAACCATAGTAAGTCTGCCCTTCCAATTTGTTTCATTGTGTGATTCTGAAGAACTGCCTTAGTCTCCGTTAATTTATATTTTCTCATTTGTAGAATTGAATGGTATATTTTTTCTTCCCTAATCTGTGGAAATGCTGAAGAGTCAATATTTTCTTGGCGAGATCTTGGCACTCAATATATACTACACAATAATACACAATCTTGGAAAGCATTTTAGCTGTTGTGGAGATTAGTACCATTATTGATTCTGAATTGATGAGCCATTTAGACTAAAATCCAGAAACCAGCCAATTCTCAGTGTCACAGATGCACATACTTAGCTTTAATAATTTTGTAAATAAGCAAAAGAAAAAAACTAGAAATAATGAGAAATTATCATTTACACTTTTTTTTCTGAACTGTTTTTCTTAAACCAACTTTCTGATATCATATCCAATTTAAATGGATTATACAAATGACATGGGATTTTTATCTAAAGCAAGTATTCTATAATTGATTTGGATTTTTTTTGCATTAATGACTATATTAATGACAGTCTTTTCCAATTTAAGTTTAAAGTTAAGAATCTGTAAACGGTTTAAATTCCTTCAGTTCAGTTCAGTCACTCAGTCGTGTCCGACTCTCCACGACCCCATGAATCACAGCACGCCAGGCCTCTCTGTCCATCACCAACTCCCGGAGTTCACCCAAACTCATGTCCACAGAGTCGGTGATGCCATCCAGCCATCTCATTCTCCGTCGTCCCCTTCTCCTCCCGCCCCCAACTTTTCCTAGCATCAGAGTCTTTTTCAGTGAGTCAACTCGTCGCATGAGGTGGCCAAAGTATTGCAGTTTCAGCTTTAGCATCAATCCTTCCAATGAACACCCAGGATTGGTCTCCTTTAGAATGGACTGGTTGGATTTCCTTGCAGTACAAGGGACTCTCAAGAGTCTTCTCCAACACCACAGTTCAAAAGCATCAATTGTTCGGCGATCAGCTTTCTTCACAGTCCAGCTCTCACATCCATACATGACCATGGGAAAAACCATAGCCTTGACCAGATGGACCTTTGTTGGCAAAGTAATGACTCTGCTTTTTAATATACTATCAAGGTTGGTCATAACTTTCCTTCCAAGGAGTAAGCGTCTTTTAATTTCACGGCTGCAATCAGCATCTGCAGTGATTTTGGAGCCCAAAAATATAAAGTCTGACACTGTTTCCACTGTTTTTCCATCTATTTCCCATGAAGTGATGGACCAGATGCCATGATCTTTGTTTTCTGAATGTTGAGCTTCAAGCCAACCTTTTCACTCTCCTCTTTCACTTTCATCAAGAGGCTTTTGAGTTCCTCTTCACTTTCTGCCATAAGGGTGGTGTCATCTGCATATCTGAGGTTATTGATATTTCTCCCAGCAATCTTGATTCCACCTTGTGCTTCTTCCAGCCCAGCATTCCTCATGATGTACTCTGCATATAAGTTAAATAAGCAAGGTGACAATATACATCGTTGACGTACTCCTTTTCCTATTTGGAACCAGTCTGTTCCATGTACAGTTCTGACTGTTGCTTCCTGACCTGCATACAGGTTTCTCAAGAGGCAGGTCAGGTGGTCTGGTATTGCCATCTCTTTCAGAATGTTCCACAGTTTATTGTGATCCACACAGTCAAAGGCTTTGGCATAGTAAATTCCTTAGTTCACCGGAATAGAAATGTCCTGAAATTGCTGCTACATAAAAAGTGCTCACTGTTAGAGATGCCAGATGAAAATCCATAGATAAGGACCAACCCATATAGACACAAGCTTGGTTAGGTTGACAAATCTTTAGCTAAATATTGAATTAGATATCAGAAGCATGATCTCTTGAGCTCAGCCCAGACCCTATCCTTGCCTATGTCCTTGTCTCAAATCTAATTCATACATTTATTTACTGGCCTGACTCTTGCACATATTAGAATTTGCTTATGATTTAACATAACTGCCAAAGTGACAAACTTAATAAAGTAGGAAATTAGGCATGCTGCTAAAATGACTTGAGTAATTTGAAACTATGTATTTTCAAGCACATCCGTTAAGTAGGTGACAATTATGTTCACCAATTACTGAATCTGAAAGAACTTGTGCATGAGAAAATAACATGATTGTGTGTTGTTCTTGCCAAATATCTATACTCACTCAAGTATGTGAAAGCATCAGTGATTTTTTTAGCCAAAAAGATGACTGTAAAAGCAAAATGTGAACCGAGGGGCCCCAGTCACAGTCAGTGGCAGATGCAAGGAGCCCGATTTCCAGTGAAATCTGTTAAAAGAAATAGAGCTGACATTATGTAATTTGATTCAAAGTTTTAATTACAAGATATAAAATGTTCTGTAAATGAGCCATTATGCATTTTCCATTTTGCTATTTCAGTGAATAAAAGTTCAAAACCAGGCAAAATTTTAGTTAAGGCACAAGTTACATGCACTGGGAAACAGTATTCACTAAATATCACGCACTGGTTTGGGTACCCCAAATCGTAAATCCTTTTAGTTTTATGGAATTTCTACATGATCTCAGGTAAGCTTTCTCTCAGCACATGAGTCTTTGCAGCTTATAAAATGAAGACTAATACCTGCTGTAGATTAATCCCATTGATTATGTAGATTTAGAACACTGATGTGTAAAGTACATTGGGTTTTTTTCTTTTGGAAGCAAATGAAAGGCAAAAACAAACACATGTTTTTATTGTAATTGCTATAAATTCTGTGATTACCTTGTTGATACTTTCCTCAATTAAGGATTTACTCAAAAGATTGCCATTTGGAAAAATCTTCAGTTCAGTTCAGTTCAGTTCAGTCGCTCAGTCGTGTCCGACTCTCTGCGACGCCCCCCCCACCCCGCCATGAATCACAGCACGCCAGGCCTCCCTGTCCATCACCAACTCCCAGAGTACACTCAAACTCATGTCCACAGAGTCGGTGATGCCATCCAGCCATCTCATTCTCCGTCGTCCCCTTCTCCTCCCACCCCCAACCTTTCCCAGCATCAGAGTCTTTTTCAGTGAGTCAACTCGTCGCATGAGGTGGCCAAAGTATTGCAGTTTCAGCTTTAGCATCTTATCCATGCTAATATTTGATTTGTTTGTTAAACGATCCACCCACAGAGCACTTCATCTTTTTCTGTAATTTGTGCATTCTTCGAGTTCCACTGAACTACTGAAGAGGAAAAATTACCTTTTTTCATGCTTGGAAATATGTTATAAATCCTATTCCATGTTCCTCCCTTCAAAAGAAAGAAAGGAAAGAAGGAAGGAAGAAAAAAGGATGAGGGAAGAGGGAAGGATGGAGGGAGAAAGGAAGAAAGAAAGAAAAAGCCTCCCAAAATAAATGAAGGCATATTCTAAATGAGGTGACTTAGTCTATAAACACTCCTCAAAATATTTTTTTTTTCATTTTCACTTCCTACATGAAATTGCACAGGATATGACTTAATGTATTCTGATTTTAAATGACTGGAAGTGAAAGATAGTGTTTGTCATAGAAAAAGTAAACAAAATCCTTAAAGCCTAATGTATCCAAAAAAATAACCTGGGTGCAGAGTAAAGTGTCTACTTTCAGACTTTGGAATGTGGTGTCCATAAAGCCCTCCTCTATACCAGACACCTTATAACAGCTCACACCGAAGACCAGTCTTAAATAGTTGCAACAGCGAAGGCTTTGAAGATTTTATATTTTTGAAGTAAATGACCTTGTTTTTTGCCTTTTTTCCCTTTTTATTAGTTTATCACAATGAAAGATAATTAACACTGCGAGTCATTAAAATCCCTGCAGAAGCGCAGATACAGAATTAGCCTTAAAAACGTCAAGGCATATAACACATTATAAAATAACTAACATATAATAGTCTACTATATGTTATAGTAGTATACTATACTATAATATAGTAGTCTACTATAACCCACATTCACAAACATCTATTATTAACAGGAAATAAAAACTGAATTGATTTTGCTGCTGGAGACTCCTGGGCATTTTATGCACCCCTTAATGTGTACATGTGAATAAACTCTTAAAAGGAAATGAGGAAGGGCAAATAATTTAGTAGTGAGAGAAACTAATAATCAGTTCAGCAAGTGGATAAAGCTGAGTATAAATTTAAGTCACTTAGGTCTTCCCTTTGTGTCCTCCCTTTTTTCCTTTTAATTCATATTCATGGGTTAAGAAGAGCCCTCAAAAAATCATCTCATCAAAGCCACAATAAGATAATATGATCAAGACAATTTCAAGAGTTAGTATCCAGTAATGAAATATGGCAGGAAGTATATTCACTGTTTAACTATCTTGACTCATGAAATGACTTTCCACTTGCCACCTCTGAGAACAATCACTGTGACACTGTATCTAAGGACACACCTCACCTTTCCCATTTCATGGTCATAGTTTCTCTTACCTGCTTTATGGATTGAATTGTATCAGTTCAGTTCAGTTCAGTTCAGTCACTCAGTCGTGTCCGACTCTCCGCGACCCCATGAATCACAGCACGCCAGGCCTCCCTGTCCATCACCAACTCCCAGAATTCACTCAAACTCATGTCCACAGAATCGGTGATGCCATCCAGCCATTCTCGGTCGTCCCCTTCTCCTCCTGCCCCCAACCTTTCCTAGCATCAGAGTCTTTTTCAGTGAGTCAACTCTTCGCATGAGGTGGCCAAAGTATTGCAGTTTCAGCTTTAGCATCAGTCCTTCCAATGAACACCCAGGATTAATCTCCTTTAGAATGGACTGGTTGGATCTCCTTGCAGTATAAGGGACTCTCAAGAGTCTTCTCCAACACCACAGTTCAAAAACATCAATTCGTCGGCAATCAGCCTTCTTCACAGTCCAACTCTCACATCCATACATGACCAGGGGAAAAACCATAGCCTTGACCAGACGGACCTTTGTTGGCAAAGTAATGTCTCTGCTTTTTAATATACTATCAAGGTTGGTCATAACTTTCCTTCCAAGGAGTAAGCGTCTTTTAGTTTCATGGCTGCAATCAGCATCTGCAGTGATTTTGGAGCCCAAAAATATAAAGTCTGACACTGTTTCCACTGTTTTTCCATCTATTTCCCATGAAGTGATGGGACCAGATGCCATGATCTTTGTTTTCTGAATGTTGAGCTTCAAGCCAACCTTTTCACTCTCCTCTTTCACTTTCATCAAGAGGCTTTTGAGTTCCTCTTCACTTTCTGCCATAAGGGTGGTGTCATCTGCATATCTGAGGTTATTGATATTTCTCCTAGCAATCTTGATTCCAGCTTGTGCTTCTTCCAGCCCAGCGTTCCTCATGATGTACTCTGCATATAATTTAAATAAGCAAGGTATCATCTCCCCAAAATTTGTGTAAGATGTCTGTTAAAACAGAATCAGTTTTATTAAGCATTTTTTTTCAAAGGAGCCCTTAGAAATTATATCATGTAATGTCTACAATTAAAGGACATGGGCCACCTTAGAACAGGCTACCTGAGAAAGATGTTTCTCAGGAAAATTGCAAGGAAAAATCTATTATTCTAGCGAAAAACACTACATTTTTAGCACTTTAGCAAAAGATACCTTTCTCCTTAGGATGTATTGTTAATCACTAATGAAGTGAACAGGTGTCTAGATCTTCTGGGTAGAAAAAGATAAAAATCCTAATTCTCATTCCCAGATACTTAATACATTGATGATAGCCCAATATCCTTAAACTCAGAGAATTCCAACCTTCGAACTTTAGGATAGGACACCATTGCTTCGAATATAGAGATAGATGGGCATAGCTTCAGAGGAGCCAGGTCTCCATGAAACTGGGAGAACAATTCCTCAACAGGAACATATGGCAACAACAAGCAATGGGAATGGAATAAAACAACCCCAAGTTCTCCTGGAAGCAAGACTATCCTGTCCTTCTGGGATTAAATAAATGCCAGAGTTCTTGCATAATTTACAACAGTGAGAGGAAGGCCCATGAATAAAAGATAATGGATTTCTTGTAAGTAGGATTTATGGATTCTTAAGGAATTAACCAACAAAGTAAAAGAAGGGATCTTACTTGAATCCCATGCTTCTCAGCTCTATTTGCCTTGATTAGTGCCATCCACAACCTATACACCAAAACTCAAAATCATGGAATCATTTGTCAAATGTTCTTCATAACTCTTTCCTTTCATTGTATGTATGCACATACCCATACACATAAGAATCAACTTTCCAATTCTTATTTCACAATTTCAAATCTGTTTCTTCTTTTATACTCCTATAGAATAACAGAATCCAAACCGTATCAACTAAGAGGACTACCATCAATTCAGTTCAGTCACTCAGTCATGTCTGACTCTTTGTGACCCCACGGACTGCAGCACACCAGGTTTCCCTGTCCATCACCAACTCCCGGAACTTGCTCAAACTCATGTCCCTCGAGTCAGTGATGCCATCCAACCGTATCATCCTCTGTCGTCCCCTTCTCCTCCTGCCTTCAATCTTTCCCAGCATCAGGGTCTTCAAATCAGGTGGCCAAAGGATTGGAGTTTCAGCTTCAGCATCAGTTCTTCCGGTGAATATTCAAGACTGATTTCATTTAGGATTGACTGGTGTGATCTCCTTGCAGTCCAAGGGACTCTCTTCTCCAACACCACAGTTCAAAAGCACCAATTACTCAGTGCTCCGTTCCGTTCCGTTCAGTCGCTCAGTCGTGTCCGACTCTTTGCGACCAGGGAAGCCCCTCAGCTTTCTTTATAGTCCAACTCTCACATCCATACATGACAGCTGGAAAAACAATAGCTGTCACTAGACGGACCTTTGCTATCAAAGTAATGTCTCCGCTTTTTAATATGCTGTCTAGGTTGATAATAGCTTTTCTTCCAAGGAGCAGGCTTCTTTTAATTTCATGGCTGAAGTCACCATCTGCAGTGATTTTGGAGCCCAAGAAAATAAAGTCTGTCACTGTTTCCATTGTTTCCCAATCTATTTGCCAGTAAGTGATTGAACTGGATGCCAAGATTCGCTTTCTGAATGTTGAATTTTAAACCAACTTTTTCACTTTCCTCTTTCACTTTCATCCAGATGCTCTTTAGTTCTTCTTCACTGTCTGCCATAAGGGTGATGTCATCTGTGTATCTGAGGTTATTGATATTTCTCCTGGCAATCTTGACTCCAGCTTGTGAGTCATCCAGCCCAGCATTTGGCATGATGTACTCTGCATATAAGTTAAATAAGCTGGGTAACAGTATACACCCTTGCCATACTTCTTTCCCGATTTGGAACCAGTCTATGTTTCCATGTCCAGTTCTAACTGTTGCTTCTTGACCTGCATACAGATTTCTCAGGAGGCAGGTAAGGTGGGTTGTATTCCCATTTCATGAAGAATTTTCCACAGTTTGTTGTGATCCACAAAGTCAAAGACTTTGACACATCCAATAAAGCAGAAGTAGATGTTTTTCTGGAATTTTATTGCTTTTTTGATGATCCAATGGATGATGGCAACTTTTTTCTTGTTCTTCTGCCTTTTTTAAATTGAGCTTGAACATCTGGAAGTTCACAGTTCACATACTGTTGAAGCCTGGCTTGAAGAATTTTGAGCATTACTTTGCTATCGTGTGAGATTAGTGCAATTGTGTGGTAGTATGAACATTCTTTGGCATTGCCTTTCTTTGGGATTGCAATGAAAACTGACCTTTTCCAGTCCTGTGGCCACTGCTGAGTTTTCCAGATTTGCTCCCATATTGAATTCAGCGCTTTAACAGCATCATCATTTAGGATTTGAAATAACTAAACGGGAAATCCATCACCTCCACTAGCTTTGTTCATAGTGCGGCTTCCTAAAGCCCACTTGACTGACATTCAATTTATGTGGACTACCATAAATAATATTGAATAGCAGTTTCTATCTTTTCAATAGGTCCTTCACATAATTTATTTCTCATTCCCATGTGTCATATATAAAAGGTTCAGTTCAGTTCTGTTCAGTTGATCAGTCGTGTCCGACTCTCCGCGACCCCATGAATCACTGCACGCCAGGCCTCCCTGTCCATCACCAACTCCCGGAGTTCACTCAAACTCATATCCATCGAGTCGGTGATGCCATCCAGCCATCTCATTCTCTGTCGTCCCCGTCTTCTCCCACCCCCAATCCCTCCCAGCATCAGACTCTTTTCCAGTGAGTCAACTCGTTGCATGAAGTGGCCAAAGTATTGGAGTTTCAGCATTAGCATCAGTCCTTCCAATGAACACCCAGGATTGATCTCTTTTAGAATGGACTAGTTGGATCTCCTTGCAGTCCAAGGGACTCTCAAGAGTCTTCTCCAGCACCACAGTTCAAAAGCATCAATTCTTCGGCTATCAGCTTTCTTCACAGTCCAACTCTCACATCCATACATGACCACGAGAAAAACCATAGCCTTGACTAGATGGACTTTTGTTGGCAAAGTAATGTCTCTGCTTTTTAATATGCTATCTAGGTTGGTCATAACTTTCCTTCCAAGGAGTAAGCGTCTTTTAATTTCCTGGCTGCAATCAGCATCTGCATTGATTTTGGAGCCCAAAAAAATAAAGTCTGACACTGTTTCCACTGTTTCCCCATCTATTTCCCATGAAGTGATGGGACCAGATGCCATGATCTTCATTTGCTGAATGTTGAGCTTCAAGCCAACCTTTTCACTCTCCTCTTTCACTTTCATCAAGAGGCTTTTGAGTTCCTCTTCACTTTCTGCCATAAGGGTGGTGTCATCTGTGTATCTGAGGTTATTGATATTTCTCCCAGCAATCTTGATTCCAGCTTGTGCTTCTTCCAGCCCAGCGTTCCTCATGATGTCTCTGCATATAAATTAAATAAGCAGGGTGACAATATATAGCCTTGACATACTCCATTCAAATTGAGACATAATCCCAATGAAATGAAAGAAATAGTAAGACTTTTACCTTAAAGAGGAAATGCCTTCTTGTTCCTCTGGGAAGGACTCTAAATCATGAGCAACTATAAAAATGTTAAATTGAAAAGATAGCCTTGATGCAGAGCTCTGAGCCCAAAGACACAAAAACAATGCTCAGAATACTCTCTGATTAGAAATCCAATCTCATTTTAAACTCAGAATTCTATTCATTTACTCACATGTCACTGTCTTTCTTGTTTTATACTCTTCTAGTTTTCTTTCCAAAATGTTATTATGAGAAATAACTCTAAAATATTAATATTCAAATAAATATTATGCATTCCCATCTCCATTGAGCATAGAAAATAACATTGCAATTTCGATGAATTTTAGAAAAAGAAAATATTACATCTACTTGTTACTCTAGGTCACTGTATGCTAAAGTTAACTTTTGCTTCACTCTCCTAACTTTACGATTTCTCTCATACTTTTTCCTTATGTGTCACCTCTGTGAGTATTTAATAAGCCATATCTAAATATGGATTCTTCATTAGTTTCAAGATCCCAAAATTGAACACAATGTCTCAATCCCCTGCAGAGACCAACAAGGTAATTAATTACCTCTCAATTCCTATATTCAATTTCTAAAATTAAAGTACCAAGTTATCTGAACTTCCCTGGTGGTCTCATAAGACCACCTTCCAGTTCAGGAGGTGTGGGTCTGATCCTTGGTCAAGGAGCTAAGATCGCGCATGCCTCAAGGCCCAAAAGACCACACGTAAAAATAAGAAGCAACATTATAACAAATACAAGACTCTAAAAATAATAAATAAAATGCAAAAAACCACCAAGTTATTTATTATTAACATAATCTATAATACACACCTAGCAAATTTTAGTACATTCTTAAATTTTATATTTTGACTACATAATATCACACTTAAATTTAAAAACCTTTACAGAACATGCTTTGTGATGCTTAGGCTGAGATAACATGTGGCAGTATTTCATCATTCATTATCATTAATGTGAGGGAATCTCCTTCCTCCCTAGGTCATGTTACCACATAGGTTTGTATATGTAGGCTTATTCTTTTTGTTATTTTTAGAATATTTTCAGCTTTATAGTGTTAGACTGATTTTCTCATAGTGACCACATCCCTTCTGCTTTGTTTAAGAGTATATTAATTATTTTCAGATAGGTTGTTAATGCTGAAATCTAATAGTTCCAGAATAGAAACCAGATAAATGTTTCATTCTAAATGTAATCATTCAATCTAATGAATATCCTTCTTACTGACATTGTGTAGTCAATGAGTTTACATCTAAATTTTTAGCTGAAGAATTCTTAATGCTATTCATTTAACCTAGATGCCCAATATATAAAGCATTAAACAAAGAATAACTGTTCTGTTTAACAGACTGTCCTAGCAGCTCATAACTTTTGACTCTTAAGATGATGACAAGAAATCGTCAAAGGATCTTCAGAGCATAATTCCAAAATTAGAACTCTTGATGCTGCCCTAAATTCTGATTTAGAATTATGCTTCACTGAAGGGATTCTCAAAGAATGAAGAGATTCCAACACTCAAATTACCCAAAGCAAACAGAGGGATGAAATTTTCAGTGCTGAGATAAGAAGGGTCCTCACTTATAAAATACATATTTTAGAAATCATTGTCTATAATTCTATGAATGATACGATGGTAGTTAAGTATAGCTGTCAAAAACAGCAAAAACTTTTTAAAAGTCTTTATAGGTTAAATCTATCAAGTAATTAATTATGTTCACGAGGCCTAATTTTTGCAAAAGCATACTAATTATTATAGTTATAAAAGCCAAAGTAAAAATATTTATTTAAAATATTTTATAAGTTTAGATGGGCCTCCCAGATGACTTAGGGTTTGATCCTTTGGTCAGGAAGATCCCCTGGAGAAGGAAATGGCAACCCACTCCAATATTCTTGCCTGGTAAATCCCATGGACAGGGTTGCCTGGTGGGCTACAGTCAATGGGGTCTCAAAAAGGGTCAGACATGACTTAGTGACTAAACAACAAAATATTAAGTTTAGAAAAGATACGTGTCTGAACTCTGTCAATTTCTCACTTCAAAGGAGACCTTACAATAAGTAAGATCAGAATCTATTTTTCCATCTTTTACTGTCTTCAAGACCATAACAAATAAATATGTTGTAATTTCAGTATACGCAATGAGATTTTAGGCTGGGTTTATCATGTGAAGAAAGTACCTTCAGTTACCTTCTTTAGAGTTTCTTGATCTTTGAACACTGCCTCTTCTTGCCACCTTCACTATTTATTTACTTGTCACTCTGCCAATGACTTTCGAATAGGAACATGAGTCCCAGTAGTAACAAAGTACACATCTTATTCAGTTAGGACAATCACATAAAAATTAAAAATTTAAAGAAATATCAGAGAAGACTCTTTAAAAACTTAGTTTTCTGTAAATTCTCCAGTATTTAGAGTTCTTCTTGGACATGTTTTTAGGAATTCTCATTCCAATTTCATTTAATAGATCTATCTACTTAGCACTGGGAAAAGATTGTACTTTTTGTTTCAAACCACTTTGTAACCACATTTTAAAAGTAATTGATGTATTTGTTGATTCCCTTAGATAATTAAATAATTCAAAGATAATTAACTCTGGAATACATCTTTGTCATTTCTGAGTAAAGATAGTGAAATCAAGCTTAATTTTTATATTTACTTCTATGGTCCATTGAGCTAATTTTACTATGTGGTATTGGGTAGGTTAATTGCACTGGATGATTTTTAAATGTAAAACTCAATAACACTGAGTTCCCAAGACAAACCTTCTTCTCTTACCTTGTCTTATATTTTGACATTCTACTGAACTTAATTACTAAATTTTTTTATTAAGAATTGTTGCATCTATGTTTGTCAAAGATATTAATCTGTAGTTTCTTTTCCTTGTGATATCTTTTTCTCCATTTTGGAATTAAGATAGTACTTGATTTATAGAATGTGTTGTTAACCATTCACTTGTTTTCAATCTTCTAGATTTCAGTTTAGTTCAGTTCAGTCACTCAGTCATGTCCGACTCTTTGTGACCTAATGAATCACAGCACGCCAGGCCTCCCTGTCCATCACCAACTCCCGGAGTTCACGCAAACTCACCTCATCTCCATCGAGTCGGTGATGCCATACAGCCATCTCATTCTCTGCCATCCCTGTCTCCTCTTGCCCCCAATCCCTCCCAGCATCAGAGTCTTTTCCAGTGAGTCAACTCATCGCATGAGGTGGCCAAAGTATTGGAGCTTCAGCTTTAGTATCACTCCTTTCATTGAACACCCAGGACTGATCTCCTTTAGAAGGGACTGGTTGGATCTCCTTGCAGTCCAATGGACTCTCAAGAGTCTTCTCCAACACCACAGTTCAAAAGCATCAATTCTTCGGCGATCAGCTTTCTTCACAGTCCAACTCTCACATCCATACATGACCACTGGAAAAACAATAGCCTTGACTAGACAGACCTTTGTTGGCAAAGTAATGTCTCTGCTTTTTAATATGCTATCTAGGTTGGTCATAACTTTCCTTCCAAGGAGTGTCTTTTAATTTAAGATTGCTATTATTTCTTTCTTAAATGTTTAAAAGAATTTGCCAAGAAATATGGGCCTGGAGTTTCCCTTACAGGAAAATTTGTAACTACAAATTAAATTTAATAGAACAGTGCCATTCAGACTGTCTGTTAACATAAAGATTTCATCTATTCAGTGAGCTTTGGAAACTTGTGCCTTTCAAGAGTTTGTTCACTTCATCCCTGGTGGCTCAGACAGAAAAGAATTTGTGTACAATGAAGGAAATCCAGATTTGATCCCTGGAACCTGAAGATACTCTGGAGAAGGAAATGGCATTCAGGTATTCTTGCCCAGAGGATCCCATGGACAGAAGAGCCTGGTGGGCTACAGTCCAGGGATTTGCAAAGCCTTTGATTGTGTGGATCGCAGTAAACTGTGGAAAATTCTGAAAGAGATGGGAATACCAGACCACCTGATCTGCCTCTTGAGAAACCTGTATGCAGGTCAGGAAGCAGCAGTTAGAACTGGACATGAAACAGACTGGTTCCAAATAGGAAAAGGAGTATGTGAAGGCTATATATTGTCACCCTGCTTATTTAACTTATATGCAGAGTACATCATGAGGAACGCTGGGCTGGAAGAAGCACAAGCTGGAATCAAGATTGCTGGGAGAAATATCAATAACCTCAGATATGCAGATGACACCACCCTTATGGCAGAAAGTGAAGAGGAACTCAAAAGCCTCTTGATGAAAGTGAAAGAGGAGAGTGAAAAGGTTGGCTTGAAGCTCAACATTCAGAAAACAAGAATCATGGCATCTGGTCCCATCACTTCATGGGAAATAGATGGGGAAACAGTGGAAACAGTGTCAGACTTTAATTTTTTGGGCTCTAAAATCACTGCAGATGCTGATTGCAGCCATGAAATTAAAGGACGCTTACTCCTTGGAAGGAAAGTTATGACCAACCTAGATAGCATATTAAAAAGCAGAGACTTTACTTTGCCAACCAAGGTCCGTCTAGTCAAGGCTATGGTTTTTCCAGTGGTCATGTATGGATGTGAGAGTTGGATTGTGAAGAAAGCTGATCACCGAAGAATTGATGCTTTTGAACTGTGGTGCTGGAGAAGACTCTTGAGAGTCCCTTGGACTGCAAGGAGATCCAACCGGTTCATTCTAAAGGAGATCAATCCTGGATGTTCATTGGAAGGACTGATGCTAAAGCTGATACTCCAATACTTTGGCCACCTCTTGCGACGAGTTGACTCACTGGCAAAGAGTCTGATGCTGGGAGGGATTGGGGGCAAGAGGAGAAGGGGACAACAGAGAATGAGATGGCTGGATGGCATCACCGACTCGATGGACATGAGTTTGAGTGAACTCCGGGAGTTGGTGATGGACAGGGAGGCCTGGCATGCTATGATTCATGGGGTTTCACAGAGTCGGACATGACTGAGCAACTGAACTGAACTGAACTGGACACAACTGAGTGGCTAACATACAAATTGTTAAATTTATTGCCGTAAAGTAGTTCAGCAGTTCAGACTATTTCTTTACTAGCTTTTTAATATCTCATAGAATTTGTATTGATGGCACCTCTCTCATTCCTGATATTGGCAATTTATGTCCTTTTCCCCCCCTATTTTGCCAGGCTAGAAATATATCAGTTTTATTAATTGTTTCATGAAACTACTTTTGACTATATTGATTTTTCTCTGTTGGTTTCACCATTTTCTGTTTCATTGATTTCTGTCATTATTTTCTATCTGTGATTAATTTGAGTTCAATTTGCTCTTCGAGTTTCTTAGAGAAAACATGGATACTGATTTAAGACTTTTTTCTCATTGCTCCTGTTGGACTTTAGTACTTATAATTTTCCCCCTCATTACTATGTTAACAGCATCGTACAAATTTTGGTGTGTCTGTTTGCACTTTCATACTGTTAAAAATACTTTACTTTTCTTCTTTAAACTACCAATTAGTTCAAGTTATCATTTCTGGACTTCCCACCTGTTTTTCTTTTATTGATCTATAATTTAATGCTCTTATAGTCAAGGAACATACTTTATATAATTGAAATCCTTTTAAAATTATTGACACTCATTTTTGGCCCAGAATATATATACCTTGATAAATATTCTGTATTTGTTTGAATAGAATGTATAATTTTTCATAGATAAAACCACACAGAAAAAATAATAATATAGAACTCTTAACTCTCAAGCTCTCAAACCAAAACTGATAGATATATAGGCATAGAATTAATATATGTAAAATATGCCAAATAGAAAATAGGAAGTCAGATAAAGAATGCACAGAGAGCTTTTTGTAAATTATTTTATTTTATATATAGTAAACAATATTGTTGTTCAGAGGAAAAATTAGTTTTGACGGGATTAATTAGATTAAATAATATAGTCTAAAGAAATGGTTAACAGTTAATTCAGTTAGTTTTAATTTGTTAATATTTGCTTAAAAATTAAAATGACAGAAAAATACTGTCATTAGTATGATCTTCTACCATAAACATTATAAATAATAACAATTGTATTTCTATCAAGCATTATTTTGAGGGTATATACAGAATTGCAATTATACAGTGGTCTTGTATGATTATTTTCAGTAAATTAATTCTAGAAAAAACATACATTGCATTATGTACTGCAAAATAAAATTAACCCAAGTCTATTGACAAAAATTCTTATAGCATACAAATTTTAGATAATAACATTGTATGTTTGGGTTTATTTTTGAAAAATACAAATAATATTGTAATGCTGGCAGGGTAAATGGCATAAATCTCTTAATGACAAATCTCAAGAAATTCTCTTAAAAATTACTTTAATTTTGTTTTAGTTACAATTGACTTGCTTAAATGGTAACTTTTTAAAGAAAAGAAAAATTCCAATAGTAGTAAAAATAGTAATATAAAAATAACTTACAAACTAAAGAACGTAGAAAACAGTTGCTCTGGTTAGGGCTGCAACAAATTATTTTAGGAAGCTTTATTATTTTGAATCATTTTCAGCTATGGAAAAATTCAAATCTCAAAGTCTCAACTAATGAGAGGATTTTTGTTTGTTAATTTTCTGCCTGCTTATAAACAGTGATCAAAATGTTATTCAAAAAAGAAGCTTATAGCTCCCTAGAGACTGTATATTGGGGAATAAAAATTATTATTAAGTAACATTTTCTTGAGTGTTTAAGGATTTTGGAGAACAGGGTAAGAGTTACCATGGGTACAATATTCACAGAAAGAGTTTGATAGCTCTCTGGAGAATACATGCAGGGAAATAAACATTTTTATTAAGTAACATTTTCCTGAATGTTTAAAGATTTTTGAGGATAGAATAAGAATTACCAAGGGTACAGCATTTGATATATATCCCAGGGAATTTTAAAATGGATCCTAAAATGTCTTTAAAGATTATGTAGGACTTAGGCTTTCAATTCTGACAGATATTGAGCTTGGAAGATGTTACTACTGTTCTTAGAAGAATCAAGCTGAACAAAGAGAAACGGATCACTCAAACTCATCAGAAAAAGTGAGGTGGCAGGTCACACTGACACCCTAAAATCTGGAGAGTCAAGGAATAGAGAGACTCACACAGAGACCAACTTGCCTGTAATAAAAGGGAATAGAACCATAAACTGGTAAGAAGTCTGAATGGTAATTATGACAGCATCACTGGAGTGTGCCTGTGAACTAGTATGATAATGAGAAATTCCTCAGGGATGTGGATTTAGGAGGATACCAACATTTCCATAGTTTTAAATTTAAAGAACCCCAACAAGTACTAATGAAGAAGAAGAAAGAAAAAAAGTTTCCTTGTTTTTCTGACAAGGAGAAGAAAGCAACCATTTTGAAAAGTCCCAGAGTATTCTACATAACATGCATAAGGAGGAGGTAGGAATTGGAACTACTTTGGGCTTCCCTGGTGGCTCATTTGGTAAAGAATTCACCTGCAATGCAGGAGACCTGGGGTTGATCCCTGGGTTGGGAAGATCCCCTGGAGAAAGTATTGGCTACCCACTCCAATATTCTGGCCTGGAGAATTCTATGGACTGTGTAGTCCATGGAGTCACAAAGAGTCAGACAGTAAAGACAGTAAAGAGTGAATTCAGTAAAAAGTCTGCCTGCAATGCAAGAGCCTGGGTTCAAACCTAGGTCTGAAATATCCCCTGGAAAAGGAAATGACTATCCACTCCAGTATTATTGCCTAGAAAATCCCATGGACAGAGGAGCCTGACAGGCTACAGCCCATGGGGTCACAAAGAATCAGGCATGACTGAATGACTAACACTTTCACACTTTCTCATTAAGTATCTCCATGACACTGTATCCCTTCCATTCCGTTCAGTCGCTCAGTCGTGTCCGACTCTTTGCGACCCCGTGGACTGTAGCCTACCAGGCTTCTCCGTCCATGGGATTCTCCAGGCAAGAATACTGGAGTGGGTTACCATTTCCTTCTCCAGGGGATCTTCCCGACCCAGGGATCAAACCCGGGTCTCCCGCATTGGAGGCAGACGCTTTATCCTCTGAGCCCCCAAGGAAGCCCTGACACTGTATAGTGTTATTTAAAAGTAGACTTAGATTACTTGTTAATATGTATTTCAAATTCTAGAGAAAAAACTAAAAGTTTTAAAAAGGAGTACAATTGATATTCCAAGAGCAGAGAGAAAATTAAATAATATAAAATATCTAGAAGAAGAATATCAGAGAATTGCAACAAATAGAAAAATCATTACAAACATATTAGACATTATCTCAACTGGATCATTAATCACTTTAAATGGAATAGCCTAAATACATCAATTAAAAAACAGAATCATAAGAGTGGATAAAAAATTTTTTTAAATCTAAATATGTGTTCGGAGAAGGCATTGGCAACCCACTCCACTGTTCTTGCCTAGAAAATCCCAGGGACGGGGGAGCCTGGTGGGCTGCCACCTATGGCGTTGCACAGAGTTGGACACAACTGAAGCAACTTAGCAGCAGCAGCAGCAACAGCAAATATGTGTTACCTACTCACTTTAAGAAAGCTATTTTAAATGTAAAGACACAGCTCGGTTAAATGAATGGAGAAAAGTATATCATGCTCATTATAATCAAATGAAAAATTGTGTAACGTTATTAATTTCCAACAAAGCAGACTTCAGAACAAGGGAAATTATCAAGGATAAAGAAGAATATTACATAATGATAAAGTGATGAATTCTTGAGGTAGATATAATAATCCTTAACATACATGTACCTAAAAATATCATCAAAATAAGTGACATGAAAACTAATAGAACTTCAAAAAGAAATAGACAAATGTACTATTAAGTTGGAAACTTCAATACCCCTCTTTCAGCAATTGGTAGATCCAGTAGGTAGAAATCAGTATAGATATACTTGACATGAACAGTATGCTACAAACAAGATCGTAAAAGAGAATGGTTCACTTAACATATTAAGAATTGGGGAGAGGAGGAGGAATCCCAGAAAGGTGGAATGAATAGCTCACTGTAAAATGGCACACCTCACATGGGACTCAAACTCACATACGCCTAGTTGGGACTCAAACCTACAATCTTGTAACCAATACCCCAAAACTCATCTCAGGACTCAATGAAGTTCAAGTTCTTTATGTCTCGACACAGAAGGAATTCAGTGAGAAGCAAAGTGATAGGCAAGTAGTTGATTTATTAATATAGGATGCTTGTGAAGAATACAAGCAAGCAGTGAAAAGGGCTCAAGCTCTAGAAATAAGTGGCATGCATGCATGCTCAGTCATTCAGTCATGTCTAACTCTTTGAGACCCCATGGACTGCAGCCTGCCAGGCTCCTCTGTCCATGGAATTTTCCAAGCAAGAATACTGGAGTAGGTTGCCATTTCTTTCTTCAGAAATTCTTCCCAACCCAGGGATCTAACCGCTATCTTCTGCAACTCCAATATATTCTTTACCTCTCTGCAATGTGGGAAATAAATGGGCTACATTTTTATAATCAATGGAAAATTGGAAGGGAGAGAAGACTACTTTCTTCCTCTCCTTTGTAAAGGTGTTGTAGGAATATGAGGTCATGAGAGGATAGCCATATCCCAGGTCTCAGGTGAGTTCATTGGATAAGCCACCAACCTGAGTGTCCTTGGCTTCATGTGGGAAAGAATTCAAGAGAAAGTTATGGTAAAGTGAAAGCAGAGAGATACCTTCCATAAGGAGAACACGACCCATTTCAAAAGGTGAGAGTAGCCTTGGAAGAAACACACTCCACAGAGTTTCGGCCATCTCAGAAGGGGAGAGTGGCTGGAAGATATATTAGATTGGTACAAAAGTAATTGCTGTTTCAGACCATGAATTTTAAATCATTATAACTCAGCTCAAACACCTATTTATTAATCAAAATAGGAACCATTACAATCAACATATTTTTGCCAAAGAGAAACAAATTTATTTACTCCTGTAGCAAAAAATTCATGCTTCAGGATTTGATGAACTCTTGGAAAACATTTTCTACTTCCTGCTGGTTGTGGAAACATTTTCTCCACAAAAAGTTGTCAAGATGCTTGAAGAAATGACAGCCAGTTGGCGAGAGGTCAGGTGAATATGGTGGGTGAGGAAAACCTTGTAACCCAATTCATTCTACTTTTGAAGCATTGGTTGTGTAACATGCAGTCTTGCAGAAGTGGGCCCATCTGTTGACCAATACCAGCTGCAGTTTTCAGTGCATCACATCAATTTGCTGAGCATACTTCTCAGATGTATTGGAATTTAGAAAGCTTTAGCGTATCAGTCAAGCAGCAGACAACCAAATAGGAACCATAATCTATTTTTGGTGCAATTTGGTTTTGGGAAGTGCTTCAGAGCTTCTACTTGGTCCAGTCGTCATATAAAATCCACTTTTTGTTGCATGTTACAATTTGACCAAGAAATGTTTCATTGTTTCTGTGTAGAATTAGAGAAGACAATACTTCAAAATGGTGTCTTTTTGTATTTTCAGTCACCTCTCAAGGCACCCACTTATGGAGCTTTTTTACCTTTCCAATTTGCGTCAAATGCTGAACAACCATACAATGGGCAACACTGATTTCTTCAGCAACTTCTCATAGTTGTAAGAGAATCAGCTTATATGATGCTCTCAGCTTGGTTTTGACAACTTCTGATGGCTGGCCACTACATTCCTCATTTTTAAGGCTATCATCTCCTTTGCAAAACTTCTCGAACCACCACTGCATGTTTGTTAGCAGTTCCTGGAACTTTTATTTGTTGATATTGCTAGTTGTCTCCACTGCTTTAAGATTCATTTTGAACTTGAATTAAAAAATTGCTTGAACTTGCTTTTTGTCTAACATCATTTCTATAATCTAAAATAAAAATAAAATAAACAGCAAGTAACTGCCTCTTGAGAAACCTATATGCAGGTTAGGAAGCAACATTTAGAACTGGACATGGAACAACAGACTGGTTCCAAATAGGAAAAGGAGCACATCAAGGTTGTATATTGTCACCCTGCTTATTTAACTTATATGCAGAGTACATCAAGAGGAAAGCTGGGCTGGAAGAAGCACAAGCTGGAATCAAGATTGCTGGGAGAAATATCAATAGCCTCAGATATGCAGATGACACCACCCTTATGGCAGAAATGAAGAGGAACACAAAAGCCTCTTGAAGAAAGTGAAAGAGGAGAGTGAAAAAGTTGGCTTGAAGTTCAACATTCAGAAAACTAAGATCATGGCATCTGGTCACATCACTTCATGGGAAATAGATGGAGAAACAGTAGACAGTATCAGACTTTATTTTTTTGGGCTCCAAAATCACTGCGGATGCTGATTGCAGCCATGAAATTAAGAGACGCTTACTCTTTGGAAGGAAAGTTATGACCAACCTAGACAGCATGTTAAAAAACAGAAATATTACTTTGCCAACAAAGGTCCGTCTAGTCAGGGCTATGGTTTTACCAGTGGTCATGTATGGATGTGAGAGTTGGACTGTGAAGAAAGCTGATCACCAAAGAATTTATGCTTTTGAACTGTGGCGTTGGAGAAGACTCTTGAGAGTCCCTTGGACTGCAAGGAGATCCAACCAGTCCATCCTAAAGGAGATCAATCCTGGGTGTTCATTGGAGGGACTGATGCTAAAGCTGAAACTCCAATACTCTGGCCACCTCATGAGATGAGTTGACTCACTGGAAAAGACTGATGCTGGGAGGGATTGGGGGCGGGAGGAGAAGGAGACGACAGAGAATGAGATGGCTGGATGGCATCACCGACTCGGTGGACATGAGTTTGAGTGAACTCCGAGAGTTGGTGATGGACAGGGAGGCCTGGCGTGCTGTGATTCATGGGGTCGCAGAGTCAGACACGATTGAGCCACTGAACTGAACTGAACTGAATGTCATTAGAAAAAAAAAAAGCATGAGAAATGTGCATTAAAATGATGTAAAACATAACCATTTATTTAAGAATGTATCCCACTCTCAAACAGCAAAGCTCAAAATTGCAAAGCTGCAATTGCTTTGCATCAACCTAATACATTCCACAGGCAGAATATAGTCTGTCTCAAAAGGCAAGAGTAGCCTGAAAAATGGGTTTGTTAGTTTTCATGGGTTGCGTAATTTTATAGGCTACAGTAGGAGTCCAAGACTAATCCCTTGGACTGCAAGGAGATCCAACCAGTCAATCCTAAAGGAAATCAGTCCTGGGTGTTCATTGGAAGGACTGATGTTGAAGCTGAAACTCCAATACTTTGGCCACCCGATGTGAAGAGCTGACTCATTTGAAAAGACCCTTATGCTGGGAAAGATTGAAGGCGGGAGGAGAAGGGGATGACAGAGGATGAGATGGTTGGATGGCATCACTGACTCAATGGACATGAGTTTATGCAAATAAACTCCAGGAGTTGCTGATGGACGGGGAGACCTGGTGTGCTGCAGTCCATGGGGTCACAAAGAATTGGACACAACTGAGCGACTGAACTGAACTGAATCAGTAGGAGGATTATTCCAACTATTTTGGGAAAAGGAATTCAGCCACTGCTCATTTTTAGCCTTTTCATGGTCAGCTTTGGAACTGTCATGGCCCCTGTGGGCATGTCATTTAGCATATGCTAATGTATTACAATGAGTGTATAATGAAGCTCAAGGTCTACTGGAAGTTGAATTTCTGCCACCTTGGGCCTGATCACTTCTACTCAGATTTTATTGTATCCTTAATGGCTCTGTCATTCCTTTTAAGATTGTGCTTTGCCTCTCTTCCCTCCTGTCTCAATAAGAAGACCTCTTCTCTGGAGAGATATCTATTAAACTGGTCAAAATTAGCAAAGATGCTATTTGAAAACTTTAAAGACTGATTAAATGACTTATAAATTTGACAAGCATTTATTCAATAGAATCAATGGAAATTTGTCAATAACAATGTGAGACCATAGCTCTTGAGCTAGAAACTGAGACTACCCCCTCCCATAGTTCTGCTTTGTGACAGTATCACTCATTATTCTATCTCATCTCTCACAATATAAGAAGGATCCTCAGCAGGAAGCTGTTGAAGACTATACTTGCCCATTCATACTATGTTTCATAAGACCTGCTCCAGTGGTCTCAGTAGCTGAGCGACCATCTTTAACAATCTCCTCTAGTGAAAAGACTAGGTTCAGCAATCGGTGAAATCAGCAGATTTCATTCTCCCAGTCTGAGCTGAGGAATATTGATACTGAGTGGTGGCAACAGCTGGACAGCAGCACCAGTTCCCAAAGGACTCCAACACACAGCCCCTGTGGGAGGTTCTGGGAGGGGCAGTCAGTAAAGAGCAAGTTTCCCATTTCTCACCAGGCACAGTGTCTGCCTCCATAACCCAGAGGCTCAGCCTAAGAGAAGATCAAAGCAGCGTCACACACTTACAACACTCTACCCTTGCTAGGGAAATTACTTCAATATAAGCAGAATGTGAACAGTTTCTATCCCAGGGTATTATCTGAAGC
Source organism: Moschus berezovskii (assembly GCF_049115385.1). Taxonomy (NCBI): domain Eukaryota; kingdom Metazoa; phylum Chordata; class Mammalia; order Artiodactyla; family Moschidae; genus Moschus; species Moschus berezovskii. Next base: position 85,019,510 of record NC_142469.1, on the reverse strand, counting down.
AATAGAGCAACCAATAACAATTAGTGGAGATTAATATCCAACATGATACCAATAGAAGTAGTTCAGTTCAGTTCAGACACTCAGTTGTGTCTGACTCTTTCAGTTCAGTTCAGTTCAACATCCGACATGATACCACAGAAGTAGTTCAGTTCAGTTCAGTTCAGTTCAGCCGCTCAGTCATGTCCGACTCTTTGGGACCCCATGAATCACAGCACACCAGGCCTCCCTGTCCATCACCAACTCCCGGAGTTCACTCAAACTCACCTCCATCAAGTCGGTGATGCCATCCAGTCATCTCATTCTCTGTTGTCCCCTTCTCCTCCTGCCCCCAATCCCTCCCAGCATCAGAGTCTTTTCCAGTGAGTCAATTCGTTGCATGAGGTGGCCAAAGTATTGGAGTTTCAGCCCCAGCATCAGTCCTCCAAAGAACATCCAGGATTGATCTCCTTTAGAATGGACTGGTTGGATCTCCTTGCAGTCCAAGGGACTCTCAAGAGTCTTCTCCAACACCACAGTTCAAAAGCATCAATTCTTCGGTGATCAGCTTTCTTCACAGTCCAATTCTCATATCCATACATGACCACTGGAAAAACCATAGCCTTGACTAGACGGACCTTGGTTGGCAAAGTAGTGTCTCTGCTTTTTAATATGCTATCTAGTTTGGTTATAACTTTCCTTCCAAGGAATAAGCATCTTTTAATTTTGTGGCTGCAATCAGCATCTGCAGTATTTTGGAGCCCAAAGAAATAAAGCCTGACACTGTTTCCACTGTTTCCCCATCTATTTCCCATGAAGTGATGGGACCAGATGCCATGATCTTTGTTTTCTGAATGTTTGTGCTTCAAGCCAACCTTTTCACTCTCCTCTTTCACTTTCATCAAGAGGCTTTTGAGTTCCTCTTCACTTTCTACCATAAGGGTGGTGTCATCTGCATATCTGAGGCTGCTGATATTTCTCCCAGCAATCTTGATTCCAGCTTGTGCTTCTTCCAGCCCAGCGTTCCTCTTGATGTATTCTGCATATAAGTTAAATAAGCAGGGTGACAATATACAACCTTAACGTACTCCTTTTCCTATTTGGAACCAGTCTGTTGTTCCATGTCCAGTTCTAACTGTTGCTTCCTACCCTGTATACAGGTTACTCAAGAGACAGGTCAGGTGGTCTGATATTCCCATCTCTTGCAGAATTTTCCACAGTTTGTTGTGATCCACACAGTCAAAGGCTTTGGCATAGTCAATGAAGCAGAAATAGATGCTTTTCTGGAACTCTCTTGCTTTATCCATGATCCAGAGGATGTTAGCAATTTGATCTCTGGTTCCTCTGCCTTTTTTAAAACCAGATTGAACATCTGGATATTCATGGTTCACGTATTGCTGCAATAGACCACTCAGAAACTTAGCAGATTAATAAAGGCCAGACAAAGAGACTGACCAAAAGGACAAACATCCCTAGTAGTCAGGTAAATTGTCTGTGGGCCCAAAACCAGGATATTTAAGAGATGTTAGAGATGGCACACTGTGCAGGAAAGAGACTTCACTAAAGAAGTAGAACCAAGTTACTAAACAAACACTCAAACAAGAACCATGAAAATGAAAATTCCCTGGGCCAGTGGAGGGCTGGGGGGTGGGGAATCAATATCCAAAGTTGCTGCAAGATATTGTCTAAAATATCGTTTTCAGCAAATAGTTATAAGACATGTGAAGAAACAGAAAAGGGTGACCCATACATACTGACTTTGAGGGATTATACTTAGCAGATAAAGCTTCCAAGCAGCTATTATAATTATGTTCGGAGAGGTACAAACATATATACCTACATATAGCACTTATGCTAATTTTCTATAACTGTGGAATATTTGAGTTGGAATTCAGTTATATGCAAGTGAAAGAGTAAATTCAGGGGATACAAATGATTAACTGTTAGAACTACAGAGGTAACATTTCCTTGTACTGGCACCATGGAAGTCATGTTGATACAAGTGGTAAAATAATTATTGAACTTTCTCCTAAGTAATTCTCTTCTTGTTAGGAACATAACAAGACATGTTAGTAACCAAAGCTAACACAATTTAAAAACATACCAAAAAGCTTTTGATGAGGACATGTAGGTTGCGCAGGGTGAGAAAGTACTAATCAGATTGCCACCTCCATAAATATTTTGGCAAGACAAGTTTTAAGACCTGCACAATAGTCCTTTATGTTGATTGATCTACCAGGGTTTGGTGAGTCTGTTCCTCTTTGAGAATATTTTGGTTGCTTTCCTTCTACTTCGGTGCTTCTCAACTTCAGTGCTATTGCCATTTTGTGCTAGTTAATCCTTCCTTGTGGTGGAATGTGTTGTGTATTGTAGGAGGTCCAGCAGCATTGCGGTCCTCTACCTTCTAAGTGTCAATAGCACATCCCCTACCCAATGGGGGTAACCAAAATACCTCCAAATATTGCCAAATGCCCCCACAAAAACAGAATCACCTCTAAATGAAAACCACCACTCTATTAAAAACCCATTTTAATGATTGCCTTGATTATAAAAGCAATGCAAAATTTATTGAAAAACATTGTTTAAAATACAGAAAACTAATGTGAAAAACTTCAGCATTTTATTTTATTTTACTCTGACATCATCACTTCAAACATTTGTATTTTGGCATATTTTATTTTTGTCTGTTATTAACTTTAAATTTATTGTGTCATTTGGCATCCTATAATTCTATGTACATATTCAATATTTTTATGAGTCATTTGCTCATGTCATGAAATAGTCTTTAAAAAAAGTGGTTTTGAATGGCCATGGAGTGTCCAATTACACAGTAAGTTTCTCTTTTGTTTCTTCTTTTTTCAATTTAGGATAACTCTCCTGAGCCCATGTCAAACTTTAGGTTCTCTGGTATAATGAGCTCTTTGTCTAGTAAGAAAATGATTCTGAACAAAGCCCTTTTTATCATTTTGTTTAGTAAAGAGCATATGGAGTCAAGGAATTGGACCTGCAGTGATTCCACATAAACAGTCTTTTAATTTTCTAATTTTTGTTATTATCCAATTAGACACATTTCATATTAAAATGTTTCAAACCCAAAGACACTTCAAGTTTTATTTAATTAATGAAAAATGGATACTAGTTTAGAAATAATTGTGAGATAGCTTTGATAATGTGCTAAGCACCAGATTTGCAAGTTTATCAGACAATTTGATCCTACCCTTAAGGTGCCTAATAATAAAGCATGCACAAAAGTAACTACAGCATACAATATAATGAGAATAAGAACCAAGAAGATATACGAAATATAATGGGAATTCAGAAGAAGGAAAAGTCCAGTAGGTGAGGTCAGGATAGCCCTGGATGAGGAAGCAGTACTTAACATAATAATAGAATTTTGGCATGCCAAGCAAGGTAAGGAAAGGGAGGACTTCCTGAAAGAAATGACTTGAACTTGGAAGATGGACACTAAGAGATAAGATTGGAGGTCAGTGAAGTCAGTGAAAAGACTTGGAATTCTAGATCAAGATATTTGGCATGAAGAGGAAAGGGGTGGAAATGCAAGGGGGTAAAGGGAAAGGGAAGGAACTTATTCTTGCCAGGTACTGTGCTATATGTTTATCTACATCATTTCAGTACTCACATCTCCATATTTAAAATAACACCAAGACACTTAGTCACCCAGCTTTTAAATGGCAGCATGGCTTTGTAGTTAACAAATGGTTGAGATGAGATTCAAGCAGAGGATTTCCCCTGATGGTCTTTAAATTAGCCTCTGCCACCTTTACAATGTCATATATTCTATTCCTTACTCCAAATCCAAATAAATCTAGAAGTCCTCTCAAGCCTTTCCTCTTAAACAAGATCCATCAATGCTTTCAGGGTTCTGCGGACACTTACTTCGTTGCCCCCACCACGATGCTATAGTTTATACACATACACACATTTCTGCCTCTTTCCTCAACCCACTCCCTGTGATATAGTATATTTTTTGAAAGTCAAGAAAATATCTTCATCATCACTTTGACTTTAACGATGGGAACAAGTGTACCCAAATATTCACTGATCTGACAGAATCCAAGTAGGGGTGAGATTAAGCATTTCCACCTTCTCCCAAATAGTTGTCAATATGCCTCTCTTCCAGAGTAATTATAAAATTTGGGCACATGTCTTTATTCCTTCCTTGCCTCCACGTATGTTGTTGGTGGATCCTGGCTTGTTAGAAGTCTTCAAATACTACAAAGAAAATCTGCTGATAGCAAGTTGCATGTGGGAGTGAGAGTTTTAAGTTTGCTTTCAGTGTTGGGTTTAGAACTGGATTGATTTTTGTACTAATAGTGTAATTTCCAGGTATTTGTTTTAATAACAAACAGTACTTGAAATGACTGCTATTCAGCAGTAAGTTTATAGCTAATTAGAAGAGTGTCTCAGTGATGCTCACTAATGAGAGGGAGAGCTATTACTGATCAGAGTGTGAATGTTTCAAGGATAGCGTCATAAAATGTTGTTTGCTCAGTTCTGTAAATATATGCTGTTTGCTTTACTTACAACAACCCTTCGATGACTTAAGTGCATACTATGCCTGTATGTTGGGTGAAATAAAAATCTCACTAACGTGAGCTCTCACCAAAGTGCTCTATCTATTAAACTTTTATTAAGAACAGAGATAAAGCAGTTCTCTTCAGAGTAGGAATTAGAGTGCCTGTTGATGATCACTGAAGTGAACAAAGAAGAGACAATATGAGAGAGAGCCACGTTCTCAAGGAAACCCCGCACCGGTCATGCCCGTTGTGATCTGACCTTGCCCTTCCATTCCCAGAGGTACTTCAGGTCACTTCACATCAATGGATAACAGAACGGCTAAATGTCCTGGAGTGAGTGCTGCAGTGTGTGAAGATATAAAGGCCACTCTTGGGATGGGTGTCTGAATGTAGGTTTTGTTGTCAGGATAGAAAGCAGCCTCAGAGCCAGCGAGCCAAGTGCCACATTCCACGGTGAGACACAAGCTTTTGAGAAAGCCACCACCTCAACTCCAGCTTCCGTGGGGTTGGGAATGATGAGGACAAGCATCAACGTATTGGGGAAGACCCTAAACTGGATGAGCTACTTAGGGAGGAGCTGGAAACTGGGAAAGTGGGAGACAAAAGATATTTTTATAAACAAAATACATAGTTTCAGCATTAACCAAAACAAAGAGAGGGCAGTTCAATGGCGTAATTGTTTTCACTCCAGTGCTTCATTTTCTGTTTTACTGGGAGTGATCTGACTGAATCAGTTAGTTGTTCCAGCTTTGAAAAGACCTGAGGATGTGTTCAAGTGTCTCACCAAGACATTCAGACAAAAACAGAGTGGACATACAATTAGAATGTTTACTTTTATATGTATTTTTATTTCACTATTTCTTTCATATCTCATGTCAAAATAGCACAAAAATTGCTAAGATTTTTAACACTTCTTTTTTGACTCCTTCTTAAAGTTTCCACCTCTTTGCTTATATTACTCATCTGTTCTTGAATGTTGTCTACTTTTTCTATGAGAATCCTTAACATAATATTCATATTACTTTAATTCCAGATCTGCTAATTCTAAAATCTGTGTCTTAATCTGGTGCTGATATTTGCTTTGTCTTTTCATACTGTGAGTTTTGGTATTTCTTCATTTGTTTTTATTTTTGTTTACTGCCCCTTTAGGTCACCTTGTGATCTTTGTTGCAATCTGGACATAGACCTGGTATATTAAATAATAGGAACACAAGAAAATAGACCACTGGTATAAGGTTTTATGCTGATGTGGCTGGAGTATTATACATAATATTTGCCACATCTGTACAGGTCAGAGGTGTCAAAGTCCTCTACTATCTAATTTTGTCTCTCCTTTATATTGAGGCTTCTCTTTGTACTGTTCTTCAGGCAAAGTCTTATCTCTTGCAGCTCCTTCTGCCAGAATCCACTGTTACTTATTGGAGCCTGTTGTGGGGAGGGAAACTTTCTACACTATTTTCATTCCTCTAGTGTCTCTATGTCCCTTTGCAGTTACCTTAAAACACGTTTCCTAGCAATTTTTCCCTCTATGTGAGAACCTCCCCTCACCAAAAAAATAAAAGACTAGAGAAGGCTGGAATCCAGGAAATGACCCACACTTGGGTGGGTTAAGGCACTGGGAAAATATTTACTTTCTAAAGTGGAGTAGATCTTTGTTATGAAGAATGATTATTTCATAATTTCACAATGATTACTTTTCCCCTCCCCTTGCCAGAGCCATGACGGGATCTTTCTTGGCTCTTTACCTTGAGAACTTAGTGATGGTCCTGGAGGTTATACTTAGGAGAGTGTGGGTCCAGGACATTTCTTCTCTCAGACTAGTTCACATTCAGCCTCCACAATTTGTCAAACTTTCTATTTATCTTCCTACCAGTTTATGGCTCTAGTGGACCTTGTTTCAGGTACCACTATTCACCTCTTGTATTCACCTAACTCTCCAGATTTGAGTGTCGAAACCTGCCCTATAACCTCAGCTCTCTAATAGGCCCAGGAAAAATCATTAATTTTGTTTGCTCACCCTTTTTCTTATTGTAAGGGTAGGGGTGATAGCTACCAAGATCTTTACATAATGGAGCTGAAGCCAGAAGTGTCTTTCATTCATTATTTTATTCAACAAATGTGAAGCTAATGGCAAAGTTGACTATATTTCTCTTTTAAGATTATCTTCTCTCCTGTCTTTGTCAGCATTCACTACTTTTCCTCTTCCTTCTCCACTGGCTCATTATTAATTATTCTTTCCTCTAATCCTAGATTTTCAATTACTGCCACCCTGTACATTATCGCTGAGTTTGGCTTTAGCACCATGAATATGATGCAGAATTCCCAATCTGTATCAACATCCCAGATATGATTTCCCATCTTATTTTCAATGGTCAATTTGACTTATTTTAATGGAAGTACCAGGGCTTCCCAGGTGGAACTAGTGGTAAAGAGCCAGTCTGCCAACGCAAGAGATGCAGGAAACTTGGTTTAGATACCTGGGTCAGGAAGATCCATCCCCTGGAGAAGGAAATGGCCACCCACTTCAGTATTCTTGCCTGGAAAATTCTATGGACAATGGAGGATATAGTCCATGGAGTTGCGAAGAGTCAGACACTACTGAGCATACACACGAAATGGAAGTACCAAATAACCTTCAACATAAAGATGTCAAAAACTGAACTCATAATCTTATCCCTATTTCTATTTGCCTTCTTCATTTCCATCTTGATGGATAGCACAACTTTTCATCAAACAATCAAATGAGTAAACCTGAACCCGTAATCTTTCTCAAGTGATGTCAACAAATGTATTCCCATCTTTTAATTATAAATCCTCTTCTTCATATCTACTGGCATAGACTTTGTTCAATTTTTCATCATTTTCATTATCTCTCACCCAGACTATGGCAATAAATCCTAAATAACCTTTCTTTGGGGTCAATCCAGTATTTATGACTCTTATAATACTACAGAGGCTCCCTGGTGGCTAGGTGGTAAAAAAATCCACCTACCAATGAAGAAGACACAGGGAAGATCCCCTGGAGAAGGAAGTAGCAACCCACTCCAGTATTCTTGCCTGGTAAAAACTCACGGACAGAGAAGACTGGTGGGCTACAGTCCATGGAGTCACAAAAGAGTCAGACACAGCTACTAAACAACAACTCAACTAATACAAACAGAGCATTCAAATATAACCTGATTGTTATTCCTCTGCTTTAATCTTTCAATGGCTTTGAAAACTTGTAGCATAAAATGCAAATTCTTGAACCTAACTTAAGTCTTTAACTTCACACCCTGGCCTAACTCCCTACTCTCACTTTCCTACTTTTTTCTAAATACATGACTTGTTTCCATCATTTTGAACTATGCACTACTCACCCTATTATTAGATATTTTTACAGGTTTTTCTTTTTGTTTTTAATGCTCTTCCCATAACTTTTTGCTTAAATAATTCTTTCTGAACTTTCAAGATCAAGTTCAAGCATCACCTTTTTTATGGAAGTCTTTCTCTGTCTCTTCCCCACATCATCCTTCTTGCCACTCCCATGATTAGTGACTCTCTTTGTGTTCTACCTTTACTCTTGAAACATAGTCTGAAGTAATATGAGCTCCTGGACTGGATCCTAACACAGAAAAAAGGAGAAAACTGGCAATATCGAGATGTTAAACAACTACAGTTCAGTTAATAGCAATGTACCAATAGCAATGTACCTAGACAGCATTTTAAAAAGCAGACATTACTTTATCAACAAATGTCCATCTAGTCAAAGCTTTGGTTTTTCCAGTAGTCATTTATGGATGTGAGAGTTGGACATAAAGAAAGCTGAGCGCCAAAGAATTGATGCTTTTGAACTGTGGTGTTGGAGAAGACTCTTGAGAGCCCTTTGGGCTGCAAGGAGATTCAATCAGTCAATCCTAAAGGAAATCAGTCCTGAGCATACTTTGGAAGGACTGATGCTGAAGCTGAAACTCCAATCCTTTGTCTATCTGATGAGAAGAACTGACTCATTTGAAAAGACCCTGATGCTGGGAAAGATTGAAAGCAGGAGGACAAGGGGATGACAGAGGATGAGACGGTTGGATGGCATCACCAATTCAAAGGACATGAGTTTGAGTTAGCTCCGGGAGTTGGTGTGGACAAGGAGACCTGGCGTGCTTCAGTCCAGGGGTCACAAAGAGTTGGATACGACTGAGCAACTGAACTGAACTGAATGTGTATTTCGTAATTTAGCAAATGTGCCATAGAAATATGGCACAGTTGACGTTTCTGTAAAATTAGTTAATAATAGCACTAATCTCTGATACTCTTACTGAGGACTGAATCAGAGAAACCACATGAAGGACTAAGATAAGCAAGCACTTAGGACTAAGGACCAGCAAGCAGTCAGTTAACATTAGGTATTATTATAATTATTGACAAAAAATTTCATACCCCCCACTGGATTCTGAACTCCTTAAGTGCCTAGCATGGTACCTATCAAGCAGAAAATACTCAGTAAATATTTGTGGAACAAATATTGAGTAGGTTCTAATATTTTCCTCTTCTCTCCCTAGATAGGCTTCTCATAATATTACAGAAATAAATCCCCTGCTGGTTGGTTTATTTAATTGATTAGAATTCATGACAATATCCCCATCACTTACTCTCCCACTGAATTCTTCTCCACCTCAGACCTCGAAAGTAACTGCATTTAACCCCCATTGTAGAGCTCTATTTATTCTACAGTACCAAGGAACTCTAAACTGCAGAGGTAGATTTTTTCCAGCCCACATATCTTTTGGAAGTCAGCACTCTCCTTTTATTGAATTTCTAGCTTTATGGTCAATGAGAATCCTCAACTTGCCCCCAGATAGAAATTGTTTCTTAATATTGGGCAGTCTTCAGAATTAAAATGGATAAATTGTAACTGTGAAGTGTCTAGTCTATCTGGAGCCATAAAATTTGCAAAGCAGAAAAGAAAATTTAACTGCTCAGGATTAATTCAATAAAACCACTGAATTCCAAGCTAAAACATATTTAAATTATGCATAATTCGAATGTTTAATTACTTACCTGAGGACATACAAGCAATGATCAATTTCAATGCCACTGCTCTTTTTTATGCCCCATGTCCCCTGTGCACCATGGGTGATTAAGCCTATATTCTATCTTTTTCTATTCCTTATTCATTTTTAATATATCGAATGAACATTATTCCTCCTGGGGAAAGTTTTGGCCTTTATCTGCATACAGACTCATAGACAAACACACCACAAACATGTATGCACACACAAAGACACACACAGATACACACATCACATTCATACACACACACAAACCAGGCATGATACTGTGTGCTCCCATGGAACCTAATCCTCCTTTATCAAGGCATTGGTTACACTTATTTTAATTTTATTTTTGTTTGTCTTACCTGCTAGACTTTAAACTCTGTGGTCAGATAACCATGTCTACCCAGTTCTTTATTTCTGGTTGTAAGTACTGTGAATGTGTTATTTGCTCAGTCATGTCCGATCCATTGATCCCATGAATGTAGCCTGCCATTCTCCTCTGTTCATGAAATTCTCTAGGCAATAATACTGGAATGGGTAGCCATTCACTTCTCCAAAGGATCTTTTTGATCCAGGGATCAAACCCAGGTCTCCTGCATTGCAGGCAGATTCTTTATTGTCTGAGCTACCAGGGAAGCACTCTAAGTACAATAAGAATTGCATAATTCAACACTGTTGAATGATAAATGAATGAGTGAATAAAAATAAATTTTTAAAATCTTAGTAACTCTGAATACCAGATTCCAAATATATTGTTACTTTGGAGTTAAAATTGACATCAGGGAAGTGGGTATTTGTATTTTTCTCTACATGTTACATGGTCTAAAAGACAAGCATGCACAAATGCAGTCAAGAATTTGCTATCCCACACTTTCTTTTGCCAATTCATCTTAGACACTTGGTCCAGATTGCTGGAAAATGTTTGGCATAGACTTTTTCTTTCACTGAAGTAATTCGACAAACTGATATGATCGAAAGATACTATCATTTGAAAAATTGCTGTGCAAAACACTAGCTATTTCCTTTTGTTATTCCCACCCAGTGGAACTAAATTTAGAAATAATTTATATCCAGAATATATTTTATCGCTAAGAATCACAGGAAAGTAGAGAAGTAATTATTTAAATATCTTTAAATAAATACAACAAATTACAATATTCTGAATAAACAATAACTATTCGGAGAAGGCAATGGCAAGCCACTCCAGTACTCTTGCCTGGAGAATCCCATGGATGGAGGAGCCTGGTAGGCTGCAGTCCCTGGGTCGCTAGGGGTCGGACACGACTGAGTGACTTCACTTTCACTTTCACACATTGGAGAAGGAAATGGCAACCCACTCCAGTGTTCTTGCCTGGAGAATCCCAGGGATGGGGGAGCCTGGTGGGCTTCCGTCTATGGGGTCACACAGAGTCGGACACGACTGAAGTGACTTAGCAGCAGCAGCAGCATACAATAACTATGTCAGCTTAGACTTCCCTGTGGCTCAGATGGTAAAGCATCTACCTACAATGCCTACAGTGTGGGAGACCCAGGTTCAATCCCTGGGTTGGGAAGATCTCCTGGAGAAGGAAATGGCAACCCACCCCAGAATTATTTCCTGGAAAATCCCATAGATGTTAGAACCTGGTAGGCTGCAGTCCCTGGGGTTTCAAAGAGTCGAACATGACTGAGCAACTTCACTCACTTATGTCAGCACATATCATTTGCATTAGAAATACTGTGTTGGAAACAGGTTTGTTACAGGCGTGTGGGTAGAAAAATGCTGCTCTGTTTTGCATGGTGAATGTGCTTTGTGATTGCAGAATTTTCCAAAGCTTGCTATAATTTTTGTTTTTTTCTCTTTGTGTCTGTCTCATTATCATCATATATTGGCCAAATTTTTTAACCGCATTCCTGATTGTCACCCTCCAGTGCAGTCAAATATATATAAATAAGCAACAGACATCAAACTGCTGGTCATTTCACAGAAGAAACTTTCCTGTTACTCACTAGCAGTGATGACAAGTGAAAGCCATGAGCAACCTGCATATCTTTCCTTTAAGCTAAATAACCTCAATATTATGCTAACAGGCTAAATGAGTCCTAAGTTTCTTCAGTATCTTCTACAAACATTCATTATACTGCACAGTAATTATTCATATATAGACTGATTTCCCAGGTGGATTAGAACTCTTTGCACGTGCACTCTGTATCATATCTCCTTATGTATCTCCAGGTTCTAGAACAACACTCAGAATAAAGCAAATTTTCATAAATGTTCCTTGAATAAATGTGTATTATAATCCTAATAATGCCCTTAACTACTATACTAATGTTGAAACAATAGCATATCATAATTAATTTGTGTGGTTAACTATAGCCCACAATGGGATGTTACTGAATGATCAATTGCCTTTCATCTTGCACCTTTGCAGGGCCTCTCTGCTTGAATAGCCTACTATTTGTGTGTTGCCAATTGCCTCCTGCAAAATAATTAGGTATATGAAACCAAGAACAGATTATTGGATCAGATAAATCCAGTACTTCCTTTTTAGTGTATAAATTGAAAATAATTTCATAATAAAGTAAATATTCTTTCCCAACTGACTACTACATATCTTTCTGTAAATCTCATTAAACCATTGAAGAAAATAAAATAGCAAAGGCCCCTTCAGCAGAAAAGAAGCATAAAAAAAAAGCTAAGACAATCAGGATTAAAAATTATTTTTTCTTATTCTGGAACTGATCAATCTCTACCCCAAGAAAATTAACATCTTACTTTCCTTTACCTCTTTCTCCACAGCCATGGGCCACAGATGATCCTCTTGCTTAACAGAAAGAAGCAAATCCTATTCTTTCTCATTCTCTTTCCATTTTTATTCTCCATGAATTCGTCTATAAATTTACCACTTTCAGCCTTTTTTATTATGCTTCTATTCTTAACAGTTGCATGAATTAAGCACTCATGCTCATGCAAACAATTAAACTTAAATATCCAGCCTCAATCCTGCTTAAACAAATTCTAGTACATTTCTGTGTAACTGCTGGACACTACCTTCTGCAGTCCTTCTGAAAATTTAAGTCTGTTATATCCAAAATGGAGCTCATCATTTTTCATCTGAAGTCTTCTCTTTCTTTTATGCTCATTTCTGTTTATGTTAGCACAATTCTACCCATCAGTAACCTTTACTGGCATAAATGAAACTTCTCTCTCTCTTACTCTCCTGGTGGCTCAGATGATAAAGAATCTGCCTGCAATGCAAGAGTCATAGGTTTGATCCCTGGGTCAGGAAGATCCCCTAGAGAAGGAAATAGCAACCCACTCCAGTATTCTTGCCTGAAAATTCCCACGGACAGAGGAACCTGGTAGGCTACAGTCCATAGGGTCACAAAAAATCAAGCACAACGGAGTGACTAACACTTTCACTTTCACACTCTCTTACTTGATTCTTGGGTCCAATAAGTTTCCAACTCATCTCTATACTTGTGTAATAACTTATCCTATCTTCCCTTCACCTATATATATATATATAATCACTTCTCCAGTTCAGGTACTGTAATATTCTCCAGTCTACCTACCACATATCTAAAATCCATCCAATTATTTAGCATGCCATTATTAAAAACCACCTGTGAGGGGAAAAAAAGACATAGTTTTGAAAACGTCATATGCTGAAAGTGACTTTTTACCTTTCCAGACAAAATGCTATGTATTCAATAAATCTAATTAATGAATGGGTTGACAGGAAGCCTACATTTTCCCTGCTCATGTGGAGTTGATTTCAAACATATGAGTGAGTTCTGGTCAATGGAATATAGATCAGTATCATAAATATGACTTACAAATTTACACAATCCTCCACTCTTTTCATCTTTCACCTTTTGTGGTTGTCATAGCAGGAAGAATCACAGGTCTCTAAATGACTGGGCAGCATAAAGAGTAGATGCATGTATATGTATAACTGAATCACTTTGTTGTACATCTGAAGCTAACACAATGTTGTTATTCAACTGTACTGCAATATAAAATAAAAAGTTTTTCAAAATTCCACTATTGTGACATTGTTGACAAGAACACGTAGCCATCATCTAATTAAAATAAAAATCAGAAAAACCAAATTGATGGATGTTCTATAAGACAAATGGCCTATAATCTTCAAAAGTGTCAAGATCCTGAAAGTAAAAATTTTTTTAAAAAGCAACTAATCCAGCAACTAATCCAGACTGAAGGAGATTGGAAACATGACAAACAAAAAAATGTGACCCTGAACTGGATCCTTTGCTGTAAAGGTCAGTATTAGTATGATAGGAAATATTAATTGAGGTTTGAAGATTCAGTGGTCACAATGCATTGATGTTAAGTTCTTGCATTTGCATTGTGACTATATAGGAGAATATCTATTTATGTAATAAATATACATTAAATTATTTGAGAATAATATAGCATAATGTTAGCAACTCAAGTGATTCAAATAAAATAAAATAAAATAAGTTCTTTATCCTCTATTTGCATGTTTGAGATATTTTTCAAAAGAAAAAAATTTTTAAGTAATTAAAAACTAGCGTTTTAGTGTATAGATATGGGAATTTTTCCAAAACTGAAAACAGATGGTGTCTTACACCAGTCATGTGTTGGAAGTCAAAACTTTTGGCCTTTGGTGTTCATCATTTTAATAATTCTATAAAGAATTTTTTTAAAAAATTAATTGCTTAAAGTTAATTTCTGTATTGATCTACTGTTTGATAATTTTATTTAGATAAGCAAAAGAAAAAACATATAACAGAGTCTATGTAGATATCTCACACCTTGTTGCCTATATTATGTACTTACAAATTAAGATCCTCATATTGAAATTTCAGTGTGAAATGCTAAAGTCACAGATGCTTGAAGTACTACTTCTTTTTTTCCATATGGAAAGTGTTTTTTTTTTTTTAATTTTTATTAGAGTATAGTTGGTTTATAGTGTCATGTTAGTAAAACATCAACTCTGCTGGAATTGAACCAGCGATGTGATGATGACTATACTGGGAAGAACTACAGACCTCCACTCCACCAACTGAGCTATCAAAGGGAGTGCTCTCATTTCTTTATTAGAAACTTGATTCCAAAGTTCTTTATAATTATACAGTTTCAGATTAATACAACTTACTTATTTTAAAATCCTCTCTTTTGCAAAACTAATCTCATTTACTTTGATACCAGCCCAGGTGGCTCAGTGGTAAAGAATCCATCTGCCAATGCAGGAGATGCAAAAGATGTGAATTTGATCCTTGGGTTGGGAAGATTCCCTGGAGTAGGAAATGGCAACCCACTCCAGTATTCTTGCTGGAAAATTCTATGGACAGAGGAGCCCGGCTGGCTGCAGTCCATGGGATTGCCAAGAGTCAGACAACGCTGAGCACACACACGGGCTGCCAGATGATTTTAGCTGTTCTCATAGGACACTACACATACACAATATTTAGACTTGTTCTACTATATTATATGAAATGGAAATTTTGGCCTGTGCCTTCCACTGGGACAGTGACTCTTTGACAATTGAACTTTGATTTTCTGTGATCTTTAGCCCATGATGTAGCCCTGTTGTTTAGCCCTGATGTTCATCAGGTGATAGATATTAAAAGTATTTGAATAATTATAAATCCAGAAAAATGAAGCCAGACCCAACTGGATTATATATCTATATTTTTTCCCCAATTTTTTGGAATAATTTTCAAAGTGCTTCATCTTAGCTATTTGATTAATGCAGGATAGTGTACGTGTGTTAGTTGCTTAGTTGTGTCTGATTCTTTGAGATCCCATGGATGGTAGCCAGACAGGCTCCTCTGTCCATGGAATTCTCCAAGCAAGAATATTGGAGTGGGTTCCCATTTCCTTCTCTAGGGGATCACATAATTTCATGTTCACTTATCCGAATGTTTCAACTAACTTTAGAAATATGAACCCACTTACTTTATGAGCTCCACAAAAGAAACAAACTGGTGTTTTGAGGATAAGAATTTGATTGTAAGGTGGAAGTGTGGTCTGAACATAGACATTATAGTTCTACAGTATCATTAGGGAAAAAAGTAAAATATTTAGAATGTGAAGTTAATCAAAGATATGAAAATATTATATAATACTATATGATAATCATTTAATAGCATATTAATTGGGTGTTCATTGGAAGACTGATGCTAAAGCTGAAACTGCAATACTTTGGCCACCTCATGCGATGAGTTGACTCACTGGAAAAGACTCTGATGCTAGGAAAGGTTGGGGGCTGGAGGAGAAGTGGACGACAGAGAATAAGATGGCTGGATGGCATCACCGACTCTACGGACATGGGTTTGAGTGAACTCCGGGACTTGGTGATGGACAGGGAGGCCTGGCATGCTGTGATTCATGGGGTCGCAGAGAGTCGGACACGACTGAGTGACTGAACTGAACTGAACTGAACTGAATTATATAATTATTAGTTAAATTATATTATAATAATTTTATAATATTTTACTATTGTATACCATAGTAGTTTTACAATTAATTCTCTAGCACATTTCTGTACTACTTTTTCCCTATATGTTTAAGCTTATTATTCTTTTTTTTTTTTGTAATTAATTTATTTTTTATTGGAGGCAAATTATTTTACAATATTATATTGGTTGGTTTTGCCATATATTGACATGAATTCGCTTATTATTCTTTAACTACCTCCTCATCTTACAATTTTTTGATATAATTTTCAGTAGAGAGAATACACAAATTAGTCTTTTTTCTAATAATGCTGATGATTTTTAAAAAATAACAATTGAGAAAAATTTTGAAACTTCTTATGGATAACTGTCACCTATTGTCAAAATAAGGTATACTTTTTACATTCTAGTGAAAGTTGCTCAGTCATGTCCGACTCTTTGTGACCCCATGTATTGTAGTCCATGGAATTCTCCAGGCCAGAATACTGGAGTGGGTAGCCGTTCTCTTCTCCAGGATATCTTCCCAACCCAGAAATCAAACCAAGGTGTCCTGTATTGCTGGTGGATTCTTCTAAATCTACAACAATTTTATTTTGGGGGGTGAATTTTTGGATTTCTGTTATATTTGAATTTTTTTTTAATTAATTTATTTTTTATTGGAGGCAAATTATTTTACAATATTATATTGGTTGGTTTTGCCATACATTGACGTGAATTCACCCCAGGTTTACATAAGTTCCCCCTCCTGAATATTTGAATTTTTGTAGGATCAATAATTTTGAATATATATATATATGCAAGTTTAATCTGAACTTAAGACATACTCAACATTTTAAGCTTTACCATCCTGTCCTAATTTCCAGAAATATTTTATGTGATCAAGTTATTCTGATCTCAGTACATTGACTCATTAACAGATATAGGTGAGATTTTGGTCTCTGGAATAGTTCATCTTCAGGCCAATTGACTGTGTTGGTGGCAATCTTTTACTTCAGTTTATCCAGACACACCATACTTCAAGGTCATATATGCTGAAATATATATCTAATACACTGGGCTACATTAAACACACATCTTCTCACACAAAGACACTACCCTTTATACTCTCATTAAAACTTTAGGGACTAAACCACATAAATTAATAAATTCTACTTTTTTGAGATTCACAACAGAAAAATATATGGTGTGTTTGTCATTGCTTTATCAAGTATGATCACCTTCTATGGAATATTAGTAGTACATGTCGTGTGTTAGTTGTTCAGTCATCTCCAACTCTTTGAGACTACCTGGACTGTAGCCCACCAGACTCCTCTGTCCATGGAATTCACCAGGCAAGAATACTGAAGTGGGTTGTCATTTCCTCCTCCAGGGAGTCTTTCTGATCCAGGGATCAAATACGAGTCTCCTACACTGCAGGTGGATTCTTTACCATCCGAGCCATCTATACTTCTGATAGAACAGCTCTTTATTTTTATGCTGATAATTTTACCCATCTAATGATGGGCAGAACTCCCCACAGACCAGCTTCTTGGTCTGTGATTACAAGTATCGCTTCTCTCTCACTGCCTACATGGCTCCTGTGCCAATTGTTAAAGGACACATTTATATTAGGGTATGAGCTGTGGACCTGTAACTTTGGATCATGTTACCTACATTGACACAATAGCAATATACCTGGAAGCTACTTTTACATCAGTCTGACTAGCACCAATATAACAGAGATGAAACTTTCTGTAAACCTCAAAAGTGTATCCCATTAATCTCAAACTAAATGTATCCAATCAGTTACCTCTTGGGTTCATTCCCAAATCCTATAGCCATTCTAACAATCTAATGAGGACAAATTTGATGGGTAGGAAATACTTGAAATGCATGACTATTATGCCCATGTGTCCATAAAGAAGCAAACAAACCTTTGAGATCTTAAGACAGAATAAGATGAAAAGGAGATAACAATGGAGTATTAGAGTGGTGATTTGTGTAGTAATATTTATGTAATAGAAGGAACTAAGAATTAATGAAAAAATGAGAATTTCCTTTCAGGGAAATGTTAGTAATTCCAGAACCACATTACCTATTCTAGTTCAGTTAGTAACAAGAGTTAAACAGTAAGGTTAGGAATTCTAGGGAAGGGGAAAATACTGTAGATAGTCTACTAAAATTTCAAGGAACATGGTAATTCTAGCCTTACAAAAATTCTTTCAGTAAGAAGAAAAATAGGAAATAAATTTCCCAGAACAATTTATAGAGCTACAATTATCATGCTATAAAAATCATGATGAGTAATATGGAAGAAAATTGTACTTCACTCCCTTACTCATGAACAGAGAATCAAAATATTTTAAACCAATCTTAGCAAAAAAAAAAAAAAAAAAAAAATTTATTTTTTAAATGAATCAAGACTAAGATATGTTTATCCAATGAATACAAGGTGATTCATATATATATGAATGCCAACACAATTCAACATGCTAAAAGATAAAAGGAGAAAAATTATTATCTCATCAGATAATATTAAAATTATTTGTTTAAAAACCCAGCCCATATTCATGATTAAGCATCTTAGGAAACTGTAAATAGAAACAAAAGTGAATGTAGTAATGTTATATATTAAAACTCAATTGCTAAAAATATACATAAAGGAGAGCTCACAGAAATACTGTTTTCAAAAAAAGGATCAGAATAGACATAACCACTATTATTCAAATTTTTCTATGAGAATTTTACGGATGGAGTCATATGAAACAAAGTAACACATGGCTAAATAGAAATTAGAAAATAAATATTAAAATCACCATTATTTGAGATATATTAAAAATATTTGTTCTACATTAAAAATAACAAGAACCAATAAGATGAAGAACATTGCTGAAGAGAAGATAAATTTATCATTTCTATGGCAAAGAAATGTAAGAAAATGTAGAAAAGAAATGTAGAAAATGTAATATTTAAAAAGATCATATTTACAATAGTATAGGGACCTAATGAAAGCAGAAGATATTATGAAAAGGTGACAAGAATACACACAAGGACTGAACAAAAGAGACCTTCATGACACATATAATCACAATTGTGTGATCATTCTCCTAAAGCCAGACATCCAGGAATGTGAAGTCAAGTGGGCCTTAGGAAGCTTCACTACGAACAAAACTAGTGAAGGTAATGGAATTCCAGCTGAGCTATTTCAAATCTTGAAAGATGATGCTGTGAAAGTGCTGCACTCAATATGTCAGGAAATTTGGAAAACTCAGCAGTGGACACAGAACTGGAAAAGGTCAGTTTTCATTCCAATCCCAAAGAAAGGAAATGCCAAAGAATGCTCAAACTACTGCACAATTGCACTCATCTCACATGCTAGTAAAGTCATGCTCAAAATTCTCCAAGCCAGGCTGCAGCAATACGTGAACCGTGAACTTCCATATTCAAGATGGTTTTAGAAAAGGCAGAGGAACCAGAGATCAAATTGCCAACATCCGCTGGATCATTTAAACAGCAAGAGAGTTCCAGAGAAACATCGATATCTGCTTTATTGACTATGCCAAAGACTTTGACTGTGGATCACAATAAACTGTGGAAAATTCTGAAAGACATGGGAATACCAGACGACCTGATCTGCCTCTTGAGAAACCTGTATACAGATCAGGAAGCAACAGTTAGAACTGGACATGGAACAACGGACTGGTTCCAAATAGGAAAAGGAGTACATCAAGGCTGTATATTGTCACCATGCTTATTTAACTTGTATGCAGAGTACATCATGAGAAATTATGGGCTGCAGGAAACACAAGCTGGAATCAAGATTGCCGGGAGAAATATCAATAACTTCAGGTATGCAGATGACACCAACCTTAAGGCAGAAAGTGAAGAGGAACTAAAGAGCCTCTTGAAGAACGTGAAAGAGGAGAGTCACAAATTTGGCTTAAAGCTCAACATTCAGGCAACTAAGATCATGGCATCCAGTTGCATCACTTCATGGGAAATAGATGGGGAAACATCAGAAATAGTGGCTGATTTTATTTTTCTAGGCTCCAAAATCACTGCAGATGGTGATTGCAGCCCTGAAATTAAAAGATGCTTACTCCTTGGAAGGAAAGTTATGACCAACATAAACAGCCTATTAAAAAGCAGAAACATTACTTTACCAACAAAGGTCTATCTAGTCAAGACTATGGTTTTTCCAGTATTTATATATGGATGTGAGAGTTGGACCATAAAGAAAGCTGATCACCGAAGAACTGATGCTTTTGAACTGTGGTGTTGGAGAAGAGTCTTGAGAGTCCTTTGGACTGCAAGGAGATCCAACCAGTCCATCCTAAAGGAGATCAGTCCTGGGTGTTCATTGGAAGGCGTGATGCTGAAGATGAAACTCCAATGTTTGGTCACTTGATGTGAAGAATTGACTCCTTTGAAAAGACCCTGATGCTGGGAAGGATTGAAGGTGGGAGGAAAAGGGGATGACAGAGGATAAGATGGTTGGATGGCATCACCGACTCAATGGACATGGGTTTGGGTGGACTCCAGGAGTTAGTGATGGACAGGGAGGCCTGGCATGCTGTGGTTCGTGGGGTCTCAAGAGTCGGACACGACTGCACGACTAAACTGAACTGAGCTGAAAATATAGAGCATATTGAATAATTCTAGTTGAAATTGAAAAGTATACAACTTTATTAAAAGACACAAAACTTTATAAGCAGGAAAGTAAACTATGTTCTTAGATAAGAAGTTCAGTTCAGTTCAGTTGCTCAGTCATGTCCTTCTCTTTGCTACCCCATGAACTGCAGCACGCCAGGCCTCCCTGTCCATCACCAACTCCCGGAGTGCACCCAAACCCATGTCCATTGTGTCGGTGATGCCATCCAGCCATCTCATCCTCTGTCGCCCCTTCTCCTTCCGCCCTCAATCTTTCCCAGCATCAGGGTCTTTTCAAATGAGTCAGCTCTCCGTATCAGGTGGCCAAATATTGGAGTTTCAGCTTTAGCATCAGTCCTTCCAATGAACACCCAGGACTGATCTCCTTTAGGATGGACTGGTTGGATCTCCTTGAAATCCAAGGGACTCTCAAGAGTCTTCTCCAGCACCACAGTTCAAATGCGTTAATTCTTTGGTGCTCAGCTTTCTTTATAGTCCAACTCTCACATCCATACATGACCACTGGAAAAACCATAGCCTTGACTACATGGACCTTTGTTGGCAAAGTAATATCTCTGCTTTTTAATATGCTGTCTAGGTTGGTCATAACTCTCCTTCCCAGGAGCAAGCATCTTTCAATTTCATGGCTGAAATCATCATCTGCAGTGATTTTGGAGCCCATAAAAATAAAATCAGCCACTGTTTCCACTCTCACCCCATCTATTTGCTATGAAGTGATGGGACCGGATGCCATGATCTTAGTTTTCTGAATGTTGAGCTTTAAGCCAACAATTTCACTCTTCTCTTTCACTTTCATCAAGAGGCTCTTTAGTTCTTCTTCACTTTCTGCCTTAAGGGTGGTGTCATCTGCATATCTGAGGCTATTGATATTTCTCCCGGCAATCTTGATTCCAGCTTCTGCTTCCTCCAGCCCAGTGTTTCTCATGATGCACACTGCATATAAATTAAATAAGCATGGTGACCATATACAGCCTTGACGTACTCCTTTTCCTATTTGGAACCAGTGTTGTTCCATGTCCAGGTCAAACTGTTGCTTCCTGACCTGTATACAGGTTTCTCAAGAGGCAGGTCAGGTTGTCTGATATTCCCATCTCCTTTAGAATTTTCCACAGCTTATTGTGATCCACACAGTCACATGTTTTGGCATAGTCAATAAAGCAGAAATAGATGTTTTTCTGGAACTCTCTTGCTTTTTCAATGATCCAGTGGATGTTGGCAATTTGATCTCTGGTTAGGTAAGAAGACCCAATTAAAAATGTCAGTTTTACCTCAAATTAATATATATATATGAATGCAATTCCATTCTAACCTCAAATAAGATTTTGATTAGAGTTTGACAAACCAGTTCCAAAATGTATGTGAAAAAGGGTCAAGAACAATTTTAGCCTTTACATCACTGTGTCAACTTCAGACTTATTTTAAGTTGTAGTAGTTAAGACTATGAACAAATGGCATTGCAACAAATGGTTTTATAGTGGGGAACATAAAACTCTATTCCTACCTCATATCATGTACAAAAATCAATTCTAAGCAAAATACATTTTATAAAGTGAAACCATAAACTTTCAGAAGATAATAAAGAAATTATATTTGTGACTTTATGATTCAGAAGGCATTTTATCAACTTCCCCAAAACAAAATTCATAAAAACAAAGATGGATCTATTTGTCAACAAGAAATGAAAATTGCTACACATCAGAAGACACTGAAAATATGAAATTTTAAGCTATAGACCAAAATGGCTTATTCCAACATAGAAATTAATACAAAATTGTAAGCTATTCATTCAAAATAGGCAAATGACATACAAAACAATTTACAAAAGAGGAAACCTACAAAACCAATTCATGTTGAATAAATGCTCAATGGCTTCAGTAAACCAAAAATAAAAATTAAAAAATGATATTATTTCACTATGGAATCATCCTGGCTACATTTGAAACATCAGACAATATCAAGAGATGGTAAGTATATGGAACAAAAAGAATTCACACAGTTGGTGGTGGTATAAGGTACATATGTTTAACCATTTGGGCAGTAATTGACACTCTGGCAAATCTGAAAACACATATCCATTAATGTAGCCGTGCCTAGAAAAAAACTCACATCTATGCACAAGGAGATATAAAAACATTATTTGAAATAAGGAAAAGTAATGAAAATATTTTAAATCTCCAGGAGGTAAAAAAGGAAAAACCCATGAGAAATTAGTGCAGTAGAATCTTCTATATCAGTGACACATGAGGATAGACACAGGATTGTTGCAGTAAGTAGCTGATTTTTACATTGTAGGATTTCTAAATAGATGCAAGATTGAGATTAACTCTGAAAAATTGATTTTTTACTTTATTAGATTTTAATTAGCAAAACCTAACATAGACAACTGACCATATTGTCTGTAAAACATAATCTGCACAACTATTCTTGTTGTCATTGAAGTACTGAGTTTCTGCAAATCCTTTTCACAGAGATGCCCCTATTCAAGTGCTGAATGGGTAACACTGTGTGAACTTGCCCTTTGAATCAGATCCTGCAACCTCATAAGGAACTTTGAGGAGTCTTTGAGAAACACTGAACATAATTCTGAGTGATCCAATCACATGCAACATTTGTAAGAGCTTGTGTGACTTTCTCTGGCTAGGGAGAAGTCCAGTTATGCTTGACAGCTTTGATGATGGCCCAAATGCTCTTGCCGCTAACTGCCCTGCAACATACGAATACGCACACACACAAACACAAACACGCATACTATATTGCTAATGAACCAAGAAGAGATATAAATAGCAAATCCACTAATAAGTATGCAACACCAAGAAGATCAAAAAGATCAATTCAAATCAGAATCTAAACGTAAAAGGACTGCACTGCCTGCATCCAGTTTTCCTGCGTCTCCACCTGGTATGCCAACTTTAGCATATCAAGTAGACAGCATGCATTTTGAAGAGGGTAGAAGTCTTATTTTACATGCAAGAGTAAGGTAATTTTATATCTGCTCTAAAGTGGATTAAGTAGTTACAGACAATAGTTAAGCCACTAAAATAATCATGAAGAAGAATGGATAGAAGAACAGATCCTTACAACAAACCCATGTTAATTACCCTTGCAGCTGGGAGATCAATTTGCATAGTGTCTCTGAAGCCTGTCAGGTATGAATTGAACCACTGAGCTGCTACATTTGATAATCCAGCCCTTGAGCTTATTTTTTCCCCCTGAAGATGTTGTTTCAGCCTACCTGCTTTCCTCATGTAAAAGGGCTTATTTCTAATTAATTCGCTCCTGTAATGCACACATACATGCAAGATTGTGACCTTTAAAGAAATTATTAGCAAAATATTATAAAAAATGAAAATTATTAATTATATGTATTGAAAAAACGATTTGTTTATTAAGTTTTAAATTTAGTTCTTAAAATCTGAGAACTCAAGAAGTGTCTTGGGACATTTATGGGTTTGTTATTGACTAAGTGATAATGAGGCTGCCCTGTAAAAGGCTGGACCTGTATTAAGTCATTTAATATTGAAAACAGCCTTAGGAAGTAGGTAACACAGCTTCCTTCTTTTTACCCAAAGGAGAACTGAGGCACAGAGAAGCACAATAAATGGACCAAAGTCACTCAATTAAGGAAATGTCAGAGTCAGGGTTGGAATCCAGATGTCCTGATTCTCAGCACATCCTCTGATCCACTCTGCCTTAGTTCTCCTAAAAAGTCTATACTTTGCTGCCTCATATGAAATATGAGTCTTTCTATTTAATCATATTAACGTAAGAAGAAATAGAAGCATAAGGACATATCTTATTAATGCTTATCCACTGGAATAATTTGTCCATTTCTGAATCAGAAAATTAAAAGGTTAAGAGAGGTCCTACAGAAAATAAAATATACAGAAATATGTGGTGAGAAAGAAAACTAAGAAATTGAGTGGAGCTCTCCTAAGAAAACAGCAAAACTCAGAATAAGAATTATTCAACTAATCTTAAAAGTTAGAATTGAGAATTAGAAAAAAATAGTGATACATACCTTAAAACTTATAATCTGTATTCTTCCACCAATATTTTTACAATAAAGCAAATTCTTTTCTTTATGAATATGGATCTATTTATTAAAGTTTTAATTGTCTTTTCATCAAGTTAAGATCTAAAATCTAGTGGAATTTCACAAAGCAGCCCAGTTTTATGTGAATGCAAAATTTTCCGAAATTAATCAAAAACATTTTCATCATACAGTGGTTTCAATCCCACTGAATTCACCTGTCTTCTACCAAACCTTTACAAAGTAATTAATTTTCTTTTCAGCAAAGCAACAATTTTCACATTTATATTTATCTTTTATAATTTACGTAATAGTCCATTACATTTCATAAGTAGCAATATAAGAATATTGGCATTTTGTGAGAAACAACAAAACAGCTTATTATCAATCACAGAAATAAAAATCTACCTAATAGATGAATAGATGTATACACATAGAGAGTGTTTAGATAGAAGCTTACTAGCCTTGAGCACCCAGAATACAACAGGCAACAGTCAGCTGCATTTGGTACAGAGAGAACAGAGTTCCCAGATTAATCAGAAAGTCTAGTAAATGCAGGTCAGTTATGGGTTTCTTTTGTATACACAAAATCCTTGGAAATAAAACAACCATTCAGTAATTGACTACTTTATATTGAGGATGATGTAACTGCATATTAATATTCACTCATAAAATCACCCTCTGAGTGTCATGAATTTACTTAACTGTGTGTATCTATTATGTATTTCTATATTCATGTTAAAGAAAACTAACTCAAATGAACTTAAATGTTAAAAAAATTTTATCGAAGCAAAGGCCCCAAAGGATAAAGCTGGAGTCTGCCAAATAGCATAATGCAAGAGAGGCTAAGATAACTCCAGTCCAGCAAAGCAGAGTACAGCTTCAAATGTGGCTAAATTTGTATAACTAAGAAGAATTATTACTAACACAAAAATACCAGTTACTAATTACATTCTCTTATATGACTTTGTGACTAATTCATTTCTATATCTTGCATAATATTCCATTAAGTTCAATAATTACGCATGCAAAAATATTGATGTATTTATGGAGAAAAAAATCCAAATGACTCCTGGGAATCAGAGAAGTCATCCAGTTGAAGTGTACACACGCAGGGAAGAATGAGTAAGTATTAGAGCAGTGAGCCCTCAGTGCCCACTTGCAGTCATACTGCAGAGAACTTACTCCACATGCATACCAATTGGGATTCGTGAATTTTCCCTCACGGAAAGTCCTCTGAGGGATTCCCTCAGAATCCCTCTTGGATTCTGAAATCCAAGAATTCTAGAAAAAAGATTTAATCACCCAATATGGGTTGAATATCTATCAATAGACTCATCACTGAAGTCACCTGAATGGGATCCTACTCTATTAACTATGGCAAAATATTTGTAAATATTCTCAACAGATCCTTTCTAAAGAGACAGGTTCCCCATGGGATAAATTAAAACTCTGCCCAATATTAAAGTTCAAATATATGTAAACATCTGTAGTAGATTTGCAGAGTCTGACAAAGTCACATTAGTGGTACCCTCAGGGACAGGGGAGCCTGGTGGGCTATCGTCTGTGGGGTCGCACAGAGTCGGACACGACTGAAGCAACTTAGCAGCAGCAAGCCATGTCATACTAAGAAAAGGATGGTGCAAGATGGGATATTCCCCAAAGGAAGTATTTACTGTTAATTTCAGTGTGAAATTATACTGAAAGCTACATATTTCTAGCCTCAGGTACCAATATAAACTAGACTAGCAAATCTCTGTAGTAAAATGGAAATAACTCTATAATTAAAAAAGATAACACACAGCAAATATTGACCTGCCAGATATGCCCATTATCCTGACTTATTATGTGTTTCAGGTTATGAAATTTTGAGGTGGTCTTACAAATCCACCATTTGACATGGAAACTAAGAAAGTGATTCAACAAAAGCCTGGTGAACAGTGTGGGAATTCAAGGAGAATCTGAACAATGCACTGTAGGACAACTTCAGGAACAGAGAGGAAGTATTAATATTCAAATTTGAGAAGAGAGAAAAATACCTATGTGAGCCAGAAAAGAAGATATAGTGCTTAACAGGCAGAGGTGAGGGTATAATGTGCCAAATAACTTTCTATGAGAAAATTAATTTTAGCCTGATAAAATGCAATAAAATATAAACTCCATGAAGTAAGATATGAATGATGAAATTATAAGAATATGGATTAAGATGCAGTATGAGAGGTAGAAATTCATAAGGGGAATAGATATAATAAGGTTGAAAAGGAAAATAAACATAAAATTATTTGAATAATTAATGTTTGATTCAATAGATTCTGTTTTATGAAACTTTACATTCTAAGAGATCACTTCTCCTAAAGCAGCACTTAGAATATTTATAAATTTAATCTTGTAATAAGACACACAAAAAACCTTACAAAACAAGTAAATACACAGCAAGCAGTTTTAATACTGACAAGAATCTTTCTACAAAATGCAATAAGATAATAAATTAATAACAAGAACAAAACAAATAAACCAATATGGCAGATTTTTCTTTTTTAAAATTTTCACATAAAATTCTATGGTCAAAGGGAAAATCACAGCTAGCTAAGTATTCATGATTACAAAGACTTTGTTATACCTTATTTTTCATAATTCAAAAATACTCATTATTAAATAATAAAAACTAATATAAAATGATGACATTATGTAAAATCAAATTCAATAAATTTGAAAAGACAATATAAATGAGAAATTTAAGAATAAGAAATTAATTATTATGATAAATTGTCATTTTAAATCATAAATAATGCTAGGACCAAATACTTTTGAAAAAACATGAAAATTGACCAACTTAAAAGGCTGAATTTAGTGAGACAAGACAAATAAAGAAAAATCTACATACACACCATTAAAGGTAAGAAAGAGGCTACAATCATATTATAGAAGAGTGCAAATGATTTCAGCATTTTTTACATAACACTGTGATAAATTAAGGAAAATGGTGGCTGAATTATCGAAAGAAAGAAACTTAAAAGAAAAAACTGAGTAGGGTTGTTTTGTCATAGGGTCTTTGTTCATTCCTGAACATAGCAAACAAAACATTCTTGAACACTTAATATTATGACATTATCCAGACTACAACCATGGCAAAGACAGGCAAAGAAAACCAAACAAACCCACTTTTAAAAGACTACAAAGCAACCTTAGTTATAAAGATAGATAGGGAATTCCCTGGTGGTCCAGTGGTCAAGACTGAGTTTCCAACACAAAGGGCATAGGTTCAGTACATAGTGAGAGAAATAAGATCCCACACATCATGAAGAGCCATCAAGAAAAAAAAATAATAATTATAAAGTAGATAAAATAATAAAAGACCTTACACAATGTATTAGTAAATTGAATCCAGTAGTCTATTAAAAGAATATTTCATCATCTAGAAGTTAGACTAAGAGATGTGTTGGTTTTAATACTAAAACCAGTTCAGTTTTATTAAAACTGAATATTAAATTCAGTTCAGTTCAGTCATTCAGTCGTGTCCGACTCTTTGCGACCTGATGAACCGCAGCTTGGCAGGGCTCCCTGTCCATCACCAACTCCCAGAGTTTACTCAAACTCATGTCCATTGAGACACTGATGCCATCCAATCATCTTATCCTCTGTAGTCCCCTTATACTGCCCTCAATCTTTCCCAGCATCAGGGTCTTTTCCAATGAGTCAGCCCATCCCATCAGGTGGCCAAAGTCTTGTAGCCTCATCCTGAGTCCTACCAATGAACACCCAGGACTGATCTCCTTTAGAATGGACTGGTTGGATCTCCTTGCAGTCCAAAGGACTCTCAAGACTCTTCTCCAACACCACAGTTCAAAAGCATCAATTCTTCGGCGCTCAGTTTTCTTTATAGTCCAACTCTCACATCCATACATGACTACTGGAAAAACCATAACCTTGACTAGATGGACCTTTGTTGACAAAGAAATGTCTCTGCTTTTTATTATGCTGCCTAGGTTGGTCATAACTTTCCTTGCAAGAAGTAAGCATCTTTTAGTTTCATGGCTGTGATCACCATCTGCAGTGATTTTGGAGCACAAGAAAATAAAGTCAGCCACTATTTCCACAATTTCCCCATCTGTTTACCATGAAGGGATGGTACTAGATGCCATGAACTTAGTTTTCTGAATATTGAGCTTTAAGCCAACTTTTTCACTTTCCTCTTTCACTTTCATCAAGAGGCTCTTTAGTTCTTCTTCACTTTCTGCCATAAGGGTGGTGTCATCTGCCCATCTGAGGTTATTGATATTTCTCCTGGCAATCTAGATTCCAGCCTGTGCTTCCTCCAGCTCAGTGTTTCTCATGATGTTCTCTGCATATAAGTTAAATAAGCAGGGTGACAATATAGAGCCTTGACGTACTCCTTTTCCTATTTCGAACCAGTCTTTTGTTCCATATCCAGTTCTAACTGTTGCTTCCTGACCTGCATACAGGTTTCTCAAGAGGCAGGTCAGGTGGTCTGGTATTACCATCTCTTTTGGAATTGTCCACAGTTTATTGTGATTCACACAGTCAAAGGCTTTGGCATAGTCAATAAAGCACAAATAGATGTTTTTCTGGAACTCTCTTGCTTTTTGCATGATCCAGTGGATGTACCCAATTTGATCTCTGGTTCCTTTGCCTTTCCTAAAACCAGCTTGAACATCTGGAAGTTCACGGTTCAAATATTGCTGAGACTTGACTTGGAGAATTTTGAGCATGACTTTACTAGCATGTGAGATGAGTGCAATTGTGCAGTAGTTTGAGCATTCTTTAGCATTTCCTTTCTTTGGGATTGGAATGAAAACTGACTTTTCCAGTCCTGCGGCCACTGCTGAGTTTTCCAAATTTGCTGGCATATTGAGTGCAGCACTTTCACAGTGTCATCTTTCAGGATTTGAAATAGCTCAACTGGAATTCTATCACCTCCACTAGCTTTGTTCATAGTGATGCTTCCTAAGGCCCACTTGACTTCACATTTCAGGATGTCTGGTTCTAGGTGAGTGATCACACAATCCTGATTATCTGAGTGGTGAAAATCTTTTTTGTACAGTTCTGTGTATTCTTGCCACCTTTTCTTAATATCTTTTGCTTTGTTAGGTCCATACCATTCCTGTCCTTTATTGACCCCATCTTTGCATGAAATATTCCCTTGGTATCTCTAATTTTCTTGAAAAGATCTCTACTCTTTCCCGTTCTATTGTTTTCCTCTATTTCTTTCCATTGATCACTGAGGAAGGCTTTCTTATCTCTTCTTGCTATTCTTTGGAACTCTGCATTCAAATGGGTATATTTTTCCTTTTCTCCTTTCTTTTTCACTTCTCTTCTTTTCACAGCTATGTGTAAGGCCTCCTCAGGCAGCCATTTTGCTTTTTTGCATTTCTTTTTCTTGGGGATGGTCTTGGTCCCTGTCTCCACTACAATGTCATGAACCTCCATCCATAGTTCCTCAGGCACTCGTTCTACCAGATCTAGTCCATTAAATCTATTTCTCACTTCTACTGTATAATCAGAAGGGATTTGATTTAGGTCATACCTGAATGGTCTAGTGGTTTTCCCTACTTTCTTCAATTTAAGTCTGAATTTGGCAGTAAGGGAGTTCATGATCTGAGCCACAGTCAGCTGCCAGTCTTGTTTTTGCTGACTGTATAGAGCTTCTTCATCTTTGGCTGCAAAGAATATAATCAATCTAATTTTGATCTTGGCCCTCTGGTGATGTCCATGTGTAGAGTCTTCTCTTGTGTTGTTGGAAGAGGGTGTTTGCTATGACCAGGGGGTTCTCTTGGCAAAACTCTATTAGCCTTTACCCTGCTTCATTCTGTACTCAAGGCCAAACTTGCCTGTTACTCCAGGTGTTTCTTGACTTCCTACTTTTGCATTCCAGTCCCCGATAATGAAAAGGACATCTTTTTGTGGTGTTAGTTCTAAAAGATCTTGTAGATCTTCATAGAACTGTTCAACTTCAGATTCTTCAGAGTACTGGTCGGGGCATAGACTTGGATGACTGTGATATTGAATGGTTTGCCTTGGAAACAAGCAGAGATCATTCTGTCGTTTTTGAGATTGCATCCAAGTACTGCATTTCGGACACTTTTGTTGAACATGATGGCTACTCCATTTCTTCTAAGGGATTCCTGCCCACAGTAGTAGATATAATGGTCATCTGAGTTAAATTCACCCATTCCAGTCCATTTTAGCTTGCTGACTCCTAGAATGTCAACATTCACTCTTGCCATCTCCTGTTTGACCACTTCCAATTTATCTTGATTCATGAACCTAACATTCCAGGTTCCTATGCAATATTACTTCTATCACCAGTCACATCCACAACTAGGTGTTGTTTTTGCTTTGGTTCCATCTTTTCATTCTTTCTGGACTTATTTCTCCACTGATCTCCAGTAGGATATTGGGCACCTACCAACCTGGGGAGTGCCTCTTTCAGTGTCCTAACTTTTTGCCTTTTCATACTGTTCATGGGGTTTTCAAGGCAAGAATACTGAAGCGGTTTGCCATTCCCTTCTCCAGTGGACCACATTCTGTCAGACCTCTCCATCATGACCCGACCATCTTGGGTGGCCTACATGGCATGGCTTAGTCTCATTGAGTTAGACAAGGTTGTGGTCCATGTGATCAGATTTGCTGTGATTTCAGAAATCACAGATTTCTGTGATTATAGTTTCAGTCTGTCTGCCCTCTGATAGTCAAAGGAAAATAAAATCAAGAGATCATCTTAATAGAAGTTGGACATTCAGTAGTCCAATGAATGTCTTAACATTCCCCTGACGGGAAAACATTTAAAAACAAAAAATGCAGTTACAAAACATAAGAAAGTTTATCTCAAATATTTGCCATTTGAAAAATGGAAACACTTCTTCATGAAAGTTAGAAATAGAGACAAAAATCATAAGGACTAATATTTGGTAGTTCTCCAGAAGTTCTCATCAAAGTAAAAAAAAAAGAAAAAACTATAACGTTAGAAATTTCACATGAGAAAAACAAACCAAACAAAACTAAGCATGAAATAGTGTAAAATTTCAAAACTTAAAAACAAAACAAAAAACACAATACAAATTTAGCAAGTGAAAGAGCATTGCATACTATAGAATTCACTTTGAAACTGTAATAAGCACAGTAAGAAATGTTTCAGTGAAATGAAAATATATACACTGCTGGTATCATGCACTGATACAAAAATTAGAAAAGACATTTGACAAGTAATAAAAAGTAGTGCTATTTAGCTGAACGATTATGCTTCTAGAAATATATTCTATAAAATCCATGTGAAATACATGAAAGATTTATGAACTAATATTTTTTGTTATTGTTGTTTAGTCACTAAGTCATGTCTGACTCTTCTGTAACCCCATGGACTGTAGCCCACCAGGTTCCTCTGTCCATGGGATTTCCCAGGCAAGACTATTGAAGTAAGTTGCCATTTCCTTCTCTAGGGGATATTTCTGACCCAGGGATTGAATATTTATTATACTACTATTTATAACATAAAAAAGAAACAAGAAAAAATTTAATCCTCTTTAAACATAGGTTGGTTAAATATGGGATGGGATATCAAAAAAATTGAATATCACAATTGTTTTTAAAATAATACATTAGAATAAACTATATATAAATGTATTTATTAGAGGAACTCTCCCTTAAAATGACACCTTAATAACACCAGAATAGCAAGACAGATTATTAATATAAAAGGATCCACATTAGCTCATCCCTGTTTGGCCGTGAGTCTCCACTTGCCTTCATGGTGGCCTGTGAGGCACCAGTATTTGCGAATAGCTGCTTTGAAAGAATAGCTGTCTTCTATCTCCTTTCTAAACTCCCACTGCTCTTATTCAGATTTTTATCATCTCTCACCTGACCCACAGATTGCTCTATCATCCTAACTCATCTCACTGATCACACTCACTACCACCAAAACACAACATTTCAATGTATGTTCTTGACAGCAGTAATTT
Organism: Moschus berezovskii; assembly: GCF_049115385.1. NCBI lineage: Eukaryota > Metazoa > Chordata > Mammalia > Artiodactyla > Moschidae > Moschus > Moschus berezovskii. The sequence continues at coordinate 84,986,875 of NC_142469.1, read as the reverse complement.
CATTTTGGGAAAAAAAAAAAAAAATTCAGTGGCTTTACTCTCTTCCTAATCTTTGATATTCTATTCATGAATTAAACCCTAAGGTAAGATGTCGAGAAAGACTAACTTCGATATTAGATCAACTTGCATCTGTAATGATTAGTGACCAATAACATATGTCCATTATCTAATATATAACATAGTATATGAAGGGATAGAAATTATGTGATTAATCTGGAGAAACACAGAGACGAAGAAAAGAAATGAAAGATAAATTCGGAAAAATCATGGAAGATATATTATTCAAACTGGAATAATGGTAAATATTTTAAAAAGTAAAAGGAAGTTGAGAGGACATTTCAAAAGAAATGGTATCATGAACAAAGGCACAGAAGTAATCGTTGCTTATGAGAGAGTGAGGCAATCAACTGGCGACAGGACAGAAATCATGCCAGGAAGTCAAAGAAACAGAATTAAATAGGAAACGTCAAGAGAACATGAAGGTCTTTGAAATTTATATGAATAGTTATTGAAACCCTTAAAGAGAATATTATTATAGTTATGGTGAAGTGCTTAAGGAGAAGGATTCACTAAGCTGACGGAGGTACAATTACATAATACAGATGAAGAGGCATGAATAGGTAAAAATGGATTGTGGAGTCATGAGCAGAGAGTTTTTGAATCTGTGCAATGAAAATCTCTCTCCACATACCAAAAGAGGCAAGGAAGAGGACCGAGGACCGAACTGTGGGGAACAGCAGGAGGAGGGGGGAAAAGTAATGAAAAGGAAGGAGAACATACATGCAGACTACCCTGTTCTTTCGGTTATCAGTAGCTATATAACCAGCTCTCACACAGCTTAGGCAATTAAACAGCCATTTTATTATTTCTCTCAATTTTGTGGGATTGGTATCCAGCTCTATTGTTTTTCTACTGGCTTTACTTGTTGCATACAATAAAACTGCAGTCAGGTGGCAGATGGGGCCCATATATCTGAGTTCAGTTCAGTTGCTCAGTCATGTCCAACTGTTCAAAGCACGCCAGGCCTCACTGTCTGTCACCAACTCCCAGAGTATACTTAAACTCATGTTCATTGAGTCAGTGATGCCATCCAATCATCTCATCCTCTGTCGTCCCCTTCTCCTCCTGCTTTCAATCTTTCCCAGCATCAGGGTCTTTTCCAATGAGTCAGTTCTTCGTATCAGGTGGCCAAAGTACTGGAGTTTCAGCTTCAGCATTAGTCCTTCCAAAGAATATTCAGGACTGATTTCCTTTAAGATTGACTGGTTGGATCTCCTTGCAGTCCAAAGAACTCTCAAGAGTCTTCTCCAACACCACAGTTCAAAGGCATCAATTCTTTGGTGCTAAGCTTTCTTTATAGTCCAAACTCTCATATCCATACATGACTACTGGAAAAACCATAGCTTTGACTAGACAGATCTTTGTTGGCAAAGTAACATCTCTGCTTTTTAATATGCTGTCTAGGTTGGTCATAATTTTCCTTTCAAGGAGCAAGTATCTTTTAATTTCATGGGTACAGTCACCATCTGTAGAGATTCTGGAGCCCAAAATAATAAAGTCTGACACTGTTTCCACTGTTTCCCCATCTATTCGCCATGAAGGGATGGGACCGGATGCCATGATCTTAGTTTTCTGAATGTTGAGCTTTAAGCCAACCTTTTCACTCTCCTCTTTCACTTTCATCAAGAGGCCCTTTAGTTCTTCTTCACTTTCTGCCATAAGGGTAGTGTCATCTGTATATCTGAGTTTATTGGCATTTCTTCTGGCAATCTTGATTCCAGCTTGTGCTTCTTCCAGCCCAGCGTTCCTCATGATGTACTCTGCATATAAGTTAAATAAGCAGGGTGACAATATACAGCCTTGACATACTCCTTTTCCTATTTGGAACCAGTCTGTTGTTCCATGTCCAGTTCTAACTGTTGCTTCCTGACCTGCATACAGATTTCTCAAGAGGCAGGTCAGGTGGTCTGGTATTCCCATCTCTTTCAGAATTTTCCACAGTTTATTGTGATCCACAAAGTCAAAGGCTTTGTCATCATCAATAAAGCAGAAGTATGTTGAGGCCTTGGTGAAATGGCTGAATGTCTATGCTCTACTGGACCCCTGGGACAGTTATTGGACTGGCTTGGTATCTCTCTCTCTCTCCTTTTCCCTGTGACCTTTTCCTCTTATCTCTATACATGATCACTCCAGCAGAATAGCCAGACTTCTTACATGGCACCTTAGGACTCACAATAGGTGCTTCCAGCCCTTCTTTGTTTTAGGACCAAACCTGGCAGAATGTCGCTTCTGCTTTATTTGCCTATCAAATGTTATTTATCTCATTTTCTAGCATACTTTCCCTTAATCTGTCCATCTGCTTATTATTCCATTAGCATGTTCTAAATTACTTTTCTGACTTTTGCTGATACTCTTTATCTTCCTTAAAATATTCTAACTCCCAATCTCTTTTTAAAATATTAATTGTGTCAAAGCACATCACAAGGCAGTCCATATTCAATATGTGTTCAGTTCAGTTCAGTCGCTCAGTCGTGTCCGACTCTCCGCGACCCCATGAATCACAGCATGCCAGGCCTCCCTGTCCATCACCAACTCCCGGAGTTCACTCAAACTCATGTCCACAGAGTCGGTGATGCCATCCAGCCATCTCATTCTCCGTCGTCCCCTTCTCCTCCCGCCCCCAACCTTTCCCAGCATCAGAGTCTTTTCCAGTGAGTCAACTCGTCACATGAGGTGGCCAAAGTATTGCAGCTTCAGCTTTAGGATCAGTCCCTCCAATGAACATCCAGGATTGATCTCCTCTAGAATGGACTGGTTGGATCTCCTTGCAGTATAAGGGACTCTCAAGAGTCTTCTCCAACACCACAGTTCAAAAGCATCGATTCTTCGGCGATCAGCTTTCTTCACAGTCCAACTCTCACATCCATACATGACCACTGGAAAAACCATTGCCTTGACTAGACGGACCTTGGTTGGCAAAGTAATGTCTCTGCTTTTTAATATACTATCAAGGTTGAAAGAGATGGGAATCCCAGACCACCTGACCTGCCTCTTGAGAAAACTGTATGCAGGTCAGGAAGCAACAGTTAGAACTGGACATGGAACAACAGACTGGTTCCAAATAGGAAAAGGTGTACGTCAAGGTTGTATATTGTCACCTTGCTTATTTAACTTATATGCAGAGTACATCATGAGGAACGCTGGGCTGGAAGAAGCACAAGCTGGAATCAAGATTGCCAGGAGAAATATCAATAACCTCAGATATGCAGATGACACCACCCTTATGGCAGAAAGTGAAGAGGAACTCAAAAGCCTCTTGATGAAAAGGAAAGAGGAGAGTGAAAAGGTTGGCTTGAAGCTCAACATTCAGAAAACAAAGATCATGGCATCTGGTCCCATCACTTCATGGGAAATAGATGGAAAAACAGTGGAAACCGTGTCAGACTTTATTTTTTTGGGCTCCAAAATCACTGCAGATGCTGACTGCAGCCATGAAATTAAAAGACGCTTGCTCCTTGGAAGGAAAGTTATGACCAACCTTGATAGTATTCAATATGTGAGGGGAATACAATCTCAGAAGACATTGTTCGTTGGTGTCTATATTTGGATACTAGCTCTTGCCTTAAGTACATAGGAAATTTTCAATAAATATTTAATCCAGTAATTTAGCCTCACAAAAACATACAGGAGACAAATTATTATCTCCATCTGACAGATGAAACTAAGGCTGAGAGAAGTTAAGTGATTTGGCTAAAGCCCCACAGTTAACAAGTAGTAGTATTGGGTTTTTCAAATTCCAAAAAGCTATAGCACACAGTGCTAATTTGTAGTAATAAAAGTAATGCCATTTTGATAAAGACAAGGTTAAGGGCCAAGAATTGAATGCACGATAGTTTCACATACTCTTAAAGCAGGGTAGTGGCAAGAATAATAGTCTGGGGGAAAGCATGCTATAAAGATGTGGTAGGAATCTTTAGAATGAAAATTTTTCTTCAAAGATACCATTTCCAACTGAGCCTTTGGGCAAGAAACTTAGTTTTTGCTTTACAAATGATAGTCACAGACCATGAACACCTTTTTAAATGCTATTCTTCAAGGCTGAGAGCAAGCGGTCCAATTATAAAAGAATTGATCTTGTTAAACTTATTCTTAAATTTTTTATTTCCCTCCTTGGTTAATTCAATTTCCCTTCAAAGGCATGAATCATCAAGACATAATGTGAACATTCAGCCACAATGGAAGAGGCTGTTACATTATTTGGGTGTACCTGATAGAATTCAGACAGAACAGATTGAACAGGGTTAAATGAAACCCGCTCGGCTGCATATCTACAGCACCCACAATGGTTATTGTTTTCCTGTCATTATAGGACTTTACAAAAGATTTGTTATAACTAAAAGAGAATGCACATCTCTCTTTGCTTATTTCATCCAAAACAGTAACAAATTTTAAAAAGAGATGGGAAACTAACATTTATCTGTGCTTACCAAGAACTGGGCTGCATAATTTCTCTACATCCTAAGCAGTTTTCATGGCAACTCTCCTAAAATAGGCACCATCATTTCATTTTTACAGATGAGGGAAAATGAAGAACAGAGAAGGAAAGTGACAGACCCAACTTAACACAGGTGATCAGTAATAGCAAATTAAGGATTTGAATGAAAACCTAACATGTTAAAACCCTTGTTCAATGCCTCTGAATATTTCAGCTTCACGATTGTTTGCAACAATAGCCAATAAAGTGAATATTGATAAATAAAACTTGACCTGACAATATCATAAAAATCTAATGAGTAGAAGAATCTGAAAGATCACAATTTGGAGCCTTTTGAAGGTTGGGGTTTTGAAGGTAGAGGGAACAAGGTCTGAGAATCATTTGCTCTCGTTTCTCAGAGAAGGAAATGGGAACAAACCAGGCCCCAGAGACGCTCCCTTTTATCAGGGTTTTGCTCATGAAATATTTTGGAATTGTCCTCTTCTTTACCCCCTACCACTTTAACCCAGAAATTTTTGACTGCACATTTGCCAAAGGGGTTTTACTATGGTAACCTTCAGGCCTGCACAAAGAACACAGTCAAAACAAATAGCTCTCTTTAAATGTCATTACGGGGAGTAAAATTCTGTGTGGTGTATTAATGGGCCTCCCACAGCTAAATCCTAGCATACCACTTTGAAAAATGTCCCCTGTGGGCATCGCTTAAACCAACAAAAGTGAGGGAATTTGAGAGTTAAGAGAAAACATGATCTAGCTCTGGTGAAAATTAATAGAAGACAGAAGAGTATGAATAAAGTGAGAAATCAGGGAGACAAATTAAATTTTCTTTGTTTTCATCCTTTTTAATGTTATTTTAATGTGGAAGGCCTAAAGAGAAATCTGGCTTTTTTTGCACACAATTTCCTTATTTTTGAATTTATTCAATCTTTAATAGAAGTAGAAATCCTGCCTTTGGCTTAAGATATGTAAAAAAGGGGAGAAATTTATATTTCTTTCCCAGTCATCAGACAATATTCATAAAAGATCAGAGTATACTTCAGTGGTTAATATACATATAGTGTTTTATCCCGTACGCCTTGTTTACCTCATAAATATGTTGGTTGCTCATTTTTTAAAGACTTATTAAGGAATAAGCTAATTTCCGAAGCTTATTATGGAATTAGTCAGCATTCCTAATAGATCTCTAGAGAGAATTTGACTCATGATATAAGTGTATCTTGAGGATAAAATTGATGTATGGTTAGAAATCTTCATGAAGATAGTTTAAAGCTTTTACCAGTCTTTATTAAACCTACTGCTCACTTGCTTATTATATCTTTTTCAAGGCAAAGGAATTAGTTCTTGTTTTGTTTCCCCCTGCCTGGAGCCTGAGGCAGCTTCCTTTAATCTATGCTCTGACTCCCTAGGATAGCCAAGAAGCTTCACCATTCATATCCTACAGAGAGAAAAACTGACATTGAGTATAATCAGCACTGTCTACAACCAGGATGCCTAAAACATGGCTGTCTTTAGGTTTTCTCCTTTGTTTCCACCTTTCTCTCCTTTATTCCACTGACTCTATTTCTACATGGCTTCTGCAAAACCTGATTAAAAGATACCCATGTGGTACCCAACACAATAGGGAGATCAGGAAGTTCTGTTGGTATTGTTATTGAATGCTGAGTATGAATTTCCAAATCCTGTGCCTCATACATCAAATAAAAAAGATGTTGACTTTCTAAGAGATAGTCTGTAACTTCTTTTCTGGAACTGAAACAATAGTCACTTATTACCAATTTCTGAGAGAGAATTATCTTAGAAAAAAAAATTCACTACCATGTCATTATTGAATTGTTTCATTAGCTTCAGCTCTGAAATGATGACAATGTATTAGGAATAGAATCCATGCCTAAATGTTCTCTACCAGTGAGGAGCACATGTTATGTCACAGGCAAGGGCAAATAAGTATTTCTTTGAAAATATTTTGATATTAAATATAAAAATTTTTTTAAAAAGTATTTAGACATAAGGCCAAATTTCAAGTGTTCGTGGGGCTTCTCTATAACAGTAAGAGAATGGGTTAAGTTTCTCTCATTGAAATAGCCTTAAGATTGTGTTAGCAGGTGTTTAGCTGAAAGAGCACTAGATCAATGTCTGCGTAAAGCTCTGTCATATGCTTAAGGGGATTTTGTTCATTTCTTAGAATATGTTTTCTCAAATTCCATAATGATTATATATATCTCATATGAAAGTAAAAGTGTTAGTCGCTCAGTTGTGTCCTACTCTTTGCGGCCCCATGGAGCCTGCCAGGATCCTCTGTCCAATGGGATTCTCCAGGCATGAATACTGGAGTGAGTTCCCATTCCCTTTTCCAGGGGATCTTCCCAACCCAGGGATGGAACCTGGGTCTCCTGCTTTGCAGACAGATTCTTTACCATTTGACACCAGAGAAGCCCATATATTATATAATTTGCTGCTAAAATTTAATCATATTACATCCAATTATTTAACAAATACTTATTATGTCACTAACTTGTGACAGACAAAGCCCAAGGTATAAGGCGATGAACAAAATCTCTATTCTCAAGGATTTTATGTTCTACTGATGATTAAGGAAATGAAGGTGAAGCAGAATAAGAGAGAGAGGAAACAGAGAAACTGGTAGAAAAATCACATCACAGAGGTACTCAGTGACAGACCACTGTACAGTAGTTTTGAAATACATTTCTATGTTTTGGGAGTTAGTTGAAGTTAATGAAAGCAGACAAGTCATATGATTTAATTTGCCTTTGAAAAAATTCACTCTGACTACTGTGCAAAATATAAGGGAAGCAAGGATCAGATTAGGGGATAATATGGGAATCCATTGTAAGAGTCCTAGGAAAACACACTGGTATCTTAGAGTAATGCGTTAGTGCTAAAATTCTTTAGATGCTACCATTTAAAAGACTGAATCAATGGTGTTTGGAGATTAATTACTTAGGAGGTAGGAGAGAGAGATAACCTATCAGTCTTGGCCTGATTAAGAGAATGGCTGTGCCCCAGTTCAGTTCAGTTCAGTTCAGTCACTCAGTCGTGTCCGACTCTTTGCAACCCTATGAATCACAGCACTCCAGGCCTCCCTGTCCATCACCAACTCCTGGAGTTCACTCAAACTCATCTCCATCGAGTCAGTGATGCCATCCAGCCATCTCATTCTCTGTCATCCCGTTCTCCTCCCGCCCCCAATCCTTCCCAGCATCAGAGTCTTTTCCAGTGAGTCAACTCGTCGCACGAGGTGGCCAAAGTATTGGAGTTTCAGCATTAGCATAAGTCCTTCCAATGAACACCCAGGACTGATCTCCTTTAGAATGGACTGGTTGGATCTCCTTGCAGTCCAAGGGACTCTCAAGAGTCTTCTCCAGCACCACAGTTCATAAGCATCTTCAACGATCAGCTTTCTTCACAGTCCAACTCTCACATCCATACATGACCACAGGAAAAACCATAGCCCTGACTAGATGGACCTTTGTTGGCAAAGTAATATCTCTGTTTTTTAACATGCTATCTAGGTTGGTCATAACTTTCCTTCCAAGGAGTAAGCGTCTTTTAATTTCATGGCTGCAGTCAGCATCCGCAGTGATTTTGGAGCCCAAAAATATAAAGTCTGACACTGTTTCCCCATCTATTTCCCATGAAGTGATGGGATCAGATGCCATGATCTTTGTTTTCTGAATGTTGAGCTTCAAGCTAACCTTTTCAGTCACCTCTTTCACTTTCATCAAGAGGCTTTTGAGTTCCTCTTCACTCTCTGCCATAAGGGTGGTGTCATCTGCATATCTGAGGTTATTGATATTTCTCCCGGCAATCTTGACTCCAGCTTGTGCTTCTTCCAGCCCAGCGTTCCTCATGATGTACTCTGCATATAAGTTAAATAAGCAGGGTGACAATATACAGCCTTGACGTACTCCGTTTCCTATTTCGAACCAGTCTGTTGTTCCATGTCCAGTTCTAACTGTTGCTTCCTGACCTGCATACAGGTTTCTCAAGAGGCAGGTCAGGTGGTCTGGGATTCCCATCTCTTTCAGAATTTTCCACAGTTTATTGTGATCCACACAGTCAAATGCTTTGGCTTAGTCAATGAAGCAGAAATAGATGTTTTTCTGGAACTCTCTTGCTTTCTCCATGATCCAGCGGATGTTGGCAATTTGATCTCTGGTGCCTCTGTCTTTTCTAAAACCTGCTTGAACATCTGGGAGTTCACGGTTCACATATTGCTGAAACCTGGCTTGGAGAATTTTGAGCATGACTTTACTAGCATGTGAAAGGAGTGCAACTGTGCAGTACCTTGAGCATTCTTTGGCATTGACTTTCTTTGGGATTGGAATGAAAACTGACCATTTCCAGTCCTGTGGCCACTGCTGTTTTCCAAATTTGCTGGCATATTGAGTGTAGCACTTTCATAGCATCATTTTCAGGATTTGAAATAGCTCAACTGGAATTCCATCACCTAGATACAGATAAACTCTGGTATTCATGGTAAACTCTGGTGAGAGTTGGACTATAAAGAAAACTGAGTGAAAAAGAATAGATGCTTTTGAACTGTGGTGGTGTTGGAGAAGGCTCTTGAATGTCCCTTGGATTGCAAGGAAATCCAACTAGTCAATCCTAAAGGAAATCAGTCCTAAATATTCATTGAAAGTACTGATGCTGAAGCTGAAACTCAACACCAGTACTTTGGACACCTGATGAACTGTCTGATTTGAAAAGACCCTGATGCTGGCAAAACTGAAGGAAGGAAGCGAAGGGGACAACAGAGGATGAGATGGTTGGATGGCATCACCAACTCAAAGGACATGAATTTGAGTAAGCTCTGGGAGTTGGTGATGGACAGGGAAGTCTGGTGTGCTGCATTCCATGGGGTTGCAAAGGGTTGGACATGACTGAGCAACTGAAGTGAGTGAAGCCTCAGGGCTCCTCATTTACACAAGACCTTCCCAAGGCTCTGAAGTTCTGATCTGGGCACAAACGGTGTGTTCATATGGTCAAATACATATATATATACTTTCCAAAACTAAGATATAGTAGCTGTGATAGGTTTAAGCCACTGCCTCCTTATCCTGGATCACACTGCTTCTTGGGTCAAGGGGTATTGACGTCTGGAATCCAGCTAAAAGAAAGTTGAGTAACAGATTATGGTAAATTGCTAAACACTGCATGTTAAGGCATTTCAGTCATGTTTGACTTTTTGTGACCTTATGGACTGTAGCCTGCCAGGCTTCTCTATCCATAGGATTCTCTGTCCATAAGAATTCTGAAGTGGGTTGGCCGTGCCTTCCTTCAGGGGATCTTCAAGACCCAGGGATCGAACCCACATGCATTAAGTCTCCTGTATTAGCAGGTTCTTTACCACTAGCGCCACCTGGAAAGCCTATGTGTGAAAATCACTCAGTCCTGACCAACTCTTCGCAACCCCATGAACTACACAGTCCACAGAATTCTCCAGGCCAGAATACTGGAGTGGATAGCCATTCCCTTCTCCATGGGATCTTCCCAACCCAGGGATCGAACTCAGGTTTCCTGCATTGAAACCAGATTCTTTACCAGTCGAGCCACCAGGGAAGCCCCCATGGTACCCAATAAATCACTCTTCCCTTGTCCAGACTCCTTTACAATATGACTCTACTTCCCATCATGAAATGAAATCTATTTCTCTTCACCAAGAGAGTGCTTAAGACAGTAGGTGTTGCAAGAGAGCATCAGAGGGCAGACACACTGAAACCATAATCACAGAAAACTTGCCAATCTGATCACACGGACCACAGTCTTGTCTAACTCAATGAAACTAAGCCATGTCATATGGGGCCACCCAAGACGGACGGGTCATGGTGGAGAGGTCGGACAGAATGTGGTCCACTGGAGAAGGGAATGGCAAACCGCTTCAGTATTCTTGCCTTGAGAACCCCATGAACGGTATGAAAAGGCAAAATGATAGCATACTGAAAGATGAACTCCCCAGGTTGGTAGGTGCCCAATATGCTACTGGAGATAGTGGAGAAATAACTCCAGAAAGAATGAAGGGATGGAGACAAAGCAAAAACAACACCTAGTTGTGGATGTGACTGGTGATAGAAGCAAGGTCCAAACTGGACATGGAACGACAGACCGGTTTCAAATAGGAAAAGGAGTACATCAGGGCTGTATATTGTCACCCTGCTTATTTAACTTCTATGCAGAGTACATCATGAGGAACGCTGGGCTGGAAGAAGCACCAGCTGCAATCAAGATTGCTGGGAAAAATATCAATAACCTCAGATATTCAGATGACACCACCCTTATGGCAGAAAGCGAAGAAGAACTAAAGAGTCTCTTGATGAAAGTAAAAGAGGAGAGTGAAAAAGTTGGCTTAAAGCTCAACATTCAGAAAACTAAGATCAAGGGATTTGGTCCCATCACTTCATGGGAAATAAATGGGGAAACATTGTCAGACTTTATTTTTGGGGCTCCAAAATCACTGCAGATGTTGATTGCAGTCATGAAATTAAAAGATGCTTACTCCTTAGAAGGAAAGTTATGCCCAATCTAGACAGCATATTGAAAAGCAGAGATATTACTTTGCCAACAATGGTCTGTGTAGTCAAGGCTATGGTTTTTCCAGTGGTCACGTATGGATGTGAGAGTTGGATGGTGAAGAAAGCTGAGCACAGAAGAATTTATGCTTTTGAACAGTGGTGGTGGAGAAGACTCTTGAAAGTGCCTTGGACTGCAAGGAGGTCCAACCAGTCCATCCTAAGGGAGATCAGTCCTGGGTATTCATTGGAAGGACTGATGCTTAAGCTGAAATTCCAATACTTTGGCCACCTCATGCAAAGAGTTGACTCATTGGAAAAGACCCTGATGCTGGGAGTGATTGGGGGCAGGAGGAGAAGGGCACAACAGAGGATGAGATGGATGGATGGCATCACTGACTCAATGGACATGAGTTTGAGTGAACTCAAGGAGTTGGTGATGGACAGGGAGGCCTGGCATGCTGCGATTCATGGGGTTGCAAAGAGTCAGACATGACTGAGCAACTGAACTGAACTGAACTGAAGTCCTACTTTGAGATTTGCAGCTTCTGCTTTCAAACTTGGAACAGAAACTGGGCTACTTGGAGAGACAGACTATAGTCAATGAGACATCATATGAGAGAGGGAAACCACATGGTGAAGAATCAAGGTGAATCAAGGTGTCCTTGTTTGACAACAGCTACAAACCCCCTGACACCAAGTGAAGCCACTTTGGTCTTCCATCCCCAGTCAAACCATCCCAGATAGATATCAATTGAAAAAGAAATAAATCATCCCCACTATATGCCAAATATCCTGTCCACAGAATTGTAAACAATAAGAAGGTTATCATTTTAAGCTACTATATTATGTGGTTGTTTTTTTTTTTTTTTTTTTTTGAGTGGGGAGGAGGTTGACACAGTAGCTGATAACTGACATATGGATAATTTACTTTGGTTTTCAGTAGAATATATTTACGCAGTTTGCAATCACTTCAATATATCATTAGGTTATTGCTTTCTCTCCATGTGTTGTGCTGGGCTTCAGGAATAGTTCTGACACCCGTTGTGCTGACTGTCTTGGCATCATGACTCCAATATGCAGGGCCAGAGATGCTACTGCACAATGAAAGTGTCCTATAGTGTCTGGCAGCCGAACTGTGTAAAGCTTTGGAAGAAAAATAGTGCTATATCCTTCAGAGCCAGAAGAACTGTGGGAAAAATTCATCCAAGTATTAGTTGTATAAAATTCTGAGTATTAGGTTCTTACTAATGTCAGATCAAAATGGAAGTTCTTGGAAATATAGCATATAAATTTTAAATTTACTACATCTTTTTTTTATGATGAGAATTACAATGCAATTCATCAGAAATTGTATGCTTACAGGGTACAAATTTATGTTAAAAATACGAAAACAAGCATATTTGTGTAATCACATAAAGAATGTGACCACAATTTTTTAAAACTTTATAACATTATTAATGACTTTTAGAAGCTGAAATAAGCTTTTCTATTATCAAGAACTCAAATTTATTTTAATGTATTTTTAAAATTTTAGAACTACTATTTTAAAATTTTAACTCCTTTAGAGCATATTTAAATTCACAGTAAAACTTAGGGGGTACAGCGATTTCCTATATACCTACTGCCCCACGCATGCATAGCCTCCACATTATCAGTGTGACTCTTCAGAGTGACATACCTGTTACAACTGATTAACTTACATGCACGGGCTTCTCTAGTGCTCAGATGGTGAAGAATCTGCCTGCAATGCAGGAACCAGGTTCAGTCCCTGGGTCACACAGTCACACACTCACTCACAACCTACAATGACACTCACAATCATTATCATCTGATGTCTATAGTTTGCGTTGTTTCATTCCATGTCTCTGTGTTCTCCCAGTGTTAGTGGCTCACGCAGGCGTGCATGCTAAGTTGCTTCAGTCGTGCCCGACTCTGTGTGACCCCACTGACGGCAGCCCACCAGGTTCCTCTGTCTCTGGGATTCTCCAGGCTCAGTCATGTCTGATTCTTTGCAAACCCCTGGACTGTAACCTTCCAGGCTCTTCTGTCCATGAAATTCTCCAGGCAAGAATACTAGAGTGGGTTGCCATTTCCTTCTCCAGGGGATTTTCCTGACCCAGGGATTGAACCCTGGTCTCCTGAATTGCAGGCAGACTTTTTACCATCTAAGCCACAAGAAAGCCCTCTACATTCTAAGGATATGGCCAGATGTGTAAGGACCTTGCCCACCTTCATATCGATAATATTATATAGAGTACTTTCATTACCTTAAAAATCCTCAATGCTCTACCTGTTCCCTACTCCTCAATCCTCAACCCCTGGCAACCACGGACCTTTTACACTCTCCAGAGATTCACCTTTTTCAGAACATCATAAAGGTGGACTCAAATATTGTGAGTCTGACTGGGCCCTTTCACTTAATAATGTGCATTTAGGTTTCTTCCTTGTCTTTTACTGGTTTGATAGCCATATCTTTTTATCACTGACTAAGATTCCATGGTCTGGATGTTTATTTATCCATTCATCCACTAAAGGAAATATTGGTTGCTTCCAAGTTTTGGCAATTATGAATAAAACTACTTTACATATTCATGTGCAGGTTTTGTGCAGACATACGTTACCAACTCATTTGGGTAAAACTGCTAAAGTATACGGTAAGAGTATGTTTGGTATTATAAGAATCCACCAAATTACTTTCCAACATGGCTATACCATTTTGCATTTCTGCCAACAATGAATTAGATTTCTTGTAGTTTCACATCCTGGCTAATACTTGGTGTTTTCAGTGATTTGGATTTTGGCGATTTTATTAGGTATGTAATGGAATCTCATTGTTATTTATATTTCTCTAATGATGTATGATGTGGAACATGCTTATACCTTCCTTGATGATTTATCTTTTAAGATGTTTGTCTTCTTATTTAAATCAGGTTATTTGTTGTCTTCTGTTGAGTTTAATTTACTTTTTAGTTAAGTTTTTAATGACTGCTTTTTAAAGAAAATATTAACTATGTTAAAGGAAAGAATAAATCTTTCTATTGTCTCTATTTAAAATATTATAAACTATAGTCACATGCAAAAATAAATATGCAACTAAAAATTAGAAAAGTAAAATATTTTGAGTAGGTGATTCTTAAAAACACTATTTTCTCTATAGATTTTACAGTTTTGTAGTACGGTTCAGCCTTTAAATTTTTGTAATTTGCTATAACTCTAAAAGAAGCTTTTGTTACCTATTTTGAAATTATAGCTTTTATTAATTTTCTTAAAGAATGTTCTCCAAAAAGTCAGGCTGTAACCTTGGTAGTACCATTTACCAGAATTGGAACACTGAAGAGGATATTAAAGGGCTTTGAGAATTGTAAAGTCTTGCTATTTTTATACTGCCTTTCCAAAAGGCACTGAATATATCCCTGATGTATAATTGTGTATAGTGCCTGAAGTGTCACAACTTTCCCAGCTCTTAAAGGACAAGTGCTCATTTTGGCTGCCAAAGGCTCCACCTCTGTGCCTGGGGACTTCATAAGTTGTACGAGGCTACACAATAGCCTAATGTGTAGAATGGAAAGGGGAAAGTACAAACAGAACTGACAGAATCTTGGGGCGCAAGCACTCATCAATATTGCCAGATGGCCCCCAAGCAGTGGTCCAAGTGATTTTATTGCCAACTCCTCCAAGATACGAGAGGAGTCAGTGTGAACATAAAATACTGTTGAACAAGGTGCCCTCATAAGTAGGTTCCTTTAAAGTTCTGTCTTATAAGAATATTAAGCTTCCACCTATATAATATTCATTGTGTTTATTTTTAATAAATGAATAACTCTTTTCTTGGCATACAAATGTAGGAACTCAAGAAGAATTTGTTATTCCATACAGAATGGATTAAGTGTAGGACATATAGAACTTAAGGATTTGTATGTCATTCAATATTTTACTTGAATATAGTAACTAGTATCTAATGTCTTCTTAGGGTCATAGAGTTTTGTCAACTTAGTTTTCAATATTCCAAAGAAGGCTGCATTTTCAAACTGTCTTCAGCAAATAAGTAAATGTTTCATAGAAGTGACCAAGAATCTAAATTCAGATGGGGAAAATCTTCCCAGTTACTGTAAAAAAGAAGTCTCAGATTCCATTAAAATGCATATGGGGAACCAGATTTATGCCTAGGAATAAGAAACAGACTATTGAGTATAAAACATCCATAGTTGCAAAATTTATATGTCTGCAAAATCACTTTAAAGTATCCAAATATACGCATTTTTCTAAATTAGCCAAACTATAGCAATGTCTTTTAAAAACAAGATAAAAAATCTTGGTAAACATTTATTTATAATGGACTTAGGCTTTTAACTTTAAAACAAAGATTTGTAGATATTGAAATCTATACGACAGACAACATGAAATTATTAAATCTAGGAATAATTTAAAAGAGAGAACCACACCACCTTTTCCAGTGAATATCAAATAAAAAGGATCTTGTCTCCATTCTTCATTATAAGGTTGTGGAGCATGAGATACGATTAGGGAAATTTTCACTTAATTTTTTTTGTTTATTTCAGCCATCAGTTCAGTTCAGTTCAGTTCAGTTTTTCAGTCGTGTCCGACTCTCTGCAACCCCATGAATCACAGCACGCTAGGCCTCCCTGTCCATCACCAACTCCCGGAGTTCACTCAAACTCATGTCCATCAAGTCGGTGATGCCATCCAGCCTCTCCTTCTCTGTTGACCCTTCTACTCCCGCCCCCAACCTTTCCTAGCATTAGAGTCTTTTCCAGTGAGTCAACTTGTCGCATAAGGTGGCCAAAGTATTGCAGTTTCAGCTTTAGCATCAGTCCTTCCAATGAACACCCAGGACTGATCTCCTTTAGAATGGACTGGTTGGATCTCCTTGCAGTCCAAGGGACTCTCAAGAGTCTTCTCCAGCACCACAGTTCAAAAGCATCAATTCTTGGGCGATCAGCTTTCTTCACAGTCCAACTCTCACATCCATACATGACCATGGGAAAAACCATAGCCTTGACTAGACGGACCTTGGTTGGCAAAGTAGTGTCTCTGCTTTTTAATATACTATCTAGGCTGGTCATACCTTTCCTTCCAAGGAGTAAGCGTCTTTTAATTTCATGGCTGCAATCAGCATCCACAGTGAGTTTGGAGCCCCCCAAAATAAAGTCTGACACTGTTTCCACTGTTCCTCCATCTATTTCCCATGAAGTGATGGGACGAGATGCCATGATCTTAGTTTTCTGAATGTTGAGCTTCAAGCCAACCTTTTCACTCTCCTCTTTCACTTTCATCAAGAGGCTTTTGAGTTCCTCTTCACTTTCTGCCATAAGGGTGGTGTCATCTGCATATCTGAGGTTATTGATATTTCTCCCAGCAATCTTGATTCCAGCTTGTGCTTCTTCCAGCCCAGCATTCCTCATGATGTACTCTGCATATAAGTTAAATAAGCAAGGTGACAATATACAGCCTTGACGTACTCCATATTTTACTACAAATTCCCAGAATCTCTCAAATATATTTCAAATTTCTGAAAACATCAATATATCATGTATTGGATTTTCAGTCAGTTTTATTGTTCTAAACTTTTGTGTTTAAATCTCATCCCTTAATTTGTTTCTGTGGTTAAAAAACAATCGTAATATGGATTTTCTTATTGTAATATGGAGGTCAGAGTACCTCTGCTACCAAATCAATGTACCATATGTCTCCAAGAGTGGCCAAAGACAGGAAGCAACAGGATATAAATTTTGCAGATATTTATGAGAATATTCTTAAGAATGAGAAAACACAAAATTTTCTGGAGGTTTCAGACTTTATCGAGAAGTTTACTTTTCCATTAAGTGTTTTCCTGTTCAGATTTAGGAAATTGTAACTTTGGTTGAATTCCATAGCTTCACAGTGTATTTTTAAGTAACTCACTGTGATGAAAAGTTCATCAGCATCTGCTTGCAGTTTATCTCTGCTTCAGCTCACATTAGGAGAAGTATGCCTGGGAATTCCCTGGTTGTCTAGTAGTTAAGACTCCGTGCTTTCACTGCCAAGGGTACAGGTTCAATCCCTGGTTGGCGGAACTAAGATCCTACAAGCTGGGTAGCACAGCCAAGTAAATAAATAGAAAAAAAAATTAAAGAAAAGTATGCCTTACATCAGCTCAAACCAACATAGTACACACTTCTGTGCCTACGGTCAGGGTATCTATGGGGAGAACATGTGATAGAGCCTGTACGTTGTCCATCAATGATTCAGACCTAGTCTTCAGATGGAATTTTTTTTTTTTCCTAGCAGAGCAAACTTTATTGTGGCCCTGAGTCAGGGTGCTTCCCTCTAGGTCCTGCAGCAACTGAGAGTTGGGGTGAGAGGCTCATGTGTTGCCCCCCAACATGTCCATCACATTCAGACTCAGCACAGTGGCCTCACAGATCCTCTCTCGGCCACTGAGGCCAGGTGCTCCTCACTCCCTATCTCTTCTGTCCCAGTGTTTTAGGGCTGGGTGTGGATCTGGGGGGGGATTTGGCCTTTCTGGCAGAGCTCCCTTTAAGATGGTGTCTCACTGCCTCCTCTTCTTTTTCCATCTTTTTTTTCTTGGCAGCAGTTGTCTGCTTCTGGGGCACCAACCTCTTGACTTGTTGGACAGGCATCTCCTTCTTCAGGGACACATCAATTTATACATAGATTTGCAAAGCCAACATTGAGTAATAGACTAACTTTATATCTCGAGTTCTCTAAACAATATTCAAAGTGTTCTTATTTTTTGTTTTATCATTGTTACCAAACATATCTTTCAGGTTCTTGACCAAATTTCAAATTCCTTGAACATATGTAAATTCACGTCAACTTCTAGATCTTTTAGAATCTCAGAAATTGGAAATGAAAGTGTTAGACTCCAAACTTCGGTCAGATGATCATAGGTAACTAAGGCAAAAGGAAAGAAAAAAATGGACTTCTTCCTATCTTCCCAACACCTCAGCCAGATTTTCACATTCATATTAAACTCTCAGCATGTTTTCCAGGGCCATAAATACATTTCCCATAAAAGAGACAACCTTGGTGCTTAGAAGTTGACATACAATAACTGTTATATTTCTATTCAGGGAAGCTTCTGGCTTTATTTTAAATCTGCCATTTTAGAGTTCAAATGTAATGATGAAGAAAAAATAAAGTATTTGTTCACTTTTACTGGTCACAATCAGAAATTACTGTTCTTTCTAAGAACCAAGAATGAAGGTATTGGAACTAAAATTAAAATTACTACAACAAAGTAGACAAGAAAACCAATTTGTTAATTAAAAATTTTTAATTCATGTCTTAGTCACAGAGATCTACTAAGAAATTTGCATCTTGCTTAATTAGTCTTAGTATAAATCTTGAGTATCATCAGCTTCTTTTGTGAGTGCAGTCGGTTCATGCCGAGACCAGAGGTTTAGGAGACTCTAAGCCGCACTGTCCACTATGAACATCATTCACTTAGCAGGAACAAAACTTCCCACTGTGTCCTCTACCTAGCTCAAAATCTCTATAGAGTTTCCAAACAACCATGTGAATAAGATAGGTCCTTCCATCAACCCAAACCACAAATAAATCAGAATATACTAATGCTTGGCAGGAATGGGTTTCTTTCCCTCCAAATTGTTGTTGTTGTTTGGTCACCAAATTGTGACCGATTCTTTGTGACCCCATGAACTGCTGCAGAATGCCAGGCTTCCCTGTCCTTCATTATCTCCCTGAGTTTTACTCAAATTATGTCCATTGAGTCAGTGATGTCGTCCAACCATCTCATCCTAGGCCCCTTCTCCTCTTGCCCTCTATCATGTCTTTCCCAGTGAGTTGGCTCCTTGCTTCAGGTGGCCAAAGTATTGGAGCTTCAGCTTCAGCATCAGTCCTTCCAATGAATATTTAGGACTGATTTCCTTTAGGATTAACTGGTTTAATCTCCTTGATCTCCAAGGGACTCTCAAAAGTCTTCTCCAGCAATACAGTTTGAAAGAATCAGTTCTTTGGCACTTGGCTTTTTTTATGGTCCAACTCTCACATCCGTACATAACTACTGGAAAAACCATAGCTTTGACTACACAGACTTTTGTTGGCAAAGTGATGTCTCTGCTTTTTAATATACTGTCTACGTTTGCCATAGGCATTCTTCCTAGGAGCAAGCTTCTTTTAATTTTGTGACTGCAGTCACCATCTGCATTCATTTTGGAGCTCAAGAAAATGAAATCTGCCACCGTTTCAAATTTTTCCCCATTTATTTCCCATGAAGTGATAGGACCAGATGCCATGATCTTTGTTTTTTTAATGTTAAGCTTTAAGCCAGCTTTTTCACCCTCCTTTCACCTTCATCAAGTTCTTTTGTTCCTCTTCACTTTCTGCTCTTAAAGTTGTTTCATCTATATATGAGTTTGTTGATATTTCCCCCTCCAAATTAGTAGGGAAGAAAAAAAATTATCAGTTTGTATGAATGTGTGCCCTGCCTTAAATTGTGAACCCACGTAAAGATATAGAAGAGGAGCTGTCCCACGTCCAAGAGGTGGTGTCTACGCGGGCACAGGGGGACCAAGAGGAGCTACTCCACATTCAAGTCAGGAGGGGTGGCCTTGAGGAGATACCCCTCGTCCAAGGTAAGATACAGCGGATGCACTTTGCTGGAGCAGCTGTGAAGAGATACTCCACGACCAAGGTAAGTGAAACCCAAATAAGAGGGTAGGCATTGGGAGGGGGCATTAGAGGGCAGACACACTGAAATCATAATCACAAAAAACTAGTTGATCTGATCACATGGACCACAGCCCTGTCTAACTCAACGAAACTAAGCCATACCGTGTGGGGCCACCCAAGATGGATGGGTCATGGTGGAGAGGTATGACAGAATGTGGTCCACTGGAGAAGGGAATGGCAAACCACTTCAGTATGTGGTCCACTGGAGAAGGGAATGGCAAACCACTTCAGTATACTTGCCTTGAGAACCCCATGAACAATATCAAAAGGCAAAATGATAGGATACTGAATGAGGAATTCCCTAGGTCGGTAGTTGCCCAGTATGCTACTGGAGCTCAGTGGAGAAATAACTTCAGAAAGAATGAAGGGATGGAGCCAAAGCGAAACAAATAGCCAGTTGTGGATGTGACTGATGATATAAGCAAGGTCCGATGCTGTAAAGAGCAATATTGCATAGGAACTTGGAATGTTAGATCCATGAATCAAGGCAAATTGGAAGTGGTCAAACAGGAGATGGCAAGAGTGAACGTCGACATTCTAGGAATCAGTGAATTAAAATGGACTGGAATGGGTGAATTTAACTCAGATGACCATTATATCTACTACTGTGGGCAGGAATCCCTTAAAAGAAATGGAGTAGCCATCCTGGTCAACAAAAGAGTCTGAAATGCAGTACTTGGATGCAATCTTAAAAACGACAGAATGAATTCTGTTCATTTCCAAGGCAAACCATTCAATATTACAGTAATCCAAGTCTATGCCCCAACCAGTAATGCTGAAGAAGCCGAAGTTGAACAGTTCTATGAAGACCTACAAGACCTTTTAGAACTAACAGCCAAAAAAATGTCCTTTTCATTATAGGGGACTGGAATGCAAAAGTATGAAGTCAAGAAACACCTGGAGTAACAGGCAAATTTGGCCTTGGAGCACGAAATGAAGCAGGGCAAAGGCTAATAGAGTTTTGCCAAGAGAACGCACTGGTCATAGCAAACACCTTCTTCCAACAACACAAGAGAAGACTCTACACACGGACATCACAGGATGGTCAACACCGAAATCAGATTGATTATATTCTTTGCAGCCAAAGATGGAGAGTATCTATACAGTTAGCAAAAACAAGACCAGGAGCTGACTGTGGCTCAGATCATGAACTCCTTATTGCCAAATTCAGACTTAAATTGAAGAAAGTAGGGAAAACCATTAGACCATTCAGATATGACCTAATTCAAACCCTTATGATTATACAATGGAAGTAAGAAATAGATTTAAGGGTCTAGATCTGATAGAGTGCCTGATGAACTCTGGACGGAGGTTCGTGACATTGTACAGCAGACAGGGACCAAGACCATCCCCATGGAAAAGAAATGCAAAAAAGCAAAATGGCTGTCTGAGGAGACTTTTCACAAATAGCTGTGAAAAGAAGAGAAGCGAAAAGCAAAGGAGGAAAGGAAAGATATAAGCATCTGAATGCAGAGTTCCAAAGAATAGCAAGGAGAGATAAGAAAGCCATCCTCAGCAATCAATGCAAAGAAATAGAGGAAAACAACAGAACACGAAAAACAAGAGATCTTTTCAAGAAAATTAGAGATATCAAGGGAACATTTCATGCAAAGATGGGCTTGATAAAGGACAGAAATGTTATGACCTAACAGAAGCAGAAGATATTAAGAAGAGGTTGCAAGAATACACAGAAGAACTGTACAAAAAAGATCTTCACGACGAAGATAATCACCATGGCGTGATCACTCACCTGGAACCAGACATCTTGGAATGAAGTCAAGTGGGCCTTAGAGAGAATCATGACAAACAAAGCTAGTGGAGGTGATGGAATTCCAATTGAGCTATTTCAAATCTTGAAAGATGATGCTGTGAAAGTGCTGCACTCAGTATGCCAGCAAATTTGGAAAACTCAGCAATGGCCACAGGACTGAAAAAGGTCAGTCTTCATTCCAATCCCAAAGAAAGGGAATGCCAAAGAATGCTGAAACTACCGCACAATTGCACTCATCTCACACACTAGTAAAGTCATGCTCAAAATTCTCCAAGCCAGGCTTCAGCAATATGTGGATCGTGAACTCCCAGACGTTCAAGCAGGTTTTAGAAAAGGCAGAGGCACCAGAGATCAAATTGCCAACATCTGCTGGATCATGGAGAAAGCAAGAGAGTTCGAGAAAACCATCTATTTCTGCTTCATTGACTATGCCAAAGCCTTTGACTGTGTGGATCACAATAAACTGTGGAAAATTCTGAAAGAGATGGGAATCCCAGACCACCTGACCTGCCTCTTGAGAAACCTGTATGCAGGTCAGGAAGCAACAGATAGAACCAGACATGGAACAACAGACTGGTTCGAAATAGGAAAAGGAGTACGTCAAGGATGTATATTGTCGCCCTGCTTATTTAACTTATATGCAGAGTACATCATGAGGAACGCTGGGCTGGAAGAAGCACAAGCTGGAATCAAGATTACTGGGAGAAATATCAATAACCTCAGATATGCAGATGACACCACCCTAATGGCAAAAAGTGAAGAGGAACCCAAAGGCCTCTTGATGAAAGTGAAAGAGGAGAGTGAAAAGGTTGGCTTGAAGCTCAACATTCAGAAAACTAAGATCATGGCATCTGGTCCCATCACTTAATGGGAAATAGATGGAAAAACAGTGGAAACAGTGTCAGACTTTTTTTGGGGGGCTCCAAAATCACTGCAGATTTTGGTTGTAGCCAGGAAATTAAAAGACGCTTACTCCTTGGAAGGAAAGTTATGACCAACCTAGATAGCATATTAAAAAGCAGAGACATTACTTTGCCAACCAAGGTCCGTCTAGTCAAGGGTATTGTTTTTCCTGTGGTCATGTATGGATGTGAGAGTTGGACTGTGAAGAAAGCTGATCACCGAAAAATTGATGCTTTTGAACTGTGGTGCTGGAGAAGACTCTTGAGAGTCCCTTGTACTGCAAGGAGATTCAACCAGTACATTCTAAAGGAGATCAGTCCTTGGGTGTTCATTGGAAGGACTTATGCTAAAGCTGAAACTCCAATACTTTGGCCACCTCATGCGACGAGTTGACTCACTGGAAAAGAGTCTGATGCTGGGAGGGATTGGGGGTGGGAAGAGACGGGGACGACAGAGAATGAGATGGCTGGATGGCATCACCGACTCGATGGACATGAGTTTGAGTGAACTCCGGGAGTTGGTGATGGACAGGGAGGCCTGGCGTGCTGTGGTTCGTGGGGTCGCAAAGAGTCGAACACGACTAAGCGACTGAACTGAACTGAACTGAAAGAAATAGAGGGGCTTCCCTGGTGACTCAGACATGGAGACTGCAAGGTGGGAGATGAGGGTTCCATCACTGGGTCAGGAATATCTCCTGGAGATAGAAATGGCATCTCACTCCAGTATTCTTGCCTGGGAAATCCCATGGACCGTGGAGCCTGGTGGGTTATAGTTCAGGGGTTGCAAAGAGTAGGACATGACTGAGTGACTAACACTTTCAAGGAAATAGACTGATTTTGCTACCAATAGAACCATTCATCAGAATTAAGATCCTAGTATTAGAGACCTGAAAGCCTCCTCAAGAGGTCATGAAGCCCAGATTCTGCCCTATTAATCAAATGGAAATCCAACATTTGTCCCAGCATGCATTATGATTTGTAATTTGAAGTTGACATATATATATAGATTTCTGGGAAACAGTGAGTAAATTACCTTACCACTTTCTGACTTAGTATCACGTCTGTAAAATGAGGAAAAGAAAAACTATCTCAAAGGGCCGCTGCAAAATGCTCTAAGTTTCACAAAAGAAAGGGCATATTGATAAATTATTGCAAGAGATTCATTTGTGACTGATAATCTTAGAAGTGAAAATTTCATGTTTAAAAACAAGAAGCATACTCAGTTCAGTATTCAGAAAAAAAATTAAATTGAGAAAAATATAAAAACATTATGTAGAAGAGAATATACGGAGATATTGTCCTTGGTATATTTGTTGATCCATCTCTGAATAGCTTTTTCAGTCATCTCTATGTTTCTAATTTCAGAATATTCAACAAAATAATAGGTCCCCTTTTGTAGATCCAGTGTTAAAATAACACTGTATATTGTGGAGATTTGAATGGTGATACTGAGAATATCGATCAGCCAATAATTGGCAAAGAAGGTTTTTTTCTTAGAGAGGAGCATGGTTATTAATTGAAAAAAAGCATCCCTTTAAAAATGATGTCTCTGTACTTAATCCATTTATTCAGCTTCCTTCTTCTTCTGAAAAGTTTGCCCTAATAGATAGCCGAGCTTCCCTTGCTGGTCAGCATCAAAGCTGTCACCGTGAGCCCAGAGCAAAAAGAACTGCTTCCGATCCCTTGCGTTCCCTGCAGAAAGAGAGAGGGCACAGCTCTCTGGCAGACCTGAATGGAAAACATCTTTTCAGATTCAGCTCTTTTCCTCAGTGAAAGAGTTGAAGCCTCCTAAGGCTTGATTTTAGCAGCGTTAACTTCAACCACTTAAGTGCATCAAAATGAAAAAAAGAAAGAAAAGAATGCTACATCTTTGTATCGTATTTCTAAAGCCAAGGGGAAAAAACTTGATAGCCTCTGTGAATACAGGTAACATGAGAGAATAGACAAGTAAGTATATTAGTATTCTCCCTTCCTCAGGCTCCAAATAAGATGATTACTGTGCAAGTGTTAGTTGCTCAGTCCTGTCAGACTCTGGCAAGCCCATGGACTATAACCCACCATTTTTCTCTCTCCATGGAATCTCCAGATAAGAATACTGGAGTAGGTCGCAAAGAGTCGGACACGACTGAGCGACTGAACTGAACTGAACTGAACTGAAGGGCTATCATCAGAGAAGGCAATGGCAAGCCACTCCAGTACTCTTGCCTGGAAAATCCTATGGACGGAGAAGCCTGGTAGGCTGCAGTCCATGGGGTCGCTAAGGGTCGGACACAACTGATTGACCTCACTTTCACTTTTCACTTTCACGCATTGGAGAAGGAAATGGCAACCCACTCCAGTGTTCTTGCCTGGAGAATCCCAGGGACAGGGGAGCCTGGTGGGCTGCCGTCTATGTGGTCGCACAGAGTCAGACACGACTGAAGTGACTTAGCAGCAGCAGTAGCAGCAGCAGGGCTATCATAATACTATACCACGAACTGAATGGCTTGAACAACAGAAATGTATTTTCTCACTGTTCTGGAGATTAGAAGATCAAGATGTTGAGGGGGGTTCGTTTCTTCTGTGACTTCTCTCCTTGGCCACCTCTTCCCTCTATCTTCACGTGGTCTTCCTTCTGTGTATGTCAGTGTCCAAATATCCTCTCCTTATAAGGACATTAGTCATATTGGATTTCACTCTAATGACCTCATTATAACTTAATTACCTCTTTAAAGACCCTGTATCCAAGTATAGTCACAGTCTAGTGTTCTTAGAGGTTAGAACTTTATATAAATTTGGGAAACATATCTCACCCCATAACACATTACATGAAACTGAGGCATTCTTCAAATGTAAGTCAAATTTCATAAGTTTATCAAGGATTTTTATATTTCAAATGATTATGCATTCTCATGGATACAACAGCATTCTTTCCGCTTGCTGCATCATCCTGGTGTGACACTATGATACCCTCCGTATTTAGATATTTGTATTATTCATTTATTTTTGTGACTTTCAAGATGATGTTAAGGTTTGCAATTATCTTGGCAAGCTCATATTCCTATATGGTATTGGCCTTTGACCTTCAGTTTCTGCTTCTAAAGTTTCTTCTCTCTTCCTGCTGTTCTCATCTTTCCATGTATTTTGTTTCAGGATAATTTATCCTATTACAAACCAACCTTCTTCTGTCCTCTCTTTTTTCCATTTTGGTTTCTTGCCCTGATATTTATTGGTTTTACTATTCATCTCTCTTCTTAAAATCCTGTATTCAGTAAACAAAATCTTTTAGAGATATAAAAATCTATTTCCTAAGAACACAAACGAAGGATTGAGGTGTTTCCACGTTTTCCTACATATCATTTAACCAGAAAAGTCACAATCCTTTAGACCATAAAATAATGCATATTCACAATGAAAAATAATAACAAAAGGAGTTTATTAATTGCCTTTTAATAGATGGAATTTATTCAACGCCTTAGCTCTATCCATTATTTAAATTCTCAGCAGAATTTCATGAAAAGTTAATGTTGATATTTTCCCATAAGTTTGTGAATTTCTTTAGTTAGAGATAAAAGGGAAGCATTTGGAAAGAATCTGCCTGCAACATGGGAGATCCAGGTTTGATCCTTGGGGTTGGGAATGAAGAGGCTCTGGAGAAGGAAATGGCAACCCAATCCAATATTCTTGGCTTGAGAATTCCATGGACAGAGGAACCTGGTGGGCTACAGTCCATGGGGTCACAAAGAGTTGGACATGACTGAGTACAACTAACACACACATATAAGAACTTCCAAACTAGTGAAACATCAAGGCTATCATGACTAAAGCATCAGTTATTCACACAAACCAACAACCTGGGGACATAAAGTAACAATTAACTGAACACTTGCTGCTGCTGCTGCTAAGTCACTTCAGTCGTGTCTGACTCTGTGTGACCCCATAGACGGCAGCCCACCAGGCTCCCCCATCCCTGGGATTCTCCAGGCAAGAACACTGGAGTGGGTTGCCATTTCCTTCTTCAATGTGTGAAAGTGAAGTTGCTCAGTCATGTCTGACTCGTAGCAACCCCATGGACTGCAGCCTACCAGGCTCCTCCATCCATGGGATTTTCCAGGCAAGAGTACTGGAGTGGCTTGCCATTGCCTTCTCTGAACTCAACACTTAGATGAAACTTAAAGTGTTTTAAAAATTAGATATTCTAATAACAGCAAAAAGAGCATGATTAGTATTGCAAAATATTATTTATTTTATTCCTGTGCTTCTTTTCAGAAACAATTCCTTTGTCCCAAATCAACTTAGTAGCAGAAGATATACAAATATTATAGCAGTCTCTAATGGACAAGTAGATATGGAATAGTTTTAATATCTGCTTATGAAAATTTCTTTAAAAATTCAATTTAACTGGTTACTCTTATTCTTTATTTTTTTATCAGATAATCAACTGATTAAAGTTTACTCTCCCATTTGTGAAATAACTTTTAATCCTTTCCCACCATCAATATCCAACACACACAAATGTTCTAGAGCCTCTGAATATTTGTCAGAAAAGCAAAATGCATCTTTTCCTGAGTCACCTTGTACTTACACTGACAGATTGACTCACAGTCAGACTTGATGCTTTATGGTTTTGTTGGCCAGACTTCCATCTGCACGACTGTTCGGAATATAAGAATATCCCTGCCTTGGCCACTGTTCTTTTCAGCACAGCTTTGCTTGTTCAGCGCCCTTTATTTAACCTTGATACAAAAAGTCATTCCTAGGCATTTTGCTTTTTACCAAATTAAGTGTTATTAAATATGTGCATGCATGTCTATGGGTATGCAATTGGAATAGCCCAGGAGCCATGCCAAAAGGAAGAATCGCAACACAAGTTTGAACAGCAAGTGTCTTTGACTTATTGCTGTGATTATACTAATTGCTCATCTACTTGGTGGGAGGTTGCAGGAAGCTGTTTAGAAGTAATCAAGCTGAGATAGGCCCTTCTATTTATAATAATTCTGAAAATTCTTATACCCCCAAAAAACTTAATTGCATTTTTCTTCTTTTAAAAATATACTCTTTCTTTTCACCCTTTCCATTGCCTCAATCCAATAATACATATTTGATACCTTCTTAGTTATTAGAAGAATAAGCATACACTCCCCTTCATTTCATAGGTCTGAACATAAAGCCCTCAATATTCATTCATGGATTTGAAGCAAGATACAAACCCTACAAAATAACAATAATTGCTTAGGCAATCTCTCATAGAGGGTACATTTTATGTGCCTATCATTCTTATGAAAGCAGGTCTGTGTTAAAAAAAAAAAAAAGATGATGATGGCCTTAGCTCAAGGCTTGGATCCTTATTTATTTATTCAATATTTTAATATTATGATTAACATTATAGTATCATTTAATAGTGCAGAATCAACAGACATAAGTCTTTCTTAGCACCACATATGGTCTTAACTACTTTATTTTAATTTTTTCTGGGTAAGAACTGTTTTAATAAAAATTTAAAGGTTAATAAAATGTATTGATCTTGGAACTATATGGGAGCCCTGATATAAAGCTCTTTATTGTACTGCTACTCAGTTCTCCCATACACACTTCTCTGTTGCTCCTCCACCCTCATGAACAAAAGTCACATTGTGATCTGGTAAGAGCATGTAAGGACTTTGGAGTCACTCGAACATAAGTACTCCAGCTGTGTTACTTCCTAACTCTGTGGCTCTTGAGCTCCACTGAGCCACAGTTTACAAACAGAATAAATTGGATATCAATACCTACTTCAGAGTTGTTGTGAGAAGTAAATAACTATCATTCAAAATATACTCAACACAAATAGGCACTAAAATTTACAGTGAACTTTCCTTTTTCTTAAATCTTCCTCAAAAAGTATATTGCCTGTATCTGTAAATATGCTTTAGCTCTTTGAGCTTCAGGAATTATAAGTGAGTCCAGCCTAT
The DNA here is from genome assembly GCF_049115385.1 of Moschus berezovskii. Classification (NCBI taxonomy): domain Eukaryota; kingdom Metazoa; phylum Chordata; class Mammalia; order Artiodactyla; family Moschidae; genus Moschus; species Moschus berezovskii. Next base: position 84,958,532 of record NC_142469.1, on the reverse strand, counting down.
TGTCTCCTCTGTCTTCTGTTCCTCTCTGAATGCTAAGTAAGCATAACAAAACTGATGATGTGAAATCATTGTAGAAGTAACCCATACACACATATGTAGCTTTAAGTTGATAAATTCTGAAATGTGTTAAGTTTCATAAAAGGAGTCCATTCAATATTAAAACCTGGAGAAATCTGAAAGATACATAATCCCATCCCCTGGCTTTACAGAGAGAAAATTGCAATTAGAGAAGTTAACTGAATTACTTAAGAGCACAGAGTTGCAAAATTTGAGTACTCAGTACACACTACCAGTCTCAACCATTATATTTTTAAACTTTCCTTTTCATATTGTGTTCAGAAAAAAAAAAAAAACAATATAAGCAATCTTTTTTTAGTCATAATTCACATAGTCAAAGATTATTATTTTTATATTTGTAGGATTTTTGTACATGAAGGCATGGTTTTTCCTTTACCACAGTCCTAAACATCAGGTACTTTTAGTTTGTTCTTCCCAATATACCTTTCTCCTAAAATAGGCACACATGTATATATGTGCAATATATAGACACAGTATCTTTTACACTTTATTTTAATTCTGGGTAAGAAAAGTTTTAATAAAAAGTCAAAGTTAATAAAAATATCAATTTAATAAAAATATGATTATATATCAATGTTGGAACTATATGGTGAAGATCCTAAAACATTTAATATTTAACTGGATACAACATCTGAGTGTACAAAACTTTAGAAAGAACTCATTCTGATAGCATTGGAGAAAGAGCTATCGGAACACATAAAATATCTTAAGGAAACTTGAATGGAAGCAAGCATTATGGATAGGAAAATCCCTCAGAGTTACATCAAATCTTTTATGAAAATGGGATGGAATATAGTAAGATAAAAACAGCATCTATAATGAGTAAGCAGACTTCAGGTGGAGGTTGGAAAGGAAGGACAATTCTCAGTCCTTCCTATATAAATCTCTGTCAGTTTCTTCAAAAGGAGACCTGCTCTTTCCCAAGTAATCAAGGATACCACTTGACAATTCTTGGCAGCCATTTCCTGATGAGCTCGGTGCAGAGTTCACTGATTATTACCACCTCCTCAAATAACTGTATATGATGAAAAAGAACTATTGGCAGCATTTCCCAAGAAATAAAATATTCATGAAATATCACTTACATCAAAATATTATAGAGCTTGATAATTAATAAATATTCCAATTATGCCCTATTGAGACATCTTTGGTTGAAATAGAGTTATATGGATATCCTGATCTTAGTTCACTAACTTAGCACATTTTTAATATCATTTATACCAAGAAAATAAGCTAGAAAAAGAAAGCAGATATGGGAAATTAAGATGTATTTCTAAATATAAGAATATAATTTGGTCTGTTTTATGACCAGTAGGTGCAATATTTAATTGGTTTTCAGGATAATTGAAATCTGATGATAAATATTTTGTTCAATAATGATCTCCACATAGTTTATTGGTTTTTTTGCCCAAATGATACTCTTTTGAGGCAAAGGGAAGCTCTGAGTTTAGAGGAGGAACTATATGAGCAAAGAAAGATAAAAATAAGCTTTTTCAAATGTACGTTTCTCCTAAATTCCATATTTTACCTTTTTTATAACAGTTCTATTTCTTTTGGTTTTCCCATGATAGCTTGAAGAGAAATCACACGGAGTGGATATTCAGTGTCTATGACTCAGTTTCTTGGGTGATTGGCTGATCTATTTCTTTCTCTTTCCTTCTAATGGCTGTTCAGTAAGTCATAGAACAATGACTATAGTTGCTTTATTGATGTAATCAAGTGAAAAAGACTACTGCTTCTTTCTCAAATATTATTTTCTGCTAACATAGCACACTTGTCAAAGTCCCTGAATATTCCAGAAATAGGCATCACATAAATATATAAGTAACTAGATAAATAACTGACAAAACACAGTACATTATTTGGAGATAAATGTGAGCACACTGCAACTGCAAGATTACTAATTAGCATCTTTTAGACCATGTTTTTAAGCTAAAAAGAATGTATCATTAACATGAGATTCTGGAACATGGTATTGTAATATTTAAAAGTTCTTATTTTACAGACTTAGAGAACACATGTCTGGTTGCCGGAGGGAAGGAATAGTTAGGAAGGTTAGGGTGGACATGTACACACTGCTATTTTTAAAATGGATAACCAACAAGGGCCTACTGTATAGCACATGGAACTCTGTTCAGTGTTATGTGGCAGCCTTGATGGGAGGGGAGTTGGGGGGGAGAATGGATACACGTATATGTATGGCTGAGTTCTTTGCTGCTCACCTAAAACTATCACAACATTATTAATCAACTGTATCTCAATACAAAACAAAAGATGTATAGAAACCAGGAATATTTCCAGTGCATGTCACAACCATGAGAAAGGCAGAGCCTGGCTGCTGTTGACAGGCGGTATGAGCTGGCCTTCTGGAATGGTAGCAGCAGAAAACTCAGTGTCAACATATTTTAACCTTCAGAGTTATTCAGGCACATTCTGATCTCAGCAAATGGGCTGATAAGGGTGAAGTACAAACTTGGCTTCCAACAGCTGTTTCCAAACAACCAATGGGAGGCGGAGCAAAAGATTGCTTTTTTCTGTTTTTAGATACAGTCAGTGCCTTTCAAGGCTAAGACTTCAACAGCAATTTTTCCATTGCATAAAACACAAAGAGCTATCCTTTTATATGTATCAGCACACAGCAGGGCAATGGGAAAAAAAAAAAGTGAAGAAGAAAAGAAAGAATAACTTAAATGCTATGGGGTGAAACCGACCAGGATCTGAGGCCAAAGCACTCTGTGAACATTAGATTATGCAGTTGATTCAATTCTAATTCAAGTCAAGCTGGTTCAATGTTTCACTTACAATCTTTTGTCCTTTTTTGCTTGTTCCTTATCATGAAATCTGATCTATTTGTAGGTTTAAAGCAGGGGACAGGGAAAAGACTGACCTAACCTTAGTGTTATAGGGAATTGCACTAAATGTGGGACTGAGTGCAATAATTCCACAACTTCCTACTTGGAAATGGGCCCAGCTTGAAGAAATAAAAATAGAAGTGTCTGAATGCAACTAAAAAGCTCAGCCACATGGAATTAAAATGCCAGTTCCCTTCAGCCTTTCTTTTTTTTTTCCTTCCAGTCATCAGAATTTCAAAGCCCACAAATTACAAAGCTCTTGCAGTCAGTATCTTTTTTGGTAACCCATCACTTGATGTTACTTGATCCAAAGTGACTGCATAGACAGTATGCGGTATACAACAGGTATATACACTGCACGCACAGCAAATAATAGTTTCTACCTGATTATTCTCATTTAAAAAAGAACAGTTATCAGGTTTAAAAATGTAAATAAATGAATACATATGCCTAAGGGGCACTGAAACTCCGGGATAGTCATTAGTTAGCAGATGGTCATTCTTATGATACCAAAATGCACTTATATTAAATTTGTTTACCTTCTAAATAAACAAAACACTTGAAATAAGAAAAAAAAAAATTCCTGATGTTTTACCAATCTCTGTTTCTAATTTGCCCAAGGACCATGTTTAGCATATTTTCAGTATCATATATTCAAAGTAGAAGAACTGAAAACAAAAAACAGATTTAGGAAACCAAGAGTTACTACCCAAACGAGACAATAATTTGGTGTATCTCATGATCACTATATATCTTAATTGTTTTTATGAACACTTCCATATTCTAACTTCTGTCTTCTGAATAGTAGATATGTTTTGATCCTTTATGGGGAAAAAATGAATTTCTCTTTCCCTCCAATATACATTAGTATATTTTGCCTGAACAGGATTTCTTTGAAGTTAAGGGGAGCTCTTGATTTAAAAGGGGTATTTAGGGTGCAAGGAGAAATAAGAATTTGACCAAGGCCATTTTAAACCCATGGTTAGCCAGCCTTCATCATTTTCTCCTCTAACATATGAATATAGTTTCCAAAACCACAAACCTCACAAGTGTTTAGATCCCAGACTTGTAAACAGGTTTGATTTCCTTTTATTGAGCGTCTTCCTTCCTCATCCCTTATTGCATTCAGCTGGCTCTAATTCTTTTCCGTGTACTTAAAGAAATGAAATATTTTGTCTGAATTAAGAATAATCATGTGTTTGAGAAGATCAATCACAAAACAACAGAAAGTGAATTATTTTCAATGGATCTGTTTACAGTGACTGAGCAACTAGGGTTTAGAAGAATAAATAAAAAGACCAGTAATTTTATTGAATTATATTGTTCAATTTCAATTGTGTCTCTTAACATAAACAGCTCAGTGATTGATGTATTATTGAATATTCGAGGAGTGTGTCTATAATGAATATGCTTATGAATGACCCTCTGAGAGTAAATCAATGTTATAAAGAGACCTTTGTTGATTTGCAGTTTAGATGATTGCAAATCAAACTTCAAAATGTCCAGATTTTAACACTGAGTAATTTAAAACTTAAGAGGGAAAATAAAAGTACCCAAAAAGCAAAAGAGCTGATGATTTACAGAAAACACAAAAAAATAAAGAAAGAAAAATTCTTTTTAACCTTTCTCAGCATTCAAGGTCATTCTTTGGAAGCACCCTTAAGAACATTATCATGACCTCTTCAGATGCACTATTGTCTTAGCCCGAACACCCTTTTCTTTTAAAATTACGTGATTATTAGCAGTCAGCAAATCCACTCATTATTCTATTCAATAGATCAACTATCTCTGTGAAAAGCTATCACTCTCCACAAACTACTGGACATCATTTTTTTCTTGAGCTTCAAGGGTATTCAAATATCTGAATTTATTGACAAGGCAAGGAATCAACATCTTTTTTATGGATATCCAGTTGCAGAATTCCTCACATCTTCTTCCTCTTATCTTTTATAAAATTCATGACTTCCCTCAATTGCTGTATTTTCTCAGTGCCTGTGATTTGGTCCAGCACTCTAGTAAATTCTGGGTGTGTATTTTCCCATCATTCATGGAACAGCTGCTTATAAACTCCATACATAAATGGGATGCTTCCATAATAATCATGTAGGGGAATGCCTAGAAAACCCAACTGATTGTTATCCTCAATCACGAGGATGTAAAATCTGTTACTACAGCTCAGGGTTGGAAAAATGACATCTCTATGACACAGTGTTGAAATATGATCTCTCTTTTAATGATACCTCTCTTCCTTCTCATCTCTTTCTAATGTTATCTCTTTCCAGATTCCAGATTGAATCTTTTTTTCTTTCTGTCACATCCACATATTCAAAAATAACATTCAATCATATGTATACAAATCCTAAATTGGTATGTGAAGACAAAATTTTCTCAAGCTTATTTCTATCTTATGTTTTCAACTGCCTGCTGCTTTCTCCCTAAATCAACATTTTTAAAGCAAGTTACTTTCCTGACTTTTCCATTTCTAAATTTGCCAATGTTCTCCTAGTTAGCTCAAAATGCAGAGATGTCTTTTCTATTTCTTCTATCAATCTATTACTATCATCTTACATTTACATTTTGCTTCACGATTTGCAGTCCTTTTAAATTTACATACTTTTATTTTATTGTAATAATACACATGTGAAGTATGGGAGAAATAATGGCCTGGGAACTTGTTAATCAGAATCTGGGCCAGCTGTATGGGTATCACTGAAAACATGCTTCTAACAAAATGCAGAAATTCACTCCCCATTCCAGATCAGCTGGATCAGATTGCATTCTAATAACATCCCATGTAAATATTGTTTATATACTGCATTATAGTATTTTTAGCTATGTCCTAGGATACATAATAGATTGACTAGAGCTATCACAGTCAATAAGTGACAGACCGAAATGAGAACATCTTATTCTAACTCCAAGTCCCAAGTCTTAAGCAATGCTATTGAAAACTTGATCTTCAAACCACCACATCAGCATCATGTGGGAACTTATTCAAAATGTGAAGAAATGGGGATGGGGGGAAGAATGGGAAAGAATAGAGATTTCTTCAAGAAAATTGGAGATATCAAGGGAACTTTTCATGCAAAGATGGGCATGATGAAGGACAGACATGGTAAGGACATAACAGAAGCAAAGAGATCAAAAAGCAGTGGCAAGAATACACAGAACTATACAAAAAAGTCTTAGTGACCCAGATAACCACGATGGTGTGGTCACTCACCCAGAGCAACCTAGAGCAATTCCACATCCTGGAATGTGAAGTAAAGTGGGCCTTTAGGAAGCATTTATATGAAGAAAAGGTATTGGAGGTGATGGAATTCCAGCTGAGCTATTTCAAATCCTAAAAGATGATGCTGTTAAAGTGCTGCGCTCAACATGTTAGGAAATTTGGAAAGTTCAGCAGTGACAGTATTGGAAAAGGTCAGTTTTCATTCCAATCCCAAAGAAAGGTGAGGCCAAAGAATGTTCAAACTACCATAAAATTGAACTCATTTCACATGCTAGCAAGATTATGTTCAAAATCCTTCAAGTTAGGTTTCAGCAGTATGTGAACCGAGAACTTACAGGTATACAACCTGGGTTTAGAAAAGGCAGAGGAACCAGAGATAAAATTGCCAACATCCGCTGATCACAGAAAAAAGCAAGTGAATTCCAGAAAAACATCTACTTCTGCTTCATTGACTACTCTAAAGCATTTGACTGTGTGGATCACAGTGAACTGTGAAAATTTCTTACAGACAGGAATACCAGACCACCTTACCCATCTTCTGAGAAACCTGCTTGCAGGCAAGTGTTAGAATCAGACGTGGAACAACGAACTAGTTAAAAATTGGGAAAGGAGTACATCACAGTTTTATATTGTCATGCTGCTTATTTAAGTTATATGCAGAGTACATCATGAGGAACACTGGGCTGGAAGAAGCACAGGGAAGCACCTAATGCGAAGAGTTAACTCACTGGAAAAGACTCTGATGCTGGGAGGGATTGGGGGCAAGAGGAGAAGGGGATGACAGAGAATGAGATGGCTGGATGGCATCATCAACTCGATAGATATGAGTCTGAGTGAACTCCAGGAGTTGGTAATGGATAGGGAGGCCTGGCGTGCTGTGATTCACGGGGTTGCAAAGAGTTGGACACGACTGAGCCACTGAACTGAACTGAAGAAATTGAACAACAACAAATTTCTATCAGGTGTCCGCTTGTCTCTTATCATTCTGTCCTTTTTTTGTCTTTTATCACTCACAGCTAACTCTTCACATTTGGGTTATATAGACAAGATAATAGTCATCTTAACCTTCTTTAACCAACCAAAATAGCTGCATCTTTCTTACTTATTATGCATTCATTCATCAATTCAACAAATATTTTGTCTAAAATAATGAGTTTATTTCAGAAATATCAGTGGCTCTCCACAATTTCCTATGTATCATCATAGGAACCTCCTATGTATCATCAAAGTCCCTGTCCTTTTATCTTTTGCTATTATTCTGCATAAGGCTTTACTCTAGATAAAATATCAGAAAGAAAAATCCAACAAAATACACTAATACAGTTCAGTTTAGTCGCTCAGTCGTGTACAACTCTTTGCGACCCCATGGACCACAGCACGCCAGACCTCCCTGTCCATAACAAACTCCTGGAGCTTACTGAAATTCATGGTTGGATTTCCTTTAGGATTGACTGGAGAAAGGAATGGCAAACCACTTCAGGATTCTTGCCTGGAGAACCCCATGAACAGCATGAAAAGAAACTAATATAGCAAAGGATATACGTCTAAGTGAGCCCACTATCTCCAGAGCAAGAACTGAGACAGTGTTGTATCAAGGTCTTCATAGGGTTCTCTCAGTCCAGGGCCAAAAACTTATCTTTAAAAATCTGTTGGATTTGAACCCACCAGCAAAAGAAAGTAGGCTGAATGTTTGCTGAAGCATCATGAGCATGGTAGTTTGCCAGTTTGGAGGGAGTTTTTGAATGGCTAACAATCATTTGGTATAAATCCTTACAGGTGAAGAATCTTAGACTACAGACAAAGTCCACTTGCTTTGAATTGCTAAGTGCTAGGAATGTACTCGGGAGAAGGCAATGGCACCCCACTCCAGTGTTCTTGCCTGGAGAATCCCAGGGATGGGGGAGCCTGGCGGGCTGCCGTCTATGGGGTCGCACAGAGTCGGACACGACTGAAGTGACTTAGCAGCAGCAGCAGAAGGAGTGTACTCGGAGAAGGCAACGGCAACCCACTACAGAACTCTTATCTGGAAACTCCCATGGACAGAGAACCCTGGTAGGCTGCAGTCCACGGGGTCGCTAAGAGTTGGACACGACTGAACAACTTCACTTTCACTTTTCAGTTTCATGCATTGGAGAGGAAATGGCAACCCACTCCAGTGTTCTTGCCTAGAGAATCCCAGGGACGGGGGAGTCTGGTGGGCTGCCGTCTATGCGGTCGCACAGAGTCGGACACGACTGAAGTGACTTAGCAGAAGTAGCAGTAGCATCAGGAATGTACTAGGCTTTCTGTGCAGTTCAGTTCAGTTGCTCTGTCTCTTTCAACTCCATGAACTGCAGTACGCTAGGCTTCCCTATCACCAACTCCAGAGTTTACTCAAACTCATGTCCATCGAGTCGGTAATGCCATCCAACCATCTCATCTTCTGTCATTCCCTTCTCCTCCTGCCTTCAATCTTTTCCAGCATCAAGGTCTTTTCAAATGAATCAGTTCTTCACATCAGGTGGCCAAATATTGGAGTTTCAGCTTCAGCATCAGTCCTTCCAATGAATATTCAGGACTGATTTTCTTTAAGATGGACTGGTTGGATCTCCTTGTAGTCCAAGGGACTCTCAAGAGTCTTCTCCAACACCACAGCTCAAAAGCATCAATTCTTCGTGCTCAGCTTTCTTTATAGTCCAACTCTCACATCCATCTATGACTACTGGAAAAACCATAGCTTTGACTAGACAGACCTTTGTTGGCAAAGTAATGTCTCTGCTTTTTAATATGCTGTTTAGGTACTAGGCTTTGGAGAACTTCAAATGGCCCCTACTCTGCTATGAATGAAATAAGTAAGTCCTACTGATCAAGGATTTTACACTAAATCCAGTGTTTTGCCTGCAACAGGATGAGATATTCTGATTCCCATCAAAGACCTGACAACTATGCCTTAAAATCATCAGTAGAGTTTCAAGAAAAATCTATGCTGAGTTCCCATATTCAGCAGTTATATTTAGTTCATCTATAGTGAAGACCTTTACATCTTATAGGTTTTATCCATTCTTTTAGCAAATATCTGAGCTCCTGCTCTGTGACATATGTTATTATAAATAGTTTCTGAAAAGCTATAAATTATTACAACCAACTTCTCTAAAAATAAATGACAATAAAATTTAAGCATGCAAACCAAAACCACAATGAAATATCACCTCATACTTATCAGAATGGCTGTCATAGAAAAGAATACAAATAACAAATGTTGGTGAGGATTCGGAGAAAAGGGAATTGTAGAAATCTAAATTGGTACAGCCATTGTCAAAAATAGTATACATGTTTCTCAAGAAGCTAAAAACAGAGCTAGGATATGACCCAGCAAGTCCACTCCCGGGTATATATCAGGAAAAAAAAGGAAAAACACCAATCCAAAGTTGTACAAACACCCCAATGTTCATAGAGGCATTATAATTGCCAAGGTATGGAAGCAGCCTGTGTCCATACCAGATAAAATATATGTGTATACACATACATGCAATGGAATACTACTGCTGCTAAGTCGCTTCAGTCATGTCCGACTCTGTGTGACCCCATAGATGGCAGCCCACCAGGCTCCCCTGTCCCTGGGATTCTCCAGGCAAGAACACTGCAGTGGGTTGCCATTTCCTTCTCCAATGCATGAAACTGAAAAGTGAAAGTGAATTCGCTCAGTCCTGTCCAACTCTTCACGACCCCTATGTAATACTACTCAGTCATAAAAAAGAATGACATTTTGCCATTTGCAGCAACATGGACGGACTTGGAGGGCATCATGCTAAGTGAAACAGGTCAGACATACTATGAAGCCTTATACTATATGATATCACTTACCTGGGCATATGTGCTAAGTCACTTTAGTCATTTCTGACTCTGTGCTACCCCCATGGACTCTAGCTCTCCAAACTCCTCTGTCCATGGGATTCTCCAGGCAAGAATACTGGAGTTGCCATTTCCTTTTCTAGATACCACTTATATGTGGCATCTAAAAAATAAAACATACTAATAAAACTAAAAAGAAGCAGGCTCATAGATATAGAGAACAAACTAGTGGTTACCAGTGGGAAGAGGAAAAAGTGTAGAGTCAATAGTTCCATTCCGTTCTGTCGCTCAGTCGTGTCCGACTCTTTGCAACCCCGTGGACTATAGCCTACCAAGCTTCTCCGTCCATGGGATTCTCCAGGCAAGAATACTGGAGTGGGTTACCGTTTCCTTCTCCAGGGGATCTTCCCGACCCAGGGATCGAACCCGGGTCTCCCGCATTGGAGGCAGACGCTTTAACCTCTGAGCCACCAGGGAAGCCCAATAGTAGGACAATGAATAAAAAAGAAGTTATTATGGGATTATGTGAAATTATGTGGGTGAAACTTTTGAAAATGTTAACCCACTCCAGTATTCTTGCCTGGAGAATCCCATGGACGGAGAAGCCTGGTAGGCTACAGTCCATGGGGTCGTAAAGAGTCGGACATGACTGAGCGACGGAACGGACAGAATTTTTAAATTTGCCTGAAATTCAGGACAGGCAAGTTTGATCCCTGGGTCAGGAACATCCCCTGGCAAAGGAAATGGCAACCCACTCCAGGGTTCTTGCCTGGGAAATCCCATGGACAGTGGAACGTGATGGGCTATAGAACATGGGATCGTAAGAGTTGGACATCACTTAGCTACTAAACCAGCACCACCATAGAATTTAAAGAATTGATCATTCAATAAAAAGTAAATTGAATTTTTAAAAATAAAAAGCAAATGACAATAAAAATCAAACTTTTCAAAAGTAAGACATTGATACTACCTTGAACATGTACAGACAGACCCATGGTTGACTCAGAAATGAGCAATGAGCCAAAGGGAAAAGGTGGGATAGAGTGTAGGGATTATCCAATACAGTGGAAAAGAACAGAAGCCTTGGGAGTATGGAACTGAATCCCTGTTACCTCCTTTTTAAAGGGAAACGGTGATAGTGGCAACTTCACACAACTGTTCTGAGTCATTGAGAGCATGCATTTAACAGTACTTTGTAAACAGAAATATGTTATATTATTCTCACAAACTGGCTCTTGACCTTGAAATACTGATAAAATTTTCCAAAAGATTAACTTCTCATTTATGTGTAATTCCTTACAAATAAGTTCTGCAAATGTCTCTTTATCACTTAACAGCTTTGTAAACTTCATATCAAATTTTTTAGATAGTAGAAGAAAAATCAGTAATGACAAAGCTAATATATCTTTGCCTATAGTAAAGCCTTCATAAATATTCAGATTAGATACACAGACCCTCAAGTATATTCCAAGTGAGTTCTTTATACTTTTCAGAGAAGCTGTAATAACTTCAAAGCAGTAAGGGTAGGTAACAAAATATGCAAAACCCTGCTATATAGACAGTTACAAAATACATACTTAGGAAAAGATCATCTCTCTCACTAAGGCACATGTACCCTATTTTTAAAAAGTCCTTTATAAGCAGTTTCTTTAAATCTCATTTTTATAAAGAAAAGGAGACTGTCACCCTAACCATCAAAAAACAGGATGCTTCTTGTTTTATAGAGCATGCCAATTTTGTGTGATTCTATTCTTCTGTTCAGTGTGAGAAATTCTCCAATAGGCAAAGTCTATCAGAAACAGTAACAAGTTTAGGTCATTTCCCCTTTCTCTAACTTTAGCAGCAAAAATAAAACTTAAAGGAAATATTTTAAAATGCTCATGTTTTAATAAAAGTTAACTCATGCTGTTCACACACAATTTCAAATTGGGACTAATTTTTCTCATCCCTATGGAAATTTAGGTTACATTTGCCTGAGCTCTCTTCTAAAATAAACTTTGGCTTTAACTCTTCTTAAAAAAACTGCCAAACAAGACAAGTTCTAATGTCTACCAGGGTCAGGTCAAAACCCAATGAGTTATTGCCATGTGCCATTTTATAGCTTCAAACAAGGGCAAGTGGGTGCTTTTTTAAAAAGATTTTCATGCTTAGTCTTTATGTTTTGATGAAATCAATACTGTTCTGCTCTGTAAATTTTTTAAAAACTTATCACTGGCAAGTACATGTTTCATCCCCTCTCCTCTAAAATAGTCTCAAAATAAGGAAACAATAACTAAAGAAGAAATAAAACAAAAGAACAAATTGTTCTAAAGAAAGCTAGGTGGCAATAAAAGTTGCATATATCACAGTACTATGATTATGTTGAGAGGCATAATGTTTATGAACAAGAAACATATTTTTCAAATTCAAATCAAATTCAAATATTCTAGAGACTTGGAATTACAAACATTTGCTTCTCTGCCTGCCAGGGGGCAAATACAGGCAACAGCTAGAGAATAATTAGTAGAAATATGACACCAGGGAGTACCATCAAATATTATTAGTTAAAATGACAGAAATGCAAAATATGAAAACTCCATATACGGTCAGCAATGCATAAATGGAAAAGATTTTGAAGTAGGTTAGATTGTGATTCAAGGAATTTTCTTCTGGAAAGAGTAACTCTTAAAAAATTATTCCAACATATATCATCCACTGCCTCTTCGCAGATCAGAATAAATTTTTCTTTTTCCTGTGATGGTGAACCATGATAGTTTTACAACATGGTTTAAAAATTCACTCAGGTATTGAATGATTTGAAACGATGGATTCTAGATTTCAGCCTTTTGCTATCAGTCACCTTGAAGTGAAAATATTGGTAGTTTTATATTATCTCTCAATATCCCACACAATGGGTGCTGAGGAAAGCAAACTGTCATCCTCTTCCCATGCGTTCTAGCACTACTGAATTTTGAACTACATAATTAAGAGAGTGAATCATTAAAACAATGACAGTGATCATTCATTTACATGATACTGTTACAGAAAGGAGGTGTGAAATTCCTACCTAATTTAGAATGCCCTTCCTTCTTAACATAAACTGTCATGGGTATGAATACTCTGGTTCAAACCTAATTGTCTGAAAGGCTATGAAGATATTCCTTATTACCTGGAAGGCAATAAAATTCTTGGAAGTCTCCTCTAACTTTATTCCATTAGCTTAAAAGATGTAGACAAATGTAGTATATTAACTAATTTTTACTTTAGTTTGATGAAGTTGTGTCTGACTCTTGGTGACCCCATTTACTGTAGCCTGCCAGGCTCCTCTGTCCATGGGCTTTCCCAGGCAAGAATACTGGAATGGATTGCCATTTCCTACACCAAGGGATCTTCCCAATGCAAGGATCGAAACCATGTCTCCATTGAGCCACCTGGGAAGCCTGGATATTAACCCTAAAAGTGAAGATTACAAAGTAACGTTGAGTGGAGACGAGAGTGATGAAGATCCACACAGACAGCAACGATTAGCCTGGCAGAATAAGAGACAAATTGAGACTGTCAAATGTAGGTGGGAAGAGCTGTGAATGGAACAGAGTGTAGGTGCCAGCAAGAGAGAGGAAACATCCTTTAACCATTGAACAGTGTTTTATGGAATAGTGCCATAATATCATGCCATCCCCAAATAGTTTATAAGTCTTTTTGAAGTACCTCTCTGTAATGAGAAAATTGCTAGTTTGTCTTTCCATTAACAGGACCACAATTTTATGGGGAATAAAAAAAGATATATGGTAGACTATTGCCATTTCTGATAAACACATTTTGAAACATCCATGATTTTCATAAATACTACTTTTCTCCCTAATCTCCTCATAAGATGCAATCAAGTTCAACTGAAAAATTTACGCTAGCCCTTCAAACTCTAAAAGTATTTAAAAGTAATAAAATGCATAGTCTTTTCCTAAATAAAAATGATCACAAAGATTTTTTTTTCACTTTCTCTTTTCATAAATAATGCTTCTGTAGCATTATTTTGCTATCCTGACTCCTTTGCCCGATCTGAGTCAACTTAACAAAGAACTTTAGTGTCTAACACTTCAGGCCAGTTATGGCAGTATTTGAACCATCAAGAGGGAAAGAGGTTGCCTGGTAAGAACTAAGACTGTTTGGTCAGAGAAGCTGTATGGAGCCCACTTATGCCTCAGCAAAATGCAAATCGTCACAAGTAATGTCTAACATGGACATCTTGTTGCGCGTGAAAAACGAAATGCATGTTGAATCTGTAAATGCCAGCCAACACTCTACTTTACACAGATTATGAAACACTTTATGTAAACTTTGTTATTCTCACTTCCTATCTCTCTCCTCACTGGGGAATTGGAGAAATTGGCAGCTGATGAAGGTGTCTTTTTTGGATCTTCCTTTTTCACGGATGTCCCATGCAATCTTCACTCATCAGTTTCCCATGAAATAAATATTGCTTTTGCCATACTGTCACATCTTCCCTGGGGATAATTTTCAGTTCCTCATTCTTTCAGTCTCTAATTGATCAAGCTGGTACTTCAAATAGAGAGTCATCCCCTTTTACATTTCTAAGCCAGTTTTCTTTCACCATAAATGGCAGCTGCCAAATCTTCCTTCGTATGACATTCTATTTGCAAGGCGCTTCAGGTTCCTCATAAGATAATGATTTCTCATCAGCATTTCCTTCATCTCTCCTCGGTACCACCGTCTCTCAAATATACTCTAAACTATAAGAGGTTTTTATAGAAGCCCTGGCCACAGGGGAAAAGAGAACAAGTTCAGTTCAAACTGGAGAAAGACCACCCTCAGTGAGCCCAAATTACTTCTTCTCTGATTGTTACCATCTGATACTTGAAAACCCTGACTCTGGTTGCAGTTGCCCAGTGTTTACTCTTTAATTATGTTATGCTTATTATCATGTAGTCTAGAATAGCACTAATGAGACCAGAAAATACAAACGAATTTACAAGTAATGTCTACATTTTAGTCTAATTAATGACTAATTTCCTACATCTAAAGGTGAAAGTAAGAGCAGAGTCTTCTCCTCTACCCTAGTGGGTCCTCACTTAGGAAATGCACACTAATGAGAAAGCCAGGATTGACACTTCCTGCTGCTCATAGTCTGAGAGACGAGATCAGAGAGAGTCAGCATTGCAGGTCCATGACTCCAGGCCAGCTACAGTCATGCTGAAGCTAGCTGGGTGGCCTGGGGTCCCATAGAGGGAAAACTTTCCCAATTTAATTTGCTATAAAAAACAAAGAGGATTCCAAAATGTCTATAAGGCAAACTGCTTTTATGTTGAAACTTCTCTCAAAGGCTTCCTAGAGCTTTAAATTTTTATTTAAATCTCTTCTAGCAGCTTTATCATCTATTGTATCACTGCAAATTTGTTTTGTTGGTAAGGAGTCCTGGATCAGAAATGGGTGCATGGAGGAATAGCCAAGAAATATCAAACAATTGATGTCTTAATGCCGTACATGCTACTTATTGATTTTAATTTACCTTCAAGCAAAAATCTATAGGCCATGCATCCTTATGATGAGGAAGAACAACTGCTATCTATATTCTATCAGTAAGGAATTTATTAGATTGTTCCTGAAGTTTACAATTTCAACTTAAGTCATCCATGAGCATTGAGTAGCATTATGGGATTAGCCTAAAAAGCCAGTAGACTTTTTGACTATTCAAAGCAGCTTTTCTGGTTTTGGAGTCCAAATAACGATTTTGGCCTCAAAGCATCCTGATTTAACAACCGAGTTAAGCTGTCCAGATCTCTATGTTCTGTTGTCTCAATCTCTAAATGTATAAATATTTACATTATAGTAAGTTTAGGGTCCACATTAAAATTGGGTTTACATGAGTTTCTAATTCAAGTAGAAATACGGAACCTTACGTATACTCTATTATTTTACTTACTACCTTTCTCTGCATGTCAGTCACCTACATCTGGACTTTTGACTTCACTGAGGACAAGAATAGCACTTACTCATTTCTCTCTCTGTGCCTTGGTGTGACCCAATAATGCTTGTTAAGTGAATTATTGTTGTTAATAAATATTTGATGAAGAAATGAGAATGAATGAACAGCCAAGGAAGAGACATCAAAGGTATATCTTCCCCATAGAATCCTCTAGTGAACAGAGTACACAATTGCAAAACCAAATTAGTAGCTAAACAGCTTGAACTACGTAAAACCAAGGAGTCTCTTTGAATAGAACAGCTTTTTATTTGGAACAGCAGCATAATCCATTTTATCATAAGCATTTAATTATCTATTACTATTTACTCTTTTAGGGAGGTGCTAATCTTGCTGATTGTTTTCCAATTAGAAGAGTTCAGGCTTATGGAGGATAAAGGAGAGAAATTTGGTCTTTTAAAAAGTAACTAACATTTTGTGCAACCACACAAACCTCTGAGCCCTATTAAAATCACTGATAAGCAATCTTGGAAAAACATTCTCCAGTAATGGCTAGCTGGGCTCTTGCAGCAAAGCAAATTGTTTTTTCTTGGCAAACTTCCCACAAGCAATAGGCAGCAAGAAATTGTTTGTTCTACACATACAAGTTCTCATGTGTATCTGCAATTCTAATGCCAAATTTGGTTCTATCTCAAAAGCCACTTTAACTGCAAAGAAAATTGCCAGAGACTTTAACCAGGATAACTAGTTGACCCTTAGCAGAGGCTCCAAAGCCAACAGAATAAATTCCCGTGTGTTATTGTGGTCAGTATGGAAAATCACTCTCTCCATTTGGCTAAAGATTTCTATACAGTTTCTTCCCTTTCCTCCTGGCAAGAATCTGTGTTTAGTCAGGGACATCAGGATAGCATGCAGACCACAGAAAACATACGTCTCACCATTCAGAAATTTCAAAAACTATTAGATAAAAGAAAAAAAGAAGAAATGTGCCTTGGTGCATTTTGGCTGATCATTGGAGGGCTTGCAGTGGCCACATCAGCTAGGCTAAGCTAGTGAAGATCAGCGAAGATCAAGAATTTGAAACTACATTTTGAATAAGAGAAATCAAAATGAGCCACTGGATTTTAAGTAAACATTTCACAGGAAAACATGTTTTATACAATAACTTGGCAGAAAAGACAAGTATGAACACATATAAGAAAGGTTCTTAAATATTCTTAAATAACTGTGTTACACACACACACACACACACACACACACACACACTAGATTTGGTAAGAAATGGCCTTAAGTTCTTTTGATTCACATAGATAAGTTCTAGATTCTTGAACAAACAACTCTGCATTTTTGAAGTTAAGCAAAACATGAATAACAATTTTCAGGATGTGTTACCTTTCTAAATAATGCCCATATCTTCAAACTGATTCCTTTGTCTACTTTGCATAGCAAAGAATAAGGCAACAGGGAGAGAATAAAGGCTGGAGAAGGGATTATAAAACAAGGGAGAACTGCCATCAGGAATGGTATACTTGTTCAATTATGCGTTTTCTGGGAGATCACCCAGACGTGAAGTGTGTGCAGAATTTGACAGTTTGTGTCAAGCTGCCATTTTCCTCTGACATCCATCAAACTATACTATTCCACTTATATATACCTCTGCTTCTTCTGCGTCAGAAATCATACTCAAGAAAGAGCTTTGTTATATTTATTTATTTATGTAGTCTATTAAATAGAGGTTTATGTGGTGATAAGGCAAGAAAAATGAGAACCAGATTGTCACCCTGTTTTCAATAATTCCTGCCAAGAAAAGGAGCAAATGAAGGAAGAGTTCCCTTAGATTTAAAAAAAAAAAAAAAAAGTGTAAAGTTTCTTTTTTATGAGTCTCCACATTATTTTAATTATTTTGTGACATTTCCTTTGAGCATTTTTAGCTATAGGGTGTGTAAATGAAAAAACAAAGAAAGATAGAAAACAGAAACATATTTAAATGGAAAAAGTGAGAATATCATTACTTTGAGGTTAATGAGTCTATGTAACAATGAATTGTCTACGTGGCAT
Source organism: Moschus berezovskii (assembly GCF_049115385.1). Taxonomy (NCBI): domain Eukaryota; kingdom Metazoa; phylum Chordata; class Mammalia; order Artiodactyla; family Moschidae; genus Moschus; species Moschus berezovskii. The sequence goes on along the minus strand of NC_142469.1, from coordinate 84,940,564 downwards.
ATTTTGCCATTTCCAGTTGTCTGAGAGTTGGTAAATTCTATGAATATTCAGCGTCTTGGAGATACAATTTTTTCTCTGTGAAAGGAAATACTCAGAAAATTATAGTAACTTGGGTTTGATGTTGAGACTCAAATTCTGGGTTTCTACTTATTCCTGAATTAATTTTATTATGAATTTATGCGATTCTTATGTTATAAACTTGTGATAGGAATTGCCCATATTTAATGTCCCTAATGTAGAGAATTTCCAAGTGTTCAGTGCTATACAAAGCAGTAGCTAGTGGAGCAGGTCAGCGTTTTACCCCAGCTATATTAACAGTTTGTAAATGTTATAGAATCAAACTTGCTATTGGAAGAAACTGCAATTCTTTAGAATATGTCAGTACTTAAGGGAGTGGAAGAAAAAAGAATTCCATGAGCTGTATGCAGCAATAAGGAATGCTAAAATATGGAACAATTCCAAGGAATGAAATCAGAAATGAGAGGAAGAAAGAAAAATAGTGTTATTTTCAAAAGAAAATTAAAGTTCTAATGACTAGGATCCATAGTTTGCAACAATCAATGTCCTTCATAGGCAAGTGACCCTCACAGATGTAGCTCTTTCCCCCAAAAGCATAGCTGATTGCTAAATTTATTACACTTTCTCTCCATGTAAATACTGGTCCATTTTACAATGGAATAAATATAAAAATTGGTCCTTGGATATTTGCTTTGTAGTAACTGATCATCAAAAAAGCAAGAGAGTTCCAGAAAAACATCTATTTCTGCTTCATTGACTATGCCAAAGTCTTTGATTGTGTGGATCACACTAAACTGTGGAAAATTCTGAAAGAGATGGGAATACCAGACCACTTGACCTGCCTCCTGAGAAACCTATATGCAGGTCAGAAAGCAGCACTTAGAACTTGACATGGAACAACAGACTGGCTCCAAATAGGAAAAGGAGTACACCAAGGCTGTATATTGTCACCCTGCTTATTTAACTTATATGCAGAGTACATCATGAGGAACGCTGGGCTGGAAGAAACACAAGCTGGAATCAAGATTGCCAGGAGAAATATCAATAACCTCAGATATGCAGATGACACCACCCTTATGGCAGAAAGTGAAGAGGAACTAAAAAGCCTCTTGATGAAAGTGAAAGAGGAGAGTAAAAATGTTGGCTTAAAGCTCAACCATTCAGGAAACTAAGATCATGACATCTGGTCCCATCACTTCAGGGGAAATAGGTGGGCAAACAGTGGAAACAGTGTCAGACTTTATTTCGGGTGGCTCCAAAATCATTGCAGATGGTGATTGTAGCCATGAAATTAAAAGACGCTTACTCCTTGGAAGGAAAGTTATGACCAACCTAGATAGCATATTAAAAAGCAGAGACATTACTTTGCCAACCAAGGTCCTTCTAGTCAAGGCTATGGTTTTTCCCGTGGTCATGTGTGGATGTGAGAGTTGCACTGTGAAGAAAGCTGATCGCTAAAGAATTGATGCTTTTGAACTGTGGTGTTGGAGAAGACTCTTGAGAGTCCCCTGGACTGCAAGGAGGTCCAACCAGTCCATCCTAAAGGAGATCAGTCTTGGGTGTTCATTGGAAGGACTGATGCTGAAGCTGAAACTCCAATACTTTGACCACCTCATGTGAAGAGTTGACTCATTGGAAAAGACCCTGATGCTGGGAGGGATTGTGGGCAGGAGGAGAAGGGGGTGACAGAGGATGAGATGGCTGGATGGCATCACTGACTCGATGGACATTAGTTTGAGTGGACTCTGGGAGTTGGTAATGGACAGGGAGGCCTGGCGTACTGCAGTTCATGGGGTTGCAATGAGTTGGACACGACTGAGTGACTGAACTGAACTGAACGTTACAGTAAAGATATCCCTGGCTTCCTGAATCGGATACGTGCAAAAGTAGTCCTAGAGATCTTCAGTGACTCTGATTGCAACAGTGCTGCCAGGCTGCCTTTTTGTGTGCAGACCACTTGTATACTGCATAGTCTGGGATGGAGTAAAACCAAGCAGAGAATTAAAGTACTATTGTTGGAATTGCCTCATGAGACCTCCATCTGAACCCAAGAGTGAGAAATAATAATGATTTGTGTCTGAACTCCATGCCTAAGTCTTTCAATCAAAACTGCCGAGGCTCCAGATAATGCAAGCTTCCTCAAAGACAACCCTGCCCCTGGTACAAGCAGAAAGTATGTTCTCTCAGACCTAGGGTGGTCCCTATATAACCAGTGCTCCAAATAGGCAGGGGGAAGCCCAAATTACTGCCGTTATCTATAAAAGGAGCAAAAGCTTTGGGTATTATCAAATGCATTGCTCTTTTTAAAAAAATAAAAAGTTTGATACTTTACAAAAACCTATTCTTTTTTATCCCATTTTATTGATATGTGATTGACATTTAGTACTGTGTTAAGTGTGCAGCAAAATGTGCTGTTAAATTATGATGACCACAATAAATTTAATTAACATCCATCATGTCATACAGATAGAAAAAGAAAAAAAAAATTTTTGGTAATGAGAACTCCCAGGAGCTACTCTGGAGAAGGAAATGGCAACCGACTCCAGTATTCTTGCCTGGAGAATCCCAGGGACAGAGGAGCCTGTTGGGCTGCCGTCTATGGGGTCGCACAGAGTCGGACACGACTGACGCGACTTTGCAGCAGCAGCAGCAGGAGCTATATTCACTTAACAATTTGCAAATATACCATACAGCAATATTATTAATAACTGTTGTCACCATGTTATACATTATATCACTAATACTTATCTAACTGGAGATGTGTACCTTTTGGCCACTTTCATCTATTCTCTCCTCCCTCTATAACCTCTGATAACCACAAATCTGATCTCTTTTTTATCAGTTTGAGAAAAACCTGTTCTCTTATAGAATTCCTAGAATCCTGGCTTGATCCTGTGTACTTAATAGCATCACCTTGGATGTTTTAGAGGTAAATTGGCATACTATATTGGCTAAGTGTAGAATGTGCTCGTTTCTGAAAACCTGGGTTGAAATCCACTTGAAGTTGTGAGTCTTTTGATAAATTACCTTTGTATATTTAAGATTCTTCATGTGTATAATGAGGTAGAAACCAAATTTCTCTAATTGCATTTTTATGAAGTTTATTAACCTAATATTCATAAAACTCTTAGCACACAGTCAGAAATACAAAATATAAACTTAACAAATGTTAGTAATTACTCTTACTAACCCACCTGGTAGCTCAGATGGTAAAGAATCCACCTGCATTTTGGGAGAACTGGGTTCAATCCCTGGGTTGGGACAATTTCCCAGAGGAGGACATGGCAACCCACTCCAATATTCTTGCCTGGAGACTCCCCATGGACAGAGGAGCCTAGCAGGCTACAGTTCATGGGGCCACAAAGAGGTGGACATAACTGAGCGACAAAGTGCCACATGAAACCCAAGGTGAGTAGAGAATCTACCTGCCAATGCAGGAGATGCCAGAGACACTGGTTCAATCCCTGGGTCAGGAAAGATTCCCTGGAGTAAAAATGGCAGTACACTACAGTATTCTTGCATGGAACTTTCCATGGGCAGAGGAAGCTGGTGTGTACAATCCATGGGGCTGCAAGGAGGCAGACACAACTGGGCACAGCACAACATATATCTAATCCCTCATTGTGAACTGTTGAAAGTTTGGATCATAAACTGCCTTTGCCTTTCTCTTCTGTTCCATTGTGACCTTAAATGGGTGGAACTGCTAGATTTGGACCTTAGTCACCTGTGTCTATAATTTGGGGACTCAAATGCTAGACATGGCCCAGTCACATCTCATTAGACTTCTATACTAGACTTACCATGTGATTTGCTTCATTGCCTTCTCTATTATTTAGTTGCTTCAACTGTGAAGTAATTTAAGATTTTCCAAAAATCCCCCAGAGCATAAACAGATGTATTAGTGTTTATACTTCCAGAACATCTGGGAGTTCACGGTTTACATACTGCTGAAGCCTGGCTTGGAGAATTTTGAGCATGACTTTACTAGCGTGTGAGATGAGTGCAATTGTGCGGTAGTTTGAGCATTCTTTGGCATTGCCTTTCTTTGGGATTGGAATGAAGACTGACCTCTTCCAGTCCTGTGGCCACTGCTGAGTTTTCCAAATCTGCTGGCATATTAAGTGCAGCACTTTCACAGCATCATCTTTCAAGACTTGAAATAGCTCAACTGGAATTCCATCACCTCCACTAGCTTTGTTAGTAGTGATGCTTTCTAAGGCCCACTTGACTTCACATACCAAGATGTCTGGCTCTAGGTCAGTGATCACGTTATCGTGACTGTCTTGGTCGTGAAGATCTTTTTTGTACAGTTCTTCTGTGTATTCCTGCCACCTCTTCTTAATATCTTCTGCTTCCATCACTTCATGGGAAATAGATGGAAAAACAGTGGAAACAGTGTCAGGCTTTATTTTTTTGGGCTCCAAAATCACTGCAGATGCTGATTGCAGCCATGAAATTAAAAGACGCTTGCTCCTTGGAAGGAAAGTTATGACCAACCTTGATAGTATATTAAAAAGCAGAGACGTTACTTTGCCAACCAAGGTCCGTCTGGTCAAGGCAATGGTTTTTCCTGTGGTCATGTATGGATGTGAGAGTTGGACTGTGAAGAAGGCTGATCGCTGAAGAATCGATGCTTTTGAACTGTGGTGTTGGAGAAGACTCTTGAGAGTCCCTTATACTGCAAGGAGATCCAACCAGTCCATTCTAAAGGAGATCAATCCTGGATGTTCATTGGAGGGACTGATGCTAAAGCTGAAACTGCAATACTTTGGCCACCTTATGTGACGAGTTGACTCACTGGAAAAGACTCTGATGCTGGGAAAGGTTGGGGGCGGGAGGAGAAGGGGACGATGGAGAATGAGATGGCTGGATGGCATCACCGACTCGATGGACATGAGTTTGAGTGTACTCCAGGAGTTGGTGATGGACAGGGAGGCCTGGCGTGCTGTGATTCATGGGGTCGCGGAGAGTCGGACACGACTGAGCGACTGAACTGAACTGAACTGATACTTCCAGAATATTATTAATTATGGTTTTGAAAACAATTTCCAAACAGTATACTTCAAAATATTAGGATGTTTCAGTCATTGCTATATATCATTATATTATTCTGTAATTTCTAAGTAGCCTGCCCTTCAATGCCAAAGTCACCATGCATATAACATTTTCAATTACTATGACCAAACTAATATAAAAGTCTGTATGTGGAGATCTACAATCAGCTTTATATTTAAAACATCTAAATTCACCATGCTTTAGGAAAAATGGAACTGATTAAGAATGGAGAGAATTTTTGCTGATAGGTTCTGAGGTCCTGTTTTAGTTGTATGGTTTGCTCACAGTTCATACAAACAGGCAAAGTTAAAAAGGTCGTAAGCAAGTTAGCTAATAATCTAACAGGTATGATTTTAATCTTGAAATGAGAAAGAAAGCCTTCGAAAGCTGTCAAGGAATGTGATCTAGATAACTTAATGATTAGTACCACCAGTGTGTAAATCAAGCTCCTGGTTTTCTTAGATTGCTCTGCAAGAAGAGAGTGGTTGACTGTGGCCTCAGTAGTGTGCTTAAATTGTAGATGGTGAAGAGCTGCAATCCAGAGGAAGTGTTTGAAACTTGGAATACTTGGAATATTTATTAATGCTGATTATGAATGATTGTTGGTGAGAAAAGACCATCAGTAATATACATCAGAGAGCCTATAGCTTAGAGCTTTTAAATAGCAAAATAATAAATAAACTAAAAAGCAGGATATTTAAAGTGGATAATCAAGCACACGGAATGCTGCTGAATGTGATGTGATAGCCTGGATGGAAGGACAGTTTGGGGAAGAATGGACACATATATATGTATGGCTGAGTCCCTTTGTTGTCCACCTGAAACTGTCACAACATTGATAATCAGCTATACTCCAATTCAAAATAAAAAGTTTAATAAAAAGTATTAAAAGGCAAGTACATATATAAATAATTTTTCACCTATTATGAGCACATATCTTAATTTTGTAATCCAATTAATAAAAGAAAAGTTTTATTGAAAAGCAGAAACCTTGGGTCTTTTACCTACTACACCCAAATAGAAGAGATTGAGGAAATGGTAGGGGACAGGGTAAGCAGGAAAGCCTTTTTCCTGAATCTGCTAATCAGCTAGTCTGTGGTAGAATTACAGGCATTTGTATTTAAATTTTGACAGGTTTACTAATAAACCTGAAAGTGAAAGTGTTAGTTGCTCAGTTGTGTCTGACTCTTGTGACCCCATGGATTGTGACTGTAGCCCGCCAGGATCCTCTGTCCATGGGATTTTCCAGGCAAGAATACTGGAATAGATTGTCATTTCCTTTTCCAGGGGATCTTCCCAATCCAGGGATCAAACCCAGGTTTCCTGCATTTCAGGCAGAATCTTTACCATCTAAGCCACCAGGGAAGCCCAAAACCAGTAGTAAGCCTAAAGGGGTCCAATTTTAACTGATAGGAAAAGCCAGTGGCTGTAAATAGTCCTTAATGCAAAGACCAAGTATCCTGAAATCTCTTTTTATCTCTTTTCCAACCTGGTATGTTTAGAAATTGCATTGCCCGCTTCAGCTCAGGAACAATGGGGTCAAGAGAATCCATATCACTTTCCATGAACTAAGTACGCAAGTGTCCCAGAAAAGTACATAACGTTAGGTATAATGTAAAATAAACTATACGGTGAAAAACAAACTTCTACTCCCTTCCTGCTTGTAGTTCATCACCCATAACACCAGAGCCTTAACTTCTTTTCCCTGAACTACTTGACATGAAGTAGGCATATTTTGCCTTCATCCTCCCTTGGTCACTTCTTTCCATGTCTGTTTATTACAACTAAGAAAATCCATTTCTTTTCTTTATGGAAAGTGAACTCAGCAACTAACTCTGTGCTATAGTTTATCTCAGCAGTTAGAAGCTGTAAAGTTTAAGGTTGCATGTGTGCTAAGTCTCTTCAGTTGTAACCGACTTTGCAACCCTATGTACCATAGGCCACCAGGCGCTTCTGTCCACAGATTCTCCAGGCAAGAATATTGGAGTGGGTTGTCATGCCCTTCTGTTAATAAATAGAAAGGAGCAAGAGAGATGTGAGTTAGTAGGTCTATGCTTTTATCATAATTTTTTCCCACAATTGCTGAGCTTTGTATATATATTCAAATGAATATTACATTTTCCTGGGTATTTTTTAATAGTTGGGAAGGTGGTGGTTTAGACACTAAGTCATATCTGACTCTTGTGACCCCGTGAAGTATAGCATACCATGCTCCTCTGTCCGTGGGATTTCTCAGGTAAGAATACTGGAGTGGGTTGCTATTTCCTCCTCCAGGGGATCTTCCTAGCCCAGGGATCGAACCCCCGTGTCTCCAGCATTGCAAGTGGATTCTTTACCGCTGAGTCACCAGGGAAGCCATAGTTGAAAAGAGCTCTCCACCATTCAGAAGATACTAAAGTTGCTAAAGGAAACAAATACATTGGAATCTTCTGAGAATGAGGCTCCTTCATTTACAATAGAATGGAACATCTCTACGGGAAGAAAGAGGCATTAGAATGCACATACACAATTGATAAGGGATACATGTATTGATAGATAATTGCCTATGTCCACTATGATCTTAATTCCCCTGAAGTGTTCCTTGAAAGTTCTTTCCTTTCTCCCTTCTTACCGCCATCGCTCTTTCATCTTTTCTTTCTTGTCTTCAGACATGTTTGGAATTGTTTTTCACAATGTTTAGACTATTTTCCTCACATTGTCACCAGCTCATTACCACAGAATTACACTTCACAAACAGGAGTGGGCTGCAGAGCCAACTTGGCTTAGCTGTGCCATCTAAGAGAATTATTAAAAGGATGAGTTTCTTTTTGAAAAGACAAGTACAATCTGATCAGCAGGCAGGCAGGGCCACTGCCTGTTTCTCTCTTCCGTGCTGCCTCGTGGCCTTTTGCTCTCTTAGAGTCACTCACTGATGAAGCTGTTTTTCCACCAGGAACCAAGATCCCATGTGTTTTGTTGCAGGGAAACATTCCTCACAGCTTTATTGCAATCGACTTTACAATTTCTGCTGTTGTTATATGCACTAACAACAAGAAGTCTGTATTTCACTTTGTTGATAAACACTGAACTTTGCACATACACACACACACACACAAATACACCTGGGAATAAAAATTAACCAACATACTCTCACTTACATAGAAATATTAAATGCAATTTTTATCATGTGAGTAATATTAAGATAAATTAAAAAACTATAAAGCTCTAACAAGAGCTTGCTCTTCCCTCTCAAGGAATCAAAGAACTTTGTTAGATTAGGATATCTTTTATTTTAGAGAAAATATTTTGACTTTTTTCTCAATTAAAAACAAATTCTGATCAGATGACTTTTTTATTTTATATTCTGTTAATTTTATCAGACATGAGAAAAAAGTCATTTTACCTACTAAGGTCTCCTATGGAACTCTTATTATAAAGAGACATAAATCATAATAGCAAAATTAGGGCAGATTATGCTGTGCGTGCTGCGTGCTAAGCTGCTTCAGTTGTGTCCGACTCTTTGCACCACTATGGACCATAGCCCACGAGGTTCTTCTTTCCATGGGATTCTCCAGGCAAGAATACTGGAGTGGATTGCCATTTCCTTCTCCAGGGGATCTTTCTGACCCAGGGATCGAACTCAGATCTCTTACGTCTTTCCTGCACTGACAGGCAGGTTCTTTACCACCAGAACCAATCTATTCCACAAAGAATTGTGGAAATATTGGGGTAAGTGTCAGAGGAGGCAGGCCCAGGAATGAGAATACAAAGGAGGATAACCTAAAGCAGCATTTTTATATGCCTGCAGTCATTAAAATCATGGTCGGCAAAGGCAGCCTTCAATCTACCTGTATCTCCAGTTCATGGCCACATACAGTCATCATAGAAACCCAGAGCTTAAACTTACATTGCTAATCACCCTTTTCTACCTGAACTGTCTATCCTAATAGCTGACAGAGAATCTCCCCTCCTCACTCATTCCCAGTCATCATTAGCGATTCCTTCTCCTGGCTCCATTTATTATGAATTGCATCAGTTTGACCAGACATGTGCTCTCTTAGAAGAATTAAAGCTTCCATATGTAATGTTCCTTCCAGAAAAGGCAAGGACCTTACATGCTCTTGACTTCTGTGATCAAAGGGCATGGGTAACTTACAATGCACATTATCAAGAGTGTGCAATAATGTAAGTGAACTAAATGTGCCTTGAAGCCCTGAACCAAGGCAGGAGGTTACAGAGCTCAGCTTCCCCCAACCCCTCATATCTGGGAGCTGGAAGAACGATCATCTGGTTTGGTCTATTGATCACAGAGAGGTACAATGTGCTATGCTACCTAGAGATCAGAATTCCCAAGGCTGAATTCAGGACCATGATGGGTCTATTGCTGATTGCTAAATAACTTCTATTTATCACAGTACGTGGCTCTCCCTAGACTGGAGGAAGTAAGGACTAAATACAGTCAGAGAGACTTTGTTTTTGCGGAGGTCTATGAAACATCTAATTAATGGTCAAGTCCAAATAAAAATTCTATTTTATTCTTACCTTGGTTCTTTCACACAGTATTTACTCACATTTTGTTTGTCATATGTTAATAAAGATACCAGTTCCTTTTGAAATAGAGTTTTGTCAGATTGCCAATATCTTGAAATTTCAGAAACCCACTGCAAATGTGAGCACAGATTTTGAACAATCTGACAGCTGGCCAAGCACTGAAGATTTTTAATGCAGGAGTAGTCAGCCATCCTATTTAATGTTCAGATCCTGCACTTGAATAGAAAAAAACTGACCTGCATAACTTTCCAACGCTAAGATTCCATGACTCTATTTTTCAAATATCCTCATCTTCCAAGTATTCTATAGACCAGTGTTCTACAAGAGAAATTCTACATTTGGCGTTTGATGTGTTTGTTTCCCTATCTCTTTCTTTTTCCCTCTCTCTCTCCTCTTACTTTCTCTTTTCCACCCATCTCATCCCCAAATATGGTTCAATAACAAATTCCTTCACAGAAGAGACAGTGTTGTTAGTGATTACATGTTTTTAAATTCTCCACTCACTGATACAATCATGTGACATGAAATACTGAAGAAACCTCAGAGGCATTCCAAGCATTCATGGACAAAGAAGTCAAGACGTGGTATTTTCCTTCAAAAGTCATGTGAACTGAGTCAAAGAGACATAAGAATTTGTATTTAAGACTTCTTATCTAAAAGGAGCGCATTCTGTCATTGGCAATCCCTGAATACTCTAACCCTGAAATAATGTACATCTACCCATTCCTTTGGAATTCCTCTCCTGTAAGATTCCTTCTAATCTCTTATATAGACTATCAAACTAGCCTCCAAACAGGACTTTTCCAGTCTTGCTCTAAGCTGCCTTCATACAAGCTTAGGGTTAGGCCTTCCAAAGTCCCACTCTAATCCTATCACAACTCTGCACAGAGTCAGCATTAACTGCCCTCTTCAGTTCAGTTCAATCTCTCAGTCATGTCCAACTCTTTGTGACCCCATGAACTGCAGCATGCCAGGCCTCCCTGTCCATCACCAACTCCTGGAGTTCACCCAAACTCATGCCCATCAAGTCGCTGATGACATCCAACCATCTCATCCTCTGTCATCCCCTTCTCCTCCTGCCCTCAATCTTTCCCAGCATCAGAGTCTTTTCAAATGAGTCAGCTCTCTGCATCAGGTGGCCAAAGTATTGGAGTTTCAGCTTCAACATCAGTCCTTACAAAGCACACCCAGGACTGATGTCTTTTAGGATGGACTGTTTGGATCTCCTTACTGCCCTCTACCTACTAACTAAATGCTTGACCTTGATATTTAAATATTTCTGTAATTTCCCCTTACCTTATTGTTTCAACCTTGTCTTCTGTAACATTCCTATGCTGCTGCTGCTGCTAAGTCGCTTCAGTCGTGTCCAACTCTGTACGACCCCATAGATGGCAGCCCACCAGGCTCCCCCATCCCTGGGATTCTCCATGCAAGAACACTGGAGTGGGTTGCCATTTCCTTCTCCAATGCGTGAAAGTGAAAAGTGAAAGTGAAGTCGCTCAGTCGCTACCCCATGGACTGCAGCCCACCAGGCTCCTCCGTACATGGGATTTTCCAGGCTACAGTACTGGAGTGGGGTGCCCTTGCCTTCTCCGAACATTCCTATACATTCCTATAATTCAGTATTTCTAGTAGTAGTCACTATGGACATTTGGGGCCAGATTATTCTCTGTTGAGATCAACTGTACTGTGCATGGAAGAATGTTGAGCAGTATCCCTCGCTTCTACCCAATAGATGTTAGTAACACCTCTAAATTGTAGCACCCAAAATTGTCTCCACAAATTACCAAATGCCCCCTGGGGGCAGAGGGCAAAATAATCTCTGGTTGAGAACCACTGCTAAAGTCAAATCAAATTGTTTTACTTCTTTTTCCTAAATTATCCTCTTCTCCTATCTAACAATGCATTGATAATATTTCCTCCTAAAATATTTCCTAACTGCTCTCCCTGCTTATGCACGCACACACAAACACACATACACACACACCTCTTAGTTTCATACACTGATATTTCAAGAGACATCTAGAGTTTCCTCTATGAAATCTTTGCCAATTCTTGAATCCTCACATGATTACTCTTTTAAGTTCATCCTTTGTACCAATCCTATTCATGAAACAGCCATCATCCTTGAGTTTACAATATTCCCATTTATCTATTTGTCAAATTGTCTTTCAAATGTCTTAGTTTATTCAACTTAGAAATATTGCACTCCTACAATCACTGCAGATGGTGACTGCAGCCATGAAATTAAAAGATGCTTGCTCCTTGGAAGAAAAACTTTGACCAACCTAGACAGCATATTAAAATACAGAGACATTACTTTGCCAACAAAGGTCTGTCTAGTCAAAACTATGTTTTTTTTCAGTAGTCACGTATGGATGTGAGAGTTGGACTATAAAGAAAGCTGAGCACCAAAGAATGGATGCTTTTGAACTGTGGTGTTGGAGAAGACTCCTGAGAATCCCTTGGACTGCAGGAAGATCCAACCAGTCTATGTTAAAGGAAACCAGTCCTGAATATTCATTGGAAGGACTGATGCTGAAGCTGAAACTCCAATACTTTGGCCATCTGATGCGAAGAACTGCCTCATTTGAAAAGACCCTGATGCTAGGAAAGTTTGAAGGTGGGAGGAGAAGGGGACAATAGAGAATGAGATGGTTGGATGGCATCAACAACTCAAGGGATATGAGTTTGAGTAAGCTCCAGGAGTTGGTGATGGACAGGGAAGCCTGGCATGCTTCAGCCCATGGGGTCACAAATAGTCAGACATGACTGAGCGACTGAACTGAACCAAACTGACAATGTTCCAGGCATTGGTGTGTGCCTTGATGAGTAGAACAATCTCTCTGCCTTGTCAAATTCAAATGTCTAGGGAAGGATTCATGGTAGGTGTGGTGTATGGGAATGTGGTGAAGCTAATAAATGAGAAAATTTAAAATACTGTTGTTCGGTCACTCAGTAGTGTCTGACTCTTTGAGACCCGCTTATATGTAAAATGTGATGATTTCTATGACAGAAACATATAGGTAGTGCAATAGACTATAATACTTAGAAACTCTAGATGGAGTGGTCATGAAAAGCTTACTAAGGTAAGATATTTAACCTGAGGGTTGAAGGATGAGAGTCACCCATGTATTTTTGCCTCGGTGGTAACCATATATAGAAAGGCCCTGAGGCAAGACTGAGCTTGGTTGATTTGAAAATTTGAAATAAATTCCTGTGGTTAAATGATAGTGATATAAGGGAAAAGTCATAGGCAATAACCAGGGACAGGTAAGCAGGCACTGAACTGTGCAGGGCCCATTAATTTGAGGTAATAATTCCGGATGTTCTTTGAAATGTTTTAAGAAATAAGTCAAGGGTTTTATGAAGCAAATGACATGATCTGATTTGACCAAAATTAATGCATTAATTTTTAATTCATTAATATATCACTCTGGATTCTTGATGAAGAAGCTGGAAAATGAGTGTTTCTGTTTGAAGAACATCAGTTCAGTTCAGTTCAGTCGCTCAGTTGTGTCCGACTCTTTACAACCCCATGAACTGCAGCACGCCAGGCCTCCCTGTCCATCACCAACTCCCAGAGTCCACCCAAACCCATGTCCATCGTGTTGGTGATGCCATCCAACCATCTCATCCTCTGTTGCCTGTTTCTGCTCCTGCCCTCAATCTTTCCCAGAATTAGAGTCTTTTCAAATGAGTCAGCTCTTTGCATCAGGTGGCCAGAGTATTGGAGTTTCAGCTTCAACATCAGTCCTTCCAATGAACACCCAGGACTGATCTCCTTTAGGATGGAGGAAAGACGCTCAAGAATATATTAATTACTCCTATAGCTAAAACTACAGAAGGATTGTTCTCCATCCCAGAACATCTCATGTATTGTGTCATGAATAGTTAAGAGGAGATGAGGTATCAATGCTCTCAGCCCTAGAAAAAGTACACAAAAGAGTGCTTTCGGTTGTTACTGAAATGTGCAGTAGACAGATCAATGTTTCCTATGTGCTATGGTTTGAGAAAGGATAGGAAGTACTACTGTAACATAAAAGCCAATGACTCATGCATATAATATTTAAACACCACCAAAGTACTGGGAACTCAATACCTTCAAAGAGACGTCCAGATTTTGAAAGCTCTAACCAATTAGAAAACTGTGCTTTCTACTGAACTGAGTCAGAAATGTGTAGGATGTACTGATGAGATCATAAGGAGAACAATTTGGCTCAAGCAAAAGTTCTTCTGGAGTAGGCTCATCTAACTCAATAACCATCCTCCCTAATCTACCACGTAATGAAAATGCCATCTTCCCACCCCTTGTGGTGCCCTTTATACCTGTTTCTCTGCCAGACGGCCATGAGCACTTTCTTAGCCCACCCTTAACCCTCTTGCCTTGAATCATTCCAACTGGTGCCTAGAAGATATGACATTATCACAACATCCTTTCATAAGCTTTTGCCCATCACCAGCTTAAGAATGTTAGTCATCCACTCCTCGTTTATTAACATTTTTTTTTTCTTTTTTTGGCCATACCACGTATCTTGTGGGATCTTAATTCCCTGACTAGGGATCAAATCTGTGTCTCCTGCAGTGGAAGTGTGGAGTCTTAACCACTGGGCTGCCAGGGAATTCCCATCCCCTCTTCTTGAGAGTCCCCTTTCCTGACTGAACTCCCTGAGTACATGGATTTGATCTCATTCATCTTGCTGTAGAATGCCTTCTACACTACAGATGCCTGGTAAATATATGTTAATCATTACGGGTGGAGAAACTCTGGATTTTAGAGTTTGAATCTTAATTCCATTACTTATTGGCTATGGGATTTATTTATTCAAGTATTCGCTCCACGAATATTACTGAGTGCTTACATGCCCAGTGATGGAAATATATGGCCTCTACACTGGAAAAGACTCTGATGCTGGGAAAGGTTGGGGGCAGGAGGAGAAGGGGACGACAGAGAATGAGATGGCTGGATGGCATCACCAACTCTGTGGACATGAGTTTGAGTGAACTCCAGAAGTTGGTGATGGATAGGGAGGCCTGGCGTGCTGTGATTCATGGGGTCGCAGAGAGTCGGACACGACTGAGCGACTGAACTGAACTGAACTGAGCCTCATGGCACTTATGGTCTAGATGAAGAAGCAAAAACCAATTAGATGAATGAGCAGTAAATAGTACAAAATGGTCTGAATTCTTTGAAAGAAAAATCCAGGGTTCTATAGAATATATATGAAAGAAACCTCATTTTGTCTGGATCTTCAAGGGAGATTCTTGGATATAATAAGATTTTTAAGACCTGAGGAACAAGTAAATCTTGATAAATGTATTGATACTTACCCTCTGTAAGTTTCAGATTCCTCATCAACAAAATGAAGATCATAATACATTCTCCTTAGGGCCCACCCAAGGATTAATTAGTTAACATGTGTAAAGTGCCTCCCCTAGAGAAGGAAATCAATAATTGGCAAGTTCTTTCTACCTTAATGAATGAAGAATGAAGACATGCTGACCAGGCAAGATTATGGAAGGACTTCAGGGTTTCATAGAGCATGTTGAACTGTCTCCACAAATAAGATATGTTGAAGTTCTAGCCCACAGTACTTCAGAATATGACTTTATTTGGAAACAATGTAATTATAAATATAATTAACTATGTTAAGAGAAGGTCATACAGGACTAGGCTGGGCCCTTTATTCAATATGACTGGTGCCCTTATATGAAGAGATAGATTTAGACACAGAAATGGGAGAGAATGACATGTGGTAAGGGAATCGGAGATTGAACTGTTTTAACTGTAAGCCAAGGAACATCAAAGATTGTTGACAAACCAACAGAAGCCTGAGGGAGGTGAAGAAAGATTCTCTCCTAGAGATTTTGAGGAAACATAGCTTTCACACAACTCACAAATTCATTCAGTCGTGTCCAACTCTTTGCAACCCCATAGACTGTAGCCTACAAGGCTCCTCTGTCCATGGGATTTTCCAGGCAACAGTACTGGAGTGGATTGCCATTTCCTTCTCCAGGGGATCTTCCCAACCCAGGGCTCGAACCCGGGTCTCCCGCATTGAGGACAGATGCTTTACCATCTGAGCCACCAGGGAAGTAGTTTTTACCAACATAGCTTTCAGTTCAGTTCAGTTCAGTCGCTCAGTCGTGTCCGACTCTCCGCGACCCCATGAATCACAGCACGCCAGGCCTCCCTGTTCATCACCAACTCCCGGAGTACACTCAAACTCATGTCCACAGAGTCGGTGATGCCATCCAGCCATCTCATTCTCCGTCGTCCCCTTCTCCTCCCGCCCCCAACCTTTCCCAGCATCAGAGTCTTTTCCAGTGAGTCAACTCATCGCATGAGGTGGCCAAAGTATTGGAGTTTCAGCTTTAGCATCAGTCCCTCCAATGAACATCCAGGATTGATCTCCTTTAGAATGGACTGGTTGGATCTCCTTGCAGTATAAGGGACTCTCAAGAGTCTTCTCCAACACCACATTTCAAAAGCATCGATTCTTCGGCGATCAGCTTTCTTCACAGTCCAACTCTCACATCCATACATGACCACGGGAAAAACCATACCAACACCTTAATTTTGGACATCTAGCCTCCAGAAGTGGGAGAAAATAAATTTTGGGTTTTTTTATGCACCTACTTTGTGGTACTTTTTTTGGGCAGTCCTATGAAACTAACATAAGCTTCCCTGGTGGCTCAGATGGTACTCAATCCAATGTAGGAAACCTGGGTTCAATCCCTGGGTCAGGAAGATCCCCTGGAGAAGGGAATGGCAACCCACTCCAGTATTCTTGCCTGGAGAATCCCATGGACAGAGGAGCTTGGCAGGCTACAATCCATGAGGTCACAAAGAGTTGGATACAACTGAGTGACCAAGCACATGCAAGAAACTAACACACATCATAAAAGTGCCTGGATTGCACATTTCAGGCAACGGTATGCAGGAAGACTAAAGATTTGGAAGGCAAGATTTGAACATGGAAATAAACATAAAAAGGTGTTTCGAAAAGACAAATCTCGAATTGGTGCTTATCATGATAATGTATTTTCTGTTCCCACTGAGTACATTAGCTTCCTGAGTGGGGAACCTATACCTTCCATGAAGAGCTGAACTCCATATATATTGGTTAAATGAATTATTTAAAATAAACATTTGGGTAAATAAGCTCTTTATGGAAAACTTTGAGGTAAAACATTTTAACTCATTGAATTTTTACTCTTCTACAGTAAAAATTATCTTCTCATTTTATTTAATTGAAGAGGCAAAGCATGCAGTAAATTAAGTCCAATTTGTATGCAATTGTGCATGCAATGTAGATCTTGACTTAAACTAGGGAGCAAGCTTTGCACAAACTCAAATACTCTTCTATTTGAAGCTAACCATTGTTTGCTTAAATTTTTCAGTATTTTCCTTCCTTTCATTTCAAAGAAAAATATCATAGCATTTCTCTTTCTAATTTAAACCCCACAAAATTTATAACCGATAATCAGAATGTATCCCCTAAGGGCTAATACATTTTGGTGATATTATACTAGTAATGCCTTCAAGCTTTCAAGTTCTGTAGCAAGCCTGTAATTCTATTTTTTTAAAAAATGCATGGCTTTAATCCATATGGTTTTGCTCTATTTAATTATATGTATCATCCCCAAATATTCTGCACTTATAAAAATAGTGCATGGTGTATAGAGGAAGCAATGCACTGTATCGTATTTTGTGAAATCTCATATGCCACGTGTATGGGTCTGGTGTAAGCTAGAGAACATATTTTGTTTAAATTAAGGGTTTGAATTCAATTTTATACCAATTTCTTTAGCTCATTATCCACAATATATTTGTTTACATCCATAGAAATGTTGGGGCTTCCCTGGTGGCTCAGCTGGTAAAGAATCTGCCTGCAATGCAGGAGACCTGGGTTCGATCCCTGGGTTAGGAAGATCCTCTGGAGAAGGGAAAGGCTACCCACTCCAGTATTCTTGCCTGGAGAATGCTATGGGCTGAATAGTCCATGAGGTCACAAAGAGTCAAACATGACTGAGTGACTCTCACTTTCATAGAAATGTTACCTGGTTAAACTACATAATTGAGGCTAATTCAGATACATCTATATCTTCTATCCTCTTGACTTATGCAATTTCATGTTGCAATCATTAAATAATGAAAGAGGGACCCTCTATTTGATAAAATTAATGCTGTTGCCCATGAATGTTAAAAGTGCAAGAAAAAAATGAGCAGAAACCAAGAAGATACCGCAGCACCAATCCCATCTCATTTTCAGTAGAAACAGTTCTTAGGGGGTTTTGTGTTCCCACCACTTCTAAGGCACAGGTGTACTAACTCTTGGTGTACTAACTCTTATTAGCATCGGTTTTTTAAAAATCCCCTTGAATTATTCTTTTTGGTAACCATCTTTCTTAGATACTCCCAGATTTGCCTAACTAGTCCCCATCAGTGGTTTTTAAAGTTGAATGGTAATTACAAAAGAATTCTGGACCCTGATAAGTCCTATTAAACTCATATTATTAATATTAAGGGACAAGGCCCAGGAATTTGTGTTGAAAAAAGTTCCAGGTGGTACAGCTTCAGAAGATCAAAAGTCCTCGGATGGAGAAACAGTATCCTGGACTTTTCAGCTCATTGGTACTCTCAAAATACTTTGCTTACAAAGTTGCTAAATCCCCTTCATTCCTGGTATATAGATATTATGTCCAAATACACCTTGCTATGCTCCTTCCTCCTTCTAAATGTCATGTGATCTGGCTGATTATATCAGGCTAATGGAAGAGAGCTAGAAGGACTCCCCCATTCTGGGATGTATCCTCATCAAGACCTTCTGATAGCTGTGCCAGCCCCACAGAAAGAAGTTGTAAGCTGAACCAGAGACTCCAATGGAGGTCATATCATTCAAAGGGAGCTGGGATCTCATCGTGTTCCTTAAATGCTATATTGTTCATGTCTTCTGTTTGCACAGTAATGAAGAACAACAATGAGTGTCTCTGACATAGCCATTCTTACTGGATAGATCTCAGCTTGAGACCCAGACTTGCCATGTCCCCCTTATGTGCCTGTCTGAGGCAAGGCATGTGAGCCTTCTGAATCTTGCATTTATCAGAAAGAGATACTATTTTATTGGTTCTGGAATTGCTTACACTAAGGAAAGTTATGACCAACCTAGATAGCATATTAAAAAGCAGAGACATTACTTTGCCAACCAAGGTCCGTCTAGTCAAGGCTATGGTTTTTCCCGTGGTCGTGTATGGATGTGAGAGTTGGACTGTGAAGAAAGCTGATTGCCGAAGAATTGATGCTTTTGAACTGTGGTGCTGGAGAAGACTCTTGAGAGTCCCTTGCACTGCAAGGAGATCCAACCAGTCCATTCTAAAGGAGATCGATCCTGGGTGTTCATTGGAAGGACTGATGCTAAAGCTGAAACTCCAATACTTTGGCCATCTCATGCGACAAGTTGACTCACTGGAAAAGACTCTGATGCTGGGAAGGATTGGGGGCGGGAAGAGAAGGGGACGACCGAGAATGAGATGGCTGGATGGCATCACCGACTTGATGGACATGAGGTTGAGTGAACTCCAGGAGTTGGTGATGAACAGGGAGGCCTGGCGTGCTGTGATTCATGGGGTCGCAAAGAGTCGGACACGACTGAGTGACTGAACTGAACTGAACTGAACTGAACAATAGTATATGTAAAGTGTCCAGAAGGACATAGTACTTTCTGTTGTTTAGTCACTAAGTCATGTCCAACTCTTTTGCTACCCCATGGACTGTAGCCCACCAGTCCTCTCTGTCCATGGGATTTCTCAGGGAAGAATATTGGAGTGGGTTGCCATTTCCTTCTCCAGGGATTCTTCCAGACTCAGGGATCAAACCTGTGTCTCCTGCACTGAAGACAGATTCTTTACTGCTGAGCCACTGGGGAAATCCCCATAATACTTAGTATATTGTATATATTGTAGTAAAAAAGTTATTCTAAAAGGCATAATTTCTATAAAAATATTGGCCCCATTTTTTTTATTGTCCCAGGAGTTCATGCAAGCCTTTCACTTCCAACAAAGGCCACGATAGGGGGCTTTGCTCCAAGCTCTCGCTGCAAACCCAAGGCTAAAGGTGAAAGTCTAGATAAGAAAAAAGACAAGGACATTTAAATTAGATGAAGTTCCTGGATTTTTTTCTTCTCTTTGGAACATAAAGTTGGAAAGGAGTCAGAAGCAGATATGTCTCCATTAAAATGATCTTTAAATTGCTAACCAAATGCCTTTGGGTTAATGAACAAAGAATGGAATTAGATGCTAGGGAAAAAAAAGTTTGTTTCTTTTGTCAGATCACCATATTTTAGTTGGTAGTTTTTCATCATCTCAGTTTCTGGGAGTGGGGCAGAGGGTTTGGATTTCCACCTTGTTTGTATTTTCATTCATTTACTTAATTTTCCATTATGAACTGGGCATGAAATGTATACCAAATTCATGCATTAAATATCCCTGGAATAAAGGACATACATTAAATATTCCTGATATAAAGGACATTGCCATTGTACTCAATCATTAATGAGCTCAGGACTGAGTTTCTATCACAAAAGAGCAGTGGGCAAGTTTCAGTATGTTCTATAGCAAATGCCTGAAGGGTTGTACCCTCCTGTAATACGAAGAGAGCAACAGTCAAGTTATCACCTAGCCCTGGAATTAACATGTGAGTACTGTCTATGGGGTCGCACAGAGTCGGACACGACTGAAGCAACTTAGCAGCAGCAGCAGTTTCTATGTCTTAGATGTTACTTCTCTGAGGTAAAGGATAAAATTACAGAATAGGTTTACAGCCTAGAATCCTATTCAAACTTACTTTGGGCTTTTGTAAATGAATGAGACCTTTAGAGTAATTAGATGGACGTTTTATTTCCTCTCTTGTCAAACCTTAGTTAGTCCTCAACCTTGAGACACTTCCATGCATGTAATACTTATTTATAACCACATATTTTCCAAGCATTCTAATACCTATTTGTCTTAATAAAAAATAATGATAATTATATTTTTGAGGAAGGGGCCAAGACATACAATTGTGTCTTCTACATGTCAAAGCAATTTAGGTGGGTTTTTTTTTTTCCTCATAACTCTGCAAATTACAGTACAAGAATATGGACTTTAATTTCATGGGCCAACTAGAGGAAGATGAGCTATAAGGAGAATCTAGAGCAGACAGAGGTCAGCAAGCTGCAGCCTGTAGGCCAAATCGAGCTCACCACTTATTTTTGTAAATAAAGTGTTTGATTGAAACACAATCACATCCATCTGTTTAGGTTCTGTCTACAGTTTGCTTCTGTGCTAAAACTACAGGGCTGAGGCATCGCGACAGACATTTATGGTCCAGAAAATCAACAGTATTTACTTTCTGGTCTTTTACAAACAAGCTTGCCAATTCTTGGTCTAGAATACAACTCTAACAATATCATGAAGGTCGATGTCTGTGGTCTTCCACAAAATTTCACTTGTTGACAATCTCTGGACAGTGGGTGGAGTTTAAACTCAGCCAATTTGGCTACTTTTGTGTTTATAAATATTAGATGTTATCTTAAATTTTTGTTGTCTTCAATGTTGGATACCTACTGGAAGCATATTTAATCCTCTATCACATGATATGATTTCCAAATAAGTTTCTGAAAACAACTATCCTAGTCATCATTTCTCTTCAGAGCTCTCTTTAAATACATTTCCAAATATAGACGAGATGGAAAATAGGTTATGAAAGCAGTACTTTGACAGGAAATCCATTATTGTGCTAGTAAGTGTAAGAGAAAAGAAAAGATGAGAAGGCAATCTACGGAAATTGCCTCTAGATTTGTAGGAGGTCATATATTATGTATATAGAGAGATATATTTGGTCTTCTAAACAATTATTCAATATAAATAATTGCAAACTACATGTTAATCTTTAATGTGTGTTAATCTTTTTAGGTAAATACTTACTTTTAAAGCATAACTTCATACCACAGAAGTTGATAAGATCAAGTTAGCCATGGAACTGCTTATTTGGAATTTGTTTTTCTTACAAAGGGTCAAAGAATACTTAAATTAAAAAAAAAGGCCGATGGGAATTTGCTGTATGACTCAGGGTACTCAAATGTACCAAACTAGAGGTATGGGAAAGGATGAGGGATGGGAGTGAGGTTCACAGGGAAAGGGCATATGTCTACCTATGACTGATTTGTGTTGATGTGTGGCAGAAACCAACACAGTATTGTAAAACAATTTTCCTTTGATTAAAAGTTAAAAAACCTCCCCTCACGCTCTCAATCAGTCTCAAGAACCAGGAGCAACATTTAAAAAAAAATAAACAAAAGAAAAAGAAAGACCAGTAAAACTATCACTTTCTTTGAAAGACATGCATCTGAAGAGTCCTGGTTTAGAAGAATATTGAACAACATTGTCTATTCTTAATACGAAGACACTGAAAGCAAAATAAAAGTAATAAAGAGGCATTAAGACTAAAGCTGCCACATAGAGGTCATCGAGTCATAAAAAAAAGACTTTCACAACATTTCCGACTCCACATCTATATTTTCTTAAAATAGAAGCTGTTCTTTGGGCAATAGAGTCCTTGCACCTGGAACATTGATGCAGAGACCACGTAAGTGACTCAGAACTGAACTGTATAATCATTTACTCATAGAACACACTCCTCTTGAGTTGAGTCCTGTGTCAGGCACTGCCTGAGGCACCAGGGGTTCAGCAAACCTCCTTCAGGAGCCCATCTTCATGGAGCTTCTACTTTACTGGCAAAGGGAGATGAGTTGATCTGCAAGAGCCTGGAGAGTACAGTATTCCAATGGAGTTCAAAACTGTGACTCCCACCCACACATAAAAGGAATGTTTTAGTCAACTTATCAGTTAAGGAGTCAGATGTTATAACCAGATTAAAGAGCCCTTTAAAACTAGCTAGACAGAGACAATCTTAGGATAAAATTGTAGCGTGGATAAAAAACTGGTTCATATTCAACAGGTCTGTAAGCCTGTAGAGTTATCTGCTCCACTTGGCAGAAATTATTTTTATCTTTACAGTGCAAAAAGCTACACCTTAATGTGTAGCTTCATAAAATCTGGAATTTTTAATTAAGAGTGAACAATAAGGTGACCAATGTACATTCCTCTTGTTAAGCTTTGAGTGGCCTTTGCTCCCATAGGGTGTTTTGGCCCAATTTCTAATCTTCAGATATCTTTTCTGAAGCACAGAGGACCGTACCTTAATCAGTTGGGTCAAGACAGGGCAGAAGCAAGTCTGGCCAAATCTGAGCTGAGATGTTGAAGGTAAGTAGGGGAAACACTACATGAGGATGAGCAAACAGGCATTCTTAGAAAGGGGAACTATATGACAACTTTATGTCCTTTTCTGTGCTAGTCTACGTAATCCACCCACAGACTGGTAAATCACAAAACCACTCTGGAAAAAGGTAGAAAATATAGAAGTTTCTTCCTTAGAATACAGTATAAACTTACCAACTTTTGAGAGGTGTAGATTAAGGAATAAACTCCTGGGGTAGAATTACCCAGAACTTGGGGAAAGACCAGAATGCCTCCACCACGCCTAGGGCATGCCCCACTTTGGATCATGAGCCTAGAAGAAGCCCAAGAAAGAGAAAGATGGGGAAAGAGACAAAAAAAATAAATAAATCCTATAGATCATCTATTTATTAACCACATGTGCTGCCTGTCTGAATTAGTTTGTGGTCTCTCACTTACTCTATTTAGAATTCTGTACATCTGGGTGTATTTTTTCTAGTGTTTCCTATCATATCAGTGACAGAATTGCCAACACAGAGGTATCCATAAATTATACTGCAGTCTAGTAGTTTCTAGTGTCTGGAAAGCTTGGAACAAAAGACTCAAATGCAAATGTGAGCTGCTTAATTCAGTGAGTATTTGTGATGTTACCCAGGTGCCAATGACATCTTTCTGACCAGCTCAGAGGCACCAGGGACCAACCCAACATACATTTTTAATGTGCTCAGCTGTGACAGCCTATACACACAGAAGACCTTAAGGCCTTAAAGTCATCCTCTTGGAAACCACTGCACTTTTAGGGACCCAGAAGAAACGCTTTAATTAATCTTCTTTTTCAGGGTAGCTTTTTTTGGTATAAATTATGTACACTGAAAACCTGCCAATTATAGCAAATTAAGGGACTTGGCAAGTGCCTCCCTTGGAGGCAGATGGTAAATAATATCCAGATTCTGACTTGAAATAAAACCAGAGATTAGCTGGTGCAGAATGTAAAAGCAATCCAGATATGAGAAATAAACAAATTTAATGTGAGCTCAAGAAGAGGGTTTTGGTTTAGGATATCTATAGTGATGTGATTAGAACAGATAACTCATTACCATTACACATATTTTCATGAGATGAGCCTGTTCTTAGAGATTCTTTCTGTGATTCTTTCATGAACACTTACTTATTGTGTTAGCATCTACGATGTGATCTAAACACCTAGTTTCTTTACCTGTGCAATGAGCATAAGGCAAGTTGGTGAGAGTCCTGGATGATATCATGATACTCTATGCTTAGCCCAATAACTGGCAGACAGTAAGGGCACAAAAGTTTTAGCTGATTTTGTTAGTGCTGTTACAATATGGCTACCAAAATAAACGACAACTCCCATATACCTTTTGGCCCCAAATAATAGCACTCTAAAGCTTATGTGTGCTGATTCTGCGTCAGAGACTATTCCATCATTTTTATTTTATAGATAAGAAATGGCAGTATCAGAGAGCTGAAGTACCATGCCTTTGTCACACAGGTAGTAAGTGATGGGTCCCGGACTTAATTACCTTTTCATTCAATGATTAAAAGGCACTTGAAACCCAGAGAAATCCTGAAACATTAGGTCTTCCCCTAACATACTAAAAGGACTCTGTTTGTGGTGACTTTCTCAGGATAGTTCAGTTCAGTTCAGTCGTGTACGACTCTTTGCGACTCCACGAATCACAGCACACCAGGCCTCCCTGTCCATCACCAACTCCCGGAGTTCACTCAAACTCATATCCATCAAGTCAGTGATACCATCCAGTGATCTCATTCTCTGTCGTCCCCTTCTCCTGCCGACCCAAATCCTTCCCAACATCAGAGTCTTTTCCAGTGAGTCAACTTGTCACATGAGGTGGCCAAAGTATTGGAGTTTCAGCTTTAGCATCAGTCCTTCCAATGAACACCCAGGATCGATCTCCTTTAGAATGGACTGGTTGGATCTCCTTGCAGTATAAGGGACTCTCAAGAGTCTTCTCCAACACCACATTTCAAAAGCATCGATTCTTCGGTGATCAGCCTTCTTCACAGTCCAACTCTCACATCCATACATGACCATGGGAAAAACCATTGCCTTGACTAGACGGACCTTGGTTGGCAAAGTAATGTCTCTGCTTTTTAATATACTATCAAGGTTGGTCATAACTTTCCTTCCAAGGAGCAAGCGTCTTTTAATTTCATGGCTGCAATCAGCATCTGCATGTTGAGCTTTAAGCCAACCTTTTCACTCTCCTCTTTCACTTTCATCAAGAGGCTTTTTAGTTCCTCTTCACTTTCTGCCATAAGGGTGGTGTCATCTGCATATCTGAGGTTATTGATATTTCTCCCAGCAATCTTGATTCCAGTTTGTGCTTCTTCCAGCCCAGCGTGCCTCATGCTGTACTCTGCATATAGGTTAAATAAGCAGGGTGACAATATATAGCCTTGACGTACTCCTTTTCCTATTTGGAACCAGTCTGTTGTTCCATGTCCAGTTCTGACTGTTGCTTCCTGACCTGCATACAGGTTTCTCAAGAGGCAGGTCAGGTGGTCTGATATTCCCATCTCTTTCAGAATTTTCCAGTTTATTGTGGTCCACACAGTCAAAGGCTTTGGCATAGTCAATGAAGCAGAAATAGATGGTTTTCTGGAACTCTCTTGCTTTCTCCATGATCCAGCGAATGTTGGCAATTTGATCTCTGGTTCCTCTGCCTTTTCTAAAACCTGCTTGAACATCTGGGAGTTCATGGTTCACATATTGCTGAAGCCTGGCTTGGAGAATTTTGACCATGACTTTACTAGTGTGTGAGATGAGTGCAATTGTGTGGTAGTTTGAGCATTCTTTGGCATTGCCTTTCTTTGTGATTGGGATGAAGACTGACCTTTTTCAGGATAAGGTAAGAGTAAAAAAGTTGGTTCTGTGGTCACCTTTTCATTCCTCCAAACTAAGTCAGTTTCTTGTTTGTGTTGCTACAGCAAGGAGGATTCTCAGCTTATGTTATAGTCTAAATACCTGTATTCCCCCCTCCCCAGATTAGTCTGTTGAAATCCTAACTCCCACAGGTGACATTATTAGGGGTTGGGGCCTTTGGAGGTGATTAGATCATGAGGACTCTGCCCTCGTGAATGGGATTAATATCTTTATGAAAGGGACCCCAGGAGCTCCCTTCCCCTTCCACAGGTGAGGTTACAGCAAAACGATAGCTGTATATGGGAAGCAGGCTCTCATCAGACACAGACTCCGCCAGTGCCTTGTTCTTGGACTTCCCAGTCTCCAGAATTGTGAGAAACGCATTTCTATTATTGAGAAGCCACTCAGTTGGAGTCGCAAAGAGTTGGACATGACTGAGCGACTAACACTTTCACTTCACTTTCAGTCTATGGTATTTTGTTCAAGTAGCCTAAATGGGGTAAAACAGTTTATTGGCTTAATAACTAGATTTTTTCATTAATTTACCACAGAAATAATTTAGAACAATTCCAAGGCTCAGTTAACAACCCACACTGTGAAGAAAAGGTATAGGAAGGAGAGGGGATAACAAGGCAGGTACAGCACCAGTTAGCTGAGGTCAATCTGCAGAGCCATCAGGGCAAAGCTCTCAGCATCTGCCTGCCACAGGGCTGCCAGTCCCCGCAACTCTCAGAAAACACCCCCAGTATCAGCCAATCTGAGGATTGAACTGTTTCTGGAGTCTGAAGTCACAGCTAGGACAAATTCGTCATGTAATTCATGTTCGCCTAGGACGCTAAAATTAAGGAATGACTCAATCATCAGGCACCATCACAGCTATTTTCAAGTCTGTAAGTGATGCGCTGGACCAGCACTGATGCAAAAGCTTACCCCAATTAGCTTCTGCAAACGCTTTTCCTGCAACAGGGCTCCGTTTCCTAGGAGGCTTCAATCTAATTACAAGGCTTGATTCTCCCGCAGGGTCTGCCTGGCCGGATGATTTCATTTTACTTTTAGGCTAACCTTTGCCATCAGTGATGTCACCACAGCATTCTTCCTCTTGAAAGGCTCCTAGGAACAAACTAAAAGGTTAATTTGTTTGATATTTGGTTAAAAGGCTTCTCTACTGGAGGGGCCTTGTTTTTCTGTGGGCAGGTAATAGTACAAAGCAGGCATCTTCAGAAAAAGGCAATTTGTACCCAGCCAGCACGAACATAGCTTTCTGCACTAACTACCCAGGAGCCACTCAGATGGAAAATCACTGCTGGGAAAGAAGTCAGTGGATCCTTTCTACAATTCAGATTATTCACTCAAGAAGACTTTGCATATTTCCTACTGTTTTTCCTCTCTAAATTAAAAAAAAAAAAAGACAGGAGTTACAAAGCTCTGGATAAGGTAACCAGTTATGCCATAGGAAAAAAATTGTGTTCAACCATCTTAAACGTTAGAAAAATGAAAGGAAAAAGCTCACATAACTCAAATGTAGCAATCCCATCATTTTATTCCCAAACTTCAAGTATTTTTACTACCTATGGAGATGCTATCTACACCTCCCAGCCCTGTCTTTCATGAGCCTGACCTTAATTTAACCTGTAGACATCTTCAGCTTTTGTCCTTAAGATAAGGACCCAATGCTGAAGCTGAGGGTGAGAACCAAGCCAAGGCCACCAGTTGAGAAATTAAAAATCATGACAATCTAGCATTTTTTTATGAGATACATGATGAAAAATAATTGATTCTATTTTCTTCATTTACTAATATCATTCAAAATAAAGATTCAAATCTTAACAACACTTTGCATTCCTCTTATATCCTAGGGTTTCCCACAACACCTTCCCCACTTTTGAATAACATGGTCTAAATCATTATTTTTGCTTAATTAAATAAAGCTTCATCTCCTCTCTATCTACAACATTTCAATTTCTATTATTTCACAGAAGAATGAAAAAACCTTTACAACATAATGAGAGAGTTTGAAGCATGTTATGAAATCAGCATACAAAAGCAGCAAATGAAAAAGTATAGGTCTTTTACAACAAAGAATAGCATGGTCCATGATCAAATTTGGTAAAACAATAAACCATATGGACAGACTGCACACAGATTTACACAATACACTCTGAATACAAGAATATAGCTCACATTAAATTAGAAAGCTGTAACTCAGGATAAGTGAAAATGAAATCACTCTATTCAACAGGTAATTAATATGTAAGACTTGTCTAAATGGTAGTTTTGGTTGAAATTTTTAAAATGAATCTATCATTAGATAAGTTTGGGAATAATAAACTAAAAGTTGATTGCTTATAGTTTGAATAAAGATGAAAGATAACACAGTAATGTGTGGGTGCTAAGTCACAAAGTAAAGTTAGGTCATGTTTCCATTTTCCATTCTTCCTTTTCAAATGAACAAACTTTTTAAAAAGAAATAAAAATAAAGACGCATAGCTGAAAGTAATAAGTGTTAATAAGTAAAGAAACTAAAATGAAGCAACAAATTCTAGAATAGAGCAATGCAGTGTGGGTGACATAATTGGATTTTAAACCTTCACCAATATTCTGGAAACAATACTCAGTCAGTAACATACTGATGATTTTCAATAACCCTGCCAAACTTTGGAGAAGCAAATTAAATTTTTTCTTCTTCTAACTGACAAGTAGTGGAAATTGTTCCTATGAGATATGGTCAAAAGGAGGAAATGTAAAACATGAGAATAGTTAAGTTTTCAGAGTTTACACAAAAGGGGGATAATCTGAATTGAGATGAAATAAAAGCCCTATTGCTTAGAGAAAATTCATGATTTAATTATTAAGCACAACCTCAGCTTAAACTAATTTTCATCATGCTCTCAAATTGTAGCTCCAAGGAAAAGCCACACACACCCACAAAGCTATCAGCCATGATAGCAAAGGAGTAAAGTTTGCATTTGACCACTAAAATCAGCAAACCAGATAATCTGCACCAAATAGTTTACATTAAGTATAAGGGAGACTAAAAGAACGCTTATACCAACAATTCAAAGACACTACTCGGGGAGAGAGGAGACTGATCAATAAGTAATGAATAAAAAACAGAGGAAAAAATGCCAAAGTTTAAAAAAAAATACAATGGGTATGAAGGAAAGCACAGCAAAACAAAAGAATTTTTTTCCATAAATACATTGCACTATGGGAATGTAATAAGATCATTTTAATTAAAAAAAAAAAAAAAAGGAAAAGCCCTAAAAAGAAACCATCCAGGAATAAATAAAATCAATGTTCAGAGTGACATTATAAAACACAATAGTCAATTCTAAACAAGAAGAAATGAAACAGGCAAGGCTAAAAATAAAAATTGCTACTCAATAGTTTTTATAGTAATTTTTAATAGTTGTTATAATCACAATAAATACAGATAATGCATATATATACACATATATATATAAAGATGGAGAGGGGAAGAAAGAAAGGGATAAAGAAGGATGAAACAAAGGAAGAAAGGAAAGAGGAAGAAGAGAGGAAGGTAGAAAGGGAGGAAGCGGAAAGGAAGGAAGGAAGACATTAAGGACATTTAAAGATGTGCTTACATAAGACAGTTGGCTTCTTTGAAGAATAAAAGCTCAACCGTAAAACCAGAAATATATTAAGGGATACAAAACAAAATTTCCCTAAGATAATGGGGTAAAAACATGTAAGTATAAAGAGGATGTTCTCTAATCCAGGCAAAAGTAATTCAGAACAATCAAAGCTAAAACATAACCTGGTTCACTATTGAATTTCAAAGATGAAAGATTTCTCCAGGCTACCTCCAGATAACCCAAGTCACACACCAGAAGATAAAATTAGGACTCCCCGATTTTCCACAGCATCATTTAAGCCTGAAAGATTAGCAGGAAATGTCTACTAGGTTCTGTAGAGAATGTACTACATGAATTGCATATCCAGTCAAGTTTCAGGTACAATGATAATAAAAAGGCTTTTCAGAACCATGCAGGAACTCAGAAAATACAGTATCTGAATGACTAATGTTTAGGGCCTACAATAAGCCATGGTGTGCTGTGCACTTTTGTCATGTTTAAATAGGAGAGTATTTTAAGAGATTGAGGTTGAGTTTGAGTATCAGAGATAAGTTGATTGTCCTAATGAAGATGGATAAAATGAAGGCTCACTCCGGGAGTTGGTGATGGACAGGGAGGCCTGGCGTGCTGTGATTCATGGGGTCGCAAAGAGTCGGACATGACTGAGCAATTGAACTGAACTGAACTGAAGCTGGTGGCAATACAAAAGGAAGAGAAGAGACACATTTATGTGTATAACTGCAAAGTTTGCAAACAATACTAGCTAAATTGGTATTTTCTTGAATGCACACATCTCTCAGCTTCACAGAAGATTTAGCTATCCCAGTCTGTTCAGTAACACTTTATATTTGTATACATCCTATTCTCATTTTTGTCGCTTTCTAAAGCTTGTTTTGTTTGCTAAAAATATTTGCAAGTCAAATTATAACACTTTTTCCTTCCAGAGATTTAAAAATTTATGCAACTTTTAGAATTGGTAATGTAATTTATACAAAATAATTGGAATATCCATTATAACTTGTGAAAATTGATAAAAAGTTTGAGTATTATTCCATTTCTATTCATGCTTCAGCGTTTAAACTGCCATATTTTAGAATAAAAATGCTGGTACCTTTATTGCCTTATTATTGTATTTCTGATGTAATGCTATACTAACCAGGACCCTGAGGAATTAACCTACTTTTGTGTAGGGCAAATAGGTACATTAACAGTCTCTGTAGAAAAATTCACTTTTATAAGAGTCTACAGATTAAGTGTTTATATACCAACAGAGGTCTTGACTGATGCATTCAGGATCCTATACAACCTAATTTCATCCACGGCTGCCTATTTGCAGTAAGGCTACTTTAGTGCCCTGACCCTAGAATGCAGAATTTAGCCCTCTCACTGATTTCTATGAAGGATTTATTCATACCAACTGTTAGAGGACATTGCAGTCTTGAGGGAAGATCTGGGTGTTCATGGAATGGTCGGTCACAAGCATGCCCATCTCTTATCACCTTTTTGCCACTCTCCTCTTTCTTTCTCCTTTTCCAGAAATTCCCAGTCTTCACCTTCTGCTTTAGCAAAGAGTAACTCCCTTGGAACATTGAAGCACAATTGCTAGTCCAGCCTAGGTGTGATGATTGTTAATTAAGGCATATGCTTACAAAGGCAGAGTCTCCCAAAGAAGAATTCTCAGGGCATAGGCAATGAGAAATGGTGAGAAACTCACCTATGGTCAATACTCAATACATTCTTTAGGAATGCATTTAGCAAATATCAACTGAATCTCACTTGCACACACAGCCAATTACTGTAAATTCAGGAAAGTCCTCTCTTTAGGGAGTTTTATTTTCCCATTTTCCTGCTTTTTTGCTCTAACCACATACTTGGAGTCCAGGCATCGTATGTGTGTGTCTATGTGTTTATGAAAGAGACAGAGTCCATAAGTGTGTGCTATATATTTAGTTTCCCAAGTGAGCCTGCTGGGCGACCAAGGTTGAAAACCACCCCACTTGAATCATCTATCTGGACTCTCTCTTCACCCTTACTCAGCCCTCACTATAGTGTGGTTCATGGGTGATAGTGTGATTTATTTGGGTTGGGTAAGAGCAGAAGTTTAAGAACACACTGGTACAGTTGCTTCCTTTCTCTGTTTCTTTGATTTCTTTTCTATGAAACTACACCTTCTTTTTCCACATGGTGGGCACACTTGGTTCAGAGCCCATCTAGTTCGCTAACAATGGATCTTGGAAACTAGTGTGCCTCTCTGTCCCAAATTTGGTGGAAATACGAGGCAGCAAACCTCCCTCTGTCAGGTCATATCAAGATCTGACTTGGAGAAAATGATAGGAAGCCTTGTGTGGCTATATATTGATGCCATTTTTCAATTCAGCATTGACAGTAATGAACCTAGTAATTTATCTCTATCTGTCCAGCATCTTTGTCACCTTTCAAAAATTGCTTCCTAAGACACAGGAGAAATATGTCTTATTTTTACTCCATAAAAACATCAACAATCTCTAACTCTTATAACAATTAAGTTCGAGAAAAGAAAAAAAGACACAAAAATTTACTTAAATGATTTTCATATTAGCATAATAAGTCCTTGATGTTGATTAAGATCTCTTTTCCCTTTTTCCTCTCTCCTTCCTTCCCTGTCTCTCTCCTTCCTTTCTTTTCCCTGTCTTTCTTTTAATTTCCAGGTTATGCAGGGGTGCATAGGTTAAATAGAACCCAGTGCAATTAGCTGACTAGACCCTGGTTCTGCCACCCTAATCCCACAGAGACTGTCTGGGGACACTTCTGTGACATCTGTCCTGGGCCAGCCATTCATGAGGCTGGTAGAAGAGAGAAAGGCTTCCCTTGAAAACCATCCTTCGGCTTCTCATTTACAACTGTTCCAACAAGTATCAGGCCATGCATATATTAAGAGCTATATTTTCCCACACTCATCTCCCCAATTAGGACTCTGTTAACATTCATTAGCTTGTGTGTTCTGTGGTAAGAGACTTCTCAAGTGTATGATTTGTTTTATCTAACTGACCGGTGACCTCATTGAGGACAGAGAAAAGCAATCTCTTCTCATACTCTTTGATGTCTTGCTCTGCTTCCGTACTCTTTACATACTGTTCTGACTACAGATCTTCAATAAAACTTGCCATCTGATTGATAAACCATGCTAAAATGAGCTTATATTCTAAAACAGAAGATACTAATGCAGACATTGACATTTACAGAGAAGGCAAAATGATGCATGTTGAAAATAATTTTCAGGAAGCTCGAAGCTAAATTTGCTGCTCTGTTTCAGGAGCTATCTTTAGCCTATAAATTCTGGTGTAACTCTCTTGACCTAGCATAGCCCATAATCACATTAATCTGTCCTTGCTTGAATAGTTTTGGCATATCTGTGTCTTTTATTCCAAGCTGCACCTCAAATGTTTTTGGAGGAAAGAGGGGTTATAAATAGCAAGTGTAGCTTATCTCTAGCAAAATAGATTGAGTTAAAAAAATAATAACTGCATTATTCTCATGTAATGAATAGGGGACAACACTATTGTATCCTATTTTTTTATTGCAGGAAAAAAAAATGAATGAAGATAAAAGGTAGCTCTGTGGTTCAAATCTATTTTAAGGAAACAGAGATGAGCAGCTTGATCACATGAACTTAGAAAGGGCAAAACATCAAGGTCACCATCTTAGCTTCATGTGAAAATGATTGCATAATTTTTAGCAAGTGGCCCACAGCAGGATCTGTGTTCACTGACTCATCCAAGAGGTGGCCTTCCCATTAGCTACTCAACTATTAAACTGAGACATTCATCTAATTCTGACTCACATTGTTAAATGCCACACTCTGAATCACCAATCCTACTACATAAAGCACCTGGATCAAATGTCTCCATGAAACACTTATCCATGCTGAAAATCTCCTCTTAAGCCTTGGAGACAGTGGAACTATGGTTATAGCTAGTTGCCTTGGAAGTCACAGATGAGTTTAAGTTCACTGGTTCTCTGAAAGCAAGATAAAACCCAAGCTGTCAATGGTTTTTATTTCTGTACAGTGCTTTATGATCCCACTTATACCTTTATTGTATGCAATAAAAATTCTCATTGATAATCCTATTTCTAATAATTCTGGCTTTTAAAAGTCTTTCTCTTTTAGTGGATATTGTTTTCCTACTTATTTTATTTTCCAAAGGGACATTTCAAATGGAAAAAATGCTACAGGGCTTCCAAATGAAATTCATTCTCTAACTGTCCAGATGTTCATTTCAATGCATGCATCATATAAATCTCAGCTGATGAGAATGGTAATGGTCCAGCTCAGTCTGTCTTAGTTGGTGAACTCTAAAACAAGAAAAATAAGAAATGTGCTCTTTTGGAAGCTATGTGAGTTTTAACGACTCAAGAAAAGAAAACACTTTTTTTGTATTTTAATATTTGGATTTTGCGGACAATAAAATTAAGTTCCAACAGTGGTCTTCTCATTATATAATAGACAAATATCATCTGTTTCAAGAGGAAGTCCAAAAGTTTCCTTTGTAATGAGGCTATGTCTGTAAAAAGAGAAATAAAAACCCAAAGCCACCCCAAAATAAATTCTGAAATATAACCATCTTTTGCTTTTCTTTCCCGAGGGCTTTGGTGGCAAAAGATGAGATAGTTAGGTAGCTTCACTGACTCAATGGACGTAAATTTGAGTAAACTCCTGGAGATAGTGAAGGACAGGGAAGCCTAGGGTACTGCAGTACGTAGCAACTGAACAAAAGCTGTATCCTTTCATTGTTCCTCGTACACCTCAAGGATGGGCATATGCGATAATCTTCCATTTTTACACCTCTGAGGATTTAAATGCAATTATGTAAATGCCTCGTTTGATTTTTGATGTCCTGGAGAAGGTAATGGCGACCCATCCCAGCATTCTTGCCTGGAGAATCCATGGACAGAGGAGTCTGGCAGATTCAAGTCTATACCGTCACAAAGAGTGGAATACAACTGAGGCAACTTAGCACGCATGCATGCACGTCCTTTGAGAGACTGGAAGAAACCTTCAAACAAGGCCGATATGAGGAACACACAGCATCCCTGCTGCTGTGTTATCGATAAAACCATTGCCTTGGATTAACAAAAAATCTTTAGAACTGATTCTAGAAGGGGCAAGTGCCCTTGATGCTACATGATTCAGTGCAGTTTTCACTCCACTCTGGGGAGAAAGACACAGTGGCATTTACCTGCTAACACCTCCAGCGAGACAACCTGGAAACACTAGAGTTTCCTTAGAGCATCTGAGGTCCTGGGCCATCAGAACTGTGTGTTGTCCACAGAGGTGTGGTTCTGCATTGCTGATCTTTCACCTGGGCCTTTCCTCCAAAATACAGCATTTCCCATAGATGTGCTTAAGTGATGAGGTTCTTAACCTTGTTTATGTGTCTGCCTAAATCATTTACACAGAAACAGTTTAACACCTTCTCTAACTCACAAAGCCCAGAACTGCAATGTTAACATTATATCCTAAAGAGAATATTTTCAGGGAGCCCATCTACTTTAGTTCATGCAGGCTATCATAACAAGATATCACAGACCGGGTCATTTATAAACAGTAGAAATGTATTTCTTACAGTTCAGGAGTCTGGAAGTCTGAGATCAGGGTGTCAGCTTGGTTGTCTGAAGGCCCTTTCCCAGGACAAGACTCCTCTTGGTACCCTCACATGGCAGAAAGGGCTGGGGAGCTCCATGTGGCCTCTTTTAAAAGGGCACAATATAAGGTACATGAGGGTTCCACCATCATGGCCTACACACCTCCCAAAGGCCCCACCTTCTAATACCAGTACCTTGCAGATTAGAGTGCTTCCCAGGTGATGCTAGTGGTAAAGAATTCGCCTGCAATGCAGGAGCCACAGGAGATGTGGGTTTGATCCCTGGGTCGGGAAGATCCCCCAAAGGAGGGCGTGGCAACCCACTCCAGTATTCCTGCCTGGAAAATCCCATGGACAGAGGAGACTGGCAGGCTACTGTCCACAGGCTCCAAAGCTTTGGACACGACTAAAGCGATTTAGCATGCACACATGCAGAATAGAATGTCAGCATACAAATTTGGGAAGGATCTAAACAATCACACCACTGCTTTAACATATCATCAATAACAAGCACTAGTTCCTACATTGTACTAGACACTAAACTTAGCCATCATTTGCAGTACTATAGAAACATCAACACACCTCTAAGAAAAAATGTGATTATCTACGGATAGCCTTCATTCACTGTATATGTGTCTTTGGCTATGCAAACTTAGTTTTCTATGGACATATTCTTAAGGCATTTTATTTATACTGCATATCTCCTCCCCAAAGACTAGATTATAAACCACCCAAGTGCTAATATTGGGTCAAGAATCTATTTACAGCCTTTCTACAGTTCTTTATATAGTGCCATGGACAACTTAAAATGTTAGTGACAAACGGCTAAGGCAATAGAACTGGAAACAGAAGATTTTTTTTTAAAGAAGTGCTAGTAACTTTCTTGGCTAAAGGAGAAGCAACAAATCCAGTATTTATAATAATAAAGATTATTTACCATAAAGTGCATTTATTATCATACTATAACTTGGTTTCATTCAAGGAATTAGCCAAGTGAAAAAGACTTTATGGTTTCATATACTGCCAAATTAGCACTGTCATTTAAAATTTTATATAAGAAGAGCTTGAAAAATTTCCTGAAACCACTGAAATACCTTTAAAGGACAGAGTTAGTAATTTATCTTGTGGCATTAAAATTAAGTGTGTGGTTACAATCTGGCACAATGATATTTCCTGGATTAGTCTCTAAGCCTTTGGAACCATTTCAAAGCGGACTGTCCAAAGTAAAGGAGATGGACTGGAAGTCTTCTTTGGCCTAGTGATTATGGAACTCATAAATACAGCATAAAGATCGTGGTCTTGGCATTTTTTTTCTTGAAGCATTACAGCACATCTTGGAATTCCAGAATCTTCTCTCACAGATTTACAGTCCAGTGATCACTACCTTTGCTCTTAACTCAAACACCATTTGGTCTGCAGATACTGGCCACCTCTGAGAACACTCTCTGCTGGAATAAGCATCTTCTAGACCCCTTCCCTTCCCATGCTCCTCCCCAACCCCCTCTCCTCCACTCTCCACCTGATTCAATTAAAGGTTTTGAGTGACTTTGGCATTTTCATTTTAACACCTTCC
The DNA here is from genome assembly GCF_049115385.1 of Moschus berezovskii. Classification (NCBI taxonomy): domain Eukaryota; kingdom Metazoa; phylum Chordata; class Mammalia; order Artiodactyla; family Moschidae; genus Moschus; species Moschus berezovskii. The sequence continues at coordinate 84,903,985 of NC_142469.1, read as the reverse complement.
TCTACATGTCCAATGCTTGATATATTTTCAGTGTTTTTAAATCTCCACGTTTACTTGTTTCTCACATACTCATCTCATTAACACTTTCTCCTGGCAACTCTCCATTTATATATGTACTATTTAAGCGTGAGGCGCTATTATTCATTTCAAACTTCTTTTTTTTTTATGGAGTGATAAAACCTGTCCCCAAATATTTGGGCTTATTCATGAACTTGGTGGACATCTTTATCTTCCCACATGAATAATAGCTTTGTATTTTCAAGGTAATGTCCTGTTTATTACAGAAAATACTGCTGGAGTACAAGCAATCTCACCACAAGTAAGTTAACCACTCAGTGTGCTTCTGGAAACATTTCTGGACAGAAGATTTTTGTCTCTCCTCCCTGAGCTAACCAAGTTGATATCCTCCCTGGTCCAGAGGTCAGTGCACATAACTCCAGGGGCGAAGCTGGGTCTATTTGCAATCTGGCTCTGTAAATATTTAATAAAGAGTTTGAGAGGAGGCTGACTAGAGATCCATCTGTTAAGCTGCTGGAGACATACCAGACACCGTGAATTAACTACAGAATAGGTCCATTATATTTTCAGGGTTCGATAGAGGGCCAAAGATATGCAGCTGATCCCACATTCTGAGTAGACCAACACTGCAGTAGGAATGGAGCAGTCAAAATGGATGAATATAAACTCTCCCACCAAATGAAGTGAATTCCTTGTGAAAAGCAGTTAACAATTCTCTGGCCAGTTTAAAACAACACAAGGAGCTCTGATGTTTCAAAATCTCTACTTCCAAGCTAAGCTAAATTTCTCACTGTCCGATTTCGTTTGCCAGTAGCTCCTGAAGATTGTCATCCCTCAACACATGAAAATCATGACAAAAGAGGGGCAGCAAACAGAAGTTATTCATGTTGCTGAATAATTTTAAAAATCAAACACCCACAAATCAGACCACTGGGGTGATTTCTGTCATGCTATGAAAGATGCTTGTTTGTCTTTCGAAAAATTAAGAATCTTAGGATTTCTAATGCATCGTTACTAACTCGTAAAAGGTTAACCTCCTTTATGTCAACATCCTTTACAGAAAACAGGGCTATATTAAGAAGGTAGGTGAAGAGTAGAATATACTGATGCCGTGTTATATCTCTTTTAATTTTATATCCTGTTTTCCTTTAAAGGGATAATTTAAAATAGAAAGAAATGGGCTCAGATCTTACACTCACACTTTTTTCCCCTTGCATTCTAACTTCTCTCCCTTCCCCCACACTCAAATGTTGAGAAAGAAAAGCACATTGGTGAGAAGCAGCAATAGGTTCCTAGCTCTGCCCAAGCACCTTACTTTATTGCTTTCTTTTTTTTAGGAGCCTTGCCCTCCAGATGCAAAAAGGAGTTACATCTATTAGAAGAATCTCTCAAGGCAATTGAGTTGGAGGTGGAAGGGAAGAGACAAAAAAAGTGCTTGACATTGAGAAAATAAGGAAATGATGTCAGTCTCTCAATTGCATTCAGACTCACATGCAATGAAAGAGGAAATGAACTTGTTTCTTTCCACTCCCACTCCCAACTTAATACATGTGCATGCACTTCCACATACACATGTATAGCAAATGTGCACACACATACAGCGTCACAGTGGCCTGAACACACAACACCTCCCACAGTGTTTATCAGGTCAGATAAGAAACCTGTTTATCTCAGACAGACCATATCTATATAGTCTATATGTATAGATATAACTCAAACAGATTATACATGTGTATATATGTATATCTGTGAATATATATATATATATTTATATATGTAAAACCTTATTTCAGATAAGGAGATCTATGATCCCGGAGTGCCATCCCTGTCCTGTGCTGCACTGGCATAAGCTTAACCAAAGCACCAGCAGTAAGCAAACTATTCGCGTTGTGTCCTTGCATAAAACACAGTTTTCATGCTACTTTATGGTCAAAAGCTAAGACAATGAGCAAGTAAAGGAATTTCGATCCTTCATGAAAATTTGTCTATGGAGCCCCTGAATTATATTGCATATTTAAATACACCTATTTTAAGAGCAAATGTTCTACATTATAGGTGGGAACAGGTTTCCATCATTAAAGAACGATCACAGTTTCACTTTTTTTGTGCTTCCAAAAGATAACCACAAAACCCTTTTCAATATAGGATTTTAGAAAGCAAAGCTCACGGATAGGTACAGATCATACAATCCAAGGAACATCTGATTCAAAAATACAACCCGATTGACAAGGCATTAGAGCATTCAAAAAAATGTACAATTTAGCAGGATATCATTTTCAAGCTCTTTGCTATTTGTAAAGAAACATCTAAGAAATGATGCTTTTATTAAAATTTTCCAAATCCAAATTCTATTAATGCTCAAGTTAGGAAGTAGGTTAGTTCATTAACATATTCCCCTCATATGTAAGATTATTCTACAAAAGTTATTGTAATGTGTAAGGGAATAACACAAAACAGTCATTTATGCAACTGGACCTGCCTCTGTTCTTTGCATTAGGAAGTGTGAAAATGTGATTAAGCTTTTGAATTTCTCTTTTTAATCAGGTGAAAGTGAAGTGAAAGTCACTCAGTTGAGTCCGACACTTTGCAACCCCTTGGACTATACACTCCATGGAATTCTCTAGGCCAGAATACTAGTGTGGATAGCCATTCCCTTCTCCAGGGGATCTTCTCAACCCAGGGATTGAACCCAGGTCTCCCACATTGCAGGCGAATTCTTTACCAGCTGAGCCACCAGGGAAGCCCTTTCTCATCAAAGGGAGAAAAATTAACTGCCTTTCCTTATCAGGTTTCTGGATATAAGAAGTTACCAACTGAACAGCCATCCATTCCACTAATAAATGTCCACACTAGATGAGCAACACAGCAAACCAATACTACCTCTCCAAGAAGCCAGGCAGGAGACCGCATGCTTTTATGAACATCTGCGGTTGGCCTTGCCACCAGCTCTAGACCAGGTTGCTTTCTCATCAGGGCCTCTGACCAAGAGAGTTAAGATCACAAAAGTTTAATGTATTAGAGCTGAAAGTGGCCACAGAGGTCATTTAGTCCAACATTCTCACCTCAGGGATGAGGAAATGAGATCTACCCATCAAATGACATGCCCCAGGCAGTAAATTTCTATCCAAGTTTAGCCTGAAACTCGTGTTTCCAGACAACCAGTTCTCCGAATCTCACCACGCAAAGCATACCACTCATACTAGAAGCACTGGGGACGCATTAGAAATGAAGCCTCTGGGACTTCCCTGGCAGTCCAATGGTTAAGACTCCAAGCTTCCAATGCTGACTGTGAGGGTTCGATCTCTGGTCAGGGAACCAAGATCCCACATGCCACAAGGCACAGCCAAAAGAAAAAAAGAGAGAGAGAGAAAGAGAGGAAAAAAGAGGGGGGGGTTGGGAAACAGACTCTTATGACTTGCCCCAATCCTACTGTATTAATTGCAATTCTCCAAGTAAACAGAAACAATAAGGGATATGTATGTGTGTGTGTGTTTGTGTGTGTGTGTTCATACAGACAGAGAGGTTCACAAAATTGGCTCGTGAGATTGTGGGAACCAACAAACCTAAAATCCATATGGCCACTGGGTTAGAAACTTAGACAAAATTTCTTTCTGTTGCAATCTTGAGACAGAATTCCTTTCTTCTTTGGAAGTCTCACTTCCTGTTCTTAAGTGGTCCCGTTATTGGATGAGGTCCACCCACATTATTGATAGTAAGCCACTTAAAGTCACCCAAGTGTAGATGCTAATCAAATCTACAAAATACCTTCACAGCAACATTTAGACTAAACAGCTGGGCACCATAGCCTAGACAGGCTGGCAGATAAAGTGTACCCATCATACTTAAGCTGAATCAGAATCTGCATTTTAACATGATCCCTGGGTGATACATATGCACATTAAAGTTTGAGAAGCTCTGATTTAACTCTATGTAAATTTTGGAGATATCACAGCCCAAATTCTGTAACACAGAGAGACCCAATAGAACAGTCTATGAAGTAAGTTAGAAGTTTATTTCTCTCCCAATGAAAAGTTTGAGTGTTTAAGGACAAGGAAAGAGATTTGACAGCCAGCAACCCAAGTCTCTTCTAACTTGTGGCTCTTCCATATTCAACACATAGTTTTCAAAGCATAGTCCAAGATACTTCTTTCCACCCTGGCCATCGTACCTTTGTTCTTATTAGCAGGAAGAGAGAAAAGGACAATGTACAGAACACTCTTTTCCTCTAAGGATAAGACCCCGAAGTTACAGTCAACATTGATGTTCAAATCTTGTGGTCCAGAACTTGATCATAATAGCAATAATATTGTAGTTGTGGCCACAACTAGCTACAGTGGAGGCAGAAGAATATAGAATTTTTACAGATTTGTCATTAATTCAAGACAAAATCAGTATGATTCATCAGAGTTCTGGAACTAAGCAAAGGAGGGAAGAATAGTTATTAAACAACAGCTAACCATTTCTGCCACTTACTGTTCTGCACCTGCAAACACGTTTGGGACTGCAAATGAAAAGGAGAGGGAAGGAGGAGAGAGGGAGCATCTTTTCTGCTTTTTTTTGTTATAGGGAGAATTGAACCCGATGTAACACTGGATGATGAGGAAATAAAGAGTGATGCCAGTTTCTACGGTCCTTGCATTGATTGACTACTTCCTCGACTTGGAGTTGCTCTTGACCATCGCAGCCAGAAGGTAAGTGTCCCTTGTCCCAAGGAAGTAGCAGTGGTAGAATAAGGAGAATTCTACACTCTGGCTCTTTTTCTGCTTCATCACTTCCATCCCTTCCCTGCCACATAGGGGTGACTCACTTCTCCCTGTTTTCAAGGCCAAGAAGGGGCATAAAAAAGGAAACAGCTCTAGTCAAAGTTTCTTCTTTTCTTTTTCAATCCTAGTAACTCTCATGTTCCTTGGCTGGGGAGAAAAGAATGTAGAGCCACTTTCAACGTTCATGTTGACCACAGAACTCTTTATTATTTCCTTTCAAGAGGCATGAGGTTGTGTCTTTGGGGGTAACTGAAAAGTATTCAGAGGTATGGTTAGGGATAGTTTTATATAGGAGGGTTATGCTTGCGTAAGTATATTTTCATTTACTTGATGAGAACAGCGTTACACAAAAAAATTATTTAATAGCAGAACAAAAAATTGTAAAAATATATCATCTCTGTGCTACTACCTCCCTCAATATCCTACGTACATAAAGTCCCTTGAGAGACCAAGAAGGCATATTGTGCAGAATTGGCTGTAACCAAGGTAACAAAATATTGTTTCTTTGTATCAGCTTTTAAGACCAAAAAAATCACTGTTATACTGAATGTTTTTTTGTAATAATGTTTATGATGTTTACCTTCCTTTTCAAGATCTAGGTTACGTCAGGTTGTTTGTTCTCTTCCAGGTACTAACTATAGCATTAAACAGATAGGTAATTAGAAGCACTTGGATTATAGGTCAAATCAAATTATGCGGTGGCTGTAAATAAAACTATACCTCTGACAAGATTATACTTACTTTCATGTTTCTATGAAAAAGTATTTATTAATTAATGTAACTGAATATCAGTTAACTAATACCGATGAATTGATTATATGGTCCACAAGCATATATGCATACAAAAAGAGTGATATACATAGTTATAAGACACTGCAAATAACTTGAAAGCTTATCATTGTTTATAAAACTATTTGACACCTTTCTTGCCATTGAGTCATTAATAATATGAAAATAGAGTAAGACAAACCTTCCTGAATCTTTTGTACACTGTGTCAGTCTTTATTTTTTGGGGTTCCAAAATCACAGCAGATGGTGATTGCAGCCATGAAATTAAAAGACACTTATTCCTTGGAAGGAAATTTATGACCAACCTAGATAGCATATTAAAAAGCAGAGATACTACTTTGCCAACAAAGGTCCATCTAGTCAAGGCTATGGTTTTTCCAGTGGTCATATGTGGATGTGAGAGTTGGACTGTGAAGAAAGCTGATAGCCGAAGAATTGATGCTTTTGAACTGTGGTGTTGGAGAAGACTCTTGAGAGTCCCTTGGACTGCAAGGAGGTCCAACCAGTCCATCCTAAAGGAGCTCAGTCCTGGGTGTTCATTGGAAGGACTGATGCTAAAGCTGAAGCTCCAATACTTTGGCCACCTCATGCGAAGAGTTGACTCACTGGAAAAGACACTGATGCTGGGAGGGGTTGGGGGCAGGAGGAGAAGGGGATGACAGAAAGTGAGATGGCTGGATGGCATCACCGACTCGATGGACATGAGTTTGAGTGAACTCCGGGAGTTGGTGATGGACAGGGAGGCCTGGCGTGCTGTGATTCATGGGATCGCAAAGAGTCGGACACGACTGAGCAACTGAAATGAACTGAACTGAACTAAAGAGTACTATGCCTCCCAATGAAGGTACACACACTTCTTAATATATTAAGTGTTCTTTTCCCTTATATGAAAGTTTCACTTAGATGTTCAAAACTGCTTTATAAACAACATTTTTGATGTTCATGACAGCAGAGCTCAGAGCATCTGGAATTCTGTGACATCATGTCCTCCCAAGAAATTTTATCTTCAATGTTTCAGTTTGATAGGAATCTCTGACCAACAGGACAGCTGGTACAGTTCTCATAACTGCATGTATCCCATGTTACCTTTTAAAAATATTGTTACTTTGTGGAAACTTGACTCTGTAAGGCATAGTGAGTATTCTGCAAAATATATGTGTGTGTGTGTGTGTGTGTGTGTGTCTGTGTCTGTGTTTGTGTGTTTAATCAGTAGGGCTTACAGTTTATCACAACAGGAAATCACAAATGTCTATTGTCAATATCACTAATGTAATAATTGTTTTACTTTCATTAGTCTAAACAAAGACCATTTTTTACCTGGAAATTAATAGTTATAAAATTTTTTGTCTACTAGCTAAAATTTGGGGAAAATATGCAAAAATACCAAAGAGGTGCTAGCTATGGAATCTCAGGCCAATAAAAGTAACTTTTCTTCTATACTTCAAAAGAAACCAACATTTTCTTACAGTTTGAGAGGAAGGAAAATCTAAGCTGTTATCATGGTGCTCCCAGTTTACTCTGGGAGCATGTCTTACTCAATCTGCTTCTCTTATGTATTTTCTTATATTAGGGAGAAATTGCTGCTCTAAGGATCTGAATTTCTATTCCCTGGGACTGTGTTTCCCATATGCCTCTGTTTAACGAGAATAATTTCCAGTCCCAGTCAGGAAATGAAAGCACAGGGCAGTGTAATGAGCATGTGATTGAATTTTTCCAATAGTATAGACTTATTAGCTCTAAAAATTTGCAGATTTACATTAACTTTTTTCTACCTCATGATATTTGCCCTGTAGCTCATGAATTAGATTTTTTATCCAACTTCACAGATGTCATTTGGTTTCAGACTTAGGCATTTTCTAGAGATTCACCTTAGAAGCTACAATTACATTCTTAAAGCAGGAATTTTCACTCTGCTTTTTTCTTCAAGATAATTTTAAGAAGATATTCAGTCATAATACAACTTAATCCATATTCTCAACTATTTAGAAGAAAACATTGATTAACAATGTTGAATAAACCTGTCTGAAAACAGCACTGCATAGAACACAGCTCAATGGTCTCTTAAAAACATTAAGTTTTATCAAATACGTTCTAGTTTTGGCCATTACTATAATCGATGGTTATTGATTTTCATATTGATGTTAAGGAAGAAGAAAAATTGCATGATTTTTACTTATAAAACCAAACTACATCTAGCTCTGAGTCCTACCAGCATGTATAGTAAAAAACCAATCATATTTGGGAGGTGGGTGCTCCTATATAAGTCTCTCCACTTGAACCATCATGATCTAGTGCTGTGCTGGCAACTCCACCACTCCCAGCCTCTGCCCTTCACATAACCATCTTGACTCTGGGACAGTTGCCCAGGTCTCAAAGCAGTGCCTTTGCTGACGATACCATGCCTCCATCCACCTCTGGGTCCCACAGCAAGCTGGCATCTCCTACGTACTTACCATCCTCTTCACACTTATAACAGAAGGCCACAATCCACACAGGTTGGCCTTGCTCAGCATATTACACTTCTCCCAGCAGAGACCTGCCATCTTTCAGGGCTGGAAAATTCTAGCTGCGAACTCAGTGAGCTTGGGTTTTCCAAAAACAGTAACAATAAGAACTAAACTCAATAATAATACTATATGTGGGCAGTTCAAATGCATTAATTTGTTTAGCAATCACAGCCTGAGAAAAGATGTCCCCTGGAGGAAAAATGGCAAACCACTCCAGTATTCTTGCCTGAAAAATCCCATGGACAGAGGAGTCTGAAGGGCTACAGCTCATGGTGTCACAAGAGTCAGACACAACTGAGGGACTAAACACAAATATATTTTACAAATGAGGTTATTAAGGCACAGAGAATTTAGGTGACTTGTCATTAAGTCAGCAGGAGAAGAACCAGAATTTAAATCCACACATTCTGGCTCCAGAGTCTGTGTTCTTAGCCACCATATGATACTGCCTGTCCATATGGCAATCTGTTCACCTTTTCCTAAGTAGGATAAGTAATCACTGGCTTCAGTCTATAAAGGTTTGATTGTACAGAGTTTTGACTGAGGTTGAGTAATAAGAGATGTGTAAAGAAAAATACTTGCTATATTTATTCCTTCATGAAATTGCTCCAGGCAAAAGTAAACTACTGTCAAATTCTCAGTCAGGTTATTTTGCCATAAATATGATACTCACATTATAACAGGGACATTCAGTAAAATGTATTTTCTATATTTTCATCTCTAAGTGTTCTGCTCTTCCACATTCATCCTATCCACTAGATAATTCAGTGGGGAAATGACCAATATCCAATATAGTTGTCAACTGAGTTTGTTTTAATAGTTTAAATACTCTAAGTATGTCCAATCTATTGAGTTAATTATCCAAATTCTATTTCTGATCACTCCCTCTTTGATATATTTGTAAAATGGAGTCCAAGTATTTGTGAAAGGGACTCATGTGACCTCTCAGTAGAGGACGTGGCATCCCCTACCTTTGCTTTACATTTACTTACTGTTCAGTAGCTAATGCGGAGAAAACGATGGCACCCCACTCCAGTACTCTTGCCTGGAAAATCCCATGGACGGAGGAGCCTGGTAGGCTGCAGTTCATGGGGTCGCTAAGAGTCGGACATGACTGAGCGACTTCCCTTTCACTCTTCAGTTTCATGCATTGGAGGAGGAAGTGACAACCCACTCCAGCGTTCTTGCCTGGAGAATCCCAGGGATGGGGGAGCCTGGTGGGCTGCCGTCTATGGGGTTGCACAGAGTCGGACACGGCTGAAGCAACTTAGCAGCAGCAGCAGCAGCAGCTAATAAGCTTTGAAATGTTACTGGTCTTATATTTGAATTTTTGCAGCATGTACTGGTGCCATTTGCAGCCAGATCCACTCATGGCATCTCTCCCTCTCTCTCTGCTTGGTTATAGCCCAGGGGCTGAATCCTGGATACCAATGTCTCACAGGAGCTCTCTAAAACCCTCTGGAATTTTACATTTTTCATCATGGCCTTGGCCTATGTGAGCCACCCTTATGATTTACATTCATAAAAAAATATATAAGTTTTACTATAGTATTGTCTTGCTGCAGCCATTGTGGACTCAGGAGAAGGCTTGTTGACTCTCCATTCCAGTGGTAAGGCTACATAGAACAAAGGAAGGTAAAATGGAGATGTAAATTAGATTCTCCCTTTCTCTTTTTCTGTACTCTCTTAATCCTACTTAAGGTTAAATTTCAGTGCTGGTATGGAACCTCCTGCCCAAGACCCTTCCCACAGGGCATCAAACTGATGAAAGGATGAGAACTTCCACACATATACTCTATATTTTGTGATAATACTCATATATATTGTATATAATTTATATGTGGATGCATTACAATTAATATTTTAGTCTTATCTCAGCCTCCACGAAGTCTAATAACTATGATTTAATGATATATTAGGAAAATTCTCATACTGCTTAATGATTCTTCAAATAGATATATTTACTGATTGTCCCCGACTCCCTAAGTTGACAGCATTCTGAATGGAATGTTTTACTGCCTAACAGAATGCAGTTCAACAAACTGTCATTATCATTCTCTTTTTTTTTAGTACTCCACTGTTCAGACTACCATACAGAATAATTTATTGAGATAAAATAATGTAATGATAACTGCAGAAGCTTTGAAAACAGGTAAAAACTTGAGTCCTAATCTTGTCTCTTGAGCTTGTTCTGTCTCTTTAAAGTATAAACTGTTAGTATAAATGAGAAGGGTTTTTCTTGAAAATTAAATGTGATAAATATATAGGGAAGTTCAATTTGAAAATAAAACCCACATAGAACATAAAATATTAAACATTAAAAAATGTTAATGTAAATGGGTAACTCTGGAAAAAGCATTGAGTCTATCAATGGGAAAAATGAAGGTCAAATCTCAAGGCTGAAAGGGTATAGATAGAGGGATGGATGAATAGATAGACAGACAGACAGACATCTCCTACAGGTACTGCTCTCTGGAGAACCCTGCCAAACACAGTGATACAGATGATGAAGACAGGTGTTGACAATTATGCTGCAGGTGTGTATGGAGGCCAAGTGACCTTGCAGAGGTTATGGATAGACCTGGATTCTGCTTTTGTCCTTTCTCAATTGCTGGGAACTCTCATTGTTCACATGTGATCCCAGAAGTAATGTTTGGTAATAGAGGAAAGACGCTGAGGCCCATGGACACACCAAGTCATTCATGGTAGCTTCAATTTCCTCACAGGAAAAATGGAAGCAGGGCTAGAAGGATTGGAAATAATGTTTGTGAAGGGCCTTACACAGACTAGGTGCTACATGAATCATGCTTCTAATTATTTCAATGTTCACAAAAGAAAACATTCTCCACCACATCAGCCAAAATAAATGGAATAGATACTTTTGGGAAAAAGATGGTGGTTTTAACGGACAGTATTCAGCTTTCATATGTCATCTGTAGGCAAAATCATCTTTGTACTTTTATTGCTGTTCCTAAACTTTAATTTTTATTTTCCAGAAGGGTTTGTAAAGGATGAGAATGAAGCAAGATGGGCTGTCCAATATAATGGATATTTCTGGTGAGTGTGACAGAATCCTGCCAAGCTATGTGAGAAACTCCTAAAATAATAACTATCACTCCCTCTACTGCAAAAATGGAAATATTTATTGTTGTCATTACCACCACGATTATTGTTATTGCTATTTTTGGAATCCCCCGCCAGACCCATTCATTCCTAAGGGGATTTAGTGGTTTGTGTTTCATGTCTGTACAGTCTACCTGGGAAAGTCAAGAGCACTTTCACCTTTGCTTCTGCCCAAACTGAATTTGCAGCTTTCCATCACAACGAAGCCACCTGCCCAGTGGTCCAATCCTGCTCAGCTGTGAAGTCAGTCACTTGGTTTCCTGAGTGATGAGCCTCAGACTCGTCGTTTACTCATCCATCTCTCTCTACCCCCTTTTCTCAGCTACCGTCAATACCCTGGACTATCACACCTGCTCAAATTCTTCTAAATCCCTTTTCTCTCCTCCCTGCCAGCTGCAACTGTCTTATTTTAAGACCTGAATAAAGAAAAAGTCTTAAGAGTCTTTTCACTATCAACATAAAGGAGGATGTATGAGATAAATGATTCTTGGCCCAAATAGCACGGTTTTTTTAATTTTTATTTTTTAGATTGAAAGTCAACCCACAGTATGAGAGACTTTGTAATACTCAAATAACATAAAACTCTCTTAATATTAGATAAACTTTGAATATCCTTTAATTATGTTTTTTTCCTTATAATTGGTCACCCCCTCCCCCATACCTCCCTTTTCTTTGATTTTTATTTCTTTCATTCTTCTTTATTTATCCTGGGCACTACTTGGCACACTCTAAAAGACAACCATTATGTCTTACTCAACAAGTCTGCTCAAACAACTAAAATGCTGTATAAACCATAATAGTATTTGCATTAAATGGTAACTAAAGATTCTGAAAATGTTATTTACTCAGTCGCATCCGACTCTTTGTGACCTATGGGCTTCAGCCCACCAGGCTCCTTTGTCCATGGAATTCTCCAGGCCAGAATACTGGAGTGGGTAGCCATTTCCTTCTTCAGGGTATCTTCCCAACCCATGGATCGAACCTGGGTTTCCTGCATTACAGGCAGCCTCTTTACTATCTGAGCCACCAGGGAAGCCCAACCAAGTATTTTGCCTTATATGAAAGAAAAAGATGTGAGACAAACAGTAATGCCACAGCTCTCAGGTTAAGAGAATACATAAATCAACCACTAATCTAAGTTCTGGAATTGAAGGCTGTTTTCAAAGACAATCCCAAAGGATAAGCAAAGAAGATAGTTTAGTGTATACTATAGGTCACCTAGCCTGAAAAACAATAAAGATACTATTTTCCTTATATACATCACAAAATGGGGATTATTGTAATAATTATGAAAGATTCTACCTCTAGAGATACCGATAAAAGCCTCATTTTGCAAAGTGGAAAAGAGGAGAAATTATCTTCTCACCTTACAATCAGTTTCAGATATTTGGAGGGAAAATGGAGCAGAAGCTATGGGCACCATGCCCGTATATGCCAGCCCTCACACTTTAGTGTGTGCTGGCTGGACTTGCAGCTACCAGCACCTGTATTTCTTTGCCTGAGGGCTTTCTTAAGCCATCAAAGGTTGCTTTGCCTGTGCAGCATTGTGGATCTATTTGGGTATTAACTTCCCCTGGGAGTCACCTCCAACCATATAATGAAAGGAATTGGTGTATAAATACCCTATCAACTTTATCCCTTGTGTAGAATAACTTGGAGGTATATGCTCTGCATCAACTTTCAGGGTTTCCCCAGCAGGATTAAGCTCTAGTGAACCACAGCAGTGGGAGCCTTGATAATGTACATTTCATTGTCTGTTTTGGCTTATCTCTTCATTCTTCTACCATTGCTTTCTTCCCTTTCCAGATCAATTTTTTTGTACACTAAGATCGCAAGATATACTTGAGATATGTTTCTGAAACACACCAAGACTCTAACCATCCCTTCTGCTCGGAAAAAAAAAAAAAGGAACTGATGGATAAATCAAAAGTACTGAAAGTTCTAGAATAAATTAATCTTTGAATTCAATTCAGCAAATAATTACTGTGCACCTCCTGTGTCAGGAACCACGCAAAGAACAGCACTTAAATCTTGATTGGAAGGAGATCACTAATTTCAATAGTAGACAATTACTGAATTGTTTTTTGAAACATAGTAATCAGTGCATCCAGAAATAGCTATTAAGCCCAGAACAGGAAGCCTCTAAACCCTGTCAGTGTGGAACTGTGAAATAATGGAAGACTTGCCAAAGAAGAAAGACTTGATCTAGTTTTCCCAGGTGGAAGTAGAAAGGGGAGTATCAGATAAAGGGAACAAATGCATAGTACAGCATGGTACAGTCTCCTCTAAGATAAGAAAGTAGGGAAGACCTTGGAAAGCCTGGGTAATACAGTGGTTAAGAGCACAACCATTGAAACTGGACTGTCTTAGTTCAAATCCTAGAATTTTTATTTATTGTCTCTGTGACCTTGGGCAAACCATTCATCTCTCTGAGCCCCAGTTTCAGTTCAGTTCAGTTCATTTCAGTTCAGTCACTCAGTCGTGTCCGACTCTCCGCGACCCCATGGATCACAGCACGCCAGGCCTCCCTGTCCATCACCAACTCCCGGAGTTCACTCAAACTCATGTCCACAGAGTCGGTGATGCCATCCAGCCATCTCATTCTCTGTCGTCCCCTTCTCCCCTCAGTTTACTCATCTATAAATTAAAATGCCTATTTACTACCCTTCTTTTTAATTTAGAAAATTTAATATAGGTAAAAGGTTTAGGAAAGCAACTGGCATATTGAAAGTGCTGAATAAATGATAATTGTGATTTATTATCATGGCTGGTTAATTCAGAGGGAAAGAAATAGGAGATAAAGTTGGCAAAGTAGACAGGAGACAAATCATGCAAGGTTTTATATTCCACGCTAGGGAATTCTTCATCTCTGAGGTTAAGAGTTAGCAAACTACATACAAGCCACTGGCCTAATCGAATCTACCCCTTGTTTCTGTAAACAAAGTTTTACTGGAATATAGCTACATTCACTAATTTGTATATTGTCTGTGACTATTTCATGTTACAATGAGTTGTTGTGACATTCCATATGGCCCACAAATTCAACAATACTTACCTTTTGATCTTTAACAGAAAAAAATTGCCAACCCCAGCCATAGGTGGAAAGAAGCAACTTACAGGGTAAAAGATGCATTGTATGGAGTAAATGTCTGCAGGCAGAATAAGATGGTCATTCTAATGTCAAGGCTAAAGTCGATAAGGTTAATAAATCAGATTTCAAAAGGGGGAGGGTTTGGTATAAAGATGAAGGAGGAATATATTGCGAGTTGACAGTGAGTCTAGTTAAACTTGCAGACTACAGGGTGTGCCTAGCCTACAGATAAATTTTAACTACTCCATGCTGCTGCTGCTGCTGCTAAGTCACTTCAGTCATGTCCAACTCTGTGTGACCCCATAGATGGAAGCCCACCAGGCTCCCTCATCCCTGGGATTCTCCAGGCAAGAACACTGGAGTGGGTTGCCATTTCCTTCTCCAACGTGTGAAAATGAAAAGTGAAAGTGAAGTCGCTCAGTTGTGTCCGACCCTTAGCGACCCCATGGACTGCAGCCTACCAGGCTCCTCCATCCATGGGATTTTCTAGGCAAGAGTACTGGAGTGGCTTGCCATTGCCTTCTCCAAACTACTCCATAGTGTTCATATATTTTATATTTGTTGTCAGTGTTTAAAGTAGAAAGATATCACCAATGAAACATGAATATCTATGTTCTTTGGAAAAACTGGAAGATCTAACAAAAGTTTAGTGGAAGGCAGCTGCCATGTTTATAAGAGACATTTATTTTTCAATATGCTGCATCCTCCACTATTTCCTATCATATTACAATTGGGTCAGCTTCTTTAATGTCAAGTCTTCCCTGGTGGTTCAGACGGTAAAGCGTCTGTCTGCAATGCAGGAGACCCGGGTTCGATCCCTGGAGAAGGAAATGGCAGCCCACTCCAGTATTCTTGCCTGGAAAATCCCATGGATGGTGGAGCCTGGTAGGCTACTGTACACAGGGTCGCAAAGAGTAGGACATGACTGAGTGACACATTGAGTCTGAGTCCTCTAGAATTCAAGAGTGCTACATCCTGCCACTTATGGCCACAAGGCCATGGAGTACAGGAAAAGGAGCAGTTTCCTCTCTAAACAGATATAATAGAAACAGTGGCCTTGAAGGACAGCCAGATTTTGGTAAGAACAAGTGAGAAGAGAGTACCACCTGAAGAAATTGAGGTGTGAGTCAATTTTTTTATGAAGGAAGAAAGGTTTACAATGACACAGGAGAAAAATGTTTAAGAGAAATTAAATGGAGAGTTGAAGGGGTGCAGGCTCACAACAGGATAAAAATAACCGAATAAACAAGGATTGGTAATCAGAAATGTTGCATTTTGGTTGATGCATGAGGTTGACTAAAGGTGAGAAATGTAGAAGGAGCTGATTGACTGCAGAGTCCCAGCTCTTTTGGAAAATTGCTATGGTGTTACAGCCAGTTGTGGGTAGGTTAGGGTCAGTGTTGTCACAGATCCTGCCTACAAATCTGTCCAAGTTAATTAGAACCACCTTTAGGCTCAATCAGAGTCACAATGAGGTCTCTTTCAAGTAAGCCCTAGGGAAAAGTGCTGAATTGGTTCAGTTAAATGATATCTGGGGTTGCTCTGAGCTCTAAGATTATATATTTCTAACTTTACAAATGGAGGAGAAGTCACCTAAACCTGTAAGTGCCTTAAAAGGAAGCTAGGATCTCAAGATTCTTCCCTTCTCTCCTGCTTCTTAAGGAATAGATAACTCCTTTTGTTCACCAAGCATCTTGATGAACTTTGTATTAATACATGGAAAAGCATTGTCCCAATGTACCTGCAGATGTTGGTCTTCTCATCTTGCATCCTGGTCCTTAATATGCCTTCTTCTATTTTTCCCTTAATTTTTCTTTGCTTTTCTGTCCTTTTAACCTCAGGAGTCAGTTATCTACTAAAAACTAAAATAGGGAATATAGTGAATGGGAAAATGTCATTAAAACTCTCAATATATACCCTTTTCAACATCTATTATTACCTTTTTTACCATAACAGAGAAGAATGCTTTGTAGGTCCCACATAATAGAACATTCATCCTTATCCTTCAGCATTTATCCTAGAAAAATTCTATAAAGTTATATTTTTATTCTATTAGCTGTTGGGAATAGTCATGAGGGAATGGCAGGCATCTCTCATCCACATCTACCCAGACACTGCAAGAGAGGAACCAACCTTGATCAGGAAGAAAAATCCAAGACTTCAAAATATTTAATAGTCTTACCCTATATGATTGAGAAGAAAGGACATTTTTAACATCTGCATTCTTGGTTGAAGGTGATTCTTTATCCATAGTGAAACATTTTACATTTCAGAAAGAAACATGAAACTGCAGAGAATGACAATGCAGATAGCAAGAGTGATGAGGTTTGGTAAATAAATTCACATAAATTCCTTCTCTCAGAAATTTTCAAGGGGGCAAGAAGTGGAGTACAGGTGGCATTCAAAGAAATCCTTAAAAATAGATAAGAAAATGAAAATAATAGTAACCCTTATTCAATTAAGAGAAAGCTTATAAAGTGATATTTCTCTTTTATACAAAGAGATTCTGGTCTGTGCTCTGGGAGAAGAGTCTCCTTGGAAATTTTAATAGATAAGTAAGAATTATAGAGGACTTTCCATAAGTTAGTGAACATGGCACTCTTTAGTGTTTTATAAAGTTGATTTCCCACAAGTGTTAAGAAAAGAGGAAGGAAAGGATGAGACAGGAAATGCAAGTCCCTAATGACCCTTCTTCTGACCCTCAAATATAAGGAGAGGATGAGAAAGCACAGTTAAGCCATCATCGCTCACACAGCTGCTAGAATTAGAAGTTCTCCACTTAGTGGAAAAAAGGAAAGCTGTGAGTTTATATTTTGATTTCTTAAATCCAAAAAAGAATAGAGTACAGAGATTATTTTTTTCTTCTTTTTTTCCTACCTTTCTTTCTTCTGTTTATTTTTTTCAGTTATGATTTTGACTCCCAATCTTTTAAAATAATAATATATATGTATATCCTCATCCTTTGCTAGACATAAAAAAATAATGCCCCACTGGGAAAGAACTTGATGCAATTCTTCTTTAAGAGTGTAAGAAGTCTTCCTTTATAATACAAAATTGGCTGTCTACTTAGCATGAGTCGTTAAAAATTGTGCTTGCTCTATGTGTGTTACCACCCTTTCAACTAGGAAAAAATTCAAGAGATCAAAACAACCATTTATTTTCTCCACTAGACACAGAGGTCAAGATCCAATGGTGTGTCACAATCTGTTGCAAACTCTGTTGCAAGTAATTTGTTACTATTAATAGTTCAAAGTTTGCAAATGATTTACTTT
Source organism: Moschus berezovskii (assembly GCF_049115385.1). Classification (NCBI taxonomy): domain Eukaryota; kingdom Metazoa; phylum Chordata; class Mammalia; order Artiodactyla; family Moschidae; genus Moschus; species Moschus berezovskii. The sequence continues at coordinate 84,886,422 of NC_142469.1, read as the reverse complement.
TGTTTGTAAGTTAGAGGGAAGTCAAGGTTATCCTGAAATGTCACTCTCACTCAGCTGCAATTCTGATATCCTTCTCTGAAGAGAGAAGGGAGGCTTTCTAACCACGATGCCAGAGAGTGAATGTCACCCAGTGTTTGTTTCTAGAGGTAAAAAGGTTGAGACCACTTCATCAGACTCAGGGAAGACAGCAAAATATCCTATAGACACTGAAAGCAAGGTGCCATCTGAAAGTGAAACTGAAAAAAAATCAGTGGCAAGATGTATGTAGTCAGAGACATATAAAGTCATTCTCAAGAATCAGGTGTGTGGGGCCTTGCAGTAAGAGAAAGTCCAGGCACCTCTTCTGGGTAGGAGTGCATCATGCCCTAAGTAAGTAAATATTTGAGTGACTCAATGTCCCTTGCTCTGAATGATGTGCTCAGAGAGGGCCTTTCTGAGTTTTATTTGGTTTTATATGGTTTTATCTTTTTCTTCAAAAAGTGTAAGATTTAAAGCCTTAGGCAGTTATAATTTGGTCATAAATTAAGAACTTAGAATTCCGGTCTTATGATCAAATGAAATGTATTCACATTCTGGTTTGTTCCAGATCCTGTGCTAGGTACTAAGTTCACACAGATACTTAAGAAAGAGTATTCTTCTCAAGAAACTTCCCATGAGAAATTAATTAACGTGAGTTTGTTCCAGAAAGGTCAATATACTCCCTCCATGTGCTCAGAAAATCGTGTTTATGAGCCTACAAAATCAAGGATCAGACTGAATTGTGGTGAATCCATCAGATGAAATAGTATCTAATGAAGCCTCATGAGGACCAAACAACTGATTTCAACTGAAAAAAATCCCACATCACAATTCTCTTTGTGTATATATAAAGTTTCAGTCATTATGGAAAGTCATTGTCACTGAGCTAAAACTCAGATGATCGGAGTCCGTTAGCTTATGAGCTCTAATAACTGTAAATAAGCTAACATCTTTGAGACTCGTTTTCTTACCTACAAAATGAGACGAATCATTCTTCCCATTACTCCACTCTGATGTTGTGAGGATGGAATGCATGGACAGAAGCAGGGGACCAAATTCTACCCCAACATAGAGTTGTAATCAGTAACCATTGCATGCCAAGTAGAGTGTTAGACGATTTCCCCATGTTCTCACTTTTAACCCTTACAGCAACGCTCCCTTTAGGCAGCCTTAAAAGTTGACTTTCTTTAGGTCACATCAAGTTGTGGCAGAGCTAGAATTTTGAAAACCCAACTGTCTGTCTGCAGGGTGCATGTCTCCATCACCTCAGCCTGCTTATATCATACCTGAGTCAATTATGTGATACGTTTTTGAAAACCTGAAGCTGTTCTACTGTTACCATCCCAAGCCAATGATCTGAGAGTGAAAATGTCCCCTAACTCACATGCTCTGTTCCTTTGCTCATGGCAAGTTTTCTACTTGAAGTTTTTTGTCTTTTTTTCCCCGTGATTAATTCTTACCCATTCTTCAAGCTGACTATATTCTCTATGCAACAGTGATCTTTCCTTCTTATAAAATCTGATATATCTATACTATTTCACTTTCACATACAGTTAATCTTATATTTTTAGTTATTATTTTACATGTGTCTTGCTTCCTTCAGTTCAGTTCAGTTCAATCTCTCAGTCGTGTACATCTCTTTGCGACCTCATGAATCACAACATGCCAGGCCTCCCTGTCCATCACCAACTCCCGTAGTTCACTCAGACTCATGTCCATCGAGTCGGTGATGCCATCCAGCCATTTCATTCTCTGTTGTACCCTTCTCCTCCTGCCCCCACTCCCTCCCTAGCATCAGAGTCTTCCTGTGAGTCAACTCTTCGCATGAGGTGGCCAAAGTATTGGAGTTTCAGCTTTAGCATCAGTCCTTCCAGTGAACACACAGGATTGATCTCCTTTAGAATGGACTGGTTGGATCTCCTTGCAGTCCAAGGGACTCTCAAGAGTCTTCTCCAACACCACAGTTCAAAAGCATCAATTCTTCGGCGATCAGCTTTCTTCACAGTCCAACTCTCACATCCTTAGCTAGATTAAAATTTCCGGTGGTAAATGGATGCCTTGGTACTCCTTGAGGAAGAATTTCCTATAGATATATTTTTAAATATTTTAAGACAAAGACTAAAACGATGATCATTAAAATAAACAGTCTAATCTATTTTTAGAAGAATTTAACATGTTAAGCTTACCTATGTTATAAGTAAAGACACTCATTTTTTACAATCATTTTTTCTCATATTCAAAATACTGCAGTGTGAAAATATAAATCATGTTACTGCCTGCCACCATTATTATTTTTGTGTATATGTCTCCCTATTTTTCCTATACGTGGCTATATTTACAAAATTTGAATTCAAAAAATTTTAAAGTCAGGGACTTTTATTATATGATGTTTACTTATAATCTATGGAAAACATCATATTATTGTATAGTTTCTCACTGCATCATTTTAACAGATAAACATTGCTTTTCCATATTTGTTCATTTGCTTTGTCTTTCAACATTTCATCAGTTCATTGAGCACTTTTCTCAGTTCTCCATTTTTCTCACCATAGCAACCATTACAAGATTACTATATACCCCTCCAGAGTTAGTCTGCGTATGTAGAAGCTAACTATATTAAACCTGTATATCTATCTTTTTAAGAGCAAATAGTGGGATCATAATATCCTTACCTTGCCTTTTCATGCTATAACACACTTAGGAGATTTTTTTCCAAATCAATATAGGGCTTCCGTTGTCAAGGCTGTATATTGTCACCCTGCCTATTTAACTTATATGCAGAGTACATCATGAGAAACACTGGGCTGGAAGAAGCACAAGCTGGAATCAAGATTTCCAGGAGAAATATCAATAACCTCAGATATGCAGATGACACCACTCTTTTGGCAGAAAGTGAAGAACTAAAGAGCCTCTTGATGAAAGTGAAAAAGGAAAGTGAAAAAGTTGGCTTAAAGCTCAGCATTCAGAAAACTAAGATCATGGCATCTGGTCCCATCACTTCATGGGAAATAGATGGGGAAACAGTGGAAACAGTAGCTTACTTTATTTTTCTGGGCTCCAAAATCACTGCAGATGGTGATTGCAGCCATGATATTAAAAGACACTTACTCCTTGGAAGGAAAGTTATGATGAACCTAGGTGGCAAATTAAAAAGCAGAGACATTACTTTGCCAACCAAGGTCTGTCTAGTCAAGGCTATGGTTTTTCCAGTGGTCATGTATGGATGTGAGAGTTGGACTATAAAGAAAGCTGAGCACAGAAGAGTTGATGCTTTTGAACTGTGGTGTTGGAGAAGACTCTTGAGAATCCCTTGGACTGCAAGGAGATCCAACCAGTCCATTCTAAACGAGATCAGTCCTGGGTGTTCATTGGTAGGACTGATGTTGAAGCTGAAACTCCAATACTTTGGCCACCTGATGCGAAGAACTGATTCATTTGAAAAGACCCTGATGTTGGGAAGGATTGAGGGCAGGAGGAGAAGGGGATGATAGAGGATGAGATGATTGGATAGTATCACTGACTCAATGGACACAGTTTTGGAAGGACTCCGGGAGCTGGTGATGGACAGGGAGGCCTGGCATGCTGCGGTTCATGGGGTTGCAAAGAGTTGGACACGGCTGAGAGACTGAACTGAACTGAACTGTGGCTCAGCTGGTAAAACATATGCCTGCAATGCAGGAGACCTAGGTACTATCCCTGGGTTGGGAAGATCCCCTGGAGAAGGGAAAGGTTACCCACTCCAGTATTCTGGCCTGGATAATTCCTTGAACTGTATAGTCCATGGGGTTACAAAGAGTCAGACACTACTGAGAGACTTTCACTCACTCCAAATCAATACATATAGATTTGTTCTCATTTTTCTTAATCATTGTATAGTATTTCACTTTAGGAATTTATCATAATTTGTATAATCAACCCCCTATCTAATTAATTTCTTACTTAAAGGATTTGCTAGAGATATATACTTTCTTTTCTCCAAATGATTCATCATACCATCTTTCCTAACAAGTTCATTCCTTTTTCTTCCTAGAGGTTTTGCTTCTATTGGTCCCTCCATGCTTGGGTTTCTGTTTATTGATTACTCTCTGTGCCACAGACAAAGCTGACACCCTGGCACTACTGCTCATTTCTCTCCTGGAGTCCACTTTTCCCTAGTTGCTGTAATTTGCTTTTCCTTACTTAACACCTTCATTTTGCTCTAGCACATTCTCTAATAACTACCTTTAAAAATGCATTGGGACAATTAGATGTTTAAGTTATTTATTTAGTTTTATTCATTTTGGTTGAATGTAGAATTCTAAATAGAAAACATATTTGATCCAACTTTTGAATATATTTCTTTCTTGACTTCTAGAATCCAGAGTAGTTATTAGGAAAGTCAGGTTCCTTTAGAATCTAGTACACTGACCCTTTTTTCCGTCTTGGTTAAGTTTGTGAGTATATTTTGCCTTTTTCTATTTTCGAAAATTGTTTCTCAATCATTTTCTAATTACATTTCATACTAGATTTTCTTTCTTTTCTTTTTTTTTTTTGCAACCCCATAGACTATACAGTCCATGGAATTCTCCAGGCCAGAATACTGGAGAGGGTAGCCTTTCCCCTATCCAGGGGATCTTCCCCATACTCAGTTTTCTTAGATAGAATTCACTTACTATATTCATGAAACCTGGGGGGAAAGGCAATAAATACATTCACAGCTTCTATTTCTAAAGTCCAGTGTTTAACTATTCAATACTTCAATTGAATATTTATGTTTCAAGGTTTTCATTTTCACAAATATTTAAATGTCATCATGGCTAAGCAGAAATCATAATTGTTTCTTAGGTTATATTAAAGGTCATATTTTGCATAAAATGTTTACAAAATTTCTAATGTGTTTGACAGATACTTCTAAGCATATTCATTTCCTGTTGTTGCAGAACAACTGACCACAAATGTAGCAGCTTTATCTCGTAGTTGCCAGGGGATCTGGAGTCTGAACCTGGCTTAACTGGGTCCTCTGCTTAGAATTTTCCACAACAGTGATTCAGGTGTTGGTTAGGGCTGCATTCCAATCTGAGGCTCAGTATCCTCTTCCAAGTTGATGTGATTGGCAGAATTCATTTTCTTGCTGCTGTAGTACTCATGGTGGCTCATTTCCCCAAAGCCACCAAGGTCCGTCTAGTCAAGGCTATGGTTTTTCCCGTGGTCATGTATGGATGTGAGAGTTGGACTGTGAAGAAAGCTGATCGCCGAAGAATCGATGCTTTTGAACTGTGGTGTTGGAGAAGACTCTTGAGAGTCCCTTATACTGCAAGGAGATCCAACCAGTCTATTCTAAAGGAGATCAATCCTGGATGTTCATTGGAGGGACTGATGCTAAAGCTGAAACTCCAATACTTTGGCCACCTCATGCGACGAGTTGACTCACTGGAAAAGACTCTGATGCTGGGAAAGGTTGGGGGCAGGAGGAGAAGGGGACGACCGAGAATGAGATGGCTGGATGGCATCACCGACTCTGTGGACGTGGGTTTAAGTGAACTCCGGGAGTTGGTGATGGACAGGGAGGCCTGGCGTGCTGTGATTCATGGGGTCGCGGAGAGTCGGACACGACTGAGCGACTGAACTGAACTGAACTGAACTGAACTGAAGAGGAAATGAAGTATCTGATCTCAGAGAAAGCCTAAATCTTCTTTTAAATTGATTAGGGACCTTGATTTCCTCTGTTAAATCCTCTTACCCTGGCCATATAATGTAACATAGTCATGAAAATGACAGCTATCATATCCTAGATATCTCTCATACAGGACACAGACACCTGGCAGGAGGAAGGAGAAAGGGGACGGGCCACAGGGGTCATCTCAGAATTCTGCCTACCACAGCAAGTTACCCTAAGAAACATCACATTGTAGATACATTCCTTTTTAAAAAATCACTATAATTACATTAAAATCCAGAGAAGGGTAAAAACTATTTATTCAAAGTACATTATCTCTGATTTTTCTACTATTTAATTTATGTTTTTCGTGACTTACACCGCAAAATTTGACAAACCTCTACCCTATGACCTTCCCTCTGTTTACCATGGCTTACCAAGGAATCTATTTAATTCTTAAATGAAGTCCAACCCATTTTTCAAAAACTAAAGGATAATACAATAGCATTGCTTCTGGATTTTTACCAAAAATGTCATTAGACATTACTATGTTTCCAGGCATTCTGCTGATCAGTGAGTATTGAGAATGCACAAGTAAGTCAAACTGTGCCCTTGGTCTTGGGTGCATCCAGGCTGGGAAGACAGTGACAAGTATAACAAGTATTCCAGTGAAGTAAAGAATTTCTGAGAAAGAGCTTATTAAACAAGAAACCAGTGGAAGCACTCACAAAGGAAAATGATGATGAACCGTGAAAAAAGTTAGGTCAATTTTTTTAATGTCAGTAAAAACATTTGGAAAGATTGAATATATAAATACATATGCATAGTATCAATATACATACACATGCAGTCAACAAATAAATAAGTAAAAACATGAAAGCATAAATCAGAAAATATTTGAAGGATATGAATCCAAAATTCAAAGGAAGTACAAATGAAAAATAATCAAAAAGTTATTCTCTCTCACCAGTAATTAAAGAAATATACCAAAGGAAATAGAAAATTTTGAAAAATATAATCATTAAGTGCTGGTAAGGGTGTGACAAGCTAGCCTCTGCTATACGTTATGAGGAAGAATAAACTGGGCAACCTTTTTTGAAAGGAATTTGTTGATAATAAGGAGAATGAAAGAACTTCATGCCTTTGGTCCTATAATTCCACAAGTGAAAGATTCTGAAGGAAATGAAGATTTCAACAATAAAGGAATCTTTAAGTAAATGAAATATTATATACTCATTAAAAATCATGTTTTCTAAATTATTTTAGTTATGTGGGAAAATGAATACATTGATATGTTAAAGAAGTCCACAATATAATTGATCATGTCTATGCAAAAAATAAATGTATATAGAAGAAAACTTGAAGATAAATATACTATGAATTTCAGCCATAATTATCTTAATACATAATTATATAATTTTTACTCTGTATGGCATATAGAAGTTAACAAAAATTCCTAAAACAATAACAATGTGTGTGCATGCTTAGTTGTGTCTGACTCTTTGTGATCCCCATGGACTGTAACTCACCAGGCTCCCCTGTTCATAGAATTTTCCAGGCAAGAATACTGGAGTGGGTTGCCATTTCTTCTCCAGGGGATCTTCTCAACCCAGAGTTCAAATCCACATCTCTTGTGTCTCCTGAATTGGCAGGTGGATTCTTTACCGCAGAGCCACCAGGGAAACCCTTTAAAACAAGAATAATAAGTCTATAAAATTACAAAGTTGACAAACAGAATAGGAAAGCTTAACGTCTTCAACATCTACAAGAAAATGTTGTAGTCAGAATTAAAGGTTTGGAATTTCAGGAACATTATTAAAACAAGATATGACCATGAATCCACTTCATGGAGAGGGAGTGGGTCACAGTGACATGTAGATCAGAGAGCTACCAACAAGGTAGACCAGATGGATAAGAATCAAAAGCTGGAAAAATTAGCCCAGCTAGAGAGGCAGTTCCTGGTATAATCTGATTAATTCTAGCAAAAAGCAGATCATATTTTATGAATAGTAACATACAGTTTAAATATAAGTCAAATCTTTATCTTAACAATTGTTCTAGTTTGGAGGCTGTAGATTAAAAGCAAGTATCCAATTATTTATTATTGGGTTCTTAAAGAAATAAAACATGTAAAGGTGAAATAAACTGGAATAGGTTATCTACAGGAGAAAGCCTAAGATGAATTGTATAAAATTACACTCCTCAAAAATTTTTATACAAATTGTATCAACAAACTTTCAAAAAGTTTGTTTGACTTTTAATGATTAATTGACATTTATATTCTAGGATATGATAAATTATGAAGAATTTGTTACTAATGAATTCTTCATCTTCATAAAAGGTTGAAATGGGGGAGAGAAGATAAATCATAAGAGATTTTTCTCTTTTTTTTGGTCTGTTTTCTTTTGGGAGAGGAGCATGAATTTTAAAAATCTGTGGTTAAATGATTGCAAACAGTTTCTCAGATAAGCTTATAGTGTGGCTACCCTTAAAGATCTTCCAAATAATATACTCAACAGTCTGACTTGCTTTAGGTTTTCACCTAAAACCTAAAACTTCTACCTAGAAATGGGAATGGGCAGAATGACCCATTCCTCGCTCTTAAAATTCCTGTTAATAGAATATAGCACATTCTGTAAGAGAGAGATTAAATAAATAGCAAAATATTTTAGTTATGAAAAAAGTTAATAAATATTGCATTAGAAAGATTTCAGGTACATATTGGACTGTTTGTGTTTAGTTTCATATCACATCTCTAAACATCAACCACAGTGGATGAGCCATACCTGAAGGAAGAGATTTGAGAGAAAAGATGTGAATATTGTGGGTGGGCCTTTCAGTTGTTAAAGCATTAGTGAATGGGATCTTTTTCCTAGAAAAGAAGTGCAATTTTGTCAGGAGAAAGAAGGAACTGTTTTCTTTTTTTATGAAGCAGAATTCCATTCTAATTCTCTGAGCCTTTTACTATAACTGCCTTAGCATGTGTTTTAAATTATATTGTATGCATGTGTTCCCCATAAAATTAGCCATCATGACCCATTGTTCCACAGTCCTTCCTTTCATCACATTTTAGAGGCCTGTGTTCCACATTAGCAAATAACCCTTAGGGGAAATTATACATATTCCATACACTAGCTTTGTTACATATTTGATAACACTTATTGCATATTTAAGGATATGGGTCAATATATAATTTTTTAAAAATAATAAAACAAGTGGCCAATTGTTTCCTCATGGCAAACAAACTAGGAAGGCAAACTGAATATATCCAGCATCAATATCAAAACAGAATTAACAGCTCCACTTTTAACCCATATGTTCGTGAATATATAACTCCATCAATATGTTAACTAGGGTGAAGGCACATTGCCAAGTGTAGAACTCACTCAAATTCCTTGGGTTCTGAGTTTAAAATGAAATTTGAGGCTATTCAGGTTCAAGGTCCTTTTTGGTGCTATAAAAATGTGACTTCCTGGTTGGACAAAACTAAATGTTTTTGGACACCAAATTGCTCACACAAAACACTATGATAAGTGTGAATGAATCAGTGACATATGGATTAGATTTTCCCTTTAAAATCTATTTTTTTAAAACATTTTAAATAGAAAATTCATGGTAAAAACATGCATTGGATTTAGCCAACTTTAAATAATTTGAAAAATATTTGTAAGGCATTTTTCTCTCAATGGATATGTGGCAGCGTTTCTAGCCCATAATGTTAGTGTAACTTCACTCTTTCCCCCAACTCTCCCCTCAAACCCTCAAATTAATATTCTAGAGAAAACAAATTTCTGCTTGGTTCTCCTTCTCTCTGATGCTCTTTTTTCCTCCTACTTCATTAACTGTGTCTTAAAAAACTTTATGTATCATTTCCATTGAACTGGCATGATGTTTTTTCAATTAAATGGTATTTCAAACTATTCTTAATGTAAAACTCTAGAGAATAGCAGCAAAGGATATACATTAATGATAAAAAAGAAATACATTTGTTTGTAGTTCTGAATGGACATCCTAAAGATGAGAAGCATTTTTTTTTCTTCTCAAGCTACAATCCATTAATCTATTAATCAAAATTAACTATTACAACTGGATTTTCTCAGAATGACCCCTGAGTACCCAAGAGTGGCAAGTAAACATAGAAAGAAATAATAGAATATTGTAATGTCTCAAAACACAATATATTATGGTGCATATATATATATATAATGCTGTTTTCAGTACTTATTCCTCATTCTTTAAAATGTTTTCTGTCCTCAAGTACCTAGAATTAAACTTTGACACTAGAAAATTTCCTAGGTTATAGTCAATTCCACAAGTAAATTCACTTAATTGTCCGCCCAAATTGTTTCTGAAAACAAGATCACATTATCCCTCTGAGTTTAGGATTGCAATTCTGTTCAGTTTTCTAGAATTCCGCATGTTCATTTCCTTGAGTTGTACATGTTTTCTGAATTTGGCCAGGGCATTTTGCCAGCTGCATGTTTTAAGAGTTGTACTGTCTTACCCACTCAGCTCAAACACTGCAGATGTCAAAGCTACATTTGGACTAGAGATCAGAATTTATTACTTAATGGAATTCTTATTTCAGAGTACACAAAACCAATATTCTGTTTCTTAAAAACAATAATTACTTTAATATAGATGTGGCAGGCCACCTATTTATTTTAGACTGCATTCAAGTAACATATATAAATATATAGGTATTATATATGGAATACTGACTACCTTAGTATGCAATACGCATATTACACACTACCATAGTGTATTGACTACTATAGTATGTAACTCAACATTCAAAAAACTAAGATGACATTCCCATCACTTCATGGCAAGTAAATGGGGAAACAATGGAAACAGTGATAGATTTTATCTTCTTGGCCTCCAAAATCACTGCAGATGGTGACTGCAGCCAGGAAATTAAAAGATACTTGCTCCTTGGAAGAAAAGCTATGACAAACCTTTGTCACTTTGCTGACAAAGGTCCATATAGTCAAGGCTAGGGTTTTTCCAGTAGTCATGTATGGATGTGAGAGTCAGACCATAATGAAGGCTGAGAGCTGAAGTATTGATGTTTTCAAACTGCGGTGCTGGAGAAGACTCTTGAGAGTCCCTTAGACATCAAGGAGATCAAACCAATCAATCCTAAAGGAAATCAACCCTGAATATTCACTGGAAGGACTGATGCTGAAGCTGGAGTTTCAATCCTTTGGCCACTTGATGTGAAGAGTCAGCTCATTGGAAAAGACTCCAATGTTGGGAAAGACTGAGGGCAGGAGAAGAAGGGAGAGGAAGAGGATGAGACCATTGGATGGTATCACAGACTCAATGGACAAGAGTAAACTCCAGGAGATAGTGAAGGACAAGGAAGCTTATTGTGCTGCAATTCATGGGTTCACAAAGAGTCAGACGTGACTTAGCGACTGAACAACAGCAACAATAGTATGTAATATCCATCTAAGTTATTTGTATAGAGCAAAAATAAGGTGACTATAAAAAGCAAGAAGACGGTAAATCCTCTTATTTTGTGTGATGGTACAAATTCCACAATATATAATATATTTTTATATATATACATATATATAATATATGTATATAATTTATGTAAAACTTAGCTTTAAAGCCATGAATAGTTGCAGTTCTCTGAACCATAGCAGATTAATCCAAGAAGGTTGTCTTCCAAATCTCTTATTACAATTAATGAATCTAATTACTGTGATGGATTGAATATTATGCTTTTGCTTTATAATCTACTGTGCCTATATTCTTTTTTCCAATTGAATGAATGTCACCATAAAGTTTTCAATAATTATGAAAATTTCCTAAAGAAATTGAATTCAACTGCAATATTGTTGAGATTATTTATTCAACATTTAAAAAAATTTTAAGTCCCTAAAAAAATATCAGATACTTTCCTATAATCTGGAGAGTTTTAAAACAACTACATAGTAGTTATGCCATAAGTGCTGAGAAATACTTTTAGGTAATAAAGACAATTGCACTCATCTCAAATGCTAGCAAAGTAATGCTCAAAATTCTCCAAGCCAGGCTTCAACAGTACATGAACTGTGAACTTCCAGATGTTCCAGTTGGTTTTAGAAAAGACAGAAGAACCAGAGATCAAATTGCCAACATCCACTGGATCATCAAAAAAGCAAGAGAGTTCCAGAAAAATATCTACTTCTGTTTTGTTGACTATGCCAAAGTCTTTGACTGTGTAGATCACAACAAACTGTGGAAAATTCTTCAAGAGATGGGAATACCAGGCCAGCTTACCTGCCTCCTGAGAAATCTGTATGCAGGTCAAGAAGCAAAAGTTAGACCCAGACATGGAACAAAACACTGGTCCCAAATTGGGAAAGGAGTACGTCAAACCTGTATATTGTCACCCTGCTTATTTAGTTTATATGCAGAGTACATCATGCAAAATTCTGGGCTGGATGAAACACAAGCTGGAATCAAGATTGCAGGGAGAAATATCAATAACCTCAGATACGCAGATGACATCACCTTTATGGCAGGAAGTGAAGAGGAACTAAATAGTCTCTTGATGAAAGTGAAAGAGGAGAGTGAAAAAGCTGGCTGAAAACTCAACATCCAGAAAACAAAGATCATGTCATCTGGTCCCATCACTTCATGGCAAACGGATGGGGAAACGGTGAGACTTTATTTTCTTGGGCTCTAAAGTCACTGCAGATGGTGACTGCAGCCATAAAATTAAAAGACACTTGCTCCTTGGAAGAAAAGCTATGACCAACCTAGACAGCATATTAAAAAGCAGAGACATTACTTTGCCAACAAAGGTCCATCTAGTCAAAACTATGTTTTTTCCAGTAGTCGTGTATAGATGTGAGAGTTGGACTATAAAGAAAGCTGAGTGCCAAAGAATTGACACTTTTGAGCTGTGGTATTGGAGAAGACTCTTGAGAGTTCCTTGGACTGCAAGGAGATTAAACCAGTCAATCCTAAAGAAAATCATTGGAAGGACTGATGCTGAAGCTGAAACTCCAATACTTTGGCCACCTGATGTGAAGAACTGACTCATTTGAAGAGACCCTGATGCTAGGAAACATTGAAGGCGGGAGAAGGGGACAGGAGAGGATGAGATGGTTGGATGGCAACACCGACTCAATGGACATGAGTTTGAGTAATCTCCCGAAGCTGGTGATGGATAGGGAAGCCTGGCGTGCTCCAGTCAATGGGGTTGCAGAGTCGGACATGACTGAGCGACTGAACTATCTAATAATAACAATATGTGATATTCTCTTTCACATTTCCAAAAACTAGTGAGTGAATTTTCAACTGTCTTCTCCAGACTTTCTTATTTACCTTTAGAATAATATTAAATGGAAGAGCAACTCTCTTTTCTTTCTTTAAATGGAATGTTATTTAAGTTAAAAGAAACATAGAGAACTCCTGTTAACAATTCTTGCTAAGTTTGATATAAGTTTTCAAAAGCTGAATGTAGTACTCTCTTGATAGATGGATAAGAGAGATCTTATTCCTACTAATCAATTCTTAATCAAGAATAAAGTGTCACTCAAACTGAAAATAAGAACATGTTCAGAATGTCCCATTCCACTACCTAGAAAATTAAGTATGACTCCTGTGTTTCACCCTGCCAAGTTTTGTTTCTGTGTAATTGTGAATAAGCAAAGTGATTGGAATAATAAAAAATGTTGAAATGATGAGTTTTTCTAATAAGTTTTAATTGCAAATATACATATGCCTAGATGAATGAATCAACAAATAAAAGCAACTTTAGCATCATTCCAATCTCTAATGTCTTTTTCTCTTATTCAGCATACTCCCACCCAGGGAAATAGTTACAGTCATACAATAGCATGCTGAAAGTAATGCTGCAGTTATTTCAAGGTGAAGAAACAGGTACCTGCAGAGTGCAAGCTGGCCATTCAGTCAACTCATGTCAATTATTCATATCATTGAATGTAGAAATCCAAAAGTTGAAGGTAAATGTTAAAAATAGTAGAGAGAAGAGCAAAATTCTAGAAAGGTGTGAGAGGCAGAAATATTGCAACAAACATCCTTGGGTCTACATACAGGGACTTATAGAGCCTTTAAATTGAAAGTCACCTCTGTTATGCATCTAGTTGCCTCACTACTAACAAATTCCGTCAGAGAACTATGAGCTTCAGTTTACACTGTTTCAATGATGGAGAATCTGCTGCTACATACACAAGGGCAACTGAATTCATTTTTTAAGAGCTCAGGCTATTTCAGACTTGTTACTTAATCTGCCTCACTACAAATTCTACTTCTGGGTCTGAGTTCTGCCCTCTAAAGTTGAACAGATAACCCCTCTACATAAAATCCCTTCCAGTATATTTAAAATAATCACCCTGTTCTGTCTTCACTTCTATAAGGGAAATGTCCTCAATTCATACAAATATTCCTCAGAGGGCTTGGCCTTCAACCCATTCCATCATCTTGATGGTCCTTTTGTCATTACCCTCTGGAAGGAAATAGTCCACCTGTGGTGAATTCAATAAAAAAAAAAAATTAAGACACCAACATGTCCACTGATTCTTCTATGTTTACTTAAACTGGCATTTTAGGATTACGAATGGGTAAAGGATATCATTGGCTAAGGAAGTATGGAAGATATCCTCAAGACTTGTATCACTAGGGGAACTTGACATAGTAGCTGAAAATAATTTCAAGTATCCAAGAACAAACATTACCCTCACCCCTGCCTGTTTCACCATCAAAGTTTATGAATTTTAGGAGTATGGAAGGTACTCTGATATTGGAAGCAAATCTGCAGAACCAGATACAGTGGTTCCATTCAAGAAGTTTGGTGCTACATAGACCCTCCCCACAAATATGTACACAAATCCAAAATAAAAACTTTACTGTTAATTACTTCTATACCAATATTACCTTTTCCAACCAGCATTCTCAAAAATTCTAAATAATCTCACCAGTGGAGAAGAAAAAGTCTGTAGTACGAAGACTTTCTTTCCCTCACTAAAAGGTGTGCCACCCAACAAGACAGCCAAGAGAGTGGAAGAATCAATGAGTTTCACAAAATCCTAGTAATTCTCTATGGAATGTTGAAAAAGTCAGAAGGCAGGTTTTGTGGTTTTGTTTGTGTGTTTGACTTTGGAAGACACAGATCCATGGACAGGGACAATAAGGATAGGTAGCTATGGCCGACCTGTAGACATTCCTTGGCCGAATACAAGACTCTAGATGGCAGCATGTCACTGAGTAGGGATAAGATCTACTTATAGAAAGTGACTCACGTTGAGTACCAAACTAGTTAGTGATGGTTGTTGCAATCACAATTGTGTACAGAGAGGTTAACACTGCTTATCTAATGAGGAGGATAACCAGTGACCTTGGCCGTAGCCAATATTCACAGCTGCACTCTGCCGGCCCCAGTGTTGAGCACACAAGAATCCCCAAAGGGGTATAGAATCTCATAAATTTGAGAGAGTAGGAAGATGTCAGAGTTAAGAGTTGACTAGAACATTTGGAAGATCATGTTTGGGAAAAACATTCTTTTTTCCATGCTTGGGACTTAAACACCATCTGGTTCTCCTAGATGTACACAGCTACAAATGTACATATAAAACAACAAAATATCACCTCTGCATCACACAGCCCAAACTTCTGTGCCCTTACTGGGCTGCTGAAGAGGTGTAGTAACTAAAATATAACAAATGGTTAGAGACCAAATTTTCGCCCAAGAACAAACGGAAAATACATCTCTCCCAAAGACTTTGGGAACATTGGTAAACAAAAGAAAATACTTGATCAGTATAGGAACTCAACTGGATGATGATCAGTTCAGTTCAGTTCAGTTGCTCAGTCGTGTCCGACTCTCCGCGACCCCATGAATCACAGCACGCCAGGCCTCCCTGTCCATCACCAACTCCCAGAGTTCACTCAAACTCATGTCCACAGAGTCGGTGATGCCATCCAGCCATCTCATTCTCGGTCGTCCCCTTCTCCTCCCACCCCCAACCTTTCCCAGCATCAGAGTCTTTTCCAGTGAGTCAACTCGTCGCATGAGATGGCCAAAGTATTGCAGTTTCAGCTTTAGCATCAGTCCTTCCAATGAACACCCAGGATCGATCTCCTTTAGAATGGACTGGTTGGATCTCCTTGCAGTATAAGGGACTCTCAAGAGTCTTCTCCAACACCACAGTTCAAAAGCATCAATTCTTCAGCTATGAGCTTTCTTCACAGTCCAACTCTCACATCCATACATGACCACTGGAAAAACCATAGCCTTGACTAGACGGACCTTTGTTGGCAAAGTAATGTCTCTGCTTTTTAATATGCTATCTAGGTTGATCATAACTTTCCTTCCAAAGAGTAAGCGTCTTTTTATTTCATGGCTGCAATCAGCATCTGCAGTGATTTTGGAGCCCAAAAAAATAAAGTCTGACACTGTTTCCACTGTTTTTCCATCTATTTCCCATGAAGTGATGGGACCAGATGCCATGATCTTAGTTTTCTGAATGTTGAGCTTCAAGCCAACCTTTCACTCTCCTCTTTCACTTTCATCAAGAGGCTTTTGAGTTCCTCTTCACTTTATCTGAGATTATTGATATTTCTCCCAGCAATCTTGATTCCAGCTTGTGCTTCTTCCAGCCCAGCATTCTTCAAGATGTACTCTGCATATAAGTTAAATGAGCAAGGTGACAATATACAGCCTTGACGCACTCCTTTTCCTATTTGGAACCAGTTGGTTGTTCCATGTACAGTTCTGACTGTTGCTTCCTGACCTGCATACAGATTTCTCAAGAGGCAGGTCAGGTGGTCTGGTATTTCCATCTCTTTCAGAATTTTCCACAGTTTATTGTGATAAATGTATACTAACAGAAAAGATAGTGCAAACCCTTTTTACAATTTCCCGTTGCCTTCAATTCCTTTTTTAGGCCCTATGTGTCATGCTCTAAGTATTTTTTCAAAGTCATTTCATATTTAAGCTCATTTAGTTTTGGTCAACTAAAATCCTAGGATAGATTTCATATGAATTGTTTTCTAGACCTGTCTCTTCTCTTCTATAATATGGAATTAATATCATTAATTGACCTGAATGCAGGTTTCAACTTTATTCTTGTTAAATTTTGTCTTGTTAGTTTTGGTTCATTATTTGAGCCTATTGGAATAATTTTTCATCTTGATTCTCTCATCAATTATATTATCTCTCATTCTCATCATTGGATGAATTAGTTGATAAGTAATATCACTTATCCTTGAGGTACAAATGGACCAATAACAAATAGAAAATGCTACTAAAGAAGTGACTTTATTCAGTCTATAGACTTTTAAGTAAAACCCATTTGCCTATTTTGAGTTTAATGAATATACAGGTTATGAACTGAGGCTTTGTCTAAAGACTAATATACATAGCTTTGGGGACAAAGCATCATTAACAATGATTTATAGAATGATCATCAATCATACTACTCTCTTTATTTACTTGCATCTTTATTAATGCACTTAACTTTTTGTTATTTTTTTACTCACGTACTTCCATTCTTCTTTAGCACTCTCTGAAATGTTTAATAGTTCAATTCATTGAAAGGAAGAAAGAAAAGAGCTAAATTTATGGTTCCTCCATTAGATCCAGGAACTTTGTCTGACATATTGTACCCGGCATCGTTCCTCCCCACAATCCTATGAATGATGTTTTACTCTAATGTATTTTTATAGATGAGGAAGCTGAGATTCAAAAAAAAAAAAAAAATGATGTGCATTGACTGAAAGCAGAGTTAGTAAGTACTGAATCTATGGCATAAGACCAGACTGATCTACTTTCAAAGCTTGCCTGGCTTGCTTTCCATGGAGGGTCTACTCACCCCACTTGCAAGTACTGTTTGATGATTTGTTTTAAGACACTTTGCAAAGAACACTCAGAATACAAACATGAAAAACACAGCAAAAGCACTAATGGTAAGAATCAGACAGGTATGAGAATGGCCAGAGTACGTGATGAATGGGATTGGCAGCAGGAAAGACACAAACACTGTGCTTGGAAAAAGAAGAGAAGAAAAGCTACTATTTACTGTGAAAGCTGTGTTTGTCTCATGTCACTCTATTCATCTGGACTTGCATCCTTGGTGGCCTGGATCATTCTAGCTTCTTACCTGCTTTACCCTAGTGCAGACAACTATCCAGTACAGGAAAATGGAACATGCTTTGGAATCAAGCAAGCTGAACTTGAAATTTGTTCCAATGATTTTGGGCTTGTTGATTTATCTTCTAAGCCTCAATTGTTTCTCTTTTGGGAAAATTGTCATATTACCATATAAACATAAGATTGTCAGAATAAATGATGCATGTCTCATTGGCCCATAGTAGGTGTTCAGAAAATGAGTTTTTCATTCTATTATTATGTCTCAAACTAATTTTCCTGGGGCACTGTTCTATGTGTTATGTGCAATTTTGTGTTTGAGTATTAGGCTTCATTTCGCTCCTTAGAACAGTTTATTATTTGCTTTGCCTTTCTTGTCATATACACCTTCCTATGCGGGACTGATCAAATCCTCCCTAATCCAGTCTTTCCTACCTATGGACTCTCACATCCCCAACTCTGTATTAATCAGAACAAGACTTCCACTGACTTATGACTACACGTCACCCTCATCCAAGTTTCAGAACTTTTGACCTTTTTTCTTCTATTTTCCCTCTGCTTATGCATCACACAAATCTTGTTCACTTGACTCAGCTCTGGTTCCTCCATAGTTACAGTTAACTACTCCCACCTTGACTGATTTATTCTCTCTCCTGTGAGTGTTTACAGTGATTAGGGTTCATAGAAAAGAATTTAGCACTTCATTTTCAGTTCTTCTCCCAGACTCCAGCTTTTTACTCCCGACTTTATCCTGTTCCAGTTCTCAAGCCAATCTGGAAGTGAGACATACAAGCCTGGAGGTATCATGCAGATTCAGACTGTGCTTCATGCAATTGGTCCAGCACAAGACCCCTCCAGCCCAGACCCCTAGACCAGCACAACTTCTTAGGTTTCTACACTGTACCCTGAGTCTGTTCAATGACTTCCCCCCAGGTTCACCTTGGATATCAGTGTATTTCCAACTTACTGTTTCCTCATTCTCTAATGTTGGCTCGATGTACAAAGTGAATGCCTGCCTTGTTCCTCAGTTAATCCCAGCATTCAAACTGCTTAGACCCCACATGCCTCATGCATACACATCACCCTTATTGGTTTCTTTGCTGCTTTTACTATTACACATCACTCAAATAGATATAAATATAATAATAATAATAAATAAGCTCTGATGAGTACTCACCTTGCTTTAGACACTCCTCTAAAATTTGCATATCTTATATCCTTTAATATTTACATCAGTCCAAGGCTTATTAAAATGAAAATTGAAGACATAAAAGATAAACTTTCCCAGATCACATGGCTAGTAAAAGAGTGATCCAAGACAGGCTACTGCTTCCACAGCCTGCCATCCTAGCATTAATCCAGAATTGAGAGTTGTGCCATACACCAAAGGAATCCCTCAAAGTTGATCCATGTTATAAGAGTGAAGTCAAGTTATAACTATAGCCTAAGTTACCCATTACTTTGTGCTTCATCTTGTCCAACTAAAAAGCCTTTGAAACCAAACTTGGGCTTCATGCCCCAGCTTTACCATTCAAGTAGAGGGCCCCTACTATATGGTTAGTCCTGTGTCTGGCAAGCCCAGTTGGACAGGGCTTGTGGCAGAGTCCAGCTGCCTTCTGGCTCATGCCATAAAAAGGGCAAAATTTTAATTTGAATGTAAGTTTCCTGATACAGATGGTATGCAATCTAATTGACATCCCTTCCTATCTCTGCAAGAAATACTACAGAATATAATGATGTGGGAGCCCTTGGGAGCAATATTTAGTCTTTATTTGACTTTCAGAATGTTTGGAAGAATAATAATTCTGAAATAAAGAACAGAGGAAACAGGAATAAAGGCACTGGAATTTGTGATAAGGAGATTCAATACATTACGTCTCCAAGAATGGATTTAACTCGAGACGTTGCTGTTACCTTTATTGGCTGCATAATTCTGGGCAACTGAACCTCAGTGTTCTCAGCCATAAATTGGGAATGATAATTTAAACCTCTACTGCAATGTTTTATGGGAAGGGTAAAAGAGACAAAGTACAGGAAAATACTTGCTACCTTTCAATTGCTATATAAATTGTTGTTATTTAGTCGGTAAGCCATGTCACTTTTCTTTTCTGATCCCATTGACTGTAGTCTGCCAGGCTCCTCTGTCCATGGAATTTCCCAGGCAAGAATACTGGAGTGGGTTGATATTCCCTTCTCCAGGGGTCCTCCTGACCCACGGACTGAATCCACATCTCTTGCAATGGCAGATGGATTCTTTACCACTGAGCCACCAGGGAAGCCCATTGTATAAATACGTGTATTGAATCTGCTCATTTTTTTGGACTTCAGACAATTCTATTGAAAATGTGTGTGTTAGTCACCCAGTCACGTCTGACTCTTTGCAACCCCCAAGGCCTGTAGCCCACTAGGCTTCTCTGTCCGTGAAATTCTCCAGGCAAGAATAGTGGAGTGGGTAGCTATTCCCTTCTCCATGGGATCTTCCTGATCCAGGGATTTAACATGGGTCTCCTACACTGCAGGCAGATTCTTTATCATCTGAGTCACCAGGGAAGCCAATATCACCTCATATTCCACAAACTTAAATAATTGTAGACATACAGCCTGCACCTACATAAACAAAGTTAAATGCCCTAGTACATAAAGGTGGCTTGGTTTTTTTAAAATACTTTAAAGTTTTTGTAGGGGAGAAATATTTGGTGAATCACTCTCATTATTTTGCATGGATTGAGTCAACCATGGTTTTACTGCTCTCAACCCAGACCTCAGCCTCCAGTTCTCAGAAGGTCCTAAACAGTGTCCTCCCTGAAAGGACCCGAGAAAAGTGCCCTTGGTTAATTTCTATTCCCAGGCTAACCCTGAGAAAAGTCTGCCATCAAGATCCTTCATTTTACCACAAAATAATTCAGTGTTTTAGACAACACTTTCAAAAATTCAAGCAAAAATATTTGTATTTTTTTACATTAAAACATTCACATTAACTTCTTTCTTAGTGGTTTTTCTCTTGGTGACAGACTGATCCTAAATACCTGAAACAGTTCTACTCTGATTACTAGAATAACTTACTCTTTTCTATCTGATACAGGGCTAGGATTCCATTGAGTCTGGGAATAACTCTGAGATAGGCTATATAAGCATACACACACACACACACACACACATACGATTGTCATCATTTGCTTCAAAACTGCATTTTAAAATGTTTCAAATTCTAGAAAGTTAGGGTACTGTCAGCAAAACCTAAATTTGGTATGACATCTGAGAATCACAAGATTAGAGTCCTCTGTTGAAAAGACACTGAAAACATGAGATTGTTCAGAGATGTATGTGCTGTGAATATGGTAAGAGGCTGCAGATACAGGGCTTGGCCTTGGTGATGAAGCAGCAGAAACGTGAAATGCCAAAACAGCTTTTTGCTTTCACAGAACAAGCTAGAATTATAGGAGATCATAGGCAAGGAATTGTAATCTTGTTTGGTGTTTGAGAATATTAAGTAAAATGAACAGCCCTGGTTTTATGTTTGGAACTATTCTACAGGAAAAAGAAAATGGCTGAATTAAAAGCAGCAATAACAAATTATTTGAGTCATAGAGCTTTTGAGATTGTAGCTTAAGAAAGATTGCTTTAATAGTTTCTTAGGAAAATAGATATTAATTATTTGGGGGCTGTTTTTCTTCTCCATCCTTGGCAAGGAAAATAGACCTAATTTCACAGAATTTCAGATCTGCTATCTTTTTGGCTAAGCTGAATAGATAAGGACTGACACTTTTTGGGGGAGAGAGGGTATAGATAACTTAATACATGGTTAAAGCATGCTGCCAAAAAAGATGTGAAACCATACAAAATTCTGATGGAAAGTAGTTATAATTATCATGTTTAGGCTTATGAACTAATTTCTAGTCACCATTTCCTAGCTTTGCTGCTGCTGCTGCGAAGTCGTTTCAGTCATGTTTGACTCTGTGCGACCCCATAGATGGCAGCCCACCAGGCTCCCCCATCCCTGGGATTCTCCAGGCAAGAACACTGGAGTGGGCTGCCATTTCTTAATGTACAAAAGTGAAAAGTGAAAATGAAGTCACTCAGTCGTGTCTGACTCTTAGTGACCCCATGGACTGCAGCCCACCAGGTTCCTCTGTCCATGGGATTTTCCAGGCAAGAGTACTGGAGTGGGGTGCCATTGCCTTCTCCGTTTCTAGCTTTAAAAGTTGTTTATCTCTGGCTCACTGCAGTAAGAAGTAACTGCTTCTAAAGTATTCAGGAAAGGCTGTTGAACGTTACACAATACAATGGAGAGATCTGAGGTCATTAGGTCTTTTAGTAAGGGGGTCGGCTCCACAGATAATAATTGAGGATCAATTTCATTAACAAGTACCATTTTGAGGCATATTTCATCCTCATTTGACTACATAGAGATAAATATTAATCAGAATCCACTTATTTAGATTTTTCCTATCAGGGTAGACAGAGACACTATTTAGCTTTAAGGGAGTTTTGCAGAGATGGCAAGGAATGATTTCTTTTTTTTTTTAAACAGCAAGCAAATGCAGGCTCTGTTGACAAAGCCAGTTCATTAGAATGAACTAGCCCATTCTTATTAAGCAGACCACAGTAGTCCATGAAAAGACTGAGAAGATAGAATCTTACATTACCTAAAAGTGACTAATGAGGAATGGCTAAGAGTTATGAAAATGTCACCGTCCTATCATAATATCCTAAAATCTGCAGGACACAATGAAGGGTTCTACAATTCAGTCTTTATAACAGCAATAACGTATTTTGGAGTCAACACTGTTTCCAATCCACACAGAAAGACGTAAACTTCCATCCTTATCTAATGTGAGACAAAATGAATTAAAACAAAAGTATTCAAGAATTGTGTGTGTGTGTACTTTCAAGTTTTTGTCTATAATAAAGCTGAAGTGGGAACCTATTTCCCATTATAGAAATGAACCAGAATGTAATTTGAAGGAAAAGTCATTTAGTTCTAAGAATAAAAATGAAAGAATTGCCATGCTAAGACAGTAAGCTTTCCTCCTTAGGATTTTTTCTTCAAAAAATACACAGTTTGGAACATCTCTTCCAATTCAGGGGATGCAGGTTCAATCCCTGGTCAGGGAACTAAGAATCCACATGCTGTGGGTCAACTAAGACTACACATCACAACTAGAGAAAACCTATATGCTTCATTGAAGACCCAGTGCAGCCAAAATTTAAACATATATATATATACAATTTAGAAAATAGAAAAGCAGAAAAAGGTTTTGGGTCTCTTGAAATAAAACTTATTAAGCATGAAATACAGAAGTCTTTATTTTTTATCATTTCTTATTTATTGAGGTATAGTTAATTTACAAAGTTGTATTAATTATTAAGTATTAATTGTATTAATTAAGTTGTATTAAGTATAGAGCAAAGTGACAGTTACACATATACATATATTACATTCCGTTCCGTTCCGTCGCTCAGTCGTGTCCGACTCTATGCGACCCCGTGGACTGTAGCCTACCAGGCTTCTCCGTCCATGGGATTCTCCAGGCAAGAATACTGGAGTGGGTTACCGTTTCCTTCTCCAGGGGATCTTCCCGACCCAGGGATCGAACCCAGGTCTCCCACATTGGAGGCAGACGCTTTAACCTCTGAGCCACCAGGGAAGCCCATATTACATTACACATATACATTTATATACATATAAATCTTCCTGCATTAGGAAGATTTTGGAGAAGGGAATGGCTACACACTCCAGTATTCTTGCCTGGAGAATTTCATGGACAGAGGAGTCTGGTGGGCTACAGTCCATGGGGTCACAAAGAGTCAAATGTGATTGAGCGACTAAAATACATATATTTTTTTTTCCAGACTCTTTTCTGGAAAACAGCATTATGAGATATTGAGTATAGTTCCCTGTGCTATACAGTAGGTCCTTGTTGCTTACCTATTATATATAGTGTACTGATTATTGGCTTTGAAAAGATATCACCTGGACACAAATCCTAGCTCATTTACTATGTGATAAGGGACATATTACCTAACCTCTCTGTGCTCAATTTCCTCATTTAGAAAAGAAAGTAAAAAGAGGAATTAGCTAAAAAATTGGGAGTGAGAATTATGTGAAATGCTGTATGTAAAACTTATTTGGATGCTTCCCAACATATAGTTAATACTTCATTAATTAATTCATTAATTTATTTGGTACATATTTATTCAACACCTACTCTGTGCAGGTACCATTCTAAGAGTTTGGGTTATAGCAGAAAACAGAACAGTGCTTCTATCCTCGTGAACTTTATATTCTAGTAAAATTTATCCATTATGTCATTAATCTGTTATCCAAGAATATATGGAAAGCATTTGAACATGTATTAATACCCTAATACATTACAGACATAAGACAGAGGCCAGCACTCATTGTAAAGTAATTGAGGCCTAAGGAGGAGAAGTGAGAAACGACTCTAAAAGAAAACAAAAACATCTGCACAGATACCCTAAAAGCAATATATTTTTTAAAAGTTGGGGACATAAGAAACCCTTTGAGAGTTTCTTAAAAGCTGCAGATCTGTTTCTAATAAAGTTGAAATATTGACTTAAAGACCCCACAGTTCTACTCTAAGGTATTTACCCCATCTCCAAATTAAAAGATAAGTTCACAAAAAAAAAAATATATGTACAGAAATGTTCACAGGGAGACTTCCCTGGTGGTCCAGTGGTTAAGAATCCACCTTGCAATGCAGGGGACATGGGTTTAATCCCTGGTTTGGGAACTAAGATCCCACATGCTGCAACCAAGATCCAACACAGCCAAAAATAAATAAATAATTCTTTTTAAGAAAGTGTTTATAGTACATTTATTCATGATCACCAAGAACAAATCAATGGTCCATCAATAGAAAAAGTCAAATTTTTGTATAGTCATATGGGAAAACACTGCTCAACAGTAAAGAGAAAGGAAATGTTGATAGATGCAATAACATGATGAATCCCCAAAACATCAGAAATGAGTACACACTGCCTGATTCCATTAAGATGACTTTCAAGAATACAAGGCAAAGCTAATTTATAGTGATAAAAATCAGTAAGTAGTTGCACTGAGAGGTAGATGGGAGATTGACTGGAATTGGCCCCATGGGAACTCCGGGTGATGGAATCTTTTATATATTGTTTTAAGTGGTAGCTACATAGGACATGAGTTTGAGTGTACTCCGGGAGTTGGTGATGGACAGGGAGGCCTGGCGTGCTGTGATTCATGGGGTCGCGGAGAGTCGGACACGACTGAGCGACTGAACTGAACTGAACTGAACATAGGTGTATATGATTGTCACAACTCAAAGAAATCAACTTTTAAGATTGGTGCATTTAATTACATGTAATAACTCATTAAAAATTGTCATTAAAAGAACTGTAGATACTTTCCCCAGACAGAAGATAGGAGAATCTTCCAGAGAAAAAGCTTGGTCTGATTCACTGACATTTCCTATATACCAGTTCTGTTTTGACATGCCTTCTCCACAGAAAGTCAAAATAAAACGTGTTTGATCAGGATATATTCTCAATGAAGCATTTTACCATTAATTTTGAAAGGCATGGATTCTGGAATTATTTACTATTTCCTTTGAAAGGTATGTAGGGTGAAAAGAAAGGTTGTTAAGTTCACTAACTACGAGGAAATTATATCTCTGCTTACACACCATATTGTGCTTTGAGCAATATTTTTATGTGTTCTAAAGAAATATGTGTAAGGACCCTTTAAAGAAGAAGCAATTTTCTGCTAGAGATCAGTGACCTCGGACAAGCTATACATCTGCAAAAAAATGTCTGTAGAGGCTAGTGAAAAAAATCCTATTGTATGCTAATTTCAAATTATCTTTTATACTAGCTTCAGGCTTCAGAAGGGGCTAAGAGAAAAGAAATAGTTGTATGAAAAAAAATTACTCTTGATTAGAAAAAAGACCTTCATGAGGGATTTTCCAATTTTGTCTCACTTCTGATTGGAGCAAAATGCCACGGAGAAGAGGAAAATGGAAGAGATTTTTAAGAAAAAGAAGACACAAAAGGAAAGACACAAGGTGGAAGAGAGACCCAGAGGAGGAAAAAAATAATTCAGACTGAAAGCTTTTACTTAGATTTGTGAGAAAAATTTAGGATTAGGCTAAAGGATTATTGAAGTTTAACTGGAAGGTATCTGACTGTACTAGAATACTGATTTAAATATGTTCTAATTAAGTATTGCTAGTATAATGATTTATTAGTTAATAGTGCTGTTTATTGATTTAGCAAAAAGTTTGATATTTGCAGAAAGAGCACGATACCACAAGATAAGTGTCCTATCTTATACATGCCTATAGGCATTTGAGATATATAAGTATTTGTCCTAAATCTACCAGCCTCTGTTCCCCTGAGGAAGTTGGCCTCCCTTATAGGCAAAGAACCTGAGAGACAATAACCTATGCCCATTTATCTTGTACCCTAACCCTATAAAAAATGACTAATTAGATACATCTTACATAAACCATTAGTAAAGATCAGTAGCTTTTAAACTTTTGACCAAGACCCTCCATAAGAGATACAGTTTTCCTCACGGTCCAGAACACACATCTCTATCACTGAAACAAAGGTCCAAAAAATAATCTTTACCAAATGCAATTTATTTTTATATATTTTATTCTGATCTTCTTTTTCTATTCCATTTTTAAAGCTAATTATTATCCACTGAAATGATTTCACAACCACAGTTTAAAAAGTACATAGTACAAATGCTTGTTCTACACCTCTTTCATCTAAAATATCTCTGTGATTGGCAAAATGGCCCTAAATTTCCTTTGGCAGCATGCTAGATTCTGAAAGCTTTACATTTACTTTAAATATGGTTCTGAAAGAGTGGTTATGCAAAATACATTGCACTAATTAAGCAAACTAGAAGTAGTGAGAAAATTTGTGATTTTTTTTTTTTTTTTTGTCAATTTCTGGACCAAATTTAAAAATTCAGTCAAAAAAAAATAAAAAAACAACTGAAGGATGGCAAGGTCTCTTCAAAAGGGACCTCTGGAGAACTTGTCTAAAGCAGTTGAGAAATTCATGAGATACCTTTCCCTGGCTCTTCCTTTCATAAACTCTGATGTTCATATTGTCTCCCTTGAAGTACGATTAGTCTCCACTTCCGATTTCTCAGAGCAGGACTCAGTGTCTTGTTTTTTCCCACCTGGTTAATTCAACCTCGGACAACTCAGAAACAGATCTACTGATTTAATACAACTATATACTTTAATCAAATTGTGATAGCTTTTAGATAGTCAACAATGGTTGACTATCTAATGGTTCTTTTCCTTGTGTTTTGCCCTTGAATCTTCATCACTATCTTGAGATAAGTGGGGAAGATGACAAATAGAGGAAAGCAAAGTCTTTCCTTGTAAGAACCTATGTGTAAGGAAAGTGAGCCAAAGTCCAGTCTCTAGACCAAACTATGTCTCTACAAGGATGCTCAGAGAAGAAAGTTCTATCCTCCAGTATGTTCACTCACAGCAGCACAAGGATCTACGGCAGGGGAAAATGTAAAAGGAGGGACAGGCAAACAGCAAGTTCACTAACTGTTGTGAGACAAGAAAGGTCAGAGTACCCTTTATGTGTACATGTTCCAGCCCAGTGAGTCCACTGGTGTGAGCATTTGAACCACCTAAGTGGTCTACCTAAACCACAGTTAGTTACCCAGTGTATTGCATAATCCTAGACCCTCACATTCAGCATGAGGAGAGATGGGGAAAAGGCAGATATATGGAACCCAAGAGAAGCAAAGTGAAATTCCAGTAAAGGTAAAGAAGGAATGTATGAGCCATGCCCTCGCAGTATTTCCCATCATGACAGCTGTTGCCCCAGGATCACATGGCCTGTAAATCATAAGACAGAGCCAATAACAAATGTTGATGCTATAAGACTTCTACTTAAGCATGTATGAAAGAGAAGTGGAGAACATTATCCTAAACCACACAACCTGACACTTGAGCAAACCATGATCATCATTAAACTCATACACAGTCATAATTCATATGCCCATGTCACAGTCCTTAATCCCCACGTGAGGAATAATGAGGAGTTCATTGTGCCTGGAGCTGGGTGATACTATCAAGCTTGTGACGCTATCCAGTTACTCTGTATCCAATGTCCTAACAGGTAATGTTGCCATAATAGTATACTAAATGATGTATCACCGAACAGTTTGAATAATACAGTTCCACAGCCGAGCTACTTCATACATTACATGGGCTCAAAACACTGACCTTAGAACTTAACAACCATTTTACAATGTTCCTATGAAAAATATGTTCCAGGCTCCAAATGGCATTCTTTCAGGCAAACTTTGAGAACACAATCTGCTTAGAAACTATCTCTACTAGTCTGTGATACGTTTGTTTTACATATAAAGTTTGTTTCATGTTCTTTTTACAAAGAGTTTTCCTGTTACTGGAAGAGGACTTCAAATAATAAATTGCCACCAAAAATGGACATAAAATTAAAAAAAAAAAAAAACAGGCAGGGGGTGGAAAAGATGAGCAAGCTGAAAACAAGTCCATTTTGGGAAGGTTTTAGACTTCCCGTTTAAGGGAGTTTTCATATTAAAGGAAAAAGTCCTCATGTGTTGTGCATTTCTTTGTTCATGGCACTTAGCAGAGATTTCTACAATGTGAAAATAGGAAGTTGGATTTATATGGCTTTTGCTTTAATGATGCTAAACTGCCTGGAAATAGCAGTGCATGATATTGCAAGTTTCAGATTTTTTTAAGCTGTACTACCAAACACCTTTCTGAATTTTAGATGAGATCCCCAGTATTGTGAATATTCAAGAGCAAAGCAAGGCAAATACAGGAAAAATCAGTTACTTTAACAGCTTCAGGGTTCCCAATTATATTGTAAAGCTGAAAAGATACTCCGGCAGAGTAGTTCCTTACAATCATCTAATACCAACACCACCACCAACCATGGTTTTCAGTCATCTCCCCCTAAACCGTGCATGTATTGCCTCGGGGAGGCTTACATAAGCCCCCATCTGGGGAGAGGGGAGGAGGAGGAAATAGCAAATTGCAGGATCTGCTGATCTTGGACAGAGGTCTCTGCAGGAGCTCCCAAATGTGTCTTTCTTTATGTTCTGGGCTCTGGGTTGTTGTGGGGCACATATTTAAGAAGGAAGGAATTTGTTGCCTCAATAAAAAATGTGTAATTAAGATGTGGAAGAAAGGCTAGGTGAGAGAGAACAAAAAGACTACCTCCATGTATTCAAAACCAAATACTTACACATCATGACTTTAGACAGCAGCTTTTTCTTTTTTAAAATCTGCTCTTCAGGCATGAATACAGTGCTTAATAAATCCTGATGCCTCCACACAAAGTTAAAAAAAAAAAATGCATGGCAATGATGCATGTAATTCAAGTAGAAAGATCACTGGCTGTGGATCAGAAATGCCTTGATTCGACTTCCTAGGCAAGCAGTGTGTGTAAATTAGTCGACCTCTTTGAGCCTCGGT
Organism: Moschus berezovskii; assembly: GCF_049115385.1. Classification (NCBI taxonomy): domain Eukaryota; kingdom Metazoa; phylum Chordata; class Mammalia; order Artiodactyla; family Moschidae; genus Moschus; species Moschus berezovskii. The sequence goes on along the minus strand of NC_142469.1, from coordinate 84,857,156 downwards.
TTTGTTTTCTCTAAATATGAATTATAAGGAAATATTAAGCATGATGATTAAATATAAGGAGAAGAAGAAAAGAAAGTAACTAGCACAACACCTCTGAAATGCCATTTTCCCCTCCTTTACCTTCTCTTTCTTTTCTAAAAGATATATATATATATATGTATGTATGTATACATTTTAATAAGAAATTACATAATTGATTAAAAACAATTATCCAGAAAAATATTTCATTGTGGATATTGATGGTATATTTGACGTACTAGTGGATATGAAAGAGTTAAATGGGAACATGACTTTTAAGTCTTAGGTAGGCAGATGGGGGAGGGTAATAAAGGGTTAATAGTGTTGGCTGAGTCCTGGTACCGGAGGGTGTTGCTTTTGAAACTCCCATCAGACCTGAAGTGATTCTCTCAGTCCAAAGAAGTTTAAATTGCCCTCCTCTGGCTACACTGCTGAATAGTGGGAAACCCAGGACAAAGAATATTCACAAGAAACAGATTAGCATTTCTAGGGATATTATGAAAGCAAATGAGCCACCTGTCGCATAACCTCCCCAGCAACATAGCATCAAAAGGAAAACTTGTATTAAACCTTGAGCACTTGCTGATGTAAAGGCCAAGAAAGTGATACAAACAGTAAGGACCAGCTGAAACACCCTTTCAATTCCCGTGCTATGAAATACCTAGAGAATTACACAAAATGATGCATGTACTCTCTCCTTGTGCACCAGATACGTGCGCCTATTGGACAATACAAGAAAATAGAATCTGTTTAGATGGAGTGTCTGTACCGTAAGCTTACTGGAGATAAATAAATAAGGCTTATCAGAACTTCATCGCAGAACATTTTAAATCTGTTTCTTCCAGTAGTGCTTGTCAAGTTTGTAAAATGCACACAATTCCCTTTCATTCTTTCAACCAAGATTTATTTTCTTTTAATTAAAAGAGTGATAAACCACTAGCCAGACTCATCAAGAAACAAAGGGAGAAAAACCAAATCAATAAAATTAGAAATGAAAATGGAGAGATCACAATCGACAACACAGAAATACAAAGGATTATTAGAGAATACTATCAGCAATTATATGGCAATAAAATGGACAACTTGGAAGAAATGGAAAAATTCTTAGAAAAGTACAACTTTCCAAAACTGAACCAGGAAGAAATAGAAAATCTTAACAGACCCATCACAAGCACGGAAATAGAAGCTGTAATCAAAACTCTTCCAGCAAACAAAAGCCCAGGTCCAGACAGCTTCACAGCTGAATTCTACCAAAAATTTAGAGAAGAGCTAACACCTATTCTACTCAAACTCTTCCAGAAAATTGCTGAGGAAGGGAAACTTCGAAACTCATTCTATGAGGCCACCATCACACTAATCCCAAAACCTGGAAAAGATCCCACAAAAAAAGAAAACTACAGGCCAATATCACTGATGAACATAGATACAAAAATCCTTAACAAAATTCTAGCAATCAGAATCCAACAACACATTAAGAAGATCATACATCATGACCAAGTGGGCTTTATCCCAGGAATGCAAGGATTCTTCAATATCCGCAAATCAATCAATGTAATACACCACATTAAGAAACTGAAAAATAAAAATCATATGATTATCTCAATAGATGCAGAGAAAGCCTTCGACAAAATTCAACATCCATTTCTGATAAAAAACCCTCCAGAATGTGGGAATAGAAGGGACATACCTCAACATAATAAAAGCTCTATATGACAAACCCACAGCAAACATTATCCTCAATGGTGAAAAACTGAAAGCATTTCCCCTAAAGTCAGTAACAAGACAAGGGTGCCCACTCTCACCACTACTATTCAACATAGTTCTGGAAGTTTTGGCTACAGCAATCAGAGCAGAAAAAGACACAAAAGGAATCCAAATTGGAAAAGAAGAAGTAAAACTTTCACTGTTCGCTGATGACATGATCCTCTACACAGAAAACCCTAAAGACTCTACCAGAAAACTACTAGAGCTAATCAATGAATACAGTAAAGTTGCAGGATATAAAATCAACACACAGAAATCCCTTGCATTCCTATACACTAATAATGAGAAAATAGAAAGAGAAATTAAGGAAACCATTCCATTCACTGTTCAATGAAAAGAATTAAATACTTAGGAATATATCTACCTAAAGAAACAAAAGACCTGTACATAGAGAACTATAAAACACTGGTGAAAGTAATCAGAGATGACACTAATAGATAGAGAAATATACTGTGTTCGTGGATTGGAAGAATAAACATTGTGAAAACGAGTATACTACCCAAAGTAATTTATACATTCAATGCAATCCCTATCAAGCTACCAAGATATTTTTCACAGAGTTAGAACAAATAATCTCACAATTTGTACAGAAATACAAAAAACCTTGAATAGCCAAAGCAATCTTGAAGAAGAAGAATGGATCTGGGGAATCAACCTGCCGGACTTCAGGCTCTACTACAAAGCCACAGTCATCAAGACAGTATGGTACTGGCATAAAGACAGAAATATAGATCAATGGAACAAAATAGAAAGCCCAGAGATAAATCCACGCACCTATGGACACCTTATCTTTGACAAAGGAGGCAAGATATAAAATGGGGAAAAGACAGTCTCTTTAACAAGTGGTGCTGATAAAACTGGTCAGCCACTTGTAAAAGAATGAAACTAGAACACTTCCTAACATCATACACAAAAATAAAATCAAAATGGATTAAAGATCTAAATGTAAGACCAGAAACTATAAAACTCCTAGAGGAGAACATAGGCAAAACACTCTCCAACAAAAATCACAGCAGGATCCTCCATGACCCACCTCCCAGAATATTGGAAATAAAAGCAAAATTAAACAAATGGGACCTAATTAAAATTAAAAGCTTCTGCACAGCAAAGGAAACTATAAGCAAGGTGAAAAGACAGCCTTCAGAATGGGAGAAAATAATAGCAAATGAAACAACAGACAAAGAATTAATCTCCAAAATATACAAGCAGCTCCTGCAGCTCAATTCCAGAAAAATAAATGATCCAATCAAAAAATGGGCCAAAGAACTAAGCAGACATTTCTCCAAAGAAGACATACAGATGGCTAACAAATACATGAAAAAATGCTCAACATCCCTCATAATCAGAGAAACGCAAATCAAAACCACAATGAGATACCATTACACACCAGTCAGAATGGCTGCTATCCAAAAGTCTATATGCAATAAATGCTGGAGAGGGTGTGGAGAGAAAGGAACCCTCTTACACTGTTGGTGGGAATGCAAACTAGTACAGCCACTATGGAGAATAGTGTGGAGATTCCTCAAAAACTGGAAATAGAACTGCCATATGACCCAGCAATCGCACTCCTGGGCATACACACCGAGGAACCCAGAATTGAAAGAGACACATGTACTCCAATGTTCATCACAGCACTGTTTATAATAGCGAGGACATAGAAGCAACCTAGATGTCCATCTGCAAACGAATGGATAAGAAAGCTTTGGTACATACACACAATGGAGTATTATTCAGCCATTAAAAAGAATGTATTTGAATCAGTTCTAAAGAGGTGGATGAAACTGGAGCCTATTATACATAGTGAAGTAAGCCAGAAAGAAAAACACCAATACAGTATACTAACACATATATATGGAATTTAGAAAGATGGAAATGATAACCCTGTATACGAGACAGCAAAAGAGACACAGATGTATAGAATAGTCTTTGGGACTCTGTGGGAGAGGGTGAGGGTGGGATGATTTGGGAGAATGGCATTGAAACATGTATATTATCATATGTGAAACGAATCGCCAGTTCAGGGTCAATGCATGATACAGGATGCTCTGTGCTGGTGTGTGGGGATGACCCAGAGGGAGGATAAGGAGAGGAGGGAGGTGGGAGGGGGGTTCAGAAAAGGGAACTCATATACACCTGGGGTGGATTCATGTCAATGTATGGCAAAACCAACCAATATAATATTGAAAAATAATTAGCCTCCAATAAAAAATTTTAAAATAAATAAATAAAAGAGGGCATGGGCTTTGCCTTTATTGCTCACTTTTAGGCTCGGCATGTAGAGCTTAATAAATATTTTCTGAATGAATTTATGAACTGTTGCAGGTCTAAAGAAGACTCTGCCATTTTAGATAAGCAATTACAATAGAGCCAGGCTTCCCAGGTGGCGCTAGTGGTAAAGAACTTGGCTGCCAGGGCAGGAGATATAAGGGAAATGAGTTCCATCCCTGGATCAGGAAGATCCTCTGGAGGAGGGCATGGCAACCCACTTCAGTATTCTTGCCTGGCGTATTCCATGGACAGAGGAACCTAGTGGGTTACAGTCCATATTGTTGCAAAGAGTCGGACACAACTGAAGCAATTTAGCATGTATGTTAATTGACAAAAGAGTAGATTCATGGGATACTATCAGATCAAGATTAGGGGAGTTTAGCCCAGTAGATGGGGTAATTCCATATAGTGGGGTCAGTTATTTCCATTTAATCCTTTTGTGGTTTTCTGTATTCATTAATTAAAACTTTCCTTAGGCTTTAGTTTATATGAATATATGTTTCTCACACAGTCACAATTTTGCGGTCCAGAGGAACCCAAACCTCCCTTGTTAGTAGTTTCCTTTCTAATGCACTGTCTTAATCAGACCTATTTCTATATGACTTTGGTCCAGCTGACTGAGGCAAGGCATGTTCTGTAGGTTAACATGATAACCTATTCAACAGTATCTACACAAAAGATATGGATATCAGTTGAACTGTTTAGGAATTTATGTTAGGGTGGAAGTGAGAAAATCTCCAACTTCTGTATATTAATATATCTCAGTAATTTATGAATTGACATAAATTGACCTAAATGACTTAAACTGACATACACTAATTTATGTCTTCAATCTTCTATGCAATGGATTCCATGCTATCCTTTCCTTTTCTCCAAAATAATTAATTTTATTTTTGTTAAAATCCAGCACAAGCAATTCAGCAAAATGTCATTAGCCTTCCTCTACAAAGAAAAAAAAACAACCTGTAACATATCTTCACTAACATGAAAACTTTTCCTTTGCTTTTTCTAAATCTTAAATATTATCTACTTCTTCCTCCTTTGGCAAAGTCTTACAAAGAACCATGATGATCCAGTCATCATGATTTCCTCTTACAGAAACCACATTTTTTCCCCCATTAGCTCATGCATGTTAACCACTAAGTGACTGCTCATCATAACTTCCAGTGGGTGGGGAAGAGACTTTAGGGAGAATTACGTTTCCCTATAGAAAGGAATTTCATTAACAATCCCCCAATATTCCTTCTATTTGTAACAAAAGTGTCACAGTCTGGCCCCTAACACCAAAACCACTTTTTAATACTAAAATACATGGACGTTATACATACTCCAAAACCCACAGAATATAGTACACCAAGAGTGAATCTTAAGTAAACTACAGGCTTTGGGTGATAACTTGTCAATGTGGGTTCATCCATGGTAACAAATGTAGCACTCTAGTAGATGATGCTGACAGTAGGGAGTGTGTGTGCATGTAGCGAGCATACAGGAACTCTGTATATTCCATTAAATTTTTCCTGTGAAGCTAAGCTGCTTTAAAAAAAAAAAATTAAGTCTGTTAAAGAATTTTCACAGAAATAAACACCAGACATTGTTCAAAGTACTTTATATGTTTATGAGGACTAACTTATAAACTCCTCATAGCCACCTTATGACAGAGCTATTAATAATGGTATCCCCTGTGTGATGATGAGGAGACCGCAGCCGACAAAGATTAAGTCATCTGACCCTGGGTGGAGCCGCTGTAGAGTCCAAGCCACCACCTGGCTACAGTCTATGCACCATCATTACTCTCCTGGGTTACTTTTAAATCATGCCAAATCAAGTCTCTGGTCACACATTCTTCCCCTCCACCCCAAGCACACTTCTTTAAACTACTAGCTGCAGTTGATGTCATAGAAACATCATGTATTTCATAGCAATATTTTTTTTTAAACTCTCTGCATGTGTCACTGTCAAGGATAAGCTTTACAAGGAAAAGGGGAAGTGAAAGAGTTCCTAATGGTTTTCTCAGTAAAGATGAGTGTAAGGAGTCATTTGAGTTTTTAATTTACATCAGCATCATCAAATTGCCTCAAGGATTCCTTGGCTATCTCCCCAATTCTAAAGTGTTGCACAAGTTTGTATTTATTGATTTGACAGCTTATTGCCTTGATTATTCCATGGTTATTTGGGGGAAGGTTTTTATTTTCTTCTTTTATATTTTATGTTTCAAAAATTGTCTTGCTGACTATATCACTTCTCAAAACTGAAAAGTATCAACATTTTTTAAAGTTTAGTAGAGAAGTTCCTCTAATTTATTTAGATAAGTAGTGACATTAATGTGGAAAAAAATTTCAAAGAGCACCTCTGTTTGCTCCCAAAGTTCAGGTTCCTTATTGAATAGTTAGTTTTATGAAAATAACTTTAACGTATATTTCTGAATATATTAATATCACATGTTCTGAAAATATCACCCACACACAACTTACTTTACAGAAAAAGTTATTTGGTCATAAGAAGAATTGTACAAGATTTAAAATAAACTTGAAGGAATTAGTAATACTTTGAAAACAATAGAAAAATAAAACTGAAAGTTAAAAAGATCATTTGAAAATGGAAACAGTGTCTAAAAAGGAATATTGTACCTGCTGGCAGTTTTAAAAATATTAATGATTACTGAAATTGAGAAATGACAACAAGTATGGAAAGAACAAAACCTACTTCCCTAATGAGATTTCTTAGGATGAGCAATTGTTTTGTTCCTTTTTTCTAATCTTCACATTTATATTGAAACATTCAAAATAAAACAAGGCAAAGAATGTTTAAATATAAAAGAGTCTGTTACAAATTTAAAATATGATATAATTGACCATTAAAATAGAAATTCTCTAACCTGAAAAATGCATAAGGAAATAATGACTTGCATTCTCTACGGCATGTCTTTACAAATAAAAGGTAAAATATTTATTTGAAATAATGGTTTTCAATGCTGAAGCTTACAGAAGGGAAAAAAATAGAAATAATGTGTTCATAGACAGACTTAGGATGCACACAGTGGATGCACTGTGTTTTCTCAGGTCGCATAACTACTTTGAAAGATTTATTTTCTGTGTCATCAATGAAGAATTTTTTGGCACAGCCGAATACTCCACCATTTGGTCTTGGAGGCTCCATGCATGCCTGAAGACATGTGCCAATTTGTTATGGGTTTTGAAGAGCATTCAGATCTTTGTGGTGTTACCCACAACTGTCTTCGGAAGACTCTGACCTACGTGTCACATTCCAGGTGTTTGCTTATTTGTTTTGAATCTCAATCTAGTTTTAGCTGGAATCAGGTGAGTCACCTTGTACTCACGTCAGTTGATATTTGTGTCATGGAAACTGTTTAAAAGGGTTGGACATGAAATTGAAAAGATAAGAATGTGATTTAATAGGTCTTGTATGAACTATGCTGTTTTTGTTCTACCTTTCCCTTCTCACCTTGTAAATAAATTCCTCAATTTTAAACTAAGAATTTTAATCTTCAGCACTTCCAGAGCCTTTCTTCTGTGAAGCACAGGATGATTTGGGAGGTAGGAGGTATCTGAATTCCCAGTGGATCTCTCATCATTATCATTATCTTTGTCATCACCACCACTACCATCATCATGACGGTCATCATAGCACTTGCTGTGGGCCAGTGCCAGGTAGTATATAAAGTGCTTACCTATATTACATCATTTCATCATGGAACCACCCCTATGAATTTTATGATGAGGAAATAGACACAAAAAGCTTAAATGATTTTCCGAGGAGCAATCAGCTAAGAAGGGTAATAGACAAGGTGCATATGTAGACACAACTATAGATACAAACAAGCTGTCTTAACAATTAAGATGTTCTGTACTGCAAAGAGTCTGACATGACAAGGCGACGAAACTGTAACAGCAGCATACTGCCCACAACATGAATTCCAGATATGAAAATTATTCACTGAATCAGCAAAGTGGAAATAAAAATATTTCCATGTTGATTTGTTAATACTTAGTCAAAATAGTTATGAAGCAGTTTTGGTTGAAATATTTTAGCAAGTTCTTAATACTAGGTCACCTCTCCCCCATAAAATGATGATTTCCTAATAACTGGATGAGCAAATAAAGACAGGAGCAAAAGTTTTATATATTCTAATCATTTCTGCCCATGACCTCAATTTCATATTCCAGAAATCCATAACTAATGAGAAGTTGTACAACATTCACAGTTGTTAGAACAGCTCAGGATGGCTGGACAGAGGCTGCCTATTTTGAAAGTATAAGTAACAACCAAACAAAATGAATCATTTCTCTCTCAAAATAATTAGACTGGAAAAGACTCTGATGCTGGGAAAGGTTGGGGGCGGGAGGAGAAGGGGACGACAGAGAATGAGATGGCTGGATGGCATCACCGACTCTGTGGACATGAGTTTGAGTGTACTCCGGGAGTTGGTGATGGACAGGGAGGCCTGGCGTGCTGTGGTTCATGGGGTCACGGAGAGTCGGACACGACTGAGCGACTGAACTGAACTGAACTGAAGAGATCACCATGCATTTTAAATTATTTATGATTAGAGATATGTTACTTAATTTATTTTAAGGATGTCTGTCATAAGTAAAATATCTCCATGGTCATTGTATTTAATTTTGATTGTTTTCATATGGTCATAGTAGAACTTTATTGAGATGAATATGTATCAAGATAAATTAAGATATCAAGCCTGACCTTTGATACTTCAGAAAACACTTCTGGAAAACATTTTCCATTTAGTTTAGATTCAGCTAGTATTCAGACCATACTATGATACAGAACTGATCCAAGGATAAGAAAAAAGATATTTTCTTCACATCTTGATCTTATACCACAGAGCTAGAAAATAATACTCAGAGTGGAGAAAACCCAAGGAATGAAGAGTAACTCTGTAGTTGAGGGTCACAAAAAAGTCTCAAGAGAGAATTGGGGAAAATCAGAGAGAGGGAAAAGGAAATGGGCAAGGAGAGAAAAAAGAAGGAACGGGGATTTGTGGTAAGAAAGAAAATTGGGAAGAAAATGAGGGACTGGAGGGAAAAGGAGTGGGTAAGAAAGATGTAGAAGGCCAGAGGGGCAGACAGGGAAGAGGGTGAAAGAGGGAGCATGGTTTTAGCTTTTCATCCCATCAATGAGCTTTAAAATCTTGTACTGGACACTTTAAATATAAGGACCTTAAGAGTTAGGAAATGTAATTAATTTAAAAATAATAACAGCTTTTCTGCCATGATAGTAGAGGCTATATCTCCCAACTACCTTAAGTGATTTCAAGTGTCCTTATCTAGAGTGAGTAAAAATAACTACCTTCCCCATGGGGGGAAAAAATCATTCTTAATGGAAGTGAATGGGCTGGAAGCATTTACTGTGGATTCTACATTCTCTGAGTCTTCACCACCCAGACTACAGACATCAGTAACCCCTGATAGTCTTGGGACTGTTAGACTGTGACTTGTCATCTACACAAGTCATCTTCCACAAAATATGAGTGAGGGCTAGTACATTGTTCATGGCCACTTGTGAACATAAAGAATTTATCAAAGAAAAGGCAACCAAAAATATCATGTAATTTAGGTGATAACACATTTGAAATAGTGATAAGATTTAGATGTTCTATAAACACTAAGTAAAGTAACTGTGCTGAATTGGTGTATGTGATATGTTTATATATGTGTACATATACTCCACCACCTAAAAAGAAACATCAAAAGAGTTTAAAATATCCTGACTTGATGACAGCTGAGGAGCTGATTGTTGCCTTCCGCTGCTGAAACTGTGTAAATGCCAAGAAAGGAACTGCTCAGCTTTTGGAGGGGATAATTAAGTTTAATGGAATCAGTAGACAAGACGAACATTAAGCCTATCTTGGAAAACTTCCTCCCAATGAAAACTTTTAGATAATGGAATCACCTCCCAAGAGAAATGCTAGAAATCCTATCACTGAGGACAGTTAGATTGAGATGGACACCAGAAGACATTCTATTAATATTATCTAAGACCTTATGACCTTTTGTGTCTAAATGGAAAAATGTTCAAATTCTTTCTACAGGGTCTATGTATATAGAAACTACACATATATATGTGTATGTGTATATATGGGCTTTCCTGGTGGCTCAGTGATAAAGAATCTGCCTGCTAATGCAGGAGACACAGGTTCGATCCCAGGGTGAGGAAGATCCCCTGGAGAAGAAAATGGCAACCCACTCCAGTTTTCTTGCCTGAGAAATGCCATGGACAGAGGAGCCTAGCAGGCTACAGTCCACAGGATTGCAAAAGAGTCAAACACGACTTAGCAGCTAGACAAGAGCAATAATATGTGTATATATATATACATGAAAACATCATATGTACACAAATAGGCACACATAAATATGTTCTTTATGTAGTCTGTATTTATATACGCTATAATAAGATTATATATATTTATAGTAATATATAGTCCAAGTGTGTATTTTAGATATACATACATATTTACATAATATACTCTGTCTATATATGTATGTTTGCATACATTACACACACAAGTAACAGAGAGACTATGTATTTATTATGTATGCAAACATACATGATACATATACAAAACATATGGAAGATAATTTTGAAATTTAAGGTTCTTTTGTATGTATATTTTTAAACTTGAAGGTCACATATGAAGACACTAAAAAGTTGTGACTGATGTGTATTAAACAGGTATGCTAAGAGGACAAGCCCTCCATTTTCCTTATGACACGAACATTCCAGAGTCAGAAACGACCAGGTTTGCCTTTCCTTTCAGCTAGTACCCACTACATCTGAAAATAAGCCCAAAGATTAATATAAAATGTCAATAAAAACAACAGAAAAAAGTACAAGTGACAAATTAAAAGTGCCCAAGCTCTCAGTGAGAACTTAAGGTCCAATGACCTAACTGAATTTTCCTTGAGAATGAAACAATCACTTTCAGAAAACCTTTGCCCCCAAGGAATGACGCATCCACTTCCTCCTAAACATAGATTACATTATCAGTGTTGCCAAATATATCAACAACCGCCTGGCTGCTGAGCACCATGTTTATCTAATGGACCATAGCAGACAGCGGGAACAAGCACAGTGGGAGATAGGGATCTCTAAAAGTATTTTCTAAACCGGTACAGCTCTACATATTTTTTTTAATTTTTCTTCTTCTTTTCTCAATTAAGGGAAAGAGAGTTATTAAATAAGACAGATACACGAGCACACTAGACATTTCCACTGAAACAATTTCTTTTGACTGAAATGTAAAATAATTCTGGAGTCACATTTTTATGTCTTCACACGAGAACTAGGACAGGGAAGAAGGTGGGTCACAGAGTGAAGTTTATATTGGACACCCAACCCCATTATGAATTGCAGACAGAAAACCTTATTCTAAGGACCTTAGCCATAAATTCTCTACTATTCCACTCTACAAAATGAACCAATTCAAAGCCGAGGACCAGAATGAGGCAAAAAGGGGGTTTTATATAACTACTTATGAGAAAAACGATACAATTATTTCACACTGTTTAATTTCAAAAATAACATGTTTGTTGTTAAATATTCCGAAAACATGGATAAGTCAAAAGAAAAATAACACATATTATCCTGCAATGTGGAGGTAAATTTTGTTGTTGTGGTTCAGTTGCTAAGTCATGTCTGACTCTTTGCAACTCCATGGACTGCAGCACATCAGACTCCTGTGTCTTCACCATCTCCTGGAACTTGCTCAAATTCATGTCCATTGAGTCAATGATGCTATCTAACCACCTTATTCTCTGCCATCCCTTCTCCTTTTGCCTGCAATCTTCCCCAACATCAGAGTCTTTTCCAATGAGTTGGCTCTTCACATCAGATGGCAAAAGTATTGAAGCTTCAGCTTAAACATCAATCATTCCAGTGAATCTTCATGGTTGATTTCCTTTAGGATCGACTAGTTTGGTCTCTCTTCAGTCCGAAGGATTCTCAAGGGTCTTCTCCTACACCACAATTCAAAAGCATCAATTCTTCGGAGGAAAATAAACACTATCAAAAATATTGATTCATAGTTTTCCAGTCTCTGTTCTGAAAACATATTTTAAAAACAAAAAACAAAAGTGGAATTACCTTGTACATATGTAATATTTTTCTATAACACCCTTTTGATGGTTATTTCATACTCCATTACAGCTTTGTCCATCATCTCATCCCTTTTTTGTTTTAATCAAAGATTTGCTGTTAACAGTCTGTCATATGTACCCTTATATGGTCCATTTCCCTAGAATGAGTCACTTGGAATCTGTCAAAAAATATGAAAAACTCCAAGATTTTGTGATCTAAGCAGCTAAAACATCCTTCAGAGAGTTTGTCATATTATTTTCTACCATCAAGCTTGCTTATTGTGGTTTTTTTTACAGAATACTTCTTTGTGAATTTGTGTGTTTGTTTTTATTTTCCTTCCTTGAACCTGTCAGTTTCTTTCATGGTTGCTTTCATAGGTTCATGTTTAGAAAAGCTTTTCCCATCCAACGTTATTTAAATGCTATGTAGATAAATTATACAAATAAGTTGGCAATAGAAGGGCGAACGTTTGCTTTTTTCAAGTCACATGCCTGTTTCACACACTATATTAATTTTACAGTTAGAATTTATATTGATATATAAGAGAAAAATAAACTGTTACTCAGTTTTCTCTAGACATTTATTAAATAAGCCAACATGCCCTCAGTGAGTTGATGGGATACTTCATAAAATTATTATATATACACAATTTTTATTTTATAAATGTATAAGTTATTAAAGCCTCCCCTTCTCACTTCCCTGAAAGACTCAGGAGTAGCAATTATCTTACCTGTGCAGGAAAGAGTTAAAACTGAGCAGATTCTCATCTTCTATGTTTATATTTTCAATTGAAAAAATAAAAAGATCAAATGTTAGTTTCCCCTCAAGACCTTATGCCTACCCACAAACAAATGTGGAAATTAGTATAGTAAGCCTCCTATCTATGAACAAGTTCTTTTCTGAGAGCACATTTGTAACTCCAGGTTATTTGTAAGTCCAACAAAGTTAGCCTAGGGACCCAACTAACACAATCGGCCATGTAGTTTACTGTAATAGGTTGATGATACTTTTCACGCAAATAAAGAAAATATTTTTAATATCTTACAGTACAGTACCTTGAAAAGTGCAGTAGTTCAGTACAACAGCTGGCATACAGGGGCTGGCATCAAGCAGACAGGCAAGAAGAGTTCCTGACTGGAGGAGGGAGAGGACATGAGAGATGAGGAGATGGAGGGCAAGCTGCAATTTTACTCACGCCCTGATGCTGATGGCACAAGTTCTGGTTCCTTGCTAAATTCAATTCTATCTACCTTCTTGAAAAAATACACCAGTAATGCCTGGGTGGTAGGTCTTTTCTTCTCATGATAGATGACACAGTAGCACTGGATTGCATTCTGAATGGCTGCTGCAACCTTTGTGTAGCATTCTATGTTCAGGTCTGTGCCTCAAAAGCTAACAGTGCTTCCTCAGATAAAGAAAATCCCCTTGCCATTTCCTGCGTCATGAATCTCTTCTGACATCCTGGGCTGAAACAGAGACCTGTACGGCTGTACTCTATGCAGTCCTGTTCAGTAAAGTACACAAAAGCACAACCCCTTGAGGATGCGCACATGTAACAATTTACACCAGATACATGAACTAACTTATGTGATTGAACTTGTGAATGCACATTCGCATCTTTGAAAGTTTGAAATTTGAGGATTTGTATGTAGGGAATTTGTTGTTGTTGCTGTTCAGTTACCTAGTCATCTCCAACTCTTTGCAACCCCGTGAACTGTAGCACTCCAGGCCTCCTGTCCCTCACCATTTCCTGAAGTTTGCTCAAGTTTATGTCCATTGATCAGTGATGCCATCCAGCCATCTCGTCCTCTGATGCCCTCTTCTCCTTCTGCCCTCAATCTTTCCCAGCATCAGAGACTTTTCCAAAGAGGCAGCTGTTCATATCATGCCCAAAATACTGGACTGTCAGCTTCAGCATCAGTCCTTTCCAGTATTCAGGGTTGATTCCCCTTAAGACTGACTGGTCTGATTTTCTTGCAGTTCAGGGACTCCCAGGAGTCTTCTCCAGTACCACAGTTCAAAGGCATCAGTTCTTTGGCACTCTGCCTTCTTTATGCTCCAGCTCTCACAACTGTACGTGATCACTAAGAAGAACATAACCTTGACTCTATAGACCTTTGTGAGCAGAGGAATGTCTCTGCTTTTCCACACACTGTCTAGGTTTGTCATAGCTTTCCTGCCAAGAAGGAATTGTCTTCTGAGTTCATGGCTGCAGTCACCATTCGCAGTGATTTTTAGAGCCCAAGAAGAGGAAATCTGTCATGACGTCCACCTTTCCCCCTTCTATTTGCCATAGGGTAATGTCCACAGAGTCGGTGATGCCATCCAGCCATCTCATTCTCTGTCATCCCCTTCTCCTCCTGCCCCCAACCTTTCCCAGCATCAGAGTCTTTTCCAGTGAGTCAACTCGTTGCATGAGGTGGCCAAAGTATTGCAGTTTCAGCTTTAGCATCAGTCCTTCCAAAGAACACCCAGGATTGATCTCCTTTAGAATGGACTGGTTGGATCTCCTTGCAGTACAAGGGACTCTCAAGAGTCTTCTGCAGCACCACAATTCAAAAGCATCAATTCTTCGGCGATCAACTTTCTTCGTAGTCCAACTCTCACATCCATACATTGGCGTGCTGTGATCCATGGGGTCGCAGAGAGTCGGACACAACTGAGCGACTGAACTGAACTGAATGTAACATAGAGAATTACTTTAGATCAAATCCATAGGAAATTATTCAGCAGCCTGACTATAGGGGAGATTCAAATTGCAGAGGTAAATGTACCCTTACCTCAAAGACCAACAAAGTTTCAGTTCTCCTTTTCTCCCTGTCTTTTTGTGATATTTCATTTCAATCAATGGTTCTCAAAGTGAGGTCCCCAGATCAGCAGTATTACCTGGGAACTTATTAGAAATTGGGCCACCTCAGAATTAGTGAATCAGAAATTCTGGGTGTGAGGCCCAGCAACCTACATCTCATCAAGACTCACCAGTGATACTGAGGGGCACACACAAATTCGAGAATCACTGATTTCAAAGAACGTCATCAAGAGAAAGTCTGAATAGAACACACATGAAACATCGTTATCTTTATCGGATTACAGCCTTCACTGGGATCTGTAATACAGATCTTTAACCATTTGTACTTTTCTCATTTATTGTGTATTGAGTCATTTATTATTTTGTGGGCCTCGATCACGGCTATGACATTGAACAAGCCAAATCCTCTGCATATAGAAAGCTCACAATTTACGTATTTTTTGTTCTATCTTTAAAAAAAAGATAAGGAAACAAAAATCTCCTATAACGGGAAAGTCATCTATCTATTTACTTTTTCAGTTGTCATTAATTTCCATGACTAGTTAAAATAAATACAAGCATTCTTCTTTTTGAATATGTTTTCTTTGGGGAAAAAATTTCTGTGCAAGATGAGACCCTACAAAAATAATGCTAAAAGTATTTTAATTGAATTAGAAATTAGAAGGAACCAGGTGTGGATTCATACTAAAAGAATCAGAAGGAAGCCTAAGTAAGTAATAACTGTTTGAAAGAGCAAATAACTGAAAAACCAGAGACTAACAAGTTCATTAAAAAAAACATAGTAGTTACAAGGCAGACTAACTAGGGTGCAACTGAAAGGTTTATCTCTGGGAAGGGAGAAGGACCAGGTGTAATTAAAAAGATACCAGCAACAATTTAGGAGATTTGGGAGTGGATATAAGCATTAGAAGCAAAGTGCAGGATGATCTCGAGGATTTCAAACTCAAGAAAAAGAATGAAATAACCACAGTTATTATCGAAAAGAAGAACTAACTAGCTGAATCATTGATCTGGACTAATGATAGGAAACTTTGACTGTGTGGATCACAATAAACTGTGGAAAATTCTGAAAGAGATGGGACTACCAGACCCCCTGACCTGCCCCTTGAGAAACCTGTATGCAGGTCAGGAAGCAACAGTTAGAACTGGACATGGAACAACAGACTGGTTCCAAATAGGAAAAGGAGTACGTCAAGGTTGTATATTGTCACCTGCTTATTTAAATTATATGCAGAGTACATCATGAGGAACGCTGGGCTGGAAGAAGCACCAGCTGGAATCAAGATTGCCGGGAGAAATATCAATAACCTCAGATATGCAGATGACACCACCCTTATGGCAGAAAGTGAAGAGGAACTCAAAAGCCTCTTGATGAAAGTGAAAGAGTGAAAAGTTTTGCTTGAAGCTCAACATTCAGAAAACTAAGATCATGGCATCTGGTCCCATCACTTCATGGGAAATAGATGGGAAAACAGTGGAAACGGTGTCAGACTTTAATTTTTTGGGCTCCAAAATCACTGCAGATGCTGATTGCAGCCATGAAATTAAAAGACGCTTACTCCTTGGAAGGAAAGTTATGACCAACCTAGACAGCATACTAAAAAGCAGAGACATTACTTTGCCAACCAAGGTCCGTCTAGTCAAGGCTATGGTTTTTCCCGTGGTCATGTATGGATGTGAGAGTTGGACTGTGAAGAAAGCTGATCACCGAAGAATTGAAGCTTTTGAACTGTGGTGCTGGAGAAGACTCTTGAGTCCCTTGGACTGCAAGGAGATCCAACCAGTCCATTCTAAAAGATCAATCCTGGGTGTTCATTGGAAGGACTGATGCTAAAGCTGAAACTGCAATACTTTGGCCACCTCATGCGATGAGTTGACTCACTGGAAAAGACTCTGATACTGGGAAAGGTTGGGGGCGGGAGGAGAAGGGGACGACAGAGAATGAGATGGCTGGATGGCATCACTGACTCGATGGACATGAGTTTGAGTGAACTTCGGGAGTTGGTGATGGACAGGAAGGCCTGGCGTGCTGTGATTCATGGGGTCACGGAGAGTCGGACACGACTGAGCAACTGAACTGAACTGAACTGAACTGAATGATAGGAAACAGTTTCTCTCCTCGATCTGTGGCTCTTTCCACAGGGAGTGAAGTGGTCACCTTTTCGACACCAGCTCTCCACCTCTCGTTCAGGTCAGGTCAGAACACACATATCCTCCAGGATACACTTTTCTTATCTGCACATGCCTCACTTGGCCTCGTCTTCCAACAACTCATTCAATAATCACAAGGACCCAGTGCAATTTTTTCTTACAGTTCAGATTTATGAATGATGTAGCAAGGTAACTCACTCAGTTCGCCCTGAAGGACATCATGGATCATGGCAGAATGATACAAAAAGGCGATGTTCTCCAGTATGTTCAGGGAGAGACTTCCTGCAAGGTATTTCCCACTTTCTGGAAAACACCAAACAAGCCAGCTCTTCACAACTCAAGTCTGATCACTCTCCTTTACTGATCAATTTTGTTTCCTGTCTTCACCTAGATACTCCTACTCATTCTTCAGATTGAAATTCAGGTGTCAGTTCTGTCAAGAAGTCAATTCTAATTGCTTGGACAGTTCAAATTCTCCTAATAAAGGCTGTTCTTACTCCTGTAAGCCTCTTCACACCATGGGTTACAAATATAACTTTTTGTAGATATATGTGACTAGAATCCAATTATTCTACTTGATGCCTCTCTCCTTGTCTATTTTCGCTCACATTTGAATCATTAGAACCTAGGGCATTGTTTACCACATGGCAGATGCTAACAAAATATTTAAATATTTGTTGAATGAATAAATTATTTTTCATGTTCTTAAGCAAAGCAACCCCTTTCCTCTTAAGCTCTTACTTAATGCTGTCTAGGAAATCTCTAGAAATCCATGTCTTGTTCTTGCAGTTCCATTAGCAGCCTTTGTCAAACCATCAATGGAGATCTTTCATCATATCATTTTAATATGAAAAGCTATGTTTCCCCTCATAAATTTTACATGTTCTTATTTAGTGGTTGTTCCCCTCACCCCAACCCCCACCTTAAATAGAATAAATCTCTATGGAAACAAGAATGTCAACATAGCTACTACCATAGCTCCTGGTACAGTGTTGTTATAATTGAAAATAAAAATTATCCCATGTTAGAATCACTGAAGTAGACCAGCAGAACTGAAGCACACTAGACTCTACCGAACTGTAAGTAGCCAAAAGATAAATGCACTATCCCTTTTAGGTCATTCAGAGTTGTAACAACAAGAATGGGAGTGAAAGGGAGCAGTCAAGAGAGATGATGATATGCAAAATATGCAGATTTCTCACATTTTTAGTCATTGTAAGCAAGGCAGATGTCATCCCATTGCTTGGGGAACTCAATAGCAAGGTGAGTAGAGCAAAGGAGACTTTTGCAAACCTGAGCTAATAACTTACTGCTAATATCTATTGTTTTTTGTTAATTAAATATAAAAATATAACTCTGTGAAAAGAGCCTTTACAAGATACAAGTTATGGTAGAAAAAGAACATTGCCTGGTCCCAATGATAGGTCAATTCAGATACCCCCCTTACCAAAATGAGTTCATTGTAAGATGAACTCATCTTCGTGACAATTACCAGTGTAGGTGACATGGATATTGTGTGCACTGTGATGTTTATTTTATTTGTCATTGCCTTCTGTTATAGGCTGAAATGTGCATACACACACACCCCCACTAAGAAATCATGCTGAAGTCCATCACTATCTCAGGAGGAGACTACATCACAGATACATACAGAAGAAAGATCATGTTACCCTGCAGAAAGGAGACAGCCATCTACAAACCAAGGAAACAGACCTAATCAGCTGACTCAGCTAACACTTTGATCTCCGACTTTCAGGGAGGCCTGGCGTGCTGTGATTCATGGGGTCGCGGAGAGTCGGACACGACTGAGCGACTGAACTGAACTGAACTGAACTGTGAAAAAACACATTTCCATTGTTCAAGCCACCCAGTCTGTGGTATGGTACTATGGAAGCCATAGAAAACTAACATACCCTTCATTTATTTAAAGTTTTAATTTAAATTTATGAACTTGCAAAGTATAATATATACCAAGAGTCTATTGGTTGACATACTGAATGAGAAGAAACAGTCAAAGTTAGTATGCTGCTGCTGCTGCTAAGTCACTTCAGTCGTGTCCGACTCTGTGCGACCCCATAGACAGCAGCCTACCAGGCTCCCCCATCCCTGGGATTCTCCAGGCAAGAACACTGGAGTGGGTTGCCATTTCCTTCTCCAATGCATGAAAGTGAAAAGTGAAAGTGAAGTCGCTCAGTCGTGTCTGACTCTTAAGGACCCCATGGACTGCAGTTTCCCAGGCTCCTCCGTCCATGGAATTTTTCAGGCAAGAGTACTGGAGTAGGTTGCCATTGCCTTCTCCAAAGTTAGTATCAGTCAGTTCACCTCAGTCGCTCAGTCGTGTCCAACTCTTTACGACCCCATGAATCACAGCATGCCAGGCCTCCCTGTCCATCACCAACTCCCAGAGTTCACTCAAACACATGTCCATCGAGTCAGTGATGCCATCCAGCCATCTCATTCTCTGTCGTCCCCGTCTCCTCCCACCCCCAATCCCTCCTAGCATCAGACTCTTTTCCAGTGAGTCAACTCGTCGCATGAGGTAGCCAAAGTATTGGAGTTTCAGCTTTAGCATCAGTCTTTCCAATGAACACCCAGGACTGATCTCCTTTAGAATGGACTGGTTGGATCTCCTCGCAGTCCAAGGGACTCTCAAGAGTCTTCTCCATACCACAGTTCAAAAACATCAATTCTTCAGCAATCAGCTTTCTTCACAGTCCAACTCTCACATCAATACATGACCACTGAAAAAACCATAGCCTTGACTAGACGGACCTTGGTTGGCAAAGTAATGTCTCTGCTTTTTAATATGCTGTCTAGGTTGGTCATAACTTTCCTTCCAAAGAGTAAGTGTCTTTTAATTTCATGGCTGCAATCAGCATCCGCAGTGATTTTGGAGCCAAAAAAAATAGTCTGACACAGTTTCCAATGTTTCCCCATCTATATCCCATGAAGTGATGGGACCAGATGCCATGATCTTTGTTTTCTGAATGTTGAGCTTCAAGCCAATTTTTCACTCTCCTCTTTCACTTTCATCAAGAGGCTTTTTCGTTCCTCTTCACTTTCTGCCATAAGGGTAGTGTCATCTGCATATCTGAGGTCATTGATATTTCTCCCGGCAATCTTGATTCCAGCTTGTGCTTCTTCCAGCCCAGCGTTCCTCATGATGTACTCTGCATATAAGTTAAATAAGCAGGGTGACAATATACAACCTTGACGTACTCCTTTTCCTATTTGGAACCAGTCTGTTGTTCCATGTACAGTTCTAACTGTTGACTCCTGAATTCTGGCTAGTCCTTAAAAATATGGAACCAAAGTGTCTTCAGTTTTTTCAATAATTTTTAATGAAGTGTGCATAATTTTTTTTTACCGTACTCATCTCACAAGATGGAGATGCATAATACAATGGTAGTCTTAGAAGTAACAATTTTGAGCCAAATACTACCCAGATGATCTTAATGAGATACATCATGTTGGGCAAATGATCTCATCTCTTTGGACCTCAATTGTTCAATAACTTAATCATGTCCAACTCTTTTGTAATCCTATGGACTGAAGTACACCAGGCTTCCCTGTCTTCATTATCTTATGGAGTTTGTTCAAACTCATGTCCATTAAGTCGGTGATGCTATCCAATCATCTCAGCCTCTGTTACCTCCTTCTCCTCATGCTATCAATCTTACCCAGCATTAGGGACTTTTCCAATGAGTGGGCTCTTTGCATCAGGTGGACCCAGTATTGGAGCCTCAGCTTTAGCATCAGTCCTTCCAGTGAATATTCAGGGTTTATTTCCTTTAGGATTGACGGTTTGATCTCCTTGCAGTCCAAGGGACCCTCAGGAATCTCCAGCACTACAGTTCAAAAGCATCAATTCTTTGGCACTCAAGCTTCTTTATGATCCAATTCTCATAGCCATACATGACTGCTGGAAAAACCATAGCTTTGACTATACAGACCATTTTTGGCAAAATGATGTCTCTGCTTTTTAATATGCTGTCTTTTAATGTGTTGCCATAACTTTTCTTCCACAGAGCGGGTGTGTTTTAATTTCATGGCTGCAGTAACCATCCACAATGATTTTGAAACCCAAGAAAATAAAGTCTGTCACTGATTCCATTTTTTTCCCCCAGTATATGTTATGAAATGATGGGACCAGATGCCATGATCTTCGTTTTTTGAATATTGAGTTTTAAGCCAACATTTTCATTCTCCTTTTTCACTTTCATCAAGAGGCTCTATAGTTCATCTTCCCTTTCTGCCAAGGTGAAAGTGTTAGTCACCTAGTCATCTCCAAGTCCTTGCAGTCCCATAGATTGTAGCCTATTCCATTCTATCCATGGAATTCTCCAGGCAAGAATACTGGAGTCGTTGCCATTTCCTACTCCAGGGGATCTTCCCAAACCAGGGATTGAACCGAGGTCTCTTGCATTGTAGGCAAATTTTTACCATCTGAGCCACCAGCTGTTCATCTGCATATCTGAGGTTTTGATATTTCTCCCAGCAATCTTGATTCCAGCTTGTGCTTCATCCAGCCCAACATTTTACATGATGTACTCTGCAGAGAAGTTAAATATACAGCCTTGACATATTCCTTTCCCAATTTGGAACAAGTCCATTGTTCCATGTCTGTTTCTAACTGTTGCTTCTTGACCTGCATACAGGTTTCTCAGGAGGTGGTTAAGGTGGTCAGGTATTCCCATCACTTTAAGAATTCTCCTCAGTTTATTGTGATCCACACAGTCAAAGGCTTTGGCATAGTCAATAAAGCAGAAATAGATATTTTTCTGGAACTCTCTTGCTTTTTCAATGATCCAGCAGATGTTGGCAATTTGATCTCTGGTTCCTCTGCTTTTCCTAAAACCAGCTTGAACATCTGGAAGTTCACAGTGCACATACTGTGGAAGCCTGGCTTGGAGAATTTTGAGCATAACTTTGCTAGAGTGTGAGATGAGTGCAATTGTGCGCTAGTTTGAGCAGTTTTTGGCATTGTCTTTCTTTGGGATTGGAATGAAAACTGACCTTTTCCAGTCCTGTGGCCACTGCTGAGTTTTCCAATTTTGCTGGCATATTGAGTGTAGCACTTTCACAATATCATCTTTTAGGATTTGAAATAGCTCAACTGGAATTCCATCACCTCCACTAGCTTTGTTTGTAGTGATGCTTCCTAAGGCCCAGTTGACTTCGCATTCCAGGATATCTGGCTCTAGGTGAGTGATCATACCATCGCGATTATCTGGGTCATAAAGATCTTTTTTGTATAGTTCTTCTGTGTATTCTTGCCACCTCTTCTAAATATCTTCTGCTTCTATTGGGTCCATGCCATTTCTGTCCTTTATTGAGCCCATCTTTGCATGAAATATTCCCTTGGTATCTCTAATTTTCTTGAAGAGATATCTACTCTTTCCCATTCTATTGTTTTCCTTTATTTCTTTGCACTGATCACTGAGGAAGGCTTTCTTATCTCTCCCTGCTATTCTTTGGAACTCTGCATTCAAATGGGTATATCTTTCCTTTTCTCCTTTGCTTTTTGCTTCTCTTCTTTACATAGCTATTTGTAAGGTCTCCTTAGACAACCATTTTGCTTTTTTGCATTTCTTTTACTTGGGGATGGTCTTGATCCTTGTCTCGTGTACAATGTCAAGAATCTCCATCCATAGTTCATCAGGCACTCTGTCCATCAGATCTAATCCCAACTTGAAGGATTTTGACATACCAAAATCAATATTGAGATATTGAGTTATGAGATACCAAAAACAATAATAATAGTATCAGAAATGTACATGGCACTAACTACATGCCAGGCATTGCTCTGTGCATATCAAATAAATTAATCCTTAAAAATCCCCAAAATGTATATAAAAGCTTTATCTCCACTGCTTAGTAAATTTCCATATTAAATATCTGCTTAATTAATGTTGGGTAAATAAGATGGAAAAATTATTTAAAATATAGGATTTTTTGCATTATTTCTGTGCAAGTGAAAATACATAAATATTCTTTATTTACCAGAAAGATAAAAATGTCATAAAAATAGTAAAATCTCTGTACAGGTAGTAAAATAGTAAAATCTCTGAAAGTGAAAAGATTGTTATGCTACTAAATTTCTTTAAAAAATAAATTAAAAATAAAAGTATATGAAAAAGAAATAGAAAAAAGAAGCTACTGATAAACACATGGAAAAGTCCACACTGTTAGAATTTTTTTACATTTAATCTGAAAAATAAAACAAAACTTTATGTCTGCTTCTAGAAGACTTTCAGTTAAAGGCTTCATTCTAACTTTCTTATTTAGTGGTGTCTGGTTGCTAATTAGTTAAACTCACTCTGGGAGTCATTCACAGCTATGGCTCTGTACAATCAGGAAAGGGCTGTTAAAAGGAGGGCAAATTATATACTAATAACCTAGGAAGAACCATGATCCGTTTTCAGGACTTAACATCAAGAGTGGCAAGAAGGGATAATTATACTGAAATAAACATACACACAGAAACTCACTGAGATAATTTTAAAACATTTAATGGTAGTGAAGAGTAAATTATTTAACTCTAACCAGGGATAAGAGTCTTTTGGTAGCTATCACTTACTGCAGTAAATCTGCTGAAGTTTGCATTTCCTGGCTGCTGGCTTTATTTATTTAAAGTCATTCTGAATGCTCTGCTAGAAATGATTTCAGTGGTGCTGCCAAATTTTCACTAGATTAAAACTGTGCAGTGCTGATAATATTTTTATAAACACTGAACACAGAATAAGAGCCATGCTCTTTAGAGATCAATTTGCTCCTCTTCTACAGTTATTCTTTCTGCTAGGTGTTCTCACTCGGCAGAATGTTTGATGGGATTATTTCTGAAGAAATGTACTAGGAAACTTACATTAAAGTCCTCTTCTGGATTAATTGCTGAAGTAGAGATCTCTCAGTAACTGGTGAAGCCATAGGACAATTCATCAATGGGAATGTTGGAATGTCTAAACATTTGTTGGAAAAGTGTCCATGAGGACAAGTTTTTTAATTCAGAAAAGGTAACGAATAAGGTGTTGTCAAATATAACTTGTAGAAAAGTACTCAGATTAAATATATATTCCCTCTCAACCCTAATGCTAAAGTCAAAGTTGCTTTCACTATTATTAAAGTAGTCATAGTTAAACAATTTTTAGGCTTTCCATGATCCCCTTACATTTATCCTGGGATATGAAAACCACAGGAGTTTTATTAAAACAGAGTTTGCTCACAATAGGTTCCATAAGTGGCAGGAAGAAGTCTAAACTGAAAACTTAGGAGTCAGCAGAAATTAATGGCTAGAAGGGGAAGTTGAATTGTTAGAAAAGAAAAGCTCTGACTAAGGAATAGCAAGTTAAAGATTGGACTAGAAAATGTGCAGTTAGAAGCAGAAAAATATTTCCACAAGATCCAATGCAATAGAAAATCAAGTGAGGGGATCAAATACAAGAAGCCAAAAAAGAAAAACACTCTAGAGGAAAATTATGAAAATTGGTAAATGTGGAAATATTTGTTACTCTTCTTTGTTTACTCTATCTCAGAACCTCTTCCTTTGGATTGTCTAAAATCACATTCAAACCAGAGTTTCTGTGATCCAAAGGATACCTAGGACCTTCATAAATATAAAGGTCAGTCCATCTGGATCATACATATTACTGAGAGATAGGGTAGAAGGATTTGCTGTGTTGTGCTGTACTTAATCACTCCATTGTGTCCAACTCTTTGTGATCCCATGGACCATAGCCTGCCACGCTCCTCGGTCCGTGGGGATTCTCCAGGCAAGAATACTGGAGTGGGTTGCCATGCTTTCTTCCAAAGGATCTTCCAAACCAAGGGGTTGAACCCAGGTCACCTGCATTGCAGGCGGATTCTCTACCATCTGAACCACCAAGGAAATCCAAGTGGGTAGCCTATGCTTTCTCCAGGGGATCTTCCCCATCCAGCAATAGAACCAGGGTCTCCTGCATTACAGGCAAATTTTTTACCAGCTGAGTTACCAGTGATGCTCAGAAGGGTTAAATATGGACTAATATCTGGAGAAGGCAATGGCACCCCACTCCAGTACTCTTGCCTGGAAAATCCCATGGACAGAGGAGCCTGGTAGGCTACAGTCTATGGGGTCGCTAAGAGTTGGACACGACTGAGCGACTTCACTTTCACTTTTCACTTTCGTGTGTTGGAGAAGGAAATGGCAACCCACTCCAGTGTTCTTGCCTGGAGAATCCCAGGGACAGGGGAGCCTGGTGGGCTGCTGTCTGTGGGGTCGCACAGTCAGACACAACTGAAGAGACTTAGCAGCAGCAGCAGCAGCAGCATGGACTAATATCATAGGTAGAAATTTTACATGATTTTTTATTGAACAAAAATGAATGTAAACTTGCACATTTTAATTTATGCTTTGGCCCCTGTCTCCTGTCTTTATTGCCAACCTCTACTCCACCCCTAGTTAGGGGCAATTTGACCATCACAGAAAGGTAATTAAATTCCAGTCACTGAGAAGGGAATGAGGTTTTACAGTAAGTTCAAGAAGGACTTCTTAATTCTTCCCAGGTACTTAAGACTTCCCTTTGGTAGTATTTAATGGGACCTCATTAGAGTGGATCAGGCATGGCCTTTGGACTTTCAGCTAAGATAACCACAGACAGTCATGTCAAGAGAGAGAGAAACAGAGGAGAAAGATATATACACACAGAGTGAAATATATTCAGTTCACAGACAAATTAACTATTTTTCTAAATATGAAGGTTGAGATATACCAGAGTGAATGTTAAAAATCAATTCCAGGTGGCAATATTTTACATGATATTTTTCTTTTAGATTTAATTAATATAATTTAAAAATTACAGGTTATTTTATTGAGCCTAAGAAGATGGAGTATGAGAAGTTGATGGCAGACATAACCTAATTCCAACCCAATCTTACCACTATCATTAACTGCTTTGTGTAAAGGCTAAGCACCACCCTTAGAACTCTGATTACATCAAGACTGTGGTTCAAGCACACTTATTTGACTAGAATGAATCTGTTGTTGTTTAGTTGCAAAATCATATCCGAACTCATGGACTGAAGCATGCCAGGCTTCTTTGTCCTTCACTATCTCCCGGAGTTTGCTCAAACTCATGTCCATTGAGTCAGTGATGCCATCCAAACATCTCATCTTCTGCCACCTCCTTCTTTTCCTGCCTTCAATCTTTTGAGGGCATCAGGGTCTTTTCCAATAAGTCAGCTCTTGGCTTCAGGTGGCCAAAGTACTGAAATTTCAGCTTCAGCATCAGTCCTTCCAATGAATATTCAGAGCTGATTTCCTTTAGGATTGACTGGTTTGATGTCCTTGCAGAACGAATCTGTGCATATGTGCTCAGTCATTTCAGTGGTGTCCGACTCTTTGCAGCCCTACAAACTGTAGCCTGCCTGGCTCCTCCATCCATGGAATTTTCCAGGCAAGAATACTGGAGTGAGTTGCCATGCCCTCCTCCAGGGGATCTTCCTGACCCAGAGACTGAACCTTCATCTCCTGCATTGCAGGCAGATTCTTTACTGCTGAGTCAATGGGGAAGCCCACAGAATGAATCTAACAGAAGCCAAATGCCAAGTGTGAAAGTTGAAGGAAAAGAGACTGGGAGTCTCTACCTGTCTCCCAGTAGAAAATTCACTATGAAAAATGAGAAAGTCAAGCACATTGAGTTGGGTTCTCGAATAAAGACCAAGGATGGAAGAAGTGTAGGGTGCAAACACTGTTATAGGAACCCCACCCCTCTACAATACGTGAAGCCTATGAATAGTAAAACTAGGTATAGATCAAGCTTAACAAAGGGAATAACCCTGTGAGGCACATGCTATCATGCAGTGGAGACATTTGGAAAGAGCCTCAGACAGCAGAGAAGGTGCTGTTTTTCTTCTTCATTTCAGAGGGACACGAAGCAGTTTGAGAGCAGGCAGCCAAAGCACTGTTTTTTGTTGTTGTTGTTTTTAGTTGGGGTAGAGTTGCTTTACAAGATTGTGTTCATTTCTGCTGTACAGCAAAGTGAATGAGCGATATGTATACATTTATCTCCTCTCTCTTGAATCTCCCTCCCTCACCCCAACCCAGTCATCTAAGTCACCACAGAGCACCAAGCTAAGCTCCCTGTGCTATACAGAAGGTTCCCACTAGGTCCCTATTTTACACAGGATAGCGTATATATGTCAGTCCTAGACTTCCAATTCATTCCGCCACCCCCGCCCCTGCCCTGTGTCCACTCATCTATTCTCTGTATCTGTGTCTCTATTCCTGCCCTGCAAATATATTACTCAGAAATGAATTTGGGTCATTTGCAGAGACACAGATGGACCTAGAGACTGTAACACAGAGTGAAGTAAGTCAAAAAGAAAAAAACAAATATTGTATATTAACACACCTAAGGGGCTTCCCTGGTGGCTCAGTGGTAAAGAACTCACCTGCCAATGCAAGAGACTTAAAAGACCAGGGCTCGATCCCTGGGTTGGGAAGATCTCCTAGAGGAGGAGATCATGGCAACCCACTCCAATATTCTTGCCTGGACAATCCCATGGACAGAGGAGCCTGGCAGTCTACAGTCCATAGGGTCGCAAAGAGTGGGAACAGGACTGAAGTGACTTAGAACACAGAACGCAACACACTTAAGTAGCACTGCCTTGAGTTAATGGTTCAAGCTAAGGTCCTAGAATTCAACCAGCTCACCAAGTGATCACAGCAGTCAGGGGAACAGGATAGCATCAGCTTAAGGCAGTGACAAAATAACAGCTGTATGACTGGGAACTGCTCCCATAGCAGAGGAGGCTACAAGATGGCACCAAAGGGAGGCAAGGTGGTAAGTGAAAGGAGCATGAGTTGAGTCCCTGAAATTTCACAGATGAGAAAAAAGCAGATAGTAAACCTATAGGCTTCAGTTCAGTTCAGTTCAGTTCAGTCGCTCAGTCGTGTCCGACTCTCCGCGACCCCATGAATCACAGCACGCCAGACCTCCCTATCCATCACCAACTCCCGGAGTTCACTCAAACTCATGTCCACAGAGTTGGTGATGCCATCCAGCCATCTCATTCTCGGTT
This sequence comes from Moschus berezovskii, assembly GCF_049115385.1. Lineage (NCBI taxonomy): Eukaryota > Metazoa > Chordata > Mammalia > Artiodactyla > Moschidae > Moschus > Moschus berezovskii. The sequence continues at coordinate 84,828,976 of NC_142469.1, read as the reverse complement.
GTCCCCTTCTCCTCCTGCCCCCAACCTTTCCCAGCATCAGACTCTTTTCCAGTGAGTCAACTCGCCGCATGAGGTAGCCAAAGTATTGCAGTTTCAGCTTTAGCATCAGTCCTTCCAATGAACACCCAGGATCGATCTCCCTTAGAATGGACTGGTTGGATCTCCCTGCGGTACAAGGGACTCTCAAGAGTCTTCTCCAACACCACAGTTCAAAAGCATCAATTCTTCGGCGATCAGCTTTCTTCACAGTCCAACTCTCACATCCATACATGACCACGGGAAAAACCATAGCCTTGACTAGACGGACCTTGGTTGGCAAAGTAATGTCTCTGCTTTTTAATATATTATCAAGGTTGGTCATAACTTTCCTTCCAAGGAGTAAGGGTCTTTTAATTTCATGGCTGCAATCAGCATCTGCAGTGATTTTGGAGCCCCCAAAAATAAAGTCTGACACTGTTTCCATTGTTTTTCCATCTATGGTGTGCTGTGATTCATGGGGTCGCGGAGAGTTGGACACGACTGAGCGACTGAACTGAACTGAACTGAACTGAAGCCTATCTTGCATCTCTGTGCATCATGGGATCCACAAACTAGAAAATGATGGGAAGTATTCAGAAAGGAAAAGAGAACTGGGAGGACACTGTATGATGGTAGAATTGAAAACACTTGGGAAGCAACAGGAGAATGGTTATCAAGAAGGAAAAAGTCAAAGATAACAGTGATGTCTTGAATTTGGGTCTTTGACGGAAGATTAAGAAAATTATTCTTATAACAAATAACATTACATGTGTGTGTGTGTGTGTGTGTGTATGAGTGCTTGCAGATTTCAATGTCTTTTGGTTTTCTGATTGGTACATAAAATATGTTGATGTTTTTCAGTGACTAAGTCGTATCTGACTGTTTGTAACCCCATGGATGGCAGCCCACCAGGCTTCTCTGTCCATGGGGTTTCCCAGGAAAGAATACTGTTCTGGATTGCCATTTCCTACTCCAGGGGATCTTCCCAACCCAGGGATTGAACCCATGTCTCTTGCATTGGCAGGCCAATTCTTTACCACTGAGCCACCAGGGAAAATTCTGGCGTGTAAAATATAATCTGTTTCAAAATAAGTCTCCTAGTCTTCCACCTAAGATCTGTTTCTTTTGTGCTTCTCTATGTTTCTGGGTTCTGAGATTCAGAACATCCTGCCATATTTGAGTGGTCCACTTTCCTTGCATCATATCCAATATCTGAATTCTTTAGATCCTATATCAACAATGTCTTGTATTTGTCTCCTTCTCTTCGTTCTTATTGTCTAATTTACAGAACATGTCATTGGCATCTTTTAAGTGTCTTTAAAGTAACAGTTACTTTACTAATCACCCACAAAATTCACTGAAGCTTCAAGCAGCAATGGCTCTTCTCTGATCTCCTAAATCAGTGTTCTTTTGTCTACACCTCTTTTATGGTCATTATTATTTTCTAGAATATTAATTTTTATGGGGCATTTCATCTCACCTATTAGACAGCAAGCTTGTGAGAAGAGCTGAATGATTCATTTTCAAAAAGTTTGTACATGGTAGCTGTAGCACTATGGGTAAGTGAAAAAATTAATGAATGACATTCAAATTATATGCAAACCTAAATATTGTGTAACGTGTTAAAGATAATGTGCTGTTCATTTTTAGTGTAGAATTTCTGATATTTATATTGGCATTTACAAGCTCAACATATAGACATCCATTGTCTTCTTCTCCTACCAATAGATATCTAGGAGGGTTTATTTGCATGTATTCACACATACATATCTTGCTATATTATCCTACTAAGGCAGCATTTCATACTGGTAAGTTTAATCAAAAGGCTTAGTTTTAGTTCTGCTCTGCCAACTACTAGTCAAAATAATCTGACTGTTAATTTTCTTCTCTAAGCCTCCAATTTTTTTATATAAGTGATTTAGTTTCTAGATATGTTGTGAGGCTAACATGATATAATGAGTGAAAAAATGTAATCTGTTCAAAATCAATATCAATACTTTGTAGATCTTAAGGAATAATTCACAAAGAGGACACTGCATAGTTTTTGTTCCTTATATCTCTTCCTTTTATTGCCTCTCTGTCTCTCCATTTCTTCAACCTACTGTTTAATTAGTACTGAAATATTCTTTACTGTCTGAGCCACTATGTCCAGTGTGTTCAGTCACCCAGTTTTGTCTGACTCTTTGTGACCCCATGGACTGCAGCATGCCAGGTCTCCCTATCCCCCACCAACTCCCAAAATTTGCCCAATTTCATGGCCATTGCATCCATGATGCCATCCAGCAATCTCATCCCCTGACTCCTCTTCTTCTCTCCTCAATCCTTCCCACCATCAGGGACTTTTCCAGTGAGTCAGCTGTTCACACCAGGTGATCAAAATACTGGGGCTTCAGCTTCAGTATCAGTCCTTCCAATGAGTATTCAGCCTTCCCTGAGCCACTGCTGCTGCTGCTGCTGGTGCTAAGTCGCTTCAGTCGTGTCCAACTCTGTGCGACCCCATAGACGGAAGCCCACCAGGCTCCCCCGTCCCTGGGATTCTCCAGGCAAGAACACTGGAGTGGGTTTGCCATTTCCTTCTCCAATGTGTGAAAATGAAAAGTGAAAGTGAAGTTGCTCAGTCATGTTTGACTTGTAGTGACCCCATGGACTGCAGCCTACCAGGCTCCTCCGTCCATGGGATTTTCTAGGCAAGAGTACTGGAGTGGCTTGCCGTTGCCTTCTCCTCCCTGAGCCACTAGGGAAGCCCAAATACTGAACTAAGAACCAAAAACTTGTTTAATAGTTACATGACCTTGGTCAACATAATGTTTACAAATCTCAGTTTCCTTTTCTATATCATAAAAAAAAGGATATGAAAAATGCTTTAAAAGCTATAAATCTTTATTAATGTATAAGGTTTTTATAAATCTAAGAAAAATAACATGAGGTCATTATGACTTCCCTAGTTGTTCTGTGTCAACCTTCCCCTGAGATTATGATCTTGATCTTGAGTATAATAGAAACAGGATATTTAAGGGAGGGGGGCAGATTTTATTCCTTCTGCAAAATCTAAATTGAAAACTTAGTTTTAAATACATAGATACCATACGAAGCAATTCATCTAATTGAATTAGACTATTGCAGAACACAGACTGGTAAGACTTAGGTAACTCAGCTTCAAAGTCAATCTCATTAGTCTTTATAATGTCTGGGGTGACTATACCTGGACACTGCTGCATATATATTTTGAGAAGTAACAGAAACTGAGGCCCTGAATACCCAATGTACCCTGAGACAGTCTGACTGAAGAAAAACTGAAATTTTTCCACATGACTCATTTTACTCCATGGATCAGAATCTTTCGTGTTCATCATGTATTCTAGAGACAGGTGGATCTACTTGGCGTGGTGGTGGTGAAGTTGTTTCAGTTTTGTGTCTGACTCTTTGCAGCCCTATAGGCTGTAGCCTGCCAGTGTCCCCTGTCCACGGGATTCTCCATGCAATAATACTGGAATGGGTTGCCTGTGCCCTCCTCCAGTGGATCTTCCCACCCCAGGATGGAACCCATGTCTCCTGTGGCTTATGAATTACAGGCAGATTCTTTACCACTGAGCCACGAGGTATATGGTGACAAAACCCTACCCTGCTTGAGACCTACTTTCATACTAACTCAGAATTACTACAAATGCTTTCCTGCTCAATGTTGGTGCTGTGGGAGAACAAAATCAAATAAAAAATTGGAAAAAATCTCCTGACGTACTTTATTACTTAATGAAAGTGAAAGTTGCTCAGTTGTGTCCAATTCTTTGCAAACCCATGAACTACACAGTCCAAGGAATTCTCCAGGCCAGAATACTGGAGTGGGTAGCCTTTCCCTTTTCCAGGGGATCTTCCCAACCCAGGGATTGAACCTAGGTCTACTGCATTGCAGGCAGATTCTTTACCAGCTGAACCACAAAGGAAGCCCTTAGTATATTTAATCTAATCAATAAAATCTGAAAATAGGAGCCGTCAGATATGCAAATACTCAGAAATTGGCTAGTCTTTTGCTTAGCTCTTCATTATAAAATTTTGCATGTTCTGGCAAAGATTGTCAGATCATCCTAGCTGAAAGAAAACTAATTTCCACAAACTGCTATTCGTTATATTCTTCCAAAAGTCTGTCATTACCACCTGTACACATTAGCTAATTATCTCCTGTCTGTTGTTTAAATAAATGCATTTTGTTTACAATTGTCTGTACCACTAAATAAGAGGTCTTTTAAAATAATTGATCATGAAAAACTTGAGGACTGAAAAAATAATGAAAACTTGTGGAAAATAAATGTAATTTAAGGGGAGGATGGTAGTTTAAAGGACTGTGGGGGAAAGGACATGAAGTGGGAGGAAAAAGAGAGGAAAGGAAGATGCATTCACATATTATTCATTTAACACACAGCCATTTTTTAGAAAGGTAGAATCAGACTCATATAGAAAAAAATAAAACTTTTTAAATAGGTTGTAACTGGTTAGGAGTTCTTTGAGGAAAAGAACATATGACATATACACATTTTGAAGGAAAGTCCTGTATCTGGATTCACCGTTGTATAAATGAGAAAGATAACTTTATTCTGTGAAGACACTGAGGTTTGTTTTGCTCAGATGGTAAAGCGTCTGCCTGCAGTGCGGGAGACCCGGGTTCAATCCCTGGGTTGGAAAGATTCCCCTGGAGAAGGAAATGGCAACCCACTCCAGTACTCTTGTCTGGAAAATTCCATGGATGGAGGAGCTTGGTAGGCTACAGTCCATGGGGTCACAAAGAGTCAGACACAACTGAGCGACTTCACTTCACAGCTGATAAAAAATTTGGATTGTCTTGGTGGGATGGATTTGCTCCTGAATGGATGGATGGATGGATTTTTAGTGAATGCAACTATTAAATGCTGGTTCATAAGTTAAAAATCACAAATGCTATAAAAGTTTTTAAAAGATGGAGATCTGTTAACATCTAAACATGTCTCCAAAGTCTTACTCCTTCATATAATGTTTTTAAATGGGTTGAAGCAGTCAAAAGAAAAAAAGAATGGAAGAGAATGAAATCAAGCTGCCTTCAGAGGTAAATATGTTGTAAGTAAATAGTAAGATGGGTAAAGATTTAATAGTATTATTTTTCTTTAAAAAATTTTTTTGATAAATATTATGTCATTAATTTGAAAGGTGGCAAAACTATGCTAATTCTTTTGAAGGAGAGAAAAGGCAAGATATAGGGATAAAGAAGTTTGGTTAGGTAATCTTCATGAATAAAAACTTGACCTGTGGGTTTTTGTGGGCATGTCCAGGCATTTCTCAGAAGAACTATTCCAAATTATAGTTACAATAGCCCAATTTCTGAGCCATCATGGATAACCAAGATCATGAAGAAAAGTTCATTGAAATTAGCTCTCTGAAAATATCAAATCTCTGTGATACTCAAATAACTATTTCCAGCATTCACCGTTCTTTGGATGAAATGATTTTTAAATAACTCTTCCACACCAGAAATCAATATTAATTGAAATTTTTAAGGTTTCTTAAAGATTTGTCCAGATTTCAGCTGACATTCACAATTCTGTCCTCAGGCCCTTCTCTCTTCTCCCAGATTCTTAACTCCTCTGAATACTTTATTATATGCCTATCTTGTGATATGTCTATCTTACATTTTTGTAAACATTCTTATGGGAGTATAACTGTCTAAACCTTAACTTTACAGCCTGATGAAGTTTTATTAAGTGACCATATCTCTGTAACCATCACCCAATAGACTAGAGCAATAGACTACTTCCAGAACCAAAGAATTCCCCAGTTCCCCACCAAGAAGTAATCGCTATTCTGATGTGTATCACAAGATTTTAGGTCCTCTTTTGATTGTTCTGTGAATGGAATCAAACAGTGTGCATTCATGTGTATCTGACTTTTGTACAATATTATGTATGTAAGGTAAATCCATTTATCAATAAAATTTTCCATTGTTCTAGTGTCATACTGCTGCTGCTGCTGCTGCTAAGTCACTTCAGTCGTGTCCAACTCTGTGTGACCCCATAGATGGCTTCCTACCAGGCTCCCCTGTTCCTGGAATTCTCCAGGCAAGAACACTGGAATGGGTCGCCATTTCCTTCTCCAATGCATGAAAGTGAACAGTGAAAGTGAAGTCCCTCAGTCGGGTCCGAGTCTTAGTGACCTCATGGACTGCAGCCTACCAGGCTCCTCCGTCCATGGGATTTTCCAGGCAAGAGTACTGGAGTGGGGTGCCATTGCCTTCTCTGAGTATCATACTAAAAAATGTTAATTCATTCAACAGCTCAGGATATATTAGTGTTGATACGAGTTTTCAGCTATTAACAAAAATTTAGCCATGAACGTATTTCTGTTGGAAATACATTGAAAAATGAAAATGTTAGTTCACAGAATATGAAATAGTCAGCTTTAGTAATGTCAAGGAATTCTCCAAAGTAGTTATGCAGACATAAACTACCATTTATCTACTAGAGTTCCAATTTCTTTTTTTTTAATCTTTGCTTATGTTTGGTATTTTCAAGGCTTTTGTTGGCTCATTTCAACTTTAGCCTTTTCAGTGGGTAGCTAGTAGATGCTCATCATGGTTGTTATTTGCATTTCTCTGATGATTAATGATGTTGAAGAGCTTTGCTTGTTAGTCAATTGTGTGTTCCCTTTTGTAAAGTACTTCCTAAAATTTTTGCTGATGTTTAATTGGATTAACTGCTTTCTTTCTGAGCTTTTGTATTTCTTAGCATGTTCTGTATACAAGTGCGTCCTTGGATATATATGTTACAGATAGAATCTCCTTCTCTGTGGTTTGATTTTTTTTCATATTATTAAAGATCTTTTTGCTTGAAATTCTATTTAAATAGAATATTTTAAAACATTTTAAATTGGCAATATTTTCTTAATGATACTTGAGGGCTTTTTTGTGCTTGGTTGAAGAACTCTTTGCCTGTTCCTAAATTAAGCATTTTTCTTAAATTTTCTTCTAGAAGTTATATAGTTTTATGGTAAACAAACAGATTGTTTTGGTATGGAGTTTATTTGAAGGTATGAGGTTTTCTTCCCCCCAATTAGATAATCAGTTGATTTTACACCTCTTATTTAAAAGATCATTTAACATTTTGCTGCATTGGAAATTTTGTCATATATTAGGTAAATTTGTTTGATCAATACCACTCTATATTGATTCCTTATAAAGTAATATCAACACAGTTAAGCTCTCTAGCTTTGGTCTCACTCTTCTCTGAGACTATTTTAGCTTTCTCTTGTCCTTTACATTTTAATATATATTTTTATAATACATTTATCAATTTTCTCAAAATTTCCTTTGAGAAAAGGTTGAGATTTTGATTGGAATTGCAGTGAATCTTTAGATCAGTTGGGAGAGAATTGTTTTTTTCTGTTATTTTTATAATAGTGAGCCATTTAATCCTTGAATATAGAATATCCTTCCACCTATTTAGCTATGTTAGTTTTATAGATATCAACATAGAAATATTTCACTTCTTTAGTAAGATTTATTTCTCGGTGTTTATTGAAGATATTGTAAATAACATATTTTTAAATTGAAAAAAAATTTTAAATCAATGTAAAATATGAATAAAATACATAAAAATATTTTTAAAATTGGTAATGTCAGAGTATAAAAATATCATTTTAAGTAATCAACTCTGTTGAAGTATTATTTATATAACATAAAGTGCACCAATTCTATATGTATATAGTTTGATGAATTTTGTACTATTTTACATTCTCACTTATAGCAAAAAAGAGTTCTTTTTTCCATCTTAACAATTAGTGTTATCAGTCTTTTAAACTCTAACCATTAGGGTAAGTGAGTAATTGTATTAATTCAATTTTAATTTTAATATACTAGATGAGTGCAGACATTGTGTCCTTTCACATGTTTATTGACCATTTGTGTATTTTCCATTGCAAATTCTCTGTTTGCCATTGTTCAAATGATTGGATTACTCCTATTATAATTATATATCTTATTATATACATACATATCCACACACATCTATATATATATAAATACACTCTATTAGCTTTGAATATGATTTTAAATGTAATATTCCTGTAAATGTTACTTATCACATTCAACAAATTTTCTAGTCCTAGTTTGCTGACAGTTGTGTTTTGTTTTTAAACATGTAGGTGATGACTTTTATTGAACACATTTTTCTAGGAGATGATCTAGAATTGTCTCCTTTATTCACTGAATATGATTGATATCCAAATATTGCATTGACTTTGAATTCATGCAGTGAACTCCACGTGGTAATACTTTATCCTTTTTAATTTGGATTTAATTTGATGAAATTTTGTTAAATATAGTTTCATCTGGTGGCTGAGACAGTAAAGAATCTGCCTGCAATGCAGGAGACCTGGGTTCTATCCCTGGGTTGGGAAGATCCCCTGGAGAAAGAAATGGCAATCCACTCCAGTATTCTTGCCTGGAGAATTCCATGGACTAAGGAGCCTGGCAGCCTATAGTCCATAAGGTCGCAAAGAGTCAGACTTCAGTGACTTTCACTTTCATATTCATTGTGGATATTGAGAAGGCAAGGGCAAGCCACTCCAGTACTCTTGCCTAGAAAATCCCACAGACGGAGGAGCCTGGTAGGCTGCAGTCCCATGGGGTCGCTACGAGTCAGACATGACTGAGCGACTTCACTTTCCCTTTTCACTTTCACACATTGGAGAAGGAAATGGCAACCCACTCCAGTGTTCTTGCCTGGAAAATCCCAGGGACGGGGGAGCATGATGGGCTGCCGTCTATGGGGTCACACAGAGTCGGACACGACTGAAGTGACTTAGCAGCAGCAGTGGATATTGAAATATATATTTCCCTTCTGTATTGTCTGTTTGGGGTTTTATTTTGAGAGTGATCAGTCCAGTCCTGTCATTCAGTCATGTCCTACTATTTGCAACCCCATGGACTGCAACATGCCAGGCTTCCCTGTCCATCACTAACTCCCAGAGCTTGCTCAAACTCATGTCCATACAGTTGGTGATGCCACCCAAACATCTGATCCTCTGTCATCTCCTTCTCCACCTGCCTTCAATCTTTCCCTGCAACAGGGTCTTTTTCCAATAGTTATCATAAAATGAGTTGCAACATGTTTCCCCCTCTTTGATTTTCTGAAGGACTTAGTGTATGATTGGTAAATGTTCCTAAAATATTTAATAGAATTCATCAGTGAAGCTTTTGGGGTTTCATGTAGAAAGATTTTAAAATACACATTTTGAAAAATAGATGTAGGTCTATTTGGACCTTTTCTTTTTGTCTTGTGTCAGAACTAGCAATTTGTATGTTTCAAGGAACTTATCAATTTTGTTTCTCATTTCAAATGTACTAGGAAAAACTTTGTTCACAGTATTCCATAATTTGCCTGTGCATGAATATAGTATTTGTAGTGGCTTTCCTCTCTTTCATTTTTAATATCGGTAACTAGTGTATTCCCCTGAACTTCTTCTTCTTCAATCCTTCTAGTTGGAGATTTGCTTCACTTTTTGTTCATAAAAATAATATTTTGTTTTATTGGTTTTCTGTATTGTTTGCTTGTTTTTTCAATTCATTCATCAGTTTGTAACCCTGAAACATCAACCCCAATTACAAAATCAAGCAGTTAAAGATTAGGACAATTGAGTCACAGATTCAGTGTCTGATACATATTCCTGAGTTGTTTTGCAGATATTGTAACTTCCATCATAGAAAGCAAGCTAACTGCATTATGATCAGACTGCAACCATTACATATGGTTCTTCAACTTGAGCAATACTGGACCTGTGGCCAACTAGCACAATTCCAAGAACTGCCCTAAAGAGAATGGGATTAACATTATTGCTCATAATCTATATTTTCATGAGCATGAAAATAATTGTAGGTTTTAAGCGGTCAATGCAAAGAAATAGAGGAAAACAAAAGAATGGGAAAGACCAGAGATCTCTTCAAGAATATTAGAGATACCAAGGAAACATTTCATGCAAAGATGTGCACAATAAAGGACAGAAATGGTATGGACCTAACAGAAGCAGAAGATATTAAGAAAAGGTGGCAAGAATACATAGAAGAACTACAAAAAAGACATCTTGAGAAACCAGATAACCGAGATGGTGTGATCACTTACCTAGAGCCAGACATCCTGGAATGTGACGTCAAGTGGACCTTAGAAAGTATCACCATGAGCAAAGCTAGTGGGGTGATGGAATTCAGCTGAGCTATTTCAAATCCAAAAAGATGATTCTGTGAAAGTGCTGCACTCAATATGCTAGCAAATCTGGAAAACTCAGCAGTGGCCACAGGACTTCACAATGTCAGTTTTCATTTCAATCTCAAAGAGAGGCAATGTCAAAGAATGTTCAAACTGCTGCACAATTGCCCTCATCTCACATGCTGGCAAAGTAATGCTCAAAATTCTTCAAGCCAGGCTTCAACAATATGTGCACAAAGAACTTCCAGATTTTCAAGAGGGAGTTAGAAAAGGCAGAGGAATCAGATCAAATTGCCAATATCCGTTGGATCATAGAAAAAGCAAGAGAATTTCAGGAAAAAAAACATCTACTGCTGCTTTATTGACTACATTAAAGCCTTTGACTGCGTGGATCAAAACAAACTGTGGAAAATTCTGAAAGAGATGGAAATACCAGACCACCGGACCTGCCTCCTAAGAAATCTGTATGCAGGTCAAGAAGCAACAGTTAGAACCAGACATGGAACAATGGACTGGTTCCAAATTGGGAAAGGAGTATGACAAGGCTGTAAATTGTTGCCTTGCTTATTTAATTTATATGCAGTGTACATCATGTGAAATGCTGGGCTGGATGAAGCACAAGCTGGAATCAAGATTGCCGGGAGAAATATCAATAACCTCAGATATGCAGATGATACCACCCTTATGGCGGAAAGTGAAGAGGAACTAAAAAGCCTCTTGATGAAAGTGAAAGAGGAGAGTGAAAGCTGGCTTAAAACTCCACATTCAGAAAACGAAGATCACGGCTTCTGGTCCCATCACTTCATGAGAAATAGATGGGGAAACAATGGAAACCATGACAGACTTTATCTTCTTGGGCTCCAAAATCACTGCATATGGTGACTGCAGCTATGAAATTAAAAGATGCTTGCTCCTTGGAAGAAAAATTATGACCAACTTAGACAGCATATTAAAAAACAGAGATATCACTTTTTGACAAAGGTCTGTCTGGTCAAAGCTATGGTTTTCCCAGTAGTCATGTATGGATGTGAGAGTTGGACCGTAAAGAAACTGAGCACCAAAGAATTGATGCTTTTGAACTGTGGTGTTGGAGAAGATTCTTGAGAGTCCCTTGGACTGCAAGGAGATCCAACCAGTCCATCCTAAAGGAAATCAGTCCTGAATATTCATTGGAAGGACTCAGGTTGAAGCTGAAACTCCAGTACTTTGGCCACCTGATGTGAAGAGCAGACTCCTTGGAAAAGACCCTGATGCTGGGAAAGATTGAAGGCAGGAGGAGAAGGGGACAACAGAGGATGAGATGATTGGATGGTATCACCGACTCAATGGACATGAGCTTGAAGCAGCTCTAGGCGTTGGTGATGAACAGACAAGGCTGGCGTGCTGCAGTCCATGGGTTCACAAAGAGTCAGACATGAGTGTATCACTGAACTAAGATTTGATTGACTGGAAGAATCAATAGTGGAAGATGGGAGAGGAGATAGCAATGCAATCAAAATAGAATTTTAGCTCTCCCTCAAACAAATACCTGGCTAGGTGGCCCAAAGTTGCTATCATATTCTATAATATCAAGAACTCAAGCTGATTAATTCTTATTGTTTCCTATAGCATGGCTCCAATGGTCTAAATGGTAACATTTGCAACTGAGGTGGTTTGATTAGAGAATAGCTAACACTTCACACAAGCTGTCTCATAAGGAAGTTTCCCAGAGGCTGCCACATCACATTTCTGCCTAGACGCCACTGGCCAAAACTTATTCACTAATTGCACAGGAGCTTGGGAAATATAGCAAGCATTTATTTGGTATTACTTCCCATATGGCAATCACTGCTCTTAACTCCAGTGATCCACTGTTGTGATAACAGATCTGTTCTCTCTTTTTCTCCTTCTGCCGCTTTCACTATTTCTGCTACTGCTGACTAAGCCTTCTCTCTGCTATGGCTGCTGAATACCGCTGGTATCTATCTTTCCATGATTTCTGTTTGTTGCCTTCTCTCTGCATATCTGCATATCTGTAGGTCAGTCTTATTGCAGTACCTCTACTTATATGCTTTAGATCAAAACTCTTTAAGGAAGAAGATTTTGATTGTTTTACAAAATTATTACACACTGGAGAGTGCCCCAGCTGGGCAGAGGTGCCAGGCTAATTCATAGCCTACTATCCTGGCCAGCAGAGAGGGCTACTCATATTTTGAATACAAATTCAAATTTTTTTCAGACCATAAAAACTGCTTTTATATTTCACATCTACTACAAAGGATACACTGAGAACAAACGTGTAGTATGAGTTTTGTTTAGTTTTCTAAACCACAGGTAATCTTTCTAATAGTTTTAGCATAGAAAATTGAAAAGGAAAAGACACTAATTTCAGCCTGTTAAAAGTCACTAGCCAGATGTTGTAAAAAGAACCACTAATGAAAGGTCTCCCTGGAGACTTTCAACGTTTCTTTATATTCAACCTAATGCTCTTAAAGAGAATATCACATTTCATTGACATACAAGGCATTTGAGTTAAATTAAAAGGCTTGAAAAAATACCCTTCTCTGAATTGAAGTCTAAAAGACTGGTTTTGAAGTTTACCTGCTTTTCTAGGACTTTTACTTCTCTCTGCCATCAACTGAGTAATTTTTCCCAATTTGACTTGATGCCAGTCAAACTTTTTAATTAGATCTATAGTTGGATGTTCAGTTCAGGTGAAGCTGAGTCAATAGTCACATTTTTAAAGTCTATTCAAGCATCAAGAAGCAAGCAGCTAAACTAGAAGCGAATTTATTAATAAAAGTCTATACAAATGTTATTTTTTTATAAATCAGAAGGGGAAATAGGAAAAATAATAAGATTTTAACTGCTAGGCTTCATGAAAATCAGTTGTCAGTTGCTTTCTATGTACTTGATTCAAGGAATAATTTATGAATATAATCTGGGGAAAACAAAATTTTAAAAGAAGCAACTTGTTTTAAATAGACCTGGCATAGTTGCAACCTTATCTCCATGAGTAACTCAACATTTTCTTTTTCCATTTTTTTCTAAAACCAACTAATTTGCAGTTACAATTTTCTTTCTGAACTATTGCCTGTAAAAACTCACTTCCTGGTTATTCATAGCAAAATGATTCCTTTCCCCACCCCCATCTGATTCTGATGTGATGAGGTAACTTTGAACAGTTGTGCGCATAACTCATTTTCTTCACTGCTGGGAAAACATGAGTTTCTTGGGGGGAAGGGGGAAATCCTTTTTTATAAACTCAACAGTCAGTCTGCTGCAAGTTCTTATGTTAAAGGAAAATGAAACAAAATTTAAATTCTTTCTCCTGTTCACCTATATTTCAAAGAAAAAGAAGGTGTTCGGCCAACTGCTATGGTAAACATCGCTTAGAAGACTGCTCTATTCCTATAGAATTTGGGAGAAACAGTGTTGGAGAGACTACAAATATTAAGAAAATTACCAAGACAGTAAGGCCAAGGAGGTAAAGAATTTTAAGATAAAATCAGAAAACAGCAATTTTTATGAGAACCTCAGAGTACAGTATAGCTTGGGTGACTTTTACATACAGGCAGCAAGCTTCTTGCTAACACATTGAAAATAATCTTTCCTGGTTTCCATACTGTTCTTTTTCCTGGACCCCAAAATGAGCCAAGTTATAGGGAAAAATGACAGTAATTAGGATATTCAACAGGAATTACCTGAGCTGACAACTCCCACAGGGAAGATGGCAAATGTCGGGGCAAAAGCCGGGAAGTTACATGGGCTTGTGAACAGGAAATTGACACCTCTGTGCTGAGTCTCTGCTGATTTCATTGGGAGAAAAGTCACTGAGGACCCAGGAAAGTGTTTTACACATTAAAGTCCATGTTTGACTCTGAGAACACTTATCTTTCTGCCTGTGAACCATTATCCTCCCTGTCCTTCTTACCTCACACTTCTGTCCTGTCACGCACCTGCCTGTTTATTTTACCTTGGCCTTTTTCTTTACTGACTGTTCTAGTCTTTTTAGGTATCTCATCATCTTAGGTTTTCCATCTTGCCTGTGTACTTTGTGCTCCATAAATGTTTCAGTGCATACAAGTAATTCAAGGAGGAGAGTTCTCAGATCGTGTAATCTAATTCAGTATCTCTCCTCTCCTCTGAGTAAATGACACTTGCAGTGTCTCCTAACTTTGGTGGAGTTACACACCTTCCAAATCAGGGGGTGAACCCAGGCAGCTGCATTTACACTTTTCCATAAATTCTGGAAAAAAATGAAGTTGAAAGAGAGATTTAAACATATACATCCATACATCAGAAAGGGCCAAAAGAAAGCTATCAGGTTGTCTTTCTCACACACACACACACACACACACACACACACACACACACAAAAACAGCAGAACTATATCCACTGGAATCATTTCATCTAATGGAAAAACTACCCCTTATTTAAATCCCCAAATCAACAACAACACAAAAACACCAACAAAACTTTCACAAGATGGTGTCATCTTATGTTATAGAATAATTGCTATTTCTGTTCTCACAAAAAATTGTAGGTTAACTTTGCAATTCTAGATGTTCAGATTTCAGTTTAGGACATTACATGCTAATAAATTTCACGCAAATATTTACAGCTTCAGTACTGTACACTTTCCATTGTCATGACACATGTATGCTATCAGGGTGCATATATATTTGTTGGATGGACAAGTGAATTGTCCTTAGCTTTGTTTCCCTTACATCGCCTTTTACCTCCATTAGCTTACTTTGCCATGCAGCAACATGATAATTATAGCCAGAGATGCTAAAATAAAATTTATGATGGGCCAAAATATCCCCAAGCCTCTTTTTTCTTTTTCCCTTAACAAAACATTGCCACCACTTCTGCCAAGGAAGTTGTAAAGAAAAGCCTCAGTGTAAGAACTTTCATTCACACTGGCAGTGTAAACATTCTCTAGAAACCTCAGTGGTCAGGATTATGCATGTTAAGAGTGAAGATTACCAGAGTCATGAGGAAAATAAAGTCAGAGTTTTGACAATGTCAGAATTCCTCTTATGAAAATAAGGGATCCTAATTCTGTTTCTGAAACCATAGTAGTATACCACAAATGTAATCAAATATTCTTTGAGGGGTCAGAATGAAGCAATTCAAAAAGATTTGGGAAACGTTGTTAAATAGGTCTCTCTGCTGTAGAACTTCTGTCTACCCTTAAGTAATTCCATTCTGAATTGCCAAAAGAGTGAAAAAAACAATGTAACTTTTCCCAAACTAATTGTACTTAAAACTTCTTGATCACACAAAATATATTAACCTTACCCAAAACACAAGTGCCCCAAAGAGCACTTTGGAAAGCGGTATATTTGAAGTCATGCAGTTTTTGACATCAACATCTATATTGAACACAATAGGTATTTATCAAATTGATTAAGATAAGGGGTAGCAACAGATATAAAACCCAATTCAAGCATCACATTCCTAAAAGTGAATTAAATAAACCAATAACAAATTTATTATAGGTCACATGCATTCTACAATATAATTATTGTGTAATTATAGACCAATATTAAAAATATATATTGTGCTTTAGGGGAAATGTTGGCCTTTATTGCTTTCCATTGTGCTTGTTTTCATGACAAAATGTAGTGTGAACAACTACTTCATTAATTTTAAAACATTTGCATCATCATTCTTTTTTCTCTCCTGGTGCTTACAAAATTTTAGAAATTTTTCTCCATTCACTGAAAAGGCAAAGTGGCTCAAAATGGAAAGACTGTTTTGCCTCCAAGTGCTTATCAAGAAGCCATTCAGATTATTACCTATATCATCTTTGAATAGGCAATTGAAAAGTCACACAGGAGTAACAAGGAGGTTCTTTCTCACTTTTTGATGGCTGAGCTGATTCCTTTCTGCATTTTTCCTACATTTCCTACATTATTGTGGTCCCACATGAAACTCGGGGTCTCTTTCAGATGTAGAGCTCCTTAATAAGCATTGAAGTCACTGAGAAGGTAGTGTTTTAAGACATTTACATTTTTAAAAAGGAAATCATTCCTTTACCTAGAAAGCATAAATAATCTGGGAAATTTTAGAGAAGACTAAATTTTATCCAAAGCAAAATTTTTCACATACATTAATTTTCACCTGTCTTAAAAAATAAGATTTTCAATTCAATAATCACTTGCTAAAATCTACAACTTTCTTTAAGGCTAAGTAAATGAGGAAGCCATCTTGTTTTTCCACATCACTGGCTCTAGCATGCTATAGAAGATCACCATGACAACAGGAGCTGGCTTGCTTGGTGTGAAGACAACAGTGTAGTCCTCATTTCCTAAATGCATGTTTCGCTAAAGTTGAATCACCAATTAAAAGCCTCCTTTTTTGCCCTTGGGGGCTTCAGAGATGCAAATGGTGTTGGGAAGGCTATCTGGTCAGCTGCTACACCTGGAAACTCTTCCTGATTATCTAGAAAATAAAATGACTCCCCTTTAAATGAAAGTATTTCTGAATCACATTGAATGGGAGTTAATATTCAAAATTGAAAGACTTGCTTGTGAACTTCTATCCTCGTTATAACGACTGATTGCTCTTTAAATGCCAAAAAAAGAGTATTCTTAGTATGTTTTTAAGTATCTTATTACAGAATAATGAGATACACAATGTTGTTTGTTAACACTTTGTCAATCATTATGTGAATAGCAAACATAAAACTTTAATAATGAAAACTAATATAGATTCTTTAAAAGATATGAAAAAGTGTAATGATTATAGAACAGTAAAATTTAAATTTTATTTTGAATATATTCATAAAGAATATCTTTATAATTTGAAACAAGAAAATATAAAAGAAGTTTTTAAAGATCCAGATTCATAAAGGAGATTTTCCTGACATTTAATTAATAGTCAAACTACAAATATCATTAATGAGTTTTGACTGTAAGAAAGGAAATGTGTGTCTATTTTAGTGAGTAAATAAACTGAAAATTTTAATGGAAGTATTTTTGAATTAATAATTTCTAAAATGTAGATCAATATTATTCTTTGGATACAATGATGAATAATGATAACTAATATTTTTCATCAACCTCCCTAATGTACATTATTCTATGTATTTCTCCTTTCTCAATCAACTTGATAAAGACATTTTTACTATCCTTATTGGTAAATGAAATACTAAAAATATCCAAATTATTTTACTCAGTATATTTCTGAATTTTTATAGTAAGAAAAGGAGGATATGGGATTTTCAACAAAATTAATTTTCAAGTGAAACTGCACATTTCTACTATAAGCATATGATAAAGACATTATTAAACATTGCTATTTAGGAATTATGTGCATAAATTTAACAATGCACACTAGCCAATTTTCTGTGATGTGTGTTTGTATATTTAACTGTTTCTTTGTATAGCTAATTAAATGTTTGTTGCAAAGTCTCATGGGAAGCTCATTTGCATATACCTTGTTATAATGACTAAACACATTTTCACTAAGTATTGCCTGATGAATAGATATTTCACAAATGCCTGGCATAGACACAACAACAAACTATGGACACATGTCATTATTACTGTAGTTCATCAGCACAACCCTCCACGGTTCTCTCTGCATAATTGGACTCATTTTGGAATCGCTCATTTGCTTATGAGTGGTAACTAGTGTAGCACTGCATTTTAATTTTAAATATTTAATTAAAATAAGAATTTGTTCAGTTTTTTTACATATTTGAATATGTATAGACATTTTAATGTGAGTGCACATGCAAGTCTGATTCTTGGAGAATATGTCATATCAGAAAATAAATTGTCAAATTCAGATATAAACTGAAATAAAAATAAATAACAAACAAAAATGTTAAAACTGTATCTTCTTCACACAGTTGTCTTGTGAGAACTATGTGAGATAATCCATGTAAATAAAATGACCATCAACAGGAAGGGTACAGTAAGCATTAATTTACTTCTAGCTTTTTCTCTAGAATGAAACAAAGTGACCTAAAAAGAACAGTAGGTAATTTGTGAACTTAATTATTTAAGGAGACTCACAAGGTACATTGGGATGGATGTGAACAAAGATTGCTTAGTTTTGGTGTGATCTGAGTTTTGCAGCCATGCAACATTATAAAAGCAGAAGTCATTATGCCTCCTTCCACTTCCCATGAGTAATGGATGGACTGATTAATAAGCTTTTAACACATTCAATTAAATTTTTTGCAATCTAAATTTCATTTTGCTATTTCTTTCACATATTTCTACCTTCTTTAAATATCTGTCCTCACGGACGCTCTTAACATCTCCCAATTTAGCATCATCTGTAAATTTAATTAAGTGCTTTTTCTGTCCCTTCTTGCAAATCATTAAAAAGCATGCTAAATTAAACCATGACTAACTCCTACTAGATCTCACACTGTCTTATTATGTAAAGCATTTTATTTCACAAAGAAGAGAATTACCAAATAATACTTTTAAAAAGTAGGTGTTATACCGCTTTTTCATTTCTGCCAATGGAAAGAACCCTGAGGATTTCTTTCTAGGACGCTACTAAAATTTTTACAGTTATGGTCACCATAATTTTGATGCATGAATAAATTATGTTAAATCAACTCAACTAAGATGACTAAAGACACTTGAATCAACACTTTTATATACATATGTGTAAAACTATTTTGTATGTACATATGTACATTAAAGTATATGTCAATACCATACATCAGTGCACTTGCCAAGCTGCTGGGAGAAAGACTCCTAGGAATGCAATTCACAAACAGAAATTAAGGAAGTTTCACTTTTTTGGTGTAATTTTTTTCAGTTTTTTACAGTGAGCATGATTTGCATGTGTTTTTATTATTTTTATTTTTTTAGTATTTATTTATCTGGCTGCACCGGGTCTTAGTTGCAGTACCCAGGATCTTCAGTCTTCACTGTGGTATGCAGGTTCCTTATTTGTGGCTTGTAAACTCTTCCTTGTGGCATGTGGGATCTAGTTCCCTAACTAGGGATTGGACCCTGGCTCCCTGCATTGGGAACTTGGCATCTTAGTCACTGGACTACCAGTGAAGTCCCCTACATGTGCTTTTAAAAAGTAAACCTATTTATATATATTATAGAATGTCCCTGCAGGATCTGCTCTCACTATCCCAAATGTGGCACTCAGAATGAAGTCACTGATAGAAGGTCATTTTTCAAGTTCAGACAAGTCGTTATTGTGTGCTGTGCGCTTAGTTGCTCAGTTGTATCCAACTCTTTGAGACCCCATGGACTGCAGTCCGCTAGCTTCCTCTGTCCATGGGGATTCTCCAGACAAGAATACTGCAGTGGGTTGCCATTTCCTTCTCTAGGGGATCTTCCCTACCCAGGGCTCAAACCTGGGTCTCCTACATTGCAGGCAGATTCTTTACCAACAGAGCCACTGGGGAAGCCCCCAAATTGTCATTACAAAACATCAAATTCTGTTCATCCAGTTTATCAACAAATCTATCTTGAGAATACTACATGTGAAAAATTTGCTAAGTCTTATGGCTACCCATTCCAGTATTGCCTGGAGAATTCTGTGGAGAGAGGAGCCTGGCAGACTATAGTCAGTGGGGTCACAAAGAGTTGGATGTCACCGAGTGACTAACACTTTCACTTTCACACTTGGGATGTGGAGTTCATTTACCTGGAAGCAGTGTGGTTAGTGGCTGAGACGAAAGGCTATAGTTTTAACAACTACTAGGTATGTGGCCTTATGCAAATTAATTGACCTCTCTGAGCAACAATTTCCTCAACTTACAAACTTACAAATAATAGTACATATCTCATAAAAGACCCTGAATGCTGGGAAAGATTTAAGGCAGGAGGAAGAGGGGATGATAGAGGAAGAGATACTTGGATAGCATCACCAACATAATGTACATGAGTTTGAGCAGACTCCAGGAGATGGTAAAGGACAGGGAAGCCTGGCATGCTACAGCTCATGCTACAGTTCATGTCCACAAAGAGTTAGACATGACTTAGCAACTGAACAACAAATAACATAAAATCATTGTGAAGATTAAATTAAATAATTTTTCTAATTTTTGTAAACCTGTATAACATACCTGGTACTTTGTAAGAGAACTATAAATGCAACATTTATTTTAATTAATGAATTCAATACAAAGTTATTGAGAGACAATCTAAGCTGTCTAAAATCATTTTGGAACAAAGTTGTAAATAAGTACTGTAGACTATATATTTGTATCCTCCCAAAATTCACATGCAAAAATGTAATTCCCAACATGATGCTATTTAATGGATGGGGAGGTGGCTGTGGGAATGCTTAGGTCATAAGGGTGGGTCCCTCATGAATGGGATTAGTGACTTTATAAAACAGACCCCAGAGAGCTCTCTTGCTCCTCCCATGTGAGGATACAGAGAGAAGACAGCCATCTGTGAAACAGGAAGCAGGCCCTAACCAGACATGAAATCTGCTGCCGCTACTATCATGAATGAAATTCTCAGTGTACAGAACTGTGAGAAATAAATTTATGTTGTATATAAGCCACCCAGTCTATGGTAATTTATTAGAGCAGCCCAAACAAACTAGGAGGACAAGCCAATAAACAAATACAATATTGCAAATAAAGAAATAAACAAGAGCAGCTGAATCAATTGTAGTAAACAGTCCTGATGGGGTTTACATTTTAATTAAATGGAGAAACAAACCAAGTAAACTGTATAACACCATGTGCCACATCACAACAATCCTTTTCATAAAGCCATTGGACATAGAAACAAGTGATCAATACTACCTGTGAAGGCAGACAAATTTTGGGGAAGAATATGATATTCTTGCTGAAGTATAAAATAAGAATATGACAAAAGTCCTGAAAATCATGTAATGTCAGGGACTTCTATGGTGGTACAGTGGACAAGAATCTGCCTACTAATGCAGAGGACATGGGGTCAGTCCTTGGTCTGGGAAGATTCCACATGCCTCCAGGCAACTGAGCCCGTGTGTCCCAACTACTGAGCCTGGGAGCTGTAGCTACTGAAGCACATGTGCCTAGAACTCGTGCTCATCAACAAGAGAAGCCATCGCAGAGAGAAGCCCATGCACAGCAACTAGAGACTAGCCCCTACTCTGCACAACAATGCTCGTGCAGCAACGAAGACCTAGCATAACCAAAAACATGAAATTAATTTTTTTAAAAACCTAAAGAAAATAAAATTTAAAAACAAAGAATGTTTAAAAAAATCATGTAAGGTCAGGTTTTTCATGCATACTTTTTCCTGTGTTTATAGGTTCAAGTTCAAACTGATTAACCCTGGAACAAAGTATCTTATACAGTCTGGCTCCAAACTATCTTTCCAGTTTCCTCTTTTTCACTCCACCTTAACATCCATTAGAATTTTCTCCAATATCCCTGCATTCTCTTATCCAACGTTGGTAGGCACAGATATGTCTTAAAATGCAGAATTTTTCAGATCTTCAGTTCAGTTCAGTCGCTCAGTTGTGTCTGACTCTCTGCGACCCCATGAATCACAGCACGCCAGGCCTCCCTGTCTATCACCAACTACCGGAGTTCACTCAAACTCATGTCCATCGAGTCGGTGATGCCATCCAGCCATCTCATTCTCTGTCGTCCCCGTCTCCTCCCACCCCCAATCCCTCCTAGCATCAGACTCTTTTCCAGTGAGTCAACTCGTCGCATGAGGTGGCCAAAGTATTGGAGCTTCAGCTTTAGCATCAGTCCTTCCAATGAACACCCAGGATTGATCTCCTCTAGAATGGACTGGTTGGATCTCCTTGCAGTCCAAGGGACTCTCAAGTCTTCTCCAGCACCACAGTTCAAAAGCAATTCAGTATCCAACTTTAGATTACCGACATCTCCTAAAGTGAAGTTGCTCAGTCGTGTCCAACACTTTGTGACCCTGTGGACTGTAGCCTGCCAGGCTCCTCTGTCCATGGGATTTTCCAGGCAAGGGTACTGGAGTGGGTTGCCATTTCCTTCTCCAGGGAATTTTCCCCTTCCCAGGGATCGAACCCAGGCCTCCCACATTGTAGGTAGAGGCTTTACCGTCTGAGCCACTAGGAAAGTCCTTGGGTAATGTCGTATAATGAAACACATCAGTACACCTGCAATAAAATAAACTTATTTGT
The DNA here is from genome assembly GCF_049115385.1 of Moschus berezovskii. Classification (NCBI taxonomy): domain Eukaryota; kingdom Metazoa; phylum Chordata; class Mammalia; order Artiodactyla; family Moschidae; genus Moschus; species Moschus berezovskii. The sequence goes on along the minus strand of NC_142469.1, from coordinate 84,806,647 downwards.
CTCATGCCAATTCAGGTAAGGTTCTCCTGACCTAAAATCAAATCAGATCAGGATTGATGGATAGATTCCAAAAGAGTTAGGAAAGACTCAGAGTTTATAAAAGTTTGGGGACTGTAGTACTGTGAATAATGGATTGTTGATCCCTGTCACCCAAATATGCAATGCTCTTTTGTTCCTCTGTGAAACCTCAGTTATTAATGCTGCTTCGGCCTTTCAAACAATTCATCTTTCAAGACCCAACTCAGATATCATCATCTTGATGAAGATAATCTATGACATCCATGACACATCTCTGGGTCTCATTAGTACTTTATGAATCCCTCTCTTATTGTTTAAATGACATTGAACACTAATTATGTGTTTAAATGTTTGTAACTACCTCTTAACCATAAGCTTTCAAAGACAGGGATTGTGTCTTTCTCTTTTTAGTATCCTCTGTTCATAATACAGCATCTATCATATGGAAAATACTCAATATTACTGGTGGAATAGAATGAACTTATAAGCATTTAAGAATATAAAGCAAGGTTGCAATATACAAAAATCTATCATCAAATTTCAAAGAAAAGAAATCATAAGAATAGTTCAAACTAAAGGTTACAGTATAGAAAAGTAATTAGAAAAAGTTTCATTTCTACATATATAGATGAGGAGGGTGTTTAGGAAGTTGTAACAGAAAGAATATGTTTATGAAGTGTAATGCAGACTTAAAAGTCAAATTAAGGAAGCAATCCATATAAGCTGGAGGGAACGATTCATGTTTGAGACAAATAGGAGATAAGGCAACAAAAAGTGAATGCTACTAAATTAAAGATAATTTGGAACTCTGCAATAACAGAGTCTATGCTCATTCTATAATGCATCAGATACCAGTATTTTTGCACTTCTGTACTGGACTAGTGAAAATGAAGTAGAATGAAAGTGGGCAATAAATTCTTCCTTTCTGATACGCTATGTTTTGGCAGGAAAACAATTTATACTGACTAATAAGCAAAATAATTTTTAGGTGGATGGTTGATGAAGGAAATCATTGTTCACTCCTGCACACTGAACCATAAAAAACAAATACAGTTAAGTTGATTTGAAAGTGAGGCAGTAAAATCAATGAAAAGGAAGTTAATAGTTTTCTAAAGAAAGAAAAAAGGATAACTGATGAATGAATTTTTTAAATGCTTTAGTATTTTATTTCAACTCTAGGAGGAAAAAATATACTGCCAAATTGATGAAATGAAGATGATACAAACCTAAGGGGAGAGAGAATGTGAAATTTTCCAATATTTTCATTGGTGATCTGGGTTTAGAATATAGTTTTTTTAAAAAAAAGAAAGTTCATTGTGTTTTGTAGGAGCATGCTAGTTATTAAAACTAGTGTTACTTTTTTCCCCAAAATATGTTGTCTCTAATATTAATGGTATTTTTTTCTAGATTAAATATTAGTCAAAATCCATAGTTTCAGAACGACAGACTTGAGAGCGGGCCTGGACACTTCTGTATATGTTTCTTGGTGAATCCTTCATAGAAATCTCTCTTGCACCACCATTAGTCTCTAATCTGTCATGGGGCTTAAATATTGACCACCAGAAATCATTGCCTTGAGTCTTCCAGTGTTCCATATATCGGGTTTCTCTAGGCAAATACAAATATTTTCCAGAAGGTAGCCCTTTCAATCCCTGTAAACTTTGATAGTTTATCATGTATTAGTTCACCAATTCATTCATGGCCAGCTGCAGTGCTGAAGGGTTGTGAGAAAGGATTAGGCACCTCCTCCAAAATTAAACAAAAGGTGAGAAAGCAGATGCTGTGAAGAGGGGTGGGAGAGAGACAAATTTCACTGTGTTTCATGAAATTACACATTCCTAAAATGCCAGCACCTCTTTCCTTGCAGTGCCTGGTTTCACAGCAAACAGAGTTGACCCTCCATTAATCATAAAATGGTACAAACCAGGAGCCTGGATCCCTCAACCTGCCTGTTAATTCTAGTATCACCCTACCTGACCCTACTGACTCTTTTCAACTGTTCTCTTTTGGAAAACATTTTAGATTCTCAGGCCACTCTTTAAGAGAGTGCATTGTGAAGCCACTTACCAAAAATTATATGTCACATTTACAAAAAAATTGTACATTTTTAAAATTAAAACAGTAGTAAACATCTTTTTAAATTGAGATATAATTGACACATTATATGCTTCCCAGGTGACTCAGTAGTAAAGAATCTGCCTGCCAATGCAGGACATGCAAGAGAAACAGGTTTGATCCCTGGATTGGGAAGATCCCCTGGAGAAGGAAATGGCAACCCACTCCAGTATTCTTGCCTAGAAAGTTCCATGGACAGAGGAGCCAGGCAGGATATTGTCCATGGGATTGCAGAATCGAACACGACTGGGGCACACACACACACACACAAACACATACACACACACACACGTAATTGACATAGAACATTATATTAGTTTCAAGTATACAATATTTGTATATACTGTAAAATGATCACCATGATAAGTCTAGTTAATTTCCACCACCTTACATAGTTACATATTTTTTTCTTGTGGTGATTACATTTTAAGATACTAAGTAATTTTCAAATATAAATGTAGTATTATTAGCTATAATCACCATGCTATAATTTTATCTTATTTTCTGACTGGATGAAAGTGGTCAAATGGTACAAACTTTCAGTAGTAAACAGCTATCAGCTATAAGCAAATGTTTACATTAAATTAGTGGGGGTGATTTCCATTCTTAAGTAAAAGCAACAGTGCTGAATTCTTTAGAAGTAATAACACCAACAGATTAAGGATTGATTAAACTCTGGGCCCTAACCGTGTAGGCATGAACTTCACTATAATCTAATTACATGTCAATTAGATATTTCAGTTCAGTTCAGTTATTTAGCTCATATTAATTTAACTGCTTAAAATCTTTTGGAAATCAGAAGGAATAAAAATAAATAAATCTGTTTTACTATATTTAATTGGAGGTACATTTAGGAAAATGTTACCTATGTATTTGAGTAATATAGCCTGGTTGATCTCTCCAATCACTTTCTTATATATTATGAAAAGCTTTGAAATTCTTTAAACAGAATCTTGTCAGTTTTAAGCACACGTGTTTTTATCATCTTCCGTCTCACAAATTCAGATTTTCATTATATTTTCTTCTGTATATATCTAGCACAATGTCATGCTCACCCTGAAGTTTGGATAATTTTATTTTGATTACGTGAAGATAAGGAATGAAAAGTAGTTTGCAAATCTTGGAGAAATATATCTCTTTTTCAATTACCTCTCTCTTTTCCTCATATACATACATATACACACAACATAATACATACACATGAACACATGCATTAATTCAGAGACTTGTAAAACATATAATTTTGTTAACTTATTTACACCCTCACCTAATCCTAAGCAGAAAAGTGAAAGTGAAAGTGAAGTCATCCAGTCGTGTCCAACTCTTTGTGACCCGTGGACTGTAGACTACCAGGCTCCTCCTTCCATGGGATTCTCCAGGCAAGAATTCTGGAGTGGGTTGCCATTTCCTTCTCCATCCTAAGCAGAATAAGTTATTTTTTAAATGCAGAGATAAAGATCAAAAGGATGACCCAGAGGGAGGATAAAGGGAGGAGGAAAGTGGGAGGGGGGTTCAAGAGGGGGAACTTATGTAAACCTGGGGCGAATTCATGTCAATGTATGGCAAAACCAACCAATATAATATTGTAAAATAATTTGCCTCCAATAAAAAATAAATTAATTACCAAAAATTAAAAAATTTAAAAAAATTTAAAAAAATAAGGAGAAAAAAAGAATGCCAAAAGGGAAAATCAGAGGAAGAACACAGGCAGGAAATCCTACCTGAGGGACACAGCTATCATTGGGCCAAGTCTTAGTGCATAGTTTCCTAATATCCGAAGCAAAGAGACAATATGATGGATTACAGGGCTATCATTTTCTAAAAAAGGAAAGCACACCAATTCATCAACAGAAATAAACTTTCCTATCCCTGAGTTCAAAGATGAATTTTTCAAAAGGATCTTTATATAATGACAGTGAGCTCCATAATGTCCCCATAACAATTTTACAAGCAATATAGAGATGTTCCACATGGTTATTCCTTATAGTACTCTGAAACTGAAGCCAAGTGCATGTTGAAAGTTGTGGTTCTATAAAAGCAGAGTGGGAAGTGAGGTGGGGAATAGACAGAAAAAGGAGAAGTTGGAAGAAAGAAAAAGCACAAACATTCATGTTTCTGCAATATGGCTTAATGCAAACTTATGCTTAAACAACGTAGAAAACAAGAGTAAATACTCATAATACTTTGTTTGAATATCAGTGTCATTCCAAGTTTCTGGCAGAAGTTATATGGTAGATAATTTAAGTGTATTAAGTTACCAGACACATAGATAACAAAGATGGATCAGTCTGATACTGAATAAATTATTGTGTTTGCCATCTTAAATAACCAAATCATATTTATATGATATGGTCTTCAGTTCAGTTCCAGTCAGTCGCTCGGTCAAGTCTGACTCTTTGCAATCCCATGGACCACAGCATACCAGGCCACCCTGTCCATCACCAACTTCTGGAATTTACTCAAACTCATGCCATTGAGTAGGTGATGCCATCCAGTCATCTCACCCTCTGTTGTCCCCTTCTCCTCCTGCCCTCAATCTTTCCCAGCATCAGGGTCTTTTCAAATGAGTCAGCTTTTCACATCAGGTGGCCAAAGTATTGGAGTTTCAGCTTCAACATCAGTCCTTCCAATGAACACCCAGGACTGATCTCCTTTAGGATGAACTGGTTGGATGTCCTTGCAGTCCAAGGGACTCTCAAGTGTCTTCTCCAACACCACAGTTCAAAAGCATCAATTTTTCAGCTCTCAGCTTTCTTTATAGTCCAACACTCACACCCACACATGACTACTAGAAAAACCATAGCCTTGACGAGACAGACCTTTGTTGGCAAAGTAATGTCTCTGCTTTTTAATATGCTATCTGGGTTGGTCATAATCATAAGGGATTTGATTTAGGTCATACCTGAATGGTTTAGTGGTTTTCCCCACTTTCTTCAATTTAAGTCTGAATTTGGCAATAAGGACATGATCTGAGCCACAGTCAGTTCCCGGTCTTGTTTTTGCTAACTGTATAGAGCTTCTCCATCTAAATCAAATCACTTCTGATTATACAGTGGAAGTGGGAAATAGATTGATGGACTAGATCTGATATACAGAGTGCCTGATTAACTATGGACACAGGTTCATGACATTGTACTGGAGACAGAGATCAAGACCATCCCGAGGAAAAAGAAATGCAAAAAATCAAAATGGCTGTCTGGGGAGGCCTTACAAATAGCTGCGAAAAGAAGAGAAGTGAAAAACAAAGGAGAAAAGGAAAGATATAAGCATCTGAATACAGAGTTCCAAAGAATAGCAAGGAGAGATAAGAAAGCCTTTCTCAGCAATCAGTGCAAAGAAATAGAGGAAAACAATAGAATGGGAAAGACTAGAGATCTCTTCAAGAAAATTAGAGATACCAAGGGAACATTTCATGAAAAGATCGGCTCAATAAAGGAATGGTATGGACCTGACAGAAGCAGAAGATATTAAGAAGAGGTGGCAAAAATACACAGAAGAACTGTATAAAAAAGATCTTCATGACCCAGTTAATCACGATGGTGTGATCACTCACCTAGAGCCAGACATCCTGGGATGTGAAATCACGCAGGCCTTAGGAAGCATCACTACAAACAAAGCCAGTGGAGGTGATAGAATTCCAGTTGAGCTATTTCAGATCCTAAAAGATGATGCTGTGAAAGTGCTGCACTCAAGATGACAGAAAATTTAGAAAACTCAGCAGTGGCCACAGGACTGGAAATGTGTTTTCATTCCAATCCCAAAGAAAGGAAATGCCAAAGAATGCTCAAACTACCGCACAATTGCTCTCATCTCACACACTAATAAAGTAATGCTCAAAATTCTCCTAGCCAGGCTTCAGCAATACATGAACAGTGAAATTCCAGATGTTCAAGCAGGTTTTAGAAAAGGCAGAGGCACCAGAGATCAAATTGCCAATATCTGCTGTATCATAGAAAAAACAAGAGAGTTCCATAAAAACATCTATTTCTGCTTTATTGACTATGCCAAAGCATTTCACTGTGTGGATCCCAATAAACTGTGGAAAATTCTTAAAGAGATGGGCATACCAGACCACCTGACCTGCCTCTTGATAAACCTGTATGCAGGCCAGGAAGCAACAGTTAGAACTGAACATGGAACAACAGAGGTTCCAAATAGGAAAAGGAGTACATCAAGGCTGTATATGGTCACCCTGCTTATTTAACCTATATGCAGAGTACATCATGTGAAACGCTGGGCTGGAGGAAGTACAAGCTGGAATCAAAATTGGCGGGAGAAATATCAATAACCTCAGATATGCAGATGACACCACCCTTATGGCAGAAAGCAAAGAAGAACTAAAGAGCCTTTGGGTGAAAGAAAGAGGAGTGAAAAAGTTGGTTTAAAGCTCAACATTCAGAAAACTAAGATCATGGCATCTGGTCCCATCACTTCATGGTGAATAAATGGAGAAACAATGACAGAATTTTGGGGGGGGCTCCAAAATCACTGCAGATGGTAACTGAAGCCATGAAATTAAAAGATGCTTACTCCTTGGAAGAAAAGGTATGACCAACCTAGACAGCATATTAAAAAGCAGAGACATTACTTTGCCAACAAAGGTCCATATAGTCAAAGTTATGGTTTTTCCAGTAGTCATGTATGGATGTGAGAGTTGTACTATCAAGAAAACTGAGTGCTGAAGAATTGATGCTTTTGAACTGTGGTGTTGGAGAAGACTCTTAAGAGTCCCTTGGACAGCATGGCACTCCAACCAGTCCATTCTAAAGGAAATCCATCCTGAATATTCATTGGCAGGACTGATATTGAAGCTGAAATTCCAATAATTTGGCTACCTAATATGAGGAACTGACTCATTTGAAAAGACCCTGAGGCTTGGCAAAATTGAAGGTGGGAGGAGAGGAGGTCCACAGAGGATGAGATGATTGTATGGCATCATTGACTCAATGTACATGAGTTTGAGTAAACTGCAGGAGTTGGTGATGGACAGGGAGGCCTGATATGCTGCAGGCCATGGGGTCGCAAAGAGTCAGACGTGACTGAGCGACTGAAATGAGAGGCATCAAGATTTTGCCCTCAAACAGTGTACACTGATAGGTGTACAGTTTGTGTGGACATTTAAGGTCTTGCTGTACTGATGTGTTTACATAGTTTCATGGAGATTTTAGACCATCAAAATGTTATTTCAAAGCTCTAATTTGCATAATAGAAAGACAAGTTTCAGAGATATGTCACTTATGAAGATGTAGTTTCTTTTCACTTACAAAAAAGCTATTGGCCTAAAATTTGAAACTATTTTCTATCATAATAAATGCAACTGAACAGTGCAAGATCTTTGTGGTTAGACCTGGGTTGCAATCTCATTTCTGACAAATATTAGGTAAGCGAACTTGGGCAAGTGGCTTCAGCTTTCTTAGCTTCAGTTTCCTCATCTGTGAAATGGTGATGGTAAAAGTTGTCTAGAGAATGACATGTGAATGTACCATGCCTAAAGCTCAATGCACATCGAATTATCAATCAAGGAATCAACCAATCAATCAGCAACAGCTAGTGAGCATTTTGAGCACTGCAATCCCAAATTCAGAACTGAGTCTTCTTTTGTCTTCAGAGAAGTAGAGACCCTATTTCATTCCACACTGTTTGCTAAAGGGTCTGTGGTCACTAAATGCTAAAAACTATATAAAAATACTAATATAAAGAGGAAAATAAGAAGCTTAGGTTGAAAACGTACCTCTCTGGCTAGATATGTGAACCATAATAATCATGAGTTTTATTCTGTCCACAAGCCTATGGGACCTACTTTTTTTTCTTTTCAGATAGATTTTGATAAAAAGATTTACAAGTCTGTCTAGAGCAATTTTCTGAAAAACTTTGCTGATATTTTCATGATAATTGTATGGAGTCATATTTTTATATAAACTAAAATCTGGTAAACCAATGAATCCAGGAGCTGTAGCAGTGGATGAAATCCATTGATTTCTTTAATTCATTGAGCTCACAATGGCCTCTTAACAGTCCAGCACTGGACACAATCAGATCACTTTTTGCCTTTGGAGGCAGAGTCTCAAAATGTAAAGGAGTATCCCAAAAAGCTGAGAGCACCGAGGAGAATAGCACTTTGCATAACTATGTCATGAAATTTTGCTGACTTTTATTGTTGCTCAGATGGTAAAGAATCCATCTGCAATGAGGGAGACCTGGGTTCAATCTCTGGTTTGAGAAGATCCCCCAAAGGAGGGCATGGCAACCCACTCTAATGTTCTTGTCTAAAGAATCCTCATGGACAGAGGAGCCTGGTGGGCTACAGCCCATGAGGTCACAAAGAGTTGGACATCCTGAATGACTAAGCACTGCACAGTTACACACCTAAATGTAAATATGAATGAACAATGCCTTTACCTGCTCCCTTTCTCTCAAGCCATTGTGCAAATGAAAAGAGCTATAATTTTGCAAATTACTTTCTTTTTATCTTATTTATTAACAGCAAGAAGGGGACAGTATTGTCTCTCATATGTTATCTTCTTTCATATAAAAGCATTGTGGTGTAGCAGAAGAAAATGTGGATTTCTGAATTAATTCAACCTGTATTTTCATTCTGGTTTCTCCTATTCACTAGTTGAGGAAGTTTGGAAACACAGACACACACACACACAGACTTTTTTAAATCTTGGTTTCTTTATGTGTAAATAATAGCTATCTGTTTGTTTAAAGTTAACTTTTCTATTCTAGAGAAAGTAAAATAACATTTTATCCCCTTTGATATGAATGTACCACTTTATAGAAGCTGACACTCAGAGTGTAAATGAAAACTCAAGCAACTCTTAATGACATCCTTTGCCTCTAGCACTGGGAAGATAAGGGAAGGGAAGGAATTCCAGCAAGCTCAGCGCGTTCAGGGTTACACATCCTCACCCCTCCCCATAAGCACTGGACACACTGACAGCCAAGAAGGACTGCAGTGTTATCTTGACAGACATTAACCCTGAGAAACCCTCTTCTTGTCTCACAAGCCAGAAAATAACAGAACTTATGTCAGAAGATCCCAGTAAGTATATGAGGAGGATGTCAGACCAGCCACATTCATGTCTATGGCCTTACACTATCTCAGAGAAAGGCTCTCAGTAAACCCTGGTCTTACAGGTCCAGTGGGACTGGTAGAGTCTGGCTCTTTGGAGGCAAAGAGAGATTAGGCAGGGAAAGAGAGTGGCATGGAAGGCAACCTAATCACATCTACAGTGAAGAAATGTTTAAAGGTGGACTTTGACAGGATGGCCAGGAAGACAGGTCTTATGATATTCCAGACAACCCCAACCAAACACATCTAAAATGAGAGTTAAAATCCAATCCCCAATTTTCAGTGATTCCCAAATCCGTAACGTCAGAGTCAAATTCCCTGGACTTTTTATAATATCTAAGTAACTACACTTTTAAATTCCTTTGGGACTGGTTCTGTGACCAGAGAAAATCTCCTATAAAGTGGCTTCTTGTAAGAGTCTAGATTCCAGGAAGATGGAACTGTCCCAGGAACCACTTATCAAAATGGTAATCAAATCCTTGTGAAAAGTGTCTGGCCCATAGGAGATACTCAACACATGCTAATTTGTTACTGTAATTAGATTTATTTCTCCAATCTTTCCTTCCCAGGTGTCTCAGTGGTAAAGAATCTGCCTGCCAATGCAGGAGACACAGAAGATGTGGATTTGATCCCTGGGTTGGGAAGATCCCTTGGAGAAGGAAATGGCAACCCACTCCCTTGTTCTTACCTGGGAAATCCCATGGACAGAAGAACCTGACAGGCTACAGTCCATGGGATCACAAAGAGTCGGACTCCACTGAACAGCTGGGCATGCTCCATTCTTTCAAAAAACTATGTATTTGTTAAATGTCTCCTATGTTCTAAGCATTGACATTTACCTTGGGGCAAAGCAATGATGTGAACGTGAATGTGTTAGTCACTCATTCGAGTCCGACTCTTTGTGATCCCATGGACTGTAGTCCACCAGGCTCCTCTGTCCATGGAATTCTCCAGGGAAGAATCCTGGAGTGGATAGCTATTCCTTTCTCCAGGGCATCTTCCCAACCTAAGGACTGAACCAGGGCCTCTTGCATCATAGGCATATTCTCCTCTGAGTCACCAAGGAAGCCTTGAGAATGGCAACTCTAGGCCTTCATAGAATGTATAGTGTGGCTTTGACTGATGAGTTACACTATTTCTCCCAGACACGTTCTTCGCAATGTGATTCATTAGACTAATCACATTACTGGGAAATTAAAAAAAAAAGCAAACAAAAACAAAACTAGAATTCTAATTCTACCACTAATTAGCTATGACTTTGGAAAAACCATGTAATACTCTTGGATGTCAGTTTCTATAGAAAACAAATGGACAGATAAGCTTTAAAGCCCCCTTTTTCTGAACATAGGTAACTATACAGTCATCAAACATGTATCCTTGAGCTTATTCATGCCATAGTTCAACCAACCAAGCTCAGTAACCCTCTATTTTTCTTACCTGATCTTATTACCACTCTTCATGCCTAGCTGGCTAGTAATGGCAGCAGGGTTCTGTTAGCCAAACTGTAACCATGTTCCTGTGGCACAAAGTTGTGCATGATGCAATGACTAGCAAGGCTTCAAGTGTAAGCATGGACAAGCGGGTCTCAAGCAGAGCACCCTCTCCAGCAGTGGACAGCTGCTCAGTAGCTGTCTACACCATGATTTAACACTGGGAACTTATTTTGAAACAGCTCTTTTCGACACCAGATGTCCAACAATGGCTATTTTCACAGGCCTTACACAGTCCCTGCAAGGCTGACACATGTCATTTCGCTCTAAAATGTGCTGTATCAATAACACGTCTCCACACCATCTCCTATCTCAGATTTCCTGAGAAAAGGAAAACGCTCAAGTGAAATCAGAGACTCCGTTGGACTGACCGGTAAGTTTTAGCCTTTTTAAGATTCCCCCACTTTTCAGGGTAGTTTTGTGCACTTTGCTGATGCTGAGAACAGATTGATGCCAATAAGCCATTTGAGATAAGAACTAATTGGAAACAGAAGGTTGAAGAATGATGATGTTGGGAACGAGCAAAGGGGACAGACAAGTAATTATTCAGGCAGAATTTCTTTACACAAAAGGCAGATGGAAAAGGGAACAAAATTCCAAAGTCTATGGCAGAAGTAAGCAGCTGCACATTTCTTTTTTTGTGGAAAAGCAAACAGAGTGAGTGATTCACTGGGTTGGTAATGGGCTCCAGGGATCCCTAGGGAGTCACAATGTGCTGGCAGCCCACGGCATGTAAAATCACTCAGTGGCCTCCATCGAGCTCACCTCCTCAACTGACTCTAATTGTGAGGCATATGAGATGAGATTTAAGGAGAGACTGAAGAGAAACAGCCTCCTGTTCACACATGAATCACGGAAGAGGTGCGCTGCGGAAAAGGCAGGAAGATCAACACACACGCCAAATGTTCCACATTCGTAATGAGCCATAGATCAGAGTCAACTGAACGTTTCCATTCATAACCATAAACTCCCTATACATAGAAATCATGAAAAAGTGGCATGTTGTAAAATATTTCTTAGAATTATCATTGAGTCATCAGGTTGTAGATAAACAAAGCTCTGTGATCTCAGGGCTGACTTTGAAAAACAAAGGCAATATAATAAATAGTAATCAGTGGGGAAAACAGAGATGCCAGCTTCACCCCAAAGCAAAAATCCATTAGTAGCAATCTGACTCAGCGGGACTAATTTAAAAGATATTTAACACTGAACTGTCTACAAAACAAAATTTTTAAATAAAGACACAAAAAAAGCCTTTCTTAGTTTCTGTCTCAGGCTCAAACTTTCTACCCTCATTTTCCTGTCTTACTAAAATTAGATGTAGGTATGTACATGCAAGAGTGGACAAATGTATTGAAAGAACATTCTTCAAGTACATCTCTCACAAGGAATGATAGGATTAAAGGGACCAGGTCCCCAGTTAGCTGGGAACATGAAACCAGATCCCAGGCTTCACACTGATGAAAAAACTTTTTAATAGGTAGAAAATGATAAAGAAAGGAAAGAACAGAAAAGAGATAAGATTTCATACGAAGTAAAAGCCATAATTTAGTCAATACGGAAAAGAAAAAAAGATAGGGAAAAGTATTAAAGACAACAAGAAAGGTCAATAATGGATTTCAGAATAATACATTTTACAATGGGATAAGGTATAAATCTTTACAATGAGATTTTAACTCTGTTGGCATCTTTTACAAACTGAAGTACATCCAATCCCAATTGCAACCACTTCTTTGCCCCTAATCCCTCTTTCCTTTTCCCCTTAAGCGTCTAGACTCCTTTTTGCTTCAGCTCAGATACCCACAGTTCTTCTGCTAGTCCACGTCCTTTCAGTCCTCCCCTCTGGCTAAATCACACTCAACCTGTGACTTCAGACTCAAAGTTGGAGATGCCTGACTTGAGTTCTTGCCCCACCTTTAGTATGAAACCTCTAGATTTTTCTCTCATAAAACTCATGGGTTTTCTGGTAAGTTACACAATGCAATTTGAAATTATATATTTATTTCTATGTTGGTTTTTCTTCCCCACCACACTGTGAACACTCCTTGAGTGAAAGCTTCTCTATATTTTGTTCACCACTGTGATATCTAGTTTCTGACAGAGAGCTTGGTACAGAGGAAGTACTTAATAAAACTTGCTGCTGAATTAACAGACACCACCCCCCAAACCTCTTACAGGCCATAGGATTTTGCTACCTATGGTTAAAAGTAATAATAAGTCTTATTATATATAACTGTATTATGTATATTATACATAACAATAACAATGGGCTTCCCTGGTGGCTCAGTGGTAAAGAATCTGCCTGCCATTGCAGGAAACACTGGTTCAATCCCTGGATCAGAAAGATCCCCTGAAGATGGAAATGGCAATCCACTCCAGTATTCTTGCCTTGGGAAATCCCATGGACAGAGGAATCTGGCAGGCTACAGTCTATAAGGTCGCAATAGAGTGGGACATGGCTTAGCAACTAAACAACAACAGCAAACAATAACAACAATTATATATCTAGGACTTAATGATTAACCTTGTGTCAGGCACTGTTCTGAGAATCTTATTTACACTGAGTCATTTAATCATCATGGCACCCACAAATGTAGGTACTATTATGATATCCATTTTAGAAATGAAGACATTTATGCACAGAAAATTAGATAACTCGCTCAAAGTCAACTGGCTATTAAATGATGGAACCTGTATTAGAAAGCATTCCTCAGTGCAGCAGGATGTGTATATATTATGAGAGATTTATTTTAAGGAATTGGATTACATGTTTATGGGGGCAGGCAAGTCTGAATCTTCAGGGTAGGCTGGAGACCCAGGGAAGAGTCGGTGTTTTCATTCAAGTCTAAAGAAGATCTGCTGGCAGAACTCCCTCTTCTTGAGGTATGTTAGTCTTTTCTCTTAAGGTCTTCAACTGATGGGATAAGGCCTATCACTTTTCAGAAGGTAACCAGTTTTACTTGAATTCTAATGATTTAAATGTTACTCACATCTTTTAAAATACCCTCACATCAACAGCTAGACCACTGATTGATCTAAACTGGGTTCCAAGGCCTCACCAAGTTACTACATAAAATTTACCATCACAGAGCCAGGAGACAAATTACATCTACACCCAACATCCAAATACTTAGATCGTATACTATTCAGGAATTTAGACTGAGGATTCCCTTAAAATTCATTTTCTACACTTTTGGCAGTAGGGAAAAAATGCACAGATATTTGTGTTGTGTATGTATGTAATTCTTTGTGAGAATTAACAATAAAATGCAGGGACATTTGCTTCAATTTCCACAGGTAAAATATTTTCTTGTTTTATTGGGATAATTGTTAAGTATCAAGATGGAAAAAGATAAACTGTGAAACTTACAATTTAAAAATGACATATTACTTATTGTCAATTTTCAAATGAATTTTAAATTTCAGGAAAGACACTCAGCACTTCAAAGAAATTCTTATAACAGTATCCCAAGACAAAGAGAATAAAATTAATAGTTTTGTTTCAAAGCAGAACAGTGAATGGAAGTGACAACCCCTGAGTTCTAGTTTTAATTCTGCCAAGAATGGTCGTAAACAGAGCGGATCGTGAACACTCAAGATGACTATCAGTTCCCCACAGCAACATCACCACCAACTTCCCTTCAAATCTAAAAGTCCAAGTTTCATGCTCATTTTTTAGAACAAATTACCACCTCCAGACATCTGGGTTAAATAAAAAATATGTCACCCTGTGGTTAATATATTAGGTCATGGATATACAATCACATAAGCAAAATAATTTATTATTTATAAACCATCTTAGTAGAGCACCAAATCCTGTCATCATGGAACACGGATCTAGTCTTCTGTACTTTTCACATCCATAAAGTAGGGATAGAATTTCCAATTATGAATGTTGACACATTATAGAATATTAACAGAAGCAATTTCAGAAGCACATTTTCAGAGAACAGCTTTTCCTTTAAAGTACAGCTTGGTTTGTAGGAGATTCCCACTAGAGAACTGGAGTAAATATTTGCAAGGGTTTTTTTTTTTTTTTTAAGATCTGAGGATAACAGAAGCTATTTGCTGAGAACTTTCATCCATCATTAAAACTGATACCCTGAAGCCTGGCAGTGAATGGAGTTCTTCTCCGTCCCCTGACCTACCCACTTTTTGGTGTAAACCACAGTAAAGGTGATGAATCATCAGATGCCAGAAAAATAAGACTCCAAAGGCCAGTTCCTTCAGGGCAGAGCATCCAAACAGAACAATAGCTATGTCAATCACCAGAAATATACATCAGTTCATCTAAAATGTTCAAGTGAAAAGAGTCCAAACTGAGGAATCAAAATTTTATGTATAACTAGAGGCATGATAATTGATGATTTGGATCACCAAGAAACAATGTTTATATTTCAAACATCCAGGGCTTGATTTTCCTGGCATGAACATGAATCAGACAAAAAGGATATACATAGTTACACAGGAGGAGACATGTTTCAGCTATGAACATTTCACTGGAAATGACAAAAAGAGCCTGTGGGAAAACCCAGAGGACAAGAGAATTGAGTGAACACAATAGGAACTTGCACATAAAGATGAAGTTAAAAGGGATAGAACCATGCCATTTAAGAAGAGAATAAGTCACATTTCATAATTTTCCATTTGCCTGTTTTTTTTTTCAGCTCTTGACAGTAAAGAGAAAATATGTTCAATCTTCTGCTGGGTTCCCCCAAAACAATGCCATGATAAGGCAATTCTATGGGGCTCAGCAGATACTGTCAGAGAGGATATAATGAAAAGTATATGGTAAATATACCAGCTCACAAGAAAATATCAGAGAGGAAGAGGTTGGAAGTTTTTTAAAAATACTAGTTGTCAAGGGACTGTGTAAACACGGAGAAGAAGAAGTGAAATGATCTCCAAATTTTAAGGGTTGTTCAGTCCTTCAAGTTGTGTCTGACTCTTTGCAACCCCATGGACTGTAGAACACCAGGCCTCCCTGTTCTTCACCATCTCCCAGAGCTTGCTCAAATTCATGGCCATTCTGATGCCATCCAACCATCTCATCCTCTGTCGTCCCCTTCTCCTCCTGCCTTCTATCTTTCCCAGCATCAGGGTCTTTTCTAATGAGTCAGCTCTTCCCATCAAGTGGCCAAAGTACTGGAGCTTCAGCTTCAGCATCAGTCTTTCCAGTGAATATTCAGGGTTGATTTCCTTTAGGACTGATGTTGGAATAAAAAGAGTGACTGACCATCTGAGCCGAAAAGTGGTAAGGAAGAGATGCTGTAGGGAAAATATAAACAATAAACTGTTTTATGAAGTGCCCCACTCCTCACCCCCACCCCTGTAGTCTGGAGCACATTGACCTCATTTGCTGCCCAGGTGGTCACATCTGAGACTCAAGAGGAAGGTAGAAGCATGCAAGCAGGGGAGAGTTAGGAAGGGGGGTGGCGGAGCCTGAGGGGTCATTAACATGCACAGCAGGTGGCAGCTGAGCCCTGGTGACTTAATAGGATCCCCTAAGTAAAACAGCAGATGAAGAAGACAGAATGGGCAAGTAGAAAGATGGGATAGGCACTGAAAGAAACAGCAAAGTAATAAAAAGAATTGGATTATACAGTGGATTAGAAAGAGGAAGTATTAAATTTAGTAGAAAGGGGAAGAGAAAGCCTGTAAAATAAAATAGGAAATTGATGAGGTAAAGGGACCCAAATGCTAAACAGAACACTTAACTGATTTCAGAAAAATGATACAAACTGGAGACAAGTCAATTATCTTGATCAATCAAGTAACACAAATATTAACTGAGACCAAGTTTGAAGGGCGCCCTCTTCTCCAGGCCTCCAGAATCTTTATAAAGCAAACAATTCTTTGCAGTGTATTTCCCACACACACCTCCCTCAGCTGATGGTGAGTGAAAGTTACTCAGTCATTTCTGAATCTTTGTGACCCCATGGAATAGGGCCTGCCAGGCTCCTCTGTCCATGGAATTCTCCATGCAAGAATACTGGAGGTTGCCATTCCCTTCTCCAGGGGATCTTCCCAACCCAAGGATTGAACCCAGGTCTCCTACAATGCAGGCAGATTCTTCACCATCTGAGCCACCAGGGAAACAAATGGTAGAGATAGATGGTGATGCTGGAGAGGCTGACTCTAGCCACAGAGAACACAATCAAGTCTTGCCCAGTTCTAAGAGAGTCAGACGTCTTTCTCTTCTACAAGGGTCAGCACTTCCATGATCTATAGCAAGTTTTAGCTATAACTTGATCTGAGTTTTAGAATATCTGAAGCCATGCGGAAGATAGAGCTATTTTGCAAGAATATACCCAAGTAGAATAGCAACTGAAGCCAAGTTGGTTTTCATAACTTTCAGCTCACAGTCCCCCTTTCTGTACCCCATTCCTGCCCTCATCTTGGTAGCCACTAGGGTCTCCCTGAACTTGCCCCTGCCTTTCATCTCATTACCATCTTGAGTAGGTACACTGCCAGTGAACATAGCATGCATCCAACCACTGCTGAGCCAAAGGACACACATCTGGGTGTTGAATGTTCATTAACAGACCTGCTTTTCTCTTATTTTCTCTATTTAATTTTTAAAATACCATTCTTCCGGTTTTATGACTTTTCAACATACGAATAAATGTTCTGCCTCCCTCGGTTCTAAAACTGAGTGGTTTGAAAAACTGTCAGCCGTAAGTCAGAAACAGGTTCAGATGGACGCATTTTCTTCTCTTCCCTGTCCACTCCAGTATTGAAAAGTCCATTATTCTTTATGTTTGTGGAAAAGCACAGGGCCACATTTCAACTTCACCTGAATGCCCTCTTGCATAGCTAATATTTTGCAATAGTTTAATGAGGCGAAAGCATACTAGGGTTTAGCTTTTGCGGTGGCAGTGGTGGTGGTGTCGTGGGGCGGTGTGTGTGTGTATGTCCTTCCAAAGGGAAGGTGTTCTTTTCACCTCCGTACCTCTTTGGGGCTTCAGCAGAGAAGAAAGCCTCTACAGTTTACTTTCGCTTTGTCAGCCCTGTAAGCAACCATCTGTTTCAGCGGTGGAGTGCGATCTGTCAGTTTTGTTTTTGGTGGGGATGTAGTGGCAGGAGCTGGCTCATAGTTGCTTCTTGGAGAACTGCAAAGTAATTAACCATTCCAGTACTGGCTACAAAAGAGATGGCCACTCTCAACGTTGGCCAGATTTTTGCTTTATCCAGTGCTGGAAGTACTACAAAAAACTGAATAGCTATTCATCGTGCTTCATTGTTCCCTAAAGAGGCAACATGCTCTTTGTTATAAAGGCAACCTGGATTTTCCGACATACCGTTTCATTTCAATGTCTGTGTGCCAAAGATGGAACAAAGTCTGGGTGCTGTAGACAAACAATCAGAACATGACAGTGACAAACACCCTGAGAGACCTCATTCACAAACACGTGAACAGGGACCTGCCGTTCATAGATGATGGGAGGTGTGAGCTGGGGCTGGGAAGAAAATAGGAATGAAGAGGGGACAGGAGATTGATTTTTAAAGTATTTGGGAGATATGATGCTTTTCTGATTGAGTGTAACGTTACAGGACACAGTCCTAAGAAATCAAAGACCTGGAAAGAGATAAGGACCAGCAAATTTTATTTTTGAATTCCATTTATCTCCTAGATTCTTTCCCACTTTTTCTTTAATCTTGAACATAATGCTTGGTCTCTGTTGCCATCCATAAAATAGGCTTAACAATTGAGCTACAAGAGGTTGAAAACACCTCTCAAATGGTTATATAAAATAGACTTTGAGAACTTTTAGAAATAGTGAGGGGAATGAATAAAGTATTCTTTTGTTTCTAACCTTATGCTCTGTGGACACACGGGAGTATGTATTTATTAGTTTAATAGTACTATAGTACTAGTCAAACATAAATGTTATCTCCATTTTCAACTGACTCATTTATCTTTTCCAGCATATTAAAAAGTTTGATGAAATAGTTAGGTTGGCTATCATATGAGATAAGGAAATATTTCCAGTGTTATGGGCTAAATAGTCCACATTTGTACTGTTATAGACCTGTATACAATGGCAAGGTTTGACAAATTAGATTCTCATCTTCTGAACATATTCTCAAAAAGCTGCTCCACTATTTTTCTGACAGCTTACTAGACTTATTTTTTTTTCTAATTAATGTTTTTTCTTGCAATGAATAATAATTTATAAAAATATTTTACTTTATAATTAAAACCACTCACCCTTTGTTAATAAGAGTAATTAATATGTCTGATTAACAATGTTCCTTTAGCATTTTTAGGCCAATCTCAAGTCTTCCATTCTTTCTCCACCCTAAACATTTATCAATTTTACATTTTCCTATAGATGGTTCAGTTCAGTTCAGTTCAGTCACTCAGTCATGTCCAACTCTTTGTGACCCCATCTACTGTAGCATGCCAGACCTCCCTGTCCATCACCAACTCCCAGAGTTTACCCAAACTCATATCCATTGAGTCCATGATGCCATCCAAACATCTCATCCTCTGTCGTCCCCTTCTCCTTCTGCCTTCAATCTTTCCCAGCATCAGGGCCTTCCCCAATGAGTCAGTTCTTCCCATCAGGTGGCCAAATTATTGGAGTTTCAGCTTCACCATCAGTCCATCCAATGAACACCCAGGACTGATCTCCTTTAGGATGGACTGATTGGATCTCCCTGCAGTCCACGGGACTCTCAAGAGTCTTCTCCAACACCACAGCTCCGTTCCGTTCCGTTCCGTTCAGTCGCTCAGTCCTGTCCGACTCTCTGCGACCCCGTGGATGGTAGCCTACCAGGCTTCTCCATCCATGGGAGTCTCCAGGCAAGAATACTGGAGTAGGTTACCATTTCCTTCTCCAGGGGATCTTCCCGACCCAGGGATCGAACCCGGGTCTCCCACATTGGAGGCAGACGCTTTAACCTCTGAGCCACCAGGGAAGCCCACACCACAGCTCAGAAGCATCAATTCAGTGCTCAGCTCTCACATTCATACATGACTACTGGAAAAATCATAGCCTTGACTAGACAGACCTTTGTTGGCAAATTAATGTCTCTGCTTTTTAATATGCTATCTAGGTTGATCATAACTTTCCTTCTAAGGAGTAAGCATCTTTTAACTTCATGGCTGCAGTCACCAACTACAGTGATTTTGGAGCCCAAAAAAATAAAGTCTGACACTTGTTTCCACTGTTTCCCCATCTATTTGCCATGCAGTGATGGGACCAGATGCCATCTTAGTTTTCTGAATGTTGAGCTTTAAAGCCAACTTTTTCACTTTCATCTAGAGGCTCTTTAGTTCTTCGCTTTCTGCCATAAGGGTGGTGTCATCTGCATATCTGAGGTTATTGATATTTCTCCCGGAAATCTTGATTCCAGCTTCTGCTTCCTCCAGCCCAGCATTTCTCATGATGTACTCTAAGTTAAATAAGCAGGGTGACAATATACAGACTTGACATACTCCTTTTCCTGTTTGGAACCAGTCTGTTGTTTCATGTCCAGTTCTAACTGTTGCTTCCTGACCTGCATACAGATTTCTCAAGAGGCAGGTCAGGTGGTCTGGTATTCCCATTTCTTTCAGAATTTTCCACAGTTTGTTGTGATCCTATCCATTATTTTTTGGCCTGTTATTTCGATTGTTCTTTT
Source organism: Moschus berezovskii (assembly GCF_049115385.1). NCBI lineage: Eukaryota > Metazoa > Chordata > Mammalia > Artiodactyla > Moschidae > Moschus > Moschus berezovskii. The sequence goes on along the minus strand of NC_142469.1, from coordinate 84,786,319 downwards.
TTAAAAAAATTGTGTGCATAAATAATATTGAGGAGTAACCAAAACCATCTGGGGCAAGGTAAGTTTTACTTCCTATTTTTAAGAAATTAAACTGTTTAACCTGGGAAAATCATTAATTTATAAATTTAATGGTATCATCTTCTCAGCTAAAATATTTCAACTGTGGTTCTCTACATGACTTCAAAACTTTTGAAGTATTTGTATGTTTAATTAGAATCACACAAATGTTTCTGTTGTGTTGATTAAATTCAGTTTATATTATCCCACCACTCCTTATAGAAAGAGAGAATATCCTGCATCTGACCTTTGGGCCCATCTGGTCTGGTGGCCATGACATTTATGGGTATTTTGACTAAACAAGTACAGGTATCTTTATCCTGCTGTCTGCATTCAAAATAATACAGATTATTCTTATCAAGGTAGAGTCTTCTAGAGAATATTGAAAGTTCAGCCAAAAAGTAATTCTTGGCAAAATTACAGAGTAGGAGGTTGTTTAAGTGGTGTGTCTTTGACCCTCTCATTATAATTGAGTATCTGTGAAAGCAGGCTCAATATTATGTTCAACTTTTAATTCTCCCCTTTTGTGTTTACCCTCAGCCTCAGTTCTTTCAGCTTAATAATAGAAGGCTTCAGAGTGGACTCCATGACATTTGCCTTCTCTCTCTTTTGTCTTTACCTCGCCAGAATATTCAAACAAAATCCATATGAAGATCCACTGTTCCCAAGAATATTGACATGCCTAGGCATCTCAAAATTCGCCGAGAGGTGATGACTTGACCTTATTAACAATCAATAAAATCTTTACAAACTGATTTATGCTATACATTTACACTTCTGACCCCAATTCCACTTCCAATGTGTGGGTTTTTTACTTATTTCCAAACAATGCAAAGATAGCATCAGAATCCACAGGTTAAGGGCTCAGTTTCAAGAGATTGCCCCCAATTCAGATGCAAATCACAAGTCCAGGTGGTCACTTGGGTTTCCAACTAACCAAATACAGATCAGAGGTTCCCAAGAGGTTCCCATAACCTTCTCCTCAGATTTGATTAATTTGCTAGAGTGGCTCACAGAACTCAGATAAATGCTTACTTACTAGGTTACTAGTTTATTATGAAACAGTTTAACTCAAGAACAGCACATGGAAGAGATGCACAGGACAAGGTGTGGGCGAAGGGCTTGCAGCTTCCATGCATTCTCCAGAGGTGGTTCTCTTCTGAACTCTTCACTGGTTCACCATCCCAGAATTTTTCTGACCCTCATTCTTTTTTTTCTTTCTTTATTTATGGAGGCTTTATGACATATGCATGATAGATTAAATCATTGGTAGTTTGTGATTTAGTTCAATTTCCACAGCCCTTTCCCTTCTTCAGGGTCAAGGGTGGGGCTGCAACCCTATAATCATTTGACAACTTATTTTGGTGACCAGCTCCCATTCTTAGGTGACCTAGGGGCATTCCAGAAGTCATCTCATTAGCACAGCAAAAGATATCAGCAGCTGCTTCTCAGGAAATTCTGAGGCTTTTTGGAGCTCTGGAGGGTCTGGACAAAGACCAAATATATATTTCTTATTATACATCACACTATCACACTAATATATAACTGTAAGCATATATATGTGTATACATAAATATTTGTGAATACACACACACACACAAATGGGCTTCTCAGGAGAATTAGCAGTAAGGAACCTGCCTGCAATGCAAGAGTTGCAGGAGAGGAGAGTTTGATCCCTGGAATGGGAAGATCCCCTGGAGGAGGGCATGACAACCCACTCCTGTGTTCTTGCCTGGAGAATCTCATGGACAGAAGAGCCTGGCGGGCTACAGTCCGTAGGGTTGAAAATAGTCAGACACGACCGAAGTGACTTAGCACATGTACAAATAGATATTTCAACAGAATGAAATGGGAAGAAATACATATTCTTGAAATGGTTTTCTTTGTCCTATGATGTACAAAAATTTTTGCTTTCAGAAAATATGCTTTCAGTGGTAATGGATTTTTAAGGAAAGCATATTGAAAACACTCTGTTCTTTTTAAAAACCTTGGTTTCTCAGATAACTATATAGTATTCAAATTTTTGTAATAAACTATCAGGGAAAAGAACCAAAAAAATTTCTATATATATATATATGTATCAGTTCATTTCAGTCGCTCAGTCCTGTCTGACTCTTTGCGACCCCATGAATCACAGCACGCCACGCCCCCCTGTCCATCACCAACTCCCGGAGTTCACTCAGACTCATGTCTATAGAGGCAGTGATGCCATCCAGCCATCTCATTCTTTGTCGTCCCCGTCTCCTCCCACCCCCAATCCCTCCTAGCATCAGACTCTTTTCCAGTGAGTCAACTCGTCGCATGAGGTAGCCAAAGTATTGCAGTTTCAGCTTTAGCATAAGTCCTTCCAATGAATACCCAGGATTGGTCTCCTTTAGAATGGACTGGTTGGATCTCCTTGCAGTCCAAGGGACTCTCAAGAGTCTTCTCCAGCACCACAGTTCAAAAGCATCAATTTTTCGGTGATCAGCTTTCTTCACAGTCCAACTCTCACATCCATATATGACCACGGGAAAAACCACAGCCTTGACTAGACGGACCTTGGTTGCCAAAGTAATGTCTCTGCTTTTTAAGATGCTATCTAGGTTGGTCATAACTTTCCTACCAAGGAGTAAGCGTCTTTTAATTTCATGGCTGCAATCAGCATCTGCAGTGATTTTGGAGCCCAAAAAAATAAAGTCTGACATTGTTTCCACTGTTTCCCCATCTATTTCCCATGAAGTGATGGGACCAGATGCCATGATCTTTGTTTTCTGAATGTTGAGCTTCAAGCCAAACTTTTCACTCTCCTCTTTCACTTTCATCAAGAGGCCTTTGACTTCCTCTTCACTTTCTGCCATAAGGATGGTGTCATCTGCATATCTGAGTTTATTGATATTTCTCCCAGCAATCTTGATTCCAGCTTGTGCTTCTTCCAGCCCAGCGTTCCTCATGATGTACTCTGCATATATGTTAAATAAACAGTGTGACAATATACAACCTTGATGTACTCCTTTTCCTATTTGGAACCAGTCTGTTGTTCCATGTCCAGTTCTAACTGTTTCTTCCTGACCTGCATACAGGTTTCTCAAGAGATATGTATATGTATATATAAATGGATTACCTTCAATGTATCTGAAACTAACACAATGTAAATCAATGGTGTGCTGTGCTTAGTCACTAAGTCAAGTTTGACTCTTTGTGATCCCATGGACTGTACCCTGCTAGGCTCCTCTGTCTATGGGATTTTTCAGCAAGAATACTGGAGTTGGTTGCCATTCCCTCTTCAGTACATCAATAAAGCTGAGGGAAAAAAGTAAAAAAATAAAAATAAAAGCTTTGGTTTAACACTTAAAGGTATACTAATTCAAAAATATAGTGATAACTTCAATTTATTTAGATTCTTGATCTTTCATGGCTGTCACAGTTGAAAAAGACATTTTTCAAAGGAAAGGATATTTACATGGAAGAAGTACATCACTGTCTGCACTTATAACATCATACAAGCAATATTTCAACTCCACCCGTAATTCTGAAAAGTTTCTATCGAAACGGACCTAGAAATCTGTACTTCCTTAATGTCATTCAGTTTTCTGAGGAAATAAATTGAAGATGTTATAATTTTATACTGGTAAAAAATAGGCACAGTTCAATTTCCTCCACTGTTATATATCAAAACAAGTTTGGGAATCCTCTATTTCAAAATTTTAATTGTTCAGATATGAGACTTCAAACTGACAATACATCTGCATTACTTTCAGCAATAAAATCACTCTGAATTTTCCTAGTATGGATTTTTAAAAGCTTTCTCCAAGGCATAAATATCTTTCAAAAGCCATTGCTTTTACACTACTTGTTAAAAATGGCACATTTACAAATATATATGTACTAGATCACTTACCTAGACAGGAATTTTTTCACAATTTGTTAGTTAAAAAGCCACTATGAGGGACAAAAGTGTCAATTGTGCCATTTTCTTGTTCTCTTGTACCTGCCTGATTAGTAATTTCTCAGCCAATTTCCTTCACAGGCATCTTATTAATAATGATGTTTGTCTATTTTGTCCACTTCTTAACCTGGATAATGTAATGAATTAATCAAGTTAATGTAGCTTCACATTAATGAAATTCAGTATATCACATTATTAAATGCAGAGGATAAGAAATGCAAAGAAAATTTTTTCAAATTACATTTCCAATAAAGAACTTGAATCCAGAATACATAATGGGTTTTTGAAACCCAACAATAAGAAAATAACAATTTGACTCAATTTCAAAAAATGGCAAAAGTGTGAAGAATGGATAATTTACAAAAAAAGAAAAAGATGTAAGAATAGGAAATAAGCACAGGAAAAGATACTTACTGTCATTAGCCATTAAGAAAATACAAATTAAAAATCACAATGAGCTACCACAATACACCTATTAGGATTCTAAAACAAAAAATACCAGCAATAACAGCTGTTGACAAGAATACAGAGCTGTCTTCTGTATTGCTGGGAAAGTGCAAAATGATAGTTATTTTCAAAAAAAAGTTGATAGTTTTTTATAAAGTCAAACATATATTTACCATATGATCTGGCAACTCCACTCTTGAAAATCTACCCTAAATAAATGAAAATTATGTTCACTTAACCAGTACACAAATGTTTAAATTGCTCTTTTTTAAAATAATTTTCTGAACTGGAAACAACTCAGAGGGATTTCATTGAGTAAATGGATAAAACTGGTTTAATCACATAATAAAATACTACTCAGCAATAAGCAGAAACAAACTATTAATACACACTGCAATATGAACAAATTTCATAGGAATTATGCTGAGTAAAAGAAGTCAGTCTCCAAAGTCATGTCTTGTATGACTCCATTTTTATGAAATTCTTGACAAAATAAGGCTTCCCTCATGGCTCAGTCAGTAAAGCATCTGCCCACAATGCGGGTGACCTGGGTTCGATCCCTGGGTTGGGAAGATCCCCTGGAGAAGGAAATGGCAACCCACTCCAGTATTCTTGTCTGAAGAATGCTATAGACAGAGGAGCCTGGTAGGTTACAGTCCATGGGGTTGCAAAGAGTGGGACAGGACTGAACGACTTCACTTTCACTTTCTGACAAGATAACTCCACAGCAGTAGAGAATTGTTGCTAGGGATTATGGGTGGAGAAAAGGGTAGCTATAGAGAGATAACTCAAGGGAGCTGTTATGACTATATAACAGTTTTGTATCCTAATTATGGTGGTGGTTGTATGACTCTATACATGTGTTATGATTTATAGATCTACCAACCAAACAAAAAAAAGTTAAATTACTGTATGATGGTTTTGCAGCATAGAATTAAAAATAAAAGGTAAATGAGACCAAAGTCAACCAATCAGAATTATGACCATTTGACAGGAACTAACTGAGAGAATAATGCAGGTTTAGTAGTCTTTTAGGTGAAAAGTAAATACAAGCAAAAATCTCTGATATGTTTTCCTGCTACTCAGTAGATTGTCCAAGTACACATATGACTTGGCACACTACAGCTCTAGGCACGTCCTACTCAAAGCATGGTCCAGCAGCCATTTGCATCCCTTGGGAAATTATTAGAACTCTGGATACAAAGTCCAGCAATCTGGGTTTTTAACAGGCCTGCCAGATGATCCTGATGCATGCTAAACTGAGAAAAGTTGCCCTGGGGTGTTTGTTAAAATGCAGTTTTCTGGGCCTCATCCCTAGAGTTTTTGATTCACTATATCTGGTGTAGGGACCAAGAATTTTACTTTTAACAAGTTCCTAGTTAATGTTGATGCTACTGATCTTGGTACCACACTTTGGGAACCACCACTCTAGCAGACTTTATCCATTACAGTAACTGCCTGCCATGGGTGGCTGTTTGAATTTTAATTAAAATAAAATTAAAAATAAGACTTTAGTTTCTCATTTGCACTGCCACATTTCAGTTGCTCCAGAGTCATATTATTATGTGGCCATTTATGAAATAGTTTTCTGACTGTTCTAGGGAAGTATGACTCGATGATGTTGGAAATGTGCTGCTGCTGCTGCTGCTAAGTCACTTTAGTTGTGTCCGACTCTTTGTGACCCCACGGACTGCAGCCTACCAGGCTCCTCCATCCATGGGATTTTCTAGGCAAGAGTACTGAAGTGGGGTGCCATTGCCTTCTCCAGAAATGTGCTATATATGTGCTAATACAGTGGCCACTAGCCCTGTGTGGCTATTCAAACTTACATTTTCATTAATTACAATAAGTGAAGTTAAATTTTTAATTCCTCAGCCATACTAGTCACATTTCAAGTACCTATTTAGCTACATGTGGCTACTGGCTACCATACTGGATAGCACAAGTACAGAATATTTCTATCATCACAAAGAGTTCTATTTATAGGAAAGTGCCTCTCTACATCATGGGTCAGGGAATCTTTTCTTAAATTTTACTTAATAGTAAAGAATAAACAGTTGAGTCTTCCAGACCCTAAGGACTCTGTCACAACTACTCAACTCTGACTTTGTATCTAGAAAGCAGCCATAGACAGGAAGTAAGCAAATGAGCATGACTGTGTCCTGATGAAACTTTATTTGTGAAAAGAAACAGCTAGTCTATAGGCCATAGCTTGCTGATCCCTGCTGTAGACCATTGTGAACACCAAGCCTTCAAAGTCTCTGGGAGACTGCTTTCATACCATAAAATGAACACTGCATATCTTAAGAGAAAAATTGCACTGGGAAAGTCTTCCAATAGCCCTTTTGGTTTCTTTAACTCTGGTTATACCAAGGCAACGTTCAAACATTGCAAAAGACTAAGTAATATTATAGGAGGAGAATTAACGCCAAGTAAAAGTAAAGGCTGGCTCTGCAGTATGCCTAAAATAAAGATATTGTGATGCAGATTGAAACACTTTGGAAACTATTTGTTTCCTGGTGGCTCAGATGGTAAAGAATCGTCTTCAATGCAGGATACCCAATCCCCTGCATCGGGAAGATCCCCTGGAGAAGAGAATGGATACCCACTCCAGTATTCTTGCCTAGAGAATTCCATAGAAAGAGAAACCTGGCAGGTTATAGTCCATGGGGTCGGAAAGAATCGGACATGACTGAGCAACTAATACTTTCACTAACTTAGAATACATTTAACTACCTACCATGGGGCGCTTTTTTGTGTAGCTGTTTCATTTATTGCTTCACAATGTGTATCTCCTTTTATTTTTTTCATGATTTTTCAGTTTTGCCCACGGTATTCTAATTCTCCATGATAATATGTTAATTCAGATCTTTGCAACTATCTTCTCAACTATAATACTGCTTTATTCCTATCTAATTAATGTATTATTTCACACTTGTTTTGTGCTATATATATTAATACTTTTTCTCAGATGTCTAATGATTGATTCCATTGAGAATTACTGCAGTAAATTTTGGTCCTATTGGTGTTTTCCATTCCTCCAGTTACTCCCTGTTCTATTGTTTCCTTGTTGGAGATATATAGTCGACTGTCATCACCAAGGAAAATGCAAATTCATGTTAAGATATATTTAAGCAAAAACCCATAGTAGGTAGGGAATATTCTACATTTTATCAACAACTATGGGTACTTCACTAATTTTTTTTCTCACAATATTTAGAGACAATTTTTCTTATTTTAAAATTATTTGGGTATTTCAAATTTGTATATTTACATCATTCTTAATAAGCACATATTTCTATGGTACTGATGAGAAAAAGATAGTTTTCACTAAGTGTACATTATTTGACAATTGAATTACAAAATTAACCTCATGGGATGTAGAATAAAGAAACAACAATTATCTGTAACAAGTTGTGATTTCACCAAGAACCTCAAAAAAACTTTTTTTTTAATAATGTAAATAAAATCTAAGGGATATTTTAAAAACAAATGAAAAACAAAAAATTTTAAGGTCAAATTACAGTTTTAAGTAAAAGGAATTGACTAAATAAGATGCATCATTTAATGCAGTGATGAAAGTGTTTATTTAGAATATTTCTCTTTTTTTTTTTTTACTAGAGTTTTGTGTCTACATTTTCATGTCTTAATGTCTACCTAGGCTTTTTCGTTTATTTCTTTTTCAAAATATGTTTAACTTCTTAAGCACTGAATGTAATTGAAAGCAAATTTATTCTGTAACCATATAACCAACCACTGCCCAACATACAGAACTTAACATGCAAGGAAGATATACCACATAAAGGGGAAGATCTGTTCTTAGCACTCCTTGCCACTAACACGTATGTGAACTTGGAGAGCTCTAACATCTCTGAGCCTCAATTTCCTCCTCTTTAAAAGGAATTCCATTCTGTTCCGTTCAGTCACTCAGTCGTGTCCGACTCTTTGCGACCCTGTGGACTGTAGCCTACCAGGCTTCTCCGTCCATGGGATTCTCCAGGAAAGAATACTGGAGTGGGTTACCATTTCCTTCTCCAGGGGATCTTCCCGACCCAGGGATCAAACCCGGGTCTCCCGCATTGGAGGCAAATGCTTTAACCTCTGAGCCACCAGGGAAGCCCTAAAAGGAATTAGATATCTTTTAATTTTGCTTTCAGTTATGATATTCTTTGATTCTATAAAGGTTGTTTTGCTTGACAAAATATTGATACAAACAGTATGTCAATAACAAGGTTGAGAGTAACCTCACACAAAGGACTACATACCCCATGATGTCTATGAAGAGCATGTTCACTTCAGTTCAGTTCAGTCATTCAGTCATGTCCGACTCTCCGCGACCCCATGAATCACAGCACGCCAGGCCTCCCTGTCCATCACCAACTCCTGGAGTTCACTCAAACTCATGTCCACAGTGTCGGTGATGCCATCCGGCCATCTCATTCTCTGTCGTCCCCTTCTCCTCCAGCCCCCAACCTTTCCCAGCATCAGAGTCTTTTCCAGTGAGTCAACTCATCGCATGAGGTGGCCAAAGTATTGCAGTTTCAGCTTTAGCATCAGTCCTTCCAAAGAACACCCAGGATTGATCTCCTTCAGAATGGACTGGTTGGATCTCCTTGCAGTACAAGGGACTCTCAAGAGTCTTCCGTATGAACTAAATGAAAAAAATAATAATAATGAAGTTTATTAAAAATGTGGGATACAGCAAAGGCAGTGAATAAAGGAAAATTTATGGAATCAAATGCATACATTAGAACAAAAGATCTAAAATCAATCATATAAATTGTCATCTTATGAAACCAGAAAAAAAAGGAGCAAAATAAGTCCAAAGTAGGCAGAAGAAAGAAATAATTAGAATTAGAACAGAACTCAATGCAGTTAAATACAGGAAATCAATAGAGAAAAATCAATAAAACCAAAAACTGGTTCTTTGAAAAGATCAAATTGATAAGACTCCAGTTAGGCAATCTAAGAACAAAAGAAAGAGGATACAGAAAAAACAATCATCAACCACTGAACAATAAAGGATAATAAAGGAATACAATGAACAGCTCTATGCCCACAAACATTCTAGATGTAATGGGCCAATTCCTAAAAAGACACAATTTGCCAAAACTCACACAAAAGGAAAAAGACAATCTGAGTTGGCCTATATCTATTAAAGAAGCTGAATCAATAATTAATAACCTTTTAAAACAGAAACTACAAGATTTATACAGGTTCACTGGCAAACTCTAACAAATATTTAAGGAAAAAAAAATATCAGTTCTCTACAATCTCAGAGAAAATATTTTCTAATATTTTCTATGAGACTGCTGCTGCTGCTGCTGCTGCTAAGTCCTTCAGTCCTGTCTGACTCTGTGTGACCCCATAGATGGCAGCCCACCAGGCTCCCCCATCCCTGGGATTCTTCAGGCAAGAATACTGGAGTGGGTTGCCATTTCCTTCTCCAATGCATGAGTGAAAAGTGAAAGTGAAGTTGCTCAGTCCTGTCTGACTCATAGCGACCCCATGGACTGCAGCCTACCAGGCTCCTCCGTCCACGGGATTTTCCAGGCAAAAGTACTGGAGTGCATTGCCATTGCCTTCTCCACATTCTACGAGACTAGCATTATACTAATACCAAAATCAAAAAACTTAAAAAAATAAGAAAACAACCCATTTAAAAAATAGATGAAAGTAACTTAGTCATGTCCGACTCTTTGTGACCCTATGGACTATACAGTCCATGGAATTCTCCAGGCCAGAATACTGGAGTGGGTGGTCATTCCCTTCTCCAGGGGACCTTCCAAACCCAGGGATCAAACCCAGGTCTCCTGCATTGTAGGCAGATTCTTTACCAGCTGAGCCACAAGTGTTATTAACAAACACTTCACTAAAGAAGATATGCAGATGGCAAATAAGCATATGTCATCAGAGAAATGCAAATTAAAACAAAAATGAGATTCTACTACACACTTATTAGAATGGCCCAAACTGGAAAGGAACACTGATAATACCAAATGGTGGTGAAGATGTGGAGCAACAGCAACTCTCACTCATTGCTGGTGGGAATGCAAAATAGTATATATACACGCTAGACGATAGTTGGTGGTTCCTACAAAACTAAACGTACACTTACCATACGATCCAGGATTCATACTCTTACATGGATTTACCCAAAAGAGTTAAAAGCATGTCCACACAAAAATGTGCACATGGATGTTCATGATTTTATTCAGAATTGGCAAAATTTAGAAACAACCAAGATGCCTTTCACAGATGTCCTATGGTACATCCAAACAATGGAATATTATTCAACACTGAAAAGAAATGCACTATCAAGCCATGAAAAGACATGGAAGGATCTTAAATGTATATTATTAAATGAAAAAAGGCAATCTGAAAAGACAGCATCTCATCTGATTCCAACTATATGACATTCTAGAAAGGCAAAATTATGGAGAGAGGAAACATATCAGTGGTTGCCAGGGGTTAGTAAGACGTGGGAGGGAAGCAAGTGATGAAAAGGCAGAGCACAAAAAATTTCTGGCACCAGAAATACTCTGTACGACACTCTAACGATAGATACACATCGTTATACATTTGCTCATAACCATAGAACATACAACACCAAAACTGAACTGGAATGTAAACTATGGACTTTGGGTAATGATGTGTTAATGGAGGTTCATCAATTGTAAAAAAATGTACCACTCTAGTGGAGGATGTTGATAATTATGTAGGCTGTGAGTGTGTGAGAACAGGGTGTATTTTGGGAAATTTGTACCTTCCCCTCAAATTTTCTTTGAACCTAAAAATGCTCTAAGAAAATAAAGCATTAATAAAAATGTTTTTAAAAAATAAAAATATCAAAGGAAAGTGGGAGAAAAGGAGCATATGTTGGTGGTAAGAATCACAAGAGATGTTTGCATAAAATAGAGCTTTAGTAAAATGAAAGAAAAAAATGTAATAAGATGTAATATGCCAGCACTGTCAAAGCTATGCTTTAGGGTGCACAACACAACTTGACTCAAAGTGAATATAATTAACACAGTCATCAGTTACTGAAGGTCTTAATTTCTTAAGCAAGACCATGACAATTACTTTTGATCACATCAGAATCTAGAATGGAGCTCTTTATACAAGTAGGTGCCATGTAAATCATTTGGTAGAGTGTGTCTATCAGAATAGACTGACAAATTCGCACACAAATATTGTCACCAGCAAATAGAAATGCACCAAACCCAAAAGGCAACATCTTTGTCCTCAATATAAAGAACCGATGTACTCTACTCTCAAGGTAGAAGATATGTTGCACAAAAATTAACCTCTAGGTCAATAATGAAATGCTTAAGTTACAGTCAGGGACAGAAATTTGGGACATGAAAGACAGTATTATTGTCGTATGTCTAAATGACCCTAAGCACCATTTTATAAACCATTAGAAACTGTCAAGTCTCCAATGACATATTATATTCTCATAAAAAGACACAAATGCTAAATTAAGTTTGAATTTGAATTAGCAAAGAATAAGAAAATCAATTTAACTGTTCCCAGTGCAATCTCAACCCTTGCACTCTTGCTTTGCATCTATGTATTTCATTAGTATATTTTGTTACATGATCATGTAATATTTATGCAGTAACATAATATTCTCTGTACATCTAAGATTAGAGAAAAAGTGCAGTTCCATTCCATTATTTTGTGCCCTTTATCTGCTGAACACTCTGTAACATTACCCGGGGTTTGATGATTATGTAATGAGGGCTCCTATTATAATGCACGCTGCACAGTTGGAGGATTGCTGTGGGAACCTTAACTCTGCAAATCCTGAGTTTTGGAACAATTAAAGCCTTGGTTTTAATGTTACATTCACCTCATTTTTTCCCAAAATATTTTGCTTTTTTTTCCTTAAAACCCATAAGTACTGCAGTAGAAGAAGTGTAACAAGAATTATAGGAAAAAGTTCCACAGGAGATGAAATAACAGCTGCCATCTGGTGCATAACAGATGTGTGTTCCATGAACTTTTTTTTCTTTTGAGTTTTCCTATCCAAGTCCAGACCCAAACACTATGCCTAGCTTATGAGATCTGACAACTTTACAGCCCCCAGGCTGACTGACTGCAGGCTAGTGTTTTTTCCTTGAATTCACTGAAGCCCCAGGGGATAAACTAACAGGTTTAAGAATGATACTCAATGGTTCTTTTCCTTCAGAAAGCTGTGAAGAACTGCCACTAAGTTCACTTATAAAAAATAAAGTCCAGAAAGTTTCCAATAAAGGATCATTAAAGATTCCATTCCTTCAAAGACAGATATTCAGGACTTGGTGCCATTAGCAGCTGCTGTTCCCAAACAGAGAAGGGAATCACCTGGAGGACCATGTGGTTTCTTCCATCCAAGGAAAGTAATCCAAACCTGATTCTCTGTTAATATTTGCACAAGTACAAGCCTCCTGAAACCGACAAAGCCACCCATTTTCTAGCACCTGGTCATAGGTCCTGCGATTTCTAGGGCTAGTGATTTCTATCAGAAAGCATTGGTGCACATGGCAAGTAATTAGAATTTTATGGAGCCATCTCCTTTGTGATTTTATAAATTGAGAGAATTTTTCTAAAAGGTCAAATGACCAAATTCAAATTTAAAAGTCATTTTCCTTTTTCAAAATAGTCCACGGAGATGCTGTAGTTTCTAAATTTCTTATCTCTTCCCAGGCTCAAGAGCAACTTAAATCAACTTTCAGGTTTTTGTCATGGTGCTTTTTTATGGGTCAGATTCATCCATTCTTAATGCATTATGATCGTAGTGCCCTTGACATCCCTTTAGAGTTTTAACAGTTCATTTTCTTTTCTGTGAATGTGACCCTTGTCTTTTTAGCATCCATCTACCTGGCATTGGAGAGCTCAGTCAAGGAAATATGGGTAGTCTGTACTCTATTTCTGAGACAATACAAATGTTACTGCTAGAACTCACTTGCTCCGTGTTTTTCTGTTCTCTTGATACAGCTCCAGAGTGGCTTAAATTTCCACTGGTGATCGTTAATTATTTTTCTCTCTAAAGCCATTACATATAGAAACCTACTTAATTTCCTTAGGACCTAAAGTATGCTAAGTTCTAGATGTTGCCCTGAACAGGGCATCAAGATGTTTTCATGCAGTGTGAGGGGTTTGTCCCCTTTCTTGGTTTATCATTCTGCCTTCCTATTGCTTCTGATGATGTGAGTTCCTGATGCAGTGATATGAGTTTCGGACCTTATTATTTGCCACTTTGACACTGATGCTACACTTATCATCATTGTCACCACTTAATTTCTTCTCTAACTTAATCTCCAGGATTGACTCCCAGCCCATGTGCTTGATAGAAGTACGAAAGAACTTAAAGAGTCAATTCAAGATGACCTGCTATTTGGTCATGGGATTAACGTGTTTGACTTCCCAGGTGGCTCAGTAGTGAAGAATCCACCTGCCAATGCAGGAGATGTTGGGTTCAATCCCTAGGTCAAGAAGATTCCCCTGGAATAAGAAAAGGCAACCCATTCCAGTATTCTTGCCTGGAAAATTCCACGGACAGAGGAGGTGGGCAGGCTGTAGTCAATGGGGTTGCAAAGAGTTGGACATGACTGAAGTGACTAAGCATGCACACACACGTAATGTGTTTATAAAACACAGATGTACATGAAAATTATTATCAAATGCAAAACAGTCCATCATAAAGTTGTATGTATGTCAATCAACATACACTAACAAATATGGCTAATTTAATTGGAGAGCAGTGGGATAAAGCTTATTACTGGCCTTCCAAATAGGGCATTTTGAGGTCTGAGTCCTTACAATAGCTGCTGCTGCTGCTAAGTCGCTTCAGTTGTGTCCGACTCTGTGTGACCCCATAGACGGCAGCCCACCAGGCTCCCCCATCCCTGGGATTCTCCAGGCAAGAACACTGGAGTGGGTTGCCATTTCCTTCTCCAATGCATGAAAGTGAAAAGTGAAAGTGAAGTCGCTCAGTCGTGTCCGACTCCTAGCGACCCCATGGACTGCAGCCTATCAGGCTCCTCCATCCATGGGATTTTCCAGGCAAGAGTACTGGAGTGGATTGCCATTGCCTTCTCCCCCTTACAATAGCCCAGTTCTACAACACTTTAATTGAAATCATTTTGCAGTCCTAGTCTCTAGAAACCTGAAACAAGTTCTTCTGGAGCTGGAGTGATGGGGGAGGAGTAGGGAATGAAAAATTGGCAACATAAGGAAACATAATTTTTTGCTCTTACAGGAAATGATACTTTTGAAAGCAAAACGAATTCAACTTTGCTGCTTGCACCAAAGGTACTTGTTTCCTGTGGATAAGAATGTGAACCAACTAAATAGCCAATTTAAAACTAACAGCTTGTTTGTGGAGAATAACTTCCAGGCCCTGGCTTCTCTAAGCCCATCAGTCCAAAACTATCATGTAATATACTCTCGCCAATCCCAACTCTATGTACAAGACCTGACTTGACATATATAGGACCTGACTGAAAACTTTCCCAGTCCAGGCCCTGAAATCTTGTTTGATAGCCTACCCTGTCTTCCCCCTTCTGAAACACTGTTAAGATATACCCAAGGGGGTCCTCTTCCTCACCTAGTTTTCCTTGATCAGTAGGTATTTCCAGTAGACTTTAAAGAAGTCGACAGTTGACAAACCTGGAGGTCCCATAGGCAACCAATAACACGCCTTCATCCCTTATACAAATACCTGGAGAAGTATATTCCCCTGAGGCTCTTTGATTCTCAAAGCTGGATCTTCAGGTTCTATGGTGTTGTCATCACGCATGCTTGACACACAGAAAATCCTGGGTTTAATTCCCAGTGGAACATAAAAGTACTTGTTTCCATTTAAAGAAAGTACTTCCATTAAAAGTACTTGTTTCCATTTAGTTTTGTCTGCCCTGAGTGCCCAGCATTTAAAAAGTCACCTTTGGAAAGGTCTAAAGATACAAAATAGGAATTGTAACCTCTTTCTGGCTTATACCGATTAAAAGGACCTCTTTCACATGCTAACTTACATGCGTGTCTTTTCAACCTAATTCCACCCAGGATAATATGACACTTCAGTGGCCTTTGGGAAATGTTTGGCATGAACATGAATGTTCATTTTAGAGAGGCATTAAAACAAATAGATTATAGGTTTTCTGACTCGTCTGTCTCAAAGAGAGATCTCTTGTCTAAAACTCTCTCTGATATGACCAGCCTTCAAAGTTTGAAGTACAATTAAAAAGCACACAGCTGGATAGAATTTGAGTTACTGTTTAAATTAACTATATTTTTCTCTTTCTCTCTATACTCATGTAATATATGAGTATACATGTGTGTATGTATAAAAATATATTTTCCTGAAGCTAAGACTTCCTCTCTGTTTGCAAAGGACAAATTTGTCTTTTGCAGTGATAATTTAATATTGGTCTGAAACATGCAGTTTCTCATTTCTTTCTTTTTTCCTTTCCAACTCCTTTTTCTGATTTTTGGGCTAACTTTAGGGATTGATTGACCAAAAAATAATTGTTTTATTTTTCTGTACACATTCTAGGAATATCTAATCCACATAAATACTCAAGAAATTTTTTAAGTGTTTTTTCAACCTGCCAAAACTGTAAGTAATAAGAACCTGTGAGTTTGGATTATGCTCTTGTTGGATAAAAAGATAAGCTAGGCATTTAGAACTTTTGACATGGGTTCACAATCTTAATTGATTTTTCTGTTACATAAATACAGGGTTAATTTGTACTTTTAAGTACATAAAACATAAAAAGATGATTGTGTTAGTCTCTCAGTCATGCCTAGCTCTTCGCGACCCCATGGACCGTAGCCTGCCAGGCTCCTCTGTCCATGAAATTCTCTAGCCAAAAATACTGGAGTGGGTTGCCATTCCCTTCTCCAGGGGATCTTCCCAACCTAGGGATCGAACCCAGTCTCCCGTATTGCAAGAAGATTCTTTCCTGTCTGAGCCACCAGGGAAGCCCGAATAGATGATCACTTAGATAAATTAGAATGACTAATTTTAGCCTGAAACAGTTCTCTTTGTGTGCTCTGCCTCTCATCGTGTTTGACTCTCTGTGACTGCGGCCCACCAGGCTCCTCGTTCACAGGATTCCCCAGGCAAGAACACTGGAGCAAGTGGCCATTTCCTTCTCCAGGCGATCTTCCTGACACAGGGATTGAACCCATGTCTGTTGTGTTTCCTAAAACCATTTCAGCCTTCATAATATCACTACCAAAATCAGTACTGCAAGCACAATATTTTAATTAATACATGATTTGAGTTTATTATATTTTAAACTTTCAGAAAATATTATTCTTCCATGAGTCAATTAAATTATTTTTACAAACAGTTTAAGAGTACAAATATATACCAAAATATGTTTACCTAAATGAAACTAATAGAGACCTTTTTAATTTTATGTATTCTTAATCACGCTATAAACACAAGTATGTAATGTGTTCACTTAATTCAAAATTTCCAGACTTATAGTCAACTTTAAGACATTAGCTTAATATTAAGTTGTAATTAATAAAATACATTTTTATAGATAGACAAGTTCTTTTTTTTTAATTGGAGGATAATTGCTTTACAAAGTTGTGCTGGTGATAAGTTTTAAATCAGAAAAAATACTACATGCTTTGGTCATTAAATATTGTTTTAAATCAATCCTTTTTTCTTATTTTATATATGGACTGAGTATATATTAAAAGGGTATACAAATTCCTTAAATGCCATTGTTCATATATTTATTTTGTCATATTGAAATATATTAAAACTGTATAAAATGTGATTATAGGGAAGAAAATAGCTAGCTAATTCTTGATGTACTACCGTCTAATTTTTTCTAGAAATTATTCACTAAAGAAAAGCTAGCTCCTTTAGTTAAAGGTTGTAATTAATATGATTACAGAGAAACAGGAATGTGTATATAAGACAATAAATACACTTTGTTCTTTAAGAGGCCTGTTCTAGTTTATTGAAATGGTAGCATTAGAATGATATATACATGCTGATTATGTACAGGTAATTAAGTTAATCATATTGGAAAGATAAGATTAAAAACTTAACTTCACCTCTTTCATTGTTATATGTATTGCTACACATATACATTAAAAGTTACAGTAATGGTTATTCAAATATTTGTAAATGAAAAAGAGGAACATAAATTTAACAGTCAACTGAAAATGTAAAATTTCCATGCCAAGAAAATTTTCTTTATTTGACAAGACCATATTAGATGTTGTTCATGACTAAGGTATTAGACTCTAGGCTGTTGTTCCTTAGATTCACATTTCTCAATAAAAAACACAAACATCTTCTTTGAGTCATGTTCAATCTAGAAAAATTCTTTACAATGGTCTGAAAACAAGCAGACAGTTAGGAAGAGAAAGCTTCCACTCAAAACTCTTCTGTAAAGATAACTGTTAACAGCTCCTATGTAAGACCAACAAACAAGAACCATGACTGTCACACTTCAATCTGCACGCTCAGTTTTTTATTTTCACAGTAATTTTTCTTTCCTCTTAGCTGTTATAAGACTCTGGATTTCTAACAGACCCTTGCTACCTCTTAACTGAGATATTTATAAAAAGATTCCCTGCTTAACACTGCCTTTGACATTCTTAGTCACTCATTAGTATTAATATAAATTCAATGCCTGGCTATAATTTGCTTATGATTTGGTAAAAACACACAACTTAAATGACTGTAGGGTTTGTGCTCATTTTCCTAGATGTCATCCAGTTCCCTTTTATAAGAGTAACTTGTAAACTGAATCTGTTGATTTCTTTAGTCACTTCTAAGCAACTTCTAGATAAAAAACAATATATACACTAGAAAGATAGACATATAAAATCCTCTCTTAAGTCAAATCTAAAAAAGGAAGTTTCACAGAAATCACCACCTATAGAACTTTTAAAGGGGTTAGACACTAAAGAGGGGACAGAGCCTGTATATTTGGATGCTGTCTCACTTTTACATGTGTGCGTGCTCAGTCGTGTCCAACTCTTTGCAACCCTATGGACTGTAGCCCATCAGGTTCCTCTGTCTATGGGATTCCCCAGGCAAGATTACTAGAGTGGGTTTCCATTTCCCCCACCAGGGTTCTTCCTGATCCAGAGATCAAACTCATGTCTCCTCCATCTCCTGCATTGCAGGCAGATTCTTTACAGCTGAGCCAACAGGGAAACCCTATCTCACTTTTACATACCTTAGCAAAACAGCATACCACTTTCGCTATACTCTAAACTCCTTGTCTTCAGATCTACCTGATGAACTCTTTTCTATAATTGGATCACATGTTTAATGAATGGTACCAAAATATTTTAAAACCGCACAGAGATATTTTGACTGAAAACTTCATTGTGTGGTCTTCTCGCATTGGATTTGAAACACAGAATTTTCTTGCATCTTACCTACAAACTGGGCAAGGGTCTGTGTTATCTTTGTAAACTGATACCTCCCTTCAGTGTAGCCCTGATATCCCTGAGTCTCACTTGCCTGCCAATTTCCCATCTTGAGAGAAGGGATTTGGACATAGTTTAGCTCAAAGACAAAAGCTGAGCCTTGAATTAAGTCTAAAAGAACTTTAGTCATTGAACGGAAATTTGGACTGCTTTCTTCTGTCTCAAATCTCCTTTATTTCATGTTTTTCAAGGGACCTAAAAAATGAGAAAAATTATACATATTATGGTTCAGAATACAGCAGGTGAATTGAACTATGTCAATAAGGCAGTATTAGTTTCATATTGTCTCCATAACAAATACTACCAACTTAGTGTCTTAGAACAACACAAGCGAATTATCGTCTGAAGGTCAAAAGTCCAAAATGTATAATACTAGGATGAAATCAAAGCAGGGATGCAATCCTTCTGAAGTCTCTAGAGGAAAATCTGTCTCCTGGCTTTTTCCAACTCTAGAGGCTGCCTGTAGTCATTGACTCATGGCCTGCTATTTTCAAAGTCAACCATGTCATCACTCTGACCACTGCTTCCATTGTCACAACTCCTTCTCTGACTCTCCTGTTTCATTCTTTCACTTATAACAACCCTTGTCATTATATGGGGCTCACCTGGATAATCCAAGAAAAAATTCCTCATCTTAGAGTCAGTTGATTAGTCACCTTAATTTCTCCTGCAACCTTAGTTCTCCCCTGCCACATGACAAGCATATTCGGAGGTTCCAGGTAATAGGAGATGGGCATATATGAGAGCTTTTATTCTACTTACCATAAACTCTAAGAGGATCGTGAAAATTTCACAGTAGTGGATCAAAACAGGGACTCTTGAAAACTGGGCTGTCAAAATGGAATAAGTGCTTCCTTAAGGAAAGAGTACTGCATTTACAGGGCTTTCCAGATGGCTCAATGGCAAAGAATCCAATGCGGGAGACACAGGAGATATGGGTTTGATCCCTGGGTGAGGGGGATCCCCTGGGGAAGGAAATGGTAACTCATTCCAGTATTCTTGTCTAGAAAATTCCACAGACAGAGGAGCCTAGTGGGCTAATAGTCCATGGGGGTCACAAACATTTGGACACTACTGAGCTCACTACGGTACATTTATATGCCATATGTATCTTGCAAGTATTGATATACTACTAATAAATGTCAGAAACAACAAAATCATGAAACAATATCCCTTATTTGATTCCACAGATTCTTTGGATTAAAAAAGGAATCTCTTTGTTCTAAAATGGAAACTCTTGGCTTTTGGCCTAGAAATGTGCTATTGCTGCTGCTGTTGCTGCCAAGTTGCTTTAGTCTTGTCCGACTCTGTGTGACCCCAAGACGGCAGCCCACCAGGCTCCACCATCGCTGGGATTCTCCAGGCAAGAACACTGGAGGGGGGTGCCATTTCCTTCTCCAATGCATGAAAGGGAAAAGTGAAAGTGAAGTCACTCAGTTGTGTACAACTCGTAGCAACCCCATGGACTGCAGTCAACCAGGCTCCTCCGTCCATGGGATTTTCCAGGCAAGAGTACTGGAGTGGGATGCCATTGCCTTCTCTGAGAAATGTGCTACAAATGATGATAAATAATCCTCAGATATGTGATCTCCAAAGCCTTAAATACTACTATGCAGAAAGTGTCTGGCAAACAATTCAACAAATAATATTCCCACATAAAGAACAAGAAAGCCTGGCAAATACAAAGGCAGGAACAGGTACCATCAGAAATTCTATACATTAAGCAGTGGTGCTTAATGTATATATTGGGAGTGATCATGTCCCCACATGATAATCACTTGTCTTCCAGCTTAGAGCAAGGAATAACCATTATGTAAACCAAACTAAAATCAACTTTCCCCTTAAGTTAAACACTACCTGCATCATTGGGCATAGGTTCTTATCTCAGAATACCGAGAACAAGCAAAGGTGGCTGTATATTGTCACCCTGCTTATTTAACTTATTTTCAGAGTACATCATGTGAAATTCCATGCTGGATGAAGCACAAGCTGAAATCAAGATTTCCAGAAGAAATATCAATACCTCAGATATGCAGATGACAGCACCCTTATGGCAGAAAAGTAAAGAAGAAGTGAAGAACCTCTTGGTGAATGTGAAAAAGGAGAGTGAAAAAGCTGACTTAAAACTCAGCATTCAAAAAATGAAGATCGTGGCATCCAGTCCCATCACTTCATGGCAAATAGACAGGGAAACAATGGAAACAGTGACAGTCTTTATTTTCTTGAGCTCCAAAATCACTGCAGATGGGGACTGCAGCCATGACATTAAAAGATTCTTGCTCCTTTGAAGAAAAGGTATGACCAACCTAGACAGCATGTTAAAAAGCAGACATTACTTTGCCAACAAAGGTCCGTCTAGTCAAAGCTATGGTTTTTCCAGTAGTCAGGTATGGATGTGAGAGTTGGACCATAAAGAAAGCTGAGCACTGAAAAATTGATGCTTTTGAACTGCAGTGTTGGAGAAGACTCTTGAGAGTCCTTTGGACTGCAAGGAGATAAAACCTGCCAATCCTAAAGGAAATCAGTCTGAATATTCATTGGAAGAACTGATGCTGAAGCTGAAGCTCCAATACTTTGGCCACCTGATGCAAAGAACTGACTCACTGGTAAGACCTTGATGCTGGGCAAGATTGAAGGCAGGAGGAGAAGGGGATGACAGAGGATGAGATGGTAGGATGGCATCACCAACTCTTTGGACATGAGTTTCAGCAAGCTCTGTGAGTTGGTGATAGACAGGGAAGCCTGGCATGCTGCAGTCCATGGGGTCGCAAAGAGTCAGACATAACTGAGCAACTGAACTGAACTTAGTTGCTTGCTTCAAAAGCCTTAACAACCAATTACTTATTACAACTAACACTTTGTTCACAATGTGCTTCAAGATCTTTGCCTCTCTGGGCTCAGCAAACCAAAACTATTATAAATATTGTCTCTCCCAACTAGTTCCCTGCTTTAAAAGACCTTAAAATCAGTCAGTCCACATTCTGGAGATTAGAAGTATTCTCATCTTCCCTTTTCTGAGACATCACTAAGATTCTGTCAAGGTGGCATTTTCCCTTTGCTGTTGCAAGTCTAATAAATGTAGCTTTAATACACAACACATTTCTCTAGTCATCACTTGGAAAGTTGGGAACTGATAGAGGCCAAGTCAGAAAACTACCATTTCATGGTAACTTCTCTGCTCCCATGGAGAAGGAGTCTCCCTTTAGTCAGAGGTAGAAGGAGTACCCATTGTTGTTACCCTATTTGGGAACCTTCCATCTGGACAGCCATGAAGTATACATAAAGATCCATTGAACCCTAATTCATTGTCACTCAATCTTGACATGCCAGTATTCTGAAAAGGGTCTAAAAACTATGCTCTCAAATGTTAAAAAAAAAAAAAACTTATGGGAAGTTTAAGTTTGAAAAAATATTATTTCAAATATCATGATAATATTATATAATGTTATGTCCAATTCATAGCATAATCATATATCACATCATGTAATATTATATCCCATTTATTTGTTTAAGTTTATATATATTAATACAATTTTGCATTTCAATTTCTCAATTTTGTCAGATGCCAACATTGAGAAAGTGATGTTGATTATCATAAATCTTCTTTAATAAGTCTAAAATATGTACAACTAATGCATAAAGATGAATCCAACTCTCCAAGAGCCTGCCTTTACTGAAACACTTCTCACCATTTTTAGTTCCTATAAAAAAGGAAATGCTTAGCTTATCTAATTATGATGTTAGAGACTTTTTTAGTGGAATGGTAATATCCAAAAGACTTCTGTTTTCAATTTTTACTGAGAATTTGTGAGTCTATTATTATGAATCAGTCATACACCATGCATGTACTGTCACACTGTCTATTTTATTTTAGAACACATATCATGGGTTCTATAATAACTAGTTCTTATTATAGTAATTATTACTCAAGAAATCTAAAATTTAATTTCCCTAAAATATGAAAATAGTCTAATTTATTCATGGTGGATATGTCCCAAATTATTATCCTAAACTAGCACATAATTTCCAGGTTAAAAAAAATAACACATGGTTCAAGCTCAGGGTGAACTGTTTAATGTCCGCAACCACTCAAACCAATCCTTTTTATACAATCCATAATCCAACATAGTAAATTAAGTCAAATTAAGAGAAAGTTTACAGAAGCAGCTCTAATGATCTGATTTTTTCCATATTAAGTTCAAAATTCCAAGGCTTTATTGTATAAGTACAACATAAAACAACAAATTTAGCTAGGGAAGCAATATTTATGAATTGAGCTAAGAGAGCTCTAACCTCAAAAGAATATTTTAACAAATAAAATTCAAAGTGCTTACCAACTTGATGCTCTCCATCACATTGTCCTATATTTACCATTTCGCCCATTTGGAAACATTCTAATCCAACCTCTTGAGTTATATTTCAGCTTGGGCTTCCCCAATTGCCTCTTGAAAAGTCCTTTCCTTGAGATCCACCTGAAATAAATCATCTCACTTCACATTAAGATTGATTAATTTTTTAACAACCCATATTCAACTTATAGTATCCAAACGGAAAATTAAGCTTTTCTTTAAAGTCTGTACAGGACAATCTAATTCCAGAGGTGCTTTAATGTAGAATAAAAAGTGTTGATGGAAAAGCAAATGAACAATGTACTTTAAACAGTAGAGGGAGTGAAAAAAGGGAGTTTTGAGGGATGGAGTGTTTTTGGTTTGCAACTACAAGCAGATTTCTCTTAGGACCCTATTTAAAACCCAACAATTAAAACTGCCAATAGGTGGCCAGTCTTGTTATGTAACATGATGATGGTGTGTCTCAGATTACATAACACTGGATACTCAAGCATATTTAGAAATCATGTTTTCTGTATTGCCTTTTTGTGTGACCTTGGGCAAATCACTCAACATCTCTGAGTCTCAACTCTCTATGTATTAATTGAAAATAATACAAAAAGCAAAATAATTTTAAAGCTATTTATTCTAATTTTAAATTAAATTACTAACATTCATTAATAAGGAGAAGTTGTTGAAGATTTCACATGACTGTTCAGTTTTCAGCAAGCTAAACGCATGGGAGCTTCACCAGTGCTTCTGTATCAACTTTATCAAAGCTTTAAATATATATGGAATGATATTAATAAACATAACTATATGAAATAACAAATATTTTAAATCTTAATGAAGATCAAATTACATGATTGATCTTTGATTCCTCAGTTACTTTCTCAAAGAAACTTTGTCTGACACTCCCATCACCTCCTCTCCACATAATGAAAACTCACCTAAGTGATCAAGAACTTTCTCAGGACTGTGGTTAAGCAAAAATGCATTATAAAAAGAATTGCATAATTAACAGACTACTTCTGAGAGTAAGTGAGAACTGGATTTAAATCGCAAAACTATATACATTTAAATTTTAGTTACTAACTCTATGCCTTTGCACTACTTATAAAACTTCTTATTCCCTCTTTCCTTATCTATCAAATTGAGCTACTTCCTGTCTCAGGAATTTTGCAAGAATTAAAGATGATAATAGATTAATTCCTAAACTGTAGATTAGTGAAGAATAGTCATTTAATACTTGACAAATATTGCATAAATTTTTTTAGAAGTATGTTAGCCACAAAATTGGTTAACATATTCTCAGTTGAGTTCAGTTGCTCAGTCGATTCCAACTCTTTGCAACCCCATGGACTACAGCAGGCCAGGCTTCCCTGTATATCAAAAACATCCAGAGCTTGCTCAAACTCACGTCTGTAGAGTTGGTGATGCCATCCAACCATCTCATCCTCTGTCGTCCCCTCTTCCTCCTGCCTTCAGTCTTAACCAGCATCAGGGTCTTTTCCAATGAGTCAGTTCTTCGCATCAGTGGCCAAAGTATTGGAGTTTCACCTTCAACATCAGTCCTTCCAATGAATATTCGGGACTGCTTTGATCTCCTTGCAGTCCAAAAGACTCTCAAGAGTCTTCTCCAATACCACACTTCAAAAGCATCAGTTCTTTGATGCTCAGCTTTCTTTATGGTCCAACTCTTACATCCATACATGACCACTGGAAAAACCATACCCTTGACTAGACAGACCTTTGTTGGCAAAGTAAAGTCTCTATTTTTTAATATACTATCTAGGTTGGTGATAACTTTCCTTCCAAAGGAGTAAGGGTCTTTTAACTTCATGGCTGCAGTCCCCGTCTGCAGTGATTATGGATCTCAAAAAATAAAGTCTGTCACGGTTTCCATTGTTTCCCCATCTATTTGCCATGAAATGATGAGATGGGATGCCATGATATTCGCTTTTTGAATGCTGAGTTTTAAGCCAGCTTTTTCACTCTCCTCTTTCACATTTACCAAGAGATTCTTCAGTTCCTCTTTTCTTTCCACCATAATGATGGTGTCATTTGGGTATCTGAGGTTATTGATATTTCTCGCTGCACTCTTGATTCCAGCTTGTGTTTCATCCAACCCAGCATTTCATATGATGTACTCCACATATAAGTTAAATAAGCAGGGTGACAATATACAGCCTTGAAGTACTCCTTTCCTGATTTGGAACCAGTCTTTTGTTCCATGTCTGCTTCTAACTGTTGCTTCTTGATCTGCATACAGATTTCTCAGGAGGCAGGTCAGGAGGTCTGGTATTCCCATCTCTTTCAGAATTTTCCAGTTTGCTGTGATCCACACAGTCAAAGGTTTTGCATAGTCAATAAAGCAGAAATAGATGTTTTTCTGGAACTCTCTTGCTTTTTCCATGATCCAGTGGATGTTGGCAATTTGATCTCTGCTTCCTATGCCTTTTCTAAAACCAGCTTGATCATCTGGAAGTTCACAGTTCACGTATTGCTGAAACCTGGCTTGGAGAATTTTGAGCATGACTTTACTAGCGTGTGAGATGAGTGCAATTGTGCAGTAGTTTGAGCATTCTTTGGCATTGCCTTTCTTTGGGATTGGAATGAAAACTGACCTTTTCCAGTCCTTTGACCACTGCTGAGTTTTCCAAATTTTCTGGCATAATGAGTGCAGCACTTTCACAGCATCATCTTTCAGGATTTGAAATAGCTCAACTGGAATTCCGTCACCTCCACTAGCTTTGTTCATAGTGATGCTTTCTAAGGCCCACTTGCCTTCACATTCCAAGATGTCTGGTTCCAGGTGAGTGACCACACCATCATGATTAATTGGTCGTGAAGATCTTTTTTGTACAGTTCTTCTGTGTATTCTTGCCACCTCTTCTTAATATCTTCTGCTTCTGTTAGGTCCATACCATTTCTGTCCTTTATCGAGCCCATCTTTGCATGAAATATTCCCTTGGTATCTCTAATTTTCTTGAAGAGTTCTCCTGTTTTTCCTATTCTGTTGTTTTCTTCTATTTCTTTGCATTGATCACTGAGGAAGGCTTTCTTATCTCTCCTTGTTATTCTTTGGAACTCTGCATTCAGATGCTTATATCTTTCCTTTTATCCTTTGCTTTTTGCTTCTCTTCTTTTCACAGCTATTTGTAAGGCCTCCCAGACAGCCATTTTGCTTTTTTGCATTTCTTTTCCATGGGGATGGTCTTGATCCCTGTCTCCTGTACAATATCACAAACCTCCATCCATAGTTCATCAGGCACTCTATCTATCAGATCTAGTCCCTTAAATCTATTTCTCATTTCCACTGTATAATCGTAAGGGATTTGATTAAGGTCATATCTGAATGGTCTAGTGGTTTTCCATACTTTCTTCAAGTCTGAATTTGGCAATGAGTTCGTGATCTGAGCCACAGTTAGCTCCTGGTCTTGTTTTTGCTAACTGTATAGAGCTTCTCCATCTTTGGCTGCAAAGAATATAATCTATATGATTTTGGTGTTGACCATCTGGTAATGTCCATGTGTAGAGTCTTCTCTTGTGTTGTTGGAAGAGGATGTTTGCTATGACCAGGGGGTTCTCTTGGCAAAACTCTATTAGCCTTTGCCCTGCTTCATTCCATACTCCAAGGCCAAATTTGCCTGTTACTCCAGGTGTTTCTTGGCTTCCTACTTTTGCATTCCCGGAGAAGGCAATGGCAAGCCACTCCAGTACTCTTGCCTAGAAAATCCCATGGATGGAGGAGCCTGGTTGGCTGTAGTCCGTGGGGTCGCTAAGGGTTGGACACGACTGAGTGACTTCACTTTCACTTTTCACTTTCACACATTGGAGAAGGAAATGGCAACCCACTCCAGTGTTCTTGCCTGGAGAATCCCAGGGACAGGGGAGCCTGGTGGGCTTCCGTCTATGGGGTCGCACAGAATCGGACACGACTGAAGTGACTTAGCAGCAACAGCAGTGCTAAAAGGTCTTGTAGGTCTCCATAGAACCGTTCAACTTCGGCTTCTTCAGCGTTACTGGTTGGGGCATAGGCTTGGATTACTGTAATACTGAATGGTTTGCTTTGGAAACAAACAGAGATCATTCTGTCATTTTTGAGGTTGCATCCAAGTACTGCATTTCGGACACTTTTGTAGAACATGATGGCTACTCCATTTCTTCTAAGGGATTACTGCCCACAGTAGTAGATATAATGGTCATCTGAGTTAAATTCACCCATTCCAGTTCATTTTAGTTCACTGATTCCTAGAATGTCTACATTCACTCTTGCCATCTCCTGTTTGACCACTTCCAATTTGCCTTGATTCATGGACCTAACATTCCAGGTTCCTATGCAATATTGCTCTTACAGCATCGGACCTTGCTTCTATCATGCACAATTGGGTATTGTTTTTGCTTTGGCTCCATCCCTTCATTCTTTCTGGCTTTATTTCTCCATTGATCTCCAGTAGCATATTGGGCACCTACTGACCTGGGGAGTTCCTCATTCAGTATCCTATCATTTTACCTTTTCATACTGTTCATGGGGTTCTCAAGGCAAGTATACTGAAGTGGTTTGCTATTCCCTTCTCCAGTGGACCACATTTACACCATGAGGAATGCTGGGCTGGAAGAAGCACAAGCTGGAATCAAGATTGCTGGGAGAAATATCAATAACCTCAGATATGAAGATGACACCACCATTATGGCAGAAAGTGAAGAGGAACTAAAAAGCCTCTTGATGAAAATGAAAGAGGAGAGTCAAAAAGTTGGCTTAAAACTCAACATTCAGAAAACGAAGATCATGGCATCCGGTCCCATCACTTCATGGGAAATAGATGGGGAAACAGTGGAAACAGTGAGAGACTTTATTTTTGGGGGCTCCAAAATCACTGCAGATGCTGATTGCAGCCATGAAATTAAAAGACGCTTACTCCTTGGAAGGAAAGTTATGATCAACCTAGATAGCATATTAAAAAGCAGAGACATTACTTTGCAAACCAAGGTCCGTCTAGTCAAGGCTATGATTTTTCCCGTGGTCATGTATGGATGTGAGAGTTGGACTGTGAAGAAAGCTGATCACCAAAGAATTGATGCTTTTGAACTGTGGTGTTGGAGAAGACTCTTGAAAGTCCCTTGGATGAAATGAGATCCAACCAGTCCATTCTAAAGGAGATCAATCCTGGGTGTTCATTGGAAGGACTGATGCTAAAGCTGAAACTCCAATACTTTGGCCACCTCATGCGAAGAGTTGACTCACAAGAAAAGACTCTGATGCTGGGATGGATTTGGGGCAGGAGGAGACGGGAATGACATAGAATGAGATGGCTGGATGGCATCACCGACTCGATGGACATGAGTTTGAGTGAACTCTGGGAGTTGGTGATGGACAGGGAAACCTGGCGTGCAGTGATTCGTGGGGTCGCAAAGAGTCGGACACGACTGAGCGACTGAACTGAACTGAATCTTTCATGACTTCTTATGATTGAGAATCTGTTTCCACTACTTTCTTGGCTTTTCTTCCACTAGCCTGCTAACTTTCTTGCCTTCTCTTCCACTAGCCTGTTAACTTTCTTGCCTTCTCATACAACTTTTTATTTTTCAAGTACTCTTTCTTAGTTTAATCTCATCACCTTGAAATCTTCTGTCTTTCTCCCCTCAGAATGCCCATGATACTATTGTGTTGGAGTTAGCACTTACTACCTTGTATCTCCGGGAGTTGGTGATGGACAGGGAGGTCTGGCGTGTTGTGATTCATGGGGTCACGGAGAGTCAGACACGACTGAGCGACTGAACTGACTGACTGACTGACCTTGTATAATGCTTATATTTCTTTCGTTTTATCTCTTATACTAGGGTTTCAACTTTTGAAAACACAGAAAGTGCTTATTCATTCCTATATCCTCATAGGGCTTTTTATAGGATAGAAAGAATGCACTTTGTCTGATCAAATAAAGAAAGTTATAGCAGAATTATTTACATTTTACCAAATAAGTTTTTTCTAAGAATTTCAAAGATTATCAGTTACATATAGCAAAACAATGTTGACCTAAATAATTCTTGCTTTTGGTGATGTAAACAGTGTTGTTTACTCAGTCAAATAAAATGAAACCTAGAACTATTCTCCATCCTACCTTTTGACCATTGAAAAAGTGACTTAGTTCAAAAGTTCTCCGACATACTCTTTAATTTCCTGTTGTCAGATACATCATGTTTTAAAGTTGAAAAAAAGTGAAAAAGAAAGTATTTGATGTTGCTATCTTTGCAGTAAGTACTGAACTATACTAAAGAAAAAAATTTTGAAATTTTTTTGAAATTTTTAATATCGTGACATCACACAGAATGTTGTCAAAAACTATGAAGAGCTTGAGATCTTTACTGTTAGCAAGTCAGTCTGTTCACTGGCCACAGTTTCATGGATGCTGACAAGAGACATGAAACCCTTGAGTCAAAACCAAAGGAAACTTTATTACTCAAAGCAATAGCAGTAGCTAGATAATGATTCTCTTTACACTAGTTCTCCAAGCCTCAATTCCCACAGGATGATACAAAGAGGGTCAACTGACATGTGGACACACAGCTGATTGCAGGAAAGAAATCTCAATTTTAGGGAACCAGACCACTTATACTGGGCAGTAAGCATATCTGTTCATTGCTCTGGAAAGGAAATCCTGCATCTTTCAAGACTGTAAGCAAATGTGCCCTTTGCACCAGAGAGAGACACTTTCTCTAACTGCCAAGGCAATTTGCTATACAAACATCCTTGAAAAGATCATCTAGGTGAAAGACACCTTGTGCCTCTGCTCAGAAGGTGGTTGGAAGAGTGAGATGCCTTTGAATAACTGTCTTCCAACAAGTGTCACTCATTGATTCCCATAAAAGCCAAGTTCTAGACTGGTCTACCATGCATAGAATACAGTCTGTTCTACAATAATACAACATATGCATTCCTTAAAAGTGCCATCCTATGTAAAATTGTGCAATAAAACAAGATTGGGGGGAGGGGAATGAAGCTAGGAGCATGACACTCAAAAACTTTTCAACGACACATTAAAAATAATATAAGAACCTAATAAAAAGAGTAGTATAGTTTTAAACATATTAAATAATTAACTAAAATGTAAATACTCCAATAAATATAACAATTTCCCTTAAAAAAAAAAAAAAACTTGGTTTGCTTGTGGAAGTGAATGTTGAGAGTTTCAGTTTTGAGTTATTGTGAAGTGGTGAAAGGGGATTATCTGAAATCAGATGGAAAGTCATAACAGCAGATAGACATGGGTGTGGCTTACAACACACCTGGTGAACTGAGATAGATGGCAGATGTTTGAGGCATGTGTGTGTGTGTGTGTGTGTGTGTGTGTGTGTACATTTTGTGTCTGCCTCTCAACTGAACAGAGCTGGGTACCATTTTCCAGATTTACCTAGTGTTTCTCTTCAGTGAAATGAAACATAAAGAAACAGCATAATTTATGTTATTCTCAAATTATTCCCTAATACATCAATCTCACTCGAAAATTTGGCATTTTCAAGATGAGTGTTAGAGCTGAACTAACTTTATATGACAATCTAGTCACAAATAATGCCTTTTTCTTATTCATTCATGAAAGCATATTTCCTGCAGCCCTCTGTTAGCTAGCATTTTTGTTAGTTTAATTTGAATCAATCTGTGTACTTGAAAGTACATTCTTTTTATCTGTTTGAGTTACCGAAAGAAAACATAATTGTAAAAATCTAAAACAATTTAGTGATTCATTCCTCACCTTTCCATGCTGCAATCCTATCTCTTTCCCCCAGAGTTAACTGAGCAACACTCCTGGGTTACCCTTCCAGATATTTGTTACAGTTTTACACACATGGGTAGATAGGTGGCTTTCTTTTTATTTTGCATCTATCCAATCATTCAATGCTTATGCTTCTGAGACTCATTTTTTCATTCTGTGATTTAATATATTGCATGGATATTTCTGTTAGGACATCATTTTCACCAATGCTATATAATATTCCATTTCTATACTTTTGTGACTGTAACAGCAGTTATATCAATTAACTTGTCTCTCTAAAAAAACTCTTCAAAGAGGGAAAAAAAAGTATTGATCCTCACATCTGTATTTCCAGTAGAATTCTGGAAATAGCATCAATGGATGAAAACCTGTACAGTTTTACATTTTGACAGATATTGGCAAGTTACCTAAAAATAAAACATCTTCAAATTACACTATTTCTCTTTTCTCCATTTCTTTGCCAACCCTGGATATTATCCATCTTTAATAATTTGTGTCAATTTGATGGCAATCTATTTTCTGTCTGTTTTTAACCTAATTTATCAGTGAGAGTGAGCATTTTTCATATGTTGGTTAGCTATTGCATTTCATCTCTGAATGTTTATTTATAGACATTGCCTGTTTTTGTCATTGGTTTTTTTTTGACATATTTTTTCTCTAAGATATTTATTTGTGGAAGTTCTTTATATATTATTGCTAACAATTTGTTGTCTCTGAGTTTTGGTGCAAATAATTCCCTCTGATAAGTTTTACATTTTTAACTGTGGCATGGTTAACTGCAAAAAAACAAAATTTTATTCCTATAAAATATTCTGAAGTTTTTGTTGTTGTTGCCCTAATTTAGAAAAGAGTCATGGAAATGAATCAGATGTTAGCAAATGAATAAATAAAGTGAGGTTAGGTATTTAAAAATACCTAAAAAGAAGAAAAACTGCAAAGCCAATAAGGAATAAAATGTCCATGAAAGATACATCAGCTTTGTAGTGCTTTCCTCTTAGATGAATCCTGTTAAGAGCATTATGACTAAAGTAAAGCTCTTTTATCTAAGGAAGAGAAAGCTTTCTAATAAAGAATAGCACAAATATATAAATAACAGTAAGATTATTTTAACCTGTGTAAAAAAAAGTAAAGAGAGATATTATTAGGTTTAATTATACTAGCAATTAAATGGAAATACTATCTGTGATGGGTATAGTAATAGTGTAAAAAATAATAATATTCTATGAAATTTCTAGCATCATAGAATTAGCACCAATTTAAGATCATATTTTATTTCCTGGGTCTCTAAACCACAGCTCCAAAGGAGGAAAGTGCTATAGGTCTCTGGACTCATAATAAGAAAAAAGATCAAGATAAAACAAATAACACATAACCTTCTCTGAAGATATTAATAGGAAGGCTAGAAAGCAAATATTTTCCACTTTGATTCACAACTTTAAAGTACTTAAATATATTTATAACTGTTGGTACCCACTCTTTATGGAAGTAAAAAAAAAACACATTTTGAGAGCAATTTTTTCCCCAATATGATCACCTGCATTTACAAGGTCATTGTCGGAAAAAAAAAAAAAGAAGAAGAAGCCCAACTGTGACAATTCAGTGACATCCACCTTCTCAGATGAAGTGGAAAGAAATACACAACTCACCAGGGGCTGAAATATGCGGGGGTGTGATTTTAAAAGGACTGTCTCTTGAGGACCTGGTAGAAATAAGATACATATCTCTTGAGGCCATCCCAGAGAGGAGAAAAATTTAGTGAATACAAACAGATAGACACGTTGCCCACATTTCTTAGCTCTAAAGATGATGTTGAGCATAGCTGGGTTCCGTTATTGCAGTTAAGCTGGAGGGCAGGGATCTGGACCTTCTTTGTTCTCCCCAGTAAGGACTGATGCATTTCAAGTCGCTAATCAGCATTGTCAGTGCATTTGTTCAGCTAATCTTCTCTGGCAGTGCGGGATGAACAATCTGTCTATTGACTGTCTCAGCAGTCGCTAGCCTCTCTACCCTCACACCGTGTTGATCTTCATCTAGTTTCTGCTGGCTGCTCTTTTTCCTATAAACAGAAAGAAGAAGAAGCAGGTGTGTAAAAAGCTGGCCATTCTCTTCCCCTCCCCCAAGATACAATTCTCACTCTCCTAATGAGTTCTCTCTCCCCTCCCCCTGTGATTCCTTCTGGAATTTGAAAAATGTTGCCTAATTCTTAGCTTGTACTTGGATAATAACTGAATTTCAACCACCTTAAGCTCCCTGATAAATAAACTATTGCTGCTGTTTTTCACGAGTGTGTGTGTGTGTGTGTGAAGCACTATTTTATAATAGGGACATTTTGGTAACATCTGTCATCACTTCATCCAGAAAATATTTGTGATTAACAGTTTGTATTGGGAGATAGAACAGACAATCAGGAATGTACTGACCTTTGTATTACTCTGATAAATATATGAATTCACCTGTGGCCTCCTTTACAACACACCCCTAAGAAGGAAATAGGGAAAATCCCTGGATTTCCTATTTTAAAACTTTTTATCATTGACCCTCCTGCAGGAATAAAATTAAAGATGAAATTTGCCAAGACTCAGCATGAATTTACTTCTACCAGAAGGTGTAGGAGAAGCTGTAATATAAAATACACTTAATTATAATTTTAAAGCTATTAGCACAACACAAAATGTTTTTGCCTGAGACTACAAAATCTGACTTCACCAGTTCATATAAAGCTGTTCACATTCAACTTCAAGCAAATGTATTTATTTGCCAGGAACAAAGTCAGAAAGGAAATGATTTACCAATAATTCTACTTAGCCTCATCTTCTGTTCTTGGTATAACCCCATCCATATATAACTCAACCACATAGAACCAGTTACATGCACACACACTTACTGTGTATAATTATGTGTGAATTTGAAATAGAGAACACAAAGTTCTGTCCAGCCAGAAGAACAAATGCCACAAAAGAGAACTTGCACTCATTGGTACCCAGTCCCTTTCCTTTCTTTCTTCTTTTTTTGTTTCTCAAAAAAGGAAATAAACTCACACATATCACCAGTGGAACTGAAAGGTTTCAAAGATTAACACACTTCTACTAATAGTAGGACCATAAGAGAATAGTCATTGCTTAAACACCCAAGATTTCTGGGCATAGTGGATTCTCATAGAAAAGCTCCAAGTCTTTAGAGATCAAGTCTAGATCATCTGTGCTTTTGACCTATGGGGCTTTAGAGATACTAGAAAAAAAATGCATGAGGATCTAGTATTAATATATTTATCAGGACTCCTTTATGAACAATTTCTGTATCTAGGAAGGTTGCATGTGAAAGTGAAAGTCACTCAGTCGTGTCTGACTCTTTGCGATCCCAGGCACTATACAGTCCATGGAATTCTCAAGGCGAGATAGAGTACTGGAGTGGGTAGCCATTCCCTTCTCCAGGGGATCTTCCCAAACCAGGGATTGAACCCAGTTCTCCCACATTGCAGGCAGATTCTTTATCAGCTGAGCCACCAGGGAAGCCTGGAAGGTTGTATGGTTACTCCAAATTTTCTGTTTATCAAGAAAACTAGGACTCTCCCAGAGCATGTAGTGGAGTCACATAAATTTGAAGGATTCAGTAAAAGAAGCAGCTGCAAATTAACAGACTGTTGATATAGTTACTAAGCTTACTGTGCTCCCACGGTACTTTGCCCATCTCTTTGTAATATCATTTACTGAAATTTTTCTATAGGTGAATTTGGTATATTGTCTGACAGACTTTGATCCCTTGAAGGGCAACTTAAAGGTGGTTTTCATTTCTCTTACTTCAAATTATTTGTACAATGAAGCAATTTATAAATGTCTATAAGAAGTGTCTATGAAAATGAATAACGTTATCTCTGCATCCCAAGAGCCTATTATAATGTCTACCATATATACAGTAGACGAACAGTTCATCTGGTTACAAGAGCTAATTTGTGAATAAATATAAAGGAAGGAAACCCAGATCTTCTGATTCAAAACTCATTTCAATTCAGACCTTCCCTTGACCATAGTTCTCTTTTAAGCCACTACTTCTTTTCCATTTTTTCTCACTTAACATCTTGCAAGAAATGTCTACTTTTAACGTCTCTAAGCAGAAGTACACAAGACATTCACAAGTCTCAACAACCAACTCAGTCTGTTTAAAGGAAAACTGACATGGAAAGCTAGTCACTAAAAAATTTTATCAGGACGTATTGATATTTTGCTTAAAGATACAAGCAAAGTTACAAAACATAATAGCCATCTATAGAAGAGTCAATTTCCCAGAAATCCTCATTGAGATATTTATTGCATTTTCTTATTTTAGTCTTGCTTTCTAATAAATTCCAGTAATATTATCTTCCTAATGATGATTTTTTTTTTTTTAATCTTCTCTAATCTCTGGGGAAAAAATGCTTTTACAAACTCAATGTCTAGTCCTTTTGGTACAGCATATGACTCATGTAAACAAAGTTTTCACTTTCTGAATCTTTATTAGAACTTCAAAAGTAAATTTAATCTTTCTAAAAAACTGAAGCTTAAAAGACTGGGCTCCAGAAAAGTGGAGTAATGTGGTTACTAAAGACACACAGACTCATATTCCAGCACTCCAGGAAAGTTCTCTGGTGGGTGGACTTGTTACATTTCAAATGAAAGGACCCTAGGCAATCCAATCTTATTTTCTCATTTAATGAAGTTTTGCTGTTATCCTTGTTTCATGAGCCTTTATTATGATAGTGTTGAGGCTACCTAAAGCAACACTATCTTGCAAGGTGGATCAAGTTTTTGGTCCAGGTTGGTAGACAAAATTTAAGAGAAGATCCCACTTCAACAGCATGGCTCCAAGAAAGACTATAAGTGAGATAATGGGGAAACAAACGTATTGTAATAATATATAAGATTTAGATATACTACCCTATAGTTTTTACTACCTATACTTCCCAAAGTCTTCAATGTGCTGGTCTTTATATTGCTTTTAGCACTGAATTCGACATCGGTTAAGTGTACAATAGAGCTTAATTTCCTAATTTGCTGTATTTGAGAATAGATCAAGATTCTACTTGTGCACACATAAAATCATATAAAGACCTAGAGGAAGGGTCCCCATAAACTTAATATCCAAACTCATACTTTTTTAAATGTCAAAACTCTAACTGTAGTGTCTTATAAATGGTTAGGAAGTTTTTTATGGAAAAGAAAATGGCAACTCACTCCAGTATACTTGCCTGGAAAATCCCATTGACAGTGGAGCCTAGTGGGCTATAGTCTATGGGGTTGCAAAGAGTTGGGCATGACTGAGCATGCACACATGCATGAAGCTTTTAAATGATGTCCATTTATTACCACAAATAATTTTGCTAATATTTCAATGGAAAAGTAAACAAAAATAAACATAAACTCCCCAAATATGAGGGGAATGAAAATAGGAGATACATTTTTGAAAAACTACATCTATTACTATGCCCTCACCTTAAAACCCCCAAATCGTAAGAAATGCTATGCAACTGCTACTGCTAAGTCACTTCAGTCGTGTCTGACTCTGTGTGACCCCATAGACGGAAGCCCACCAGGCTCCCCCGTCCCTGGGATTCTCCAGGCAAGAACACTGGAGTGGGTTGCCATTTCCTTCTCCAATGTGTGAAAGTGAAAAGTGAAAGTGAAGTCGCTCAGTCGTGTCCGACCCTTAGCGACCCCACGGACTGCAGCCTACCAGGCTCCTCCATCCATGGGATTTTCTAGGCAAGAGTACTGGAGTGGCTTGCCATTGCCTTCTCCGAAGAAATGCTATAGCTAAGAGGAAAACACAGATGTGATTATAAGTAGTTGAAGTTATATTTTGAAAACAAGATTTAAGACTTGTATTCATGGCTAAAAAGAAAAGTTAAAACTAAATGGAAAAGATATTTATATTTGCTTGAAGTAATTTTATAGACTCCTACAGCAACCAAAGAGAGAGCTCCCATGAATTAAGTTAAATTGTTATCACATATGGGTTCAAAAGTATTAAAGTAAAATAAAAGAACCCATTGGACAAACGGGAAGCAGGAAAAAATCTAAGAGTGCCTGAAAGTAGAGAACAAAAATATGAAAACAATGTGACGCCCGGCTCCCGGCGGCGCAGACGCGAGAGACGCCCGGCTCCCGGCGGCGCAGATGCGAGAGACGCCCGGCTCCCGGCGCAACCGACCACGTGCAGAATCGTGGCTGAGAGGAGCTGCCCCGCGCCCAGGGTTAGGGCGGTGGCCGAGAGGAGCTGTACCACGTCCAGGAGGCGGTGGCTGCTTGGGCACCGGAGGGCCGGGAGGAGCTGATCCACATTCAAAGCAGGAGGGGCGGCCTTGAGGAGATACCCCTCGTCCAAGGTAAGCTGCAGCGGCTGTGCCTTGCTGGAGCAGCTGGGAAGAGATACTCCATGACCAAGTGGAATATAAGAATCCAGTGTTCTGGGGAGGAAGGAACAAGACGGCGAGACCACTTTCTTCCCCACAAATTCATCAGAAGAACATTTGAACGTGGAGTAAAGTCCACAAAACAACTTCTGAATACTGGCAGAGGACATCAGGCTCCCAGAAAAGTAGTCCATTGTCTTCTAAAGGAAAGAGAAGAAATCCAGCTCCACCCACCAGAACACTGACACATGCTTCCCTAACCAGGGAACCTGGACAAGTCACCCGTCCAACCCCACACACAGCGAAGAAACTACATAATAAAGAGAACTCCACAAACTGCAAGAAGAGGGAAAGGACACCCCAAGCAAAGCAATATAAGCAAGATGAAGAGGCAGAGAAATACCCAGCAAGTAAAGGAACAAGATAATTGCCCACCAACACAAACAAAAGAAGAAGATATAGGGAATCTACCTGATAAAGAATTTCGAATTTTGATGGTGAAAATGATTCGAAATCTTGAAAGTAAAATGGAGTTACAGATAAATAACCTGGAGAAAAGGATTGAGAAGATGGAAGAAAGATTTAATAAGGACTTAGAAGAAATAAAAAAGAGTCAATATACAATGAATAATGCAATAGATGAGATCAGAAACACTCTGGAGGGAACAAACAGTAGAATAACAGAGGCATAAGACAGGATAAGCGAACTAGAAGATAGAATTGTAGAAATAAATGAAACAGAGAGGAAAAAAGAAAAACGAATTAAAAGAAATGAGGACAATATTAGAGACCTCTGGGACAATGTTAAACGCTCCAACATTCGAATCATAGGAGTCCCACAAGAAGAAGACAAAAAGAAAGACCATGAGAGAATACTTGAGGAGATAATAGTTGAAAACTTCCCTAAAATAGGGAAAGAAATAATCACCCAAGTCCAAGAAATCCAGAGAGTCCCCAACAGAATAAACCCAAGGCGAAATACTCCAAGACACATATTAATCAAATTAACAAAGATCAAACACAAACAACAAATATTAAAAGCAGCAAGGGAAAAGCAGCAAATAACACTCAAGGGGATTCCCATAAGGATAACAGCTGATCTTTCAACAGAGACTCTTCAGGCCAGAAGGGAGTGGCAAGATATACTTAAAGTGATGAAAGAAAATACCCTACAGCCCAGATTACTATACCCAGCAAGGATCTCATTCAAATATGAAGGAGAAATCAAAAGCTTTACAGACAAGCAAAAGCTGAGGGAATTCAGCATCACCAAACCAGCTCTCCAACAAATGCTAAAGGATCTTCTATAGACAGGAATCACAGAAAGAGTGTATAAACTTGAACCCAAAGCAATAAAGAAAATGGCTACGGGATCGTACTTTTCAATAATTACCTTAAACGTAAATGGGTTGAATGCCCCAACCAAAAGACAAAGGCTGGCTGAATGGATACAAAAACAAGACCCCCATATATATTGTCTACAAGAGACCCACCTCAAAACGAGGGACGCATACAGACTGAAAGTGAAGGTCTGGAAAAAGATAGTCCATGCA
The DNA here is from genome assembly GCF_049115385.1 of Moschus berezovskii. Classification (NCBI taxonomy): domain Eukaryota; kingdom Metazoa; phylum Chordata; class Mammalia; order Artiodactyla; family Moschidae; genus Moschus; species Moschus berezovskii. Next base: position 84,747,392 of record NC_142469.1, on the reverse strand, counting down.
AATAGAGACCAAAAGAAAGCAGGAGTAGCAATACTCATATCAGATAAAATAGACTTTAAAACAAAGGCTGTGAAACGAGACAAAGAAGGAAACTACATAATGATCAAAGGATCAATCCAAGAAGAAGATATAACAATTATAAATATTTATGCACCTAACATAGGAGCACCGCAATATGTAAGACAATTACTAACAAGTATGAAAGGGAAAATTAACAATAACACAATAATAGTGGGAGATTTTAACACCCCACTTACATCTATGGATAGATCAACTAAACAGAAAATTAACAAGGAAACACAATCTTTAAATGATATAATAGAAGAGTTAGACCTAATAGATATCTATAGGACATTTCACCCCAAAACAATGAATTTCACCTTTTTCTCAAGCGCACACGGAACCTTTTCCAGGATAGATCACATCCTGGGACATAAATCTAGCCTTGGTAAATTCAAAAAAATTGAAATCATTCCAAGCATCTTTTCTGACCACTATGCAGTAAGATTAGATCTCAATTACAGGAGAATAACTGTTAAAAGTGCCAGCATATGGAGACTGAACAACACGCTGCTGAATAATGAACAAATCATAGAAGAAATCAAAAGAGACATCAAAATATGCATAGAAATGAATGAAAATGAAAACACAACAACCCAAAACCTCTGGGACACTGTAAAAGCAGTGCTAAGGGGGAAGTTCATAACAATACAGGCACACCTCAAGAAACAAGAAAAAAGTCAACTAAATAACCTAACTCTACATCTAAAGCAACTAGAAAAGGAAGAAATGAAGAACCCCAGGGTCAGTAGAAGGAAAGAAATCATAAAAATTAGGGCAGAGATAAATGCAAAAGAAACAAAAGAGACCATAGCAAAAATCAACAAAGCCAAAAGCTGGTTCTTTGAGAAGGTGAATAAAATTGACAAACCACTAGCCAGACTCATCAAGAAACAAAGGGAGAAGAACCAAATCAATAAAATTAGAAATGAAAATGGAGAGATCACAACTGACAACACAGAAATACAAAGGATTATTAGAGAATACTATCAGCAATTATATGGCAATAAAATGAATAACCTGGAAGAAATGGACAAATTCCTAGAAAAGTACAACTTTCCAAAACTGAACCAGGAAGAAATAGAAAATCTGAACAAACTCATCACAAGCATGGAAATTGAAACTGTAATCAAAAATCTCCCAGCAAACAAAAGCCCAGGTCCAGACGGCTTCACAGCTGAATTCTACCAAAAATTTAGAGAAGAGCTAACACCTATTCTACTCAAACTCTTCCAGAAAATAGCTGAGGAAGGGAAACTTCCAAACTCATTCTATGAGGCCACCATCACCCTAATCCCAAAACCTGGTAAAGACCCCACAAAAAAAGAAAACTATAGGCCAATATCACTGATGAACATAGATGCAAAAATCCTTAACAAAATTCTAGCAATCAGAATCCAACAACACATTAAGAAGATCATACATCATGACCAAGTGGGCTTTATCCCAGGAATGCAAGGATTCTTCAATATCCGCAAATCAATCAACGTAATACACCACATTAACAAACTGAAAAATAAAAATCATATGATTATCTCAATAGATGCAGAGAAAGCCTTCGACAAAATTCAACATCCATTTTTGATAAAAACCCTCCAGAAAGTGGGAATTGAAGGGACATACCTCAACATAATAAAAGCTCTATATGACAAACACACAGCAAACATTATCCTCAATGGTGAAAAACTGAAAGCATTTCCCCTAAAGTCAGGAACAAGACAAGGGTGCCCACTCTCACCACTACTATTCAACATAGTTCTGGAAGTTTTGGCCACAGCAATCAGAGCAGAAAAAGACATAAAAGGAATACAAATTGGAAAAGAAGAAGTAAAGCTTTCACTCTTCGCTGATGACATGATCCTCTACACAGAAAACCCTAAAGACTCTACCAGAAAACTACTAGAGCTAATCAATGATTACAGCAAAGTTGCAGGATCTAAAATCAACACACAGAAATCCCTTGCATTCCTATACACTAATAATGAGAAAATAGAAAGAGAAATTAAGGAAACTATTCCATTCACTGTTGCAATGAAAACAATTAAATACTTAGGAATATATCTACCTAAGGAAACAAAAGACTCGTACATAGAAAACTATAAAACACTAGTGAAAGTAATCAAAGAGGACACGAATAGATGGAGAAATATACCATGTTCGTGGATTGGAAGAATAAATATTGTAAAAATGAGTATACTACCCAAAGTAATTTATACATTCAATGCAATCCCTATCAAGCTACCAACAATATTTTTCACAGAACTAGAACAAATAATCTCACAATTTGTATGGAAATACAAAAAACCTCGAATAGCCAAAGCAATCTTGAGGAAGAAGAATGGAACTGGGGGAATTAACCTGCCGGACTTCAGGCTCTATTACAAAGCCACAGTCATCAAAACAGTATGGTACTGGCATAAAGACAGAAATATAGATCAATGGAACAAAATAGAAAGCCCAGAGATAAACCCACGCTCCTATGGACACCTTATCTTCGACAAAGGAGGCAAGAATATAAAATGGAGAAAAGACAGTCTCTTTAACAAGTGGTGCTGGGAAAACTGGTCAGCCACTTGTAAAAGAATGAAACTAGAACACTTCCTAACACCATACACCAAAATAAACTCAAAATGGATTAAAGATCTAAATGTAAGACCAGAAACTATAAAACTCCTAGAGGAGAACGTAGGCAAAACACTCTCCAACATAAATCACAGCAGGATCCTCCAAGACCCACCTCCCAGAATATTGGAAATAAAAGCAAAAATAAACAAATGGGACCTAATTAAAATCAAAAGCTTCTGCACAGCAAAGGAAACTCTAAGCAAGGTGAGAAGACAGCCTTCAGAATGGGAGAAAATAATAGCAAATGAAGCAACTGATAAAGGATTAATCTCCAAATTATACAAGCAGCTCCTGCAGCTTAATTCCAGAAAACTAAGTGACCCAATCAAAAAATGGGCCAAAGAACTAAACAGACATTTCTCCAAAGAAGACATAAAGATGGCTAATAAACACATGAAAAAATGCTCAACATCCCTCATCATCAGAGAAATGCAAATCAAAACCACAATGAGATACCATTTCATACCAGTCAGAATGGCTGCTATCCAAAAGTCTACATGCAATAAGTGCTGGAGAGGGTGTGGAGAGAAGGGAACCCTCTTACACTGTTGGTGGGAATGCAAACTAGTACAGCCACTATGGAGAACAGTGTGGAGACTCCTCAGAAAACTGGAAATAGAACTGCCATATGATCCAGCGATCGCACTCCTGGGCATACACACCGAGGAAACCAGAATTGAAAGAGACACATGTACTCCAATGTTCATTGCAGCACTGTTTATAATAGCCAGGACATGGAAGCAACCTAGATGTCCATCTGCAGATGAATGGATAAGAAAGCTTTGGTACATATACACAATGGAGTATTTCTCAGCCATCAAAAAGAATGCATTTGAATCAGTTTTAATGAGGTGGATGAAATTGGAGCCAATTATACAGAGTGAAGTAAGCCAGAAAGAAGAACATCAATACTGTATATTAACGCATATATATGGAATTTAGAAAAATGGTAACCTGAACCCTGTATAAGAGACTGCAAAAGAGACATAGGCATTTAGAACAGTCTTTGGGACTCTGTGGGAGAGGGTGAAGGTGGAATGATTGGGGAGAATGGAATTGTAGCAAGTATATTATCATAAGTGACCAGTCCAGGTTCGACGCATAAATTTTCCTCTGTTCATTTCTTTGCATTTGTGCTTTTTTAATAAAATTCTTTTTTAGAAATAAAAAAAAAAAGAAAACAATGTGACAATTCAGAAGTTATTTTTGTACTAAATTGTCGATATATTGAGTTGATTTATTATATTCTCATTTCAGTAAATCAGGAGAATCAGACTACTGAAGTTCAAATCCCAGCTTTGTTCTTCCCTACTTTGTGATCTCTAGTTAGTGACTGAACTACTTTAGACTATTTCCTCATCTGTATAAAAGACTAATCATAAGACCAACCTGAGGATAAACTGAGTTAATACATGTAATGCACTTGGCCTGGCCCACTGTAAACATTTCACTCATTTCCTCCCCCATCTCTCTGCACCTCAGTAAGTACATATTCACTCAGGTTGGCACTGGCTAGAATGATCCAGTAGGAAACAGAGATGCCATATTCCCATTTTCTCACATCGGCGGTGTGACCTGCTGTCCTTCAAATCAGATTGACGTCCTAGGATTGAGGCCAAGGCACAGTCCCATTTTCTTTATGTTTCAAAGAATGAACTCATATGACTGTGTTTCACTGGTTTCAAATACAATTTCTTGAATTTTGAGATTTCTTTTCTTTTTTCAAAGGTATTTTATTGAATAAAACCCAGCCCGTTTGTTCCCTGATTGCCATTTCTGAAGTCGCTCAACCAAGACAACATCATCAATCAAGGATAGTGTGTGTCAGCAGGGGTCTTCTCTTCTTTTTCTGAGGGTCTATGATGTTTGTTTTTCAACAAAAACTGAACTCTGAGTAAACACAAATTTTTATTTCCGAGTAAATGTTTTCACATCCAACAGCACCTTTGTTTTCTGAGAATGTCAATTTTATTTTGTTTCCCAAGATGGTAGAAAAAGAAATAAATCATTTAAAGAGCACATTTATTTCTTGCCACAAAATGGTCCGTTGAAATGGTCAAAATGTTCAGCAAAGCAAGACTTTTGCTAAATAAATGAAAACTTTACAAGCTAAATAGTGAATACATGTACACAAGCAGACCCACAGGAGGCAGAAAGAATTAAGTCAATCATGCCATCTCTAAATGGAAAGGACTACAAAACAAAAACTGAAACAGACTTGGTCTCTGTTTCCCCAAAACTTTGGTTCAAGTTTGTGTTCCTTCTTTTGAAAAAAAAAAAAAGGAACTTGAAATTCAACATGAAACATGGTTGTGTTCAAATTCTTTAAATATTAGTGAAGTTCCAAAAAGATGACTGCAGTAGGAGATTCACAAACATGGGAAACAACTCAAGCCGTTCTAATTACTGATAGAGTGATCCTGTTCCTTATTTTCCATGTTAATTTAACCACAGCTTCTAAGAATAAGAGACAGAAGACGCTCAGGTCGCCTTTATTATGCTGTACCTGACGCATCACAAACTGTTATTCACACGTCCTTCCGAGACTCTACAAAGCTGTCTGCAAGTTGAAGTTTTAATGAACACAGTTTAAAGAGTCACAAAATCAAGTGGAAGGTTGGCAACCATCTGTTGAATTTGTGCTCCATAGATAGACAATCCCCACCATTTAGAAACTGGAGTGGATTGTTTTGCTCTGAATGGTGTGAATTTCCTCTCCAGGCAGTCCAAAAGCACAGATAATGACCACGTTGTACTGGAGAGGCCTGGCCTAAGAGCTCAGAGACCAGGAATAAAATCATACATTGTATTCCTACTTGAGGAGGTCAACTTGCTTTATGCACACTATCTAATCAATTCTCAAAGCATTCCATTGAAATGAGGGAGAGGCCAGTACAATATTCGCTTTACAGATGGATAACCTGAGGCTCCAAAAGGTTAAGCAGTTTGCAAGGTCACACGAGGCCATTTCCACACAACTGCAAATTACCTGGGCCACGCAGGCAAAGAGCCAACAGACACAGACGGCAAAGTACCTTCACTTAAACGGAGGCACAGTACCTGAACAACAACAGAATCATCCAAAGAAGCTGGCCCATACGCCCAGATTTGCCAGATGATTGACAATTTTCTGTTCAACTTGAAACTGGAAACAGCCAGGCAAGGCAGAGAACAGGAATGAGGTCACAGATCTGCTATTTATAGGCTCTCAGCCACCGCACTCAGCTGCTTTTCAGTTAAGGTGAATATAGAATGTAATTTTCTTTTTCCATCTCCATACTGAGAAACTACTTTCAGAAAAGGAAATTATAGAATTTAATAATATTTCTTGTGACATGGTGATTTGCTTTGTGAGGGTCTCAGCAACGTTTACCTCGTATTCATCAAGGCTTATTGACCATAAATAAAAATGCAGTCACATTCTTTCTTGCTCCACAGATTGTTTTTTTTAAATAAAGCAATAAAGATTCCATGGGCTTTTTTTAATTCCCTCACCTACAAAACATTCATTGAATTTGCAAAGCTGTAACAAAACAGAACACCAGTGTGGACAAGGGAAACACAAGGTGGCCGTTTATGAGGTAAGTGATAGATCTAAAGCAACCTGATGGGCTTGTTTGGCTGTAAGAGTTAATTCCTCTGAAAAATACACTTCCGCACACTTCCTTTGGCTGAGCGTGGTCTGAGGCTGGTGAAGGCTTCAGACCTTCAGACCGTGAGCAGGGGGCGGGCCGGAAGCCCAGAGTTCTTTTGATGTAGATTGAGGCATGACAGTAGCCCCTGTGCTAAATACCAAGTTTTCTTTCTCTTTTGCATTTCTCCTAAATCGTGAAAAGAGATTCCTTTAGCCCAAATACACAGATCACAGTCCCAGTGCACACCAAAAGTTGCAGATAGAAATGCCTCATGTTTTCTGTGACTCACCAACCGTAACCAAAACTAAACCAGCAAGCTGAAACAGAGAACTTTGAATGAGATTCAAGATTAAAAATAAAAAGCAATGAAACTGAAAGGAAACTGCCCATGAAGTGTCTCCAAACTTCTCATTTAGAAAGGATTGAAGGAGGATGAGAAACTAAGAACCCAATACTTGTCCTCCAGGGTAAAGACTCTGAGCTAAATATCTGGGAGCCTCGGGCTTCCCAGACAGTCTGGAGTTGCTGCAGATGAGGATGCCTGGCTCCCAGGACCCTGTAGTCGGCAGCCACATTGACCAGATCAGGGGTTCTTGCCTTGGAGGGTGGGCAACAACAGGCTGAAAACATTTTGTTCAGCATGCATATTCCCAGGTTCTACCAAAACTGACATTGATCTAATCAGTGTGACAGTCCCAGGAATCTGCAATATAATCACAACTTCAAATAATCTTAGGACCACACCTGGAGGCTAAGAAATTGATAATGCCCCCTAGAGGGTGTTTCCAGAACTGTTTACACACCCAGAATGCCAGAGGAGTACCTTAAATTCTGCATTTGATGGACATGAGGACTCACCTCTTTAAAGGATAAGTATATATAAAGACCTAACAACAAATCTGGAAGAGTCACTTAAAGGCCTCTTTCCACCCATGAAATGAGATAGAGGTTAAATTTGTTGAAGTAGTCATAGCTGCAGCTGCCAGTTTGGAACTGACAGTTGACTACAGGTAACATTGGGTTAAAAAGATCATTCAGAGACATTTCAACCCTACCATCGGCCTTTTCTGCATGTGAGAGCTGTCTCTATAGATGCAGCGCTGACTGTGTGTGCCCATGTGTTTCTTCCACTGACCAGTGTCTTCTGTGCCTCAGCCCTCCCCCCCTCACCATATGCCAGTCTTTCTTCCTGTGCCCTCACTGTTCCCTTTGTCTCATCTGACAGCCCCCCTTTGTCCTCCTTTTCTCATCATCCAGCTTTTGTCGATACATAAAGCTTAAAAGAGGATTGCTCATTGGTGAGACTGTTGACCAGTTTATGGAGAAAGGAATGAGAATCAGCAAAATAATAACTCAACATTTGTTAACATTTGAGAATTTACAAAGCACACTCATATTGTGTCATTTGACTTTTACAAAACAAGCAAAAATAGCAGCAACAACAGACCAACAACAGAGGTGGTATTATTATACCCAACGAATGCACTGACATTGAGCGTATAAGTGACTTGTTCTAGACCTCATTACCGGTAAAACTTCCAGAATTAGTTACATTGCTCTTTCCCCATACCATTTGAAAAAAGGACTCCTAAAACTACTCAGATTTTTTATATTATTGAAGTGTTCCAGATTGAAACTCAGGTTTAAAAAAAAATGATTATATAAAACCACTGGACTGTAAACAGGATTCAATTTATCCTGAGATAATTTATCCAATGGTGTGAAGAAAAGCACTTTTTGCATTTTCCTAGAAAGGGGACAAAAAAAAAAAAAAAAACACCAGAGAGCAGTCATCCTATAAACTCATGTAAGGAAGGCAGCCATTCTTCCTCAGCCACATCCAGGGCTCCTGGGGGGGAGGGGGTCTTCCAACTCAGTCCCATGCATATTTGAATGTTTTAAAGTTGATCATTCCAATCTACAAAAGAACAGTACTCAACCATCCACCCTGTTTTTATTTTTACTTTTTTTAATGGAGAATTAACTGAAATATACCACAGAATGACATGTTGACAAAGCTGAAATATACCACAGAATGATATGTTGACGAAACTCTCCAGTTAAATTAGTCAATGTACTGAAAGCAATGACTGAGAACCTAGTATGGGTCATGGGAAGAATCACTTGAGAAGGCCAGCTTTCTAAGTTATCTAATAAACTGGATCAAATCAATGAGACAACAATGAACTCTCTGCTACTTTAGAACGTCTAGATACAGTATTTGAGGCCCAGAAGAATTCGCAAATTGCACTGCTACTCTTGCAGCAGGAAGCAACTAATACAAAATGAAAGAAGATAATCACTCTCAAGTGCTGTATGGTCCTCCAGGTGGTGTAAAATATCCTTGCGTGCTCAGTTGCTAAGTCATGTTCAACTCTTTTCAACCCCATGGATTATAGCCCACCAGGCTCCTCTGTCCTTGGAATTATCCAGGCAAGAATTCTGGAGTGAGTTACCATTTCCTCCTCCAGGGGATCTCCCTGACCCAGGGATCAAACCTATGCCTCCTGCATTGGCAGGCAATTTTTTCCCCCTGTGGCACCTGGAGCCAAAAACATCCTTACCATAATTTTAAGCAAATATTATGAGGTTATTTTGAAAGCATCCTCTTCAGAGCAATTACAAGCTATTTTGAAGTGGCTTTAGAGAAGGAGAGAAGAACATAGTGTAATTTTAATTTGTATCCGTTATTGCCAGAGTGTTAAAACTTTGGACTTGCTAAAGATGTGCTTCAAGCAGTCAAGAAATAGTATCTCCTTAAAAACAAGGGACAGAAACGTTCATCAGGAGATCATGATTTAAAGTTAGAATTTTATCTTATGTGTCTCCAAAGGGAGACTGACATCTCACATGGTTGATACATTTTCTGGTACGACGAAGATAATCATGATGGCGTGATCACTCACCTGGAGCCAGACATCTTGGAATGTGAAGTCAAGTTGGCCTTAGAGAGCATCACTAAGAACAAAACTAGTGGAGGAGATGGAATTCCAATTGAGCTATTTCAAATCCTGAAAAATGATGCTGTGAAAGTGCTGCACTCAGTATGCCAGCAAATTTGGAAAACTCACAAGTGGCCACAGGACTGGAAAAGGTCAGTCTTCATTCCAATCCCAAAGTAAGGCAATGCCAAAGAATGCTCAAACTACTGCACAATTACACTCATCTCACACGCTAGTAAAGTCATGCTCAAAATTCTCCAAGCCAGGCTTCAGCAATATGTGAACCATGAACTTCCAGATGTACAAGCAGGTTTTAGAAAAGGCAGAGGCACCAGAGATCAAATTGCCAACATCCGCTGGATCATGGAGAAAGCAAGAGAGTTCCAGAAAAACATCTATTTCTGCTTCATTGACTATGCCAAAGCCTTTGACTGTGTGGATCACAATAAACTGTGGAACATTCTGAAAGAGATGGGAATCCCAGACCACCTGACCTGCCTCTTGAGAAACCTGTATGCAGGTCAGGAAGCAACAGTTAGAACTGGACATGAAACAACAGACTGGTTCCAAATAGGAAAAGGAGTACGTCAAGGTTGTATATTGTCACCCTGCTTATTTAACTTATATGCAGAGTACATCATGAGGAACGCTGGGCTGGAAGAAGCACAAGCTGGAATCAAGATTGCTGGGAGAAATACCAATAACCTCAGATATGCAGATGACACCACCCTTATGGCAGAAAGTGAAGAGGAACTCAAAAGACTCTTGATGAAAGTGAAAGAGGAGAGTGAAAAGTTTGTCTTGAAGCTCAACATTCAGAAAACAAAGATCATGGCATCTGGTCCCATCACTTCATGGGAAATAGATGGGGAAACAGTGGAAACAGTGTCAGACTTTATTTTGGGGGGCTCCAAAATCATTGCAGGTGCTGATTGCAGCCAGGAAATTAAAAGACGCTTACTCATTGGAAGGAAAGTTATGACCAACCTAGATAGCATATTAAAAAGCAGAGACATTACTTTGCCAACAAAGGTCCGTCTAGTCAAGGCTATGGTTTTTCCCGTGGTCATGTATGGATGTGAGAGTTGGATTGCGAAGAAAGCTGATCGCTGAAGAATTGATGCTTCTGAACTGTGGTGCTGGAGAAGACTCTTGAGAGTCCCTTGGTCTTCAAGGAGATTCAACCAGTCCATTCTAAAGGAGATCAGTCCTCTGTGTTCATTGGAAGGACTGATGCTGGGGCTGGAACTCCAATACTTTGGCCACCTCATGCGTCGAGTTGACTCACTGGAAAAGAGTCTGATGCTAGGAAGAATTGGGGGTGGGAGGAGACGGGGACGACAGAGAATGAGATGGCTGGATGGCATTACTGACTCGATGGACATGAGTTTGAGTGAACTCCGGGAGTTGGTGATGGACAGGGAGGCCTGGCGTGCTGTGATTCATGGGGTCGCAAAAAGTCGGACATGACTGAGCGACTGAACTGAACTGAACTGAACTGAATACTCTAACCTTCTCTGAAACCAATGCTTAAGGCTGAGGCAGTCATCTCATTTGGCTGTTAGGATTCAGAACACTCAGCAGTACATGGATATTTCCTACTTATGGAGGTCAAGAGAAGCTCTAGCTGTAAATCTGAGAGAAAGATTTGACCCAAAGGAGAAACATAATAACAGAGCAGTGATGTAGCTACTAAATGAACTTTACTTGGATTTTATATGCAGAGGATGCTAAGTAAGGACTCATGGAAACATAGAGAAATTAGTCTGTGTTATGTAGCCTGCACTGACATTCTCATCTAAAACCCCACCTGTATGTTCTGGAAGGTGATAATACTCAGAGATGTGCCATCTAGATTTATTTTCTAAAATAAAACACAGAAATGTCCACAGATAGGTCCAGATTTATCTAACTTACCTGTTGAACTTACATGGCTTATAAAAATGACCATTCTCCTATGCTCTGGGGCCCCATCACACACACTTCCTTCTCTAAAGTCTGGTAATACTGGCTTATAAGAATTTGGTAAGAAGTTATCAGATAGTGTTCATCCCTAATCCCAGATTGCCTTTGTTCTTCATCTCTGAACTGTCTTCACTGCAGTCATTCCCTCAGTGTACCCTCAACTCCCAAGAACCCAAGATCTGATCTCTTTTTACAGGTTGTTGTTGTTGTTGTTTTTTTCCCCATTCCCTGTAGCATGTAGGAACTTAATTCCCCAACCAAGCTTTGAACTCAAACTCCCTGCATTGGAAGGTGGAGTCTTGACCACTGGAGAATTCCTCAAAACTTGATTTTTGATCCAACATTCCTGCTTCCAAAAAAAAAATAAAAACTGACTTCATAAAATGAGTTTCCTCTAGGTAATTTATGTCATAATATATTCTTCACACAAGAACTTGTAGAAAGAATACACTAATGGTGGAATTACGGCATCTGCCACAGTTCAGTTCCGTCGCTCAGTAGTGTCCGATCATTGTGACCCCATGGACTGCAGCAAGCCAGGCCTCCCTGTCCATCACCAACCCCCAGAGTTTACCCATTCATGTCCAAGGAGTCAGTGATGCCTTCCAATCATCTCATCCTCTGTCATCCCCTTCTCCTCTTGCCCTTAATCTTTCCCAGCATCAGGGTCTTTTCAAATGAGTCAGCTCTTTGCATCAAGTGGCCAAAGTACTGGAGTTTCAGCTTCAACATCAGTCCTTCCAACGAACACCCAGGACAGATCAGCTCCAGGATGGACTAGTAGGATCTCCCTGCAGTCCAAAGGACTCAAGAGTCTTCTCCAACACCACAGTTCAAAAACATCAATTCTTTGACGCTCAGCTTTCTTCACAGTCCAACTCTCACATCCATACATGAGTACTGGAGAAACCATAGCCTTGACGAGACAGACCTTTGTTGGCAAAGTAATGTCTCTGCTTTTTAAATGGTATCTAGGTTGGTCATAACTTTCCTTCCAAGGAGTAAGCATCTTTCAATTTCATGGATGTAGTCACCATCTGCAGTGATTTTGGAGCCCCCCAAAATAAAGTCAGACACTGTTTCCAATGTTTCCCCCTATATATTCCATGAAGTGATGGGACCAGATGACATGATCTTAGTTTTCTGAATGTTGAGCTTTAAGCCAACTTTTTCACTCTCCTCTTTCACTTTCATCAAGAGGCTTTTTAGCTCTTCTTCACTTTCTGCCATAAGGGTGGTGTCATCTGCATATCTGAGGTTATTGATATTTCTCCCAGCAATCTTGATTCCAGTTTGTGCTTCATCCAGCCCAGGGTTTCTCATGATGTACTTTGCATATAAGTTAAATAAGCAGGATAATAATATACAGCCTTGACATAATCATTTTCCTATTTGGAAACAATATGTTGTTCCATGTTCAGTTCTAACTGTTGCTTCCTGACCTGCACACAGATTTCTCAAGAGGCAGGTCAGGTGGTCTGCTATTCCCATGTCTTTCAGAATTTTCCACAGTTTATTGTGATCCATACTGTCAAAGTTTTGGCACAGTAAATAAAGCAGAAATAGATGATTTTCTGGAATTCTCTTGCCTTTTCTATGATCCAGTGGATGTTGGCAATTTGATCTCTGGTTCCTCTGCCTTTTCTAAAACCAGCTTGAACATCTGGAAGTTCCCAGTTCATGTATTGCTGAAGCCTGGCTTGGAGAATTCTGAGCATTACTTTACTAGTGTGTGACATGTGTGCAATTGTGCAGTAGTTTGAGCATTCTTTGGTATTGCCTTTCTCTGGAATTGGAATGAAAACTTACCTCTTCCAGTCCTGTGGTCACTGCTGAGTTTTCCAAATTTGCTGGCATATTGAGTGCAGCACTTTCACAGCATCATCTTTCAGGATTTGAAATAGCTCAGCTGGAATTGCATCACCTCCACTAGCTTTGTTTGTAGTGATGCTTCCTAAGGCCCACTTGACTTCACATTCCAGGATGCCTGGCTCTAGGTGAGTGGTCTCACCGTCGTGATTATCTGGGTCATGAAGATCTTTTTTGTACAGTTCTCTTGTGTATTCTTACCACCTCTTCTTAATATCTTCTGTTTCTGTTTGGCCCATACCATTTCTGTCCTTTATTGAGCCCATCTTTGCATAAAATATTCCCTTGGTATCTCTAATTTTCTTGAAGAGATCTCTAGTCTTTCCCATTCTATTGTTTTCCTCTATCTTTGCATTGATCACTGAGGAAGGCTTTCTTATCTCTCCTTGCTATTCTTTGGAACTCTGCATTCAAATGGGTATATCTTTCCTTTTCTCCTTTGCTTTTCACTTTTCTTCTTTTCACAGCTATTTGTAAGGCCTCCTCAAACAGCCATTTTGCTTTATGCATTTCTTTTTCTTGGGGATGGTCTTGATTCCTGTCTCCTGTACAATGTCAGGAACCTCCGTCCATAGTTCATCAGGCACTCTATCAGATCTAGTCCCTTAAATCTATTTCTCACTTCCACTGTATAATAATAAGGGATTTGATTTAGGTCATACCTGAATAGTCTAGTGGTTTTCCCCACTTTCTTCAGTTTAAGTCTGAATTTGGCAATAAGGAGTTCATGATCTGAGCCACAGGCTGTTGACAATTTGAAAGGTTTTTCTTTGAGCTTCTCAACTACTACTATGTAGGTGACCACCATCATAGTCTAGTAAGCCTTGAATATGAGTGTAGGTCGAGAACTACCTAAGATTCCATATGTAACTCTACAGTGAAAAATTGTGTTAGTAAAGAAGCAAAGATGCCTTGCCTTGCTCTTTGGCTACTGAAGCAAATAACTTACTATGAAATTGTTTTAGAGAAAAATAAACATAATATCCCAGAAGTCAACAAAATGTTCAAATAAATAAAGTAGTACACAATGATTCAGGTAATTCAGTTCTTATACTTCAGACAAGTCCTATAATTTGAACAAAAGATGATGAAATATTTGAAAGTCAAAATCAAGTATCTTTTAATTGATCCAATAAATATTGAACGCTTCACTTCACTTCATCTTGTGGACACAACAAGGGAACACTTAGTAGACTGTGATTTGAGACAGTTGTTGAAAATTCCCTCCAGGGTGGTCATGCTATATAAACACTGCTAGTACTCTGAGAGAACATTTAATGTACTGTATCTAGGTTTTAATTGTTCTGCCCTGGCAGTTCCCTGGGGAATCATGCATAACAAAAGGGAACAAGAGACAAAGAGAAATGCTGACTGTTGTGGGGGACCAAGTGTGTATATGTGGGTTTTTATTAATGTTTGCCTACAGCATACACACACAGATGTGAGGGTGACTGGACTATGACATCTGAAATCTCTTGGTTCACTGAGAAGCCCAGAAATGATCAGGTTGAGCTCACAGTCTTGATGAATATTCTCTATGCTATGGGGGTCCATCAGAATTTCTCCATTTGGTCAAAGAAGAGGCCATAGGCTGTATCAATTTACATACATGGAGAATAGGAATGCTTGGGGATAGATATAATTACTGCTTTGCTTTGTATATATTTTTGAATTGCAGTGTTTTATATGTAATTTAAAAGTTATCTAAAGTATACAATATGAACAAAAAAACATCATAAATTGAGATGGCAAGTATATTTACTTCTTTACATTAACCTTGCAAATATATTTGATCTTCTTAGTATAGTATTTTATGGTATTATTATATAGTATTATTAGGCTACCTTTCCTACTGAATAAGAGAGAAAAAGAAAAAAACGAATTTACTATCATGTGAATAAAATTTACAAATATTTTCACACTGTATTTATGATGGATTTTGTAAGGATGCTATCATATTCTGCACATAAACTTGATACATTCAGAATAAATCAATGGAGAAAGCAACTAATACCAAGACAATGCTCAGGGAGCATATAGAAATGTCAAAAATTCTTGCAAAATGGAGAAAGAAGTGTAACAAAAAAGGTAAAATTAACAATTTTGTTCATTTTCTAAATATTTGCCCTAAAATTACATGTATTCACTGTTCATAAACTAAATTTTCCTTGAATAATAAGCAAATTTATCTGTAATGCAAATTTCATCATTTCACAACTAATATTTAAGAGATATATGCTGTCTTTATTAGTAAATTCTTAGCACACTAATTTTTAAAAAGTTAGTGGAAAACTTGTTAAAAAAATATCTATACTGAGAACTTTGAAATTAGTTCATTTATAAGTGAATGTAAAGACAGAAAGCGAATGATATACAATCGGGAAAGCTATGTTTGGTACTAGAAAGTGAAAGCTTCCTAACTGAAACTTCCTAAAAATGCTAAAAGATAAAGGAGAAGAATACACTGCTAAAAAATTATTTCTGGCTTTCCAGGTGGTGCTTCCCTGGTAGCTCAGCTGGTAAAGAATCCACCTGCAATGCAGGAGACCCTGGCTTAATTACTGAGTTGGGAAGATACTTTGGAGAAGGGATAGGCTACCCATTCAAGTATTCTTGGGCTTCCCTTGTGGCTCAGCTGGTAAAGAATCGCCTGCAATGTGGGATACCTGGGTTTGATCTCTGGGTTGGGAAGAGCCCTGGAGAAGGGAACGGCTATCCACTCCAGTATTCTTGCCTGGAGAATTCCATGGACTGTATAGTCTCTAGACACAACTGAGCCAGACACTACGGAGCCACTTTCACTTACAGGTGGCACTAGTGGTAAAGAACCCCCCCAAAACAGGAGACATAAGAGACAATGAGCTCAATCTCTGTATCAGGAAGATCCCCTGGAAGAGGACATGGCAACCCACTCCAGTATTCTTGCCTGGAGAATCCTATGGACAGAAGAACCTGGCAGGCTACAGTCCATAGGGTTGCAAAGAGTTGGACATCACTGAAGTGACTTAGCACAGAAAAAAATTATTTAATGATAATATTTGACTATTGAAAAAGATCCTTAAGTATGCTAGAAGTTTCCAGCTGGGAGGAATGGGGAGTAAGATGAAAACTAATCAAGATGTACCCTGGGAAAAATTTCAATCTTATTAAGAGGGTTGGTTGGTCTCCCCAGGATGAGCCAACTATTAAAATATCGAGTCCAAGGAAGTTAATGCTGCAATGGAAGACAAGATGCGAATCCTTGGACTTCTATGTCTTTCCTATATGCATAGCCCTAGTAGCTGACATGATTCCACACTGAATAAATATGGAAGAAACAAAGAAAGAAAAGAAAGTGGGGAGGAAAGGAGGGAGAGAGGGAAAGGGGAGGGAGAGAAAGACTGAGGGAGGAGGGAGGAAGCAAAGAAAGAAAAAAGGGGTTAGATTATGAGACACAATGAGCACATTTTATGTTCACAAATGAGTTATAATACTTAGAATCAAGAAAATTATATTCAAGTTTAAAGACAGTCACCCTAATTCTCAGAAAAGAGAATGTGATGCATTCCAGAATTCACAAAATAGTAAGCTAGAAGTTGATCCCCAGACATTTTCTAAAATGATTTGTTAAACAAACACTAAGTAGGTAGGCTTTTGCAAAATAGCATGATGAATACTAGCAGAAAGCATAATTCACTAAGAAAAATTTAATATCAATTAGCCTTCCTTTTATTCTATAATTGGGTTACTGGGTTGTCAATGTATAGGGATGCCGTTTTGGAAGCTCAATACAGTTCTGCTAACTTCAAAAAGTTTAGCCATGACATGACAACATCCTTGATTGTGTGCATAGTTATATGACTCACAGTTGCTTGTCTTTCACATCAGAAAAGTGTTTATTTACAGGATTTTATCAACCAAAAAAGTTGTTTCTAATATCTTGTTCAAGGCCTTAGTCCACAGCATAATCTCACTGAGTTTTAAGTGGATAATGTGACTACAAACAGAAGACTGTCCGAAAGCTAGGAGAAATAGCAACAAATAAGATTCAAAATTGTCTTAATATATGGAAATATTAATTTTAATAGATCAAAATTTAAAACTATTAACAGCAAATCTTCCTGGTAAGCTAAAATAGTCAGTTGCCAGGTATATTGCTTATATAAAAAGTCCTGGTGATTTTCCTTAACTAGAGACAAAGGGTGATTTACAACAGTTTAAGTTGTCCATGGGTAGAATTCAAGGGGTCCATGAACTTGAAGGTGGGAAAAAATACATGATTATTTTTAGTAGCCTCAGATGGAAATTTAGCATTTCCTTCCATTATGAATGTAAGCAAAATACTACAGTAGCTTTAGCAGTACCTGTAACTCTGTCAATAAAAATAATCTCAGTTATTTTCCTATCACATTAAAACTTCTATACACATTTCTAAATGGTATCTCTGCTTCACTACTTGGTAAATTAAGATAATTACTGGACCTAACACTAAATCTTGCTCAGTTCAGTTCAGTCGCTCAGTTGAGTCCAACTCTTTGCAACTCCATAGACAGCGGCACACCAGGCCTCACTGTCCATCACCAACTCCCGGAGCCTACTCAAACTCATGTCCATGGCACCATTGATGCCATCCAGCCATCTTATCCCATCATCCACTTCTCTTCTCACCTTCAATCTTTCCCAGCATCAGGGTCTTTTCCAATGAGTTGGTTCTTTGCCTCAGGTGGCCAAAGTATTGGAGTTTCAGCTTCAACATCAGTCCTTCCAATGAATATTCAGGACTGATTTCCTTTAGGATGGACTGGTTGGATCTCCTTGTAGTCCAAGGGATTCTCAAAAGTCTTTTCCAACACCACAGTTCAAAAGCATCAATTCTTCGGCGATCAGCTTTCTTCACAGTCCAGCTCTCACATCCATACATGACCACTGGAAAAACCATAGCTTTGACTAGATGGACCTTTGTTGGCAAAGTAATGTCTCTGCTTTTTAATATGCTGTCTAAGTTGGTCATAACTTTCCTTCCAAGGAGTAAGTGTCTCTTAATTTCAAGGCTGCAGTCACCATCTGCAGTGATTTTGGAGCCCAAAAAAGCAAAGTCTCTCACTGTTTTCATTGTTTCCCTCTCTATTTGCCATGAAGTGATGGGACTGGTTGCCATAACCTTAGTTTTCTGAATGTTGAGTTTTAAGCCAACATTTAATCTTGATAATAATACATTAAAAAAGAGATATATACATACACATACATAATATTAAACCACACATTTCAGTGCTTTGACAACTGCATTTTAATATATTTTTTTGGTTTGTAACTCCAGGCATTTTGTTTTATGCACTTAAAAATATTCTGAAAAGTGGACATTGTAAACCACTGACATAGGAGTTTGTAGTGCAAAACAGAGTGATAAACTCCTTCAATAAAACCTAG
This sequence comes from Moschus berezovskii, assembly GCF_049115385.1. Taxonomy (NCBI): domain Eukaryota; kingdom Metazoa; phylum Chordata; class Mammalia; order Artiodactyla; family Moschidae; genus Moschus; species Moschus berezovskii. The sequence continues at coordinate 84,728,890 of NC_142469.1, read as the reverse complement.
ATTTATTGCTTAGGCTGCAAATGTAAGCTGCATTTATAGAACTATGTGGCCCAATAGTGTTTCACAGAAAATCTGCTGATTAGGTCACACATGCACAGATCATGGGAGATAGTGAGGGACAAGGAGGCCTGGTGTCCTGCAGTCCATAGGGTCACAAAGAGTTGGACACAACTTTGCAACTGAACAAGAAAAACAAGCACTGATCGTAATTGGATCTGCATTTCAATATTGAGGTTCTGACAACTGGAATACATTCAAGGTATAAAGAAACCATGACCAGGTTTATAGTGGGGAGAAACCATGACCAGGAAAACAGGTCTAGAAATTATATCATAAGGACAATCAAATCCTTTAGAAGCAAATACTAATTAGAGCAGGACACGGGAAAGGAATCACAATGTGTAAATAAGAATATACGCTTTGGCTGTGACAGAACCAGAAGCATTTCCCACCTCTACTCCTTACTGCCATGTTATCTTAGGTGGTTATTCAACATTCTGATTCTCTTTTGATGTCTATGTCTTGAAGACAATGCATATAGTACAGAGTTGTGATGAAGACCAGAGTGGAAAAATAATGTATTAAAAAATCTAATGGTGCCTGGCACATTAGTTACCCCCCAAGAGTGTTATCATGGTTGGCACAGTCTTGCAAAGAACCAAAACGATCAAAATCATATGCCCAGATGTCTTCTACTCCAGTAGGGGAGAGGGTGTAGTTTGGATGAGCCCTTCTCCCTTCAGAACAATTTTATAGAAGCTGAACAGCTCTGTTTTATCTTGCTCCAGTGGACAGAGACAGGAAAATGGTGCAAGACAGATTTTAACTCACTGTCATGAAGAATGGCCTAGCAGTCAAAACTGTCCAACAATGGCCCTAACTGCTTCTTAAAATAATGAAAATCTGGCCTCTCGTGTTCACACAGAGCCTGGATTCCCATGTACTCTGGATGTACAAGGTGTTTTTTTTTTTTTTTTAGAAAAAAACTCACTGAGATGAGGTGGCCACCGCCAGTCCCACAGGTTGCCTCCAACTGTTCAGCTCAGTGTCCGTAGCCTCACAAGCAAGGGTTATACACAAACAATGTATCAGGCTGTCAGATTCAACAAATGCTTTCTCTCTGCTTCTAAGGACCTTTAACTAAACACATTATTAATTTGAGAGGATTCCCAGCCTCTGATAAAATCAACACAATATTGGGCAGTAACGTTTATATCTCAAAGAGATAAAATGAGGGTCATAGATACAGGATTCCAAAATGAATGAATGTTCTAGCTTGTAATAATTAATTACCACATAAAATGGTTGAAAAGGTAATAAAAAGTACATGAGTTTGCTATAATCAAGGGAGTGCTTAAAGAAGCTACTGTTTTCTCAAAGGAATTATGGCCTTAAAGTCAGTTCCAGACAACACAAGTAAGGCCATTAATGGAAAGATCTATCTCCAAAAAAGGGCTGAGTTGCAAGATGAAAATTTCTACTTTGAATACCAATAAAATAAACATTTTCTTGTCATATGTACTTCCCAGATTGTAAAGATTCTCAATGCTACAGCATGTAAAGAAAGGCAGAGAGAAACAGGAGAGTTGAAAAGCAGTACATGAGTTAATCAATTGTTTTAATAAATACTCAAGTACGCAAGAGATAGTTATCCTACATAACCTAGTTTACAGAAATACTTTCTTTTTTTCCCCTTTCTTACCTTTTCCCTGGCATATTCTCTCATTTTCTCTCTCTTCTGGTCATTTTCTCTCCCCAAAGCGCTCCTTTGAATTGCTTACAAACTCAGAAGGGTCCTCCTGTTTCCACTCTTTAAAATGTCATCCCCTGAAATTATTCCATCTCCATCCTGCAAAATCCATTCCTCAAAAAATAGAAATAAACTTTCCCAAAGAAAAGACATCCTGAAAGAATCATAGTGGTGAGGTCACTCATTTCCAAATAAGCGTTTGTTGTTCAGCTGCTAAGTCTTGTCCAGTTCTTTGTGACTCCACAGACCATAGCAGGCCAAGCTCCTCTGTTCTCCACTATTTTGCACAGCCCCATTAAATCTACCTCAAAAGATAAAAGGGACAAATGCCTCCCCCATATGCGTCTGGAGGACTATCTGGCAACTCAGCAGGAAAGAATCCAGTTTTGTGAATCAGCAGCACATTTGAAAAGTAAGCACATTTTGAAGATTGCCTATTCAGTTGTTTATCAGTCGCTCAGTTGTGTCCAACTCTTTGTAACCCCATGGACTGCGGCATACCAGGTTTCCCTGTCCACCATCTGCCGGAGTTTGCTCAAACTCACGTCCATTGAGTTGGTGATGCCATCCAACTATCTCTTCTTCTGTCATCCCCTTCTCCTGCCTTCAGTCTTTTCCAGCATCAGCATCCTTTCCAATGAGTCAGCTCTTTGCATCAAGTAGCCAAAGTATTGGAGTTTCAGCTGCAGCACTAGTCCTTCCAATGAATAGTCAAGATGGATTTCCTTTAGCATTAACTGGTTTGATCTCCTTGCAGTTCAAGGGACTCTCAAGAGTCTTCTCCAGCACCACAGTTTAGAAGCATCAATTCTTCAATGCTCAGCCTTCTTTATGGTCCTTCTGTCACATTTGTACATGACTACTGGAAAAACCATAGCTTTGACTATATGGACCTTTGTAGCAAAGTGATGTCTCTGCTTTTTAATATGCCCTCTAGGTTATCGTAGCTTTTCTTCCAAAGAGCAAAAGTCTTCTAATTTCATGACTGCAGTCACTGTTCGCAGTGATTTTGGAGCCCAAGAAAATAAAATCTGTCATTGCTTCTTCCACTTTCCCCCTTCTATTTGACATGAAGTGATGGGACTGGATGCTATGATCTTAGTTTACTGAATGTTGAGTTTTAAGCCAGTTCACTCTTTCTCTTTTATCCTCATCAAGAGGCTCTTCAGTTCTTCATCAAAAGGCTCTTCAGTTCCTCTTCACTTTCTGCTATTAAATTGGTATCATCTGCATATCTGAGGTTGTTGATATTTCTCTTGACAATCTTGATTCTAACTTGTGCTTTGTCTAGCCAGGCATTTTGCAAATAAGGTAGCCACAATAAAAAAAGAAACATGAATAATACCTCATTGCCCTTGAGAACTAAGTTTCTAAGAAATCTGAATATTGCTCATGATCCAATGTTGTGGTGTCACTGCGAAATTCCCAAGATGAAAAGTCACTCTCAACACGACACTGCATTGGGATTTCCAGTTAGTGGCTGAAGGTCCCCAGAGAAGAAATTTTCTGCTTTGAAGTTTAAGCTCAGGCCTTGGCATTTTCACACACATGCACATTGCCCCCTACCCTCACCAGTGAAGCCTCTTCTGAAGAATGAACTTACAGCAGTCAAGCTCCCAAGGTACGCGCGCGCGCGCAAACACACACACACACACACACACACACACATATATACTCAATCCCTGTTTATGAAGATAAGGTAAGAAATGTAACTGCTAGAGAGACCAACTCATTCCTTCCCTGTAGACCCTTTATGGAAGTTCAACCTAAAATGCTTGGTGAGCAGTGAATCAGCAAGAGACAAGGAGGGACTTCAAAAATGAAGGGAGTGTCTAGTAGGACAGCCTGAGGTATCCATATCAAGACTGCATCTATCATTAAGTCTGGACAGGCCAATTTTACCAGGTAGCTGTTCCCCTGGAAAGTGCTAGAAAGGACATTGACAGGAATACCCTTTTTCTATTTCCTCATAACCAAGCAATATTTTGATAATTTTTTAAAAAATATATAAATACAAAACACATAACCAAGTATTGATATACTGGGTACAATTTTTACTTTTAGGTGATTTTACATTTCTCTGCTTAATCTAATTTGCTAATTATGTCTTACTCTAATATAAAGGGTAGGGGAATTTCCCTTAAAATTTGAATTAAAAAGTGTATACCTGTTGATAACATGAAATGTAGCCATGAAAATATTTATGTAATCAGATCAAAAGTGACGCACTGAGAATCTACAGTCCATAGAGAGTGTAACTGACTCCTGGTCCCACCATATGTCATTTGTGTGAACGTTGGTCAAATTATTTAATCTCTCAGCTCCTCAGCTGGGTCCTCTACAAAGTGAGAATAACATCTGCCTCCCAGGTTGTGTCAGGAAGATGTAATTGATGGAGTGACATGTAAAGAGAGTGGTGCAGTAAGGGGCTGTAACGCATTCCTCACTGATTTCTTTCACATCCTTTCCCACTGTATCCTAACAAGTGAAGAGAGTTTAAACAGAATCATGTCTGTTACCCCTCATTGGCATGGCCCTCTCCTTCTCCAGTCACTGATGGAGAGGTTTGACTTGATGAGCATCAGCAAAGTCATTTTCAGGATCAACATCTCCTTCTACATGGGTTATCCCTTCCCATTGAGCTTTGACGTCTCAATATGTCCTATGCTAATTTTCACTGGGTGATACATTGCTTGGCTCCATTACTTCCTATGCACCTTGTTGCTCTAATATTTCAACTTCTTGAGAGTAAAGATTTTGCTTTCTAGATATTTTAAACTGGCCCCTCAGTCACCTAAACCTCAACTCCTGATTCTAACTAAGGTGGCAGTGGCATTAATTATGTGATGATGTCTGGCTAATGAGAAATTATTTTAGCACTACAGAAGGAGGAAATCTATGGAGAAGCTGTTAGATATATCAAAGCAACAGAAAAAAGAAGGAGAATCAAAGAAGGTGAGGAAATTATGTACTCTTCCCCTCCTCAAAAAGGCAAATGATTTATTCGCTGCCATCTCACATGGAATACAGGTACCTTCCCTGTGGCTACTTTCTATAAATAGTGGTAACAAAGAAAAGTCAGAAATGCAAGTATCAAAGAAGAGATAACAGAAACCCTTGAAGAAAAAAAGCTGCAATAAATCAATAGGTACTTAGAGTTGCAAAGAAATTAAAGAATGTAAATGCAAACACTTTTCTCAAGTGTATCTGAGAGCATCTTAAAACATTTGCTACAAATAGCTATATTTTCAAAAAATAGATATCTACTGTGGCACATATAGTTGAATATATGTACACTGGAAATATTAATAATTAAACTGATCCACAACTGAGTAAATTTTCCATTAACAGAAGTGAAAATGATTAATTTCATAATAGACAAAAGACATAGTTTTGTATTGATTAAAATTGGATTAAAAGAGAAAAAACAAGGCACTCAGTAGGCAGTTATTGCCTCTGTTTTTTCTGTCCCATAAAAACCCTTAAAGAACATTTTCCTTCCTATCATTTCCCAAAGGAGAGACATTAATTCTAGGAATGAGCTTCTATCAAGAATGAAAACTGCATCTTTGTTACAAGAGAATTACACCTAGGAATAAGTGTTTAAATTGTGGACAGATTTGAAGGGAAATTAGTAAATAAAATTCAAATTAGGGCAAAATCAAATCATAATAGACAAATGGGAAAACAAATCCCATCTGGATGTGTGGTTGTCTGATTTTTTACTAAACAATAAAAATGTGAAAATAGTTTCACGATTCAAACCTCCTCATTTAAATGCAGCTCCATTAAAACTGAATAATTCTAAGTAAATGTGATAACTTTAATATTGTACAAACCATGTAAGATTTTGATTAACATGACCTGATGGATGGGAATGAAAAGTCCCTTTAAAAATATTTCAGAATGATTATAAAAGTAGCTACTTACTAGTTACACATTGGAATGATTTTTAAAATGTTTTCATATAAGGGGAAAATATGTAATTTTAAACTTTCTAAGAAACATCCTGGAAAAACTTCGTATTAGTATTAAAGTGGATTTATGTTAATGTTTTGAAGTTTGTAAAGGACTCTGTGATACTCTGAGATAATTCTTAACCCTTGAGAGTCACAAACCATAGAAAGTAACTCACAGATCTAAAAAAAAGACTACAATATTCTTCAATTAAGAGAAGTTTTGTGTGTGTGTGTTTTATTTATTTATTTATTTTTATTGGAGGCTAATTACTTTACAATATTATATTGGTTGGTTTTGCCATACATTGACATGAATCTGCCCCAGGTGTACATGTGTTCCCCTTCTTGAACCACCCTCCCACCTCCCTCCTCCCCTTATCCTCCCTCCGGATCATCCCCGTGCGCCAGCCCTGAGCATCCTGTATCATGCGTCAAACCCGGACTGGTGATTCATTTCACATATGCTACTATACAGGTTTCAATGCCATTCTCCCAAATCATCCCACCCTCACCCTCTCCCACAGAGTCCCAAAGACTGTTCTATACACCTGTGTCTCTTTTGCTGTCTCGTATACAGAGTTAAGGTTACTATATTTCTAAATTCCATATATATGCGTTAGTATACTGTATTGGTGTTTTTCTTTCTGGCTTACTTCACTATGTGTAATAGGCTCCAGTTTCATCCACCTCATTAGAACTGATTCAAATGCATTCTTTTTAATGGCTGAGTAATACTCCATTGTGTATATGTACCAAAGCTTTCTTATCCATTCGTCTGCAGATGGACATCTAGGTTGCTTCCATGTCCTCGCTATTATAAACAGTGCTGCAATGAACATTGGAGTACATGTGTCTCTTTCAATTCTGTTTCCTTAAAGTAAAATGACTTTAAAGAAAATCCTGCTGCTGGAAAAACCTTAAAAATAATATAACATATTTGGAAAGTAAAGTGGAAGCTCTTAAATTTGAAAAGTGCTTTCCCGTAAGTATTCATAGCTCTTCAAAAAATGAGTTAGTTTTAGTCAAAACTTGAAAGAGCAAATGATGAACAGGAAAGAATGGCAGCAAATGATGAGTTTTGGAATGAGATTTTAAGAGATAAAATAGCTCAGAGAAATCTTTGACTGGCGGTTACTCCAGGATTATGGTATATGTGCATTTTCCATAAATGAGGAAATATTGGTCAGAGTTATTTGGGGAAAAAAAAATCTATTCCAAAGTAAATGCGTCTGTGTGTGTGTGTTATATGTTTGAACAGCTAGAGTCATCTATCTTAATGAATCTAGTCAAATTACAATCTTTTTCTCCAGGAACTATATAAAAGATTTACGATAAAATAAGACTAGTTGAAGTCAATTAAGTGGATAAAAGACAATGGATTCATGTTCCCACTTGAGATATGGATAAGAAAATAAAATTGTTGAGAAACTAAAGAACTAAGGAATAAAACAAAATAAGCAAGTTATTTTTTAAAGTAAGCAGTTTGTAGTCATTAGGATTATTTTATTATGAGTATTACATAATTTCAAGAACCCTTAATGCTGAACGTGGGTAAAGGAGTAGAGGAATGGGAGGAAGAAGGGAAGAGGAAGTAGAAGGAAACAGACAAAAACAGAGGAGAAGAGAAAGTTCGTGGAGAAGGAATGGTGATTATCGAATATCTGTATTTTTCCAACAATCGTTTTAAATCTAGTCTGTGACTATTCCACTGATTTTTACATGTTAAATGCATTGAAAGCTCCTAGAGAGACTTTGAAGTTGGAGATGATTAGCATCAAATAAGAGCCCTTTTAGTGCCAAATTCTCTGCCAGACTCTTCAAATAAATTATCACATCAAAATTCATAATAACCTTAGAATGAAGGCACCACTATTATCTTTTTTTTTTAAGAGATAAGGATACTGTGTTCCCTGGTGGCTCAGATGGTAAAACCTCTGTTCCTATAATGCGGGAGACCCAGGTTCGATCCCTGGGTCAGAAAGATCCTCTGGAGAAGAAAATGACAATCCACTCCAGTACTCTTGCCTGGAAAATCCCATGGACAGAGGAGCGTGGTAGGCTACAGTCCATGGGGTTGCAAAGAGTCGGACATGACTGAGAGACTTCACTTTACTAGTATTGTAATATGCCCCAGGTCACACAATCTGTTTCTACCAAAAATCAGCTCTGTATAATCTCATGAATCAGTGACTGCCATCATAGTTACAGGCCCTTCATGGGCCACAGTGATGAGTTTTACCAGGACATCAGTGATGGTAGGAATCCAGGTTCACACTCACATGTTACCCAAAGCACCACAGCATGCCAGTGTAGCTGGTTGCCAAGAATATTCAGTTAATTTTAGGTAACTCCCAAACACTGTCAACCAATCCCTCATCTCCTTTGGATAGGAACCATTTGAGAGGAACCCTGGTATTCTTTTCTGCCTCCAGACTTTGGTAGATGCCACCATAGCCCACCCAAAAGTTTCTGGACTTCGTGTGAGTGTGTGTGGTTAATTTCATATTGGAGTAACCATAGATAAAATCATATCTATATATAGTTTTTAATTTGAAGCTTCTTATCCTTAACTTGGGGCTTCCCTGGTGGCCCAGATAGTAAAGAATCTGCCTGCAATGCAGGAGATTGCCATCTGCACTAATACCAACATTTAGTCTGAGACTGTTTGAAACAGCTAGGGTAAAAATGAACACCCTGAATGGGACTTTTACTAGTGGGCTGGATCCCATCTTCTGGCAGAGAAATTTTAAAGTAACTTAATTTGGTGTGATTTTATTTTATCAGCCCTTCTAGGTTCCTAATCACAAGACTCTGAATCAAACTTAGATTGTGGGCTCCAGGCAACAAGTGCTTCTTTTCATTTTCTCCTACTTGGCTTTCTGATGGCTTGGCTCTAGCCTAAGTTTTTCTTTCTTGTTGAAAAACACTGAGACAGTCAAAATAAAATAATATTTTTATTTTTTCCCACTATTTCTCCAATGATTATATCTTATAGGAGCATGTGGTTTCCAAGACGTAACAGGCAACAACTTAACCAGACATTTGCAACCATATATCACAGTCACCAGTTTTCCAACTTTCAGTATCTCTCTTCCACTGATTTCATTTAACCAATGTCAAATTTTAAGTTCTACTTTGTAGGACCTAGTTTGTGGTATCAATTTCACTTGGACTTGGTTCAGCTATGTGTAACAGGTATCCCACAAATAACAGTGGCTTACACATGATAGTTTATTTCTCTTGCAAATCAGAAAGCTCCCAAAGGAGTGTGTTCAAGGCAAGTATGGCAATTTCATGATTCAATGACATACCCAGTCTCTTGTTTTTACTACCATGTTGCCATCTTTAACACCTGGGTAACATTCTCAAGACCATCATGAGCTGGCCCCAGATGGCTTCTAGGACTTCAGCCATAACAAAACATCCTAAACAGCAAGAAAAAGAAACAGAGGAAGAAAAGCATTCTTATCTTTATAAGGGAACTTTCCAAAAATATTATGCACAACACTTGCACTTAATTCTCAGAGAGCATAACCTAGTTGTATGATCACAATAGGTGTACAGGAAGCTGAGAAGTGCCATCTTTTAACTGGTGGAAGACTAACCTTAATTTTATGCATCTACATTGGCCATCAACTGTGTTTAGATATCAAAGCATTAAAAATGATTTCTATTTGCCTTGTTTTTCACATATTTCCCTAGAGAAATGTCTGCAAATTCAGACCATTTTTCAAGTTCAAATTGGAAAAAAAGAAAAATAGGTATATCCATTCAGATTAACACATAGAATTGGCATGGAGTCCCTGGAAAATCCCATGGACAGAGGAGCCTGGTGGGCTACAGTCCATGGGGTCGCTACAAGTCAGACATGACTGAGCGACTTCACTTTCACTTTTCACTTTCACACATTGGAGAAGGAAATGGCAACCCACTCTAGTGTTCTTGCCTGGAGAATCCCAGGGATGGCGGAGCCTGGTGGGCTGCCGTCTATGGGGTCGCACAGAGTCGGCCACGACTGAAGTGACTTAGCAGCAGCAGCAGCAGCAGCCCTGTCTATGTATGATGGAAAACCTATCATCACAGAGAATTTGTTTTTCATAATTTTTTGCATAAGATAATATTTTCTTATTTAAATAAATTTTATCATACTTTAAAACAAATAATGAAAAGAAGTTATTAAAAAGTTATATTACTGAGATGAATCTTTGGTGAAAATTGAAGCTGAATCAAATTTGCAAGTTTACCAGAAAAAAATTGCATTATTTTCCCCATACTTATAAACTTCTTGAACTCATTTAGCACTAGACACAACAGCAAATTACAAGAAAGTCAGCTTGTTTTGCTGTTTAAAGCCCCCAAAGTACTGGATATCTCCCAGGAAATTCCTGTCTTAGGAAGATTCCAAAAACATGCAAAACTGAATGGTTCAGATTGAAGCACAGATTGGAATTAGAATGTGGACAGTATTCCAAGTGCAACATGTCTGATTTTTGAGATTCAGCCTTTATTCATACAAGCTCCTACAGGGAGACATTTAGGAATAAAATCTGGAGAGAAAATAGAGTCAATACATAATCTTCATCATTGGCATAATGAAAATTAAAATTTACCACTTTCACATAACCCATTTATTCTGAGGTAGATGGTAGTTGTGTGTGTGTGTGTGTGTATATATATATATATACATTTTAAAAAGCACTGTAAACAAATGCTTGAAATCTCGAGTGACACAAATGTTATAAGATTACAAGTATCCACTTAACTTCCATGAAATAAGTTGTTCTTACATATGTTTAAAATAGGCTTTTGGTAACCATTCATGTGTTATTTAGCAATATTTTCATGATAGAGTATGATCTATGCATTTACTTAATAAAGGTGGCTCTAAGAAGCAGAGAATAACATTAAGCCATAAATTAGTAAGTTATTTTTCTAATATAAAGTTCAGTGTTCTTATAAAGCAGCTCTTCGTTGTTTTGACTCTATGCTCTTTAGTTTTCTTAATATCTTTACTTAGTAAATATCCAGCACATAGAAGTATTCAATAAATGAGGTTAAGTAATATGTAGGATGGTGGTAATATTAGAATTACCTCTTTACAAAGAGATGCATTAAGAAGCAATGTAGGTCAGGCCTTCAGAGCCTGAGTAACTGGTTCTGATATTGGCAAAATGTTCATTTTGACTAATCCTAAAGATCATTTATTACCAACACATGCAATTTTAACTTCCTGGGGTCAATATCAGATACAAAGATGACAAAAATCATTCAATAAGCATTGCTATACTTTTATCACTAAGTAAAGACAAGGTCTTTTAAGGTTTCCAGATATTACAAAACCTCTATGTACTCAGTAATTAGAGAAACCCATTAACAAGTAAAAGTTACCAATAACCCAATTTGTTTTACTGTTATCCATTGATTTGGGGTGAGGAGGAGGAGAAAATTTATTGGATTTATTGATTTCATTTGACAACTTATATATGCAATGCTAAAAAATCTGTGATAGCTTAAGTAAAATGAACTTGAGAGCATTTCCAATGATTTCATTAATTTTCTAGTACAAAATAATTTTACCCATTCCAATATTCTCTTCCAGCCTAGAAAGATTCGTTTTCCTTGTCTTCAGTACTAGATATGTATATTTCCAATTTTACCATCTCAATTAAAGTATGATAAAATTTATCTAAATAAGAAAATATCCTTTGCAGAAAGAAAGAAAATGGATGGAGAAAAAAATAGAAAAAAAATCATAGCTACATATATAATTACTAGTCATAGGTATATATATACACACATAATCCTGAATGTAGAAATTAAGAGAGCTAGATTTTTATTTTAAAATTTTCCTTACTTTCTGGATGAACTTGAATATGGAGTTATTGTCCTGAGTAATAGTATTTTGTTCATAAATGAGAAGGATGATACATTTCTTCTTTCATGGCATCGTTGTAAGAATCCCATAGAAAAATGTATATCAATGCTTCTAAAGTATGAAGAATTCTAGAGTAAAATGTTAGCTTTATTAAAAACCAATCCAAAATATGGCATGAAATGCACATTAAAAAAGATCAAGTAGGACTCTATTATTGGCATTTCAAAATGGTTCTTTGCTTTATAAACAGAATTGCCACAGGATTACTATTTTCATTTAAGGGAAGTGTGAAACAGGAGAAAGGAAAAGAGAGAAAATTCTAGATATCTCTGAGAATATAATATTACTTAATTTTTTGGTTCCTGGCATAAAATGCTTAGTAGAAATCTTTCTCTGAATTATTCAGATTATATTACAAAACAGGTTGAAATTTTTTACCAATGTGAATTACCCACCACTGGGTTTCACCAAGAAGACATCTAAGTGCCCTCTTTGCATGATTATTTTGCCCCAAGCACTGGACTATTCCAGAAGTCACCATTGGCACTGTAGTCTGCATGCATGGTAACTCTTGGAGTTGTACTCCAGCCAGCCTGCACGGCCATGCAAGACAGCCCTGGTCATGGAACAGTGAACCTGTTTCCAATACACTGGAGCTAGTCAATGATTATGCGACAAATGATCAAGGCTCTCAAAATATATGTGAAACTACAAATGCTGAATTTAAAAGAGCTTTTCCTCCCTTAAAGCTTCCTAACCCATCTCTAAGTAGAAGACTACTAGCTTCATTTTGGCAGAACATATCAGGAACACAGTTATTGTGTGAATGAAGGGTTCCAAATGTTTATATCACTTCTGTACTTTGAAGATCTAATATTTTCTAATCAGAACCTCAATTGTTGAATGCATATCTTACTCCCATTATTGTAAATTCTCCGTAAAAAATTAAGAATATGCTTTCACCAGCATATTTTAAGAAGCTAGTAGCTCTGGGGTGGATGGAAATATACGTGAGTCCTCTGTTTTGAATGTGGCTTTGTTTATGTTTGAAGATCAGAGACCACTTAGAGTTCTCTCATGCAGATTCTTCTTCCTTAGTAGTTTTTATCTCCTTTGGAATTTTGTTTTGCTAACTAGAATGACTATAAACCATTCCCGTCAAACAATATGGTTTCATTAGCTAACTATTTTGCAAACTGAAATGAAATCCAAGCCAAGTGCAGAATTTAGAATTTTCTAATAGCTTGTGTGCTTAGTCTTGTCTGACTCTTGCGACCACATAGACTGTGGCCTGCCAGGTTCCTCTATCCATGGGATTCTCCAGGCAAAAATACTGCAAAGGGTTGTCATTTCCTTCTCCAGGGTATCTTCCGGACCCAGTAATCGAACACAGGTCTCCTGCATTGCAGGCAGCCTCTTTACCAACTGAGCTACGAATGAAGCCCCTAATAGCTTGTAAATGCTTTGATTTTGTGTATGTGTGTGTGATTCCATCAGATTTTATCTTTTATTCCCTTACAGCATATTATTATTTAAAGAAAATCTTCTCTGCTCCTCCTTTTGTACTTCCATCTCCAGATTTCAGTTTTCCACACATCGCTGTTCTGGGGAGTAAGTAAAGAAAGTGAGTCAGTAGGAAATTCTGACAGTCTGTATACAAGGATACTAGCATGTGAAATACTGTTTAGTACCCCCAGCCTGTGGGGCTTTGCAGGTGACCTAAAATCTGCCTGCCAATGCAGGAGATGACAAGAGACATGGGTTCAATCCCTGGGTCAGGAAGATCACTTGGAGTAGGAGATGGCAACCTGCACCAGTATTCTTGCTTAGGAAATTCTTGCCTAGGACAGAGGAGCTTAGTGGGCTACAATCCATGGGGTCACAAAGAGTCAGATACAACTTAGAACTGAGCACACACACACCAGCTTATACACAGTATACTCCTAAGTCAGTCACTAAAGATGACAAGTGTTCTTCTGGAAATAATCCTTAGGAATGAACAAGTAAAAGACACCCTTTGTCAAGCCTGTTTTCTTTCATTTTCTCCTTCCTTCCTTTTCCCTTCCTTCCTTCCTCTCACCCCTTCACCCACCCTTCTTCCCTTTGTTCTTTTCATTCTTTCTTTCTAACTTTTTTTTCCTGGAGATTTTTTTGAAATTCAACAGTGATTTTTTTTTTTTTTTTAATTAAGAGGTAAAAAAAGAAGAGAACAAGAAGGAATAGTAAATAGTTCCCTCCATGCCTACAGGGTTAGTTACAAAATAAACATCTCATCGACTGGCCCACATCTCCTCTAACAAGACAGTTCTGGCTAGAAAGATTGCAACCGAAGTTCCCCATGAAGGGCATTCAGTTGGAAAAATTAAGTGACCCACTTGTGTTGACTAAAGAGCCTGGCAGACGTTTTTCACAACCATCTACAGCACTTTTTGACAATTTACTTTGTGCTTTCTGCTGTCTATCCTGAAGGCTCTCTTTGCTGTATTTTGTTTTAATGGTTCAGCCTGCTCACTGGTGATTCAAAGTCCAAGCTTTTCTCATTAAGCTTATATATAAGATAAAACCCCTTAACCCAGAGAAAGGGGGAGGTAAGCAGTATGTTCAAGTTGATTTTTAGTGGAACATACCTAAGCAGGAAATTACTATTACATTTTTTCCTTCTCCAAACCAAAATATTCTGATAAAAGATTGTTCACATTTGTAACATTTGCCTTGAGCTCTTTGGAGAAAAGACACTACATAAAATCTAAAGATAAGAAATGACCAAGATGCTTTAGAATAGAACATTTTAGTAATAACCAAAGATGTTAGTGTTGGTCCAAGAAATGCAGGGGGTAGTCATACTAGGATATTTATCTGGAATTCAGAAGCAAGTCACATATCAGAAAGTATTATAACCTATTAAAATCAGGTCACTATCTCTAATATAATAAATACACACAAACTACTAATGAGCATGAGCTAGTATTTTTATAACTCATGAAGAGATAGATGTGAGAGACTAACTTGGCTGAAGTCTTTGGAAAGACAACTGAATTTAACTCAGGGTTTCCAAGCAAGAAAAATTCAACAAGGGTCATATTTCACAACATTAAAAATGATATGAGACAAAATCTAAACCATCCATTTGTTCGCCTTTCAAGCTCCAATTAGAGGCTATTAATTTATGAAGGTGTTTGTTCACTTATCAGCCAACACAGCAGTATATTCTGAAACATATAATTCACTTCCAGTTCTCTCCTCTCCTCTGGATCTACTTTTTTGACCCATTCACAAAAGACATTTTTCTTTTTCCTATATGAAATCATTGATGTCTCCTCTCTGTTTTGATCATTGTATTCAGAATCAAAGAAAAATACATCCATATAAATTTGTTTCCTCAAAATGTGGAAACATGTGCCCTTTTAAATGTCAGCATAAAAATATAAATTATCAGCTAAACATCTTGGGAGCAAATCAGAAAATTAGGAAACGGGGTATTGCAGCCATGAAATTAAAAGACGCTTGCTTCTTGGAAGGAAAGTTATGACCAACCTTGATAGTATATTAAAAAGCAGAGACATTACTTTGCCAACCAAGGTCCGTCTAGTCAAGGCAATGGTTTTTCCCGTGGTCATGTATGGATGTGAGAGTTGGACTGTGAAGAAGGCTGACCGCCGAAGAATCGATGCTTTTGAACTGTGGTGTTGGAGAAGACTCTTGAGAGTCCCTTATACTGCAAGGAGATCCAACCAGTCCATTCTAGAGGAGATCAATCCTGGATGTTCATTGGAGGGACTGATGCTAAAGCTGAAACTCCAATACTTTGGCCACCTCATGCGACGAGTTGACTCACTGGAAAAGACTCTGATGCTGGGAAAGGTTGGGGGCGGGAGGAGAAGGGGACGACGGAGAATGAGATGGCTGGATGGCATCACCGATTCTGTGGACATGAGTTTGAGTGAACTCCGGGAGTTGGTGATGGACAGGGAGGCCTGGCGTGCTGTGATTCATGGGGTCGTGGAGAGTCGGCCACGACTGAGCGACTGAACTGAACTGAACTGAACTGAGAATACTTTCACTTTCTCCAAGAATGGCTAGGACTTCACTGCTATCCATTTAGATCTGCTTGCTGTAGTGTCCTTGTTATCAGCTTCAATAACTCCCTTCTCTGTTCCAACTAGCCAAACCCAATTCAGATTTCACAACTCTGCCTCAATGCCACCTTTCTCATTCATTGCAAATAACAGCTTTGAATTGTCTCCTTTATCTGAATCCTTTTTGCTGCTAGATTTTATAACGCCCCTCTTACCACTTGTGATTCTGTACTATGTATGGTAGCCTCGGCAATCATCCATTCATTCCGCCAGCGTTTACTGAGTGCCTCCTATGGGCCAGGTAGAGCTCTAGCCACAGGGAATACAGAAGTAAACTCAACAGACAGAAAGCCCTGCTCTAATTGGAGATAATGGTTTATTGGGATTTGCAGACAAAAAGACAGCATAAATAAGTTAAATATAAAGTATCTGGTAGTGACGGTGTTAAGAAGAAAAACTAAAACACAGAAAGGACATTAAAACTCTAATAATGATATGTTGGGGGAGGTAGTGTATATTTGTGAATAGAATTCTTGTTAATCTTGTTTTGATAAAAACAGTTAAAAACATCCTTACAAACAGGCAAAAGAAAAAGCTTCTGCAGATAACTTCTGTAGATCTCTTAACACAGTGATGGATATAATTCAAGTAACAATAAATAATTAATAATTAATTCTTTAAGATTTTTGCCATTGTTTGGCTGTATAATTATAAGTTATTTTTTCCCTCTAACTCTTATTTTCTGATGAGGAAGAAGCTGAAAGATCTTGACATCATGCTAAAACAAAACAAAACAGTGGTAGCATTTTGGAGTCTAAAGTCTTAAATTTTGAATTCACCTCTATTGCTCATTTACTGTGCAACTTTGGCCAAATTCACTTTTCTCAGTATTCCTTTAATCATTTGTAAAACAGTAATAAGTACACTTGTTTCGTTGAATAAGGAATAATGAGACCAGATATTTGACAATGTTGGTAAGCTCTTATACAGCTGGTGGTTATTACTATTATCCATGAGAAGTTTGAGGAAAAGACATTTTCACGGTGACCAGTGAGGAGGATGCATATAAAAGGAATTTTAGTCCACAAAGAGCACTAGAGTTTCAAGAACATGCTTATCATTTTCACAAGGCAATATGTTGAAACTTGCCTAAGGGCTTCCAACCAGTAAAAGCCAAAGTTGCCACTGGCTGAAGGAATAAATCTTCAGAAGCTATACAGTATCTGTTCCTTGTAGTTTATTCTTAAATGGAGAAAACCAGTCACACACACAGAGAATTACCGAGAAATACCAAGTCAACCAGCCCTGAAGTCATTACAGAACTTAAGGCAAGCCACATATTTTATTTCCATAACTAACTGAACATCTTTCATTCAGGTCTGCTCTGAAATATTTTTATGGCTTATAGTTAACTCTTCTGGGTAAAGGTCTTCCTACTTTCCTGATCACGGTCTCTGATGCCTGATAGTTCTACACACTTATTCTCATGTCTGCTATAACCACTCATGGCATTCTACTTCAGCATTTGAGAAATAGTGTGTCCCCAGGAGCTCTGCATAAATATCCAGGTGACTGTTGCCCTTGTGTGTGCTAAGTGTTTTCAATCCTGTCCAATTCTTTGTGAACCTACGGACTGTAGCCCACCAGGCTCTTTTGTTCATGAGATTCTCCAGGCAAGAATACTGAAGTGGGTTGCCATGTCCTCCTCCAGGGGATCTTCCCAACTCAGGGATTGAACCCACATCTCTTGTGTCTCCTACATTGGAGGCAGATTCAACCAGGGAAGCCCCCTGTTGCCCTTACTGATATGTCTATTCTAGTGGCTCTTTGTTTATGTCTAACTGAATCAAAAAAATGCAAAGATGGAGTATGGAACATCAAAAAAAAAAAGTATATTTGAGTTACTCAACCATTTCTGAAAAGAACCAAAATTGAATTATTTGGATTCCATTCAGAGACACGCAGAGAAAGAAAAATATGAAACTAAGCATTTGGATTAAAGACTCTTTAAAGGGAAGAAGAAAATTCTTGCATTTCCAGTGAGGTCCAAAGGCAGGCTCTCTCTGCATCTTTTCTCATGGCGTTAGGAAGGCAGTCTCTAACCAGAGCACCCTCTGTATAACCCAGCTGTTGAGTCAGTGGTGACACTGTGATCACAAATTCTTTTGGCATTCTCAGTGAAAACTACTTCAAATCGGATTTTTTTTTTCCAAGGCAATCTCGTCTCAAGCCAAAATTGTGCTTCTGTGAACCATTGGAATAGTGAGTGTTCAGTGAACCACACAGCTGCCACAGGGATAAGTATTCCAGATGTTGGAAATCAGAGGTTAAACTAGGTTTTGTTTGCATTGCTAACAGACACCTTGCTATTTAAATCGGAGAGACTCCTGGGCCAGTGGGCAGTGACACATAACCTCGGAGGTGTTTACTGTCCACAGTCTGTAATAGCATCTCACTCCCTGAGCATTTGTAACTGCAGAGATGTTCTTGAACATGTGTTCCCAGCCCTAAATAATCTCCATAAACTTAGCCATAAATCTAGCTACAGCTAAACGTGAGAGTTTCTGTTTTGTTATTAGATATCTTAATCCTCCATGTGGAACATCACTCATTCCACAAGAAAAAGGAGAAGAAAGACGGTGAACAATAAAATCAGCAATGCATCTCTTCAAATCATGAAACAGTCAAGAATGAGCTCCACTGAAAGTAAGTACAAACAGAATGTGGAACAAAGTCACAAGCCGATCATAAAACTGTGGTCTAGCCAGGCTGCCTCTGTTTAGCAGTAAGGTCTTTGTTGGTGGAAAGGTCGTAAACATGGAAAAATGTGTGCCTTTCCTTCCTGTGACGATGAGTAGCCTGCAGGCAAGTAAGGAGAGAGGATGATAAAAGTTCATATTCACTTTTTAATATCACTATCTAAAAAGTAACATTATTTTTTTCTTTATGATACTGTATAGTGGATGAGAGGCTTATAAGCACTTTTTCTACCCAGTGATAGGATACAGAAACCTTAAGAGCAATGGCAAATTATAATATTCAACCACCTTGACTTGTACAACAGGTGCTTAAGTAAGGAAATCATAGAAACAAAATTGTCGACCAAAGCTGAGAAATAATAGATTTTATCTTTAGGCTTAGCTTTTGTATATGTAGATATGAAAAGTGAAAGTCAAAGTCGCTCAGTCGTGTCTGACTCTTTGCAACCCCATAGACTATACAGTCCATGGAATTCTCCAGGCCAGAATACTGGAGGGGGTATCCTTTCCCTTCTCCACGGGATCTTCCCAACCCAGGAATTGAACAGGGTCTCCTGCATTGCAGGCGGGTTCTTTACCAACTGAGCTACTAGGGAAGCCTGAATCAAAATAAGCCTAAGTTCAGTTCAGTTCAGTCGCTCAGTTGTGTCGGACTCTGCTGCTGCTGCTAAGTCACTTCAGTCGTGTCCGACTCTGTGTGACCCCATAGACGGCAGCCCACCAGGCTTCCCCATCCCTGGGATTCTCCAGGCAAGAACACTGGAGTAGGTTGCCATTTCCTTCTCCAATGTGTGAAAGTGAAAAGTGAAAGTGAAGTCGCTCAGTCACATCTGACTTGTAGCGACCCCATGGACTGCAGCCTACCAGGCTCCTCTGTCCATGGGATTTTCTAGGCAAGAGTACTGGAGTAGCTTGCCATTGCCTTCTCCGGTGTCTGACTCTAGGTAACCCAACTGACAGCAGCACTCCAGGTTTCCCTGTCCATCACCAACTCCTGGAGCCTGCTTAAACTCATGTCCAAAAGTCGGTAATGCCATCCAATCATCTCATCCTCTGTCTTCCCCTTCTCCTTCCTCCTTCAATCGTTCCCAGCATCAGGGTCTTTTCCAATGAGTCAGTTCTTCACATCAGGTAGTCAAAGTATTGGAGTTTCAGCTTCAACATCAGTCCTTCCAATGAACACCAAGGACTGATCTCCTTTAGGATGGACTGGTTGGATCTCCTTGCAGTCCAAGGGATTCTCAAGAGTCTTCTCCAACACCACAGTTCAAAAACATCAATTCTTTGGCACTCAGCTTTCTTTGTAGTCCAATGCTCACATCCATACATGACTACTGGAAAATCCATAGCCTTGACTAGGCAGATCTTTGTTGGCAAAGTAATGTCTCTGCTTTATAATATATTGTCCAGGTTGGTCATAACTTCCCTGCCAAGGAGTAAGCATCTTTTAATTTCATGGCTATAATCACCATCTGCAGTGATTTTGGAGCCCAGAAAACTAAATTAGCCACTGTTTCCACTGTTTTCCCATCTATTTGCCATGAAGTGATGGGACTGGAGGCCATGATCTTAGATTTCTGAATGTTGAGCTTTAAGCCAACTTTTTCAATCTCCTCTTTCACTTTCATCAGAGGTTCTTTAGTTCTTCTTCATTTTCTGAACAAGGGTGGTGTCATCTGCATATCTGAGGTTATTAATATTTCTCCCAACATTCTTGATTCCAGCTTGTGCTTCCTCCAGCGAGCATTTCTCATGATGTACACTGCATGTAAGTTAAATAAGCCAGGTGACAGTATACAGACTTGACATACTCCTTTTCCTATTTAGAACCAGTCTGTTGTTTCATGTCCAGGTCTAACTGTTGCTTCTTGACCAGCACACAGATTTCTCAAGAGGCAGGTCAGGTGGTCTGGTATTCCCATCTCTTTCAGAATTTTCCACAGTTTATTGTGATCCACACAGTCAAAGGCTTTGGCATAGTCAATAAATAAGAAATAGATGTTTTTCTGGCACTCTCTTGCTTTTTCAATGATCCAGTGGATGTTGGCAATTTGATCTCTGGTTCCTCTGCCTTTTCTGAAACCAGCTTGAACATCTGGAATTTCACAATTTATGTATTGCTGAAGCTTGGCTTGGAGAATTTTAAGCATCACTTTACTAGCATGTGAGATGAGTGCAATTGTGTAGTATTTTGAGCATTCTTTGGAATTGGAATGAAAACTGAAGTTTTCCAGTCCTGTGGCCACTTGTGAGTTTTCCAAATTTGCTGGCATATTGAGTGCAGCACTTTCACAGCATCATCTTTTGGGATTTGAAATAGCTCAACTGGAATTCCATCACTTCCACTAGAGAACGCATTGGTCATAGCAAACACCCACTTCCAACAACACCAGAGAAGACTCTACACATGGACATCACCAGATGGTCAACACCAAAATCAGATTGGTTATATCCTTTACAGCTAAAGATGGAAAAGCTCTATACAGTCAGCAAAAACAAGACCAGGAGCTGACTGTGGCTCAGATCAGGAACTCTTTATTGCCAAATTCAGACTGAAATTGAAGAAAGTGGAGAAAAACACTAGACCATTCGGGTATGACAAAATCAAATCCCTTATGACTTTACAGGGGAAATGAGAAATAGATTTAAGGGACTAGATATGATAGACAGAGTGCCTAATGAACTATGGATGGAGGGTCGTGACATTGTACAGGAGACAGGAATCAAGACCATCCCCAAGAAAAAGAAATGCACAAAAGTAAATTGGCTGTCTGGGGAGGCCTTACAAATAGCTGTGAAAAAAGTGAAAAGCAAAGGAGAAAAGGAAAGATAAACCCATTTGAATGCAGAGTTCCAAAGAATAGCAAGGAGAGACAAGAAAGCCTTCCTCAGCGATCATTGCAAAGAAATAGAGGAAAACAATAGAATGTGAAAGACTAGAGATCTCTTCAAGAAAATTAGTAATACCAACGGAATATTTCATGCAAAGATGGGCTCAGTAAAGGACAGAAATGGTATGGACCTGACAGAAGCAGAAGATATTAAAAAGAAGTGGCAAGAATACACAGAAGAACTGTACAAAAAAAATCTTCATGACCCAGTTAACCATGATGGTGTGATCACTCACCTAGAGCATGATTTCCTGGAATGTGAAGTCAGGTGAGCATAACCTTACTAACATGTAAATGAGCACAGCTGTATGGTAGTTTGAACATTCTTTGGAATTGCCCTTCTTTGGGATCGGAATAAAACTGACCAGTCTTGTGACTACCACTGAGTTTTCCAAATTTGCTGGCATATGGAGTTGTAAATAGACATGCAGGACTGAACACATATTATTTTTTCTTTCAAAACTAGAATAAGATTTAAAAAGATTACCATTTACTCAAGAGGTAAATGAAAGAGGGAAAGGAGACAATATGAAATTTTAAAAAAAGAAGATGAAGGAAGGACACCAGAAAGGAAGGATAAGTAATTACTGACATAGCAGAAACCCTAGCCCAGTTGAAAGGAACACAAGAAGTGAAAGATCACCCTAAGACTATGAAGAGCCTTAGAATGTGGACATGTCGAGTACCTTGGAAAATATACTATACAATTAAAGTCTATCAGTTCAGTTCAGTTCAGTCGCTCAGTCGTGTCCGACTCTCCGCGACCCCATGAATCACAGCACGCCAGGCCTCCCTGTCCATCACCAACTCCCGGAGTACACTCAAACTCATGTCCACAGAGTCAGTGATGCCATCCAGCCATCTCATTCTCTGTCGTCCCCTTCTCCTCCCGCCCCCAACCTTTCCCAGCATCAGAGTCTTTTCCAGTGAGTCAACTCGTCGCATGAGGTGGCCAAAGTATTGGAGTTTCAGCTTTAGCATCAGTCCCTCCAATGAACATCCAGGATTGATCTCCTTTAGAATGGACTGGTTGGATCTCCTTGCAGTATAAGGGACTCTCAAGAGTCTTCTCCAACACCACAGTTCAAAAGCATCGATTCTTCGGCGATCAGCTTTCTTCACAGTCCAACTCTCACATCCATACATGACCACGGGAAAAACCATTGCCTTGACTAGACGGACCTTGGTTGGCAAAGTAATGTAAGAATTAGCTAAAAGTTTAAAATAAATAGAAACTTGTACCCACCTAGGAGAAGAGTACAAGTTTACTTTCTAGGGACACTGAAGAGCAGAAGCTCTAGATGCAAGAAAACCAGGCCCAGAGGGGGCTGGGATTCAAACTGTAAAGGAGGAAGAATAAGTGAAAGTCAATATTCTGAATACTACTCCAGGCTCTTCCTTTACAAAGTTCTAGAAAGAGCACTAGGGGTTAATACCTGCCATGCAAAAAATGTTAGAATTACTACAGGAAGAAAAGTCCTATAAAGGCCGCCATTTGGGGGCTGCCAATGAAGAATTTCAACCTTGTCACTCTACTGGAACCCTTAGCATTTAACAAGTTCCATCAATGAGTACAGAACTTCTATCAGTTTCTTAGGCTTCATTAGTAAATTGGAATATTCCACTAAATATTCGAAGGTAATTTGATGAAGAAAGACAAAAATAATTAAATAAACCTGGAAGATGCAAAGGCAAGGAAGAAAGAAATAAACCTATAAAACCTATCATCAGTATCTTTATGATAAGAAAACATTACATTAATGCAATAAGAAGATAATTCTTTAAAAAATCAGAACTAAAAGAGCTATTTAAAATAAAAATACCATAAAAGTAAGAAAAATTCAGTAAACACACTAGATGACAAATTTGAGGAAGTGCCATAAAGTAGAATAAGAAAAAGAAATTTGGAAAGAAAAAGGGAGGAAGGGAGGGAAGGAAAGAGAAAAATGGAGTCATGAACTTTTGGATCATCAGATATAATGAAAATTCAAAAATCTTTCATATTAAAAAAAATGTTTAATTTTAAACAAACAGCAAAAGCAAATTACAGGCACCAGACAATCAGAAAACAGAGTGCCACCAGTTTTCTCAAATATTCCATTGGAAAATCAAATGCCTTCAAAATTCTGAATGAAAATTGTTTCCAACCTAGAATCATATACCCAGGGACCATCAAGTAAGTCTGAGAGCAGAATAAAGATATTTTAAGACATGCAAATTCTAAAAAAAAAAAAAAAAGTAACTCTCTTTTTTTAATGACTTACTAGAAAAGATGCTCCAACAAAATATGTATGTGAGCCAAGATAAAGGAGCATTTGGTGTTCAGTAAACAGGGGACAATCTGAAAAAGAGATTAGGGATAGCTCCTTCGGAGAATGAGGGACCATCCCAAGACAACAGGGGAAATGTAGACCAGAAAAACTGGTTCATACTGAATAAGCAAGATGGAGGATCTCAGGATGTGTCCCTCCAAAAAAAAGTGATAATGACAATTAGGGTTTGCTTTGTTTTGTTTTTTTCACCACACTGAGTGGCATGAAGCATCTTGGTTCCCCAACCAGGGAAAAACCTGTTCCCTCTGCAGTGGAAGCATAGTGTCCCAACCACTGGCCCACAAGGCAATTCCCTTACCTGATAGATTTTAATGACACTTCCCTGGTGTCATTCCCAGAGCCACCAGGTTTTGGTGGGAGACCTGGGTTCGATCCCTGGGTTGGGAAGATCCCCTGGAGGAAGGCATGGCAACCTACTCCAGTATTCTTGCCTGCAGAATCCGCATGGACAGAGGAACCTGGCAGGCTACAGTCCTTGGGTGGCAAAGAGTCAGGTATGACTGAGCAACTGAGCTTCCAGCAAACAATTTTGGAAGAAATTAGTGGTAGGTACACTGAAATTTTCACTTAGTTTCTAGGTAAACAAAATGCTTGGGCTTCTGAAGTGGCGCTAGTGGTAAAGAATCTGCCTGCCAACGCAAGAGATATGAGAGACAGGGGTTCAATCCCAGGGTCAGAAAGATCCTCTGGAGAAGGAAATGGCATCCCACTCCAGTATTCTTGCCTATAAAAAATCTCATGGGCAGAGGAGCCTGGTGGGCTGTAGCCCATGGGGTTTCAAAGAGCCAGAAAGGACTGAGTGTCTGAGTACAAACAACATGCTTAAAGAAAAAGAAATATTTTTATACTGAATAGAATACTGCAAATCATAGTTAACATAGACATAACAATATAAAAACCAAATATTGGTTTAAACTAAATATTGATTTTATTGGGAGGATGGGGAGAACTTTAGAAGAAGAGTAGTATCAAGGGAAGGGAGTTGTAGGAGAAATACAGAAAAAGAAGCGAAGATCTAAAATTGAAAAATCAAGAAATAGTAGCATAAGCATATCCTATAGAAATACAGAGGTAATAATGAAATTACTACAAAACTTGAAAGTAGCAGCTTCTGAGAAGTAGGAACTGAAGGTAGGGAAGAATGAGGCAAGGACCTTGTTCTTTGTTTTTGTTTAGTCTTATAGGACCAGTTGACTTTGAAAATCTTTTACATGTGTCACTGATAAAAATAACTTTAAGTACTCATTGAAAAAAAAGAGCTAAGGAACTAAGTGCTATATTGCAATTTGGTATGTCCAGCTACTAACTGACATTTATACAGGAGCCTATAGTTAACTTGAATTTTTATGACGAAGTAGCTTACCAAGAAGAAATGCTTGAGATAGGCAGTCCCAGCAGAGGGTAGAGCATGTACAAAGATGTAGAGGCAGGAAGAGGCAGGTCATGTCCAGGAACATACAGGTGATGGGAAGTGCTCATAGCTCAGGGGCACCAATGGCACTGGCCCTAAATGAAGTAGGCGGGCTTATACAGAAATGAATGCTGGACTCTTGCAAGCCATTCTAAAGGATCTGAGCTTCTTTCTGTAGACAGTAGGGATCTGTCAATAGATTTAAGGTGGGAAATAACAGATTTCCACTTGGGAAAACAATCTCTGGCAGTTTTATGAAGAGTGCAACTTGAGATGGAGTGCAAGGAGACCACCTAGGGGCCATTATAAATGACCAAACATAAACTTGGTAATAATAGTGTGGATGTACACCCACGAGGACATTGGGCACTCCCGACTGGAAAGCTGGTACAAGAAAGAAGCAGAAATCTTCTCAGTTACCCTGTGACACACATACCATGATCCCACCTAAGAAGACGCCTGCCACTTGTCAAGGGACTCAGCAAGAGAACACAACTAGTAAAATCAGCTTTACACCTAAGGCTCTCTTAGGTTCTTTAAACTAGATCACGTTGGGACAAACCCTACTTCATGTGTAAAATGGGAATGATAACAGGACCTAACTCATGTGATTGTGGGGATGAGAAAATGAGAATGCGCATACATTTGTTTTTTAACCTAAAAGATACTCACATCATATTGGTAGGGAAAATAACTCTGGCTTCAGACCAGCCATTTCCCAACCTCTGTTCAGCACATCCACTTACTTCAGTGCTCTTGTATAAAGACTTGACAAATTTTATTTATTTATGTGTGTTTCACATAAGCTATAATTTTATGAAGTTATACATCTGTGATGTAAACCTGATCTCCCAAAAAATGGCCCATTTGTTCCAACCTAAGTTCCCTTGAAAACCAGGAGGGGCTTTTAGGCTTATCACATGGACTCTAACCATGGGCTCTATACTTTTTGACCTCAAATATATACTGACTCTTGGAAATTAAGGGTTTTCTGATCTCTGAATTATTATGCCAGGTGACGACACACCTTTCTTTCCCTGCCAACAGGAAGGATAGACTGAGACACAAAGAGAGTTTATTTTTTTCAGTAATCACAGGCACTCGTGGGTTGCGTTAATAATAGTCAAGCACATAAAATCTGTCGGAAACAAAAACACAGAAGTCTTATCTTTGATGTGCTCAGAGGTCTAGGCGTTTTTTATTATTTCTGTTTCGGTGTGACACACATTGTCTGGAGGGAGGAGCAGGAGGGGCTCGGCTGGCAGTTCCATTATCTGTGCCGCATTGTTTGCCTGGGGAAAAGATATCATTTACTCTGCCACCTCTGTAGCTTTTGGAGAATCAGATAACCTACTTATGCTTTCTAACCAGTTGAGCAATCTGGACCCTCTAAAAATGCTGTAACTTCTTGGCACTGATTTCTCAGGATAAAACTGTTCAGTCTGAGGCTGCATACTCACGACTTCACAAAATACTGAAGACAACAATGGCTTGGTGAAATAGCCTTGCAATCCTGTATGACGATTGCCATGCTGGTGTTTGTAGGACTTCAGTTCAGTTCAGTCACTCAGTCGTGCCCGACTCTTTGCGACCCCATGAATCACAGCACGCCAGGCCTCCCTGGTGGACTTAGCCACTATCTATTCAAGATCATCTACCTTCATTTTGCTCCATGATTGCACTAGATTGGCTACTTAAGTAAATTTCTATAAAGGAAGGTGAGTGGGAGATACCCAAATACCTAAGGGTTTGCCAGCCAACATGCAATCACCTGACAGCTTGGACCTTCTATCACAACAAGAACATTCCTGAGGATTTGATTGCATTGTTGGTGCTAATCCCAGGCTAGAAACATCAGAGGAGACTGCAAGTGAAGGTACATTTTATATAATTAGGAAGGAAAGGGGTGAAGAGAGAATTCTCAGGAAGTGGGAAGAGAGCAGAGTCACAGGTCTCTCTGATGCTTTCTTAGGGGAAATAAATGAAAAGCCACGCTGTGCTTACACCTCTGCCAGAAACAGTCAAAATGGGAGCACTTCATCCAGATGAATAATCCTATTATCACAGATAAAATTGCATTATTCACTGGCTTTTATTGTTATCATGACTGTACTATTATGCTTAATTATTCATTACTATTTTTCTCTATTTTGCTATTATTAATGATAATGTTTCCTTTTCTCTGTAATAAAACTGCTTTCCTTTATCAGTCATTGTTTATTTTCTGTACTTCTGTCTCCATGGTGCGAGGGACATAATTGTTTTTCATTTTTCAGCAGGGAGCAAGAGTGGAGAGAGAGGGAAGGTACTGCGAAAGGAAAACTCTCCCCAGCGCCTTGTACATCATATGTGACGAAGCTATTCTCACAGGCATTGCATTTGCACCTGACCTTCTCAGAATACTTAAGGTGTGGTGTGTGCTTCAGGAAAGAGGAACTTAACCTACAGGAGGAGTGAACCCAGCAGGACCATTAAGCTGTTACAAGTCATAAAATGCCGGTGCCCAAGAGTGAGCCATAAAAGCTAAAAGATACAGTTGTTAAGTACGTGGTATTGCCTCAGAAAAATGTCTCCCCTTCTATTTCTGTCCAAAATTAGATTGCTTTCACATGAAAAGTTTATCTTATAATAACTACCTCCGAAGTCTACTTAAAATCTAAAAAAATTAAAGCAATCATGTTCCAGATGGAAATAGTGAGGTTTCAAGACACTGAATAACCTACTCAAGGTCACACTGAAAGTCAGGGGCAGGCCCAGGAAGAGAAACCAAGGCTCTTGGATCCAAGTCAGGTTCTTTCTTTACCCTAAACCACAGCCCCTCTCAAAATCATTTTCCAAAAGTGACAGTGGTGAAAAATAGCTTAAAAAATGACATAAACTCTCCGTAAAGATTATGCTTGCCAATGACCAAGAAGAAAAAAAAAAAAATTGTACTTTAATTGGCATTTATCTCTCAAAACTCTGTTCACTAAATAGAATTTATGTACATTAGATCTTGCATTGTTATAATTTACCTTCAGAAATTACACTATTCCTCATATTAACTATGATAAATCAGTGGTTTATACTGTTGTATATTGAAAGTCAACTATGTGTGGAACCATCAGAATCTGTGGGAGAAAAAATAAACCTCCTCTTATAGCCCCTGGAGTAGGAAACAGCAACCTACTCCAGTATTCATGGGGTACCAAAAAGCTGGGGACTGAAGACACATATCCATACAGACACACATAGCTCCTAATCAGTGAAGTGAGATTCGAACTCCTCTAGACATCTCTTTAAAACTTCTGGGTAAACTCTACCTGCTTCTCAGGAAGCCCCACCCCTATCCACTGCAAGACTCTAACCCCCTTCCCTAATTTGTTTTTCTCCCCATCTGAATCTGTCATTCCATTTGAATCCCATCTCAGGTCTGCAGCAGGATAATGGATGTTGAGTGTCTGGGACCACACAATTACCTCTTCAAGATTTTGATCGGTTGAGTTGTATTTCCAGGAATGTATGCTGAAGGCATTAACTTGATCAAACTCCAGAAGATAGTAAAGAACAGGGAGGCCTGGCATGGGTCTCAAAGATTCGGACATGACTTAGCAACTGAACAACAGCAACAAATGCTGAAGACAAGCCTGTCTGTTTCTCATTTGTCATTCTCATTCATGATACATGAATGTCATCTCTGAAGGATAAACATGGAGAGAGAAGGGAGAAAATGGAACAGCACAATGACTTTCACGTTAAAGATGAAACACTAGGCTCAGTTGGCAGTGATTTCAGTATTTCATTACCAGGGAGTAGATGTGGTTGATTGGATTAGCAATTCACCTTCTTCACTTTTTCTGGTGTAGCCATGTAACTTTGCAGCTCCTCCCACAAAAGAGGAGCTTTGACTGTGGGTTCCTTTGACTGCGTGACTTGCTTTGGCAGGTAGGACATAGGCATAGCAGTAGTGAGCCAGTTTCAAGCTTCAGTTTGAAGATAAGAGACTTCATGTGCTTTGGCAGGCTCCCTGTACCAACATTAACGTGAAGGGGAGCTTTCCCTCAGTAGTTTGTGCCCACTCAGTCTGGGTCCCAGGAAAAAATTTGTGCAGTCAATCAGAGGCCTGCCCGCAGCAAGGAGCCAAGCCTAACTAGAAGCAGAGCCTGCTGGGCTCAGCCAACCCCCCTCTCAACCTACAGGTGCAGGAGAAAGAAAAGCTATTGTGATTATGCCACTGGGATTTGGTGGTTGGTTGTTAATGCAGCAACAGCTAAATGTTAGAGAAGAAGGATTTTGGCTTTTTTTTTTTTAATCTTTTTCTTGTTTGCTTCTTGGATCAAAGATCAAGGATGGAACTACTTTATCACTTAATTGATGTTTTCATATTGACATAAAAGTCTGTAAAATGTCCATTCTGGTAATAGCTCTTTGAAATTTTTCATCAAGAATTCATTTAAATCTTCATTTCAGAAGCTCTAGTCTCATAGGCTTTTCTGAGAACAAGTAGAACAATTTCTTTTCAAGGTAGTGTTCTTGGAAGAGGAAGAGATCAGTAGGAACTAAATTATACAGATTGTGTTAAGCGTGCAATTGAATCTGTTTTGTAAGACATTAGATCATTTACTCATTTCATGATTATGTAATAAAGGCACATTGGCAATGGATTAGCATGAGGAGAAGGGAGGAGACATATTTAACTGATTTTATTAGCCTGGATTACTGGGAGGATTCAGAAAATGATAACAGAAATATTAAAAGTGAAAAAAGTAGAACAAATTACCTGCATGAAGAACTTTAATGAGAAAATGAGAAGACCTAGGGGGAACCTTGAGGAAATATAATATTTAATAGTTAGACAAAGATAGAGGAGTCAGCAGGAGAAACAGATAGAAGAGCCAAAGAGATAGGATGAAAACAGGAGATGTGAAAGGCAAGGAGGAAGAATATTTCAAAAAGTGGGATGATGTCAACAGCATCCAGTGATGCTGAGAAATCCAGTAAGTGAGAAGTAGAGAAAGCAACACTGGGTTTATAGATATCAGTGTGTGTGAGGGGTAAGTAATTAATCAAATATTTAATCTTCAAGAGAGAAGCTAGTAAAAGTAGAAATGTATAGCAAACAAGAAAAAGTCTTAATGGAGTGGAGGGGAGTAAATCACTTATTCATTTTACAAAGAGTTGGTATGAGCAGGGTGATTTCTCTACTGCACAACCCTTATTGGAAACGTGGAAAATGAGGGTAAAAAGAAACTAAACAAAGAAAGACTAGAGTGGCCAACACTGTGTCACTCAGTCATGTGCTCTGAGTTGGGATATGGCAGTGCAACTTTTTTTTTTTTTTGGCCATACTGCGTAACTTGGGGGATCTTAGTTCAATCTTAGATTGAACCAGAGCCCTAATCACTGAACCACCAGGGAATTCTTGGTACAACATTTTAAATGGGACAAAAAATGAATCTGGAAAGTCCACATAGAGAATATCTGGCTTTCTCAGTTGTTTAGGGACTATCTGTCAAGGATTAGGTGAGTTTTGTGATCTTTTACACAAGCCTCATTTACTACTTACAATTATATCTAATATATATGACTATGCACTGGGCAGAGTCATATATATATATTCAGAAAACTAAGATCATGGCATCCGGTCCCATCACTTCATGGCAAATAGATGAGGAAACAATGGAAACAGTAACAGACTTTATTTTCTTAGGCTCCAAAATCACTGCAGATGGTGACTGCAGCCATGAAATTAAAAGACATTTGCTCTTTGGAAGAAAAGCTTTGACCTAGACATCATATTAAAAAGCAGAGACGTTACTTTGCCAACAAAGGTCCATCTAGTTAAAGCTATGGTTTTTTCCAGTAGTCATGTATGAACGTGAGAGTTGGACTATAAAGAAAGCTGAGTGTAGAAGAATTGATGGTTTTGAACTATGGTGTTGGAGAAGACTCTTGAGAGTCCCTTGGACTGCAAGGAGATCCAACCAGTCAATCCAAAAGGAAACCAGTCCTGAATATTCATTGGAAGGACTGATGCTGAAGCTGAAACTCCAATACTTTGGTCACCTGATGTGAAAAACTGACTCATTGGAAAAGACCCTGATGCTGGGAAAGATTGAAGGTGGCAGGCGAAAGGGATGACAGAGGATGAGATGATTGGATGGCATCACCGACTTATTGCACATGAGTTTGACTAAGCTCTGGGAGTTAGTGATGGACAGGGAAGCCTGGTGTGCTGCAGTCCATGGGGTCACAAAGAGTCAGACACAACTGAGCAACTGAACTGAACAGAACTGCCACACTGGGCATGTTTCTATTGGATTTATATGTCAATATGTTGATAAATTTCCTACTATGTAGGTAATATTGCTCCTTTTTAAAAATGAGAATAATGAAAGAGTTCAGTAGGGTTAATAATTAGCTGAGAATCACAAACTAATAAACAGAACATCTGGAATTCATCTCCCTAAGTCCAAAGTCAATGTTGTTTACTTGGCAGCTGTTCATACATTAGTTTACTTGGCTTAATGAGGAAGAGAAGCAAAATGGAACTAGGAAGTGAAATCAGAGATAACTGTCAAATGTTTAAATTTAATTAATGAATCAGTTACACTTTGGTTTTGATATGCATATACAGTGTCCTAAAAATAGCTTTGACTCAAATTGGCTAAATAGTAGTGGCCTTACTGAAGTCACTATTGCAAAAAAAAGGAGACTGGTTACAGCTCTAAACCATGATCTGGAGCAAGAAAACTTCCTCCTTCAATTTGTCTCCATAATGGGGAGTATTCAAAGCACTAGAATAGTGAATCTTATCTCTTTTTTCTCATTTCTTTTTCCCAGTTCATTGAAACATGTTTGTTTGGTTTTCATTATAATAAAGTGAAAGTCGCTCAGTCATGTCCAATTCTTTGCGATACCACCGACTATACAGTCCATGGAATTCTCCAGGCCAGAATACTGGAGTGTGTAGCTTTTCCCTTCTCCAAGGGATCTTCCCAACCCAGGAATCGAACCCAGATCTCCCACATTGCAGGCAGATTCTTTACCAGCTGAGCCAAAAGGGAAGCCCAGAAACCCTCACTGAATATGAACTTTTTATATAAGAAAGAACAATTCCATAGTCAAAAGATAAGGTCAGGGTCTACTTCCTACCAGATATATATAATTCTAATTCATTTAAATCTATATTTTATGATCTATAGATAATTTCCTCCATGGTTACTTCATAGATGAATGGTGACAATTTAATAAAACAATGCTTATATAAATACATTGTATACTACACAGTGACATACAAATAATATATATTATTATTCTCTTGAACATGTCAATTCCAAGAAACTGCCCCATATTCTTTGACTCTTTCCAACTTTCTTCTCAACTTCCTCACTTCACACTTGGCTCTCACTTTTTCTCAAAATGGACAAACCCTATATTCACCACAGTGATCATCACTGATTGCCAAAAGCTAATTGCAAAGCATTTTAGAAATATATTCTTAATGTTAAAACTCAAGGAAATCCCAAAGACCTAGTATTCTCAAAATTGGGCTAAGTAAGGGGACGACCGAGAGTGAGATGGCTGGATGGCATCACCGACTCTGTGGACATGAGTTTGAGTGAACTCCGGGATTTGGTGATGGACAGGGAGGCCTGGCGTGCTGTGATTCATGGGGTCGCGGAGAGTTGGACACGACTGAGCAACTGAACTGAACTGAACATCTCTGAAATCCAGATGCATATTATATTAATGAGATAAGAAATCATAACATCCTACAGACCAAACAACTAGTCTCCCACCTGCTTTTGTATGGCTCTAGTAATAAAATTTTTTTCAGTTTTAAATGGCTGAGAAAAATTCAACAGAGAAATATTTCATGGCATATGAAAGTTTTATGAAATTCAAATTTCAGTGTCTATATATAAAACTCTGTAGAAACACAGCTATGCCCATTTGTTCACATATTTTCTATGGCTACTTTCTTGCTACCTTGGCAGAATTCAGTTACTATAGAGCACATGTGTGTATTCAACAGTTTGTAGACAGACTCAAAGCTAGACTCATGGAGGGTGAAGGTAGGCAACAACTTGCCTTCCCTGACAGTTCTTTGAAATGCCTGCTTCTCTAGGGAGCTGGTTTAGTGGGTACAATCTCTGAAATAGTGGGTGGGGTTCAAACATACACAAAGCTCTCAGATTTTTCTAGCATCTGAATGGTAGTGGGGCCTCTGAGGAAAAAATATATATATATTTCTTATGAAAGAAATCTGGCATAAGAAACTCTTTTCTTCAATGGACCCAAGTTTGGAGAAGAGTGCAAATTATAAGTATAGGCCACATTCTGGACCAACCATCAAGTTAGAAGGTGAGGGTCTCAGACTGAGCTGGCCAAGGTCACATACTCTTGAACCAGTAAGTGTTGCTAGACAGGCAGGGTGATGAAACTCCCATCTGGATCTCGTGCATAGAAAATTGGGGAACAGCTGAGAAAGAAGGAACGCTGCATCTGACATAAAGGAAGGCCAATATCCATGTACACAGTGACAGGATATATTTGAAATTTATGATGGAAAAATCTTCACAGATGATATCATGGTGAATGTAAGCATAAAATATCTACTGTGAATAGGAGTCATCTATGCTTTGGCCACCTCATGAGACGAGTTGACTCACTGGAAAAGAGTCTGATGCTGGGAGGGATTGGGGGTGGGAGGAGACGGGGATGACAGAGAATGAGATGGATGGATCGCATCACCGACTCCATGGACATGAGTTTGAGTGAACTCTGGGAGTTGGTGATGGACAGGGAGGCCTGGCGTGCTGTAATTCACGGGGTTGCAAACAGTCAGACACGACTTAGCGACTGAACTGAACTGAGTGAACTGATGCTTCCTAATCTTGTTTGAGGTGGGAAAAAAACCTAATCAGATAACCATTAAAAACATATTTTTCAGTAAGATAAATATACAAATTATAGAAAGGAGATTTAATAGAAAAGCAATTTGTTGTTATGGTTTCTACTCATGATTCAGATGTCCTGCTGTTCATCAACAGATCCTCTTAACAGTCTTTGAGCTCTGCTCATGAGAATTAAGGAACCCTGTCTTAAATAAGGAGGAGACCACATTAATGGATAACAAAAGAATAAGATATCTCAGGATCGGGCAGAGAAAGAAGTGCTCATGCTCAGCTCTCTGTTGGTGTAAAGGACACTTCCTTTTATATCAGGCGCAGCTTACAAGAATCTCTGTGGGCTAGATCTCACAGCCAAGATGCAGCTCATCCCTTACACTGCCTTCTTCCCTCATCTCTTAACTCACAAAGGATGTTGTCCTTTTTGTCAGTATAAGAAAGACAAAATTTATGAAATCTTAGGACTCATTTTTTAACCACTCATAAACAATTTTTTTTTCTTCTTTGGTAGGACTCTTAATTTCTTCCTAACATGTTTTCCACTAATCATCTTATTTTTAGTCTCAATGGCTTAATTTTTTCCTACTTAGTGACTAATTCCTACTAATAGTACTACCTATTTTTATATTCAAACTTTTTATTTTACTGGACAACTATTTTACCTAGTTCTTTAATCATCTATAGCTTTATAATTTTAATGATTAACCCTTTTATCTTTATTTTAAATCTCATTTAACTTTTTTTAATGCAATATTTTATTCTACTGGAATTTTATTTCTCTTACACCAACTTCTACTTTTTCTCTTTTCTCTTATTCTCAATCTTTATGTTTAATTTTCTTCTGTAAACATCTATTACCTTAACTTTTTTTGAACTTTTTTTCTTCTGTCTTTTTTTGAACTTTTTTCTTCTGTCTTTTTTTGAACTTTTTTTCTTCTGTCTTCTTGGTTTCTATTTAAAGTTAAATTGTTATACTGGCTGACAACATAAGTGTCAAAGTGGCTGTAGTGATGATGAAAATGCAATTGATAATCACAAAGGAGAGAAACTGAAGCCCTGCTTTCTCTATATAACTCTTGGGCCTCAACCTCCTCTATCAAGTTAATCCTTAACTTCTTTTCAAGGTAATCTCTTCCCATTCCAAAACAATCATGTTTAGGAGGAAAAATCCTTAATCAATACCCCCAAGATTACTATTTTGTCTACATAGAAACAGCAACTCATTTGCTGGGATATTTTCTCTTCTTGAGAACTTGCACAGGGTTGGTTTTGGCAGTCTACAGGCAGCAGCGAGCAGGAGGGAATGGTTGATGAAGGATCTTGTATTTATGGATTATAAAGTCTAGGTGATCCTTTTCCACTTAGGAGAGTCATTTTAAATGGTGATAATTTACCTTGGAATATTGACAGTTTCACGTTTTAGATTTCGTAAATTTCCCTTGAATTTTTATCTCAAAAACAAAGTGATTTTTTTTTTTTTTTTTTCTGTTGGCTTTTTTCTCTTTGACTCTCTGTGTGTCTCTCTCAGTCTCTCTCTCATTCTCTCCTGGGACTCAAAGTCTGGGATCTTATACACTCCTGTATTGTGGTAAGACTATTTATTTGAAAGAGAACTGAATTTTAAAATTTCCATCAACCCATATCCCCAGTTTCTGGATCATTTATTTTTCTGGTAGATTTGTCTTAATGCTAATGTTTATTTTCATACACACATTCTCCAGCCAAGTCTCATTCTGTGTGCACATAGGGTTGGTGTTAAACATTCATTTATCCGACATATCTATGAACTCTGACTGGTGGCTCATATGGTGAACTACCAGGACCATTGGAAAGTAGATGGATTGCTTCTCCCTGGACCACCTGATTAAAGACCAATATATTTATGGAAATATTTTTTAAATCACTAAAATTATTTATGAACAGAATACTAGTAGTGCTGAGTGGTAACACATGGAATAAAACCAGCATGGTTTCCCACCCCCTCCCATATTTTAGCCCCTGGAGTGACTCTTATGCAATGTGTCTGTCATCCTGGTTGGACTAGGGGAAGTAGGGAGATTGAAAGTGAAAACTTTACAGATGAGCAGTTGCTCTCTAAGCAACATTTAAAACTATGTATTGGCATTATAAAGAAACTATTTATTCTATTAATGAATGTCTGATAATTTAAACTGTTTATATCCAAATAAGAGAGCTGAAAAAAATAATCTCTTTCTTCCTCTAGCAGAATTACTACTAAGGAAGTAACTACCTCTGATTAAGAAAATATTTTATTATATCATTTAAGCTATTACTTGGACTTCCCTGATAGCTCAGTTGGTAAAGAATCCGCCTGCAATGCAGGAGACCCCAGTTTGATTCCTGAGTCAGGAAGATCTGCTGGAGAAGGAATATGCTACCCACTCCAGTATTCTTGAGCTTCCCTTGTGGCTCAGCTGGTAAAGAATCTACCTGCAATGCGGGAGGATCTGGGTTTGATCCCTGGGTTGAGAAGATCCCCTGGAGAAGGGAACAACTACCCACTCCAGTATTCTGGCCTGGAGATTTCCATGAACTGCATAGTCCATGGGGTCACAGAGAGTCTGACACAACTGAGCCACTTTCACTTTCAAGCTATCACTTAGGAAACCTAAGAACCTGAATTCAAAGAATCAAGGCACCATATTAATAGTTAATGATCTGCATGAGAAGATTGAAGGACTTTATTTTGTTCTGGGAGGTATGGAAGAGAAGAGCCAGAAAAATTGTGAAAGATTTGGAGCCTGTCACACAGGCGCTAAGAAAAATCCTCTGGGAGTATACAGTGGTTGGGTTCAACTATCTGCTGTAATTCAGTCTCCATGAGGGCAGGGATCTTTGTCAGTTTCATTCACTGATAAACCCCCAAGCACCTTGAACTGTGTTTAGCACAGTGTAGTCACTTAATAAAAGCTTATTGCAGAAATGAATGAATGAGTGATTAGTATGATATTTCAGTGTTCAGCTTGAAAGAGTTTGCAACATTGGAATCAAGTCAATCCAAAAAGAAGAAGGAGAAGAAGAGGTCAAATTTACTATATTCTAAAGTTCTTTATGATTTAGGGAATTTTCTGTGGCTATTGAGGCTGAATTTCACATTGCGTGGAAATGGTACAGATCCCAGGGACGGGGGAGCCTGGTGGGCTTCCGTCTATGGGGTCACACAGAGTCGGACACGACTGAAGTGACTCAGCAGCAGCAGCAGAGACAGTATATGTGGGAGTATAGGATGATCTCTTAACCAAACTTGCTCAGTGTCTGTGAGAAATTAAACTCTAATGCCTGTACAAGAAAAGTGAGGGTCATTTTGGACTTCCATAGGGTGTAGAATGGGGCTTTAAAGTGATCTTCTCTAGAAACTAAGGCACATGAAGTGTCCACCTGATATCTAAGTTCCATCTGTGAATGTCCCACCACATGCAAAACTTTGCCTTCATGTACTGGATGAGGACTTCAAGAAACAACAACAGAAACACATATACACACATACAAACACACACATAAGCAAAAACTATGATACTGCTGTGACTAAAGGAAATATTTGTGTGTGTGTATTCAATTGCTCAGTCATGTCTGACTCTTTGCGACCGCATGGACTATAGCCCACCAGACTCCTCGGTCCATGGAATTTTCCAGGCAAGAATGCTGGAGTGGTTGCCATTTCCTTCTCCAGGGGATCTTCCCAAACAAGGGATCAAACCCACATCTCTTGAATCTCCTGCAGTGGCATGTGGATTCTGTACCACAGCATCACCTGGGAAATCTAAGGAAGGGTTTAAAAGTTGATTATCTGAAGCAATCATTACATTTAAGCCATGCTAATCTAATGAAAATATACTTTGCCTCTATAAAGTCTTAGGAAAAAAGTTTTCTTTCTAACTGGATGTCCCATTGCTTTCAGATAGCACAAGTCAATTCCATTGCTTCCGACAGAATAGCTCTGCTTCTCAAACACCAAGACCGCCATCGGTCCTTTCCTTTCCCCTGTCTCTGGGGTTCCCAAGGTGGAGCTGACACCTTCAGGGTAGGATTGATGGATGGGGTTGGCAGAGAGCCATTTCACCATGTTGACACTTTGCTCAATTGTGCCAATGCTGTCCACAGGTGGAGGTAGCACTGTGCTACAGACACCACATTTGCTGATGGCTGCTGTTCATGCTGTTGAGAGGATCTCTGTGTCTACAGACTCTGCCAAGACCATGAGTCACTGCCCTATCTGTGGAACCAGTTCAACCCCACCTTCCAACCTCTCTATGGGAACTAGAACATTAAGTCTCTGCTGCCACTACCCAAGGTTCCTCAGTTTATCTCACTGTCTCTGATGTTCATGTTTCCAGATACTGGGAAAATGTCATCCACTTCTTACATTTGCCCTTTAGAAAAGGTACCACTAGATTTGAGAGTCTACTGGTCCCTAGTGATACCATTCTGATTTCCACTCAGCATATAGCTTGAAGTTTAGTTTACACATCTTTAATGCTTTCTGTATACTTTTCTTTTCCAAGGCACAAAAAATTTCCTTTCCAAGGCACATAAACAGGGGAAACTGAGACTATGGTTTTCCATTTATTTGTAACAAAATCATGTGGCAAGCATTGTTCACATAAAATACAAACTGTACTTCATCCTAGCTTCATCTCATTTTCATATCCTTATTTTCCTTGGGTCTTTTTCTCTAAGCACTTATTTTCAAATTCTGTTATCTTGCTGTTTTAAGAAGGTGTTCTCCAGTTGCTTCTAGAACAAGATGGTATAAAATTAAATAAACATATCCATACAGGCATATGATCATGCCAAAAGGAGCCAGGCCTTTCATTGAAACCTTAGGAAGCAGGACACCAGCTTCACCCCAGGTTTACCAGAGCTTCATCATACAGTCATGACTAACCTGCTTCCCCGTCTTTGTTTTCGTTTACTTTGGCATAAAGAGGTATCATAGCAGTTAACCTATCTCTGGGGTGTGTTCAGGTTTAATGAATAAATGTGTATAATGCCCTCTGAGTGCCTCACTCGAGGCGTGCTGTTACTGCACATTATTAGAACTGCTATTACAGCACCACCTCGGGACCCTCAGCCTTTAAGCTGGCTCGAGACAGGAGGTCTCAGAAATAATAACAGCTCTTCTCCTGCATGCCTTTCTCCCTGAAACCTCAGAGAACGTAAAGGCATTACCTTATTTTTTAAGGTAAAACTCAGCACAAGATGGAAGGGAAGGACTATTGAGGATTTCCAGTTTCCAGGTGGGAGACATTAAAGCAAAACTTTCGCATGGACACACAGCTCACCTGTAATATAAGCACTTACCAACATTCTTCATGCCACAGAAGAAGCCCACTTCACTCTCTCTCCACCAAGGCATGGCACTGGGTAATGCTGCTGGGAAGAGTGGGTTCGAGGTTGGTATTTTTTAAGTGTCTCAAGATAGAAACAAGAGAGTTATATGTTAAGAAGCATGAAAGTGATTTAATATTTTTATTGAGTTATGGGTTGGTTAGCTAAAGAAAGCATCCAATTTCTTTTTATTCCTATGGTAATCTCAACTGAATATATTTGAAGCCTCTACTTGTCCATCCAGTGGTTATTGATGAATTTTAAATGGCTGACACATAGAAGCTTAGAGAACATACTATTCAGTAGTCAACATCTTCCAAATTACAAGAGACTTTTAATAGATAAGAAATCATTGGCTGTGAATCAGAGTGTAGTTGCTTATAACTTCATCACTTGAAGGATAAAGAAGCTGAGGCCTTGGGTTATAAGATGATAGTACGGGTCTGATTAAAAGTAATTCAACTG
The DNA here is from genome assembly GCF_049115385.1 of Moschus berezovskii. Lineage (NCBI taxonomy): Eukaryota > Metazoa > Chordata > Mammalia > Artiodactyla > Moschidae > Moschus > Moschus berezovskii. The sequence continues at coordinate 84,689,128 of NC_142469.1, read as the reverse complement.
CACTTTGTAAAACTATTCTACAAACCAGACAGCCCTTTCCTACAATTAGTCTAAAGTGGGAAGCAATAATGGTATGACATTCAGCCTCAGTATTGTGCTTTCTTTGATGGCCAGTATGATATACCCTGACAAGCTGAACTCCCTTATAATAATGCTCTTCAGACTCTTCAAAGTATTGTAGCTTCAGCTTCAGTTCTTCCAATGAATATTTAGAGTTTATTTCCTTTAGGATTGACTGGTTTGATCTCCTTGCAGCCCATGGGACTCTCAAGAGTCTTCTCCAGCACCACAATTTGAAAGCATCAGTTCTTCTGCCCTCAGCCTTCTTTATGGTCCAACTCTCACATCCATACATGATTACTGGAAACAATGAAGTCTCTTGGAAGTGGGCTCCAGATGGACCTGCTCAGACTGACGTCTTCAAGGGTACAACTATTATTCCTGTTATTTGTAGTGTTGAACCCTTTTACTCCTTTTATTAAATTTCCTCCAACATTTTTATAAGTGAATTTTAAAGTAAACTCCAAAATTCCACTGCAAAAAAGACCCTGGTATTACATATAGAAATGATGGGAATTTTACTGAGTTGTCTGCTCACACCAATATATACTGGACAAAGAAGGAGCTCCTTGGCTCTCTGTCACTTGGTTAAACCTCGGGCATTTAGCTGACATCATTCTTTGGCAATTGCCTTTCTCCTCTCACTCTTTTACCAAGGAGTAATGGAAATACAGTTGTCAGCATCAAATTAGATGTGGGGAAACCAACTCCTCATTACATTCTGCCTTTCCCATTCGAGCTCCACCCAGCCCCGTATAGCCCCAACATGTCTGTTCTTTAATAGTTAATGGGAAAAGAGTCCAGACAATCTCTATGTCAGACATTGAACTTAGTCTTAGGCCACTTGCAGTGACCAATTCCTCATGCTTCACGTAAAAGCAGAAATAGATGATAATTTGCCTGGGCTGGTTTATAATGATGTGTGTAATGGAAACATTCCTTCTAAACACCTGCAGCAACTAGCCTAGTCTTTGAAGCATGCGATTTGCTTTTCCCATTTTAGCATACAGGCTTACAAATACTATTATTGATCATAAAATTATCCAATCTTTTTTTAAAATACAGCTACAGGAGTTGATTAAAGTACTTTCTACAGCCATAAATTTCAGACAGTCGCCCCTAAGGTGCAGAATTTTCTTTCCACTTAGTTTTTTTTAAGTGCCTGCCATTAATTTCCTTGAGCAATTCTTTACTCCCATGTCAGTGGATGGTTTGAGCAGGAAGGATTGGCAGGTTTATTTTACTTTCAGCTTAGCAGGATACTAAATTGTCCCCTTTAGGAAAATACAGAGTTTTGCTGCTCTCTGACTTTCTGGAGAAAAGAGCATCATTCCTTCCACTAGATCAGGAGTCTGGAGTTAGAGAAAATCCTGTTGTGATTCAAACTTGGTCCCCTCACGCATTCCTGTGCTGCCATGACTCAGCTCTTTCTGGGCCCCTGCAAGTGGACTCTCTTCTCTCAGGTCAAAGAATTGGTTCACCTAACTGGGCCACCAATTGTCTGCTCGCAGCCAAAGGAAACCATCATTTGCTGGGAGCTAGTCCTAGTATTTGTGTTACAGATCAATTCAAGCCATGACTCACAGCTTGTTTTCATTTCAAAGAAAGATATTGAGGTCAGGGCATTGTCGAATGGATTTTGAATCTTGCCAGGTATTAAACCCCATTCATCACTAATCAAAACAGAACACTCAGGTATTTTTAAAATCAGTACTTTCACTGGAACAATTGAACAATTTCCTGGTAAACTGATTCAAAAGATATGATTTCTTCACGAATATTTTGAAATTAGTTTTTAGCCTCAATAATAATATACCCAGTTGGGATAAATTTGTAATTTTTTTTTTTTTTTTTTACTGTGCTATTTTAGATTCAGCCTTAGGAAATCTTTTGGAACATCACTCTCAAAGAAAAAAAAAAAAAATCCACTATGAACCAGCAATCAATCACAATTTCAGAGTGCTTGATTACCAAAAAGACCAAGAAAGAATAACCCATCATCACTCTTCATGTTAGCCTGTGTCACTGCTGACAGCAGTAGCTACCTATGTTATAGGAGTGATTGAAAAGATAGATTTGGTAACAACATTTTTTCCCATGTTTGGACATGGAAAAATGGCCTTTGATTTGTGGCTATAGACCTTATTTGATGGACCCTGTATTGCTTTCGATGAAAAAGGAGGAGTAGTTAGTGATAATCAATGTGATTTTAATCCCCAGTGTTTTTATTTATCCCAGAGATCAATATCTCTATAGGAGCACTCCCTTCAATCAAAAACACAATGGGGAAAGTCTGTTCATCATCTTAACCACATCCATTTCTCAGCCCCAATGATTAAATAACTTCAGCGTGTATGAATTTGTTTGGGGTGTCCTTAAAGTAGGCTAATTCTGTTCCAGTTGAATGTCCTTGATTATATGGTACTCAGACAGAAGGAGATTACAAAACACTAGAAACTATTCAAATGTCTTTGTGTTAATTAAATTGCCAGAAATTTTATCATGAGGCTGTAATGATTCCAAGGCCCTGGCAGGATATAGCTCCTTTAAAAGGAGCAACACTCTGGAAAGGCAGCTTCCCTTAGCTGACTTAGCAGGGCTGCAATCCACCTGCCTAGAGCCCCCTGGGAACTGGGCAGGGCAGTCCTGTGGTGCTAAGTGGAAGTATGAAGGTTTTGCAAGGAGATTTTTTTATTTTAATGTGTGCAGGAACTAACACAACATTGTAAATTAACTGTACTTCAATTAAATAAATAATGCATGCAGTATATCAGATCTTGAATCTACTCAAATCAGGGCAAGGTTTTCTACCATTTTTATTTCAAAATCCAGAACTACTGATACTATTATAATTTGGACATGTGACTTCCCTGTTCACCTTCATAGCCTATTATAATTCATTTCATTAACAATATTTTACAGATTTTCTCTTGATTCTTATACTTTCCTTTCCACTCTGGAACTTAGTAAAAAATATATATTCCATGCATTCTTCTCTCCAGTGAACTTCAAAAAGCCCTCTGGGAGAGTATTTTCTCCTTAGCTTGGCTTTGAATGAGGGAAACTTATAATATGATCTGATAATGAGCAATGTGAAATTGTTGCTGTCACGATAGCATCCAGGTCTATTGAAAATTCCTGCACGATCTGAACCATATTGGATAGGTTGCTATGAAATATGTCTCCCTGGAGATTTCTCAGTCAATTGTCCCTTGCAATCAGTTATCCAAAATAAGAAACTGAGATTTTTCTTGATACTGCAAGGAGCCTTCCTGATTGGACAACTGAAACTTTTAACACTAGAAATTTGAAGCCAGGTAAAACTTTCACATTTCTTTTGGAATCTGACACTGCCCAGTTTATGGAGAGATTTGCCAAGATTTGATGAACCTTTCTCTGAACCTCGGAAATTTCATGCTAAGGCTGAAACCGGAAAACAAAGCACATTTCACTAGGTGTCAGATTTCATTCTGACCAGCTTGCCAGCCTCTCCCCCCAGGTTGTATTAATTATTTCCTGCCTCAAGTGAGAAAGAAAGATTAACTGGCCTCATACTACCAAATAAAATATCTCCAAGGAAAAAGGAGTCCCAACAAATACCACCTTAAGAAGGTGACTTCACAATATCATGTCATTTTTCACCTGGACTCATTGTTTGACCGGTGGCTTTGTTCTAATAAAGATAGTTCTCTGTGAAAACGAAAACACAGATGAGGACTAAAATTAGGACTGTCTGATAATGGTAATAATAAGATGCACAATGAGAACTTCAGAGGGAAAGAAAGAAGAAGTAAAGAATTTGGTCAAATGTTCTTGGGTTAACAAAACTATCACTGTTCTCATTGACTCCACAAGTCCTTGACATAGAAGAGGGAACTCAAAGGCAAACATGCATTTATAAAGTTATAAAACTTTATAGATTTAGTACATCTAGGCACACAATTTTGTGTAATAATCTTTCCTTCTTTTCCAAATGAATGAAGTCTTTATGTATCTATATAAATGATCCGTTCCGTTCCGTTCAGTCGCTTAGTCGTGTCCGACTCTTTGCGACCCCGTGGACTGTAACCTACCAGGCTTCTCCGTCCATGGGATTCTCCAGGCAAGAATACTGGAGTGGGTTACATTTTCCTTCTCCAGGGGATCTTCCCGACCCAGGGATAAAACCCGGGTCTCCCTTATTGGAGGCAGACGCTTTAACCTCTGAGCCACCAGGGAAGCCCATACCTTTACCTTAAATGATTTTGTAAATCAGACTTTCTCAGCCTTAGCACTATGGATATTTGGGGGCTTTGTCCTGTGCAAATTTAGCCACACCTCTGCCCTCTACCCACTGGATACCAGAAGACCCTCCCCCTAGTCCTGAAAATAAAAACACATCTCCAAACATGGCTACATGTTCCCTGTAGAGCAAAATTGTCCCTGATTGAGGACATTTAGGTCTCATCTTCAAATGCCTCCAAATTCAACAATTTATATGTCAATCTGTTTCTTTCAGTGAGTTCAGAGTATTTAATGTATATCAAGATTGTAATAACTAAACCACTCCAAGGAACATCTAGAAACAATCACAGAATCTATGAGTTAGAAGGGTCTTTAGAAAAAAGAGAGGGTTATAACAGTAGTCACAGCAGCAAGCACAAAACACATTCTCAAGTGCAAACCTATTAATGAGGAAACAAAGAATGTTCTAAAGAAAATATACAGGTGGAATCCTCACAAAATTTTTGGAGATTGGTATGTGAAATGATTGCTGGTTTATCATAAAAAAAAGTTAGTGTTGTTCAGTGCAATAACCATTAGCCACATGTGATTATTTAAGTTTAAATTTAAGTAAAATTAAATAAATTTAAAATTCAGTTCCTCAAGTTGTAGCAGGTGAGAGGCCAAACGCTAACTTTCCAGCCTCCTGCCTTCAGTTGACCCCACAAATTCTTTTTGCTGTGTTAGTTTTCCCCCTCCTAAACCTTTTTTTAATTGGAATATAGTTGATTTACAATGTTGTGTTAGTTTCAGATGTATAACAAAGTTAATCAATTATAATCAGATATATGTATATATATCTGCTCTTTTTCTTAAAGATTTTTATTTTCTACATAAGCCATTACAGAGCATTGAGTGGGGTTCCCTGTGCTATATAGTAGCTGTACATGCATGCTCAGTCACTCAGTCGTGTCCGACTTTTTGCAACCCCATGGACTGTAGCCCACCAGGCTCCTCCATCCATGGGATTTTATAGTCAAGAGTACTGGAGTGGGTCACCATTTCCTTCTGCAGGAGATCTTCCTGACCCAGGGATTGAACCTGAGTCTCTTCCATTTGGTAGGTGGATTCCTTACCACTGAGCCACCTAGGAAGCCCATATATAATAGGTCTTTATTAGTTATCTATTTTATATATTGTACTATGTATATGTCAATCCCAATCTCCCAATATATCCCTCTTCCCACTTACTCCCTGGTAGCCATAGTTTATTTTATATAATACATCTGTAACTCTATTTTCTGTTTCAAAAGTAAAAAATTTTACTCATAAATACACACACACATACTCGTGTGCATACACACATACACGCATACAATATAACTGACAAATCCAATACACTGAATTTCAGAGTCGACTAGCACTTATTGAGAACACTGTCATTTTGTTTATAATCTTCATTTATTGTACTTCATACTATTGTAAGACAAAAAGAAGACACAGTCCTGGAAGCTTAATGGTCCAGATAGACTAAAGAGACACAAATGCAGTGAGAGAATGACTGTGGGTAACAGTAACCACAGGACAATTAGTGTTAACACAGCAACGAGATTGCGACGGCTAGAGCAGTCAACAAAGGCTTCAAGGAGGACACAGGAAGACTAAGATTTAAAAGCAAAGTGAGATCCTGAGGAAAGAAAACAAGAGATCTGCATATAGGAAAATGATGGTTGAATAATGAATGGAGCAGAATCCAACTCTGATGGCCTTAAATGCCAGGCAGAGAATATAGGCCTGATATGTTGGGAACCAGGAAGCCTTTACACACTTTGCATACTCAAGTGGTGCCATGAAATAGTGCCTTAGGGAAGATCACTGGACACAGAATGTAGACCAGGGAGACGAATTACTGTAGCAGCCTCGTCTGAAGGCTGTTACAGGGCTCAAGGCATGACATGAGAAGGGCCGACATACGGCTGTGGATGATGGCAAAGTCTGAGGAAGAACATTCTAGTAATGAAGAATGTTAAACACTGGTATGGATTATAGTCAGGAGCTTACCATCTCTACTGAATAAACTCATAGATCGTCTTCCCTACAAAGAGGAGAGTAGGCTGCTAGTTTCTCAGAGTTTCTGTCAGCTCTATGATGCTCTGATCCTCAGCAAAAGAGAATCACAGAGGAATTAGGTTATTTCTTTTCTTGATCTTTATTCTGCCATTCCTTGCTGAGCTGCTGGAGTGCTGGAACAGATCACATACTTTCTCTGTGCCTCAGTTTTAGTATCTATAAAATATAAATTGGTTTGTTACCCATCTCACAGCGATGCTGCAGGGCTTGTGAAATATTGGACCCTAGGAAATATTGGACACTTGAGGAGAAAAAAAAAAAGAAACTTGTGATAAATAGGAGACAGAAACCACCTAAAATTAGATAGAGACTTTTACCTTTGAGAGCTGCATATTTTTTACCCTGCAGGTACCTAGACTCCATCACAGACAAGTATATTCACAGACACACACTCTGAAGAGCACAGAATATTAAAGTCCACAAATCTTCTAAAGTTCCAGAATCTCAATGATGAGTTATGAATATGAAAGCTTAAAAAAATAATCTCTTCAAGTAAAGTGATTTTTCTATGCATTTAATACTCTAGAAAGAAATATTGTGAAATGAATGTAAAGACAAAATGAAGGATATTCATGAGCAGTTAATAGAAAGTTAAAAGAAGCAAATCATTCTCTTAAAAGCAACACCATTGACTATCAGTTACCATTTCCTGGTCATCAAACCCATCACTCCCAACCAGGGAGTGGACTATTGTGTGATACTCAAAACCATATATGAAATAACTTATTCATGGTCAGAATAAGTTACTATCAAAATAGGAAAAAAAAATATTGAGGAGCAGCTAGCTCAACCCCTTCACTTTAAACAGGTGAAGAATCTGATGCTCAGAATAATCAAGTGGCAAGCCCAGGGTCATGTGGTCAATTTGTAAGAGTTGGGATTTGGACTCTTGGTCCCAGGACATGCTGTTCAGTTTTTGCAGATTAAAATTGGTCTTGGTGCCATATAAAGAGTAGTCAGGATGTATTATGCTTTAGATACTATATTATTTCTCTTCCTGGGGGTTCCAATCTTGCCAGAAGACCAAAATTTAACAGCAGCAGCCAAGAAAGTCTGAGAAAGAAGAAGACTTGGAACATTCAGATTAAAGTTCTCCTTTGAGGGGGCCTGAGTTGTCTGCACTACTCATCCTCATTACAAACATCTAGTCTTAAAGGCCAGCAGGAAGGAAAGGGAGGAGTTACATTATAACTTGTACCACAGATAAAATATCTGCTAGCAAAGAGATTAAAAACGCACAAGGGCTAAGTTTCTATTTTTGATGTATCGGGAAATAGGAAGGGTTGCTACTGAGAAGACAGAAATAAAGATGAAAGAGTGAACTAAAGGGAGTGAACCTAATCTCAATACTTTGGAGAACAAAAAAATGTGACAAGGTGGAGGAGGAGAAAAGCTGCATCCTGGGATCTATAATTCAGACACGAGGATCTTTTCAAATAAGGTGAATTAGTATCTTCTCAAGACCTAAGTAGCTGGCTTTCCAAGTGCAGGATATCCTTGAAATGAGATGAGGTGTATCCACTGTCTGGCAGTGATTGGTAACTTAGAAAAGGAGTTTAAAGTTGTCCATGTGTCCATCTGATAGAACAATAACATAGAAGTACAACAATGTGTAGCATCTGTTGGAGAACTTGCCTATATCTCCAGAACCCATCAACTTTACCAACTTTGCTTATTCGCATGGGCCCAAACATAAGGCAAAATTACATGGGGAGAGACAGAATCTATATCTAGTGATTTTTATTCCATTAGGAGAAGGATAAAAACATAGGGATATGTACAATTTGCAAATTTTCTTCAAATTGAGTCTCATGGCTAAGGAAAACAAAGTGTTTAGATGCTGTTGAATAACTACTTGTTTTCTTAAAAATATATCATTCAGTGCATGAAAATAGGCAAAAGGGTGGAGGTATTTATTGAATGATAAGAAAGAAGAAAACCTTATGGCATAGTTGAAGGAACACTGGAATAGATATTAAAAATTTGAGTTTAAGCCATCCATTTCTCTATAAAGACAAGATAATTATACTTTTTCAGCCTTTCTCAAGAGTTGTTGGAACATTCAAATGTGAATATGAAAGCAGTTTTGCAATGTGCAAAGTATTAAATAAATGCAATTTGATATAATTATTTGTAGACTTGATGACGTGATCCAAAAAGTGTCAACCTGAAATTTCAGAAAGAGATAATTACTCAGATAAATTGATAAAGCTGGAAATACTCAAAAGCCACAGATATATAGGAGAAGCATTAATTCAATAGAAAAGTATAAACACCAGGGTAACTTTAACAGTCTCATGATGATAGCATTCTAATGTACAGAGCATGTACAGGAAAGAAAGCTTGAAATTTTTATAAAAGAGAGTACACAAACCTGGTATGTTAGTGAGATTTAAAATAAAGAAGTGAATGTTGTTGTTTACCAAACGTCTGTCTGTTAGAAGCAATTAGAGCATATATAGTACAAGACTTAAGCAGTTGAATTCCATAAACTTCCACGAACTACCAGAATAAACCAGAGAAGAGACCATTTACATGAGAACTGAGAGATAAAATACAATAGAATGGGAGCATGCTTTTGATGCAGGATGAGGACCTATGTTTGCCCATCTTAACAATTCCAGTTTACGTCTGTTTTCGAAGTGTAATTGCTAATAGTACGTCTTTCACTCTCAAGTGTCCTGGTTTGAATAAATGCATGTGTTGTTCCTAGTGTAAGGTAAATATAAACTGCAAACTCAGATTACATTTATAAATGCACAGCATACCAATTAATAAAGAGAGACTCATTGTATTTGGCCACACGCATAGCACTATGTTCAAACCTGGTTCCTATACATTAAAAACAAGACTATACTTTAAAAACTAGAGTAACCTAGGCCAGTAAAGGGCTGCCAACTATAAGAGAATAAATTTAAGAACTGAAACAAGAGAAGACTTAAGTCTGGCGTGATTTTGTCTTCATTCTTTCCATAGGTGTTTCATGAAACAATGATGATTCAGCTTCATCTTTAATACGGTAATAGGAAGATGTAGGATTAATGGGCCGAATTTATGAAAGGCTAAATTTCAAAGGATTTTAAGCAAGTTCTTTCTAATAGTTAGAACTGTTCTTAAAAGGAATGAATTCCTTTGTAGCTAAAGGACATCCTGTCCCTTGAGTTTAATGAAAGGCTGGATATTTGCCAGTCATAGATGATACATGGAAGGGAATCTTGTTTTTCTGGGGGTCTGGACTCTAATATTCTTAAGACTTTATGTATCCATAGCTTAAGTCTTCAGCAAATGCGTAGTGTGCCTCTTTGAGCTCTCTGTATCTCGATAAAGACATGTGGTCACTATCCGCTGAAAGCAATAGTATTTATTGTTTATAAATATATAAATACTACTTATGGTGCACCCACATTATGCCAGGACTTTTTGAATTTATTAGTTTTTTTAACTGAAGGATAACTGCTTTGCAGAATTTTGTTCTTTTATGTCAAACCTCAACATGAATCAGCCATAGGTACACATGTATCCCCACTCCCTTGAAACTCCTTCCCATCTCCCTTCTCATCCTACCCCTCTAGGTTGACACAGAGCCCCTGTTTGAGTTTCCTGAGACATACAGCAAATTCCCACTGCATGCCAGAACTTTTCACATGCATTGAATAGTACTAACAGTTGGTAATGGGCAGGGAGGCCTGGCGTGCTGTGATTCATGGGGTTGCAAAGAGTCGGACACGACTGAGCGACTGAACTGAACTGAACACTTAATAATAATTACACAAGAAAGTTACTGTTACTCCTTCCTAACAGAGAAAGAAAATGAGGTTCAGAAAGCTTTCAACCTCCCCAGAGCTAACCAGTTAAAAACTGGTGTAATAGAGATCCTAATAGATATCCTGTGAAACTAGTCAACCATAATCTACCCAAATTGATTTCTATTTTGTGTTCCTAATGCCCTGGCAGTGTACACTCCTGGAAGGAGTGCTGAAATGCTCCATTGTTTTACCTCTTTCTTTATTTTCCATGAAATCAGTACAGCATAGCTCTTTGCTGCAGAAAATTAAATACCAGATGATACCAAAGGAATGTGCCTTAGAGTGTCTTCCTCTCCTCCTCGGGGTAAGTGACATCTTTGGCAACACACCTCCCTTGTCTCTCTTACAGCTAAAATTAAACCAGTGGAAAATGTTTGCCTCAAAGTACATGCCCTCTTAATGAAACACAACTATGCTTAAAGGTCAATAGATTAACAAGGGAACACAGATAGTTAGTGTTCCTTATCTGGTAGGCAGAGAGATGGTGCCAGCACTGGCATTTGCAGAACAGGGAAGCAGCAGTTTGGAGGGATCAAATAGTTCAAGTAAGGGAAATGTCTGGAAATCATGTTCATACTAATAGCAATTCTGGGACAACTAACTATATGGTTAAGAAATCATTTGTTCTAGAATCCCTGCAAAAATAATAAATATCAAACTTCAAATGTGTGCAGCATGTAATGCTTTACAGGACATGTTCACTTGTGTTCCCTCACTGGATTGACATAATATTTGTGGAAAATGAGCAAAATTGTTCCCCATTTTACCAAACAGAGCTGGGCTCCAGAGGCACAAATGACTTACCAGCATTCATAAATTGGGAATAGTCTAGTGGTACAGGCTTTTTCCATGACATTCTTTTTATTTCACAAATATATTATTCGCTCCTTTGCAAATCATTTTGTCTACCTGATATAAAGTTGCATGTAAACATAGAGTATTGACTCTTTATAGAAATTGAGCCAAAAGATGTTCATCAAAGCACTTAGGTGCTTTCTCCATTTTTAATATTTAATACCATTTAATGCCACATACATTCGCTTTTAAATTGATGTTTCTTTTCTCTGTGCTTGATTATTCTGAATAAACACTTCCATTTGTGGTTCCAGATTAAAATCTTATGGACTCCATAATGAAAAAACAATTGAAAAGAGCTGGGGAATTACCTTCTATTCAGATTCATGACCCATTCATTCTAAGGTGAACTGTCTCTAGGCTGCCAAACCAGTCTTTACCGGTTTTGATTTTTGCCATTGGACTTGGTCATCTGAAGTATTTCACATTAATGATCAATGAATTCTTGTAAAGATCAGCTTTAGGGAGCAAAATGATAGCTAGACAATTTTTACTGCCAAGAAATAATTTGCCTGCTGGCAGTGTGATTCACTGAGTTGAACCACATGATTTCTAGCAATTTTGTTTCAAGATTTTCTTTTATCTCTAAAACATCTTTTAAATATCAACATTAAGTAACAATATGAGTAGGACAAAGTCAACAGTAATTTCTACCTCTTCCTTTGCAAAGGAAAAAAAGAGGAGTCATCGGCCTGCATATTGACTAAGAGGCAAGATATCAAGGACTTTGAGAGTTCAGTGTCTTTTCAAAAAGAGATGAAAGGAGTCAAATTAGCAGAGTTTGGGTGCATATTATGATTTTTCTGATTTTGTTGTGTCACGTGTAGCACATTCTTGTGATCCTCACACAGAGTCGTCTGAGAATCAGCAGCAGTTACCAAGCCAGCTTAGATCCTTAGTACTACAGCATTGGACATTTCCCATGGCACAGCAATAAAGAACCCTCTTGCAATGCAAGAGCCACAGGAAACGCTAGTTCAATCCCTGGGTTGAGAAGATCCCCTGGAGAAGAGCATGACAACCCACTGGTGGGTTGAGATATATTTCTCACTAATGCACTATTAGGGGAAATGAATTCTAAATGAATTTAATCTTCTAAGCTAGTATACACAGAGGCACCTTGATTTTTGGCAGAATTTGTGTTTCTTTCCTTTCTGTACACAAGAACTATGTCCATGTTGCAACACATACCTGAGAGTTTCTTACATCCTCCATTTCTGATTGTATAATGGCCAACTCTTCCTAGGCTATATGCTACATTTTGCCAGATGCTAGGAACAACACAGTGAACCAGTCTTCAATGGAGACATTAACTAAATTGAAGGTGATGGCATAGAACATTATTTCCTAATGAGATTTCCTTAAAAATTAGTGTGTGCCAGGTATTTTTTCGCAGAAGCCAAGGAATGTCCTTGAGTTAGAAAAGTGCTAAGGTAATGCTGCTTATGAATGAGACCTGACAAATCACTTTTTGTATGCTAAATCACATCAGAAAAATTAATTCAACAGTTGTCAGCCACCCAATATATGTTGGTTCCTGTATTAGGGATACATGGATTAAAAAAGAAAAAGACCATGAATTTTATATTAAAGAATGTATATAGTAATTTATCCAAAGCCCAGCTTCACATTAATCAGTTTCCCAATTCTGACAGCAACACCCGATCCCTGTCTACCCCATTCTACATTTGGTTTTCCGTAGTACTTCTACCTTTTAACATATTATGTAATTTACCTCTTGTATTTGTTTCATCTTCTTCCACCTTGATTATCACCACTAAAATATAAGCCCCAGAAAGACAGAGCTCTTTGTTTTGTTCACTGAGGTATCTCAAAAATTATAACAGTGCCTGGCACATGGTGGGCACTCAATAAATATTTGTGGAATGAATGCTGCCTAAAGGGATGACAGATACAAACCATTCCTGTCACATGGTGTAGATATAGGACTACTGGGATGGGGAGGACTTACAAGCCAAGAAGTAGTAAAGTACAAGCAATCATCTGAATTCTATGACCCTGCAGCTTAAAACAGTCATTTATTGTTGCTCTTCAGTTGCCAAGTCGTGTCTGACTCTGAGACCCCAGGGACTGAATCACACCAGGCTCCCCAGTCCTTCACTACTTCTCAGAATTTGCTCAAACTCTTGTCCCATTGAGTCAGAGATGCCATTCAACCATCTCATCCTCTGTAAGCCCCTTCCCCTTTTGCCTTCAATTGTCCCCAGCATCAGGATCTTTTCCAATGAGTTGGCTCTTTACATCAGGCTGCCAAAGTATTGGACCTTCAGCTTGAGCATCATTCTCTTCCAATGAATATTCAGAGATGATTTCCTTTATTATTGACGGGCTTGATCTCCTTGTAGCCCAAGGGACTCTCAAGAGTCTTTTCCAGCACCATATTCAAAAGCAATAATTCTTCTGTGCTCAGCCTTCTTTATGGTTCAACTCTCACATCTGTACATGACTACTAGAAAAACCACAGCTTTGAATATACGGACTTTTGTCGGCAAAGGGATGGTCTTTATCTCCATCCCATGGCTACCATTTTAGTAGAGAGGGTACCCTATCTCATAACACATTTACATAACAGTGACTGGAAAAGGAGCCACATTAGAAAGTGATGCCTTTTGAATCTGTGATTGGTATCCTATCTTTTGGCAAATCTAACTCAAACCTACAGAGCCAGTCCTCAAGCAAATGACTCAAAGTAGGGAGCAGATGAACCTCCAGAGCATCCCAATTTTCCTCTCACAAATGAATATTCAAATGAATAATAAAGAATGAATTCTGTCTCTTTAGTCTGCTGATACTTGAGCAATAATTGATACTGGTGTTCAAGTGAAACAAAGAAAGAATTAAGAAATATTATCCAACCAGTCCATTCTAAAGGAGATCAATCCTGGTGTTCATTGGAAGGACTGATGCTAAAGCTGAAACTCCAATACTTTGGCCACCTCATGCGACGAGTTGACTCACTGGAAAAGACTCTGATGCTGGGAGGGATTCGGGGTGGGAGGAGACGGGGACTACAGAGAATGAGATGGCTGGATGGCATCACCGACTCAATGGATATGAGTTTGAGTGAACTCCAGGAGTAGGTGATGGACAGGGAGGCCTGGCGTGCTGTGATTCATGGGGTCACAAATAGTCGGACACGACTGAGCGACTGAACTGAACTGAACTGAACTGAAAGAATGGGGAGTCCCAATTCACTGCCAATATATTGGGTGTCCCATATTTATTTCTTGTCTTAGAGAACTAGTGAAACATGAATTCTGACAGTGATAATTCTTTTTATTTCATTGTATAGATTTTGGTGATCTGCCAATATAACAAGACAAGTAACAAGGACTTTATTTAAAGATGTTATGATATCAGATGAAAGAAAAATGGTACCTATGGGCTTCTCTGGTGGCTCAGAGGTTAAAGCGTCTGCCTCCAATGCGGGAGACCCGGGTTCGATCCCTGGGCTGGGAAGATCCCCTGAAGAAGGAAATGGTAACCCACTCCAGTATTCTTGCCTGGAGAATCCTGTGGGTGGAGAAGCCTGGTAGGCTACAGCCCACGGGGTCGCATAGAGTCGGACACGACTGAGCGACAGAACGGAACGGAACGGATGTAAAATTAAGATCAGAAGGAATGAATTCACTTTTGATTTCCAGAATTCAAAGAATAAAATATACACTGAAGCTCATCAGTACAGGTCAAAAACTGGGTACAAGGTCAAAAATTGCTATTATTTTTATTAACGTCAAATTTTAATTGTATCTTTTCTACCTTTTACGAGTTTCCCATTTCAATCTCCACCACTAGTTTTTTTACTACTAGTTTAAGGGAGAGCAAAGTAGCTATAGTACAAAAGATTCTGCAGGTAGGCTTTTTACCTGCATAAATAGGAGCATGTAATTTGTATGAGGAAGAAAGATTTTTCTTTGAAAAATAATTCAATGAATCTAATTTGCTGTGAAATATAAACCCCTTCCCCAAGACAAGATCTGGAAGAAAACTATAAAACAAAAAGATAATCAAGTAAGAGAGTTCCTATCAGCAACACAGGCAAGAGAAGAAGGGGCACATGAACAGTAAGAGATCAGAAAGGGCTTCTGGAAAGAGATGAGCCCCAGCAGTGTGATGGAGGCAGCAGCAGATGGAGGGACAGGACTGATGAGAAAGTTCATAAGATGGGAGATGTGTAATGCTTTTCTACTACATCATGTTTGCCATCAAATAGGAAGTTCATATTGCTTTACTAATTAGACTCCCTGCATCACCGACTCGATGGACGTGAGTTTGAATGAACTCCAGGAGCTGGTGATGGACAGGGAGGCCTGGCATACTGTGATTCATGTCCGCAAAGAGTCGGACACGACTGAGTGACTGAACTGAACTGAACTGAACTAAACTGAACCACAAAATTTTGGTAAAAGGTATTCTCTACACTAATTGCCTTGTGTTAGTGGCAAAATTATTTCCTGCTCTGTGCTATATAGTTAACACTCCAATATCTTCAAACCTTCAGAAAAGTCTCTTCCATACCATACAAACTTGGGTTAGTGGTACATAAAAGTTATGCAAGTATGGGAGAGGTCAGTGAAGAAAGCACAGGCTGGGAGGTATTAGCAAAGTATGAAGCAGACTACAGAATGGTCTGCCCAGAAGCACAAGAGATAAGTGAAATTCACCAATGAAACACGATCCATCTTGTTGAATATTAAAATAAGGGGTAGCCCTTGAGGGTTAGAGGGCATATGGGTTTTCCCTTCATGTGGAATTGCCTTGAGCACCAGTGCATGGACCAAGCAATACTCAAGATCCAAGTCAGAAATGCATCCTTACCACAGTTACAGAACTGTAGCTGAACGGGTTATGGAACACTGTCACATTGTGACCTGGGGATGGCACCAGTATTGGCATATTGTTTTGGGACTTTTTTTCCTGAAGGCTTACCCCACATCTTATAACTCAAGTCTTTTCAATGATCCCAAAGCAACACTTCTTGTATAAGTAGGTAGAGTGGTTTCTGCTATTTCCAGTTAGGATCTTAACAAATAGAAGAATCTAACCTTGAACTTTTTTCCCCATTTTCTTTTATTATGGTAAGATATAGTCCGTGGGGTTGCAAAGAGTTGGACATGACAGAGCGACTGAACTGAACTGAAGATACAGATTACATAAATTTTTACCATCCTAAGCATTTTTAAGTGTACAGTCCAGTAATATTAAATACATTCATAGCATTGTGCAAGTATCACTAATATCCATCTCCATACTCTTTTATCTTATAAAACATAAACTCTATTCTATTCAGTAATAACTCCCCACCCCTTCCTTCAGTCCCTGGCCATCACCATTCTACTCTCTGTCTCTATGATATGGATTTATTGAAGTAACTTATACAGGTGAAATCATATAGTATGTTATCTTTTGTAACTGGCATGTTTCACTTGGCATAATGTCCTCAAGGTTCAACAATATTGCAGCATATATCAGAATTTCTTTCCTTTTTAAGGCTGAATAATGAACTGTGTTGTTGAAGACTCTTGAGAGTCCCTTATACTGCAAGGAGATCCAACCAGTCCATTCTAAAGGAGATCAATCCTGGATGTTCATTGGAGGGACTGATGCTAAAGCTGAAACTGCAATACTTTGGCCACCTCGTGCGACAAGTTGACTCACTGGAAAAGACTCTGATGCTGGGAAAGGTTGGGGGTGGGAGGAGAAGGGGACGACAGAGAATGAGATGGCTGGATGGCATCACCGACTCTGTGGACATGAGTTTGAGTGAACTCCGAGAGTTGGTGATGGACAGGGAGGCCTGGTGTGCTGTGATTCATGGGGTCGCGGAGAGTCGGACACGACTGAGCGACTGAACTGAACTGAATATTCCATCGTGTATACACAGCACATTTTCTTCATCCATTCATTCATCTATAGACACTTGAGTTGCTCCCACATTTTAGTTAGTGTGAATAATGTGTTATGAACATAAGGGATGAAAATATCTTATCGAGTCCCTTCTTTCAATTTTGTTTAGTATATATCCAGAAGTAAAATTGCTGGATCAAGTGGTAATTCTAACCCTGACCTTTATCCATGATAGAAATCTTTAGAGGGTGAGATCTGGTCATTAGACGTCTCATAGAGGCAGAAGCCCTGGCTATTTGGCTTTTATTATAAGCAGGTACTGTGGAAACTTAGAGATTCACACATAATATTTTTTTAATGATGTACCAAAGATAGGAAGCAGTCTTACCAATATGCTAATATGAGAACACAGCTAATATTAGAACAACCCCTGTCCCAGACTCATTTTCCTCCACCAAGGTCACCATATTTACATAGTCTACTCTTTAAAACATTATAAAGTATGACCTCCTCTAAGCCATGTTAAGTACATATGTTACTCCTACATTTTCTCATCCTTTGACTTGTATTAGTTACAACCTTTCTACAGTTTCAGGGTGTAAGATGTTCATATTCACTTTCTTAAGCTTATAGTTCCCACAGTTGTTAGCACTAGGAGGACATTTAAATGGATTCACTGTTCACCACGACTTCATTTACCTTTATTTCAAAATCCATAGTTTGGTTGGTTGAAGCCTGTCCTCTGGTAGTTTTTACAAGAATGTTCATGGAAACAATATTTCTTGATTTTTTTGTATATTTGAAAATATTTCCCCTTGGTTTTGATTATAGCACAGTGGCATAGTGGGACATAAAATATGATGATGTTCCTTTCCATTAAAACTTTGTAGACTTCACAGCACAGTTGTTAGCATTAGATGTGATTCTGGAGAAGTCTGAATACAGCTTTAACTGTTTTTCCTCCTTAAATATCAGACTCTCTTTTTTCTTCCTTTGCTGCAGGCTCACAGGAGTGTTCTGATCTGGTTACATTTGGTAACTTTTCTCAGGAAAGACTCCTGGTTGATCATCAGCATCAGTTTTTCCCTTAACATGCTCTGCTTTCAAATATTAGAATATCTCCCATCATTCCAGGAAAACTTTCTTTGAATATATTGGGAATTTTGTCTTTTTTACTGGATATTAGTTTTACACCTGCTGGCACTTCAGAGATTTTTCAGATTTTCCTGCTAATTCTTTAACACTTTTTATAAAATTAATTTTGCTCATTTTATTTAAATGTCTGCTATCCCTGATTATGTTTTTGGCCTGTGTCTGTGATTTTAACTACTTCCAAAATGTACTGTTTCTAAAGTGGCTTTATTTTTCTCTTCCATTCCTGTTTTGTTGGTAGCTGAATTGTTTATGATTTTTATATTTTGAATTGAATGCAGAAATTGTGTTCAAAATTTAAGCAGCATAATTTCTATACCCCAGTACCCCAGTTCCAGTCCTGTACTCCAGCAGACAGCAAATGCTCTTCTGTATCTTCCTAGATGTACAAGCAATAAAAATATTTATTATTTTCTGTTTTGGCACACTCTGTGAAGAAAGACTGATCGCCGAAGAATCGATGCTTTTGAACTGTGGTGTTGGAGAAGACTCTTGAGAGTCCCTTATACTGCAAGGAGATCCAACCAGTCCATTCTAAAGGAGATCAATCCTGGATGTTCATTGGAGGGACTGATACTAAAGCTGAAACTGCAATACTTTGGCCACCTCATGCAACGAGTTGACTCACTGGAAAAGACTCTGATGCTGGCAAAGGTTGGGGGCGGGAGGAGAAGGGGACGACGGAGAATGAGATGGCTGGATGGCATCACCGACTCTGTGGACATGAGTTTGAGTGTACTCCGGGAGTTGGTGATGGACAGGGAGGCCTGGCGTGCTGTGTTTCATGGGGTCACGGAGAGTCGGACACGACTGAGCGACTGAACTGAACTGAACTGATACATTCTATTGTATGGATATGAGAGTTGGACTGTGAAGAAAGCTGATCGCCGAAGAATTGATGCTTTTGAACTGTGGTGTTGGAGAAGACTCTTGAGAGTCCCTTGCACTGCAAGGAGATCCAACCAGTCCATTCTAAAGGAGATCAGTCCTGGGTGTTCATTGGAAGGACTGATGCTAAAGCTGAAACTCCAGTACTTTGGCCACCTCATGCGACGAGTTGACTCACTGGAAAAGACTCTGATGGTGGGAGGAATTGGGGGCAGGAGGAGAAGGGGACGACAGAGAATGAGATGGCTGGATGGCATCACCGACTCTGTGGACATGAGTTTGAGTGTACTCCGGGAGTTGGTGATGGACAGGGAGGCCTGGCGTGCTGTGATTCATGGGGTCACAGAGTCAGACACGACTAAGTGACTGAACTGAACTGATACATTCTATTCTGCATTTTATTTATATTTTAAATATGTCTTAGAGATATTTCCTATTAATATATAAGGAGCTTCTTTACCTTTCTTCCTTGTATAAGGAAGAAAGAATTTTCTCTTTTTCTTTCTATAATTTGTGTAACATTCTTTTGTATATATTTAATCCAGCTCTTATGGGAAAATATTTGTTTTTATTCTTTTGCTATTGTAAACAGTGCTATTCTTGGTAGGTATGCTGTTTCACACATGTGCATGTATATTTGTTGGCTACATTCTCAAAATTGTACTTGCTGAACTAAAAGGTGTTTGCTTTAGTAATTCATATAAATATTGCCAGGTTGTGATCAGTAAGAGCTGTCCTAATTCACACTCCCACCAGGAACATATCAGTTTTCTCACACCCATGCTAACACTGTGTGTTATGAAATGTTTGCTCTTTGCCAATCTGATAGGTAGAGATGGTATTTATTGTTTTGTTTATTTGCATTTATCTTATTGTGAATTGAGTAGTTACATGTTTAAGAGCCACTGTATTTCCTTTATCTTAAGCTCTTATGTAATAGCTAACCCAATTTTAGTGGGTTAATTGGCTCTAAATTTCTGTATATATTATAAAAATTATAAATAGCAAATAATTTTTACAAGTTTCTTTATCTTTTAATTTGATTAATGGTGATTTTTCCTAAGCATACTTCCAATTTTTATATGATTAATTAAATTTGTATTTTACTTAAAAGTTTTTGCCACTCCATTATGTAATGTATTTCTATTTGGCTCCCTTTTATCAAACAGATTTATCCAATAATAATAATTCAATAACTTATTTATTTTATGCATCTTTTCTCCACTGATTTGAAATGATGCCAGTGAGCACTGAATTATTTCTGGGCTTTCATTTCTGTTACATTGATCTATCCACATTTTTTTGGTCAATATTACACTGTTTTGATTTATCTAACTTTATAATATATTATTATTTTATTCAGAATTGTCTCTATTTATTTATTTTTCCCCATTTTAACTCAGTATTCTAGTTGTGTAAATTCCCTGAAATTATCTTGTCATTTTATTGCCATTGTGCGAATATATTTATTTAAGGAAAATTATTATTTATATTATATTGGCTCTTCTTATCCAAAAGTATTATGAGATTCTCTTTGTTTAAGTCTCTGAAGAGTGTGTTAAAGCTTTCTTCATAAAGACTGTTCACATTTCTTAAATTTATTCTTAGATATAGAAATTTCTGATCCTCTCTCTTCCACTTTTTGGAAGAACTTCTTTTGCAAGTGTAGAAAATTCATGTCAGTTCCTCCTTAAATATTTGGTAAATTCACCAGTGAAATCATCTGGTCCTAGGATTTTTTGTGTGTGTGAGATACTTTTGATTACCAAATCAATTCAGTCCCTTTACTTTGATATAGATCTGATAAATGAATAGTATCTAATAACATGAAGAATTCTTACAACTCACAATAAAAAGATGGATAACACCATTTTAAAAATGGGTATAAGATTTGAATAGATGTTTGTCGAAAGAAGATACATAAATGACCAATAAGCATGTGAAAAGAGGGAAACACAAATCAAAACCACAAGTTGTAGCTTACAACTACAAGGATGGCTATAATTAAAAATATGAATAATAACAAGTATTACTGAGGATACAAAGAAACTGGAACTTTCATTCACTGCTGGTGGGAAAGTTAAACAGCATAGCTGCTGCAGAAAAGTTTAGCATTTACTCAAAAAGTTAAACAGAGTTATCATAAGACTGAGAAAATTCACGCTTTGATATATTCACAAAAGAACTGAAAAATGTCCATGTAAAAACTTGTACTTAAATGCTCAGAGCATCATTATTCATAATAGCAAAATATTAGAAAGAAACAATGTTCATAGACTGATGAATGGGTAACAAAATGGAATATCATTTGGCCATATAAATGAATAAAGAATTGATACATGCCATGAACTCCCAGATTTTCAAGCAGGTTTTAGAAAAGGCAGAGGCACCAGAGATCAAATTGCCAACATCCGCTGGATCATGGAGAAAGCAAGAGAGTTCCAGAAAAACATCTATTTCTGCTTCATTGACTATGCCAAAGCCTTTGACTGTGTGGATCACAATAAACTGTGGAACATTCTGAAAGAGATGGGAATCCCAGACCACCTGACCTGCCTCTTGAGAAACCTGTATGCAGGTCAGGAAGCAACAGTTAGAACTGGACATGGAACAACAGACTGGTTCCAAATAGGAAAAGGTGTACGTCAAGGTTGTATATTGTCACCTTGCTTATTTAACTTATATGCAGAGTACATCATGAGGAACGCTGGGCTGGAAGAAGCACAAGCTGGAATCAAGATTGCTGGGAGAAATATCAATAACCTCAGATATGCAGATGACACTACCCTTATGGCAGAAAGTGAAGAGGAACTCAAAAGCCTCTTGATGAAAGTGAAAGAGGAGAGTGAAAAGGTTGGCTTGAAGCTCAACATTCAGAAAACAAAGATCATGGCATCTGGTCCCATCACTTCATGGGAAATAGATGGAAAAACAGTGGAAACAGTGTCAGACTTTATTTTTTTGGGCTCCAAAATCACTGCAGATGCTGATTGCAGCCATGAAATTAAAAGACGCTTGCTCCTTGGAAGGAAAGTTATGACCAACCTTGATAGTATATTAAAAAGCAGAGACATTACTTTGCCAACCAAGGTCCGTCTAGTCAAGGCTATGGTTTTTCCCGTGGTCATGTATGGATGTGAGAGTTGGATTGTGAAGAAAGCTGATCACCGAAGAATCGATGCTTTTGAACTGTGGTGTTGGAGAAGACTCTTGAGAGTCCCTTATACTGCAAGGAGATCCAACCAGTCCAATCTAAAGGAGATCAATCCTGGGTGTTCATTGGAGGGACTGATGCTAAAGCTGAAACTGCAATACTTTGGCCACCTCATGCGACGAGTTGACTCACTGGAAAAGACTCTGATGCTGGGAAAGGTTGGGGGCGGGAGGAGAAGGGGACGACGGAGAATGAGATGGCTGGATGGCATCACCGACTCTGTGGACATGAGTTTGAGTGTACTCCGGGAGTTGGTGATGGACAGGGAGGCCTGGTGTGCTGTAATTCATGGGGTCGCGGAGAGTCAGACACGACTGAGCAACTGAACTGAACTGAACTGAAAACGTACATGAATTTTGAAAACACTATGCTAAGGAAAATATTCCAGACACAAAGCCACACATTGTATGACTCATGTTATACAAAATGTCCAGACTAGACAAATCGATAGAGAAAGAAAGTAGATTGGGAAGAATGGGGAATAGTTTCTAACAGGTACAGGTTTCTTTTTGGCAACAAAAATATTTTGCAATTAGATAGTGGTGATGTGATGATAGCACAATTTTGTGAACATACTAGAAACCATTGAATTGAAACTTTAAAAGGATCATCTTACAGTATATGAATTAGACAGCAATAGGAAAAAAAGTAAGGGTGTGCTGCCTATTAGAACAATCATGTATTTTGTAATCTCTGCCCAAGGTATTCAGCAACAGCCAATCTATGATGTTATTTTCTCTTCTCTTACATTAGTCCACAACTTATTATTCTTAGCTATCCTTCTTTAAATGTTTTAGATCAGAATTTTAGGTATTCTTAATTTCATTGAATATACAGCTTCCATTTTTGCTTCTCACTCTTTTTTGTCATCTTTCAGTTGATTTTTAAGGAAAAATAGAAGATAATGTATGATTTTTTTTCTCTCACATTCTAACAAACGTCTGAAGTCTTTTTTCCCTAATATTCTAAGGTATCAGTTCTCAAATTTTTTGGTCTCGGGACTCTTTTCTGCTCTTGAAGTTTTTATGTTATATGGTACATATCCTATAGCAGAAATTTAAAAAGAAGTTTTAAAACTAGTTAATTTTTTAAATAACTCTAACACATTGCCTGCCAATATACATGTGTAAAAAACAACTGCATATATTTTTATTAAAAACAACTGTATTTTGAAAAACAAAAATAGTGAGAAAGTGGCATTGTTTTACATTTCTACAAATATCTCAAATGTCTTGCATATAGAAGACAACTAGATTCTCATATCTACTTTTTCATTGCATCTGTTGTAATATCAAATATCTCATCAAGCCACTGGAAAATTCCAATAATCATTTATGAGAGAATGAGTGAAACTACTAAATAATACCTTAGTGTTACTATGAAAATAGTTTTGACATCATGGACTCCCCAAATGGCCTTGAGAGTACCCAGGAGTTTCCAGACCTTGGGAACTGCCATTCTCAACTCTGTTTACTATACTACACTTCTTTCCGAGCCTATAACATTTCATTCTTAAAATTCAGTGACTTTATGTCCCCTGTCTTCTGACTCCCCAACTCCTGTTCTTCCTATCTTCTTGGATACATCACAAAAGCAGGAAAATTATCTCCCAAGAGTGAAATTCTCACTGTATAATCAATCCTGCTAGCAGAAGACATTTGTCACCCTCACAAAACCTATGTCGGAAGTAATCCTAGCACAACAGGAACCCGAGTTATCTTGCAGACTTTCCCAAGGGGAAGAGATATCCGTCCATATTACTCAGCTTGAGCCCTCATCGGCTGTGGTGGTGATATACCAGACTCTGATATGTCCTCAAACACACCCTCTGCTCTGCTGTTCTGAGTCAGCTTCACCACTATTTGTTGCTCCCTGTTCTGAAAGCCTTCACTCTCCCAGAAGATATGGAGAATAAGAAAAAGCAAAAGAGCTTCTTTCAAACATATTTCTTCTCTCCAGGCTCATTTTGCTCACTGCACCTCTTTCTCAATGACACAAGAGAAGACTCTACACATGGACATCACCAGATGGTCAACACTGAAATCAGATTGATTATATTCTTTGCAGCCAAAGATGGAGAAGCTCTATACAGTCAGCAAAAACAAGACTGGGAGCAGACGGTGGCTCAGATCATGAATGCTTTATTGCCAAATTCAGACTGAAATTGAAGAAAGTGGAGAAAAACACTAGACCATTCAGGTATGACCTAAATCAAATCCCTTACGACTATACAGTGGAAGTGAGAAATAGATTTAAGGCACTAGATCTGATAGAGTGCCTGGTGAATTATGGATGGAGGTCCGTAACATTGTACAGGAGACAGGAATCAAGACCATCCCCAAGAAAAAGAAATGCAAAAAAGCAAAATGGCTGTCTGAGGAGGCCTTACAAATAGCTGTGAAAAGAAGGGATGCAAAAAGCAAAGGAGAAAAGGAAAGATATACCCATTTGAATGCAGAGTTCCAAAGAATAGCAAGGAGAGATAAGAAAGGCTTCCTCAGCAATCAATGCAAAGAAATAGAGGAAAACAACAGAATGAGAAAGACTAGAGAGCTCTTCAGAAAATTAGAGATACCATGGTAACATTTCATGCAAAGATGGGCTCAATAAAGGACAGAAATGGTATGGACCTAACAGAAGCAGAAGATATTAAGAAGAGGTGGCAAGAATACACAGAAGAACTGTACAAAAAAGATCTTCACGACCAAGATAGTCACGATAACGTGATCACTCACCTAGAGCCAGACATCCTGGAATGTGAAGTCAAGTGGGCCTTAGGAAGCATCACTATGAACGAAGCTAGTGGAGGTGATGGAATTCCAGTTGAGCTATTTCAAATCCTGAAAGACGATGTTGTAAAAGTGGTGCACTCAATATACCAGCAAATCAGGAAAACTAGCAGTGGCCACAGGACTGGAGAATGTCAGTTTTCATTCCTATCCCAAAGAAAGACAATGCCAAAGAATACTCAAACTACCGCACAATTGCACTCATCTCACACGCTAGTAAAGTAATGCTTAAAATTCTACAAGCCAGGCTTTAGCAATACATGAACCGTTAACTTCCAGATGTTCAAGCTGGTTTCAGAAAAGGCAGAGGAACCGGAGATCAAATTGCCAACATCCACTGGATCATCAAAAGAGCAAGAGAGTTCCAGAAAAACATCAATTTATGCCTTATTGACTACGCCAAAACCTTTGACTGTATGGATCACAATACACTGTAGAAAATCCTGAAAGAGATGGAAATACTAGACCACTTGACCTGTCTCTTAAGAAACCTTCATGCACATCAGTAAGCAACAGTAAGAGCTGGACATGAAACAACAGACTGGTTCCAAATAGGGAAAGAAATATGTCAAGGCTGTATATTGTCACCCTGCTTATTTAACTTATATGCAGAATACATCATGAGAAACACTGGGCTGGAAGAAGCACAAGCTGGAATCAAGATTGCCAGGAGAAATATCAATAACCTCAGATATGCAGATGACACCACCCTTATGGAAGAAAGTGAAGAGGAACTCAAAATCCTATTGATGAAAGTGAAAGAGGAGAGTGAAAAAGTTGGCTTAAAGCTCAACATTCAGAAAACTAAGATCACGGCATCCAGTCCCATCACTTCATGGCAAATAGATGGAGAAACAGTGGAAACAGTGTCTGACTTTATTTTTCTGGGCTCCAAAATCACCGTAGATGATGATTGCAGCCATGAAATTAAAAGACGCTTACTCCTTGGAAGGAAAGCTATGACCAACCTAGACAGCATTTTAAAAAGTAGAAACATTACTTTGCCAACAAAGGTTCATCTAGTCAAGACTATGGTTTTTCTCGTGGTCATGTATGGATATGAGAGTTGTACTATAAAGAAAGCTGATCGCCGAAGAATTGATGCTTTTGAACTGTGGTGTTGGAGAAGACTCTTGAGAGTCTCTTGGACTGCAAGGAGATCCAACCAGTCTATCCTACAGGAGATCAGTCCTGGGTGTTCATTGGAAGGACTGATGTTGAAGCTGAAACTCCAATACTTTGGCCACTTTGATGTGAAGAGCTGACTCACTGGAAAAGACCCTGATGCTGGGAAGGATTGAGGGCAGGAGTAGAAGGGGACGACAGAGGATGAGATGGTTGAATGGCGTCACCGACTCGATGGAGATGGGTTTGGGTGGACTCCGGGAGTTGGTGATGGACGGGGAAGCCTGCCATGCTGCGGTTCCTGGGGTCACTTAGAGTCAGACACGACTGAGCGACTGAACTGAACTGAACTGGGTAAAATACATTTGATCTAAAAAACTTTGAGGTTTGCGTGTCTTAATGATATTTTTTTTGAGAAAGCTACAATGGAGAGTGGAAAAGAAACCAGTATGTGCTACTACTCGGCAATTTTCATTAGGTTATGAGAATACAGGGGCTTCCCTGATAACTCAGTGGTAAAGAATCTACCTGCAATGAGGGGTAAAGACTCTACCTACAAAAGATTTGGGTTTGATCCCTGGGTCAGGAAGATCCTTTGGAGGAGGAAGTGGCATCCCAGTCCAGAATTCTTGACTGAAAAACCTCATGGACAGAGGAACCTGGTGTGCTACAGTCCAAAGGGTCACAAAGAGTTGGACATGACTGAGGACTGAGTACACACATGAGAAGACAAGCTCAGAGGCGGTCGTACAGTGTCTTAGCACCTGGAATGGCATCCTGCATATGGCTGGGTTAGATGTTTGTTGAATGACTAAGTGAATAAATGCAGGTCTCTCAGCATCAAAACCAGGCCTGTCTTTCCAATCAAAAGGCCTCGCTTTCTGGCCTTTCTCTCTCTTTCCCCATATTAGTCACCTGTGCTGTTAGTCCCTCTTGCGAGCTGTTACTGAAAACAATTTGATAATGACTAATATGGAATATAAATTTCTGTATTGGAAAGAGGGTACTTTTATGAGGTTTCCTAGAGTTTATACTTTCACTCCATGAAAATAAAACCTAATAATGAGGATAGCAGTCACTGCAAATGGCAAAGATCATTTGAACAGGAAAGTTATTTTTTGCACATCATAAATCATGATAAAGAAAAAATATCTTGTCCACCTCTGTATAAAACTCTCACAGCTAATTCCCATGTCTGAGAAATCTGATCAAGTTTCCGTTTCAGTTTCATTTCCCTCCTAACTCTTTCGTAGAATCTATGTCAAGGTTTCTGCAGTGACACTTTTCTTTAAATAATATCTCTCTCCATTTAAATTTTCCTATGAGGACATCCTTGCCTGACCAAGAGCCAAGGGCTAATCTTCTCTGTGCCAGGCCTGTTGTAAATAAATTAGTTTTTAATAATTCAGAGATTTTTTATCTTGTCGTAGAATATTTTAAGTGCCATGTAGCCCAAAGTCTGCCAGGATTATCTTCTGGTGGCTCAGTGGTAAAGAATCTGCCTGCAATGCAGGAGATCGGGTTTAATTCGTGGATGGGGAAGATCCCCTGGAGAAAGAAATGGCAACCCACTCCCCTGTTTCTGCCTGGAGAATTCCATGGACAGAGGACCCTGGCAGGTTACAGTCCATGAAGTCGCAACGAGTTGGACATGACTTGGCGACTAACACTTTCACTTTCACTGCCAGGATGATCTTTTGGTTTATTTATTTACAAAAGAGAAGTAAACAATGACAACTTAAATTTATAGTTAGCACACATGGGCACATACATGCTTGATTTTGATAACTGAATGTTTACATTTGAAAGCATTGAAATGTAGTGGAAATAGTAAAAGGATCTTGAATCAGAGGCCTGAGTTTCACTTTGGGTTTAAGTCTTACCAGCTTTTCAAACATAAGTCAAACCCAATTCACAAACATGTCACCCCCAATTCAGCACCCCCAGTTCTCAATTTCCTCTTTTTTAAAGTGTATATAGTAAAAATAATAATACTGTCTCACAATAATATTGAGAAGTCTGAAGGAAATGAACAGTGTGAACATGCCATGTAAACTGTAAAGCATCTCATGGATATGCAGTGGTATCAGCCATTGTTGGATTTATTTCTGCTGTGCCATTGGCAACAGATGGTGTTCACATAGACAGGCGCACCCAGGTTCAGGCTTCAGTATGAGGCAGAAACTCATTAGAATCCTTGCTCTGCCCTTTATTTAGTTTCTCTTTTTATTTCTTATCTAAAGAAATAATAATACTAAATTTGTAAGTTTTGTAAGAAATAAATGTAATAATGCATATAAAGCATGGGGATTAGCACAAAATAATAACCAATAGATGTCTTATTACTACCTTAATTCTAAGCACACTGCTTAGAATTTCACCTATCCTGTCTTACTCACACATACACAAAAAAGAACCACAATAAAAGTAGGATTTTTATCAATTTTTTGATATGCCATTGAGTCTACTCTGATTTACTCCTCATTGGATCAGTCCCAAAGTTGGCACTTCATTCTTTAAAATAGTACTTCCAATGCATCTCTTGATCAATCTTTATACATTAATTTTATATACTGTGAGCCATCAGTGGTTCCTGTGTTATATACCCCTGACTAATGAAAGAGCTTTGAAATTATGGAAATGTACCTTAAGTTTTATTTGTAGACTAAATAAATTAAAATAAAACTATCGTTAAATGGGAGTTCAACACTATTGTAACTCTTAATGTGGTTCAACATTAAAATACAAAAAGGCTTAGAAGCAACACCTTTCATAAAATTTCCAAATGACTGGAACCATAACCAATTAATTCAAGTTATCAAAATCCTAACACAGCCGTAGGCAAGAGGAAAACTTAGTTGGTACTGCTTGATGATAGTTTCAAAGGACAATGTGAGATGAGAACAAAATTAAGAATTTGAAAATCAAATGATGGATTCTGACCTAGATAGCTTTTCTGCTAAGCTTTGTGCTGCTCTAAAATTTTGAATTCTTGATTGAAACAGCCTCCATCTAAACTCCTCCCATTTAGAATCATGATTATATTGTCTAGATGCTGCTAATGGATCAGTAGTCAGATGCTTATTGAATATTCATTTAGATGATAGGAAATAATGATACATATGAGATAGGCAGAAGCCAGTTGTAAGATGCCATAGGTGATTGCAGAGTCAACTATGTATTATTATATCGGCACAAACCTGTTCGCTTGAATGTGCTTAAAAGCAAAAAGAGAAGAATCAAGAACAGATTACAGGGGAATTTTGCTACATGCCTGAATGACTAGTTTGATTAAACTTTTTTCAAATCAGCTGTCTGTATTTCATTGAATGAGATTCAAAACAATCTCTTTCTCTTTCCTCCCATATATATCTGAAATTCTATATAAATCTGAAATTCTGAGATTTGTGGGACTGGACAAGTGATAAGATCAGTCCAAGAGAAGCTGGAGGAGAATATATGAGAAAGAAAAAGAATAGATGGACAAAGATGAGTCAAACACTTGACTAATTATATAAACTAGCTTTATTTACAGTGAATTTCTGATGCCTTATCCAAATGTTGTTTTCAAAAGTCAAAAACTTTCGAATGGTGGCCAGAATTAGATCTCATTCCAAACCAAAATAACCAAATTCTAACAGTATCAATAATTTTTTTAAATTTTTTC
This sequence comes from Moschus berezovskii, assembly GCF_049115385.1. Classification (NCBI taxonomy): domain Eukaryota; kingdom Metazoa; phylum Chordata; class Mammalia; order Artiodactyla; family Moschidae; genus Moschus; species Moschus berezovskii. Next base: position 84,659,371 of record NC_142469.1, on the reverse strand, counting down.
AAATAACAATGGATTGAAAATGTCAGCAAAACATAACTTTCCTCCCATCAGCCTACTTGTCACAGAGATGAGCTCATTTAAACTTCACCACAATTTTGTGAAGTAGGGATTAATATCAACCCTGTCTTACACATGAAGAAGTCAAAAAACAGGGAACAAAGTGCCTACAGCTATACATCTCATAAGCCACAGGGAAGAGATTTGAGCCTAAAGAAGTTCCTGGGCACACTTGCATTCATAGTTACTATATCGACACTTCTTCCAAAGAGAAAGTGCTCAACAACAGGCTTCTTGGTAGATGTATACATCTTGGTAGATGCAATTGCCTAAGAAAGGTCTGGGACTCTGGAATTATATGCTCAGTGCTTTACCAGATGTGTCTATCATCTATCTATGAAACCGTCTCACTATTTTCTTGCTGCAAATAAGTGAAATTTCTCTTTCTCTTTTTCTCTGCTTCTTTCTTCCCTTTCTCAATTTGGCACTTCACTCCTTAACAAATAGTCTGATGAAAAAATGTAGGAGGAGTCAGAGGATAAGCAGGGGAGGGATAAATTGGGAGATTGGGACTGACAGATACACACTACTATATATAAAATAGATAACTAATAGGGACCTGCTCTATAAACAGGAAACTCTACTCAATACTCTGTAATGGCCTAGGTGGGAAAAGATTCTAAAAAAGAGTAGATATATATACACATATCTGATTATACATGATTCATTTTGCTGTACACCTGAAACTAACACAACATTGTAAATCAACTATATTCCAATTAAAAAAAAAACAAATGTAGGAGAGGGAAAGGTAACACAGCATAAAATAGTTGTGGGGTCAATTCAAGGCAGGAAGCCCAAAGGTAAGCTTGGCCTCTCACCATATACACCACCACAGCATCTGTGTGACTGGTTAAGTATTTTGAGTGGGAATGTCTGGGAGACCAAACTCATCAACTAATACTTTGTAACATAATGTGATTAAATGCCAATAGGTTTAGGAAAAAAAAATAGTTTAGAGCTTAGAGGAAGATCCATGTTAGAATTGTGCTATCTTAAGTAATAATTAAACTAGATCTTACAAGAATGAGAGACATAAAGAAAATGAAAGTGGGAATTCTAAGCACAAAGAATATCATGAGCAAAGGCATGGAGGCCTGAATTAGCATGATACGTTCACAAAGCACTGAGGAGCAGCCACGTACTAGAATATCCTCAGGGTTTTGTTGGAAGTGGAAGATAAAGCTAGGTGTTGGAAGATAAGCTATGAAAAGCTGGCTAGAGATGAATTATTTAATGCCAAATAAGCATTTACACTATTTTGCAAGTATATCAAAGCAATGAATGATATTTTTATGCAAACTGTATTAGTGTGGGAGAAAATAGAGTGTAGGGGTCAGTCACAAAATACTTTTACATTGAAGACATGAGATAACAAAGATCTTGAATACAGCAGTGGCAGTGGATATAGAGAGAACAAGACAGAATAGAATTTTTTAAAGAATCTGTTGGACTTAAATGACATATTAGCAGTGAAAAATTCTAAGTATTCAAAATAACTTCAAAATGAAGAGCGAATATCTGGTAAAAATATAATAGTGTCTTTCGTGCATCCTAAGAAAAAGGTAACCAACTGAGCTCCAACTTTGCAAGATAGCCTCATAAAGGTAAATATTGTATCTGGATGCCATAAAAACTCTTGGGGAATTTTGCTTCTGACCATGATGGACTAATAGGGACCAGATTTACACTCCTAACGGAAACAATGAAAAAATATGAAACAAGAATTTTTAAAAACTCAGCAGCACCCATTTTATGACTATGATCCCTGAAATGAAATAAAAGCAGTGAGCCCTACAATTGCCCCCACATTTCTGTCTTCAGGAAGGCCAAATGCACTAGAACCTCTAGCACAGAATATCAGATAGGAAGGACACAGAGAGACCACTCCGGGGACTGCAGAGAGAGCCCACTGAGTAGCTGTGTCAGTCCTGGTCTATAAATAAAGGAGAGAAACAAAACAAAGGGCTGGAGAAAAATCTGCTGGAAATCAGCAGTCTAAACGTCTCCCAGAGATCAGATAAAACTGGGACTGGTTCATGTTTCCACCAGCCAATGTAGAAAAGCATGGAGCCCTGGGTAGAGATTATGGAATTTAGTAGTGGTCTTAGATTGATAATTCCTGTTGGCTAGCTAGTAAACAATCACCTGCCAATGCAGGAGATGCAGGTTTAATCCCTGGGTTGGGAAGATGCCCTGGAGAAGGAAATGACAACCCACTACAGTATTCTTGCCTAGGAAATCCCATGAACAGAGGAGCCTGGCAGGGTACAGACCATGTGGTTGCAAAGAGTCTGACACGACTTAGCAACTAAACAATGAAAAGTGGCCTTAGATTATTAGAATATTGGTATTAGACTAAAGGTTGCTCTAGATTTCACCCCACCTACCTACCAAAAATCCTAAAGGAAATCAACCCAGAATATTCATTAAAAGGACTGATGTTGAAGCTGAACCTCCAATACTTTGGCCACCTGATGCAAAGAGCTGACTAATTGGAAAAGACCCTGATGCTGGGAAAGATTGATGAGGAAAAAGGGGCAACAGAGGATGAGATGGGTGAATTGCATCACCAACACAATGGACATGAATAAATCATGAGAACAAGCTTTGTCCTAAGCTAACAAGAATGGGAGATACTCTTCACATTGAAAATTGAGTGCTGAGGTGATGAGCAGAGCAGGTGATCCATTTAGACATAGAAGATGGACCACTACCTTAGAAGATGTGATTTGAGGACTGTTGCTTCCAAAACTCCTTAGTCATGTACAATGGGGCCTGATATTCCACAATTATAAATGGTTCTCTTTGGCATGTGGATTCTCTCCTAATTTGTAATTGGTCTGATAGAGTGTCTGAAGAACTATGGATGGAGGTTCACGTATAGGAGGGTGATCAAAACCATCCCCAAGAAAAAGAAATTCAAAAAGGCAGAATGGTTGTCTGAGGAGACCTTACAAATAGCTCAGAAAAGAAGAAAAGTGAAAGGCAAAGGAGAAAAGGAAAGATATACCCATTTGAATGCAGAGTTCCAGAGAATAGCAAGGAGAGATAAGAAAGCCTTCCTCAGTGATCAGTGCAAAGAAATAGAGGGAAAAAATAGAATGGGAGAGACTAGAGATCTCTTCAAGAAAATTAGAGATAAATACCAAGGGAACATTTCATGCAAAGATGAGCTCATTAAAAGACAGAAATGGTGTGGACCTAACAAAAGCAGAAAATATTAAGAAGAGGTAGCAAGAATACATGGAAGAACTGTACAAAAAAGATCTTCACGACCCAGTTAATCATGATGGTGTAATTGATCATCTAGAGCCAGACATCCTGGAATGTGAAGTCAAGTGGGTCTTAGGAAGCATCACTGAAAACAAAGCTAGTGGCAGTAATGGAATTCCAGTTGGGCTATTTCAAATCCTAAAAGATGATGCTGTGAAAGTGCTGCACTCAATATGCCAGCAAATTTGGAAAACTCAGCAGTGGCCACAGGACTGGAAAAGGTCAGTCTTCATTACAATCCCAAAGAAAGGCAATGCCAAAGAATGCTTAAAGTACCGCACAATTGCACTCATCTCACATGCTAGCAAAGTAATGCTCAAAATTCTCCAAGCCAGGCTTCAACAGTATGTGAACCATGAACTTCCAGATGTTCAAGTGGATTTAGAAAAGGCAGAAGAACCAGAGATCAAATTGCCAACATCTGTTAGACCATCGAAAAAGCAAGACAGGTCCAAAAAAACATCTACTTCTGTTTTATTGACTATACCGAAGCCTTTGAATATGTGAATCACAAAAAACTGAAAAATTCTTAAAGAGATGGGAATACCAGACCACCTGACCTGACTCTTGAGAAACCTGTATACAGGTCAGGAAACAACAGTTAGACTGGACATGGAACAACAGATTGGTTCCAAATAGGGAAAGGAGTATGTCAAGGCTGTGTATTGTCACCCTGCTTATTATATGCAGAGTACATCATGAGAAACACTGGGCTGGCAGAAGCACAAGCTGGAATCAAGATTGCTGGGAGAAATATCAATAACTTCAGATATGCAGATGACACCACCTTTATCGCAGAAAGTGAAGAAGGACTATAGAGCCTCTTGATGAAAGTGAAAGAGGAGAGTGAAAAAATTGGCTTAAAACTCAACATTCAGAAAACTAAGATCATGGCATCCAGTCCCATCACTTCATGCCAAATAGATGGGGAAACATTGGAAACAGTGGATGATTTTATTTTGGGGGGCTCCAAAATCACTGCAGATGATGACTGTAGCCATGAAATTAAAGATGCTTGCTCCTTGGAAGGAAAGCTACGACCAACCTAGACAGCATTTTTAAAAGCAGAGACATTACTCTTCCAACAAAGGTACATATAGTCAAAGCTATGTTTTTTCCAGTGGTCATGTATGGATAGGAGAGTTGGACTATAAAGAAAGCTGAATGCCGAAGAATTGATGCTTTTAACTGTGGTGTTGGAGAAGACCTTTGAGAGTCTCTTGGACTGCAAGGAGATGCAACCAGTCCATCCTAAAGGAAATCAGTCCTGAATATTCATTGGAAGGACTGATGCTGAAGCTGAAATTCCAATACTTTGGCCACATGATGCGAAGAACTGACTCATTTGTAAAGACCCTGATGTACTGAAAGGTTGAAGGTGGGAGGAGAAGGTGACAACAGAGAATGAGATGGTTGAATGGCATCACTGACTCAATGGACATGAGTTTGATTTGACACAAACTCCAGGAGTTGATGAACAGGGAGACCTGAGTGCTGCCGTCCATGGGGTCGCAAAGAGTTGGACACGACTGAGTGACTGAAGTGAACTGAACTGAACTGAATTTGTAAATAAAATCCCAAGAATGGAGAAAAAGCATATTGAGCCTAAAAGAATTTACAGATCCATGTTTATAGGGGCTTCTCTGAGCTCAGATATGGATTGTAGTAGGTAGTGGTAGCATATAGACCTGGGACTTCTGAGATGGATGGGAGAAACCTGAGGGCTAAAAAGGACACAAGCCCTAAAACTAGCCCCCAGCGACCCTACCATGTGGCATAGGAAAGCCAGCATGGGGCAGCTCTTCTGGCATGGGACAGGGCCTTTGGGAGTATGGGGGCAGGGTGCCAGAAATGAGTACTGAGGTGAAAACAAGGTATCTGATGTCAGATGATGCCCATGTTCTCACTGAGATGTAAGAGGAGATCATTTACCAGTTGCATCGAGGACTTGAAAAGAGAGAGTGTCTGGAATGGCTCCTGGGCATCTCAAAAAGAGATGACTAGTATTGTCAGTGAGCAGATGTGACTGCTCCGTTGTAATTGGAGTCCCTGACATTGCAGATGGCCGAAGCTGCATGGGTCTCCATCTTCCTGAGGCTTCCTCTATAAAGCAATAGGAAAAGCAAATAGCAGGGGTGTGATAGGTATGGTGAACACAGCAGAAGTTTGGTAGGTCACAGAAGTCAATCTTGAAGATCAGCATGCAGGTAAGAAAGGCAATGGGCAATGCCAGAAAGAACACTGGCCATTCTTCGAAAGACAAATTGTAGTTCACATCTACAACTAATGACCTATTTGACCTTAAACAAACCACCAGTACAATCTCTTCTAGAAAAAAAAAGTTTTATCACTGATGTGATCATAAAGTCTGTCCAGGAAAGAAATCTAAATACAGAGAAAGGGGCTGATGATTCAGTTGAAACAGAAACAGATAAAGGCCTGGAAGTTTCAGTGAGGACAGATGGAGGTTCACTTAGCAAAAGGGGAGAAGTGAGATGCCAGGCTGAATGCTCCTTCAGAGCATCTAGCTTCCATTCTTTCACCATGCAGGCTGGGGATGTGAAGAGTGAATAGTTTAGATTCCTGCTCACCTCTTATCAACTGTGTGACTCTGGGCAAGCTACTCATCTCTCTGGACTTCACTTTTCTGGTCTATTAAATGGGGATGATAATAATACATCGACACACACACTCAATATATGACAATTTGTAGCACAGATTGGTCATTCAAAAGGACTAGGACTCCAAACAGAACTAACTGTTCCCTTTCTCAACTGTTTTCAAAAGAAATTTCCGCTCAAAAGTCATTTCTTTCTGAATTCCTATAGTATGATTTGTTTATGCTCCAATATTTAGTAAAACAAAATGTTCCATTGCCTTTGTTCCTAAGAGTGTGTGTGTGTGCATGTCTGTCTGTCAGTCTGCCTATCCTATTTCCGTAACCACACTGCAAGTTTTTAGAGTAGAAAGGTATGTTTTAGATTCCGTGTGTATCCCTTTCAACTCCTAGAGTATACTATAGCATTCACCAAATAACTGTTAAATAACTGAGGTTGTCAGTCCTAGATGAAAAATAAAAAAACAAAAAACAAACTGACAAAAAACCTTTCCTGTGCTCCACATCAATTACACAGCTTTGGAAGTGGCGGGTGTAGAATAATTTAACTAGGGGTTGGGTGTTTTTGTTTGTTTCCAGTTGGTCTGTGACTATACATAGATTCAATCATAATGAAGCTGACAAAGGAGAGATGACATTTTGGAAACAGAAAAGGAATTTTGGATATTACAGCCCAACATTTGTCACCTCCCTGGCTGATAGCAGCACACGGTTTGTTCGCTCCCTTTGGCTAAATTTGGATCAAATGCCGGCTGAGTGCTCCAAGCAAGCCAGAACTGCATTGTACCTCTATTTCGTGACATATGAGCTCCCTGCTTTAATCTCCCCTTTACTGTATAAAAGAGGATCTGAGGCTGTTAGACTTCAATCCGGTGATTCATGCAGCTGGCACACAATAGATTCCACCTCTCTCCTCACTGCTGCACAATATCAAGCTAAACAAAATGCCTTAGAAAGCTTCAGTACATGTAGTTAGCCTGTCACAGATCCCCCCTCCCCCCACACACACACTCGCTCTCGCTCCTCTTTTTTCTTCTACTGAGCAAAAGAGTCCGAATGCCCAGCACCTGCCTTTTACTGACATTTCCACAAAGGTAAAGGCATGAACCTTTTGTCAATTCCAACCAAACGATCTGTTTTGAAACAATGAGATGAAAAGCCTGGGCCCCTCTCCTCGCTACTGGATTATAGAGCAGAGGCTTAAAATAAAGGACACTTGATTTTATTGATTTAATGAGGGATGGAGTCTTTTGCCGGAGCTTCCCTCATGGCAGAAGAACAAGTCTCACTGGCAGGTACCTCCAATGAGGCCCTGCTCTTCCGTTTGTTTGGTTTTGCGACGGTGCTTGTTTATGGGTTTGGCTGTGAGGATGACCCACAGTGTTCCTTCCTATGCCGCATGAAGCAGTCGGATGCCTGCCGTGATTTCCCTGTGTGTCTCTAGACCGGCAGCTGCGGAGGGGAGGCGGCACAGCGCTGCAGGATAAAGAGCCGCAGGAAGAGGTGACAGGGGAAGCACAGCTCTGAAAAAAGAGTCAAATAAAACAGACTGGAAAAGAAATAGCACTTCTTGCTGCAAAAAGAGACTGTGTTCAAGACCTATTATTTCTCAGCAGAGCCTATTTCAGCTCGGTTTCTCAACCTCCTCTCTGTGTACACACCACTCCCTTCCCCACCCCCACACTTCCCCCTCCCCCTTCAGCACCCAACTTTGAATAGTGAGGAGACTAAGGGGGTTCAGGCACGATGTTTTATTGTGGATGGGTCCAGGCACAGCTAGATAATCTTTCTGCTTTTGTTCTCTTCTTTTTGGCGTTCCTTGGGATATTATTATTGACATGTTCATATGGAAATTTTTGCATTATATGCTTCTTTTACATTTGACCTATTTTTTTCCATACAGTGCGACTTCATTGTGCACTCTGCCGTGTGAAAGGGACCTTGTCAGTTACCTGCTGACCGAATCTAAGCAGTGATCTACTTTTAATACCAAAACGGACTGTGTGTTTGTTAATAGATATGTGCATAGCCAAGATTCCTGTTAACATGAATATATGTCTCTGTACACTGTGTACATTTATTTCAATGTATTTATACAGTCCACTCATAGATTAAACACCCCCAATTCCCTCTGGTGTTACTGTCTTTCTGATTGCAAGCTTAAAGAGAAACAGTTCCTAAGAGCATATGGTTTCCAAAACACAGCCCTTCCCCCTCCTTTTCAGTTTACACAAAATGAGCTGCTACCCCTCCCCCCACAGTTTCTCTGCTCTCCAAGCAACGGAGTCCGAAACCAGGGGGCAAAATCATTAGTTCCCAATTACCTTAAGCCATGCAAGATAACCTCTCTCAAGAGCTGCTGGTAAAATATGTACACGGTGCCAATGTCTGGACAGTTATGAAGTATCGGGGGGTAGGGCTTGGCCACTGCAGACACCAATGCATCTCAAATGAAGTGCTTTTATTAAAGAAGTATAATCACCAGGATAACTAATTACGTCAATACCACATAGTTAATTAAACCCATTATAGTCACTATTCCCATGGAAAGGAGGTCAAATAATGCCACCATCTTCTTGATTCTACCATGCTAACAAAAGAAGGAGAAATCAAATAAAACGTGACACAGCCCTCTTCGCTTTCTATCTTTTCTCTGAAATGTTTAACAACTACTGAGGATGTCGTCCAAGAAAGTCTTCAAGGGTAAGCCATACCTAAAGATAGCTGGATTGCTCAAAAGACTGCCTATAATTTACCCGTACTTCAATTAAGTGATGACCAACTGTTTGCTTGATTGGTGTAAGAAGCAGTGACAAGTAAAAGTGAAAAACAGAATGAACTGTCGCTGTGTTTTTATTAGTGTCTTGCAGAGAAACATGATGGAGGGCAGTGCTTATGTCTGAGTTCAATCCAGCTTCACAACTAACGACCAGAAGGTAGCCCACATACCCCTCTTGACCCTACCCGGGGACTGCGAGAGAGACACTCTAAGGTTAGATATGAAAGTTCACTAACCCCCAGAAGGCACACAGACAAGCCTGTGGTTTCAACCACAAAGACTTTTTGCACTGACACTCAAATATTAAGGATGATTCAGATAGGGATGTGGAAAAGGAGAGAATTCAAGGACTCTACTGCTCTATTGCATGGTCATATTGTTTTCCAGACAAAGAATGTGGACACAAAGATGCACATTCACATATAAACACACAAATACACACACACACACACACACAGATCTCTCAAGTACTAATCTCTGAAAAATAAAACCAAGATATTTTGATCTTCCTTGTCTGAAAATTCAGCAGGTCATTATATCACTGTCACACCTTCTTCTGAAAGCAGTTCATTGTACGTAGAGAGGATTTGCATTTACTTCTCCTGATTAACAAAGAAAACTTTGTATAAAAGGGCCAGGCACTGGGACGTGCAAATGTGGCCAGCCTGACCCCCTGCAGGAGAAGGCAGACAAGCGGTAGAGAGAAGAGGTAGATGAGGAAGGAGAAAGAATGCTTTGATCCCAGGGCAGTGCACACAATGGCGCGGGCGGCACCTCCAGCAGGCTGACCCTTGAAGCCTCAAGTTGGGCTCAGAGCCACCAAGCGGGAAGCACTATAATGAGAAGTGTTTCATGGGATGCTGACCAAACATGGTTGCACACTCCAGGCTCCAGCTCAATTTTCTGGGTTTGGTTTTGTGATCTCTGTTGAGGGTACTGCTACTGTTACTGTTGAGGTTGTTTTCCAGCTCAGAAACATTAGAAGATTGTTCAAACTACAAGCTGGGCCTGGTTCTTCTTCAGTGAAGATGTGCTCATAACATATAGACTGTAACCAAAAGGTGGCACAAAAATCATAGAGGCCCCAGGAAAAACAAAAGGTCAGGTGTTACATGTTTTATTTGTCCAGTATTTTAAGCTGACATAGGAGGCATTTCATTTAGATGCAAAGTGATCTTTTATTTGCCATCCACAACCCTCACTCCTACCCCAAAAGATTCTCCTCAGATGTCTCTGTGTTTGTAGAGATACCTTGCCACCAGCCAACCAGACAGAAACACTGAGGGGGAAAGGGGTCCTTGCTTTTCTTTTCTTTGTTTTGTTTACTCTCTCTCCTTTGCCCCCCTTATCAAATCAGTCCAGGAAATCTCTTGCCATCAACCACTCCCCTCCAAATCTCCTTTCTGCTGCCACTCTTGTCACATGTCCCTGTCTGCCTCCCCCTGCTGCTTCTAGTCACATTCTCCTTTCAATCTCTGTTACACAATTCACCAGACTAATCTATCTAAAGCACTGTTCTCCTCTGATTCCTCCTGGCTCCAGGCATACACTAATCACCCAGAATCATCCTGTAGAATCATCTATGAATTCTCTCTGCCATAAGGTTGTCTCCATTCTCTCTCTGCTAACTAAGCAGGTTTACCTCTCAGAACCTCCTTACCTGTGACCCGTGCTCCTCCCAGTTTGGGTCACACCCTCCAAGACTGAAAACCTTTGCTCCAGTCCTTTCCACCACCCATCCTTCTTGAACTCCTATACATCCTTCAGTGTTCATCCTAATGCCTCCACCAGGAAGCCGTCACTGATGTGCTTAAAAGCTACAAATGCCTGTCTTATTCTGGTTTCCCAGAATATATCCTTTTACATGTATTTTATGACCATTATTATAATCTGCCTGTAATAATCAAGTAAGTATTGATCATATGACTTCTTCAGATTTTAAACTCTTTGTGAAAATTCAGAAACCATTTTTTACTAATCTTTGTCAGAGCTTAGCTAAATATCTATCCACTTCATTCTACAGGATCAGGGCATTTTCTCAAAAACAGGGTGCATATCCACCTACGTGGAAAAGTTTTGCCGTATAATAGTTCAAGGGAGTGAAATAAATGAACAGTCTCTAGTGCTTTCATTTCCATCATTTTATGGTCTAAAAATAATGAGCTTCACTATCATAGTTAACTCAGGGGGAAAGTGGGGTGAACAAATCAACCCTAAAAGTAATCCAAAATTATTTTGACCTGCTAGAACATTCTGTAATTTTGCTTCAAAACTTGTAATAAGTTATATTACTGTAAACATCATTATTTATACCTAGATGCCCAAACAGACAAAAAATACCCAACAAGTAACAAAAAATTTTTAGTGCTGTATCCACCTGCCGTGATCTGAGCATTCACAACTTTATGGCGGATGAGATTCACATCGGAAATTATTTTACTTAACCTTCAGAGATCAAAGAAATTTATCGGTTCAGTTCAGTTCAGTTCATTCGCTCAGTCATGTCCGACTATTTGCAACCCCATGAACCGCAGTACGCCAGGCCTCCCTGTCCATCACCAACTCCCAGGGTCTACCCAAACTCACGTCCATTGAGTCAGTGATGCCATCCAACCATCTCATCCTCTGTTGTCCCCTTCTCCATCTGCCATCAATATTTCCCAGCAACAGGGTCTTTTAAATGAGGCAGCTCTTCGCATGAGGTGGCCAAAATATTGGAGTTTCAGCTTCAACATCAGTCCTTCCAATGATCACCCAGGACTGATCTCCTTTAGGATGGACTGGTTGGATCTCCTTGCAGTCCAAGAGACTCTCAAGAGTCTTCTCAAAAACCACAGTTCAAAAGCATCAATTCTTCAGTGCTCAGCTTTCTTTATAGTCCAACTCTCACATCCATACATGACTACTGGAAAAACCGTAGCCTTGACTAGACAGACCTTTGTAGGCAAAGTAATATCTCTGCTTTTTAATATGCTGTCTAGGTTGGTCATAACTTTCCTTCCAAGGAGTAAGCGTCTTTTAATTTCATGGCTGCAGTCACCATCTGCAGTTATTTTGGAGCCCAAAAAACAAAGTCTCTCACTTTCCATTGTTTCCCCATCTATTTGCCATGAAGTGATTGCTTCTTGGAAGGAAAGTTATTTGCATGAAGTGTTCCCTTGTTATCTCTAATTTTCTTGAAGAAATATCTAGTCTTTCCCATTCTATTTTTTTTCCTCTATTTCTTTGCACTGATCACTGAGGAAGGCTTTCTTATCTCTCCTTGCTATTCTTTGGAACTCTGCATTCAAATCGGCATATCTTTCCTTTTCTCCTTTGCTTTTCGCTTCTCTTCTTTTCACAACTATTTGTAAGGCCTCCTCAGACAGCCATTTTCCTTTTTTGTATTTCTTTTTCTTGGGGATGGTCTTGATTCCTTTCTCCTGTACAGTGTCATGAACCTCCATCCATAGTTCATCAGGCACTCTGTCTATCAGATCTAGTGCCTTAAATCTATTTCTCACTCCCACTGTATAATCATAGGGGATTTGATTTAGTTCATACCTGAATGGTCCAGTGGTTTTCCCCACTTTCTTCAATTTACGTCTGAATTTGGCAATAAGGAGTTTCTGGTATTGCCACAGTCAGCTCTCGGTCTTGTTTTTGCTAACTGTATAGAGCTTCTCCATCTTTGGCTGCAAAGAATATAATCAATCTGATTGGGTATATTAATTATATCAATGGAAGAATAGTAGAGAGGAAAGATCAATATATGAGGACTCATGAGATCTGAATTGAAATTCTAGTTGTGCCTACTGCCAAGTTGGAAGAATCATTTGAAATCTATAAATCACTACGAGATTCCCTGTATACACCCGCACACACACTCTCACATGCACGTACACAGTTACACACAGATGCACACACAAACCCACACAGTTGGACTTGCTCAACTTTAAAAAAGAAAATTGAATAGCCTTAAAGTCAGCAAAGTAAGAAAACTGAACGTGATCAGCACATTTATTCCCAATTTTAAACTGTATGATATTGTAATTTCATATTATTTTGAAGCAACAGAAAATGTTTACCCATTTGATGTTATAAGACAAATATAACTACTTCAAAGAGAAAAGACAAAGTGAAATTAGAAATAAAGGGCTGTGGTGTTGGAGAAGACTCTTGAGTCCCTTATACTGCAAGGAGATCCAACCAGTCCATTCTAAAGGAGATCATTCCTGGGTGTTCATTGGAGGGACTGATGCTAAAGCTGAAACTGCAATACTTTGGCCACCTCATGCGACGAGTTGACTCACTGGAAAAGACTCTGATGCGGGAAAGGTTGGGGGTGGGAGGAGAAGGGGACGACAGAGAATGAGATGGCTGGATGGCATCACCGATTCTGTGGACATGAGTTTGAGTGAACTCCGGGAGTTGGTGATGGACAGGGAGGCCTGGCATGCTGTGATTCATGGGGTCGCGGAGAGTCGGACATGACTGAGCGACTGAACTGAACTGAACTGAATACAATTTTGGAACAATACAGGATAGAAAGTAATATAAAATGTAATACAAATTCATAACAGTGGTCAAGTCACTGGCTACCACTTGTCTGTAACTACAGAAGCACTTGGAGTAATAAATTGAGGGTTGCCATTCTGGGTGGGTGCTTGATAATATAATGCAAATGCAAGCAATTTTGAACAAACATGAAGATACTTTGGCTTTTCAACGTTTTACTGCATAAGGACTTTCTTTAGTTTCGCAATTGAAGAAAACAACATTGGGGTTGAAAATTATTTTGTTTGAAAATTCTCTTCCCATTGAATAAATTAGATATAAGTGACTGAAATACAAAATTTTTTAAAAAAAATTCAATCAAGGCACTTTGAATTTTGACTCTGTCCCAGACTTGAATGAGCCCACAGACAGTTCGGGGTTTACCAGTGTACAATGAATATAAAGTGTATGCTTCCATAAACCCATCTTCATCCCAAACACCTACCAGATTAGAACAAAAATACAGAATCATGCTTGGTGTTGACGGAAGGAAAGAAAGAAAAAAGGAGGGAAAGAGGGAGGGAAAGAAGAAGGGAAGGAAATAAATAATGTGGAGCAGAAAAAGAAAAAGGTGAGGAAAAGAGAAAGATGGGGGAAGGAAAGAGAGAAAAGAGAATGAACAAGATATAAAAGAAAACTTCTGGAAGACAGTGGAAAGTTTGACAAATCGAGAGAACATAAACAATTTCCCTAAATCTGTCTCTGTCCCCACTTCTCCCCTCCCTGGATTCTTGACATCTCACTGCAATCATGGCTTCCCTAGCAAAATAATAGTGAATAGATGAGGAGCAACCATGAACAAACAGAAATGATAACCCTAAGCCTAAAAATCCACAAATGTTTTCTTGTCAATATCTAATGAAAAAATGTACATAGTCAATATACCAATGACGTTTCAATATAACTACATCCACTGGATCATAGGAAAAGCAAGGGAATTTTTTAAAAAATCTACTTTTGCTTCATTGACAATGCTAAAGCCTTTGACTGTGTAGAACACAACAAACTGTGGAAAATTCTTAAAGAGATGGGAATATCAGACCACCTTACTTGCCTCCCGAGAATCCTGTATGCAGATCAAGAAGCAATAGTTAGAACCAGACATAGAAAAACCAACTAGTTCAAAATTGGGAAAGGAGTACATAAAGGATATAAATTGTTACCCTGCTTATTTAATTTATATGCAGTGTCACTACTACTGCACATAAATACTTTCTTCTAATGGGTCCCCACTTTCTGCAAGATATGGGATCCATAGGCTCTCCAGAAACCAAACACAGCTTAACTCTGAAACTTCATTTTCTTCCACACTCCACTCCCACAACATTCGGTAGAAACACTAAAAGACATACAATTTCCTGTGGATGTTTACCAGAGAACAAAGGAGAGATGGTCATTTCAAGCAACGGATGTAGATGACTCAGAGGTGTCAGAGGGTATGATCTGTCCTCTGGGAAGCCTCCTTTGACCCCTTGGGAAAGGGGACACTCCCTCACTGGAAAACCTCTGACTTGTCACTTTCATCTCTTAGAACAGAGATGAAAGTTGGGTTTCTTTCAAACCCTCCCTCTGTTGGGATTTTCTTTTACATATGTGCCTTCTCTACTAAACCAGAAGTTCTGAGAGAGCTAGGATATTTAATCATTTCTTAAAACAGGGAACACTGTGTGTCTGATACATCTTAATAACAGTAATAGTCAATATATGCATCAGGCATTCAGAAGAATTCTGTCATGAACCTTGCAGGACCAAACTATAATAACATTTCTTACACTTGTAAAACACTTTATTGCTTAAAATAAATCTTTATAAATATTATCATAACTTATCATTAAGTCTGTGAAAACATTTTTATCCTCAACTTCAAGTTAAGAAAAGTGCTAAAAGATCAGATTAACCTAATTAGACAAAGTAGCTAGACTAGCTAGGTGGCTCAGATGGTAAAGAATCTGCCTACAATGCAGGAAACATGTGTTGGATCCCTGGGTCAGGAAGAACCCTCGGAAAAGGTAATGGTAACCCACTCCAGTATTCTTGCCTGGAGAACTCCATGGATAGAGGAGCCTGGCAGGCTACAGTCCATGAGGTTGCAAACAGTTGGACACAATTAACCATCTAACACTTCCACTTCAATTGTATTGATAGAATTTTAGAAAAGTTAACTTCTCTGGTCTTCAGCTTTTCTACTTATAAAATAAAATATTGATGTGAGTCTCTTTAAATTCCCCTTTACCACTCTGTGATTATTAATTTGATTTCAGAGAGTAAGAATTATGTGGACAAGACCATTTATTCATCAAATTTAATTCTAAAATACCAGTAGGATAAACTCTAGAGAGGTCTTCAAGAAAATTGGAGATACCAAAGGAATATTTTATGCAAAGATGGGCACAATAAAAGACAGAAATGGCAAAGATCTAATAAAAGTGGAAGAGATTAACAAGAGGTGACAAGAATACGTAGAAGAATTGTACAAAAAAGGTCTTAATGACCCAGATAACCACAATGGTGAGGTCACTCTCCTAGAATCAGACATCCTGGAGTGTGAAGTGAAGTGGGCCTTAGGAAGCATTACTATGAACAAAGCTAGCGTAGGTGACAGAATTCCAGCTGAGCTACTTAACTGTTAAAGCGCTACACTCAATATGCCAGCAAATTTGGAAAACTCAGTGGACTGGAAAAGGTCAGATTGCCTTCCAATCCCAAAGAAAGGCAATGCCAAAGAATGTTCAAATTATCGTACAACTGCGCTCATTTCACATGCTAGCAAGATTATGCTCAAAATCCTTCAAGCTAGGCTTCAACAATTCATGAACCAAGAACTTCCAGATGTACAAGCTGGATTTAGAAAAGGCAGAGAGAGCAGAAGTCAAATTGTCAACATCCACTGGATCATAGGAAAAGCAAGGGAATTTTAAAAAAAAAAATCTACTTTTGCTTCATTGACAATGCTAAAGCCTTTGACTGTGTAGAACACAACAAACTGTGGAAAATTCTTAAAGAGATGGGAATATCAGACCACCTTACTTGCCTCCCAAGAATCCTGTATGCAGATCAAGAAGCAACAGTTAGAACCAGACATAGAAAAACCAACTGGTTCAAAATTGGGAAAGGAGTACATAAAGGATATATATTGTCACCCTGCTTATTTAATTTATATGCAGAGTACATCATGCAAAATGCCAGCTGAATGCAGCAAAACTGGGATCAAGATCGCCGGGAGAAATATCAATAACTTCACATACTCCAGTGGCAGAAAGTGAAGAAGAATTAAACAGCCTTTTGATGAACTTTTCTGAAAGAGGCGCGGAAAAGCTGGCATGAAGTTCAATATTCAGAAAACTAAAATCATGGCCCCTGGCTCCATCACACCATGGCCAATAGATGGGGAAACAATGGAAAGAGTGACAGACTTTATTTTCTTGGGCTCCAGAATCACTGCAGATGGTGATTGCAGCCATGAAATTAATAGATGCTTTTTCCTTGGAAGAAAAGTTATGACAAACCTAGACAGTGTAGTAAAAAGCAGAGAGACAAAGGACGCTTTGTTGACAAAGGTCCATCTAGTCAAAGCTATGGTTTTTCCAGTAGTCATGTATGGATGTGAGAGTTGGACCATAAAGAATGCTGAGCGCCGATGATTTGATGCTTTAGAACTGTGGTGCTGGAAAAGACTGTTGAGAGTCCCTTGGACAATAAGGGATCCAACCAGTCAATCCTAAAGGAAATCAACTCAGAATATTCACTGAAGGACTGATGCTGAAGCTAAAGCTCCAATACTTTAGTCACCTGACGCAGAGAGCTGACTGTTTGGAAAAGACCCTGATACTAGGAAAGATCCAGGGCAAGAGGAGAACGGGGCAACAGAGAATGAAATGATTGGATGGCATCACTGACTCAATGGACGTGAATTTGAGGAAACTCAGGGCAATGGTGAAGGACAGGGATGCCTGAATGCTGCAGTTTATGGGGTCACATGTTCTGAAAACGTATACAAAAAATAAGAACTCACAATGTAAAATACGAAGAACAGAGGACTCTGATACCAAACAACCAAATGGAAAAATATAAACAGCCAAAAGTGCACTGTATTAATGAACTGGAAGAAGGACCAGACAAACTTACGGAATGGAGAACTATAACAATTTTCAGGAATTTCTGGCTCTTTTTACAAGTCCTAGCTTCCCTGATCAGAGAAGGCAGTGGCACCCTACTCCAGTACTCTTGCCTGGAAAAGCCCATGAACAGAGGAGCCTGGTAGGCTGCAGTCCATGGGGTCGCTAAGAGTCGGACACGACTGAGCAACTTCACTTTCACTTTTCACTTTCATGCATTGGAGAAAGAAATGGCAACCCACTCCAGTGTTCTTGCCTGGAGAATCCCAGAGACGGTGGAGCCTGGTGGGCTGCCGTCTATGGAGTCACACAGAGTCGGACACAACTGAAGCGACTTAGCAGCAGCAGCAGCTTCCCTGATATCTCAGTTGGTAAATAATCTGACTGCAATGCAGGAGAACCTGGTTCAATTCCTGGGTTGGGAAGATACCCTGAAGAAGGGATAGGCTACCCACTCCAGTATCCTGGCCTGGAGAATTCCATGGACTGTACAGTCCATGGGGTCACAAATAGTCAGACACGACTGAGCAACTTTCACTCAGCAATGCCAGACAAGAAAGGGAGGCTTTTAGACTTGAGAGAAGATAGAAGAACCATGAAAAAGAACCAAACAGTTGTGAAAAATAACCAAGATAAAAAAGATTTGAGGGTGAATGAACGATTTACAGTTTATACGGAAATCTTTTCACTCAACAAACACAGAGGACACAATTTTTTTCCAGGTATACATGGATTATCCAAAAAAGGAAAAACTACCATGCAATATATATAAATTAAATTAAATAATTAAATATAAATTAAATAAGCAGGGTGACAATATACAACCTTGATGTACTCCTTTTCCTATTTGGAACTAGTCTATTGTTCTATGTCCTGTTCTAACTGTTGCTTCCTGACCTGCATACAGGTTTCTAAAGAGGCAGGTCAGGTGGTCTGGTATTCCCATCTCTTTCAGAATGTTCCACAGTCTATTGTGATCCACACAGTCAAAGGCTTTGGCATAGTCAATGAAGCAGAAACAGTGTCAGACTTTATTTTTGGGGGCTCCAAAATCACTGCAGATGCTGATTGCAGCCAGGAAATTAAAAGACGCTTACTTCTTGGAAGGAAAGTTATGACCAACCTAGATAGCATATTAAAAAGCAGAGACATTACTTTGCCAACCAAAGTCCATCTAGTCAAGGCTATGGTTTTTCCCGTGGTCACGTGTGGATGTGAGAGTTGGACTATGAAGAAAGCTGATCGCCAAAGAATTGATGCTTTTGAACTGTGGTGATGGAGAAGACTCTTAAGAGTCCCTTGGACTGCAAGGAGATCTAACCAGTCCATTCTGGAGGAGATCAGTCCTAGGTGTTCATTGGAAGGACTGATGCTGAAGCTGAAACTCCAATACTTTGGCCACCTCATGCGACGAGTTGACTCACTGGAAAAGACTCTGATGCTGGGAGGGATTGGGGGTGGGAGG
Organism: Moschus berezovskii; assembly: GCF_049115385.1. Taxonomy (NCBI): domain Eukaryota; kingdom Metazoa; phylum Chordata; class Mammalia; order Artiodactyla; family Moschidae; genus Moschus; species Moschus berezovskii. The sequence goes on along the minus strand of NC_142469.1, from coordinate 84,640,526 downwards.
AGATGGGGACAACAGAGAATGAGATGGCTGGATGGCATCACCGACTCCATGGACATGAGTTTGAGTGAACTCCAGGAGTTGGTGATGGACAGGGAGGCCTGGCGTGCTGTGATTCATGGGGTTGCAAAGAGTCGGACATGACTGAGTGACTGAACTGAACTGAACCAGTTTAAACAAATCACATAGAATTTGTGATCTGATAATAATACAATAAAATCAGAAACTATTAAATGATAGCTTTCAAAACTCCATGTTACTGGAAATTACAGAACATTTTTTGAAAAATAGCTTGGTTAAAAGAAAGACATAAGAAAAATTGTGAAACATTTATAGCAAAATAACAATGAGAGCTTACAGATCAAATTTTGGAATTGAAGTTGTGCTAAAAGAAAACTTTAAATTTTAAATAGATTTATCAGAAACCAACAAAAGATTTAAATAAATAAGTGATTACTCAAAGCACAAGTGAAAGGGTAAGCAAGTCAACCAACAAAAAGGAAATAATAAAAGATAACAGCAGGAATTTCCAGTTAAAGATGGGGATTTGGAGGTGTGCCTTTTAATTTGCCCTCCCCAAAAGTCCATAGAACAATGGTGAAGGGATCTTTTAAGGCATGAACCTAAAAAGACAAAAAGAATAGAGGATGAAAGTACAGCAATACAACTTCAGATGATGAAAAACAGAAGAATGTATATTAAATGACTTAGGAAACTAAGAGAATACTGAACTGGTAGCAGAGAAATCTAAGAAACTATTTTATTTGTCTCACAAAGTTCCACTCTTAAATATGAGCAGGCAATGTGGGTGGGGGAGATGAGACGCAAGTTGGAGGGAAAAGAGACTGCAAGAAAAAAACTGAACAAAGAAAGCTATTATTCCTTTGAAAGAGATAGGAGAAGGTATATATCCATGAATCAAGAATAAGATGCATTACAAGGAAAAATCAGAAAAGACAATAGAGATTTTGGCTATCAAAATTATGAAAGCCAACATAAAAAATGCAGTAGAGAATTTGAAATATGTTGAGACATCTAAAGGAAAGTAGAACAGACTAAGGGATAGAGAATAGGAAAGAAATCATTTAAAAATTTGAGGATTAGTTGCTGCTGCTGCTGCTAAGTCACTTCAGTCGTGTCTGACTCTGTGTGACCCCATAGACGGAAGCCCACCAGGCTCCCCCATCCCTGGGATTCTCCAGGCAAGAACACTGGAGTGGGTTGCCATTTCCTTCTTCAATGTGTGAAAGTGAAAAGTGAAAGTGAAGTCGCTCAGTCATGTCTGACTCGTAGCGACCCCATGAACTGCAGCCTACCAGGCTCCTCCGTCCATGGGATTTTCTAGGCAAGAGTACTGGAGTGGCTTGCCATTGCCTAGCTAAAATCTATCTGAAAAATGGTAAAGATCCATGAATATCTAAAACAATGTTGGAGAAAGAAGCAAAGCCATTGCATCACACGAGGACTATGCAACAGCAAGCACCAGGGAGAGAATACAGAGCCCAGGCAGGTCCAATGTTTACATGGATTTGGTATTTGATAGAGGTGGCACTACTAATTTAGTCAGGGAATAGGTGCATACATATGCATAAACATTGTATATTTTTAATTATATACATATAAGTAATAATAAATATGGATTGGAAAGACATACTAGATTGAATCACATGAAAATATTGATATTAGACTCTTGATTTACATATATATTTCACAAATTTCAACCTAAAACACTGAATGATTAATGGTTACCTACGAAAGAAGGAGAAAAGTTGCAGATGAATGGATTAAAGAATATAGTAAAACAAAAGAAGGGTCTTTTCTGAGGTGTGAGAAGCTAAGAACTGGGAAGAATAGCTCAATTCTATGCACCAATAGCTGTTGAAGGAGGTAGATTTGTCAACAGATCCAAAACAGAGTCTGAAGTTGCTATGTTAAGAAAATCAGCAAAAAATGTACAAAAAAGACGACAGATGAGATAAAAAATGATAAAGCTGTATTGGGAGAGAAAAAATATTTGAAAGATAGATAGAGCTGTGAGAAATGGTAAGGATTAGCTGAATACGGTTTCAGAGAATTACAGAAAAAAATTAAAGAATTAGACTTGGAGGACAAAACAAAAGTAAAGCAAAAGAATCTTTAATGACAGTTCAGGGTACTTCCTAACCAGAAGTAAAAGACAGACAGCTGAAACTTCCTGAACGAGCTCAGGATAACCTTGAAAACAAAGCAGATATCCAACAATTTTTTCCACCTCCCACCACTGCCACAATCACACTCCACATTGTGTCCAACACATACTAGGTTCATGAAATGTGCTCAGTGAAATTTCGTGAGGTGGGATGGTGATGGTAGATGATTTCACTTTTCCCCTTGAGAGGGATTTTCCTTTGGATTGCACAATTTCTTAAACTCCAGATTTAGAAAAAGATACAAGTTTCACAGAGTTTTCTAAATAAGGGTGATTACTCTTGCCCTCTTCAACAGACACTCTGACAGTGAGAATTAAGCCTGTAAATCATACATATTAGACTTGACCATGACATGATACATCTTCTACTTATAATTTAGGTGATCTTATATAATGTACTGGACAGTAATGTTATCATTATTTACAAAACCTTGAATGCAGCAGTAATCATCAATCTAAATGTCTGTGCGTTATTTTTAATGGAGAAGCACAGTGATCTATTCCAGGTTAATGCACAGAGTGGGATGAAGGGATTAAAGTGAGAGATAGAAATATAGATTTCTCTGTAGCTGCAATAGTAATATTCTGAATGCTCTTCTACTCCCCACTCCTCCCTAGACCACTCTCTTTTCACTTCGGTGATCAATGAAGTTACCTTTCTCAAATATCCACAGTTAATCCTTTACAATTTTCATGAATGAAGTAAAAGGTGTGGTAAATTACTGAGGACATTAATTATACAAACAACATAAAATGCTTGCACATCATACTCAATAATCTCTCAAAGATTAAATTGTTGTGCTTGCACTCACTCATACTGAAACTCAGGTTCCTTTACAGATTTAATGGGCTTTAACATTTAATTTGCTTAAATTATTACTTTGTTGATATAAATAGGATGTTTATTTACTCTAGTCTAGCAATAACTGAAAGAGGAAGCCGCTAAAGGCAAAATACTCAATTACGTTCTATACCAGGAATCTATGAATCATAACATAATCATCGAGGCCAGTGTCTTCCATCAATCTCAGACTTACTATCCATTTGTAGCAGGAGACCAAAATGAAAAGCTAGGTAGCTCTCCAGTTCCTTCTGACTCATTTTAGTATGCAACCTGGGTTATCTTGTTTGAACTCCAAGAGTAATCTGAGCTCCCCGATTTTTAACATGTGTTCAAAACCATGATAGAAAGTGCAAATGCTCTATAAAGACCTGTTGAATGAATAAAATGACTCACCACTTTTTAAATTATATACACAATTTTTGTTCTTCTTAACCACATAGACTCTTGCTCACCCTTACATATCTATAAGATGAACATTGATGCTCCCCAATATTATGAATTCTCTGGATATCTGCTACAAACATATTAACTAGGATACAAATGAATTTGTGTTTTCTTATTATGTGGGAATTTTCCTGTGCCACTTCTCCTTACATATGCACAGATAAAATTTCCTGTGTATACAAAAAATAATAAGGTTTTAGATCTACATCTTCACAAATTACAAAAGGTATTCTAATTCCAGAGCCAGAGGAAAAAGGTGAGCAATAGGAATCCAATACCTAGAAAAAAATTAAATATACTTCTTAAAATCTCAGTTTAGCCTTCATTAAACAATGAAATTTAGGATTGGATTTTTGGAATTATATTACATAAATTCCATATATATTTTCAAAATATATATATAAATTCAGGCTCTGCTAATTACTAGTTATATGATCTTTGGCACTGTACTTAATCTCGCTGAACCTTGGTTTCCTGGCCTATAAAATAGAGATAATAACAATTACTTTATGGGGTCATAGTGAAGTTCAAAGGAAAGAATGGATGTAGAAGTAACTTGTTCATTTTAAGGTCCTATACAAATGAAGTTAGTGTTTGTATGTACCGCCTACTACAGGTCCAAGACTAATCTGTAAGTGTGAAGAGAATGTAAGAGGAATATAAATATGGTCTCCTCCCATGACAAACTTAATACCCACTTGGAATCAGGAAATAATCAGAAAATGAGATGAGGCTATATAAAACTAAGTTGTGTGGTCCAGGCTACGTGTGCAATAACAATTCTAAGAAAGAAGAGCTTTAAATGGGCTGGAAATTATGACCATTTTCTTTCCGAACGGAACAGGCTAAGCTTTCCCTGAACAAAGAAGCAAAGATATCTAACAGCTGCTTACCACTCTGTGTTGCCTAAAATACCGGAGGAGTATGAGGTTTGGGCAGCTCTGAGGGCTGAGTCATCTTCCTCCTAACTTGGTATTTATTCAGGACGCAGCTCTAACGCCGATGACAACAGCATTCCTGACCTCTGAGCTGCTCAAAACGCTGAGACGGTTCTGAAGGTGAAACGGACACCTCATCCAGATTCCTGTGTGCTTATGCTTCGGCTGCCTCCTTGTTTTGCCACAAAGTTTGTTCTAAAGGAGAGAGGTCTTGACAGCTGAAGAAGAAGAACTGAGGCCAAATGAGAAATAGCCTAGATTTTCTTCTCATGACGATGCTCAAGGCTCACAGCTGAAGCAGTTAAAGAAGGGGCTAGAGTGTGAGCCTATAACATGGATCTTTATAGCTTGAATACCATGAAGGTCAATCAGTTCAGTGCACTTGCCCAAGTTCTATAAGGACCTGTTTTGAACAAACTTTTGTAAATGTTATTAAGAGAGATAAAAGACAAAAATATATTTATTGTGACAATCTCACATATACTTTGTTCCCATATAATCCAATGGCAAGTGTGCTCAGTATCCCAGTAGTGTCCAATTCTGCAAAACCATGGACTGTAGCCTGGTAAGCTCCCCTGTCCATGGAATTTTCCAGGCAAGAGTACAGGAGTGGGTTGTTATTTCTTACTCCAGGGGATCTTTCTAACCGAGAGATCGAACCCACATCTCTTATGTCTCTTGCACTAGCAGGCAGATTCTTTACCACTGTGCCACCTGGGAAGCCAAGGCCTTGATAGGTTCCATAATTTGCCCAAAGTCACACAATTTATGAAATGCAGAGAAAGAATTCAGACTCAGAAAATCCTGGCCCCAAAATCTATGCTTTTTACATTCAAATTGTCAGAGGGAGAAAAAGAATAAATACACAGAAGTATTTTTATTAAGGAGGAGGGCTCAAGGAGTAGAATTTGTCTACTGTTCTAGATGATGGCAGTATTTTCACAAGAGTGAAATCATGGAGGAGCAGGCTAAAAACCATCACAAAGAAAAAGAAAAGCAAGAAGGTAAATTGGTTATCTAAGGAAAATGAAAGTGAAAGTCGCTCAGTCATGTCCAACTCTTTGTGACTCCATGGACTGTAGCCTGACAGGCTCCTCTGTCTATGGAATTCTCCAGGTCAGAATACTGGAGTGGGTAACCATTCCCTTCTCCAAGGGCTCTTCCCAACCTAGGGATTGAACCCAGTTCTCCCACATTGCAGGTGGATTCTTTACTGTCTGAGCCACCAGGGAAGCCTAAGAATACTGGAGTGGGTAGCCCATCCCTTCTCCAGGGTATCTTCCCAACCCAGGAATCAAACCAGGGTCTCTTGCTTTGCAGGCAGATTCTTTACCAGCTGAGTGACCAGGTTATCTGAGGAGGCTTTACATGGTGGAAAAATGAAGAGATGCACAAAGCAAGAGAGAGGGAAAGTTACATTCAGTTAAACGCAGATCTCCAAAAAATCTCTAGAAGAGACAAGAAGGCCTTCTTCAATGAACAATACTTAATAATAGAAGAAAACAACAAAAGGGGAAAGACTAGAGATCTTTTCATGAGAATTGGAAACATCAAGGGAGCATACCACCCAAAGATGGGTACAGTAAAGGGTAAAAATGGTAGAGACCTACTAGATGCTGAAGAGATCAAGAAAAGATAGAAAGAATACATAGAAGAAGTATACTAAAAAGATCTTAATGAACTGGATTACTATGATGGTGTGGTTAGTCTCCCAGAGCCAGACATTGTGGAGTGTGAAGTCAAGTGGGCCTTAAGAAGGATTGCTGTTAATAAAGCTAATGGATGCAAGGAAACTCTAGCAGAACTATTCAGATCCCTAAAGGATGATGCCATCAAGGTTTTGCATTCATTATGTCAGCAAATCTGGAAAAACCAGCAGTGGCCATAGGACTGGAAAAGGTCAATCCTCATCCCAATTCCCAAGAAGGGTAGTACCAAAGAATATGCTAACTATTGGACAATTGCACTCATCTCTCATGCTAGTAAGGTCATGCTTAAAATCTTGCATGCTAGGCTTCAACATTATGCAAACCAAGAACTTCCAAACCCAAGCTGGGTTTAGAGAAGGAATAGGAATAAGGAACTAGAGATCAAATTGCCAACATACACTGGATTATAGAGAAAGCAAGGGAAGTTCAGAAAAACATCTATCTCTGTTTCATTGACTACACTAAAGCCTTTTACTGTTCGGATCATGACAAACTGTGGAAAGCTCTTAGAGACATAGGAATGCCAGAGCATATTATCTATCTCCTGAGAAATCTGTATGCAGGTCAAGATACAACAGTTAGAACCCTGTATGGAACAACTGATTGGTTCAAGATTAAGAAAGGAGTACAAAAGGGCTGTCTGCTTAACCTATACACTGAGCACATCATGAGAAATGCCAGGCTAGATGAGTTACAAGCTGGAATCAAAATAGGCAGGAGAAGCATCAAAAACCTCAGATATGCGGATGTTACCCCTCTAATAGCAGAAAGCAAAGAACTAAAGAGCCTCTTGATGAGGGTGAAGGAGGAGAGTGATAGAGCCGGCTTAAGACTAAATATTAAAAAAAACTAAGATCATCTGGCATCTGGTCCCATTACCGCATGGCAAATGGAAGGGGAAAAGGTGAAAGTAGTGACAGATTTCCTCTTCGTAGGCGCCAAAATCACTGCGGATGGTGACTGCAGCCATGAATTTAGAAGACAGTTGCTTCTTGGCAGGAAAGTGATGACAAACCTAGACAGTGTGTGGAAAAGCAGAGACATTACTCTGCCAGAAAAAGGTCTGTATAGTCAACACTATGGTATTCCCAGTGGTCATCTATGGTTGTGAGAGCTGGATGATAAAGAAGGCAGAAAGCCAAAGAATTGATGCCTTCAAACTGTGGTGCTGGAGAAGACTCCTGAAAGTCCCTTGGACCGCAAGGAGATCAAGCCAGTTAATCTTAAGGGAGATCAACCCTGACTATCCACTGGGAGGACTGATGCTGAAGCTGGAAGCTCCAGTAGTTTGGTCATCTGATGTGAACAGATTACTCATTGGTAAAGTCCTGGATGCTGGGAAAGATTGAGGGCAGAAGGAGAAGAGGGTATCAGAGGGCGAGATGGCTGGATGGCATCTCCGATGCAATGAACATGAATTTGGGCAAACTCCAGGAGATGGTGAAAGTCAGGGAGGCGTGGCATGCTGCAGTCCATGGGGTCGCAAAGAGTCAGACATGACTGGGAACTGAACAACACAACAACAAAAAGGCTAAAAATAGGCTGAGGCCATATGATGGAGAACTTCGTTAGCACCATCTCTTTGCACGCAATTATGTCAATTATGGGGAGTTACCAGTGGCTGACCATATATGCCAGTGTTAGTAGCAGTCCCAGGTGTAAGCAATGAGTCTGTACCATGTATGCACAGAATCTTAAAGCAATAATAAAACCAAGTCATTCTGATATTAATCATCAACTCTTGGCTACAACTCTAAACAATGAAGTGATAAAATACTCTTCAAAAAAAATAAGAACTTTTTTAAACCTTACTTTTAAACAACTACTGCTATTAATGTTGAGTTTTAATATTACATTATAAGGCTTGAACTATCATATTTTTATTATTTATCCTTTACCAAACATCGTGGTCTTCATGAAAGTTAATTCAGGCAACTCCCAGTTATACCCTTGACCCCCCAAATACCCACACTTGGCTGTACACATCCAAGAGTCAGCTGGGAATCCTTGAGCTTGCCTTGGGCAAACATAGCTGTGATGCAAGTCAGAGAATCAAAACCTGAGTTATTTCATTCTGTCATTCCATTGGATCACTGGAATTTTCTATTTTTGCTGAAATGCAAATATAATATAGTTTCATTTTAAAAATGCAAATTTCAGTTCATACATAAAATATCCTACGGACTTGAGCTATTTTTTAAAACCACATTTATTTTATTTGTTGTTTTTCAAAAAGATTTAAAAACTTATGTTGATCAATTACTACATGAAAATAATTTCATCACATGGTGTGAAAGAGGAGGAGGTAGGGAATGGATGTTACAAAAATGATTCAGTCAAGGTATCGAAAATGCTAGGAATGCCACTGAGAGTCACTGTTTTGATGGAAGGAGTCACAAGAGAATGGTCAAGGTGAATCATAAAAGATGTCATCATTATATCTCTACGTAGTTGTATGTATGTCTAATTGCCAGTATGTTTTAAATAAGAGAAAGGGAAAAAAACAAAGGCAAGGCAATAAGAAGTATTAAGTTTTGAAGAGTATTCCGGCATGGATTCTTGATAGGTTACTGCCTTTTCAAGGCAGCATGTCACTCCTACCCCCAGCAGGTCTCTCAGTGAAAGCAGACAGTTCTCATTTTTAACAACCAGCAGAGAATGCTGCATTTCAAGAAGTCAAGAGGAAACAATGCAATTTGGAGGGTTTTGTCATCCAATATCTTGGGACATATCAGCTGAGTTTTTTTGTTAAGGAAGTAGAGTTGTTATAAGTTGTACTGCTGTTCACAGTGTACCATGAACTTTCCTATGGAAAGATGGCACATCCTCATCTTATGCAAGACTAACTGGCCTGGCTCAATGGCTCACTTAATAGCCAGTGAAGTGTCAGTAGCAACAGACCTGAGGTGTTTTCTAGACATAAGTTTCGACTTAGTGTGGAGCATGTTATGTTCTCTTCCCTGCTGCTGCTGCTGGTAAGTCGCTTCAGTTGTATCCAACTCTGTACGACCCCATAGACGGCAGCCCATCAGACTCCACCATTCCTGGGATTCTCTAGGCAAGAAAACTGGAGTGGGTTGCCATTTCCTTCTCCAATGCATGAAAGTGAAAAGTGAAGTCGTTCAGTCGTGTCCGACTCTTAGTGATCCCATGGACTGCACCCTACCAGGCTCCTCTGTCCATGGGATTTTACAGGCAAGAGTACTGGAGTGCAGTGCCACTGCCTTCTCTGTTCTCTCCCCTAGACTCTGTAATTATGAAAGCCTGGAGACGATATTCACCTGGGCTCCTCAGTGACTATAACGAGCAGAAACCCTTTGTCAACCTAAGATGGATATATAACAAGAAATAAACACTGGAGTTTTAAGCCATAAAGATTTTCTGGTTATTTCCATAATTTAGGCAGACATTCTCAAATCTATTCCCAAATTTAGCCAGATCAGAAATTTTATTCGTGGAACTTATTACATAGATATCAGTAGAAGTCCTCTTCCTGAACAACTGATGTGAAGAATCATTCATATTGAAAATTACTGTAAACATACTTCATGAAACTCACCCTGGTTCCCACTTACACAGATGTAGTCATGAATTAAGGACATTTCACCAATGTAACATGTTCAAAAGAAGTCTCTGCCTGGACTTTGTGTCAAGAATCATTATAGTTCTCCTGTGCAAAATGAACTACTTCCATCTCTTCAACACTGTGTATTACATCCCTGATGGAGTTAATTATAGTCAGGTTGGATACCAGGAAGCTTAGAGCCAACTTTTTGGCAAGTATATAAAGCTATTTTTTCTAAGACTTACTTTTGACTCTATCTTACGTATCTAGTCTTGTGTTACTTTCTATTTTTCACAATTTTTTAAAATTTTATTGAAGTATAGTTGATTTACCATGTTGTATTAATTTCTGTTATACTATCAAAGTGATTCAGTTACACGCACACACACACACACATATATATATTCTTTTCCATTATGTTTCATCACAGGATATTGAATGTAGTTCCTGTGCTATACAGTAGGACTTACTGTTTATCCATCCTATATATACTAGTTTGCTAATATATAGTATATATATATATAGTCTGCTAATCCTAAACTCCCAATTTTTCCTTCCCCCCCCACCTACCTTGGAAACCACAAATCTGTTCTCTCTACCTGTGAGTCTGTTTCTTTTGTAGATATATTCATGTCATATTTTAGATTCTACATATAAGTGATATCATATTGTATTTGTCTTTCCAATTTACTTTGCTTAGTATGACCATCCCTAGGTCCATCCATGTTGCTGCAAATATCATTATTTTATTCTTTTCTATGACAGAGTAATATTTCATTGTGTATATATACCACATCTTCTTTATCCATTTGTCTGTCGATGGACATTTAGGTTGTTTTCATGTCTAGGCTATTATAAATAATGCTGCTATGAACATAGGGATGCCGGTATCATCTCAAATTATAGTTTTGTCAGCATATGTGCCAAGGAGTGGAACTGCTAAATCATATGGCCAATCAATTTTTAGTTTTTTGAGGAACCTCCATTCTGTTTTCCATAATGCCTGCACCAACTTACATTCTCATAAAGCATGTAAGAAGGTTCCCCTTCCTCCACACCCTCTCCAACATTTATTATTTGTAGACTTTAATAATAGCCATTCTGACCAGAGTGAGGTGGTACTTCATCATATGTTTTCAGAGCAATTTTTAATTGGTATATTTTATTTAATTTTCTTAACCACTTGAAGTCCTTTAAAGAACAAAGTGGAGGTACATATGTATTAATTAATTAATTAAAATATAGAGCAGTATCATTATCATCTTACTGATTCTTTCTAAATATGTAAATGTCATGTATCTATGCCAAGTCCCCAAAATTGTTCCTAATAAATAGCAAAATTTTAGTCCCACTGAATCAATAATTAACTTATTAGAAGAGATTCTCTTGAACCTGAATCCTAAAGAGTTTACAGTCCAGTCAAATTGAAAAGGTTCTTCCATGAGGATAACAGACTGTATTTGCTTTAGTGTTTTTTTTCTTTACAGAAAGACTTTGGGGTTCAATATGGACAGTGTAATTCTTTACATGGATAAATATAGTACCTTTACTTAATTGAGCTCTTCTTACTGAGTAAAATATTAGGCATTATTAAAGACATAAAAGAATGGAAGACATATTCCTAGACTTCTGGAAGTTTTCATAGCTTGGCTGGGGTGTTCCATTCAATGATTAAAGCAACGAACACAACTCAGAAGAGACAAAACCACTCTGGGTCAGCTAAGAATCCAGGGACTCAGAACAAAAGGATGGTAATATAAGAGTAAAATTAATTGGAAAAGGCTTTATGGAGGAGAAAAAAAATTGGACTAGGTCTATTCATCACTATTCCTTCAAAGCTCCCCTTATCACACTTTCCTTCCCCTCCTACTTTACACATTAAAAAAAAAAAAAAAAAACTAGCAATTAAAATATCTGGCCCAGGGAGAAGCCTTGGCCCCTGCAGAAGAAGCTATCAAACATTGGGCCTCAGGACCCCTAAGGCTTCATTCTGGTTTAGGTACAGATCTGGCATTTGTTGACAGACCCTTTTCCAGCACCAAGTATGTTGGGGTCACTGGGAAAGAGGAAACCTATGCATAAATTTGAAAGGGGGTCTAAAAATTTAGATGAATGCCAAAGGAGTCCTTTGTGAATAAAATTAAGCGGTCATTGCCATAGAGGACAAACCTTTTAACTGGCTCTGCTCCATACCAACCCCCAAGGCTTCCTCCAGGAGGCAGAAGCATGGGTCTGTGTTAAATGGCTTAATTTTCTTAATCAACTATTTCATTGTGAGTTTTTAATTTCATTCCCATGCCTATTTTTTTTTTTTTTCATTTTACCATAATACAGCTCTAAGTACCGTAGCAAACATTTGACAGTTTGCTCAGCAGGTGCTGGGCTCTGCAGAGCTTACACAGCTCTACCTTTTATTAATTGGGTTTCAGAATGTGTTCTTGTGTGAACAGAAGCTAAGATGGGACTATTGTACCTGTCAACATGAAGCTGGGCGAAATAAAATATTTGGAATGTGTTTTAAAATAACTCATTGTGAGCTTGATCAGTTCAGAATTTAAAAGCAGAAATACTCTTTAATGTTGAAATAAATAATCATGCAATCCAAACGGCAATAAAATTAAAGAAACGATGGAGTTTGTTCAAGGTTCTTCAGTATTTGCTAACAGAACATTTTCTTTGTGCCCAATAGGTTATGCATTGACAAGATGTGGAAAAAGCATTTTAATGGAAACACTAGAGGCCCAGGGAGGTAGTAAATATTACACATTGAAAGCCAACAGCTAAGGCTTTCCAAATACCTGTAACTTTTCCAACTTAATTTTTGTCTCCATTGGGAGGATTCTTTTTTTCCCTTCCAAGAAAAACTCTCAAACTGAAATTTCAAATTTCCATCAAAAAGAAGCTCCACCTAGCATTTGCCACTCTGGTGAATGTGTCTCTCTTTTGGTGAAGTAGAAGTATCTCTGTGATGCTTTTTTCCCTTTTTCATGGAGGTGTTTCGATTTCAGTGAACTTTAGTGACATATATTCTCAAACTACCACTTAGAGCCAAAGAGATAAGGGAGGTGAAGAGAGAACGGCAAAAATTGCCAAAAACCTCAGGGATGTGTCAGGCCCTCTATTGTTATTATCACTGTCGCTGCCATCACTAAATTTGCTCAACTTCGCTCAACTTCGAAATAGTGAACGTTATCTGTGTCCTCTTAAGGGACTATCTAGGCAGTTCGCCTCAAAAGAATTGTGTCCTGAAGTTTAAACTTGGGGAAAATGAAAAGGAAGCAATGAGAATCACAAGTGAAAATGTAAGGAAGTAAAAGATCATATTTGCATGTTTATTTCTGATTAAAGAAATTTTTTTATCATTTTTAAAGTCTTGAAGATTTATGGTAATGGACAAAGAAAAAAGGAAAGAAAGAAAGAAAAACTCCTGAAATTCTCCTTCCAGAGATGGTCACCATTTGGTCTATTTTCCCTGCTGTTGTGCAGTTGCCAAGTTTTGTCCGACTCTTCATGACCCAATGGACTGCAGCATGCTAGGAGGCTTCCCTGAACCTTACTATCTCCCAGAGTTTGCCCAACTTCATATCCATTGAATTGGTGATGCCATCCAGCCATCTCATCCTCGGCAATTTTCCCTACTAGACTATTTTACATGCACGTTTACACACACACACAAATACTTTGTAAAAACAGTCATGTCTAACTGTTTCAGCTTGCTTTTGTACACTTGTCAATATACCAAAGACAGTATTCTCATTTGATGTATGAAACTGCCATGTTCTTTTAATGCTGTTCAGTTTCACTGAACGGATAGAAAATGATTTTTTAACCAGTTCTTACTGGCAAACGTTTACAATGTTTCTGGTTTACTAATACTACAATCACTTGGGTCAATATTTCTGGAGGGTAGGTGTCTAAAAACAGAACTAAGTTCAAGTTAAAATTTTTTCTACATATTTCCAACTTACCCCCAAAAATGTTGTAGTAATTTACATTCCTACTAACAATGGATGAGAAAATAGGCCACTGCACATATTTTTAAGCTTTGTTAAGCTGAAAGATAAACTGTATCATTGTTGTTTAAATTTTTAGCTACATTGAGGTTATTTACACATATTTACTTGGAATCCTTACAATATTGAGCCATCTTACCAAGGAATATGGCATAGCCTTGCATTTATTGTCTTAAGTCTTTCAAAAAGGTCATATTTCAACTCTTTGCAACCTCATAGACTACAGCCCCTCCAGACTCCTCTGTCCATGGGATTCTCCAGGCAAGAATACTGGAGTGAGTAGCCATTGCCTTCTCCAAGGGATCTTCCTGACCCAAGGATCAAACCCAGGTCTCCCGCATTGCAGGCAAATCCTTTACCATCTGAGCAACCAGGGAAGTCCCACTTTCCTAATAGATATCTAGCAAATTTCTTATGAAATTTCCGTGGACTATAAATTACTATTGCTGATGATCTGAGATTTTTTTTCATCATATTTTCAAGTGATTTTATTCATATAAACAGAATATTTTGATACGTGAGTTTGTATTTTACTTCCACCCACTTTCCTCAATTCAGTAAATTAAAATTTAGTAAATTTACAATTTAGTAAATTTTCAATTGGTTTATAGTTGTTTTTTGGTTTTGCTCTTAGAGAGATTGTCATAAGGCTACAGGTAGTACGATTTTGCCTTTATTTTCTAAAATGTATGCAGTAATGATAATGATCATCCTTGTCTTAGTTCAGAATTCAATTAGAAAGGCTTTTGTTTTTTTTACTGTTTATATTAGTGTATCATCTGTTTGGGGCCTTAGATCACTTCATGAATCTAATAAAAGCTACAGACCCTCCTTATCCTCCTTTCAAATTAATGCGATGTGTAAATCAGCAAATTTCTCTTGTATTTTTACTTGACTCATACATCCCTTGAGGCTGATGAATACTCACACACAAAAACACACCCCAGGACAGGCTCAACTGACATAACTAAAGTTGCTTCAACAGGATTGCCCAGAGGAAAAATTTCCAAGTAGGTAAAGGGTGTCAGTTTAATGCAACAAACATTTGTCGAGCTCCCATTAGGGGTTCTAGTTACCCAACAGAAGGGTTAGCTTTCCAGTGCAATTAAAAACAGACACGCAGCAAGGCACTGACTGTAAATTCTCTTTGAATTATTCTCAGTCTATCCGGAAGGAGAGAGAGATAAGTAAACAGAACAACATGAAAAGTGATACTAAATATGAGTGCATTCTGCATGACAATGTACCTGGACATGGTTTTTACAGGAAGTTTTACAGAGAATGTGCCTTTTGGTGTAAGATTTTAAAGATGGTTATTGAAGGGGCAAAGACATTCCAGGAAGACAAACATCCAGAGCAAAGGCAGTTTGGCCTGATAGATTTGTAGAATGGTGGGCAGTCCCCTGTGCTTGGAACACAGAGAAAGTGCAAAGATTTTCATTGCACTGTTTGAAATGACTGTTTTTATGGGTGCCTCAGCCAAAATAACAGAGGGTAACAAATCTTGCAAAATAAAGATTCCTCAGAAACCTCACACAAATTGCATAACTCTTGAACTATTTTGTTTCAGGGTAGAAACCTTGCAGATATTCTCAGTCTTACCATTGGTTTTCCAATTTAGTCCTTTTGTTCCTTTCTTACTTAATTGATCCAGAATCTTGTGGCCTGCTGAGAATGCCTGAGGGCTTTCTTTGTCTGGTACCAATTTCAGAGACTTCTGTCTGAATGCTAGTGGAAGTTGTTAACAGTTGCTGGAAATTTAGTGTGAAAAAGCTGGCTTTGGGGAGATTAACCAAGAAATACTAATTATCTCCTTTATGTCCATACTTAGAAAAGAATACGTCTCTTGAGGATATTCACTTACCTTCTACTCATCTCAATTAAATTTCTTGGATATATTTGTCCATGAATGGCATGCCTCTTTTCCCACTGTTTCTGTCAATTCATTCTCTTTCTTATTTTTATCCCCTCTATGTTATAACTTTCTCCATGACTTTTCCCTTCATCACTATTTCTAAGTATTCTTCAGCACTAGTCACCAGACCAGAGTTTGCAAGCAGAAAATCTATTCTTATAATCTTGCCCAAATATAGTTAGTTTTATCCTCCATTCTCAGTTGTGACAATGTGGGAGGTGAGAGTTTTCAGAGAGGGGAGTAGGGTGGCTGTAGCAGATAGTATTTCTTAAAAGCTCCTCAAGTGATTCTCATGAACAGTCAGGATAGGGAAAAAGTGGAACCAATTGCATCTCTCATTAATCCCTCAATAGCCCTCAAGACTCATATCTCTAACTCTGTCACCCATTTCCAAATATGCTTAATTAACTGAATCTACCTGCTCTGGGTAAACACATTCCACAGCAGAAATGACAGCTATTACATCAAATTTTCTTATGAATGTTCACTAATTTTCACAGCTGTGATGCTGAGAGAATATATGTAAAGAAAAACATTTTTAATTAAAAAATATATCTTTTAAACTCCCCAGTTTAAAACCACTGAGTTCTCCTTATGCTTTGCCCACTGGTCATTTGTCTTATTCCTATAATTTGTGAATTTAATAGACTTGAAACATATTTGTATAGCATGATTACAATGGCACTGATTTTTACAGCAATTTTGGTGTTCAAAGCACATTAAGGGGATAAAAAAAGTAATATTAATGCTGAGAAACTTCTAAAAATAACTCCTCAGTCTTCAGTTCAGTTCAGTTTAGTCGCTCAGTCATGTTCGACTCTCCACGACCCCATGAATCACAGCACGCCAGGCCTCCCTGTCCATCACCAACTCCCGGAGTTCACTCAAACTCATGTCCACAGAGTCGGTGATGCCATCCAGCCATCTCATTCTCTGTCATCCCCTTCTCCTCCCGCCCCCAACCTTCTCCTTGGAAGGAAAGTTATGACCAACCTTGATAGTATATTAAAAAGCAGAGACATTACTTTGCCAACAAAGGTCCGTCTAGTCAAGGCTATGGTTTTTCCCGTGGTCATGTATGGATGTGAGTGTTGGACTGTGAAGAAAGCTGATCACCAAAGAATTGATGCTTTTGAACTGTGGTGCTGGAGAAGACTCTTGAGAGTCCCTTGGACTGCAAGGAGATCCAACCAGTCCATTCGAAAGGAGATCAATCCTGGGTGTTCGTTGGAAGGACTGATGCTAAAGCTGAAACTCCAATACTTTGGCCACCTCATGCGACGAGTTGACTCCTCAGTCTTAGAAGATACTTAAATGTAAAATACTGCCTAAAGTATTTCATTATATAAAAACTAAGCTAGTCTATTGTAGACACAGTTTTACTTATTTAGTCTTCCTTTCTCCTATCCTTTCCTTAACTTTATCTGCATCCTTTAAATAAACATTGCTTTGGTAAATTCTTCATTCAGTTCAGTTCAGTCACTCAGTCGTGTCCGACTCTTATTTGTCAAATTATTGTCAGACTCAGTTACCTTACATTTTGTTGTTGTTATAGTTATATCCTCAAAGTGTAATTGCAATGTATTTTTCACACAGGATCCCAAAGCAAGCTGTTATTAAATATAATGTTATAGCATATACAATAGAAAATTTATTTGCAAAAATTGCCAAATAGCTGGTGAGGCCTATGGAGAATTCTGAAAGCTGTAATCCAAAAGCCATCATAAACGTGTTCTTTTCCTTCAAGACTTGTTCCTCTTGGTTCTACCAACTCCCTGATCCCTCAGTCACCAGGCATCACATGGTAGTTTTCCACTGGACTTGCGGCGCACACATGACTGGAGGGTCACATTTAGTTGAATCCATCAATTTTTTTCTCCTAGTCTATTACTACATTTATTAAATAAATAAATTCCAATCAAATAATATTGCTTTAAAGAGCAGAATGTTTCCCCAACCAAAATGTCATATTCATGCTTTATAGCAGTTTTAAAAAATACTTGAAAATAATGGTAGGTCGAAAACAATTTTCCTAATCTTAACTGATATCATACCACAAATAGCAATAATTTATTTCTATGCAAAAGCTCTTCAACTTTGTACTAAAAACTCAAAGACCTGGATTTTATTTTGGGCTCTAGCACTGATTTCCTGTTAAAAGTCTTTCCGTTTCCACATTTATGAAACCAGCAAGCTGGAGAAAAATAAACTCTTGTGTCCTTAGGGCATAAAGACCTCAGGAATTAATGAGTTAATAATTTATACACAGCACATGTTCCTTAGAGAGGAATAGCCTTCATAACACACCACAAGTATAATGTAGAAATAACTAAAGATGATAGAAGTAGCTAACTTCATTTATTTTGTGATGTCTATGGTATTTTGAGTCTAACAGATTCTGTGCTAACATGTGGTAGTGTTTAACCAATACGCCTAATAATATTTATAAGTAGATTGAGAATTAGCCCACAAATACAACTCTAGAAGTTTATTTAGATGATTTGTTTTTCATGTTCTGTGAAATGAATTGCATTAGAGGTCAGAAAAAGTGCTTTAAGGGGGTGCTTCTTTAATAGGTAAACTGAAGTTGATCTAACAGAATGTTATAATAAGACACACATAATTGCCATCTCTCCTGGGAGTCAAACTCTGTAACTTTCCGCCTGATTAGCTCAACTGTTGCATAATACACAGAAAAATGGCAAGAGGCAGAGCAAATGGTCTCTGTATTTAACATTCTTCATTTTTAGTCATGGAAAGAGGTAAACAAACTACTGTATGTGATGACAAAGCAGGAATTGGGACCGAATTCCACAGCTGGCTAAATCCACTGTTCTCACAGCTCACTGAAACACGAATGTAATTCCCACCAAACTTATTTAGTTTGATCCTGCAACTTCTTGAATTGCTAGTGATATTTTAAAAAGAAGAGGGGGAAAAAAAAGAAAAGTAACTTGTCTGTCAAACTCCCAAGGTTGATGTCAGCTTCCTGAACACATCATATATACACACCTGTAAATTGCAATTTTCTCATCCACAACTTCTCATATTCCAACCATTTCACCCAGCAAGACACACACACACACACACACACAAGAAAGATGGAATCATACAACAATTTCAATAGCGATGATACGAGGTAACAAATAACTTCGAGCAAAACAAAAAATGTAGAAAAATTTAAAAAGGAATCACTGATAAAATTTTTTTTTAAAGGATACAAAATTTATCTATATTTTTCTAGGGCAACTTTCTAAATAATGACTTTGCAAAATTTCTATTTAAAAAGGGAAATTGCACTTCATACACTGGTTTTCAACTTTAGTAACCATTTGAACATGTTCTTAATTTCAAAATGCAATTAAAGTTCAAGTTTACTTGTGACCTACTAAAGAATCTTCCTGGATCAGAAATAACAGAATAGAAATGCTTATTTTAAAGTCTGTTATATGTGTTAAACAGCAGATCATCCAAGGATTTTTGGATGGAGAGCTCTCATTATAAAAAGACTGTGTTGTATTAAGTGTGAATAAGTCAAAAACACATATTAAATGTTTCATTTGCTTCCCAAGGGGGATAAATTTTAAACCAAGTGAGTAAATATTAAAAAAAAAAAACATACTTAGCAAGGGATTTAATGGAATCCTCCCATACTTACAAAGATTCTGAGCTTTTTTTTTTTTAACATCTCTCTAGATGGCAATAAGTTACTCATCTCTAATTTTCATTTAGCTTTTTTTCTGACAGTGATTTTTGGCTTAGTGTTTCATTTTAGAATGTGTAAACAGAAACATAAGCAGATGATTTTGCTAGAACTTCTCTACCTAAAATTAGCAAAATTAATATTAAAACAAAACATATACACCAAAATATTTATGTCAACATTTTGAGTATTCATCTTCCTGACATCAACACAGTTTCTTCACATTACAGCCACCTGAGAATACAATGCTAGGATGCACATTTTGCAAGTTTATAAGAACCTTATTATGAGTATATTCATCTATACTCACCAGAGTATCAAAGCACTCGGAATATTAATGGTAGAGTAATGCACATAAAAAAGCAGTTCTCTATCAAAAAAAACAAAACCAAAGTCTAGTGTCATCTGAAAGCAAATCATTTTTGTCTTTCAATAGCATAAGCAAATAAGGTCTCTGGGTAACAGAAATAGTTTTCCTGACATTTCAGCAGTAAAGCCCATTCACTTCATAAGGAGTTTTTCTACTGTTTTCACAAAATTTTAAGAATGTTAGCTATGTACTTTCTAGACCATGTCAGATTAGAAGCTGTAAATGGAAAAGGAATAGAAGTAAGTAATAGCAAGCACTCTAACAATGACAAGGATAAATAGCTACTAGAAAAACTACATAAAGCAGGTAAATAAAATATAGTAATTTGAGATATATAGAGATTTATTAAACAGCAAAAATTTCTTTATACTTTTAATGAGTCATAAGTTCATTGATACATTTATATTTATGTTTATACCTGACTCATAAAAATAGGTATGTTTAATATGCTCTTTAATATGTTTAAGAAAACAGAGAAGTTTCGAGTACAATCACAAACACTTCCAATAAAAATAATCAGATTTTTTTTAAGTTTCAAGGTTAAAAAGTCTGAGCTTGAGATATTCAGGAAATTAATTTTTCAGAAAACCTCATTTTTAGGTATCCACAAAACTAAAAGAGATATTTGGCTCTGATGTAATTCTAAAGTTCGAACAATTACACTTTGAAGCAAAAAGTTATCAGTAGTTCAAGTAAAAGACTAGACGTTTTATTTAGAAGAGAATAAGCCTGTCATCACATTGAAAATGTTTTCCTGATCATGAGATGAATGTAATGAGTGAGGCAGGATTTTGTTGAAAACAGCAAAGCTATGAAAGGTGCATCAGACCAGGATGCCATGGTACTGACTTCATTTGCAGGTTTGGTTAGACCTTGCATTTTCTTCTGGTGCCAAGAGACTCTAGTTTTGTTTTGCTTTTTTTTAAAAAAAAAAACAACATATTGATTCTTCTCAGATGATCCACTCATACATAAATACATACACCATTTCTGGTCATATGTTTTCGCAAGGTGGGTACTTCCCAGGTGGCATTAGTGACAAAGAATCTGTCTGCTGCTACAAGAGATGCAAGGAACAAGGGTTCAGCCCCTGGTGGGAAAGATCCTCTCAAGGAGGAAATGGCAACCCACTCCAGTATTCTTGCCTGTAAAATCCCATGGACAGAGGAGCCTACGGTCCATGGGCGTCGCAAAGAGTCAGACTTGACTGAGGGACTGAGTACAATCTGAGTTTGGAAGAAGGAAGTTGGGCAGGATAGTAGTCTCCAGATTAAGCATTTTGTGAAGCATGCAAAACTGGTTAAATATGAGTTTTCTTGAGCATAGGAAGCAGAAAATAATTCAGTTAGCTGATGAACCCAGACAAGGGTAAATATTCACTAGCTAATAATTTGGCCATGTTCGCTCAGGTGAGAACCCCCTCCCCACTCCAGGCTGCTGGTCACCATTATCCTCTGCTGTTATAAGTGCATATGTTTTATCCCATCATGCTTTGCAGCACAGTGGCAAACTGATATCACAAAATTCCAATAACACCCAATGTCTCTTGCTCAAAGGAGGAGAATGCTCAGTGCAGGTTGGATCCCACAGGCCAGGCTGAAGATTTACATCTGATCCAGATGTCTGAAGTCATTTATAGCCAATACTCTAGTCCAGCCAATTGTTCTCAACATTGAACCAATTGACTTACCTGCTGACAGGCTGAATCAACAGACAATTTATGACCTGAACTTCTGTAATTATTTTAATAGCCTTTTCATACCCTTTCCATTATATTTACCATAGTAGGAGCATTTCAAATGAGAAGTCTTCACTAGCTAAAAGGGATGTAAAGTTCTTAAAGACACATTTTGTTAAAGGAATCAGAGACCTGGCCTTTTAAGAGGCTCCAAATTGGGAAAACTCCCACGGCCCTCCTTTTAACACATCAGTTTGGAAATATATTTACTCTTTCTCACCATTTTGAGTTATCGTTATCACTTACATTCTTACTTGTTTATTTCCTGTTCTAAGACATTCAAACACTTTAAAGATCAGCCTGCTCTTCATTATCTTACTGTTAGTAGGATCTGAAAGAGGTTTTACTGATTTCTTCTTACTAATCAGGGTTTCCCAGGTGGTGCTAGTGTTAAAGAACCCACTGCCAATGCAGGAGACATAAGAGATGTAGGTCCAATCCCTGGGTCAGGAAGATCCCCTGGAGAAGGGCATGGCAACCTACTCCAGGATTCTTGCCTGGAGAATCCTATGGACAGAGGAGCCTGGTAGGCTACAGTCAATAGGTTTGCAAAGGGTCAGACACGACTGAAGCGGCTTAGCACACTCCTTACAAATCTGGCCGAGGATTCGTAACTTCCAAGAGGTCAGTTTGCCACCAAGATGGTGCCAGCTTGTCTTCATTCTGTATTTATTCATTCTCTATTCCTCACTGCATACTGTAGGAAGGCATTACCAACATCACAAGCATTGATGAAAGGCAAATATCATGACCACTAGAAGCAGACTAAGAACATAGATCAAGGCAAGTTTTGTGGAAGAAAATGAACAAAATTGTTTTTATCCACTTAGCTAACTAAAGAAACCATGGCTCAATATTGAACTGCTATACTTTACAACATACCATTGAGAATACCAAAGAGAATATTGCCTGGGGAGATGCATGCTCAGACCTTCCCATCTGCAGCTGCTATCAATTATTCTGCCCTGATGTGACCAGAAATCTCAGTTTTCAATAGAGAAACATGAGTTGTAAAAGATCCTTATTGGCTACCCCTACATTCCCCTCCCTACCCCCACCTCCTGATTGTGTTCTGCTTTTCAAACATTTGAAATGTCCACATACTTTGTATCCTAGCCCACTGGGAAGTTAGAAAAGCAAACATAGCTAGTTTCAGGGCAGAGCAGAGATTTTGTGGCTTCCAGAGATTCTCTATTGGATAACAAAGGCTCATAAAAGGGTACCTTCACCCTAAATGTTATATAAACAGAGTTCTGTCTGTGGGTGTGATTTACACTCCTATTGAAGATCTTGAATCTTCCTTCTCTTCATGCTAGAAGATAAGTGAAGGACAAAAAGGCTATTTAGAACAGTTAACCTGATCATTTTTTAAAAGATGTGTGCAAATCACTGGGGCTGAGATCCCGTTTCTCAACCAAATTGTCAGGAAATAATTTATTACTGACAAGAACAAAGTGTGCAGCTGGATATCCCAAACAACGGCATGCTAAATGAGCCAGAGACTTGTTATAAATATCTTCCCTAGGACTGCGTTTCCTATAGTCTAAAATTATTCCAGAAGCAGCACAGCATAATGGAAAAAAGAATTGTCCTGGGCATCAGGATGTCAGGGTTTTCTTTTGCCTGTTCTAATAACTAACTTTGTGAAAGAAAGAAGGAGGGAGGGAAGGAGGGAGGGAGGGAGGGAAGAGGGAAAGAAGGAGAAGAGCAAAGAGAAGAAAATAGTATATACTAAATGACGTATGCATTTCTTTCAAGCTCTAAAAGTCTATACTGACAACATTGATGTCCTGTGTATAGAGAATATTGCTACCCAAACTCTATGCAATCTCATTCAAAAGATAAGAAAGCAAGATTTAGAAAAAGGAAAAGAAGGACTATTGTAAAATAGCCTTTTGGTTTCCATGTGAATTGTTTAATCAAGAAATTATTCTTCCAATATGGTTAGTTCAGGTAATTCTAGAGGTGAAAAATGTTAATAAAACACCAAAATGACACCAAGTAATTAGGAATTAGTACTTCAGTTTGCAAAACAAATTATTGAAAAAAATGATAAGTGAATCATCTCTTCTCTATATC
Organism: Moschus berezovskii; assembly: GCF_049115385.1. Taxonomy (NCBI): domain Eukaryota; kingdom Metazoa; phylum Chordata; class Mammalia; order Artiodactyla; family Moschidae; genus Moschus; species Moschus berezovskii. Next base: position 84,617,023 of record NC_142469.1, on the reverse strand, counting down.
TCCTAGTCTTTTCTTGACTTCAGTTATCATTCCATCCATGTGTCTGCCTTCCCTGCTAGACCTATAAGCTCCTAGGTGGTTTGTTCAGTCATGAAATCATGTCCGACTCTTTGTGACTCCATGGACTGTAGCATGCCAGACTCCTCTCTCCATTATCTCCCAGAGTTTGCTCAAATTTATGTACATTGAGTCAGTAATGCTATCAAATCATCTCATCCTCTGTCACTCCCTTCTCCTTTTGCCTTCAGTCTTTCCCAGCAACAGGGTCAAAGTATAGGAGCTTTGGCTTCAGCAACAGTTCTTCCAATGAATATTTAGGATTAATTTCCTTTAGGATTGACTGGTTTGATCTCCTTGCAGTCCAAGGAACTCTCAAGAGTCTTCAACACCACAATTCGAAAGCATAAATTCTGTGTTTAGCCTTCTTTATGGTTCAACTCTCACATCTATACATGACTACTGGAAAAACCATAGCTTTGACTAGACAGACCTTTGTTGTCAAAGTAATATCTCTGCTTTTTAATACACTGTCTAGGTTTGTCATAACTTTCTTTCCAAAGAGCAACTGTCTTTTAATTTCATGGCTGCAGTCACCATCCACAGTGATTCTGGAGCCCAAGAAAATAAAATCTGTCACTGCTTCAACTTTTTCCCTTTCTACTTTCTACAAAGTGATGGGATTGCATGCAATGATCTTAGTTTTTTTGAATGTTGAGTTTCAGGCCAGCTTTTTCACTCTCTTCTTTCACCCTCATCGAGGCTCTTGATTTCCTTTTAATTTTCTGTCATTAAAGTGGTATCATCTGCATATCTGCTGCTGCTGCTAAGTCACTTCAGTTGTGTCCAACTCTGTGCAACCCCATAGACGGCAGCCCATGAGGCTCCTCTGTCCCTGGGATTCTCCAGACAAGAACACTAGAGTGGGTTGCCATTTCCTTCTCCAGTGCATGAAAGTGAAAATAAAAAGTGAAATCACTCAGTTGTGTCTGACTCTTTGCAGCCCCATGGACTGTTGTTGATATTTCTCCCAGAAATCTTGATTCCAGCTTGTGCTACATCCAGTCCGGCATTTAACATTATATACTCTGCCTAGAAGTTAAATAAGCAGGGTGATAATATACAGCCTTGACTTACTCCTTTCTCAATTTTGAACCAGTCCATTGTTCCATGTATAGTTCTAACTGTTGATTCTTGACCTGCATACAGATTTCTCAGGAGGCAAGTTAGGTGGTCTAGTATTCCCATCTCTTTAAGAATTTTCCACAGTTTGTTGTGATCCACACCAAGGTTTTAGCATGGTCAATGAAGCAGTAGATATTTTTCTAGAATTCCCTTGTTTTGTTTATGATTCAATGATTGTTGGCAATTTGATTTCTGGTTCTTTGGCCTTTTCTAAACCCAATTTGTATATATGGGAGTTCTCGGTTCGTGTACTGTTGAAGCCTAGCTTGAAGGATTTTGAGCATAACCTTACTAGCATGTGAAATGAGCACAGTTGTACAGTAGTTGGAACATTCTTTGGAAATGCCTTTCTTTGGGATTGGAATGAAAACTGATCTTTTTCCTGTGGCAGGGCCATATTTTACTCATTTTATTTTTCACATTGATTTGCCCAAAAGAGCACTCAATAAATATTTGTTGAATTAAACCCTATTTTCAACAATATTTGGTAAGTGTGGTAAAGACTTAGAATAATCATTCAAACTCAACATTGCTTTTTGTAAAACTAAACTGTAGATAAATCTCCAAGCTTCCTTCTCTTTTAAATGACTAGGAGACTATGATTTCATTTAGAACCTGTGAAATACCTAACCAACTGGAGAAGACTCTTATTATCTCAGGAGAAAAATATCACATCATAAGTAGGGATAATTTTAAACTTTTCTATTAGAATTTCTCTATTGCTCATTCATTTATTTATCTATTTATCATATATTTAATGGGTATTAGATACCTTGGCTATACCACTATGAATAAGATATGGTCCCAGGTTTCAACAGAGAATTACTGTTCGTGTGTGACAAGAAAAGGTCGATTACAATACAGTGGGAGAATTGTGGTGATATTGATATGTATGTATTGATGCCGCATTAAAAAAGGACAGCCAGATGAACGTTGATTATTTGAAGCCTGTCAGAAGAGATGATGTCTAAGGTAAATAATGAAGGGTAATTCTGAGTCAATCAAGGGAAAACTCCTAAGATTTGTAGACAGACAATAGCATTTAATATTTAAATAAGAAACGCTATGGTATCTCACTTATTATATCTCAGGCATTTTCCTAAGCACTCTAATAAAATAACTATATGAAGGAAGTATTATCATCCCCATACAACAGATGAAGAAACCAAAGAACATGGAGGATTAATAACTTCCCAAGGTTAAATAGCTAGTAAGTGGCAGAGCTGGGGTATGAACCCAGGCATCCTGGAGTCAGAGTTTATGCTTTTAAACTTGTTGGTTATATGCTACTGCTCTAAGCTTGGGAGGCTAGAGAGTCTATCTTCTCCTTACTCACCTCGTCCTCATTTACTCTGCCCTAGTATTCTGTTTGTCCAATTTTGTAAGGACTCGTTGATCTGTGTACTCATATGCTGTGTGTCTTTCTCCTTATACTGGAAACATGGCATGGGGTTCATGAAGGGTGCTATGCAGGAGAGCTATATGATCGTATCTGAACTCTAGAAAGAATAGTCTGATTGAAACAGAGGAAAAGGATGTTGTTTTTGTTATAGTATCTATGGTTGATCTGATTTAAAATTTTAGCCCAGGCACATTCCAAAATGAGGAGATAGACCAAAAAACAAAAATGTTTCAAAGTAAGGGACTAAGGTCTACTTTAGATAACTTTTAAATGCCTCAACTACATCAGAGCATAGAATGGTTAGGAGTTGGAAATAAGAGGAGAATTTTTGGAGAGGAGAAGATTTATTTGAAGGGGCCTTTGACCTGAGATACAACCACCCCATCTCTGGGCCAGGAGAACAGGAGAGAGCTCTAACCTCAAACGTAGTCAAGAGAGCTTCAGGATAATAACCCAAGGAAGAATTTTCTGGAGAGAGCAGTAGGAGAGGCTGGCCCCACAACTCACACTAAAGAAGAGCAACTTCACCAGGACTAATCCAAGAACTCACTGCTTGTTATCTGCAGTTTAGGTGGTATCTGACTACCCCTTAAAAACCTAGAGGACAAGACATGAACTGATTAGTTTTCAGCAGGGATGTGGAGGAGGTAGGCTATGCTGAGATGGCACAGCAGGCCTGGAGTACTGGAACCAAGGATATATGATGTGAACCAATGACTTAGGGAAGCTGAGCCTGCAAATGACTGTGGTGGGTTCTTCAAGGAAGGTCCAGATGATCACTCACACCCTGGTGGAAGCTGAAATTTCTGCTGGGTGCATAGAGACTAAGGGATGAGTAAGCAATCAGCCTAAGCAGAGCAGCATTTGCCCTTCTCAAGGGGAAGTACCAGGGGAAGACCCTCACTGACATGGGCATGGGATGGGGGAAGGCGCTTCTCCAAACTAATGAGAGTGTCCACGATAGAGTGAATCAGCTTCACCCACCTGTCAAGTCCAGACAGAACGTGGGGCCTGATCACCAGGAGAGTGTTAGGTTAGCAAGGACTCTCCTGTTGCCTTATTCAGAACCCCAAAGATAGCCAAATGAGTAAAGAGAAGTAGGAATCACACGAGAAAAGAGTGAAGCTGACCTCACGCTCTTCACCTACTAGCGGGGAAGGCGTGAATCAGGGACAACATCATGATTACAGGGTGACAGTTTTTGGTGACATGAAGTAAATATAAGTCTATTATCTGAACATAACCACAGGATTTCAAGGAGACTACCAATCACTGTGAAGGGAAGAGCTTCCCCCACTGAATCAATTTAAAAGGATATCGAGGGACCACAATAAAGATGCTGGGAGATTACACTACAATCACACTTGGCATTCAACAGAAGTGATGGATCCAACAAAGGTATGTTGCCTCGACCCAGAGTCATGGCTCATAGGAACCCCAGTCACCCCAAAACTGCCCCAGGATTCCCAGGTCTCACTTGGGGTTAACCACAGAGAACATTTATGTCCACAGGGGTCCTGTTGTAAATTGCCCCAAGCAGTTTGCCACCTTGAAGCCTTGCTCTTCTCTCTCAGACTTATCCTTGGGGGCCTGACAAAGCAGGTTTCCCTGTGAGGTTACTACTGAGGGTTGAGGACACTCATGCTGAGGATACTCAAGCACAAGAAATAGGATTAAAGCCAAATACCACTGGACTCTCAGTCCTTTGCCATGCCAACATCTTCAGCCGTATCTTCTGTCACATGTGCTGCTTTGCTCCTGCAATAGAACTACTAGTATGACTCAGTTCCTCCAACAGGAGAGTTTCAGTTCCTCTACTCCTTCAATTCCGTTGATTGAACATAATCAACGTTCATCATGCTCCTTCAATTATGTTGACGCCTCCACATCTAGAACCTTCTTTGACCCATTCCCGCCCTTTATCTGGAAGCTGAGTGTGTGAGTAAGAGCATGACTCTGGAGAAAAACATGTTGGCTCCGAATCTGACTTTCTCTACTTTTTTCCATTGAGTGATATAGTGCTTCTAACCACAACTTCATACATGAAACGATGAAATAGTATTGTATATTTAATAAAGTTATGGTGAGGATGTAATGACATAACGAACAACAACAGTTTAGCCTATGACCAGGCATATATTAAGGACTAATAAACATTTGTTTGAAAAAAATTAAATAAGTGGACAAGTGAGCCCTGACACACCCAGTTTCCTTATATTAGAAAACCACTGTCTATACCATCTGCCTGACAAACTCCTGCTGACCCTGTAAAACATGGGCCAAGTGATTAGGATGACTACAGAGAATGAGTAATCTCTTATTGTATTGGTATACTGGAAAATACCATTAGGTGAGAAAAGCAAGACACTTAGCATATGGCACCTTTTGTGGAAGGAAGTCATCATGTTTACTTCTGTGTAGAAAGAAGGAGAAATGACAAGCATTTGTGTGCCTTTCTACTGAAGAGAAACACTGAAAGAATAAGCCAGAAACTACTAGTAGTGATGCTTGAATTCAGCTACCACAAACACTTTCTATGCATAGAAGTGATATAGATATTTTTGCACTGGGATCAATTATTGTTTAAGACTGAGTGAGTGAGTGAAGTCACTCAGTCGTGTCCAACTCTTTGCGATCCCATGGACTGTAGTCTACCAGGCTTTTCTGTCCATGGGATTTTCCAGGCAAGAATACTGGAGTGGGTTGCCATTAAATCAAACCACTGGCTGCCTCAGTTCATCTGTTCCTAAAAATCTGTATTCCAAGCAAGAGGGGAGAAGAAAGAGACAGAAAAGAGAACTTGCCTTGTGCCAGACACCAAGGGAGCACTTTACATACATTAACTCATGATCTTCACAGCCCTGCCAGGTGGTTATTATTTTACATAAGTGGACCCTGGAGGTCAAAGGCAAGACCGCTGGGTAAGAATGGAGCTACAATTCAAACTTACCTCTGAGTTCCAAGCCCCACATACATCCTTTCAGTCACACAGTGTGGCCTCTGTGTATTCCCCAGCTTGGTAACTTACACAGAATCAAGAAATATGACTTCTCCTACTTCTCCATTGAACTTGTTAATAAAGACATCCAACCACCACACAAGCCTGGTACAGACTCTTGCTGCACACCATCCCCAATGGGCATAAATTAGCTTCCAGTGCTTCTTGAATTCAACTCTTCAGCCAATGTTGAACTTCCATAAGTATGCTCTCTTCCAACTATATTTCCACATACTTATACATATATGACCTAACATTCCATTAAATTCCTCACTTAAGACTGAAGACAATAAAAATGCAATACATTTATTTTGGCATAAACTGTTTTAATAAGTCAATGATGATGTCTAATTATTGCTGCTATCTGTTTTCAGTACCTACAAGTCATGAAAACAAGTTGATAAGCTTAGCATAATTTTCCAGAAAGTTTTTAGAAAATTATATCAAGGTCATCAGTTTCTCTTTATTTCCTAGAATCTACTTAAAAAGAAACCTGGATGACATTCAGTTCAGTTCAGTTCAGTTGCTCAGTCGTGTCCGACTCTCTGCGACCCCATGATTCACAGCACGCCAGGCCTCCCTGTCCATCACCAACTCCCGGAGTTCACTCAAACTCATGTCCACAGAGTCGGTGATGCCATCCAGCCATCTCATTCTCTGTTGTCCCCTTCTCCTCCCGCCCCCAACCTTTCCCAGCATCAGAGTCTTTTCCAGTGAGTCAACTCGCCGCATGACATTAGCCTACATATATTTTTTGCCAGGATGGGGAGAAATATTTCCCATTTTCCATAGTTTTCCATATTGATTACATTGTGTGACCAAATATACAAAATTTTATGTTCTAAAAATGCACTTTTCTGAGTTTAGATACTTAACTGATGATTTCAAGAAGAAAGATGTTTCCTCACCATCATTTTATCAATTTACGACCTTAGTTCCCTCCTAATGGTGATGTTTATTCCCTCCTTTCCCATGTGAAGATTCTTAATGAGAAGATGTAAATAGAACTCGTCAGTTGTCCCACTTCCTCTGAGACATTGTTAAAGTTACATCATATGTGTCAAAAATGGATCCCCATTACCCTTTTTTCTCTGATTATTGCTTTGAATGTCATTTTTGTATGAATTAGCATGCTAGACAAGCCTCAGCTCGTTTTCAGCTTAGACTTGTTAACGAACATTGCTGAGCTACTTCTGTGGTTGTTGTTGTTGGTCAGTGATCGTGTGCCCCTCCTCCCATCTTATTTACACACACTTTTGAACTCTGATTTCAAGGATGGGTGAAGTCACACAAGTGAAAATGTTTCTGTAAGCCAATGTTATTACAGTTTTAAATTTGCATGACATGGTCTGATTGGCAGAAGAATTTAGGGTTTGAAAATAGCACCAAAACATCGTAACCTTAGCACATCCTTCTCTGCTTTCCTCTCTCTTGCTTTTCATTCTCTGTAATTCGTGAACGATGACATTGAGAATTAATCTTCCAAACAGAGCCTATCAACACAAACATTACAGTGGTAAGAGGGTATCTCTGTTTCCATAACCTAGACACTCACTCATCAGATGCACCTACACTAGGACACTTTTGAAATCTCCAGATGGAGAGTTGGTATTCCTTGCTCAGGGTTGGACTAATTTGTTTTGGAAATCAGATTTGGGGATACTCAAACTGTAGAGCAGAAGCAAACTATTACAGGGCTGGAGAGATTATTTGTTCCCTGTATAATCTTGGGTCATATGGGATTCAGCTAATCTTTTCTCTCTTGTGTAGAGTCTATGTGGAAATTTCAGTATAAACAGAAATCAGTAGGAACTCAGTAGCTTTATTTTTTTTTTTTTATTGGAGGCTAATTATTTTACAATATTATATTGGTCGGTTTTGCCAGACCTTGACATGAATCCGCCCCAGGAGTAGGGAACTCAGTAGCTTTAAACCCAGAAAGCCGTCACTTTGTTCATTTAATATTGTTCAGGTCACTTCATTTTTTGAAAAGAAAAAAAAAAATAAGGAGTTTAAGAGGGCCCATTTCCTAGACCAGATCTCAATGAAAAATTCTTCCTTATTAAGAGAAAGTTCTCTTTGCTATACTTTACCTTGGTGACCACAAGTTCTTCCTCAGCTGAGATATCATCAGTGCTGCTTTGACTTGTCTTACAACTAAGTAGGTATTTGCAAAAGGATTAAGAGCATTCAAGACACTGCAAGAAGCACGGGCAGCTCTCCTGACATGGGCATTGACTTTGACATCCTGTTTCCTGAACTGTGCTATTACCCGTATTGCCTTTTTCCCAAGCCTTTCCCCACAACCATGCACAGATGCAAAAGGAAGTCAGGTCTCATGCCATTTTCATTTCCTTCTCCTTATGAAGTCTCTTCTGTCATTTAGTTTCAGATTTATACAGAAGACTATCAACGAGTAAAAAGTTCATCAACCAAGAAGATATGTATTTCTATGAAGGCGTTTATTTCATGAGAAAAGAAACTGACAGCAGTTTATGTCCACTGCAGGAAAGTGTTCTTTGGGTTATGCTACCTCAAGGTGACTGTAGAAAAGAGTCATAAATTGAAATATTTTTAATGCATGTATAGATCTTCACAATGTGTGGTCTTTTCCTAATTAAACAGCATATTGAACACCAAAAATGCTAAGGAAAGAAAAGAGATCTATTCAAGGGCATCAAGCACTTTGCAGCAAGTTGTGTTACCAATGACCAGCAAAAGGCAGTGCCTGGCTGGCAATGTGTTCCTGAAACTGCTTTTTAGATTCATTTTGTTTTCATAGACAAGAAATGAGAGGGCATTGACAAGGCCTTCTAAAACTAAGATATCAAGAAAATAATATTATCTTCTCTCACTTAAACTCAAAAATAAGTAAAATAGGTCAGAACAGAAAGACTTGAATTCCCCAATGGCTTACAGTCTTGTGGATCTGGTTCTAGCTCTCTCATAAATTACATAATTTTGAAGAATTCACATAACTTCCTTGAAACTTACTTTTCCCAACTATAAAATTAAGAGGTTAGCCTAAAATATCTCTAAGCTCCTTTCCAATTCAAACATATTATGTATCCTAAGCAACTCCTGTAAATGCCTTCACTAGCATCGTCCAGTATTAACTTTTATGGGAAGTCTGTCCCTTTGAGAGGAATAGATGCAGGAAGCCAGGCATTTCAGGATGTCATACATTTCAGAGTACTGTACTTCCCACCTCATGGGCTCAATAATCCTTTGTACTGTTCCAATTATATGTTCTCCCTCCCTTTGTTAGCATTTGGTTCTTTCTATGAGTCGATTAAAGAGCTGAAAATTTTATAAAGTAACCACTCTGAAGTCACACGAGGTACCTAGAGATGGAGTCTAGGTTTTTCTTTTGTTTTCTTTCCCAGGTTTCTCTGTGTTAAATGTGGCCTTATTTAATGGTGTCATATTCATCACCATCATAAGACTTTCTGGGTTCCTGCTGGGTACACAGCAAATTACTAGACCCCATGGGAATTTATGTAGCTCACAAAAGGCCTGACTCCTACACATGCACTTTCAATCCAAAATAATCCCATCTGTCTGACCTTTTGAGTGTAGTACATAAACATCTCTTTGTCCTTCGGTAAGCAAATAATACCAGTATAGCTCAATGTGAATGATATTTACAGATGAAGAAACAGAGACACAAAAGAAGTCAATTAGTTGATCCAAGACCATATGACTAGAAATTAGTAGGACTGGAACTAGAATGAGGATCTTTTTCCTTTTCCTTCAATTGTCTTTATAACTTAAACCATGTTACTTCTGGGATGTATACTACAGAAAGTATTTTCAAAATCCTGAATAACTCAGAATTTTTTCTCTTATACATTAAGCATGACCTTCCCAAGTCTCAGAGATTTATATTGAGTCATTTTAGATTAATCAGTGAGTATGACAATGTTTCTTGGATGAAATGGTAGACTTCAATCATTAACAGAGCATCTTCTTTGGCTGGGCAAAGAATTAGAATCCCTGATGACCACAAAAAAAGGCACACTGTGAGGCCTGTCCACCATGTGTAAAGGCAAGGCAAATGCAAATGGTACCTTGTAGTGCAAGGGGGCAAACGAATGAGTGGAAAGTAGCAATCCCCCAGGTTCACTTACTCACACATTTAGTATCGTCTATATTTGTTACTGGATGGACTAAAGGCTACTGAAAATCTTTTCAGGGTGTTAAATAATGCCTTGGCTTCCCACGTGGCTGTACTGGTAAAAAAACAAAACAAAAAAAACCTGTCTGCCAATGCAGGAGACATAAGAGATGCGGGATCAATCCCCAGGTTGGGAAGATCCCATGGAGTGGGAAATGGCAACTACTCCAGTATTCTTGCCTGGAGAATCCCGTGGACAGAGGAGCCTGGCAGGCTACAGTCCATAGGGTCACAAAGAGTGGGAGACAACTGAAGCAACTTAGCACACAGCACACACAAGTAATGTCTATGAAAAAAACTAAAGAAATAGCCAGATCGATTTTTGACAAAGAAGCATTCTATAGGAGTTCCGGGGACCTGTGCCTGCACCTGTGTAGATTTATTACTTCTTCTCATTCTTGCTGCTCATAAGTAAAATTACTTATCTTGTCAGTGATACAAACATAATCGTAAAATTTTCCAGAGATCAAAAAAAAAAAAAATTATAGATAAGAAGGACCACATTGGATACTTACCCACACTCCGACCTTCCTTTTTACAGAACTACTTTCAACATGGTGGTTGAGCCTCTGTTTACATATTTCTTTGGAAGAAGGTTGTATTTTCTTAACCTACCTCATTCCATCTGAGAGATTAATTTTTGTAGCAGGATTCTAAACTTCAGAAACCTGAGCTTTGGCAACCCTAGGATTCGGAGATGTCCGTCGAGCCAGTGGATACTGTAGAATTGAAAGAATGGAAGAATGATTAAAGAAATATAAATTTGACCCAATGGTAATGGATGGTGTCACATAGTGAGGCCGTTTTGAATAGATCACATTGTCAGTCTTCCTTATTTCCCTCTGGCCTTCATGGGCTCAATTCAGTTCAGTTCAGTTCAGTCACTCAGTCGTGTCCGACTCTCTGTGACCCCATGAATCATAGCACGCCAGGCCTCCCTGTCCATCACCAACTCCCAGAGTTCACTCAAACTCATGTCCACAGAGTCGGTGATGCCATCCAGCCATCTCATTCTCGGTTGTCCCCTTCTCCTCCCACCCCCAACCTTTCCCAGCATCAGAGTCTTTTCCAGTGAGTCAACTCGTCGCATGAGGTGGCCAAAGTATTGGAGTTTCAGCTTTAGACAGAGTCTTTTGAAGTAGTAAGTTCACTGAAAAAATAAATCTCTGAATAAAATATTAGAATCATAGGGAACATTGACTGAACCCAGCTTGCAGTGAGGATAAGACACAAGTTGAAGCAAGCATAGCAAGGCTGCAATTCTTTCTTGAGAGAGAACAGGACCAGACTATAGCTGAGACGGAAAAGAAGGACATATGACCTTTGAGCTGCTCTGGGTTTATAACCAACCGGTGACCTTAACAGTAGATATAACCATAGTGAGTCAGAACTAGAAGGGGATATATGGTGGTCAGTGAATAATGGAAACCACAGAGTAGCTGAGAAGCCTCTTCCACACATGAGACTGTCCAAAGGGTTCTTAGAACAGTCTAAGAAGAATTTGAGAAGACCAGACAACCTCAAGAGCAAGAGGAAACTGAAGTAGAAAAAGGTCTACTAACGCCCCCATGATCCTATTTTTCAGTAAGGCTGAATGACAATAGCAACACAAATAAGAGCATTAATGATAACTATGGTTTGCCTGTACGTGTCCTCACTCTTAATGCTGATCAGAATGCCATGAAGCTGGTACTGATGTTGTTAGTTTACAGCTGAGAAAACGAAATCTCAGATAGGTAACACGCCCCACATTCATGTCTGAAAGTGAAAGTGAGAGGGGCTCAGTCCTGTGTGACTCTTTGGGACCCCATGGACTATACAGTCTATGGGATTCTCCAGGCCAGAATACTGGAGTGGGTAGCTGTGCCCTTCTCCAGGAGATCTTCCTAACCCAGAGATCGAACCCAGGTCTCCCACATCGCAGGTGGATTCTTCACCAGTGAGCCAGCAGGGAAGCCCAAATAGCTGGTGAGATGTAAACCAGGATTTGAAAACAGGTCTGATTCCTCACTGTGTTATGCTATAACTTGTGAAAATATGGATGCAGTAAATAATAACCAAAATCTGCCTCCTAAATTTTCTACCCACTAAACTGAGTTCTATCTTTGAAAAAATACTGTCTTTGTGGGCTACTCCTTTTACCTTAGGGTGGCTCCTCTGAATCTTCTTCATCTTGGCCTCAGGCAGCTCACTGTCCAATCTCCTCACCAACCTGGTCTTCCTCCACTGGGAAGTTGTGTCCCCACAACTCTAGATGTTTACCAGTTTCCAGTAAAACCAATTTCTGCTGTACCAAGTGCTCTATTGAGCTCTTCACACTCTTTCTTGCTACAAGAGCTCCCTATTTACTCTAAGATAGCACCATCTCAGCATCACCCTCAAGAGCCACTGAGATGGTTGGCCAGGTATCCCATGTGAATTAATTCCCTGGAGCCCAACTTACTGCCAGCCTTATGTAAATGCTACAATGCATAATTGATAATTACTTAATAGTAAATTGGGATCTTGCTTATTTGAATAAAATTCACTATTTACAATTTTCTACCAGAAACAATTTATTTTTGTTGATAACTCTCCCTCATTGTTTGAATCATAAGATGCATTTTTTCTAGGAAGTCTTGAAATAATTTTTAAATTCCTCTTAGAGCTAACATCTAAATTTCTGATCAATAGTGTTATAAATATCCTTTTTGCATAATGAAAAATGTCTACATCTATATTACTCAGGGATATTTATAGACGATATAGTCAGTCCAAGTCATGCCTTATTCATCCTAGTAACAAACCATGTTACAGAGTCCACATAGCTGAACTCCACTACCATTTGTTTTGGACTCTGAGAAGATATGTTTATAGGTCTATGTTTATAAAATAAATGGAACATATAAGTGGAACAAGTTTTATTTTCTTGGGCTACAAAATCACCGTGGATGGTGAAAGAAGCCATGAAATTAAAAGACACTTGTTCCTTGGAAAGAAAGCTATGACAAACCTAGACAGCATATTAAAAAATAGAGATATCACTTTGCCAACAATGGTCCATATAGTCAAAGCTATGGTTTTTCCAGTAGTCACAAACAGATGTAAGAGTTGGACCACCAAGAAGGCTGAGTGCCAAAGAACTCATGCTTTCTAGCGGTGGTGCTGGAGAAGATGCTTGAGAGTCCCTTGGACTGCAAGATCAAATTCAGTTCAGTATCAGTATTAGTTCAGTAGCTCAGTCGTGTCCGACTCTCCGCGACCCCATGAATCACAGCACGCCAGGCCTCCCTGTCCATCACCAACTCCCGGAGTACACTCAAACTCATGTCCACAGAGTCGGTGATGCCATCCAGCCATCTCATTCTCCGTCGTCCCCTTCTCCTCCTGCCCCCAACCCTTCCCAGCATCAGAGTCTTTTCCAGTGAGTCAACCCGTCGCATGAGGTGGCCAAAGTATTGCAGTTTCAGCTTCAGCATCAGTCCCTCCAATGAACATCCAGGATTGATCTCCCTTAGAATGGACTGGTTGGATCTCCTTGCAGTATAACGGACTCTCAAGAGTCTTCTCCAACACCACAGTTCAAAAGCATCAATTCTTCCACGATCAGCTTTCTTCACAGTCCAACTCTCACATCCATACATGACCATGGGAAAAACCATTGCCTTGAATAGACGGACCTTGGTTGGCAAAGTAATGTCTCTGCTTTTTAATATACTATCAAGGTTGGTCATAACTTTCCTTCCAAAGAGCAAGCGTCTTTTAATTTCATGGCTGCAGTCAGCATCCGCAGTGATTTTGGAGCCCAAAAAAATAAAGTCTGACACTGTTTCCACTGTTTTTCCATCTATTTCCCATGAAGTGATGGGATCAGATGCCATGATCTTTGTTTTCTGAATGTTGAGCTTCAAGCCAACCTTTTCACTCTCCTCTTTCACTTTCATCAAGAGGCTTTTGAGTTCCTCTTCACTTTCTGCCATAAGGGTAGTGTCATCTGCATATCTGAGGTTATTGATATTTCTCCCGGCAATCTTGATTCCAGCTTGTGCTTCTTCCAGCCCTGCGTTCCTCATGATGTACTCTGCATATAAGTTAAATAAGCAGGGTGACAATATACAACCTTGACGTACACCTTTTCCTTTTTGGAACCAGTCTGTTGTTCCATGTCCAGTTCTGACTGTTGCTTCCTGACCTGCATACAGGTTTCTCAAGAGGCAGGTCTGGTGATCTGGTATTCCCATCTCTTTCAGAATGCTCCACAGTTTATTGTGATCCACATAGTCAAAGGCTTTGGTATAGTCAATGAAGCAGAAATAGATGTTTTTCTGGAACTCTCTTGCTTTCTCCATTATCCAGAGGATGTTGGCAATTTGATCTCTGGTGCCTCTGCCTTTTCTAAAACCTGCTTGAACATCTGGGAGTTCATGGTTCACATATTGGTGAAGCCTGGCTTGGAGAATTTTGAGCATGACTTTACTAGCGTGTGAGATGAGTGCAATTATGTGGTAGTTGGAGCATTCTTTGGCATTGCCTTTCTTTGGGATTGGAATGAAGACTGACCTCTTCCAGTCCTGTGGCCACTGCTGAGTTTTCCAAATTTGCTGGCATATGGAGTGCAGCACTTTCACAGCATCATCTTTCAAGACTTGAAATAGCTCAACTGGAATTCCATCACCTCCACTAGCTTTGTTTGTAGTGATGCTTTCTAAGGCCCCCTTGACTTCACATTCCAAGATGTCTGGCTCTAGGTCAGTGATCATGTTATCGTGACTATCTTGCTCGTGAAGATCTTTTTTGTACAGTTCTTCTGTGTATTCTTGCCACCTCTTAATATCTTCTGCTTCTGTTAGGTCCATACCATTTCTGTCCTTTATCGAGCCCATCTTTGCATGAAATGTTCCCTTGGAATCTCTAATTTTCTTGAAGAGGTCTCTTGTTTTTCCTATTCTGTTGTTTTCCTCTCTTTCTTTGCATTGATCACTGAGGAAGTCTTTCTTATCTCTCCTTGCTATTCTTTGGAACTCTGCATTCAGATGCTTATATCTTTCCTTTTCTCCTTTGCTTTTCGCCTCTCTTCTTTTCACAGCTATTTGTAAGGCCTCCTCAGACAGCCATTTCGCTCTTCTGCATTTCTTTTCTATGGGGATGGTCTTGGTCCCTGTCTCCTGTACAATGTCACGAACCTCCGTCCAGAGTTCATCAGGCACTCTATCAATCAGATCTAGTCCCTTAAATCTATTTCTCACTTCCACTGTATAATCATAAGGGATTTGATTGAGGTCATATCTGAATGGTCTAGTGGTTTTCCCTACTTTCTTCAATTTAAGTCTGAATTAGGCAATAAGGAGTTCATGATCTGAGCCACAGTCAGCTCCTGGTCTTGTTTTCGCTAACTGTATACAGCTTCTCCATCTTTGGTTGCAAAGAATATAATCAATCTGATTTCGGTGTTGACCATCTGGTGATGTCCATGTGTAGAGTCTTCTCTTGTGTTGTTGGAAGAGGGTGTTTGCTATGACCAGTGTGTTCTCTTGGCAAAACTCTGTTAGCCTTTGCCCTGCTTCATTTCGTGCTCCAAGGCCAAATTTGCTGTTACTCCAGGTGTTTCTTGACTTCCTACTTTTGCATTCCAGTCCCCTATAATGAAAAGGACATCTTTTTTGGGTGTTAGTTCTAAAAGGTCTTGTAGGTCTTCATAGAACCGATTAACTTCGGCTTCTTCAGCATTACTGGTAGGGGCATAGGCCTGGATTACTGTAATATTGAATGGTTTGCCTTGGAAACGAACAGAAATCATTCTGTCGTTTTTAAGATTGCATCCAAGTACTGCCTTTTGGACTCTTTTGTTGACCATGATGGCTACTCCATTTCTTTTAAGGGATTCTTGCCCACAGTAGTAGATATAATGGTCATCCGAGTTAAATTCACCCATTCCAGTCCATTTTAATTCACTGATTCCTAGAATGTCGACGTTCACTCTTGCCATCTCCTGTTTGACCACTTCCAATTTGCCTTGATTCATGGACCTAACATTCCAGGTTCCTATGCAATATTGCTCTTTACAGCACCGGACCTTGCTTCTATCACTGGTCACATCCACAACTGAGTATTGGTTTTGCTTTTGCTCCATCCCTTTATTCCTTCTAGAGTTATTTCTCCACTGATCTCCATTAGCATACTGGGCACCTACCGACCTGGGGAATTCCTCTTTCAGTATCTTATCATTTTGCCTTTTGATACTGTTCATGGGGTTCTCAAGGCAAGTATACTGAACCGGTTTGCCATTCCCTTCTCCAGTGGACCACATTCGGCTGTGGTCCATGTGATCAGATCGGCTAGTTTCCTGTGATTATGATTTCAGTTTGTCTGCCCTCTGATGCCCCCCAGCAATACCTACCGTCTTATTTGGGTTTCTCTTACCTTGGTCGTGGAAAATCTCTTCACAGCCGCTCCAGCAAAGTGCAGCCGCTGTACCTTACCTTGGACGAGGGGTATCTCCTCAAGGCCGCCCCTCCTGCCTTGAACGCGGAGTAGCTCCTCTCGGCCCTCCTGCGCCCGCGCAGCCACAGCCTGTTGGACGTGGGGTAGCTCCTCTTGGCCGCCGGCCCTGGCCTCAGGCATGGGATAGCTCCTCACGGCCGCACCTGTTTGCGTGGTCCGTTGCGCTGGGGCCGGTGTCTCTCGCGTCGCGTCAATTTTAAAGGAAATCAGTCCTGAATACTCATTGGAAGGACTGATGTTGAAACTGAAGTTCCACTCCTTAGGCCACCTGATGTGAAGAGCTGACTCATTGGAAAAGACCCTGATGCTAGGAAAGATTGAAAACAAAAGGAAAAAAGAGTGGCAGAGGATGAGATAGTATTACCAACTCAACAGACATGAATTTGAGCAAACTCCAGGAGATAATAAAGGATATAGAAGCCTGGTGTGCTACAGTCCATGGGGTCACAAAGAGTCAGATACAATTTAGTGACTCAACAACAACAGAAACATAAGTGGAATGTATTTTTCCATAAATAAAAAATTAAATTAATGTAATTTAAAATTTTGATATAATTTACATTAGGGAGCAATATAAAGGTTGGAAAATATATCCTTGGCATTCCTGCCCAAGTGGTAAAGGAGAAAGGAAGGTAAATTGATATAATCTACAAAATTTGTGAAGTCATCCATTCAATGAAGAGAAAAGTACATGAGGATTCCCTTTATTCCTATTTGCAATAAAGTATACTGA
Organism: Moschus berezovskii; assembly: GCF_049115385.1. Classification (NCBI taxonomy): domain Eukaryota; kingdom Metazoa; phylum Chordata; class Mammalia; order Artiodactyla; family Moschidae; genus Moschus; species Moschus berezovskii. The sequence continues at coordinate 84,600,051 of NC_142469.1, read as the reverse complement.
AGCTTCCTCACAGAGGAAGCCCATCTCTTCCCAAGCAGGAGTACATGTAATTCTCAGTTGGAAAAAGGGGACTCTTACTTACTAATCTGAGTAGAATTATCTGTTCTAGTCATAAACTATCTGAAGAACCAAATTTTCTAACTTATGTGGTAAACAGCTCAATGACTAATAAAGACTCACAGTCGCACAATCCCACCCAAAAAAATGTGCATTTTAAGGATGACATTACATTTTCTGATGTTTGTTCAGTTATAAGTCAACTGGGAGATTAGTCATGACAAAAAGGTAAAAAGATTTCCTGATAATTCCTTATATTTGTGTAAGTGGAATATATGATTATTAAGGAGTATATGCAAAAAAGCAAAACGGCTGTCTGAGGAGGCCTTACAAATAGCTGTGAAAAGAAGAGAAGCGAAAAGTAAAGGAGAAAAGGAAAAATGTAAGCATCTGAATGCAGAGTTCCAAAGAATAGCAAGTAGAGATAAGAAAGCCTTCCTCAGCAATCAATGAAAAGAAATAGAGGAAAACAATAGAATGGGAAATACTAGAGATCTCTTCAAGAAAATTAGAGATACCAAGGGAACATTTCATGCAAAGATGGACTAGAGAAAGGACAAAAATGGTATGGACCTACAGAAGCAGAAGATATTAAGAAGAGGTGGCAAGAATACACAGAAGAACTGTACAAAAAAGATCTTCACGACCCAGATAATCATGATGGCGTGATCACTAACCTAGAGCCAGACATCTTGGAATGTGAAGTCAAGGGGGCCTTAGAAAGCATCACTACAAACAAAGCTAGTGGAGGTGATGGAATTCCAGTTGAGCTATTTCAAATCCTGAAAGATGATGCTGTGAAAGTGCTACACTCAATATGCCAGCAAATTTGGAAAACTCAGCAGCAGCCACAGAACTGGAAAAGATCAGTCTTCATTCCAATCCCAAAGAAAGGCAATGCCAAAGAATACTCAAACTACTGCACAATTGCACTCATCTCACACGCTCAAATTTCTCCAAGCCAGGCTTCAGCAATACGTGAACCGTGAGCTTCCAGATGTTCAAGCAGGTTTTAGAAAAGGCAGAGGCACCAGAGATCAAATTGTCAACATCTGCTGGATCATGGAGCAAGCAAGAGAGTTCCAGAAAAACATCTATTTCTGCTTCATTGACTATGCCAAAGCCTTTGACTGTGTGGATCACAACAAACTGTGGAACATTCTGAAAGAGATGGGGATACCAGACCACCTGACCTGCCTCTTCAGAAACCTGTATGCAGGTCAGGAAGCAACAGTTAGAACTGGACATGGAACAACAGACTGGTTCCAAATAGGAAAAGGAGTACACCAAGGTTGTATATTGTCACCCTGTTTATTTAACTTATATGCAGAGTACATAAAGAGGAACGCTGGGCTGGAAGAAGCACAAGCTGGAATAAAGATTGCCGGGAGAAATATCAATAACCTCAGATATACAGATGACACCACCCTTATGGCAGAAAGTGAAGAGGAACTCAAAAGCCTCTTGATGAAAGTGAAAGAGGAGAGTGAAAGAGTTGGCTTGAAGCTCAACATTCAGAAAACAAAGATCATGGCATCTGGTCCCATCACTTCATGGGAAATAGATGGGGAAACATTGGAAACAGTGTCAGACTTTATTTTGGGGGGCTCCAAAATCACTGCAGATGCTGAGTGCAGCCAGGAAATTAAAAGACGCTTACTCCTTGGAAGGAAAGTTATGACCAACCTAGATAGTATATTAAAAAGCAGAGACATCACTTTGCCAACAAAGGTCCATCTAGTCAAGGCTATGGTTTTTCTCGTGGTCATGTAAGGATGCAAGAGTTGGACTGTGAAGAAAGCTGATCGCCGAAGAATTGATGCTTTTGAACTGTGGTGCTGGAGAAGACTCTTGAGAGTCCCTTGGACTGCAAGGAGATCCAACCAATCCATTCCAAAGGAGATCAATCCTGGCTGTTCATTGGAAGGACTGATGCTAAAGCTGAAACTCCAATACTTTGGCCACCTCATGTGATGAGTTGACCCACTGGAAAAGACTCTGATGCTGGGAGGGATTGGGGGCAGGAGGAGAAGGGGATGACAGAGAATGAGATGGCTGGATGGCATCACCGACTCCGTGGACATGAGTTTGAGTGAACCCCGGGATTTGGTGATGGACAGGGAGGCCTGGCGTTCTGCAATTCATGGGGTCACAAAGAGTCGGACACGACTGAGCGACTGAACTGAACTGAAGGAGTATATTTGTTTTACTGATTTAAAAAATTATAAACTAAAACCGAATAATTTAATCATATGAAAAAGTACATCCAAGCCAAGTATTGTTTTCCTAGTATCTTTTGATTTCTAACCAAAGAAGCAACCCCTAAAACATTAATGGCAGGTCACCCTTTAACAAGCACATCGAACCATCCAACATCCACTGCTGCCTTTTTTAGCTTTTAAATATGCACTGTTAATTAGTTTTATACATTATAATTATTCATAAAATCTTTAAGAGCAATTACCATGTCTTGTACTACTCCCTGTCTTTCCAGAGCACCTAAAATAGTGATAGCAACCTATGTGTTTACCATGTGCCAGCAGCTAGGAATACAGTCCCTGCCCTCAGAAAGCTCTCAATAAACTTTTTGACTCTGACTCCACTGAGTCAGACAGATCACCTGGAGCAGAGGCAGGGGAAGTCTGATGAAATGGAGAAAATCTATGTAAAGCAACTGATACCTGACAATGCTGCTGCTGCTAAGTCACTTCAGTCGTGTCTGACTCTGTGTGACCCCATGGACTGCAGCCTACCAGGCTCCTCCGTCCGTGGGTTTTTCCAGGCAAGAGTACTGGAGTGGGGTGCCATTGCCTTCTCTGATACCTGACACTCAGTTCAGTTCAGTTCAGTCGCTCAGTCATGTCCGACTCTCCGCGACCCCATGAATCATAGCACGCCAGGCCTCCCTGTCCATCACCAACTCCCAGAGCTCACTCAAACTCATGTCCACAGAGTCGGTGATGCCATCCAGCCATCTCATTCTCCGTCGTCCCCTTCTTCTCCCACCCCCAACCTTTCCCAGCATCAGAGTCTTTTCCAGTGAGTCAACTCGTCGCATGAGGTGGCCAAAGTATTGCAGTTTCAGCTTTAGCATCAGTCCCTCCAATGAACACCCAGGATCGATCTCCCTTAGAATGGACTGATTGGATCTCCTTGCGGTACAAGGGACTCTCAAGAGTCTTCTCCAACACCACAGTTCAAAAGCATCAATTCTTCGGCGATCAGCTTTCTTCACAGTCCAACTCTCACGATACCTGACACTACTCAAGGACAAATTAGTAGGAATTTGCTAGTGGAAAGCAGGTGGGAATTGATGTAAAAGGGGTTTTACACATAGTATGCACTCAATAAGTAATTGTCTTTTTTTTCTAGGGGAAAAAAAAATGGTATTGCTTTGTAATTAGTGACTTCTCAACCCTCTGAGTCTATGGGTCTCTGTCTTTTTTAAGTCATGAGAGGCCTATTTATTAAGGCAATGCTTCAGGCTTTCTTTTCACCCAGGACAACAGATCGCAAAACAGGACTGCTTTTTAAGAAAAGTGAAAAAATTTTCCTGAGGCTTGATGTCCATTCTAAGAGCAATACATGCTAATTTTGGCAAATTTGGAAAATGAAAAAAATGAAAGGAAGAAAATAATCACACATATATGTGGATTATGAGACAGTCAACCACTGCTAACAAAATGGTGCATTTCTTTCCAGTCTTTCTTTATTTTGCAAAGTTCAGTTCAGTTCAGGCGCTCAGTCGTGTCCGACTCTTTGCGACCCCATGAATCATAGCACGCCAGGCCTCCCTGTCCATCACCAACTCCCGGAGTTCACTCAAACTCACCTCCATCAAGTCGGTGATGCCATCCAGCCATCTCATTCTCTGTCATCCCCGTCTCCTCCCACCCCCAATCCCTCCCAGCATCAGACTCTTTTCCAGTGAGTCAGCTCATTGCATGAGGTGGCCAAAGTATTGCAGTTTCAGCTTTAGCATCAGTCCTTCCAATGAACACCCAGGATTGATCTCCTTTGGAATGGACTGGTTGGATCTCCTTGCAGTCCAAGGGACTCTCAAGAGTCTTCTCCAGCACCACAGTTCAAAAGCATCAATTCTTCGGCGATAAGCTCTCTTCACAGTCCAACTCTCACATCCATACACGACCACAGGAAAAACCATAGCCTTGACTAGACGGACCTTGGTTGGCAAAGTAATGTCTCTGCTTTTTAATATGCTGTCTAGGTTGGTCGTAACTTTCCTTCCAAGGAGTAAGCGTCTTTTAATTTCATGGCTGCAATCAGCATCTGCAATGATTTTAGAGCCCCCAAAAATAAAGTCTGACACTGTTTCCACTGTTTCCCCATCTATTTCCCATGAAGTGATGGGACCAGATGCCATGATCTTTGTTTTCTGATGTTGAGCTTCAAGCCAAACTTTTCACTCTCCTCTTTCACTTTCATCAAGAGGCTTTTGAGTTCCTCTTCACTTTCTGCCATAACGGTGGTGTCATCTGCATATCTGAGGTTATTGATATTTCTCCCGGCAATCTTTATTCCAGCTTGTGCTTCTTCCAGCCCAGCGTTCCTCATGATGTACTCTGCATATAAGTTAAATAAGCAGGGTGACAATATACAGCCTTGGTGTACTCCTTTTCCTATTTGGAACCAGTTTGTTGTTCCATGTCCAGTTCTAACTGTTGCTTCCTGACCTGCATACAGGGATTTATTATTTGTTTGAGACAGTCACAATGGTATTAATTAACAGCACATATTTAAAAACTAGACTCCACAGTACTAGACAATGTCATGTGACACTATGTGTAGAATTGTTAAATAAATGGTAACACAATATTAGTGCTTTGAGCTGCTTCTTTTATTAGAAACCAAAAGTTAGCTATTATATGAATATTATAACAAAGCATCATTTTAAACTATCCATTTTATTGGCTCCATTATCCCATAGAGATTTCATTAGATGCACATAATTTAATCAATCATTTTATTGTTAGACATTTAGATTATTTGCAAGATCTCAGTGTTCCAAATAATTCTGCCATGAGTATGTTTGTATGCGATGATCTTTCCCCCTGTTTGGGGGATTCTCTTTAGAAACAGTTGGTTTTTTTTTTAATCCTTGGAGTAATTTTATTTGGCAAAAACAAAAAATCTAACAAAAACTGCTTTAGTTCCAGCATAGAATTAGAATAAGTTGATCAAAGAGTATGAAGTTTTTAAGGCTCTTGATTTGAACTTCCAAATTGCTTTTTCAATGATTATATCAATTTTCACTCCTTATCAGCCATGAGAGCATTTTTTAATCATTGTCAGCACTGAATATTCACTTAAATCTTTAATTTGATAGTATTAAAAAAGTTGTTCAGACTTGCATTTATTTGATTACTAGCGAAGTGAAACATTTTCCCTTTGTTACTTGATTGTATTTATTTGGGAGAAGCTAAGGCTGAATTGTCATCAGGACAAAATCAATAGCTCAGGTCATCTATTACAGAACAGCATAAAGGCTTCTGGGATTCTGCTGATGGCTATGTCACTGCTCGTTTGAAGACTAAAATTATCTCTTTGACCACAAATTTACAATCAGCAGGCTCCTCAGAGCTCACACCATGTTCTGAGAGTACTCTGGACCGGGTGCCTCAGGCTGAGCGCACATGCCCTAGAATTTGTCATCATTTCCTAGACTTCACTTCCATAAGAGTCAGCTCTTTGTGTATTTTTAAATAGATGTATTTCCTGCTAGACCCCATGCTCCTCAAAGCCCAGAACTTGGCAGTCTCGCTCACTGTTGTGTCAGCACTGTACATTGCACAGCCTGGGAGACGACACCAACTTCCTCTACTCGGCACACTTGGTGTCACTGGGAAGAAGTCAGTCTGGAATGGGACAGAGGATCATCTCCAGAGAGGCTGACATCCTGAGCCCCACCTCCCCCTCAGCCATACCCTACAACCAGTTCTATCAAGTGTTCACTGCTTGAGAGCACTTTTGTCCTTCTTTGGAGAGGTATTTTGGTACAGTGAATGCTCGCCTGTATTTATCTGCAAATTTAACTTGACCTTCCTAATCATTAGGCACAAAGCAATCATCTCTGCGCTGCTTAGGACATGAGATAATTAGCAAAGAGAAATTCCTCCTGCCAGTGTGTGCTATGAATAGAAAACTTTCACTTGACTTCCTGAGTTTTGTCCAATTGTGATACATCTTAGTTTGTATTCTAACTTCATGAAAATTTATTTCCAAACATAATTTTGATCTAGATATATGTAGGATATAGTTCTTGGGGAAAATGCATTGTATGTAGCACCCAAAAAAGCCTATTTCTAATTGCAATAACTAGTCTTACTGTGCTTTTCTGGTGGGCTGTTCATAAAATTCCTTGGGAAAGTGTATTCTATCAAACGATGCATCTATTCAGTGATTCACTAACATTTACTCGCAGTACAAGCTGCTCATTGTGCTAGCTGATTTCACATGCTGTTCTATTTACTTTTTACAAAAACCATATTAGGTAAACATTATTTTCCCCAAATATTTTAGATGTGGTTAAATGAGTTACTCAACCTCATCCAGCCAGATAATACCTCCAAGAGAACACAAACCTAAATTTCAGTCCAGTGATTTTTTTCCCTGAAATCGGGCATACTTGTCCCCATGTACATTTGTGTGACAATACCTCTCCACTGTGTGCCATGGAATACTATGTATGTTGTGAAGTATTGGTCCTAGCATTCACCAAACTGAAATTATTGGAATCACTCACCTGTCTCCCCTTGTAAGCAGTAAAACCACAAAAGGCAGGAATCATGTTCTATTTTGTGTTGTAACCCCAGAGCCCAGCAGACAACTTAGTGTTTTATACATTTTTCTTTTTTTATGGAGGATAATTGCTTTACAATGTTGTGCTGGTTTCTGCCACACAACAATGAAAATCAATCACAAGCATACATTTGTCCCCCTCCCTCTTGACCCTCTCTCACATCTACTCCTCTAGGTCATCACAAAGCACTGGACTGGGCTCCCCGTGTTATATGGAAAAATTTTCTTTAATTCATAAGCTGTTAAATGAATACTATCTGTGGCAATACTTGAATTATGTATTGCTATGTTTTATATAAGAGAAAGTCTAAGAACAATGAATAATTCACTTTTCTTAAATTATATAAATTTTATTTTAAATTGAATGTTCATAAACTAAAGCATATCTCCAACCTCTGTTATTCTACTTGGCCTTTGCTAAATTCAACCTCCAACAAGCTGTAGAAAATTGCTTACGTGTACCCCCACTGTTGTTTTTGTTGTGTGTGTGTGCTTTTAATTGTTTAATGTGAACTATCACCAAAACCAACTGATTCATCTATATATAGAACAGAGTACAGGCAACCAAATTATTCAACATTCCTCCCTCTTTGTTTCTCTCTACTCCCATCCTTAAATTGGAAAGGAATCCTAAAACTCCACTGACACTTCAAATGCTCAACTAAATTTCTCAGGATAACATCCCATCCAGAGGACATTCCAGCACCTACTAAAATGCCTCCAGTGACATAGAAATCTCTTCCTTCTAATGGAGCTTGTTCCACTTTTAGCTTTCTCAAACTAGAATGGGAAGAAATGGAATATCTTAATTGGTAGAAGTATGATTGGTACAAACTGTAGCAATATAAATCATAAACGTTTAAAATATGCATATATTTCAACCAGATGATCTTTAAAAAATCTATCTAAAGGAAAATACCAAAGATTTACACAATGATGCAAATTCCAGGCTATTCTTTACAGTGTTATTTATAGCAGCAAAAAAGAAAGAAAACCAAACACCACCTGACTGCTCACTCCTATACAAAATGGTTGTAATTAACGGTTCGTGTATATGAGTACAGTGAAATCATTTTATATACTATTTCATGAGATGAAATATTCAAGGTATATGGATAAATGAAAATTTATATTACATAAAAGTACAACAATACCTGCATAATAAAAATAATCTTTAAAACAATTTCTATTTGTATGCACATAGAACAGTCTAGAATCTTGTAGAAAATGTTAGGTGTTATTTCTGAGCAGTGGGATTTTGAGTAGTATATTTTATTTGTACTTAACTCCATTCTTACAGATTTTCTAAATGATTATAATCAGAGAAGAAGGACATTTAGTGTAGGCCCTTCCTTGAACTGAAATTTCTCTCCTTTTTTTAAATAACTTCAGCATATTTTACTTGAGGATACATTAAAAAAAAAATTCTTTCTACTCATAAAGTTTCTTTAAACATTTGCAGCAACAGCAACGGCCCCTTTCCTGACCCTCATCTTTCTTTACCAGTTGAACTTCTATGGGATATTGTCAAATCTGACCGTCCTACCAACCATTCATTCACCATAACACAGTTGCATGGCATGACCTAGGTGATCAGTCATGTCCATCTCTTTGTGACCCTATAGACTGTAGCCTGCCAGGCTCCTAGGTCCATGGAATTTTCCAGGCAAGAAACTGGAATGGTTTACCATTTCCTACTCCAGAGATCTTCCCGACCCAGGGATTGAACTTGTGTCCCCTGTGTCTCCTGCATTGGCAGGCAGGTCCTTTACCACTGCACTAACTGGGAAGCCCACAAAGCAGCTAGAGTGCTTTTTAAGAAACTGACCAATTTTTCCCTGCTCAAAACCTTCCAACAGTTTCCCATCACTCTTAGAATGAAAGCAAAGCCCGTATCAGGGCCTACAAGAATCCCACTTCCCACCACTGTTCATTTCTCGCTCCACTTTACCCTCAAAATTTCCTTGCTCTCGTGTTCCCACCGGTCTTATAGGGTCTGTTTGGGCTAGTATAACAAAAAAGCACAGATTGGGTGACTTATAAACAACAAAAATGTATTCCCCACAGTTCTGGAGGCTAGAAGTCTGAGATCAAGGCACCAACATGTTTGGCGTCTGGTGAGAAACCACTTCCTGGTTCACAGAGAGTGCCTTCTCACAGGGTCCTCGCATGGTGGATGGGGCAAGGGAACCCTCTGGGGTCTCTTATAAGAGCATTAATACTCCATGAAGGCTTCACTCTTATGACCTAATCATCTCCCAAAGGCCCTACCTCCTAATGCCATCACACTGGGGATTAGGGTTCAACACCTGCATTTTAGGAGACACAAACTTTCACCTCATGAGTCTTTATTTACTACTCCTCTTTCCTGGAACACTCTGTCCCCAGATATTCCGCAGCTTATTCCCTTACTCCATTTGGGTGCCTACTCAGTGTCACCCACTCAGAATGATCCCTGGACACTCAAAACCAGCACCCTGGTCACTCTCAATCATCTAATTCTACCTATTTCTCTTCCCAGCACTTATCACTATGGAATAGTTTTCTACTGATTTGTCTGATTATTCATGGTCTGTGACCCCAATCAGAATGCAAATTCCATAAACATCAGGATTTTAACTGTTGTTGTTTGTTTGTTTGTTTTTTCACACCACTATGGCTCAGTGGTAAAGAATCCACCTGCCAATGAAGGAGATGCAGGTTTGATTCCTGGGTTGGGAAGATTCCCTGAAGGAGGAAATGACGATTCACTCCAGTATTCTTCCCTAGGAAATCCCATGGACAGAGGAGCCTGGCGGGCTACAATCTATAGGGTAGCAAAAGAGTCAGACACGATTTAGCAACTAAACAACAAAAATAATCCCCGTGGCCTAGAGAAGACACAGATTAGCAGTTCAATATATGAGTCAGTTGATGAAGGATGTGGTTTCAGCTTTCCTCACTCAGCTGCCGGAATTCCAAGCCCCCTACTATGAAATCAAGGTGATGCCACCAGAAGAGATAGCCAGGCTGCAGGTACAGTCTGGCCATAAGAAGCAGTGTGACCCTTCCTCCCAGCTTCTTTCCCCAGGCAGAAATTTAATACTTCCTAGAAATTCAAATAACATCCCTTGCAGCCACATCACACTTCTCACTCACACCAAGCATCTAATGAGCATACTGCTGTGAAGCAGGTATGAACCGCAGCTCCCAATTAATATTCATTTGCTCTAGCAACAAACCAAGAGACCTAAAAATACATATATTATTTTAAGGGGAAATTTACACACAGAGATTTTTTTTTTCCTTTTTGAAAATTAGGTGAAAGACATTCTCTCTGAGGTCAAAAACACTTAAAAAGAGTGGTGAGAAAGAGAGCGCAGAGTTGAATAATACCTGTAGCTTGCAGAAGATTTAAGCCCTGGCCCCAGTGACAGATTAAACAATGAACAACTTGTTTGTGCACCGTCTTGGCAAAAACACACAGTTGGGGAAGGCATGACTCAGAGAACAAGGAACAGGACATGCAACCGCCTCTCAGGCAGATCCACCCCAGGCAGGCAGACAAGCGGCAGACTTGCTAGTATTTTGTCAATAATGTGGAGCAAATAGGTATATGGAGATGAGGCCACTATACTAATGAAAGTATTAATGTCACCTGATTAGGTGACAAGCTCAAATAAGTTTTCTCCTCTTTTACTGTTGTCACTGAGTCCCTGTGTGAGTTGTCACAAAAGGGGAAAACCCCAGTGATGGTATCTGGGGTTCTTTCTCATGGTCTTAAAAGTCTCCATTTAAGCAAAATGAATCAGAAACCAAAGAATGTGAATATGAAAATGTATTCATTCTGCAATAACTCGTAAGATTACACCATTAAAAAAAAGAAAAATTAGAGCTGTTAACCACTACTACTAATGGGATTCTTTGTGAAGAAATTTTGTTTTGCTCAGGTAGAGGCTGCTTGTCTCCCAAAGTCTGTAACTAAATTCCAGTTTACAGGGCTGACCTGCTTCCACAGTCATAGCTGGGGAGGAACATGGGATTTAGACCTGAATAAAGGGGAGACTTTCAGTTTTACCCTATGAGCTTAAAAAAATCGCATCTTTAATTTTGATAAAATACACCTAGCAAAAATGTTACCATCTTAACCATTTTCATGTATACAATTGAGTGGTGTTAAACACACTGATGTTGCTCAACCAATCTCCAGAACTCTTTTCATCTTGAGTAATTGAAACTGTATACCCATTGTTGTTCATTGTTCAGTCTCTGAGTCATGGCCGACTCTTTGCGACACCATGGACTGCAGCACGCAGGCTTCCCTATCCTTCACTATCTCCCAGAGTTTGCTCAAAACTCACGCCCACTGAGTCAGCAATGCCATCCAACCATCTCATCCTCTGCTGCCCCCTTCTGCTCCTGCCCTCAATCTTTCCCAGCATCAAGCTCTTTTCCAATGAGTCAGCTCTTTGCATCAGGTGGCCAAAGTATACCCATTAAACAATAGCCACTCCATTAGCTCTTGTATGGCTAGAATCTTTAACAATTAGAATATACTTTTAATCTTAAAAAATGCAGATGAGAATCTTGCATTCACAGGTGAAAGAAGGTAATATTTAATTCATTTGTTGTTGTTGTTTTAATTCATATCTGCCTGGAAAACTCAATCCTGACATAAATACCTTAAAAAGACGGTCAAAAATGTTGGAAGACAAAAAATTTACAACAACCAATAAAGTTGGTTTTGTAAATATATTTACCAGGGAGAAGTTATTTGGATGACTAACAAATATTTGAAGTGCAGATTCATAGACAGGATAAATACTAAGCAGTTGTTCCATTCTTCAAAACGCAATGCCAAATCCATCTCCCTGTTACTCACTAGCAATTTCCATTGACTACAAGTACTCACAGACAGATATTTGAATAAAAGCCTATTACTAGTAGTAACTTGAGCTCTGGAGCCAAATGCAACAGAACCTCAGTCAAATCTCCTCTGGGCCATGCACACATCACCTCTGAAAGGACATCTGCATGTCAGAAGACTTATCCTTCCAAGAAGTTGACTTGGGTGCCTAAGAACCAGCAATGGACCTGGATTCAAATACTTATTTATGGGTTTTCCCTTAACATCCAATTTGCCTGGAATTTCCCCAATCATCAAACAGTCATTTTCATATTGCATCATCTCTGTCAAACTCTATTCACAGTGACATCACTTTGTTAAGGGGACGGGTGTGGGGGGGAAAATGGCTAAATATATCCTTAGAATTCAACCATTTTTCAGACATATACACTCCATTTTGGTATTTAAATCCATGGAAAGGCCCATGTTATTAACGAAAGTTCATTTTTCACTATCCCCGTTCCTGTCATTTGAAAGGACACTTGAATAATCAAACTGCATTTCTTTGATGACTGACTAGGAGAAGGAGGAATGGAGTGGGGATTTCAGGGGGACAACTACAATTCACTAACAACTGACTAAACGTCTACACCTACAAGACACAACATCCCATTCTAATTAACAATTTCCCGTTGCCAAATTTAAAAGATAAATTTTTTCTTAAACTTCTTGAGAACCTCCTTCTCAGTTAATTCCAAGAACTCAATATAATTAGCAATTAAGAAAAAGTTAAAGAAACACCTCATATTTATAGAGGGCTTTAGAGTATTCATAATGCTTTCATGCTTATATGAACACTGTCTCATCTTGATCTTCAGAACAATTCAGGGTGGTGGATATGATTATTTCCATCTTGCAGATTAAGTAACTAAGATGCACCCTATTTGAGTAAATTGCCCCCCAAGTTTTACAGTAAACGTATATGAAGCCAGGATTTAAGCCCAGGTCTTCAGGAACAATATGCTATATCTTATCATAGTACAGTGTTTCTCGTTGGTCCATACATTAAATGTTCATTTCTGGCAAATTCTAACACTGTTTTTAATCAGTAAGAAAAAAAAATACATAGTTTTTTTTAGTGGGCTAAATCACTCCATTCATATGCAAACATTAGATTTAAAAAATGATTGGTATATATTAAAGAAATCTATTATCCCATTTAGACTCCCTTTTTTTGCTTTCACTAACATAGGTTGTCTACACTGCTGATTTATGCAGATGTTATCATTTTATAATCTCTTTACATTTGAAATTAGTTTGAAATGTCAAAGAGTTTTGATATTTTAGGTTTTACACTTCATGCATTTCTCTCTGTGTGTTATGGCTTCTGCCAAGCACCAAATTTAGCAGCATCTCAGAGCTTTTTCTAGCCTGCCCCAAACAAGAAGCACTAGAAATTACTGAAGACAAGTTGGCCTTGTGAGATTTCCAAACTAGTTTCTAAACCAAAGAAATTGAGTGAGATAAATTTAGAACACTTGGGAGCTTTGAAAGTCTATTTGGATAAATTTCAGTTACTGCCAATGTAAAAGCATGTCCTAGAAACAGAAGTGGTGATCAAAGTCTCACCTCTGAATAACATTCATCCCAAGTAAAACACACAAGGGCAAACTTGGCTTTGTTGGGAAATAATAACACATTCTTTATTCAGACACCAAAACATGTTTAGATAGATTGGAAAGAGCAATCTGGGGTTGATTTTGTTGACATTGTTACAATTTTTGTTACTTGGGGGTTTTTTAAAATAATTTATATTATCCTGGAATTTTACTTACGCCCACAATTATTATAATTAGTTTTATTATGGTAAGTAACTGTTTTGTGGATTACAGGTTGAATAAAGAACGTACTGCATTGAATCATTTACGGTAGTGAATTCATTATAAGGGGATCAATAAAGCACTACATCTGTGGCCCATCAATCAAATATAGGAAATCTTTTCATTGAAGTAAACTGTTTATACAATACCAGAAATGCCATGGGTTTTTCTGGAAAGCAAAATGTCAATATGCTAGGGCTTCATGCCTTTTGACCTAATAACGAATTCTAGGAATCTCTTGTAATACATGAGCCCTAAATACAGGAAATGCCAGACTCCAAAGATGTTCATTACTGGTATTATTTATAATAGACAAATTGCAAACAGCCGAAAATCTGGAAATAGAGGTATATTTAAGCAAATTATGGTATATTCATAACAATGAAATATTATGTAGCAATTAAATATCACTATGAAGGTTTAAAAAGTTACAAGTACTTTGGGGTCAGACCAGAGTTTGAATCCTGCTTCTATCAAGATATTTTTGATCCATAAAACTAATCTCAGCTTTCTAATTTGCAATGATATGTATAAAGGCACAATTACTTAGAAATAATACACAAAGAGGTGATACAAAATCTGAGACTGCAAGTTCTCAGCAAAGTATATTTACCATACAATATTAAGGAAGAAAGAAGAGAATGCAAAACCATTTACATATTAAAACCCACTTGTATAAAAACGCATATGGATATATGGAAGAAAATATTAAAATATCAAAAGGATAATAGAGATTGTTTTTACAAAGACCACAAATAAATTGTACATGTGTGTATATGTGTGCATATACATATACAAATATGTATATAATCATATGCTTTTCTCTATTTTTTCAGTTTTTCCCTAAATAGTATTAATGCATACCTATGGCTGACCCATGTTGAAATTTGGCAGAAACCAACAAAATTCTGTGAAACAATTATCCTTCAATTACAAATATAAATAAATTTTTAAAAATAATAAAATTTTATAGACATTTAAAGAAATACATGTATTCAACTATTTGGAATTAACACAAAAGTATATACTTACATTTTCAACTTCATATAATTTCCCTTCCCGCTGTAACTACATTTTCCTTAAGAGCATTTTCTGAACATGCTTATTTAGTCTTCTGGACCTTTCCTCCATTCTATTCATGGCAACTTCCTGCTTATCTTTTAAAGCCAGTTGAAATGGCATCTCTTCTATGAAGCAAATTTTTACCTCCGTCAGCAGTATTAGTCCCTTCTGCCTCTGTGCTCCAGAGTATTCTGCTTGGTATCACCATAACCATCACATATTAAATATGTTTGGGTTTAACTTTAAATATACATATGCACATATATATACTGCTTATATAAAAATGCATATGGATATAGAAAAAAAGACTGGAAGGAAATATTAAAATATCAAGAGGATAATAGCAATTGTTTCTAGAAAGAACACCAATAAATTGTACATGTGTGTATATACATATGTAAATACATATATATATACATATGTTTTTCTCTATTTTTTTCAGATTTTTACCTAAATAGTATAAATTTTTTTCTAAGGACTGGAGAAACAATAGCATGTTTTTCTGCTAACAGGAATAATCCAGTAGATGTCTTAGCACTAACACTGTGAGACAGAGAAAGGAGAGAAGCTGGAGCCATGTCTTTGGCTGGGCTATGGGGGAAGAGAGGGATCAAGTACAGAAGGAAAAGAATGGCCTTTGAGTAGAACACAGGCAGGTCATCCATAGCAACAGAAGGGAAGGACGAGAAAACAGGCACAAATGCACAAAGGCAATAGGTGGCATGGTAGACCTCTGATTGCAACTCTTTTCTCAGTAAAATAGGGAGAATGAAGGCTTGACGATAAAAGTGAAGGTGGAAGCAGTTATCCAGGAGTGAGAGAATGGATGTATTGGGGGGAATGTAGCCTGATTGCCTGGCAAAACTGAGAGATCACTGGAAAGTTATTAGACTTGAATTTAAAATGAGACCATTGGATGCTTTTTTCAAGTTTGTAAAGGAGCCAGTGCAGGCTTGGCAAGAGAGTTGGATGGCAACAGGGTTGGTTTTGCCAGAAGAGTATGAAGAAGGGAGAGCAAGGCAAAGGGAGTTGATGAAAGGTGGAAGTGTGAACATGAGGGAGTGGTGGGTTGTAGATCCTAGCAGTACTGCTGAAGTAAAAATATTAGAGAAAGTGAGAAGTATATAAAAGGCAATAGTTGGAAAAGAGGACGTATGAAATGGCAATTATAGAAGGATTAAAGTGTTAATATGACAAGGTCTAGAGTATGACCACAGCAGATGGCTATTGAAGTCAGAAGGTGGACAAGGAACTGAGAGACCAGGAACTGAAGAGTCATCCACATGGTACTGAAATCACAAGGACTTGTAATGGGAACAGTACTAGAGAGAATATGTTGCTGCTGTTGTTTAGTCTCTAAGTTTTGTCCAACTTTTTTGCAATCCCACAGACTGTAGCCCACCAGGCTCCTCTGTCCATGGGACTTCCCAGATAAGAATACTGGAATGGGTTGCCATTTCCTCCTCTAGGGGATCTTCCCAATCCAGGGACTGAACCCTCCTCTTCTGCACTGGCAGGCAGATTCTTTACCACTGAGCCTCCTGGGAAGCCCAGAGAGAATATGGGAGGGAACTAAAACTTCTCAAAGAGCATGAAACAAAATGTGAAAGTAATAGTGGTTTTATAGATGATTGCAACAAAGAAGGGCAGCAGATAGCACAAACACCTGAGATTCAAAGATGTAATTGTAGAGAGGAGGGGGAGAATAATGGCTTGAAAGTTGAAGTGAGGACAAAAGGAACACCTGTCCCGCCTACCAAGTCCCATGGAGCAAGGGTGTGGTAAAGGGAAGAGCCACCCTATGAGAAGGTTGCAGAGGAAGCACTATGCTCAGGAATCATGGTCCTTGCTTTCAAGCACTAGCTCATTTGCGTTTCTCAAGTTGAATTGGAGCCTGATAATCAAACGAGCTAAAAAAGCACCCTCTTCTCAATTTTGAAAAAGAGAAGAGAAATTGCAGTGGAATGGTAGTTGAAAAGCACTCTAAAATTGTGAGTGAATATCCTGGTGTGCTGATAAGCCACAATATATCACAGATGAAAAAACATAATGACAAGCCAAAGAATGTTAACAATAATTCATTAAACAAGTCAGGGACTACAGCAAAGTCTTTTCAGAAGAGAACTCAGGGAGGGAAATGGGGGGAAAAAAAAACACATGAATATCTCCATTGTTAATAAAATATTGACAGTGGAAGCCAGATTAATGGTTCAGAATCTGGCTGGCAGAATCGTAGGCTCCCAAGAAGCCAGGATAATACTCCAGATAAAGCCAATGTTTTGGTTGTACTATTTCTTTCATTTTTCCCAATTCTAATTACTCTTTTGTATGCCAAGGAAAGGGCACTAATGTGGGTAACAGCAGAGGGTAACACAATATTAATTTCAGTGATGATGGAAATGTTCTATACCTCCACTGTCTAACACAATAGCCACTTATCACATGTGGATATCGAGCCCTTGGAATATGGCTAGAATGAGAGAGGAATTGAATTTTAAATTTTATTTAATTTTAATTAATTTAAATTCAAATACTCAGATGACTTTCAGTTTCTGGTCCTTCCTGTAAGAAGGTTAGAAATCACTACTGTGTCCTCACAGGTAAAAACGTGAACAAATTGATAAAACTCAACTCTTAGATCCATTAGAGAAGTGAGGTTTCAGGGCAAACTGCTGCCCCCCAAATTGGAGAGTTTAACTGGCAGATACAAAGAATCACAACTTACTGGAGCAGAAACCCAGGACCTGCTACTTCTGTGGAAACCAATCCAGGATCAGTTCAGTTCAGTTCAGTTCAGTCGCTCAGTAGTGTCTGACTCTCCGCAACCCCATGAATCACAGCATGCCAATCCAGGATAGGGAGACCTAAACTATAATTATTGAATTACTGGACACTCAGTGTGAGGAAGTCCGTGAGATAAAAACTCTAGGGAGACCGAGTTATTGGAGGAGAACAGGGTGTATGAGAAATACTTCTAAGTTTTAGCTTCTAGAACTCTACAGTTTCTCTTACACTGACTATCAGAGAAAAATCCCCTCATGTTTCCAGCAGTAGGGGTAAAGGAATCACTCTGAATTATGCCAGAGCACTGTTCTTAACAAAGTCTGTTCCCAGGAGAAACTATTTAACCAGAGCCAAACCTGCTTGGTCTTCATCTGACCATAACTGATCTGGAGGAAGACAAATACCCAACTTTAGCTGTCTGTAGTCTTCCATATGTAGGAAGGGAAATACCCAACTCCAGCCCACTCTAACCATCCTGCTGAGAAACACTTGTGAAGTTCATAATCTAGAAGCGTAGGCTCACTAAAAAAAAATGAGACTTAATCATAGGACTACAACATACTTCTCCTCCCCCCCATGCCTCACCAATATATTACTAAAGGCCTATCTAGAGCAATTCTTCTTACACAGAACACCATGTACAGCTATTAAGAAAAAAATTATAAAACATACTAAAAGACAAAAAATATTGAAGAGATATAGAAAGCATAAAATCAGACTTAGATATGGTAGAGATGTTGGAATTATCACATTTGGAATTCAAAACAACTATGATTAATGTGCTGAGGGCTCCAATGTATATAGTAGACAGCGTACAAGAAATAGATGGGCAATGAAAGCAGAGAAATAGAAATTCTAAGAAAGGACCAAAATGAAACCCTAGAGATAAAAAATACTTTAACAGAAATGAAGAATGATTTTGATGGGCTTATTAGTAGACTGGGTGCGGCTGAGAAACAAATCTCTTAGCTTGAGAACATCTCAATAAAAACCTCCAAAACTGAAACTCAAAGAGAAACTGAAATAACGGAATGTCCAAGGATCATGGTACAGCTGTAAAAGGTGTAACACATGCATACCAAATGGAGAATACCATGGGAATACCAAAGGGAGAAGAAACAGAGAAACAGAAAATATATTTTTAAAAAATGACTCAGAATTTACCCAAATTAATGTCAGACACCAAACCACAGGTTCAGGAAATGGATTCAATTAAGTATGCATGTGTTAAAGAGTATATATATATATGCTTATGTATAAGCGAGATGAATTACAGGTATGACACAAAGGATAGCAGAAAAAATTAGTACTATTTTGTCATTTTAAGGTACTTTCTGTACTCATAAAATGACATAGTGTTATTCGAAACTGGACTTGGATTAGTTGTGAATGTACACTGCAAAATCTAGGGCAACCACAACTAACAGAAAACAGTAACAAATATGGTAGATGTTAATCCAACTATATCAATTATATTTTGAATATCAATGTTCTAAATGCACCAGTTAAAAAACAGAGATGGTTAGAGTGGATCACAAAACAAGACCCAAATGTATGCTGTCTAAAAATGTCATGCTGTCTACATAAAGCCATATGTAGATTAAAAGTAAATGGATGAAGAAAGACACACCATGGGAATACTAGGCAAAAATCATTAGGAATTGCTGTATTAAGTTCAAACAAAGCAGATTATATAGCAAGAAAAATTTTCAGGGATAAAGAGGAGCATTAAATAATGATAAGGGGATCAATTCTCCAAGACTACATAACAATCCTTAACGTGCTTGCTTCTAACAACAGTTTCAATATACATGGCTCAGTCAGTAAAGAATCTGCCTGCAATGCAGGAGACCTGGGTTTGATTCCTGGGTTGGGAAGATTCACTGGAGGAGGGCATGCAATCCACTCCAGTATTCTTGCCTGGAGAATCCTCATGGACAGAAGGCCTGGTAGGCTGCAGGACACGACTGAGTGATAAATCACAGCACAGCTGATATATATTTTTTATCAAGTTGAAGAATTCCACTCTATTTCTAGTTTACTGAGACTTTTTTTTGTGAATGGGTATTGGATTTTGTCAAATATTTTCTCTGCATCTATTAATATGATTGTGTAATTTTTCTTCCTTAGCTTGTTACCAGAATGAGTTACATATTAATTGACTTTCAAATGTTGACCTAGTCTTGCATACCTGGGAAAAATTTCACTTGATCATGGTATATAATTCTTCTCGTACATTACTGAATTTATATTTTCCTGAGGATTTTTAAGTGTGTTTTTTTTATCAGACATATTGGTCTACAGTTTCCTTTTCTTATAATGTCTTTGTCTGATTTTGATACCAGGGTAATGCTAGCCCTGTAGAATAAATTGTGAAATATTCCCTCTGCTTCCATCTTCTGAAAGAAATTGTAGATGAGTGGCATTATTTTTCCCTTAAATGTTTGGTAAAATTCACCAGTGAAACCAGAACCTGATGTTTTCTGTTTGGGGTGTTAATTATTGATTAAATTATTTTAATAGATATAATCCTATTCAGATTTTTTCATCCTTCTTGTGTGAGTTTTAGTGGATTGTGTCTTTCATAGAATTGGTCCATTTCATCTAGGTTATAAAGTAGACATTGGGTTATTCACAGCATTCCCTTATTATGCTTTTAATGACCATGGGATCTGTGATGATATTCCCTCTTTCATTTGTGATGTTAGTAATTCATGTCCTCTCTCTTTTTTTTCTTAGCCTGGCTAGAAGCTTATCAATTTTACCATGTTTAAAAAAAGAAAACAAAAAAAATTCTCTTGGTTTCATTGATTTTTCTGTTGATTTTCTACTTTCAATTTTATTGATTGCTGCTCTAATCTTTATTACTTCTCTTAGTTTGTTTACTTTGGATCTAACTTGCTCTTCATTGGCCTAATTTCTAAGGTGGACATTTAGATATTGATTGTAGATCTTTCCTCATTCCTAATATATTCATTCAATGTTATAAATTTCTATGTACACCTTTCACTGCATCCCCCAAATTTTGATGTTTTGCTGTCATTTTCATTTAGTTAAAAATATTTTAAGATTTCTTTTATATATCTTCTTTGACCCATGTTATTTAGAAATATGTTGTTTATTCTCCAAGTATTTTTTGGTTTTACAGTCATTTTTTTGTTATTGATGTCTAGTTTAGCTTGAGAGCAGACATTAAATGACTTCCATCTTTTTAAACTTGCTAAGGTATGTTTTATGGTCCAGAATGTGGTCTATCTTGGTGTTTTTTCCAGATGAACTTGAGAAGAATGTATATTCTACTGTTCTTGGATGAAGTTGTCTATATATGTCCAAAGCTGGAGGACTGGCACTAACCAACTTCAAAACCTCCTTAAAGCTAATAAAAAGAGTGTACAGATAGATTGTATCTGGCAATTGAATAGACAGATCAATGGAACAGAGCAGAGAAACCAGAAAAAGAACCACATATGCATAGTAAGGACCTTTGACAAAGGAGCAAAGGCAATACAATAGAGAAAAGATAGTCTTTTCAACAAATGTTGCTAGAACACTGGAAATCTACACGCAAAAAAAAAAAAGAATCCTGACACAGACCTTACATCTTCCCCCCAAATTAACTTAAAATGGATCATAGATCTAAATGTAAGATACAAAACTATAAAACTCCCAGAAGATATAACAGGAGAAATTTAGATGACCTCAGGTTTGGAGATGACATTTTAGATACAATATCAAAGGCACAATGCATGAAGAAAAGAACTAATATGCTAGACTTCATTAAAATTAGAAATTTCTGTTCTGTAAAAGAAAGGTATTGTTAAGAGGGGAAAAGACAAGTCACAGGGAAAACTTTTTGCAAAAGACATATTCAATAAAGGACTATTATCAAAAATATATAAAGAATACTTAAAACTCAACAATAAGAAAACAACATAATTAAAAAATAAGCTAAGACCTGAACAAACACCACACAAAAGAATATATATGGATGACTGATAGCATATGAAAACATGCTCCATTTCATGTGTCATCAGGAAAATGTGAATTACAACAGCAATGAGACTCCACTACACTCCTATTAGAATGGTCAAAATCCAGAACAGTGAATACACAGAATACTGGTAAGGAGGTAGAGCAATAAGAACTCTCATTCATTGTTTGGAGGAATGCAGAATGGTACAGACACTCACAGCACAATTTGCCCAAAGGAGTTGAAAACATATGTACCTACAAAAGCTTGCACTTGGATGTTTATAGTAGTTTTATTCATAGTTGGCAAAACTTATATGTAACAAATGTATGTAACAAAGATATCCTTCAGTAGATGTGTGGATAAATAAAAGTACAATACATCCAGACAGTGGAATATTATTCAGCGTTCCAAGGAAATGAGATACCAAGGCATGGAGAGAATTTTAATGCATGTTATTAAGTGAAAGAAGCCAATTTTAAAAGACTATATACTGTATGATCCCAATTGTATTACACTTTCTGAAAAGACAAACCATGGAAGCAGTTAAAAGATCAGTGGTTGCCAGGGGTTAAGGGAGAGGATGGGATGAACAGGCAAGAACAGAGAATTTTTGGAACAGTGAAACTGTTCTATATGGTAGTACAATGGTGTGTACATGGCATTATAAACTTATCCAAAACTATACAATATACACCACCAAAAGTGAATCTTAATGTAATAAGGACTTTGGGTGATAATAATATGTGAACCAATGTTGGTTCATCAGTTGTAACAAATGCACCACTCTGGAGGGGGTGGTGATAATGAGAGTGGCTCTGCACATGTAGGGTCAGGGCCATAGGAGACACCTCTGTACCTTCCTCTCAGTTTTGCTGTGAACCTAAAATTGCTCAAAAAAGTAAAGTCTCTTTTTAAAAATAGCCACAGATTGGCTACTATGTTTTTAGAGCTTTTTAATAAGACAGGATACAAAGTAGGTAAGGGGTGAAGGAGTCAGAAAATTCTAGGTAGATTAAGATGACTGCCCTCCAATTTTCCTCCTATTAGGGTTTATGTGTTGACGTTTTAGCTGTAGAGCTCCAGGGCTCCAGAGCACTCAGATCTCAGAAAAGTTGTTTTTTATTCCCACTCATCATCCTATAAGAGCTCTACCTAATACATCCCTATTACATAGACATGATTAAAAATCTCACCCCAGTTAACCAAGCTATTTGTTGTTGTTCAGTCATTCAGTTATGTCTGACTCTTCGCAACCCCATGAACTGCAGCACACCAGGCTTCCCTGTCCTTCACTGCCTCCCAGAGTTTGCTCAAACTCCATTGAGTCGTTGAAGCCATCCAACCATCTCATGTCTGTTGGCCCCTTCTTCTCCTGCCCTCGGTCTTCCCTAAATCTTCACATCAGGTAACCAAGCTATGGTATGACCTTATTTTAAACTAAATTACTCTGAAACTAAAAGTTCAAAATGAATAAAGACAGTAAACAGTTAATTTCATGAAAGATTATTTATTTTACAGACTGGTAGGTTACTCATATGAGTTATTAGAAAAATACTATAATTTGACTGGTAGTGGTAGAAAATCATTTTTTAATGATGGAAATGGAAAAAACAATACAGATTTTTTAATGAGAGTTTATTTGATTTTCCTTTTTCATAAATGGATTTTATGTACTGAAAAAGTAGCTAATTTTGATAGATATGACAAGAATTGCTTTTACAACTGATGGCTATTGGAGCCAGCTTTCTCATTCCAATTTCTTTTCTGAAACTTCCAATTGAAGATGACATCAATATTTATGTGAACTGGGAAAAAGAACCAAGGCCCAAGGTACATAAAACTGATTAATGTAAACAGGCAAGAAAAACCCTAAGATCAAATCTAATGATCCATCAAACAGTCACTCTTCTTAACACTATGAATGCTGCCAATTTAAATCAACAACTTAAATCACGTAAGGTACCAGAGGATGGCAATATGTTTCTCTCAAGAAATAAAGTATAAAAGCTGCTTAAAATAAAAAAGCCAAAGAATGAAAGTGAACTCTTAGAACAAAACCGGCATCATTCTCCAGTTACTTGAATACCTTAGAGAGAACTGTGTGCCTGTGTGCCATATTTAAATTAGGTTTACTTATAAAATTGCTGCATGCCACAGTTCAAAATGCAGCTGAGAAATCACCTTGTTTGACGTACAGATGATAACCTAATTCTGACTATTTTTATCTACTTTGTAATTCAAGTGATGCATGCTGTATATTATTTCCCTAAGAGTCAAAATTATATTTAGAATGAAAATTGGTTTTATGTAGTTCAAGTTATTGCACCCGAAAGCAATGAGTCATGCACCAGAAGTACACAGATTTGGGAGGCAAATACGGAACCATTTACTGCTCAGTGAGAGCTTGCTCAGCCCCTTAGCTCTAAGAATAAGCTTTAGAAATGCTGGAGAGCTAATGTGGGTTGGAACAACAAGGTCACCTCTGTTCCTTTTCAAAGCTGCTGCGGGCTCTTTGTCTTCTACCTTAAGGCCATGGGACAGAATCAGGCTTGAATACAGTCTCAAAAAGCTACACTTTATATGTGAAGGTCAATGGTATTGACCCACCTTCCAGGCACAGTTTTATTTTTCCTTTCAGAGAAGGTGGGTATGCAATGGTTTTTGCCAACATTTTCTCTTTGTTATCTCATAAACATGACGTAATGTGCATGCATGCTCAGTGGCTCAGTTGTGTCCAATTCTTTGTGACTCCATGGGTTGCAGCCCACTGGGCTCCTCTGTCCATGGGATTTCCCAGGCAAAAATGCTAGAGTGGCTTGCCATTTCCCGCTCTGAGGGACATTCCCAACCCAGGGACTGAACCTGCATCTCCTGCATTGGCAGGCATAACTTTCACCACAGAGCCATGGGAAGCCCAGACATGATGGAGAGGTCATTTTAAAAACCAGAAAGAGAGAGAGAAACAGAAACAGGCAGAGAGTGAGATGCTTTTGACTCATGCAAACGTTTAACCCATGACCCAGGTCTCATTAGCACTTCAGTTCAGTTCAGATCAGTTCAGTCGCTCAGTCATGTCCGACTCTTTGCGACCCCATGAATCACAGCATGCTAGGCCTCCCTGTCCATCACCAACTCCCGGAGTTCACTCAAACTCATGTCCATCGAGTCGGTGATGCCATCCAGCCATCTCATCCTCTGTCGTTCCCTTCTCCTCCTGCCCCCAGTCCCTCCCAGCATCAGATTCTTTTCCAGTGAGTCAACTCGTCGCATGAGGTGGCCAAAGTATTGGAGTTTCAGCTTTAGCATAAGTCCTTCCAATGAACACCCAGGACTGATCTCCTTTAGAATGGACTGGTTGGATCTCCTTGCAGTCTAAGGGACTCTCAAGAGTCTTCTCCAGCACCACAGTTCAAAAGCATCAATTCTTCGGCAGAACTGGACTAACCAAACAGACAGCAAACAGCCTACAGTGATATGTGGACCTTCCACAATCACAGTTACACTGATGGAATAAAAGATAGGAGAATTCAGGCACCTAGTCTGTTATACATTGTGCTTGTCCTTTTATATGTCTCCCATTTAATCCTCACAAAAGTCTTGTGAGAATGGCACTTCACAATTGTGAAAAATAGTATTTTTTTCCAAGGTCACATAACTATTAGGAAAAGAGGCTACAACTGGAATACAGGTTAGTATGACGATAAAGTCTTGTTCCCCTGCTGTCTCATCCACAGCTCATAGTGTATGTCCTGACCTCTTATACTTGTTTTGCTCTCTGATTCACTTGGGAAAAAGGAAAAATACATTACCAAGAGTGAGATTTCTGTTGTTCTCTTTTGGACACAAATTCCTGGGAAAATTGAAACAAGAGCTTTGAAAACAAAATGGGACCTACAAATAACATGCTATTTGAGGATTTTTTTTTTTAATCAACCAAAAAAAAAGCCACCTAATTGCTTACCCTAGTTTCAAAATCTTTACATTCAGATATGCCACAACCCTAGGTAAGATGCCCCAACATTTAACGTTTCTCTTAACCTTTAAAAATACAAAGTTGCATAAGATGACGGCCAGAAAAGCCAAGCAGAAACCCATAACTAAGAATTCAAAAACCTAATCAGAGATTTGTGTAATAGTATCATGCTAGAGAGTCAACAAATGAAGAACAGTACAAACCAAGGAGAAGAAGAGATCATGAAAAATGTCCCAAATTTTCCATTGAGACCTATGAAGGAATAGATCCACGAGTGAGGAAAAACCAGAAATAGACCTGGAATCATCTCAGTTCTTGATTGAGTAAAAATGATCTTCCATTCTTCTAACTGCCTGGCAAAAGTAAAGCCAATTCTCTCTGGAAGAAAATAACCTAGATACAGAGTGTCTGACATTCAATCTAAAATTACCAGGAATACCAGAAGACAGATCCAAAAAGCCAAAATCTAAAAATGAAACATAGACTATAGAAACAATCACACTGCAAACAAAAGTAAAATTGAAGTTAATCAGACACTGATTTTAAAATAGTTGTGGTTACTATATTTAAGAAAATATATAAGGTGGAGAATGCACTAAGGAACTGGAATTCATAAAAATGAATCACATTGAAATCTTAGACGTAATCAACAAAAAACTGAAAATAATATTCCATGGCATATTAGATACAACAGAAATGAGGAAAAGGGCACTGAAAGATAGCTCAGAAAAATATATCCTGTAAGAAAAAGAACAGAAAATATTTTTTAAAATTTTAAATGAAACATGATGAAATGGCTTAAAATATCTATAATTTGGACCCCAGAGGAGACTACAGAGAAAATGAAGCAAAAACACTATTTGAAGAAATAGTTGCCACAATTACATAATAGATATATTACCAAGTCACAGATTCATGAAGCCCCAAATGGGACATAAGCAGAGAAAATTCATAACTAGGCACATAATATTCAAACTATTAAACACTGAGGACAAAGAATATCATAAAAGCAGCCAGAGGAAAAGCCACCTTATTTTAAAAAAATACTAAAAACACTGACAGTGGACTTTTCAACAGAAACTAAATGAATTAGAAGAAAACAACAATTTTCAGCTTTAAAATGTTGAAGGGAAATAACTATCAACTTAAAATTCTATACCAGCAAAGATGAAGGCCATATTTTTAGACCAAAAAAGAAAAAGAAATCTAAGAAAATTCCTCTCCAAAAGACCCAAACAAAAAGAATATTTTCATGGGCAAAAAGAAATAATCTCAGAGGTAGGAAAATGTAAGCAGAAATGAAGACCAATAAGAAAAGTAATGTAGAATAAAAGTGTGTAGAATAAATAACTGTTGGTTGCATAAAACAATATTAATGCTTTATGGAGTTTAAAATATATAATTACATGCTTAAAAAAATAACTACAAGTATTAATAAGAGAAAGTAAATGGCGTGAAAATGATTTAAAGACTTCATGTTTTCTGTGAAGTGGCAAAAGTACTAATTTATAATATACAAACTATAGTTCACAGAAAGCATAGTGGACTCTCTAAAATCATGAAAATCATCGTTTACAAAGCACAAAATATGTATAACTAACTAACAGAGAGGAAAGTGTAATCATAAAAAAATTTTTAATTAATAAAAGGAAGATAAGAAAAATTGAAAAACAAGCACAAACACAAATGGGACAAATGAATATGAGATAGTATGCTGGTCAATTTAATCCAATTATGTCAAATTACATAAAGTATAAATAAGCTGCTGCTGCGCTAAGTCACTTCAGTCGTGTCCAACTCTGTGTGACCCCATAGATGGAAGCCCACCAGGCTCCCCTGTCCCTGGGATTCTCCAGGCAAGAACACTGGAGTGGGTTGCCATTTCCTTCTCCAATGTGTGAAAGTGAAAAGTGAAAGTGAAGCTAACAACTCCAATTAAAGCACAAAGATTTTCAAACTAGATTTTGCTTAAAAGACAACTTTATGCTATTTACAAGAGATACATTTAAATGTAAGTACAAAATATATTGAATATAAAGAGATGAAAATAGATCTACCTTTAACATACCAATCAAAATAAAAGTGACATAATTTTGCTATTATCAAACAAAATATACTTTAAAGCAAACTTGCTAGACATAGAGAAACATGTCCTGAAAATAAAGAATTAAATACACCAAAAAGATAAAGCAATTATAAAAATATATGCATATAAGTATTAAAATATATAAAGTAAACTATTAATAGTATTAAGAGGAAAAATTTACAAAACTATTTGGACTATTTGGTATGTATCTTTCAAAAGAAGACCAAAAGTAAAAAATATTGCCGAGATGTAAAAGATTTGGAAAAAAAAACTTGGCCTAATTGACCTATATAGGACAGCATATTCAACCCTAGAATACACATTTTTTTCCCAAATCCATATGAAACATTTGCCAAAGTGATCATATTCTGGGAAATTTGTAAAAATTATCCAAATGTTTCAGAAGATACAAATGATACTGCTGGAAAATTTATAAAAATTATCCAAATTTCCAGAAGGTATAAATGATACAGGATATGTTTTCTGATAAGAGTAAATTGAAACTATAAATCAATAACAAAAAAGAATTAAAACATTTCCAAAAGTTTGGAAATTCACCAACACTTCTGGTAAAGAATCTGCCTGCAATGCAGGAGACCCAGTTCTATTCCTGGGTCTGGAAGATTGGCTGTAAAAGGCATAGGCTACCCATTCCAAAATTCTTGGGCTTCCCTGGTGGCTCAGCTGGTAAAGAATCCACCTGCAATGTAACAGACCTATGTTCAACCCCTGGGTTGGGAAGATCCCCTGGAGATGGGTAAGGCTACCCACTCCAGTGTTCTGGCCTGGAGAATTTCATGGACTGTATAGTCCATGGGGTGGCAAAGAGTCAGACACGACTGAGTGACTTTCACTTTCACTTTATGTAAAATAATTCAAAGTAATAAAAAATGTAAAAGAAAATTAGAAAATACTTTGTATATAATAATTATCAAAAGTGCAACATGTCAAAACTTGTAGAATGTAGCTAAAGCAGTGCTTAGAAGGAGATTTCTAATAATAAATGTGTATGTTGGAAAAGAAAAAAAGGCAAAAATTCAGTGATCCATACACCCACTTCAGGAACTAAAAAAGAAAGGAAATTAATTCTGAAAAAAAGCACAAGGAAATAAATAATAAAGATAAGAATGCAAATTAATAAAATAGAAAACAAATGTACAATAGCAAAAATCAATAAAATTAAAAGTTGCTTTTTTAAAAAAGATAAACCCTACCTGGATAGAAGAAGGAAAAAAAAAGAAAGGAAATGATGCAAATTACCAAATTGCAGAAGAAAATTACATACCTTAAAGACATTAAAAATAATAAGGATATTATAAACACTTTAATGCCAATACATTTGAATAATCAGGTAAAATGAAAGACTCCTTTAGAAAACACACTTTACCAAATCTGACTCAGAAAACAGAAATATCTGATTTATTTTATTTTATGGGATATTAAATCCATAATAAAAATCTTCCTGCAAAGGAAAGTTGGATTGCAGTTATCCTCACTATTTATTTTCAACTTTTATGAAAAAAAAGCACAAACACAGAAACAACAACCTTAAA
The DNA here is from genome assembly GCF_049115385.1 of Moschus berezovskii. NCBI lineage: Eukaryota > Metazoa > Chordata > Mammalia > Artiodactyla > Moschidae > Moschus > Moschus berezovskii. The sequence goes on along the minus strand of NC_142469.1, from coordinate 84,571,039 downwards.
CAAACTCATGAAGAGAACAGGAAAAGGTAGGCATTTCTCAATTCTTTTTATTAGGCTGGCATGACCTTGACATCAACACCAGTCAAAGACATTTTAAGAAAGGAAAATTATAGGCCAAATTCCCTCAAGAATGTGGGTATAAAGGTTTTAAACAAAATATCAGCAAAACAAATCCAAAGAATAACATATCAAGTGTCCTTTTTACTCCAGAATGCAATTTTTAACATTCAAAAATTAGTGTTCACATATTAACAGATGAAAGGAGAAAAAATATATGACCATGTCAATTGATACAATTCAACTGACAAAACTCAACTTGTCCATGGCAAAAATGTATAGCAAATCAAAAACAGAAGGAAAATTTCTTACCCTGATAAACATAGATCCAAAACTCTTACTGTAAAAATCATACTTGATTAAACATTGAGATTTTTTTCCATTCAAGATGCTTCCTACCAACTTATATAAATTATGTTATTGAGATTCTTAACCAAAGTGATGAAGAGAGAAAAAGAAAATATACATATATACATAAAGATGGGAAAGGAAGATACAACATTATTGCTATTCATGATGGTATGATTGTGTTTAGAAAGCCAAAAAAAGGTCTGTTGTAAACTATTAAAATTGCTTTGTGAATTTATCAAGGTTGCTGGATGTTAAAGATATACACAAATATCATTTGTATACAAATAATAAAAAGTAATAATAAATGCAATTTTAAATTGATACCACTTAAAATAGCATTAAAATATCAAATATTTAGAAATTAACCTATTGAAGTATGTGAACATCTTTATATTAACAATAACAAAACACTACTGAGGAAAAGTAAAAAGTCTTAAATAAACAGAGGGAGTTCAACGCCATGAACTGTGGTGTTGGAGAAGACTCTTGAGAGTCCCTTGGACTGCAAGAAGATCAAACCAGTCCATCCTAAAGGATATCAACCCTGAATAAATTGGAAGAGCTGAGACTAAAGCTGAAGCTCAAATACTTTGGTCTCCTGATGTAAACAGCTGACTCATTAGAAAAGATATTGGGAAAGATTGAAAGCAGAAGGAAAAGGGTACGACAGAGGATGAGATGGTTGGATGGCATCACTGACTCACTGGACATGAGTTTGAGCAGGCTCCGGGAGATGATGAAGCTCAGGGAAGCCTGGCATGCTGCAGTCCATGGGCTCACAAAGAGTCAGACACGACTGAACAATTGAACAACAACAATACCATGCTTGGGATACCATTCAATATTGTGGCAATGTCAGTTTTCCCCAAGCTAACTTATACATTTAAGAAAAATTCAACAAAAATCCCAGTAGGATTTCTTTGTGTGTAGAAATCAACAAGTTGATTCTAAAATGTATTTGAGGGACTTCCCAGGTGGTTAAGAATCTGCCTTGCAATGCAGAGGATTTGGGTTAGATCCCTGATCAGGAAACCAAGATCCTACATGCCACAGAGCAACTAAGCCCACACATTGCAACTGAGAGTCCATATTCTGCAAAGAAGACCCCATGTGCCACAGCTAAGAACTGATGCAGCAAAATAATTGTTTTAAAATAAAATAAAAATAAAATGTATTTGAAAATGCAAAGCACCAAGAATGACCAAGACAAACTTTGGTGATGTTGTTAAGTCCCTAAGTTGTGTCTGGCTCTTTGCAACCCCATCGACTGTAGCACACCAGGCTTCCCTGTCCTTTGTCTCCTGGAGCTTGCTCAAACTCATGTCCATTGGTGATACCATCCAACAATCTCATCTTCTGTTGCCCACTTCTTTTTCTGCCTTCAATCTTTCCTAGCATCAGAGTCTTTTCCAATGAGTTGGCTCTTCCCATCAGGTAGTCAAAGTAGTGGAGCTTCAGCATCAGCATCAGTCCTTTCAATGAATCCAGGGTTGATTTCCTTTAAGACTGACTGATTTGATCTTTTTTCTGCCAAAAGGTCTCTCAAGAGTCTTCTGCAGCACCACAATTTGAAATCATCAATTCTTCGGTGCTCACTTTCTTTGTCTTCCATGGTGGCTCAAATGGTAAAGAATATGCCTGCAATGTGGGAGACCTGGGTTCGATCCCTGGGTTGGAAAAATCCCCTGGAGAAGGGCATGCAACCCACTCCAGTATTCTTGCCTTGAGAATCCTCATGGACAGTGGAGCCTGTCGGGCTACAGTCCACAGGGTCGCAAAGAGTGGGACAAGACTGAGCAACTAACACTTTCACTTTCAGCCTTCTTTATGGCCCAGCTTTCCCATGCATAAACAACTACTGGGAAAAACCATAGCTTTGACTAGACAGACCTTTGCCAGCAAAGTGATGTCTCTGCTTTTTAATATACTGTATAGATTTGTTATAACTTTTCTTTGAAGGAGCAAGTGTCTTTTAATTTTACGGCTGCAGTCACTGCCTGCAGTGATTTTGGAGGCCAAGAAAATAAAATCTGTCACTGTCTCTGCTTTTTCCCCATTTATTTACCATGAAGTGATGGGACCAGATACCATGATCTTAGTTTTTTGAATGTTGAGTTTTAAGCCAGTTTTTTCACTCCTCTTTCACCTTCATCAAGAGGCTCTTTAGTTATTCTTTGCTTTACGCCATTTGAGTGGCGTCATCTGCATATCAGAGATTATTGATATTTCTCCCAGGAGTCTTGACTCCAGCTTGTGATTCATCCAGCCTGGCGTTTTGCATGAGGTACTCCACATATAAGTTGAATAAGCAGGGTGACAATATACAGCCTTGACTTTACCAATTTTGAACCAGACAGTTGTTCCATGTCTAGTTCTAACACAATCTTGTTGGGGGGAAAATGATCTGGGAGAATTTAAGCTACTAGTCAAGACTTATTCTTGTTTTAGATTCATTAATCAGAATAAAGAGTCAAAATTTAAACTTGATGAATTAGCGTATGGAGAACAGATAATCTTTTTTCAAAAACGGATGCATATGGGACAAAAGCAATAACTGCTGCAATATTCTTTAGACAAAAATCAATCCCAGGGGACTGGATACCTAAATTTCACCTTTTCAGGCAAAACAATAAGTCTTTTGGAAGAAAACATAAAAGAATATTTTTATAATCTTCAGTCCAGTCGTTTAGTTGTGTCCGACTCTTTGTGACCCCATGAATCACGGCACACCAGGCTTCCCTGTCCATCACCAACTCCCGGAGTTCAGTCAAACCCATGTCCATCGGGTCGGTGATGCCATCCAGCCATCTTATTCTCTGTCATCCCCTTCTCCTCCTGCCCCCAATCCCTCCCAGCATCAGACTCTTTTCCAGTGAGTCAACTCGTCGCATGAGGTGGCCAAAGTATTGGAGTTTCAGCTTTAGCATCAGTCCTTCCAATGAACACCCAGGATTGATCTCCTTTCGAATGGACTGGTTGGATCTCCTTGCAGTCCAAGGGACTCTCAAGAGTCTTCTCCAGCACCACAGTTCAAAAGCATCAATTCTTCGGCAATCAGCTTTCTTCACAGTCCAACTCTCACATCCATACACGACCACGGGAAAAACCATAGCCTTGACTAGATGGACCTTGGTTGGAAAAGTAATGTCTCTGCTTTTTAATATGCTATCTAGGTTGGTCATAACTTTCCTTCCAAGGAGTAAGCGTCTTTTAATTTCATGGCTGCAATCAGCATTTGCAGTGATTTTGGAGCCCAAAAAAATAAAGTCTGACACTGTTTCCACTGTTTCTCCATCTATTTCCCATGAAGTGATGGGAGCAGATGCCATGATCTTAGGTTAGACAAAGATTTCTTATACATTACACATGTAGCATTAACTATAAAGGAAAAGATTAAAAGACTGGGCTGTATTAAAATTTACTTCTATTCATCAAAAGGATCATTTGATTAATAAAAAGGCAAACCACAGAGAGGGGAAAGATATTTGTAATACATATATTCAACTAGAGATTCTTGTCCAGATATATACATATATACACACAAACTAAGATATATGTATATATACAGAACATGTGTATGTGTTTATTCCTTCAGAATAACAAGGAAAAAAATAGAAAACTGTCTTATTCTATGACATATTCTAACAGAAATTGTCTTACTCTATGACTCACAAATTCCTCTCCTACATGTGTGCTGTGCTGTGCTTAGTCACTCAGTTGTGTCCGAATCTTTGCAACCCCATGAACTGTAGCCTGCCAGGCTCCTCTGTCCATGAGGATTCTCTAGGTAAGAACACTGGAGTGGGTTGCCATGCCCTCCTCCAGGGGATCATCCCAACACAAGGATCGAACCCAGTTCTCCCACATTGCAGGTGGATTCTTTATCTTCTGAGCTACCAGGGAAGCCCCCACTCCTACATGTATACCCCAAAACTGAACACATATCTGTGTCAAAAAATAAATAGAAGAATGTTTATAACTGAATTATTCATAGTAACCAAAACTAGGAACAACCTAAATATCAATAAAAGTGAGATGTATTAATAATAAAACACTATACAACAATTAAAATAAATGAAATATTGTTGTATGCACCAACATGGATGAATATCAGGAATGTTAGTATTGAACAACAACAAAAAAAGGCAGACACAAGAGTGTATAGTATATGACTCCACATAGATAAAATTCAAAAGGAGGCAAAAAATGTATGTTCGCAGATGTCAAAAGAGAAGATCCCCTTGATAAAATATGACTGGCAGGAAGATAAGAGAAACTTCTGGAAGGCAGAAGTTTCTTTGATTGATCTAGGCAGTATATTCATTGTAAAAATTCATTGAATTGCTCATTTATAATTTCTGTATTTTGTGAAATATGTTTTACTTCCCTAAAAATGTATACTTTTAGAGAATCACATACATTAGTATGCATGTGCATACCTACGGGCTTCCCAAGTGGCTCAGTGGGTAAAGAATCCACCTGCTATGCAGGAGATGCAGGAAGCATAGGTTCGCTCCCTAGGCTGGGAAGATTCCCTGGAGGAGGGTATGGCAACCCACTCCCGTATTATTGCCTGGAGAACTGCATGGACAGAGGAGCCTGGCACACCACAGTTCAGTGGGTCACAAAGAGTCAGACACAACTATAGCGACTGAGCACGCATGCCCATGCGTATGTATGTATACCTACAAACACAGATAAATTTTATGAGGCTGTCTTGCAATAATTTAACTGTTTATCACATTAATAGTTGGTTGATTAATGGTTGAATACTGAAAATTAAGTCAATAGCAATTGTAAGAATAATAATATCTTTTATAAGGAGAGGGCTTTTCTGTTCAATCCCACTACATCTCATGGAAATATGGAGGTTTAAGTAAATTGCCCAAGATCTCACAGTCATGAAATGATGGAACTAGAATTCAAGTAGCAATGAAAAATCAATCAGTGAACTTTCATGAGGCAAGTCTCTTGTCTTGTATAAAGAATTTCTTGTTGAAAAGCTGTCTCTAGATCGATACTCCATAATACCCAGTAATTGAAGGGGTATAGTTGTTGACCTTTAGATAAGTTAAAAGCAACAAGTATTTACTCAGTTTATATTAAGTACTAAGACTTGTCTGAAGCCCCAAGAGCTCAAAACTAAATAAGATACCATCTTTATCTTCAAATAGATTACAGACAGAGAAGAGAATATATACAAAAAGCAAAATACAAATCAGTGTGGCAGTTTTAAAATATGACCTCTAATTTTTTTGACACTTCTCCCGTTGAGAGATAGGGTCTAAGCCACCACACACCTTGAATCTGGATGGATTTGCAACTGCCTGGGAAAGTGAAGCTGGGTCATAACAGGTCATGAAGCCTCTGCCTACTTCTCTCAGGATGCTTGCTCTCTTGAAAGTCTCAGAACCCAGCTACTAGGCTGTGAGAAGTCCAAGCCACATATAAGGTGCTCTTGTTGACAGTCTCAAATCCAAACTTTGAGTCATCTTAGCCCCAGAGCTAAGCATATGAGAAAACCCCAGTGCAAGAGACCCTGTCCCCAACCTATTCCAGCCCTCAGTCAATCAAGACTCCCCTAGATATATGAATCTTCCCTGTTAAGATCCCAGAAATCACAAACAGACCAACTTATTCCTGCTGTGTCTTTTACAAATTCTTGACCTTCAGAATCCATGGGTATAATAAAACACTTGCTTTTTATGACTCTAATAGGTTTTTTAATGCCATTAAATGTAGGTGATTACACAACAACAGATAACTGGAAGAGTTAGTTTCCCCAAAGTTTGATCCTTATGCACCTGTTTCAAAATTACCTGCAGTGCTTGTAGAAATGGCAGATTTCTAGATCTTTCCTCTTTACTTTCCAATCAGGAATTGATTTCTTTTGAGGTTCCAGGAATTTTAACATTATCTAACACCTTGGCAATCTTTCCATTCAATAACTGTGAGCACCACTGCCCCAAACCAAGTTTGTGATCAGTCACAATAAGAGCAGCAGAAACATAGATTGAGCTTCAAGACAGACAATGATTCTCAAACATCAGTGTGCATGAAAAGATACCTAATTCACATAGTAAATATGAAGAGTTAAATCTGTAGATGGTCTACAGAGTAGTAAACATTTACCATAATAAGTATTACAGGGTGCACAAAAGATGTATAAACCACGAGACAAAGAAGAGAGTGGTTCTGCCTTCCAGCAGGGTCAGGAGAATCTTCAGAAAGCATGTGACAATATACTGGGTCCTAAAAGATGTATTTTTATTTGTTCTTTAAGAGAGTAAAGCTAGACAGTCTTTAGGTGAAGGAAGGAGATTCAGTAGAAGCATGTGTAAAAGAAGCATGTGATAAAATTTGTATTTTTCAAAAGCTTTGTGGTGATTACATGGATGAAGTAATTAGGCAAAACAAACAGAATTCTTTTGTAAGAGCTCAGGCAAGAAAAAACTAACAGACTAGAAGTACAGGCAGAGAGGAGATTATGAAATGGTACAGGGCAAACTCCACAAGACTTGGTCTCTGATGGAATGAAAAGGTTAGGCTAGGGTCTGCAATGATTTCTAGATTTGTCTTTTTTTTTTTTTTTTTTTTGAGAAGATATATTAATACCACTCCATTTCTAGGGAACATAAACCCATAAGAAAAAGAAGCAGTGTAACACAGGCCTCTTCCAAAAATATAAAGATATGGGAGCTTTTTACTAATACCAAGTGAAGTTGTTATTTCAACAACCTACCTGTAGATACATTTTTTTTAAGTTATTTCCAATATCACTGAAAATGAGGTGTGACTTTTAGGAAGTTCTTTACTGCTAAGTCTAATAAAGTTCATTGACTCCTCAGAAAGATTTTGAAATTAGAGGGGAAAAAAGTAATCTTCTAACTTTGGATGGCTATTTAAACATCCATCCAGCTGCTGCATTGCATTATTGTGCAACGTGGGATTCTACTGGAACTGCTATTAAAATCACACAACAACAAGGACGAGATGATGAAATACATATCATTCTTGATTGGGCTGTCCGTTCAGATAGCTAAAGACAGGGTATGTGTGATAATAAAATCTTAAATCTGTGAAAATAATTACTTCTGACATCTCCAACTAGGCAGCAGGCTGCCCAGACAGTGATGTTCAGTCACAAATTCTAAGTCTAATGAAGTGAGAAGAACACAGTGTAGATACAAATTAAAATCTACTTACCAAGAACAGTCAGTATTTTTTGGTATATATCCTTGTTTTATGTGAACGAGAAAATATCTTTTAGGAATACTCACCCTTTTATGTTTTAAGTCAACACAAGAAATGATTATCTGGTGCTTCTACTCTGTTATGGAAACCTTTGGCTCACATAGAACTATATTTTAGATTATTTTAATGATTATTTTTAAGCAGTGAAATACAGCTGTGAGAGGGGGAAAAAAAAGACCTGCTTAAAATAATGGCTAATAATGTATCTTATTGCCTTGATTGCTGTTTTTTTAGCTTTTTCTCTGGCGCATTCAAAATTTTTGAAGGTGCAATTTTCCCATCAGCCACGTTGCAACTAATACTGTGCTTCTGAGAGGAGCTGAAACTTTAGAATGGTGATTTTGTATAACTGAATTGCAGTGAAGTATGATGTAAATAACTAAAAATTGTGAACAGTCCCATGAATTCACTTTCCATTGATCATGTGTTTTGTTTCTGATGTGAATTGTTTGTGGGTAACCTTGTTAGTTTAGAAAAAAAAGAAAGCCTCCTACACTAATATGACTCAACTCAAAACCTGGCTCACATTCTTTTATATCACTTCTGAGTAAAATAGAAGTCAAAATGCATCTTCCATGACATAGGACCTTCAAGAAGGAAACAAAGGATTATTAAACATATTATAGCAATAATATCTATCATTCAAAGATCAATTATACTTTGGGAGCTTCAGTGTACATTTCTGTGGCTCAAATAACTCTCTCTGGTTTTGAAAAATCAGATGAAAATTCATACAAACAATTCTATATTTTTTACTGTGAGTAAGGGAGTTCTTTTTTAACTGTATTCCAAAATGTGGACGCAACAGTACATGTGCAGTACATTTTGTAAATATAAATGTGATTATTGTACTGCAAGTGAGAAAGATAGCAAGATATAAGAAACAAAAGGAACTGGGGCCAGAAGGCTTGGGTCTGAATCATGCTTTACTACTTCCTTAGTTACTCTAAGAAAGTCAATGACACTCTCTGATATCAGCTATCTCACTTTAAAATAAGACTTCCCAGTGGTCCAGTGGCTAAGACTCTGCACTCCCAATGCAGGGGTCCAGGTTCGATCAGGGAACTAGATCCCACATGCCACAACTATTCGTTCCCATGTTGCAACTGAAGATCTGAGTCCTGCAACTAAGATCTGACACAGCCAAATAAATAAATAAAAATAAATATTAAAATCATGTATAGATGTGAGAGTTGGACCATAAAGAAGGCTGAGTGCTGAAGAATTGATGCTTTTGAATTGTGCTGCTGGAGAAGACTCTTGAGAGTCCCTTGGACAGGAAAGCGATCAAACCAGTCAATCCTAAAGGAAATCAACCTTTGATATTCATTGGAAGCACTGATTCTAAGCTGAAGCTCCTCTACTTTGGCCACCTGATGTGAAGAACTGACTCATTGGAAAAGACCCTGATGCTGAGAAAAATTGAAGGCAGAATGAGAAGGTGGTGACAGAGGATGAGATGGTTGGATGGCATCACTGACTCAATGGACATGAGTTTGAGCAAACTCTGGGAGATAGTGATGGACAGGGAAGACTGACATGTTGTAGTCCATGGGATTGCAAAGAGTCAGACACAACTTAGTGAATGAACAGCAGCAGTTAAAAAAAAAAAAAAGAACACCTGACCCTTAACAACCTGGAGGTTGGAGGCCTCAACCTTCTTCAGAATTGAAAATCCTAATATAACTTATAGTCTGTCATCTCTCATATCCTTAGTTTCTCTGCATCCACAGTTCCTCTGTTTCCGAAGTTCTACATGTATAGATTCTACCAACCAAGGATCATACAATGTTGCGGCATTTACTCTTGAAAAAAATTCATCTATAAATGAACTCTTGCAGTTCAAACCAGTGCTAGTCAAGGGTCAACTATAATGCCTATCTAAATACTATGTATGAAAAGTAAATGAAATAATGGCATGAATGTATTTGGTACTTAATTGCCTCTTTAAAAATATTGTTATCAATTCAACAGCCTCGATGGAATCCTGGAACAGAAAGCAGAAATTAGGTAAAATCTAAGGATATTTGATGAAAGTATGTACGTAAGTTAACAGTATTGCACCAGTATTGGTTCATTAATTCTAACAAACATACATACTAATATAATATGTTTCCAATGGGGACAATTGGGTATAGGATTAATTTTTTTGTAAATCTAAATCTATTCTTAAATTAAAAGTTTATTTAAAAAGTAAAAAAGCAAGCAACCAATATTAACACCCTATCCTTTCCTTTTCAGTGTTAACCCATTAAAGGCTTGATTTTCTTCACTGGCAGTGTATACACGTACACTTACCTCAATTCTACAGAATAAAATATGTCATGCATGGGCCTTTCCTTCAAGAATGAGAGTCTCTACCATTTCTCCTAATATATTAAGAAACTTAAGGGACTTGAAAAAATGACCAGTCATAACCATCTGTTTAATTTTAAAAGCTTCTTTCATTCCTTCAAAAAGCCCAAAATTGGACCTAGAATCTCCTATAGTCTTTCCTACAGAGGGATGAGGAAAAGAAACACCTGCTTTGTGGTGACCACAAAGAAATTGTATATCATGTGCCCTAGGGTTACCATCTCCTCAACCCTCTTCCTTGCTACCTCTCCACACCATGAATATTGCTGCCACAGTGTGGATTGTGTAGACGCATGGCTCAATTTCAGGCAGGATTTTATTGATAACTATGGGGTTACATCTTAGAGAGATGGGAATACCAGATCTTAAATACATCTTAAAGTTACGGGGTTACATCTTAAAGAGATGGGAATACCAGACCACCTTACCTGCCTGCTGAGAAATCTGTATGCAGGTCAAGAAGCAACAGAAGCAGACATGAAGCAACAGACTGGTTCCAAATAAGGAAAAGAGTATGTCAAGACTGTATATTGTCACCCTGCTTATTTAACTTATATGCAGACTACATTACATGAAATACCAGGCTGGATAAATTACAAGCGGGAATCATGATTGCTGGGAGAAATATCAATAACCTCAGATTCACAGATGACACCACTATTTGGCAGAAAGTGAAGAAGAACTTTCATCAAGAGGCTTTTTTAGTTTCTCTTCACTTTCTGCCATAAGGGTGGTGTCATCTGCATATCTGAGGTTATAGATATTTCTCCCAGCAATCTTGATTCCAGCTTGTGCTTCTTCCAGCCCAGCGTTCCTCATGATGTACTCTGCATAAAAGTTAAATAAGCAGGGTGACAATATACAACCTTGACATACTCCTTTTCCTATTTGGAACCAGTCTGTTGTTCCATGTCCAGTTCTAACTGTTGCTTCCTGACCTGCATACAGGTTTCTCAAGAGGCAAGTCAGGTGGTCTGGTATTCCCATCTCTTTCAGAATTTTCCACAGTTTATTGTGATCCACACAGTCAAAGGCTTAAGTGAAAGAGGAGAGTGAAAAGGTTGGCTTGAAGCTCAACATTCAGAAAACTAAGGTCATGGCATCTGGTCCCATCACTTCATGGGAAATAGAGGGGGAAACAGTGGAAACAGTGTTAGACTTTATTATTTTGGGCTCCAAAATCACTGCAGATGCTGATTGCAGCCATGAAATTAAAAGACGCTTACTCCTTGGAAGGAAAGTTATGACCAACCTAGATAGCAAATTAAAAAGCAGAGACATTACTTTGCCAACCAAAGTCTGTCTAGTCAAGGCTATGGTTTTTCCCATGGTCATGTATGGATGTGAAAGTTGGACTGTGAAGAAAGGTGAGCGCCGAAAAATTGATGCTTTTGAACTGTGGTGCTGGAGAAGACTCTTGAGAGTCCCTTGGACTACAAGGAGATCCAACCAGTCCATTCTAAAGGAGATCAATCCTGGGTGTTCATTGGAAGGACTGATGCTAAAGCTGAAACTCCAATACTTTGGCCACCTCATGCGAAGAGTTGACTCACTGGAAAAGACTCTGATGCTGGGAGGGATGATTGGGGGCGTGAGCAGACGGGGACAACAGAGAATGAGATGGCTGGATGGCATCACCGACTCGATGGACATGAGTTTGAGTGAACTCCGGGAGTTGGTGATGGACAGGGAGGCCTGGCGTGCTGTGATTCATGAGGTCTCAAAGAGTCGGACACGACTGAGCGACTGAACTGAACTGAAGAAGAACTAAAGAGCCTCTTGATGAAAGTGAAAGAGGAGAGTGAAAAAGCTGGCTTAAAATCCAACATTCAGAAAACTAGGATCATGGCATCTGGTCCCATCACTTAATGGCAAATAGACGGGGAAGCAATGGAAACAGTGACAGACTTTACTTTTGGGGACTCCAAAATCACTGCAGATGGTGACTGCAGTCATGAAATTAAAAGATGCCTGCTCCTTGAAAGAAAAGTTATGACCAACCTAGTCAGCATACTAAAAAGCAGAGACATTACTTTGCCAACAAAGGTCCATCTAGTCAAAGCTATGATTTTTCCAGTAGTCATGTATGAATGTGAGTATTGGACTATAAAGAAAGCTGAGTGCCAAAGAATTGATGCTTTTGAACTGTGGTGTTGGAGAAGACTCTTGAGAGTCCCTTGGACTGCAGGGAGGTCAAATCAGTCCATCCTAAAGAAAATCAGTCCTGAATATTCATTGGAAGGACTGATGATGAAGCTGAAACTCCAATATTTTGGCCACCTGATGTGAAGAACTGACTCATTTGAAGAGACCCTGATGCTGGGAAAGATTGAAGGTGGGAGGAGAAGGGGACAACAGAGGATGAGATGATTGGGTGGCATAACCGACTTAATGGACATGAGTTTGAGCAAGCTCCAGGATTTGGTGATGGACAGGGAAGCTGGTGTGCTGCAGTCCATGGGGTCGCAAAGAGTCGGACATGACTGAGCAACTGAACTGAACTATAAGGATGGGGTTACAAAGAGCGAGGTAACCTAGAAGTTCACATAGTTCCTCAGGCAAATTATTAAGATACCCATAGTGCTCATCTTAACTAGAAAGGCACATATAACACAAGTTAAAGAACTCCATGCTTTCATGTGCTTGAGTATTTCCTCTTTGGTGACTACTGTCAAAAGTACTTAGGATACATAGAATCTAATTTTTTAAATAAGTTATAAGATGCAGAGATAAAAATACTTCTGGTAAATATTATTTTACATTCTATGGCATTCTCCTCAAAAATAAAGAGAAGAGAGGTCTTCAAATAAGAAGTAGTCAGTGTAACTGGGCTGAGAGCTGGATGATTTTAAAGAAAGCAGGAGTTAACAAGTATTTATTGACTACCTGCTATGTCTTCAGCATTCTTCTTGCACTAGAAATGTAAAACAAGTCCAGCTATGATTTCTACTTTCAATAATTTTGTATGACATCTCTTATATGTGGAATCTGAAAAATACAGTCAACTAGTGAATATAACAAAAAGGAGCAGACTCAAAAATGGAACAAACTAGGAGTTACAAGTTCGTGGGGGGCCGGTTACATAGGAATAGGGGTTTAACAGATACCAGTTATTATGTATAAAATAAGCTAGAAGGATATATTTTACAATGAAGGATATAGTCAATGTTTTGCAGTAACTATAAGTGGAGTACAACCTTTAAAAATTGTGAATCACCATATTGTGCACCTGCAAATTATATAATATTGGACATCAACTATGCTTCAAGTTTTATAAAAATTTGTAGTCCTGTTGGACAGGTAGAATAAACAGGGTGGAAAATATCACAGAATAGTTATTTACTTTTTCCTACTTCTTAGTGCACTAAGGACATGGCATACTTAACTCAATTTGCAACTGTCTGGTAAGGTAAGTATTATACCTTTTTACCTCCCCATGATACACATTAGAAAACTGACGCTCACAGAAATGATAACTTCAGGTCCACACAGCTAGTGATTGACAGGCCTGGATTCAAACCCAGGACTGTGACACCAAAGTTTGTTATCCCCTTAACCTTTACATTAGAGAAATTCATTTTAAACATTCAAATTCAAACACTTCATTGCAAACAAACTGCAATAGCTTTCTTGAGACTAAAATAAAAAATAAGCATTTTCCATGGCATTTCTCAGTAGCAACGAGAGAATATACTCAGAGGAAAGTACCAGCTAACCAGAGCCTTGTTAACCAAAACTTTGAACTGTACTTGAAAGCAACTTGGTCATGAATGTCAGTTCCCTCACAGCGTATGTAGTATAACAGTCTTCCAGCAGCTGATCCAATGAGCTGGTTACAAAAGTCCAGCAAACTTGAAAGTGCCCTGGCATTCAAGTTCTTCAACCATTCTGCACATTCCTGACTCGTTAGCATGATAAAGAGTACACTGATGCACAGAAAACACCAAAGCCAGCAAGGGGGAAACGTGACTTTTAGAAAAATGTTTCAAAGTCAAATGCTACCCAGTTGTGCAGGACCATGTTCAACTCTTGAATTATAAAAACACAGATCCAGTTTCTCAAGGTCTCTGGGATAAAGTTCAGATTAGGCTGTTGAAGAGAGGGCTCTTATCAATTTTATGAGCAGCTTTCTCCAGAAGTTAGTCAGCTCACTTGATAACACTGGGCAAAGAGGAATTTTCCAGCAATACCCAGGGACCAAACAAGTGACAAGTGAAGAGCTGTACTCTCTTCTAATCCAGCATTAACATTTATCCCAGGAAGCTCTTCTCCAAGGAGGTTAGAGAACACAACTCAACCTTCAGACTCACTCCAAACCCACTGAAGAGTCTCCTGAAGTGCCAGAAATCCTTTTCTTCCTTGACCCCTGATATATAGTAAAGACAGCTCTTCTGGTAGGTCCTCCCTAAAGGAACTTTGGCCAGAGTGAGGGGTGTGGTCAAGTCGTATTTATGAAGAATTTACATCTGCTCTTTACCCGAGCTTCCACTGGGCCAGAGACAATCTGAATATGGGTAGAGAGGTGTTATTCATCTGGCATGGCATTTCCCCACCAGGAATCTTTACTCTTACAGCACGGCATTAATATGTTGAGATACTGAGTTTTGTTTACCCCTGCTTTTTGTCAGTGTCCCCCCTCATTTCAAAAAGGGAGCCAGGCCCACTGGGCTACTGACCTCAGGGGAGATTTTTGTTTTGGAAGTTGCCTGAAAGCATCTCAGCCCCTAGTCTGACTTTTGCACCCAGAAAACCTGAATTCCATAAAGAGATTAAGCTAAGGCTGTGGAGGGGCAGGAGAGACATGAATGCTTTTGATGGGATAGGTGTGGAAGCAGTATTGGCAGCTGGATATTGCTCTGGGCAGGGAACAGAGTCAAGGGTCTCACTGGCAGTGAGGGTACATGCCTCACTTTCTGACAGTACTTTGAAAGGCAGCAAACCTTTCCATAGAAGTGGCTTCCTGGTGGATCTGGAAGACTGATTCTAGGAAGTGGGCCTCCCAGCTCAGGCAAACACATCATGGTGAACTTGGCATCTGGACAGCAGAGCCATTCATAGTCAAGGACCAGTAGGACACAGACAACAAGGAGCTCAGGAGCAGCCATGAGGCTCTCTCCCAAGTTTTGAGGCATCAGTTTAACTTTCTGATGACCCTAAAGTCTCAAAACAACTGAGACAAAATTGGGAGAGAGATTTAATTTGATTTAGAGACAGGTAACTATTCTTGAAGTGAATTTCTTCCAACTGTAACAATACCCTTCTAGTTCTCCCCTTCCTGGCCCCTGCCCCCACCTCCCCACCCTCTACACAGTTATGCATAGATACATTTATACCATTTTTGCTTGTGGATGATAGATTTTTAATTTCCATTACAAGGGAATAGAATTATAAAGATTTATCTTCACTTAAACATGCAACTAGAAATGGCAAATAATTTGCCAATTCATTACCTTTTGAAGAATATCCTGGAAAATCTGAGCTGAAATTAAGTGAAACTTTGGCCAAAAGGAACATTTGAATTTTGTTTTATTGAGCTATTAAGCTAATATATTCTCTTCTTTAAAGTTTCTGCTGTGGTATGTTTGATTCAAAGCAATCTTCCAATTGTTTTACCGTTAGCTTGAAGCAAAAGAAAATGAAAAGCATGACAAGGCATAAAATTGGCCTTAGCAATATCTAAGCTTGGTTCAGCCGTGACCATTATCCTCAATGCTCTTACAGTCTGAGCAAAACAGCCATAAAATTGGGTTATTGTTTTTAATTTTACAACCCATGATTTATTTTGTTTAACTTTGGTGACAGCCTGCGATCTCAGTAAGTGGCTTCAGTAAGGAAATGCAAGCAGGAAATCAAGGCCCAGAAGTCATTAGTTGTAGCATGTAGTCATCTCATTTATCTTCCTTTAGAATTACCAGAGTGTGATCCATGTGATTCCTATTACATAAACTAACACTGGAAATTTTAGAATAAGAATAGCTCATAGAATGAAACAGAGTTTATATGGTCAGCATCAACTTCCCTGGCACTCTGACTCTAGACCCTGAACAGCTGGAACCTATGTTCCAAATTTTAAATTCAAGGCCTCCCCAGGCAAAATTTTCAAATAAGAAAATACAGCTTTACTGGTTAGGAATATAAGTTTGGTAGTCAGGAAGACCTGACCTTTAATAGCTGTGCGACCACTATTTAACTCTTTGAATCTTATAACTCTTTGAACCTTAATTTCTTCATCCAAAAAAAATAGTAATAATAGTATCTGCATCACAGCATGGTTTGAGGGATAAATCCAATACCTACAAAGTATTTAGCAGAGCACCCTCAGTAAACGTTTGTCATTGTTACTATTTATCTTTTTGTGATGATGATGATGAAACAAATCCTTAGTCCTTTGGTAAATATCAAATTAAACAGTTCCTTAATAGAAACTCATTATAAAGGTGGTGTTTCTTGGCATTGTAAGACTGTAATCCAAACTTCTCGGGCATATTATCCTGAATCTCTTTTTGAAAATGAAGAAGAAATGACCAAGTATCATTTAATCACCTTTATACCCTATATTACTTATCTAAAAATGTATAACAAACAACTCCAATATTTAGTGGTTAAAACAATATTCATTGAATCATCTTTTGTGGTTTCTCGGGGTCAGAAGTTCAGGAGTGGCTCAAGTAGGTAGATATGGATCAAGGTTCTCATGAGGTTACAATCAGAGGTCACCTGGGGCTGCACTAACCCAAAGGAAATGGAGGAACCATTTTCAATGTGTCTCACTCACATGGTTGGCAAGTTGTGTGCCAAGTTGAGTCCTCTCCCTGGGGGTCTTACAATGGGGCTGCTTGAATGCTCTTACATAACGTCAGAAGATACACATCATTTCTGCCATAATTTATCGGCCTTGCAGGTTTAGAGGGATGCTGATTGCAGCCATGAAATTAAAAGACGCTTACTCCTTGGAAGGAAAGTTATGACCAACCTTGATAGTATATTAAAAAGCAGAGACATCACTTTGCCAACAAAGGTCCGTCTAGTCAAGGCTATGGTTTTTCCCGTGATCATGTATGGACGTGAGAGTTGGACTGTGAAGAAAGCAGATCGCCGAAGAACTGATGCTTTTGAACTGTGGTGTTGGAGAAGACTCTTGGTAGTCCCCTGTACTGCAAGGAGATCCAACCAGTCCATTCTAAAGGAGATCAATCCTGGGTGTTCATTGGAAGGACTGATGCTAAAGCTGAAACCGCAATACTTTGGCCACCTCATACGACGAGATGACTCACTGGAAAAGACTCTGATGCTAGGAAAGGTTGGGGGCGAGAGGAGACGGGGACGACAGAGAATGAGATGGCTGGATGGCATCACCGACTCTGTGGACATGAGTTTGAGTGAACTCCAGGAGTTGGTGATGGACAGGGAGGCCTGGAGTGCTGTGATTCATGGGGTCGCGGAGAGTCGGACACGACTGAGCGACTGAACTGAACTGAACTGAACTGATTCAGTTTAGGGTGAGGTGCTGTAGACTGAATGTTTGTATCTCTCCCAAAATTCCTTTGTTGAAATTTAACCCCCAATGTGCTAGTACTTGAAAGGTGGGACATTTGGGAGGTGATTAGGTCATGAGGTAGAGCCCTTATGAATGGAATTACTGTCTTTAGAAAAGTGGTCCCCAGAGAGTTCCCTTTCCCCTTCCACCAAGTGAAGACAAAATGAAAAGACATCTGTCTCTGAAATGGAAGTAGTTATTCACCAGACATCAGATCTGCCAGCATCCTGGTCTTGAACTTCCTAGCCTCCCTAAATAAATTTCTTCCATGTATGAGTTACCCAGTCTATAGCATCATGGTATAGAAGAAAGAAAGGACTAGAGAAGTGTGTGAATACCAGGAGCTGAGGATCATCCCAATTCGTCTTAGAGGCAAGATATCACAGCTCATGCTCGGACTCTCAGTGATACACACACATACACACAACACTCAGGAATTCATCAGAATCTAGGATCTGACATTAGTCCTTCAGATATAGACTTAAATTTGCCATCTCATTAAGGAATAATTAAGGCTATTTAAATGGGTGCATTGATTGTGTCCCCACCAAATTCACACACTGAAACCTAATTCCCAGTATGCTGGTGACTGGAGATGGGGCCTTTGGGAAATGATTGGGTCATGATGGTAAAGCTCTTATAAATGGCCTTAGTGCCTTGAAAAAGAGACCCCAGAAAACTCACTTGCTTCTTTCTCCTTGTGAAGACATAGACGTCTGTCTCTGAATCATAAAGTGGGCCCTCACCAGACACCAAATCTGTCTCACCTTGATTTTGGACGTCCCACCCTCTAAAACTCTGAGAAATAAATTGCTGTTGTTATAAGCTACCCAGTCTATGCTATTTTTTTACAGCAGACTAAGACAAGGGTGGATTTGCATTAACCAAGCTCCCAAAGGCTAATGTGTGGAAAGCCACAATGTCAGCTTGTTTATTTCAAACGACATCCAAACCATAATGGAATGTATATGCTGACTATGGTGCATCCACAGACATATTCATATGGGGTATAAAAGTATTACTAGAAGAAATGTTACTGGTTCAGCATGGACTCACACACAGCAAGGAGATTTAACCGGACTCTATCATTGAGTCCTCAGAGGTGTATCCTTTTATCTCCACTTCCAGGGATAAATCTGCCACAATGACAAGCAGCTCTTTCTAGGTCAGATTGAACAGTACATGGATGAAGACCACTGGTACTGCTCTCTGTCCCTCAACCTCGTCACTGTTCCTAGTGCTGACCAACGTCCAGTACTTTCCTTCTTTACATGAAAAATTTTCATCATATCACAGATAATTACGCAGCCATTCAGACACTTGAAGAAAGAGGAATTCACATTTTTTTCCCACCCCAGCACACCTGAAAGGAATGACACATTATCACCAAATAACTGGCTAAATGACAGTGGTGAATCTAGGAGGGAGTGACTTAAAAGACAAGATGATTCTATTATGATTTTTGGGGGGTCAGGAAATAAGCCCACTGCTGCTACCATTGTAAGAATTGATGTTTAAGTTTAAGGTACATATTTCTAATGTAAGTCATTAAATATGTTTAGAAGTTCAACTGTCAAAGTCATTTTCTTATATTCAAACTGTCATTTCCCTCTGTTCATTTTTGCCTCCAAATCTTGCCTGCCCGCAAAAACATGGGAATCTGGGACCTGGGTTTGGAAATTTATTTTCTTCCCTCAAACTGAATTACAAAAAAGTTGGGTGTGCTAGTTTTAGAGCAGAAATCAGTCAACTGATCCCTCTCAAGAGCTTCTGATTATCTTTTCCACTGATTGGTTTACATATAACCATACAGGTGTCTGTGCAAGTATGCTTTTATAAAGGCTCACCTATTTTGTGGTCTTGGGAACTACTTCATTTTCTCTTGCCCTTTCTACTAGAAGAAAGACATGCCAACTATCCTTCCTCCAGTTTCTAACCAGAGTTTAGAGCCATCTAATTCTCTATGTTTTCTGGAATTTCCATTTATCACACTTGGCATTTCTTTTCTACTTCTCAACTGAAAGTCAAGCATCAGCTTTCCCTGACTTTATACATTTAGCAGCAGCAATACATTTATAAGAGTTCTGGTATCTTTCAAACATTCCATTTAATTGGTGTTAAAATTGTGAAATTGCAGTCAATTTACATTAACACTTTCTTTTCTCTTTTTAAAAAAATGTAAATGCATGATCTTTAAAATAAATATGCATATAACTCTGTTACCAGTGGCCTCTTCATCTTTCCAAATACATTGATTTTCCTCCCTCAAGAACATTATTCTCTTACTTTGAATAACATTAAAAAACAATAATTTACAATCATTTAACTTTGCTATGAGAGTTATATAAGTTGACCTAACATCCATTAATTGGAAACAAAATTTCAGACAACTAGGTGTTATTTCATTCGAAAGTTCCCATTATTTATAAGTTTATTTTCAATCTTCCTAGAGTTAAGGCATATTTCAAGATATCTCTGTAGAAAAATTAAATCCGCTTCCATTTTACCAGTACAGAGTGAGGTGTTTATATCAGGGAATTGCTCCAAGAGTACATCTTCATGTTGCCACATAGCATAACAAGATCATTCACCAGGGGATGTCAATAGTTTTAAGTATGTGTGTAGTATTCACACTGAGTCTGTGTCATCATTCACATAATTGTGAAACTCTCCCAGGCACAGTGTGTTCACACTTCACCATTTCCCAAGCTGCTGAGATGAGCTCAACACAATCTAATTCAGCAGCACCTCACCAGTACCTCAGCCAACAAGGTCAATTTGAGTTGTTCACAACCAGATTTGCTATAGGACCTGCTGTACATGGGTTTGGTGGCAATTTTTCAAGGCAGGGAAAAGAACTCCACAGCACCACCAGTTGTCAAGAATAATGGCATCTTCATTTTGAATGACTTGTGTAAAAAGTCCAAGTGTGAGTGTGCTAAGTCACTTCAGTCATGTCTGACTCTTTGCAACCCTATGGACTGGGGCTTGCCAGGCTTCTCTGTCCATGGGATTTCCCAGGCAAGAATGCTGAAGTGGGCTGCCATTTCCTTCTCCAGGGCATCTAGCCTACCCAGGGATCAAACCTGGGTCTCCCATATTGCAGGCAGATTCTTTACCATCTGAGCCACCTGGGGAACCCATAAAAACTCCAGGGGTCAATAAAATATTAATATTTAGTCAGCCTATTGCATAGATCTGTCAGCCTAGTCCTATGAGAAAATCTTGTTCTGCCAATGTGAGGCTGAACTTCCATGACAGGCCTTGTCTATAAATTTTGGGTTTTATTTATTCTTGGTCTCATTCAGAAGTCCATTTTTCATGAATGAAGTCATGTGTGGTATGTGTTGTACATGTGTGTTAGTATGTGTGTCAGTGTGTGTGCATCTCTGTAGTGTGTGGTTTGAGTGGTGTGGGGGGGTGTGGTATGTGTTGTGTGTGTGTGGTATTGAAGGGAAGATCTTGAGCTGTGTTGTATGTGTGTGTTAGTGTGTGTGTCAGTGTGTGTGTCACTGTGGTGTGTGATTTGAGTGGTATGTGGGGGGTGTGGTATGTTGTAGTATGTGCTGTGTGTGTGGTAGTGTGTGTGTGTGGTGTCAGGGAATGCATGTGGCTCCCTTTCTCAAGACCCCTAGCTGCCTTATATCTGCCACTTGAACCTCTGTGACGTAGATTAAATTGTCACCACCCATTTCTCTACTCAGACTCCAGAACAGTCCTTCAGGTCTATCTGGGAAGGAGTGCAAGGACATTTCCCTTAACCAGTAACTTCTCATTCTTGTCTCCCTCTCCCAGGACTTTGTACTCATCCCCACAACCAAATCCCAGTACTGCCAAGCTCCCAAACTCATCAATGGACACAAGGACGGTTAGGGAAGGGGATAACCCAATACCAGATGTACTGAAGTCTCAGTTCTGGCTCAGCTAAGACTGCATAACATCAATCTACACATTCCTAAAAGCAATTAAATTCTTCAGCAAACAATCTTTGTTCTTACCATGTGCTCAACAATGAGCCAGAACTTAATGACCCAATCATAAATAAGATCTATGGGCACTGAATTTGGGTTAAAGGGAGATATAAGAGTTCACCTGCAATGTAGAAGATGCAGGTTTGATCCCTGGGTCAGGAAGATCCCTTGGAGAAGGAAATGGCAACACACTCCAGCGGTCATGCCTGGAAAATCCCATAGAGGAGACTGGCAGGCTACAGTCCATGACATAGCAAAGTATCGGACACAACATAGCAACTAAACAACAACTACAACACATAAGGAAGAGGCAGTTATGATCTGAGCTCTAGACACTTTTGGTTGGGGGTGCGGGGGGTTCTAATGGAGTACAAGGACAGAGACATCAACCCTAACAGGGCCTCACAGAGGATTCCTGGGGACAGGGATGTCTAAGTAGAAATCTGATCAGCCAACAAAGGTGTAAGAGAGGGCTTCAGGTAGAAGGCCTGGAACACTGAAAAGCTTAAATGAATTTTAATAAGCTCAGAGAATAAAGTGTAAGTAGTGAGTACAAGAGATAGATCTAGAGTGAAAAAAAAATAAGTGAGGTCTAGTCTCCTCAAAACATGTCCAAGGACTATCTGAAAAAGAATCACCCAGTGTAATTGTTGTTTTTTTTTTTTAAGACAATGTTTTTAGTTACACTCCAGATTTAGTCTCTTTGAATCAGGGGCACAAAAATGTGCATTTTAAACACATTTTCTCGGTGGTTCTTACCAGAGCAAAGTCTGAGAACCAATGGACTAAATCAAGCAAGGACAGATGAGTCACTTACAAGAGTTTGGATTTATCCTAAAATAAATGTGAAGCCTTGTTATGCAATGCAGCAACACGATTAAGATGCATGTTTTTGGTAGCTCAGTATAGAAGCAATTTAGAGAATGGACAAGTTGAGCAACAGAGAGATCTCTCTGCCCATTTTTAGCTGTGATCATTATGTTGAAGTTCAAGATTTCAGCATATTTAAATATATGGGTTACCAAATTATACACCCAACTAAAATCCTATCCAGCCACATTCTCCTTTATATCAGCCTGCTTTAGAGTGATCAACTGCCCCCATTTGCTCAGAACTGAGGGATTTCCCAGGATGTGGGACTTCAGTGCTAAAAACAGAAAAGTTCCAGGCAAACTGGGACAAATTGGTCACCCTATAATGACCAAGAATAATCCCCATAATAATCCATCAGGTCACAGTGAGTTCTCAATATAGTACTCTCTTTTTCAAAATTCTGAGATTAAAAAAAAAGGTATTAAAGAGAACAGAATTAAAACAATTGTTTGTAGTTGAAAAATATATAATCCCAAGCACACTGTTGCTTGAATGCAAATTTAAAACAGAAACAAAAATTCTGGCAGCGCCTTTTAATTTGTAGGAACAGAGGCTCTCAAGCATGATGTCGCAATCAGTAGAGGGGCGTGTTGCAAGGAAATTGTTTTTTACTACTCATAATTAAAGGCCTGAGTTTGTAAATGATTTACTCTTAAAAACACAGAAAATCAAGGTTAGCTCACTTGCATTCTGTTACGCTTTCTTCAGCAGGAAGAAAGAGGTGGAGTGATGGCATACCTGCCCAGAATAACCAATAGGCAGCCTGGCTCAGTGGTCCACCTTGGACAGAGGATTATATGTCCTCCATCATTTCTCTACAGAGGAAAGAGATTGAGAGCACCACTTAAGTGGTAACTTGATAAGTCAGTTCTACAGTTTCAGACTTTGAAAAGGAAAGAACAAAGAAGCATAGAGATAAAGTTTAAATATTTTTACTTTAAATGTGCAGTTGTTACACCAGGACAGCTTTTACCCAAATATTGGTACTACTGTTGATTTTAGATGGTACAAGGATAAAACACTTTATATTGTAATACTTTGGTACTTATTTTGCTACTAAGCAATGGCTCCAGCAATATGCGAACCGTGAACTTCCAGACGTTCAAGCAGGTTTTAGAAAAGGCAGAGGCACCAGAGATCAAATTGCCAATATCCGCTGGATCATGGAGAAAGCAAGAGAGTTCCAGAAAAACATCTATTTCTGCTTCATTGACTATACCAAAGCCTTTGACTGTGTGGATCACAATAAACTGTGGAATATTCTGAAAGAGATGGGAATACCAGACCACCTGACCTGCCTCTTGAGAAACCTGTATGCAGGTCAGGAAGCAACAGTTAGAACTGGACATGGAACAACAGACTGGTTCCAAATAGGAAAAGGAGTACGTCAAGGTTGTATATTGTCACCCTGCTTATTTAACTTATATGCACAGTACATCATGAGGAATGCTGGGCTGGAAGAAGCACAAGCTGGAATCAAGATTGCCGGGAGAAATATCAATAACCTCAGATATGCAGATGACACCACCCTTATGGCAGAAAGTGAAGAGGAACTAAAAAGCCTCTTGATGAAAGTGAAAGAGGAGAGTGAAAAAGTTGGCTTGAAGCTCAACATTCAGGAAACAAAGATCATGGCATCTGGTCCCATCACTTCATGGGAAATAGATGGGGAAACAGTGGAAACAGTGTCAGACTTTATTATTTTGGGCTCCAAAATCAATGCAGATGCTGATTGCAGCCATGAAATTAAAAGACGCTTACTCCTTGGAAGGAAGGTTATGACCAACCTAGATAGCATATTAAAAAGCAGAGACATTATTTGCCAACAAGGGTCCGTCTAGTCAAGGCTACGGTTTTTCCCGTGGTCATGTATGGATGTGAGAGTTGGACTGTGAAGAAAGCCAAAGGATTGATGTTTTTGAACTGGGGTGCTGGAGAAGACTCTTGAGAGTCCCTTGGACTGCAAGGAGATCCAACCAGTCCATTCTAAAGGAGATCAATCCTGGGTGTTCATTGGAAGGATTGATACTAAACCTGAAACTGCAATACTTTGGCCACCTCATGCGACGAGTTGACTCATTGGAAAAGACTCTGATGCTGGGAGGGATTGGGGGCGGGAGGAGAAGGGGATGACAAAGAATGAGATGGCTGGATGGCATCACCGCCTCAATGGACATGAGTTTGAGTGAACTCCAGGAATTGGTGATGGACAGGGAGCCTGGTGTGCTGTGATTCATGGTGTCACAAAGAGTTGGACACGACTGAGCGACTGAACGGAACGGAATGAAAGTATATCATTAGTACATCAAACCTGTCATTTCTTAAATATTGTTGCTTAAAATGAGGTTATGTATAAAAATATGTCAATTAAAAAGGTGTAATAAATAAGAGTATGGGTGGTAGACAGCAAAAATTTGTGAAAGTGGTATGAGGATGAACTTGAGTGTGTCATATTTGCCTAAGTAAAGGCAGAGAAAAATGCTACATCTCTGTTTTATAAAGATGAAGAGCAACAAAAATTTCACATTTCAAAACTAAATTTCTCAATTTGTCGAACACTAGGAACTTCAGTTCATAATCTCTACCACCTGAAGATATTATCTGAGTTAATTTCCAAAATAACAGTCCAGTTTTAAAAAAATCTCAAATAAAAGAAAGCAAAATAACTAAATAATAGAATTTTATAATTACAATTTAATCATCAATCCAATTAGAAGGAATCTAATTTTCCAGAAACTGTGTGTCATGATCAAAATATAATAGTAGTTCATATTTTCAACTTGGTTATCTATGTTTAGGGGCATCACCCTAAACAGGTCAGAAAATAAAACCTTTTAATTCAAACAAAAACAGAAAATCATTAAAAAATAAAAGTGCTTTGACTATTATATATACAGTTCATCTCTCCAATGGATGTTAGGATAAAAAAATTTGCTTGGGTCATAAAATCCGTTGCATTTGTTAACAACTATGATTTCAAATCATTCTTGATACTTCTCCAAGTATCCTATAAGTTTTTCCAAAGCTCTATAATGCAAAAAATAAGCTTTAAAATGCTTGCTGACAGATTATATTTTCTCTTCTTGGCAATCTAATTATTTATCATGAGACCACATTTTTAGTTACACTCTCTGCTTTATGATTTTATGGTTGAATAAGTACAGTTTTTCTGGATTTAAGTAAAATATATCAGACTGGACTTTTATGCTCCAAAACATATTTTCTTAAGTTAACAGGATTTTTCTTCCTGGAGAAAGTACCATTTCTTAAAAGAAAATAAAACAAAATAAAAACATAAGTCATTGAAATTCAGCCTATTAAAGTTGGTTCTCTAAATGGTCCTGTGTGTTATTGTTAATGTTCCCATGGTGTAAGAAAGCTCCTGATGTCAGATAATAACAGAGAAGGATCTGAAAGTATCCTTGATGATCAGGTTATATATATATATATATATTTACATATGTATATAATGAAGGTTACATATATATATATTCATCATAAATAAAGTCTCTAAGACATATTCTTATCTACTAACTACAACAGGCTTTCTTCTAGATAAGAATAGTATGATGTAATAGCAAAAGATGCCAAGTGTTGGAAGTTTTGGTTTGAATTCCATCTCTTCCCCTCACTAGCTGTTGACCTTGGGCTGTTTATTTACCTTCTCTTTTCCTCGTCTGCAGAATAAAGACTATAATAGTACCTGCTTTATAAGGCTATTGTGAGGATTAAAGAGTTAATGCATTTAAAGTACTTAGAAAAGTGTCTACCACACAGTTGATTCAGAAAGTTGACTTTTATCGTAAGCACTAGCTCATCACGCATCATCTTTGTACAAGCTGCCAAGAGCTTATCTGGAATCACTATTCTCAAAGACCCATTTCCTTAGAAATAGACTGGGGAAATAACCAACAGGTTTTTTATTTGAGGTAGTCAATGTGCACCCCACATACGATCATGAGACAAGACAATCCTGGAGTCTTTCTCAACTTCTAAATTAAATTAATACAGGGTGCTATTAAAGAAGAGTAGGCTTTCCTTTAAGTTCCTACACTGGCCATTCTTGGTTTCACATTACCAGTGTAGTGCTCTGCAACAGGATAGAAGGAGTAACTACCTTTTGAAAGTGGGAGGAGATACTTGAAAAGTTCTCCAAAACCAGATCAAGGATTACAGAAACCAAGACTACACCCATTTCTCAGGTAAAAAAGCAGATCTACTTTAGCCAAAATGTGAAAACCAGAAAGACTACAATAGTTGAAATACCAGAGAATGTGTTAATTTAATAATTGATATTAATAAACTGAAGGACCATGTATAGGGGAAAAAAAACCCTTGGTGAGTCGTTATTCTTTGGTAAATGGGGATAAAAATAGTTAATTTCAAAGTTAACTGTGCAAGAGCAAGGAAGCTGCATCACTCCACATTCCTATCCTCAATTTAGAGAAGCCATATGGAGGTTTGTTATTTAAATAAAAATGGTATTTAAAAATAACATTTCAGATATTAGTAGACTTCTATTAAAGTATCTTCAGTACAAAGTACATATTTAACTTTTCATGCTATGAAGTGGACTGTTTTCACAAGTTTCTATTTCCTCTATTTTTTAGAGATTTAAAATCTCTATTCAAATATGACCATATTAAAAAAAATTACCATATTCCTCAGAACCTTACAATTATAATAACAAGGATCTCCTGGAGTTTTCAACACAGACAGGGTCCAAGATGGGTCTGCTCTGTGCTGCATTCTAAAGATAGCAGAACATACATTATAGCAAGCTCTCATGGCTTTTGGTCCATTTATTGGAATATAGAGTAAAGGAAGAAAATAATTTTTTCACACCGGTGCCCTTTGAAATGAGAACTGTTGCTTCATAGAGCTTTTCTTAGTATATGAAAAGTTTAAGTAAAGAAAATAAAATGTTCTCATACTTTCTACATTGAAACAACAATTGAAATGAAAAGATTTCTGCCTTATTGGGGCATTTCAGAGTTTCCAGCCTTTCATTCGTTTTTCATTGAATATAATCTTAGTGCCAAGAGATTTCAGACTCCATTGGAAGAGAGAGAATGAGCCTGTCACTGGTTCTGGGTAATCTGGATAATCTTGGACAAGGTTTAAAGTATTCAATTGGATCTGGACTGGAATATAGTATTATGCAACCAATATTTTGTTTAAAACTCAGATATTTTAAATTAATTGTATAAACTTTTTTCTTATATTTTGGGAAAAAAAAACAGATAATATAGCGTAAGTGCCCACTAGATACAAACTGAAGTTCCCATCACGACATAGTGCTGCTTGCATTTTCCTCAGAAAATGACATTAAAGCTGCAATGATACTTGTAAATTACCCAGAGAAAATTAATAAGACCTATGTTTCAAGTAGCTAAACTTTCAAAATAAAGACTCACTTTCACCTGAACTAGTAGGGCTAATTAGAGCCTAAAATAGGTTTGGCTTCAATTATCTAGTTAATCTACTTGTGTGTTTACTTAGTCTGAAATTAGACGCTTAAAAATTAATCAAGTTTCAATGACTTTGAAAACCAACTTGCAGAAGTGTTAGACTTTAAAATGCCCTCTTTGGATGACCTGTGTGTAAATAGACTTAATAAACATGGTATTATTTACTTTAGATTTGCACTTCAAAACTTAACAATATTAATAAGTTCAAAAGCAGCTTCCTAGCCTATCATGAATTCACATTCTTGACAAATTACATACACACACACTGTATGCCCTCATTCTTCTGCTTACCTTAGTATAAGGGAAGTGCTAATAACAATCTTCACTGTGTAGGACCGTGAATCTCAATTCTGTCTATACTTTACAATCACCTGGGAAATTAATGCACTGGCTATACTGAACACCAATAAATCAATATCTCTACATTTGGGACTCAGGCATCATGTCTGTAAAACTTCCCAAGTGAATCCAATATACAACAAAGGTTGAGAACCTTTTAGGATTTGGACAGTTTCTCTACAGAATGCCTGAAACACATCAACAGTAGCTGCTTTTTTTTCTCTTCATTCTCATTCCCAGTTTTCTCCCTTTTGGTTGGTTTAACCTCTTATGTGCTTATCTGAATTCCAGTCCACGTCATTTCTATTTTTTTTTTGTCATTTGCTTAGTCAATCAATAAATATTTTCTACATATCTTCTATGTAAGTCTAGGCTTTACAAAAAATTTTTAAAGCATAAGCCTTTCCCTGCGGGTCCTCACAGTATAACAGGGAAGATGGTCGGGAGCAAAATGCATTCCAGTATTGGGTGATGAGTGCTGAAACTGAGGTACAGAAGGGGCAGAAAGAGGTATTTTCCTTTTAGGCATCAGGGACCATGTTACAGAAAGACTGCGTTTGAATAGGTCAGGAAGATGGAGCAGGTGACCTAAGTAAACAGAGGGGGAAGTGGAATGGCATTCCAGCTAGAGAGAAAATTTGCAAAGAAGCACAGAAGTATGAACAAGTCCAGTGAGTCAGGAGACTTAACTAGTTTGGTGTGGCTGGAGAGCAGTGGTGTGTGCATGGTGTGTGAATGTGTGTCTGTGTGTCGGTAAGTCAGGGTGGCAATTGTGGTAGGAGAGAGCAAGAGAAACAGTGCCCCCTGCATTGAAGATGAATTGAGCCTGGAATTAGCCCATGAGGTTACTATGTAAATTTATTACGAGTTTTACAAATTCCATTGACCTTTAAGAAATGGGATTATTGTTAAATATCCATCATCTTGATGAATATTTTGGAATACATTTCATTATTAACCATGTGTTTGTGTGTATGTCTGTGTAATTATAGCTCTAGTGTGGAAAACAAAGAACATACTTGACAATGAGAAATCAGGTAATTCTCCTGATTTTAAATTTCGAATTGAATTAGAAGATAGAAAGTGAGAAAGGAAATCAAGTGCTTTTAGACTCTGGATAATGGATGACCTGACTGTGAAGTCTGTCCTCAGTCACACAACACACACAGAGAAGACACAGCAGTACATTTGTAACATCTTCTCAACATAAAGAATGTGTGTGTACGGGTAGTTAAACTAAACTTCTCTGTATTTCAGTTTATCATTTCCTCTTGTGTAAACCCTAACCCACACCAATGCCTGGTCCTCCAACACCTTTCCTGAATCCCTACCCCTTCACATATCCCAAAAACAGTCTCTCCATTACCAGCTTCCATTTAATCTGTATCTTCTCTGTCTCTTATAAAGGAAAAATCCATGTGTTTGATTCTTCATTTACAAAACTACATATATCTACTTTTTAAAAATAGACATTAAGTTCCTAGTACCATACATCATCTCATTTAATCCTAACAACAGCCTGTACTGTAACTAAGAAGTTAATTTCCAAATACTCATATGAGGAAATTGAAGCTCAAAACATTAAATGACTTTCCCTAGATTATACCAATAACAAGTTTATGAAGCATCTAAATCAAATTTGGAAACAGGCTCTCTTATCCCATCCACTACGTATCCTTAGTCTTACTGAAAGTGTCTAGCATCATATTTTGTAAAGAATAGGCATACGACATACATGTATTTAATAAAGTTTTAAGTTGCTTTTGTCTTATTTATATGAATGTATGTCTAAATGTTCATATGCATATCGATACCCATACTCTTTGTAAATTTAAACAGGTGCACAGACAATTTCCAATTTACAAACTCGATATGTCCCAAATGTTGGATCATGAGTTGTGTGAGATGCAAAACACTGTTTTGACAGAAACATTGTCATTCAAAGAAGATAAAGCAACACATGGACCCACAACATGCCTTCTGAACACACAAAGTACCAGAACGCAAGTAGCCGCCATATACACAGTGTCTCATCTGAAAATATATTCCCAGTTTTATTTCCTCCTGAGCCAGGCACTGGTACTTCTCATCTGATCTCTTCAGCTTGGGAGGATGTGAGGAGAGAACCTTTCCACATGTGCAGATGCTCCAGTATTACAGACCATAAATACATGCTGACAAAGACCATAAGTATACGCCGCAAAATGCATATGACACACAGACACGTGTGATGTAAGGTCCAATAGCATACAGATTGTTGTTTTGTTCCAATGGATCCCAAATGCTTAGAACAGTACCGAGCATATAATAGGCAATTAATAAATAAAAACTGAATACTTATGGACCTTGTTAGTAGCTTCCTCCTTTTTTCACACCACCAGGTGAAAGGCAGCACAGCACCTGAAATGTTAGTTGTGGTAATTTCCAAATGAAGTCTTAAAACAATTAAAGGTCATCCCATCCTGCTAGAATTAAAGCCCAAATGTGTTCACATCAACTCATCAGTTCAGTTCAGTTCAGTCACTCAGTCATGTCTGACTCTTTGCTACCCCATAGATCAACTCATGAATTTACATCGTCCTGGAATCCACAGTTTCAGGGTGAATGGATAAGAGAATAAAATCTAAAGGAGATCCATTAATATGGTTATGAGAATGGAAAACTGAACACAGAAAACAAATTTTTAAATGAGATTATTTGATCTAGATGAGAGCTGACCACATGTATTGAATCTATAAATTGCCTTTACAGAGGAGACTGACCATCTGAGATCTGTGTCCAGTGGAGAGAGAACACAAAGTTCTAGAGAAATTGCCATATGAGAATAGAAAAGATTGATTTAAGTTGGATGGAAAGATGTTTTGGTGTAGAAAGCATGGTCTTATAGAGATTTAAGTTACCAAGATAAATTCTGGAATTTTAAGAACAGCAAAAATGCTCTTTTCTGAATTGTTCAGACAATACACAAGTTAGAGGCAGGGGCTGGAGGAGGGGATCTCTTAGGGCATTCATTAACCTGTGAAACTAGAAATAAAGCCAAGCTTTAATGAACTTTCCTATAGCTTTGTCCTTATTTCCCTGGATTTAATATGTTCAATAAGTGAAAACTGTATACTTATGGTATCTTATCAATATAGATATCTAAAATTATTTCTCCAGGAACAAATAACATTTCACTAAGTTCCTGGGGCAACAGGAAGTGAATACACATAAAAACAATTACCAGATTGAAAAGCCATTCCCCTAACCTCTTGTAAATCCTAAGTACTACTTACAATGAGTATGTTCCTACAGTTCTCTAAAATAATGTGTTATTTACCTTTGTGGGGGGGAATTAACTGGACATAAATACAGACATCAATTAAAGAACTCCCACTTGTTCTTAGTTTGGGATCTCATCATTTGTTACTCTATAGCTCTAAAGAAATTAGTGTGAAATACAGCATTGTCATCAAGATAGACTCCTAGTACACTTCTGCAGAATTGTCTGTAGTGGGGTTTGGGACTTTGAGAAAATCACAGTGGAAAAAAAAAAACTCCTGTTCTTTCAGTTTAAAATAAATCCAAGAAAACTGGCATAATAATAAGAGCACTGGATTTGGAATCAAAAGTCTTGGGTTCAAGTTGAGTCTCCATAATGCACAAACTTTGGTAACCCCTCTAACCTTTCACAGTCTCTCTAACCTTTGCTGTCTTTATCTGAAAAATAAAGATAATAGTAACTATATTAAAAAAAAATGTTATTCTAACCACTTTCAAATAGATGGGTGAATGTACCTAGCAGAGAAGGTACAATGTTGTTCAACAGTTGCTACAAATTAGCTATTTTCTAACTTTGCTATAAACACTACAGACTCCTTTAATAACAAAAGCATAGAAAAGCAATAGCAATCTGTCATGATTTTGTGGAAGTTTATAGTTATGAGGTTACAGAAGGTGTCAGTTAAGTATCCAAAATATATGCACAGGTTCATGGATCCCAAGTTCCATGTGCCCTCCTGAGCCATCACCCATCTATCTGATGCAAGGCGATTTGAAGTCTAGGAAGCAGTATCAAGCTGATCCCCTCTGTAGAAGCAGCTCTGAACAATGACAACCAAGGTGGCCCCCACTCTCCAGTCTTCTGGTGAAACTCTTTAATCTTCAAATACATGACCCAAGCCCCATTCCTGGGACAGTGAAATTCTGGTATTTTCTTTAGAATTTCTGAAGCTTGAAATGAGGGATGCATTCATGTTTTCCACCAAAGCTCACTCAGAATTTCTGCCCCCAACTCTGTCCCTGCACTCTGCTCCCCATCTCCTTTCTTGAGGCTTTGCTTTTCTCTCTAGCTTGATTCATTCTCACTAGAATGGACGTGACCTCTTCTCTCTTATTGCCCTTTAAGAACCTCTAAGCCATAGCTGTTTTGCATAACAGACAACCAAAATTTGGGGATAATAAGAATGACTACTCAGAGCTAAAAACATTTGCATCTTGAATTTCAGATGTAACTTTTCCTGGAAATGTATTTGTCTCTCCTCGGTCCACAGAATTTTCTTGTAGACTATAAAAAAGCTGGGTCCTGCAGTCTGCAGCCAAGGCTTGCCTGGTGGCTCGGTGGTAAAGAATCTGCCTGCAATGCAGATGACATGGGTTGGATCCCTAGGTTGGGAAGATCCCCTGGAGATTGTATTCTTGCCTGAAGAATCCCATAGACGGAGGAGACTAGTGGGCTACAGTCCATGGGGATGCAAAGAGTCGGACACGACTTAGCAACTAAGCAACATAGTCGGCAGCCAGGTTACTTCTCAGCTCTTCCTCTCCTTTCATCTTTTCCTGAGCCAACAGCAGAGACGCTCTAAACTCCCGCCATTTTAGCACAGTTGATAGTCTATCTCATGCTTTTCCATCTAGACTGACACAAGGGCTTCTGGCCTACTTTTCATAGTCAGTGGAGCCATTAAGATATTTTCTTAGAAGAAAAAAAAAAATCTCCCTTAGGGAAATTCTCCTGGAATAAACAACTCAGAAACGAAGTTTTGGTTTTTTTTTTTAAGTTTCTTCCTGCTTCATATGGGTTCGGGTGATAGTATCCTGTTATCAGGTTTAGGTAGAAGGGACACTTATCAGATATGTCTCCCAAGTGAAAAAATCATTGGTGGGGTCAGGAGTGGAAAGGTCAGAAGTAAATGTTTCCTATAGCTTTTTTTTTTTTTTTTCCACAGAAAAGATGTACTCCAAGGTTTTCCATCACATCAATATACTCCAATGCTTCAGATTATAAAGAGCTTCACAACCGAAGCTTTGGGTTAGACAAAAAAGAGTGCTATAGATCCCAGAAAATGGAGGAAGCCACCAAGCATCCACTAGACAGTAGTGTCCAGCTTTGCCATGCAACTTTTGAAAGAGCCTAAGAAGGCTAAGTAGATCCATAGTCCAATGGCTCAAAACTCCCCCTGTCTAGAAGCCAATGCAGAGAAGAAGGACGTGATTAATAAGGAAAGGTGTGCAGGACTCATTTTATTTTGTACCCTATCAGGAATCCTGATATGGGAAAGGGAAAGGTTCCACTCAAATGTAGGCATTGCCAGTAAACTTCCCTTCATGAAATATACTAAACCTTGCCAGGTATTTGTAAAGAAAATCCTATCACACTCTCAGCGCTGAAAATCCAGCTCCTTGTTTTTATATCCACCATCATCTTCCTAGTCTAGGTTTTCACGAACTTTCTCCTCGAGTTCTGCAATCATCTTCTATCCCACATCCAAACCAGCCTCCCTCACATCTGCTTTCCAAACTGTAGCTTATATGATCTTTCCAGATCTCAATTATGATCATTTCACCCCCAATCCCTACCCCCATGCTACAAACCATTGCTTACAAACTTCAGTGACTTAACATATCTATTAAGATAAAGACAAATCACCATAACATGCTGTACAAGTCCATGGGTGGTCTAACTTCATTTACCGATCAAGCCTCATTACACGTGCTCCCCTCTGGTCTTCTCAGGCTACAGAGGCCTTCATTCAGTTTCTTTGACTCATGGCACTTCAGCCTGAAACAAGTTTCCCTGCTGGTCTACTGACTAAGACTCTTAATGCAGGGGGCCTAGGCTTAAGACCTGGTCAGAGAATTATATCCCACATGCTATACCTGAAGATCCCACATGCCACAACTAAGACCCAAAGCAGCCAACTAAATAAACATTAAAAAAGAGAGAGATTATGTCTGAATTTTTTTTACCAATGTATTTCTTGTTGAATGAATGAATGAACATCAGCTCATTAATCAAAAGACATTTTTTCTATATCTAAGAAATTAAGAGACAATCAATGTGATCACTTTTCAAATAGGCATGTTTTAAAACTCTGTTATGAATGAGGAGGGCTGTTAGAACAAAGATTTACTATGATTAGGTTTTTTACCGTTATCATCATCATAACCGGTTTACTGTCAATATCATTGCCTTCATAACTCAGCATTTTATAACTATTATTACATTTATTAATTAGATTTTTATACTTCCATTATTTATAAATTGGGTTATTTTTGTAGAATCTAAATCCCACTGAAAAGAGAATGTATTAAGACTCCAGAATACCAGACTATGACTAGAGGTCATTTCAGAACTAAGGGTTGCCTATGGATCTACATGATTAGTATTTGCAGGAGGTACATGCCATTTGGAAAATTAAGGCCTTGAGAAAGATCAAAGAAACATTTATAGCCACTTAAGGAGTAACCTTTTCTAATGATAAACTCATCACATTAGACTTAGATGGGGCCTTAGAGGTCATTTACCTACATTCATTATTTCATACATAATAAAACCAAGCCTGGACTTTTGTAAGGTCATATAGTCAAGGCAAGCCCTGCATCTATTTTTATTCAGCTCCTCTAAAACTGCTGCATATTAAATTAGCTCCAAACCTATTAAAACCAAGGGTCCTAACAATTCATATCCCACTGTCATAGAGCCAGCTGAGATGTGAATAACTTTTCAGGTTGCCAGGCTAGAATTTCATATAAATGGACACTATCTTTATTTGTTATTGAACTCCAGTCTAAATTTAGAAACTAGGTCTCCTATGCAGTTCTGTGCATGAAGAAAAAGATACAAGCTCATTTACATGTCACCTTCTCAAAAAAGCCTTTCACCTTTAATAAGAATGCTCTGCCACTATGATAAGATTAAGTTCTAGTGTGACACCAAGGTCAGCTTCATACCCCCCAAGCTCAGTTCTTGTATTTGCTGTTTTTGCCCATATCCAGATATATAACTGAATACCATTTGATTTCACCCAGAAGAATGCATTTGATCTAGAATTCATTAACGATGCAGGAACTTCTCCAGCGGTTCATTGGTTAAGACTCCACACTCCCATTGCAGGGGGCACAGTTTCCATCCCCAGCTAGAGAACTAAAATGTCACAGGTTACATGGTATAATCTCCCCCTAAAAAGAGTAATGTCGGTGATGCCATCCAGCCATCTCATTCTCTGTTGTCCCCTTCTCCTCCCGCCCCCAATCCTTCCCAGCATCAGCGTCTTTTCCAGTGAGTCAACTCGTTGCATGAGGTGGCCGAAGGATTGGAGTTTCAGCTTTAGCATCAGTCCTTCCAATGAACACCCAGGATTGATCTCCTTTAGAATGGACATATAGTATGATTCTGCTGCTGCTGCTGCTAAATCGCTTCAGTCATGTCCGACTCTGTGCGACCCCATAGACGGCAGCCCACCAGGCTCCCCCGTCCCTGGGATTCTCCAGGCAAGAACACTGGAGTGGGTTGCCATTTCCTTCGCCAATGCGTGAAAGTGAAAAGTGAAAGTGAGGTCGCTCAGTCGTGTCTGACTGAGTGACCCCATGGACTACAGCCTACCAGGCTCCTCCATCCATGGGATTTTCTAGGCAAGAGTACTGGAGTGGCTTGCCATTGCCTTCTCCGAGTATGATTCTATGGGCAAATATATACAGATAGAACATAGATTATGAGTTGCTTAGGGCTGGAAGTGAGGGGAGGCAAGAAAGGAGAAGAGGAAGCAATACTAACTAACAGGGGGTTTCTTTTTGACATAATGAAAATGTTCTAAGTCCATTGGGGGATGGCTGCAAGTATCTGTGACTATGCTTACAACCTCTGAACTGTACACTTTAAATGGCTGAATTGCTTGGCATATGAATTATGTCTGAATGAATCTGTGTTTTTAAAAAAGCTCATAGTTCCTATTTTATGTCACTTTTTTCAAAATGTTTTCAAATATTAATTATAAATTGAAGTGAATAAAGTAATAATCTCTGATGGTGAGAATAAGACATTCAAACTTTAACTTTTTACAGAATAGAATTTTATATTGCATATTTGCTTGTGTCAATTTTTTTAATTTTAAGATTTTCAAGATTTCAAAATATAAGTTCTTTTGTGAGCTTCTGCATATATTTTTATTATGCTATTTAAGACAATAATGAATCTCTTTTTCTCACTTTTCTTTGTTGAAAAGTATTTTCAAAACTTTATTTTAACTTATGGTTTCAAAATGTAGAAGAGAAAAATGTGATTTTTTTTATTACAAAAATTAAAATTTTGGATTCAGTATATATATTTCATTTCTTTATTTATAACTCTCCAAAATAATGATGATAATATTTTGCCCACTCATTTGCAAAAAAATTGTTTCAGTAGTCTCTTCCAGTATAATATGACTCTACAGTACCAAAAAATCTGAATGGGCCAAATTCATTAATCAAGCAGAATAGCTCATTGAAATGAGTCCTAAAGGCTTCAATATTCTATCCTCTGTAGCAACAAAGTGCCATTCCTATTTAATTAGGTAAGCCAATGTTTCTGCAAAACAATTAAGAATGCAATTTAATTTGGGGGTTTGGTAAACATCTAGGGATTCATTCATTATGACCTTCACATTGAGTTTACTTTGTAAAGCAGCATAAAACTAGCCACTTAGAGCTATAAAATGTGAGACCTTTTTTTTTTCTTTTAACCCATAAGCCTAATACATTATATGTGCCTTGTGCTTATGCTGACTCTTTGTTTCATCGCCTTTCAAAACTATGATTTGAGTAAACAGATGAATCACAGCAGCAATAGCCAGGAGTGACTGATAAGCCCTGAATGGCTACATGGAGCAAGATGGTGAAGATGCTGGAAAATCTAGACCACAGCTGTCAGTGTGTCCCAGCGTTACTAATCTGTAATCTACCTGCTGACCAGTGTTGGGATTTTCCTCAGGAGATATGACCATCATGTGACTCGAACCAAACTATTTGAAGTATGTGTTGTTCTAAAGCGGGGGAGGAAGCAGGAAACCAGCCCGCCAAAAACATCTAATGCCCTGGACTTATCTTCAGGGAGATGTTTATGCGAACTCCCAGATCTAGACATTAACGCCTAGTGAATTAAGCTATGAAGCCACCTAGCCCCTTGCATTGTTTGTTGTTATTCACTAAGTCATGTCCTACTCTTTTGCGACCCCATGGACTGTAGCCCACCAGGCTCCTCTGTCCATGGGATTTCCAACACTGAAGTGGGTTGCTATTTCCTTCTCCAGGATATCGTCCCAACCCAAGGACTAAATGCTGTCCCCTGCATTGGCAAGCAGATTCTTTACCACTGAGCCATCTAGGAAACCCCTTGTATTGTTACTCATTACTTTTACCCATGAAATTAGAACAGGGGTCCAGAGACCACACACATTCATACTCAAAATTCAAGTGTCCTTTTGTTTTCAAATGTTTCCCTGATTACTATTAGTGTCAGAAAATTGTGAAAAAGATATTGTTTTCAAATCGCAACTGACATGGTCATTTGAAATCTTTTCAGGTCTCTGAACCAGGCTTCCCTGGTAGCTCAGTTGGTAAATAGTCTGCCAGTAATGTGGGAGACCCAGGTTCAGGTTTCTGAAGCAGGTAAGAGTCAGAACAACAATCCTATGATGGTGGACTTTGAATCTAAATGCAAGTTAATTTGATAATGATGCTGCTGCTGCTGCTGCTAAGTCACTTCAGTCGTGTCTGACTCTGTGTGATAATGCTAGGAGACAGTTAATAAATTCCACAGATAGACATTACAGTATACTATATACCATCCCA
The DNA here is from genome assembly GCF_049115385.1 of Moschus berezovskii. NCBI lineage: Eukaryota > Metazoa > Chordata > Mammalia > Artiodactyla > Moschidae > Moschus > Moschus berezovskii. The sequence goes on along the minus strand of NC_142469.1, from coordinate 84,532,742 downwards.
GATCAATGGACACGTTTTATTTCTTTGTTTCTTTATGTCAAGTTTAGTGGTAGATGAAAACAAACTTTTTTCAGAAATAAAGGACTAACTGAGAAGAAGAAAAACAAAAGAGCCTGTAGTGTCCTCCTTTGTCCAACACTGGTGATTAATGTGAAGTATGTTCTTCAGCTCTTCAGCGAGGAAAGTCTTACACTGCCTCAATTAACACAGTGCATTACACCCGAGATGAACAGTTTATGACCTAAGCTCTGGGTGTCACTCTTAACATTTTGCAAGTCACCTTAAAAAAAAGAGAGATGTCAGTTTTGCGTACCAATAGCAGATATTCCCCTAGTGGATTTGGAAGGAAACTAAATGCCATCAAAAAAAGATAGTTTAAATTTTTTGTTTTACTTCCAATCATTGTTTGGTTAGGCTTTAGCAAACATAATCTGAGATGCTGAACTTGCCCAGTGGTACCACAGCACTGTACCTTCCAAGCATCTTATCAGGTTTGTGTGGGTGTGTGAGTCGCTCAGTTGTGTCCGACTCTTTGTGATTCCATGGACTGTAACCCGCCAGGCTCCTCTGACCATAGGATTTCCCAGGCAAGAATACTGGAGTGGACTGCCATGCCCTCCTGCAGGGGATCTTCCTGAAGGGAACAAACCCGGGTCTCCTTCATTGCAGGCAGATTCTTTCCTGTCTGAACCACCAGGGAAGCCCTATCAGGTTTATCAGCATTAATTATTCATATTTACACACATAAAGCTCATATATATACATATAGCGCTGATGCCTGCATAGCTGCAAAGTTTGTATTTCTGCATGTACACACAGGAATGTGTATGTCTGTGTTTACAGAAATGACTCCCACACCCAAATTCACCTTATGAAGCATCCTTGTCTACTTAGTGTAGAGTCAAAAGTGGCCCCACAACTATACACATACTTAGGGATTTGGTCTTGTTATCCATTGCTATATTTCTGGAACCCAGAATAAAGTCTAGTATGTGGTAGGAAATTGTTAAATGGTTGTTAAATAAATGAATGTTACATGACCTGTGCACAGAAGGCCACACAGTTTGCTCATAGGAAAGTGCCCTAGGCACTTTCTGGAGATTGTCTTATGCAAGGTTCTACTGGGCTTAGTTTTCTGGTTTCCCAGCCCACCAAAAATAAAAAAGCAGCAAATTACAAGGGCATAGGGGAGTACTGATAGCATTCTCAACATAATGAAAAATGAAAACTGGCTTCCAATATTCAAAGAAAGGGACATAAAAACTATGAAACTTAGCTATAAGTCCTCAGGAGGAAAAAGAACTCAAAGGGTACATTTATTTAACTTTTGAGCACTTCAGTGTTCCAGTATGCATAAGATTTATACATATATACAAACATAACATATGTTTGTCTTGATATGATTCTGAATATTATATAGATGCAATCATTGTATGAAGTTTTCCGAGACCAGCTTTTTAGCATTCATTTTTGAGATTCACCTAGCTTCAAACTAGTGTCTAGTTTGTTCATTTTCACTATATATGAGTAGATCACAAAGTTTTCTATTCTAATACTGATATGTATTTAATTATTTCCAATTCTTTGTTCATACAACCAGTTTTGATGAGCATTCCTTACAGATGCAAGTACAGAAGATTCTCTGAAACTTATTTGTAGAAATGGAATAGCCAGATTGAAGGGAGTGTATATTGTCAGCTTTCCTAAGTACTACCAAACTGATTTTCTAAATGCTAGCAGTTGAGAGTTCCCATACTCCACATTCTTCTCAATATTTTGTACTAATTCATTTTTTAATTGCACCAGTCTTGTGTGTATGCTGTATTTTCTCATGGGTTTTTAATTTTTTTTAATTTATTTATTGTAAAAAAGTTTATACAATTTTTGAGGGTTACGTTCCATTTACAGTTATTACAAAATATTGGTTATATTCTTCCTGTTGTACAATATATCTTTGTAGCCTATCTTACTCAATAATTTATACCTCCCTCTCTTCTACCCCAATGATTGCCCCTCCCTCTCCCCAATGGCAACCACTAGTTTGTTCTTTGTATCTGTGAGTCTGCTTCCTTTTTTAAATTATGTTCACTAGTTTGCTGTGTTTTTCAGATTCTATATATAAGTGATATCATACAGTATTTATCTCTGACTTATTTCACAATTGACTTTCATGTGTTGGTTTTCATCCTGTTAACTGTTGAATTCATTTATTCTAACACTTTTTTTGTGGGGGGGTAATATTTAGGATTTCTACATATTTAATTATATTTTCTGCAAACAGGTCATTTTAATTCTTCCTTTACGATTTGCATGCCTTATAATTTCTTTCTCTTGATTGATTGCTCTGACTTGGACTCCAGTGCTGTGCTGACTAGAAGTGATAGACTGGGCATTCTTGCCTTGTTCTTGATCTTAAAGGGAAGCCTTCAAGTTTTACCATTGAGTGTGATGCTAGTTGTGGGCTTTTCATGTATGGCCTTATGGTATTGACGCCATTCCTTCTACTCTTAAGATTGTTGAGTTTTTTATGAAAGGGTATTGATTTTGTCAGATGCCTTTCCTGCATCAAACGGGATGGTCATGTAGTTTGTGTTCTTCATTCTATTAATGTGGTGCTATTAAATTGATTGAGTTTTGGATGCTGAAACATCTTTGCATTCCAGGAATAAATCCTGCTTGGTCATGGGATATGATCTGTTGAATTTGGTTTACCAGTATTCTGTTGAGGATTTTTACATCAGTGTTCATCAGGGATATTTGTATCACAATAATACTGGTCTCACAGAATGATTTGTAATGTTTCCTCCTCTTCAATTGGAAGTTTAAAAAAGGATTGGTGTTAGATCTTTATTTTTTTTTTAAACTTTCTTTTTTTGTTGTTGTTGTTTTTTTGTTTGTTTATTTTTATTATTTTTTTATTTATTTTTTATAGGAGGCTAATTATTTTACAATATTATATTGATTGGTTTTGCCATACATTGACATGAATCTGCCCCGGGTGTACATGAGTTCCCCCTCCTGAATCCCCCTCCCCCCTCCCTCCTCCCTTTATCCTCCCTCTGGGTCATCCCCGCACACCAGCCCCGAGCATCCTATAACATGCATCAACCCTGAACTAGTGATTCGTTTCACATATGACAACATATATGTTTCAATGCCATTCTCCCAAATCATCCCACCCTCACCCTCTCCCACAGAGTCCCAAAGACTGTCTATACATCTGTGTCTCTTTTGCTGTCTCGTATATAGGGTTATCATTTCCATCTTTTTAAATTCCATATATATGCGTTAGTATACTGTATTGGCATTTTTCTTTCTGGCTTACTTCACTCTGTATAATAGGCTCCAGTTTCACCCACCTCATTAGAACTGATTCAAATGCATTCTTTTTGATGGCTGAGAAATACTCCATTGTGTATATGTACCAAAGCTTTCTTATCCATTCATCTGCAGATGGACATCTAGGTTGCTTCCATGTCCTGGCTATTATAAACAGTGCTGCAATGAACATTGGAGTACATGTGTCTCTTTCACTTCTGGTTTCCTCGGTGTGTATGCCCAGGAGTACGATTGCTGGATCATATGGCAGTTCTATTTCCAGTTTTTTGAGGAATCTCCACACTGTTCTCCATAGTAGCTGTACTAGTTTGCATTCCCACCAACAGTGTAAGAGGGTTCCCTTTTCTCCACACCCTCTCCAGCATTTATTGCATGTAGACTTTTGGATAGCAGCCATTCTGACTGGTGTGAAATGGTATCTTATTGGTGTTAGATCTTTAAATGTTTGATAGACTTCTTCAGTGAAGCTATCTGGTACTGGGCTTTCCTTTGTGAGATTTTTATTTTAATTATTTATTTAATCTCCTTATAGGTCTGATGAGACATTGTATTTCTTTATGATTCAATCTTCATAGATTGCATGTTTATGTAAATTTACCCATTTATTATAGTTATCCTACCTGTTGTCACGCCTCCATAGGTTTTAAAACTAATATTTTCCTGCTAATGGGAAATAGATGGGGAAACAGTGGAGACAGTGTCAGACTTTATTTTTCTGGGCTCCAAAATCACTGCAGATGTTGATTGCAGCCAGGAAATTAAAAGACACTTACTCCTTGGAAGGAAAGTTATGACCAACTTAGATAGCATATTAAAAAGCAGAGACATTACTTTGCCAACAAAGGTCCATCTAGTCAAGGCTATAGTTTTTCCCGTGGTCATGTATGGATGTGAGAGTTGAACTGTGAAGAAAGCTGATCACCAAAGAATTGATGCTTTTGAACTGTGGTGCTGGAGAAGACTCTTGAGAATCCCTTGGAATGCAAGGAGATCCAACCAGTCCATTCTGGAGGAGATCAATCCTGGGTGTTCATTGGAAGGACTGATGCTGAAGCTGAAACTCCAATACTTTGGCCACTTCATGCGACAAGTTGACTCACTGGAAAAGAGTCTGATGCTAGGAGGGATTGGGGGTGGGAGGAGAAGGGGACGACAGAGAATGAGATGGCTGGATGGCATCACCGACTCGATGGACATGAGTTTGAGTGAACTCCGGGAGTTGGTGATGGACAAGGAGGCCTGGCATGCTGTGATTCATGGGGTCGCAAAGAGTCGGATACGACTGAGCAACTGAACTGAACTGAATGGCAATATATGAAACTATATGTAACATGGCCTTCTTATCAGCAGTTTTAAAAATATTTTTTACAATTAATTAAAATTTAATAAATGAAAAATTATAATTTGTGGCACTATGAGTAAATGTGAACCTTTTTTCCTCTATATTTGCTTCAAAAGTCCTAAATGTAAACTATCACTTTCAATAGAGGTGAGAAAATGTAGTAATGGTTGTGTGACCTACTAGGTGATAACTTTTGAACAGTGCTTGGAAAACATCATCCACAGATATCAGTTATTTCCTAAAGTATCATTACCAAGTATACTTTCCCCAGAATCCTTTTCCAAGTCAGAAATATAGCAGAAAAAAAATTGCCTTTGACAGGGAAAAAAATGATAGCATAAGTATGACAAATAACAAACCCAAATCACATTTTCTCACAAATTATAAACATATATAAACTAAAAGACATTAAATGTAGTGTCTCTAATTGTGTTATATTTTGTTAAGACTTAAGAAATTTAATTAGGCAATAAAACCGGATATGGAGTCACTGTGGGCCATGCAAAAGGTAGATAATCCACAAATGATCTTTAAAAGTCTAGCTTTATGCACATAAATAAATATGAAGATTCAAAACCATACAACAAATTTGCGATAAGAAGTATAAAAAATAAATATAAACAAAAGGATATACATTACAGGATGCAAGATAAGGATACAAATAAATTATCGGTTGGGCTTCCCCCATGGCTCAGTGGTAAAGAATCCATTTGCCAATGCAGGAGAAGCAGGTTTGATTCCTAGGTTGGGAAGATCCCCTGGAGAAGGAAATGGTAACACACTCCAGTATTCTTACCTGGGAAATCCTATGGACAGAGAAGCTTGGTGGGCTACAGTCCACAGGGTCACAAAAGAGTCGCAGAAGACATAACTTAGGGACTAAACGAAAACACATAGGAAGAGAAGAAAGAACATAAAAGGCACACTTTGACAGCTTGCCCAAGATGCTGGACCTGATTCGTATGATCATTTATAATGTTTTCTTGACTTCTTAGCCCTCTGCATATAAATCAAATGCTTTTCTACCATAGGCCTGATTCTATGCTAGTTTTAGAAATTAATCCAATTGTCGGGTTTGTAGACATGTAAAAGCTCATTCTGCTTATACAAAAACTCTGTTAGACTTGTGCCATCCTAATGTCCTTAAACCATGGCAACAGTCTGCTTCTAAATTGGAAAATTAAAAACAATAGCTGGAAATCAGAGTCAGGGCTATGGGAAATCCAAGATGGCTGCTTGGCTTTTCCCAGCTCCCTGACAAACCTCAATTTTTATTTGATGGGTTAAAGCCTCCCTGGCTACAGGGCCTCCATAATGAAAAATCACGGAATATTAAGTTTTGTAAATTGTTAAATTAAGTTTCTAGTTTTGTTAATGTCTAGTGTTTACTAAGACTCACTGCTGAGACAGTTCCTTGTTATGTGATACTGCTAAAAGATTTAATTAAGTTATTAAAAAGGACACTCTAGGTTAGTTTCTAAGGCTTATCTCAGTAACCAATCTTCAGATAAAGGTCGGATGCTCCATAATGTACAACCAGGAGATTCAGTTCAGTTCAGTTCAGTCGCTCAGTCGTGTCCAACTCTCCGCGACCCCATGAATTACAGCACGCCAGGCCTCCCTGTCCATCACCAACTCTAACACCAGACTATAATTATTTAAAGAATGAAGTCAGGTGACTTGGGCTATACCAGGCTTTATCTAATGAAAGTTCTTGACTTATAATTCTTATTTTACTAATAACTGCTAGCTATGGCTATTGGGCTTCCCGGGTGGCTCAGAGGTTAAAGTGTCTGCCTCCAATGCGGGACACCCGGGTTCGATCCCTGGGTCGGGAAGTTCCCCTGGAGAAGGAAATGGTAACCCACTCCAGTATTCTTGCCCGGAGAATCCCATGGACAGAGAAGCCTGTCCATGGGGTCGCAAAGAGTCGGACACGACTGAGCGACTTCACTTTCACTATGGCTATATTATTTTCTATGTCACTTGTTTCACTGAGCCTGTGATTTAATGCTGAACTGACAGTTCCATATGAGATCAATAATTGTAATAATGTGACTCTGGGTATGGGGAAAAGCAACCAGAGGAAATATTTTCCTGGATCAGGAGGCTAGTAAAACAGTGGTCCAGAGACTTTTGCTACTTGCAAGGCCTGGTCCAATTTTAGCACACTGAGTGGCCCATCACTTCCCTAGACCTGGGAATGAGCCTTCCCAGCACCGTGGGACACAATGGCCATGAAATGGTGTCACATGGTCAGATATGTGGCTATGAAGGGACCCTGCTGACTGGAAGTTGGTAGTTGCCAGCTGCCTCTACAAAGATTACATCATGACCATTGCAAGCTGCTGAACTTCAACACCCCCTGAAAGAAGTTCAGGGTGAAAATCAGGAATGAGGCACTCTGTGCTCTGAAAAAAAAAAAAAAAACTGGCAGAACAGGCCTTCAGATAGTTAGATCTTTTCAGAAAAAGGTTTTATGAGTTCCAATTCTTGCATCTTCTCATACCTAGAAAAACACTGACATCATTAATGGTGAAATCTGCTTTGGCTATTAAAAAAATTTTTTTTTTTTACAATGAAAAGTCAAAATAGAGTAGCTATGGTTCAGACATCCTGGGAAATAACTATTTCCCAGATATCCTGAAAAATTATATTATGGGTGTGATTTCAGATTAGACGCTGTGACCTAATGTAGAACTTAATGCTCCTGTAATGCATTTTTGCTTCTGTACTTTGCTTGCTGCTCATAAAACCAAATTTACTCGATTTTAAGATAAGGTTGTTTTTAAGTAAAGATTCCTAAAATTGTTTTTGAAAAAAAAAATGAAAAAATGATTGAGTGACACAATAGTCAAAGTTAAATTATCTTTTTATAGTAGTAAAGTAAAATCTTAAATAGTGCTACTGCCTGCTATCTATGAACAGTATTTCTGGGAAATTATATGTTTTGTATTTTTAAATGACTGAGATATTGAGTAAGAAATCTAACAATAAAATGCAAAGCTCTATAAAAAAATTAATAAAAAAGATAAATAAAAAAATAAAATGTAGATATTTTAGAAATGGAACAGTAGCTTCAGACTTTGGGGAAATTTCAAGCTACAATGGCATGAAGTCAGAGAATTCTCTCTTCATAAAGAAGTGTAAACTGGACAAAATCATCATACTAAGCCCCATCAGAGGTCTGGAAAGTGTACAAAAGCAGACAACTGAGAATTTATTTGTGAAAAACTGCTAGAAATTTGGGTAAACACAACTGGAGTCTATGGTCTTCTTGCCTGGGGATGTTCTCATTTGTGCTCCTCTTGCTCATTTGGTGACCAAGGCCAGACTGGGAAGAGTACCAGCAGCACTGCTACTAGAGGGAGATAACTTGCTTGGGAACGGGACAAAACTCATGACTTTGACAAGCACCATAAAGAATACATCAGGAAATCCCACGGCTCTATCAAGATCCTAGGTTGTGGTCCTGTCTGGGGCAAAGAGTGAACAAACAGAAATTGTATGGGGCGATCCTAGAAAAGAGAGCTCACAGGTATGTAGGTAAGTACTCTACACACCGATGGTGGACCAAGAACTACTGGCAAACACAGGGGAAATCTGAGGGAATCCACTCAGAAGCTAAAACCAAGAAGGACTTGAGAAACAGATGAGTTTTGTAACATATGCTTCAAACTACAAGCACATTGATTTTCAGAGGTGAATATCCTAAGGGAGGGCAGTGTCTGAGTACAAACTCTAGCCAAATCATTGGCTGACCGTAAGTTATGCAGAAACAAGAGTTACCTCTATTAAGCCATGCTAAAAAAAAAATCAAAATGAGAATAAGAAACCAGACCAGTGACTACCTACTGGAGGAGAAGGGGGGGATATTTTGCATTTTAAGGTCACACAAGGTACAAAAGGAAAAAAAAAGCAGAAAAATAAGTTAAACCCAGAGTTGCTACCATATATTATCAATTACAATATATAAACTGTCCAGTTTTCAGCCAGAAATTACAAGACAGTCAAAAAAATGTAACTCATGCACAGAGGGGAAAAAATATATAATCAGTGGAGCCTAACTCTGCCTGGACACAGATACTGAGTTTAATTAATATGCAAACAGTATCACAATAATTACCCACCAAATAGGGAATCTTAGTAGAGAAGAGAACACTAGAAGAAAAAAAAAAAGAAATTTGAGAATTGAAGATACAATAATTAAAATGGAAAAAATGCCTAGGATATCAGGGCTCAACAAGAGATTCAAGATGCAAAAGAAAGAATCAATGAATTTGAAGATAGATTAACAGATACTATTCAATTTAAAGACTAGAGAGGCAGGGACGGGGGAGGGAAACACTGAAGAAGAATGAATGGTGCCTCAGAAACTGGATAATAATGCCAAGCATCACAAAATTCATGTAATGAAATTCTTAGATGCACAGGAGAGAAAGAAAAAGGCAGAAATTCCTATCAAAGTCACAGCTGGCTTATTGATAAAGTTGACAAGCTAATCATAAAAATTATGGGCTTCCCTGGTGACTCAGAAAGTAAAGAATCTGCCTGCAATGAGGGAGACCCAGGTTCAATCTCCAGGTCAGGAAGATCCCTTGGAGAAGGGAATGGCAACCTACTCCAGTATAATTGCTCAGAGAATTCCATGGACAGAGAAGCCTGGCGAGCTACAGTCCTTGGGGTTGCAAAGAGTTGGGCATGACTGAGCAACTAACATACATACACAATCATAAGACTTACATGGAAATGCAAAGATGAAATAACCAAATCAACTTTTTAAAGAATAAAATTGGAGAACTTACACTATATTATTTTAAAACTTTCAGTAAAACTACAGTAATTAAGACAGTGTAGTATCAGGCTAAGGATAGACATATCAATCAATACAACTGAATACACAATCCAGAAATAAACCCTTACAGAGTTGATTTCAACGGAGATACCAAGATAATTCAGTGAATAAGGAGTAGTCTTTTCAGTATTAGAACAATTGGAATCCATTCGTTCAAAAATGAACTTAGACCCTTTACTTACCCATGCTGCTGCTAAGGCACTTCAGTCGTGTCCGACTCTGTGCGACCCCACGGACGGCAGCCCACTAGGCTCTGCCATCCCTGGGATTCTCCAGGCAAGAACACTGGAGTGGGTTGCCATTTCCTTCTCCAACGTGTGAAAGTGAAAAGTGAAAGTGAAGTTGCTCAGTCTTGTCCGACTAGTAGCGACCCCATGGACTGTAGCCCACCAGGCTCCTCTGTCCATGGGATTTTCTAAGCAAGAGTACTGGAGTGGCTTGCCATTGCCTTCTCCTTACTTACCCATACACAAGATTAACTCAAAATGTGAGTGCTAAAACAATAACTCTCCTAGAATAAAACAGAAGAGATATTTGTTACCTTTTGTTAGGCAAAGATTTCTTAGATATGATACAAAAAGCATGATCCACAAAAGAAAAACATAATAAATTATGACATTAACAATAAAATCTTTTACAAAGCACATCATTAAGAAAATGAAAAAAACAAGCCACACAGACTGGGAGAAAATATTTGCAAATCATACAGTTTACAAAAGATTTGTACACAGAACACATGGAGAACTTTTCCAACTCAATAATACGAAGAGAAAAAAATTCCAAAAAAAAAAAACTTTGAAAAATGATTTGGATAGATACTTTAACAAAGAAGACATTCAAATGCCTAGTTAGTTCATGAAAAGATGCTCAACATTAGTCACTAGGGAAATGCAAATTAAAACCACAATGGATTACACTATACATTTACTAGAATGGCTATAATCCAACAGACTGATAACATCAAGCACTAAAGAGGATGTGAAAAAAAAAAAGATCCCTCATATATTGCTGGTGGAAGTGTAAAAAGGCACAGACACTTCAGAAAATAGATTTGTAGTTTCTTAAATAATTGAACACACTTACCATCTGATCTAGCAATTCTACTCCTAGATATCTATCCAAGAGTATTGAAAACATATGTCCATACAAATGCTTGCATGTGAATGTTCATAGCAGTACTGTTGATAATAGCCCCAAACTGGAAAAAATCCAAATGCTCATCATTTGGTGAATGAATAAACAAAATGTAGGATAGCTCTACGATGGAATACTATTCAGCAATAAAAATGAATAAACACTAATACAACTGATACATCTACAATATGAATAAACCTAGAAAGCATTATGCTGGTTGAAAGGAGTCATAACACAAGACCATGTGTCAGCATAAGATTCTTTTTTTATATGAACTTTCCCAAAAAGGCAAAACCATAGACCCAAAAAGCAGATAGTGGTTGAGTGAGTGAACGTTGCTCAATCATGTCCTGACTCTGCAAACCGATGGACTGTACAGTACATGGAATTCTCCAGGCCAGAAGACTGGAGTGGATAGCCTTTCCCTTCTCCAGGGCATCTTCCCAACCCAGGGATCGAATCCATGTCTCCCACATTGCAGGTAGATCCTTTACCTGCTGAGCCACAGGGGAAGCCCATAGTGAGCCACAGGAGAAGATAGTTGTTGCCTGGGGCTAAATTATGGAGTGAGGATTAACCACTAAAGAGCCCAAGAGAACTTTTTATTTGTGATGACAGATGTGTTTTGAAACTAGATTGTTGTGATGGGAGTACAATTTTTAAGTCATAAGGTATCAAATTATACCTCAATAACACTATATGTTTGTGTGTGTGTGTGTATATATATATACATATATGTACATACATGTTATATTATCTTAAAGTTAATGAAATTCTCTCTCAGTTTTTCCCGTTTTCAATATTTCCCATAGCTCTCCACTTCCAGTTGTATCTGTCTAGCCCATTGAACGAATCATGATAATATCCCCATATTTCTTCATTTCTTTACTGGATGATACACTTTATCCTCTCTAAAGTTGGAGCATTCTCTTTGCAGGAAATAAAAGGAGATTCCTTTACTAGCTGAATCCAATTTGAGCATTAATGTTTTTCACATACTTCTGATATTAGTAGAAAGGTATCATATAATCTCAGATTTTTTATTGGAATATAATTGCTTTACATTGTTGTGTTAGTTTCTGATGTACAACAAAGTGAATCAGCTATCAGTTCAGTTCAGTTCAGTCGCTCAGTCATGTCCGACTCTTTGCAACCCCATGAATCACAGCACGCCAGGCCTCCCTGTCCATCACCAACTCCCAGAGTTCACTCAAACTCATGTCCATCGAGTCAGTGATGCCTTCCAGACATCTCATTCTCTGTCGTCCCCGTCTCCTCCCACCCCCAAATCCTCCCAACATCAGACTCTTTTCCAGTGAGTCAACTCGTCGTATGAGGTGGCCAAAGTATTGGAGTTTCAGCTTTAGCATCAGTCCTTCCCATGAACGCCCAGGATTGATCTCTTTTAGAATGGACTGGTTGGATCTCCTTGCAGTACAAGGGACTCTCAAGAGTCTTCTCCAGCACCACAGTTCAAAAGCATCAGTTCTTCGGTGATCAGCTTTCTTCACAGTCCAACTCTCACATCCATACATGACCACTGGAAAAACCGTAGCCTTGACTAGACGGACCTTGGTTGGCAAAGTAATGTCTCTGCTTTTTAATATGCTATCTAGGTTGGTCATAACTTTCCTTCCAAGGATAAGCGTCTTTTAATTTCCTGGCTGCAATCAGCATCTGCAGTGATTTTGGAGCCCAAAAAAATAAAGTCTGACACTGTTTCCGCTGTTTCCCCATTTATTTCCCATGAAGTGATGGGACCAGATGCCATGATCTTCGTTTTCTGAATGTTGAGCTTCAAGCCAACCTTTTCACTCTCCTCTTTCACTTTCATCAAGAGGCCTTGCTGCTGCTGCTAAGTCACTTCAGTCGTGTCCGACTCTGTGTGACCCCATAGATGGAAGTCCACCAGGCTCCCCCATCAGGTATACATATATTCTTTCCCTCTTGGAACACTCTCCCATTCCCCCATTCCACCCACCCAGGTCATCACAGAACACCCACTTGAGCTGTCTGTGCTATACATCAGGTTCCCACTAGCTATCTATTTTACACAGAGCAAAGTAAGTCAGAAAGACAAAAATAAATCTCATATATTAATACATATATATGGAATCTACAAAAATGATACAGATGAACCTATTTGCAGGGCAGAAATAGAAACACAGATATAGAGAATGGACATCTGGACACAGCAAGGGAAGGGGAGGGTGGGATGAACTGGGAGATTAGGATTGACATATATACACATACACACACACACACACACACACACGCACACACACACAGAGACTGAAATGGTTAGATAGCACCACTGACTCAACGGAGAGGAATTTGAGCAAATTAAGGCAAATAGTAAAGGACAGGGATGCCTGATGTGCTGAAGTCCATGGGTTTGCAAAGAGTTAGACATGACTTAGTGACTGAACAACAAAAACATATACACTACTATGTGTAAAATGTTATCTCAGATTTGATATGTTTCTTTAGGAGTATTACGCTTCCCTGGTGGCTCAGACGGCAAAGCATCTGTCTGCAATGCAGGAGACCCGGGTTTGATTCTGGGGTCGGGAAGATCCCCTGGAGAAGGAAATGGCAACCCGCTCCAGTACCCTTGCCTGGAAAATCCCATGGACGGAGAAGCCTGGTAGGCTACAGTCCATGGGGTCACAAAGAGTCAGACACAACTGAGCGACTTCACTTTACTTCACTTTAAGAGTATTATCGAGTCTACAAACAATAACACTGAGTACCAGAGGCTATATTAAAAACCCAAGTATATCTGGCTACATATCTCTTGTCCTTAACTACTATCCTACACATTTCACTCGGCTTCTTTCCTCCTATATTTTAGCATAGTCCCACTTGTATTCTCCCACTTGTATCACAAGAGATGAGAGGACATTTTTTTCCCCCAGAAATCCACAAATATACACTATATTTATATATACTCGGGAACTATAAATAGTAGAAAATACCTCTGAACTCCTTTTTATCTTTTTTTAACACAATTGAATTTAAGTATCAAGTACAATTGCTTTGCTCAAGGATAAATTTCAACCTATGTGAATGAATTAATGACTCACGGTACATGCAAAACACAAACTGATCACAACTTCAGAGAGAATTAAGAAAGACTAGGACAATAGTTACAGATTTATAATATTGTGCTAATTACCAAGTAATTTTATGTAATTTAATTTTTCATAAAAGTCTTATGAGTATCATTAGCCTTATTTCACAAATGGCAGAAATACTAAGTTTAATATATCATTCAAAGGTGTATGGAAGTAAAGGATAGATTTGTCCTTTAAATTCACTGTCCTTAAAATTAAACCAGTAGACTGATGCAATGTTTCCCACTAAAAAAAAAAAAAAAAATTTAAGTATAAATCATAAATGTCTTCTTCTCTACTGGGGGGAAGCATGAAGAAGGTTGAAAGCTTGAGGTTCTATACTTCAAGTTTCGACAGCAGAGAGGCTGTTTATGCTGAAATATTTGGTGAAGTCAGTATTTGTGGTCCCACATGCACACCAGCACAGTCAAAAAGACCCAGTTTTATGGTCACTCCATGTAGAATGTGTCACCAAATGTCACCATCCTGATGGATCTGTGAACATTTCTTTCCTAACATGGAGCCACAACCCTGTTATAAGCCCAAGAATTCTTTTCGAAATGCTATTTATCTCCAAACCGATGAATTTTCAAGGTGAAATTTAGCATGCACTGTACTTTCTTATTAAAAAACCAATAGAAGTCAACTTTTCCAACTGAGAAGAATAATTAGCAAATTTAATCATCACAACCTGCTAATGGGGCTAATTGTTTGTTTATACTAATATTTTAGTCTTCTTTAGAGACACTACCTGTCAGTCAATATATATGTGAGCATTTGATAAATGTGTTTAATTTTATATCACTTCTCTAATTGTACGACCAGTTTGTGCATCACAAAGACCTGTAAAATACTTATCTGATTTCGTCCTTTCAGTACGAATGACTAGGCCAGAATGAAGTCAGAGAGGCAGACTCTTTTCTTGGATTAGGAAATTCTGGGTCAGAAGTTAGTTATTTGCTCAAATGCTTATATTTCTCATAATGAGAGGCATGGATTAGTGAAGTTTTCCCAAAACAGTTATAATTAAGGAATGATGTATTATTTAAACTAGCAAGTGATAATTCTATAGAATAAAAATCAAAACAAGACATTGAATAATGAACTGAAAACCAGTTTTCTTTGCCATGGACATTATTTTAACTTATATGTTAAATACACATATATAACATAAATATATATGTTATATGTTAAATGTAAGTTAACTTACATCTTAACTTAGCTCTTTTGGGAAATCGACACGTGTCAAGTGTTTTTCTATGCATTTTACATACATTATTTCACATGAATTAATCCTTCCTATGAAAGATTATAAGAGTTTCCCAGGTTGCCGTGGGAGATGCAGGAGATACAGGTTCAATCCCTCAGTTGGGAAGATCTCCTGGAGGAGGGCATAGCAGCCCACTCCAGTATTCTTGCTTAGAAAATCCCATGGACCGAGGAGCTTGGTGGGCTACAGTTCATAGGGTCGCGAAGAGTCGGACATGAAGGAAGCAACTGAGCATGCACACACGTGCGCGCGCGCACACACACACACACACTTGAAAGATTATAAAGGTAAAGTTATGTTTATCCATATTTTAAATGCATTACCTAACATTTAGGGGTGGTGGTTTGTCCAAAATTACATGATCAGTAAAATAGTAAAGTCAAGGTTTTAATTCAAGTGTTTCAGTTTGGAAGAATTTGCTTCTAGCCAATAAGGTTCAGGAAAGCAAACACCAGAATTTAAAACACCACATATACCTATGTTCATGTGTATGTATGCGTATCTCATCCACAGATGTTTGTGCACATGTATTTGCACACGTATCTAAACAATTTATAAGTTTTCGTTGTTATGTATACGAAATGCCGTTTCTTCTTGATGCTTTAGTCCCCAAACAGGCATAGCTGTTTTAGAATTATAATGGCTCTGCTCTCTAACAGCCATGATACAAGGGACTGCAAAGACTCTGAAGGAGTTATTTCATTCCATACAGACCATATTACGCATGTTATGAATGTTTAAGTTAGAGTGCACAGTCTGTCATGTCAACTCGCATCTTCTACAGTGACAGATTACTTTTCTTCCAGCACTAGTGGTATGAATATATCAGCTACCAGAAGTGGGGACATTTTTCTTGGAGTTCAAACACACACAAAAAATTCATGATGGAATCACAAAACCAAATTCAAGGAGCATCAAACTCTAACTTAAATCCATAGAAGCAAAGAAATGCAGCATTTCACCAAACGATTCAGGAAGCATCAGTCCTTAATTTGCCTCTCATAATGTCAGCTACATACAGCACACACAACTCACATTTACTGAGTTGAGTACACTCTGTGCCAGATACTATGGTAAATTCTATGCATTAATTATCTCATTTACTCTTCACAATAACCCTGTGAGAGAGAAATGATTAGTATATCCCTTTTCAATAAACATAAGAAAACTGAAGCTATATTTTGTTGTCAAGTTAACCTGTTCAAAGACACTCAGCTAGAAAGAGACAGAGGTGGGATTCCAACTCTGGCTTCAGAAGCTGAGCTCATAACCTCTACGTATATGCACACATATAATATATTAGCAATGGAATGGGGGGAAAAAATTTTAGCACCAGGGAAATTCAAATTTGCAAAAAGCAAACATCAGAATATCCAGAAGTCAATTTGTTTGACAAAATATTCAAAGGCTGATATCCATTCATGAGACATATTCAGGCTTCTAAAAAATTTTTTCTGGGCTCTCAGTGCGCTAGACTATAACTTCAAATAAGATTTGTCTATTTCTGCTTGAGGCTCTTGCTAAAATCAAAACAGCAAGGGGGAAATGTTTGAAAAGGATAAAGGAAGTGCATTTTCCAATATACTTTTACCACTTTTTCAATGGAAAGCCATATTTGACCTACTTTTATCCTAGATTTGTTTTGGCAAATAGGTCTCATCACTTGTGCCAATTTTAAGCAACCCCATACACCTTGAAACAAATCCTGAGATTGTGCTCAGAGAGCAGTGATTGATTAGCATTGTCTGTTATGGCAGGGGTGTGGCAGTATGCATGACCTACATGTATTTGACAACCCTCCCTGCCTAAAACAAACAAATCCACTCCTCTTCAAAATACACTCCAAAGCAGTCTGTCTATAAACAGGCGAGGTGGAAAGAAGGAAGGAAGAAGAAAGAAAATCTTAAGACAATTATTTCAATAATTGATTAAAAGGGAAAGGAGTAGATTTTAACCTGAAATGTCCAAATGACTAACTATATGGATAAAATGGATTTAGTAACTCTTGAACTTTCCACACATTTTTTTATTTTTTTTTGTACCTGCTTGCCCATTGAACACCTTCTTACTGTCCCATATAAGCAGCACTCTGGTCCTTGCCACCAACTTGGTTCAAGCTACTGTCAGTATTTCCCTCATACTCTTCCTCCATTGAGCTATAGTCTCCATTTACATCCTGCCTCCTTGGTGAAGCCTGGTTCGGGTGCCCTTGGGGAATATCTTAGAGGCTCTCTCTCAAGGGGCCCCAGAGGGACTTCATCTTTGATGATTTTACCGCAAGCCCCAGTGGGGCCTCATAGCTTGACAGATGAGAACTCCAAAGTTCGTCCAGCTGGTTAGTGACAGAACTGGGTATTTACATTCAACTTTTCTACATTCCAACTGTACCAGATTATCACTTCCTGATCAGCCAAATATAACCCTTTCCTAACAAATAGAATAAACTGGTTCTTAGTTTCTAAAGAAATTCCCTTAATTTCTCTTTCTCATTATTCACTGCCTCTTTCATATGACTAGATTGCTTTCCGAGTGAGACTGTACAAGTCTGTGAACTGAATCCTTCAAGGAGCAGTTTGAAGTTGGGAAAGAAAAAGGCATTTAGCCATCAGAAGATGTAGCTTCTGGTCCCAGCTCTGCCATGTAATCTTGATTAAGCCATTTCTGAGCCTGCGATTCCTCATCCAAATAGTTCAGTTCAGTCGCTCAGTCATGGCCAACTCTTTGCCACCCCATGGACTGCAGCACACCAGGCTTCCCTGTCCATCACCAACTCCCAGAGCTTGCTCAATATAATGGGTGAATAATTACCTTGTCTGTGGCTCAGGGCTGTTACAAGGACCAGTAAGGTGTTATACTAGCAAAAGATTTGTACTGTTTAAATACCATACACGTTGAAGGCATCTCATAATTTCTGTATGCTTTCCTGAGCCTTAGTTTTATTAAAGTGGAAGATAACAGCATCCTGGACTTGTATTGTTTATCCTCTTAAAGACTCTTTTCCACACATTAGTCCTGACCAGTCTGGGCTTTCCCTCTGCGCCCAGGCCTAGTGTCTTCACCCAGCAAAACTCTTCACAATATAAATACAAACTTTGATACTATACCTGTGAGGGATTTGTTTTCTACTCTTTGTCAATGTTTACATTCATCAGGAAGGATTGTTTTAATACTTGCTTAGTACCGTGTGGCATACTATGAAACGGCATCACTGCCATTTTTAAGTTTATACTGAAGAAAACGCAGTTTTCTACCTGCCAACGTCAGAAAGCTATAAATAGTGAGAAAAATAGAGAAGCCTTAAAAGTCCATTGAAATGTATTGGATTTGGAGAGTTTCTTGGATGGCCAGAGTGGAAAAATA
Source organism: Moschus berezovskii (assembly GCF_049115385.1). Taxonomy (NCBI): domain Eukaryota; kingdom Metazoa; phylum Chordata; class Mammalia; order Artiodactyla; family Moschidae; genus Moschus; species Moschus berezovskii. The sequence continues at coordinate 84,514,326 of NC_142469.1, read as the reverse complement.
TTTTGCTACAAAATAGGGAGTGTTGCTCCTATTGGCATGCAGGCAGACAGTTTAGTTAGTATTTACCCAGCCTGTGGCAAGGGAACACTTGGCTGTTTATTTCAGTGGAGGGGATGCTGGGAGACGCTGTTTGTCTAGTCAGAAATGCCCTTTGAGACTGCAAGGCTACCTGTGACCAATTTTCAACTAAATTTATCTTTGGACCTTGTGTAAGTAATCCAGCTCTAACCAAATCCATTTGGTCTTCTATATAACCATGTCACAGAATCCTTACCAAAAATTTCCCTGCTTCAGTCCACAATGATGGCTTCTGATCATTCAGTCAAAGCTGAATTTGAGATTTAAATGTGAGCTCTGGGTAACTAGACTGAGTTCTAATTAATGTAGGAAATAACTGCTGCTGCTAAGCCATTTCAGTCGTGTCTGACTCTGTGCGACCCCATAGACGGAAGCCCACCAGGCTCCCCCGTCCCTGGGACTCTCCAGGCAAGAACATTGGAGTGGGTTGCCATTTCCTTCTCCAATGCATGAAAGTGAAAAGTGAAAGTGAAGTCACTCAGTCGTCTCCGACTCTTAGCAATCCCATGGACTGCAACCTACCAGGTTCCTCCGTCCATGGGATTTTCCAGGCAAGAGTACTGGAGTGGGGTGCCATTGCCTTCTCCAAGGAAATAACTATCACTTATTAAATAAAATGGACTGAAATTTTAACTAGTCTCTGCCCTTTGCTTCATAGTAGAATAAATAACACATACTATTGACCATCAATTATGACAGCTAGCTTTAATTCATGAAACAATTTATGTTGTTACTTCTTACTTGCAAGCCCAGCTCAGGTTTTCACTAATTACTCTCATTGCCAGTTTGATACTGACATAGTGAACCTTGAAAGAATGTATTATTTTTCAGTCACAAGAATTGCAAGTTCAATGCTCTTTTAAGAGTTGAAAGGATAGAATGGTTGTAAGAAGTACAAAAATATGTTTCCCAGATCGTGATTAAGTAGTGGTTACCATTTGTTTATCAGCTTTATTTCTATTGGCTTTCATCTTTGTATGTAACTTCAAAAGGTTGTTTGTTTGCATGCTTGGGGACTTTTGGTCATTAAGTTGCTCAATTTGATAGTTCTTCTGAACCTGGCAAGATATTGGGTTTAGACTGTATCTCCATAATAGGTTATAAGTGTTTGACCGGCATAAAAATCAAGCATAAGGATCTGTGAAGCACAGTCTCAATTTGGAAATTTTAATCCACTGTTTTTGCATCTATTTCCCTATTTATCTCCATATTCCCATTTCTGCATCATGAACCTTTCAGTCTTCTCAAAAATTCTGTGAATAATTATTATGACCCCGCTTTATACATGATAAAGGTGCAGTCAGGGGAAACAAGATTGTAGAATAGTAAGTTGCATGGCCAGGATTTGCCCCTCCCTAAGTTTGACTTCCACGCCCAGACTCTTTCTGCAGGGCCTTGGAGTCTCATGAGGGCAAGAATGTGCAATCCAAGCTTCCTGTCAAGTTGACAAATGTGTTAAATCAAAGATAAAGGCCTCCATGTTAGGTTGTCAAAGGGTCAGTTCACCCAAGCCTTAACATCCTTCTTAGCTCTGTTCCCATACAGCAGCTTTTCTCAAGCTTGCTGCTGCAGCCTCATAATTCAAATGGCGGGTGGGGGGGGGTGGCGGGGCAGAGTGCGGAGGGGGAGGGGACCCAACTAGAAGGATTTTGACAGTTGGTTTGGAGCCCATGTAGGATAGACTCTGCTTGTGCACATCCCAGTGAACTATGTTTAACTTACACCATACCAGCCGATCAAAGAGTCCTAATAAGAGCCACTGCCTGGTGAATTATATACATGGAAACTTCTTGCAATTAATCTATGCAGAAGAGTTGTGGATTCCATACAAAAGGGAGAAGGTGTACACTGCAAATAAATGAAATTTGGAGAACCGAAAACTAGAACATCACCAAATCACCTGCTTTTACTTTTAATTTATGGTTCAATTGTCTTCCATTAGCGTCTTACAAAAAGCATCATACTAAATGTCTCAGTATTAAAAAGAATGATCTTTAAACATTTAACCTTAAGATTTCTCTAGACATTCATCTTTAGAAGTTTTTAAATTACAACCTCTTCAACTATGTCCAAAAATAATAATAAGTCATGATACTATCATCCAGGAGTCAGCCATCTATTTCCTTGCTTTTGAGTGTCAATATTAGGAATTAAAACCAGATATATTGCCAGTTTACTGTGATCCACACAGTCAAAGGCTTTGGCATAGTCAATGAAGCAGAATAGATGTTTTTCTGGAACTCTCTTGCTTGCTCCATGATCCAGTGGATGTTGGCAATTTGATCTCTGGTGCCTCTGCCTTTTCTAAAACCAGCTTGAACATATGGGAGTTCACGGGTCACATATTGCTGAAGCCTAGCTTGGAGAATTTTGAGCATGACTTTACTAGCATGTGAGATGAGTGCAATTGTGCAGTAGTTTGAGCATTCTTTGGCATTGCCTTTCTTTGGGATTGTAATGAAGACTGACCTTTTCCAGTCTTGTGGCCACTGCTGTGTTTTCCAAATTTGTTGGCATATTGAGTGCAGCACTTTCACAGCATCATCTTTCAGGATTTGAAATAGCTCAACTGGAATTCCATCACCTCCACTAGCTTTGTCCATAGTGATGCTTTCTAAGGCCCACTTGACTTCACATTCCAAGATGTCTGGCTCTAGGTCAGTGATCACGTTATCCTGACTATCTTGGTCGTGAAGATCTTTTTTGTACAGTTCTTCTGTGTATTCTTGCCTCTTCTTAATATCTTCTGCTTCTGTGAGGTCCATACCATTTCTGTCCTTTATTGAGCCCATCTTTGCATGAAATGTTCCCTTGGTATCTCTAATTTTCTTGAAGAGATCTCTTGTTTTTCCTATTCTGCTGTTTTCCTCTATTTTTTTGCACTGATCACTGAGGAAGGCTTTCTTATCTCTCCTTGCTATTCTTTGGAATTCTGCATTCAGATGTTCATATCTTTCCTTTTCTCCTTACAATAAACTGTGGAAAATTCTGAAAGAGATGGGAATACCAGACCACCTGACCTGCCTCTTCAGAAACCTGTATGCAGGTCAGGAAGCAACAGTTAGAACTGGACATGGAACAACAGACTGGTTCCAAATAGGAAAAGGAGTACATCAAGGTTGTATATTGTCACCCTGCTTATTTAACTTATATGCAGAGTACATCATGAGGAACGCTGGGCTGGAAGAAGCACAAGCTGGAATCAAGATTGCTGGGAGAAATATCAATAACCTCAGATATGCAGATGACACCACCCTTATGGCAGAAAGTGAAGAAGAACTAAAAAGCCTCTTGATGAAAGTGAAGAGGAGAGTGAAAAGGTTGGCTTGAAGCTCAACATTCAGAAAACAAAGATCATGGCATCTGGTCCCATCACTTCATGGGAAATAGATGGGGAAACAGTGGAAACAGTGTCAGACTTTATATTTTGGGGCTCCAAAATCACTGCAGATGCTGATTGCAGCCATGAAATTAAAAGACGCTTACTCCTTTGAAGGAAAGTTATGACCAACCTAGATAGCATATTAAAAAGCAGAGACATTATTTTGCCAACAAAGGTCCGTCTAGTCAAGGCTATGTTTTTTCCCGTGGTCATGTATGGATGTGAGAGTTGGACTGTGAAGAAAGCTGATCGCCGAAGAATTGATGCTTTTGAACTGTGGTGCTGGAGAAGACTCTTGAGAGTCCCTTGGACTGCAAGGAGATCCTACCAGTTCATTCTAAAGGAGATCAATCCTGAGTGTTCATTGGAAGGACTGATGCTAAAGCTGAAACTGCAATACTTTGGCCACCTCATGCGAAGAGTTGACTCACTGGATAAGACTCTGATGCTGGGAGGGATTGGGGGCAGGAGGAGAAGGGGACGACAGAGAATGAGATGGCTGGAAGGCATCACCGACTCGATGGACATGAGTTTGAGTGAACTCTGGAAGTTGGTGATGGACAGGGAGGCCTGGCATGCTGTGATTCATGGGGTTGCAAAGAGTTGGACACGACTGAGCAATTGAACTGAACTGAACTGAACTGATATTACCAGTTTCCATTTTTGCTTAAATCATGGGAAGGAAAGAAGCAAAGAAATATGCAGAAGAAAGAAGAAAGAAAGTAAGGACATGAGCAAAGAATCACAGAATTGGACAACAGCATGACATAATAGAAAATTTTGAACTTGAGAGCCAAATAGATAAAAATTCCACAACCAGTTCAGAAACTTAACAAGATCTGGATTATCTGGGCAAATTATTTACCTTCTCTGAGCATTAGTTTCTTCATGGATAAAAAATATGATACCCACATCATGGAGATATTGTGAATAATGAACAAGTAAAAGTGACAAGTTTGATAATTATAGCTTCTAGACACTAGACATCCTCTTGTCCAACTCCCCACCCTGGTAGGACTCCTCTCTCTAGCATCTCCATCAGAGAAAGGCCATCTGTGAGTATGTACCTTATAGTCTAACGAAAGTTAGTTTTTACTTGGAGGGCATTATGCTAAGTGAAATAAGTCAGACAAAGGACAAATACTGTATGATATCACTTATAGGGAGAATATAAAAAATATAAGAAACTAGTAAATACAACAAAAAAGAAACAGATTATAGAGAACAAACTAGTGACCACCAGTGGGGAGGAGGAGGAGCAATATGAGGGTGGAGGAGTGAGAGGTAGAGACTATTGGGGAAGACAGCTACAATGACATATTGTACAACACGGGGAATAGACTCAAGGTTTTGTAATAACTGAAAACGGAGTCTAACCTTTAAAATTGTATAAAACATATATCTGGAGGAAAACAAGTAGATCAGAAAAAATAAAAACGAAAAAGATAGGCATTTTTTTCTTGGCTATACTTATCAGAGATGTATTCTTAAAAGTCAGCCAGCGTTTACTTCACCGTAACTTCAAAATAAGTTGCTTAAAATACGGAACTGAGGTCTGAGCATGAGGGTCCACAGAGACCTGCACCCCACCTGCTCTGGACGCTGTAGGTCGTGTCCCAGGTGCTGCTCTGCTATAACTCACAATCCCAGTTCAGCTCCTGAGTCTTTCCTGACATGAAAAACTCACTGACCATCCCTTCTTCATCCTGTGCATAACTGGTTTGCATAACTTTATAATCTACTAACCAAAGTCATGTGTAAGGCAGCATAGTGTGAAAAACAGAAAGGGAAAAAAAAGAAGCCTAAAATTTCATTTCCACTATTAACATGATATACATCTGCCTACTATTTTTCTTCTATGCACGAATATGCACTTTCCATTAAAAATGGTATCATGATCCAGACATTGTTTTGTAGCTTTCTCACTAGGTTCAGTTAATTAGAAGAGAGATACTAGAACTCAGGGCCTATCACACTCCTGGGTAATGTGCAGAAACTGACTAATGGGGGAAATGAAGAAGGTGGACATCCAGTGTATAATCAAACCTGATTACACAGACCTGATAATTTGGGCCTTCCGTCTCTGACTATGAATCTTCACTGTAATTTGTAATCTTGAGAATAGTTTTGGCTGATTGATGTTGAGGTTTGACAGAAAACAACAAAATTCTGTAAAGCGATTATCCTTCAGTTGAAAAATAAATTTAAAAAAATGTTTAAAAAAAGAATGGTTTTGTGGGATTTCCCTGGCAGTCCAGTGGTTAAGACTCTATGCATCCAATGCAGGGGTTGTGGATTCCATCCCTGGTTGAAGATCCCACATGCCTCACAGTATGGCAAAAAAAAAAAAAAGGATGGCTTTGGATCTTAGAAAAATATTAAGAGGTAGGGAATGGTTTATGTTTATCTCATCAAATAGCCATTAAAGTCAAAGAGGCATAATCCCATATTTATCTCTAACATTCACCAAAACATATCATAAAAGGTTGTCCTATTCTCTGTTGAAATCCAGAGATACTATGTCTCTATGAAATACCTAGAAATATTTGTCTAATATCTCTATCCATAAAAGGGAATTACATTAGTTTTGTAATCTTGGGATTGTCAGTGTTACCTTGGCAGTTATTCACAATAAGACAAAGCAACGTGGATCATCAGGCCCAAGAACCCATCCCAACTAGTGGTGTGACAGGCTCTAGGGAGGGTCTGGCTCTCAGAAGAGGTTCAGCAGAAAAGAAGAGGCTTGGTAACCAAGATAGATAGCATCTCTAATCCTCATTCAGTCAATGCGACTGAGCACTTTGGGGGGAAAGGACTATATTAGGATCATCTCTGTGCTCCCATGGCCTTTCTCAGAGACTAGAATAACAAAATAACCTCATCTGGGGGTTACTGGGTGCCTTTTCTCTTCCCCACTCTGCTGGAGACACCTTACCTTTCCCACCTTACCTATCTCACTCAACTCCCACAAGACCCTGATGAGATGGAAATTGCTAACCACATTGTCAAGATAAGGGACTAAAGTCCATGTCCACAATTAGTCCATGGCCACATATCCAGTAACTATAGAGCAAGGATTTATTTATTCATTCAAACATTTATTAAGCACCTACCATATACCAGAAACTGTCCAGGTGTTGGGGATAGGGTCCCTGCTCTCATGACATCTGCACTCTGGGGGTCAAGGAAAGAGAAATAAACAAGGAAACCAAACAAATAAACAAGGTAATTCTAGAGAGTATTTAGTGCCAGGAAAGCAAAAAAGCAGAATGTTGACAGAGACTGCCTGGCAAGGAAAAAGAGGGTTGGTTAAACTGTGTTGGTCAGGAAGACGTCTCCCAAGAAGTAAAATTTAAAACGAAACTTGCATGAAAAGAAAGATCCAGCTCTGAAGGATCAGATGGAAGAAAGCAAGCAAGTTCTGAATACGAAAGCCCTCAGGCAGGAATAAATTTAGTGTGTTTAAGAACAGAGGCAGGCAGTGGCCAGATTATGTTGATCTTTATACACTGTGGTAAACAGTTGAGACTTTATTCGAAGTGTAACTTTAAATTAGAAAAGAAAAAAACCTTAGAAGGTTTGAAGCAAGAGGAGATATGACCTGATTGATAGTTTTCAGAGATGAAAATTTCAATCATACTTTTAACCTTAGGGCAATAATGTGTTTCAAAGAGTTGGTGTCCAATTAGTATAGAATAAAGGAAAAATGATAACATAGTTCAAGAGGCAGGGATGATACCAATTGGAGAGAAAACATGAGACTCCACAAGTGCAATCCCTAAAGACAGTCTGCATCTGAGGCAGACTGCTCAGAGGCTTCCTGGTCCCAGCCATCAATCAAGGATACAGACTCTAAGAGAAACCACCCACAAAAGCAAGCCAGTTCTGGTATGGGCAAATGTAGTAAGAAGATTCTCAGAATGGGAACAAAGGGAAGAGGCTCACTCAGAAGCTCAGGATTTATGGTCACTGTGAGGAGAGAAAGCAAAGGCAGGAGGCATAGGCTGAAGAACTTGGAGAGTAGAAAACACAGTTCAGGGACTCACGGGAAGCGTCATGACCAACACTGCCTGTTCTCCTGGTAGGATTCACTTCCAGGGAGCAGCAGGTAGGAAGTGGAGACTGTTGCATTCTGTTTGATGTGAATGGTGCTGCGTTTGAGGGTAAAATGAGAGTAGATTCCACTCTGGGGAAATGAGAAAAGACAAGTCCTAGGCAATTGGGAAGGAAGGAAGCTCCAAGTTCAGCATGATTTTTTTCTTAATTGACCTTCTCTGGTTCTTATTAGTAATCTCCTTCATTTTGTCAGGACATATATCATGTTTACTTAATAGCCTGTCCTGAAATTTTGCAGGATTACTGAGGTCACAACTACAGGCAAATTGAGTTGTAGGTACTCTGTAAACTGAAGGTAATTTTCATAAATCTAATAAACTCCTTATTCTCCCTTCCTGGTCTTTCCTGCTCTATTTTCTCTCCCTCTTTCTCTGTCTCTCAAACTCTCTCCTTCCTTCATTTTCTTTCTGCCCCTGCCTCCTTCTTTTTCATTTTGCAAGTTTATAGATGGATAGGTCAAATAAAATAACAAAAAATGTTTGCCGGGATTCAATACGAACTTGTATCTTCTGCAAGTTTTTTCTTTGTATTTCTTGAATGTGAGAAAACATTCTCCCTCCTCCAGACCTCAGGCACATTTTATATTAACCAGAATTTCTAAAAAAACAAACAAAAACTGAAAAAATTTTCTCCTCAATGGTTCATTGGTTGTTTCTATGAGTTCTTGTTTTTGAGTGTTATTCCCTTGGATCTGAAGACATGAAATCACTTAAATCAGCCAGGGGTTCCCTAACTATCTGTTCCATTGACCTGTGCCTCAGCTTCCTCTTAATCATGTTTATTTGATGCTCTTTAGCTGGAAGAGCCTTTGCTGGAGAAAGCAAACGGAAGATAGGAGCCGAGGAGTTCTGCTTTCTGCATGTCAGCTATTCACATTGCACCATCTGCCCCAGGCAACTGGTCTATTCCTTCCCTGTTCTCTTCTGGGTAGTAAACAGATTTACTCAGAGGGGGGAAAAAAGGAGAGAACAAAGGGTATGCTACAAAGAGATGGGGGATGGGAAGGGAGTGAGGGGGTGACCCCCATTGGTGCAAGATCACAGGCTGTTTATTCCTGCTACCCTGTGGGGCCCTAAAGCCACCTGCCTGCTTGCATGTCTGCTCGGCCTCTCTGCGCAGCTCCCGCCAAAAATTATTAAGAGGAAATGGGGGTATTATTGCACAGTAGTTGACTTTATCTGCGACTGCCAAAACTGACACAGACATCCGTCCTCACCATTGCCAGCTTTCAAAACCCAGCTCAAGCAACTCCTCCTCGAGGCAACCTTCCATCGACCAGCACCCTACCTGCACACACCTCCCCGGAGCTCGCAGCCGACCCTCCCTTCTCTGGACTGCATCTGTATCTCGCACAGATCTCCACAGCTAGTCTCCTCACGTTATCACATGCTCTTTTTATGTCTGTCTCTTAGTTGATTGGGATTAGTGTATTAGTTTGCTAGGACTGTCATAACAAATTACTCCAAACTGAGTGGCTTAAACCACAGAAACTTATTGTCTCACAGTTCTTGAAGCTGCAAGTCTGAGATCAAGATGTCAGGGTTGATACCTTCTGAAGGCTGTGAGAGAAAATCTGAGCCATGGCTCTCTCCTAACTTCTGGCGGCTGGCTGGCAATCGTTGGTGTTCCTGGGCTTGTACCAGCTTCACCCCATCTCTGCCTTCGTCTTCACATGGCCCTCTCCACGTGTGCATGTTTGTCTTGCCACGTGGCATTGTTTTTACAAAGGTACCAGCCGAATTGGATTAGGGGCTCACCCTCCTCCAACATGCATGCTCAGTCGCTTAGTGGTGTCCAACTCTTTTGCGACATCAAGGACTGTAGCCTGCCAGGCTCCTCTGACCATGAGATTTTTCAGGCAAGAATACTGAAGTAGGTTGTCATTTCCTTCCCCAGGGAATATTCCCGACCCAGGGATCACACCTGCGTCTCCTCATTGGCAGGTAGATTCTTTACTACTGAGCCACCTGGGAAACCCATCCAGCATGACTTCACCTCAATTAATTATATCTGCAGTGAGCTTACTTCCATATTAGGTTACATTTGAAGGTAACTAAGGGTTAGAACTTCTACCTATGAATTTTGGAGGGGACACAATTCGATCCATAACAATCAGGTTTCATGTTTCATTCGTCTTTGCATACCTGACACCTAGCTCAATGCCGTGCCAGGTCTTTGCCTGAAGTCTAAGGTCTTCAATAAGTATGTTTAATTGGATTAACTATCTCTGCCACTTTCAGTGCAGATGTAAGCCAAATTGAACATGGGAGCTATAATTTTTTTTGTTTTTGCTTTCCTGAAAGGTTGAACAAGGTCAGGAAGCCAGAAACCCTCTGAAAATAGAACAGATCCCTTTGATGTCAAGATACCACAACGTGATCATCAGTGGCTTGGATCATAATGTGTATCAGTCCTACTGCAAGAGGACTCCATGGATCATGTATGTCAAGTTCGTTATCTGGCACATGGAGGTGACCCACCCTTTGCTGAGAGTCCATGACCTAACACATAAAGAATAGAGCCCTTGAAACCCATAGACCATGTTCATCCTGCAGATGCCTGCAAAGACAGAGTCTCACCCCTCCTCCGCTTCATCTTATCTTCTAACAGAATGTGAGCATGATGAAAGGCAGAGATGAACAGAGCACAGTGTTTTCTTACAGAGGCTCACAGTCTGGTGGGAAAAGAGAACGTGACAAATATTACAAGTATTACAAGCAGGGTGTGGTGGGAGCCAGGGAGATTGGAGGGGATCTTCAAAGACAAGTAACAGGAAGCAGGCGAGGAGGTGGGTGAATGTCTTTCCAGGCAGTGGGTACAGCTTTATAAAATCCCAGAGGTTAGAGAGCAGTCAGTCATTCCACCAGGCTGTTAGGTGCAGCCCTAGGTGTTTGGGGTCAGAGGTCAGATCAAGAGCAAGTCATGCTGAGGAGCTTGGACTTCATGCAATAACTAGTGGGCTGTAAAAACTGGACTACCATTACCACATTTAAAATTTAGAGAGGTCATTGATCACAACAAGATTTTTCTGGAGGAGGCCTGCGTGGGTCAGAGAATGTAGGTTAGGAACACATTGTGTAATTCAGAAGGGCCATGAATTAAAGATGGACAGTGCGGGGCAGAGAGAACACAAGGTAGAGGCTGTAAACACTCCCTAAGTGCCCCCAGAGCCCTTGGCATCCTTGCCAACATTTTCTTTGCCCCTTCTCCCACTGGACTTGGGCTGAAATGTCCACATCTCCCAACACTGTGCTTCTTTCTTGGAGACACTGCTTGGCCACTGGAGGGCCCTGCCCACAGGCGTGAACAGCTCAAAGTGACTAGAAGTTCTCTCTCCACACACTACCCTCACCTCCACGAACCCCACAAATTCTTGTCCTTAACCAATGATTATAGAATAGAACATGCAAAAGTCTGGTGTCTTTGATTCTGCTTGGACAAATTCCAAGGCGTAAGTTACACTTCAAAATTCTCCATGGGATCAGGTTGAAATTGTACTCTTCCCTGTCTTACTTCCCTTTCTCCTTTGCCTAATTCTCCTGGAATAAATCACTTACGCATGATTCCTTCCCCTGAGATGTCCTTCTGGTGAACTTACCCAAAAAAGATTTGAAAGTTATTGAAAACATTTTTTAGTGTACAAATCTGGGTAAGTGTTGGATGCAGGAAGATCTGATATTAACTAGAATAAAAATATTTAGTGAAACTCAAAGTAGGTTCACAAACAAGTATTTGGGAACCAAAAGGACGAATGCTATCCAAGTAAAAGAGTAATTTTATGTCTAATTTTTATTCTTCCTTTGACTCTATGGTGGCGGGGGAGGGAGTGTTCTGATCATTTAATTGCTCAAAATTTGTTATTGTAAATTTAGGGCACAAATAGAATGGATAGGAAATCTGTCCTTCTTCAGTAGGATTTTAACATAATTACCTTTGCATGACGAAGGTAAGAAGGATCAGAGGTACCTGCCCCTCCTCCTGGTCCTCTCTCTCATTGTCCCCTTCTTCCTTCTCCTCCTCTACTTCCACATTGTTTCTGGGTTTCTCCAAAGGTTTCAAATTTTGCACGTCCCAATAATGGGTCCTGCATGGTATTCTACACTGACTGTTCTTATTCTGGCCACCCTTGCCCAACCTTTAGTTCTGAGCAATATGCTTGCTTTCTTGTCTTCTTTTTTGTCTTTATAAATTGGTGAATGAACAAAGGTGGGAAATATGCTACATTCTATGAAGTCCGAGCTCACCAGGCATAACGATAAAGCACTGAGAACAGTTTCTGTTGTCACTTGTGGAGGAAGCCTCATATTCTATAAATGTAGCTTAAGCATACTTAGAGTTTGCTGTTACATTCAAATAAAATTTTACAACACAGCTAATCTGATACAAAGGTAATGACAAGTATAATGAGCATTATATTGTAGGTGCTAACAAACCATAAGCGGCTCACAGAAAGGTCACTTAATACCTAATTCTCACTTAGGCAGAGTAAATATGTTGTTTTTAAGTTCCTTTTAGAGAATCTGTGATCAGTCTTCAGGAAAATCAACAGTTTCCAAATCACACACAATCTAAACAAAAAAGTTCCTAGATTTTACTCCCTATCCCCAGTAATTAAGATTCAGCTACCTTTGAGGGCCTACTTCATGTTGACCACTGAGCCAGGTGGTGTATGTGTGTGTTCAGCTGTTTCAGTCTTATCTGGCTCTTTGAGACCCTGTGGACTGTAGCCCACCAGGCTACTCTCCATGGGATTCTCCAGGCAAGTATACTGGAGTGGGCTGTCGTGTCCCCCTCCACACATCTTCCTGACCCAGGGATCGAACCCTTGTCTCTTTTATCTCCTGCATTGACAGGCAGGTTCCTTACCACCAGTGCCACCTGGGAAGCCCACAGGTGCTATAGAAATAGGGACATGGTAGCTGGTAGGGTGGTTTTCATCATTATGCAATTCTTACTCCCAGCCCCAGCATCTAGGGCTGACATTTTTGGGGTTGCAATCCTACTCACTCATTTCCCCAGTTCTCTCATTGCCAGACTCTGTCCTTCATCAGAACCGCTCTTGCTCGGTGCCTCCAGGTCTCTGTCCCCAAGCTCTAGCCTAAGGCCTCCAGTCTGGAAACTCTGGCGCATATGAGTATGAATGGCAGACTCTTCAGCCCAAATAACTTTCCCTGCAAACCAATCGTTCAACATTGGCAGAATATACCTACAATGGATCACTCATTTATTTACCATTCTCTCATTCCATCAGCATTTATTGAGAACCTACCATTTTCATGACATGTTCTAGACACCGGAAAATAGTAATGAACCTGATCCACATAGTCACCACTTCTGTAGACCTTCAAGAGAGAGGCAGGGAGACAGACCACAAACAAAGCACAAAATAGAAGAGAAGAGAGCAGGTAGTAATAAAAGCAAAACATGTCTTACAGAGTAACTGGGTAGAGTGCTCAGAGAAGTCCTCTGTGAGGCAATGCTCTATAAACTCAGGCCTATGTAATAAGAAGGAAATAGCCACATATCAATCTGGGAGAAGAGCATTCCCCACAAAGGGTACCCTCCAGTACAAGTCATCCGTCTATCTTTTATACAAAATATCTCTCACCCATGAGATTGCACCAAAGATTTTTATAGACAGCAGTTGTCTATAGACAACTCTTTAGAACACTGAGGGAAGAGGGGCTAAATTTTAGACACTCATTGGTCCCAGGATAGCCTCCCTGTAACATAACCATTGAGACAATGATTTTCTCACTTTATTCACCCAGCCATTATATATGTGGTAGATGATTAAGATGATAGAAGAGAACTACACAGGGATTGGCTGTTTTCCGGCTGCTTAACTCCTCCCTCCCCCACCAATAGCCTTAAAAGCCTGGCATGTTGCCAGTACAGTCTCAGTGCTTCTACTAATGTGGTGATATTGACCATCGACGCTTTCATATGTGCATTCAATTTTCTGAGCGAGGAGAGATTTGCTTGGTCAGATTTACATCTTTCATTAACTCTGGCTCCTGGTGACAGCTCCAAAAAGACAGCAAAAGCCACCAGCTTTGGGTGCCATCCTTTGGCACATAATCTTTAGTAGGCGATCTTTTTACCGATTCTAGCCTCTGATTTCCAATAACTGGGGCCACACTGAACTCTCATTCTCAAAAAGAATTGTAGTAGACAAGGAAGAAAAACAGAAACCAGGAAGACAGACTAGATACATTTTTTGTGCCCTGAGCTTTTTGTGTCAATAATACTGAGTGTTCAGCTGAAATCAGCCCTTGTGAGGGGAAGCGGGGGGTTGAGCATTTTGTCGTGGTCAGTCCACACAGTAACAATGTCTTAGCTTGTGGTTTGCGGGTTTCCTTTGGTGCACTCTGTCCCTCTAGATACTTTGTTCTTGTTTCCTAATTTAAAACTCACCATTTTAAAATGTTCTCTGCTTTCCTACTTAATGTAGGAAAATACCCAAAACCTTCCAGTTTAATAACAATTTGTTATAAAAAAAAAAAAAACCATGCAAACTCACAGTTTAGGCGTTTACCTCACACACATCCAATGTCCATGTCATTTACAGCCAGTTTTTAGGACGCTGTTGCCACACTACATGCCTGTTGTGTTAATGGAATGGAATTCACTTGACCCAAACATCCAGCTATCTACAGAAAGGATATTAGATTTCTCAGTCTAATGGTGGTGAGAGTTAGCCACCAGGATTAGAATGAGATAAAAGTTATAAAACTCTGTATCACCAAACACAGGCCAAACACTTCCAAGTCTTCCCCTATATTCATTATTTACTCTTACCTAACAAGATGTAACTTTGTTTACTCTATATTCTAACTGCAACCATAACGAACTGAAATTGTACTTGGACTACACTTGGCATTTCCTGCAGTTATGTAGCCATCGTTTTCTACTTACACACTTCTCGTACTTCTCCTTTAACAGCTAAGAGTGTGCTAAGTTGTGGTCAAGGGTGTCTAAACCTACTCTCTAGTACTTAGGATCAGACTTTCTATAAGAAGCAGCAATGTCTTGAATATTCTTTCCCAAGAACTTCACAGGAAACTCTTGATACTCCTTATAGAACATTGAAATAATCAGACAGGTCACTTTAAATCATTTAGTTGTGCATTTAGTGATTAAATAAAAACGTTTAAACCTGAAAATCTCCAAGCACCCATCCTGAGTTAAGCAGGCTTTATCTGGACCTTCAACCGCTAAATTGCTTCATAAAATATCCAGAGTTTCTGCACAGGGTGTGCCTGCAGAGACATCAGTGCTAGAGGATTCTGAAAGTAATGACAGAAGTTTTAATGAAAAGTATTAAATGAATATCCAACTTGGAAATGCGGACATCAATTTAGAGTATCAACATAGCTTCATTATCTCCCCTTAAAAAATATAAAAACTATGTGGGGATATTGCAGTAACTTTTCTGTGCTTCAGGTGATTTACTAAGACTGTAGGCAAGTCAATTTCCTTCAGAATACCTCAGCTTATTTCCATTTGTGTAACAGGAATGGGAACAGCTCAAAACAGATCTGTCCATAAAGCTCTGACATTGCTTCAGTGGGAGTTACATAACCAGGAAGCGCCTCTGTTGCTGTTTTTATCAGGTGATTCGAGAGAACCACTTTCAATGACCACAGTTCAATCTCCCATTAGACATAGAACAATAATGCCAACACAACTAGGTGTCAGACTTCAGTCTGGGCCAGTCTGTCTCATTAGCTACAAGGTTATTAGAACATTACTTAGGGAAAGTCATTAACTCTTTCAAAGGAAAATTGAATGGAAATGTAGTAACCCAAGTGAGTAAATGGACTTTTTCAAGCACTTCAGTGATTAAGAAAAACAATGGGCAGCTTGTGCCTGCATCTATGTCCTTGCCTTTGATCCCAGGTACCTGCTGTGGTTCCTGACTGGTTTTTACCCCATATCTCAGGTCTCCTGGCTCCTCCCCTTTCTGCTGCTGCAGCTAAGTCACTTCAGTCGTGTCCAACTCTGTGCGACCCCATAGACGGCAGCCCACCAGGCTCCCCCTTCACTGGGATTCTCCAGGCAAGAACACTGGAGTGGGTTGCCATTTCCTTCTCCAATGCATGAAAGTGGAAAGTGAAAGTGAACTCACTCAGTCATGTCCGACTCTTCGCAACCCCATGGACTGCAGCCTACCAGGCTCCTCCGTCCATGGGAGTTTCCAGGCAAGAGTACTGGAGTAGGGTGCCATTGCCTTCTTCGGGCTCCTCCCCTTAGAATTGCTCAAAATGCTTAAATGGGTGAAGCCCTTTTACTTAACCCAGCCATCCTTTGCTGTGACCTTCTGGAGTTTACAACAAAGCCACATAAATTGTGGATCAGAAGTGTTTTCTTATTTGACTAATGAAGCTGATTCCGATTAACACAATTAAATACACTATTGTGTCCTTGGGATATATGTATTTCCTACATACTAATACCTTCTTCTTGAGCAACTAATGGTATCTTAAACACATACCCTAAGTTTCTCTTCCTATTGTACATCCACAGAACATTTTATAGCCTTTAGTAGTAGTAGTGTTAGTCGCTCAGTTGTGTCCAACTCTTTGCAACCCCATAGACTGTAGCCCGCCAGGGTCCTCTATCCTTGGGATTCTCCAGGCAAGAATACTGGAGTGAGTTGCCATTTACTTCTCCAGAGGACCTTCCAAACACAAGGAAAGAGCCCAAGTCTCCTTCATTGCAGGCAGATTCTTTACCATCTGAGCTATAGGGAACTCCCTTTATATCTTCTTGGAAGAATTTACCTTATTCTGCCTTATCCACTGAGATAGGCAGAATGCTGAGGTGATTGACAATGACCTTGAGTGTGGGAAGGATCTGTGAATACGGCGGGGATATTACGTCCATGCTCAGGTCATATTACAGGTCACTGTTGACTTCATCTAATCTCATCCATGAGACCGTAAAAGGGACGGGGCTCTTCTTGGTGAAAGACATTTGAAATGTGACAGGGATTTGAGACAAGCGTGACTCCCTAAAGCTGGCTTGGAAGATGGAGGGGAACGCATGGCAAGGACCTGAGAATAGTGGCTTCTGGGAACTGAGAACAGCCCTGAGCAGCCAGAAAGAAAGCTATCTTACAACTTCCTGGAACCTAGTGAGCTTGGAAAAGGATCCCAAGCCTCAAAAGAACTCAGCTCAACCAACACCTTACATCTGAGACCACGAACAGAGGGACAGTTGAGCCACACTCTGACTGTTGAGTTATAGAACAGTGAGCTGATAAATGGGTATTGTTTTAAGCAATTAAACTTGGGGGTGATTTGTTATATAGCAATAGAAAAGTAATGCAAGTACCTTACCCCATAGCTAGACTGTATACTATCTAAAATCCAAGGTTTGATATACATCTGCATATCTCCTAGGTACCTTTGGGAATAAATATCCCAGTTGACCTTCCCAGTAAGAGCCACTAGCTCTGTTTCCTTAACTGGCTTATACACAGAACATTTAAAAGTCCTACTAGTATAGGGCTATGTGTCAATGTAAGTGTAAGGGCAATACTCAATAATTTTAGGTCTAGATTCTTCTTCTGGTTTCAGAGAGACATGGGCCAATGTTTTCAAAATAAATGAAATCATTAGGACTTCCAAGTACTACATTAAAAAAGAGAGGTAAGAGGAAAGGAATTGGAAGATTTCCTACAACTTTTATTTGTTTTCCATTATTGTTTTGTTTTTCTTGCCAGTTGTGACATTATATAGGAGGAACGACTAACAGTTTTCAGACTCAGGAGTTAATTGGATGTAAGAGTTAGCCAAGTGGAAGTTAGCCAGAGGCAAAGAGGAGAAAGAGCATTCCAAAGAAAAGGGATATTTTGTGAAGTATTTCTGGAAAGCAAAGAGCAAATCTGTTCAAGAAGTCCCACTATTTCCATATAACTCAACTCTAGTGCAGAAGGGGAGAAGACAACTTCTGGAGCACAGTAAATAAAAGAGCCAGAAGGCCTTGGCTTTTTCTCTGGTTCAAAGACCCCCTTTTAATGTAGGGGACCCACAGGTCCAGCTGCCATTAAAAGTTTCAGTTCAGTTCAGTTCAATTCAGTTCAGTCGATCAGTCGTGTCTGACTCTTTGAGACCCCATGAATCGCAGAATGCCAGGCCTCTCTGTTCATTACCAACTCCCAGAGTTCACCCAAACTCATGTGCATCACGTCGGTGATGCCATCCAGCCATTTCATCCTCTGTCGTCCCCGTCTCCTCCTGCCCCCAATCCCTCCCAGCATCAGAGTCTTTTCCAGTGAGTCAACTCATCGCATGAAGTGGCCAAAGTATTGCAGTTTCAGCTTTAGCATCAGTTCTTCCAATGAACACCCAGGATTGATCTTCTTTAGAATGGACTGGTTGGATCTCCTTGCAGTACAAGGGACCCTCAAGAGTCTTCTCCAGCACCACAGTTCAAAAGCATCAATTCTTCGGTGATCAGCTTTCTTCACAGTCCAGCTCTCACATCCATTCATGACCACTGGAAAAACCATAGCCTTGACTAGACGGACCTTGGTTGGCAAAGTAATGTCTCTGCTTTTTAATATGCTATCTAGGCTGGTCATAACTTTCCTTCCAAGGAGAAAGCATCTTTTAATTTCTTGGCTGCAATCAGCATCCGCAGTGATTTTGGAGCCCCAAAAAATAAAGTCTGACACTGTTTCCACTGTTTCTCCATCTATTTCCCATGAAGTGATGGGACCAGATGCCATGATCTTAGTTTTCTGAATGTTGAGCTTCAAGCCAACCTTTTCACTCTCCTCTTTCACGTTCATCAAGAGGCTTTTGTGTTCCTCTTCACTTTCTGCCATAAGGGTGGTGTCATCTGCATATCTGAGGTTATTGATATTTCTCCCAGCAATCTTGATTCCAGCTTGTGCTTCTTCCAGCCCAGCGTTCCTCATGATATACTCTGCGTAGAAGTTAAATAAGCAGGGTGACAATATACAGCCGTGACATACTCCTTTCCCTATTTGGAACCAGTCTGTTGTTTCATGTCCAGGTCTAACTGTTGCTTCCTGACCTGCACATAGGTTTCTCAAGAGGCAGGTTAGGTAGTCTGGTATTCCCATCTCTTTCAGAATTTTCCACAGTTTATTGTGATCCACACAGTCAAAGGCTTTGGCATAGTCAATGAAGCAGAAATAGATGTTTTTCTGGAACTCTCTTGTTTTTTCGATGATCCAGCAGATGTTGACAATTTGATCTCTGGTTCCTCTGCCTTTTCTAAAACCAACTTGAACATCTGGAAGTTCACAGTTCATGTTTAATGGGTACCAAATAAGTGTTGCTGCTAAGTCGCTTCAGTCGTGTCCGACTCTGTGTGACCCCATAGATGGCAGCCCACCAGGCTCCCCCATCCCTGGGATTCTCCAGGCAAGAACACTGGAGTGGGTTGCCATTTCCTTCTCGAATGTGTGAAAGTGAAAAGGGAAAGTGAAGTCGCTCAGTCGTGTCCGACTAGTAGCGACCCCATGGACTTCAGCCTACCAGGCTCCTCTGTCCAAGGGATTTTCTAGGCAAGAGTACTGGAGTGGCTTGCCATTGCCTTCTCCGGTGTTAATGAGCGTGAATTTCTGGTAGGCTGGTGACAAGTGTAGGAGCTTCCTTGGGCTTTCAGTGGCCACAGGAAAATATATGTCTTGGGTGCAAATAGCCATGATCAAAATGCCAGAGAACTCCCAAGTGAAGCCCTACCATGAATGCCTTCTAATCTTGACAACTGACAGTAAATAAGTGGATTTGGATTCTCAAGATCTGTCAAAAGTGTAAGAGCAGTCATAAGTTCCAAGGTTCCCCAAGTCTAGAAAAGTTGGAACATGGTAGGAGCATGGAGACCCTTTGCTGTGTCTAATTGAATTGTTCCCTCATAGCTCAGTCAGTAAATCATCGCCTGCAATGCAGGAGACACGGGTTCAATTCCTGGGTCAGAAAGATCCCCTGGAGAAGGAAATGGCAACCCACTCCAGTATTCTTGCCTGGAGAATCCCATTGACAGAGAGGAGCCTGGTGGGCTACAGTCCACGGGGTCGCAAGAATCAGACATGACTTAGCGACTAAACCACCACCACCACCACCTAGTCTTATTGGAATGCGTATATCAGGGGACAATCTGTAGATGCAAGACAAATAATGCCAAACTCACTCATAACTTACACTGTCTTCTAACTTAGCCCACCGTGGATTTACCTAGCTGGGTCTGGCAGTCTTAGCATTTCCATTTTTCCTAAGGAAATCGACAATTTCACTCTAGAATGATTCTTCTATGTTTACTGTAAGAGTTAGTGATCTTTCTTACAAGAAGTTGATATTTTCAAGGGCAATTAAACTGCTCTTATCCTTCACAGAGAGAAGCTGCTCCCAGCTGCCTCCCTCTCCACCACTTCTTTCCCCTGTGGTTTTGATTTCTAAATAAGGTTCTGCCCCTCCTTAGTGCTCATGTCGAACAGGACTGGAAAAGATAGAGTTAAGGTGAGTCAGGCACAAACAAGGCAGGGGATGGGAGAATAAAGAGGCTTTCTCTCCAGAGAGGTTTTTGACATGGAAATGTGCCCCCTAAAGACAATGGGGAGGGGAGGAACCCTGCTGGTGCAGCAGTTGAGGAAGATGAGACCAAAAAAACAAATGCCATCGACCTCCCTAAAACAAACAAGGAGAATGAAAGGATTCACTGTTGTGCTCCTCAGAACCTCCTCAGAGGAGGGAGAAGGTGGCAGGCGCTTGCTCTGTGCATCAGGTCCTTCAGAAGAGAGATTTGAGGCTACACTCTCAAATGACAGCAGCTCGCACACAATTAGCACGGTGTAAAGTTTAGGTAACTTGGATTTCTTACTTTTCACATTCAGATTGTGAATAAAGGGGGCCCTGAGAGGGGAAAAATAGACTTCTGTTATTTTATCAATGGTTAATCAGTGAAATTCTAGAAAGAGTTTCCCACACTTCATTCCACCCCACTTAGGATTTTTGGGCTTCAACCAGCTCCTTGTCACTGTGGTTTAGAGTCTACTCTAGCCTGCTTCTTGCCTTCTTCAGAAGGCGCCCAATTAATGTCAGTTGATGAACAAACACGGGAACCAGCCTGAAGTTGCCTCACTTTCTCTTGTGTAAGTGTAACTGCTACTTTGGTTGTCAGTTTAAAAGTCAGCTTTGCAAAGAAAAATGTTATCACAGCAAGTCCATAGGCTATTGGTCAGAGAAAGCCAAGGAAGGGAAAAGCCTGGAAGCTGACCTAATCTTGTGACTATATTGATTGGAAGTGGTTAGGATAGAGCTTGACACATACTAAGAAAGATTCTTCCAGCATGTACCCCGCACCTCCACGCACACTCACATTTCCACTGAAATCATGGGCAGCTTGGTGGGGAATCGGGTATTTCTCCAAGTGTCAGGAGTCCAGCCCATTTTTCTCTTCCTGCTAAAGGGAGGTTGTCCGGAAACTGGGGGAGCAGTGATCTTTGCAGGAAGCTGATTCACAATGGAAGTGTGCGGATGGACTTCCTTAACCTGTCCTGTCCTGGATCCTTCAGTTACCCACATTTGAGGATCTTTGTTAAGGAAGGAGGCAATTGCTACTTCACGCTTTCTGGGCAAAGAATAAAGAGCCCACAACAGAAATCAAAAGGGAAAGCAGGACTGTGTGATTGCCCAGATATCTTCACATTTGTATGAACTGGCTTCAAAGGGGTATCTGTGGAGGCAACACCACTTAGTTGCCGTGGAATTTGGGGCTAGTGTCTTTTTTTTTGAAAACTAAAAATGACTTTCATTGATGCAGAAAAAAATACACACACACTCACATGCACACACATTTTTATGTATAGCAAACCCCATATTTCCTCCCCACCAGATCTGGCCATGGTTAAACCTCTCAATACTTATGTGTGATGCATATGGTTAATTTGGTTTGGTTCACAAGTAGAGATCATCTGTACACAATGTTTATTACATGCTTTTGCACTTAGCATCTCATGAACAAATTTTCCCCATCAGTAAATATTCCTCTATGCTTATTTCTAAAGGCTGCATGCGAGTTAATCTCTTTCTGATGCTGGATAAGCCCTCTGAGCAGAGTTGAAGAGACAACACTAGAGGCACATCTGAGATCCCATAATTGCTTTGTCTCTGCCATTGACTCACCTGAGTCAAGCATGTTCCCAGGCACTCAGGCAGGTCTTTTCCAACCTTGCCCTCAGTCAGAGGTGGGAAAGGAGACAGGCAGGTATCTAGTGCTGAGTGGGGGCCCCTGAAACAGGAAGGGGAAAGGGCACCCAGGGAAAGAGCTGAGAAACCACGAGCCACAAGAGCACCCCACTTTCCTGTCCTTTCCTTAGAGGAGCTTTGGCTATTTTGCCACCCCATGTACACCTTCGTATGGTTCCTTTCTTAGGTGCTGGATTATATTGAAACCCAGAGTAGATCAAGATACACATTTTACAGTTAGATGTTGGATGCAGATATCTCTGTTATCTTGACCTTCAGATTTCCAGTGTGGTCTAGACCCTAGATAAGTCCACTTGAGACAGACTGCACAGGAAACAGTAAAGGCGAATTGTTTATCTCCCCTTATTTCCCTCTTTTCCTGGTCTTGAACAAAGAGAGCTGCCTCTTCGTCTTTTTGTGTCAGCCTTGCCTTGCCCGGTGCCTTTTCCCAATATCTCCAAGGAGGGACCCAACGCAGCATCCAGAGCAATGGGTGTTGGCCTTCTCCAGCCCCCCTCACCACTTCCGGGTAACATCTCTAGGAGAGGAACTCCCTCTATTTCTCCAGCAATGATTATGATTTCAACAGTAGGACTAGAGCAAAACGGGGGGTGGGAGGGAAGCAGTGTAGGGATTGGTTAGGATTATTATTCTAAGCTTTAATTAATATAGTTTTCTCGGCCTTGAAGGGGTTGTAAAGTTACATAGTTATATCTGCAAAGGATCTAAGGAACTTTAACTTCTCATTTGGTTAGGAGCAATGTAAAAAAGTATAATTAAGTAAATACATTTATGTCTCATAGATGTATAGATGATAGGTACATAGATAGGTAGATAGATATAGATGATAAATTATCAGTTACAGTTGACTCCAACCATACAATTCAAATAGCTCTATAACATTTTCAGGCTCCTTTTTAAAACTAACATATGTCAAAGGTGACCTCATATATTATCTCAAAGTCTGAGACATTCTAGAAGAAAGCAGTCACAAAAAATAATATATAATAAGTGCTATGGCAACAATTTGATTTCTTGCTTTGCTTACTAAATGACAGAATTATATATAATAGGCAGATAGCAGAAAATAACTCCAACATAAACATGACATAATAACAGAGAATTGGCTTCCCTGATGGCTCAGTTGGTAAAGAATCTGCCTGCACTGCAGGAGACCTGGGTACAATCCTTGGGTCAGGAAGATCCCCTGGAGAAGGAAATGGCAACCCATTCCAGTATTCTTGCCTGGAGAATTCCATGGACAGAAGAGCCTGGCGGGCTACAATTCATGGGATTGCAAAGAGTCAGACACGACTGAGCATCTATCATATAGTATAAATACTTTTAAATCCACTCCTTCTTGTCTCTTTTTACTATTGCTTTACTAACAGCTTATAACATTGTTGACTGTTTACTATTGGTTATACACATATCTAAGGGCTTCACACATATTAATTCATCTCATCTTTACAATTCTATAAAATAATTGTTATTCTGATCCTTGATTTACAGAGGAGGACACTGAGGCATAGAGAACATCAGAAACTTCCCACCAGGTCATGGGCTGTAGGTCCAGGATTCTACGTCAGACTGCCTGCATCTTGTGCGCTTGCACCTTGTAAGAACTGGATCTTATTCCTTCTCCCTTTTCCTGACTGTCTCCCTGCCTCCACTCTCTCTTGTACCATCTTACGCAGCTACCAATAGAGTTGTCCATGTCCCAATTACATCTTGTCATCATGCCTATGTAAAGCCCATCAATGATTGTCTTCTGCCTACAGAATAAAGTTCAGCCTGCATAGTACAGCCCCCAGCAAGCCTCACATCCTAAAAGGACCTGAAATGTCTTTTCAATTCCATCGCCTTCCCACCACTCACTTTATAAATATGAGTATTTTTGCATTTTCTTTTCTCTATATTTGCTTTTCTGTTGTTGTTTATTTGTTAAGTCATGTCCAATTATTTGCAACCCCATAGACTGCAGCATGCCAGTCTTCTCTGTCTGTGGGATTTCCCAGGCAAGAATCCTGGAGTAGGTTGCTATTTCCTTCTCCAAGAGATCTTCCTGACCCAAGGATTGAACCCCAAATCTCCTTCTTGGCAGGTGGATTTGTAACTACTGAGCCATCACCAATTTCATTTAGAATCGAGATGAAATTCCAGCTCCTCCATGAGGCCTCCCTCTATCTTAGTTCCCCACTTTATTCCTCTCTTATGATCTTCATTTTTATTTATATTTTTGCCACCTTCAGTATGGTTTTCTATGTGCTTATAAGGATTAAGTTTCCCCAAAATTAAAGACCATAGCTTGTACTACTTTACACTCAACCATTCCTTCCAACATAGTAAATGCTCAATAAGTGTTCAATAAATGTTTGTTGAATTGACGTTCTGTTAGAGTCTGTATTGGGTGAAAATAAATATATGTTTGCCACTTGTGTTCATTTTAACTCACAGAGAAGGGAGGGAGAAGTTTGCTGGGGTTTGTGGGAAGGAAAATTCCCAAAGATGGGGGAAACCATGACTCAAAATATAAGGTCACTGAGTTATCAACTGTGGTCTCATATTTCTGCTACATGAGTAAGAAGGGGAAACTACTCTGCAGCAGGCATGGCTTTTTCTTCCTCCTCTTGTTTACTATTCTCTTCAATGGCCCCATCGTGATTAGGCCTAACCAACCACTACAGAAATGTCTCCCCATTCCACGCAAAGCAGATATTTTCATAACTTAGTCCCTCTTCTGTCTGTCCAAAATCCTCTTAGCTCCCATGAAGGCATTGTCTATAAGGGTGGCAAGCAAAATGTTATTTGAAGGAAATGGATAGTACAGGTGATAAAACAGTTTTTTAAAAAAAATAAAATTTAAAGAAAAAGACAAAGAGATAAAGAGCTATAAAGCACTAAAAATATTAGACACAGAAATGAAGCAGCAAAAATTATAAGAAGTGATTAAAAAGCAAAAATGAAGAGGAATGGGACAACATCAAAGGAAAGAAAAATATTTTGTTCTTTCTTAAAACAGTGCTCTGGCCTCTACTGAAATCTAGAACATTCCATCCATCCTTAATGCCTAAACCTGGCTTGCTCAGAGATAGCTATAATAAAAAATGATATGTTTTTTCCAAAGAGTTAAGATGCTTGCCTTCAAACACCAACAGCCTCAATAAAGACATAGGTCTGCATCTTAGATAAGTCCCTACTTTCATACTGCTTGTTCACAGGCAGTTTGTGTTTATATTGTGCAGATTAATGTAAAGAATGGCATTGCTTTCATTAAGACCATCTACCTGGATCTTATCCTTTCTTTACTCCATTTTTACCAATATAACATATTCCTTTAATTTTGTCTCCTGTCAACCATCATAAACAGTAGCTTCAAAATTACAAATAAATATTAGCTCAGTAGAATAACACTGAGATAATCATATATAAAATGAAGACAATCTCAACCATAATCTTTACATTTATGCAATCTTTCTGGCAAAGGTGCAAACCATCAGTAAGTCTTTTTAGCAGTTCTTTTTCATCACTTCACTTTTAGAATAGGGACTCTCTAGCCTTTTGTTTCAGATCCTACAGAATTGCTCTTTCCTAAAGGTATATTCCTAAAAACTTGATTTCCTCTTTACTTCTTCCTTGAGCCTTTTATTTTAGATAACTCCTAAAACCTATTCTTCTACTGTGAATTAATAAGACTTGGTTGAAATCTAATCAAGTTAAGTTAGATTTTAAAAGAAATTAAGGACTTCCTTGGTGGTCCGGTGGTTAAGAATCCACCTTGCAATGCAGGAAACACTCCCTGGTTGGAAAGCTAAGATTCCACATGCCTTGGAGCAACTAAGCCTGCATGCCACAACTACTAAGCCTGTGTGACACAACTAGAAAGTCCATTTGCTGCAACAGAAGACCTCACATAACATAGTAAAGATCCTGGTTGCCGAAACTACAACTCAACATAGTCAAATAAATAACAACTTTTAAGGAAATTAAAATTCAGCAACTAGCAACAAAAAATATATAAATAATTACACAAACACAAGTTAGGGAGCACAGCTTATAACTACACAAGTAAGGAATATTTGGATATTTTACTTCTTTGCATGTACATTGACAGGCCACAGGATAATAAGATTAATAAAAAGGAATGTGTTTTTATGCTGAACTCATGGAAGGAAATTACTTGATTCTGGGGAAATAAAACATCTGAACAGATTAGAGCAAACAGTTCCCAGTGCCCACAGTGGCCTGAGAATAGTGACTCGTCCTAGGTCAGACTAGAAAATCTGATAATCCATGAAGTATGGGTAAATTCAAAAAACATTTACTCAGCAATAGGGAATAATTAGCTTCTGAGTAAATGCTAGCAGCATTTACTAGTTAACAGGTCTTAAAAGGAAGATCAAAAAGATGCAAACTGTTTTCACATTACTTAGCTGCATCCCAGAAGAAAACTCAAGAATATTTTTAAGAAAAGAAAAATACCCAGTACCGAGGAAGGTAAAATTCACAATGTCTGGCATTCAAGCAAAGATTACCAGATATGCAAAGAAGGAAAATATGACAGAACAAGGGGGGAAGTTCACTGAAACAAATTCAGAAATGTTGCAGATGTTAGAATAAGCAGACAAGAATATTTAAATAGTCATTATAAATGCATTCAATATGTTCACTGAGCCACCTGGGAAGCCCAGTTTTAAATATATATGTGTGTGTATGCACACACACACACACACATATATATATACACACTGTTATTACTCACTCAGTCATGTCTGATGACTCTTGGCAACTCCAAGGACTGTAGCCTGCCAGGCTCCTCTGTCTATTGGGATTCTCCAGGCAAGAATACTGGAGTGGGTTGCAATGCCCTCCTTCAAGGGATCTTCCCAACCCAGGGATCAAACCCAGGTATTCCGCACTGCAGGCAGATTCTTTACCAGCTGAGCTACCAGGGATGCCCATACATACATATACATACATATATATATTAGATAGGCAGGGGAAATATCAACAACCTCAGAGATGCAGGTGATATCACTCTAAGGACAGAAAGCTGCTGCTGCTGCTGCTAAGTCACCTCAGTCGTGTCCGACTCTGTGTGACCCCATAGACGGAAGCCCACCAGGCTCCCCCGTCCCCGGGATTCTCCAGGCAAGAACACTGGAGTGGGTTGCCATTTCCTTCTCCAATGTGTGAAAGTGAAAAGTGAAAGTGAAGTCGCTCAGTCGTGTCCGACCCTTAGCGACCCCACGGACTGCAGCCTACCAGGCTCCTCCATCCATGGGATTTTCTAGGCAAGAGTACTGGAGTGGCTTGCCATTGCCTGGCAGAAAGCTAGGAGGAACTAAAAACTCTCTTGATGAGGTTGAAGGAGGAGACTGAAAGAGCTGGCTCAAGAATAAATATTAAAAAATCTAAGATCATGGCATCCAGCCTCATTACTGCATGGCAAATAGAAGGGGAAAAGGTGAAAGCAGTGACAGACTTCCTCTTCTTGGGCTTCAAAATCACTGCAGATGATGACTGCAGCCACGAAATCAGAAGACGATTGCTTCTTGGCAGCAAAGCAATGACAAACCTAGACAGTGTGTTGAAAAGCAGGGACAGAACTCTGCCTACAAAGGTCCATATAGTCAAGGCTATGGTCTTCCCAGTGGTCACATACAGTTGTGAGAGTGGGACCGTAAAGAAGGCAGAACACCAAAGGATTGATGCCTTCAAACTGTGGTGCTGGAGAAGACTCCTGAAAGTCGTTACGACAGCAAGGAGATCAAACCACTCGATCTTAAGGGAAATCAACCTTGAATATCTGATGCTGAAGCTCCAGTATTTTGGTCATCTGATATAAATAGACGACTCATTGAACAAGTCCCTGATGCTGGGAAAGATTGAGGGCAGAAGGAGAAGAGGGCATCAGAGGATGAGATGGCTGGACGGCATCACTAATATAAGGGACATGAACTTGGGCAAACTGCAGGAGATGGTAAGGGTCAGGGAGGCCCGGCAGGCTGCAGTCCATGGTGTTGCAAAGAGCTGGACATGACTGGGCAACTGAACAACAACAACAGCATGTATATATGCATACTTATCCATATATATATATATATATATATGCATAACAAAATTTTAAGAGATAATAAAAATGTCTCAGATAAAAGTATGATGGACAAGATTGGTGTCAAAATAGCAATAGAAATTTCCTAAAATGAAGCATAGAGGGAAAATAAAAATTAATAAAAATAACATCAGCAAACTATGGAATAATTACAAGTGTCCAGGTTATGAGTAGTTGAAGTCCTCAAAGACAGGGGCAGATAAAGGTATTTGATGATATAAAGGCAAAAATACTAAAACCAATAAATTCACATATCCAAGAAGCTCAACAAACCTCGCACAAAAGAAGCACAAAGAAAACTGCACCCAGGCACATAATAATCAAACTACTCAAAACAAATGATAAAGAGAAATTCTTAAAAGCAGCTAAGAAAAAAAGGTATACTATTTGTGATAACAGAGCTATCATTAGAAATAATGTAAGCAAGACAATAGTACAACAACATCTCCAAACTACTGAAAGAAAAAACTGTTAACCTTGAATAATACCTCTAGCAAAAAAAAAAATTCTTTGAAAAGCAATAGTGATAGACTTTTTTCAGACTTTCAAAAACTAAAATTACTCACAATCAGCAGATCCACATTACCAAAAAACAAACAAAATACTAAACGAGGTCCTTTAGGCAGAAAAAAAGTACACTAGATAGAAATATGAATCCATACAAATGAATGAATACCAGGAATGGAAACTACGTAGATAAATACATATGATTATTTTTCTTAGTATTTAGATTTCTTTAAAAGATAATTTACAGTTTAAACAAAATGATAACAAGGTATGAAAAAGCTAAAATATTTGTAAGAGTAAATAGTATAACAACAATAGCACAAAAGTCGGGGGAGAGAAATGGAAGCATACTATTTTAAGGTTCTTATATTATTTATCAAATGGTTAAAATCCATTAAAGGGATTAACTTAACTTCAATTAAGTTAAATTGTATAATATAAACCTTTAAGAAACAAATAATAAAACAATACTCATAATTAATAAGCCAAAGGAGACAAAACTATTCATTAAATATTCGATTAATACAAAAGAAAGTGAGAAAAATGATAATATAAAAAACAAGCTAGCCTTAAACCCAGTAATTTCAATAATTATATTAAATGTAAATTGCCTAAACACCCCAATTAAAGCCAGAGGTTGTTGGCTCCTCTCCCCAAAGAAAGCTAATGATATGCTACCTACAAAAAATACACTTTAAATATAAAAGCACATATCTGCTTGCATGCTATGCCACTTCGGTCATGTCCAACTCTTTGGACCCTATAGACTGTAGCCTGCTAAGCTCCACCATCCATGGGACTATCCAGGCAAAAACACAGCAGTGGGTAGCCATTCCCTTCTCCAGGGGACCTTCCTGAGCAAGGGATCGAACCTGGGTCTCTTGCATTGCAGGCAGATTATCATCTGAGCCACCAGGGAAGCTTTATTTGAACAGCACTATCAGAGAGACGCTTACTCCTTGGAAGGAAAGTTATGAAAACCTAGATAGCGTATTAAAAAGCAGAGACATTACTTTGCCAATAAAGGTCCATCTAGTCAAGGCTATGGTTTTTCCTGTGGTCATGTATGGATGTGAGAGTTGGACCGTGAAGAAGGCTGATCACCGAAGAATTGATGCTTTTGAACTGTGGTGCTGGAGAAGACTCTTGAGAGTCCCTTGGAATGCAAGGAGATCCAACCAGTCCATTCTAGAGGAGATCAGTCCTGGGTGTTGATTGGAAGGACTGATGCTAAGGCTGAAGCTCCAATACTTTGGCCACCTCATGCGACGAGTTGACTCACTGGAAAAGACTCTGATGCTGGGAGGGATTGGGGGTGGGAGAAGGGGACGACAGAGAATGAGATGGCTGGATGACATCACTGACTCGATGGACATGAGTTTGAGTGAACTCCGGGAGTTGGCGATGGACAGGGAGGCCTGCGTGCTGTGATTCATGGGGTCGCAAAGAGTCAGACACGACTGAGCGACTGAACTGAACTGAACTGATCAAACAAATTGCCCTATGACAATCTGCCTTCTAATGATTATACAGTGGAAGTGAGAAATAGATTTAAGGTACTAGATCTGATAGAGTGCCTGATGAACTATGGAAGGAGGTTCATGACAGAAGACAGGGAGCAAGACCATCCCCAAGAAAAAGAAATGCAAAAAAGCGAAAAGGGTGTCTGAGGAGGCCTTACAAATAGCTGTGAAAAGAAGAGAAGTGAAAAGCAAAGGAGAAAAGGAAAGATATACCCATTTGAATGCAGAGTTCAAAAGAATAGCAAGGAGAGATAAGAAAGCCTTCCTCAGTGATCAGTGTAAAGAAATAGAGGAACACAGTTCAGTTCAGTCATTCAGTCGTGTCCAACTCTGTGCAACCACATGAACCACAGCACACCAGGCCTCCCTGTCCATCACCAACTCCCGGAGTCCAAGCAAACCCATGTCCATTGAGTTTGTGATGCCATCCAGCCATCTCATCCTCTGCCATCCACTTCATCTCCTGCCCTCAATCTTTCCCAGCATCAGGGTCTTTTCAAATGAGTCAGCTCTTTGTATCTGGTGGCCAACGTATTGGAGTTTCAGCTTCAACATCAGTCCTTCCAATGAACACCCAGGATCGATCTCCTTTAGAATGGACTGGTTGGACCTCCTTGCAGTCCAAGGGACTCTCAAGAGTCTTCTCCAACACCACAGTTCAAAAGCATCAATTCTTCAGTGCTCAGCTTTCTTTATAGTCCAACTCTCACATCCATACATGACCACTGGAAAAACCATAGCCTTGAATAGACGGACATTTGTTGACAAAGAAATGTCTCTGCTTTTTAATATGCTGTCTAGATTGGTCACAACTTTCCTTCCAAGGAGTAAATGTTTTTTTATTTCATGGCTGCAATCACCATCTGCAGTGATTTTGGAGCCCCAAAAAATAAAGTCAGCCACTGTTTCCCTATCTATTTGCCATGAAGTGATGGGATCAGATGCCGTGATCTTAGTTTTCTGAATGTTGAGCTTCAAGCCAACTTTTTGACTCTCCTCTTTCACTTTCATCAAGAGGCTCTTTAGTTCTTCTTCACTTTATGCCATAAGGGTGGTATCATCTGCATATCTGAGGTTATTGATATTTCTCCCTGCAATCTTGATTCCAGCTTCTGCTACCTCCAGCCCAGCATTTCTCATGATGTAATCTGCATAGAAATTAAATAAGCAGGGTGACAATATACAGCCTTGACATACTCCTTTACCTATTTGAAACCAGTCTGTTCTTCCATGTTCTGTTCTAACTGTTGCCTCCAGACCTGCATACAGGTTCCTAAAAGGCAGCTGAGGTGGTCTGATATTCCCATCTCTTTCAGAATTTTCCACAGTTTATTGTGATCCACAAAGTCAAAGGCTTTGGCAAAGTCAATAAAGCAGAAATAGATGTTTTTCTGGAACTCTCTTGCTTTTTCGGTGATCCAGAGAATGTTGGCAATTTGATCTCTGGTTCCTCTGCCTTTTCTAAAACCAAATAGAATGGGACAGATCAGAGATCTCTCGAAGAAAATTAGAGATACCAAGGGAAGATTGCATGCAAAGATGGGCTCAATAAAGGATAGAAATGGTATGGACCTAACAGAAGCAGAAGATATGAAGAAGAGGTGGCAAGAATACACAGAAGAACTGTACAAAAATGATCTTCATATGACCCAGATAATCACAATGGTGTGATCACTCACCTAGAGCCAGACATCTTGGAATGTGAAGTCAGGTGGCCTTAGGAAGCATCACTATGAACAAAGCTAGAGAAGGTGATAGAATTCCTGCTGAGCTATTTCAAATCCTGAAAGATGATGCTGTGAAAGTGCTGCACTCAATATGCCAGCAAATTTGGAAAACTCAGCAGTGGCCACAGGACTGGAAAAGGTCAGTTTTCATTACAATCCCTAAGAAAGGCAATGTCAAAGAATGCTGAAACTACCGCACAATTGCACTCATCACACACACTAGCAAAGTAATGCCCAAAATTCTCCAAGTCAGGCTTCAACAGTACGTGAACCATGAACTTCCAGATGGTCAAGCTGGTTTTAGAAAGGGCAGAGGAACCAGAGTTCAACTTGCCAACATCTGCTGGATCATCGAAAAAGCAAGAGAGTTCCAGAAAAACATCTATTTCTGCTTTATTGACTATGCCAAAGCCTTTGACTTCGTGAATCACAATAAACTGTGGAAAATTCTGAAAGAGATGGGAATGCCAGACCACCTGACCTTCCTCTTGAGAAATCTGTATGCAGATCAGGAAGCAACAGTTAGAACTGGACATGGAACAGACTGGTTCCAAATAGGAAAAGGAGTATGTCAAGGCTGTATATTGTCACCCTGCTTATTTAACTTCTATGCAGAGTATATCATGAGAAATGCTGGACTGGATGAAGCACAAGCTGGAATCAAGATTGCAGGGAGAAATATCAATAACCTCAGATATGCAGATGATACCATCCTTATGGCAGAAAGTGAAGAAGAACTAAAGGGCCTCTTGATGAAAGTGAAAGAGGAGAGTGAAAAAGTTGGCTTAAAGCTCAACATTCAGAAAACAAAGATCATGACATCTGGTCCCATCACTTAATGGGAAATAGATGGACAAACAGTGGAAACAGTGGCTGACTTTATTTTTCTGGGCTCCAAAACCACTGCAGATGCTGATTGCAGCCATGAAATAAAAAGACGCTTACTCCTTGGAAGGAAAGTTATGACCAACCTGGACAGCGTATTAAAAAGCAGAGACATTACTGTGTCAACAAGTGTCCGTCTATTCAAGGCTATGGTTTTTCCAGTGGTCATGTATGGATGTGAGAGTTGGACTGTGAAGAAAGCTGAGCACCAAAGAATTGATGCTTTTGAACTGTGGTGTTGGAGAAGACTCTTGCTAGTCCCTTGGACTTCAAGGACATCCAACCAGTCCATCCTAAAGAAATCAGTCCTGAATGTTCATTGGAAGGACTGATGTTGAAGTTGAAACTCCAATACTTTGGCCACCGGATGCAAAGAGCTGACTCATTGGAAAAGACCATGATGCTCAGAAAGATTGAAGGCGAGAGGAGAAGAGGACTACAGAGGTTGAGATGGTTGGATGGCATCACCAACTCAAAGGACATGAGTTTGAGTAAACCCCCGGAGTTGATGATGGACAGGGAGGCCTGGTGTGCTGCATCCATGCGGTCGCAAAGAGTTGCACATGACTCAGTGACTGAAATGAACTGAACTGAACTGATCAACCAAACTGGACTTCCCAGGTGGCACAGTGGTAAAGAATCTACCTTCCAATGCAGGAGACAACAAAAATGCAGGTTCAATCTCTGGGTTGAGAAGATCCCCTGGAGTAGGAAATGGCAACTCGCTCCAGTATTCTTGCCTGGAAGATTCCATAGAGAGAGGAACCCGGCAGGCTACAGTTCATGGGGTCACAAAGAGTCAGACAAGACAGAACAACTGAGCACACATCAACCAAATTGAAACTATTATACTCCTCCAAGCAGCAGCAGAATACACATTCTAAGTGGACCTTCTAGGAATAATGGAACCTTTATCTAAATAGACTATATTCTGGGTCATAAAATAAATCTTAATAAATTTAAATGCATTTAGGTCATACAAAGTGTGTTTGCTGAAGAATTAAATTAGAAATCAATAACAGAAAGACCTCTGGAAACTAACAAACTTCTATAAAACCCATAGGTCAAAGAAGAATTTAAAAGTCAAATTCAAATATATTTTAAACTAAATGTAAAAAAAATGTTCAACATACCTTATCAAAAGAATCCTACAATTGTCATTGTATCCATGAAACACTTGTTACAAGTTGAAAGTTAAAGGCAGAGCAGATTCACAGAAAAAAAGTTATTTGTAAAATACTATCAAAATGGTTTTTATGAGGAAATTTTATAGTACTAAATGCCTATATTAGAAAATAAGGTTTCAAAGCAATCAACTCAGTTTCAACTATAAGAAATCAGAACAGGGTTTGGCAGACTATAGCCCTTGGACCAAATCAAGGCAACTGCCCTTTTTCGTAGAATAAAGTTTTACTGAAACACAGCCATATTCATGTCTTTACATTATATGGCAGTATATACGCTACAATGGCAGAGTTGAGTAATTAGACAGCAATTTGATAGCTCACAAAGTCTGATACACTGCTGTCTCATCTTTTGCATAAAATATTTGCTTACCCCTTGGAAGGACTGATGGTAAAGCTGAAGCTGCAATACTTTGGCCACCTCATGCGACGAGTTGACTCACTGGAAAAGACTCTGATGCTGGGAAAGGTTGGGGGCGGGAGGAGAAGGGGACGACCGAGAGTGAGATGGCTGGATGGCATCACCGACTCTGTGGACATGAGTTTGAGTGAACTCCGGGATTTGGTGATGGACAGGGAGGCCTGGCGTGCTGTGATTCATGGGGTCGCGGAGAGTCGGACACGACTGAGCGACTGAACTGAACTGAACTGAACTGAAACTGGAAAAAGAAGAGGAAATTAAACTGAAAGTAGACAAGAAAAATAATAATAAGGGTCACAAAAGAATTCAGTGAAATTTAAAAAACATAAAATGAATTGACATAAGAAATGATACTTAAAGAAAAATCTATAAAAGTGATTAACCATTTGCCTGATCAGAAAAATTAGAGGAGAAACAAATTGCCAGTATAAGAAATGCTAAAATTTATGTCACTATAGATTCTATGAACAGTAAAAGAAAAATAAGAAAATATTATGAAATTTATGCTTATCAATTCAACAAAAGATAAAGTTGATTAACTTCTTGAAACACATAAATGATGAAAGCTCATTGAGAAGAAGGTAATCTGAATAATTCTACATTTATTTATTAAAGAAAATGAATTTGTAATTAAAAATCTTCTAACAAAGAAAATCCCATGCCCACATGGCTTCACTGGAGAATTCTTCCCAAATTTAAGGAAGAAATAACAATTCTAGACAAACTTCACAAAATTGAAGTGGACAGATTCTATTCATTTCAATCTGTGAAGTTATCATTAGTCTGAAACCCAAAGCAGACAAGCACATTAAGACCAGAAAACTCTATACCAATATCCCTCATGAACAAAACTGCAAAACTCATTTTTAAAACTTTAGCAAATAAAATCTAACAATGTTTAAAAAGGATAATACATCATGAAAGAGTGGGTTTTATTCCAGGAAAGCAATGTTGTTAAATAACTTTGATTTAACATTTGAAAATGATCAATTTATCATTTTAACTAATACTGGAATAAAAAAATATGATCATCTCAATAGAAGCAGAAGAAACACTTGACAAAATCCAGTGTACATATCTGATAAAAACTCTCAGCAAATTAGGAATAGAAGGGATCTTTTCCAACTTAATAAAAGACACCTATGAAAACCTATAACCAACATCATACTTAATGATGATAGATTGAATATTTTTCCCCTACAAGCAAGAAATATGCAATAATGTTTGAATTAATCACATCTATTTAACACTGTACTGAAGTTTCAAGCTGAAATAAAAGGCAGCATATTGGAAAGGGAGAAGTAAATTGTCTCTTTCAGTTCAGTTCAGTTCAGTTCAGTCGCTCAGTCATGTCTGACTCTCCACGACCCCATGAATCACAGCACGCCAGGCCTCCCTGTCCATCACCAACTCCCGGAGTTCACTCAAACTCATGTCCACAGAGTCGGTGATGCCATCCAGCCATCTCATTCTCTGTCGTCCCCTTCTCCTCACGCCCCCAAACTTTCCTAGCATCAGAGTCTTTTCCAGTGAGTCAACTCGTCTCATGAGGTGGCCAAAGTATTGGAGTTTCAGCTTCAACATCTGTCCTTCCAATGAATACCCAGGATCGATCTCCTTGAGAATGGACTGGTTGGATCTCCTTGCAGTCCAAGGGACTCTCAAGAGTCTTCTCCAACACCACAGTTCAAAAGCATCAATTCTTCGGCGATCTGCTTTCTTCACAGTCCAACTCTCACATCCATACATGACCACAGGAAAAACCATAGCCTTGACTAGATGGACCTTTGTTGGCAAAGAAATGTCTCTGCTTTTTAATATACTATCAAGGTTGGTCATAACTTTCCTTCCAAGGAGTAAGCGTCTTTTAATTTCATGGCTGCAATCAGCATCTGCAGTGATTTGGGAGCCCAAAAAAATAAAGTCTGACACTGTTTCCACTGTTTTTCCATCTATTTCCCATGAAATGATGGGACCAGATGCCATGATCTTGTTTTCTGAATGTTGAGCTTCAAGCCAACCTTTTCACTCTCCTCTTTCACTTTCATCAAGAGGCTTTTGAGTTCCTCTTCACTTTCTGCCATAAGGGTGGTGTCATCTGCATATCTGAGGTTATTGATATTTCTCCCAGCAATCTTGATTCCAGCTTGTGCTTCTTCCAGCCCAGCTTTCCTCATGATGTACTCTGCATATAAGTTAAATAAGCAAGGTGACAATATACAGCCTTGACGCACTCCTTTTCCTATTTGGAACCAGTCTGTTGTTCCATGTACAGTTCTGACTGTTGCTTCATGACCTGCATACAGTTTTCTCAAGAGGCAGGTCAGGTGGTCTGGTATTCCCATCTCTTTCATTTCAATGTTATTACGTGAAAAAAAATCTCTTAGAATCTCCAAAAGAACTTCTAGTAGTGAGCTTATCAAGGCTGTATAAAAATCCGTGTTTCTATATACTGGGAAACAACAATTGGAAATGGAAAAATTTTAAGTGCAATTTAAAATAATTTAAAAATACTAATTTCTTAGGAGTAAATCTGGCAGTAAATATACAAAACTGATATGTGAATATCTACAAATATTACTAAAATAAACTGAAGAAGACCTAACTAGATGGAAAGTTAATGACTGTTCACTAACATGTCAATTTTCCTCAAATTGATCTACAGACTCAGTGCAATCCCAATCAAAATCTCAGTAGTCTGATTTGTCAATATTGACAATCTAATTTCAAAATTCATATGAAAATGTAAAGAACCTGACAGAGGAGCCTGGCATGCTCCAGTCCATGGGGGCTCAAAGAGTTGAACACAACTTACTGACTAAACAACAAAAATAAAGTTGGAAAGCTAATTCCACCTGATTTAAAGACATTGTAAAACTATAGTAATCAAGATGATATGATGGCCATGAAAAGATAGACCAAAAATTAAAAAAAAAAAGATAGACCAGAAATCAGTGGAAGAGAAATAAAGAAATACAACTATACATATAAAAACAATTGACTTTTTTTTTATCAAGTTGCAAAGGTGATTCAGTAATAAAAGATGTTCTTTCAACAAATTGTGCTGGAATAGTTAAATAACCATACACAAAATGTATGAATTTCCATCTCATTTAAAGGCATATGTAAACATTAATTCAAAACTGATTATATGACATAAATGCAAAATGTAAAAATATAAAACTTTTAGAAGAAACCATAGTAGAATTTCCTTGTGAATTTCTGCTATGAATTTCACAAGTTCTTGTGAACTTGAGTTAGGCAAAGATTTTATATATAATACCAGAAACATGATCCATAAAATAAATAATGATAAATTGTAGGAGAGTGAAAAAGTTGGCTTAAAGCTCAACATTCAGAAAACTAAGATCATGGCATCTGATCCCATCAATTCATGGCAAATAGATGGGGAAACAGTGGAAACAGTGTCAGACTTTATTTTTTTGGGCTCCCAAATCACTGCAGATGCTGATTGCAGCCATGAAATTAAAAGACGCTTACTCCTTGGAAGAAAAGTTATGACCAACCTAGACAGCATATTAAAAAGCAGAGACATCACTTTGCCAACAAAGGTCCATCTAGTCAAGGCTATGGTTTTTCCCATGGTCATGTATGGATGTGAGAGTTGGACTGTGAAGAAAGCAGATCGCCGAAGAATTGATGCTTTTGAACTGTGGTGTTGGAGAAGACTCTTGAGAGTCCCTTCGACTGCAAGGAGGTCCAACCAGTCCATTCTAAAGGAGATCAATCCTGGGTGTTCATTGGAAGGACTGATGCTAAAGCTGAAACTCCAATACTTTGGCCACCTCATGCAAAGAGGTGACTCATTGGAAAAGACCCTGATGCTGGGAGGGATTGGGGGCAGGAGGAGAAGGGGACGACAGAGGATGAGATGGCTGGATGGCATCACCGACTCGATGGACATGAGTTTCAGTAGACTCCGGAAGTTGGTGATGGACAGGGAGGCCTGGTGTGCTGTGTTTCATGGGGTTGCAAAGAGCCGGACACAACTGAGCAACTGAACTGAACTGAACTGAACTGATTCTATTAAAATTAAAAATTGTTTTCAAAAGACACTTAAAAGAATGAAAAGACAAGCCACAGACTGAGAGAAAGCATTTTCAAATCACATGTTTTATAAAGAAATTGTATACATAAAAGAAAAAGTATACGTGAGATAAACAACCCAATTTCAAAAGATGGTCAAAGATTGGAATTGATATTCAACAGAGATATACAAAATGGCAAATAAGCACGTGAAAAAATTCCCAATGTTACTATAATAGTTATAGGGATATGCCAATTAAAACCACAATGAAATACCACTAAGCACTTTTACAATGACTAAAGACTCATGAAAGTAAGTGTCATGAGAATGAAAAGAAAGTAGAACTCTCATAAACTGTCAGTAGGATATTTTAATTGTGTAATCTCTTTGGAAAATAGTTTGGCAGGGTTTTTTTTTTTAATGTACATCTACCTTATGATCCAAGCATTCTAATCCTTATTCTTATTTCCAATTAAGTTTACCCAAGAAACTTAAATCTTACATCTACAGAGACAGGCTTGCACACAAATATTCATAACAGCTTTATTTGTAGTAGCCAAAAACAGGTCAAAGCCCAAATAACCATCAGCAGATGGATGAATGAACATATGGGGGAATATCCATGCAATGGAACATTATGTAGCAACAGAAAGGAATAAACTACTGGTATACACAACGACATGGATAGATCCTGTATGATTCTCCTTATATGAAGCTCTGGAAAATGAAAACTAATCTTTAGTGATAAAAGCAAATTGTGTTCCCCTGGGGATTGGGAAATGGTAGAAGGAAGGGGGAAGGTAAGAAAACTTTTGAGGGTGATGATATGTCCACTATCTTGATTGTGGTGATGGTTTGAGAGTATACACATATATATGCATATATGAGAAAACTAATGCAGCTGTACACTTTAATATAGCTAGCATGTTATGTGTGAATCATATGCCAATAAGCTGTTTCTTTAAAGGAAAAAAAGAAATAACTGATAGAGTTAGAAATGTTTAACCAAGGAAAAAGAAAATAAGCGAAATGGGACACACATCCTTAAATACTTGAAAGGCCATCTCTTATAGACAAGAACTTAACAAGAAGAAAGATTTGGGTTATAGAGAAGTATATGTAATTCTGTTAAATCCATGCCCTATACTGCCCAGTGTTAGCATGGTGTAGTAATCAAGAGACATAGTCCAGCTAACAAAAGTAACGTAACTGTTTCCTACCTTGCATTTCTGCATGTTATGAAATGTATGCTCCCTAATGATACTTCTTCACATTTCCCTTCTTCCTCCAATATTTGTATCATATTATATAGTTCTGTACACATTAGCCAAGAAATGTCTTCCCCTAGCCCATCTGCTTTTTATTGTTTCCTTACTCTTCCCAATTCTGCATCACAAAAGTCTAAAAACTAGTCTGAAAATACCAGATCTTCCCACACAGGTCAAAAAAGAACAAATGAATAGGTGACACTAGAATCTTCTTGAACAACAAAGGCTTGAGGAAAGTCTCAGAATGTTTGTGCAGTGAAAGGAAGAACACTGATATGGTTAAGAGCCTGGGTTACAGAGCTAGAATTTGGGGGTCCTAGCTGAGAAGAGAAGAGAAGCGAAAGGCAAAGTAGAAAAGGAAAGATATACCCATCTGAATGCAGAGTTCCAAAGAATAGCAAGGAGAGATAAGAAAGCCTTCTTAAGTGAACAGTGCAAAGAAATAGAGGAAAACAATAGAATGGGAAAGACTAGAGATCTCTGCAAGAAAATTAGATGTGCCAAGGGAACATTCCATGCAAA
Organism: Moschus berezovskii; assembly: GCF_049115385.1. Taxonomy (NCBI): domain Eukaryota; kingdom Metazoa; phylum Chordata; class Mammalia; order Artiodactyla; family Moschidae; genus Moschus; species Moschus berezovskii. Next base: position 84,474,325 of record NC_142469.1, on the reverse strand, counting down.
GATAGGCACAATAAAGGACAGAACTTGTATGGACCTAACAGAAGCAGAAGATATTAAGAAGAGGTGGCAAGAATACACAGAAGAACTATATAAAAAAGATCTTAATGACCCAGATAACCACGATTGTGTGGTCACTAACCTAGAGCCAGACATCCTGGAACGTGAAGTCAAGTGACCTTAGGAAGCATCACTATGAACAAAGCTAGTGGAGGTGATGGAATTCCAGTTGAGCTATTTCAAATCTTAAAAGATGATGCTGTGAAAGTGCTGAACTCAACATGCTAGCAAATATGGAAAACTCAGCAGTGGCCACAGGACTGGAAAAGGTCAGTCTTCATTCCAATCCCGAAGAAAGGCAATGTCAAAGAATGCTCAAACTACTGCACAATTTCACTCATCTCACATGCTAGCAAAGTAATGTTCAAAATTCCCCATGCCAGATGTCAACAGCATGTGAACTAAGAACTTCCAGATGTTCAAGCTGAATTTAGAAAAGGCAAGGGAACCAGAAGTCAAATTGCCAACATCCTTTAAATCAAAGAAAAAGCGAGGGAATTCCAAAAAAATAGAATCTACTTCTGTTTCATTGACTATGCTAAGGCCTTTGACTCTGTGGATCACAACAAACTGTGGAAAATTCTTCAAGAGATGGGAATACTAGACCACTTAATCTGCCTCCTGAGAAATCTGTATTCAGCTCAAGAAGCAACAATTGGAACCTTGCATGGAACAACCAAGTGGTTCAAAATTGGGAACAGAGTATGTCAAGGCTGTATATTGTCACCCTGCTTATTTAACTTCTAGGCAGAGTACATCATGTGAAATATCAGAGTGGATGAAATGCAAGCTGGAATCAAGATTGCCAGGAGAAATATCAATAATCTCAGATACGCACATGACATCACCCTAATTGCAAAAAGCAAAGAGGAACTAAAGAGCCTCTTGATGAAGGTGAAAGAGGAGAGTAAAAAAGCTGGCTTAAAACTCAACATTCAAAAACTAAGATCACAGCACCTGGTTCCATCACTTCATGGCAAATCGATGGGGAAACAATGGAAACACTGTACTGCAGACAGTGACTGCAGCCATGAAATTAAAAGATATTTGCTCCTTGGAAGGAGAGCTATGAAAAACCTAGACAGCCTGTTAAAAAGCAAAGACAGCATTTTTCTAACAAAGGTCTGTCTAGTCAAAGCTATGGTTTTTCCAGTAGTCATGTACAGATGTGAGAGCTGAACCATAAAGAAGGCTAAGTGCTGAAGAATTGATGCTTTTGAACTATGGTGCTGGAGAAGACTCTTGAGAGTCCTTTGGACAGCAAGGAGACCAAACCAATCAATCCTAAAGAAAATCAACCCTGAATATTCATTGGAAGGACTAATGCTGAAGCTGAAGCTCCAATACTTTGGCCACCTGATGCGAAGAGCTGACTCTTGGAAAAGACTGTGATACTGGGAAAGATTTAGGGCAGGAGAAGGGGGCAACTGAGGATGAGATGGTTGGATGGAATCATCGATTCAATGGACGTGAGTTTGAGCAAACTCAGGGAGGTAGTGAAGGACAAGGACACCTGGCATGCAAAGAGTCAGATACAACTTAGTGACTGAACAAGAACAAATGTCCTGCTCTATTACTTACTAATTGTTTGATACTGAAAAATTCATCTAGCCTCTCTGAACATCACTTGCCTCATCTGTAAAATGAAGATAATAATAACAACTTCCTAAGATAACTCTTTGAGCATTTAATAATTTTAATAAATATAAAACATTTAGAACAATACCTGGCACATAGGAAGATCTCTGTAAGCTCTAGCTATTCACATTGTATATTAATAATTCTGACCACTTTATAACACTTGGGGGTGGGCGTGATCAGAGTTTACCCAGAATGGAATGAAGTCTCAAGAGGCACAGTTTCCTATCTTTAGAAGTGATCAAACCAAAGCTAGATAAATACTCCAAAGGGAAATTGCACATCAGTTTAATTCATTTGATATTGACTAGACCAGGAACCACTGCAGGCCTTTTCATATATCAGATCTATATTTCCACACATCTTTTTCTATCTTGGCTATTTTTTCCTGCTTCTCCATATCTATCTTAGATCAGAGCATCTTGAATTCTCTTGATCCTAGACTTCTTTTTTAGCTTGAAGGTGTTTCATAAAAAACCTTCTTTCAGATGACAAAACTGACATTTCATAAAAGAAGGAAATAAAAATATGAAAAATGTTTTCCTCACTGGAAATCAAATATTTGTTAATATGAAGAATGCCCTTGCCTTGTGTATATAGTTTTTAAACCATTTAGGATTTATTTTTTTTAAGTGTAAAATGTTTTCTGCCCACTGACACACAAAGCAAATCTTTCTGAAAGATAAATGAAATAGGAAAGCTAATTTGAAGCTAATATTTTCCAAATAGAGATTTAACATGTATTTAACTATAAAATTCATTTCCCTGTTTTCTTTCTTCCCTACTTCTTTTATGTTCAGGAAAATTCTAAATAAACAAATATCTTTTTATCCCTGTGTTCAAAGAAAACCCATTTTCTAATCAGTGAAATCAGTAATATTTATCAGAGTTTGTCCCCACATCTGACCTTTACTCTAGCCCCATAATATGGGGTGTTTTTCCTTCATTTAATATAAATGAATATATACAAAATAGATAAAAGAGCAAAGGCCCCACTGTATAGTGCAGGGAACTATATTCAATATCTTGTAATAAACTATAATGGAAAAGAGTATGAAGAATGTATGTGTACACACACACATATATATATATGAATGATTTTGCTGTGCACCAGAAATTTACATTGTAAATCAACTATACTGCAAAAAAAAATTTTTAATAAAAAAATAAAGTCCACTATTGCCTCCTCTGAGAACTTGCCCTTGTTTTCTTCTACCTGTAATTTTTCTCTCTATTCTGACTTTCTTCCCTCAACCTATATATTTTGCTCCATTCTTCACATTCATTAAAAATCTTCCTTTGACTTTAGAGTCACCTCCACCTACCAATCAATCAGTTACCTCTGCATTTTTGCTCTCTTTTCTCCTCTCCACTACCTCTCTCCTCTCCTCTTTATCTCTCTCTTGACCCTTACTACTCTTTTTAGAATTATCTCGGATGTCATTTCCTAGCTGTGATACCAGCCACCACCATCACGCCACTGAGTGATGGGTGTTCCTGAAGTTACCCCATAACATCCCAATGTACTCTATTAGAATTATCAGTCCACTTCAATGGCCTTGAGAGTTAGGCTACTAGGCTTGGGTCATACCAAATAAAGAGATATACACTGATCCTCTATGGAATAAATGAATGACCCAATCTGACAAAATTTGCATGAAATGGAACTGATATGGATATACTCTATAACCTTGAGATGAGCACTTGGTCTTTGGAGTTTTATAGTTTTGCAGATCAATAAGAAGATCATGGCATTTGGTCCCATAACTTTATGGTAAATAGATGGGGAAACAAGGGAAACAGTGACAGACTTAATTTTCTTGAGCTCCAAAATCACTGTGGATGGTGACTGCAGCCATGAAATTACTCCTTGGAAGAAAATCTATGACAGACCTAAACAGTATATTAAAAAAAAGAGACTTCACTGTGCCAACAAAGTCCATCTAGTCAAAGCTATGGTTTTTCCAGTAGTCATGTACGAATGTGAGAGTTGGACCATAAAAAAGGCTGAGCGCCAAAGAATTGATGCTTCCCAACTGTGGTGCTGGAGAAGTCATTCAAGAGTCCAAGGGACTCTTGAAAAGAATCCAAAGAGATCAAACCAGTTAATCCTAAAGCAAAGAGATCAAACCAGTCAATCCTAAAGGAAACCAACCCTGACTATTCATTGGAAGGACTGATGCTGAAGCTGAAGCTCCAATACTTTGGTCACCTGATGGGAAAAGCCAACTCTTTGGAAAAGATCCTGATGCTGGGAAAGATTGAGGGAAAGAGGAAATGGGAATGACAGAGGATGAGATGGTTGGATAGTATCACTGGCTCAATGGATGTGAGTTTGAGCAAACTCCAGGACACAGCAAAGGACAGGGAAACCTGGCATGCTACAGTTCATAAGGTTGCAAAGAGTCAGACACGACTTGGCTCCTGAACAACAAAGGTAAGTAGTTAGTAATCTCTTTGGTCATAAATTCTATCTCTATATGCAACAATGTATAAGCTCCAGCGTGGAAATAATAGTCATTTCTTGGGGTCATCCAGTCAGTAATACAATAGTGAATACATATTTTCCCCTAGGCCATTCAGTATATTCTCTCTATGATCTACATAACTTCTCTTGAACTTTTCTTTCACATTCATAGACCAGGATACTGCAGTGGGCACCCCCACACTGTCATTATTTCCTGGCTGTCATAGAACAGATTGAGGTAATATACACTTTCAAGCTCCATATCATAGAATTTGAGACATAGGATGATCTGGAGAAATAACTGAAACTTTATTTATTCCACGTCATGTAGTTTGGCAATTTTTTATTTCTCCGCTTTTGTTTTGTTTTACTTTGAGGACTTTGTCAAAATCAAAAGTTTTGTATCTTATTTTTAGATTCTTTCTTGAAGCATATTGTGGGATAAAATTATATTGAGTTTCACTTACTTTTACTATTTCAATTTTACAACAACCCTATCAACTTCGCATTATAATTGTAAATTTTATAATTTACCTCCATTTGACAGTTGAGAAAACTGAGGTATAGAGAGATTAGGAAAATTGATCTAAGCCATATAGCTATTAAGGTCCTGAGTCAGGATGGGTTTTCCCTGGGGCCCAGTTTCTTAACCAATATTCTACATTGTGGCAACAAGAATAGATACTCAGAGAAAAACTGACTACAGAAACTCAAGTATGTAGTTCAAAAGAAAAATAAAGCCTGGGAATATATTTCTTTATTCCTAATAGAGTGTGTAAGTTTTTGTTGGGTTTTTTTTAATGTAAATGACATGGGAAAAGGAAGAAAAAAAACTAAAAATTTCATAATAACACTTTGGTCTAAAAGGCTCCTCTAAGCAAGTAGTAAACTCCTGGGTGATTAGTCACGGATTTAGGTTTTCTTTTAAGCTATTGATAGCAAGTAAAATGGCACTTTACAGATTTAGTTAATCATTGTTCTCTTGGTGAGCAAATTTTTCAATCTGCTTTAAAAACAGTCCAGTAGTAGAACTAAAGCACATAAAGCCAACTTGGATGGGAAAGGAAAGTACTAAAACATTTACACTGACATCATTGATTACCTAGTAGAGACCCTCCTAATATTCTGAGAAAAATAACTCTATGAAGAATTTCTGTTCTTAGAAAACATTCCACCACCCTTTATGATTAAGAGGAAAATGCAAGGTCTAAGAGAATTTCTCTACCAACAAAATCATCCTAAGGCACAAGACTTTATTATGTAAAATAACAGATAAATATAAGATAGTTCAAATACAAATAAATGGAGGGGAATTTGGGGTTGTTTGCTTTCTCATTCCATGAACCCATCTCCATCTTCTCTTTGAGTTAATCATCATCAAACCGCCCTAAATCAGAGGTGGCAGGGGCTGTGGCTGGCTGGACACCAGTGTTTCTCATTGTTTGGTTATACTGGAAATGTCTTTGGAATGAGTTTAATCTGAAAGACCTTTAACCAGCAGTTCTTCTAGACTTCTAAACAGCAGAGGCTTGGGTTTTTCATTTGTTTGGGGTTTTTTATAGGTTGGGTTTTTTGGGGGTTTTTTTGTTTGTTTTTGTTTTTGTTTTTTGATGGAGGGGAGATGAAGGGAGGAGTGGAGTGAAGGGAGTAGTGTGTACGTGTGTGATATATATATTTTTTATATATTTTTTTTTCCTCAATAAGACAATATCAAGAGTCTCTCTCCCTCCCACACCCCACCCCTTGTCCTTCACACATGCAGGTACATTGTCCTCCCCTCAAAGAACTTCTGCTATTTGGAAAAGTGAAAGTTAGTTGCACAGTCCTTTCCCATTCTTTGGGATCCCATGGACTGTAGCCTACCTGGCTCCTCTGTCCATGGAATTTTCCAGGCAAGAGTGCTGGAGAGGGTTGTCATTTCCTTCTCCAGGGGATCTTCCCAACCCAAGGATTGAATCCCAGTCTCCTGCATTGCAGGCAGATTCTTTATCAACTGAACCACTAGGGAAGCCCGCTGTTTGGAAGTCTAAGAGAATTGGGAAAAGCGGTGGGGAATGTGGAGAGGGAGTCTTTTAATTTGTATTTCATTCACTTCTGTGCTGTTTGCTTTTTAAATCATGTTCATGGGCTATTTTCAGTTAAAATAATAACTTTTTTGAACTCTGAACAAAATGAAAAGGCAAACCACCACCACACACACACACACACACACACAAAGCTGTGTAATAAAGAAAGTGGAAGGGCGGACAAGCAAAATACTCCAAGATGGCTGCGTCACTTGTTTTATCCTTTGCCTGAAAGGTTTGGCTGAAAACTTTCTCCTGAGGGTTTAGGTTGTTTTCCTAGCAGAGGGGTGGGGTGAGGGATAAGGAAGGCAGATTTGTGTCTGTAGCTGATTGGCAGTTTCTGTGAGAATTTGTTCACTCCAATAAGTTTTGTTATTTTGGCAATTTCTTTCTCAGAATTGATGGTGCCCTTTCCTTTCAGGCGGGGGATGGTGTGAGGAATGGGATGTTGTTTCTAGTTGACTGCTGGGAGAGGGGAGTGGGAGCCCCCGCTGTTTGACTGAAAGACTGAAAAGGTTCTGGGAGAATGGAATGTTGTTGTTTCTCTGTTTTTGAAACCGCTCTTCTTTTTGATGGTGTTTATACTTTAAAATTTCACACTGTGGTCAAACGAGGCAAGGTATAATTTCACATGTCCCTGTAAACACTGAACAACTAACTTGCCCGGTGTGCACAAAGGCACACAAATATTATGGACATCTAAGATGGCTACCGGTGGGTGAAGGGGAGTCACACTTTAATAACTCAAACCATGACCATCAAATATTTTAAATGCAGCCTCTTTGGGGCTTTTCCAATAGCGTTTTCCTGTCTTTTTAACAGTAGTAACATGTAAATCCCAGTGCTGTTTTTTTCTATTATAATTTAGAGTTACATTGAAGAAGAAAGTTATAAATAAGATAAAGTTAAAATATATATTTTAGATCAAGCATTCTACAGTGACATAAAAAGCAAGCTTGAAGTTTACTGACAAGGAACATTACAGCAATTACAAAAAGATTCCACAGCTGCTAGACTAGAGAAACCATTTTTCTTTCTTTGAGCCTGACTCGTCTCTCGCAATTACCTCATAACTAATCAAAGCTTCTGTGAAAATGTTAGTAGCCAAAGAGACACTTTGATTCCTGTCACTCCATTGGCATGCCATTTACAGGCCTGTTTATTGCCACTAATGACTTTTTTTTTTAATTTTAAAATTTGTTCTCTTGAAATCTACTTTAACAGCAATAAAATATAGTCGAAAATATTAACATATTATGTACATAGAGTCCATTTTCTTAAGCATTTGCTCAAGTGTTATTTCACAACATCTAATAAAAAAATGTACTCAGGGAAAGGGAAGGAATGCAGTTCTTGATCTTGATAACTGTTGTATCTGAGTTTGGTGGAACCTCTTATTATTTGAGGAAACACTGCTTAGAAGAGCTATTATCAGATCATGTGTGTGTGACATAGATATTTGTGATAGGTAAACAGCCATGCTTAAATTAGATTGTGATCCATACACCAGATGTTTGACCAACACTTTTTACTGGGTTTTGCTGATAGTGGATTGGCCAAACAGATTATTCAAGTTTTTGCACCATCTTATGGAGAAGGCCGAGTTAAATTCACCTATTCCAGTCCATTTTAATTCACTGATTCCTAGAATGTCGATATTCACTCTTGCCATCTCCTCTTTGACCACTTCCAATTTGCCTTGATTCATGGACCTAACATTCCAGGTTCCTATGCAATATTGCTCTTTACAGCACCGGACCTTGCTTCTATCACTGGTCACATCCACAGCTGGGTATTGGTTCTGCTTTTGCTCCATCCCTTTATTCCTTCTATAGTTATTTCTCCACTGAGCTCCAGTAGCATACTGGGCACCTACCGACCTGGGGAAATCCTCATCTAGTATCCTATCATCTTGCCCTTTGTTACTGTTCATGGGGTTCTCAAGGCAAGTATACTGAAGTGGTTTGCCATTCCCTTCTCCAGTGGACCACATTCGGCTGTGGTCCATGTGATCAGATCGGCTAGTTTCCTGTGATTATGATTTCAGTTTGTCTGCCCTCTGATGCCCCCCAGCAATACCTACCGTCTTATTTGGGTTTCTCTTACCTTGGTGGTTGAAAATCTCTTCACAGCCGCTCCAGCAAAGTGCAGCCGCTGTACCTTACCTTGGACGAGGGGTACCTCCTCAAGGCCACCCCTCCTGACCTTGAACGCGGAGTAGCTCCTCTCGGCCCTCCTGCGCCCGCGCAGCCACCGCCTGTTGGACGTGGGGTAGCTCCTCTCGGCCGCCGGCCCTGGCCTCAGGCGTGGGGTAGCTCCTCACGGCCGCCCTCTTTGCGTGGTTCGTTGCGCCAGGGCCGGCGTCTCTCGCCTCGCGTCTGCTGGACATGGAACAACAGACTGGTTCCAAATAGGAAAAGGTGTACGTCAAGGTTGTATATTGTCACCTTGCTTATTTAACTTATATGCAGAGTACATCATGAGGAACGCTGGGCTGGAAGAAGCACAAGCTGGAATCAAGATTGCTGGGAGAAATATCAATAACCTCAGATATGCAGATGACACCACCCTTATGGCAGAAAGTGAAGAGGAACTCAAAAGCCTCTTGATGAAAGTGAAAGAGGAGAGTGCAAAGGTTGGCTTGAAGCTCAACATTCAGAAAACAAAGATCATGGCATCTGGTCCCATCACTTCATGGGAAATAGATGGAAAGACAGTGGAAACAGTGTCAGACTTTATATTTTTGGGCTCCAAAATCACTGCGGATGCTGATTGCAGCCATGAAATTAAAAGACGCTTGCTCCTTGGAAGGAAAGTTATGACCAACCTTGATAGTATATTAAAAAGCAGAGGCATTACTTTGCCAACCAAGGTCCGTTTAGTCAAGGCAATGGTTTTTCCCGTGGTCATGTATGGATGTGAGAGTTGGACTGTGAAGAAAGCTGATCGCCGAAGAATTGATGCTTTTGAACTGTGGTGTTGGAGAAGACTCTTGAGAGTTCCTTATACTGCAAGGAGATCCAACCAGTCCATTCTAAAGGAGATCAATCCTGGATGTTCATTGGAGGGACTGATGCTAAAGCTGAAACTGCAATACTTTGGCCACCTCATGCGACGAGTTGACTCACTGGAAAAGACTGATGCTGGGAAAGGTTGGGGGCGGGAGGAGAAGGGGACGACAGAGAATGAGATGGCTGGATGGCATCACCGACTCTGTGGACATGAGTTTGAGTGTACTCCGGGAGTTGGTGATGGACAGGGAGGCCTGGCGTGCTGTGATTCATGGGGTCGCGGAGAGTCGGACACGACTGAGCGACTGAACTGAACTGAACTGACTGATGGAGAAGGCAATGGCAAGCCACTCCAGTACTCTAGCCTAGAAAATCCCATGGATGGAGGAGCCTGGTAGGCTGCAGTCCATGGGGTCGCTAGGGGTCGGTCCCGACTGAGCGACTTTACTTTCACTTTTCCCTTTCACACACTGGAGAAGGAAATGGCAACCCACTCCAGTGTTCTTGCCTGGAGAATCCCAGGGACGGGGGAGCCTGGTGGGCTTCCGTCTATGGGGTCACACAGAGTTGGACACGACTGAAGTGACTCAGCAACAGCAACATGGAATATAGGGCACCTTACATGTGCTTACAACAAGATGGCGCCTGACAGATGTCAGGAGGGCGCGGCCCCAGATAACCACAAAAAATTCTGATTGGCTCCTGAACACCTCCCCTTGCATGCTTTAATGTGATTGGAAAGCCTTTTTCAAAAACCCCGCCCTTGCCCCGTGCTTGCCTTTATATAGGAGGAGCTTACACCAATAAAGGGAACTGCCTTGACAGAACCCCCCCTGCGTCTCCAGGCGAGGGAGGCTACGGGGCCAGCGGTCCGCTCGCCTCTTCTTTGGGGCTTGCTCCTTCGGACCTAGACCCCTGGAGGGGCTAATCTCGGGCGGCTCTCTTGCCGAGACCGAGGCTCCCCTCAATCTCTGGCTTCCGTCTTGGAGCGCTACAGGGCAGGAGAAGGGAAAGGGAGAGAAGGGATTCCACGTTTGGCGCTGGAAGGACCCACACGGAAAACCAAAAGGAACTTTTTACCCAAACCAATACAATCATGCTTCAGACAACAATACTGCTCTTAAGATGCATGCAGTTCAATAAAGACTTTAAAGAATAGTGTTCCTTGCTACTCGGTCCTAGGCCTTTGTCTGAGTTGGCTAACACCAAACAATGCTGCATAATAACAACTAAAAAATCTTGACATTTTAGTGGCTTACAAAAATAAGCAATTTTTTTTCTTGCTCATGTATGTGTAAATCAGGCTTAGCTGATGTAGGTCAGGCTCAGTGGGGCTTGGCCTCAAACTTCGGGGAGACTGCAGGTCTATTAATCCCTCCATGAACCAGTTGCTATTTAAGGCATATTCTTTTCAAAGCCAAAGGAAAGGGCACAAAAGGGAAAGTCATACCACACAATTCAAGCACCTGTTACTGTCACACTCACTGACATTAGCCAATATGAATCAGATGGCCAAGATTAGCATCAATGGGGCATGGAGGTATACTCTTCCCGTAGGAAAAAGCAAGACAGAACACTTGCTAGACACAAAACCAATCTTTCAAAACTGTTGTCTCCTTTCATATAATTCTTTCTTGCTCTAGGAGAGCTCATCAAACCCAGAAATTTCCTTCTTATTTGTGTACAGATAATTTACCAACTTATATATCTAGCTCAGAACTCTCATCTTAGTTCTAGAGTTTCATGGCTAAAGAACTACTTGGTATTCATACTTGGATATTACAAAAATGAGTTCAGTTCAGTTCAGTTGCTCAGTCGTGTCCAACTCTTTGTGACCCCACGGACTGCAGCGTGCCAGATTTCCCTGTCCATCACCAACTCCCAGAGCTTGCTCAAACTCATGTGTATTGAGTCGGTGATGCCACCCAACCATCTTATCCTCTGTCATCCCCTTCTCCTCCTGCCTTCAAACTTTCCCAGAATCAGGGTCTTTTCCAGTGAGTCAGTTCTTTGCATCAGGTGGCCAAAGTGTTAAGACGAACAGAAGACGGCAGAGTAGAAGGACATGCGCTCATCCTCTCCTGGGAGAACTCCAAAATTACAACTCGCTACTGAACAACTACCGACAGGAGAATGTTCAGTTCAGTTCAGTTCAGTCGCTCAGTCGTGTCCGACTCTTTGCGACCCCATGAATCACAGCACGCCAGGCCTCCCTGTCCATCACCAAGGAGAATGTTAGATCCCGCCAAAAAAAGATACCCCACATCCAAGGGCAAAGGAGAAGCCCCAGCAAGACAGTAGGAGGTGCGAAATCACAATTAGAATCAAACCCCATACCCGCCAGAGACGCTTAGAAGGCACAAACAAAACCTCGTGCGTACCAGGACCCAGAGACTCCACAGAGACTGAGCCAGACCTGCCTTTGAGTGTTTTGAGTATCTCCTGCAGAGGCATGGGTCGGCAGTGGCTTGCTGCAGGGGCAGGAGCTCTGGGTGCAGCAGACCTGGGTCACACAGTGTGTGGCATAAGCCTTCTTGGAGGAGGTCACCATTAAACCCACCTAGAGCCGCTGAACAGATGACTCACAAACTGCAGAACAATTATACCAAATAAGTTCCAAACATAATACATCTTAAATAAAACTCATGATCAGCACTGTTACCTCTGATAGACCAAAACTGATGAATCTCCTTGCATTCTCCATATAACTGAACGCCGCAGTGGCGGTGGTGGTGGTTCAGTAGCTAAATCGTGTCTGACTCATGCAACCCCATGGACTATAACTCTCCAGGCTCATCTGCAAACCAGGAATCTAGGAATCTGTAGTATCCTGTCTCCTTCAACTGCCAAGTCCAATGGATCTCATTTTACCTTCTAAATGCATCTTGGCCCTTTCATTTCTCTTCATCTTCACCAGCACTATATTCCACCATATCAGTGATTCATACCTATATCCCTCTAATATCTATTAACTGATACTAGCCCTATGTAATGTGTTTTCCACTCAGAGTAATATTTTTGAAAAGCAAATCTGATCGTGTCACTATTCTTGTTTTACACCCTTCAGTGGTTTGATGATCTTCAAATGTACCCTGAATTCTTTGGCACTGCTTCTTTCAAAGGGTGGAGAATTGGGCACTAATAGCACCTGAAAAAAAAAAAAGAAGGTGGAGACTAATTCCCCTCCCTTTGAATATTTGTAGGAAGTAGTGACTTTCTTCCGTCAAACGCAATGTGATGCAAGTACTGTGTGACTTCTGAGGCTAGGTCATAAAAGGATAACTAGATATCTACCTATCTACCTATGTATCTTCTCACATGCTCTAGGGGGAAGACAGCTGCCATGGCATGCTGATACTCAAAAGAGGTTGATGTGAATAGGAACTGAGACACATCACCAACAACCAGGACCACTCTGCCAGCTACGCACAGGAGCCACTCTGGAAGCAAACCCTCAGCTCAAGCTAGGACTCTTGGTAACAACAGAGCTTTGGCTGACATCTTGACTGCATCCTCATGAGAGAACTCCACCCAAAACTGCCCAGCTAAGCTCTTCTGGTTTCCTGATGCACTGGCACTGTGAGATAATGCAGAGGTTATTGTTTTTTAGGCCACTACATTTGAGGCAAATTCTTCACAATTTGATGATGTTCCATTGCTCTTAGGACAAAGAACAAAATGCTTACATGCTTATAATAACAGATACCCAGCTCTCCTGACCCACCTATAACATTCCACACTGCTCTTTGCCTCCTGGACATTCAGGCTTTCTTTTAGTTCTTTGAACACACCATGCTACTTTATACCACAGGGCTTTTGTTCATAATTTTTTTTCTGGTGAAAGTATTTCTTTCTATACTCACTGAGTTATGTCCTATATTTCCACTAAGTCCCAGCAACCTTATCATTTTCACAGGTGTATATTTCCAGAGATCCCTGACCTGGTCACATTCCCTTGTTGTAACTTCTCTTTGCATCATATATCTCCCTCACCTCATATACATATTTATCATGTGATAATTGGATTCATATCTCTCATACACAAGACTTTATGAGAGTTCAGTTTGCTTATCAGTATAGCCCTAGTACCTATTATGTGACTGGCATAGAATTGATGATCAAGAAGAACTTGCTGAATGAATAGATGAATGAACCTGGGAACAACAGGCCAAAACTGGCAGGTTCAGAGCTACCATAGCTGGAAGGCTGCATGAATCAGTTAATTGTAGATTGCCAAATTTACCTTTTATTTCTGCCTCTCCACCTATCCTTCACAAGTTACCTACCCCTTTCTCCCTGCTTCATTTTACAAGTTTCCAAAACCCTTATCTCAGTTGTCCCTGTTTGTCTATATTGCTGCTGCTGCTGCTGCTGCTGCTAAGTCACTTCAGTCGTGTCCGACTCTGTGTGACCCCATAGACGGAAGCCCACCAGGCTCCCCCATCCCTGGGATTCTCCGGGCAAGAACACTGGAGTGGGTTGCCATTTCCTTCTCCAATGTGTGAAAGTGAAAAGTGAAGTGAAGTCGCTCAGTCGTGTCCGACCCATAGCGACCCCACGGACTGCAGCCTCCCAGGCTCCTCCATCCATGGGATTTTCTAGGCAAGAGTACTGGAGTGGCTTGCCGTTGCCTTCTCCGGTTTGTCTATATTAGCAATCAACAAAGAGTCAAATAAAATAATTCACACCAAGATGCTTATGGTCAGCAGTAAATCCTATGGTGCACAAAGGCACTGAAGGGAAATAGAAGTAGAAGAAATGAGCTGGTAAGGGGGGAAGTCCCAAGACAGAAGAAAGCCCAGATAATAGCCCAGAGTAAATCTAGGGTTGGAGGAGAGGAGAGGATAGAAGAGAGTGTGATGAGGCTGATTCAGATCAATGCTCGACAGGTCTCCTAATCCAAAGGGATTTGAGCTAAGAAATAAGAAAGGGATATAGCTTTCAAACTGCAGGGTAGAAACAGAAGTACCCATGGCAGAGCTAGCTTCCATGTGGGGGTATCCATCTGAGGGGAAAAAGTCAAAGAACAGGGAGACAGTGTATAGACTCCATTGTCCAAATGTCTTCACTGGGCTCCACTGAGGCAATAGTGGATGGTAAGCATTCACTGTCCATTGGTGGACTAATACTCATAGGTATATGCACTTAACTAGGAAGATTCAGTTCATGAGTTTCTTTCTTAACCTGAAATATATATATATACATATATAAGTTAAGTGAATAGATGTCGATTATGGATTTCCCCATACGTATTAGCCAAGAAAAGTACTGCAGTGTACATTAGGAATACATGCGGGCTCCACTTACGGATACTTACTCAGGTCTAAGTGTGAACACGGTGGAACCCCTGAGCACTCCCTGGCAACCTGGTGTCAAGAGGCCAAGAATCAACCTCAAACAACAGTCAGTGAAAAGGTCTGAGAATGATGGCAAGGAGATTTAAAGAATCACATTTAAAGACATCCACAATAAATTCATTGCCTGCCTTTAATTTAGTAAACTGTTGAGCCTCTTGACAGCTTTAGTACAGTTCATCTGTTTAGCAGAAATATCAGTGGCATCGCAGTGACTGAAAGGAATGGACCAAGATACCACCAATCCAGGATTTTTAATTTGCATTCTTAGTGCCTGAAAAAGATCAGTAAACTGTCTTCTCAGTTGATTGTCATCAAGTGGGTTGTGCAAAGATCAAAATGAACAATTCTAAATTATTAGTTGGTATTGCAACAGTGTGTTCTGTCCTGTGTACAGACACAACCTTTTAACCTATGACACAGGGAATATTGCCTTGTCCAGCATGAGCTTGCCTGCTCAGTAGCTCAGTCTTGTCTGACTCTTTGTGACCTCAAGGACTGTAGCCTACCAGACTCCTCTCTCCGTGGGATCGTCCAGGCGAGAATACCGCAGTGGGTTGCCATTTCCTTCTCCAGTACACCCTCTAGCTTTTATGCCACCTAGGCTTACAGATTCCAGAATAAGCAATATACTACATCAACCACCACCGCCCCCAGCCTAAGGGGTAAATTACTCAGCTTTACCCTTTGACATATTCTCTTGGAACTCAAACGCCTTCAGAAGACTTGCCCTAGGACCATCAGGTTTGCCTTCTGAATTCCCCTTTGGGGTTTTGCTAAAGCGTTGTGTAGCAGAAAAGGCACGAGCCCAGCTATACTTTCTCATTCTTAATTGTTGAGAAAGTAGGAAGGTCTATTCTGCTGGTCACAGTTTATGTGACAGATGACACAGAGTTATCAAAAATGAAATTATAAAATCAAGTTTATTTTCTATAATTTGTTCCTGAAGTGATGCAAAAAAAAAAAAAAAACTAACCTTGGAAGAATGTAAACTCTTTGAGAATGTTTTTGGCAAGCATTTGGAATAAGTTGTTGTCAACTGCGGTGAAACCACCCAAGAGTCACAATTTATTTGAAACTGATCATACATAAGTTATAACTAAGTATAACAGTTTTCAAAACATTTACTTTTAAGTAAATTAGATTCTGATTTAGAATTATCCATGCAATAAGGTCATTCTTACTGATTTGCATCCTCATATGTTTCCTTGAAAGGGGAGAAAAATATGTGGACATCACTAGTGGAGACAACCCACCAATCAACAATTGCCAAATTTCCTCCTTCTTTTCCTTCACCCTCCCTAGGAAAGCTCCCTCTTCTGAGAAATGTGGGTTAGAATATTTTATATGTGTATCCCTATGATGGCGTGTCCCCTGTGGTCATGTCATCAGTGGTGAGAAAAAATAAGGTGATTTTAGATGCTAGGTCTTCCATGAATAGTAATGAATATCCAAAAAGAATGGTCTGTCTTCAGTTTAGCTCATCACATTGCCTGAATTCATATAACATTACAAGACTTGCTTTCTGTCTGCTCTGCCTTTCCATTACACTGGTTATTTTATTTGACTATAACAAATTTACTTATTCATGTCTGTCTCCTCACTAGGACTAACCAGCCTTGAGGATATGGATGTATCTTTTCATCCTTGTATACAGGGTCCAGCACAGTGCCTGGCACATAATAAGAATTCAATAACACTCATTGCATGAATGAATGGACAGACAGACTGATGGAAGGCTTGATGGATGCTATGTACAATAAATATAGAGGACAATGTCCACCAAAACCACAAATGCTACCTTCTTTTATTGAACTCTGAAAGTTCTGACAATGTTTTGAGAACCAAGGTTATGTTTTGACAAAACTAATTTAGTGTTTTGCGAAGCATAATTTTGGAGGCCAAAAGACTATGTTTGACAGTGTCTCTTTAAGCAAAATTGCATTTTGTTTAGACCAAGGCACCATGATTGATAAGTTATATTTTTTCTTTGTTGGAATGTCTTTGCAGAAATTATAACTGCACCAGCTATAGATTCTTTCTGGTTTCTGCTGCTTTATAACCTCTGACAGGAAGGTTTATAACCTTGTTTTATAACCTTGCTTCCAGGAGTGCCATGTATTAGTGGATTTCTCGGAATTCTTAAAATGCTGTAAGAAGGCAATAGCATCCTAAAGGCAACTGAATTCTGCTAAATTGATTTTTGAAAAGTATGAGGGTTTTTTAATGTATTTCTTTAAGGGACAAGATTGGCAGCAAAGCTATCGGGACCTGGATGTGTTCAGATGACAGGGCAGGGGATGTGCTTCTTCAAGGAAGGACTTAATTCATAAGGTATTTTATTAAACTCAATGCAAGTAAACCTATGACTTTGCATATTTGTCTGTGAGTTGATTCATTTGTTCCAATATATGTTTCAGACTTTCTGAGAAGAATAGTTCCAAGAATACCCAGGAGAATTCAAAGTGTGAATAATCCCAGATTGCGCTATCTCCTTTTAAACTAAAAGATTTAGATCCTAAATGGCAAATTAAACAAATCACATTTGATGGTTTAATGTAAGCTTCCGCAAATTGATTAGTCTGTGTCAAGTTCTGACTTGAGACATTAAAAAAAAAAAAGAAAATCTACCCTGACTTTGAAGAAGATGGTGTAAGTAAACGGAAGGCAGAATTTAGCTCATTGTTTGGCTTTGGTTTCTTTTTCCTGTGCTATCTTTATAAAGGCTGTAAGTAGCAGCTTAGAAATGTTGGAGAGATTTTTTTCTTTCTTTCTTTCTTTCTTTCTTTCTTTTTTCAAGAGGATTTGGCCAGAGACTGTTATTTGCATAGAGTAGGATCTTGACTTATCCTATGCTTTATCTTGTCCACATTGTAAAACGTGACTATGGACCTTAAAATTTAAAACAAATCAGCAGTTACCAAACACTGCATTGAAAATGTATTCATTCCAAACTGAATTATCACTGGTGACATTCTCCTCTCTCAACCTTAAAAAGCTGAAAAATGGTAATACAAACCACATGGTTGGTTCATTTCACCCCCACTCTTGGCAGGGCCAGTGGTGCTGGCAACCTCACTGTCAGCTGGGCCTGTGGTATTGACAGCAGTATTGCCCCGAAGTTAAATCCAACACTTTCTTTCTGAGAACCCATCAGTGGATGCTTTTTCCTCTAATCGGTCTTCTCAGTAATGTTTGAAAAGAGCTTCTGTGGATGAGGAGAACCTGTCCTTATAGAGAGACTGGCTGAAATAGTTTGAAAAAAAAAAAAAGAAAGAAAGACAAAGAAAAGTATTCTAGAGACTTTGGGAAAAGAAAAAAAAAAAAAAGCCCACAAGGACAGCCTCTGTGTTGCTTTGGATTTCGGTGACCACTTGGATCCAGCCTGACTACTTGCTGGGCTCCTATTTCTTCCTTAGGCTTTGAGTCTCCCTCCTTATGGAGACTCAAAAGAGCAAGGATCCAGGGGTTGGAATTAAGAAATTGAGATCTGAAGACTTAGAATACAAATGTGGTCATCTTGGATTTGGCTCTGGAAACAATGGCACTATTTAATTCCAACATATTTAAGTGGAAAATATGTATTTGGAACAAAACTGATGATACCAACATCCCTTCAGGTAAGCCTGATTATAACTGAGATGACACAAATTTGCTATGATGGTTAAGCATGTGAAAAGTGAAACTTCCAGAAGACATCACCAGAGCAGCCACCACCATAGGGATGGTGTCTAAGGCAACGTGAAAGCCAATGGAAAATTGGATTCACTGGCAGAATTTTACTTTACTTTACAGCCAAATTGCATAAACAAAGACAGAATTCAACTCTTCCTACTCCTTCTAATTAGACAAAAATGATAACATATAACGGGACTGGTAGAGTTCCTGCATATTGCTGGCACTTAATAAATGTGAGTTTGTTCCTCTCCATTCAGGCAAATTTCTTTTGAGATCTCTGGGTCCAGGGCCCCTTACTTGCATATGATGCTCACTGGGCTTCTGCAGGACTTCTTTCTTTGAGTGCCTTCCCTGAAATGTACAATGACTACAAGAAAGAGGAATAATCTGAAACTGCGTTGATGAATCCAGCCCAGTTCCAGTTTGAGTAAACCCTCTTAAAGTAAGCTCTTTCTGTGCCCTTAATCTCAGATATTCAAATCCAAGACCTCAGACAGACACTGTTCTAAAGCTGAGAATACTGTTCCCTGGAAAGGTAAGTAAATGACTCAAAGCCTTATAACCAGAGGCCAGCCTAACTCTTATCTTATGACTCAAAGAGCAGGGGTAATTTTTGTTAGCTCACTTTCCATGGTGGTTAGACATACTTGGTGAACAGACGAAATTATACATGTGTCTGGAACTAACAAGATGCACACATAGAAAGAAGGTTGCACCATAATTAAAAACACATATATATTTTAGATTTCTGTTATAATGGGCAGGAAAAAATGGGGCTTTCTTTAATTTTCCTATTCCAGCCTTTCCTATTATAGGCCCAGGACCTGAATACTTAGAAATCCAGCAACTTGCAACCTGGAGAACACACATGCTCCAGTGTGTTCCAGTTTCCTTTACTGCCCATGGCTCTTCAGCTTGCTGGTAGGGAGAGTAAATCTTATCTCAACATTTGCTGCGATCACTCTTTGTGTATAAGCATACAGATTTAACTTTCAAGGCAACCATTTGCCATTCAAATAATAATTGAAGTTGCTTATTATTTGCATATGTTCTATGATTTCCCAAGTGTTTTGCACTTGTTATCTTATTGAATTGTCATTTCTGTGAAGCCGGCAGAGATAGATGTTATCGCCCTTATTCTAGTGATAAGAGGACTGATTGAGAGGTTGATAAAAGGGCTCAGGGAAATATATTTGAAGTAGACTGTCACCAGGTGGAAGGCAAGATGATGTTTTTTAACTGAGATTTCTATGATGGACACAAATGGGCCAAATTCAATGAAACTTTATACATCTATATGGTAAAGTGCATTTTGAACAAATTTTAAATAGCATAAAGTTAAATTTTTCAGAACTACTTTTCTCAGAAACCTGTATCTATTTATCACCATTTAATCTAAATGTAGTCTTCCCCCCAGACTTGATTAGGCTGCTTTTTAAATCCATGCTGTATCCACTGCCTTAAAGTCAGAATCCACCTAGGTCTAACCCCAGGTGTACCTCTCTCTATCTGTAAGTGGTCTCTTTTCCCTTCTTAGCTTTCTAGAAACAATTAGATACACAGCTTTCATTTCCTTCCTTGCCTGTGCCCTAGCTGCAGGGCTCTGCTCTGTCTAGAACTGTCTGTCCCCACATGAATGAAACAGAGTTGATTGCTGACATTTACAGCATCCCTCTATTTCTGCAGACTAACCCTGCCCCTCCAACTATTTCCAATTCAAGAAAGCTTTCTCCTGGCATTGTTCTTTTCAGAGTATAGGAGGAAGCTTTCCCTCTTTTTCTTAATTCTGTCTTTGATTAGCAGCTGCAAGCCAGGTATTTTAACTGCAAAACATCTCTGAAGTCTGTTGCTACCAGTAACACAACATACAACTTTCAAACAACTCTGTCTGATACAAACTGTTCTAGCCAGAGAGTTCCTCTGAACTTATTTCTAAAATGGGTGGTATTCTTCCAGAACATAACATTTTATGCTAGATTTTTTTTTTCAACAGTGATTTAAAACATTGCATGACCCATTTATCCTTAAAAGCTCAACTTCTTTCCTGTTATGCAGCTCAGTTAAGTAATAATTTCTAGCACAATGATCATGTAAGGGTCTCCTATGACTTCCAAAAAGCTCAAAAGCACTTGTGCATTTGGTATTAGAAATCTTCACAGGGTCTCTTCTAAGGGGAAGGCAGTAGGTAGGGGCACAGAAGAGCCAGTGAATGGTCAGATATCTTTTTAGTGGATTTTGCCGTCTATGGGATCGCACAGAGTCGGACACGACTGAAGCGACTTAGCAGCAGCAGCAGCAGCTTTATTAAGACTTTTTAACTTATTTCCCTAGAAGATTGTATGAATGCCATCTACTCCACATTTCTCCTACTTAAAATGGCAATAATCTGGAACTCAGTTGTTTCTTTTTTTAGTTCTACAATGTGTAAGTCATTCATTATTTTTCCAGGCTCTACCAATCTGCCTTCCTGATGTCTTACTAGACATTCTCTGTACCCCTAGACACGTACTATCCAATACAGTGGCTGTTGTTCTTATTGTTTAGTCACTAAGCCGTGTTCAATTCTTTTGAGACCCCATGGACTGTAGTCCGCCAGGCTCCTCTGTCCATGGGATTTCGCAAGCAAGAATACTGGAGTGGGTAGCCATATCCTTCTCCATGGGATCTTCCTGACCAAGGGAGTAAACCCATGTCTCCTGCACTGGCAGGTGAGTTCTTTACCAGTGAGCCACCAGGGAAACCCAATACAGTAGCTACACGTGAAATTTTAGTTTCAAATAATTAAAATGAAATCAACCCAAAAATTGAGATCATCAGTTATACTGGCCACATTTTAAGTGTTCACTAGCCACACGTGGCTAGTTGCTGCTACATTGGACAGTGTAGAATATTTCCACATCATAGAAAGTTTTACTGGACAGTAGTGCTATAGACTGTATAACCCATAAGAATGGGGACTGCATCTTTCTTCCCTGTGGTGGCATAGGGTCTTGAGTGTTTAGCATATAATATTTGTTGAATAATCTACCCAAGAAGATCCCTCTCTATTCCCAATGTGGGAAGACAGAGAATGGGTTTGTTTGTTTTTTTAAATCCCTCACTGGAAAAAAAAAAGTGTGAGCCTAGCTAAAATGACAAGTGATAAATGTGAAATATGGACAGGAAGAATAGCCATAAGGCAATCACAAGCATTTGCATATTCGGTAACTGCAAAAAAATTAATTGTCCACCATGATTTAATATCCATTCAGCACTTGGATTTAATTTTTTTTTTTCAAATCTGGCCACTTTATCAAAACTAGCATTTAAATCATTGATCTAACCAGCTCCTAGCCAACATTGTAACAAAACAGCCTATCACTGGGGCTAAAGAGTTCTCTAACCAACTGTTCATTAATTCAATATGCAAAGATAAAAAGCAAGTGGGGCAGATATTACCAAGGTACCTACCACACAAAGACTTCTTTATATTCAGGCAGTCTCTAATGAGAAAATGCATTTGACTTCAGGAGTTTTCTTATAAATTGTTGGTTAAAATAATCTTTTCCCATAGAAACAACATCCCATGATGCTAGGCTCTGAGAGTAGCTTTCCCAAACCAATGTCATCCATCCCATTGACCCTTGGGACTGTGTGTGCCTCTGTTTCTGAGCAAAAATACATTCAAAGTTCTAATCTGGAGTATTCCTGCCTGCCTTAACTCCATGGGGGTTTTGTGTCTTTAAGCCAAGAAGGCAGAAGGCCCAAGAGGCTAACAGTTAAGATGGGGAGAAACAGAGACCCAGATGAAGAGGTGGCGGGAGCTCTAGAGTAAGGAGGGGTTGAGCGGGCAGGTGAGAAGCAGAAATGGGGCATCTGGAAGATGCTACGGAAAAGGTACAGTGGTGGGGAAAAAAGAATGAGAGGAGACGTGCTTTCCCCCTTTAATACCACCTGTCAAACAGCTAGCAAATGACCCCCTCTTCCTCAGCACCAACCAACATTGTGATAAAATTTGGTTCTTTCAAAGATAAAAACTCCTACTCAAGATTCATCTGGCCCCTCTCCTGCCTCAGCTGTCACCAGGCCGCCCCAGCCACACTGGCCCTCTATCAATCCCGCGCCCCATCCCACCTCGGATTTTCAAGCATGTTGTACGTTGCTTCACTTCCTTCTGGGGCAAATTAACACTGATCCAAGCTTCACATTTCAGCTTTTATCCTTTCCTCAAGAAAATCCTCCTTGAACCCCTGGATGAGGTTCAGTTTCTCCTATTTCCTGTACTCGTAGCATCATGAACTTTCCCTCATTGCATTTTTCAGAGCTGTTATTTTATATCTATTCATGTGATTGTTTGATTACAGGCTATTTTCCCCTCTTGAGTCTAGACTGTGAGCTCCTGAAGGGCCATTTCCAGGACCTATTTCTTTATCCACCGTGTCCTTAATGCCTTCTCTAGTGCATGGCACATAGTAGATATTCACTAAATATGTATCAAGTGAATGCCTGAATAAATGAGTGCAGTGTGGTCAGGAGGGCTCATTCTCAGGCTTTCAGTAAGGGATGTCAGAGTGAGCCCTCCCTGATGATGGAGGAGAGCGCAAAGAGGGGTACTTTATCTGGACACCCAGTTGTTCGTAAATAAGGGGTGACCACAAGTGAGGAACGGTCCATCTTTATTTGAAAGTTTAAATGTTTATACAGTTCGGTATGTTTTTCCATTCTTTCTCTCAAGCCATCCTCCTTTCCTTTCATATGTGATTTATTCTAAGAGGCTTGGACTGGATTGTAGTGTAATTGAGAAGACAGGAGGTTCTGTCCTCCAACAGAACACACACTTCCTCTCCTTAAAAGAGAAAATACTGTAGAAAGCTCAACTGTTCACAGAACACTCAATTTAGAACTGTCAGGAAAAAAACAGAATCAAATCAGAAAGTGGCTTCTTTGCCTTACTTTCACAGTTACAATTGAATCACAGCAGACCAGGAAAATAAACGTGCCTAATTGTATAGCTTGTGGGACCTTGAGGGTTTTCATGACAGGGAGCACTTGTCTTCCTAAATGGGATTCACTCTAATGGGGTTAACTGCTAAAAATACACTGGTGTTGACACATGGTGCTTCTGACCCTAAGGGGTTAAAATGGAATAAGGCAACTTTTCTTATTCTGTTGTGTCCTGCTAAAGTCAAAACGAATTGCTTGCAAAGGCCGAAAATGTCATCATTTTGCACTTGCCCTAACCTCAGCATCTAAAAATACAAAATGCTGAAATTTCTAGAGCAGGTGACTTGGGGAAGGAAAAAAAAAAAACCTTTTTAAAGAGGGCTAATTGTTTAAGGTCTAAATGGAGTCCAAGAAGAAGACAAAAATAAAGAGATGTCTCTCCAAGTGACCCAGCCTGCATCAAACTAGACACACAATTCATTTGAAACACTGTTTGTCTCTGCGTTTTTCCTCTAAGTTTAAAGAGAAACATCTTGTGTTCAGCATAACGAATAATAGCATCATCTTGGCTACCTTCTGTCTACATGTGTGCTCAGTTGCTTTGGTCATGTCTGACTTTTTGTGACCCCATGGACCATAGCCGGCCAAGTTCCTCTGTCAGTGGAATTTTCCAGGTAAGAATACTAGAGTGGGTTGTTATGCCCTCCTCCAGGGGATCTTGCCAACCAGGGATCGAACTCACATCTCCTATGTCTCCTGCATTGCAGTCAGATTCTTTACCGCTCAGCCACTGGAGAAGAAGCCCTGATCCCCATTCTGAGCACACAGGGGGATTTATATTACTCATCGACCTTTGCAAGAAGTCTAAGATAGCCTTTAAGTCAGAGAAAATATCAGTCCTTGTTTGGAGAGATTTCCCACCACATGTCAAAGCCAGAGTGGGTGGGTGTGGACTTAGAAAAGGCTGCACCTGTTCATGTATAAACTATTGCTGTTACCTTGGACTGATTACCCTTCACAGTTTAACTTTTCTTTTCCTCTTTGTTATGTACTACTTTTTAGTTTAAATACACATTTCAAAACACTTCCTTTGGGTTCTAGTGTGAAGGAAATTGATTACTCTTCAACTGTATGTTTTTAATTGACTTCCTTCTTCCTGGCTAGGAAATTAACGTTCAGCCCTCTTATTTGATCTGTTAAGCAGGGTATGTGACACCTTTCCAGACAAGATTTCATGAAGTCCTAAATGCTGCAGACTTAACCTGATAGAGGGTCCATATTCCCACTAACTTTTAAAGATATAACAATCAAATTTACAATTGAGCTCTAGCTCCAAAACGTATTGACTGACATTGGTGTCCATAATATATTGAAACATCTGGCTACTGTCCCAGTTCTCCCTGCCAGTTGCAGGGCACTCTTTAAAAATCAATCGCCTTCTCCATGTGCAGAGTTGCCATAAGTGGGTATCCATTGCCTGGACTCTGAAAGTATTTATTTATTTTCAGCCTCAGACCAGTTGTTTATATTCCCATTAAAATGGAAATCTACTACTTGAGCTGAGAAGGATCACTGATGTCTGAGAACAATTCTGCCTGAGTATTTGATCTCTGAGAACAATTCTGCCTGAGTATTTCACAGTCCATTGCAAGAGATGCTTGTTATTCAAGCTGGTCATTTGCCAAACTGCCACCTGGGCAACCATGTCGGTGACCAAACAGATGATAATGTTCTCACAGTCCTATAGAGAGCACACCCAGCACTCAGACTGCCACACGGCAATTCCTTGACTTCAAGTGCTTTATGGATTTGCCTATTGTTCATGCGGTTATAGTCCACTATGAGGTAAACAAGCTCTAGAATCCCAGCTCACAGCCTACCAAGTTAGAGTTTACTCCTCAGTAGAAATCCCTCCTTTAAATCCCAGAACTTAGTATAGTTAAGACTTTTGGGGAGCTACACCACCTAAAACCCCCTATTTTCCTAAGAAGGAAACTTCTAGGTTTTCTTTGGATATGTCCTTCACCAGGGTAAAATTTTGCCCTCTTCAATTCCTCCATAACATAGTCTCAACAGAAATACACTTGGAGACATCACACACACACACACACACACACACACACACCTTGTTTGCACATCTGCTCTGATCTCCCCTGAAGGTAGAATTTTTCATGGAAACAAATTTTTCCTAGTAATCAATTTCCTGGAATGAATTCAATTAATTAGCATCCTCTTCCTGAAATGCTGTTTCCTTTTTTTCATTTTCTCTTTCTTGCCAACATTGTATCCTATGATCCATTAAGACACATAGATTTTTTTTTTTTTGCTTTCCTACATTCTTTTACTATAATTTCATTCTTGTTTCCATCTTCCATATCATGTATTCAGTTTGTTTTTTAAATAGATTTTTTAGTATTTGGGGAATAAAGGGTCAGTTGGGGAACAGAAACAGGCTTTCTACTTGCCATGTTTGTAAAAAGAAAAGATGAAGCCAAATGAAAATGGCAAGATCTGTTACCGTAGTTCACCGATGATTTTCCCCTGACCAAGTGTAATACTTCAAACTTCCTCCTTCCCTGACACACTGCAGGTGCCACAGTTTAGATTTAACAATGAAAACCCATTTCTTTTCTAGTTCCGCAGCAAAGACATCACAAAAGATAGAGTTATCATGAGCTAATTACAGTCCTTGAAAATTACCTTTGTGCTTTGCAAATATGCATTTTTTTCTTTGCTGGTGATGAAGAAGTTGGCAGTTTAAATAAAAAATACTATTTAAAGTAACAGAGTACAGTTATATAACCTTTTCACATAAATCACACAATAACTCTTTGTGCTTTGTAAAAAAAAAAAAGAAAGAACTGCAGTGCTTGTTAAGAAGATTTATTTATATAATAATCTATGCAAAGGACTCTTTTTTTCCTATTTTGAAAGTGTGATGTTCTTTTTTTTAACCTCTGGAAGTTGCAGACTAGAGGGCAAGAATATCGTCCAATCACCATTTTTAGTTGCACACACTCCAGCTACTAAAGACTCCAATTCAAAGAGTGTTTTGGCATTACCACACATGTCTTTATTTCCAGGCACACAGAAAACTTAAAGGATAGTCTGTGCCTGCAAAATAAATAGAAATGTAGATTCAAAATCCAATATAATATGAGGGTTCCTTTGCATCCACAAATCACAGTAAGACTCATTTTTCTCAGTTTTTCAGGAATACTATTTCTTCATGTATGCTTGATGACTGAGGGATTGGTGAGCTCCAGGGGGCCATTGAAGCTAGAGAGTTTCTCCACTGAATTCCCATGGAATTCTTCCATCAGGTCTTTGTCCCCTCATTTAGCTTCCTTTCCATGCTCCTTTGCTCCCCTTAACCTTATTCCCTGATTTAAACCTAGAAGCAATAGTCTTTCATCATTAAACTATTGTCCTTACCATTTAAAAATATCCCATATAAAAAGTCTTGGCTTCAAATTAGATCTTGTCACTGACCTGTCCACTCCAAAGAGCCAAGGCCATACATGAGTGGCTAAATGCTAAGCTTGGCTCATACTGATCCACTTAATCCTCAGTCCAGAGGATCGTTCAGGAAGAGTGATCCTTTTATGGAGATAAACCCAGTCGAGGCATTTTATTGGTCAAATATATCCATTCTAACTCTTGCTGAACAGTGCGGGTTCTGAAGACAGGGAAACCCACAAGGACTTTCTTGTGTGTCCTTATCTTTCATTGAGATGCTGACCTAACTTTTAAAAGCTATCTCCATGGAAAATTCTGGGCTCCATTCCAAAACCAACCAGTAGGAGGTGGCTCTCTTAATCAGTGGCTGTGTTCCGTCTTTATATAAACAGGTTAAGCCAGCTGCCAGAGCCTCAGCAACCAACTCCAGCTCATATTACCCTGAGCTGGAAAGATGGGCCTGAACCAAAGCTACTTTGGGAAAGCAGAACACTCTCACCTCTCCCAGGTTATAGCAAAGAACCTGGTGACCATATAGGGTACCAGAGCCATCAGCAGTCTTACTTTTGTTCCTTGAGATTGTTGGGGTGGGACTTGATTGACTGGAGAGGGATTCTCCCACCAGCTAATCCACAAAGGGCTCTCATTGCCCAGGATGAAACTCAGAATGTCAGTCTGTAGAATCAACAGGCCTGACTCATACTGAAAAGACACCACTGACAAAATCTGTTACTTTCCTCCATCATCCACTTCTCTACTTTGAGCCCGAGGATGTTCCTCAAAATGATGTTACCCCAAAGTAGCAACAAGCCACGTGAAATAAAACCTAAATAACCGGAATAACAAAACAGGCTTCTGAGTTATACTTACAGATGTTAGCCAAAAATAATCATGTCCGTGTGCCTATAAAATCTGAAACTTGATCATGGTTTAGTTATTACACCAGAAGCACTAAAAGAAATAATGCAAACAAACAGAAACCTTCCCACACAGTGTGTTCTTATATTAGTGAAGAATTCTGCTCACATTAATCATCATAATGGTAATAATTAGGAATTATGAACCTCACTCTTAAAAGAAATGCTTTCCTAGAGAAAGCATTTTAACATCCAATCACATTGATTCAGAATCACTGAATTAAGGCCACTGGTTCATAGGTCAAGACATATTTGAGTGGCTTAGAATAACTTTCTCTTTCACTACCAGAGTTGAAAGTAGCATGTGTTAGGCCCTTATGCTGATCTGACTTTCAAATGCACACAACAGTTACTATGATTCCAGGAGGATTCCTCTGTTTTTTCATTTTGACAGTCTCACACTATACTCATGGGAGTTGAGCTTTTCAGGTGTTAAAGAGGATTTGTTATAAGAAAATGATTATAATAGGATTGAACGTAATTGAAAGTTAAGGTACAGGAGCCATACAGCGTATCAGAGAGAGTGTCAAAACTTGCAGTGAGGGTGGAGTGCCTTTTGCTAAGTACATAACAAAAGTGGAGCGAGAAGAAAATATTCCGTGCAGGACAGGATCTGCAGGATGGGCCAACCTGATCAGCCTGCCCTGCCACCGAGAGACCAGACCCACAGGTGCGACAGAGCCTCCCTGGCAAGAGGGGCCGGGAAGAGCTACAACCTCCCCACCCCACGAGAATGTTTTGAAAACATGTTATATAATAACCTGAATTCTTGTCTTGAATTTGACAGACAATAACCACAGGCTCTCCAGGCTCCCAGAGGGAAAGGCCCATCCCTGAGTCATTGCCCTGGCCCCTCTAGTGCCAGGAACTAGTGTCACTCTGCATCTGTCCAAGCCTTTGCTAGGGTTTAATGATAGGTATGGGTGGGCATGAGTACTCACCAGGTGAGAACTGGCCAGCTCCCAAATACTTCATCCCTTTTCTTGATGATGTCTTTGTCTCTCTAAGAATGATAGGTTTATCAAACGTAAGAACCCTTTTCCATGGAGATTGGACCATGAACAATGCAGGTGACATAACTATTTCAGGCGTCATAAAATAATGAGAAGCTCTTGAGTGGCAGCCAGTGAAAGTAGAAGAGTAACAATGAATGTCTGTCCTCTTCTCTATCATCACAAGGTCTTTTTCTTCCCCTTAACTTGCTTTCTGCCATTACAGTATGTCATGGGGCCATCTTGATGATAACTATAATTAGTAGCTACATTTTGGTTACTACCTATGACTCTGTAGATGGGCAAAAGCAGGAACTGAAGTGTAAGACCATATTCCTCTTAGAGAAGGAGCTGGAAAACATTCTTTCCAATCATTGCTGCTAGTTCTTTACTGCTGTGGCCTCTGGAGAAGAGAGACACTAGTGCAGGCCGGACCAGGAACTTACTATGGTTGTTGCTATTAGCGTTAATATCATATATGCATATATTGTACCTCTCAAGCACGAAAGTGAGTTATGGAGGAAACATGATGAAAAATGACATGTTAAGGACTTTTGAGTCAGGTTTTTGAGGAGCTTTCTGTCCACACCAAGTGCATGTCTACCTGTATTCCCAATAACTGTTAGAAATTTAAGTATTACTAAACTATTTTTAAAAATAAGATGATTTTTTCCTTCATGTTTCTTTAGACACACCAATATAAAGGTCAATAGTAAAAAATAATCTAAAATGTGAATAAATACAAACTCATCAGCCAGCACTGAACAGCCTATCAATTTTTTTCAAGTCTATAGTTGCATTTTGAAAATGCTTTCATACTTATATCTGCATATATGTTTCCAGTGATTTGGGAATTAATATATTTTGCTCTAAATTATGATGTCATTCTAAGAAGATTGTATTCAAGGGACCCATAAAGCCACTCTACTTAGAACTCTTACCACCAATACCAATGACAGAAAACCATATTACAGCAGAGTTGTTGTCTCTACAAAGCAAGTAATCAACTAATTACATGTTTTGATTAAAATATCCCTCTCTTTTAGAATTGTAATTTGTCCTGCTGGGTTATAGTGAAGTGTGCAGTGACAATCTCACAAAAGTACTAAATGTGAAGGTACATTGTGGATCACAATAAACTGTGGAAAATTCTGAAAGAGATGGGAATACCAGACCACCTGACCTGCCTCTTGAGAAACCTGTATGCAGGTCAGGAAGCAACAGTCAGAACTGTACATGGAACAACAAACTGGTTCCAAATAGGAAAAGGTGTACGTCAAGGTTGTATATTGTCACCTTGCTTATTTAACTTCTATGCAGAGTACATCATGAGGAACGCTGGGCTGGAAGAAGCACCAGCTGGAATCAAGATTGCTGGGAAAAATATCAATAACCTCAGATATGCAGATGACACCACCCTTATGGCAGAAAGTGAAGAGGAACTAAAAAGCCTCTTAATGAAAGTGAAAGAGGAGAGTGAAAAGTTTGGCTTGAAGCTCAACATTCAGAAAACAAAGATCATGGCATCTGGTCCCATCACTTCATGGGAAATAGATGGAAAAACAGTGGAAACAGTGCCAGACTTTATTTTTTGGGCTCCAAAATCACTGCAGATGCTGATTGCAGCCATGAAATTAAAAGACGCTTACTCCTTGGAAGGAAAGTTATGACCAACCTTGATAATATATTAAAAAGCAGAGACACTACTTTGCCAACAAAGGTCCGAGTAGTCAAGGCTATGGTTTTTCCCGTGGTCATGTATGGATGTGAGAGTTGGACTGTGAAGAAAGCTGATTGCCGAAGAATTGATGCTTTTGAACTGTGTGGAGAAGACTCTTGAGAGTCCCTTGTACCGCAAGGAGATCCAATCAGTCCATTCTAAGGGAGATCGATCCTGGGTGTTCATTGGAAGGACTGATGCTAAAGCTGAAACTGCAATACTTTGGCCACCTCATGTGACGAGTTGACTCACTGGAAAAGACTCTGATGCTGGGAAAGGTTGGGGGCGGGAGGAGAAGGGGGCGACCGAGAATGAGATGGCTGGATGGCATCACCGACTCTGTGGACATGAGTTTGAGTGACCTCCAGGAGTTGGTGATGGACAGGGAGGCCTGGCGTGCTGTGATTCATGGGGTCGCGAAGAGTTGGACACAACTGAGCGAGAGTGAGAGTTGGACACGACTGAACTGAACTGAACTGAACATTACTGATGAAACCAATTTGTACGACCAGACATAGAAATACAGATTTCTGTATTGACTTTCCTATTGTTTGTCACAGTTCTTCCAGTTTGACCATACTTCTTTCATTTCAAACCTGCTTCCCCATGACCCACTTAGGATTATTCTATATTAAACACAAACACGACTTCCATTTCAGAATCCTAAATAAAAAAGTTCTGATATAAGCCACATGTTTCGTTGATCACAGTTCAGCTCGTGTTCTTTCTTGCTCCATGAACTTGAACCTCAGTTAATTTTGCTTTGTTCCTGGTGCACATTCTCACTGCTAAGAAATCACACCTGCCAGTTCTTCCATTGGTGAGGCAATCCACCAATCAGCAACTGCCAAATGTCTTCTTTCACTTCCTTCACCCTCTCCAGGAAAGCTCTCTCTTCTGAGAAGTATATACAGTCAAATCCAAAATCAACCTGAGTTTGTTCATTGTTGTGCATCTTAGAATGATCAATATCTGGAATTATAATATGCCTTTTAGTCTCCAAATTTTAAAATGAACATAATAATGATGTATTTGTGAAGATCTAGTATCATAATAATTTCACAAATATTTAAGATATTCTTCTTTGGGTCCAGGTAGAAATGCTATCCTCCACCCACTGTGAACTTAGCAAAACTGTGATCTGTGTTAGCCAATGAAATGATGAAACTACAATGTCTGGTTTGTGATCGTGATGAGCAAATCTCCATCGCACCCAGCACAACTTGCAGTGACTTACAGAACAAGTAAATCTTTGGGGTTCTTTGTTGTTACAGCATAATCTGTATGATCCTGACTAATAATTGGCAGATGACAGTCTGTCCTTTCACTTAGTATCACTGCAGAGCTCATTTTCATAATAGCGTTGCTGCTATATTCCAAAGTTTTCAAGCATATTTTACCACTTATTTTCAAGTACTTTTTTAGGTTACCGTTTTCAAGTTTCAGATGGAAAACCTAAAACACAAGGCAGAAAAGTGATTCCATCAGCATTTTCCTGGCAATCATTTTTAAAGGCAGAATTAGAATAGATCTTATGTCTGCCTAGTGCCCTCTCCTTTGAGACGGAAATTACAAAGAAATCCAGGTTATAACCAAGTTAGAGGGATAGTCAGAGAGGCGTAGACTATTAAAACTGGAAGAGCTTCAGAGCTCACCTGATTCAGGCACCTTATTTTAAGAGGAAGATTCTAAGGTCAATGAGTCTAAATGAGTGTCTTAACTAAGACTGCACACCATCTAGTTAGAGACAGGTACAAAAACTCAGGTCCCTAATGTCAGTGCTTTTCTTTGATTAAAATACAAACCCGCAATAAAAGGAAACTTCTCAAGGATTCTGAGAACATGTAGGCATATTCTTACATCTATTGCTAGATATCAGATTAAGAAACTTAATCTATAATTTTAGGATGTATCTTTCAGATTTGATTTATTATTATTAAAATGTTTTGCCCAGAAAACTGGACAGCCACATGCAGAAAAATGAAATTATACCCCTATCTTACATCACTTTAAAAAAAATTAACTCAAGGTGGGTTAAAGACTTAAATATAAGACCTAAAAGCATAAAATATCTGGAAGAAAGCAAAGCGGGGGAAATCTCTTTGACAAAGATCTCGGCAATTTTTTTTTTAATATAATACTAAAAGCACAGGCAACAAAGGCAAAAATAAATAAATGAGACTCCAGAAAACTGAAAAGCTTCTGCAAAGCAAAAGAAATACCCAACAAAATGGAAAAGGCAACCTACAGGATGGGAGAAAATATTTACAAACCATATATGTGGGGTTAGCAATCCAAAATATATAAAGCTCAACAGCAAATAAAGCACAAACAATCTGAGTTTAAAATGGCCAGAGGACTTGAATAGACATTTTTCAAAATAAGACATACAGATGGCCAACCAATACATGAAAAGACACTCAATGTCACTAATCATCAGGGAAATGCAAATCAAAACCACAATGAATTATCACTTCACACCTGTTAGAATGACTGCTATCACAATGACAATAGTTAACAAGTGTTGGCAAGATGGGGACAAAAGGGAACTTTTGTGCGCTGTTGGTTAGAACTGGTGCAGCTACTGTGGAAAACAGTGTGAGGTTCCCTAAAAAATTACAAATAGAACTGTCATATGATCCAGCAACTCCTCTTCTAGGCATTTATGCAAAGGAAACAAAGACACAAATTCAAAAAGACACATACATCTCCATGTTCATTGAAACATAAGGTAAATGACAATTAAAATTAATTATTGAAACAAAGGAGCTTCCCTGGTAACTCAGATGGTAAAGAATCTGCCTGCAATGCAGGAGACCTGGGTTCGATTCCTGGGTTGTGAAGATCCCTTGAAGAAGGAAATGGCTCCCCACTCCTGTATTCTTGCCTGGAGAATTCCATGGACAGAGGAGCCTGGTGGGTTATAGTTTATGGGGTCGCAAAGGGTTGGACACAACAGAGAAACTAACACACACATTGAAACAAAAACAAAAAAAAACAGAGTTCTTCTGGAACTTCCAATCTCTGAAAATCCTTGGATTCTAGGTGAGAAATATTGCACTAATAATCTCTCAGCAATGTGACACTGGATTCCCTCACCTTTGTATCTTTAGCACCTAGCCCAGCACTTGGGACAGAGTAGGTGTTAATGTGTATTTGTGGAATAAATGTTTCTCCTTGTACTGTCCAGTTCAATTCTCTTTACAGTATATCATGCTGAAGTTAGTAATAAATTGATGCTGTCTCTATTAACAAATCACCTCAGTGACAAAGGTGATGAGCTGGCCCTGTACCAATCTAACTGATTTCTTTGTAGACAGTCTTATGAGACACTGAGAAAAAAACAGCAAAGAAAGGCTCCAGTATATGTTTATAACAAGTTAAAGGAAAAGCTCATTATCTTCAATGAGTAGAAACATCACCTCCCAACACACACACACTCCAATCTGGAATCTGCCATCTCCACTAACTCTGGAGATTACATCATTATCCAAAAGGCATGTTCTTATCCCCCATGACAGTTAGTCACCATCCAAGATGAAATTCCCTGTCTTGAGATGAGGACATTTACGCTATGTGCCAGAGACTGTAGATAGACTGATTCCACCAATGGACCTATGACCCCAGAGAAAGAAACAAAAGTTTACAAATCTAGAAGTCAGTAAGTTGCCCAGATTTTTTAGCTCCGTTCCGTTCCGTTCCGTCGCTCAGTCGTGTCCGACTCTTTGCGACCCCGTGGACTGTAGCCTACCAGGCTTCTCGGTCCATGGGATTCTCCAGGCAAGAATACTGGAGTGGGTTACCGTTTCCTTCTCCAGGGGATCTTCCCGACCCAGGGATCGAACCCAGGTCTCCCACACTGGAGGCAGACGCTTTAACCTCTGAGCCACCAGGGAAGCCCCGATTTTTTAGCTAGAAGATAGTAAAAGAGACCTTTGAACCCAAATCTAAGAGCAAAGAAAATGACAGAATTATCCCTCAAACACTTTATGCAAAGCAGCCTCATTTAATGCCCAGCCTCTGATGCAGCTCTTGAGGGAAGCATGACATGACCACCATCCCTACCAGGAGGAAGACTTGGTTCCTAAGATCAATCACTAGCACTTCATTGGCACTTCATTCTCATTCCTGCCATGTAAATAGTGAAAGGACAACATATTAATAGAAAAGAATGACTATCTCTAATTGCAAAGCATCAGGAAGCCAGAAACTTGCTGTTCTGGCTCTTATTATATAATTCTGGAGCCGGGGAAGGTAAACTCAGTTGTTAGCCTAATGAGAATGGAGATTTGTGCTGTTCTAGCAATATTTAAAGTCTGCTTTCTGGTTTCTGAGGGAGTTGTACTGGCACCCAAAAAAAAAAAAAAGTGAGAGGTTATCCATCTTCTGATCCACCTTGATCAGGTAGAAGGAAATCTTTGGGGCTTACTCTAAAACTATCCTTTGGAGACTTGGTTTCCAAAATTTCATATAATTCACCCTACACCAGTTCTCAGGAGAACTTGCAATATTGAAAAATAGACAACTTGAATTAGAAAGAGGGTGATATGAGCAGTACTTTTAACATCCTTATTCCTTCTTCTTAGGCTACCCTTATGTTTCTTAGTGCAGAGCTGAGAAGAGATTGGGGTGGAGCCAGGTGGTGGAACTCTCTGGACATTTCAAGTAGTTTAGGTACATCAGCAAGAGAAATTGATATTAAAAATAGAAGTTTTCCACACTGAAAACTTAGATTTAAAAAAGTAATCTGTGTAAAAAGGAAACAAAACAAGTGATTATTTCCCCTGCTATTATTAAAGAAGAAATGAAATAATAACAGACTGCAAACCATTCTTGCAGACCTGGTATTTCCACTTGTTCTACTGTTTGATCTCAACTGCAGTAAGGAAGCACTTCACAGGTGCACTCTCTTCTCCAACAATCTTATTTTCCTAGCACTTCCTTCTAATGGATTTCCGCACAACAAATTTATCAAGACATTTTAACACAGGCTGCCTTTCATGTGGTGAGGAGGAGAGACCCTTAAGGAAAGGAGAATGGCCAGGAAGCAAATAGATTTATGCTGGAAGCAAGCAAAAGGCAAAGGACAGGAAGAAACTCAGGAGACCTGGATCTGGAGGAGCCCATCAGCAGCCAACCACAGAGGTCAGGGCTCAATGAGCACAGAGGTCAATAACAACCACTGCCATGGCAATAAGGCTTGTCCTTCCCACTGTCAACCTTCCTTAAACT
Source organism: Moschus berezovskii (assembly GCF_049115385.1). Classification (NCBI taxonomy): domain Eukaryota; kingdom Metazoa; phylum Chordata; class Mammalia; order Artiodactyla; family Moschidae; genus Moschus; species Moschus berezovskii. Next base: position 84,438,811 of record NC_142469.1, on the reverse strand, counting down.
CATTATGGCATTTCATCTTCAAGATAACCTAGGAATAGGTACCATTACTATACATATTTCATATATCAGGAAACTGAGGCCTAGAAATATTGCCTGCTTACTTGTACTCAAATAGCCAATAAAAAAGTAGGGACTTAAAACAGTCTGTACATTATTTGTATGCTTGGTTGATAACCTTAGTATAACAAAAAATTTATCAGATCCTCAGGTTCACTGATGAACATAAAAAGTGTATAATTCCTTTGAAACTATACAGGAAATATTAAGTGCAGTTTTGTTTTTGCAGGAGAAAGTGTCTACAGACTTTATCACATTCTCAAATGGGTTTTGTGGTCCTAAATGGGGTCTATGCTATACAGAGGGTGTTTGAAGGTTAGCTTCTCCTTGCTGTAGGATTTTGCACTGGCAGTGAATAACCTCTGAGTCTTCATTTCAGATTTCTAGTGTCTCTTCCATCTTTAAAATACAATGGTTCTGAAGGCTGCCCAAAGCCATTCCAAGCCCATAGACACCCTAAAACACACGACTGGATATGGCTCAGCCCTTCAGAGAGACAAGACCCAGCTCCAGCCACCAGAACACAGGCACAAGTGCCCCCCAATCAGGAAACCTTCACAAAGCACTGGTCCAACCTCACCCATGGGGGACAGATAATGCAATTAAGAGGAACTGCAACCTTCCAGTCTGCAGACAGGAGACCCCAAACACTGTAAATTAAACAAAATGAAAAGACAGAGAAACACGCAGCAGATGCAGGAACATGGTAAAAATCCACAAGACCAAACAAATGAAGAGGAAGCAGTCTACCTGAAAAATACCATGGTTCTGTTATCTTAAATGTCTGAAGGAATAGTCCAGAAGTATGACAAGCTTTCCTTCCAACTTAGACTCATGACCCTCCCCCCGACATGCACCCTCCCTCTTGATACTCCTACCCTCTTCTAGATCACCTGTTTATATCACTCCCACAACTGGACAAAATATCAGTATATCCAACTGCCCTGAGCATAGCCTTTCCAAACACTGGTTATATGATGCATGGAGTATGAGTCAGGCGTGGGGGAAAGGGGCCTCTTTTTAACTTTATATGTAACTATGACAGCATTCGAGCATGTGCTGGCATGCCAGCCCTGTGTTTTAAAAAACTGTTAGCAATAATGTTTTTCCCTTCAAAAGGGGCTCAGGGCCATCAGAACCCTTGAGAGGAGCATGTGTAATGGTGAAGGGCACACATGCTGGGGAGGCGGGGAGAGCCTGTAACCCACAACCATGCCTCCACCTTAAATTTCTGCTTCAAAAATGTTCTCCAGCCCCAGTCCCCTCTGAAGGCGAAAGCTCTGGTTTAAATTCCTTGTGTGGAAGGTCATTCATTCCCTCAGAGCCAAAAAGCCTGTTTGCTTTTGTCTTCCCACTTGCTTTCAAATGAAAATATCAGACCACAGACCATCTTGCTTTCCTAATTCAAAAATTAATTACATCATGTCCAGGAGTGAAAATTGTTGAACGTTACTAATATAGTAGTTGGAAGCACTCTGCATTCCGATAGCTTTTATATTCATGCACAGATGCCTGTTCTCAGCCTGACCCGATCAGTAGTTCAGGCTGATGAGGCAAAAATACATGGTCACATATCGTCCACTTTAGTCCCTCATTGGGCTCCTTCAAAAGCCCCTTGTCAAGTACAGTTTTATGACCGTAAAGAGCATTTATTTCCCAGTGTTTGCCGCCATCCCCTAGAAGCTTTCAGAAGAGGACTTCTTAACCTGCCAATTCCTACCATTTCTACAACCATTATTTCTACTGCCTTGTGTCCCTAACAGACCTTGAAATTAGTACTATGTTTCTGTTTGTTGTGTGTGGCATACTTGCTATCAATGGCACATCAAGTGCATCAGCTGGACAACAGACTGCAAGTCAAACATGGCCTGGGTACCTACCCCTGTCACTCTGGGCAGGTCTCCAGCCCCGGACCTGGGAATCACGTGTGTCAGCAAGCTGGAAAGAAGAAATAAAGGCCCAATTGTTTGGGGCAGGGCTTTGCAGATGTGAGGGCAACAGGGAGAACTTGAAGCACTTTTAGGTAATTATTTAGAAATAGTGATTTTTTTTTCCCACCAAATTAAGGCACCAGTTTAGATGCATAATCCTGCAATATTTAGGATGAGGCAGAAATGATCAGACATGAAGCCATAATTACAAAAGATTCTCTGTGTTCCTACTTAGAGTCCATCCAGACATGGGGACAAGCCTGGGGGCCAACGCTTTGGGGAAGCAGTTGATCCTCAGCAGAAGATAATGATAAAAGTATCAGAGCACGGTGTAACAGACAGAAAATTTCAACACTAGGAACTTCACCATAGATGGGCCAAGAAGCACTTGGGCACTTTAGGAAAGTGTATCTCACAAGCATGGAGGAGATCAGGACGGGATATTATAAAATAACACCAAGAGTCATTGTACTTAGAAGAACTCAACTGTTTCAATGACGGAGTAAAGGCTAACTTTGGAGGCAGATGGACCTGCTTTGAGTTTGAGACCTGTACTTTGGAACTGACCTCTAGCAAGGGATTATACCCCAAATTTTTTTCCTATATTCACTGGGTCTGACACATACGCAGCCCCTCATTAAGTGCACCTAACATCTGTTTCTCTTCGTGATCCAAGCATGACTTCCTCCTCTAGATTCCTCCAACACTCCACTTGTATGTGTTATTATCACTGCCTGACACACTTGCCCATGTTTGTTTGCTTCATGGCACATTTCTCTGTAAACATGCAATCAGTCTGCTTCAACTGGAGTCTAAGCTTGATGGGGGCAGACATTGTGCCCATTTTTTTTTCATGATTATATCCTTAGCACCTGGCATCATCAGTATTTTCTAAATAGTGTTAAGTAAGATGTTGTGTAAATGTCTTTTTTTTTTCCTGTAAAACGGAAATAAGAATGGAACCTGCCTTAAAGCGCTGCAGGACTTAAATGATGCAGCACGTGTAAAGTCCTCATAACAATGCCTGGAATGTGGAAAACACTCAGTAGACATGAGTTAACATGAATATATTGAAAATTAGTTTGTAGTGAAGGGGTGTGTCATTGATTATGTAATCAACTGATACCCACGTGTACATCTTTCTCTGAGAAGAGGATCCCTGATATTCAGACTCTTAAATGAGGATCGTTGCTCTATTCTCCAAAAGAAACTTAGGACCATTGCCACAGGGAATGATAGCAAACATCAGACTACAGTATAGAGAATAACACAGCAGTCTATTTTACCCAAGGATCTAGTGACACAAATTCAAATCCTCTCTTAGGCTTGATTTGCTTTAATGCTCAAATCACAGAGCAACGAACTGAAAACCAGGGTACCTGGGGTCCCATCCAAGTTCTTTCACTTTGCTATCTCTATGATCTTGGTTAATTCACCCACCCTATTATTTTATGAACTTTTTCCTCCCTAGACTAGGTAGAGATAATGCAAGGAAGAATAACAAACACACAAACAAAAATCCAAAAGATACAAAAATACAGAAGTCCATGAAGAATACAGGGTCTCCTAGTCAGCAGATTTCTTGCTCAGAGCTTTCTCTTTCCTAATCTGTAAAATAAGTGAACTAAATTAGATGACATTTAAGATGTCTTCTCTAACTGCTCTCTATAATCCAAAGACTTGAAAACTAGCCTCTGTTCTTGAGATTTGTTTTCCCTGTGAGTTTTCACTGTATGAATTTATACCCTTGCCCATATCAAGGACATGATTTTTACTGACCCATTTGCAAAACTGGGGTAGGGGTAGGAAAGTAAAAGCCCTGCTCTGCTCCTTGCTGATTTTCATTTCATATATTTAACACTGCGGTCCATACCTAAAAGAACCCAAGAGTTAGTGAAGCCAGAAGTTTTTTCCCATAGGGTGCGGCAGACCACTAATGAGAAAACAGGAATCTTTTTGGCCCTTGTCACCCATCCCTTATAAATCTCAAAGAGTTCTGCACACCAAGGTGTCAATGTCTTTTATGGGAGTAAAGATCCATCTCAGGAAATGTGAGTTTCTGAAGAGTAGAAAGAAAAAGAAGGGGCTTTCCAGGTCGCACAGTGGTAAAGAACCCACCTGTCAATGCAGAAAATGCAGGAATTGCAAGAGATATGAGTCCCACCCCTGGGTTGTGGGTCCCACCCATGGGTCGGGAGAATCCCCTGGAGTAGGAAATGGCAACCCACTCCAGTATTGTTGCTTGGAAAATCCCATGGACAGAGGAGCCTGGCAGGCAACAAGCCATGGGATCGTAAAAAGCAGGACACAACTGAGTACACATACACAGAGGATGTTAACTTTCTATGATAATCTCAATCTCAATGAGTAAGTCCTCAGTCTTATCCAACTCTTTGCAACCTCATGGACTACAGCCCACCAGGCTCCTCTGTCTGTGGGATTTTCCAGGCAAGAATACTGGAGTGGGTTGACATTTTCTTCTCCAGGTTTCCTTCTGCAGGGGATCTTCCCCACCCAGAGATCGAACCTGTGTCTTTTGCATCTCCTGCAATGGCAGGCAAATCCTTTACCAGCTGAGCCGCCAGGGAAGCCCTTTACAATGATAGGACACTTGTAAAAGTTCCACATAGGAGGAATCCAAGGTTCTGAATGCTGAGAGAGAGAGCCAGAGAAAGACAGAGACCAAGAGAAAGAGCGGGAATAGGGTTCTGCAGGACTACAGAAAGGTAAAGGATCCGTAAAGGACAGAACCAAGGCTCTGTCCAGTGGGCTCATTTTCTGGAAAAATCACCCCTGCAGATCAGCCTCAGAGAGCCCACCTAGGCCAGTCTTGAAGAACTGAAAACATAAGCTCATTCTGGCTAGCTGGGGCCTTCCAGCTAGCATCCAGCCTAATAAATCTCCTCACATCCACATCATCCTCTGAGGTCTGTTCACTGTCTGTTCATCCAGCTCCTTCTTCAAAGCTTATTATTTGAAGGCATATGGCTACATTTAATATCATCTCAGGTAATGACACATCCAAACTTCTCGACCACAAAGACAATTTTCTGCATTCAGCCCTAATTCAATTCCTGTACCATTTCTTTGCTGATGGCTCAATTCCACAGTAAGGAAGATTCTATTCTGAAACAGAGTTGAGCCTGGAGTGCAATGAAATCACTTTGCCTATAACTCACACAGTCTCACTGACCTGATTTCTATAAATAGATAAATTTGTCAAGGAAAAACACACAGAATCACAATCTGAAAGCAAACTCAGGAAATTATTCATTTCAGACTTTTGCCTCAGGTCAAATTAAAATTTCAATCATCCTTGAAAGCCATGTCTGCCTGTATTTTTTAATAGAGATTCTGATTAAATAAGCTTTCTTGATAACTTCTAATATATGATCAATTTTTCTGTCATAAGAATTCTTTTTATGAATGCAGTGGAATAGATGAGAACTGAATAAATCTTCTACACTGTCGTGGATGTCATTTTACAAATGACAACACAGAGGACTGGAAACAATAAATGACTTTCCTGAGGTGATATATATTCATTCATTCACCCATTTATTTATTCATTCAACATTCACTCAAAAATTATTCATTGAATGCATCCTCTATCTGGTCACAGTTCTAGATACAGGGATACAGCAGATTATTAGTTTTCTAGGGCTCCCATAACAAAATACCATGAACCAAGTGGCTGAAACAGCAGATATGTGTTGTCTTACAATTTTGGAGGTTAGAAGTCCAAGTTCAATGTGTCAACAGTATTGGCTCCATCTCAGAGCTTTGAGGAAGAAACTGTTTATGCCTTTCTCTTGACTGATGGTTTAAATGTTTGGCAGTCCTTGGCTTGCAGAAGCATCACCCAGATCTCTGCCTTCATCTTCACGTGGCACTCTCCCTGTCCAAATTTCCCCTTTTACCAGTCATACTGGATTAGGATGCACCCTGCTTCAGTAATATGAGTCATATTGGATTAGGACTTAACCCTACTTCGGTATGGACTTCCTTGAGGGTTAAGTTGGTAAAGAATCCACCTGCAATGCAGGAGGCCCTGGTTTGATTCCTGGGTTGGGAAGATCCCCTGGGGAAGGGAAAGGCTACCCACTCCAGTGTTCTGGACTAGAGAATTCCATGGACTATATAGTTCATGGGGTCACAAAGAGTTGGACACAACTGAGCGACTTTTGCTTTCACTTTCAGTTTACTTCGGTATGACCTCATATTAATTACATCTGCAGCAGCCTTATGTCAAATAAGATTACATTCTGAGATACTGGAGTTTAGATGTCAACATGTAACTTTCGAGAGGAAAAAATTCAACTCATGAAAAGCAAGAGCAAAACAAAATCCCTGGTACCAATACCCTAATATTGGAAAGATAGGAGACACTGTGTGTGTGTGAGAGAGAGAGAGAGAGAGAGAAAATCAGGAGAAGGGATAGAGAATATCATTTATCATTGAGGTATTTTTATATTTTATAACAAAAGTCAACCAAACATCTACATAAAACAATGTGATATTGGTATAAAAATAGACACATAGATCAATGGAACAAAGATCTCAGAACAAAACCCACACATATATGGTCAATTAGTTTACAAAAAAGAGCCAAGAATAAACAACAGGGAAAGGAGAGTCTCTTCAATAAATGATGCTAGAAAAATAGGACAGCCTCATGAAAAAGAATGAAAAAATTTTACTATCTTACGCCAATCACAAAAGTTAACTTGAAATGGTTTAAAGACCTAAATGCAAGACCTGAAACCACAAAATTCTTGAGTAAAAACACAGGCAAAAGTCTCCTTGACATAGGTCTTGGCAATGTTTTTTTTTAATTTGACACTAAAAGCAAAGCAATAAAAGCAAAAATTTAAAAGTCAGGCTAGATCAAGCTAAAAGTTTCTGCACAGCTAAGAAAACCACCAACAGAATGAAAAAACAACCTAAGGAATGGAAAAAAATATTTGCTAATCATACGTCTAATAAAGGGTTAATATCCAAAATATATAAAGAACTCATTTACTCAACAGCAAATACAACAAAACAAACAATCCAACTAAAAAATGTTCAGAAGTTCTGAACAGATGTTTTTCCAAAGAAATCACACAGAGGGCCAACAGGTATATTAAAAGATGTTCCACATCTTTAATCACTGGGAAAATGCAAATCAAACTCACAATGAGATATCACCTCACACCCAGTAAAATATTTTTTATCAAAATACTAGATACAATAATTATTAATGAAAATATGGAGAGAAGAGAACCTTTATGCACTACTGGTGGGAATATAAATTGATGCAGCTACTATGGAAAATATTATGGATATTCCTCAACAAAAATTAAAAATAAAACTACCATATGACCTAGCAATTCTACTTACAGTTATTTAGTTGAAGAAAATAAAAACACTAATTTGGAAAGATATATATACCCCCATGTTAACTGTAGCATTATTTACCATAGCCAAGATATGGAAATAACCTAAGTGTCCATCAGTGGATAAATGAATAAAGAAATTGTGATATATTTAGCCAATAGAATATTATTTACTCATTAAAAAGAAATCTTGCCATTTTACACAACATGGATGAACTTTGAGGGTATTATGCTAGGTAGAATAAACCAACACAGATAAAGACAAACATACGATCTCTCTTATAGATGGAATCTAAAAAGCCAAATAAGTAACAAAAAAACAAGTTCACAGATACGGAGAAAGATAGACTGATAGTTGCCAAAGTAAGCTGTGGGAAATGGGGAAAATGGTGCATTGTTTTTGGCTTTCTTTTTCGTTTAAATTAACTAAATTTTAAAAACACAAAATAATGTTCATTTCCTCAAGAACTGCTCCATTGCTAGAATTACTTTTTTTTAAGGTTGAGCCAAAATCTTACTGTGTGGCAGTCACACTTTTGTGCTTCTTGTCTTATTACACAACAACACCTACTGGAAAATCAGCCAACATAGAACAAATCTTAATTTTTCCTCTTCCATGTGATAATTTTAAAGCTTTGAAACAAACTAGAATTTTTATGCATTTCCTCTTTCCCTTCTACCTTCAAATGTAGCCCATGGTCTCCGAAGTATTTCTTGGCCTTTAGGTACAGTCTATTTGGGCTTCCCTGATGGCTCAGGAGGTAAAGAATCTGCCTGCAATGCAGGAGACACAGGAGACATGGCAACGCATTCCAGTATTCGTGCCTGGAGAATCCCCATAGACAGAGGAGCCTGGTGAGGTATAGTCCATAGGGTTGCAAAGAGTCAGACACAACTGTGTGACAACACACACAAACAGAGTTTACTTAGTCTGAGTTTTTAATAAATATTAGGCTGAGGAAATATAGTCCCATGTATGTTTTGAAAAGTTATATTTTCAGTGGAAATATTGCTTATTGTGACTTAGACATTACGTTCCCATTAATCCAGGCTAAAATTAAATTAGTATTATTAGCAATCAATGTGAAGTGTTCACTAACATTAAGCATTCAGTGAAACACACTTTTTCCTTCAGTATTGGACTAAATATTTATCAATATTTCATCTTAATGATTTTGATCTCATATTTGCATATCTTGATATTATTTCTAAGCATGACTCCATATCTGTTGCATTGTGACAGAAATCAGAAGTCCCCAGATTTTGACTCTGATTGAGTCATTTGATTTCCCTGAACCTCATTTCAGCTCTCTGTTAAAAAAAAAAAAAGGAGAGGAGGCAAGAAGGAGAGTTTGGGAGCTAGCAATGTCTTTTTTATAGAATTGTGAGAGAGAATCAAATGTGACAAGCTAAGTGAAAGTATTTTGTAAAATGAAACACCTCATACAAGTGTTAGTTAATAGCAGTGATAAGATTGTCTTTTCTTCTTGATTTGCCCACTGCAGAAGGGATAAGTATGTTTTCTAGGTCTTTATCCAGCTTATGGATTCAAATGTTAAGCTGACTAAGACCAAAATACTAATCAACATGCCATAGATTTATTTACAACCTGTTGTAAATCTATGATGTAAAGATATGATGACCAATCTGTACATGCTTAGTTCACCTTCACCTTAAAAAATCTCATGAGCCCAGCTGTGTGTCAACACAAAATGGTACTGTAGTTACTTACCACCAACGACTTGGAGTCAGATAAATCTGGCTTTGACTTCAGCTCAGTCACTCGCTAGCAATGTGACTTTAATTACTTGCTCTCACTGAACTTCTGTCTTATCTGAAATAAGGGAGACAGCAAGATAGCTACATATTAGGACCACTGTGGAACTCAATGAAACTCAGTTCAATCTCTGGGTCCAGAAGATCTCCTGGAGAAGGAATGGTTACCCACTCCAGTATTCTTGCCTAGGGAATCCCCATGGACAGAAGAGTCTGGCGGGCTACAGTCCACAGTGCTGCAAAGAGTCAGCCACAACTGAGCAACTAAGCGCAAGTGGCATTAATGAAATAAGGCAATAAGACCTGGCATATAGTTAGATTTCAACAAGCGGTTGCTATTTTTATGATATTGTGAAAATTAAATTTTCCTAATCAATCCTCTGATCTCATGGTAGCTCTGTTTCAAAAGTAAAAAAATAAAGCAAGCATAACATGGTATTCCTTATAAACCTATGTTCACTCCTAGTAACCACTACATTCCTCTGTTAATACTCATAAACCATCAACTTGAAAATCCATTCTTGACTCTTTCTGGAATCACCTCTGAGAATACTTGACCCGTTTATGGATTGTGGAATCTCTCCCTCTTTTTAAAAAATGGACCGACATTTCCTTTATTCATTTATCTTTTAGTCTTCTCAATACCTCAGGAATTACTAAGATTAATGTTCAGCTCATATTAAAAAAAAATATTTTGTGCATCTCCTATTTGCCCCACACCCCAATTTTCTCAGTAGGCTGGCAAAACTTGCATCCAGTGCTGGCAATCAGAATTTACTTAACATGACCAGGTTTTGCCTTACTGTCCACTTATTTACATAGAGCTGCAGTCAACTCCCTCTTTGCATTGTTTGTGAATGTGTACAAGTCGTTTAACACTGAGTCACGGTTTCCTCCTCAGTAAAGCAGGATAATAGTAACTACTTTGACTACTTCCCAGGATGAAAATACAATGAGACAAGGTTCAGAAAAGAAAAAAAAAAAAAATTTTTTTTTAAATAAATTCCAAGAAAACAAGGAACTCAAAAAAATAATTCAAGGTATTATTTGTTCTTATCCTTCCAGCCTAGAGATCACTTTCTTTACAGCAGAATTTGAAAGCAAAATATAAATTTAATAGTTTTGTGATCTGTTATCATTACACCATCTGCCCCAGGCAGCTTGGTGATCACTTCCTTGTTTTTCTAGTTTCAAACACAGTTGAAAATGTCCTTTTGTGGTCTTTAACATTTTCAACAAGCCCAAATTTATTATTTTTTATTTATACAATATTTCTATGGTAATCTATTTTAAGATACAAATACAATCAGACTCCCACAAAAAAAGAAAAGAAAAAGATGAACAGACCAAGAATCAAAAGGGACAGATAGATGAGACCTCAACTTTGTATAATCTGTGCAATGGAGCATGTACTTAGCTTTATTTTTTGGAAACAGAGCTAAAAAATAGGACGAAAGGTGGTATAGGAGGAGTTATACTGCACTGCCTGGTTAACAGCAGGAAGCATAACAAGAGAAACACTTCTGTCATCCCTCTAAACTCTAAGAGGGACTACTAAGTTGTACATGAAGAACGCAAAACAATCTAGTGAGAAGTGTCTTCACTAGCAATTTTACAAAGGAGGAAACTTGTTCTCCAAATGATCACATTTGTATGAAATCCTTAATAAAAGATGAAGGAGCAGTGTCCAACTCTCATTTCATGAGAGTCTTCAGGAAAAAAAGAAGGTAACATTGTACACGTACAAATGTTTGTGTTCTCATAAGCCAGCTTGAGGCAAAGTTAAACTTTTTAAAATCAAGAGTCATGGATTATAACTGTGCCCATTAAGTTATCTCATTTATCTGTGTTTCAGCCAGACCTTGACACGTGACTGGGCTCTGAGACATGGAGGTGGAAGCCAGGCTGGCGGCTGAGAATATAGTTTGGAGAGCTCCATGCTTTAGAAAACTGGTATATAGGTGGCAACGATTTATTTAAAAAATGAAGGTCTTCTTCAGAGAAGGAGAAATATCATATGACATCCCTTAAATGTGGAATCTAAAAAGAAGCAATACAAATGAACTTACTTACAAAACAGAGACTCACAGACTTAAATTATGGTTACCTGGGGGAAGGAACAGGGAGTTTGGGATGGACATGTACATACTGCTATATTTAAAATGGATAACCAACAAGGACCTATTGTCTAGAACAGGGAACTCTGCTCAATGTTATGTGGCAGCCTGGATGGGAGGGGAGTTTGGGAGAGAATGGATACACATGTATGCATGGCTGAGCACTTTCACTGCTCACCTGAAACTACCACATTTTTAATTAGCTATGTGCATGCTGTGGTGCTGGAGAAGACTCTTGAGAGTCCCTTGGACTGCAAGGAGATCCAACCAGTCCATTCTAAAGGAGATCAATCCTGGGTGTTCATTGGAAGGACTGATGCTAAAGCTGAAACTGCAATACTTTGGCCACCTCATGCGACGAGTTGACTCACTGGAAAAGACTCTGATGCTGGGAGGGATTGTGGGCAGGAGGAGAAAGGGACGACAGAGAATGAGATGGCTGGATGGCATCACCGACTCGATGGACATGAGTTTGGGTGAACTCCGGGAGTTGGTGATGGACAGGGAGGCCTGGCGTGCTGTGATTCATGGGGTCGCAAAGAGTCGGACACGACTGAGCAACTGAACTGAATGTGCATGCTAAGTGGCTTCGGCTCCTCTGTCCACGGGATTCTCCAGGCAAGAATACTGGAGTGGGTTGTCATTCCCTCCTCCAGGGGATCTTCCAGACCCAGCGATCAAACCCACATCTCTTAGTTCTCCTGCGCTGGCCGGTAGGTTCTTTACCACTAGCACCACTTGGGCTATAAAAGGTGGTATTGTCGTGCTGGGGAGGTTGGTAGGTGGCAGTGGGAGAGGAATAAGACTTCCCTGACCAGGAATCAAACCCATGTCACAGCGGTGAGAGTGCCGAATCCTAACCCTAAACCACCAAGGAACATCTATACACAATACAAAATAAAAAGTTCAAAACAAAAAAAAAAAAAGAAAGAAAATTAAGGTCTTGTTTAAAAGGAGGACCATCCCGTCATCTTCAGGAAAGCAGGCTGTCAAACCAAACTTATCTTTCAGAAAACAGTTCGGAACACAGTGAAAACTTTGAACAAGGACTTAAAACCCCATGGTTGTACTTCACAGAGCAGGATTTGGCAAACTACAGCTCAGGGGCCATTTCCCCTGCCACGTGCCTTTGTTAAATAAAGTTTTAATGGAACGCAGCTACACCCATTAACTTACTGGTTGTCTATGGCTGATTCTGCACTGCAATTACAGAGTTGGACAGTCATGGCAGGAAACATAGGCCCACAAAGCCTAAAATAGTTGCCATCTAGCCCTTTAGAGAAAAAATTTACCAACTTCTGCCAGAGAGCAGAGAGAGTAACTCAGGTTTAAAGGGGGACAAGGGCCATAGTGATGGTGGCATCACTTTTCACTATAAAATACCTTAGTCTAACCCTTATAAACTCTTTTAAGCATCGCATCATCATGAAGGGCTCCCCCTGCCCATCCCATAAATTAGATACACAATTCACTCCCCAAAATCTAGCTGAATGCATCTTTAATAGTGATTTCAGTGAAGTAAAAATAGAGACATGTGGTCCAACTGCTCTTTGCCTTTTAATTTGAATCTTAATAATTTAATGACACTTTTCGACACACTGAATGCATTTCCCCCTGTTGTCTTATAAACAGACACAGTTTATTACCATGAACAGAGAAGGCTACAGATCAAGCTTGCCTTGATCAGCTCCAGAAAGTAAGGTTACAGATGAATGGTTCTAAAACCAGTCATTTTTTTGTTTCCCTAATTCATAATTAACCATCCATCCTGTCCAGTGAGTCAACAGTTCTGCACGTATACATTTTTTGTTTGCTTTCTCCATCTTCTTTTTAAATTAGTTAATGTATTTTAATATAAACTTTATAGCTAGTTTATATTAGACAGGACATCAGGAAGCTATGTTCCTCAAAGACACAGATTTCATTGATACTATGATGTTTATTTTTTAATCCAGGCTGAAATGATGATTGTTACGCCCAGTGTCAAGATATTTAGGGCCTTGATTTCCCATAGCTATTGCTCTGGGCAGACTCAAATTACATCCTAAAGAGGATGTTGCTGGGGACCTTGCTTTAGAGCCCTTTTTTGTGTTAACATAAAGAAAGCTTAGAGACACACCCATGGCCACTTCTGGTGAAGGAAAAATCCTCACAGAACATGGTAACTTTAAGTCATTCCTGCTTTCACTTATTTTTCTGAGTCTCATTTTCCTGTTGTCCTACTTTCCTCACCACTTATTTTTCACTTATTTTATCTTGTGTGGTATTAATAGGTAATCCACCTTAAATCCTTTCTGGAACAAGGCAGGGTGTAAGTAAACAAGTAAAACTGAGCTGGCCTGTTGAATAGAGTTATTTAGTATTGTCCATCTGAATCCTGAAAAAAAAAGACCTGCCAAAAACAACTGTTTTGCTTTGGCCTGGTAGCAGCTGAGGTTTACTTTCAAGTAGAAACTGCTCAACAGGCTCAGGGGCTTTCTGTTGCTCCTGTCGGCACATGATGTTAGGACTGTGCATCCAGAGCCTGGAGGATGCTCACCTTCCATCTGCTGTGGCAGGATGGTGGGCAACCCAGTGCCACTGCATCTGCAACAGAGCGAACAGAAAGGGCACTGCCAACAGCATCTCTTCAGACTCTCTTGAGAAAAGAATAGGTCTTGGTAACTAGCACTGAGCAAAGCAATTTACATGTACATCATTATACTCAAACTTCACAATAGCGTGGTTGTTGTTGTTCAGTTGCTAAGCCGTGTCCAACTCCTCGCGACCCCCATGCACTGCAGCGCACCAGACTTTCTTGTCCTTCACTGTCTCCCAGAGTCTGTGCAGATTGATGTCAATTGAGTTGGCAATGCTATTTAACCATCTCATCCTCTGTTGCCCCCTTCTCTGCCTGCCTTCAATCTTTCCCAGCATTCAGGATCTTTTCCAGTACGTCAGGTCTTCACATCAGGTGGCCAAAATATTGGAGCTTCAGCTTTAGCATCGGTCCTTACAATGAATATTCAGGGTTGATTTCCTTTAGGATTGATTGATTGACCTCCTTGAAGTCCAAGGGACTCTCAAGAGTCTTCTCCAGCACCACAATTCAAAGGCATTAGTTCTTCGGCATTCAGCCTTCTTTATGGTCCAACTCTCACATCCATACATGACTGCTGGAAAAACCATAGCTTTGACTAGACAGACCATTGTTGGCAAAGTAATATCTTTTCTTTTTAATATACTATCTAGGTTTGTCATAACTTTCCTTCCAAACCTCTTCATCACAAAGCTGTGATCCATGAAGGGGAATAGTGTGATTAATTTGGTTTATGATGTTTTGCTTTCAGTTGAGGGAACTGAGAATTTTAGAAGACAAGTAAAGTGAATAGAGGAACCAGGATTTCCACCTAATACAACTTACACTCTTTATTTCTCTGTATTGTCTCTATCTTTTCAATATATTCCCAATCATTTGATCTAGGCATTATAAAGTCTGGAAGGCTGCTTTTTGATAGATCAGAGTAAAAGGCTTTAGAGTTAGTTTAAGGTTAAATATCAGATTTTTTTTTCATTTTGTAGTAGTTACTTTGTTTTCATTGTTGTTTAGTTCCTAAGTTGTGTCTAACTCTTTGTGACCTCATGGACTATAGCCTGCCATGCTCCTCTGTCGATGGGATTTCCCAGGCAAGAATACTGGAGTGGGTTGCTATTTCCTTCTCCATGGGATCTTCCCAACCCAGGGACGGAACCCGTATCTCCTGCATTAACAGATGGATTCTTTATCACTGAGCCACCAGGGAAGAGAAGTTACTTTAGGTCACTGTATTAGGTTTCTGAGGTTGTTATAACAAATTACCACAAAGTGGGTGGCTTAGACCATCAGAGATTTGTCCACTCACAGTTTCAGAGACCAGAAACCAAAATCAAGTGTCTACAGACTCCGAAGGCTCTGGGCCTCTTCCAACTTCAAATGGCTCCAGGCCATCCTTGGCATGTGACTGCATCACTCCTATCTCTGCTTCCATGGTGATGTTGCCTCCTTATCTTCTCTACATGTCCATCTTATAAAGATACATGTGATTGAATTTAGTATCTATTTAGGATAAGCACCTCATCTCAAGATCCTTAACTTCACCATACTTTGTGATATAAGGTAATATTCACAGATTCTGGGGATTAAGGTGTAGACATAAACTTCCCTGGTGGCTCAAACAGTAAAGAATCTGTCTGCAATGCAGGAGACCCAGGTTCAATCCCTGGGTCAGGAAGATCCCCTGGAGAAGGAACTGACAACCCATTTCAGTATTCTTGCCAGGGAAATCCCATGGACAGAGGACCTTTGTGAGCTACAGACCGTGGGGTTGCAAAGAGTCAGAAACGACTGAAGCAACTTAGCACGCATGCATGTAGAAGCAACCCACTAAAGTTACTGAGCCTCAAACCTCCTTCCATAAAAATTGGAATAGCATCACTCATCTAAAAGGAGAAGATTAAATAAGATAATCTAAATAAAAGTGTTCAATAGCAAACAGGTGCTCAATAAAAGGTTTTCACCCCTTTTTCTCATCGAGAGAACTTTTAGATGATTTCCTTCATTTGTCCCATTGGAATAATCCCCAACTGTACACTCAAATTCCCTTACCCTTTCATTTTTGTCTTTAGATTCTTTTCCTTAATAAGCTATATTCCTTTTAGGACAAAGAGCAGTACACATTTTGAATTATACTTTATTGTAAACTAGAACAGTGCTTTTCAGAGCATCTGTAATTGAGGGATCCATTTTTTTTTTTAATATATAAACAATTTATTAACAGACAATGCCCACAAGTTTATTTTGGACACACCCACAGTGCAGCCACAGTGGCCTGAGGTCTTAGTGTGGTGCTGACCTTGGACCCGATGTCCCCAAAGTGGCATAGCCCTCTGTGGGCCCAAATCTTCTTCAGTCCCTCCAGGTCTCCACGGAGCTTGTCGTCCAGACTACTAGCCAGGACCTGGCTGTATTTTCCATCCTTCACATTCTTCTCTCTGGGATCTTGTACTACCATTGATGCTGCATCACGGTGATCACACATTCCACCTCATGCCCAGTGAGCTCTCCCGCCCTCTTGCTGAGGTCAGTCCACTTTCTTCAACACGAAACGAGCTCAGCTTTGCCCCATATCCTTAATTGCAGTGAGGGTAAAGACAATCTTCCATCATTTATTGATGCTGGTGTGGAGGATTCAGTTCAGTCAGTTCAGTTCAGTCGCTTAGTCGTGTCCGACTCTTTGCGACCCCATGAATCACAGCACGCCAGGCCTCCCTGTCTATCACCAACTCCCAGAGTTCACTCAAACTCATGTCCATTGAGTCGGTGATGCCATCCAGCCATCTCATTCTCTGTCGTCCCCTTCTCCTCCTGCCCCCAATCCCTCCCAGCATCAGAGTCTTTTCCAGAAACGTGGTGTGTGGGCCTCCAATGGAAGAGAGCAAGGGATCGGCTTTAATTTTGGAAAGCAAAAATATTGTGAAGATGAAAATTGCTACAAATGTTTCCAGATACTTACTTTAAACTTGTTGCAGACCAATAACAATCTGTGGTACTGTTGTGTCCAGGAACCTCATTTTGAAGAACCCTGGACAGGGGACACAGGTAACTTTCACAGTGGTCTGAACGCCAAGATTCTGGTTACTCCCTCATTATTATTGCCCCTCAGAATGTCCATATTGACATTTACCTCTTGCATAGTCTCCCTCATTTTTAGAGGTTAAAAATGTCAACATTAAAAGTTAAATGCTTATCAAACACCTTAATTTTATCAAAGTTAATTCTCCAAAAGTCAAGTATTTCCTAGTCTCCCATTACTGCAAAGGGCTACCAAGATTTAACACCAAAAATATAATATCCATCTTTTTCTCTTCCTAAGTGGTCTAACGTATATTCTCACAGCAGTATAATTGGTTTATTTCTCCTGTGCTTTCTTTGCTTTACCTTTGTTTCGGCACGGATGTATCCTTAGTTATATATAGCACTATTCTATTTTTCTTCTGCTAGATAAGTTTTTTAATAAAGTACATCTTCTTCTTGATATTTTTAGCTTGAGTTTTAGCTCATCAAATCTTAGTGCTCTCAATAATATTATATTTACCTTTTTGCTTTAAAACTTTGAGTTATTTTGTCACCTCCTATTCTGTGTTGACATATATAGTTCTCTAAGGTCACAAATCTTATTCTGAGTGAACGTCTGTTATTTGTTGAATGAATGAAAGAATGCTAATTACTAAGGACCACCTCCACTATCCAGATTCTTTCTCTGTCATGCCCATTGTCCTCATTACCTACTTGGTAGTCGGGTCCTGATTTTTCTCCCTCCCATTCATCCATTTATCCTTGTTAAATATGTTCTCCACTTTGATCCAATGCCCTTTTCTATTTTCAGTAGTACATCTTCCTGACATTTCTGTCATGATCCAGAAGAAAAATTCTTTCCTTTGGATGCCTTTTATGTAACCAATTATTAAGTTCCTATCTTTTAGAGTCAGGTCCACAAACTGGAAGAGGAAGAAAAAAAAAAATATCCTACCTAACCTCTAAATGGTTTCAATTTCCTACTTAGTCCTAAAGGTTCACTGAAGATTCCTTATGACTGGAACATTTGTTCCCACAGGAACCATTCAAGTAGTGGGAACGGGTGATCTTGGCTGGTTCTCTTTCATATCTAGAGGCCCGCACCAAGAAGATGTAGCTCGTGCACCCATGAGCATGCCAGGTTTTACAAAGCAACTTCCTCCCAAAAGCAGAGTTCATCATCCAGTCATTATGACTGCTTTTCTTTGATAGAGATAACATAGTTCTATCATTTTTTGAATGCTTAGGAATCTCTTGGAATTTCTAAAAGATGATGCTTTGAAAGTACTGCACTCAATATACTAGCAAATTTGGAAAACTCAGCAGTGGCCACAGAACTGGAAAAGGTCAGTTTTCATTCAGATCCCAAAGAAAGGCAATGCCAAAGAATGCTCAAATTACTGCACAATTGCACTCATCTCACACACTAGCAAAGTAATGTTCAAAATTCTCCAAACCAGGCTTTAATAGTATATGAATAATGAAATTCCAGATGTTCAAGCTGGATTTAGAAAAGGCAGAGGAACCAGAGATCAAATTGCCAACATCCATTGCATCATCAAAAAACCAAGAGAATTCCAGAAAAACATCTATTTCTGCTTTATTGACTATGCCAAAGCCTTTGATTGTGTGGATCATAGCAGTCTGTGGAAAATTCTTAAAGAGATGGGAATACCAGACCACCTAACCTGCCTTCTGAAAAATCTGTATGCAGGTCAAGAAGCAAGAGTTAGAACTGGACATGGAACAACAGACTAGTTCCAAATTGGACAAGGAGTACGTCAGTGCTGTATATTGTCACCCTGCTTATTTAACTTATATACAAGAGTACATCATGAGAAATGCTGGGCTGGATGAGACACAAGCTGGAATCAAGATTTCTGGGGGAAATATCAATAACCTCAGATATGCAGATGACATCACTGTTATGGCAGAAACTGGAGAAGAGCTAAAGAGCCTCTTGATGAAAGTGAAAGAGGGGAGTGAAAAAGTTGGCTTAAAACTCAACGTTCAGAAAACTAAGATCAGAGCATCTGGTCCCATCACTTCATGGCAAATAGCTGGGTAAACAATGGAAACAGTGACTTTATTTTGGGGGTCTCCAAAATCACCGTAGATGGTGACTGCAGCCATGAAATTAAAAGATGCTTGCTCCTTGAAAGAAAATTTATGACCAACCTAGACAGCATATTAAAAAGACATTGCTTTGCCAACAAAGGTCCGTCTAGTCAAAGCTATGGTTTTTCCAGTAGTCATATATGGATGTGAGAGTTGGACTATAAAGAAAGCTGAGCACTGAAGAATTGATGCTTTTGAACTGTGGTGTTGGAGAAGACTCTTGAGAGTCCCTTGGACTGCAAGGAGAGTCAACAAATCCATCTTAAAGAAAATCACTCCTGAATATTCATTGGAAGGACTGATGCTGAAGCTGAAACTCCAATACTTTGGTCACCTGATGCGAAGAACTGACACATTTGAAAAGACCCTGATGCTGGGAAACATTGAAGGCAGGAGGATACGTGGATGACAGAGGATGAGATGGTTGGATGGCATCACCAACCTAATGGACAAGAGTTTGCGTAAACTCCAGCAGTCAGTGATGGACAGGAAGGCCTGGAGTGCTGCAGTCCATGGGGTCACAAAGAGTCAGATATGACTGAGCAACTGAACTGAACTGAACTGGGAGAAAGCATCTCTACACAGCCTAATTTCTTCTTGCTTATTCTTAGCTGTGTCACAGTCCTCCAATCTACTCCCTGTGACAAAATTGGAGTTACTTTATACTCCCAAACATCTTCCTTCCAGATAACTGGTCTTCTTAACAACAACAAAAAAATTGTCCCCTCTTACTCTGTATCCTCTGATTTTTCTCCAAGGGAGGCTCTCCCAGAGTAGAGGAGAGGAGAGAAAATCATGTGATTCTCCCACATGCTTACTCCCTGCCCCTGCAACCATGGTACATCCCAGAATAAATACACTGGCCCTTCCATTTTAAGATAATGTCATAAATCACTCTGGGAAACTAGAGGGAGAGAATGACAACAAATGTGAAAGAGTCAGCCAAAATATCAAGATATCTAAGAGTGGTCCTAATAATTTTCCTTTCCTAATAATTACTTATTATTATTATCACCACCCTTATGGCAGAAAGTGAAGAGGAACTAAGAAGCCTCTTGATGAATGTGAAAGAGGAGAGTGAAAAGGTTGGCTTGAAGCTCAACATTCAGGAAACAAAGATCGTGGCATCTGGTCCCATCACTTCATGGGAAACAGATGGGAAAACAGTAGAAACAGTGTCAGACTTTATTTTTGGGGGCTCCAAAATCACTGCAGATGCTGATTGCAGCCATGAAATTAAAAGATGCTTACTCCTTGGAAGGAAAGTTATGACCAACCTAGATAGCATATTAAAAAGCAGAGACTTTATTTTGCCAACCAAGGTCTGTCTAGTCAAGGCTATGGTTTTTCCAGTGGTCATGTATGGATGTGAAAGTTGGACTGTGAAGAAAGCTGATCACTGAAGAATTGATGCTTTTGAACTGTGGTGCTGGAGAAGACTCTTGAGAGTCCCTTGGACTGCAAGGAGATCCAACCAGTCCATTCTAGAGGAGATCAATCCTGGGTGTTCATTGGAAGGACTGATGCTAAAGCTGAAACTCCAATACTCTAGCCACCTCATGAGATGAGTTGACTCACTGGAAAAGACTCTGATGCTGGGAGGGATTGGGGGCAGGAGGAGACGGGGATGACAGAGAATGAGATGGCTGGATGGCATCACTGACTCGATGGACATGAGTTTGAGTGAACTCCGGGAGTTGGTGATAGACAGGGAGGCCTGGCGTGCTGTGGTTCATGGGGTCGCAAAGAGTCGGACACGACTGAGCGACTGAACTGAACTGAATAATTACTGACTGACTTCCTTTGAATCTAGTATACTCAGAAACC
The DNA here is from genome assembly GCF_049115385.1 of Moschus berezovskii. Classification (NCBI taxonomy): domain Eukaryota; kingdom Metazoa; phylum Chordata; class Mammalia; order Artiodactyla; family Moschidae; genus Moschus; species Moschus berezovskii. The sequence continues at coordinate 84,418,014 of NC_142469.1, read as the reverse complement.
AGGGTGAGGGCTTATGAATATTTAGTGTCTTCTATTCTTCAGCTATAGTTTTTCCAGTGGTCATGTATGGATGTGACAGCTGGACTATAAAGAAAGCTGAGAGCTGAAGAATTGATGCTTTTGAACTGTGGTGTCAGAGAAGACTCTTGAGAGTCCCTTGGACTGAAAGGAGATCCAACCAGTCCATCCTAAAGACAATCAGTCCTGAATATTCATTGGAAGGACTGATGCTGAAGCGGAAACTCCAATACTTTGGCCACATGATGAGAAGTAGTGACTCACTGGAAAAGACCCTGATGCTGGGAAAGATTGAAGGTGGGAGAAGAAGGGGACAACAGAGGATGAGACGGTTGGATGGCATCACTGACTCAATGAACGTGAGTCTGAGTAAGCTTCAGGAGTTGGTGATGGGCAGGGAAGTCTGGTGTGCTGCAGTCCATGGGGTCGCAAAGGGTTGGGCACAACTGAGCAACTGAACTGAACTGATTTGTCAGTGTCTTACATGCTAATATTTTTTCCCAGGGTGACGCTTCCCAGGTTGACTGATCTGGCATTACTACAGAGGCCATCAGTTCAGTTCAGTTCAGTTCAGTCGCTCAGTTGTGTCCGACTCTTTGCGACCCCATGAATCACAGCACACCAGGCCTCCCTGTCCATCACCAACTCCCAGAGTTCACCCAAACTCACCTCCATCGAGTCGGTGATGCCATCCAGCCATCTCATTCTTTGTCGTCCCCTTCTTCTCCTGCCCCTAATCCTTCCCAGCATCAGAGTCTTTTCCAGTGAGTCAACTCGTCGCATGAGGTGGCCAAAGTATTGGAGTTTCAGCTTTAGCCTCAGTCCTTCCAATGAACACCCAGGATTGATCTCCTTTAGAATGGACTGGTTGGATCTATATTTGGGGACAAAGATTAGGAATACCTAAAGATTCCTTCTCTGTATTTCAGGATACTTTAATCTGAATTTGCAAATATGTCCTCACTCTTCTTTATAGTCTTCCAAACCAGTAAGTCCTGCTTTTCATCTCTCCTATCACCCCAGAAGAAAATAAGCTTTTCTTATGTGCTCCCTGAAGACTCTTCCCCTGGAAAGGTGCTTGTCCTATCCTGACTAGCAGTCCTGGGAAATCTATCCTGTACAGTGCCTGCAGCAATTCACTAGCTGGGTAACATAAGTCTTTCTTATGTTCAAAGCTTGCATCTTCACCTGCTTTTCTCAGATACTATCTGGGTGCAGCTTCTCTGATCTTGGCCTCTGTGGCTCCCATCAACCTAGTCGTCAATCCTGTGTGATCTTCCTTGCCCCAAGGTATCCTCTTTGGTCAACTTCACTGTATTCATGTTTCAGATTCAGTTAATTTACAGTAAGAAAGACTGACATCTCTTTGCTAGTCAATGCAATCATGTCTTTCTCAGGCCAGGTTTTTGGTTTCATGCACCTAGTTCTCTGAAATGACTCACAGCAGTGCCTCATTCCCAGGGAAGCAATTATTTTAGAATGAAGATTTTGTTACATAAAAATATTTTTTCTCATTTAAAAATAACTTGTTGAGGAACTATTTTGTGCCCAGGTATATCTGACATCAGGAACACAGAAATAAAGAAGATTCAGACCCTGATTTAGTTTATAACCTCATGAGGATTAGCAGACTTGGTGAAATAATTAGAAAACAACTAGAGTGGTGCTCTATCAGAAGGATGCAAATTAAAAAAAAAAAAAGAATTATGAATATGCCTAAGTTCTACCAATGGAAAAAGGTATTTAATTCATCACATTGATTCATTGACATAGACATTCCTTCTTCTCTCTCTTCTTGTTTTCCATGGAATATACTGAGGTGCTCCTTGAGCCATTTCACCTCCATTTTGAGAGAAACAAGTTACAAGTACCACAAATATAACTGGCCAACCCCTCAAGCATTAAAGAAACCTATCATCTACCTACCCTGCCACAGATTGCAACAGTCCAATATTCCTTGGCTCTCCAGATAAAAGAGTGGTGCTTCTGAACTAGCTATGGAAGAGACCTCCTTCTTAGTATTTTTATACCATAGATCATGTTCCAGTTTAGTTCCAGTTCCAGTTCAGTCACTCAGTCGTGTCCGACTCTTTGCGACCCTATGAACTGCAGCATGTTATAGACCTGCAATGTCGTTCTGTCCTAGTGAGTATCTACAATAAGTAAGGAGAAGGCAAATTGCTGACACTACAGGAAACCTCCTCAACTCCAAAACCAAAAGTTTTGGCCTTCAAAAAAGCTTCTAATAAGCGGTATACATGGAAACAGCTTTAGGGAAATCTTCATCAAATTCTATTGGTCTTACAACCAATCAATGAACTGTTTTTCAAAAATATGTTGCATTTTCATGCTGCATTGCCTAGACTATGTCTTTGTAATCATCCTTGTTTCTATAGAAACTATTTTGACCAAGTTACAAGGGTTAAAAAGAATGATCTTGGCCTTCCTCTAAAGAGGCTGAGAGGCAATCTAAAGGAAAAAAAATGTTCCCCTACTCCCCACCCCAGCCCCAACCTCTTTCTAAATGCCACAGTTGCTAGTAGAGTGATCTGGAAGATGAAACAGAGAGATATCACACCAGTGAGAGTGTCTTTTCCTGCTGCTTGCTGTGGTCAAGCACCCTGCAGCCGTCTACATTAGTCTTCTGTCTCTCTCCAGATCAGCCTGATCCATGAACATTCTATGAGCAGGTAGTCATCTATGTCCCATACACTGAAGGGTGTTAAGAAACCTCTGTTGCTCTGAAATTGCATCTTCCCTTGCCTGCCCTGATTCCTGAAATTCCACCAGTATGGTCATTCCTGCAAGTGATGATTAATTGATAAGATTATTTCCAAGTGATAGCTCACCAGAGTAGATTGTGTTGAGGGAAAAGTGGAAAGAGTGTAAAGGTTTAGGGTGCCTGAGAGAATTCTCATAATAGAGACAAAAGCGCTGAAGGGGAAGCAGGTATCCCAGGAAATATGTCTACCCACTTCATGACTGCACTTACAGGGCAGAACCAGTGTCATCTCACCAAGAACTTGTTCTGATCTTGTCAATTAAGTTTTACTCAATGACCTATGCAAGGACCCCAAGCTGAAGCTCACAGGGGAACTCAAGCTGATTCGGGCTTTTTTACTATTACCTGATACAGTGGTGCTTATATGACTTCTCTTCACCCTGAATCTTTGACATCCACTTAAAGTCTGGACTGGCCTCTCTAAGCTGTCCATTTGGGGAGCTTGGTCGGGGCTATACATTGAGAAGGAAAAGACACTCTGCTCATCCTCAAGACTTCTGAAGAGAACAGTTAGCCAAAGGCAATGGTCTCCCCTACCTCTGGTTGGCAAATCGGAGGAAGAATTACTATTCTCTGTGAAATGCACCGATCTAGATAGGCAGTAATGGCAAATATCTAATTAACATTCTTATCTACTAGAGGCAATAGGTTAAAATGGAAAGAGCATAGGTTTGGAGTCACATGAATCTTCTGAGCTTTGCTACTTACTGTGTTTTTGACTCTGGGTTGATCCCCTAACCCTTCTGAGCCTCTGTTTTTTCCCTCTGTGAAGTGGGGGAAATCATGTTCACCCTGCAGGGCTATGGGAGAATGTGTGTGGAGGCTGGGGCACTCAGGCTTTCAACAAATGCAATTGTCTTCCCCCATTAGTTCTCTATTTGAACAGAGCTATAAAAGGACACACTATTAAAGTTGCTAATACCAACCCAGAAAAAGAAGAATCTTAAAAAAAAAAAAAAAAATTCTTACTTGCATTCCAAATATTGTAGTTAAACTGTAGTCTACCTCTCCTAAGAAGTTATGTCCCCCAAGGCAAGAGAATATATTTGGAGCCCCTACTTTGCCAACAAAGGTCCATCTAGTCAAAGCTATGGTTTTTCCAGTGGTCATGTATGGATGTGAGAGTTGGACTGTGAAGAAAGCTGATCGCCGAAGAATTGATGCTTTTGAACTGTGGTGCTGGAGAAGACTCTTGAGAGTCCCTTGAACTGCAAGGAGATCCAACCAGTCCATACTAAAAGATCAATCCTGGGTGTTCATTGGAAGGACTGATGCTAAAGCTGAAACTCCAATACTTTGGCCACCTCATGCGAAGAGTTGACTCACTGGAAAAGACTTTGATTTTGGGAAGGATTGGGGTCTGGAGGAGAAGGGGACGACAAAGAATGAGATGGCTGGATGGCATCACTGACTCGATGGACATGAGTTTGAGTGAACTCCGGGAGTTGGTGATGGACAGGGAGGCCTAGCGTGCTGTGATTCATGGGGTCAAAAAGAGTCGGATACAATTGAGCGACTGAACTGAACTGCTCAACTCGGGGCATCCCCGGTGGCTCAGTGGTAAAGAATCTGCCTGCAGGAGATGAAAGTTCGATCCCTAAGTCAGAAAGATCCCCTGGAGAAGGAACTGGCAATCCACTCCAATATTCTTGCCTGGGAAATCCCAAGGATAGAAGAGCCTGGCAGGCTACTGTCCATGGGGTCTCAAAGTGTTGGACACACCTTAGTGACTAAACAACAATAAATTGCTCAACATAGCTTTTGATCTGATCTCTGTGTTTGAAGGAAAATGCAGCTCTATTTCACAAGAAATTAGAATATGTGTTTGTTATGATAAATATTTACTCGGGTCCCCAAATGAATTATTTTAATTTATTCTAAGAAGCATCAACAAATTAATTTATAACATTCTTTCAACCACTTATATTTATTTATTGATCTAGAAACATCAGAAGAGAGAACAAAAAGAGAAAAAAGAAAACATCCCATCGACTTACTATGTGAACCCCCAAACAACACTAATGTTTCAGTGATACACTGAAAAGTATTCCAGAGAGTATGCCTGCAAAGCCCCGCCTAAAAAACGGTCTAATTTATCTATGCGGCTCAAAGAATGAAAGTGTGTGGCTACAATATAAGCCTCTAAGACTTTTTCAAAACAAAAATCTGTAGCCTGGACTCAACAAAATAAAAAGACTTAACAGAAGGCTTCAAATTCCTGAGGTGGGAGTTTTCCATAGATCACAGAAAACCGATCGTGCATAGAAGGGCTGACACAGCAAAAGAGCCTAAGTAAAGGAAGAGAAACACAAGGGAGGGATGAAAAAGAAAAGAAAGGGGAATAAAAAGTGCTCCTTTCTCCTACTTGGCAGATATCATTTCTGTGAAAGGATTTCCAAAATGCTCAACTCTAGGTGAACATTCAATCAGATAATTTTCAAATTCCAGATAGTAATGGAGTTGGACAAAACAGTGTTTGTTGGAAGCCTCCAATGAGAAATCACACATTCTTGGTGATTAATGACATTTACGTGCTCTTGGCCATTAAAAACATTTTCTGCTCTTGAGTCACAACGGAAGCTACAGCTTGAATTTTATTGTTCAATTTGCCTTTTTCTTTCCTGGGTGAGCCAGCACTGGATTTAGGAGTTGAAAGTTTATGGAGTCAGCAGGACCCCAAGGGACTGAAAGCTAAGCTGAGCCAATGAGGATAATGCCAAAGATTATCTACCCTCGGTGAAAATGTGGGATTCAGAAAAGAAAAGGAACAAAGAGGGTTTATAAAGACTGACAGTCTGTAACTTAGAATTTCGTGGCTAGGTTGGCAAATTTCCTTTTTTAAAAAAACAAACAAACAAAAAATTTCCTGGTTGACAGTTGCTTAAATTCTTCCTTTTTCCATTTTTGGCACACCGTCAAAAAGGCAAACTTGTGTCCTCCCTGAGGACTGCAGAGTGAGTGAGTCTTCAGAGAAGCAGCCGCAATGCTCGCTGTGAAAAGCAGAGGGATGAGCGCTGAGGAGCTTCAGGGGGTAGAAAAGAGATGAGTTTTGCTCAGTAAATGATTGGTTTTGTTGGTGTTGATGTTTTTTTCCCTGTGTCCTTTAAACAGGTCCTTTAACTTGGGCCTTGGGCCTAAACAGGATGATATTTTCGTGATGTTTTTCAAGCACATTTTAGTCACACTTAAAAAAAAAAAAAAAAAACTTGTCGTTTTTTCTAGTCTTGGCAGTGGGTGAAAATAGAACAAAATATAAGATTTTCACAAGAACAGCTGATTGTACTGAAATTTAATATGGTTTTTGCCAATCTTGTGCATGGTTTTCTTCAGCCTTAGTTTTCCCATCTGTAAAGTGGGCTGGAGGAGGAAATGACAACCCACTCCAGTATTCTTGACTGGAAAATCCCATGGACAGAAGAGGACAGGAATTCTAGGCTCATAAAAACAACAGGTACAAGGTATCAGGTTGACACAAACTGGAAGCTAAGATTTTTCAGGACTCTTGTGTGTTAGTCACTCAGTCATACCCAGCTCTTTGCGACCCCATGGACTGTAGCTCGCCAGGTTCCTCTGTTAATGGAATTCTCCAAGGAAGAATACCATAGTGGGTAGCCATTCCCTTCTCCAGGGGATCTTCTCAACTCAGGGATCAAACTGGGGTCTCCTGCATTGCAGGCAGATTCTTTAGCATCTGAGCCACCAGGAAAGATTCCAATTCTCTCTCCTGCCTGGTGGGACTGCCACAATCCAGGAGTTTCCTTGAAGTCCATGAGTGAAGGTATATCTTCTCCCTTTGAGTAGTTCTATTGAAAACTTAGGTACATTCTCCTCTGTTTTTCTCTGTGTCCCAATTTCCTGTAAATGATAAAACTGTAAAACAAAAAGTAATAAGATCCAAATCTTCCTGCTGGGGACTTGATGAAGATGAATTAGACACTGACAGTCAGGAAAAGATGGAAAGCTCTCCACGACAGAGGCCAAACTAATTCAAAATGAAAATCATCAGTTTGAGCATGCTCATATGTTACTTAAAAATCAATGAAGAAACACAGTGAGGGCACCCTGAAGCCATTTCAGCACCCCTGCTTTTGCACTCAATGCTAACTTAGCAGCCTTGAAATAGCTTGGCTCTGAAAACCCAGTCAATCATCATTAATAATGATATTTTTATAGCACTTTAAAAATTGGAATTTCCAGAGCCATTTTGATAGATGTCCTGTCACTACCTTGCCATTTGCTTAATTTTTTTGCTTTTTTTTTTTTTAACTCTATTTAAAGAATTTTGTAACAGGGGGAAAAAAAAGGAGAAACTTCTTTTGACTGAAAGATTCATAAGAGATGAATTCACAGATTGCCATTGCTGTGAATCCCTTAATAATGAGGAGGGAGATTTAGAGGTTGTACCAGGACTTTCAACCTTAGTGATTCTAGAACTTGAATTTACTTAAGGGGTTAAAACACATGCCTGCCTGGTGCCTTCAGATCTGGAATAAGAGTTCAGTGAGTTTACACAGAGATGAAAAGATTAGAAGCAAAGGCTGAGTTCTCTGATACTCAAACTTCTTGAGCAATTTACCTGTTTGTTTGTCTCACCATGAACCATAGAAATTACTTAGCACCTCCAGTGTACCTCTCCTAGAAAATTCAGAAATATTTCTTCAAATTTTTTTAATTTATTAAGTTATAAACAAATTAGTTGAATGCTCATCTTCTCCTGGCTCAATTTATCTGCTTGTATCTTTCCATCTCTGCCTCTCTCTTACACACACACACACACACCCTACTATTAAAAGGCATTATTCATCACCTTTGAAAATGCAGATGAAATTTCTTATTTCTATTATAACTTCCACAAAAACTATCCAAGTTTATGAGAGACCTTGGCAGACTCCAACTTTGAAAGGGAACTCTAACAATTCATGTTTAACCTCTGAGCCAAGAAAAGCCTGAATTTTTCAAAACTTAGCATTTGTTTGGTGTTCATTTTTTCCCCTTGTAGACTCTTTTATTCTTCCCCTCCAAAAGACTGCACAGGAATTTTTATCACCTAATACTGGTGGTGAAACAGCAAGTTCCTATCCTAATGCTGAACTAAATAAAATAAATGTCTTGGATGAATCAGGTTTCTTTATCAAGCAAACAAAAATGAAGGGATCTAGTTTACTGGAATAGTTGCAGTCCTCATTAAAATTGATGACTTCAAAGATTCTGTGCTTCTCTTCCTTTAACCAGGGCCATAGGCCAAGAATCTGCTGTGCTGCTAAAAACATCCTGTTATCGGGGTGTTGTAAAACAGACCACTGCAGGCATCTCTGCCTGTCCTCCAGGTTTAGGTTTCTATGTGAAAGCGAGACAGGGTTGGGGAGAGTGGAGGAGGACGGACCTAGCCATTTGGCCGTGGGTCGATCAGACCTAAAGTGCGACGTGGTATTTTATCTCCATGAACACCAAGTTTGAAAAAGAAAGAAAAGGAGCTGGATTAGCGTGAGGCGGAGTTCAGGTTTTCTAAGAAATGTGGGACTCTACAAAACTGTGCCTTTGTTTTTGGCACTAATTGTGAGAACAAATTACGTAGCTTATCAGATGTGGTTTGAGGGGCTGAGTGGAGAAGCCACAGCAGAGACTTGTCTTCATTGCTTGTTCCCAGTTGGGAACTTGGACTGTGTCAGGGTCCTCTTTTAATTCAAGAACAGGCTTGAATAATAAGTGCTAACAGGATATGTGATCCAATTACGTTTACATTACTTCAACTTAATCAAGTAAACCTTGGTCTTAAAAGAGATTCCATTCTGCCCTAAGAGAGGTACATACAAAGTTTGACCCTGTATATCACAGACTCGCCAACAGACTCCGTCTGCCTTGGGGGAGTAAAAAGGACAGAGCAAGACAGAAGGTCAATCCCAGTGAGTAAAGGCTTTCAGAGACGACATTCTCAGCACTTTTCCTGAATCCTCTTCCCTATTTTTTGACCATGTACATGGACTCACCCTCATATGGCAGAACGTCACTTTTGATATACTGATTACTTTTATTTATTTTGTTGCTAAAAAAGTGAAGACAGGTTAAAGGCATAATGTTGTAGACAGAAATTTCCCACTTCCTGAAAGAACCACAAAGTATTTGTGTGTTCAATTTATTCATCCATTTATACCAACATAAAACATTTATACCAACATAAAACACTTCAGGGAATGCAAAAGAATTTAAAAATTGGGTCTATGGAGTTAAATTTATCAAGCCTACAAAACAAAGCAGTAAGTTGGCAAGTACTAGGAGTGCAGTGTTGAAGGTAGAAGGAAAAGTCAGTGTGGAGGAGAGAAACTTAGGAAGGACGAACTTCTGAGAGAAGACAAATCCCAAGGGGAAACTTCAGTGATACACAGATTTCCAAGTGTTCTTTCACCCTAAACCCCTTCTTTCACTTGGAATCTTGCACATGAAATCCAATGGAGGGAGCAATAAGAACAGAGCTCACCTCTTAACCCGTCCACTGCGTATATTTCTCCCCTATTATTCTTCTCTTTTAAATGGCTCTCAGTTGAACAATCACTGAAATCTAGAAGGTATGAGGTACAGAAAAGAGAGAAGATAGCCCTCCAGGTGCAGAGGGTAGCATGATGAAGCTGAGTAAGAAAGTGGTGATAGAAATGTTCTGATTTAGCACAACAAAAGCATTTAGGAAAAAGTGATCTACATGAAGTAGAGTCAATGGACAATAGGGGACACTCTGAAGAGTCTCAAGTTGGGGAGTGATGGGATAAAAATGAGAATTTAAGAAAATTAACATAGCAGCCATGTGCCTATAGTCTGTAATAGAGAAAATCAACTGAAGATCCAATGGGAGTAATCCAAATGCAGAAACAGCCACCAATAGAATTGCAACTGTAAAAATGGCAGTGCAGCCAACAGGACTCAGAGGTTGCGTGTATATGGGGGGTAAAGGAAATGGAGCCCAGAAAGTCATTTTTAATTGTTCAGACTAACTGAGGCCTTTATATGAGACACTTGAAGAAATTTGTCGTTTTTCATGGCCATTATTTCTATTAGATATTATACATTTGTGTGATTACTAATACATTTCTACACCTATATGATACAATTTCAGGAGACTGGGGACTCTGCCAGTTTGGTCATTAGAACTTAGCATTAAAAAATTCAAATATTTGTGAAACTAAGAAAACTCAATAAATAATGGTGTCATCGATTGTATTGAGGGAGCTAAGGAGAAGTAGTAAGTTTGATTTTTATCATGTTTTTCTTAGATGAGGAAAATAGATCTAAATGCAGATGTCTTACCCCTATTCAAGATATGGGGCTGAAGAGCAATTGAAATGTCAGGGGTGGGTATTAAAACTAAGCCATCAACAACAATCAAAACCATGATAATTAATCCGTTCTCCCAGAGAGAGTTTAAAGACGGAAGAGCAGAGTGAGCTGAAGATGCTCAAGCAAAAGTCAAATGGAGAACCAAAAAAGTAAAAATTAAAGAATATTCCTCCCAGGATAAATCTGGAATGGTTTGCCACATGCCCACACTTTGGGCATTTATGAACTGTAACAGGAAAAAAATCTTCTTTCAAAAAAGTTTAAAACATTAGGAATTTTGGAAGTGGGAATAAAATGTACAAGTAATCAAGAAAAGTCCAAGACGTTTTTAAGCCCCTATCAAAATTCTTCATTGTATTTATAAAATATGATTGACCACCTTACCCCAAACGCTATTAGTGTCCCTGCTAAGAAACACTCACCCAGACAAACAGCTTTCCCTTTCCTTTTCTTTTTATCTCTCCTTTCTTCCCACTTTCCTTTGGTAGCAACACATAAAATATCTCTTTCCTAGAGTTATATAACCACGTGACATCTTCAAATCTCATCTGCTGATTTAGAATCATTCCACTTAAATTTTGGGTTTGTTCTTGCTGCTGCTATTGTTGTGAGTTTGTTTGCTCTTAGAATTTTTGTTTTGTTTTGCTTTGTTCTGTTCTATGGTTGGTGGAAAGAGAAGAGAGAAAAATGCAGGAATGACACAAATGGGTTCCTTTATAGTCAAAGAAGGTGCCAGTACCCTCTTCCCCTTCTTACTGAGACAAACAGACTTTTTTTTTCTCAAAAACAAAGATAGCCCCAAGGTCATTCTTAGGAAAAAGTTACAATGTGGATTTTCTTTGGTGTAATACTATTTTCTATTTAGCCCCGTGAGAAATTATACACATTTTAGGTAGAGAGTAAATAGGTACAGATTATGAATGCTCATATGCAATATGGCATAATTTATATCTAAAATTCAAAATGTTGAAATTCCAAAAGTGTTTTACAGCTAAGTCTAATAATTAGTGGCAAGGTGTCTGAGAGAAGAGAACTCAGGGAATACAAAATTCTGCAACCACCAGCAGTAATTCTTGAGTAAAAGCTACACAGCTACTTTCTGTAGCTCAAATAGTGGGTTTATTCCAAAGGAAACATTAAATTACGAAAACTTAAGATAGGTCAAGGAACAACAGAGAGTCACAATGATTCTCTGGTAAACCCGGAAGTTAAGTTTCAGAAGACTGTGGGTCTGCTTGAAGCTACTACCTATTTATGAAACTTTCTTGGAATTTGTTCATTTATTTATGCACACAAAACTCCAACGGTGCATCTCCAATGTGCGCAGCACTGCGTGAAGCCAAAGGAATAAAAGACACAGTCCCCGCCTCAGGTGGCACTAGTGGTAAAGAAGACGCCTGCCAATGCGAGGGACATAAGAGACGTGGGTTTGATTCCTGGGTCAGGAAGATCCCCTGGAGAAGGGAATGGCTACCCACTCCAGTATTTTCTCCTGGAGAATTCCATGGACACCGGAGCCTGGCGGGCTACAATCCATGGGGTTGCAAAGAATCGGACATGGTTGAAGCAACTTAGCATGCAGTACCCACCTCGCCTCACAGAGTTCAAACTGGCAGGAGCTGCTGTGTTAGCCACCTTCATCATCTTTTCCCCCTCCCTTTCTTGAAGATTTGGCATGTATCTTATCGGAAGCAGGTGGCTTTCTTTGTTTCTGCCACCTTACATAGCAATGATTCAATTTCATTTTCCAAAATTGACATCATTTTTTGTATCCATTTCTATTTTCTCTCCTTCCAATTCTAAATTACAGATGCAGCCAACTCACCTCTCAGGGGTTTTTTTGCTCTAATGTTTAGCAAGAAACAGGGAGCAGCCAGAGGTCCTTTTCTAGAACCTTAATGAAGTTCTGAGAAGTAGAAAGAATTGTCCACAACTGAGGGGAGAAACTGTTAAACATTAAACTTACATGAGAGTCAGGTTAGGAGGAAGAAGTGGAGACACATGATCCATAAATACAAATGAGAATGAGCAAGAGGATTAAAAAAAATCATTGTACACATCATCACTGCTTTGATGGAGCAAGATCAAAATATGATGGGTAACCTGCCAGGCAAACAGGAAATATTGTGGCATACCAACCGCTCCCCCAGGGCTGAGGGGGCCTCAGGCAAAGCACAGTCAAATCATGATTTCAGGTTTTCTGAACGCTGCTCTGCACACACACCAACTTCACAACAGTCTCACGTCTATCGACAACAGGGAATACAACCCAGTTTTCTATTTTTGGTAGGCTGTTTTTTTAAGAAAAGATGTTCTATATTAAAACATGTAGCCATTCTAGTCTATAAAAATCCATTCTCTTTATGTTTGCATTTTATTCTATGCCCACAGTAATAATGATTTTCTGTCCCGGTATCTTGCACACTACCTACTTTCTTCATAATCTTTCTTGCTGCCTAGCACACCAAACCCACCCAGTGAATGTTGTTGATCAACAGCAATTTTCACAAAGAGAAAGGCCAGGCCACACTGTATTTTGTGTGTTAAAGAGGTATTTTCAGACATTACTTATAGCAGTTGTCCTCTTAAGAAGCAAGAACGAATGAGCAATGACCGGGGGACTCTATTGTTGTTGGAGCCAATGACAGCATCCATGAAAAAGATGCTTGACCCTACCTTACTATCAACCAGTTCCCACAGGCTGGCCATTCTGGTCAGCCTGGGGTTCTTCCCCCTTTCCCAGCATACCATTGTTCTTATGAGCTTCTACACATGGAATTTCCTTCCCATTTAAAGACATAGCTCCAGTGTGGAGATTCCTTAAAAAACTGGAAATAGAACTGCCATATGACCCAGCAATCCCACTGCTGGGCATACACACCGAGGAAACCAGAATTGAAAGAGACATGTATACCCCAATGTTCATCACAGCACTGTTTATAATAGCCAGGACATGGAAGCAACCTAGATGTCCATCAGCAGATGAATGGATAAGAAAGTTGTGGTACATATATACACAATGGAGTATTACTCAGGCATTAAAAAGAATACATTTGAATCAGTTCTAATGAGGTGGATGAAACTGGAGCCTATTATACAGAGTGAAGTAAGCCAGAAAGAAAAACACCAATACAGTATATTAACACATATATATGGAATTTAGAAAGATGGTAATGATAACCCCATATGCGAGACAGCAAAAGAGACACAGATGTATTGAACAGTCTTTTAGACTCTGGGAGAGGGCAAGAGTGGGATGATTTGGGAGAATGGCATTGAAACATGTATATTATCATATGTGAAATGAATCACCAGTCCAGGTGCTCAGGGCTAGTGTACTGGGATGACCCAGAGGGATGGGATGGGGAGGAAAGGTGGGAGGGGGGTTCAGGATGGGGAACACATGTACACCCATAGCGGATTCAAGTCAATGTATGGCAAAACCAATACAATAATGTAAAGTAATTAGCCTCCAATTAAAATAAATACATTTATTTTAAAAAATAAAGACATAGTTCCATGATTCTGCCTATGAAATGCATGTCCTACTCTTTGTGACTCCATGGACTGTATAGCCCACCAGGCTCCTCTGTCCATGGAATTCTCCAGTCAAGAATACTGAAGTGGGTAGCCATTCCCTTCTCCAGGAAGTCTTTCAGACTCCAAGATTATAACTGGGTCTCCTACACTGCAGGCAGATTCTGTAGTGTCTGTTCCACCAGGGAAGCCCTTATGAAATAAAATCTCTGTGAATTTTTCAAATCTCAAGAAATGGGTACTATTCTCAGCATCTATAGTCAATGATGGTCTGTATTTAGCATCTTAATGTACTTATTTTGCATCTTTACTCTTGTTTTCTGTGCCCTTGTCTTTTCTATCTTTTGTTTAGATTCGAAGACCTTCAGAGTTCACTGCTTTGAAGTTCAGAACTGTGATATATATGTTCTCAGTCAAAACTATGGCTTCTCAGTAAACCAGAAACTGGGTAATATTAAAGTATGCCCACACAAATACACATAGCATCATCACTAGCTACTTTGCACGTTATCCCCTTTAATACTCACAGCAACCCTATGAGGTAGGTACCATTCCTATTTCCATTTCACCAATGCGGAAGATTGGGGCTTCCCTGGTGATGCTAGTAGTAACAAACTCACCTGCCAATGCAGGAGATGTGGGTTCAGTCCCTGGGTGGGAAAGAGCCCCTGGAGGAGGGCATGGCAATCCACTCCAGTATTCTTGCCTGGAGAATCCCATGGACAGAGGAGGCTGACGGGCTACAGTCCATGGGGTTGCAGAGAGTCAGACAACAATGGAAGTGACTTAGCACACAGTTGATGATGGGGAAAATTTAGCTCAGAGAAGTTATATATTTTGCCGAACATTGTTCAGTTCAGTTCAGTTCAGTTGCTCAGTCGTATCTGACTCTCCGCGACCCCATGAATCACAGCACGCCAGGCCTCCCTGTCCATCACCAACTCCCGGAGTTCACTCAAACTCATGTCCATCAAGTCGGTGATGCCATCCAGCCACCTCATTCTCTGTCATCCCCGTCTCCTCCCGCCCCCAACCTTTCCCAGCATCAGAGTCTTTTCCAATGAGTCAACGAACATTGTTACTGTATTCTAATTCAGGACAGTGTCTCCTGTCCCATAGATGTAATCATGACAAGGTAAGAGATAGTGCTCTCTTAAAAAAATCTTAATGAAGTAAAATCTGTCTCTCCCACCCACCCCTCCTCTAATCTCTTCAACCTTTTCCCTTTCTCCCTCAAATATTGAATGTTCCCAACATGAGGACATCACCTAGCATGACAGGTATATGTCAGGATATGTTTCCATGAAAAATAATAATAGGATCTGCTTCTCAGAGTTCATTTGTGTAAAAACAACACCACACTCTATGTTCTCAAGTGAATGTGTCATGTAGATCATTTCACTCATTGGCATGTGGACCTGTTCTTCCTGCCTACTGAGTCAGTCAGAATTGGTACACTTGAGTGGATATGTGTCAACCTTATTGGAAGGAAAACTGCCAGCAGAAACAATACAATTTGTAAATACCAAGGATCATAAAGGTCACAGCCTATCCACATGGATTTTACTACTGGGTCCTGACAACATTCCCGAGATGTACAGAACACCCATAGAATGACTGACCCCAATTTATAGGTGAAGAAACTGAGGCTGAGAGAAGTAAATGAATTACAGAAAGTTCATATAGCTTATGGACAGGGAGGCCTGGCGTGCTGTGATTCATGGGGTCGCGGAGAGTCGGACACGACTGAGCGACTGAACTGAACTGAACTGAACTGAATATAGCTTAGAGAGTGGTGGCGCAGTCACCAGAATCCATGTTTTTATTTCTTTCAAATTGTGATCTTTCCCCCACATTCCAGGAGAAGAAGAGTGGAATGGAATGAAACTAGTCCCATGATAGGACCTGGCCAAGCGGAAGCGCTGGAAAAACTAAGAGCCCTCGGCAGCATGAGGGGAAGTCCCGTGGTGTAAGACGAGGAAGATTCTACACCATCTGGGAGAATAGGGAGGAGAGGCAGAAGAGTGGGCACCTGCAGCTGGGGATTTGGCAGGAAAGACTGTTCTCCAATGTTCTCACTCAGAAAGTAAATATATTTGAAATGCTGAAGACGCCACATATATTCTGTTAATAATTTACCAACTGAAACCATTAAACATGTTGACAAAAGCTTTTCCATTTACTATGGGTGTCTGTGGGTGATTTGGAACCACTCATTACCTTTATAAGCTCCTAGGTTATTTCGGAGTGTCCCAAATAATCAGCAGCAGCGAGGGCAGCTTAGACCAGCAGTGGATAGAGTTTTAGTTTGAACATACAACTATGCTGATTCCATGAAAAAGTGAAAGTGTTAGTCACTTAGTCATGTCTGACTCTTTGCGACCACATGGACCATGGCCCTCCAGGCCTCTCTGTCCCTGGGAATTCTCCAGGCAAGAATACTAGAGTGGGTAACCACTCTCTTCTCCAGGGGATCTTCCTGACCCAGAGATGGAACCCAGGTCTCCTGCATTGCAGGCAGATTCTGTACCATCTGAGCCAACCTGATTCCATACTCAGGCATTTTGCCACTAATTCACCATGAGACTGTTGGCCCAAGCCTCTGAAGGCAAATTATATTTGCCAATATACAAAATGCATAGTGTAACTGGATATCTCTATATAAGGTACTTATTATTTAAAAAGTAATGATGTATTCTTAGAAGAAATACATCAAGATGTCACCAGAGTTGAACATTCAATGAAAGCGAAGAAGCAGAACATTCTTATAATCAAATAGTTTTATTCTCTCAGAACCTTCCAAGTATACAGGGACAAAAGTTCCTAAAGAGAAAGGAACAAACTGCTCTTATCGCGCAGGGTGAGTGAACTCTCTTAAGCTCTCATTTGTAAATAAAAACCAAGCAGTGTAATACTTGCTGTTTTAAAGATCTTGTTCTGTTTCTGCTGTCTCCAAACTCCTTGTATATTAGTTATGAAGCATTTGGTTACAAATAACAGAAAATGCAGCTAACAGTGGTTTAAACAATGAGGGAAATTACTACTTTTCATAGTGTGAAGCCCGGAATGATTAAGTCCCAGCATGACTAAGTTGAAAGCTCTGTGACTTGCAACCATCTCTGTACTCTGACATGCATCCGGGACAGGTTGAGCCAGTAAATGAGCTCCCTCCAAGGCCCTCAGGTAGCTGCTGAAGCGTCCATGTCACATGGAGGTGATAAGATCCAGAGGAAGCAAGGGAATGTCTGCCAGATGTCTTCTTTTTTCAAAGTGAAAGAAACTTTCCAAGAAGCTTGGTCACACGCCTACGCATAAACTCAGCCACTTCACAAGGCTCATGGATGGAATCTTCATAATTGATTTGCCCTAATCAAGGGTCACACACCTAAGTGTAAACCCAACTACTTCACGAGGCTTATGGATGGAATCTTCATAACTGACTTGCCCTAATCAAGACACAATCCCTGCAGCCTAAGAGTGGGTCCAGCTGGCCTTTGAGCATGTGGCACTCAGAGGAGAATAAACAAAAGTAGAGGAAAGGTCAGTTTTCCAGGCAACAGGGATTATCTGCTACATCAAGGAGATTTCTGTCTTCTCTATGACTAGGTTTCCTCATATCACTGGGTAAAGACTAGACTAGAGGTCACCACTAAGATTCCTCCAGCTGCTAAAATTCCACAATTCAAAGACAAAGGTGACTCTTTCCCTCACCACCACCACTTAATGGGAGAATCAGCATGATTTAATGAAATCATAAGATTTCCCCAGAAAACAGTAGTGCGTGCATGCAAAGCACTCAGTCATGTCCAGCTCTTTGCAACCCTTTGGACTGTAGCCTGCCAGGCTCCCCTGTCCATGGGATTTTTCAAGCAAAAATACTGGAGTGGATTGCCATTTCCTACTCCAGGGGATCTTTCCAAACCAGGGATCAAATCCGCATCTCCTGTGTCTCCTACACGCCAAGCAGATTCTTTCTCCACTGAGCCATCAGAGAAGCCCAGAAAACAGCAGAGGTTAGAAGAAATTAACATACAGTATACTAAACAAATGACATCACTCTTAGAGTCAAGTGTACCAGTCATTGATCTCTACGTTTCTGTGAGATAAATGAGGCTGTTTCACTGGGAGAGAGAGACTGAGGCAGAGAGAAGCATAATGTGTAGCCCACACCTGCATGCTCTGACTTTGTCCAGATCAGTAAGTCACAGGTGGGAGAGGTGGGAGAAGCCCTTCCAGACTGGGTGTGCCATCTACATAGGGTGCAGCAGTGACCCATTCAGGCCAGGGGAGAAAATGCTGGAATATCTATTTATATTTTTATCTCATCTTTTAATGTATATATATAATATTTTATAATGTGTATGATATATTAGCATAGTAAAAGTGCATACATATAATTTATAGCTGGGCTTCCCTGGTGGCTCAGTGGCAAAGAATCTGCCTGCAATGAAGGACACTGCCTGCATTGCAGGAGACGCAGTTTAGATCCCTGGGTCAAGAAGATCCCCTGGAGAAGGAAATGGTAACCCATTCCAGTATCGTTGCCTGGGAAATCTCATGGAGAGAGAAGCTTGGCAAGCTACAGTCCATGGGGCACAAGAATCAGACATGACTGAATGACTAACCAACCACCACCGTAATTTATAGCTATATAGAAAGAGAAGATGGGGGTTGATATATTTTATTTACAATGATAGAATATACAGTTAAAATCTTTGGAGTTTATTGGTACAGACTGTACTGGCTTTTTGATGACTTCATCTATACCACAACTGGAAGGAAAAAAATATGTGCAGAAACTGACACAACTGGATTTGTGACGGCCTGAGGCTAATAAAGCAAGGCAACCCTGAATCTGAATTTAGAAAACTCAATTGTGGTAAAACAGAGATTCCTAGTTAATTTTTATTTGCTGATCCTTTCAAAGGCCCTACTTTGTTTACCAGGAGACCACTTCTATCGCTGTTTTCCTCCTCTCCCTCCTCCAAAGTACCTCCTGTTTTAAGACATGTCAGCCTTGGTCTACCTGGCTCAGCAGATATGGCTTTATCTATACGGTCGGGAGGTCAGAGAGCTCTGTGGGTTTCCACAGCTTGTTTGCTCAGCCGACAATTGTGCATCTACTAAGTGCGAGACAGGAAGCTACAAACATTCACCAGGACTCCCGAAGTCCAATGTCTAGAGGTGCTTCCCTGTCTGGAGAGATCAACAAGAAAGCCAGTTGATGCAGAAGAGGGGATAAAAAAGCAGCAGACCAAGGAGGGAAGTCGGGGAGTCAGCGGTGGGTAGGAGTGGGAGTCAGGAACCCCCTCTAGGAAGATATGGCTCTTTACTCTTTACCGAGTCTTGAGAAGAGAGGAGTGTGTCAAGTGCCACATTCTTTTCATCAAAAGGAACAATAATGGCAGAGCCTAGGGCTCTCCACCTGAGGAAGGAGATGTGGGTGGAGGCAAAGAATGGGGATCTTTTTCCCTTTTGAATCTTATCTCTACCTCCCTCCAGTCTCACTGACTCTGAAGGTGTGGCCTGGATGTGGGCCTTACCCCCAAGGGAATGTCCTTTCCCTGGACACAGGAGCTTCCTGTCCCAGAGGCTGGAGCATGATGGCTCCCACAGCTGTCCAAGTGCTCTGGACTCCAATGCAAGTATATTTCCTGGGGCCCTTTGCAGAAAAACAAACAAACAAATTAGAGATTAGTGG
The DNA here is from genome assembly GCF_049115385.1 of Moschus berezovskii. NCBI lineage: Eukaryota > Metazoa > Chordata > Mammalia > Artiodactyla > Moschidae > Moschus > Moschus berezovskii. The sequence goes on along the minus strand of NC_142469.1, from coordinate 84,398,650 downwards.
TTTTAATGGATGTGGAGGCAGGGAAGTAAGTGCAGAAGGTACATAATTTAATTTCTATGTATACCTCATGTAATAGGTACAGTTATGTCTGACTCTTTGCAACCCTGCTGGGCTCCTCTGTCCATGGGATTTCCCAGGCAAGAATACTAAATTGGGTTGCCATCTCCTCCTCCAGAGGATCTTCCCAACCCAGGGATTGAACCCAGGTCTCCTTCACTGCAAGCAATTCGTGGCCATCTGAGCCACCAGAGAAGCCCCGTAACAGGTTTAAAAGGGTTTATTTAATGAGCTTCACCCAAAAATCTGCTGTAAAAAAAAATTGTAACCCCAACCTCAAGTTCATTCCAATGAATCAGCACTTTAAAACCATACACTGGAAGGAAAACTGGACTTTTGACTCAGATAAGGTTGTTTTCCTTCAACCTTCTTCCACACTTCTGTCTTTCTTGGGTTGAGTTCAATAGTGGCTCAGAATCAGCCTTCCTGCCTTAATCCAAAATGGTCTGGATGGTGTTCGAAAACATGTCTATGTCATGATTCAGCATAACAGCTCTTAATGCCACGCTGTTTGCCGCGTTCAGAAGAAACAGGACAGGATTGCTTAACTGCTCCTTCCTGAAACGTAGAGGGGAAGGGATGCAGGCACTGGGTAGTCAGAAGGGCAAGATTAGAGTACTGTTAGAAGCAGAGAAAAATCTTGTTTTGTAAGGAAAACAAGGATTTTACTATCAAAATAGGAAATCCATCAAAGCACTGTGGCGCTCAGTCCCTGGCAGGAAAACACTTGGGGTGGGGCAGGGTGGGGGAGTGGTGTGGAGGGAGAGAAGTTAATATGTACCCAGAATTCTTCAATTAGATGATTAAAAACAAGGCAAAACAAAACAGAAAAAGTGGAGGGAACCTTTGCAGTCAGTTTTTGAGTGTTCAAGTTTGCGACTCAAATGGTAAAGAATCTGCCTGTAATGCAGGAGACCTAGGTTTGATCCCTGGGTTGGGAAGATCCTTTAGAGGAGGAAATGGCAACCCACGCCAGTATTCTTGACTGGAGAATTCCATGGACAGAGGAGCCTGGCGGGCTACAGTCCATGGGATCACAAAGAGTGAGACATGACTGAACGACTGACACACACAAAAGTTGCACAAGGAAATGGGAAGTTGAACTTAACTGGTATACCATCCCCAAGCAGGTGTCCTCTCTGAAAGAAGCAGTCAGGGACCATTCCAGGACCTTCCCTCATTACTAAAGAACACTAGCAATATTATCTACTCTCTCCAAAATCAACACTGATTTTAAAAAATAAGTGTGAAAATGCTAAAACATTGTAACTCGGGCATTTTTTGCCTTGATTTACAAATGCTTCACCCATTACGTGAATGGGTGTAATACATTTTTTACAAAAGACTAGACCCAGCACCACTGAATGAAGAGCGTTTGCTCTTTGTTATCCAGTTTCCCCCTTTCTCGTTGCTGGACAGAAAGTGTAGCAAATATGCTTCAAAATCAGCCTAAAAAAGAGAAGAGTGAATCCAGGAGAAAGAAGGCAAAAGGGTAACCTTGGCTTTTTTTTTTTTTTGGTAATTGTAGAGAATAAGGAAAACAGTAGTTGCATGCATTGAGTAATCCAGAGGCGGTGGTCAGGTAGTGCAGCTGCCTACTGTCTCAATACAGACATTTAGTCCTAATCATATACTTCTCAATATGCCAGAAAATTTGGAAAACTCAGCAGTGGCCACAGGACTGGAAAAGGTCAGTCTTCATTCCAATCCCAAAGAAAGGCAATGCCAAAGAATGCTCAAACTACTGCACAATTGCACTCATCTCACATGCTAGCAAAGTCATGCTCAAAATTCTCCAAGCCAGGCTTCAACAATACATGAACCATGAACTTCCAGATGTTTAAACTGGTTTTAGAAAAGGCAGAGGAACCAGAGATCCAGTTGCCAACACCTGCTGGATCATTGAAAAAGCAAGAGAGTTTCAGGAAAAAACATCTATTTCTGCTTTACTGACTATGCCAAAACCTTTGACTGTGTGGATCATAGCAAACTGTGGAAAATTCTGAAAGAGCTGGGAATACTAGACCACCTGACCTGCCTCTTGAGAAATCTGTATGCAGGTCAGGAAGCAACAGTTAGAACTGGAACAACAGACTGGTTCCAAACAGGAAAAGGAGTTTATCAAGGCTGTATATTGTCACCTGGCTTATTTAACTTATATGCAGAGTACATCATGAGAAATGCTGGGCTGGAGGAAGCACAAGCTGGAATCAAGACTGCCAGGAGAAATATCAATAACCTCAGGTATGCAGATGACACCACCATTATGACAGAAAGTGAAGAAGAACTAAAGAGCCTCTTAATGAAAGTGAAAGAGGAGAGTGAAAAGTTGGCTTAAAGCTCAACATTCAGAAAACTAAGATCATGACATCTGGCCCCATCACTTCATGGGAAATACATGTGGAAAGAGTGGAAACAGTGACAGACTTTATTTTGGGGGACTCCAAAATCACTGCAGATGGTGACGGAAGCCATGAAATAAAAAGACGCTTACTCCTTGGAAGGAAAGTTATGACCAACCTAGACAGCCTATTAAAAAGCAGAGATACTACTTTGCCAACAAAGGTCCATCTAGTCAAGGCTATGGTTTTCCCAGTAGTCATGTATGGATGTGAGAGGTTGGACTACAAAGAAAGCTGAGTGCCAGATAATTGATGCTTTTGAACTGTGGTGTTGGAGAAGACTCTTGAGAGCCCCTTGGACTTCAAGGAGATCCAACCAGTCCATCCTAAAGGAGATCAATCCTGAGTGTTCATTGGAAGGACTGATGTTGAAGTTGAAACTCCAATACTTTGGCCACCTGATGTGAAGAACTGACTCATTTGAAAAGACCCTGACACTGGGAAAGACTGAAGGTGGGAGGAGAAAGGGTGACAGATGAGATGGTTGGATGGTATCAGTGACCCAATGGACATGAGTTTGAGTAGATTCCAGGAGTTAGTGATGGACAGGGAGGCCTGGCATGCGCAGTCCATGGGGTCACAAAGAGTCAGACACGACTGAGCGACTGAACTGAACTGAATTGAACATACCTCTTGCTCTCAAAATAAATACACTTTAATTTGTAGCTGAAATTTTCTGTGATATATTTACCTGATTGATGAAAAATATCTAGCTTTTTTTGCTGTTCTTAAAATTTTTTTACTGAAGTCTCATTGATTTACAAAATTAGGTTAGTTTCAAGTATACAGCAAAGTTTCAGTTTTATATATATATATTGGCCATGCTACATGCATGCGTGATCATAGTTCCCCATGCGTGCATGTTCAGTCACTCAGTTGTATCTGACTCTTTGTGACCCCATGGACTGCAGCCCACAGGGCTCCTCTGTCCATGGAACTTTCCTGGCAAGAATACTGGAGTGGATTGCCATTTCCTCCTCCAGGGGATCTTCCTGAGCCAGGATCGAAATTGCTTCTCCCGCAGCTCCTGCATTGGCAGGTGGATTCTTTACCACTAAGGCAACCCAGGAAGACCAGCATCAGGGATCAGGTCCATGCCCCACAATGAGAGCACAGAGTCCAAACCACTGGACAGTCAGGGAATTCCCTTTTATATATATATTTTTTCTAGATTTTTTCCAGTATATGTTATTACAAGATAGCGAATATAGCTCCTGGTGCTATACAATAGGTTCTTGTTGTTTATTTTACATAAAGTAGCGCATATCTATTAATCTCATATTTCTAATTCATCAATCCCCACCCCTTTTCTCTTTGGTAACCATAAGTTTGTGTTCTATGTGAGTCTGTTTCTGTTTTGTAAATAAACTTATTTGTATTATTTTTATGATTCTACATATAAGTGATATCATATAATATTTGTCTTTCTCTATCTGACTCACTTCACTTAGTATAATAACCTCTAGATCCATCCATGTTGGTCCAAACAGAATTATTTCATTCATTTTTATGGCTGAGTAATATTCCATTGTATGTGTATATATATATATATATATATATGCCACAACTTTTTTATCCATTCCTTTGTTGACAGACAGTAGCTTCCATGTCTTGGCCAATGTACATAGCACTGCTATGAACATTGAGATACATGCATTTTTTTCGAATTAGAGGTTTTTCTACTCTAAAGCTAACAAGAATGTCGACTACATTTCTGAGAGGATTACATCTCAGAAACCATTGATGACAGACATGCCAAAGCAACAATTGCAAGGAGACTATGGTGGTGGCCCCAGGCTCCAGGTAGATGCCATCTGAAATATGTAAAGAAGTTTTAAAGATTAAATGAAATGCTACAGTTCTCCTTTGACCTTTCATTCCTGTTTGTGACTATAATCAGAAAATTTGAAGCTGAGCTAAAAGTACAGGGAGGATGGGGTGAGATGCTTTATTGTCAATGTGTTTTCAATTTTATACATTTTTCTAATGCTATGTCTTTAAGGAGGATGCCCATTTTAAAATAAAAAGCAATATTCATAATCTCAGATTCTAATCAACTATTTAATTCCCCCTTATAAATTTATTTTGGCTGGTGCTCCCTTTTTAAAATTATTTTCTGTTTATTTCTTGGGCACTATAAATATAATGGAAATATATAATTTCAAAGTTCTGGACAATTTCTTTCTTCCTGTTTCTCTTTTAGGTCAAGCCTGACTGTTGTCACTGAAAAAGAGTTACCTACTCATCAGGCAAATAGGAAAAAAAAAAAAAGATATAAAATAAAATGACATTGCCCAGAAACATGAAATGTTGTTGGAATTTAGAAAATAATTTCCTAAATTATAATTTTCTGGGCAATGGTCACAGCTGAATTCCCCAGGGTGTAGCTCTCCAGTTCTGACTGCTGACCTTGTTTCAGCAAAATGCACATCATTGTCATACTCAGCCCTTGTGGCCAGATCACATGATGTGTTTGATTTAAACAAAATAGGGCAGAGGCTCTGAAGTTCGAGGCAACATGTGAGTCATAGCACACACTACTTTGCCTTTTATTCAGCTTGTCATTTCAGAGCAGAAGGCTTATTTGAGTATTGTTGTTGTTACTTACAGTATGTTTGGTCCTTGGACTGGAAGGTTCTCGATCCAGGAGATAAGAAACAGCAAGCAAAAGGAATCTACTCTCACAAGAAGAGCAAACACACAAAGTCCTTCCCCTCTCACAGGATAGGCAGAAAAAGATCATCAAAAACAAACCAAGCCTCCAGAAAATAAAATTCAAAAGAGATACATAAGAGATCACTGTATCATTGTAAACTCTTAAGAAGAGGTAATCAAGAAAGTATAAGCTGTTTTAATTTATAAGAGCATACCACACAAGTATATATCTTCCCAAGATTAAGGGAGGTCACAGTAATTACCCAGCTTACATGGAGGGACCTGAATTTCTGTTCAAAGCTGAGCCTAAGAACCTCAGCTCAGAGTAAAATAAAATTGAAACCGTCAACATCCTTCAGCCTAACGGAAGAAAGAAGTTTTTTTGAGCACATTGCACAGAGATACATGGGGTCATATTAATCATAATAACAGCCAACATTTTTTCAGTGCCAATTATGTGCCGGGCCCAATTGCCCAGTGAGGTATAATTATCTGCTGTTGGCAGGTGATGAGACTACGACTCAGAGGGATTAAATAACTTCTCAGTGAACTGTAGAGTCAGAATCTAAACCTAAGTCTGTCTGACTTCAAAGCCACAGTTGACCACTGCAGTACAACTTCTCTCTTTCTTTTTTTTGGCTGGGTTAGGCTCACGACTACTCTTCCTGGCATCACACATTTGTATGCTGGATCTATCTCTGTTTTCAGAAGTTGTTTATAATTATTCTTAGTAATTTTAAACACAGCGATAGATATTGTCTATTCTTCCTACACTAAATCTTGGGGTAGTGATGCCATAGGTTTATTATTAAATGAGTGCTGTGTATTTACTTTGCCAGCGATTTCATGAGTAATTTTTGTATCTACTTTAGTTATGTCACTTACGATTTCATAGATATTAATCTCAGCCTTTTCTCAACCTTTATTCTTAAAGTCTTTCTCCCAAACTTCCATTTTCATTTGTTCTACCATTTTTATTGCCAATCTTCTGTTGGTCGGTTAGTTCCTTCTTAAATTAATTTAAACAGCTGCCCACAAAAATGCAAGTGTAAATGCATTCTAATTATAAAGTGATAGGATCATATTTGGTTTGGGTTTTCATCACTCTTCCTGCTGGGCATTTTTTTTTCTCTTGGAAGAAGTTTTGCTTTGAACAATATTTTTAGTCTCTTTTTCTGTTTTCTATTCCCTTCATCTTCTATGTATTTGATGTAGTCGGTCCTCTAGAGTGGTGGTAAGGTACACAGGTTCTAAGTCAGGCTCCCTAGGCTAAGTCCAGCTCTACAATCCTTGGTGGCTCAGAGGTTAAAGCCTCTGCCTCCAATGCAGGAGACCCGGGTTCAATCCCTGGGTTGGGAAGATCCCTGGAGAAGGAATGGCAACCCACTCCAGTACTCTTGCCTGGATAATCCCACGGACAGAGGAGCCTGGTAGGCTACAGTCCACGGGGTAGCAAAGAGTCGGACACGACTGAGCAACTTCACTTCACTTCTAGTAAGTTCTGATCTGAGTTCCATCATTAATAAAATGAGGATAATAATAGAACCAACTTCATATGGTGTTTTAAAGAGGCCAAGTAAAATAATACATGTGAAGTGCTTTAAAAAAGGGGCCAGTACATGGCAGACTCTTGACAAATGCTGGTTTCGGTTATTACCTAAAAACCTCTCACATGTTCTAGTTGCCATTTTTATCCCTACTTAACAGATGTGTGTGTGTGTGTGTGTGTGTGTGTGTTAGTTGCTCAGTCATGTCTGACTCTTTACGACCCCATGGACTGTAGCCTACCAGGCTCCTCTGTCCCTGAAATTCTCCAGGCAAGAATCCTAGAGTGGGTTTCCATTCCCTTCTCCAGGGGCTCTTCTCAACCCAGGGATCAAACTTGGGTCTCCTTCATTGCAGGTGGATTCTTTACCATCTGAGCCACCAGTGAAGCCCAACATTTATAAACTTCTGCATTTATCTCTTTGTTTAGCTTTCCTCCCAACCCCTAAAATTTTGTGTCATTCACAAATTTAGGCACTAAAATTCACTTATAAGGAATCTGGTTAAAACAAAGGCTTGAACATTGCCTCCTTTATATTTCCCCATGTGAAAGAAACTGTCTGTTTACCATACACTTCATTTCCTGTTTTTCCCCAAGTGTGACTAATCATCCTCTTTCCCCCAGTGAGAAAATCATTGGGATACTCCACTAAAAACTCCAATGAATTGTCAAATACATTGTAAAAATCCACATATACTCCACCCACAGCTTTCTCCTTATCTGCATGCAAATTTACACCACAAAGCTAGGCAATTATTAAGGGTTCAGAATTGCCTATCGGAGAAATCTTTTCTCCCTCTTTTCTACACACAAATATTCAATGATCCTAGCTTTATAGTCTACCTAAAACAGAGGATAAACAGAGAATATAATCTTCTGGGTCCAGGTGAGATTTCTTCCTGGTTCTGAGTATAAATAATCACTTGCTTGAAATTACAGATCTAGCCAAACAGTCCCTCAGTTACTGCTTCCATTAACTCCTTCAGAGCTCTGGGGAATCCCATTTCCTAGTTCAGTCTTCTTGTCACAAGTTGTTTAGAATGGTCAGGTTAAAACAAAGAAAGGAAATGAGTTTGAAGGTATCCAGAACAGAGAGTTGGATTGAAAGAAATACCCTCGAAAAGATACATCATCCAAAGAATTCTTTAATTCTTTCCAGGGACCAAGTAAGCACTGAATCTGAGGTGCTGTCTGGTTCATCACACCCAGCAATGCTCCTCATTCAATCGTCAGAACCTGTTGGAGCTGCGTACCATGTTACGGTATGAAGAACAAAAAGAACACATCCTGACCTTTACAGAGCTAGGATCCTAGTGGAGAAGCGCAGATGGTGGGGATAGAGGGGAATGTAATAATTTCTACCCAGTTTCGGGTATTAAGTGCTATGACTGAGTTATCAAAGAAACAAACCAGAGAAAACTAAATACCCATGGTTAGGAAAATCTACCATCAGGTTTTGAATGTGGAAATGTTGGAGATGGAACTGTCTCCACTGAACAACACGTTGACTTTTGACATGAGAGGCTCTCCAGGTTACAAGCAAGAACTGGCCCAGATCAAAGTACAGGGCAGCGCTGAGTTAAAAGATAAAATGATAAGTAAAACATTCAGTGTCAGGGTAGCATTAAAGTATGCAGTTCTCTTAGTCACCTCGGGCTATGGTCACAGAGGACCATAGGCTGGGTGGCTTAAACAACAGGAATTCATTTAGTTAATTTATTTAGTTGAGTTCTGGAGGTTAAGAAGTCCAAGCAGAAGGTGCCAGGTGATTCGGTTCCCCTGCAAGGGCCCTCTTTCTGGCTCGCAGGCAGTCGGATTCTCACTCTGTCCTCACGTGGTGAAGAGAGAAAAAACTTCAGTCTTTCACCTCCTATCAGGGCACTAATGCCATCACAGGGCTCCACCCTTATGACCTCACCTAAACCTAAGTATCTTCCAAAGGCCTTTGGAAGACAGGTATTTTTTGGTGATGGTATTGCAAATACCATCACACTGAGGCTCTAGCGTTCGAGTTTTAAGGAGACACAAACCCTCAGTCCATGGCAGCTGGTGTGAACATTAGACATGCTTTGGCCTGTGCACAGAGACCAGAGTTTTTCTACCACAGTCATGGGTGAAGGTGGCTCGAGGGGTGAAGGTGGTTTTTGCCTCTTCCCCAGGACTCCAGTTTCATGACAGCATGCAGAGAGGTCTCCAGCATTGCCCAGCCTCAACCACCAATGAACCGCTGTCCAAGTTTCTATGACAAATCCCATGTTATCTTAAGGCACGTTTCCTGCCTAAAGGGGGAGAATTGAAATGCTGTATACAATTTCTCTTTCAATATTGAAAATGAGGAATATTACTCTCAAGCACATTCTTTCTTACATAACTGAGGACAGAGGAAAAAATTTAATAGTGTGTTCCAATTAACTTTGATATAGTTACAAAGCAATTGAAAAATCTTATTCATTCTAATCCTGAGGAATACTAATCTGGGTCAGACATGTTTCTGTGCTTTTAACAGGACAAAGAAAAGAAAAGTACATCCTACATACATTGATAGTCATGGGCTTTGATTTTTAGGTGCCTGTTTTGAGCTATAAGGGACGTTTCAGTGTTGTAAGATCAGGAATAAATGGCAGAATACTTCATTCTTTGTGAACACAGATGATAAGCTAATGCTCAGAAAGAATCTCCTTCAAACAGTACTCCTCGTCTCCTTGGTCATTTTCAGAACTATGTGCACAGACTAAAAATAAAGCTAAAATTATTACTTTTGGAGAGTAGGGGGTAGTACACGGATAATGCAAGCCAATTATTAATGACATTCCAAAGTGACACAGTGATACAAATGAGGAACAGCATGTCCTCCTATTAATGCTTCCGAAACTATTTATGATCACGATTTAAAAAGTGAGTCTAAAATAGATGCTGTGCATCCATCATGGCCAAATTTGCAGAGCAGCTCAAAGAAATTGGGCCATGGATAACCAGATCATGACATGCACAAGTAAGAATGCTCAAACCAATGCAGCCCAACTGGAAACTGACAGGGTCCCTGACAGCTAGCAATGGCTGGAGGTTTTTGTAGCCAGAAACACTACCCTGAGGATGAAATGGGGTGCCCTCCAGGTGGAGTTGGGAGGTGGGGTGTGCCAACTTTGCAGATAAAATTCACCAACAATGGAGACCAGTTGCCTGGCACTTGCAGCAAGTCTGTCTGAAACCACCTTCTTTCTTGATGTTTTCCTGTGGCTGAAGAGAAGAAACAAGTTCAACCTCTTCCTTAGAAATATTTGTGAATCACGGCAGCAATTAAACTTGTCATCAGAGTTGGGGAGGGAGACGCAAGGAGGTCAGGAAGGGTTGCGGACCTGTGTGTGTCTGTATTCAAGTACCCAATGTGTTGCTGGGACTCTGGAGCTTGTCAGTAAAATATTACAGTTTCCTTATAAGCTGTTTTGGAGCACGATTTCAAAAGAGTAAAACAGATTTGCACCCACACTGGAGAAGGCTAACTGGGGCCAAGGAGACCTCTAGGATTGGTTAAACTCAGATGCAGGGTGGGAAGAGGAAGGCCGGGAACTTAAACCACCTGGGTGGGAACTCTGGTTCCACCAGTAACAACCTGTTTGGCCCAGCAAATCGCACGGTTTTCTGGAACCACAGTTTTTCTCATCTGGAAAATGGAGTTGGCCATACCTAGCTTTCAGATTGTACGGCACTGCACACCCATCCTTCTTGCTGAAAAGGGGTAAACACATTTCCCTGGTGGGAAATATTTGGGCCCCATGACCTGATGCTATTAGAAGAATAAAAAGAGATTTTGGGGGTTTTGTTGTTGTTGTTTTTGACCACATTGATGGCATGTGAAACTTCCCTAACCAGGATTGAACCTGTGCCCCCTGCAATGGAAGTATGGAATCGCTTATGGGATCTTAGTTCCTGGACCAGGAATCGAATCCAGGTCCTCATTAGTGAAAGCATGGAGTCCTAGCCACCAGATTGCCAGGGAATTTTTTTTTTCTTTTTGAGGCTGTGTAAGTTTAATCTAATCAAGACAAACCTAGACAGCCTATGCTGCCAGAGGTCCATATAGTCAAAGCTATGATTTTTCCAGCAGTCATGTATGGATGTAAGAGTTGGATCATCAAGAAGGTTGAGTGCCAAAGAATTGATGCTTTCAAATTGTGGTGCTGGAGAAAACTGTTGAAAGTCCCTGGGACTGAAAGGAGATCAAATCAGTCAATCCTAAAGGAAATCAACACTGAATATTCATTGGAAGGACTGATGCTGAAGTTAAAGCTCCAATACTTGGGCCACCTGATGTTCAGAGCCAACTCATTGGAAAAGACCCTGATGCTGGGAAAGACTGAAGGCAAAAGGAGAAGAGGGTGACAGAGGATGAGATGCTCAGATAGCATCACCGATTCAATGGACATGAATTTGAGCAAACTCTGGGCGACAGTAAAGGACAGGGAAGCTTGGCATGCTGCAGTCCATGGGGTCACAAAAGTCAGACATGACTTAGCAAGTGAACAACAACAACAAATATAATCAAAGAAAAAAAAATGTGACTCTACTCTTCTAAAGTGCCTTTGAAACCCATACCACTTTGTGTGTTCATCTTTCCCATAGGAGTAAGAGTGACTTAGAATTTTTCTCAGCTCCTTGGATGTTACTAGTGTGAAAGGCTTCCCCCAGGAAGACTAGATCACAGGTTCCTACTTGAAAGAAGAAATCAAACTCAACAATTATTACAAATTTTCTTAATAGGAAACCTGGTATATGTCAATGTACCTTGGTATTTTATAATTGGTCCACCCTACCCTAAAACAAAAAATACTTACAAACTTTCCCCTCCTTCTTCTCCAATCAGCTCTGTTTTCTCCAGTCAGCTCCATGGTTTTACTCTACACTGAAACATGGTCATCCTCCTCCTCCCCTTTCCTCATCACCAAACACTAATTTGCAACAAAAAGAAAGAAAGGGGCCAGGATAAAAAGTTGAAGTTTTTTCATGTCCTTCATTTGGAAAAGAAAAGTTATTATTCAGGCTGCAAACATGTTGTCTTTTAGACTTTAAGTTCTTGAAGCAGAGAGGGTTTCAATTTTCTTCAGCATCTTCAGCATTGTCAAGGCTACCTTATGTTTTAAAAGAAATGTTGCTGGAAAATAATGTTATCCTTTATGTGACTCAGAAGCAATCTGGTATAACAATTGATTGCACAGCAAAGCAAAGGTCTCACTGATATTTTGTTACAACCTCACATTCCCAGGGTGTCCCTGGGCTCAAGACCGCCATATGCATCTGAGCACAGTTCTGTTTAGAATGAGACAACTTGGGTACACATTCTAAGCTCCAGTCTTAGCAAAGCTCCCAACCAAAGTGCCTTCCATACTACCTGAAAGCAGTCCCAATGCCCCTCTTGTGATTACTGAAAAATCCCCCTCAAAGGAAATAACATTTTTCAACTTTTCCTTTTTTTCACTTTTGATATATTTATTCCTGTCTTAATCAATCTATGAATACTCTGCAACCTGAGCAGCTGTCCTCAGGAAGACAGTGAGAAGAAATGGATCTTTATTTTGTTTTGGAGGAAAAGATTTGTTGAAACAGTTTACTGTGCAATGGTGCCTAGACCTCCGTACTGGAAGTTTGTGTAAGGAAGAGAGGTTTGTGGAGGAAATCTCTTAATTCTAACAGTAAGGGCTGCTTTGAGTTAATTGTGTTGAAGTAGTGTTTTAGTGATTCATGTTTAAGTGAAACCATTATTTTCTAGATCCTGCCAAAAACTTACCACAACTCATTCATGTGATTTTATTACAAATTAGGATTCCCTTAATTTTGGAAGGGAGACATACATTTTAAAGTCTCTTGGGAAGGGGAGACCTATGCTTCAGAGAAATGAATTGCCCTGAAATCAGAACAAAGAAGAAAGCCTTGTTTTAAAGCTAGTGAGTTAGCCTAACTAGCTCAAGGGAAATGAGCTAGCTTCACTTTCGTACTTCTGTGGTGACATGAAATGTGCCAGGTGACACAGCCAAGGCCAAGAGGGATTTACTCAAAAGGATATATACACAAAGAGAAAGAAGGAGAGTTTACAAAAGGTTTAGGAGCCTTGTTTCTGTTTTTTGTCTTGAATTTATAGATAAGTCATTAGAGTTGGGCCATAAAGAAGGCTGAGAGCTGAAGAATTAATGCTTTCAAATTGTGGTGCTGGAGAAGACTCCTGAGAGTCTCTTGGACAGCAAGGAGATCAAACTAGTCAGTCCTAAAGGAAATCAGTCCTGAATATTCATTGGAAGGACTGATGCTGAAGCTGAAACTCCAATACTTCGGCCGCCTGGTGGGAATAGCCAGCTCATTGGCAAGAATACACAGAAGAACTGTACAAAAAAGATCTTCACGAGCAAGATAGTCACGATAACGTGATCACTGACCTAGAGCCAGACATCTTGGAATGTGAGGTCAAGTGGGCCTTAGAAAGCATCGCTACGAACAAAGCTAGTGGTGGTGATGGAATTCCAGTTGAGCTATTTCAAATCTTGAAAGATGATGCTGTGAAAGTGCTGCACTCAGTATGCCAGCAAATTTGGAAAACTCTGCAGTGGCCACAGGACTGGAAAAGGTCAGTCTTCATTCCAATCCCAAAGAAAGGCAATGCCAAAGAATGCTCAAACTACCGCACAGTTGCACTCATCTCACATGCTAGTAAAGTCATGCTCAAAATTCTCCAAGCCAGGCTTCAGCAATATGTGAACCGTGAACTCCCAGATGTTCAAGCTGGTTTTAGAAAAGGCAGAGGAACCAGAGATCAAATTGCCAACATCCGCTGGATCATGGAGAAAGCAAGAGAGTTCCAGAAAAACATCTATTTCTGCTTCACTGACTATGCCAAAGCTTTTGACTGTGTGGATCACAATAAACTGTGGAAAATTCTTAAAGAGATGGGAATACCAGACCACCTGACCTGCCTCTTGAGAAACCTGTATGCAGGTCAGGAAGCAACAGTCAGAACTGGACATGGAACAACAGACTGGTTCCAAATAGGAAAAGGAGTGCGTCAAGGCTGTATATTGTCACCTTGCTTATTTAACTTATATGCAGAGTACATCATGAGGAATGCTGGGCTGGAAGAAGCACAAGCTGGAATCAAGATTGCCCAGAGAAATATCAATAATCTCAGATATGCAGATGACACTACCCTTATGGCAGAAAGTGAAGAGGAACTCAAGAGCCTCTTGATGAAAGTGAAAGAGGAGAGTGAAAAGGTTGGCTTGAAGCTCAACATTCAGAAAACAAAGATCATGGCATCTGGTCCCATCACTTCATGGGAAATAGATGGAAAAACAGTGGAAACAGTGTCAGAATTTATTTTTGGGGGCTCCAAAATCACTGCAGATGCTGATTGCAGCCATGAAATTAAAAGACGCTTACTCCTTGGAAGGAAAGTTATGACCAACCTTGATAATATATTAAAAAGCAGAGACATTACTTTGCCAACAAAGGTCCATCTAGTCAAGGCTATGGTCTTTCCCGTGGTCATGTATGGATGTGAGAGTTGGACTGTGAAGAAAGCTGATCGCCGAAGAATTGATGCTTTTGAACTGTGGTGCTGGAGAAGACTCTTGAGAGTCCCTTATACTGCAAGAAGATCCAACCAGTCCATTCTAAGGGAGATCGATCCTGGGTGTTCATTGGAAGGACTGATGCTAAAGCTGAAGCTGCAATACTTTGGCCACCTCATGCGACGAGTTGACTCACTGGAAAAGACTCTGATGCTGGGAAGGGTTGGGGGTGGGAGGAGAAGGGGACGACCGAGAATGAGATGGCTGGATGGTATCACCGACTCTGTGGACATGAGTTTGAGTGAACTCAGGGAGTTGGTGATGGACAGGGAGGCCTGGCGTGCTGTGATTCATGGGGTCGCGGAGAGTCGGACATGACTGAGCGACTGAACTGAACTAACTGAACTGGCAAAGACCATGATGCTGGGGAAGATTGAAGGCAGGAAGAGAAGGGGACGACAGAGGATGAGATGGCTGGATGGCATCAGAGGCTCAATGGACATGAATTTGAACAACTCTGGGAGATAGTGAAGGACAGGGAAGCCTGGCGTGCTGCCATCCATGGGGTCCAAAGAGTCGGACACCACTGAGCAGCTGAACAGCAATAACCGTCACCATAGCCTAGATCCTACAAATAAAACAATACATTTTCCTTTTAGGAAGAGATGATATATCTCTTCCCTTAGACGGCAGACAAGAGCTTTGGAAACTATTCTGAGGAGTAGAGCATGGGAACAGGAGGATGAAAGAAAAGGGGCACCCTTTCTTTGCCAGTAAGCCCAGAGCCACCCAGCTAGAGTCACCTGGCCTAAAACAGGCACAGAAAGTTAAAAGCCTTTCTTTCCACCTCTCTCCCACCTTCAATCCTTCTAAGTGTGCTAAGTCACTTCAGTACTGGAGTGAGTTGCCATTTCCTCCTCCAAGGGATCTTCCTGACCCAGGGATCTAACCTGCATCTCTTACTCTCCTGCATTGGCAGGCAGGATCTTCACCACTAGCACCACCTGGAAAGTCCTTCAATCCTTCTACCCCACACCAAATATTTGCTGCTATAATATTTATTTATTTACTTACTCATGGAGACCTATAGGCCAGGCGAGTGATGGCTCAGCATTATTTGAAACTAAAGCTTTCATTATAGTGTCTCATCATACTACACATCAGGTATATATGTGCCATGAACTTCCCCAGTGGCTCAGTGTAAATAATCCTCCTGTCAATGCAGGAGACGCACATTCGTTCCCTGGGCTGGGAAGATCCCCTTGAGGAGAGCATGGCAACACACTCCAGCATTCTTGACAGGAAACACCTGGACAGAGAAGCCTGGAGGGCTACAGTCCATAGGTTCACAAAGAGTCGGACATAACTGAAGCAACTGAACATATATGTGTCATGGGCTTTCCAGGTGGCGCTAGTAGTAAAGAACCCATTTGTCAATGCAGGAGTTGCAGGAGATGCGAGTTCTATCCCTGGGTTGGGAAGATTCCCTGGAGGAGAGCATGGCAACCCACTCCAGTATTCTTGCCTGGAGAATCTCATGGACAAAGGAGCCTGCCAGACTACAGTTCATAGGGTCTCAAAGTCACACACTACCAAAGTGACTTAGCATGCACACACACATATATGTTCTGTATATACAAGCATAGCGATTGTGTCCATAATAATATGTCGGTAAAAAGTAAAGCCATCAGTGAAATATGATGAAAACTTCTATACAAACAGATAAAACTTGGGAGCAATTTCTCAACATTTATATGTCCTACCTTATTTTCAGTGCCAATAGCTCATAAAGGTAGCACCATTCATTAGAAAGGGCACTAGACTGGAATCTGAAAACTGTGGACTTATTTTCACCCCCATGGGGTGATGGGTTCTGTGAGCCACCTATTCTTAAATGTCATCTCTCTAAGCATCTGCTTCCTTATTCCCAAGTACTCTTGGGCTCCTTTCTAGCTCTTAATTTAAAATTCCCCATACTCATATTTCTATTGATCATTCTGGATAAAATACCAACTCCTAATTCAACAAAAGTACGAATTATTACCAGGAACAACAGCTCCAACACAAGAAAAATTATTATTGCAACCATTTTTCTTCCCTATGAAATTAGTGAGTATGGCAACATCCCCAAAATTTAGTGGGAGATTTTCCCATTATTCTGCATGTCAGAAGAAACTGCATGTCTAGAGAAGTATCTAGTACCCTCACTGGAAAGAATTACCACCTTGGAGTAGATTATTTCCCTGAAGGTTGGAGGAATCTTGGCATTTTAGAAACTCCTTTGTCTTTATCCAAACTCCACAATCCATGGTGAAAACTATGGACTTATTTTCATCCTCAACCCCTGATAGTAGCTGGTTCAGTGTATATAAAGAAATTGTTTAAAAATTTATCCAAATTTTAGGCTTGTTAATAACAAAGATATCACTCCAGATTTCATCAACTTTAATATTCCACTCATGCTTCTCCATGACCTCCAATACCTGGATTACAGGAAGGTACAGTTTGTAACTATGAAAGAACATTTCATCATCATCAACAACAAAAAAGCTCTTATTAAGTCATAATTAGACTTGATGCTTCACTGATCACCTTAGAAGGAAAAAAGAAAGAACAACAGTAACATGGCCTTTCCCTTCTAACTGCACACAGTCTATTACTAGAATAATACACTGAGCCAGTGTGCTAGGGACATACAGATAGCAACACGAAACAGCACCAGTCATCAAGAAGGTATAGACTGGCACACAAGGATGTGCAGTAAATTATACACATAACTGAGATGGGAACCATATAAAGGTCTAGAAATTCTGAGATAACATAAAGCATCTGAGCTCTGAATCTGAGAAGACATCCTAGATTTTTCAGTAGGGTTTTGTTCTCTGGTTGGTAGGCTGAGGGCTCAGAAAAAAATCATAAAAACAAGTGGGATAATCAGCCTAGAGGGCTCACCCCTTATGATAGGCTGACAGAATTCTACTCCCCCGGTAAAGCCACCTGGGGCCCTAGACCCATCGAACACTCTTTGGAGCAGAGGATGGTGTAGCAGCTGACTACCTGTTGGCACGGACTGATAGGAGAGCAAGAAGTCTGACAGGAATATGGAGACAGTGGTCCCAATAAAAGGACAAAGTTTTACATCCAGGCAGAGGAGAGAGCAAAGAGATATTGGGAAGGATGCGCTCCCTTCAGGAGCAGGTGGCTTCTGATGTGTCTCACCTGCGCCATATACCACTGCTTTCATTTTGCTACTGAGTTCCCTGGTGGCTCAGATGGTAAAGCATCTGCCTACACTGCGGGAGAACCAGGTTCAATCCCTGGGTCGGGAAGATCTCCTGGAAAGGAAATGGCAACCCACCCCAGTATTCTTGCCTGGAAAATCCCATGGATGGAAGAGCCTGGTAGGCTACAGTCCATGGGGTCGCAGAGTCAGACACGACTGAGCAACTTCACTTCACCATCGGAGAAGGCAATGGCAACCCACTCCAGTACTCTAGCCTGGAAAATCCCATGGACTGAGGAACCTGGTAGGCTGCAGTCCATGGAGTCGCTAAGAGTAGGGCACAACTGAGCAACTTCTCCAAGTCAGGCTTCAGCAATATGTGAACCGTGAACTTCCAGATGTTCAAGCTGGTTTTAGAAAGGCAGAGGAACCAGAGATCAAATTGCCAACATCCGCTGGATCATGGAGAAAGTAAAAGAGTTCCAGAAAAATATCTATTTCTGCTTTATTGACTATGCCAAAGCCTTTGACTGTGTGGATCACAACAAACTGTGGAAAATTCTTAAAGAGATGGGAATACCAGACCACCTGACCTGCCTCTTGAGAAACCTGTATGCAGGTCAGGAAGCAATAGTTAGAACTGGACATGGAACAACAGACTGGTTCCAAATAGGAAAAGGAGTTCGTCAAGGCTGTATATTGTCACCCTGCTTATTTAACGTATATGCAGAGTACATCATGAGGAACGCTGGGCTGGAAGAAGCACAAGCTGGAATCAAGATTGCTGGGAGAAATACCAATAACCTCAGATATGCAGATGACACCACCCTTATGGCAGAAAGTGAAGAGGAACTCAAAAGCCTCTTGATGAAAGTGAAAGAGGAGAGTGAAAAGGTTGGCTTGAAGCTCAACATTCAGAAAACAAAGATCATGGCATCTGGTCCCATCACTTCATGGGAAATAGATGGAGAAACAGTGGAATCAGTGTCAGACTTTATTTTTTTGGGCTCCAAAATTACTGTGCATGCTGATTGCAGCCATGAAATTAAAATATGCTTACTCCTTGGAAGGAAAGTTTTGACCAACCTAGATAGCATATTAAAAAGCAGAGACATTACTTTGCCAACAAATGTCCATCTAGTCAAGGCAATGGTTTTTCCCGTGGTCATGTATGGATGTGAGAGTTGGACTGTGAAGAAAGCTGATCACCGAAGAATTGATGCTTTTGAACTATGGTGCTAGAGAAGACTCTTGAGAGTCTCTTGGACTGCAAGGAGATCCAACCAGTCCATTCTAAAGGAGATCGGTCCTAGGTGTTCATTGGAAGGACTGATGCTAAAGCTGAAACTCCGATACTTTGGCCATCTCATGCGAAGAGTTGACTCACTGGAAAAGACTCTGATGCTGGGAGGGATTGGGGGCAGGAGGAGAAGGGGACGACAGAGGATGAGATGGCTGGATGGCATCACCGACTCAATAGACATGAGTTTGAGTGATCTCCGGGAGTTGGTGATGGACAGGGAGGCCTGGAGTGCTATGGTTCATGGGGTCGCAAAGACTCGGACACGACTGAGCGACTGAACTGAACTGAGCGACTTCACATTCACTTTTCACTTTTCACTTTCATGCATTGGAGAAGGAAATGGCAACCCACTCCAGTGTTCTTGCCTGGAGAATCCCAAGGACGGCAGAGCCTAGTGGGCTGCCATCTATGGGGTTGCACAGAGTCGGACATGATTGAAGCAAAGCAGCAGCAGCAGCACCTTAGTATTTTGCATCTGAGAACAATGACCTACTTATCTCTAGTATCTTAATATGCTGAAACTTACCACAAACTTGAAGTTTCTGTGGGATATTATTGTGAAATGGTTCACATCCCTAAATCATTCCTTCTCAACTGTTCCTCAAAGGCTTAAATATAGCACTTAACTCTCAGAGTGATTCAACTGGCTTAAAATAATTCACAAACATCTTCCTCAAAGGAAGTAGGAGAAAGATAGGAGGTGGAATGCAAATGAGCTGACAGGTTTTGTCAACACTGAGACAGGTGACTAGACTGGAACTAACAGAACAGGGGGAGTCTGGAGTTATCAGTAGAATGGATTTCTTCTCAATCAGATTATTTGTGGCCAGGAGTTAGTTGTTGGATTTAGAGAGACTGTAGAGGTTAACAAAACTAAAAACCCTGGTCCTTAAGCAATAAATTATGTAGAAGAAGGATGTGACGATCAAGGCAGAAAATTCCTCTTTAACTCTCTTGATCTACGTCTATGTGTCAATAGACTTTCTATAGCTATATGGTGGTGGTGGTTTAGTCACTAAGTCATGTCCGACTTGGTAGCCATTGATTTTCTCAACGGCTAGGAAAGATAGTGCCCTGGGATAGATACCAGACGGGATGTTTGGGGGAAAAAATGTGAGAAGGGGCAATGCATGGAACTATTGCCCAAGTCTATAAATGCTACAAAGAGAATTCTTTTTGTATTTTAAAGCCATATTCTGTAAGCTTTTAAATTAATTCACCAGAAATTTCTTTTGCAGCCATCACACATCAGGCACTGTGCCAGGCCCTAAGGGTACAAAAGTAAATAAGTAATATAATTGATCATTATAATAGCTTTTATTACTGGGTACCTAACAGGTACCAGGAACTCTGCTTCCATTATGCAATGGAATGGCCCACAACACACCCCTAAATGAAGCATTAAGCTCCATTTTGCCAATGAAAGACTAGGAAGAAGAAAGGAAGGCTCTGGGAGATGACATGAAAGTGGTTGGTCTCAGGGAACTCTAGTGCAGGACTGAGATAAACAACCTAATGTTGATGATATCCTATGGTAAATACCAAAATAGAGATTTTTAAAGAGAAAAGAGGGGCTCAGCGTAAGGGAAGAGAGATAGGAAGGAATTGGGGAAGGTAAGAAGAAGTGTGAGGGAGGGGAAGAGGGACGTGCGTGGAGGGAGAGAAGCCCAGCACACAAGGAAGATAAATAGTCTCAGAAGAGAGATATGGACAACATGAGCTGTCTTTCAACCATACCCACAAAAGCTTCCCTCTACATTTCTGCAGGATGAAGAATGTTGCTAAGAGAAAGCAGCAGGGCTCAAGCACAGTGTTTCTGGAAAGACACAGAGGCTCTGACAAGATGTTTTTTATCAGCCTGAAGAAGAGAGGGCATTTATCATGACAGACTAATTGCTCACTTTGAGTTAGATATTGTTCTATCTATCTAGGTACCCTATGTGGCTATGTAGTAATGACAGATTTTTAAACAAACAATACAAAGCTAGTATGTCCAAATGAACATCCCAAAGTAGTTAGTCACCTTAAGTATAAACGCTGATTTCAGTGTCCATCTCCACCCCCTACCTCCATTGTTCAAAGCAGTTCAGGTACAACTCTTTTGAAATTGCCTTCATAGTTTGCAATACATTCTTTTGAATATCTTTAATAATGGAAACTTTTTACTGGTAGAAATGTAATATTTTTGGTTTTGTGTTAGGTCAAAAATCATTTTGAGCTAAATCCATGATGAGTGATTAAATTGGATAAAAATAATGGAAAATGCCACCTGAATGTCAGTCACTAAGCTAAGAGAATCCCAGGGACGGGGGAGCCTGGTGGGCTGCTGTCTATGGTGTCACACAGAGTCGAACACGACTGAAGCGACTTAGCAGCAGCAGCAGCAGCAAGCTAAATGTGTTTTATAAATCATCTCACCTAATTTAATCCTCACCACAAATCTGTAAGATGGATATTAGTGTTGGTTTTTAATACCTCTTTAATAATTATAAAATTAGAGTATGTTCACCGAAGGAAGTCTGGAAAATCTAGAAAAGTAGCAAAAAGAAACCAAACCTCCTTCAAGTTCTCATCACTCAGATCTAACCACTATTGACATTACCAGGCTTATTGGTCGAGACTTTTTCTATGACTGAGTCTATAAATATGCTCTTTCGCCCAAAACTAATCACACAGTACATAATTTTATAATTATTCTCTTAATAATATATTCTGAACAGATTTTCAAGACACTGAATTTCTTCTACAAAATCATCTCTACTTTCTATTCTGTATTCTTTTATGTGGGTATTTACTACTCCAGTATTTCAATATTTCATATGACCATTCTTCACAGAGAAGTCTTTGTGGACTCTACTTACTATTCTGTATTCTTTTATGTGGGTATTTACTACTCCAGTATTTCAATATTTCATATGACCATTCTTCACAGAGAAGTCTTTGTGGAGTCCTGTGATCACTTCCTTCAGATAATTTTTCTAAGTAGAATTGCTGAAATCAAGACATGCATACATATATTTAGTGGCTATCATGATTTCCCCAACTTTTAGATGAGTAAATAAAAATTCAAAGAAGTGCATTGAACAAAGAAGTCATAAATCCAGAATGTAGCATAGATTGGATTTGACCCAGGTCTATGACTCTCTAAAGACTGTGATCTTTTTTCCACAATGATAAACTTCAATCAAAAATAAGAGATGTCAGTTTTAAAAAGAATTTTCATGCCTGCAACCCAAACCATTACTAAAAAACCTTTTTTTAAAAAAAAAGAAGTTGAAAGCACACTTTGGATTTGCATTTGTTCTCCTAATGATCCTTTAGAGAATCAAGCTCATTTCTGAGTTTATTTTTTTGTTGTTGTTAATGTTCATTTTAAAGCACTCACGTTACTTCATTGTTACATTCATAGAAGTCAGTTCTGTCCTTTATGAATTTACAACACTATCAAGATTCTGGCCCAAGCACTGGGCTTCTGGTAGAACTGCCAAAAAGCTTAATCTCTCCAGCACTTAGACAACCTAATTGGAACAAACTTGGTTACAAATCACGAAAGCCACAGCCAGGTGGGGAGCCCACACCCATGTGTTTAGAATACCAAATGACTAATAGATAACCAGTCTTCTTTAAGTCTGGCTGCATTCTGATAACAGGGGAAAAAACATTTCCCACCCAAAGTTCTACTGGCTTGTTATAAACATACAGCCTGTTCTCCTGGAAGGATGAGTGGAATGAGCAATACACGTACAACCAGCTCTCTTTGCTGCACATTTGTCATGGGCATGTGGATCAAAACGGATTAGAGAAAACCCGACTGGTAGGGGAAGCGCTCTGGAAGAGATGGGTGGGGACACTGTGTTGAAATTGTGTTTTTATATTTAAGTCTACAAACCTTTCCAACTCGGCCTTAATTCATTGGCCCCAGGTACTCACGCCACTTTGGGAACCAAGATGATTTTAAAGGTAAGGCAAAGGAGAGGACTTTAAAGATAAAAAGATTTTAAAGAAAAGGCAGAGGGGGAAGTTGATTTAGGAATTCTGATTCCAAAACTTTGTAAGGATAGCCTCAATCTCTTTGGGAGAGCCACTGATTTTCCCCAGTGCTCTGATCTGATGAGCAACAAAGAGTCCTGCTTTCTCCCTGTGATCACCAACCTCAACTTGAGGGTTTCACCAGCATCTCAAGTGTAACTTAATCAAGACAACTCTGCATTTTCACCCAACCCATCATCGACCCCATCTTCCCCCACTCCAGCTACTGTTTCTCCAACTTACCCTGTCAGTAAATGGCAGCACCATGCACAGAGCTGTTGAAGCCATATGAGATTCTGCTTTTTCCCTTAACCTAACACCCTACACGAGAGCCCCTTGGACTGCAAGGAGATCCAACCAGTCCATTCTAAAGGAGATCAGTCCTAGGTGTTCATTGGAAGGACTGATGCTAAAGCTGAAGCTCCAATACTTCGGCCCCCTCATGCAAAGAGTTGACTCACTGGAAAAGACTCTGATGCTGGGAGGGATTGGGGGCGGGAGGAGACGGGGACGACAGAGAATGAGATGGCTGGATGGCATCACCGACTCGATGGACATGAGTTTGAGTGAACTCCGGGAGCTGGTGATGGACAGGGAGGCCTGGCGTGCTGTGATTCATGGGGTCGCAAAGCGTCGGACACGACTGAGCAACTGAACTGAACTGAACATCCCACAGGCTTTACCTCCAAAATACACCCATGCCACCCACTGATCCATCTCTCCATTCCTACTGCTGTTCCCCTAGTGCAAACCTCAATAGACTGTCACTTAAATTTTTGTTTATCCTTCTGTCCCTTAACAGTGCTTTCTCAAGGAACCCTTTCACACTATTGGTGGGAATGTCAATTATTTTCCCCTGAAAACAGCATGGAGATACCTCAAAAAATTAAAACTAGAGTTGCCATATAATCCAGTAATGTCACTCTTCAGCATATATCTGGATGAAACTATAATTCAAAAAGATACATGTGCTATTAATAGCCAAGACATGCAAGCAACTTAAATGTATATTCACAGATGAATGGATAAGGAAGATGTGGTACACACACACACACACACACTATGAAATGCTACTCATCCATAAAAAATAATTAAATAATGCCATTTGCAGCAACATGGATGGACCTAGAGATTATAACCTAAGTGAAGCAAGTCACACAGAGAAAGACATCATATGATTCATCTTACATGTGGAATCTAAATATGACATAAATGAACTTATTCATGAAACAGAAATAGACTCATAAACATAAAGACCAGACTTGTGGATGCCGAGGGGTAGAGGTGGTTAGGGAGGGATGGATTGGGAGTTTGGGATTAGCCAATGCAAACTGTTATATAGAGAATGGATAAACAGCAAAGTCCTGCTGTATAGTACAGGGAACTGTATTCAGTATCCTGCAATAAACCATAATGAAACATACACACACGCGCGCGCGCGCACACACACACACACACACACTGCTTTCTCCACCCAATAGACAGAATAATCTTTCAAAACATAAATCAAGCCTGTGGCCTACTAAAACACTCCAATGGCTTTTTGTCACAGAAGGCCAGACTCCTCACCATGGTTCAGAGAGCCAAATCCCTGTCCATCTCTCTGCCCTCACCTTACACTCCACACCCCGTCCTGCTCACCACTCAGGCCTGGCTGTTCCCCCAGGTGCCTGAAACTTACTATTCCTGCTGCTTAGAACCATTCACCGTCTCAGACCTTCATGAAGCTGGTTTAGTTCCAACATTCAGAGCTCAGCTCAAATATTATTTCCTTGGGAAACTTCCCTAATCCCCCCAACAAAAAGTGGCCCCACTTTATTTTGCTCATAGCACTCAGCACTAGTGGAGATCATCTCCTATTTGTCTATTTAATTATTTGTTGTTCTGGCTCCATCGATAAAATATAAGCTCCTAAAAGACGAATTTGTCTAACTAACATACCATTGCACACTAGAATACAAAACAGTGCTGAGCCCAGAGTAGTCACTCAAAAAAGCGTGTCAAATAAAAGAATCAATTAATGATGGAGAATGGGTAGGTGAAGCCTATCCCCCTGTTATTGCCTTAAATTCATCAAGAAAACAATTATCTGATTTTTTTTGAGATTCAGGCAATAACATTATGCTTGAGAGAGATTCAGTCACTAGATAACTTACTCTGAGTTGTAAATTAGGCACTCTTAATAGTCGTATCAATTCTTAGGCTATTAGTACACTAATGTATTAGTGGCCTGAAAGAATTGACAAAGCTTCCGAAGTACATTTCTCATGACTAGCTAGAGGGTGGTGATAGAGAGAATCTGGCACATTGTATTTTATACATTAAATCCTGTTGGTTTGAGGAGGTTTTATGTTTTAGATTTTGCGTTTTGGATTTTAAACCTAATTCTCTTTGCGTAAAGAATTCTGGATTTGAAAAGTAAATTCTTCCACCTCATTAGAACTAACTCAAATGTGTTCCTTTTTATGGCTAATAGTCCATTGTGTATATATACTAAGAACTTCTTTATCCATTCATCTGTGGGTAGACATCTAGTTTGCTTCCATGTCCTTGCTATTGTAAATAGTGCTGCAATAAACACTGGGGTATGTGTCTTTTTCAATTATGGTTTCCTCAGCATATATGCCCAGTAGTGGGATTGTTAGGTTAGATGGTAGTTTTATTTTTAGTTTTTAAAGGAATATGCATACTGTTCACAGTGGCTGTGTCATTAAAAAATAAATAAAAAATATAAATGGAATTAAATGCTTCAATCAAAAGAAAAAAAAGAACCTATTGTATAGCACAGGGAACTCTACTCAATACACTGTAATGGTCTATATGGGAAAGCAATCTAAAAAAGAATGGATATATGTATAACTGATTCATTGTGGTATACACCTGAAACTAACACAACATTGTAAATCAGCTCTACTCCAATAAAAACATTTTAGAAAAAAAAAATAAATTCTTCAAGACATCTGACTATAATTTTATATCAAAATGCTGAAATAATTGATAATATTTAGATTATTCATCCTGTCATCTAAGAAGAAGTATGCATTTGGACACAAAAAATATATGTATGTCTATATACTTACACATAAGAATGCACAGAGATAAGAACCATTAAGCATGAATGAGTTCACTGTATGCTTGAAACTTTCTCAGTATATAATACATGCGAGGCAAAAATAGGTCAAACAGTGGGAACCTCCACGTATTTGAAATCTTTATGAAGACAATGCTGTTGTCACATCACTTGTTGCCTTAGAGCTTCAAACTCAAGTCCTGTGAGAAATGTGAAGCAAAATAATAGCTCTTGTGTGGCAAATTACAGCAGCCCTGAAGTCTAGGGTTCTGGTGTCTTAATAGGGACACATTCTTGTGGCTAAGACAGTGCTTCCTGGTTGTCTGCTCTGAATGAAAAGGATTTTCCATATGTGTTTTTATAATGAGTATTAGGATTTGGTCATATATTAATATTTTATCCAAATTGTGAAAAGCAATGGTAGCAATTCAATATTCTAGTCATGATCTAAATGGCATGCTTACTTTTTTTACATAGAAACATTGTGGGGGAACACTCTTTAAGCCACCCTCTTAATACCGGGCTTATTTTTTATTTCAGAGTTTATTACAGTATACCTGCCCCCATGTAAAACAAAAAAAATTTCAGTGCTTATTTCAGTGTTTATTTCAGTATACCTTCCCCGATGTAAAACATGGATCCCATCATTTCAGTAAAGCTGTGTCCCTGTCAGATAACAAGAAACCTGGGCTGTTCAGAAGCAAGAAATAGAGGTTTCATGCTAGATAATTTTGGTGGCTCAGATGTTCCCTGAGTTACTCTTCGGGGTCGGGGTAAGGGGAGTCGGGGGTTGGTTGAACATTCATTTCTCTGTAAATTTCCAATAAAAATGTTAGCAACCATAGGGCTCATAGTTCTCAGATTTACCTCTTCTCTCCCAGGTCATTTTGTGCTTTTTTAAAAAATGATTTCTCTGGCCATGTCTATAGCAGATGTTGCTTTATTGTTTGCTAAAATTATGCTAACATTACACTTACAAAACATTCTGTGGAGCCCAACTTCTGTCAACACAGTCTATGGGTTATGGCACAAGCTGGGAGATTTTTCCCAGCTCCAGTCAATGACTTCGTTTAGGCAAGTTGCCTAACATCATCAGTTTCCATATGTAGACACAGGACTCCATGATAATATATAGCTGAAGCCTTCGGAGGAAAGGCCACATTCCTTGTTTCTCAAACTTTCTCCTTGAAGACATATTAAAAGTTTTCTGACTTTTCAGATAAGAGAAAGACCCATCATTTGAAAGTGACCTTTCCCTGCTTACATGTCAAGCATATTTGTAGACCTTGCTTTTTAAATACATCTTTGAATCTCAGATATACAACTGTCTCTTTTGAAATTTTAAAGTATCTTCCAAGACTTGAATGTGAGTGGACTCAAAGACAGATTATCAAGGTTTCATTCTGGAGATACAATATATTGCCAATTTATTTTACCTTTATTAATACATATATAACATTTTTCTACAAGAACCCTTCTACGCCAGCTGAGCAATATGAATCATTTTTTCTTTGCTTTAAGGCTAATTGAGGTTCAACTCAATAGTCTTCAAGCACAATTCAGGGCCAAGAACAGTGGAGAAATAATGACAAATGAGACATGAACTCTTCCTTTAGGGGAGTAATGATTCAAGAGTAGGCCAGGACTTGTAACAAACCATAGTACACAGCCACAGTAAGTTAGGACTAAATGAAATGCAAACTTGCTCTGAGTTAGTGATGGGGACCATTGAGATAGGTGAAGACTTCAAGAAGGCAATGACTTTTAAGGTGGATCTTAAATGAACTCTTGAATTTCAATATCTAATCATGCATTGTGCATGCATGCTCACTTGTGTCCAACTTTTGTGACCCCATGGGATTTTCCAGGCAAGAGTACTGGAGTGGGTTGCCATTTCCTCCTCCTGGGGATCTTCCCGACCCAGAGATCAAACCCATATCTCCTGCATTAGCAGGCAGATTCTTTACCACTGAGCTACTTGGAAAACCCTCAATACCTAAAGCAATGACGCAAGACTTAGAACTTTGAAGAAGTAGTGATTCTTGGTTTTAGGAATTCTGGTTTTTTGGTTTTTGTTTTTTTTACATGCTGGGTTATTTTTAAGTGTTAAATATTGCCATTGTTTATGGTATATCACTCTTATTTCCAAGTTATTGAAAACTTGTAATTCAAAACATTTACCTCTTGAAATTATTACTGCAGTTAAAAGTTCAAATCAAACAAAAGTACATTTATTTAGAAAGGCTCTTGACCACATTCCCTCACCTGTTTGAAACCCTTCCAAGATATTTTACTGTCGCTTTAATTACCCTTTCTGGGGTTTATATTTATTAGTCTTTTGCATTTCCTTCCAGAGGATAGAAGTTAGGGGAAAGCGCTTGATGGAGGATTAGAGAAGGAGAAAAAGGCATGCCTCAGGCACAATTCCAAGACTTTCCCACCCTGCTCACCCCCAACCTCCCCAGCCTAGCCTCTTTTGTCTTCACAATGGGATTCTCTTGGTTACAGCCATTCTCTGAGGTTCTAACTCTTTCCACTAGGATAATTTATGTTAGTCTGCATCTTCTTCCCCAGTCATACTGCCTAGGGAGAATCCAGCTGAAGGAGGGGATGTCTCAGGCCTGGAGAGTGGCGGAATAGCATTTGATTAGACAGAAATGTAATCAGAGCTCACTGTTCTATAAATGTATCACATGAACTAAATACCAAAATTTCCATATCTTTGTTTCACTCCAGAATTATAATCACTATTAGGGAATTATTAATATAAATACTTGAAGCATTTTGATAGTACTTTGTGTTCTATTGAATGTGTTTGTGGTGAGGGACTGAGGGGCAAGTATGTGAGACATATATTGGGACAGACTTATCCTAAGAAGTTATTCTTTGTTTATCTGAAACTCACATTTAACTTCAAATCCTGTGTTTTCATTTGCTAAACCTGGCAAATCTGAAAAAGAGGCTATTCAGTTTGGAAACTGCAAGTTCACTGCAATCCTCGAAAGATCAGTTTCCAAACAAGTCACGGGGAAGCCAGGTCACTGGAAGAGAAGGTATGAGTGACTGTAGGAAGGAGAGACAAGAATAGACGGCTTCTGCCAGAAATTGGACACTGGATGGAAAGAGGTGTGCTGCTATTTGGTTAATGTACAGACTTTGCGGATATGCCCAAAACAATGACAGATTCTGTTAAGTAAATAAAGGAATCTATGTGGTTAAGCCTAGATATCATCATCTCAATAGGCTGTGCTGGACATTTTGCTTTTTAAAACAATTAGCATGAATGTACCATTTCTGATTCTTATGTCCAAATAGAAATTCTGAATATTATAATTAATCCAACTTTACCTTTTTAAATACTAAGTAGAAAGTATTTGTTTACCTTAGGCAAAATTTTAAAGAAATAACAGACTGTGTCAAAAGAAATTGAGAAGATAACAACCTGGGAGAAAATATTTGAAACATACATGCCTAATGAAAAGCAAGTTTGCGTCCAGAATATATAAAGAACACCTACAAACAGACAAGAATAAGTTAACAGCTCAATAACAAAAAGGGCATACAAAATGAACATTTAACCAAAGCAGAAACATATACTTAGAAACTTAATCTTTTTAGAAACCAAGGAAAATAATACTAAATCCACTACAAAATAACAGTTCATGCCTACTACATTGGCAAGAACTTGAAGGTCTAACTACTGCAGAGGCTGAAGAGAATGTGGAGCAATGAGAACTATCAGCCACTGAGTATGAACTGATTCACTGATTTTGGAAAACAATCTGGTATTATTTAGGAAAGTTGAAGGCAGGCAGATTCCACTTTTTATACTTGAGAAAATCTTGCTTGTGTACATAAGGAGACATATACAAGAATGTTCCTGATAGTCTGCAAGCAACCTAGGTATAAACCAAAAGGGAAGTAAGCACATAACCTGGTATATTTATGTAACTGAACACAGCAGAGAAAACGACTGAGCTACATGCATATGAATCAATCTAACAAATAAAACTCTAAACAAATAAGCAAACCACAGGAGGCATAAAACATTATGCCTTTCATATAAAATTAGAAAACTTGCAAAACTATAACTATTTATTATTATCAATACTGTATGTATATGTATATATAGATCCTTTCCATTACACTTTGGCCATCATATATGTTTTCCCACATGTATATTACCATAAACATACATAGTTTTACCATATGTATAATATCACAGTTTTATATGTATATAAATTACCAGGAAAAAGACTAAAATGATGGATGAAAAAGTCAAGATAGTGGTTGCCTCTGGAGTGAGAAATAATGACGGGGAGCTTCAAAATAATTAGAAATATTTTCTTTCTTAACTAGATGGTAAACAAAGGGGTATAGTTTGTTATAATACTTCTTATTTTACATCTATTAAATATTTCATAATTTTTCAAGAAAAATACATATAAACTCTCATTATCAAATAACTTTTGCAGAAGCTGAGTATGTTTGAATAAAGATTATACACGTGTAGCATACACAATTTAGCCCTCTTCTGTCAACATATAGTGAGATGTGTCAGGCCAGCATGGGCTTAAAGCATTCAGAACACTGCATATTCAGCATAGCATCAATGCTAATCACTGGTTTTATAGCTCTGCTTTGTGTTTAAGATTGAGCCTTTGAAAAACCACCCCACCCAGAATGTTACAGGGAATCTCCAAAACATGTTTTTCAAGTGCTATGAGACCCAAAAATTATTTGCCATAATGACAAATGATCCAATGAACACTGAATCCAAAATATTCTGTGATTTGAAAGACTGGGGTATGGGAATACAGAAAGCACAAAATCAGATTTTCTCCTTGGAATAAGTTTATGTGTAGATAAACTTTATTCCACACCAAGTAGATTCTATAAAATCTAGAACCTGGAACTCACCAAAGGTCAGTTAATGGGAGTCTGACTGACTCAGGGAGACCCCTATGGCTTATTTTCTGTTGATCTTCACCTCTGTTACCACCACCAGGTGTTCCTGTCCACAGATCATTAGCAGAAATGTCAAGACCCTCTGACAGTTGTCAGAGGGCCAGTATACAACTCACTCGCTGATTGGCTCAGACTCTGGACTTATATTGGCTAAAAGACAACTCATTCTCCTTTGGAGGAAAGAAGGAGATTTTCATTTTCTGACATATATTGCTTCAGGAATTACTTTTTAACCATTTCTGATTCTAGAAATAGAATTAGAAATGTTTTTAAAATAGAATTTTAAATGTCTTACCTCATAGAAAGACAAAATATAACAATTCTAATTGTCTCACTAAGAATTGTCAGCATACCAAATTAACCTTGCATATTTACCACTGCCATTTTGTTTCTTGTCTCAGAGTTATGTAAGAGAACACTCCCAAACTACTGTGAGAAAGGACTAGAAACAAGATTCCATTACTGCTGTCATTTAAGCAGGCTTTTTTTTTTTTTCTGAGAATGTTCACAATCTTTCATATACTCTCATCCATAGCAGACTGCTTTTTAGAACTCGCCATCCTTTTTCAGGTATCATTTCCTTGCTGATGTCAGTAGATTGATGCCCTGTTATTGTTTGCTTTACACATATTGCTTGAGTGATTGAACTAGTGCTATCTTCTATATAAGGTAGGATTCATGAGCTTTGTGACAGCAATTTCCCACCTAGGACCAGCCTTAGTTCGAATATGAGACTGTGGCTATATTCCTGGTGGCTAAAGCAACTGAGATGCAACCTCTAGATAAATGGGATACAGCAAAGCCCTGTTCCAGTAGGACTACTGCAAAAGAAAAGTTTAAAGATGATACCTCATAATACAGAATATTTACAAAAAGTTTCTACGTGATAATTTTTAAACAGCCTAATGCAAAAGCAAAGAAATATAACTAAACATAAAACCAGAACAGAGAGATATCATTTATACAAGTATAGATAGGGCTTCCCTGGCTGCTTAGACGGTAAAGAATCTGCTTGCAATGCAGGAGACATGGGCTCAATCCCTGGGTCAGGAAGATCCCCTGGAGAAGGTAATGGCAGCCCACTCCAGTATTCTTTCCTGGAGAATTCCATGGATAGAGGAGCTTGGCAGGCCACAGTCTATGGTGTTGCAAAGAGTTGGACGCAACTAGCACACACAATAGAGCAACAGAGAGATATAATTCATACAAAAATAGAGAATCAAAAGGCTGTATAGGCCATATCCATACGGCCACTGGTGAACATGAAACTCACAGACAGAGAATCAAAAGGCTGTATAGGTCATATCCATACGGCCACTGGTGAACATGAAACTCACAGACAGAATCAAAAGGCTGTATAGGCCATATCCATACGGCCACTGGTGAACATGAAACTCACAAACAGAGAATCAAAAGGCTGTATAGGCCATATCCATATGGCCACTGGTGAATATGAAACTCAAACCCTCTCTTTTCTAATTTTTCCATTGATTAAATGGGAACCATAATTCCATTCTCCTCCTAAGGATGTTGGAAGGATTCATGATGCAATGCTTATGAAGAACTCAAATTTCTTTCAAGGAAACAGTCTATGTAAAACACAGCCTTATATTGTTCTATCCAACCATAACCATGCTCTGCTTGTTGAAAACTCAACTTCTATACTCCCAAAAGTAGAAGCTAGCATTCTACTACTACACTATTTGTAGTTAGCTTACTCTGAGAAATAGGATGATATAAACAGATGGACAGACTTTAAAGTGTATCTTAAGATATATGATATCTCCTCAATTTTACTTCTTGCCTTCTACAGATTGCCTACATAAACATTATTTTTAACAACAAAAACTTAGTTTTAATTAGTGCCCTACTTTCATTGTCTCTAATTGCAGAGTTATGGGCAATATCACATATCAATCAAGAATGCTTTGGAAAACCACTATTCTCACTTGGCTGAGAAAGAGAGGTTAGTGAATAAAATGAGGGTAAGGTGCATGGAAAAAGAAAAGCTCTTATCTTGATAAGGGTGAAACCTGTTTAGAATAAGAAAACTAAAACCCACATCACCTCAACTGGGGGATGGAAACAGGAGAGAAAGAGACTTATGATTGGTTCCAGATTCCTGCTCCACAGCTGTGTTTTGAATTGCACCATGGGTTTGCTGTCACATCACCTGACTACATGGTCTCATGGTTCTCCTCTGTACCCTCAGGAATTTCTGGTCATAGTGTTCGCCTGCATTTAACAGGTTAGGGCCAGTACTCTACAGGGTCACTGTTCTGTCCTGACTTTTAGAAACTTTTTTAAAGGAAAATTCTGAATCTTCTTACAACGAAAACTGCACTGGAAAAGGTAGCATAAATATGATTTCATTTTTTTTTAAATCTCAGTTAAATATTGTCCTAATAGGAAGCCCTCTTTCCCCAAACTTGAAGCTGGAATGATAAAAGCATTTGTGTAGATGCCAAACAAATTGGCAGTTCACACTCCATTGATTTTGTTAATAACTTACTGAGCTCATATTAAAGATTGTGCGTCTTGATTCAAGAAATACAAAGATGATTTAGCTAAAATCTTGCTCTGAAGATTATATTCCATCAATATATGTGGCAGTGGGGAGGAGAATAAAAACCTGAAATAAGCACACAAGTCAGTATAATCAGGTAAGTGTCAATGAGAAGTACAAACTACATTGGGGTTAATGAGGAAGAGAGGATATTTGATTGAGGCATACTGCTGCTGCTGCTAAGTCACATCAGTCGTGTCCGATTCTGTGCAACCCCATAGACGGCAGCCCACCAGGCTCCTCTGTCCCTGGGATTCTCCAGGGAAGAACACTGGAGTGGGTTGCCATTTCCTTCTCCAATGCATGAAAGTGAAAAGTGAAAGTGAAGTCACTCAGTCATCTCCGACTCTTAGCAATCCCATGGACTGCAGCCTACCAGGCTCCTCCATCCATGGGAGTTTCCAGGCAAGAGTACTGGAGTGGGTCACCAGTGCCTTCTCCAGATCGAGGCAGAAAGAAAGTCTTAATGGAGAATGTGATGTTTGAGGTGGACTTTGAAATATGGTTGGAATTTGATGAAAAAAGTAACAGAAGATAAGAAAAATTGACACAAATGTAGGAAAGACAAATTTTTATGGTAGATTCAGAGAACAGCAAGTAGCAAAATTTAAATGAAGTGTGGAATTCTTATACTGGAATAAAGGATGGATAAAAATGGTGGAGACAAGATCAGGAAGGGCCTTGAAGATCACAATGAGGAATAATTACCTAATTAAAGTGTTAGTTACTCAGTCGTGTCTCTTTGCAACCCCATGGGCTGTATCCTGCCAGGCTCCTCGATCCATAGAATTCTCCAGGCAAGAATACTGGAGTGGGTTGCCATTTTCTTCTCCAGGAAGAACTTAATTAAAGGGGCCCCCAAAGGAGGAGATACTTTAAAATTAAACTAAAAGGAGTTTTCAAGGTTTTTGATCAACAAACCAGCATGATTTGACCTATGCTTTAGGATAAATTTGTATGCAGGTCAAGAAGCAACAGTTAGAACTGGACATGGAACAACAGACTGGTTCCAAACAGGGTAAGGAGTACATCAAGGTTATATACTGTCACCCTGCTTATTTAACTTACATGCAGAGTACATCATGAGAAATGCTGGGCTAGATGAAACACAAGCTGGAATCAAGATTGCTAGGGGAAATATCAATAATCTCAGATACACAGATGACACCACCCTTATGGCAGAAAGCAAAGAAGAACTAAAGAGCCTGTTGATGAAAGGGAAAGAGGAGAGAAAAAAGTTGGCTTAAACCACAACATTCAGAAAACTAAGATCATAGCATCCAGTCCCATCACTTCATGGCAAATAGATGGGGAAACAATGGAAACAGTGACAGACTTTATTTTGGGGGGGCTCCAAAATCACTGCAGATGGTGACAGAAGCCATGAAATTAAAAGACACTTGCTCCTTGGAAGAAAAGCTATGACCAACTTAGACAGCATATTAAAAAACAGAGACATTACTTTGCCAAAAAAAGTCCATCTAGTCATAGCTATGGTTTCTCCAGTAGTCATGAATGGATGTGAGAGTTGGACTATAAAGAAAGCTGATCGCTGAAGAATTGATGCTTTTGAACTGTGGTGTTGGAGAAGACTCTTGAGAGTCCCTTGGACTGCAAGGAGATACAACCAGTCCATCCTAAAGGAAATCAGTCCTGAATGTTCATTGGAAGGACTGATGCTGAAGCTGAAACTCCAATCCTTTGGCCACCTGATGTGAAGAACTGACTCATTGGAAAAGACCCTGATGCTGGGAAAGACTGAAGGCTGGAGGAGAAGGGGATGACAGGATGGGATGGTTGGATGGCATCACCAGTGCCATGGACATGAGTTTGAGTAGGCTCGAAGAGTTGGTGATGGACAGGTAAGCCTGGCGTTCTGCAGTCCATGGGGCTGCAAAGAGTCCAACACGACCGAGCAACTGAACTGAACTGAACTTAGGAGAAATAAATTGTCTACAGTTGTATAGACTGATTATAGAAGGGGTACCAGTGAGAAGAGGAGCAGTTATTCTAAGAAATAGTGGGAGTCTATACCTGGGCGTGGCAGCAGGTATGCAAAGGAGAAAGAAAAATCAGAGCTAAAGTCATGAATTAGGAACAACCGGGAATAAACTAAGAATGCAGTGGAAGACCTGATTTGAAGGAGAAGGTGACAGCTTCAAGTGTGGATATATTGGCAGATTCCTTGTTTTCTGGAATGTCATTAGGATCGTGCCCAAAGGGCTGTAGAGCCTGTAGTGTTTGTGTCCATTAGGTAACTTACTGAAAAGGAAAAAACAAAGATAACTTGAGTTCATATGAATAGCAAGGGCAGCAATGGAGAGTACAAAAGGACAGAAGATTCCAGACAGACATGACATACAAATTTTTTAAATGAAAATTAAACTATCTCTATTTTTAAGTGACATGGAATCCCTGGAAAACATTCACTATTCAGTGATAAGATAAAACAATAAAACAATTCAGCGAGATATTGGAATACAAAATTAACATGTAAAATTCAACAGTCTTCAAATATACAAACTATAACCAATGAGAAAAAATAATGTTTTGCAAAGTCACAAAAAAGATAAAGTAATTAGGAATAAATTTAACAAACAGTATGAGACTCTTACATGAGAAAAATTTTAGCACTTTGAACTACTCTTGAAAGACATGAAAATGGACATCAAAAAATGAATTTTCTTTTCTCTTGAATCAGATCAGATCAGATCAGATCAGTCACTCAGTCGTGTCCGACTCTCCGCGACCCCATGAATCACAGCACGCCAGGCCTCCCTGTCCATCACCAACTCCCGGAGTTCACTCAAACTCATGTCCACAGAGTCGGTGATGCCATCCAGCCATCTCATTCTCCGTCGTCCCCTTCTCCTCCCGCCCCCAACCTTTCCCAGCATCAGAGTCTTTTCCAGTGAGTCAACTCGTCGCATGAGGTGGCCAAAGGATTGCAGTTTCAGCTTTAGCATCAGTCCCTCCAATGAACATCCAGGATTGATCTCCTCTAAAATGGACTGGTTGGATCTCCTTGCAGTATAAGGGACTCTCAAGAGTCTTCTCCAACACCACAGTTCAAAAGCATCGATTCTTCGGCGATCAGCCTTCTTCACAGTCCAACTCTCACATCCATACATGACCACGGGAAAAACCATTGCCTTGACTAGACGGACCTTGGTTGGCAAAGTAATGTCTCTGCTTGAATAGGAAGGCTCAATACTACAAATATATAGATTAGCTCTCCTTAGCTTATTATATATATTAAAGTGAAATGAGCAAAACATAAATACTTGGTTGGCCAAAAAGTTTTTTCAGGTTTTCTCCATAATATTTTTTGGAAAAACTCAAACTTTTTGACCAACCCAAATAGTTCACACACACACAGTAGAAAGGGACACAGACAGCTAAACATGCAAAGATGTTCAACTTTTACTGTAATAAAAAAAAAAAGTACAAGTCAACACCATACTAATTCTATACTGACATTCTCAGCTATCAGATTGGCACAAATTCAAGGGATGACAACACATTCTCTCATACCTTGGTGGGAATGGAAAACAGGATAAACCCCATAAAGGAGAATTTAGCAATCTTTAACAAAAGTACATATGCATTTACCCTTTGATCCAACAATTCCATTTCTAGGAATTTATCTCAGAGACATATCTTCAGAAATCCAAAACAACATGTGCACAAGCTTATTCACTGTTAAATTATTTGTATTATCAAAATACTGGAAACACACTAAATGCTCACCCCTAACAGCTAGGGCAATAAACTGTGGAACAGACACACAACAGAGCAATGAGCAGCTGTAAAAAGTGAAGATATCCATGAATTATTCTGAAGTGATATCACCACAGGATATATTTTAAATGAGGAAATCGAGTTGCAGAAAGAACGTATAATATGCTACGATTTGTGTAATAAAGATAAACGAGAAATTAACAAAAACAGTATCCTGAGCAAGAACAGAGTGGCAGGTTTGAGAATGGAAATGAGACTTTACAGAATATTTTTTATGAAGTTTTTACTTTTGAATGATGTAGATGGTTTATTTATTCACAAATTAATTTTAAAGTGATAAAAGAAAAACAAAATGCTAAGGTTGAACACAAATAGAAAGACATCAATATCAAATAGATAATATATCAAATGGATAATAAAACAGCATAATAAGCTTAATTGAAGTAGCTTTTGAAACCAGTCCTTCGGCTGTATGTCCCACCTTGTCAAGTGGCTCTCAACTGAAGGTGATTTTGACCCTGCCCCTCAGAGGACATTTGATGGCGTTTACATTCATTTCTCACTGCCACCACTGGGGTTGAGGAGGGAGTATTGGTATCTAATATCTAGAGCCCAGGGACAGTACAAAACATCTAACAGTGCACAGGACAACTCCTCCAACACAGAATTATCCAGCCCCAAATATAAAGAATGTTCAGCTTGAGAAAACTTATTTTAGTGGAAGACAGTCTAGGGACCAAAAAACAATAAATTATGAAAAAATTTTGAACTTCACTGTAGATTTGTTGTTGGGAGAGGCATGGATACAATAATTCTTTAAAAACATTTGTGAAGACTATGGGATAGAGAGAATGAAATTTATTAATAGTGTTCAGAATCACTGTTCTCACTGTGGTAGAAGAAAGATACAAACATGGAGAAGGGAAAGGTAAGGAACTCTGAAATTGCTTAATCTGAACTTCTGCTTCACCAAGAAGGCAAAAAAGGTATTCCACTTTTCCTACTGAAAAAGCCTGACGTGATGACACTTCAACAGCAATATTCATGCTTGGCACCCAGATCACAGTTTCTCTAAAGACCATTATTCACAGGAAAGAACTGGGGCTCCTTGAAGAAGCTGCTGACTCAAGCACTGGGGGACAAGATGAACCAGAACATCTAGCTGTGCCAGGAAGCAAGGAAGGACTCAAAGACCAATGGGGATATATTTCAAAGAACACAGGAGCCATCTTGAAGGAGCTCACATAGGCCAAATTTGG
Source organism: Moschus berezovskii (assembly GCF_049115385.1). NCBI lineage: Eukaryota > Metazoa > Chordata > Mammalia > Artiodactyla > Moschidae > Moschus > Moschus berezovskii. The sequence goes on along the minus strand of NC_142469.1, from coordinate 84,360,278 downwards.
AAAAAATTTAAACATGAAAAAGAATAATGATGTAAATGGATTATAATGGCATTGAATCAAACAAGAATATATGAATCAATAGTGTTACTCCAAAACATGGGGGAATAGAGAAAGTTCTCTTTCACAGAAGAATATCTGCTACAACATATTAACATTAGAAAATCATCATTTTGCTGCCACCAATGTAATAATTGATTCAGGCAAGATCAGAAGTAGATGTTAATACCTTTGGGGAAAAGAGAAGGTCCAAACAATCTAAAACTGCTACCCCACATATTTATTAGTTACAAAGGAAAAAAAAAATCCCTTTGCTATTATGCTATATTCACTATTTACTTTGAACTGTCCTTTGCTATTTTGCTATTCAAATTCACTTTAAAGTGTGCTATTGGTCATACTTCAACTTAACCAAAGAATTAAGTTTTACATCACCAATGTTGGGACAAACTGACATTACATGCCTTTTGATAGGATGCAATGAGAAGTAATGATAGGATGCAATGAGAAATCCCTTGGACTGCAAGGAGATCCAAGCAGTCCATCCTAAAGGAGATCGGTCCTGGGTGATCATTGGAAGGACTGATGTTGAAGCTGAAACTCCAATACCTTGGCCGCCTGATGCAAAAAGCTGACTCATCTGAAAAGACCGATGCTGGGAAAGATTGACAGCAGGAGGAGAAGGGGACGACAGAGGACGAGATGGTTGGATGGCATCACCGACTCAATGGACATGAGTTTGGGTAAACTCTGGGAGTTGGTGATGGACAGGGAGGCCTGGCGTGCTGCAGTCCATGGGGTCGCAAAGAGTCAGACACGACTAAGCGACTGAACTGAACTGAATGAGAAGTAAACAGTATCACCCATGTAGTAGATAGGTGCCCCGCCGCCCCACCACCAGGCAACATAATGCAGGCTAATGGGCTCTGAGTCAGATCCACTCTGGTTTATATCTCACCAAGAGGAAATACACAAAGGAATATAAAAGGTTAGAGAAAGAAATATGATGGAATATTATAATCATCTTTCATTGGTTCCTGAATTTTTAGAAGAGTTTTCCAGGACATTATTGGGATAAAGAATCTAATGTAGGAGACCCTGATTTGATTCCTGGGTCAGGAAGATCTGCTGGAGAAGGGATAAGCTACCCACTCCAGTATTCTTGGGCTTCCCCGGTGGCTCAGATGGTAAAGCATCTGCCTGCGATGAAGGAGACCTGGATTTGATCCCTGGGTTGGGAAGATCCCCAGGAGAAAGGAACAGCTACCCACTCCAGTATTCTGACCTGGAGAATTCTATGAACTATATAGTCCATGGGGTCACAAAGAGTCAGACACTCGACTGAGCGACTTTCACTTCCATTCGGACAACAGTCAATTTTAATATGGATTGTTACATACTATATTTATGTTAAATCTCTTTCTTATAAAAATAGTATTGTGGTTATGTAGAAAAGTGTTCTTGTTTCTAGGAACTATATGCTGAAGTATTCAGGGATGAGCTGTAATGATGACTACAAACTACTTCTAAGAGGTTCTACATATACAGTGGGATAGACAAAATAGATGTGGTAAAAACCTAATACCTGGTACCTCTAGGTAAGAGGCATACTCTATCAACTTTTCCACAAATTTGAGGTGTTTTATCTTTTTTATAAAGTGTTGAAAATGGACTTGTTTAAGTCAATAATCAGGAAACAATATATTATTTTAAACCTAGTAAATGGGAGAAATCAAGCATTTATTCTGTCTTCTTTAAAAGAATTGTAAATCATAGTAAACAAACAGCTCATGAGGAAGTTTCTCCTTATACAATTCTGTATAACAGAATTCTATATAACTTGCTCCTTGGAAGGAAAGTTATGACCAGCCCAGATAGCATATTAAAAAGCAGAGACATTACTTTGCAAACAAAGGTCCGTCTAGTCAAGGCTATGGTTTTTCCCGTGGTCATGTACGGATGTAAGAGTTGGACTGTGAAGAAAGCCGATGCTGAAGAATTGATGCTTTTGAACTGTGGTGCTGGAGAAGACTCTTGAGAGTCCCTTGGACTGCAAGGAAATCCAACCAGTCCATTCTAAAAGAGATCAATCCTGGGTGTTCATTGGAAGGACTTATGCTAAAGCTGAAACTGCAATACTTTGGCCACCTCATGCGACGAGTTGACTCACTGGAAAAGAGTCTGATGCTAGGAGGGATTGGGGGTAGGAGGAGACGGGGACAGCAGAGAATGAGATGGCTGGATGGCATCACCGACTTGATGGACATGAGTTTGAGTGAACTCCGGGAGTTGGTGATGGACAGGGAGGCATGGCGTGCTGTGATTCATGGGGTCGCAAAGAGTCGGACACGACTAAGAGACTGAACTGAACTGAACTGATAACAGAGGGAGTAGAGTAGCACCATTTATAACCTTGAATGAATGAATGGATCTAGGCATAACCATTATGACAGCCAATATGCTACAAAAGAGAAATATCAGAAAGCTTATACCTCCTGTAGGAAGTAGACATCACCATTTATGAAGTTAGATAGTTAGTTCAGTTGCTCAGTCGTGTCCGACTCTCCGCAACCCCATGAATCACAGCACGCCAGGCCTCCCTGTCCATCACCAATTCTTGGAGTTCACTCAAACTCATGTCCACAGAGTCAGTGATGCCATCCAGCCATCTCATTCTCTGTCGTCCCCTTCTCCTCCCACCCCCAACCCTTCCCAGCATCAGAGTCTTTTCCAGTGAGTCAACTCGTCGCATGAGGTGGCCAAAGTATTGGAGTTTCAGCTTTAGCATCAGTCCTTCCAATGAACACCCAGGATTGATCTCCTTTAGAATGGACTGGTTGGATCTCCTTGCAGTCCAAGGGATTCTCAAGAGTCTTCTCCAACACCACAGTTCAAAAACATCAATTCTTCGGCATCAGCTTTCTTCACAGTCCAACTCTCACATCCATACATGACCACGGGAAAAACCATTGCCTTGACTAGATGGACCTTTGTTGGCAAAGTAATGTCTCTGCTTTTTAATATATTATCAAGGTTGGTCATAACTTTCCTTCCAAGGAGTAAGCGTATTTTAATTTCATGGCTGCAATCAGCATCTGCAGTGATTTTGGAGCCCAAAAAAATAAAGTCTGACACTGTTTCCACTGTTTCCTCATCTATTTCCCATGAAGTGATGGGACCAGATCTTTGTTTTCTGAATGTTGAGCTTCAAGCCAACCTTTTCACTCTCCTCTTTCACTTTCATCAAGAGGCTTTTGAATTCCTCTTCACTTTCTGCCGTAAGGTTAGTGTCATCTGCATATCTGAGGTTATTGATATTTCTCCCGGCAATCTTGATTCCAGCCAGCGTTGTGCTTCTTCCAGCCCAGCGTTCCTCATGATGTACTCTGCATATAAGTTAAAGAAGCAAGGTGACAATACAGCCTTGACGTACTCCTTTTCCTATTTGGAACCAGTCTGTTGTTCCATGTCCAGTTCTGACTGCTGCTTCCTGACCTGCATACAGGTTTCTCAAGAGGCAGGTCAGGTGGTCTGGTATTCCCATCTCTTTCAGAATGTTCCACAGTTTATTGTGATCCACACAGTCAAAGGCTTTGGCATAGTCAATGAAGCAGAAATAGATGTTTTTCTGGAACTCTCTTGCTTTCTCCATGATCCAGCGGATGTTGGCAATTTGATCTCTGGTTTCTCTGCCTTTTCTAAAACCTACTTGAACATCTGGGAGTTCACGGTTCACATAATGCTGAAGCCTGGCTTGGAGAATTTTGAGCATGACTTTACTAGCGTGTGAGATGAGTGCAATTGTGCGGTAGTTTGAGCATTCTTTGGCATTGCCTTTCTTTGGGATTGGGATGAAGACTGACCTTTTCCAGTCCTGTGGCCACTGCTGAGTTTTCCAAATTTGCTGGCATATTGAGTGCAGCACTTTCACAGCGTCATCTTTCAAGATTTGAAATAGCTCAACTGGAATTCCATCACCTCCACTAGCTTTGTTCGTAGTGATGCTTTCTAAGGCCCACTTGACTTCACATTCCAAGATGTCTGGCTCTAGGTCAGTGATCACATTATCGTGACTATCTTGGTCGTGAAGATCTTTTTTGTATAGTTCTTCTGTGTATTCTTGCCACCTCTTCTTAATATCTTCTGCTTCTGTTAGGTCCATACCATTTCTGTCCTTTATCGAGCCCATCTTTGCATGAAATGTTCCCTTGGAATCTCTAATTTTCTTGAAGAGATCTCTTGTTTTTGAAGTAGTCTTGCCAAAATCAAACACACAAACAAAAAGCTTGAATCTGACCAACTTTCTAGATCTATCAAAATACAAGAAAAACAGGAAACAGGGGGAAAGGGGGAACATCGGGAACATCACTGTGAATATGTAATCATCCACACTGGGGAAGAATCTCCCAGGAAACCCACAGGACAATCCAGTTCTTTCCAGTCAAATCACTAGAGGCAAAATTGTGGAGGAGACCTTTAGAGTAAAAGAAACATAAAAGACCTAGGAACCTATTGCAATTTATGGACCTTATTTGTAATTATATTTCATTCAAATAAAGTCATGGGGAAAAGAATATGAGCAATAACTGGGAAATATAAATATAAACGTGGCTGGGATGACCAATAATGTTAAGGAATTATTTTTCACTATTTTTAGATAATGGTATTTTTTAGTAATGGTATTTTACTTATGTGTTTTTAAAGAGTTCTTATCGTTTAGAGACCTACCATGAAATATTTATGGGTGAAATAATATGATGCAGGAGATTTACTTCAAAATAATATAGAAAGAGGTATAGAGAAACAAGAATATCTGTGGATTCATATATGTTGATGCTATATAAAACTACACTATACTAATCTCTTTATTATGGAAACAATTAGATATTTGGCTTTTCCCAAAATAAAAGATTAACTGAAAAACATAAAACAAAGAAAGCCTGGGAGGAAAAAATGTAGAAGGTGGCAGACCCTGCCTTTCTCCCCAGCATTAATTGAACTCCTGCCATGAACCACTTCCTGCTAAAGCCTTTACCTATATTATCCCATGTAGTCCTCACCAAGTCACAGCATTACAAGGAGGGTATTACAGAGATCAAGTGCATATTCCCTGGTGTCAGACCTCCCAGGTTCAAATCTCTGTTCTGCCACCACCTGTTGAGCCAATTAGTTTTAATTTCCTTACCGCTAAAATGGGGATGACAATAATATTATCTACCTCATAGGGTTGTAATGAGGGTTAAATAACTAATTATTTTAAGTAAACTGCTTAGGACACTCCCTAGCACATAATGACACAGTGTAAATATTAGTGCTTATTATTAAAAAGACATAGAACTGGCATAGAATCTAAGGTTTGGCTGACCCAGATCTCATCATCCCATTAAGAAAGTGACTAACATGGTCATGAGTGGAGGTAGAATTTTGCTTTTGTCGTTGATTATAAACTAAAATCCCTGAATAATTAAAGGAGTAAGGGCAAAGTGAAGATATGACATAGAAAATATTCTGAGGACTTCCATCTTCTGCTTAGAAAGTTGGAAAGAGGGTTTCTTTCATCCTAACAAGGAAAAGCTGGACAATATACAAAATCACAGTGATGGAGGAATGGAGATTACAGTGAAACCAACTAGCCTGAAATCTAAGAAAAGCGCTTCCAAATAGAGAAGGGGCATGAACACTACCTCACCTTGGGCCAATCATAGGAGGAAGACATACAATTAGGAAAGAAGAACTCAGCTAACAGATTTAATGAATTTGAAATGCTGAGTATGTGATAGCTTACATACAGAATAGCTGTATATATGTGATAGCTTACATACAGAAGCCCTGGGAGTCGCAGGCACTGAGAGTCCACAGGCACTCTTAGACTCTTTTCCATGGACCTCACTAGGTGATGGTGTGAAAGACTGGAGTCAGGGCAGGAGTCTACAATGGCTTTCCTCCTGGAGCGCGTCTGAAGAAGAGTAGTAGTTGCAACTTGTGGAAAGGCAGGAAGCATGGAAGAGGTACTGCATGAGGTACATGCTGAGCCCAGACCCTTAGAGAATACCATTTCCAGAGCAGGGACATACCTCTGAGGAAATCCCACCCTCTAAATCTGAAGTTGTTGTTCAGTCGCCAAGTCATGTCCGACTTTGAGATCCCATGGACTGTAGCATGCCAGGCCTCCGTGTCCCTCACCATCTCCTGGAGCTTGCCCAAGTTCATGTCCATTGAATCGGTGATGCCACTCAACCACCTCATCCTCTGAAACTCTCTTCTCCTTCTGCCTTCAGTCTTTCCCAGTATCGGGGTCTTTGCCAATGAGTCTGCTGTTCACAGTAGGTGGCCAGTGTATTGGAGCTTCAGCTTCAGCACCAGTCTTTCCAATGAGTATTCAGAGTAAATTTCCTTTAGGATGGACTGGTTTGATCTCCTTGTTGTTCAAGGGACTCTCAAGAGTCTTCACCAGCACCACAGGTCAAAAGCATCAACTCCTCAGCGCTCTGCCTTCTTTATGGTCCAGCTCTCACATCCGTACATGAGTACTGAAGTATCTGAAGTATGTGCACCATTTTTGAGTACTCTATGCCAAAGCCACTCTGGCCACCTTGTTGGGCACATCTTAAATTGCATTAAAGTATCAGCAGCAGAGCTTCAGACATGCCAAGAAAGAAATGTAGGAGTTAATAGAATCATATATAGTAACTTAGGTAGACATTCATTTATTCAGTCATGCAATACTTATTTACTAATTTGGGTCTGCAATAAATACTATGGATTTAATGGTTAAAATAGATAACAGATACAGCTGCTGTCCTCACAAGTTTACTAACCAGGGGTCACGCACAGAGGTTTACCACCAAGTCAACTGGGAGGGAGAAGATGCCAAGTGGGGCAGGATAGAGTCTAGGCAGATAGATCTGTCAAGGTAATCCATGATTACAGCAGAAGAATGAGAACATGCTGGTTTGTGTGTACTTGTTGAGAGGTAGGGAGAGGGTGGTGGTGTCGATCCTAGAAGGCAAAGGAGAAAAGATTGCCTAATCTAAGAGTTACCAACCAGAGTAGAGTCATAGATGGACTGACTTCAAGATTGCAAAGCAGGAAGGGAGATGGAGACTCCCAGGAATGGAAAGGGCTGGGCCAAAAATGATAGCATGAACACACCAAGGCTGAGCCACAGAGGAGACCTCATAGACACCCATAAGGGTGAAAACACTGCTTAAAAAGCTTCCCTGGTGGCTCAGAGGTTAACGCATCTGCCTCCAATGCGGGAGACCCAGGTTCGATCCCTGGGTCGGGAAGATCACCTGGAGAAGGAAATGGTAACCCACTCCAGTATTCTTGCCTAGAGAATCCCATGCATGGAGAAGCCTGGTAGGCTACAGTCCACGGGGTCGCAAAGAGTCGGATACGACTGAGCGACTGAACAGAACAGAACAGAATAACCTTATTAGCTTTTCCTGCTGTAGAGCAATAAGGAAATGTGGTACGATTTCTTTTACCTTAAAAATCAAGACGTGCGTGCATGCTAAATCACTTCAGTCATGTCCAACTTTGTGTGACCCTATGACTGTAGCCCACCAGGCTCCTCTGTCCATGGATTTCTCCAGGCAAGAATACTGGAGTGGGTTCCTGTGCCCTCCTCCAGGGAAAAATCAAGATATCCATAAATAATAGCTTCAATCCTTTAAGTTTAACACTGAGCAACACAGAAGACTTTAGATTCTTCTACTACTAGTTCACCAATGACTATAAATGATATAATCTCCTCTACCTATATTGCCAAGATTCCAGAGTCAGAATCACTTTGGTCAGTGGTGCTGCTTCTTGAGAAGATTATGGTCATAATGTAACATCCTTACAAATGCCACCTAAATTTACCTATTTTTATAGACTCATTGTTCCAGAAGTATGTTCAACAAGTCATTTATAGCTGTCCTTTGACTTTACAGTTGCTAAATATTTAAGGCAAGACTAATATATACAATCGATCTACTGCTGGATGTGTGTGATAGACTGATACTAGCAATGACGTTGTCTGGTCAGAAAACAAACAAACAAACAGACCTTAATCTGACCAAGTCTCTAGATCTAACTACCACTTTACAGAAAACTCAAAGTTCAAAAGACTACATTAATTTATGTTCCTGAAGTTACATCTATTGTATAGCATGGTGGAAATTATACACTACTGGACATCTCTTGCCAAATTTGTCTTCTGTGACCTCATGCTGATGGCCTGAATTTGTCTGTAGTAGGGGTATCTACACCACAGAAAATGACAAGTGCTACAAACTAGGGCTTTCATTTCCTGAGTAGCTGTTGCTAAACATTCACCAACACACCACTGCCTTACCCCAGGCCCCCAAATGCTCACAGTCAGCAACACCCAATACAAGCAGCAATATGCCAGAGGGGAAGCTGGAGAGGAAAGAGGCAGTGGCCATAAGTGACTGCGGTTAAGCATCTTATTTTGTATCTTAGAAAAACATAAGGCCACCACTAGAACTGTGTAGGTGAGGAGCCCTAAAATATAATCACTAGTTTTTCAATCTGCTTGGCTCATTCAAGTCTTGTTCAAATGTCCTCTAATCAGAAAGTCCTTCTCTAACCATGCTAGCCAATCACTCTCTTTCTCATTCTCTACCCTTAATTGTCCTGTTTTCTCTTCACAGTACTACCAAGCATTATATTATCTATTCTTGATGAACGTAGGCTCTATGAACACAGATTTTGTTTTGTTCAGCACAGGATCCTAGCAGTAAGCACAGTACCTGAGGTATGCTCAAGAAACACGGGGTGAATGAACTAAACATCATGTGCAATAGCATGGAAGGATGTCTATCAGTTCACGTCTATCAGTTACCATAGGGAACGAATTACACACTATAGAAAGATACTCGGTCAATCCCCATTATCCACAGATTCTGCATTCGCAGATTTTCTACCTGTAACCCCACAGTCAATACTTGCAGCACTTTGACAATCATTCACAGATATGCACAGAGTAGCAAAAATATTTGAGTCACTCAATGTGCATGTTCCCAGCTGAGGCTGAACAAGGAAACTCTTCCTTCTCATACCAGTTCTCATACTATAAATACATGTCCTTCTCATGGTCTATTTGGTGCCATGGGTTTTGCATTTGATTTTGCTATTTAAAATGGCCCCCAAACATACTGCAAAAGGGTTGCCTGGTATTCTTAAGCATAAGAAGTCTGTGTTTTTCATAGAAAATACCTATGTTAGATAAGCTTTGTTCAGGCATGAGTCACAGTGCCATTGGCCAAGGTTAGTGAATTTAACTATATATATTAACTAAGGTATCTTTAAACAGAAATACCTATAAACCAACACTTATTGATCAGTTGACAAAAGTGTTGTGACCAGAGGCTCATAGGAACCTATCCCTATATTTTCTCTAGGAGCAGAGCTTCACTGATTCAGGATTCACAGCACCCTTATAGAATGTAACTATCACAGGTAATGAGGATTGACCTCATAAAGTATGTTGCATTTGTTTTTTAAAATATATGATAGGTAGATAAAGATAGACATAAATTTGTTTATACATAGAAAAATATCTGAAAGTGTATATGCTAAGTTATTTCAGTCATGTCTGACTCTTTGCGGACCCTATGGACCAAGCTCCTCTGTCCATGGGGATTCTCCAGGCAAGAATAAAGGAGTGGGTTGCTGTGCCCTCCTCAAGGGGATCTTCCCAACCCAGGAATTGAACCTGTGGCTCTTATGTCTCCTGCACTGGTGGGCAGGCTCTTTACCACTAGGGCCACCTGGGAAATCCCCTGAAAGTGTATATATATATATATATACACCAAACTATTTGCAGAGGTTGCATCTGGGGAGTGGAATTAAAGGAATATATAAAAAGTTTCATTATGTGCCCTTTTTGTCATATTTCCTTTTTTTCCGATTTTTTTTAAACAAGTAATTACTGTTCTGCTAATTTTTCAAGCCTGTATTTTTTTAACAAACTAAAACAATAAATTATTTTTAACAGCACTCATAAAGCTAAGAACTAGAGAAAAAGGTCATACAATTTGAAATTTGAGCATATTCATTTTTAAAGAAGTGTCAACAAGAAATTGAAAGTCTATAAAAAAATAAAATTAAAATAGACCAGAAAAGTGATAGAAGAGGCAAACTAGCATAAGAAAAGATCAACATTTCTTAACAAATCGCAAGTAAATAAGAACACAAATAAATAACAAATATCTGTGAGAAGGAGCCCTCTTTTAAGCCAGCAATGATGTAAATGAAAGATAACGTGTGAAAAAAGAGAGTCATCAGGTTTAATCTAACTTATATCATCAAAGGTCCAAATCAGACAAACAAAACAGAACACAAAGGCTTGAAGCGAACAAAACTAACTCATAATATGATGAAAATAAATAAGCACAAAGCAAAGTAAACTTCTTGGGTTTGACTGTTTTCAGTTCAGTCGCTCAGTTGTGTCCGACTCTTTTTGCCCATGAATCACAGAACACCAGGCCTCCCTGTCCATCACCAACTCCCAGAGTTCACTCAAACTCATGTCCATCGAGTCGGCATCCCACAATTAAGCAGTTAGAATATTTTTAAAGTAGCCTCCTATTTAACCTTTTCAAAAATATTGACCCTTTAATGAGAAATATGCTTTTTAAAATTTCTTACAAAGAAAGAATACAGCATCAATGTTAGCTTAGTAATTCTCTGCAAGAGCAGGTTATTTTTTGTACAGCATTGGACAAAGAATAAAGAAGGATTGCTGCTCATTTACTGCAGGCATAAGAGTTTTGGGGGCAAACACAGGCATATAGAGAAGCAAGACCTAGCACCCATTCCTAACATGAAGACTGAGAGGCAAAGGCTGCTCTCTGAGTTGAAATCATTCTTGTTTCATGAGCAGAAACTCATGAGGTAAGAGGAATTGAAGTGTTATTTTTCTTCTTTCTCATAGGTAGCAATAATACAGGACAGACCCAGTTAGGCGTTAGAATCAGAAAAAGTTTAATACTATCAGTCCCACCTCCTTGCATCTGCATCCTTCCCAGCACTACATCCCAGAAGCTCCTTTGTCCATGGGGCTTCGTGTAAGATGTTACTTTTAAAAAGAAGTATGTGGATTGAATATTTGGACTGAAAGATTCCCAATTAACCCAAATATAAGAAAATCTAGACAATTGAAAGCCATTTTTTCCTGTAAGGAAAAGAGGAGTTGGAGGAGTAAATATCCATGAGGAGCCACTGCAAGAGTGAGGATGTCACTGGGGAAGACGCCTGTCTGCTGCTGCTGCTGCTGCTAAGTCGCTTCAGTCGTGTCCGACTCTGTGCGACCCCATAGACAGCCCACCAGGCTCTGCCGTCCCTGGGATTCTCCAGGCAAGAACACTGGAGTGGGTTGCCAAGGTTTTTACCACCATCGACATGACTGACATACTTGACAGTCATCAACCAAAGAAGCCAAACAGCTAAAATCTGCCCTCTAAACTCAATATATTACTTCTTTGTATGACATATTGCTGTTGCTGTTCAGTTGCCCAGTCTTGCTCAACTCTCTGCAACACCCTGGATTGCAGCACGCCAGGCCTCTCCATCCCTCACCATCTCCCAAAGTTTGCCCAAGTTCATGTTCACTGCATCAGTGATGCCATCCAGCCATCTCATCCTCTGATGCTGTCTTCTCCTTCTGCCCTCAATCTTTTCCAACATCAAGAAAGACCCGTCATCATCAAAGGTCCAAATCAGACAAACAAAACAAAACACAAAGGCTTGATGCGAACAAAACTAACTCATAATATGGTGAAAATAAATAAGCACAGAGCAAAGGAAACTTCCTGGGTTTGACTCTATTCAGTATCCCACAATTAAGCAGTTAGAATATTGCTTTTATTCTCAGGGACTTTTCCAATGAGTCAGCTGTTCGCATCGAATGACCAAAATACTGGAGTTTCAGCTTCAGCCTCGGTCCTTCCAACAAGTATTCAGGATTGATTACCCTTAAGATTGACTGGTTTGATCTTGCTGTCCATGGGACTTTCAAGAGTCTTCTCTAGCACCACAGTTCAAAGGGATCAATTCTTCAGCACTCTCCCTTCTTTACGATCCAGCTCTCACAACCGTGCATGACCACTGGGAAGACCACGGTGGTGGTTTAGCCGCTAAATTGTGTCCGACTCTTGCAACCCCATGAACAGTAGCCTGCCAGGCTCCTCTGTCCCTGGGATTCTCCAGGCAAGAATACTGGAGTGGGTTGCCATTTCCTTCCCCAGGGGATCTTCCCAACCCAGGAATCAAACCCAAGTCTCCTACTTTGCAGTCAGATTCTTTACCAACTGAGCTAAGAGAGAAGCCTGTAGCCTTGACTATATGGACTTTTGTCAGTAATGTCTCTGCTTTCAGTACACTGTCTAGGTTTGTCATAGTTTTCCTGCCAAGAAGCAAACATCTTCTGATTTCATGGCTGCAGTCACCATCCATAGTGATTTTGGACCCCATGAAGAAGAAATCTGTCACTACTTTCACCTTTTTCCCTCCTATTTGCCTTGAAGTAATGGAGCCAGATGACATGATGTTAGTTTTTTTTAATATTTAGTTTTAAGCCGGCTCTTTCACACTCCTCCTGCATCCTCATCAAAAGGCTCTTTAGTTCCTCTTCACTTTCTTTCATTAGAGTGGTATCATCCACATATCTGAGGTTGTTGATGTTTTTCCCGCCTATCTTGATTTGAGCTAGTAATTCATCCAGCCTAGCATTTCTCATGATGTGCTCAGCATACAGATTAAACAAACAGGGTGACAAGAGACAGCCTTGTCATACTCCTTTCTTAATCTTGAACCAATCAGTTGCTCCATACAGGGTTCTAACTATTGCTTCCTGACCCTCATACAGGTTTCTCAGGAAACAGGTAAGATGGTCTGGAATTTCCATCTCTTCAAGAGCTTTCCACAGTTTGTTATGATCCACACAGTCAAAGGCTTTGGCATAGTCAACGAAACAGTGAGTGAAATTGCTCAGTCGTGTCCAACTCTTTGAGACCCCATGGACTGTAGCCTACCAGGTTCCTCCATCCATGGGATTTTCCAGGCAAGAATACTGGAGTGGGTTGCCATTTCCTTCTCCAGGAGATCTTCCCAACGCAGGGATTGAACCCAGGTCTCCTGCATTGTAGGCAGACGCTTTACCGATGAAACAGAGGTAGATGTTTTTCTGGGCTTTCTCTATGATCCAGTGAACGTTGGCAATTTGATCTCTGGTTCCTCTTACAGAATAGAAACTGGGAATCTTCAATGAGAAATTGTTCCAAAAGAGTCACAGGTAGCATGAGAATATGCCTGATCAATGGATATGAAATTGTACTCTATTTCTTTCCCAAGTATATTTCTTTCCTTAAACAGGAAACATTTCTTTAATTAAAAAAAAAAAGTTTGCAGGGCATTTATTGATCCTTCAGTGTGAACATTTACATTAACGTTTCAGAATAAAATTTGAGCTTATAAGGAGAGAAAAAAATCACTACACAAGCTAATCTTATGCCGAGTCTGCAGCCAAGCTAACTGAATTTTAGGTACAGTGGTGAGGTCCTCGTCTTTCTCACCTCTTAGATATTCCAGTGACTGTAGAAAGAATTTTTCACTGCGTATTTTAAAAACACATAAACAGACAACACTATGGCTCACAGAGGAACTAAGGAAAGGTTTCTTCTGGGGTTTTCATTCTCCATCTTTCTTTAGAAGTCTGCAAGAAAGGGAAAAATGTGGACCTTAATTAGCACCTAGCCTGGACCATTTTTAGAGCAGGTAAATTCTGGGGAAACCTTCTAGAAGCCATCACCAACAGTAAAACAAATACATTTTAAGTGTTCAGAGTTAACTTCATCTGATGAACTGATAATAAAAAAATTTTTATAGGGCTGCTTGCCCGAGGGCTTTAGGCTTTGTTATTGGAAAATAAGAAATTCTAGAGTCTACTTGGCTCAGCATGGCTGATACTTTCAAATTCCCTGATTCCAGCTCCCTATAGTTTCTCAATTTATAAATTCATCTATCCATCACTTTGAAAAAATAAAGTGATGTTTCTAGTTTCTCTAGAATTGTTTTGGCAACTGCTTATTTGTGACATTTATCTTTCAGGTGAGAGCATTTTTGCCAGTTGCATCTTTTTTCTCCTTCTGTCCTATTTGTATAAGGTCAAATTGGCCTCTATACTGTGAGCATGAAGTGCTTAATTGGAACAATATTATTATCCTTTACAATTTACAGAAATATATTTGGCCTCTGTGAAGTGTCATTTTCCTCAGAGAGAATAAGTTGCTTCCTTATTAAGCCCTCTGGAAAAACAGAAATAGTTCTCCTGAATCCTTTGGTGTTGCAAGGCATTCTATCCTGTCGCTCTTAAAGCTAAAGAACAGAAGAAACACAATGGCCTTGAAATTTTATTCTAAAATCACCCCAAAAAGCGAAAAATCTAAAAAATCATAGAGTCGACTTAGAACTGTAGGCTTCAGAGGAAGAATACCATGGAATCTACACAGGAAAGTACCACATAAGGATCTACCCCTTATGTGATCTCCATCTGTGAATCTATCTTGTTGCTTTTCTTTGTATACCCAGTCTTACACAGTCCTATGACTTCAGCTCCCTATTATACAACGATGGCCCTAGGTCAAACAGCCATATTTCTTGGTTCTCTTGTCCTCAAAATTTTAGCAGAAAAGCTACAACCAGAAATTCCATCTTCACAAGACCAAAGCCAATGGAATCATCGGCTTAAAAAATTATTTTAATTTCACTGTTTAAATTCCTCTCAATCTTTTTCATAAATCTTAGCTCTCTTTATTTCAACATCAGAATTTATCACAATGTACTCAAGAACTACATCTTCCTCAGTTTCCCCATTTTTTCCTCAATGGTATTTCCTTTCTCTTAACCTTTTGATCTCCAGCTCATCTGGCTGTTTTCACTGCTTCTTCTCTTGTCTTCTATGTCCTGAATCTTGTCAGTCCCTCCTCCTCAGCTCAACTCCTTCCTACAAGTTTCCACTGCCACTGCCCCCACCCCCCACTCTTGTCCTTATATTATAGGAAAATCCTAAATCATGATAATTCACCCACACCCAGCTCCTCTATCCCATCCTTTTTTTAGCCCACCATGCCCCATGTCGGAGAAGGCAATGGCAAGCCACTCCAGTACTCTTGCCTAGAAAATCCCATGGATGGAGGAGCCTGGTTGGCTGTAGTCCGTGGGGTCGCTAAGGGTCGGACACGACTGAGCGACTTCACTTTCACTTTTCGCTTTCACACATTGGAGAAGGAAATGGCAACCCACTCCAGTGTTCTAGCTTGGAGAATCCCAGGGACGGGGGAGCCTGGTGGGCTGCCGTCCATGGGGTCGCACAGAGTCGGACACGACTGAAGTGACTTAGCAGCATGCCCATGTAGCCATCTGTCTTCTTAAAATTCCATTTTCAGTATTTTGCCCTATGATCCGGAGAAGGCAATGGCAAGCCACTCCAGTACTCTTGCCTGGAGAATCGCATGGACGGAGGAGCCTGGTGGGCTGCAGTCCATGGGGTCGCTACTGGTCGGACACGACTGAGCGACTTCACTTTCACTTTTCACTTTCACACAGTGGAGAAGGAAATGGCAATCCACTCCAGTGTTCTTGCCTGGAGAATCCCAGGGACAGCGGAGCCTGGTCGTCTCCCATCTATGGGGTCGCACAGAGTCGGACACGACTGAGGCGACGTGGTGGCAGCGGCGGCGGCGGCCCTATGATCCCATCTTTTTCAGAAATTTCCACTCAGGTTTAATAATCTACTCTAAGACAACAACTATCATCCATTAGCAGAGTACCCACAACAATCATACCAAGTGCCATACAAATTGCTTCACATACATTATATATAATCCTCACTACAATTCAAAAAGTTAAATTTTGTTATTTCCATTTTGTAATAGAGGAAAGTGGGTCTTAAAATGAGTAAGCAACTCTTCCAATAATGACTAGAGCTGAATCAAAATGCCGATCAGTTTCACTTTCAAGTGCATGTTTTCCCTGATCGTGAAGTTCTCTGATTACCTAATGGATCTTTCTAAACTCTCCCAGCCTACAAATTTGAGAGCCTCATCAGCCGGCCTACCTAATCTACTACATCACCACAAACCTTGTGCCCCCAAAGGTGGTGGTCAAGGTCATGCATGCTGAAAGCAGCTTATCTAGGTTCAGCTCCTGGCTCCCTGTCTCACCAACCTGGCTTGTGCCAGCAAGTTACTTCACCTCTCTGCACCTCAACTTTCTCATAAATCCTGATAATAACACTCATCTCAGGGAAATGTTATGATATTAAATGAGACAATGACTCTCTTCACATGATTTCCATCTGTTTCCTCTGTCAAGAATAATCTTCTGTCTCCTTTCAACTTATGAAAATACAACACAAACTCAACACTAACTTTTGAGTAATTAACTCTATCTCAGTATTTTGTGCAGTTTGTTTCTTAATTTCATCTACGTACTCTCATAAATATATTTAGAAAATATCACATTATCTTGCTCTTGATTACACATTACCCTCTGATATTCTTTTGTTCTTCCTTATATAGTGTTTTTCTCTTCCCCAAATGATTACAAATTTCCAAAGGATGCAGACATTATTTCCTGTATGCCTCACAATAAGAACTTAATACTGTTCTGAGCACAAAATGTTTTACCCCCAAGCTGAGAACTTCAGATTTACATTTCATAAATTATTACTTACGAACCATAATATCAGTTCCATTTCATTCTTTCTTCTCTTTGCTGCAGTCAAATCCTCTCCCTAGATTCTAATCATCTCCAGCCTAGATTCTAATATTCCAACCCACTGCCTGTACCCTTAGTAATTCATTCACTCATTCATGGCCAGTAAAAGGGACTGAAGGAAGGCCAGTCTGACTGGAATCAGGAGGAGATGAGTGGACACAGTACGATTTCACCTGAGAGGGCGGCAGAGTCACAACGGGCAGAGCCCATCTGTTTTCCTTGTCCTACTTTAAGACAGAGCACAGTGGCTGCAAGCCACTGGAGCTAGGGAAGTGGGGTCTGAATCCTGACCAAGTAAATGTGGATGATTACCCATCTCTAGGCCTCAGTTTCTTTACCTATAAAATGAGAATAATAATGAAGTTGGAAAAAAAAATGAAGTTGATGTGATTATCTTCCAGTTTCCAAGGAAATAGACTCTGAGATAGAAATGCATATAGAGAGTTCTCTGAGGGGAAACATCAGAAAGGCAGTGAGGGCAGCCAGTTGGAAGAGAGGATGAAGTTGAACTGGGAAACAGCTGCAACACAGCCTCAGCTGATCCCACAGAAGAGCTGGAATGGTCCTGCAGAGATATCCTGAATTAAGGCAAGTTAACCAGATCTTTGTAACCCTGAATTGACCAATCATTGGATGCAGGTCTTCCCTGGTGGCTCAGATTGTAAAGACTCTTCCTGCAAGGCAGGAGACCCAGGTTCGATCCCTGAATGGGAAGATCCCCTGAAGAAGGGAATGGCTACCTACTCCAGTATCCTTGCCTGGAGAATTCCATGGACAGAGGAGCCTGGGGGGCGGGCTACAGTCCATGGGGTCCCAAAGAGTCAGACACAACTAAGTGACCAACACTTTCATTTATTCCTGGAAAGGTATGCCGCCTTGGGCAAAGCAGCTGCTTTCTGCCAAGGGCAATTTCTAGGCAGAGATTTAGCTAAAAGCTGTCAGCAGGACAACACTTCAGGAAATGAGGGAATGAATGTCTTAGTCCTTTGGGGGGAGATTTTGTTTGACACACCACAGCATCCACTACAGTTAACATAAAGAGTAAATGAATTAATACCTATAAATCACTTAGGACGACACCCGGCGTATTTTAGCCCAAGATAAGTGTTAGTTGTTACTTCAGTTTTATTGCCTGGAAGGTCTTTGCTTTACCTGAAGGCTTACTGACAAAAATTTTAAAAGAAGGGTGACAGTATTTCTTTTTATTTTAATTCCCTAAGCAGTGAAACTCTGTAAATATTTATGCATTCATTTGATTATTTATGGGTTTGGTTTCTACCTATTACACAATGCTGTATCTTGTTGTACATTCAAGTGTTTATTTCCATACTGTCTATCACAGCTTAAAACAAAGAGAGAACAGTGTCATCTTAACTAAACATGGTCATCACTAAACACATGTCAGAGCGACTGTTGGTTATTTAAGGAGTAAATTATTACAGATAGTATTGAAGAGAAGATGAAATTGTAAAAACAATTCCAAACTTAGGGGCCTTCTTAAATGCCACAAGGACTAAAAATTGGCAAATCCCTGAATAGATATCCTTTCAGCTACACTCTGGGATTTTTCTCGCCTCTTGGCATTATTCCCTAGACACCCAACAATCAAAGTTTGGGGACCCTGGGGCTGTTATTGCAAGAGATCTGATATCTGTATGTAGCTACAAAACTTTAAATTTAGCAAAAATTGATAGTATATATCTCTTGCCATATATACTACTATCCCTCAAAATAATGTAATGCTCTGATTCACAATTTATAAAATTATCTAATAGCATTAATGAATAAATATATAGTTTTATGAATTTTCTTAATCAATGTTTCATAAATGTACAACTATTAAACACTTTATGGTCAGAAAATATTCCCATACACAATCTCTGGACCTTTTCACTCCTCCTTATCTCATACATCATGTGTCTTTTTCACCTGAAGGCATCAGAGACACTAGAATCCCCTTAAGGCTAAAGACAATATCTTATTTTTCTATGTATTCCTACAGCACCTTTTATACAACAGAAAATATTAAAAAAATCATTTTACAAAAATTTATTGCATACTTGGTATGTGCCAGACTCTGTACTAGGTGCTAAGAATATAATAATGACTAAATATATAGTTTTTTATCCTCACATAACTTGCAATCTAGTAGAAGAGACAAACCATAAGAAAAAAAAATCTATCATTTACACTTTTGATAAATGATGTGAGAAAAATAAAGGGTATGATGAGTGATTATTTTCTGGGAAGCTGTTTCAGATTGGGTGGGCAAGAGGAGAGAGGGAGATGCCAAGAAAAAAAAGGCAGAGTTCAAGCTGAGATAGAAAGGATGAGTAGGAGTTGGCCAACAACACTGATGGCTGGAAAAGGAAGGACTCCTCGGTGTCAACACTGGCAAATGGACAGAACCATTTGCATTTGGAATGCAATTCAAAGATAAATTTGATTGAAAATTTGACATGCAAATTTTTAAAAACTTGTTTACTTCAGAAACAATTGAATAAAACATATTTTTGGTTGATTAGCGAAATATTCATTCCACTCAAGGATCAACTGTCACGGTAAGTGCTACGAGTACAGGGCGAACAAGATGGTGTTAGTCCTCTCAGAGCTTACAGTTCAGCCAGGAGAGACCAACAGACAGTGATACAAAAGGGGCAAGTGCTGGGAAGGGGCTGGTATGGGGAGATAAGACAATGGCCCCAAAAGGGGCCGTGAAATTCAAAGAGGGCCTCCTGACAGGAAATAGCATATGACTGCTGATGTGCTTCAGTTGGAGATGTAGCTACTGCCACAGTAGCAGGCTGAGCACAAAGTTCAGGGTCCCTCATGGGAGAGGATTAGCCTGCCTGCAAAGCTCGGTAATGCCTGAAAAGAGGCCTTGACCCCAGAGAGGAGCCTTGAAAGAAGACAGAAAATATGAGGGGATATTCATAATATATCTATAACACATGAACATTTGAAGGGGCTGAACACAGGAACTTGAAACCTTGAAGTTTGTTTGTTTGTTTTAAGAAGTGAAATAAACTAAATTATATTTAAAATTAAACTATCAAAAATAATTCCACACTACTTTGAAAACAAATCCAAGTATTATTTCACTCAATTATTTACAAACCACTGCTTTTCTCAACTCAGTAACTTTTTATTTTTGTTTTTGCACTTACCTACTGTTTATGTTTCAATCAAACTTCTTTAATTTAGGAGATCTCATTCGTCAAATCACAAGAGAGCCAGTTTTACGTGTGGACTTTATCACATGTACCCCATACATTTCAAAAATAATACGAATACTAATAATGAAAAACCACACTATCTGGGCATTTCCTGAGTGTTGTGACTTTGATAGTAGACTCTTTACAATGGCTTGGCATCTCAGATGGCATTCATTTTGGGGTTTTGCTTGTTATCTCTTCAGACACAACCCTCCATTATCCGTTCTTCCTTAAATCAGCTAAACTGTTGAATGGCAAAACCTCTCTACTTTGGGCAACTACAACACTGTAATATAATCTTTCTATCGTTCCCAATAAAAGCCCATCAGTGGACTCCTCAGCCTCTCGACATGTTGAGTATTTAAGTGTGGATTCCACACACTCATGAGTAAGAGAGAAATGAGTTAAGAAAAAAAGATACTGCATGGAGGAAGTGGAAAACCAGGGGAAGGAAGCAGAAAGAGCAAAAGAGAACAGTTAACCACAGAAAACAGAGAACAAGAACTCCAAAGAACTTGAACGCCCTCTTTCATGTACATTATCAGGGTCTCTAAAGTCAGGAAAGTCTTCACAGCTGTTTTCTTACCATTTTTACCACATTTTATAATGATCAGGTAATCCCAGGAATCTAAATGTCTTGCATTTTTTAGTAACTCAATTCAGTTCTAGTCACAGCTCTAAATATGCTTGTGGACTCAATAACCACTCCTTGGTAGGCTTGCACTAGAAGCAAACCCTTCTCAAGAACGCCATATGCTTTACCATGATTCATGAACATCCATGGTAAGAACAAGGGACAGATGTTGCTGCCGTGTGCACTTTGTATTCAGAGTAAGTGCCAGAGAAATGAATTCTGATGTCTAAGTGCAAACAAGGGCAATCCCAAGACCAAGTACCGTGCCTTACCCTGTGGATTCTACCCGCCTCCCTCACTGAATCATAATGGGTTATTAATTTAAAGAAAGCCATCGTTTAGGCTTCCCTGGTGACTCAAATGGTAAAGAATCTACCTGCAAAGCAGGAGACCAGGGATCAGTCCCTAGGTCGGGATGATCCCCTGGAGAAGGGAATGGCAACCCACTCCAGTACTCCTGCCTGAATAAATCCACGGACAGAGTAGCCTGGCAGGCTATTGTCCATGGGGTCACAAAGAGTCAGACATGACTGAGCAACTAACACCTTAGCCATAAAATAAACGAAAGAGGATTCTTTTGTGATGGCTATCATTTTTTTCCTTAAAAAAAAAAAATCACCGTTTGGTGGAGGTACCTGTTTACCCTAAATTTAATAGAGTATAGTAAATATTTATAATATCTCTCTAAGCTTCCTTCTGCTAATAGTGAAACATTGAACCACACATGTGCATTGCATGGTAGAAGAACTATCCACCCCCACTGGGTGTTACCTAATACTTATTTGAAAAACAATTTTTATTTGGATTCATGCTTCACTTCATGCTTTCAAGAGATCTGTATCTGAGAAGGCAGGGAGTTGATTTCCAGAAATTGCTGCACGTGCAAGATTTCGGCACTGTGTTTACCTCTGGTAAAGCAACTCAACTTTTGTATTTCAAATGTGGTCTCCTGGTCTCTCTCAGATGTTCTTGGGGACCCAGAGCAATACACGAGCTTCTGCTACTGCTCACAGGGCACAGCGGTGGCTTTCAGATGGAGTCATTCAGTTAAACCCAAGCATAACAACAGAAAGCAGAGGGGCTTCTCTCCAGCTGCTGTTCAATTGTGCAAGGCATTATCAAGTCCTTTTCCCAAGGCCGGCATCTTCCCTTCTATTCAGTAAATCTCTCCACAGAATCTAAAAACCTCGAGTTTAAATGTTGCATGATAAGCCAAGTGCAGCACAGTTAAGACTCCATGCTCCTAACACAAGGGGCCGGGTTTGATCCCTGATCAGGAAACTAGATCCCATGCACCGCAACTAAGACTCAAGGCAGCCAAACAAGTTTTTTTTTTTTTTTTTAAAAAAAAAAAAAGGATAAGATGGTACATTAAAAAAAAAAAAAAAGACAGCAATGCAAAGGGTGGAGCATGAATTCTTATCAGAACTCTGTCAACTTCAGATCCCCTCCCATGAGACTTTAGACCTCCTTGAGGCATTAACCCTGAAAGTGACTTGAACTGTAAAGATCTGGAATCCAGTCTTCTGGGTCCCTCTCTGGGATGTCACCCAGAGCCCAACTTATGTTAAATTCCACGGTGGGACAGAGAGGGCAGTAATACAGATAAAAGTTAGCCTCAGGAAGATCCTGGGTTCCTCCAATGTCTGACATATTCAGCCAGCCCTGACCCTGAGCTCACAACAGCCACCATCCCTCTTCATCCTAACATCCTAACATTTAGCATGTGCTAAAACACAACAAAAACAATCTCCTACAGCCCATAACAGTCTCTTACACATCAGCATAGTTCAGCCATTTAAATACTAATGTGTCTCAAGTACCTATTTTCTAATCCAACAACTCACTTGACTTTCATGTCTTAAAGGCATGTCATAAACAAAATTTTTCTAATCTTAAAGGAATGCAACCCATCCTCATTATTCAATGAATTCATTATTCATTCATTTGCCTGCTCGTTATAATTTATTTGTAATCCTCAAATCAACATACACAATGTCCCCTGGTCATTCACAGATGTGTGACGAATGGAGAAGAACTTGGAGGGTCGGACCCCACATTCCCAGTGAGGGGGATCGAGGCAGTGCTCTGCCTTCTGGTTAAGGGTCTCCTTCAGTAAACATGTGCTCTTTGTGTAGTCTGTTTAGAGCCACCTTTTCCACATTTTTGAGTGTTTTGTTTGGGATTTCACTTTCAAAATGAAGACCACCGAAGGGCTATCTAGTGTTCCTAAGCATAAGCGGACAGAGACGTGCTGACAGGAAAAATAGCTCTGTCAGGTACACCTTGTTCAGGCATGAGTTCTATTGTTATTGGCTTAGAGATCAATGTTAGTGAACCAACTATATATGTTGAACAAGGTGTCTGTGACGGTTAATTTTATGTGTCAATTTTACTGCTCCTTGGGGTGCCTAGATTAAACATTATTTGGGGGTGTGTCTGTGAGGTGTTTTCTGATGCAATTTGCATCCGAATCAGTCAAGTTGATTGCCTTCCCCAGTGTGGGCAGGCATCACCCGCTCCTTGGAGGACCTACATAAAACAAAAGGTAGAAGAAGGAGGGATTTGTCACTTGTTCCTCCTGCCTGCCTTGAGCTAGGACTTCTACTCCTGGACTGGGATTTACACCATCAGTTCCCCAGGTTCTCAGGCTTCGGGACTCAGACTGGAATTACACCACCAACTTTCCTGAATTTTCAGCTTGGTTATGGCAACTCATGAAACTTCTCAGCCTCTGTAATCACATGAGCTAATTCCTTGTAATACATTTTTATATATATACATATACATATATGTATATTTAATATATTAGTATATGTATTCTATATGAACTTTCCAGGTGGCACCAGTGGTAAAGAACACGCCTGCCATTGCAGGGGACATAAGAGACAAGGATTCAGTTCTTGGGATGGGAAGATACCTTGGAGGAAGAAATGGCAACCCACTCCAGTGTTATTGCTAGAGAATCCCATGGGCAAAAGAGCCTGGTGGGCTACAGTCCACAGGGTCTCAGAGAGTCAGGCATGACTGAAGCGACTTAGCACACACATATTCCATATACATAATATATAGTATGTGTGCACACTCAGGCACTGAGTCATGTCCAATTCTTAGTGATTCCATGGACTACAGCCCGCCAGGCTCCTCTGTCCATGGGAGAGTCTCCAGGCCAGAATACTAGAGTGGGTTGCTGTGCTCTCCTCCAGGGGATCATCCCAACTCAGGGATAGAACCCACCTCTCCCACATCTCCTGCTTTGCAGGTTGACTCTTTACCCACTGAGCCACCAGGGAAGCACAATATACAGTGTGTGTGTGCATATATATAATTATATATATAATGCATATATATTCTCTATATACATATATATTAATATATATTCTTTGGAGAACTCTGACCAACACAGTGTCTTTAAATAGAAACACACCTATAAGAAGGATATGTATTAAACAGCTAATGAAAATGTCATGACTAAAAGCTCACATGAACGTAACCCTGTATTTCCCCTAATTCAGTGTTTGTAGCAACTTCATAGGACAGAACTATGGTTAATAAGAGAAATGACTGCCGCCATTCTCTCTTTGTGTGGGTGCATAACTGCTCAGTTGATTCAGTTGTGGGCAACTCTGTCTGATTCTATGGACTGTAGCCCACCAGGCCCCTCTGTCCATGGAATTCTCCAAGTAAGAACACTAGAGTGGGTTGCTATACCCTCCTTCAGGGGATCTTCCTCACCCAGGAATCAAAAAAGCTAGAGATTTCTAGAAAAACATCTGCTTAACTACGCTAAAGTCTGACTATGTAGATCACAACAAACTGTGGAAAAATTCTTAAAGAGATGGGAATATCAGACCGCCTTACTTACCTCCTGCAAAATCTGTATGCAGGTCAAGAAGCAACAGTTAGAATTGGACATGGAACAACAGACTGGTTCAAAATTGGAAAAGAAGTACATCAAGGCTGTTTAAGGCTGTCACCCTGCTTATGTAACTTCTATGCAGAGTACATCATTTGAAAGCTGGGTTGGATGAAGCACAAGCTGACATCAGAATTGCAGGGAGAAATATCAATAACCTTAGATACGCAAATATCACAACCCTTACAGCAGAAAGTGAAGAGGAAATAAAGAGCCTCTTGATGAAGGTGAAAAAGGAGAATGAAAAAGCTGGATTAAAACTCAACATTCAAAAAACGAAGATCTTGGCATCAGGTCCCACCACTTCATGGCAAGTAGATGGGGAAACAATGGAAATGGTGACAGATTTTATTTTCTTGGGCTCCAAAAATCACTGCAGATGGTGACTGCAGCCACAAAAGTTAAAGAGTCTTGCTCCTTGGAAGAAAAGTAATGGCAAACCTGGATGGCATATTAAAAAGCAGAGACATTACTTGGCCAACAAAGGTCCATCGAGTCAAAGCTATGGTTTTTCCAGTGGTCATGTATGGATATGAGAGCTGGACAGTAAAAAAGACTGAGCACCAGAGAACTGATGCCTCTGAACTGTGGTGGTGGAGAAGACTCTTGAGAGTCAGTTGGACAACAAGGAGATCAAACCAGTCAACCTTAAAGGAAATCAACCCTGAATATTCATTGGAAGGACTGATGCTGAAGCTGAACCTCCAATACTTTGGTCACCTGATGCAAAGAGCTGACTCATTGAAAAAGACCCTGATGCTGGAAAAGACAGAAGGCAGGAGGAGAAGGGGACAACAGAACCAACTCAATGGACATGAGTTTGAGCAAGCTGCAGGAAATGGTGAAGGACAGAGAAGCCTGGCGTGCTGCAGTCCGTGGGATCACAAAGAGCTGGGCACAACTGAGCAACAGAACAATAACAACGGGGATCGAATCCGTATCTCCTGCCTCTCTGCACTGGCAGGCGGGTCCTTTACCCGTGAGGCATGTCCTCAGCACCTAACACCAGAAAGATCACCATGAGCGCCTCACTTGTCTTTTTACTTCCATCTTTCCCCTCCTAGTTACCCCTCCTCCACTGTGCAGATGAACTGACTGCGGGAACCTCCCCTGCTTAACACTCTCCTCTGAGATCACACTGTGCCTCCAGCCACACCTCAGCTCCAGATTCCAAGGAAGCACTTGAAGTTCCTGTGATAACAAACTGTTGGAGGTCTCTGCATTGTCAGGCTCTCTTTTCCATATGTTGATCTCTCCGCCTGGGACACCTTTCCTTACCTTTTTAAGTCAATGACACCTACTCATTTTTGGAGCCACAACTCAAATGGCACCTCCAACTAAAGTGTTCTCTGATCTAAAGACAGGAAGAGACGGGAGCTCCTTGCTCAGGGTAGCCTCTGCATTTGTTGCATACTTTGCTAAGGGCCTTGATAATATTCAGTGGTAATTGTTTATATTTTCCTGTCTCTGCCCTACTAGGCTTAGAGAACAGGAACTGTCTCTTCATGTGTGATCTGCAGGAAGTTTCCTCTACTACTCAGAATACAGTGTTCAGTAAGGAATGATGAAAAATGAATAAGTGAATGACTAAATGATCTCAGTCTGACTTACTCTCCTTAATCTTATGTGAATCTCATCCTGGTCTCATTCTCTACCTGCTTAAAGTAATTATAATTTGATAACTAGCCATTGAAAGAAGGGCAGAAGTTTCCATGCAAAACTGTAACTGCCAGGTGTTGACTATTTTAAAGCTTATGGTTGAAACCAGAAAAATACCTGGCCTCCTGCCTAACCTTTGCTTTGACCAGGAAACTCCCTCCCTCTTTTCTCTATTATCTACAATGTATCCCTGCTTGAAGGTCTAAACTTTTTCTTCTCTGGAAAACCTTCCCAGCTACCCTCCCATCTGCTCAAAACCTCTGACTAACTTATCTTCTTTTTCTCCCTGAGAAGTTCTTAGTACATGTGATTCAGCACTTTCAATTCTCCTTCTAGGTCTGCTGACCTTTCTCTAGACCTGTCTCCTGAGCAGAGACAGGAGATTCTTGAGAACACACAGGAGATGTGAAACAGATATGTGCTAAGAAGTTCCATTCAGTCGTTCAGTTGTGTTCAACTCTGTGTGACCCCACGGACTGCAGCATGCCAGGCTTCCCTGCTCAACATCAACTCCCGGAGCTTACTCTAACTCATGTCCATCGAGTTGGTGATGCCATCCAACCAACGCATCCTCTGTCGTCTCCTTCTCCCTCTGCCTTCAATCTTTCCCAGCATCAGGGTCTTTACCAATGAGTCAGTTCTTCACATCAGGTGGCCAAAGGATTGGAGTTTCAGCTTCAGCATCAGTCCTTCCAATGAACATTCAGGGCTGATTTCCTTTAGGATAGACTGGTTGGATCTCCTTGCAGTCCATGGGACTCTCAAAAGTCTGCTCCAACACCACAGTTCAATAACATCAATTCTTCGGTACTATATTTTCTTTATAGTTCATTCCTCACATCCATACATGACTACTGCAAAAACCATAGCTTTGACTAGACAGACCTTTGTGGGCAAAGTAATGTCTCTGCTTTTTAATATGCTGTCTAGGCTGGTCATAGCTTTTCTTCCAAGGAGCAAATGTCTTTTAATTTCTTGGCTGCTGTCACCACCTGCAATAATTCTGGAGGCCAAAATTTAAAGTCTCTCCCTGTTTCCATTGTTTCCACATCTATGTGCCATGAAATGATGGAACCAGATACCATGATCTTAGTTTTCTGAATGTTGAGTTTTAAGCCAACTGTTTCACTCTCTTCTTTCGCTTTCATCAAGAGGCTCTTTAGTTAATCGCTTTCTACCATAAGTGTCGTGTCATCTGCATATCTGAGGTTATTGATATTTCTCCCAGAAATCTTGATTCCAGCTTGTGCTTCATCCAGCCTAGCATTTCTCATGATGTGCTCTGCATATAAGTTAAATAAGCAGGGTGACAATATGCAGCCTTGACATACTCCTTTTCCAATTTGGAACCAGTCTGTTTGTCCATGTCCAGTTCTGTTACTTGTTGACCTGCATACAAATTTCTCAGGAGGCAGGTCAGGTGGTCTGGTATTCCCATATCTTTAAGAATTTTCCAGTTTGTTGTGATCCACACAGTCAAAGGCTTTGGCATAGTCAATAAAGCAGAAATAGATGTTTTTCTGGAACTCTCTTGCTTTTTCCATGATCCAGCAGATGTTGGCAATTTGATCTCTGGTTCCTCTGCCTTTTCTAAATCCAGCTTGAACATCTGGAAGTTCACGGTTTACATACTGTTGAAGCCTGGCTTGAAGAATTTTGAGCATTACTTTGCTAGCATGTGAGATGAATGCAATTGTGGCAGTAGTTTGAACATTCTTTGGCATTGCCTTTCTTTGGGATTAGAATGAAAACTGACCTTTTCCAGTCCCTTGGCCACTGCTGAGTTTTCCAAATTTGCTGGCATATTGAGTGCAGCACTTTCACAGCACTTTTAGGATCTGAACTAACTCAACTGGATTTCCATCAACTCCACTAGCTTTGTTTGTAGTGATGCTTCCTAAGGCCCACTTGACTTAACATTTCACAATGTCTGGCTCTAGGTAACACCATCGTGGTTATCTGGGTCATGAAAATCTTTTTTGTATAGTTCTTCTGTGTATTCTTGCCACCTCTTCTTAATATCTTATGCTTCTGTTAGGTCCATACCATTTCTGTCATTTATTGAGCCCATCATTTCATGAAATGTTCCCTTGGTATCTCTAATTTTCTTGGAGAGATCTCTAGTCTTTCTCATTCTATTGTTTTCCTCTATTTCTTTGCACTGATCCCTGAGGAAGGCTTTCTTATCTCTCCTTGCTATTCTTTGAAACTCTGCATTCAAATGGGTATATCTTTCCTTTTCTCCTTTGCCTTTTGCATCTTTTCTTTTCTCAGATATTTTTAAGGCCTCCTCAGACAACCATTTTGCCTTTTTACATTCCTTTTTCTTGGGGATGGTCTTGATCACTGCCTCCTGTACAATATCATGAACCTCCATCCATAGTGCTTCAGGCACTCTATCAGATCTAATCCCTTGAATCTATTTCTCACTTCCACTTTATAATCATAAGGGATTTGATTCAGATCATACCTGAATGGTCTAGTGGTTTTCCTTACTTTCTTCAATATAGGTCTGAATTTGGCAATAAGGAGTTCATGATCTGAGCCACAGTCAGCTCCCAGTCTTATTTTGCTGACTGTATAGAGCTTCTCCATCTTTTGCTGAAAAGACTATAATCCATCTGATTTCGGTGTTGACCATCTGGTGATGCCCATGTGTAGAGTCTTCTCTTGTGTTGTTGGCAGAGGGTGTTTGCTATCACCAGTGCATTCTCTTGGCAAAACTCTGTTAGCCTTTGACCTACTTCATTCTGTACTCCAAGGCCAAATTTGCCTGTTACTTCAGGTTTCTCTTGACTTCCTACTTTTGCATCCTAGACTCTTAAGGAAAAGGACATCTTTTTTGGGAGTTAGTTCCAGAAGATCTTGTAGGTCTTCATAGAACCATTCAAGCTCAGCTTCTTCAGCATTACTGGTTGGGGCATAGACTTGGATTACTGTGATATTGAATGGTTTGCCTTGGAAACAAACAGAGATCATTCTGTTGTTTTTGAGATTGCATCCAAGTACTGCATTTCAGACCCTTTTGACTGTGATGGCTATTCCATTTCTTCTAAGGGATTCTTGCCCACAATAGTAAATACAATGGTCATCTGAGTTATAGTCACCCATTCCAGTCCATTTTAGTTCGCTGATTCCTAAAAAGTCAATGTTCACTCTTGCCATCTCCTGTTTGACCACTTCCAATTTGCCTTGATTCATGGACCTAACGTTCCAGGTTCCTATGAGTGAGTAAGTGAGTGACATCACTCAGTCGTATCCAACTCTTTGTGACCCCATGGACTGTAGCCCACCAGGCTCCTCTGTCCATGGGATTGTCCAGGCAAGGATACTAGAGTGGGCTGACATTTCCTTCTCCAGGGGATCTTCCCAACCCAGAGATCAAATCCAGGTCTCCTGAACTGCAGATTCTTTACCATCTGAGCCACAAGGGAAGCCTCTACTTACTACATAGGTTGGCTATTATTAATCTATTTTATGCCATGCCATGTTAAGTTGCTTCAGTAGCGTCCAACTCTATGGCCCTATGGACTCTAGCCCGCCAGGTTCCTCTGTCCATGGAATTCTCCAGGCAAAAGTACTGGAGT
This sequence comes from Moschus berezovskii, assembly GCF_049115385.1. NCBI lineage: Eukaryota > Metazoa > Chordata > Mammalia > Artiodactyla > Moschidae > Moschus > Moschus berezovskii. Next base: position 84,330,479 of record NC_142469.1, on the reverse strand, counting down.
GGGATGCCGTGCCCTCCTCCAGAGGATCTTCCCAGTCCAGGGATCAAACCCGTATCTCTTAAGTCTCCTCCACTGGCAGGCAGGATTTTTACCACTAGTGCTACCAATCTATTTGGTAGTGATAAGAAAACTAGTGCTAAAGAATAAATCATCCTGTTTTATATAGCAACTTCCCACTAGCTCTGTGATGACCTAGAGGGGTGAGATGGCAGCATGGTGGGAGTGGGGGGAAGAGGGAGAGATGCTCAAGAGGGAGGGAACATATGCATACTTAAAGCTGATTCACGTTGTTGTATGGAAGAAACCAATACAACACTGTAAAATAATTATCCTCCAACTAAAAAGAAAAAGAAAAAAGAAATATATTAGCCTAGATCACTCAGAGATAAATTGAGAGGTAGGGCTGAAGTAGCAGAAAGTGAAGAGGGTTCCAAGTGGTAAAATGACAAGGCTGAAATGGGAGTAACAAAGGTGCGCTGACTCGAAGAGGAAGTCCTCAGCAACAGTCCTGTTGGGCCCATACAAGGGGGACGGCTGCACAGAGATCTTGGTAGGATGCTGTGATCCTGGTGAGCAAGGCTGGGGTGAAGGGATGAGCGATACAACATAGGAGAGTGCATTCTAGAAGGGGGTTTGAGGGCATATTGGTTCAGATAAGGCACACAGGGCTAAATAGAGCAAGATGGGCTGGAAAAGAGTTCAATGCAATGAGCAGGTAAGAGCACCCCTCAGGTGAGCCCCATCCCCAGGAGATAAATACCACCCTGGAGCCTATGACAAAGACGTGTCTGGAAATAAAACTGTGAATGCTTTCATCTGAGGGAAAGAGTGCCCCTGTGGCATTTCTCACTTGTACTCGGTTCCTTCACCTACATTTTCTTCCCTTTGGTCAAAGATCAGCTCTGTGCTTGTGTCCACCCTTGCAGCCAATGTCTACATTAGGCAGAAGAAGCACAGTGCCCAGGGTCTCAGATACTTTCAGTGGCCCATGAAAATATTCATTGCTTTTCAAACTGGAAGAGAAAAATGACATAAAAATAATGAATACATAAAAATGAATCCACCCCATGTTGTATGCATCTTTATATCGACACAGTCCTAAACTATGATTATCAATGTGGAGGAAGGGGTCTTTGAAGGCAAAGTCCTCAGCTTAGTGAGGGAATTACTTTCTAGATAAAGCACCAAAGTCATAATGCTGTCCTGGAATCATGTGGGGTGGAATCAGTGAACAAGAAATGCTAAAAAGACTTGGAAAAAGCCCAGAACACGAGGGACCTATGTTTGGGAAAGAAATCTCTCTCTTTGGGGTGAGGACAAAGAAGATGCCAGATTCTGCCCACTCCCCCAGCCCCACCCCCCACCTCAGCAAGGGTACAGCTTTGTATCCACCCACATTAATTACACCTATGGGACCCATTCAGTCATTTTCATGCAACATCAAAGATGACCCAAGCACTTTGGCATCCTTGTTTCTATCATTTGCTCAAGCTCTTCCTCATGTTTGGCCTGTGAAATACCTAGCTCATGGATGCGGCCTCAAAATGTTTTAAAAAATGACAGCATCAATTTTCCCTGTTTTGAGCTCTTGAATCATTCATTTGGAAGAATGGAATTTTCATGCTGCAACCTAAATAAGACCTATACATCTATTCTTACAAAATATTAGGATCAATTAAGAACAGCTCTTATCACTGAAATCTTTTGAACAAGTAAGAAAGACAAGGAGTTGCTCCTTCTTCTGATTTTGCACTGAACACAATCCATAGGGGTTTATAAATACACTTTATCGAATCCCTCTGTGCAAGTAGTCCTGAGTGTTTCCCCCACCAACCCTGCACCATGAGAAAATGAATAAATGAATATCTAAGAGGGCCCACACAATACCCACGAGATAATCGGCATGCTGCAAGTGTCTGAAGATACCGTGTATGATAGACACCAAGCAGTGACCCTGTGCCTTTCACTCCTGAATTACTGGTTGGCAGAAATGGCTGAGCAACACAAACAGATCCAAGGAGGATACAACAGATAAACTCAGAAAACCAGTGGGCATGATTAGTAGATGGCAGAAATATATTTCTGTCCCCTGCCACCCCCACAGATTTAAGCAGGACACAGTTTCTGATTTCCTTTGTTTTTCAACCTCAGTCTATTCTAGCTCCAGTGACTGACTACAAATGGCCACACTGTTTACAGAAGGCTGGGGTGTCAGTTGTTGAAGGAAGATGGAATCGAGCAAGTCCACCTCCCACTCCAGAAGTCTGGTTCCCAGCTCGGTGGAGGTTCTTGGCGTTCCAGCCTCCTAGGGAGTCAGTGAAGACCACCGGAGGTGATCTCTAAATCCAATCTCTGCGAGTCCAGCTTGCAGCGGCCTTGCAAGCGGAAGGAGACAGAGGGAGCATCCCCACAACAGCCACACTGAAAATAATTATTCTGATCCACGAATACCAACTAAACTGTGAGAATGGTCTTGTAAGCAAGGTCTACTTTAATAGAAACATAAGTATTATGCATTGCAGTCTATTATAAATTGGTTGTAATTTTCTCCTGACACTTTCTGAATTAGTTAGTATACAAAAATAATAATAATAATAATAATAAATGCCACAAAGCAAAAAAAAAAAGCAAACTCGATGTCTGAAGGTTAATGATTGCTCATGAAAGCCACAGAAATAAATTATCTGCCTAGGGACACTGTCACATGATCAGCACAAAAGCAGCAAGAGCCAAAAATGTTTATGTAGAGGGAAAAAACACTGTCAGCGTCACAGAACCCTTCCCCCCACAGCTAAATTCGAGTCCTGAGCCAGCCAGCTGCTCCTGACTGCTTACATTAAACTAATTTGTGCTGCTACATTGCAGCTGCTTAATTTTTAGACTGAACTTTATCACCAATAAGTGTTACAATAACAAGCAATATGATGGTATCTCTGAAGAAATATCCATCAACCTCCAAACAATGAGAGCTTCAGGAGAGGAGACTGCAGAAAAACAAATTTAAAAAAAAAAAGAAAAGAAAATCACCCCCACACTGCCTCTTTAAAGGGGGGAGGGGCGAACTTTTAGTGGGAAAGGCTTTAAAACGCTGCTTTGTTCCGAAGGCCATTCTGAAATGAAGAAGGGGGATGATTGAAAAGGTTAGCGAGCAGGGGAGGAGTTAACAAGTAAGATGTGCTTTTGCTAAGAGAGGGTGATTTGCAAGGTGAGAGCCTGAGATGGGAGAAGGCAATTTTGCTACAACAATGCATCCAGCCCCTCTCTCTCTCTTGCTCACTTCCCCCCCACCCCCTACCCCAAACCTTATGCCAACCCAACCTGGAGCTTAAGCCATGATTCCAGACTTGTTCTCAACATTCTCCTCTGGCCAGCCGGGCACTGGAGCCGACAGTATTACTTGTTTTTCCCCAGGTCTTCCTGTGTTGTTTTCCTAGCCCAGTGTAAATGCAGAAACTCTTCTTTGGACAGAAACAGACACTGACCTGAACTGGTTTCAATTCCTGCCAAATATGCAGGCACTGTTTTTGCTACATTTTGGAATTTGGCTTACACCCTACATCAGGCATTTATTTGTATTCAGAACTAGAATAGAGACCTGACTACTTAAAACATAAAAGATTTTTTTTTAAGTATTAGGAATGTACTGAAACTTTTCCACTATTAATTCATCTGAATATGATGAATGTTTTTTAGTTGAGCTATCTCATTACCCTCTCCTGTTTACTATGTGTGTGCGGGGGAGGTGGGGGTGGAAGGGTAAAGCTTGTGGGGGACAGTTCTGCTTCACCCTGCTCAGTAATTACAAAAACAATTCCTTTGAAAGCCGGGGAAGAACACTCATGTCAGCTATTTACAGCATTTTTTAAATTCTGTGGTTTTCAGAATTAAGGTTCAAAGTGAGTGTCACTAATGTTGAGTAATAAAGTAGTTTTCCTTGCACAAAGATACTCTAAATTTAAAGAGAGATGTTTACGCTGGAATAATTTTCTCTGGCAGGAAAGAGGGGCAGGGGGAGATTTAGACCCGCCCCTGTTTTTTTTCAACTCCATGACACCTTTACACCTCGTGGTCCCAGCCCAGTCCTAGCAGTATTTTCTTTTTTCAGGCGGCTGATAAATCACACTACGGAGCTGACTCAGAATGCCGCAGGGCAGGGCCTTGTTTCCATGGGTTTCTGTTGATGTCCCCCGACCGTGGCTGGGTGAGTGTGTTTGTGAGAGTTCTCTAAGGGACAATCCCAAAGGACGTGGATATGGAAGGAGTCCCTAGGGCCCGTCAGGATGGCTCAGCCCCTGTGCCAAGTGGGTCACTGTTGTGCAACTCCAGGCTTTCTCTCCACCCAGGGCTCAGTGGGATGTCTCTGTCTGCTGTTGGCAAGGCTTTAAGACTGCTGGGAACTCAGACACAAGCATCCTGGGGCCTGGAGGTGTGGCAGGGTGTAACTTGAATGAGGGTAACTTTCTAAAAGGCACCTAACCATAGGCAGGCTGGGAAGGCATCAAGATGGGAGGATAATGGAAGGGGGATCTCTGAACAGCCACTCGATTTTCTTAATGCTGGAGTCGCTCTGCTTCCTTTGGTTGCCCTTGAACAGAGTACAAGGCCTTCTTACAGTTGGAGGCCAATTATTGTTCAGTTGCTAAGTCATGTCTGATTCTTTGTGACCCCATGGACTGCAGTACACCAGGCTTCCTTGTTCTTCACTATGCCCCAGAGTTTGCTCAAACTCATGTTCATTGAGTCAATGATGCCATCCAACCATCTCATCCTCTGTCGTCCCCTTCTCCTCCTGCCTTCAATCTTTCCCAGCATCAGGGTCTTTTCCAATGAGTCAGCTCTTCACATCAGGTGGCCAAAATATTGGAGCTTCAGTTTCAGCATCAGTCCTTCCAGTGAATATTCAGGGTTGATTTCCTTTAGGATTGAATGGTTCGGTTTCCTTGCTGTCCAAGGGATTCTCAAGATGGACATCCTGTCAAAACTTCAAGTGTGACATGAAGAATTAATTTGATGGAATGTATCTGTCTATCTTACCTGTTTCTCCAGAGCTGGACTGAACTGGTCTGACGAGGACACGTGAAGGCTCGTGAATAAGTTCATACGTTTGGTGTGGACGGCAGATCGAAAGATGTGGGTGCTGGTGTATGTGTGTGAATATGCGCATACGCCTATGTGTGGGGACCACATATGAATTCAGAAACAGTCGGGATCTGAGACTGTTTAATCCTGGACCTTGCAGGTTAGTTTTTCTCTCTGTTTGGACTTGAGGCCTCTGTTGCAACCATGCCCCAGCAGATCATCGGTCAGGCCAAGAAGCATCGTAGCTTGAGGTATCATATTTACTGGAGCAGGAGGTACTGGAGCAACACTGCATGTCTTGTACCTGGCCTTGTTCAGTTGGGATGTCAGGTGGGCCAGAAAGAATAACCCCAAACCCTGGAACCAGCTGGGTCCTAATGATCAATACAAGTTCTCTTCAGTGAATGTAGATTACAGAAAACTGAATAAAGAAGGTCCAGACTTCTAAATGAAGTATTTCACTATAAAGCTGCTTAGAATGAAGGTCTTCCAGAAGCCGTCCACACAATTTTCCACTTAATCAGGAAATATTTCCCCTCTGAATGCACAAAATCATGTTGGTGTATTCTGTTGGGGTTTACACTGATTAATAAATAGTCTGAAACTTGAAAAAAAAAAAAAGGAAACAGTCAGTATGAAGACATTCTTCTTCATTCTCAAGCCAGCCCCATGATGACAGAAAGAACTTGCTACCAGCCAGAAATGATGTCACAGTATTGAGCAGTTTGAATTGGCTACTTTCCTGAAAATCTCTAGAAACAAATCTTTTTCCATGTAGCCTTTTCCAGAACAGTGACAAATTAGCATAGACTCTGCAGATCCTGAATTAGGATAGAAACGCAGGAACGTGGCTACATTTACCCCTGTGAGCTCCATAAGCATTGAGGCCCTATAACTGCAGATTCCCTCAGCCTGTGTCTGAACTTCCCTCAATCTAACTTTGCTTTTAAGATAGAAATTACGCCCTTTCTGGCTTCTAATTGTCAGAGAAGTGAAAACAGTTAATAAGGTAGGTTGTAATTTCCAATTCACAGCAGTAATAGTTATCATTATCAGCTTGTGATGCATCATTTTTCACAAAGTATGGAAAGCAGTATATATGACTAAGGAGTCCAAATGTTGTTCTGCATTTTTGCTTTCCTGTGAGCACATAGGACCAAATTATAAAGTGACCAAAGTCAGATATCTAAGTATTCTTTCTTAGGATTACAAGTGACAAATAACTTATCCAAAATTAAAACTGCTGTCACTGTTAAAACTTTGTAAAATCTTTATTTATTCTTGCCCACACTGGGTCTTCATGGCTATGCACAGGCTTTCTCAGGTTGTGGCAAGCGGGCACTCTAGGTGTGGTGCACAGGCTTCTGGTTGCAGTGACTTCTTTTGTTGCTGAGTATGGGCTCCAGGCACTTGTATTTCAGTAACGTCAGCACTTAGGCTGAGAAGTTGTGCCTCACGGGCTCCAGAGTGCTGGTGCACAGGCTCAGTTGCCCTGTGGTTTGTGGGATCCTCCTGGACCAGGGATCGAACTGATGTCCCTTGCATTGCAAGGCAGATTCTTAACCACTGGACCACCAGGGAAGTCCAACATTTTTATATATATTCATGATAAAATATTTTTGTCCTAAAATCATAAATTTCTTTACAGGTCATCAAAAGAGATGATGTACGTGAAAATGTCTTGCAAACAGTGGATGCTATTTAAACATAAAGGATATCCACATCTGCTTTCAAATTTTAACCATAATCTCTTCTTTTATTTGCAACAAAAGTAAAGAAAGGTAAATTGATCAGGCAAAATATTCCAGGAAACAGGACTCAAAAACAAGTCTTGTCACAGTTCTTCACTCAACCAGTATTTACTGTGTGTTTACTGTGTATACAGTGAGGGTATTGTGTATTTATTGTGTATACTGATGTCATGGGACTTGAGAGGCACTTTGAATAACATTCTCCTGCTTGAAATATGTATCCTCACTAGTGGAAAACACCCCCCCATTCAAACACAAAGAGGTGAGACAACAGAGCAAGAAGCCTGTATCTCTGAAATCCCTCAGTTGGCATGTACTTGGCTATACTAAGTGGTGAACGATGGGGAAGATTTGGATAGAGATGCCTGATGGCTCAGACTGTAAAGAACCAGCCTGCAGTGCAGGAGACCCGGCTTCGATCCTGGATCAGGAAGATTCCCTGGAGAATGGAATGGCTACCCACTCCGGTATTCTTGCCTTGATAATTCTATAACAGAGGAGGCTGGCGGGCTACAGTCCATGGGGTCACAAAGAGTCAGACATGACTAAGCTTGCACACACACCTGTAGGGAGAGCCCACCTGTCCAATAGGCACACTCGGCCCTATTCCCAGAGCCCAGGATACTTTTAGGTACCTATGAAAATGTTCGAATTTCTTTTAAAATCAGGAGAGAAAGGAAACTGTTAAAGAATGTTTCAATTTATAGTATTAATACATTCATCTTTGTATTAACATAATCATAAAATAATTTTTAACATTTAAGGGAAGAAAAATATCCATGAAGGCAAAATTGCTTGTATTAGTTTCCTGCTGCTGTTGTCACAAATTAGGACAAACTTGGTATCATTATCTTACAGTTCTGGTGGTCAGAAGAACAAAATGGGTTTCGCGAGGCTGGACACTTGGGGGCTTGTTCCCCATAGAGAGGTAAAACTGAGGGCCCTACATCAACTGAGAGCCTGGCAAGAGCCCCACTGAACTGAGAGGCCAGTCTTATTGGGAACCTCTGGGACTGCACCATCTGATACAAGGGTATGGAGGATCCCTACCACCTTCTGTGTGTGAATACATACTGATCCCACCAGCTCCTTCACTTTAGAATAAAGTTTCTAAAGCCAATGCTCATAGCCAGAGGCAAACAGAACAAGATGGTTAAAATACCTCCACTCAGTTCAGTGGATGTTTTCTAGAGACAGACTTTCTTGTCTAAACCTTGTTCTCTAAGGTCCCAGCAGTGTAATCTTAAGATGACCTTTAAGAATCTAAGGGACACATTTTCAGGACTGGAATTATAATTGCAAGAAGAATGTGCAAGGCAGCTATTTCTGGTACCATGATGGATAGGATAGTGATGTTTATGAAAACAAACTCGAGTTGAGCAATGTTCCAGCAGACTTCATCCTGCCAGGGAAGACCATTGGGCCAACAGGACCCATGGTTTCCTTTACTAAGAGGGATTTTTCTCTCCATAATATTATGTCATTGACTCACATCTCCTCATTTTTCCTTTAACAAACACAGATGCAGCCCCTGAGATGCCAAATCCCCACATATTTCATTTTTTTAAAATCAGATATTTAACACAAGGAGGCACATTTGCAGTCTACAGTTTAAACAACAGTCTAGGAAACTTTTGTGATTGTAGGATCTAATTTCAGCTTTCCTGTAATCCAGTTCTCTGTATTACCATCTATAAAATGGATAAACCATTAATAATAAACCAAGCAATAATAAACCAAGTCATGAAATTATTTATAAGAATAACCACTGATGGGGATTGTATAGCACTTTACATATATAAAATCCTAAATAGTCCAAGCAATAAAAAGTAACATTTCCCAGTGACATCTCCACGAAAGCTAGTTTCTTCTGAACAAGTACAAATTTTCCACAGAGATGCCTAAACTACAGTACCGCACACATAGATATGAAGTGTAAACCTGATAGAAAAACAGAGCTATGAAACTAAATCTGAATTTGAATGTTGGAATTTTATCACAATACATCTAGCAATCTTCTTCTTTTTATTTTGTTATTGCATATTGCATTTTTATTTTCTTCCCATCATTAGGGGAAAATAAAAATCACAGAAACTATTTTGCAGACAGGCCTACCAAATACTTTCTGAGTCTCTTAGTGAAAGACCAGGTCTTCAGAAAACTTCTCCAAGGGAAAATTCTTTGAAGTGTTTTACAGTCATTTGATCATTGGAGATTTTGATTCTTTGCATTATTCTAAAATATCTTCATTCTCTAAAGCCTGGTAATAGTAAGTATTATAGGAAACACTTTGATAAATGAGAGAAAATTAATAAGTAACAGTTTAAAAAAAAAAAGACATGGCATTCCTCACTGAAGAGAATTGACATGGGGAAGGGAGGGTTAACATAAAAAATTGACAATGGAAATTTGGTGCCGCTTTATTTTTCAGAAAAGAAAATAATTCCCCACCACTGATACGTAATTGTTTTAAAAACAGTAAAAGAACAAAATCATGAAGTTTGGGGCGTTAAGTGGGATTTCTGCAGAGAAATTACATAACAACACTTTGGAAAGAAGATTTAGGTGAAACTAGAATAATGACATCCTGAATACTGTTTGGCCACAGACAGTAGAAATTTCTCCCTCTGAAGTGCCTTTCACCTCATCTCTGCAGGACAGAATAGGGAACGGAGTAAACTCTGAACAGCAGAAAACTATATCCAACTTGCAACAGGAAAAAAAGAAACCATGAGTGTTGTATCATTCCAAAATATTCTTGGACATTCCCTAGATTTTGTTTTTTTTTTTCCATCTTGCTGCTATACTTGCCCAACCATGCTGGGGTGTTATGCTATTTTAGACAAGAGTTAACAGGTCTTTTATACACACACATTTCCACATTCCAATGAGACCTATTATATCCTTTTCCTCCACACCCCACCCCCCACCACACACACACACACACACACACACTCACCACTCTCCTCCTCCACTCACACAGTACCCTCTTCATCCACTCATTTTTCCTTGTTGTTTAACATTTCCCAATGACTGAATGTTTCCAAAGCCATGCAAACCCACAGGGCTGAGAAAGGTTTCCATCACATGACATGGTTGATTCTGCAAAATGAAATGGCTGCAGTCAGAAAGCAGGTAAAACAGAGGGAAAGAAAGGGCTTAGACTGGACTGATAATTAAGGGAGGGGTGGGAACAGGCCTCCAGGAATACTGTTGCACCTTTCCACTCACCCTATTTCATGTAGACCAACAGCATCAGCTGGGATCTTGTCAGAAATGCAGAAACTTAGGGCTCACTTGGACTCAAATCTACTTAATCAGAATCTGCATTTTAACAAGACCCCTAGATGAGTCAGAGACACTAAGGATAGAGAACACTTCCTTGGGTCAGTCTCTTGCCACCAGAAAACTAAAGAGAGTAGTCGATAATATTTATATCCAATAAGGGAAAAAAATTATAATTTCTCTTGATATTTCAAGAACTATTAGGCTTCGCAATCAAGATACAGTTAAACTCCTTCTCCTGCTCTCATCTACTATCCTTCTCATTATTTAGGATGATTTTCTGTGCTTGACATGCAGATTCCCTCAGTCAGTCCAACGACTTCATGGCAATACAAGGAAAAGACAGTCTAAATGTGGGCTTTGAAACAGAGACCTAAGGCCCCACACCATCTGCCCAGATAATTAATACTGTGATGGGCACTCCACCCTCCCAGTGAAATCTGCTCCCAAAGAGGGGAATGTAGTGTTACCCCTTCCAGAGTCATTTTTATTCAATTCAAAAGAAATTACTGAATATAGAGTATCTGGTAAAGGAGATGGAAATTTATTTTTTCCTTTTTAGGCTAAGTTGCACTGGAGGATGTTCAGGAACCCCTATACCACATCTGATTGTCATCAGCCCTCTTTATAAGACCAGTCCTGCTCTCACTACAGAGGAGAAGGTTGAGAGGAGAGGTTTAGAGTCACGTGGGGTTCTATAGAAAAGTGCCTCTAGACCTTTGAAGTAATGGGAAAAAAAAAAAGTGAAGAACGAGGGCAGAGTTATGCAGTCACCTAAATAAAAGAGAGAATTGCTCTAGGAAAGATGAGTCTGTCTGAAAAGGGGTTCACTGCACGGAAGCCTAGTAAAGGAAAAGTCCCAGAGAGCAACAGTGGCAGAATCCATCCAAGCAATCTAGGACAGGTATTCTCCACCATCAGATTTTGAGTGTGAGCATTTCCAGTCCCACTGAAAATCCATCCTTACGGTAGAATTGGATGCAAAATATGTGACCACAGACTACTTCTGGTCCCATTCACAAAGTTAGTCCTATTATAGTTTGAATGTTTCAGGCTAACTTACCCTGATGCTGCTAGTGATCCTATTTCTCTAAATCCTACATTTAAGATTCTGCCCTACAAAAAAATTTTTTTTAATGAATTAATACTTGACTATCATTGGAAGGACTGATGCTAAAGCTGAAACTGCAATACTTTGGCCATCTCATGCAACGAGTTGACTCACTGGAAAAGACTCATGCTGGGAAAGGTTGGGGGCAGGAGGAGAAGGGTACGACAGAGAATGAGATGGCTGGATGGCATCACCGACTCTGTGGACGTGAGTTTGAGTGAACTCCGGGAGTTGGTGATGGACAGGGAGGCCTGGCGTGCTGTAATTCATGGGGTCGCGGAGAGTCAGACACGACTGAGCGACTGAACTGAACTGATCCTTAAGGCTTGATCACAACAAGGAAAGAAGGAATCACTATTCAGGTTCTTAATGCCAAAATTCTCATAATGAATGAATGGTTTGACTTTCTAAAACATATATCAATCTTAAAACCGAGGTTAACATGAGTCTTCCAGTAAGAAAGGGACAACTTCCAACACCATGACACACCAATAACAGGCATTCTTGGGAAACATGAATCATGTCTTTATGCTCCTTCCCTGGTGGCTCAGCTGGTAAAGAATCTGTCTGCAATATGGGAGACCCAGCTTCAGTCCCTGGGTTGGGAAGATCCTCTGGAGAAGGGAATGGCAACCCAGTCTAGTATTCTTGTCTGGAGAATTCCATGGACAGAAGAGCCTGGTGGGCTACAGTCCATGGGGCTGCAAAGAGTTGGACAGGACTAAGCGACTAATACACACTCCTGCTGCTGCTACTTCTAAGTAGCTTCAGTCATATCAGACTCTGTGCGACCCCATAAACGGCAGCCCACCGGGCTCCACCATCCCTGGGATTCCCCAGGCAAGAATACTGGAGAATACACACTCCTACTACAGTACTAAATAGAAAGGCACCAGCCAACCAACCCCCACCCCCAAGAAAAGACTTGTTAAAACCAGAGATGAAGTGATGTGATGTCTGGGGTTGTCTTTAAAATAATCCAGTGCCGTTCAAGTTGAGAGGAAAGGGAATATATAGAACAAGAGTGGTCATAAGTTAACAATTGTCAGAGCTGGGTGAATTGCACTTGGAGTTATTGTTCTATTTCTAATTGCCACAATTAAAAAAAAGGAATTCTTTCCAAATACCAGGAATGACAATTGAAGATTGAACGTAACTTCTTGCTCTGAACCTGTATATTCGACCTAACTTCTTGCTCCGGACAAGTCAGATTTCTAAGGATGGGGCAGGACACAAAATAAATACAGTTTTATCTTTGAATTTGCCAACAGCCTCAAACTATCATTCTTTGCTTAAGGCATTTTTTGTCATTCCAATTAATCCGACATCATTCAACACATTCATTAACATTATATTTACTACATCTTCCAAATCATAATTAATAGAAATAAGACCAAGTATTTTATGATGGTATAAATCACTGGGAGATCTTCTCAATTAAATAGTTGATGAAAAGCAATAAATGATAATAATTCTGCAAATTCACCTCAAGATGATCCTCAAAAGATCCATAAGGTGCATTCACTTAATTTAAATGCCTACATAGCACATTGAAATGTCTCCAATATTTCAAAAGCCAAAGTTAAAAAAAGAACATATAATGGTAGTTATGTCTAATTTGGCTTTTAATTTATTGGTAGGGAAAAGGTTTTTCATGAGAAATGCTTTTAAATGTATCCTCCAAATCTCTCTCTTAGTTTGCCATTTAGAAACAAATCAGAAAAAAAAAAATGCTTTTTTAAACATTGAAAATTTTAGTATAGATAAAAATTCCTAATATCATGTAAGAAATAATTAATCCTATTCTTCAATCCACACTGATATTCTTACCCAAATATATCTGAATAAATATTATATAAAGTAATTCACATGACTAAATATGTTTAAAAATATTTCATATAAAACTTGACTATTGTATGAATAGAATATATTTTTTTCCTTTATTATACCATTTATTCAGGTTATTTGCCTGTTTGTTATCAGAACCATTCCTGATTTTTCCTAATCGGCACTGTATTTCAAACGACAAACTCTATAAACTACATTTCCCAGGACCCCTCTCAGAAAGACTTCCTGTTAGGTTTGGCCAATGGGAGGCACTAGTGGGAGATTGAGGGTTGGGAGAGAGAAGAAGCCAGAATATTTCTTCTCTTTGGGGTAGTGACTATACTCCCTACATTGCCCAGAGAGTCTCTTCCCTTTGTGGCTCTAGTCCCTGATGGATAGCCCCACCCTTTGCCTCTGAGCAGCCCCAGTTCCTACCAAAGTGGTGCTGGCCTCAGGCCCAGATGACGCTGTTTTCTGCCTTGGTTCCTCCAGCTCTAAAGCTGACAGGATTCCTGCTATTGCTAACCTCTGGTTGCCTTCCTTCCTTGTCTGACTTTTAAGCACTGCTAACACCTTTTGTATGAAAAAGCAGAGACATTACTTTGCAAACAAAGGTCCGTCTAGTCAAGTCTATGGTTTTTCCTGTGGTCAGGTATGGATGTGAGAGTTGGACTGTGAAGAAAGCTGAGCGCCAAAGAATTGATGCTTTTGAACTGTGGTGCTGGAGAAGACTCTTGAGAGTCCCTTGGACTGCAAGGAGATCCAACCAGTCCATTCTAAGGGAGATCAATCCTGGGTGTTCATTGGAAGGACTGATGCTAAAGGTGAAACTCCAATCGTTTGGCCACCTCATGCGATGAGTTGACTCACTGGAAAAGAGTCTGATGCTAGGAAGGATTGGGGGTGGGAGGAGACGGGGACGACAGAGAATGAGATGGCTGGATGGCATCACCGACTAGATGGACATGAGTTTGAGTGAATTCCTGGAGTTGGTGATGGACAGAGAGACCTGGCGTGCTGTGATTCATGGGGTCGCAAAGACTCGGACACGACTGAGCGACTGAACTGAACTGAACTGAACACCTTTTAATAATTATTCCCCCATGATAAATGTGTTTACTGAAATAAATGTGGCTTAAATTCTGTTTTCCTGACTGGATCTCAATTAATATACTCTTCATCTTTAATTTTGCAATTTTGTAGTCTTTTTTAAAAAAGCTATTATGTGTATTGGCATAATTTTTATCCTTACAAAATGATTCTATTTATTGTTTATGATCAATTGCTTCTTAAGTGGTTGCAAGTATTCTTACCAGAAATCCTATTATTTTGCTAAATACTGGGGAAAGTCAGTTTCCAGATATTTGTAAGAGACTTTTACTTTAAAAATTGGTATTAATGTTATCCCGTGTTACCCCAGAGGTTTGGTCAATAATTACATAATAATTTCTTACCACATATGAAATACTAAAGATAAAAATTTTAAAACTATAAGCCCACCCTGAAAAGGAACTTACCACCTCAGTACAGAACATTGGACATATTCATTGAAAAAGGCTATAGGACATTAGTAAACATATATTTGCATTATAACATAATATCTACATATGCCTTCACTTGCTTGTGTAATAGATGTATTCCTAAAATGTTAAATGTAAATCACGTCAAACATAATTTTGTTCAGTAATGCAAAATGTAAACAATATTGAGGTTTATAAAAGACCATCATTCTACCTCCTTCCTCCTTCAATTCTCTTCCAGCTTTGCTAACTGTATTCCCCAGAGATGGGTATTGTTAGCAATTTGGTGTCTATTCATCCAGACACTTTTCAATACATATATTAACTGTTTCATTCATTCAACAAATATTTATAAGCACCTACCTCCGGGAGTTGGTGATGGACAGGGAGGCCTGGCGTGCTGTGATTCATGGGGTCACGGAGAGTCGGACACGACTGAGCGACTGAACTGAACTGAACTGAACTGAACCACAGACCAGGCACTTTCTAAGCATAAGGGATATAACAGAGGAAGAAAGAGATCAAGCTGCTCCATGAAGTTTATACTCTAACAAGGAGACAATGACAAACAAATAAAGACATAAATACCTATATGCAGGAAGTAATAGAAGCTAAGAAGGAAAATAAAGCAGAGTAATGGACAGAGACAATGGGGAAAAGAGGAGAGGTTTTCCATTTTAGTACTTTCTCAGAAGTATGTTACCCTACAGATTATAGGGAGTTTAGTTTAGACACAAATGTTTAAATGGTTGACAACTGCCTCTTTCAATCTGTACAGCAGGAAAATGATCTAGGTAATCTCTTAAGGTTCCTTTCTTTCCCATCACTTCACTATCAACAACTTCACAATTAACCACATAATTAACAACTCTATTTTTAGAATTTCTTTAAATTTTAATATTCATAATACCCTAACAATTTCATGATCCTTAGCCCCTCATTCTCTTTCTATTCTAACAAACAGATTCTTTCTCTGTTCCCCAGCCCACCAGCCTCACAAATTACTGACTTGGGTCACATAGGCATTTAATGTAGAAATAAATCAATAATATTTTTATACTGGGAAAGCTACGCCATTTGTCTCACAGTTTCACTATACCCTTCTCAGATTCTCAGAGTGCCTGATATGCCCAGAACTTCCTGCAGAAAGCTTCTTATATATCAAATGCTGGGTATCCTCACAACCTGACCATAAATTAGTAGGCAGAAGTCAGTTCCTGAGTCAAGGGCAACTGGCTCCAGACTGGCCATCAGCTCATGTGGGACCAACACTGAACATCTGCCCTAACCAGGTTCCTTAAACTAGGTCCCATTGGATACTCTCTCATGGGGAATGTAAATCTGAGGCTTGCAACTACGTTAGCAAACACAGAGCACTATGGAAATAAACATACAGTAGATGTCATGAAGCAGTGGAAGTAGACTGCAGTAAGAAGGTGTGCTATCAAGAATAAATGTGAACGGGAATAAAAAGAATAAACACGGAGAGGGAATTAACTGTGGAGAAAAATCAGGCAGAGGAGAGTTGTTCCAAGGACAGCCTCCTCTAAGAGATGCTGTTGGGTCTCCAGGTGTCCTGCCAGCCTCCCTGAAGGATCACTATATCCCAAATGCCTGGAACTTTCTGGTCTGTGAGTGATAATCTTGGGTCCTCCTTACTTTGCCAGGGTTTATTCTTATTTAAAAACCTGTTAACTGAAGTCACCTGATAATAAGTCTCGGGATTAAAGCAAAGTTAAAACTGCATTGAAGGAAGTTGGCCAACATCATTTATGCACCCAGAGGAACTTCTCTGCATGACTGGTGAGGTCAGTTATCAATAACACATTCCAAAGCTTCGTTGTATGCAGAGAACACTGGAAAATATCGATGCCATGGCCCACAGGGACATTATGACCCAATGAAAGGGAGACGTATAAGTATTGACACTAATGCTCTGGACAGAGATTTATAGGAAGTTTAGCACAAGCAATTGCATCATTGCAATATATGTAGTCATGATGAAGAGTATGGACTGGGTTGACACTGCGAGGGTTCGGTTCCCAGCTCCCCAACTTAGAAGCTGTTTTACCCTGGGTAAATTACAGCCATTTTTTTCTATGCCCAACTGCTTTCATTGGTAAAATGGAGACACCTAGACAGAGTGGTGTGGAGATTAAATGAATTAATATGTGTAAGATGCTTATCGCTACACCAGTATTTATACTCATGACAGTGGAAGAAATGGGCTGCACAAGCACAAACCTTGAAAATAGTAAAAACAAAAAACATTGTTTCAATGATATATTTATCTTTTACACATGCTAGTGTTTAAATAGGCACAAAGGCTCCCCCACAAGACTATAATCTCTGGGAAGGCAGGGACTCTCGTAACTGTAACAGTTTTTAGCACAAATAGTATGGTCAATACACTCAATTAATAGTATAGTGCTATTTTCCTTTTCATCTTTCTAATATAGGTTTTATCTGCTTAACTTGCTGCTTCATTTATCTGACATGTAAATTTCCTCAGCAATAGTACAAGGGGATTCAATCTTGCTGCGACCATATCACTACTTGAGAAAGCATTTCTCCCACTTAGAAGTCTTGTCTATCTACTTTTTAAGAGCAAACAATTTAAAACATCTACTCTGCATTCTAGATTCTGCCAGAGACAGAGTAGGAAAATCCTGGAACACCCAGTACCCATTGTGTACCTGGGTTTCCCACAGATGGCCTCTGAACCTGTTATAATTGATTTACCATGACTTGAGTGCACGCAGAATAGTGTGGGAATTCTGAGTGGCATCCTTAGATTTCTTTTTGCCACATCCTTTGCCCTGACTTTAAGAGGAAGCCAACCTTCTCTCCTCTGGCCTGTGCCACAGATGTCTTCCACATCAATACCATCTGTGATCCCAACGGAAATGATAGTTAAAATTTGTTGCATCTGTTATTGGACCTATCTTTGCAGTATGAATAATGAAATTTGGCTTCCAAACTAATTCATTTCTATGCAGATAGCCCAAAATAACCTGTAATTAAAACACTAAAGGTAGACACAACTGGGAGATACACAATGAATGTCAGAAAAAGTTAGTTTATTTTCAATAAAGAAGTCTGACAATTTTTTAAAAATATCAACTCTAAGAGATATCTATCTAAGTTAGTATCTAAGTTATTTATTTTCTAAGTTAATAGAAAATAAAGTTATGGAAAGATAGCTTTTTATTGGTAGACCTGAAACTGTGGAAATGAATAGTGTTTGATAACCTGAAATATTGCTCTTTCTAAAGCACTATTTTTATAATGGAATTGGGAGGTAACTATTGTTTTGCTATTATTTTAATTACTGTGAACATATGGGGTAAAAAGAGAGATCATAAAAATGATTGCAGTTAAAGTATACCTATAAGAGTCAATTAAATTTATTTTCTAAGGGATCATAAAAGTAATAATTCTATCACTCAAAATTGAAGATTATTTAATTTATATATTAAATTGGTAAGATTTTCAAATAATGTATTTTATATTAATTAAATGAGATGTTGAAAGATTATAAATGGCAAAAGAAAAAGTTTAATGGGCTTGATGTTTTGGTATTTATCAAAACCATATTCTTGTAATTTCTAAGTTGATATTGGCAATAAATACCAATCAATAATCACTTCCAGCCCTAGAAGAAAACTTAATCATATTCTACTTAGTTTTGCATATTCTTTTCATGAATAAAACCTGGTTTTCCAGTGGCCTCACGTATGACCAGTGGCAAGCTGGACCAGAGCCTTATTTCCCCTCCATCCAAGCTCTGGAGAGTCTGCTGCTGCTGCTGCTAAGTCACTTCAGTCGTGTCCGACTCTGTGCGACCCCATAGACGGAAGCCCACCAGGCTCCCCTGTCCCTGGGATTCTCCAGGCAAGAACACTGGAGTGGGTTGCCATTTCCTTCTCCAATGTGTGAAAGTGAAAAGTGAAAGTGAAGTCGCTCAGTCATGTCCGACCCTTAGCGACCCCACGGACTGCAGCCTACCAGGCTCCTCCATCCATGGGATTTTCCAGGCAAGAGTACTGGAGTGGCTTGCCATTGCCTTCTCCGCTGGAGAGTCTACCACCCTTCAACTAACAGAGTACAGAAAGTTTAACCAGTTAAAACTCTCTCAGAGTGAACTGTTCAAAAAACACATGCATCATCATGTTTTCATCATGACTTTTCTAATGATGACTATTTATTCTGCAATAAGTGATAAAACAATCTTTGCTTTCAACAAAAATAATTTTCAAAACAAAAATTTAAGAGACCAAAGTTATGCTGGCTAGCTAAAGCTGTAAAGATTACTGAATAAAATATTCTTAGGGCCATTTCACATAAAAGAATCAAAAGTTCTATCCTGAGAAGTGAAAACAAAACCAAAAATCAATTGCTATTCCAGAAAAACACACTTCAAGTCTTACCCCATTCTATTGGTTGCACCAGGTTATAAAGTAGGACTGATATTTCATTTAAGGAAGCTTACCAGCATGACTTATATAAGAATATGACCATACGTGGAAGGAAACATTACTGTGGGATTATGATGTCTGGATTTAATTCCAGGCTCTATCATTTCCTAAGTATGTACCTAAAGCAACATGCTTAATCTCTCTCAGTTCCTCAGTTTCCTGAAAAAAGGGTATAATATCAACCTTAAAGGGTTGTTTGTATAGATTTAAAAGGTAGCATATAAAGTTCTTGGAGCTTCCTGGGCACATATGAAGTAGTCAATAAATATTGGGTCACTATTATTGTTGTTATGATCAGTACTCTGTTTGTAGGTCACCAACAACAAATATCCATGGAATGTGAGCACTTTAGATAACACTGTGAGATGTTACAAAGAAATGATGATTCCTTAAGAAGATACAATGCAGTAGAAGAGGAAAATGCATATACCGGTGATAAAAACAAAAATATAAGTGGGTGATAAAGTCCAACTGGGCTTCCCCTGTGGCTCAGTGGTAAAGAATCTGCCTGTCAATGCAGGAGACACAGGTTTGATCCCTGATCTGGGAAGATCCCACATGCCACAGAGCAATTAGACCCATGAGCCACAAGGATGGAGCCTGTGCCTTAGAGCCCAGAAGCCACAAGTACTGAGCTCATGTGCCCTAGAGCCTGTGCTCTGCAACAAGGGAAGCCACTGCAATGAGAAGCCTGCGCATAGCAACAAAGAGTAGCCCATCCTCACTGCAACTAGAGAAAAAACAGAGCAGCAGTGAAGACCCAGCATAGCCAAAAATAAATTTAAAAAAATTTTTTTTAATCAGACATGAAGTGGAAATAAGAGGAACACCTATATCATTTGCCAGTAGTGCTGTGGTCTGTTAATAATTTTCAAGAAATGCACTGAAATTTAATGTGACTAATAAAATTTACTAATATAATTAAAAGTACCAAAAATCAGCAATTTTCTTAAATAATATCATTAATAGAAGTAAATGTAAGATAAAGAGTGTCTTTTCACAATTGCTATTTAAAAAAATAGAAATAGAAAAGAGTAGAACTTCTACACAACCCCACCCACTGCCTCACAGCTGGTGGGGGGGTGCGGGGGGATAGGGGAGCGGTTGTGGGAGGAACCTACAACATTTTATCAGGAGACAAAAGAGAACTTGAATAAAGATTATATACCACAGTCTTAGATGAGAGATAGAATATTATAAAAATAACTACTTTTCATGGATGGATTTTAATTTCCAGTCAATTATAATAAAGATATCAGTGAAATTTCCTCAAAGTTGGCAAGGTGTTTATAATATCCTCTAGAAGTATGACTGAAGGATAAGGTCAGGATTCATTTGGATTAAAGAAAATAAGCCTTAAACATCAAAGCTAATGGGCTGAGGGCCATGCATATACATATACATGGGAAAAGTATAGAAGGAAATTATCTTAAAAACATTATCTCTAGGTGATGAGACTCTGGATGGATTTAATTTTTTTATTGTTCTTCTGTATTTGCCAAAATCTTTATAATAACTACTTACTGATTTCAGAATCAAAGGAAATATACGTTTTTAAAACAGGAAACAAAAAAATAAATAAATAGCTTGGGTTCTGGAAGCAAAGATGAATTCCAACAAAAAATCATAATTTTGCCAGACTCAATAAAAACTAAATTGATACACTTAAAAACCACTTACAAGGAAGTAAGCACATATTTGCTATTAAATTCTATGAGACTAGGCAACCACACAGGTATAATTCTTATTCTGTTAACTATTGACCAAAAGAAAAAAAAATTTAACGCCATATACTTAGACCTGGCACTCGAGAAGAAGAAAAGGGACTACAGATTAGGAAAACCTAGCAATTTTCCCATATAGAAGATGGCTTTTGAGGAGAAGGTTGTGTGTGGACAGTTGACGCAGAAGATTACTTGGGCATGTAGCATGGCTGCCAGTGAGGATGAGTAGATTTTGTGGATTCGGCCTGGCCCTGGGTCAAGATTACCAAGACTATGCACTCAGTTTGGTTCCACTTTACTAGGACTGACGGGTCTCCTGTGAATTCAGCATACTATTAGATGCTGTGACTGTCACAGAAGCAGTGTGAAACATGGCCCTTGATCGCCAGAACCTTTCGATCTGATTGTGGAGGCAAGATAACACATGAACAACTCGAATACGAGACAAAAGAATAAATAGATTAAGTGCACATATGAGAGGTTCAGAGAAGAGCCGTGATAGAAGGCCGATGAAGGATAAAATGCAGGGGTCAGGGGAGACAGGAGAATGTTCAAGCCTCAGAAAACACGTTGTGACTTGTAAATGCATCCCTGTAGCCTCCATCCCCTCTTTGACGTTGCATGAGAATCACAAATCCTGTAGGCCAGCCACTCTGACTATAAGTCAGTCCTTAGAAATATTGCCCATCTCTTAAACAATAGCTTTGTTTCGATCCACCTTTAAAAAACCATATCAAGGTTTAATCATACCACTTTTCTCTGACAAAACCCTTACGTTTTCTAAATTCGTGAAGCTGACATGTCAAGATGTTTTCCACTGAAGTCAATTTATCCAAGCTGTGATGAGACTTTAAAGAAACCTTGTTTTAAACAGCTTTGAATCAGATACAAAGAACCAGTGTGGGCAAGGATCCAACAGGAGAGCATACTTTTCACATAGACTGCTCTGGAGATCCTTGTCAACATCAGATTGCATCAAAAATTTCAAAGGGATTTGGATTATTCAGTCTTTTTTGATTGGAATTCAGAAGCAACTGGAATTCAGGGTGAGATCTGAACAGATAAGGCCGTTGTTTTTGAAGGAATACCAAGGCTTTAAAAGTGGTCAGAGATCACTCTGATGGAGAGGGGTTCAAATTACAGAAGGAATTTAACCTAACACACACAGCGCATTGGCTCCACAGATAAACATGAAACAGAGCAGTCATAGTAGATGACTAAATAAAATCACAGTACAACTCACCACTGCAAGTTTTTCATTATGCTCTATGGGAACGAGATGTAAAGGAATTGGTACCTTATTTTACAGGGAATTAATGGACTCGTCCAAGATATTTCTAGCACATGATGAAATCTAACCTGGAGTTAGAATTGAAGCATTCCCCAGATGAAGATACTTGGTCTCACATTTTGTTCTTGTGTCAGGCAATAACACTGAACATAAAATGCACTCAAAGCTCACTTCAGATTCTTTGGTAGAATTTCTTTGACACCTGTTAAATTTTAAAGAGCTCTGTGAAAAAGCATTTTCTTAACTATTCAACTGGCTCTTGATTCATTTATGTGCATAGAAATGCTCTGAAAGCTTAAAGTTGAAAGTATTCTACTTACTAACATTTTTCCTCCAGTGTGCATTCTCACTCTTCCCTGATATGGGTCTGCTCATAAGTGGACAGCCTTATTTGAAATGTTTATGGGCCAGAATCATGCAGATTTGATACCGCTGTCCTGAACTTTACTGTCAATTATTTTGATGAGCAAATATGATGGAACCACTGTGTGCTTTCATGATAAATTTCATCCAAAATCCATGATAATTTAAAGCCCCATTCTGAATAGATGAAACTAAATCTTAGCACTATGTCTCATTTATATGACTGCAATTGACCGAAGCCAGATCTCCATCAGCTCTGTTATTTCAACCACCTTCACCATTTGATGCGAGTTGCTGAGTGGACAATCATGTAGACATAACATGTTGATAAAATCCAAAGAATCAAATCAACCATGCCTCACAAAGGCTGATGGCCACAGAGAGATACTTACATCCACACCCAACAATATACAGTTCTCCCCGGTGAGCCACATTCTTCACTCTTCAGTGCCATTGCAAAAATTGTCTTTTGCTAAAACTCCCTTCTCTTCCTCACCTGGCTAGTCCCTTCAGACACAACAGCCTCCGGAATGTCTTCTCTGATTGGGAGATGCAGAGATCAAGCTCCCTAATACTTTCCTTGCCACTGCATACCTTAAGCAAACACTCCCAAGGACTCAGGCAACTTGAATTCAAGTCTTGTCTTTGCTAATTTGCACATTTGTTAATTGTGTGGCCCTATGCAAGCTCTTGGAGAAGGCAATGGCACCCTACTCCAGTACTCTTGCCTGGAAAATCCCATGGATGGAGGAGCCTGGTAGGCTGCAGTCCATGGGGTCGCGAAGAGTCGGACACGACTGAGCGACTTCAATTTCATGTTTCACTTTCATGCATTGGAGAAGGAAATGGCAACCCACTCCGGTGTTCCTGCCTGGAGAATCCCAGGGACAGGGGAGCCTGGTGGGCTGCCATCTATGGGGTCGCACAGAGTCAGACATGACTGAAGCGACTTAGCAGCAGCAGCAGCATGCAAGCTCTCCCAATTTTAGTTTCCTCCTATGTAAAATTGAGATAATGACAGTGTTTGCCTCATTGGCTTAATGTGAGAATTAAAGGAAGGATGCTTATAAAAATAGTAGAGAGAAGCCTGGCACAGAACAAATTTCGATAAAGATTAGCCCATGGATATTCAGTCAGATCTACTTTTTTTCCTTTAATACATTTAAGCTATTTATTTAAGCTAGGGCATTCTTGTTGATATTTTGCAATGTTATGTTATATATTATTAATACATTTTTCAGGAATTCATATAATCTAATTATGTAATCTAAATTCACTTGTTAAATTGTTGAAAATGATTTTATAATGAGTGAGGCCAAATTAGTATTCAGGAGAAGCCCATCTTCAATTTTATGAAGAAAATGAGTGAGGTTTTGGGGCACAGAAAACAAATTTTTCCCAACAGAAATACATCAATTCTATAAATTTCTTGGATCTAGCTGTAAATAACTGTACCCTTCATGAACAAAATGAATGATAGCATTATTTCTAGATACTTAACTATATTTCAGTAGGGGAAAAAATGGTGAACATGATAAATTATAATTAATAACCATTGGAAGTTTTTTTTTTAAATTATGGACTACAAATGTTATTTCTCTTTCTCTGTAATTGTTTTGGTGTTTCTCACAGTTTGTTTGTTTGTTTTAAGATAAACAGCAAGAAACAATGATAAAGGAAAATTCAGATTTTTCTTGCTAGAAGAACTTTAGTATCCAGGAATCTAAATATTCTTCCTGAAAATGGTCAATAATGTGCTGAGTCAGAAGACTTTAAAAGATAACAAATAAAAAATACAAACAAATCGTACTGAGATTATTAAATTCCAAAGACAAAGAGAAAACTCAAAAATCTTTCAGGAAGAAAAAAAAATGAGTTACCTAAAAAACAAAAATCACTTTGCCATCATATTTCATATCAATGATGAAGGACTAAAGGATAATAGAGAAATGCTTTCAAAAAGCTAAGAAGAAATTATCTTGATCCTAGAGTTTCATAACCTGATAAAATATCAATCCAGTATGAGGGGGGGAAAGATATTATTATGCACATAGTGATTTATAAAGTTTAGCACCCGGGCATCTCTTTGGGGAAAAAAAAAATGACAAAAAAAGAATCTAAAACAAAAGAAGAATTTTCACAAAATATAACATGTTACAAGGAGATGAGATTAAAAGCCCACTAGCAATTATACTTAAGTCTAAATTATATTTCATAATGTGGCTGTGAGGCTCGGTATATTAATAGCTATCAGGAAATGTCATAACAAATAGAAGAATAGTATTTTAAAAATTAGCAAGTCAAGAAAAATCCAAATAATCTAGTTGAAATAAAGATGGAGAAGGAAGGGAAAAGTAAAAGTATGTTACCAGTCTTGTCATGTTCAGGGGGAGAAAGAAGCTATAGATCCAGATTAATTCTCAATGTTAGTTAAAGTATATAGATCTAGCTATGTTTATTAAAATGGTAAGGATAGTTATTTAGTTGCTAAGTCATGTCCAACTTTTCTGCAACCCCATAGACTATAGCCGGCCAGGCTCCTCTGTCCATGGGATTTCCCAGGCAAGAATACTGGAGCAGGTTGCCATTTCCTTCTCCAAAGGATCTTCCTGACCCAGGAATCGAACCTGCATTGGCTGGTGGATTCTTTACTGCTGAGCCACAAGTGACGCCAAGGATAGGTAGCTTAGATTTAAAGTGAGTTTTCAGCTAAGGATGTGAATGTGGGAGGTTTGATTCAGTGGAGGTCATCACTGGATATCATATACCGAAAGGAGATGCTATCAAAATAATAAGACAAGCTTCCTGAGCCAGCAACTCTATTTCCAAGAACTTAGCTACAGAATCCTTACACCTGGGCACAAAGATATGTGTATATTTAGCACTTGGAGCCCAATCCACATTTTCTTCTAAGGGGAATTGGTTTATAAAATGCTAGTATACTCCTCAGCATGGAATACTACATTACCATTAGGAAGACTGAAGTAGATTTATTAACACAGACATGGAAAGCCATATTACATGAAAAATGTGCTGAAGATAATATGCATTATGTTATATCAGTTTAGGAAACTTAAAAACTCATTAGGTGTGTATTTTACACATTTAGGTTTATAATGTACAGAAAAGGTGTTGCAACCAAAAGTAGGGGAGATTCATAGCAAAGAAGGATATTTAAATTTTACTACATATAACTTTATATTCTGGATATTTTCTACAGTAAACCATGTGTTACAAGCATATCTCAGAGATAGTGCAGGTTCAGTTCCAGACCACTGCAATAAAGCAAATATCTCAGTTAAGTGAGTCACATGAATTTTAGGGTTTCCTAACATACAAAAGCCATGTTTACACTATACTGTAGTCTATTAAGTGTCCAACAGCATTACATCTAAAAGAAATAAGGTATATAACTAAAAATACTTTATTGCTAAAAAATGCTAAGCATCATCTGAGCCTTCAGGAAGTTGTCATAGCAACATCAAAGATCACTGATCACAGATTACTAGAGCAAATATAATAATAATTGAAAAGTTTGAAATATTGTAAGAATTACCAAACTTACCAAACAGGGACACAAGTGAGCAAATGCTGTTGGAAATGCAGTGCCACAAACCTTCAATTTGTAAAAAATGCAATATCTGTGAAGGGCAATAAAGAGAAGTGCAATGAAAGAAGGTGCTCCAGTACTTCTGTAATTTTATAAACAAACAAGAAGAATGAATATATAGTACACTTTATGGATGTAAAATATTGTATTTTACAGTTTAAAAATGACAAAACCAGCCTGTTTTGGGGAGAGTGGAGAGATGGAATTTTATGTGACATTATCAGCATGCAGTAAAATTCAGCTGTAGGAAGAGGGAAGGAAGGGGCAGGTAACGGAACTAGCAAGTACCTGGGATGGACAAACACCGCCCCACTCAAAACAAAATGGCCTCTTTCAAACCATGACATGACTTCAGTTTGCCTTAGGCTTATATTCTGTGAAATGTGGTATTCATCTCTGAATAGAGTAAGGGTCTCTTCAACTAAACATTACATCTGGACACAACAGCTAAGAACTGCTAAAGGGAGAGGGAAGCAGATACAGACTGTCAGGGCAGCAGTTATTTTACCTTTGGGAAGTGAAACTATTTTTGCTCAAAAAGAAAGTTTGCAGAGACAGCATTTTCATATTTGGCTTCACAATGCTACGCACAGAAATGGCTGGCTATGGAAAACATAGAACAAAGTGGATGCATATCAATTGTCGTAGAAAAACGACCCGAAGACAACAATAGCCAATCTATCAGTCTCTCTCTCCACATTTATTGAATTTCTATTTTGTGACTAGATATAGAGGATAAAAAATTGTAAAGAACATTATCAGAGCCCTCAGAGAGCTGACAGAAGGGTGAAAGAATACATTTCACCTAGTTAAATACCTAATTAAATCCTAGGTATTTAACTATAAAACTATCTGGAAAGTTCTGTAATAGAAGTAAACAAAAGTACATACTGACTTGGCTACTTTGGGGGCTAGGCAGTTTTGAGTGAGTTGCTTAATTTATTTATGCCTCAGTCTCCTCATTCATAAAATAGATATAATAACTGTACCATGTAACACTTTGTAACAGTCTTCCAGGGACTACATGAGGATATGTGTTAGTCTTTCATTTGTGTACAACTATTTGCGACCCTATGGACTGTAGCCCGCCAGGCCCTTCTGTCCATGGGATTCTCCAGGCAATAATACTGGAATGGATTGCTATTTCCTTCTCCAGGGGATCTTCCCAACCCAGGGTCTCCTGCACTTCAGGCAGACTCTACCACTGAGCCACCAGGGAAGCTCCTAAATGAGGATAATACATAGAAATCCACACACAAAGTAAGTTGTCCGTAAAAGTTAGCTACTGTTATGGGGGGGTGGGGGGGAAGGGACAGGGTAAGTACTCTGGACTCAAACTACCTGAGTTTGAAATTTTATTGTGGAAACCTACAGGTTATTTGCATGAGTCGGTTTTCTCATGCAAAATCAGTGGATGATAAAAGTACTTATGTCAGAGGCGTCTGTGCAGATTCAATGAGATCATCCATGAGAACTTAGATCAGAGACTGACATCTAAGAATTCCATTAAAGTTAGTCATTATCACTATCAAAATACTCTAAAAGAAAAAAGGAAATGACAAGAAACCCTTCTTCAGAGTGACAGAGAATGTTCTGAAGAGGAGGTGGTAGCAGGAGGGCTGGTCTTGAATAATTAGCAGGAGTGCTCCAAGCAGGGAAGGTGAAGGAGGGACCAAGAAAACAGCATGAGCAAAGGCAGAGAGAATTTAATCATGACGATAATGAGAATAATAGTCCTCATCCATCACATTCAGAGAAAACAGGTGAAAATGTCCTATAGGCTCTAGGAAATATGAACGGGTGTTCAGCTGAGAAATTATAAGCCAGGGAACTTCATCAGACCATATGGGGTCATGGAGAACAACAGAGCAGAGTAAGGGTGTGCAGTGTGAGCAAACCGTAAATATAACCCCTGGAAAAACAACATCAAAAGGTGGGAGGAGCCAGCAAAGGAAGCCTAAGAAGAAAGCTTAAGCAAGAGCTGATGAAATAAAAGCGCCTGAGAAGGGAAAGAGTTTCAATAAGGAGTGGCTGGTCAACCGTGTCAAATGTTGCATAAATGTCAAGTAGGGTGACAAGGAAGAGTGGGGCCGTTGAACTGGCCAGTTGAGAGGATACTGGTGAGAGAGCAGTTTTAATTGCATGGTGGTGGTGGAAGCCAGCCTGTAATGGGTTGAAGAATTAATGAGTTGTGAAGACACTAAGTATTGACTAAGTGCAGACCTCTTTCAAGAAGTCCAGTGATTTAAAAAGAGAGAAGCCAGTCTCATAGAAACTGGAAGGCATTAATTTTTAAATGTCCAAATAAGTAAAATTCAATTTTGTTAAAAAAAAAAAGAAAGTAAAAAATAAACTTCCCAAGGTAGCCAGAAAACTACAGAGTAAAAATAACAAAGAAAAAAAGAACTCAATACTTTGCTAAATTGGAATTAGGGGATTAGAATAAGAGTGGAGGTGGGGCAGAAAGTTGGAAAACAGAAAATTTTAAACGACTAGGACATTAAGATTCCAAAGAACAGGAAAGAGAGGAGAGCAAGAACAACCTTGGGGATATGTTGAAAGAGTAAGAGGCAAGCTTAAACTGTCCTTAAAGAAAGTGATCAAAATCAAAAAGGACTCCTCTCGAGCCCTAAAGAGTGCTAAATAGTCCTCAATTCTGAGTCTGGTATGTGTGTGTGCATGCTTAGTGGTTCAGTAATGTCCAACTCTTTGCGACCCCATGGACTGCACCCCGTCAAGCTCGTCTATCCATGGAATTTTCCAGGCAAGAATACTGGAGTGGGATGCTATTTCCTACTCCAGGGTATCTTCCCGACCCAGGGATTGAACCCACGTTTCTTGCATCTTCTGTTTTGGCAAGCAATTCTTTACCACTGTGCCACCTGGTCAAATGGCTAAAAATGAAGGGCCATGATGGCGGCCACAGAAATTTGTCTCTGACCAGAGTCAGGGTCCCCTTTAACTCCAGGTTCTGTCTCTGAATATTTGACATCTAAGGCAGTTTGCCATAAAATAAACTTTTTTTGTCACAAATAAACATGAGAAATTTGAGAGAAATATAAGAAGAGACTACCAGGAATATGAATGGTTGGATTTTGGAATAAAAGATAATTTTGAATTTTTTTTTCTATAATATCTAGAAAAATGTGCCTTGAAATATTTCAGTCAGCTCTTGGATCACAGGCCAAATGTTTTTAGAAAATGTGATCAGTAGCTTTGCTCTGTGGTTCCCAGTTTCCACATCTGTAGAAGAAGGAAGATTAGTTTTAAGCCCCTCCAACTCTGAATATTATGAAATCTCATGATTCTCTCCTTTGCATTTTCTTCATTTTCACAGGAATACATGTTCCCAGCAAAAGGCTGATGCCCTATCTTCCTAACCATATTGTTAGCCCCAATTTTGTTTTGGTTTCCTTCTTTTGTCTAAAAGGAGTTAGAAAATGTGCTAAAAGATAAGACAGTTTTAGGACACCCTGGGTGAGGCCAGTTCTTATCCAACCACAAGGCTTTTAGGTGGAAAACACCCCTTAACTAGGCTGAGCCCACTGGTTTGAAATAAACATTTTGAAACATTCTGTAAAGAAGAACTGGTTTTTACACGAAGAAATTTATGCCTACACCCCAGCGCAATAGTAAATTCCTTCCCAAAACATTTTGCTTGGTGTCATGTAAACATAATCTAAGTGGGTCCATCAAAGATAATTGCTAATATTCTCCTATCCTGTGACTTGGGGGAGAAAAAAAAGGGACGGGAACTATTAAAAGGGAACACAGAGGTAAGGGAGGAAGGACCAGTTTACATGCAACAACCAAAAGTATCTTTTGTAACTCAGAGACTCTTGGAAATTATTTTTATACCTGGTTTCTATTTCTGTTTCTATTCTGGTTACTAAGTGGACAGATGATTTCTCAGAGTCTCTTTGAGTGCCTTTTTCTTTGTGTTTGTATGTGTGTCAGAATACACTTTGCATCTTGAAGTAAATGTGGACAAAACTCATATCTAAGTCAAGATAACATTTAAATTGTGAATACAGAATTTTCAAAGATGAGAACATTTTATTTTTAGTACTTTTTATTTTAGTCTATTCTCACCATACTCTATTTTGCTAATTTATTTCATAGAAAAAGAACTAAAAACTTGGTTTTTAATCAACCTCAAGGCAAAGAACTAGAAGGTCTTATCTAGGAATACACGATTTGACAAATTATATCTGTGTTTAAAGAATGATAGATATATAAATAGACCCCACAGGAGAACCAGTGTCTCCAACCAGAGGAAAGAGATGAATCTTGCAGGTTACAAACGGTCTGGCAGGGTTTGCCATGATTCTTCTGCCCTTTATGTGCTTCCCAGGTGACTCAGTGGTAAAGAACCCACCTACCAATGCAGGAGACATAAGAGATCTGGGTTCAATCCCTGGGTAGGGAAGATCCTCTGGAGAAGGGCATGGCAACCCACACCAGTATTCTTGCCTGGAGAATCCCATGGACAGAGGAGCCTGGTGGGATACAAGTCCACAGGGTCACAAAGAGTCAGAGACAACTGAAGTGACAGCACACACGCATGCATGTATGTGAAAGTTGCTCAGTCATGTCCAACTCTTTATGACCCTATGGACCCCATGGACCCCATGGACCCACCAGGAAACTCCATCCATGGGATTTTTCAGGCAAGAATACTGGAATGGGTTTCCATTTCCTTCTCCAGGTATGCTGCCTTTGCAGGGATGACCCAGAGGGAGGATAAAGGGAGGAGGGAGGTGGGAGGGGGGTTCAGGTGGGGGAACTTATGTAAACCCGGGGCGAATTCATGTCAGTATATGGCAAAACCAACCAATATAATATTGTAAAATAATTTGCCTCCAATAAAAAATAAATTAATTTAAAAAATAAAAAAAAAAGAAATAGGAAAAAGAAAAAATAAAATAAAATAAAGCACCTGAGATGCTCAGAGATCACCACAGTCCATGACTGAAGTTCTCTTGTCATCCTATCAGCCTGCGTACTTTGAAGGAAAGGCTCCCAGCTATAAGATAGAGTCTTCCTCGTCACACTGGCTCTTCTCAATCCATTTGAGCTACTCTGTCTGTGAGTGCCCTTTCAGAAAAAGTCCATGTTTAACAAGCACTGAAAATAAACAAACAAAAAACCCACCAGCCTGGAAGCAGATCATGCTCTAACACTAACTTGCAGAATTTTAAATTCTGGCCAAGATTCTGGTGTTTTGCCTCTGACTTGTCAGGAGACTGTAAAACACCAGCAAAACCTCTTGGTGACTTAGTTTACCTCCTTGTGAAACATTTGCCCAGTCCTTAGGGTTGTAAAAGCAAATCTTCTCAGAGTGTTATAAACCTCCATATTTGTATAATCTTTTCTCTAGCGTTTAAAGTTCATTGAGCTAATCCAGATGGGGACATGCAGCAAAATCAGAATTCAAATGATCCCAGTGGAAACGAGTTACTATTACTGTGTTATGAATGAGGCTGTACCAAACTGAGTTATCTTAGTGAGGGAGAGCAGCCTGCACACCCCTCTGTGAGATGATACAGTTACTAGGGGGAGTTTTTGTTTGTTATTCCTGTTGAGTGACTCCTTAACAGAACACACGTGGGAGACCAACATGAGACAAAGCAGGTGTGGGATATAATTTTTCTTATATTCTAATTGGGGGAAATAGTTTGAACCCAAAAGGATGCATTGAGTGCAAACACAAACCTGGAGCAGGGCCCATTGGACGCGCATCTCAGGAGCTATCAATCTACAACCTTCAATTTGTAAATATGCAGGAGACGGAGCCAATAGGATAAAAAAAAATAATTTTAAACATCTGTGGTATTCTTTCTGTTCCAGATTAATTACACTGCTTGTTTGCTGACGCTGACCAGAATTTTCAATCTTCCGATGTTATGCTAGGAACGCCACAAGTATTTTTCTATGTGTTTATCACTCATGTCTCATGAAACTTTATCTTTGCCACAGTCTGTCTTTTATCATATATTTTAGGTCCCAATTTTGTGCTTTGGCTCACCCACCCTCGGCTTCTTGGTTTTCCTTTAATACTGAGAAATAGGCAACTCTTTTTTCCATGCAGTATTTATTATAACTTTGAAGAGATACCTTGTTAATACACAGTCCCACACACATACACATCATTCAATCAAAATGATGATATAAATGAAAATCTAAATATGCTGTTTAATCATTTGGAGAGGTTGATAATTATTTTCAATCAGCTAGGATTGCTCTGCCAGTTCAAAGAATTATTAATGAGAGCCAAATTTGTTAATAGATTATAGCAACTCTTTTCTGTGCGGGGAGTAAGGTATTGGGAAGGTCGTTCTAGAAATTGCTATTCAGCCTTCAGAGCTGTGAAGCCCATACACTGAGTCAGTCAAGAGTCCAACTGCTAAAATCTCCATCCTACAATCTATGAAGGTACAGTTCCTGAGCTGAATCCTTGTAGCTTTAAATAGAGAAGAATCACAAAGGTTTATTTTTTTTCCCTAAAATAGCCCAATTTGGACATGAAAATGGGCAAGTCCTTTGCAACATTAAACTGCCATAATCCCCATCTCCAAGTCTGGTCTGCCTTGAGAGTTTGTCTCCCTCCTCTTGCCCCTTCCCCACAACCAATTTCCCATGCGTGACTTTTGTGACCCCAAGGTGACCAAAGAGCTCCTATTTGGGAAACTGAAACTCCTTTCCTCATTCTAGCGCCAAGAGCCTCTCCTCAGACCCTAGCCCGTCCCCCTGATCTTTTCCTCTGTGCCACACACTTGAGGTCTTGGCCAGCATTGGGTTTCTTTTTACCCTCGCTGCAATCTACTTAATTTCCTGGAGTTTTCTCTCTTCTGGCTGGGGCACAGTCTATGCAGCAGCTCACTTCCTTCCTCCTCCTAATGATAAGCCCACAAGCCATTTTTGTTTTGTGGGTTTTACTGAGAATCACCAAGAAAAAAAGAGAAAATAACCAGAGAACCCACGTGGAAGAGATGTGACTATACAAGACCTCTTAAGTAATCACTTGATTCAACAATAACCACTTATTGATCGCTTCCTACATGTTGAGCACTGCCCTCTAGAATCTAACAGTTATTGTTTGTGGGATGATTTTTGAAGCCCCGTTGCCCACTTGCTTTCCTTGGCAAATAGCGAACCTCTCTCTCAACGAGGAGGGCAAAATAAACAGTGGACAGTGCTCACTCCTTGGGTAATTAGGTTTCTCTACCAGTCCATTCTAAAGGAGATCAATCCTGGGTGTTCATTGGAAGGACTGATGCTAAAGCTGAAATTCCAATACTTTGGCCACCTCATGCGACGAGTTGACTCACTGGAAAAGACTCTGATGCTGGGAAAGGTTGGAGGCGGGAGGAGAAGGGGACGACAGAGAATGAGATGGTTGGATGGCATCACCGACTCTGTGGACATGAGTTTGAGTGAACTCCGGGAGTTGGTGATGGACAGGGAGGCTTGGCATGCTGTGATTCATGGGGTTGCGGAGAGTTGGACACGACTGAGCGACTGAACTGAACAGTTCTTCAGGTAGATAGTATATGTGTCACTGACCTCTTACCCTATAAATATTAAGATCATAATATAAATTAAATTAAAATATACACACATGATGCAATTCTAATAATATTAAAATTCTTCGGCATTGAGACTACTGTGAAAACTTCAGAATATCCTCATACTCATCCTCCTGTTCTCCTCCTACTGTTGTGTTTTGACCAATGAGGGTTTTTTTTTCTAGAATCCAATTTTTTAGCATCTATCCAATGATGGGATCATAAACTGGCTCTCTGAAAAGGACAAACAAACAAACAAGATGCCCTAATTCACACAGCATGTTTGCTGATTTCTGTGATGTAAATACTTCCACCAGCCAGCAGGCAAGAGCTTTTGTAAGCCAGTCGGAGCCAGTTCTGAAATATCATTTATCCTTCCAGTCTTTTCTCTTATCACAACTTGTTCTGTGTCTCATCTCCCCAAAGGCTGTTTTGGAATTGCCTCTCATTTGGATAAGCAATAAAATAAGTAAATCCCAGCAGAATGTTAATGGCTGAATGAGAAAGGCTGGATTGGTAAACTCTGGAAATGGTGTCTGCCTTGTCAGGGGTTGCTCCTGGAAGAGGACCTCAACTCAATGGATGAAATCCACTCTCAGAAGCGGGAGAGGTCCCCAGGCTAAGAGTGCACTCTTTGGTGGCAATGAGAGCAGGGACAGGGGAAACCCATACTGAATACCAGGAAGTGTACAAAGTAGCTGAGAGCACAAACTGAAGCTTGAATGCTAAGGTTTGTCATATTGGGCAATTTACCTGACCTCTCTGTGCCCAAAGTTCTTCTTTTGTAAATTGAGGATAGTCATATGGTATTTCAGGAATCAAGGCTAGCCTGTATTGTAAAACATACCACTATTTTATGTTCTATTAAAAAAATTTTTAATGCTACCAATTAAACTATGACATGCTATCAAAAGTAAGACACATTCAAATTTCGCAGATGCTAAAATGTGAGAGAAAATATGTTTTAGAATCAATGAATTATGGTTGTACTCTCCTCATAGGGTTACAAAGATTAAATGAGTTGATTATATATATATATATAATGCTTAGAACACAGCCTGACATCTTGTAGGTGCCATGATTTTGCAATTATATATTTTGCTAATATTGATCACTATTATCACAAAGAGATTAATGAAAACTTAAAAGAAGATGCGAAATATCTGACTCAAACATGAAAAGTTCAAATTTCCTCATAAGACCAAGTATGAACTAAAGTGGTTCCAAACCAGCAGTTTTCAAGCTATTTTTCTCATAACCACATGGGCCTCAGGGATTGCAATAAGAAGTAAAGATGGAGGTAAAGCTGAGATGAAGACTGAGCAAGAGAAATTCTCAGTCACCTAATCTGGAACTCAAGTAAAGCAGCTTGGTTTTTATCAACTGAATGTACTGAGTTCAAGGTAAGTTTTCATTTTAATTGTGTGTTTGTGCTTAAATACACGTACTCATATAGGTTGTACCCAGCTTATAGAACACTTGGCCCCAGTAGACAGGGACACTGCAGAGGCATAGGAATGGTCTTTCCCAGTATTAAGCTAATTCTCACTCAAATTCACAGATCCTAAGTCCAGAAAGTTTTCTCTCAGGTCAGCAGGCATGAACCCTTACCTCTTCTGCTCTCCAGCAGCCCCGCAGTCCCTTCTGACTGTGACCTCTGCTAGACCATTCCCATCACCCCTACGCCACTTCTGCCTTGACTGGAGCTGTTTAAATGTTCAAGTCCAGTAAGCAAGGACCGTGGCAAGAAATTTAAATATGATAGCAAAGTTTATACCCTAAATGTCTCTGTCGCGGTTTCCTTAGCAACAGCTCTTACTATTTAGGACTCACCTTGGCTACACACTGCTTTAGCAATCGTCTGTCAGACTGATTTCCAAAACAGCTCATAGGCTTCTCAGAACCAAACATTCTAAGCAGGAGATGAAGGAGAAAACATAACACATTTTTGAACCAAGGTTTTAAAATCTCCTTAAAAGTATTCATAGTCTCCCTTGAGATCCAGGTCAATGAAAAATATACATATATGAAAAACAAGTCGGGGAAAACAAAGACAATACAATAGACAGCCGGTGCACTGTGATTCCAACTATATAATAAATGTATATACATATGTAAAGTAATACCTGAAGATGAAAATAGTTGTTTTGAGGTACTGTAAAAGTAGATTAAAAATAATTTTATATTTTTTGTTTGGTTTTTTGTTTAATATTTAAATTAAAAATGTCAAAACACACCTTATACATTCATTATACAACTGTTTATTGTGCACGTAACTTGCATTTACCTTCCTTTTCTCCACCACACCTTCATCTCTCTTCACTTCCCTCATGTCCTCAGGTGCTTAAGTCCTTTAATATCTGTGCCTTAGGTGTCTAGGGGCTTCCCTGGTGGCTCAGACGGTAAAGAATCTGCCTGCAATGCAGGAGATCCAGGTTCCATCCCTGGGTTGGGAAGATCCCCTGGAGAAGTGAATGGCAATCCACTCCAGTATTCTTGCCTGGAGAATCCCATGGACAGAGGAGCCTGGTAGGCTACAGTCCATGGGGTCGCACAGAGTTGGACATGACTGAGAAACTAACACTTTCATTTTCAAGCATATATACCTAATAAATGTATGCTTATATTTAGGTATATATGCTTGACCTATATATGATAGTAAACAACTGTCTATTTTCCCTGTAAACCTTAGCAACTCCCCTCCTATGGACAGTATAATGCTTGAGTTACAGAAAACAAGTTCAGCCAACATACCAGGTGAATTACAGAAAAGACTCTCATGCCTTCCCCCTCTAGAGTTGGTGTTCGCGAAGACAGTACAAAGAGTATTTGAACTCCAGGGCCACTGCTTTTTTTTAAAAAAGGTTGGTATTCATTCACAATAAGAACAGTGTTACCAATCAGGGTTCAATTAGAGAAGCAGAAGAAGTGTTGAATAGGGATTACTATCAGGACTAAACTTGACACAAGAATGGGATTGGTGGAAAAGGAAGTCTATGGGAGTTGTGTCTGTGATTGACCTTGGGCGTGAAGTTGCTGTGGATCTGTGCCAGCAGTCTGGAAGATGAGCTGGACAGGAAGGAGAGGAGGGCAAGGACAAACAAGAACCTAAGACCCATGAGGACAAATTGGAACTCACAGCTGTCTTTCACCACCCCCTTCTCAATGATGAGGTGATCTGCATGGTAAAGTCAACGCAGTTTACTATGGGACTGCATATACCTTTGGCTCAGGACTCAGTCCATGGGTTCGAAAGAGTTGACATGACTTAGGGATTAAACCACCACCACCACTGTTAGCTTTGTGTGCTTCCCCCATAGCTCAGTCGGTAAAGAATCTGCCTGCAATGCAGGAGACCTGGGTTCTATTCCTGGGTTGGGAAGATCCCCTGGAAGAGGGCATGGCAACACACTCCAGTATTCTTGCCTGGAAAATCACATGGTCAGAGGAGCCTGGCAGGCTACAGTCCATGGGGTCACAAGAGTCAGATGTGATTTAGCGACTAAACCACCACCAGGATTCAGAGAGGCAGGGGTTGCCAGAGGAGCGGTGAGCCTGGGTGATCCACAGGGTGGTTAGCAGATCAGCATCAAAAGTCACAACCCACCATTGTGTCTGGAGTTCCACACCCAATTTCCATTGATCAACAACAGCTGCTGCTTCACTTTCACCTTCCAAATCTTGTATAAATATATCTCATGCTCAGTATTAACCTGGACCCACAGAGTGAATGAGAGTATGGGAAACATTGTTCCAGTTTAGGGGACCGAAGGAAGCCACACAATAGACCGCTCCATTTCCCACCCTAGAAAGAGTCTGTAGAAACAACTGATATAATAATTCTAAATTCAGTTTAATCCTAGGCTTGGCACCCAATTTCAAGACCCCAGAATTTCCAAAAGATTCTCTTAAAGGACTCACACTTATGCCCAAATGTAGGGGGCTAGAGAAGTCAACACAAAGAGAGATCCTTATAGAAAAGGGATAGAGATCAAGGATTCAAACTGGGAGATATTTGAAATTGTGCTAATGGTCATGTCTTCTATTGCATAAGGAGCAACCACAAGTAATGTGCTAAGGAATTTTCCAAATGTGTTAATTCTCCCTGTTCCCCACCCACCCCTTGCCAGAACAAGAACAACAACAACAAACCCACAGAAAATCAAGGGGAGAAGGAGCAGGTTGCTCTTTGCATAAAGAAGCCATTTGAGTATTCATTATAAGAAACAGCAGCCAAACATTTACAGAGTGCCTAACTAGCTCCTCTCACGGGCTAGACACTGTGCTGATACAGCGTCCGACACGGGTGTCTTAAGGGAGGATAGGGACAAAGGTCAAATTAGTCCTCAACATGTTTGAATAGAGAAGCTGCTAGGCAACAGCCTCGCACCTAAGCAAAATGCTGGCCATTGGCCCTGAGCCTGGGCTTGGCCAAGGGCAGGTGTAGGCAATGGACACCAGGAGCCCTCTCTCAGAGGTAAGACAGCCCCTGCAGAAGCCCCACCACCCGCGTGCACCTGAGATCTTTAGACTGGAAATCACGTGCAGATATCCACCACAAATTCAGAACACTCAACTACCAGCAGCATCATCCTCACTGCCACCATCATTGCCGTGACTACTGCAATAGCAGGACTTTTGTCCTTCTAC
The DNA here is from genome assembly GCF_049115385.1 of Moschus berezovskii. NCBI lineage: Eukaryota > Metazoa > Chordata > Mammalia > Artiodactyla > Moschidae > Moschus > Moschus berezovskii. Next base: position 84,292,222 of record NC_142469.1, on the reverse strand, counting down.
AGAGACATGGAGTCCAGCCAAATATCTCTGAGGGCTACAACAACTGCAGGTCACAGACCTCTGCATGGTTGAGTGACTGGGTGAGGGCCAGAAAATACTCCCCTGTTGTCTCTCCCACCTGGTAGAATAAGAACACTGGGCTGCTTTGGTAAAGACCTCTGCTGTGTCTCTTCCCCTTTCAAAAGGTAGGCTGAACATCATTATTTTGGAAACACAGTGACTTTTTAACATTAGTGAGTTGGGTTGGGTTTTGTTTTGTTGGGGCTGTTTCCTGTATAATGATTATTCACATACACTTGATTAGCCACCTGTCAAATGAAAACGCAAGGGCCTCCCATCAGGAATTTTAAGGATCTATTTTCTCCACCACAGAAGTCCCATCAGGAGATCCTGTTAGAACCGGCTGGATCGCCAGAGCTGATTGCATGCTCACCATTGCCTCACAGTCCTTTTCCCCACGCCTAAGAGTCCAGGCAGGCACCTGGGAAGTCTGACTCCACTGCTGGATACTTCGTCCAAGTTGAGAAAATGGCCTCGTCTCTATCTTATTTGGATACAGTGTCATAATAACATCTATCCTATTAACCTCGATTGGGTTTATTTGACTATCTGCTTTTATTCAAAAACAGCTAGGCAGAAGCTTGACCTGCTATGGATCACACGCTGCCCTATAAAAGTTAATTGGTCTTGGCCTTTGTGCCATCTATTGAGAAACCTTGAGCCATGAGAGCAAAGTGGAGGAAGAAGTAAAGAAGAAAGAGGAGGAAGAAGTCCAAGTAAACTTGTACATCCATGGAAGCCACAGAAGCAGAAACAAGGGAAGCCAGCAACCAGAGACACTGGTACAAATTGTTGGACTGCATGCCTCCCGTTTAGAACTTGTCTCAGCGAATTTGGAACATCTATGGCCATTCTAATCGCCTTGACCACTTTTGACACCCACCTTGCTCATATCAAAGCCATCCAAATGTAATACATATCAACATTAAAAAATTTGCTATATGCCAGGAACCATGCTACACACATTACGTCTATTATCTCTTTTAATCCTCATACCACTCCAATGTGTAAGTACTGCTGGCATTAGACCTGTTTCACGCATGAAAAATATAAGATGTAGTGGTAAAGCAAATATTTAAACCCATCCAATGGTAAGTGATACAGATGAAATTTTAACTACAGTTCTGATTCTAGAATCTGAGCTCTTTGCAACCCAGCTATGCTAGTGATAAACTAGTGACCCTTAACTTTTAGGGCGTTATGGGTCACTCTGAGAATCTGGTTAAAGTTATGGAAACTCTCCTCAGAAAAATCCCCCTCCACACACACACTTTCACCACTTTACAATTTCAGAGGTTCTGACAACCTCCTTGAAGACCATCTAGAGTTTCCTTGGGGTTCATAAGCCCAAAATTATGGATCTCACATATAAAAATCTCCTTAAGGATCAACGTATGGGAACTTGATGTTGTCTAAGTAAGGAGCTATGCGGTACAAAGGAAAATGTTACATAAACATGAAGAAAGAGGGACGTGGATCCTTGAATGCCAGGATGACCCACCAACGCCAGAGGATTCAGGAGCCCTACCTTAAGGATGGCTGTGTTAGACTCTTCCAGTTACTCAAAAGAAATGAGGAAGGGGTTGTTGTAAGGATACACAATGGAGAAAGAACCTCTCAGAAATAAGAATAGGAACTGTGTCTAGGCTAGACCTTTCTGAGCACAAAATTGGACCAGAAGGTTGTGCAGGTCCGAGGCAGCCTCCAGACCACAGCAGCCTGACACCCATGGTCTTTCTCTCCTTGCCCACTCTGTTCTCCTTTTCTGACCTGCTTACTTGTTACTCCAGATCATCTATGACATCCCTCAGGGACTTTTCCATGTAAGTGAAAGTGTTAGTCACTCAGTCGAGTCCAACTCTTTGCGACCTCATGGACTGTAGCCCACCAGGCTCCTCTGTCCATGGAATTCTCCAGGCAAGAATACTAGAGTGGATAGCCATTTCCTCCTCCAGGGGTTCTTCCCCACTCAGGGATCAAACCTGAGTCTTCTGCATTACAGGCAGATTCTTTACCGTCTGAGCCACCAGGGAAGCCCATGTGCAAGTATAAGCTCTTAATTTTTGCAAACTCCATTTTCTGCCTCCTCATCACTTCAGGCTGCCGTGACCCCTTATGGTTCTAACCTCACCTCATAGATTCTCCCTTGTGTGTTTTCAGTTAGTTTCTACCTCTGGATTGAATGGGGTTGGTGCCCCATTCTTGCAGTACTTCCCAATCCAAGAGCCTGATGGCAGCTAACGTTTTTTGCACAAGGTCACTGCAGGTTTTTAACTAGCCTACAGTTTGATTGTACTTGTGACAGATGCCACCCAATCCAAACAGTTGCCACCCAACCCAAACAGTTGCAGTTGGTGGCACAGAGGGTAATGGGTGCCTCTATGGGAAGGAATATGCCCCCACCCAGGCAGGCTCTCCTAAAAGATGTGGTTGGACAATTTTCTGGAGAAAGGTATCTAATCCAGACCCTTGGGATGGGCTGGTTCTGGAAGACACCTTGAACTTCCCACACTTTGAACTAAGTCCTCCTACTATGGGGTCCTTCACACTTTTAGGTGGCTATGTGTTCAGATGGGGATTAATGGCAACAGGAGTCCTCACTACCAATGACAGACAGGAGCTGGAGGAAGCCCCTGGATCTGAGACCAGCCAGGCGTGCTCCTCAGTTGCATGCCATCCAGGAGAACTGTGCCAAGAGATTTTTGTGCCAAGCTTCAGGACACGCAATGCTTCCCGGTATATCTCACTGGTTGCTCACTGAGCTTTTTAAGGAGGAAGTAGCTTAAAGGGCACCGTGACACAGACAGTATAATAGAGTTACAGAGTTAGAATGTTAAACATCACCTATTCTACCTGCCTATCTATGGAGGGGGAAGTTGAGACTGAGAAGGGCTAAATGCTGAAAGAAAAGCACTTGATGAGCTGGCAGTGAGGCCCTAATTTCTAGTCCACTTCTCCCTTGATTATTCCTGGATTGTGAGCCACAATCCTCTTCATCCTCTTGCTGCCAATGAGTGCTACCATTCTGCAGCAAACCAAAAAACCAGAAAAGCCTGTAAAACAATATCTAACACCATAAAGTTTCAATCCCAATTTGCCTATATCTATAGGGTGTCTCTAGCTGCAGATGGATGATTTATCGGAAATAATCCTGGGCTAGAAGACTCACTGTGTCACTCTTAGACTTGTGAGTTAACCTCTGTTTCTTCTTCTGAGAAATTGCAATGCATTATGCACTCTTCATTTATCTAACAAACATTAACAATGTCTGCTACGTTCCAAATCCTGAGAATAAAATGATATTGAACAATTGTCTTGTTTCTCAAAGAGCTTTTACACTCTAGTAGAAGGAAACGAAAACCCACTCCAGTATTCTTGCCTGGAAAATCCCATGGACAGAGGAGCCTGGTGGGCTACAGTCCATGGGGTCACAAGAGTCAGACATGACTTAGCACCACCAGGGGAATGTAAGAGAACTTACACCCAAGTGATACGGAAGTGAATGAGGAAGGGGGTCAGGAAAAACTTGCAGATGGATACTTGAAATTCAAAGGCGCAGGTGGAAGAGGAGTTAGCCAAAGAAGGACAAGAGCTGGGCAGGCAGATGAGGGAGGGTACTGCCCATCTGGGGAAGACATGCAGTATGACTGAAGCACAGAATTCAAGGGGAAAACATTGAAGGAATGGCAAGAGATGAGGCTGGCCAGTAAGCAGGTTCCTGGTGTCAACGTCACATGCCATCCTCGCGGTTCACCTACAGGCCGTAAGTTATCAGCTAGGCTTTTATTTTAGAAAATTATTGTAATGGCTATAGGATAACCAAAAACTAAGACGGGAAGCATGCAAATAAGTTAGGAGCCTACTGCAATAATTTAAGAGTGATGGTAGTCTTCTGACTTATGGCAGTGACTATGGGACCAAAGACATACTCTAGACATTTTGGGGCATACTCTAGACATTTTTTAAAGTTATCATTCAAAGAGCTCGGACCATGACTGTAGGCCTTGTGGAGTGTGGACTGTGAGTGGACAGTGAAGAACAGAGGCTGCAGCTGCATTGCTCATGACTTGGGTGGGGAGCAGGCGCTAGTGGGTTGGGTTTGGGACACTTGAGTAAAGTTATGGTGAAACAGCCAAGCATAAAGTTTCTGTAGAAAACTAGACAGTAGATCCAGAGTTCAACAGAGAGTTTGGCTGGGAATATAACCATCAGCATATATAGGTAAGTGGTATTCAAAACAGAATATATTTATAGCTTTCCTACATAAAAACTTTATTTCCTATAGAAAAAAATACATAAGAAACTACTTCCTCCTCTTCCTACCTCCCTTTCTGCGCCTGTATCTCTCTAGAGCCTGTGCTTGCTGTCTGATTTCCAGCATGTTCATATCCAAATCAATCTGAACTAATTTTGCAAGTAAAATGTTTTGAGAGCTCACCCTAAGTGCTTTCCTGAACTCTAAACATTTAACATCTGCTTGGCTGGACACAATGCCTAATCTTGTAAGTCTACTTAAATCCACCAATTTGACTTGTCATAATTTATCATTTCAAAATCTATATTATTTATTGCTCTTGATTACATTATCACAGGTGTTCTGTACTATTGGTGTTTCCTTCCACTTTTCTTATATTCTCTTGGGAAATCATCATGTCTAATTTACCAGGAGGTCATTTCTACTCTTTTTTTTTTTTTCTAGATTTTGCAAACTTTTTCTTAAATTTATTCCTAGCACCAGTGTGCATTTTTAAGGTGATAAACTCAGGAAGTTTATCTTCCAGACCTGCAGATTTTCAGGGCATTTACATTTCAGAGACCTACTTTCTACGAGCAGATATTTTTACAAGGTGTTTCTAACTAATCATCTCTTCTTTATTCTCAGGTGCTAAATGAGTTTTCCATAGGCAGAGATGAGCTTTTCTATCCTTAGAGCTTGTCCCTGCCCCCACTACACTCCTTCTGGACACACTCTTTCCTGCAGTGTACCATCCTTCCTCTTCCTCCTTTCATACCCAACAAGGGGCAGTGAAGAGTACAGCCTCACCCTGCAACCTTTGGCCAGAGCCATCTATTGCTTTCAGTCTCACTACCCACCCCTTTCAACCTCAGGCCTGGATAACAGCAGATAACAAAGGAGAACCTTGTGGCTGCCGAGACAGTGTCACAGTAACAAGTTCAGAAGACTACAGCCTATGGCTCCACTCCACAACTCACAAAGATGGAATGGATTTCTGCCTCTTCCTGCAGATTTTGAATTTAAGGCAGAAGAAAGATCAAAATACCAGAACTATATGTGCCTTGCCCAGATGACATATGGATACCTGTTAGTGTATTCCCAGCCCAGTTAAGGATTTATAAGCACCGGAATTACAAGCCATCCACATAGGCAGAGATACAGGTATCTACCTATTAAAGTCCCCGGAGTAAGCCATTTAAAACCAACCCTCGGGACTTCCCTGGTGGTCCAGTGGCTAAGACTCCATGCTCTTCATGGAAGGAACCCGAGGTTTTATCCCTAGTCAGGGAACTAGATCTCACATGCTACGACTAAGAGTTCGAATGCCACAACTAAAGATCCTGCGTGCTGCAACTAAGACCCGGCACAGGCAAATAAGCAATAAAATAAATATTTTTTAAAATATTAATTATAAAAAATAAAACCAACCCTCTTATGAGTTTATTCAGCACTCATAAGAGAGAACTTGGGTCAAGTATTTCTGAACCAGTCAGCTAATAATCAAGAGAAAAGAGTTAATATAGATATGGACATTGGGAAAATTATTGTCAACCTAATTTGTATCTTTTGTATCCTAAAATATCAGCTTCTTCTTAGAGAAAATATTTGTCTCTCACCCTCCCACACCACCTTCCCCAACTGATATGTTTTTCTCCAGCAAACCTCTTAAACATCCTTGTTCTTGCTCAACAGGGGAAATAAAAACTGTTGATCTGCTTCATTTCTTCCAGTCTTCGAGAAAACAAAGAAAAAAGAACAACTTGGAAAAGCCATCAGCTAAAATTTTGATATGCAAGTAACATATGTAACCTCCTTAGACCTCATTTTGGCTATTTATAAAGTGGAGGTAATTACACTTATAACCTAAGGGTTGTTGTGAAGACTGAGTGGCATATCTAATGTAAAGCACAAAGTATCTTACCTGGAAAGAGCTCAAGAAACATGAGCTGTAATTATGTATGTGTGTATATTTATTATCCTTAAGATGTACTGCTTTGCTAGGAAATACACCAACAAGATCAGCCTAACCTCAGTTGATTGACAGGTTTTCAATGAGCCCACATTCCTTCATATTATGAATTAGAACATTACTATGTGTGGTAACCCAAAGTCCCTGGGTGTTGCTTAAGTATCTTATTGGTTGGAACCCTGCTTTCATTCTCTCTGGATTCTTCAGCTCTCTCAAGGTCTCTGCGTCACCCTGGGCACCCTCTCCTCTTCTATGGCTGGTACCTGAAGGTTCATAATGAGTAAACAATTTATTTATGCCTGAATCTTATCGGAATGCATTCTACCAACCGAAGGGAAACTACCCACCTGGCAGAGACACTCTGACTGTGGAAAATTACTGATCCACTCTGAACTACACAAAAATCCATTCGTAAAAATCCTAAGAAGAGCAAACACTTCCCCTGGAAAGTTCTCCAGCAGGGTCCGTGGCTGGCAGGGCCAACCACCCTCTCTAGGCACTAACCAAAGGCCAGACCTGAGCAGTGACAAATCTGGAATCCTCTGGCAGATACTGATCCAGGGCCATCTGCACAAAGGGGGCCCTTCTTACCAGCTCAACACTGGATCTGAACCATTGAGGATTAGTTTTGGCTGTCAGGGAAAAGCCAATGTGGAAAATAGAATCTGATAGTCAGGATCTGAAATGAAAGACACAATACTGCCCAAGCTCCCAGGGTCTTAATTCTTATGGGGCAGAAGAATAAACACTTTTCAGAAGCTAAGACCAGGACACGATAAGATACTTCAGCGAAAACTCAAGACTGGTCAGGAGTTTGAGCATTAAAAGACTAACTCCAATTTTCACACTGTGAATCACCAAAATCTAAACAGAGAGGAAAAGGTGTATCAGCCAGCATTTACCTTGCTGCGCCTGTGCTGAAAAACTCCCCTGGGGCCTGTGGCATTCTCTAACAAAGATGAATAAGACAAGCCCTGCCCTTGAGGAGTCTGTACTTCGTGGGGGAGGCTGGCAGGTAATGAAAATACAAGCCTTAGTATGGGAAGTGCCCAAAGCTGAATCCAAGCAAAGAGCAGCAGGAGCAGATAGCGCTAATCTCTAGGGCTGCCATGAATTTCCTCCCAGAAGAGGGGTCATCCCATGTGGGTCTTGGAAAGACTGCAGGCTTTTGAGAAGAAATGGGCTCTCCAGGCCCAGTGCAAAAAGAGGCAGCTCAGAGAGGGAAGAACAGGGTGTGGCAAGGAGCTGGGCTTGACCATGGCAGCAGCTGAGCCAAGTAGTGGGGGGACTGAGGATGACTTGAACATCCAGGAAGATTGGCTTTGACTCCCTGGGCCTTTTGAACATGGCAGATGTGCTTTTCAAAGGAAAAGCTATAGAATAGGTGTCAAGAATGAACTAGAGAGCTTCCCTGGTGGTCCAGTCACTAAGACTCCTCACTCCCAATGCTGGAGACCTAGGTTCAATCCCTAGTCAGGGAACCAGATCCCACATGGTGCAACCAAGAGTTCGAATGCCACAATGAAGTTCTGAGTGCCACAGCTAAGACCTGGCACAGCCAGATAAATAATTTTTCCATTTTAAAGAATGAATTGGAGGCAGAGAGAGAGAGCTGAAATGGGTACCTTTGCATATGTACTTTTTTCTTTTATTTTTTGCCACTTGAAGCATGCAATCACACATGCAAATCAACAATTTGTATCCAGGAAGGACTTACACCTGAGCATATATTGACTCTCCACAGCAGTGATTCTCCACTGTAAGGGATCCATCCAGCCCCACTAGACACATTCCATTAGACTTAGAGGCCAAGGGTGATACCTCTGTGTCCAAGGGCACTGGGATAAACTTATGGTGTTCTCTCACCTCCAGTCCAAACAAGTTCATGCTCTTTGCTGTGTCCAGCTCACTGTATGTGAAGTAGAGTAAGACCTTTGATGCGATGAAAACAGGTGATGTGATGAAGGCGAAGAAAACATAAACTGTCTGTGGCTTCATTGGACCCTATCAGACCAGATCAGCTTTTGTCTTAGGGATTTTCTTTCACTTGTTCATGAGCCCCGGAAAGCTAACCTTCAACATGAAAGGGTCATTACTCCCACTGCAAGTGCATGAGTCCTCACAATTATTTTTGATTTGGTTTCTGTTTGGTTTTTGTTTGGTTTACTGGGCTTCCTCCATGTATTTTTGATGCAAATGGAATTTAAAGAATAATTCTATACGGATGTTATTAAGTACTTAGCTTTTTCTTCTGTATCATAAAAACAAAATCCCATGCCTTGTTGCTCAAATGGAAACTATTTTGGTGACAATTTAAACATGAAATATCCAGCAGAGATAAATCATGATTATTTACAAAAGACTTTATCAAGGAATTATTCACTTCTTTGGGCAATTTCCACTTTGCTTGTGAGTTCAGTCCTAAGAGTATATCCATCTAGTTCTTCACACCAAATTAATGGAGCTGTTTCTTATTATTGTTTTTGATAGTACAGTATATTGAATCCAACTCCCATCTTACTTTTCCTAATTATTTGTAAGCTCTCCTCACCTCTGTCTTTCTTTCACAGAGCCATTCTAAATTTCATTAAGGAGGCAATGTGTAGCGTATCAGATGCAGTTTTGGAATGTTCTCTAATGCTGGAGCCCTTGTTCTGGAGCAGGTGCTGACCACTCAGGTTACAAGAATGAGAAGAGTAATTTGTACTTGTCACGTGGAGAAGCTCTTGTCCAGCAATACCAAGTACTGTCCTTTGCACCTGATTCAGAGCAAAGACATAAGGTGTCTCTGTGTCTTGGGGGGTCCATTACACTCCCAAATTTCCCCTAGTTTTCCAAACTGTGGCTCTGCCTCCTTGGTAAGGAAGTGCTCTTACCAGTCACCAGACTAAGAGAGAACCATTTGACTATCACCTGGGTCATTGACCAGAAACTCTGTGGTGATGATAGCCAAGAAATTTCTGGCACAGCAGTCCATACTGAAGAAGAGCTTTATGAGAGATGAAGCCAGAAGAGAATACACTATTTATCCAGCACACTTGCAAGTTAGGTGAGCAGAGCTGATCACATAATTCCCAAACCAGTGGGTTTTAAAGGGCAATCACACCTCAAGACTGAAAGAGATCAGCCTCAAGGAAGGTTCTGTCACTTTCAGCCATCAGTTTAAATGAGTGTGTCTTGTAATCAACACAGTGGTAAAGAGAATACATTTCCCACCACACCGCACGTGGGGAGCCCACACCTGTAAGACGCACCGCAAACCCATTCATATTGTATGAAGTCCTAATGGACAAATAAAACTGTCACATAAAAACGTCATTCCCAGTAAAGCTTTATTACCGAACTAAGGGGGAGAGGGTAGAAAGATGGAAACTGACATTTTCCTGAGTATGTTCTATCTAAATGCCAGGCACTTTCTTTGTTGTCCCATCCCTTTTAATCCCTTTAAAAAAAAATTGTAAGAGGAACTTTTCCTTCATTTTACAGGAAAAAAAAAAAAAGAATTTAAAGAAACGTAAACCAAATAGTTCAAAGCCAAACAACTAATAAAATATCATGTCAGGTTCCAAATCCAAGACTCCCTTTATATGAAATCCCTCCAAGGAACCATAATCCCTAATTTTAACATGTTGCATTGAATTAAACATATTAGATGCACATTCTAAAAAAGAAAAGAGGGTAGTGAAGACATGAAGGTAGAAATGCCCCAGTTTTACACGTTACTGGTAAGAGTAGCTTTCCAGATTATTGAGGATATGGTATAAAACAAACGTCACTTACAACTGGTGTTAGAACACATCACATAACCATTTTTTGGAAAAGCAGCAAAAGTAAGTGTACCTACTTTAATATTTTTAATATGTTCTGGTTGTGCTAGTACTGAAATTAGACCAGGGGCACTGAGCATGTAGCAATTCATAAATAGGCACCTAAAGATGTTTCAATCTGGAAATGAAACCTTTGCAATAAATTCCTATGGAAGGAAGAAAAATGGCCTGGGAAGGAATGGGGGAGTTGATGAGTGGGGAGGGGGGAGCAAAGCAAAAGAATTCATAAATAAAATGTTCACCTTTATAGCCTGTCAAATTATATCCTTTGAATGTACATGTACACGGGCAAATTTCCTGGGGACTACGGGAAACTGAATGTGTGTGTGTGTGTGCATGGATCCCACTTGTACTGTGAAGAAGTCTTACCTGGATGACATCCAATGATGTGACCCATTTCCAGAAGATGCAGCTGATGTTGAATCTCAGAAGACAGGCAACAAGAGACTAGATCAGGGTTTGCTAACATTCGCTGGTATCACTAGAGCCTAGGGAAGAAAAAAGATTTTGCACATCATCAATTTTAGGCTGTGAAAAAGAAAACAAAAAGTCACCACCTCTCACCAGCTCTCTAAGGAAATCATGTGACCTCTGGGATAACCCTGGTATAAGGAAGCATGTTGGTAACAGTCAAATGCATGTGTATTTATCTACCTAAAGTAATTACCATATACCCAATGAATAACCATGTTTGTTGCAAATATGTGCTTGGGGTCCATTGTTTGAAATTTCTAACACTTTTTCCTACAGAGAAAATGACAAAAATATTTCCAACAAAAGTCTATAGACTATTGAGAAAAAGTCAAGATGCCAAGCTGTATAAAGTCTTTTAACCTCAGTTTCCTTATTTTTATAATGGGAATGAAAACATCCTCTCTGTCTCCCTCACAGAAATCTTGAAAGGAAATTTTAGAAACTGTGTCACTGAACAGGTACAAGGCATTAACATAAACTCATAACATTGTTCTTCTATATTATGAAATTAGTGTCAAATAATACTCCAGTCATATGGGTGCTTAGTCGCTCAGTCATGTCCAACTCTTTGCAACCCCATGGACTGTAGCCCACCAGGCTCCTTTGTCCATGGGGATTCTCCAGGCAAGAATACTGGAGTGGCTTGCCATGCCCTCCTCCAGGGGGATCTTCCCAACTCAAGGATCTAACCCAGGTCTCCCACACTGCAGGCAGATTCTTTACCATCTGAGCCAATTAGTCTCAATACTCTAGTCATGCTGGTAGTGAAAAATACTGAAGAATAAAAAATTGCAGTGAGAAAAAATATTGGAGGATATTCTCAATACTCAAGGGAGGGGAAAAGCACAGGAGGAAGATTAAATAAATGACATCTTTTCTTTTAGTTTCCTTTTGTTCCTTGGCTCCATCACCTTCTAACTTGCTATTTAACTTATGTGTCTTTCCTGTGTGTTGTCTGTCTCCCCCGCTAGACAGTATGTTCCCTGAGAGCAGAGATCTTAGGCAGTTGGTTTATTGATGTACCCCAAGCAGGTAGCTCAATGCCTGGCATGTAATAATGACTCAGTGAATATTCTTTAATAAGTGAATATATCATGTGGTAATGTTGCAAGGCACCTAGTGTACCATTCAAGAAAGACTGATGGAACAAATTTCTCTTGGCCATTTCCTTAACAAACATTCCTAGGAAAACCAAGCAGCTACAAGCCCTTCCGTCAAGGTTTTGTGAACACAAGGAACTTGGGATCACTCTGGGCTTAGGCCAATCTTCAGGAGCTGGAATGTTGACCTCTGAATAGGGCCACAGCATGTCTCATTGTGAATCTTTGTAGGGAGAGCACTTCAGTCACCCCTGGTTCACCCCATCTGCTCCTCCTCCCCCTCGGGTAGGGCAAGCGAACAGTACACTGATAACACCCCCTCTTTGCCCCTTGATTAGAAGAACGTCCAACACCCCCACAGGTCTTCCTCTTTCTCCCTCTGAGCCTGTTGGTTCATTCCTCTCTGCAGGCTCCCACCCATTTTCTTAGAACTGCTACCTTTTATCAACAGGCGCTGTGCTGGGTGGGTGGAGAGGGGAAGCGAGCAGGGAGCCGGTTGTTGGGTGCAGCCCTTCGGACACCTCAACAAAGGGAGTGAGCTGTTGCCCACCTCTCTCCTGGGGGTGGGAAGAGTTCAGGGTCTGCCACTCTGGGGGAGCCAGTCTCACTGAGATCCTGCTTTCCAGCCCTGCTGAAGAGGTTGCAAAGCCATGCTCCTAACCAGCGTTCCTGATATAACTCATTCGATTTCAGAACTCTAAGTGAACTTGGAAATCAAATTCAACTCCCTCATTTCAGAAACCAACAGAAGCCCAGAGAGGAGAATGTGACTTGCCAAAGAATGTGACACAGCCAGCAAGTGGGAGGCAGGGAGGCCTTTCCCAGCTCAGCCCACCTTTCCCTGCAGTGCCAGGAATGACTGGGGAAAGTCGGACACCCTTACTTCCCAATAGTGAACACCAGCAGTGTCATCAGAGCAGCAGCAAAAAGTTACCTGCATTTGTAGGCATGAATCAAATTTTCATAATTTTTGAAATGCCGATATCCAGATAAATCCAGTAGTAGTTACTTGATTTATTTTTTTTTTTTAAAGTGCTCTTTTTCCTTTTTTTAAAAAAAGGGGGCTTTCCCAGCAGCTGGTTTTAAATAACCTGTTCTCTCTAATATATGTGAAAAGTGGTTTTCATTCCCACACTCTGCTGCTATAATCTCAGTCCACAATGTAGTCTTGTAAAATGTGATTGAACTCAAAACTTCTTGATGCAATCATTATAACAAATGAGTATCTAAATTCTCAGTATAAGTTAATAAAGTTGGGGCAGGGGGAGTGGGCAGGGTAAGGGTAGAAATGAAATAAAACAAGTAAACAACTCCAAACAAACATTTTTCAAAAATAGGTTTATAAGTTGGCATCACTGAGGGGATTGGAGTCGCTTCTAAAATCTGAAATGGCAGACTCAAAAAGTCAAGAAAAATTAAGAATGTTCAGATGATAATATTCTAGAGCTGAAAGGCCACAAAGATGTGTTACCTAACCCAACTATTTCAAAGCACGGTTGAGCAATTAATAGCCCAGAATTGGGAGGGCTGTCTCGCCCAAAGTCAGTGAGGTCTACAGCTTCCTAGTTGGGTTCTAATTTTATCAGTTTTTATGCTGAGTGGAAAAAGAGAGGAGTAATAGGGTAAGTAATAGGGCAAGACTAGAGAGGAGCATGGAATTTTCAGGAAATATCATGAGTTCCGCCCAACCGATACGGAAGCTCTCAAAATGTTTTTGTCATCTCTAGCTGGTTTTGGCAAAAGAGTTCAGTAAATGGATCTTTTAGGATCACTGGGCAAAAAGTATAAGCAGAATCTTGGTAAGAAGGCAGGCCTCATTGGAGGTAAATTTACTTTCAGGGAATAAGACCAGTTTATGTCTGGATAGGGAGAGATTGCCCATGGGAGGGAGAAGGAGGGAGGTTTACCAAAGCTCCTACCAGAGTCCTGAAATGCATTCCCAGGAACAGTGCCTCTAATCAGGAGACTTTGGGTGATGTCTGAAGGCATTTTTGTTGCTGTCACAGCTGGGGAGGGGCAGGGGTACTGAATGCATAGAGGCCAGGGACCCCATGAAACATCCTGCAACACACAGAACGGCCCTCCACCCTGAAAATCAAAGCATCCTGCCCCAAATGTCAACAGCACCAAGGCTGAGAAACTTGTTCCTCTGCTGACTGTCAATCAGCGTTCTGCTCAGATTCAGCATTACTTCGCCAAATGCTCCCTTCCAAACCCAAGAAATCAAATAACACTTCTAAAGACTCACCTTCCCCTCTCTCTTCAGATCTTTAGATTTTTAAAGCCCCTTCCCATTCCCCACACCCCATGAAGAGGAGGCAGGAGAACAGGAAGCAACAATTTCAGTAAAAATACTTAGGGCTGAAAATATCTGCGTAGGAGAGACTATTTCCATGTACTTATATTTTTCTTGCTCTTTGTTGTCGTTCCACCATCCTCGGTAAATTTGTTTTCATTTTAAGTGTTACAAGCAGTTATTATGTATTCCAGGCAGGGCTCCCAAGCTGTGACAATTTAAATAAGGGAGACCTTTTTTTTTGTAGGAAGAAAAAAAATGATAAAAGTATAAATGGTTTGTCGAAACACTGAAAAAAAAACTTACCTCAGAGAGCAAAGTGCTTTTTTATGTTGTCTTAATATTAATCCAAAATGAAAATGTCCTTCACTTCAAAAGGGTAAGATTTGGCAGGTATAAGAGGGCAAGGATATGTCCCCTCCACATTTAGAACTGCATGACTCCTGAGAAGACTTTGAAATACATAGTATATAAGAAATTACAAGTAATTTTTTAAATGGCTTAAATCTTTCACATATTCAACTCAAAAGAAGAGAAAGGCTCACAATGGCTGGATAGAAGGGATTTTAGATGAAGGATCTGAAAACTTGGGTTCTGGTCCACGTTCGTGACCTACAACCTTGGGCAAATAATGTACCTACTATGTGTTAATTCCCTGATGCTGGGAGAGATTGAAGACAAAAGGAGAAGAGGGCAGCAGAAGATGAGATGATTGGATAGCATCCCCTACTCACTGGACATGAACTTGGGCAAGCTCCAGGAGATCGTGAGGGAGAGGCAGGCCTTGCCTCACAAAGGGTCAGACAGGACTTGGCAACAAGACAACAATGACAAAAATGTGTTAATTTGCTCTACACTTTTATAATAATACTTGCCTTACAGACTTCGGGTGAGGCTGGAAAGACATGTAAATGCAAATACCAGTGTGTACCTTCCCCACTATTCCCCCCACTTCACAGCCTGAACATTCTCATCAAGTTGAGGATCAATGGTCACTGCTGGCAAACATCATCAGAGTCAGACTTCACTCTATAACAAAGGAGAGCTTTCAATGGACTGCTTATTACACACTTTCCAATTTCCTTTTTTTAATCCCCCCCAAAAAAATATTTTTGTGTAAGGTGAGGAATTACTGGAGTAGGGTCAGCATAGCCCAAATAAATATCTTTGCAGAATATAGTCCTGACAAGGGGTCATGCCCCTAAAACCAAAATATTGGAATGTTAACTACCAAAGAGAATACTTGCCTTCTTGAAATTTCTGACAAGTTCCTGAAATTAGTGAGTTAGTAAGTCATGATTCTTACAGTTCTGAAGGGGTCAAGCAGTGGGACGTATTTACTTTGTAAAGTAGGTCTAAATTTTATTGGTTGTGTCACAGCATTAATATGAGGTGGGAATGTCTTTGATTTGCGGAGGTTCGGCGGGGATGATACAAAGAAAAAGTTAGCATTAAGGACAAGAAAAAATATCAGCACTAGAGGACAGGATAAAGGGACATATCCAAAAGCGGGGAAAGAGGTTATTAGAACACCTAGAAGTTGTTGCTTTACTTATGTGCCTTTGGTATGTTTAATGCAAAATTTTATGGAGGCAACAAAATGGTGGGTAAAGGAAAACTAGTGATGTCATTTATTTAGGCTCTCAAAGAGCTTCTGATAAGTCCTACACAAGAGACTATTGAGGAAACTTGCCAACCACTGGGCAAGAGGTAAAGAACTGTCAATCATGGGTTAAAAGTGGGTTAAGAGATAGAAGGAGAATAAATGACCAGCTCTCGGCATGGAAAAGAGTTAATAGTGGGCTGCTGGCAATCAGAAGAAGAGTAGTGTCCTCCAAGATATTCATTAACACCCTTGAAGAGGGACTAAATAATGAGGTGCTGAAATTTGCTGACTAAACAAAACTATTTTGGTTCCTAAGTCTATACAGATGGATGTGAGAAACACAGAATCCAAACTCGGTAATTGGGCAAAACAGTGGCAGATGAAACTCAGAGCAAAGTAATACATGGTGGAAGTAGCAATTTAAATTACTCATCCACTCGGCTGAGTTCTGAATTAGTTCTAAACTTACAGGGAAAAGATTTAGGCTCACGGAAGACATCTTAATGAAGATGTATGCATGATGCTAAGTAGATTTTTAAAATGAGAGAGAGAAAGCAAATACACTGTTAAGTTGCTGTAAGAATGAAAGAAAATATATTCCAGTACCGCTACAGAAATCAATGGTGCACACCACTCTTATTCTACATTCCGTTAAAATCACCTTATTTCCAAAGGAAGGTGGTAAAAATAGAAAGGAACATCCAGTAACACCCAGGAAACTCATTAGAAGCAGTGCGGAAAGACAGGCACAACAGAAGATGAGGCATTTTTAAAGTTAGCAACTAGATAACAAGTTGAATGAAAGAAAGATGAACATAAGTAGCATATAGGTTTTACATAAACGTAAAAGCCTGTATTAATATTTTTGCAACTTAGATTGTAGGTAGACTAGAAACTGTCTGTAAAAGTCATTAAAGGTAAACAGAATTTTCTTCTGATACAAGATGCTACGAACTGATTGGGACTTCAGTTCTGCCTCATGAGACCCAGCCCACTAGTTGCCATTTTTCATTTATTCTAAGATACGAAATAAGAAAATGAATGATTACAAAGAAATATTAGAAATGTTACTTTAAATTTATTACTTTTAATACCATTTACAAATCATATATCCTCTTTAAAGTTCAGAAAGATGCAAAAAGATTTCATGTTGATATTATGTATCAACTCTAATAAAATAAAGGCAAGTGCCAGTTAAGCCAACAGTTAAATCACTGAGTTTAACCTGACCTTGTAAAGTTCCTGGATACACAAATTATTACACACTCTCTCTCTTTTTTTGTTCTTCCCCAGGAGACAATTTATCCCTGGGCCTTCGCACCAGGAGCAGTAAGACTGCCCACCCTTCTGCCCTCTCCCTCTCCCCTAAATGTCTGAGACTGCCAACTGTGGTTACTAGGAGATAATCAGTTCTAAGGCTTCTAGAGATCAAGCATCTCCTGATGGAGGGGTCAGAAATTAATTCTGTCCTACAAGGTCCAAGTACTTTATAATTGACCCAGTGCATGTTGAGAAGATGACATCCTCACACTCAAGCTAAGGGTTGCATAACTGGGCAGGTGTATGGAAAGCAGAGGATGATGGGGGTGGCGGGGGGCGGGGGGTTATTAGTTAATTCCCTTCCTGAAGCATTTAGACTTCTCCAGAAAATTAGAGACTGAACTATTGGTGTCTTGGTGTTTCTTAGCCTGTTTTTACTGTACTGAGGCAATTGATGCGGTATGGAACTTCAGAAGTACTTTTCCTTGTTTGTTTTTCTTCCTGAAATCTAATCCCTGAGCACTGTGGTAAACAAAAATAAACTAAGAATGACTAGCAATAAAACATGAGCAAGAACAAACCAAATATTAATGTAAAAATAGCATTAATAGAAGCTGAAAATTGAATTTCACCACAGAAGAGTCACAGCAGAGCATGTTTTTTTAATCTTGCAAGTGGAGTGTAAGTATTCTGCAAGGGATCAGCTTACCCTTAAGAAATGATATATATATTTTTTGCTACAGGCATTTGAATGCTTTAACAAAACATTTCAAGTTACATAGACTTTTTTCCCTTCAAATATGTATATTCTTTATAAAAAGGGCATAAGGTAATATCTTCACAGCAATTCTGAAAGTATGAAAGAACATTTTGCTGGGTGTTGGCATATCACAAGAGCACTCTATCAAGTGGAAAGTTACTGGCGTGTCTGGGTTTTTACATAAATATCTTCATCTCTACACTCTGCACCAAAAGATTATACAAGTCTCTTTTTGAAACACACACACGGAGCTGTTAAAGAGTTCACCATTTTTTATCATCATTTATCTATCTTCATTCTATC
This sequence comes from Moschus berezovskii, assembly GCF_049115385.1. Lineage (NCBI taxonomy): Eukaryota > Metazoa > Chordata > Mammalia > Artiodactyla > Moschidae > Moschus > Moschus berezovskii. Next base: position 84,274,330 of record NC_142469.1, on the reverse strand, counting down.
ATTCTGCTTCATTACAAGTAGATTTCTTCATTGTCATTCCCACTCCTCACTTCATTCTCCCTTAGCCAGAAACTGAAGTAACATTTGTGAACTGCAATATCACTATGGTCATCCAAAAATATTGAACTTAAACATACACACGTCGGAGAAGGCAGTGGCAAGCCACTCCAGTACTCTTGCCTGGAGAATCCCATGGACGGAGGAGCCTGGTAGGCTGCAGTCCATGGGGTCGCTACAAGTCAGACATGACCGAGCGACTTCACTTTCACTTTTCACCTTCACACATTGGAGAAGGAAATGGCAACCCACTCCAGTGTTCTTGCCTGGACAATCCCAGGGACGGGGGAGCCTGGTGGCTGCTGTCTATGGGGTCGCACAGAGTCGGACACGACTGAAGCGACTTAGCAGCAGCAGCAGCATACACACAAATGGAGAGAGAGAGATTTATTCAGTCCCCTCTGTATTTGTTAACTAAAAAGACAATTAAAACACTTGTATGGTAAACAACTCATTCAAATGGATGGCATTATTTATCTAAGACAGTAACTCTCCAGAATACAGCCAAAAAGAATAAAGAGTTTCTTTACAGCCAAAACAAATGTCAAAAATTCATGTACTTCCGTTTTCGATAAGCCCCTCAGGTGGTCTCTCAAAGCCAACTTACTTTTTCTTCATAAGTTAATTAATGTACTAAAATATTTTCTTAGGTTTAAATCAGGCTTCCAGTCTATGAAGTAAACCTTACTTTGTGATAATGTATTTTAAAAAAATTTTAATGGCTTTATGGAGATATAATTCACATGGCATGCAATTCATCTATTTAAAGTATGCAATTCAATGTTTTTCACAGATATGCACGAGCATCACCACAATCCATTTTAGAATATTTCCTCATCTCAAAAAGAAACCCCATAACATTTGGCATCATTCCCCTATTCCCCTGTCCCTACCTACCCCTATCTTAGCCCTCAGCGAATAGGGCTAATATATTTTCTGCCACTATAGATTTCTTTTTCTGGGCTTTTATATCAATGGAATCATATAAAATATGATCTTTGTGACCAGCTTCTATCACTAAGCATAATGTCTTCAAGGTTTATTCATATTGTAGCATGTATCAGTATTTCATTCCTTTTTATGGCCCAATAATATTCTGTTGAATGGATACACCACATTTTATTTATCTATTAATATTTGTCAGTTGATAAATAAATAGATTATTTCTACCCTTTGGCTATTATGAATCAATGCTACTCTAAACGTTTTTGTACCAGCTTCTGTGTACAAAAGGCATCTATAACTAGGAGTGGAGCTGCTGGGTCATATGATAGGGTTCTACGGGTCTCTCTTTAATTGTTTGAAAAACTGCCAGACTGTTTTCCAAAGCAGCTGTACCATTTTACATTCCTACCAAGTGCATGAGGGTTCCAATTTCTCCACATCCTCATCAACAGTTGTTATCACTGGATGGTTTGATTGTAGCCATTCCAATGCATATGAAGTAGTATCTCATTTACTACTCATGGATTTGATTTGCATTTCCCTGATGACTAATGTTGTCAAGTGTTTTTTCATGTGCTTTTTGGCCATTTGTATATCTTCTTCAGAAAAATATAAGTTCATATCCTTTGCCCATTTTTTAATTGGGAGCCAGTTTACTTTTGCATGGGATTTCCGGTTCCTGGAGCAAGGAACGGCCTCGGCGGGACAGCAGCAGCTTCAGAAGAAGCGGCTGCGGAGGTGAGGAGCGGAAGAAGGCGGGAGCCATGGGCGGGATTCTCGCCATGAGGCCGCGGACCTAGAAGGTACCGGTCGGGAGCCGAACTGGCCGCTGCTTCTTCCCGTGGTCCCCATGGCTGATGATTGGCAGGATTGCCCAGCCCTGGGCCCCGGCTGGAAGCGCCGTGAGGTTTTTCGCAAGTCAGGTGCCACCTGTGGACGCTCAGACCCCTACTACCAGAGTCCTTACAGTAGATGGCTTCCCTGGTGGCTCAGATGGTAAAGAATCGGCCTGCAATGCAGGAGACCCAGGTTCCATCCCAGGGTCAGGAAGATCCCCTGGAGAAGGAAATGGCAACCCAATCCAGTATTCTTGCCTAAAGAATTCCATGGACAGGAGAGCCTGTGGGCTGTAGTCCAAGGGGTCACAAAGAGTCGGACACTACTGAGCCACTAACACACAAACACTTACTTTTACATTACACAGTATTTTAACAGCTGATTTTTTCAATTGAGAAATCATGAGAAATAGCAAATAATAAATGGGAAGGAGCTAGTAGAGATAGATATGCTGCTGCTGCTACTGCTAAGTCTCTTCAGTCATGTCTGACTCTGTGAGACCCCATAGACGGAAGCCCACCAGGCTCCCCCAACCCTGGGATTCTCCAGGCAAGAACACTGGAGTGGGTTGCCATTTCCTTCTCCAATGCTTGAAAGTGAAGTTGCTCAGTTGTGTCCGATTCTTAGCAACCCAATGGATTGCAGCCTACCAGGCTCCTCCTTCCATGGGATTTTCCAGGCAAGAGTGCTGGAGTGGGGTGCCATTGCTTCTCCCGATATGCTAGCTAACATGATATAATAAAAGAAAAAATATTCTAAAAAGCAAACATAAAACTTCAAAAAGCCAAACATTCAAAAAGCATCCAATCATATAGGATGGAGATGAGTTTCAATGAGCTCCAACAGAATCTCTGTGTTGTTATATGAAAACTGACTGAAGTTTACTGTGATTACCTTAAATTATCTTTATAGGTTCAATTGTAATTCTATACAGACTGTTTACAAAAGACTGAGAGGTTTATATATATTTTGGAGCTGTGGCAAAGGAGGATTATGAATACTTGCCATCAGCTATATTCTCTGAAATGTTTAAGAACCAACTCTCCAGGGAGAATGAAAGATCTGATTTGCACTTCCACGATTATCACTTTCAAGCTATCAACTACCACAAGAACTGGCTCAGGAGCCAGGAGAAGTCAGTTTGGACACACCACAGCTTGCACCTTTAACTGGTATAAACTAGGCACTGTGTTAGTCTCTATACATCCGTTATAACCTCATTTACTGTTTTCAACAACCTTTAAGAGGAAATAAAATGTTCATCTTCAAAGTAAACTGAGGCTCGGAAAGGCTTTATAAACTTGCCCAGGGAGATACAGCTGGGAAATGCCATTTTGGTCTTTCCAACAACTATTCTTCCTATTTAGGCTAAATTGATCCCTCGTTTTAAAAGTTAATCAAAAACAAATTTTAAATTGGGTTAAAAGGAACTTCTGAAGGAGAGTCACCCATTATTTTGAAATTTTACTCATTAGGAACACCACAGGCCTTGACATCCATCCATGGGCAAGTGAAGTGTAATGCACAGGTATTTAGATTCAGAAAAGGCTTCACCAGAGAAAAATTAGCGGAGGCCTGTTCAGTGATAAGTCCAAACTCAGGCAGGAATTTGCAAATAAATCTTCTCAACACCCCCAAGCAGTGTAGAAAGTGGCTCTGAGTAATCTAGAGATAGTCCCTTCCAGCTTGCAAGTAGCAGTAGCTCCCGCCAAGACCAACCCCAGCCTGGGCCGGGCATGGGACTCTCACCACACCAGTTCCACATGCCCCCAGTTCATGTGTTCACAGATGCAAAGTCAGCATGTTGACACACCTCAACAGACAGCCTTACAGCAAAGTGCAGGAAATTCCATTCCAGCACTTATCATATAATATGTGTCATACTGTCATATAACAATATGCCCCCTACTTGCACCGAGCATCAAAAACCAAGGGAGCACCTAAACACACTCTTTGGAAGGAAAGTAGGTATATCTTGGGAGTGAACATTACCAGGATTCTATTTAAACACTAAATTCTCCACCCAGAAGCTAATGATCACTATACTTAAAAATTTCTAATTAGACAAACTGCATGGAAGGAATTGCTTACGCAATCAGTGGCAAGTTTCAACTTCTGTTTCCAGCCAGAATCAAAGAGGTGAGTTGATCTTACCACAGAATAACACATTCCCTTTGCCCTCCCTGGCACCCACTGTGGAATATATTACTCCATTATGGAAGGTGCTATTGTGTGCCTGTTAGGTAAGGAGGATTCATAATTCAGCAACCATGCTTTGGTAATTATTTCTATACCAGCCAACGCTCAAACCTCACCATATACCAAAGTCCACAAGGCTTCAATACTACAAAAAACAAACAAACAAAGAGAGCTATCAGTAAAGGCTTTGGAAGTCTACTTTTAACTTACAGCAAGAATACAGAGCTATAATCTCTCAATATCTTCAAGAAACTGAGACTGTTAATGTACAATACTCTTCATTGTATTTTCAATTCAGTTCAGTCACTCAGTCATGTCCAGCTCTTTGCGACCCCATGGACTGCAGCATGCCAGGCTTCCCTGTCCATCACCAACTCCCAGAGTTTGCTCAAACTCATGTCCATTATATTTTGATCTTCCCTATATTAAACCTGAATGCACTGAATTTTAAAAAAAATGCACTTTTTTTCTAATCTTTCACCCAACAAAGAAGACAATCAACAGTAGCCTCATTCAGAGATCTTTGCTAAAAAGCACAATGCTATGACATGTAATGTTGCCATCATTACAGATTAAGTAGTAGACACATAAGGGAATAAGGAGAGGAAAGACAAGAAGAAAGGAGCAATGGGCAAAGTTGGGATACTCTCAGCCTCCCCTTTCCACGCCCACACTATTGGCAACCACATCCACCCTCTGTGGATGGTCCATGCATAACTAGAAGTGCCATCCTGGACACAACCTCGTTCTAACCCAGCCTTCCTCATGCCATGCTCTCTTCATCCTCCCTCCACTCCCCTCACGCTCCACTTTGCAAGTCAGCCATCTGGAATTCCATGTCTTTGGGGCCAGACTTTTGGTTCTTAGTAAATACAATACAATAAACAAGCTTTATAAGCTATTGGAAAAAAAGTAAAGTAGATGACACCACTCATTCTCCTGCTTCCTATGCTGCTGCTAAGTCACTTCAGTCGTGTCCGACTCTGTACGACCCCATAGATGGCAGCCCCCGTCCCTGGGATTCTCCAAGTAAGAACACTGGAGTGGGTTGCCATTTCCTTCTCCAAAGCATGAAAGTAAAAAGTTAAAGTGAAGTCACTCAGTCGTGTCCAACTCTTAGCGACCCCATGGACTGCAGCCTACCAGGCTCCTCTGTCCATGGGATTTTCCAGGCAAGAGTACTAGAGTGTGGTGCCAATGCCTTCTCCTCCTGCTTCCTATAAGGGAGTGAAGTTGCTCAGTTGTGTCCGACTCTTTGTGACCCCATGGACTGTAGCCTACCAGGCTCCTCTGTCCATGGGATTTTCCAGGCAATAGTACTGGAATGGATTGCCATTTCCTTCTCCAGCGGATCATCCCTACCCAGGGATCAAACCCGGGCCTCCTGTATTGTAGGCAGACGCTTTACCATGTGAGCCACCAGAGAAGGCCCTGCCTTCCTATAGGTACATTCAAACGGCTCCCTAGGGTCTCCTAGAGGTAATAGCTACTTTTTACTGACTCATCCCAACAGCAATCCCAGGAATGAGGATTTCAGTTCAGTTCAGTTCAATCGCTCAGTCATGTCCGACTCTGCAATCCCATTAATCACAGCATGCCAGGCCTCCCTGTCCATCACCAACTCCCGGAGTTCACTCAAACTCACCTCCATCAAGTCAGTGATACCATCCAGCCATCTCATTCTCTGTCGTCCCCTTCTCCTCCTGCCCCCAATCCCTCCTAGCATCAGAGTCTTTTCCAGTGAGTCAACTCATCGCATGAGGTGGCCAAAGTATTGGAGTTTCAGCTTTAGCATCAGTCCTTCCAATGAACACCCAGAATTGATCTCCTTTAGAATGGACTGGTTGAATCTCCTTGCAGTCCAAGGGACTCTCAAGAGTCTTCTCCAACACCACAGTTCAAAAGTATCAATTCTTTGGCAATCAGCTTTCTTCACAGTCCAACTCTCACATCCATACATGACCACGGGAAAAACCATAGCCTTGAATAGACGGACCTTTGTTGGCAAAGTAATGTCTCTGTTTTTTAATATGCTATCTAGGTTGGTCATAACTTTCCTTCCAAGGAGTAAGCATCTTTTAATTTCATGGCTGTAATTAGCATCTGCAGTGATTTTGGAGCCCAAAAAAATAAAGTCTGACACTGTTTCCACTGTTTCCCCATCTATTTCCCATGAAGTGATGGGACCAGATGCCATGATCTTAGTTTTCTGATTGTTGAGCTTTAAGCCAACCTTTTCACTCTCCTCTTTCACTTTCATCAAGAGGCTTTTGAGTTCCTCTTCACTTTCTGCCATAAGGGTGGTGTCATCTGCATATCTGAGGTTATTGATATTTCTCTGGGCAATCTTGATTCCAGCTTGTGCTTCTTCCAGCCCAGCGTTCCTCATGATGTACTCTGCATATAAGTTAAATAAGCAGGGTGACAATATACAACCTTGACGTACTCCTTTTCCTATTTGGAACCAGTCTGTTGTTCCATGTCCAGTTCTAACTGTTGCTTCCTGACCTGCATATAGGTTTCTCAAGAGGCAGGTCAGGTGGTCTGGTATTCCCATCTCTTGAAGAATTTTCCACAGTTTATTGTGATCCACATAGTCAAAGGCTTTGGCATAGTCAATGAAGCAGAAATAGATGTTTTTCTGGAACTTTCTTGCTTTTTCCATGATCCAGCGGATGTTGACAATTTGATCTCTGGTTTCTCTGCCTTTTCTAAAACCAGCTTGAACATATGGAAGTTCATTGTTCATGTATTGCTGAAGCCTGGCTTGGAGAATTTTGAGCATGACTTTACTAGCGTGTGAGATGAGTGCAATTGTGCAGTAGTTTGAGCATTCTTTGGCATTGCCTTTCTTTGGGATTGGAATGAAGACTGACCTTTTCCAGTCCTGTGGCCACTGCTGAGTTTTCCAAATTTGCTGGCATATTCAGTTTCAGTCCAGGCCATAAGAAGAAATGACACCGTGTCTGGCTTCATCCTTGGGACTGGGGTGGAGGTGGCTGGAATAAGCAATGGGTGCAGTGAGAACTGGCCTTATCAATATGCACCTTCCTTAACAGTATGCAGATAGCCAAGCAGAAATCCAGCCAGCCTTCCCTGGGGACTTTTCCATTCTCACATCTGTGCAGATTAACCACAATCAACATTTGAGTCACAACACCCGACAAAGTAGACAGCTTGTAGAAAACAACCTTTTAGAATTCAAGCACCAGAAACACCAGTCTCAATCAACAATCCTTATCATAACCAAGATGTTGTGAGTTGTGCAACCAATTTCATATGACTGGAAGGTTCTTTTGTTTGGCAGCCAGGTAAAACAAGAGTTGACTCCTTTAAACAATCTCCCTTCCCCTACATATCCTTCATACACAGAATTCCTTTTGAAGCCACCGAAAATCCCTTTCACAGAACAGAGGGATGAGAGCAATCCATTTGTTTTTGTATGAACCTATGCTCTCTCTCCCAGAGAAGGCAATGGCAACCCACTCCAGTACTCTTGCCTGGAAAATCCCATGGGCAAAGGAGCCTGGTAGGCTGCAGTCCATGGGATCGGACACGACTGAGCAACTTTACTTTCACTTTTCATTTTCATGCATTGGAGAAGGAAATGGCAACCCACTCCAGTGTTCTTGCCTGGAGAATCCCAGGGATGGGGGAGCCTGGTGGGCTGCAGTCTATGGGGTCGCACAGAATTGGACACGACTGAAGAGACTTAGCAGCAGCAGCAGCAGCATGCTCTCTCTCCAACTGTCCAAGCTAGTTCCCTTTCCTTCTGCAGACCTCTTTTCAAAATTCTCACATTGCAGGAAGCTGTTTCCCACAATGGGTCTCCTCTAAATCAGAATGGCTGCGGTCCAAAGGTTGTGCCAAAATAAAATTCAATGCACTGCCAGCAACATCTCAGCAAAATGAGTGACCTTTCCTTCTTCCATGTTTTTTTACTTCTTAATTGTCATGTCTTTCCCAGTGAACTGACAAACATCTGAGGTAGGAATTGCTTTTATCCTTGTTTTTTTTCTTTTTAAGAGCTTCAGATGATGACTCTACTCAATAAATTGAAAATCATTATTATATACAAATGCATATGCTAATGATGACCTGCAAGCTCAGATGGCGGAATGAATAAACAATTCCTGGTAAACACTATGGTATGGCATTTCAATGAAGTCATCACAGAATCACTAGCAATTATCCTCACAAACTTACGGTGAGGTGTCTATGGGCTGAGAGAAATGCATACTTCTGTCTTAAAAAGAGAAATAGGAAAAACTCAAAAAGTCAGATTAAAAACCTTAACACTCAGATCCAGAAATAATATTGCAATCTTATAAACACACAGAGAGAGAGCGAGAGTAGCATGCCAAATAAAATGAATGCAGTTTTGTTTAAAAAAGAAATCCTATCACATTAGTCAAATGCTGTTCCTTAGAAGCATGACAAGTCTGATAAAACTAAGTCTAAGAGGGGCTTCCTCCGTGGCTCAGCAGTAGAAAATCTGCCTGCAATGCAGAAGATACAAGTTTGATCCCTGAGTCAGGAAGATACCCTGAAGAAGGGAATGGCTATGTTACAGTCCATGGGGTCGCAAAAGAGAGACGACTTGGCAACTGAACAACAGCAAAGAGAAAGACATGAAATAGTTTTGACTGTTGTACAGTTTTAAGCTTTGTCTTGCTTGAAATTGGGCAATAAAAGTACTACATCCTGAAATCACCTTCTCATCAGGTAGATTCATAAATGACGAGAAGGCCTTTCTCAGTAAGTGATTATTAATGGTTCAGTGTCAGCCTAGAGAAGCACACCTCATGGGATTCCAAAGAGGTTGGTCTTAACCTGGTGCTATTTTTAGTAGTGACTTAGAGGATGGTAGAGAATATGGTTATTAAGTTCAGGATGACATCAAACCGGGTGTGGTACATTCCGCTTTGGAAAACTAGATAGAAGTGCAAATGATCTTGATGAGTTGGAGAAGTGGGTGGATGTAAACAGATTGAGGCTCTGTAGTGTAATGCACATGGGAAGAAAAACAAACCACACAATTACAGGATTCATTTTGTGATGTCATAAAGAAAACAATCCAGAGGTCAAGAGTCAACACAAACTATTGGTGTTTGTGCTTTAACCTTAAAAAGCATGATTGATTTAGTAAAACAAAACCAGGAGCCCTTTCCTTGATCCTCAGTACAGATATAGGCTATCCTAGAATACTCTGTAATGTCTAAAGCACCACATTTTAAAGTAGGATACAGAGAATATGGGGGCTTTTAAGAGGAAATCAAATTTTCTTATTGATTACAAGCTAGAGAAATAGCCCTTAGAGAAACAACTATAATGATAAAGGTATAGACTTAGAAAAGATTGAGGATAGTACTAAACCACTTTCAAGCCTAGAAAGAGGGGAAAAGACAGAAAATCAGTTTCAAAGCTATTAGAAAATCTTCCTAGCAAAGAAAGCTGTGGGAAACCAGAGAGCATTGCAATGGTCCTCTCTGAAAACTTCAAAGAATTAGCCTTACTCTGAATTAGGGAGCAGCTTTCAGTACAGACAAAAGACTACACAGGTGAAAATAAAATAAAAAACTTTGTATTTCCTGTTTATCTGGATTTTTCCCCCTTTTATTTAGTGGTGGGAGGGAAGAAAGGAGAAGGGCTGTCCACTGTGTTTCAGGACCTTCACCTCTCCATTTGAGACCATGTGACAACTCGAGCCCTGTTTCCCACCTATGCTTCTCCGGGTCCAAACATTGCCTTGTTCAGATTCTTTGCTATCTTGTTTCAGGGATGGTTCCTTGCAGGTAATACTGAGTTTTGAAGAAACTACAAAGCCCAGGCTCTTTGCCATCTCTGAGTGGGATGCAGGCTGAATCCCTAAAATCAGGTTTTGCTCACTTCCCACCATTCGGGTTTTGCTCAAACCTTGCGCTGTCTAGAATTTGTTAATACTTCTTTCATCAACTTCCAAGGAACTTCCTACCTTTTAAGGCCAGGTACTGGTACTGTCCCACCTCTCATGGAGCTGGTCTAACCTCTCCTTGCACAGTGTTTTCTCCTTCCCAGGAACTCTGAGCATTCATGGCATTTGTTTGATACACAGTCACACACAGCCTTGTGACATCCCAGGTACTGTTGACTCACCACTTAACATTTACTGTGTGTCTACACAACATTCCCAACTAGACTGTAAGCTCTTTGAAGGTGAGGATTATATGTTAAATTGTTTCTTATCTTCCAGCACCCAGTTCAGCCAGTCCTGTGTTCATGGTAAGGATGGAATTAATATTTGCTTAATGAATGAAGGAATGATTAAGAAGAATGTTTAAAGTAAATTTGATTCTTTACCCAGAAAAGTTGTTTCCTACCTTGGAAAACTATTTCTAAGGAGAGACTATTTCACAAGAAAATAAAAACTGATAAAAGGAAAAAGACTTAACATTTCTTACACTCTTAGTAGGAAAAGCCAGTGTTAATATTATAAACCCCCTCAAAAAAACACAATACCTTTATATTTAGAAAATATTATATTACAGTCTTTAAATGGTATAGATTATAAAAAGTATGCAACCATTGATATTTTTCATCTGAATAGAACATTTCTTATCAGTACAAGCAATTATAAAAGCCAGAAAGGAGTCAATCGTGTAATCTTGTGTGTGTCTCATTTAATATGACTTAGTCTAATAAAATTTGATCACTTTTCTTTTATTATTTTAAGATTAAAATTTTATGTTCATTCTACTCCAGCTCACTAAGACTGGTCTTTTTGCTATGATAGCCAGTAAGGTGTCAGAGGTGGTGGCCAAATTTAATATGTATATTTCCACACCTTAGATTTCTAGTTAGAACACTGGTTCATTTTATAGAGATAAATATCCTATGATAGCCAGTAATCTAAGTTACATTTGAACTCATGACCTGGAACTTAAAAGCACCATATCTATAGCACCTTTTCAAAAACCTCAGCATAGACACTGTCTGAGAATTAAGAGATATAGCATTTGTGAGCACTGTTCAATTGTTTACAGTCTCAACACGTAGGTGGAGAGATGTTCAGATACCAAGGAAGCGTGATGATGTGCGCTGGTTGAGGAGGTTGCCTGACATCCAAGTAAAACTTGTTCTTCACTTGAGTTACACTTCAGAGTCATTTCCTGGGAAATGTTACACATAGTAACATAGGACATCCCCCAAATTTCTAAAATAATTCATGAAGTCCAGAGTGCTTGTAAAAGCAAGTAGAATAGGTTGGGGGTCAAGAAATGAATTTTGACCAAAACTGCAGTTTGAGAATTAGTCAAAAATAATAATATCCTGCCAAAATCTACATTATCCTGTTTCCATCTGAGGCTATCTAATGGAAATCTGTTTCTATACTAACTCTTACAGGATTTCCTTTGAAGACTGGCTATCACCCTCCATAATTCAGTCATGTGTGCTTGTTCAGATTGGAGAAGGAAATGGCAACCCACTCCAGTGTTCTTGCCTGGAGAATCCCAGGGACAGCAGAGCCTGGTGGGCTGCTGTCTATGGGGTCACACAGAGTCGGACACGACTGAAGTGACTTAGCAGCAGCAGCAGCAGTGCTTGTTCAGTGCCCTGGAGGAAGCTGTTTTTGACTCTCTTTAGGACAGTGAGCAGGACAGTCAGTTGGTACAAAGGAATGCCTGCATCAAGCCAACCATAGCCACACAGCAAAAGGGAGGATGTAAGGGTCTAGAATAGAACAGGACCTGGGTGACAGTAACTCTCAAAGTCTTTGGCATCACCTACTCAGAAAAAAAACTCTTCACTCTTGAGTCCTCACTTGAGATTTCCAATAAGGGGCAAGGCTGAAGTCCAGGCACAGGTGTGGGGAAGGTTTTAAATACTTTCTGCCAGAGGCCAGAAGAAGGGGATGCAAGTTAAGCAGGGTAATGCCTGAGAAACTGGCTTCACAGACTAGCCAACCTCCACTCTGCCCTCAGCACTCTTACTAACGTGCTAGTGACAACGTGAGTCAGTTAGCATCTCTCAACTTCAGTTTCTTCATCTAAAAACAATCCTTACCTCAGGTCACTATGAGAGTTAAATGGAAGAAGGTTTGTACTCTACTTCGGACAACACCTAGGATATACTAGTCTTTCGACTAATTGGGCGTTGTGGGATTATCACTATTATTGGGGATAAAGGAGCTCGTAAAATATCCAGGGCAGCCCCGATCACCTGCACTGGAAACGCTTAAACTAAGACAAGACTTGTCATGGAAAATGTCACTCCCCATGTGACTGGATAAACAGAATGCAGGCTTCCAAGCAACAGAGGGCCTATCTTTTATCTGTTTTCCCAGAGCCTCTGGTGATGCCCTAGGCACAGTGAGCACTTTTCAAGTATTTCCCAATAAACTGAGCAAGAGAACAGGACGGTGCAAGAGGCCAGAGCAGAAGCAACATCTTGAAGAATCTAAGCAACGATATTAAAGCAATTACAAACTAAAAGTTTGGAAATTTAAAGCCAATATTCATTCTTTCTGGATGTATTTTCCTGACTCAGTTTTTCTCTCTCCTACTCTCACCGTTTTTGTGAACTCCAAACACCTCAACCAGATGTAATTCATGCCAAAAATTGCCAAATATGCTTTTGTTCCTTTTTCACTCAATATTTGTGGGCCGGTGCAGAGTATGAAAAAAAAAAGGGCTAGGTGCTCAAAGACTGTGACTGATTTCAGTAATTCTTCTTATTCCCATAGGTTGAGAGAAACCACAGGCCTTGAGGATAAAATGGGACAAGTCATCAACCACTCTCTAAATACCCATTTTCTGAGCCTGGTAACACATCAGACCTGTTTTTACTGTTTCTCTATATATACCAAGGGTGTCACACTTCCTGTGCATGGATTGAAGTGAGAGAAAAAGTAGATGATTTGGGTGTCTTTTCCTAGGGAAAAAAAGTGTATGGATGTGATTCATAAGTGCTTCATATGAGATACTGGTCACTTCACTTTTCACCTTACTTCAAGCAGTCTTTATGAAATTCAGTTACTCAAGCACTTAGGATTTAGGAAGACTGGCTGATATTTAGCCAACAAGAGATACAGAATAATTATGAGGTAAGAATAAATTTCATTTTGTTTTCTAATTCAGTTACATATGAACACAGAATTTCTCCCCAAATTCTCAAGATATTTCATGTAGAAATATCTTTTTTTTAAAAGTCAATCTTGGACATACCCTTAAAACTTTTTAAAGCCAGAATACTAGTCAGAGGATTATAGGTCCAGAAGCTATTTTTTAAATGGTGCAAAAGTACCAAAAATCAGTTTCCTTTCAAATAAAATCATAATTTAGTATCAGATGCATACATTTCAACAAACAATAATGTAACATTTATTAAAATGTAAAAACAATTTCAATCCCAGAAATATTTGCCAAATAGTAAAGGGGAATGTTACAAAAGATTGAATGGACTTGCCACCTAAAATCTATGGCAATTCCAAAGTTGTGCTTAATTCTATTGATATTTATTAAAATAGTACAGATTGACTGGAAAACAGAGATAAGATGCAATCATTGCCTCATGAAGTTCCAACCTATCCTAGCTGCACAAAACAATAAAGAAGCAAATTGGTATAATACAAAGTAGTGCATTCTTATTGCTGGTAAGTGTCCCAGAATCAGTTTCTAGTCCAATCTGGGGAGAATCGAGGGAATCTTCTCTGAAGAATAATCCTGAAATGTGAAGAGGAGTTTTCCAGGTGGATGTGGCAGAAGGATAGTGATGGCAGAAAGCATCTCAGAACAGCAGATAGTTTGGTGGGGTTATGTGAAGCGTCTACACTGGGTGGTGACAGGGAAGGGACTGGGTAAAGATAAAACCTGAAAGTAGGTGAAGGCACGGACACTGAAAAGCTTGGAGTGGTTGGTAGGGTAACAGCATGTCTTGTAATGCCCAGGTAACTCTGGTTTACACTTATGGTCCCAACACAGTTATTAACAGCCCTACACTCTCAAAAGTGTCCCCAGTTGGTTGATAAAGTTTTATGATCTTCTTACTGATTGGAAGTCATTGGCCCAAAGATCCAAATACAAAGAAAACCTGACTCCTGCCCTGAAAGGGTTCATGAAAATGGAAGAGGCAGACAGGAAAAGACCTAACTATAGTACAAATCAAAAGGTGATACATGCTATAATATAAGCATGAGCATTCATACCCAGAAGTGATGACATTTGAACAGAGTTTTGGAGGATGAGTGGGATTGGAACACTCTAGAAACAAAAGGTCACATCATGTTGGAGAGAGGCCAGCATCCAAAGTGGTCGGACAGAAAAGAACCTCAGTGTCACACTTCATTCTGTATGAAGGACTCTAGGTCCACCCACATCTCTACAAATGATCCAATTTCATTCTTTTTCTATGGCTGAGTAATATTCCACTGTAGACATGTACCATATTTCTATAGATATGTACCACATTTTCTTTATTTCATTTGTTGTTGAACATTTAGGTTGTATTAATAGATACACGTGGAACCTAGAAAAATGGTAGAGACAAAGCTACTTCCAGGGAAAGAACAGAAACGTAGACGTAGGGAACAGACATGTGGACACAGAGATATAAGGGCAGGGTAGAAAGAATTGAGAGATTAGGATTGATGTATATACACTGCCAAGTGTAAAACAGCTAGAGGGAACATGCTGTAAAGCACATCAGTTCAGTGCTCTGTGATGACCTTCATGGTTAGGATGGTCGGGGGGAGGGAAAACCCAAGAGGGAGGGGATCTATGTATCCGTATAGCTGACTCACTTCTTTGTACAGCAGAAACTAACACAACATCATAAAGCACTTACACTCTAATAAAAATTTTAAAAAGAAAAAGAATTTCAGTGTCTCTGGTGGCAAAATCTGAAAAGTTAGCCTAGAAGATGAATTATCAAGGGCCTAGAATATCACATCAAGGAATTTGGAGCTGAAAAATGTCAGCATTGAAGAGTCCTGATGGATTTCTAATCAGAGGATCCATAGGATCCAATTTGGCTTTTGAACAGAAAACTCCAGCTTCTCTGTGGAGGATGAACTAGAGCAAAGAGATAGGTGATGGCTGCACTTCAAATGGAATAGAATTTGGTGCTGCAGGTATCAGACCCTGACTGCTACCTTATATGAAGCTTGATTACTATGACTTTGGAAGTCCAGAAATAAAAATGTAGTCTTATCTATAAATGATGTTCAAGAAAAGGAAGAATATTTACAACCCTAGGAAGCTGTGTCAGCCAAATAGTACAAGGGACTGAGGAGATATTACAAAAGGTTTGATGAGTTTATAACTCCAAAGGTTATGACAATGTTTATACACTATAAATTCTATAATAAATCGTAAGACCAAATGAGCCCACGGAAAGGTTTGTGACAGAGCCAGAAGTACTAATGAAGGACCTTTTGCCTTCACTGACAGGAATGAATAATTTATAATAATCATGTATTCCAGACCAAGTCAGTGAAAAACCTAACAAATTAAAGATTTGGATTTTATATCAATAAAGTAGCCTGCCGGCAGTTTTCATAACCAAAATAGGCTGGCTAGAAAAAGGCTTTCAAAGGAAAGAGAGAAAAACTGATTTCTCTGTTGTGCTCTCTTATCCTTTTTTTTCTTCATTCATTCCTTCTTCTCTCTTCTCTCTCCTTCTCTCTCTCTCCCCCTTCTTGCAAAGCAGTAATGATAAAAATTTTGAAAATAATATAACTTCAATTGAATATTAATTCCGATGATTAATGGATCATGCAAAGAAACTATATCATTCTAATATTCAATTGTCAACAGAGAGATTAAAAAATGTTTTAAAAAGCCTTATTTACACAATTAGATAATTTGCTCAGCTTTCTGAAAGGGAGATTCTATGGAGATAAGAGGAGAAGGAAATGGCAACCCACTCCAGTATTCTTGCCTAGAGAATCCCATGGACAGAGGAGCCTGGTGGGTTGCTGTCCATGGGGTCGCACAGAGTTGGACGCGACTAAAGCGACTTAGCACGCATGCGTGCATTGGAAAAGGACCTGGCAACACACTCCAGTATTCTTGCCTGGAGAATCCCAGGGACGGAGGAGCCTGGTAGGCTGCCGTCTATGGGATCTCACAGAGTTGGACACAATTGAAGCGACTTAGCAGCAGCAGCATGTAGATAAGAAGATTGCAGGCTATATGTGTCCATTAATTAAGGCAGATTTCCCACTATTTGTGAAGAATCACAAATGATCACAGAGAATCACCATTAGGAGTCACTTTTATTAGTTTTCCCCCATATGACTTCAATTTTTGAGAAACTTCTTTCACTAAACAAGCAGTATTTTAGTCACAGATAACTTATTTTCTTATTGTTTTATTCATCACACATAAGACTTTGCCGTCAATCAGAGTTTCTGATCGTTAGGGAAAAAAATCTCTGTTATCATACCAAGTTGATATGATTTTAGCCAAAAGCAAAGAAACCTGACATTTTATTTAGCCCACGGGGACTTATCTCAGGTTAGCAAAATGATTTCTGTTAGCATTTTTGAAATATTGAAAATACCTCAAGAAGTTCATTAAAATCTTCTAAGACCCTGAGGGATGTATAAACCTTTTGACAGGGAACTTGTGGGCCAGAGAATAGACTTTCAAAGGGTGATTGAGAATATACAAACCTGATAAGCATCATATTCCCCAATTCCTATAGATCCATTCTGTTTGACAAGAACTTAGTGCACACCAGCCAGTCATGCTCCAGGCACAGAAGTAAACATTGACAACACAAAGCCAAAATTCATTGTCCCCTAAAAGCTCACGGTCTAGTCAGGGAAACAGAGATGCAAATGAACCCAGTATAATTTAATGAGGGTTCCACGGCACACACTAACTTGGTGCCATACTTGTAGAGGCATCGTTTCCCAACTCTGCCCTGGGGAGCCTGGGAAGGCTTCCAGAGGAGTCAGCAACTGAGCCCATGGGAACAGGAACAACCAGCAATTCAGCAGGAAAATCAATATGGTACACTGGTTACATGGTGTACGGTGTACAGTACAGTACCCCGGTTAAACCCACAGACTGTGACAACAGACCCCCTGGGACCCACCCTCCACCACTCAGAAGTTGATGGCTTCCCCAAGTTACTTAACCTAAGTCTTTATTTTCTCTGTAAAGTAGGAACATCTAATTTTTGGCGTCATTAAGAGGGTCAAAGGGCACACAAAGTGTTTAGCTCCAAGCTTGGTACTTAATAATTACTGCTTAAATGTGCTAGTTCTCTATTGCTTTTAAAAAACACTGGATTCTTCGCTGGTGGCCCAAACTCCACACTTTCAATGCAGGAGGCCCAGGTCTGATCCCTAGTCAGGGAACTAGATCCCACATTCCCCAACTAAGTGTTGACATGCCGCAACTAAAAGAAAGAAAGTATACTGATTGTAGGAGAGTACATTTGGGCGGGATGGCAGGGGCTAGGTACTGAAGAATTTCTCTGCTAAACTAAAAAGGGGGCGGGAGGAGAAGGGGACGACAGAGAATGAGATGGCTGGATGGCATCACCGACTCTGTGGACATGAGTCTGAGTGAACTCCGGGAGTTGGTGATGGACAGGGAGGCCTGGCGTGCTGTGATTCATGGGGTCGTGGAGAGTCGGACACGACTGAGCCACTGAACTGAACTGAAGGAGTAACATAGAAAACCTGCCTGCAACGCAGGAGACTCGGGTTCCATCCCTGGGCCCAGAAGATCCCCTGGAGAAGGGAATGGTTACCCATTCCAGTATGCTTGCCTGGAGAATTCCATGGACAGAGGAGCCTGAAGAGCTACAGTCCACAGGGTCACAGAGTTGGACACAACTGAGGCACTAACACTTTTACTTCTTTCATTTCAAGGAATCACATGATATGATTTTTGATAGAAAAATCACTATGACTGTAGTTTGTAGAATGTGTTGAAGAAATGGGAGACTTGGAGGCATAGGATTAACTAGGAGACTTATCACAATGGCAACAAATCTAAACGATAATAGTTGCAACTGTGATTGCCACGATGAATCTGCTAAAGGAAGGAAAATATTAGTTTCATTCACTCACACCAGATCTACAATTTTCTGTGAAAACTTCCTCTTCCTGAAGTGTTTGCTTTTCTCCTTAAAGCAACAAAACATCTTTTGAATCAGCATAGCAACCCATGTGGGAACTTCTTGTCAGCTCAACAGAGAGAAATGTATAGAAAGTCTTTCCTAAAAGAGTTCCACACCTGTAAAAGGCCTCTTTGCCTTAAGTGTGAGGACTTCACTAATGGGATAAATAAACCCTCTTTGAAATGCAGAAGAAGCATAGATGAGGGAGCCTCTAGGAAGTCGCATTTGATATGCACAAGCATCTTGAAAAACAGTTTCCCCATCCTGGTCCTCACGCGACAGTTTTGCAAGCCAGGGAAGAACACCAACAGCACAGGGTCTTCACAGCTTGATCTCTGTGCCCACCCCCACCCCCACAGCCCACCGCAGCTGCGTGAGAATACATGTTGCAAACCACCTTTTGCCAGAAACCTCCAACTTCAGGCTAACACCAGACCACCAGGGGAGATGGGGAGCTTGAGAGCTATGAGTCAGAAAAAATAGAGCACCAAATTTAGGGGATCTTGAAGCAATGGTGTGAAAGGAGTTCTGCCCACCAGGAATACAACTCTATCATCAGTGTTCCCCTTATTCTAAACGGGTGAACCACTAACAAAAATTGTTCTGGATAGATTAAGTAGAAAGGGAAACCCCAACAGTCTTAAACAAAAGTTCTTAGGCAAGGGGGTGGGGAAATGAGAAAGTATCTAGAAGGGAAGAAAAGGAACTTGGAGCTGAAAATAAAGTGCCATATTTGAAGGTACTAAGTTTTACCCAAATGGCTTCTTCACAGCCTGTTTACCAATAGCTGAGGCTCTTTCCTATACCTAAGACCAGCCAGATGTGATAACTTGTGCTAGACTCATCTCAGTGGCATTTATAAAGGCAGCTAGCTGCTTGCAGCCCAGGGAATTAGAAGCAACCCACAGCAATTCCAGTCACGTGCAAGGTCAAGGTACACAGCTCTGCAAGCAATACTGCTGGAAAGAGTCATGTACTTTCATCCCAACTCCATCTGGAGTCCTTGGAAAAGCCTTCCGAAAAATTTTGTAAGAAAACCTTCTAAAATGTCAACTTTTGGAAAACTGTCAATTTTTGTGCCATTTTTTTAAAACCATCTTTTTGCATTTTCCATGAGTTACTTTTCTATAATGGAAAATTACCTTTTTCTATCATTTTACTCCTCTATAACCCAATTGAATCCGTTGCTTTCATCACAATCATACATAATTTATTAAAAATCAGCTCTAAATGTATTGTGCTATTAAAATATAATCTCCCCCTTGGTCTGCCTCAAACTGCAGCAAAGCTTAGTCTACACGCGAAAGAAAAAAAAAGTTATACACCTGTATAATGCCAGAAGTACACAAAATCTATAGATGCAGAATCAAAGGAAGAATGCATAGAAATGCAACTGAATAACTGTTACGAAGAGGGAAAAATTCAGAAAGTAACTAAAAGTTGACTTCTGGCATGTGCAACAAGAAACAAAGCAGAAAGAGGGAAGTACTTGTGAATGGTTCGATCTGGAAGTAAAACTAGGAGCTTTTACAAGGAGAAAAACAAACACATCAGTGGGTCAGATGTAATAGATACGGTTTAATGAATAAAATTCAGATGTCTTGCCTGATTGCTAAGTTCTTGATAAGTAGATTTTTTTTTAAGTATAAAGCATTATAAAAATCTAGCCCTTATAGAATGATCCTTTACATGCTGTATAGCATGTGTGTGTGTGTGTGTGTTTTACACAAAACACAAGGAACCACCGTGGTCCTTCTTCAAGGATTTTCAGTCTAAAATGTGGCAGGAAAAAAATCAAGAGACTAACTCTAAAAAACTGGGAGATATAGTCTGAGTGATATCATTGAAGGAAGCCATTGAAGATTTTCAAGGGAAGATCTTCTATGATCAAAGATTGAAGGCGGGAGGAGAAGGGGACGACAGAGGATGAGATGGTTGGATGGCATCACCGACTCAATGGACTTGAGTTTGAGTAAACCCTGGGAGTTGGTGATGGACAGGGAGGCCTGGCGTGCTGCAGTCCATGTAGTCATTAAGAGTCGGACACGACTGAGCGACTGAACTGAACTGAATAAACAGCTAAGACATACACTCACCTATAGATTATCTGTAGTGAACAAAAAGTTGTTAGTTTTATTATTTTTTTTAATAAAGTTGTTCTCTAGTATTTTCTCTTATGTCATTAAGTATCTCTTTTAGGATAACTCATGGGATTTATGGTAAATCCCATTCAGGACTAAGAGTAACAAGAAAAAATAATGATCTTTCCTAATGAACAAGTAATCCTTTCCTCATTTAACAATGAAACCATCTAACCCAGGATATTTCTCTCTTTCCCTTGACTACCAGGAAGTTCTGAGAAAATTTGCTTCCCCAGGATTTACCCATCCCATCATCCATTGTTTTCCCTCTTTTGATGTTTATCTTTTGCTGTTTTATTCTTGTGTAAAGGTCCCTGTATCTCATTGTGTCTTTTGAAAAGCTTTTCTCTCATTCCAAGTTGGGAGGTGAAGAGTAGGAGGAAGAAGAGGGGAAGTGCTCCAAGTGGTGAAGAGAGGGATGAATGGCCAATAAATTTTGAAGCCATTTTTCTGGGTTTGGAGAAACAATAAACACAACTCCAGTTTTGCAAAAGGTAATCCTGACCCAGAGTCCTGTTCTACCCCAGGGTCTTTTAAAATTAACAGACAATGATAGAAAGCCCACTTGACTTCACATTCCAAGATGTCTGGCTCTAGGTCATTGGAGGGACTGATGCTAAAGCTGAAACTCCAGTACTTTGGCCACCTCATGAGACGAGTTGACTCACTGGAAAAGACTCTGATGCTGGGAAAGGTTGGGGGCGGGAGGAGAAGGGGACGACGGAGAATGAGATGGCTGGATGGCATCACCGATTCTGTGGACATGAGTTTGAGTGAACTCCGGGAGTTGGTGATGGACAGGGAGGCCTGGCGTGCTGTGATTCATGGGGTCGCGGAGAGTCGGACACGACTGAGCGACTGAACTGAACTGAACTGAACTGATAGAAAGCCTTTCACCTGTGAAGTCAGGAAGATTTCATTTGAAACCCCAGCTCTGCCTCTTGGCAACTGAGTGACTTTAGTCAAATCACTTTACTCCCTGGGCCTCAGATAATAATACCTTTTTAGCGGAATTGATATGGAAATTAAATGAAATTTATGAAAATTAAACAAGTGAAATTAAATAAGACAATGGATACCAAAGCAAATAGGGTATTATATGGCACACAGTGTGCCCCTCCGGAAGTGCAGTCTTCCTCTTTTCTTTTTTTATTTTCCCCAAGGGCACACTCTTTTTCTAAGACATTAGACATAGTGTTGTCTAAGGAGGAAAATTCAGTGACGCAGTTGATGACAGACAAAAGCCATCACCAAAGACATCTTTATTGTTTTTCTCCCTTAGAAACTGTGGCTCAGCTAGTAAAGAATCCTCCCGCAATGCTGGAGAAGTGGGTTCAATCCCTGGGTTGGGAAAATTCCCTAGCTACCCACTCCAGTATTCTGGCCTGGAGAATTCCACGGACTGTAGTCCGTGGGGCTGCAAAGAATCGGACAGGACTGAATAACTTTCACTTTCGGCGGTGGGCGGGTAAGAGGGATCCCTAGCCAACTGGATCAGTTAATTATTAACTCTCTTATTTTGTACATATAATAATATATAATTGCCAATTATGGTTTCTGATCAACTTGAGGCTCTTATTGTTACTGATATTATTTTAAATAATTCAAGTCAAAAGCAAAACCCACTTAACATTTTAAACAGTCTGAAGCAACTTAAAGGTCTGCAGATTTCAGAAGTATTGAAAGGTGCTAGAATGTTTATTTCACTGCCTGGCTGACTTGTGGGAGTCTGGAAGCTTCCAGTGGGGCATCACTAGTATGGTGGTGATAGGGCAGCTATTTCTGACAAAATCTACCAGGCATGAAATACAAACACACCAACGGAGAGCAGAACAAAAAGACGTGGTCTTCATAGAGAATGAACTGTCTCTCCATGCCCTAGAGGGGGTCCAGTTAGCCACTAGATGACAATACTTGGTTGGAGGGGTCACTATATTGCAGAATGTGATTCTTAGCTTTCAGGTGCAGAAACTCAATTTTTTAAGTGCTTAGCAGACTCAATAGTCTGACATGTCCTAACCAAAATTAAAATAAAATATATACTCATTCCCAGACTTATTATGTTTTAATAGGAAAAGAACATGCTTTCTCGGTGCCTGAAATACTTAGGTCCACCAAGTACAATATCTTCTTGCATGTATCATCCTATCCTGATTCTTTTCTTTTCAATATCTTACAATCTTATTTCTCAATCATCCTAAATAAAGCTGAAAGAAAAAAAGACTTTTTGAGAACCATTTATGTAGAGTTACACAAACCTAGCTAGCTTACTTCTTCCAACTGCACTACAGTATTCCATAGTATGACTATAGTATATTTTATCCATTCCCTTCTAGTACATGTGTACAAGAGATTCTGTCAGTATACACCTGGAGGTAGAATTGCTGATTTATAGGCTATGGGCCTTCCAATATGATTATACCAGTTCATACTCCAGAAGCCATATTGGTTTGCTTCCCCATATTCTGAGCTACAAATAGTACTAGACTTTCTAATTTTTCCAAACTTAGGAAACTAAAATTAAATTCCATTGGTATTTCATTTTTCAGTTCAGTTCAGTTCAGTTCAGTCACTCAGTCGTGTCCGACTCTGCGACCCCATGAATCACAGCACGCCAGGCCTCCCTGTCCATCACCAACTCCCGGAGTTCACTCAAACTCACCTCCATCGAGTCAGTGATGCCATCCAGCCATCTCATCCTCTGTCGTCCCCGTCTCCTCCCACCCCCAATCCCTCCTAACATCAGACTCTTTTCCAGTGAGTCAACTCGTCACATGAGGTGGCCCAAGTATTGGAGTTTCAGCTTTAGCATCAGTCCTTCCAATGAACACCCTGGATTGATCTCCCTTAGAATGGATTGGTTGGATCTCCTTGCAGTCCAAGGGACTCTCAAGAGTCTTCTCCAGCACCACAGTTCAAAAGCATCAATTCTTTGGCGCTCAGCTTTCTTCACAGTCCAACTCTCACATCCATACTCCCCAGATTATTGTCAAATATATGAGCATCATCTCATACACTCATTAATGACTTGGTTCCCTATGGTTTGCCTTGAGTTACTTGTTCATTTTTCTGTCCACTTTCCTATTGGGTGGTGGGTTTTTAAAATTCTTGTTGCCATGCACAGGCTTTCTCTAGTTGTGGTGAGCAGGGGCTACTCTCCAGTTGCTGTGCAGGAGATTCTCACTGGAGTGGCTTCTCTTATTGCAGAGCACGGGCTCTAGGGTACAGGCTCCATAGTTGTGGCACACAGGCTTAACTGCTCTGCAGCATAGGGGATCTTCCTGGACCAAGAATCAAACCCATGTCCACTGCACTGGCAGGGGATTCTCAAACACTGGACCACCAAGAAGTTCCTATTGGATGGTTTTGTCTTTTTTTTTTTTTATTAGCTTGATAGCATTTTTAAACATATTTTTACATACTTAACATGTTTTAAAACTCAACATTCAAAAACTAAGATGATAGTATCTGGTCCCATCATGTCATGGCAAATAGATGGGGAAACAATGCAAACAGTGACAGGCTTTATTTTCTTGGGCTCCAAAATCACTGCAGATGGTGACTGCCACCATGAAATTAAAAAGACACTTGGTCCTTGGAAGAAAAGCTATGACCAATCTAGACAGCATATTAAAAAGCAGAAACAGTACTTTGCCAACAAAGTTCCATCTAGTCAAGGCTATGGAATTTCCAGTAGTCATGCATGGATGTGAGAGTTGGACCATAAAGAAAGCTGAGTGCTGAAGAATTGATGCTTTTGAACTGTGGTATTGCAGAAGACTCTTGAGAGTTCCTTGGACTGCAAGGAGATTAAACCAGTCCATCCTAAAGGAAATCTGTCCTAAATATTCACTGGAAGGACTAATGCTGAAGCTGAAGCTCCAGTACTTTGGCCACCTGATGCAAAGAACTGACTCACTGGAAAAGACCCTGTTGCTGGGAAAGTTTGAAGGCAGAAGGAGAAGAGGGTGACAAAGGATGAGATGGTTGGATGGCATCACCGACTCAATAGACATGAGTTTGAGCAAGCTCTGGTAGTTGGTGATGGACAGGGAAGCCTGGCGTGCTGCAGTCCATGGGGTCAACAAAAAGATGGACATGACTGAGCAACTGAATTGAACTGAACATGTTTTACACTTTTGGGGTAATAATCCTTTTCCTATCATATATGTTACAAATATATTATTCTAGTCTCCTATTTGTCTTTTAACATTATTATCTCATTTGTCAAAAGAAGCAGTCTTTTCATGAATAATTTATGCTTTTTTGTATATTCCTTAAAAAGTTTTCCCCGACCATAATATCTTAACAATATTCCCTATATCCTCCTCTGGTTCTGACAAGTTGAATTGATTTATCAGAAATTTCCTTGGTGGACATGGAATCAGAGCGAGAAAAATGATCATGGTGACAAAGGTCATGGTAAAACCAGTGAGCAAACAGTGCCATGTAGAAGAGGACACTTTTCAAGGAACCAAAACTTGTATCGTTCTTGTCCAGTGCAGATGAACACAGCCAAATCTCCCTTTTCAGACTCCATTTCATCTAAATGATGCTGGCCAACTGCCTTCAGTTAACACCTCTTCCTTCAGACAACTCATTAGATTTTGGCTTTCATCAGTTCAGTTCAGTCGCTCAATCATGGACATGTTTGTTTTCCTTTATTCCTTTGCACTGATCACTGAAGAAGGCTTTCTTATCTCTCCTTGCTATTCTTTGGAACTCTGCATCCAAATGAGTATATCTTTCCCATTCTCCTTTGCCTTTAGCTTCTCTTCTTTTCTCAGCTATTTGTAAGGCCTCCTCAGACAAACATTTTGCCTTTTTATGTATCTTTTTCTTGGGGATGGTCTTGATCACTGCCTTCTGTACCATGTCATGAACCTCTGTCCATCATTCTTCAGGTACTTGTCTATCAGATCTTGGCTTTCATAGTTGATACTAATCATTTTTGTTGCTTTGGGGCTTTTCCAAAGTGGTTTCATTGCTCTACTGTCATGAGAGTGCCTCTCTGAGACTCATGGCCTAGTCATCTTGGTTAGATAGTTTATCCCTGTTCTCCCCAACCAAACCCATATAGACAATCTCACTGAGTATGGCTAGTCTCACCCATTATGTGTGGTCCTTTCTAGTTTCACTTACTTTCAAAGGGCAAACTTCATGTCTATTTACATCTCAAAAGTCCAGTCATATCATCTCATCTTTGTGTTCTAGAAATTAAAAGAAACTTGTAATAAACAAAGGTGCTTGGAAAGAAAGTGGTCTCGCTGGCACTGATAAAGAGACACAATGAACTTGTCAGTAAAATCCATATTAGACACTTTTCCTTTTCAGATTCTATTTGTCCACTGAGCAGTCTTCACGCAAGTCAGAACTGTACCATGGCCTGCAGGTGTTCCAGAATTCTAGTTAATGATGCTGATTTCTATCATATTTGCCCAAAAGGTTCTCAAGTAATAATCTGAAAACAGAGCATCAAGATGTTATCAGTGAATTGGTTCTGCACCTTTGTCTGAACAGGGGTCCTTTATCTTTCACCTGCTTCGGAGCAAACGCCTGACCTCCAGCACAACCCACACATACTCCCCAGCAAGAGTTCTGATAGGGGCTTGCCCTTCGGGAGATTCTAGAAGCTAAAAACAACCCTGGCAACCTGATGATGACAGTCTTTGGCCTATACTGTGAGGGGAGCATTCAGCTCCCTGTAGCTTCTCTGTAGCACCAGCTCCTATGCAGTTGATCCCCTCAAGTTTGTCAGAAACGCACAGGCAAATGAGCATGAACTCCATAGAACAGTTCATCTCTTTCTGATCCCTGGGTTGGGAGGATACCCTGGAGAAGGAAATGGCAACCCACTCCATTATTCTTGCCTGGAGGATCGCATGGACGGAGGAGCCTGGTGGGCTACAGTCCACCAGGTCACAAAGAGTCAGACACGACTGAGCGACTTCACTCTTGATTCCCTCTGTGTCTTCGGGCAAGGCATTTCACCTCCTTTAGCCTGAATCTCTCTAATCTCCAAATTCAGTAGGTTGGACTAGATGACCTTAAGAAGCCTCCCATCTGTAACTTACAATGATTCCATGATTCTTATGAGTTTACTTCAAAAACTCTTTTTCATTCAAGGTGTGATTACAATCAGGCATATTCTTGCATATGGCTTATGAAAACTTCCCTACTATTTTATAGTCACAGTTTGTATACCAACCAGATTTTTTTTTATTGAGGAATACTTGACATATAACATTACATTAGTTTCAGGTATAAAACATAAGGATTCAATATTTGTATATATTGGGAAAAGATCTCCATAACATCCATCAACACACAGTTACAAATTTTTTTCTTTGTGATGAGAACCTTTAAGATTTACTCTATTAGCAACTTTCCTTCTTTCTTTCTTCCTTTCTTTAACAACTTTTAAATATGTTCAGTTCAGTTCACTCGCTCAGTCGTGTCCGACTCTTCGCGACCCCATGAATCACAGCACGCCAGGCCTCCCTGTCCATCACCAACTCCCAGAGTTCACTCAAACCCATGTCCATCGAGTCAGTGATGCCATCCAGCCATCTCATTCTCTGTCATCCCCGTCTCCTCCCACCCCCAATCCCTCCAGGTGGTATAGTGGTAAAGAATCTATCCACTAATGCAGGAGAGGCAAGAAAGGCAGGTTCAATACCTAGGTCAGGAAGATCCCCTGGAGTAGGAAATGGCAACCCACTCCAGTATTCTTGCCTGGGAAACTCCATGGAGAGATAAGCCTGGTGGGCTACAGCCCAAAGAGTCAGACATGACTAAGTGACTCAGCACACACACACATTATTAACTGGAGTTACCATGCTGCACATAGCATCCCCAGGACTTATTTTATTTTATAACTGGAAGTTTGTACCTTTTGATCACCTTCACCCATTTTCACTACCACAACCACAATTACCACCACACCCCCACCTCTGCCAACCACTAATCTGTTCTCTGTATCAATGAATTAGAGTTTGTTTTGCTTTGTGTTTTTAGGTCCACATACAAGTAAGATAATACAGCATTTGTCTTTCTCTGTCTGACTTACTTCACTTAGTGTGATATCCTCAAGGTCCATCCATGATGTCACAAATAACAAAATTTCCTTCTTTTTTATCCATTCATCCCTCAATGGACATTCTGGTAAAGATTTTGATGATGTTAGTTATTTGACACATTTAAAGAAGACTGAAACTTTCTAGTTCTAGCTACCCAGGCCCTTTCATTTTTAGGAGCACAGCTCAGTTCAGTTCAGTCGCTCAGTCGTGTCTGACTCTTTGCGACCCCAGTGTCCCTGTCCTTCATCATCTCCCAGAGTTTGCTCAAACTCATGTCCATCAAGTCAGTGATGCCATCCAACCATCTCACCCTCTGCCATCCCCTTCTTTTCCTGCCCTCAATCTTTCCCAGCATCAGGATCTTTTCCAATGAGTCAGTTCTTCACATCAGGTGGCCAAAGTATTGGAGCTTCAGCTTCATCGTCAGTCCTTCCAATGAATATTCAGGACTGATTTCCTTTAGGATTGACTGGTTTGATCTCCTTGCAGTCCAAGGAACTCTCAAGAGTCTTCTCCAACTCCACAGTTCAAAAGCATCAATTTTTCAGCACTGTTTTCTTTATGGTCTAACTCTCACATCCATATATGACTACCAGAGCACAGCTGATGCTGCTGCTGCTGCTGCTGCTGCTGCTAAATCACTTCAGTCACATCCAACTCTGTGCAACCCCATAGACGGAAGCCCACCAGGCTCCCCCATCCCTGGGATTCTCCAGGCAAGAACACTGGAGTGGGTTGCCATTTCCTCCTCCAATGCATGAAAGTGAAAAGTGAAAGTGAAGTCGCTCAGTCGTGTCCGACTCTTAGAGACCCCATGGACTGCAGCCTACCAGGTTCCCCCGTCCATGGGATTTTCCAGGCAAGAATACTGGAGTGGGGCACCATTGCCTTCTCCAACCGGAGCACAGCTACATCAAGCTAAATAACTACCGTCATGACAGGTGTACACTCTTGCTGACAAAGAGGGGCATTAAAAAGAGAACCACAAATATTGATGATCAGAGAACAAAAAACCAAAACACAGACTCAAACCTCAGTGAATTTCTGTAGTAAATATCTGGCTCCCCTGGTGGCTCAGATGTTAAAAGTGTCTGCCTACAATGCAGGAGACCCGAGTTTGATCCCTGGGTCAGGAAGATCCCCTGGAGAAGGCAATGGCACCCCACTCCAGTACTCTTGCCTGGAAAATCCTATGGACGGAGGAGCCTGGTAGGCTACAGTCTATGGGGTCACAAAGAGTCAGACACGACTGAGTGACTTCACTTTCACTTTTCACTTTCTAAGCATACTTATTAACTGTAACTTAGTCACCTCCTCCAAAAAATAAAATTATTTAAGAGTTTTGTAAAGCCAATTAATCCAGTTTGTTGTTTACCAAATTAATATGTATCAGAATATAGTTTCTGTTCTCCATTTAAATGTATATTTAAATAGATAAAACAGTTTCTGATCTATTTTGAAAGTGAAGTTGCTCAGTTGTGTCCAACTCTTTGCGACCCCATGGATTATAGCCTACCAGGCTCCTCCATCCATAGGATTTTCCAGGCAAGAGTACTGGAATGGGTTGCTATTTCCTTCTCCAGGGACTCTTCCTGACCCAGGGATCAAACCCGGGTCTCCTGCATTGTAGGCAGACACTTTTACCGTCTGAGCCAGCAGGGGAAATCTATTTTGAGCCCATTTTTATTTCCTGAGAATAACTTTCCTTATCAAAATCTCTTCCCCCTGATTTAATAACCCTCTATCAGCAAAGTAAAATGAAAAGGGACTGGGTTACAGTTCTATGCAAACCAAGTTATGAATTCACACTGTACTAGGTATTAGGGAACACAGAAATATAACTTACAGTCCCCAGCTTGGAAGAGTTTGTGGTAGTGGCAATGAGAGAAAGAGGGAGGGGTGACATATAGGAAAATCATGCTGTGTTAGAGCTAACTGAATGAGCTTCACTTTGCAGGTTCCAGTCTTGCACCTTCTATCTAATCACCTAAGATCTCAGACAGCAGAGTCCTCTTGCCTCATGAACTCTGGACTTTCTGCTTTATATCTGCACTAACTTTTCCTGTCTGCTTTTCTCTTGTTGCTACCTGTTAAGCAACAAAGGGCTTCCTTGGTAGCTCAGCTGGTAAAGAATCTGCTTGCAATGCAGGAGACCCCAGTTGAATTCCTAGGTCAGGAAGATCCCCTGGAGAAGGGATAGACTACCCACTCCAGTATTCTTGGGCTTCCCTGGTGGCTCAGGTGGTAAAGAATCTGCCTGCAATGCGAGAGACCTGGGTTTGATCCCTGGGTTGGGAACAAAGCAACAAAGTCCATTGAAAGGACTCCAAGTGGATGTTATAATGCTCTGAAACTTACACCTAAATTAATATCCCATAAAATGATCCTTATGCTCCACTATTGCACCAGAAAATATGGGAACACATAAATGCATTGCATACAGGTTCATCTTCTGCTCGATCCACTTCAATAATATCCTCTTAAATGTAGAAAGAAACAGGGATGAGGAGTCCCTACCTCCAGGCAGAGAACTGATTCTCAAAATCTCTTCTCCCTCATAATACATAATGAAGGATACGCAAAATCGATTTTAAAAAATACAGTGACCTAGAGAAAAGCTTAAATGCCAGGGAGCATTTCGAATCTTGAGAAGGTGGGAAGTGCAAGAAGAACTAAAGACGTTTTGAAAACATGAACAAAAATCAATTTTATATTAATAAATGCTTTTTCTAAACTATCTAGCATAGATTTGTACTTATGGAGAAAACTTTTATAGAGTCTACAGAAAGGCAAACTAGAATACTGGAAAACATCTTAATTTTTTTAAAAGAAGATTTTAAATTAGACCTCAATTGCTTAACAGTAAGGGTCAGAGAAATGAGAATTTTTATTATAGCTTCATGATCACTGCCTCTGAGCTGGATCCTGTTTTTACACTGGGGGTATAAAGCTGTGACATTGGGATGAGATTGAAGTATGGTCCCTGCCATCGTGGGGACAGTAATTAAAGAGTCATAAAATTAATGTGTAACTACACATCTCAAGAAGGACTATGAAGGAAAATAACAAGGCATATATAATAGGGACAAGAATGGAGATTCTAACCAGCTGGAGCAAAATCACAGTAAAACTTCATAGGATGGCAAGGCATTATAAGACAGCAGTAAGTAGCATTCTGATTTTTCAATACTGCAAATTATTTCAACAGACCACTGTACTTGTAGCTGAGAGATAACAGGAAGGGAGGGATGTCAGAGGATCAGTCACTGTACCTATGTCTCTGTTGGAGACACCACAGACCAAGGCCTGGTCTTCAGCTTAGCTGATGATCCATCCAAAGATGAACTGGCTCACTCATCAAACCGAAAGAGATTGATGGATAGCAGTTTATTAACTTACAACCGGAGGTATGCCCTTCCAGTGCCTGGAATTCTGGTGGCTACTAACTCTCAAGGGACCCAGGAGGCCTAAGAAGCTTCGCTTTCCTGCTAAGAATGCCGATCTTATCTTGAACACATTTATGCTCCTTTCTTTCACTCCTAGAAGATAATCTTATCTCAAAGTTATTCTGAGGGTGCTTCTCAGATACCCCTACATACCCATTCCAGAAGCTAGGCTGCACATTAAATTAGTTTGGAAATCCCTTGCTCACTACAAATTGATGGTGTAAACAAGATTGTTTAAATTACTTAAAAGCACTAAAGCACTACAAGCACTTTGGAAAATACCAATTAAAATACAAATAATTCACACACTCTTGCAAATTATTCTTATCTAGCTATTGCACAGGCATATGAATAAAAGGAAGACAGAACTAATGAATCAATGAGTGAAAGACAACTGAACTCAGACAATTTCGGAGTCATGTATTTATTTAATATTAGAAAGAAGCCTATATTTTAAAAATAAATTGGTTAACAGTCAGTCTTTCCAGTAGCTTAACTCAGCTAAGTTAGATAAATATTTTAGATAAATGCATTATTGGAATTTATTTTAACCCAATTTTTAATAACACTTATTAAACAAAAAATATAAAAACAAATTATTTTCTTCTTTGTAGTAGTCTTCTAGTGTATGATTTCTTTTGAATCCATTATTAAGGAAAAGCGTAATTTGTTGACAAAGTTAAAACAGGCAATGCATTCTTTGGGGATCTTGTACTAAATGTGTATTTAAACTATATTGAAATATAACTACATACAATGATATTAATATAAGAAATTGACACAAAATATTTTAATTTCTCCATGCTTTTAGTTTTTGTATTCTGTACTTAAAAACCAACTAGGTTTTTAAAAAATAATTTTGTGTTATTTATAACTAATTAGATAAAAGGATGTTTGTGACGTTTTTGTATCTTTATAAAAGGCTGAAACTATATTTATAAACATAACTCCACTATTATTTCATGAGGCAGTTGAATCTTTATTTCTAACAAATTGAAGGTCAACTTGGATATAGTCATCATGATATTTTCTCTTTCTAGCACTGAGTTTTGAGTTATAGAGTTAGGTATTTGTGATATATAAGAATTTTCATTATATGAAGGTAACCCTTCCTTGGGGTAAGCATTGTCATAAGTCATTTGCAAAATGATTATTAAAATGATAATACAGTGACATTTCTCATTGATTTGTTTCATTCAGGACTATTTGCTTTCGACCTTAAAAAGATTATATGTGAATGAGAATCAAAACAAATTCAAGTAGCAAAATGGTAAAAACCTCCCTTCTGACAGGTGTATTTAGCAAGAGAGAAACTGAGTTAAGTGCCTGCTTTCTGGATGTTCAATGTCTATTAGCGGCTTAGTAGGCTCACTCAGCACACTCTCAGAGACTCTCAAACTTCCATTTTGACTTGCAAAAATAGTTTTAAATGATTGTACTTCTTATTTTCTAAGAAGTAGAAATTGACACAGATTCTGTTACTGCCTTTTACAACCCTCCCACGCAGAAGGCCAGTTGAGAAAAGCTGATCTAAATCATTCAACACCTCTCTATCCGATTTCACTGAAATCTTCGTAAAGACTTAGTTCCCTCTGATAATCTGATCTGGTGTTTTAAAATCCTGATGTTTAGGAAGTCCTTTATTAACAAGTCACTTAACCTCTCAGGACCTCAGATTTCTCATCTAGAAAATCAGGGAGTTTGGATAAAATTTTTTTTAAAGTCTCACCCCGAATCAGAATTCTGTGATTTTTGTATTGTCCAAAGCATTAGTTTTCATAACAGTTTAATATCAGAACAATGTTTTAAAACAAATTTGAACAAGAACTCCTTAATATATAATGCACATAAAAGTGGAGCTAAGAACACTCAAGGTCTACAGAACTCAATTTGAAAACCACTGATCTAAAGCTCTCTTTTAAGAAATGCTTTCCTTTTTTCTTTGTCTCAGTGGAAAAGGAAAACATCTGGAAAGGATCCACCATATTCATTTCCCTATGCGTACACCAGAACATATGGATTAAGTCACCTGTCAGCTTTTTCTTCTCCAGATTAAACAGCCATTATAAGTCCCATTTCCCATCCTTTAAAATATATTTCCTTTTTTTAAACTGAACCGTCTTTAGTTTCTGTAACTCTTTATTAAAATGTAAAGTTAAAAACCAACCACAATCTCTGAGAAGAGCCAAGTGCAGCAAAAGAATTACTTCAGTTCTATCATTTGATATTCTCACTCCTAACATACTCTGATTGTTTTATTTTTAATAACAGAATTCCCTTGCTGCCTCCCAACCAATAGCTCAATTTGACTCACAATGCGTGTGTGTGTGTGTGTGTGTGTGTGAGTGTATGTATGGCCGAATATGTTATACCTAGTCAATAATTTCCTGTCCAATACCCGTTCAATTTGTTACTGTCAACTTGTTACTGGGGCCTTCGAAGTTTTTCCTATTGAATGTAATCCTGTTTTAGATGGTATATTTATCTAGTTAAGGTCATTCCGTTTTCTTTTGCTTTCCAACATACCTCATCCAGCTTTATAACCCATGTAAGTATTGTCTAGTTTATTGTTCAGAGAGAGAGTGCATGCCTGCGCAGTTGTGTCTGACTCTTTGTGACCCATGGACTGCAGCCCACCAGGCTCCTCTGTCCATGAGATTCTCCAGGCAACAATATTGTAGTGGGCTGCCATTCCCTCCTCCAGGGGGTCTTCCCAAACCAGGGATCAAAACCATGTCTCCTGTATTGGCAGGTGAATTCTTTATCACCAAGTCACCTGAGAAGTCTGAATTTATTGTTAAAGTTGTAGAGTAATAAAATGTCAATTATCCAAACATACTTGAGGCATGTTGTGGGCTAAATTGTGTCCTCTAAAATTCATACATTGAAGCTTTAACTCCCAGTATCTCAGAATGTAACAGTATTTGGTTATAAGGTCGTCAAAGAGGTGATTAAATTAAAATGAGGCCATATGGGTGAGTCCTAATCCAATCTGACTGGTGACAGGCAAAGAGACACCCAGGACTTCAGCACAGAGGAAACAAAGAAAAGACCAGGTGAGGACACAGCTAGAA
Source organism: Moschus berezovskii (assembly GCF_049115385.1). Taxonomy (NCBI): domain Eukaryota; kingdom Metazoa; phylum Chordata; class Mammalia; order Artiodactyla; family Moschidae; genus Moschus; species Moschus berezovskii. The sequence goes on along the minus strand of NC_142469.1, from coordinate 84,240,437 downwards.
TTCAGCCATCTGCAAGGCAAGGAGAGAGGCCTCAGAAGAAACCAACCCTGCTAACACCTTGATATTGGACTTCTAGCCTCCAGAATTGTGAGAAAATAAAGTCTATCGTTTAAGCCACCCAGTCTGTGGTATTTTGTTAAGACATGCCAGACAGACTAAAGCAAGCTACTCTATGCATGACACTGTGCAGTCCTTAGGGGCTCACCAAGGAACCTTTGCCATTACACAGAAGGCTACAGCAGGGGGCACAAATGCACAAAACTCAAGCCTGAATAAGTCATAAAGGACGAGCTGAGCAAAATGCCCTGGGAGGCACCAAGGGCACCAGAAACTTTTCCATCTGGGGATCAGGAAAGGTTTGAAAGAGATGTTATCTGAGCTAGACCTTCAAAGATGGGCAAAATTCCAATCAAAGCAGGTTGGAGGAGAGGGCAGCAATTCAGGGGAACAGGACTTTACGAGCATAAACCAGGCTTACTCCGTACCCATGATCACTTTCAGAACAACCCCAGTCATGACCCACCTGTGGACAAGATTGGTAGTTCTCAAACTGGACTAAACATCAAAACTAATTTAAAAGCTTTTTTAAAAACATGTAGATCCTCAGGCCCCACTCCCAATCTACTGAATTAGAGATGATGTTCTGGAATCTTCAACCATCTTCTCCGTCAAGTGAGATAGCATCAACTCCGTCAAGTTTTAAGACCCCTGTTTAATAAAAACATTTCACTGTCCCCTGCTTCCATGGTAAAATGAATTTCTATCAAATGTGAAAATACTTGAAGGCAGAAAAAATTCTTCCAAGTTTAGTCATGTAATTTGTACTTTATTTCCAGTAATTTGTACTTTATTAATTAGAACAAAATTCATATGTTTAAAAACTATATGAAGATCTTATTTTGACATAGACACATATGTGTAAGACAGCTAATGCAAGGCTGCATACAGGGCTTCTTCCTACCCCCAGTTATTCCACAAACCAGCAAAATAGATTTTTCCATCCTATGAATGACGGAGAATAGGAGAGAGAAGGAGAAAGGCAGAAATAGGGATTGTTGTCACACTTCATGCTCAAATAGAGGCTCCTGCCTCGTTATGGTGGCCAAGTGGATGGTGAGACAAAGCAGCAGCAGTGTTCTTCTCTTCAGTTAAGACCTGGAGTTAAGGTCTTGGGAGGAGGGGAAGAGGAGAATGGACCCAACCAGTGTCTGTCTCTGTCCACAGAAATCTTCAGTAAAAGGCAAAAGATTTATATGATCTGAAGGGAAACCAGAGTATCAGTGTCTGTCTCTGATTGAGAGTCCTTCTCTCCCCTTTTCCCTAATCCCTCTGAAAAGATAGGTGTTGGGTAGGTTGGGGGACGGGAGGGGGTGTTTGTTTTTTTTAACTCTCAAAATCCTCCTTCCTGAAGTGATGAAAGTAATCTGTACTTGTTCAGGTGAGGATTAGGTGAGATCCTTTAGAAACTATAATAAAACCCAATATTAGAACCCATGCCGCCCCCCAGCCTCACCCTGGCTCCACCACACAAGTATAAACTGCTGTGTATATTTTCTCAAGCTCAGCCCTTCTGTCAGCCTTTCCTCAATTTAGTTTAGCTGAAGCCCAAGGCCTACCTCTAAAAGCTCTGTTTCAATCAAAAGTTCACACCAACAAGGACCTCCCTCCCTACTCAACAACCAGTGATCCTCACAAACAGATGAGTTTTCCTCAATTCCATGACAGGCCACAATGCAGACAGCGGTAAGCTGCTGTTCTCCTTTCTGCTAGATTTCTCTGCTGCCAACCTGGAAAGTAACCTTCTCCAGAAAAATCTTCCCTGACCATCCCCTCCTTAAGCCCTTAATATTTGGGTTCCCTTGGTACTTCTGCTATATTCATTCAGTCAATCCATTCCCTCATTAATCTAATCAGCGAAAGACTTGTTTTAGATACAGAATAAACAGGCGAAGTCCCTGCTCTCCCCTGGAGCTTTCATTCTGGGGTTGGGGCGGGGCGGTGGGGGGAGAGACAGTGAAAATTGAATATGCAACAAGTCAGGTAGGGATAAATACTAAGAGGAAAAATAAAACAGTGTAGGCAAACAAAGAGGGATATTGCTAGTTGTCAGGAAGGCCTCAGGCTGAGCATTCACAGGAAGGAATGTAAGTGCAGACCAGCAGGAGAGCTGGGAAGAGAGTTCCAGCCTACAACTTTCTTCCATGATGGTGGGGTCACATGTTACTCAGTTTCTCTACCACTGTTATGGGTTGAATTATGGCCCTCCAAAAATGTTGGACTCTTAACCCCCAGGACCTTAGGAAGAACTTTATTTAGAGATAGGGTCTTTACAGAGATAATCAAGTTAAAAGGAGGTCATTAGGCTAGGTCCCAGTCCAATTTGACTGGTATCCTTATAAAATGGGGAAATTTGGACATACACACAGGGGGAAAATGCCATGTGAGGATTAAGACAGAGATTGGGGTGATACACATATAAGCCAAGAAACATCAAAGATGGCCAGCAAATCACCACATCTAGAAGAGGGGCATGGAACAGATTTTCCCTCACTGGTGCTCCAAACCAACTCTGCCAACACCTTGATCTTGGACTTCTAGACTCCAGAACTGTGAGGTAATAATTTTCTGTTGTTTAGGCCTGAGCGCCCTAGGAAAAAAATACAACCATATAGTACCTTCAGGGCCACACACAGCTCCACTGCCTCACCCCAGTTCACAGGATAAGCCCCTGCTTACACTGGGTTTTGCATACCCCTGGATGACTGTAATAGCCCCCTAGCTGGATTCCCCACTCCCAGTCTTACTTTCTCAATCCATTCTCCATAGTATTGTGCTGATCTCTTTAAAATGAAAATTTGATCATCTCACTGGTTCACAAGCCTTCACTCACTTCTCTTTACCTTCAAGACACAACCCTAATTTCTCAGCTTGGGGACCAATGCCTATAGGATCCAGCCTGTTTACCTCTCCAACCTTGTTTCTCTCACCTTTGTCCCCCTCCTGGGATGGCCTAACTTCTACTCGTTGTCAGGCCTCCACTTATCACCACTCCCACTGGGAAGCCTTCCCAAGGCTGGAAGTCCAGGTTGTCCCTCCGAAGTGCTCCAGAACTCCCTGTGCTTAGTGCTGTTGTGACACTTATCCAAGTTATGTCCAAGGCTTGTTTGTCCATCTCCACTTTTGACCATGAGTTCTTGTCCTGGTTGTCTCTCCAGGAGCTAGGAAAAGTGCCTGGCACTTGGTAAATATTCATTGGACGGATGAATAAATGAACAAAGCACACCATGTTCTCAACAACTGGTCTCAGAAGGAATTTCTTTTCCCTCTAAGGGGTGGGGGATGGGGGGTGACCTTTCAAGGGATTTCTCAATAGTATGTGGAACCACCGGAGCAGGAGGGAACTGCACCTTTCCTTAATGGTTTCAAGGAGAATTTAGATTAGACATTCAAGAGCCGATCCTTGTGTCGCAAGACACTGCAGTACACGGAAGGGAAGTAAACAATCTACCTGGCAATTTTTGAGTGGAGGGGGGTGGGGGGGCAGGGAAGGTTGACCAGTATTTTTGAGTCTATTTTTTTGATAGGAACTATCAAGTTTGCTGTTGTCGAAGTTGTTGTTTTCTCAAGCCTCTGATTCTGTAACTGCAAGCCCATGACCTACAGGTATAAGTCGTGGGTGGACAAGAGATCAGGGGATTCTTGCAACCCAAACTGCAATGTGCTCCTGTGCACAAGTCTCCAAAAAGTAAACATTTTTGCACGCGCGGTTATACATGATGGAGGGTGTGGAAAAGGAAAGAGGAAGACAGTAACAATGTTTAAATCCATATATTAACTATTCTACACATATATAACTAAAGGAAGACAGAGGGGTAATAGATTCAAATAATCAGGATTTGCTCTCTTCTGCAAATTCCTGAAAGGGGAAATGTATCAGAATTTCCAGTCTTCAAAAAGGGCCTTAAAAAGTCCTGTGAGCAAGATGGGAGAAAAAAAAAAAAAAAGCGGGGTGGGGGGGACTTGCTCTTCACAGCAGGAAGTCGTCAATGGATATCTAGTTATGAAGAAACAACTCTGAACAGAAGTCCTTATTCGGAGCGCTAAACTCAGTTTTACCACATAAAGAGCAATTTAAAAGCTCCGAGCAACCTCATCACGGTGTTGGGGAAACAATTCGGCTTCCCCATTTGAGAAAGCAAGAGAGCTCCGACTGGGTAGTGGCCCAGGCCCGCGTTAGGGCTTTTATTTGCAAGTCAATGAGCCAAATGGACGACCAGGCTAGTTGTGCCGCGTTCTGGAAGCAAGGTTATTATTATCGCCTACTGGCCCACTGAGCAATTTCACTGAAAAGGAAGAGTCCCAGCAGTGTGTGTGCGCGCGCGATGCCATACGGGACGTGCAGCTACGTGCCCATCTCCAGAACGACTTTATTTACAAAGCGATTACCATGTTATCTATTTGTTTTCCTTTTCCAGCTTCAGCAGCCTTACTCAGCCCTCGAATTTCTTAATTACAAACCCGTTCGCTTCTAAATCAACCCCAAACCGTCAGGCAGAGCCCGGAGCGAGGCTGTGCAAGTTTGCACACACCCCCACCTCCCGGATCAAGGGCAACAGCAGAAGCAAGAAACTGTGTATGTGCAAAAAGGTGGATCTGGGGACGAGGATCGCTGAGTTTGTTTACAGAGCAGAGACGCCTCAGCTCGGATGCCAAAGCTACCAAGAGCTGCAAACGCAAACTTAGCAGAAGCACACGTACCCCGGGAGCGGCGAGCAGCCACGAAAGCACGGACTGGATTCCCAGGCGCTGGAGCGGAGGCGGTCGAGCCCGCGAACGCGCTCGGTCCACCTGCAGCGGCTGCCCCTGCCGCTCCCCGCCCCCAACTCCTGTCCTTGAAAGGAGTGGAGGAAATGCATCTACACGCAAGATGTCTAGATCAGGTTTACCTGCTGCTCCTATAAAAACACAAAGGCACAGTCCAGGAAAGCGCGCACAGGGGAGGGGGGCATTATTTGCCCGGGGCTTAAAAACCCACTCGGGTAAACACAGCCATTTTTGCAACCTGGGTAGGCTTTTGCAAAGCCGAGGAGGCAGAAAGGCACTAAACAGGGGGCGCTGTGTGAACCCTATTTTCCCACAGAAAGCAGCCCAGGTCGCTAGGTGAGCTCGAGGTGGGGATTCGGCCAGAGGGTGGCGGTGAGTTTTCCTAGTTTCTCTCGCGGCGGGCGCTACCTTTGGGCTGAGAGTCCAGGAAGGACCTTCTGCGCCGGGGAAGGTCTGGCCTGGTATTTGTGGGCCGGGAAGAAACCAGAATCGGGGGGCACCGGGGCGGCGCCTGGGCCCGCAGGCTCTGCGCACGTGCCTCCGGCCGCGGGGACGCGGCTGCCCAGCCCAGTCCCGCGTGCCTGAAGTTCCGGAATCCGCGTTTGCCCGCCGCCCGCCGGGGAGGCTCTCGCTCCGCCCTTCCTGAAATCCCTTATATTAACTGTGGCCAAAGCCCTAAGAAACACAGCTCATTGTTGGCAGCTGCCGGGCGGTCTTGCCGAGCTGTGAGTGCAGCAGAGGGGAAATAAAAGGGAACGGCTCCGATCCTGCCCCAGCGGCTGCTGCAAGACTTCGGCGCCGACTTCGCGACTGCGAGCGCCTTGCACGCCAGGAAGGCCCCCTCTATGTGCTGCTGAGTCGGTCCTGGACCCGACGATCCCGCCCTCGGTCTTCGGAGCAGAAATCGCAAGGACGGAAGGTAAGCGCGGCGGGCGAAGCTAGCTGGGGCTCCTGCCAGGCCAGTCCTCCGAGGGCTGGGTTTGCCCGGAGGAAGAGCGCGAGGCGGAGCTGGGGAATAACAACAGGATGTGCAACAACAGGATGAGGAGGGCTGATTTAATGCCTGAAGTTCGCGGCTGGGCTCTGGGGCACTTCCTTTATTAGGCGACTTCGGGGAGCCGGAGTGGGGTGTGGGCTTGGGTCGCCCGCCGGATCGCAGGGGAAAGAACTGTTTGTGCAGCGCGCAGATCTTCTGTTGTGGATGGCAGGTCAGCCCGGGTGCACAGGCTACTAGTGCGATCCTCGGGATGAGGATTCACAGCTGAAGTGCGTCGGATGAACCTGGGAGCCAGGGGCCAGGAAAAGTGGGGTGCGCCGTGGTGGGCGACACGTGTGGCGCGGGTTTTACCGTCTGCCCCTTTCACTTGCAGGACTGGAAATGGCAGACCATATGATGGCCATGAACCACGGGCGCTTCCCCGACGGCACCAACGGGCTGCACCACCACCCTGCCCACCGCATGGGTATGGGGCAGTTCCCTAGCCCCCATCATCACCAGCAGCAGCAGCCCCAACACGCCTTCAACGCCCTTATGGGCGAGCACATACACTACGGCGCGAGCAACATGAATGCCTCGAGCGGCATCAGGCACGCGATGGGGCCGGGGACTGTAAACGGAGGGCACCCCCCGAGCGCGCTGGCCCCCGCGGCCAGGTTTAACAACTCCCAGTTCTTGGGCCCCCCGGTGGCCAGCCAGGGGGGCTCCCTGCCAGCCAGCATGCAGCTGCAGAAGCTCAACAACCAGTATTTCAACCATCACCCCTACCCTCACAACCACTACATGCCGGATTTGCACCCTGCTGCGGGCCACCAGATGAACGGGACAAACCAGCACTTCCGAGATTGCAACCCCAAGCACAGCGGCGGCAGCAGCACCCCCGGCGGCTCCGGAGGCAGCAGCACCCCGGGCGGCTCCGCGGGCACTTCGGGCGGCGGCGCGGGCAGCAGCAATAGCGGCGGCGGCAGCGGCGGCGGCAGCAGCAGCAACATGCCCGCCTCCGTGGCCCACGTCCCTGCTGCAGTGCTGCCGCCCAATGTCATAGACACTGATTTCATCGACGAGGAAGTGCTCATGTCCTTAGTGATAGAAATGGGTTTGGACCGCATCAAGGAGCTGCCCGAACTCTGGCTGGGGCAAAACGAGTTTGATTTTATGACGGACTTCGTGTGCAAACAACAGCCCAGCAGAGTAAGCTGTTGACTCGATCGAAACCCCGGCGAAAAAAAATCAAATCCCCCAACTTCTTCGGTGTGAATTAAAAAAAACATTCCCTTTAGACACAGTATCTCACTTTTCAGAGCTTGAAAGGTTTGAGAACTTGGAAACAAAGTAAACTATAAACTTGTACAAATTGGTTTAAAAAATTGCTGCCACTTTTTTTTTTTTCTGTTTTTGTTTCGTTTTTGTAGCCTGGACATTCACCTCCCTTATGTAGTTGAAATACTTAGCTAACTTGGTCTTTTTTGTTGTTTGTTTTTACTCCTTATTTCCTCACTTTCTCCAGTGCTCAACTGTTAGATATTAATCTTGGCAAACTGCTTAATCTTGTGGATTTTGTAGATGGTTTCAAATGACTGAACTGCATTCAGATTTATGAGGAAAAGGAAAAATTGCATTAGTTGGTTGCATGAACTTTGAAGGGCAGATATTACTGCACAAACTCTGCCATCTCGCTTCATATTTTTAACTATGCATTTGAGTACAGACTAATTTTTAAAATATGCTTAACTGGAAGATTAAACAGATGTGGGCCAAACCGTTCTGGATCAGGAAAAGTCATACTGTTCACTTTCAAGGTGGCTGTCCCTCTCCCCCATATGTACAGACAATAATAGGGTGTGGAATGTCGTCAGTGGCAAACATTTCACAGATTTTTATTTTGTTTCTGTCTTCAACATTTTTGACACTGTGCTAATAGTTATATTCAGTACATGAAAAGATACTACTGTGTTGAAAGCTTTTTAGGAAATTTTGACAGTATTTTTGTACAAAACATTTTTTTGAAAAAATACTTGTTAATTTATTCTATTTTAATTTGCCAATGTCAATAAAAAGTTAAGAAATACTTGTTTTCCAGAAGTCATTTGGTTTTTTCCTCTTGAACACTACTGAGGAGAGTCAGCATTCCAAAGGATAAATTACAGGACACTAAAACAGGTCATGATGAGCTTAAAGTGGAGAGCAGGATTTAACATAATTGGCATAATGCTTCATTGTTATCACTGTAACATGCCTCTTGGTGTGGTTTAATCAAAAGCTGCAAAGTTGTCAAAGAGCAATTTTTTTTTCTTAATTGCCATCATCTTCAAGTGTACTCCAGAGTTAGAAAGGTTTGTAATACTAAACGTTACAAATACTAATTTCACAGGGTGGGAGGGGGAAATAAAGTATTTCTGGTTATACCTGATTCAACTACTCAAATGGAGGCAGACTGGAATAAAATACTGGGAGACTGATGAGGATGGCATTAAAATATAAATCTACCTTTATCTCTAGTGACGAATTTTATTTCTCAGCAAAAGTACTAAAGACAGGCACACATTTTCTGGCTTGAGGGGGGTAGAATTCCACCTTGAGGTTTTCTATTTTTCTCTTAAAATATTTAAAATTTACTTAGCAAGGTTGATGCAAAGGTCAAATTAAGAGTCTTCACAAGACGTTCCCTCTCAAGCATGCCCTGTTTTCCAGATTTCTGAGCTTTTACTGTTAAACACGCATTGGGTGCAAAGGACATAACAATAAGATCCTTTTTAATTTTACCTACATGTGTTTTCAAGAAGACATAACTACAGTGAAGTAGGTGTCAGGTTTTGCCTTGCATAATCAAGCAAAGGAAAAAGTAATATTGTTTAAATGTCAAACAATCCCAATTGGCAGGAGAATGAATTTTGTTTTCCCTTGCATGTTTACCTTCATAAAATCAACATATCTACATTCATGGAAAAGAAATAGTTATACATAACCTACTGGAGGAGTATAGAAATGTAGGTTGTAGAAAATCTCACAATCCTTTAAAAGAACATTTCATTTAGACTCATTCTAATCTTAAATCCCATATTTCATAATAAAAATTCAGGAGATGAGGGTATAAAGAAATGTTAAATTACAGTGAGTCTGACGTAAAGGCTGATTTCAGTAAAAATTCAGATCACCTATTCTATAATTCTGTTTCCAGGGCAGTCTATTAAGATGCACACTCCACTGGGTTTTTTATACCTCTATGATTGACACTTCCTTATTAAAAATTATTTTGTAAGTAAATAATTTCACAGAAAATATACCATCATTCAAAACTCTTCACTCCTTTTAAAGGCTAATCCAGATTTCCCACATTAATAGTTAAAGCTCTCCAGCTTTAACTATTTAGCTCTTCAGCGCAGACATGTCAATACTAAATCTGTGATCAGCAGTAAATCTTCCTGGCTAAGCATTTTCACAGTAAGTTTTTCTTTTTTTCCAGAGGCTCAAGTGAAAAAAAAAAAGTTTGCATACATATTAATACAGCAATTGTAGTTGTTTTTCACTTGTGCCAGGAAAAAAGACAAAAGGGAAGGCTATTGGAGGCATTGTTGTTGTTGTTTTTTTACATAAAGAAGCAAGAGAATTGTCTTGCCACCACCCTTCACCATTTATTCTGCCAGGGAATAAGCCACAACACCTGCTCTGTCACTAAATTCCTCCTGCTGCTCTAAGGCCGGAACACATATGTGAAGATGCAGAGCCCAAGGAACTATTATTAGATCCGTAGCCTATCTCTGCCAGAATAGAGGACTCAACCAGAAGGGCTGGGTGAAAAGCTCAATTTCTCTTCAGTACAAACAGACTCCCCGGACCCCTTCATTTGAATGATCTCTATTTCATTAAAACTCTTTCATGATCAACAACTGAGTAGATTCTATGGGATTTCTGCAGGTCTCTTAAGCAAAGAAAAATAACTCCTTGTTTCAACAACCTGATTCATGAAACCTGTACAGTGACCTAGATCACCGGACTACTGGCAGACATTTGCAAAACCTTTTGTGGTCTTGTTTCCTACCTACTAAGTTGCTTATAGCATATGGGGAAATTTGACCTCTGTATCTTGGCTGTTTTTCAAAAAGTTCTAATATCGTACAAGAGTTTCTGTTCTTTAAGTTTTGCCCACAAATACACTTTTGATTTTCAAGAGGAGATCATTGATAAGCCACAGCAAAATATCACAGAAATCCATCAGAAAAATAAGAACACGTTAATAAAAAACTTGTATCTCTGTTGTGGCTGCTAAAAATCCTGGTAGCAGTGTCTTTGCTGGAGCTGATAAAGATGTTACAGCTATGGATGGGTCTTTGAAATAGTTACCTAATCACCACTGTTTATGGGGTGCTAGTCTAAAGCACTAGTGCCAGAAGGCTGACATCTATTGTGAAGTTTATGGTCTCCGTGACTTTTACTACTGTAAACTGGGATAGCTATAAATTGATGTCAACATTAAAGGCCAGATCCTTTAGCGCAAAATATTAATCCACTAATCTATTATGGGTGGCCGGCTTTGAAATATAAACTTTGCAGTCCTGGACCATTAGGTGTTTTCGCCCCCTTGTGGAATTTATTTAGAAGGTCAAAGAAAAGCTAAGAGCTCAAGAGGGTTTTATTTGTTTTATTGTTGTTGTTTTACCATTTCTGAAGACTTCATTTTCCTTCTTGAAGCAAACAGCATATATTTCAGAAAACAAATTTTCCATCGAAGAAGATTCCAAAATAAACACCCTGTATGAAAAGTATTTTATTTACCAAAGACCTTAACATGATTAAATGTACATACTTGAAATTTGCCTCATGTTTCAAAATGGACATTGGCTAAGGGATTTTCTTACTAAAAGGTAATGAGCAATGCTTTAGCCTGTCAGTTAAAGCTGACACACTCTTTACCCTCAAAACAGAACCTGATTTGGAAACAGTGCAAATAATAATTGCACTTGTACAGAGTTGGAAAGGTAGAGGAAAATCTCCAGGAATGCACAATGCAATTATCTACATTGGAATGTGATCAAGCCATGGACTCTAATCTTGTGGAAAGGGCCACGGGATATTTAATGAGACTGAGAGTTGCTGCCTAATTGATTCAGTAAAATTTACTTAAAAATAAACTTGGCAGATAACATTGTCTCCCCAAAATAAATAAATGTAGAATTCAAGGAATTTAGGACTCAAGCCATTGGCAATTTTCTCCTCTCCTCTATTGTTCTACTAGCACAAGAGAGATGGCACACACAGCCTCAGAGATGGTGTTCATCAGTTTGGTACTTATACCACTGTCATCTGAATGAGAACTCCCAGGCAGGTTGAAGCAAGAGACCCATAGGTAGTACATCAAGTAACTTAGCCAGTGAACCCCTATTATCATGTGTCCTGTTTGTCTTTTCCCCTCAGAGTAGAAGGAACAATAGCAACGTCAGAATTTTAATAGCAATGGACTGGCTTAAATTACCTGACCTATTTTTATCCCAGGGATGGGGGAGCCTGGTGGGCTTCTATCTATGGGGTCACATTTTATCCAGCAAGGAGAAAAATGATGTTTGTTTTTTTTTCTGGTATCCATTCTTATCATTTAAATTAGGAAAAGAAATAGAAGGACATTTTCTATTAAATAAATAAACAGCTTTAGTTTGCCAATAAGACCCTCCTATATTTTTTAAAAACTTTGACACCTGAAGTAAAGAAATTTTTCCCTTCACAGGAATACTTAAATTCATAATGCTAAATGCTGCTGCTGCTAAGTCGCTTCAGTCATGTCCGACTCTGTGCGACCCCATAGATGGCAGCCCACCAGGCTCACCTGTCCTTGGGATTCTCCAGGCAAGAACACGGAGTGGGTTGCCATTTCCTTCTCCAATCCGTGAAAGTGAGGTCGCTCAGTCGTGTCCAACTGAGTGACCCCATGGACTGCAGCCTACCAGGCTCCTCCATCCATGGGATTTTCTAGGCAAGAGTACTGGAGTGGCTTGCCATTGCCTTCTCTGGCTAAATATGCTAATTTTTAGCATATTTAATGCTAAATCATGAATTGAAAATGTTCTAGGAGTTGAGGGTGTGAATTTCTATAGTATTTTGCTATTTGTGAACATAATAAAAAGAAGTTAGGAGAAGCAAGGTTCTACTCTTTTGAGGAACTGAATCCATGATCCCCAGAAAAAAAAGAATTTTCAACCAACCATTCTCATATTTTTTATGAAAAGATATTGACTTTTTGGAGGCTGAATCCTTGTCAATTACTTCTTTCCCTAAGATGAGTACGAAAGTTGCCAGTCCCAAGGGGTTGGTTTGGGAGGGCTTCTGGAGAGTTCTGCTTGGGTAAACCATGGCATGCAGAATGAAACAAAGCAGGTGAAAGACAAACTATGAGTACCATTACTGGCTTTATATGTTGTTGATTTTCATTCGGTTGAACTAATCTGAAAGATTAGTGAGACAGGGCAGGACTTGGGGTGAGGACGGTACCTCACAGGATTCTTGGAATTTTCCCATGGCCTCACCATTGTACTCCACCCTGAAATCCTTCCTTTCCTTCCCTCTCAAGTAAAGGGGTTCCTTGATTACATTTCGAGTTGCTGAACAAAGCAGACAAGGAATTCTGGCTCCAAAGTAGCCTGTGGCAAGACCAGGTTGGTATGCTGTGCCTTGCAGGAGATATGCAAATAGGTGAGTGGCTTTTAAAAGTTAATAGTGCTCAAAGAATCCTGTCAATCCATTCTGAAGGCTGGTTGGGAAGCCAGCTTTCAGCTTGAGTTAAAGTCAAACTAGCATAAAATCAGAAAAAGTTGCCAAAGGACGGCCAACTCCAGGTTGTGATATTCGTTTGTGAACACTTGTAGGAGACAGTACACAGAGTAAAGGAAATGGAATCAGGGCTGTTGAAGCCTTTTCCCTTTCTATCTCCCTGGCATGAATGCCGCATGCTCAGTTGCTTCAGTTGTGTCTGACTCTTTGGGACCCCATGAACTGTACAGCCCTCCAGGTTCCTCTGTCCATGGGATTCTCCAGGCAAGAATACAGCCCTCCTCCAGGGGATCTTCCTGACCCAGGGAATGAACACAAATCTCCTGGATCTCCTGCATTGCAGGTGGATTCTTAACCACTGAGTCACCTGGGAAGCCCATATCTCCCTAGGGGGACTAGTATAAAATACGGCCCTGTGTTCCTCTATGCAGCTTAGCCCACAGAGATTTTTTAAATTTCTAGTAACCAAACTCTTAAAATAATTTTTTTTCCCTTGGCTTTCTGACGCTTAATATATCCATGTTGACAAAACACATAGTGCTAAAATTATGCATGAAAATCCATAGGTCACCTTGTAAATATTATCCCATTACATTTATTTGGAATGACTCTTTGAAGGAAGATAAGCAGGATGATGGCTAGTTCCACATTTCTTCCCTTTACCCAATGTGTTTAGCAAATACATGGATGATGAGGCCAGGAGGTAAAAAGTGACTGACTGAATTGCTCTACTCCTAATATTTTAGGTAAAATAAATATACAAATCTTTCTTAGGTTCCTCTGATATTATATTTTAGAGTAATGACTCTCAGTTGGATGGGGCCACCCAACTGAGGCAGATCAGAATGGAAGAGGGTAAAAGAGGGCAGTAATTTGGAAAAAAGAGCATATTCCATACTATTATATATTGGGGGAAATGCTTAAATACATTATACTTCCAGTAAAACATAATGTAGAAGACTTTGAAAACTCTTCTTAACTAATGGGGCATGGATTTTAACAATGATGAGAAACACTCTTTAGACTGCTGCTGCTGCTGCTAAGTCACTTCAGTCGTGTCCAACTCTCTGTGACCCCAAAGACGGAAGCCCACCAGGCTCCCCCATCCCTGGGATTCTCCAGGCAAGAACACTGGAGTGGGTTGCCATTTCCTTCTCCAGTGCATGAAAGTGAAAAGTGAAAGTGAAGTCGCTCAGTCGTATCCGACCCTTAGCGACCCCAAGGACTGCAGCCTACCAGGCTCCTCCATCCATGGGATTTTCTAGGCAATAGTACTGGAGTGGCGTGCCATTGCCTTCTCTGAAAGCAGTACTACTTGGTGCCAGTTGTAAACATAAATGTAGAGCCTGAAATTTTATGGCTGTTCTCTATAAGGCAGCAAGTTAGATGATTTAGAACATTTATTTTTTCTTCAGATCATGAAAGAAATCTTTAAATTCTCATTGAGAATTTATAGACCCTCTCCTCCCAACTTTACTCTAAGTTTTAGAAATAGTGGGGTAACTTAAATTGTGTTTCAATAATTCTAAAAATTATAACCCCTCCATTTTAATATCCCTGAAATTGGGATGTATAACTGATGGTATGTCATAGTTTTAATTTTCAGTGTTTTTTCCTTTCTTACTGTCTCATAAAATTAGACTACATGGGACCAAATCAGAGAAATGCACCCTTCAGCCAGCATTACTTAAATCATTTTGTTGAGTCAAGTTTCCTGTGGCTGGGCTGACTTTGCTGAGTACCTGCAATGTAGTGAGTATTGTGGTAGTCTCTTTACATAATCTTATTAATCTTCACAATATTCTTGCAAGGTACAAGTCATTATTTCAATTTTAGATAAGGAAACTGATATTTAGAGAGGAAGTAAATTGCTCAAGGGCAAAGCAGCCAGTAGGAGGCTGAGTGGTTTTACAGATCTAGCTTCTAAGACAGTGTTCTGTAACATGGCTGTTCTAAACCAAATTACTCCTATTCTTAGATGTCACTGATTGCAAGCTGATCAGACAACTTAATAAGAGTGCTTCAGGGAAAAACCCACTGCATTATATATACACAAATTGTAAGCTATACTAACACAGCTATGATATGTATCTATTTATACAATTACATATGACTTCCTTCTAGGATTCACAAGATTTCAGTCTATACTTTTTCAAACCCATCCTAAAGATTCTTCCAACTTAAGTGTGGCCCCTGACAGTGCCAAGGATAGCATTTGTGATGAGTCTGCCGAATCCTTCCTAACACTCTCATCCCATTAGCCCTGAAGTTGAAAGAATACCAGTGATTTAAACTGTAATTTTGCTTTTTTTCTTCCTAATTGAATTACATACCAATAAATAGTATATAGTTAGACAGTATATAGTTTTTTTCAGAAATTAAGCCAGCACCTTAGCTTTGTCAATTCTATAATCTATTAAATGAAAATGTCATTGGCTAAATTCTTCCATGTAAAGACACCACATCACAACTTGACACTGTCTGGAAGCAACTATGATTTAACACTGATTATAAGATTCACAATGACTTCAGAATATTAATATGCTAAAAAACTGAACATCTTAGAATAAAGAAAATATAGTATGTAGTTACTTTACAGTTAATCTCCCTCAATCTAGCTAAACTTTTTTGATGTAGGTGTAAGCCCAATTCCTTCTGCTTTGGTCTTCTACTGAAATAGAGAACTCTTCCACTAATAGAATTTAAAAAAATAACAGGTCAGGAGTAAAAACCATTGAGTTGTAGCCTTAGCTCTGCAACCAAAGAGCTGGGTAATTCAATCACTATTGGCTCAAGTTTCTCCATCAGTGAAATGAAGGTGTATGTTTAATTAATACATCCTGTATTCAAATCCTCATGAAGGAAACATAAACCCATTCCTATCATTTTCTCCCTTTGGAAAGTAAAATATTGGAGTAAAATCTTATATAAAACTCCTTCAAAATATCATTTCTTACTATTCTTTCTCCAAGCTAACTGTGAGTCTGGGGGTGTGCTATAGACCTGAGCCAGTTGAGTCAATCCTCCAAGGGTTACAATCATGTCAGCCAATGTTCCACTTCAATGTCAAAATGTCCATAAGTGTTGGCTGCTGAGATTTCCCTATCTGTAAGCAAATATCAAAAAATGACCACCACAACATATTTCTAGTACATGCACTTGCAAAGACATAGGTGACTATGTAACATTCTTGAAAATAATTTGATCAGGTTCTGTACATACAGATTAAGTGCATTCTTCCAACCTCATAAATAACACTCTCAAATATTTACACTCTCTTTCCTTCAAATCATCATTATTAACCACATCACTGTTATTGTTTATTTTCTCAGAGATAATCCTTTACATAATGCTAAAGTAGAGGAGCTGGACAGTGTCAAACATTTTAAGTAGGTTCTTAAGGGTTGTCAATGAGCAGGAGGCACACGGCTGTCATTTTATTTCCCTCCCCTCGACTTCCCAACACACACAGTCTCTCTGTTTCACACCACAACATTCTGCCAATTTGGAGAATCAGTTGTTTAGCTAGATGACAAGCTAACAGACTAGTCAAAAATAATATATAAAGGGAATCACAGAGCATAATTTGTAACCACCCAAGAAATAATTCATAACTGACTGTAAAAGTAGTGTAGCTACGACAAAATATTACAATAAAATATTTGCTCCTTTCACTACTTGGCCACTAGGTGTAGCTGAAGGCCTGTAAGCCCATAATTGCATTTTTCTCCTGAGCAACCAAGACTAGAGTGTCACATGCCTAAAGAAATTGCCCTCCACCACTGCCGTTCATTTTACTGAAACATACACTACACCACATGACCTATTATAACTTTCAGCATTAAGGACAAGCCAAGGACACTTCTATAACTCTCTGCCCAGGCACCATTGCTCATTAAACTCTAATAAAAATTGCAAATTGACAAAAGGTGTCTTTGAGCAATCCTCCACTTTTTTGCTCTAATTCTCCCCTACCCTTTCTGAAGTGCTCTCATCCTGCCTTCCGTTTACTCAGGTACGAAGGGCTCAGTTTTCTGCCCCACTAAGAACTTTTATATCTTAAGAGAGAAGCGCGAGAGTACGGCATTTAAACGACAGGGATGTTTTGAATGATCAGACTGAGCGCCTCTGTCAGAAAGATATTTTCAGGTTGTTAATCCTTTCTCTGACCCACTGCTTGCTCCTGTCTCTCCTCCTGCCTGTCAAGCCCATCCAGTTCAATGCCTTTCATTGGCCCTTTGCTCTTACTTTAAATGTTGGTGGACTGGACTGTGGCTCAAACAGCTGCCTGAAAGCTATCTAGCACATTAGCTGACCAGGAAAATTCCAACCAAGAAACAGAAACTATAGTCAGATTACAGTGATGCTTAAACTGAAATTCTCTGGATTTGCACCTGAGCTGTCCTTTGGGGGCCATATACTTATACTGAAGATGAGAAAAACTAGCCTGCTGAAGTCAAAAGTAGAATTGGTGTTCACTAGGCCTCTCACCTCACTGCACTAGTGAATTCCATGAATCCAGGGGAATGGAACACCTGGTCAGAACAAAGCAATACTAAGAGACCACAAGATCCCAAATACAGATGGAGAGAAAAGGTACATCTGTCATGGACAGCTTTTTAATTCCCTGATTCAACACCCAGAACCCAGCCATCAGCTGGGCATCGTTCCTATGAAATATCACCAGACAAGTCTTCATCTGCTCTAACTTGAGTGATTTTAAGTCAAACACCTATTTAATGACTCTATGCTTTAGCATATGTTGTTCCCTCTACCTGGAAGGCCCTTTTCATTTACCCCTTGATGAAGTGTCCTTCAAAATCCATCTCAAGTGTCTGCCTCTCTGAGAGACCTCCCTACATTGTGGCAGATTGGTTAATTCACTAATTTAATAATGTCAACAAGGACTTGGTTTTTTGTTTGTTTGTTTGTTTTTCCTTTCTCTACTGTGCTGGCCTCACCTCAGACTGGTGACAGGTGACACTGGAAGAGCTTACATGATGTATGGACCAACAATATCCAAAAGAATGGCTATCTCTGTGGCTTTTTTTTTTCCTTCAAGAGAAAAGAAAACTTCCCAGAAGCATTCCTTCCCTCCATGTGCTGTGTCACATTCCCTTTTCTGAACCAACCACTGGGATAGGTTTTACCATGGGATGGAATTAACACAATTGGGATGGGGTAGGTAGATGGACGGAGAAGGCAATGGCAAGCCACTCCAGTACTATTGCCTAGAAAATCCCATGGATGGAGGAGCCTGGTAGGCTGCAGTCTGTGGGGTCGCTAAGGGTCAGACATGACTGAGCAACTTCACTTTCACTTTTCACTTTCACACATTGGAGAAGGAAATGGCAACCCACTCCAGTGTTCTTGCCTGGAGAATCCCAGGGATGGGGGAGCCTGGTGGGCTTCCATCTATGGGGTCACACAGAGTCGGACACGACTGAAGTGACGCAGCAGCAGCAGCAGCAGGTAGATGGAGGCCAACAACTCCATCACTAGAAGATTCAAAAGTTAAGTGAACTCTTTCCAAAATTCCTTTTTTAAGGCCTGGACTTTTTTGCTGGAACTTAAAAGAACTATTTTTAAAGCCTTTATATTTTCAAATAAGTCTTCTTTATATAATAAAGATGTATTGCTAACAAAATTATATTATAAATCACTCAGAGCAGGTTTATTTGATAAAGGTTGAAATGTCTTCTATAAAGTGACATTTGCTAATATAAATAAATATCCTCTTAAAAAGAAATATATACTCATTATGTCTTCATTTCTGGCCCTTCAAAAATTCTCTTGTTAATATGATTAATCAACAATTTCGTTGAACCAAGAAAATCATGTACATGTTGGCAGGTGATTAATCTTAGTACAAAATGAAGAGAACCTAATATTTATGAACAAATTATTGATAGCTATGTGGTATTTCCATGATAAAACTCATTGGTCCCTATGCAAAGCCATAAAAGAATACAGAATTAGTCTGCTAAGACGGAAAAGGGGTGGGGGGCATAAGGGAAATATACCACAGGATATCTTTTATTCTATCTGCTCATTGCTTGCTCAAGCTTTCACAAAATGCCTTTCTCCATCCCAGTAATGTATCCACATAAGAATACACATGATTTTACTTGATGGCCATGCTCAGTTAGGGTTGCTCAGGTAGACTGAATTGGTCTAATCATCATAACTTATCCACCTGGCTGCAGCTGACTGGTCCATGGGTAAAACCTAACCCAATAAAAACCTTTCCCAGTGAGTTTAACAATAGAGAGGTCAAGTTTTTTCTCTAGTGATGAAATTATAAGCTTGGAAACTGCCATTAACCATACTGCCAGCTACACCGAATGAGCTGGTCTGAGAGAGTCAAGACAACATGAAGAGAGAAGCAGAGACAAAGATTTGAGTCCCTGAAGTCTAGTTGCAACTTTGTCTTTCCTGAAGTTTAGCTACATGAAGCAATACATTTTCCTGTCCCTGAACTAATCTGAGTTAGATTCAATCACATGACACAAAATCATCCTAACACATACTAACACTAACACAAATTTTTTTAAATGTTTCATTGAAATACATATTGGGGGGTTATTTTACACCTACACTAGTGAGTGAAGTAAAAATGATCTTTTCCACAAAAAAAATGAGGTATGTAAAGTGTCTGTTTTAAAGTGTCAGAGGAAATTAAACATTTCCTCCTCAGGTAAAGCTTCTAACATACTCTTACACCGATATTACAGTGAGCAATGCACACTGTGATGTGCTATGCAAAGTTCCCTTCAGGACGGAAGGACTTTTTCCCTCAGTTGCTGGGAATGCAGCCAGCAGACAGTCCACAGCTCTTCAGAATTCCTGGTCATGCTGCCCAAGACCATTCCTTTTTCTCAAGTTCAGTTCAGTTCAGTCACTCAGTCATGTCCAACTCTTTGCAACCCCATGGACTGCAGCACACCAGGCTTCCCTGTCCATCACCAACTCCCAGAGCTTACTCAAACTCATGTCCATTGAGCCGGTGATTCCTCAGGTAGCCTACCTCCAATGACTGGCACAAAGGTCTGATTCCCTCACCCCAACTCAGAACAACTCTGAAAGGCCATCCTAGCTTCAGAGAATCCAGGGGGTGAGTTGGACTTTATCCAGGCTGCAACTTATCCCATCATCTGCCCAATCTGCTTCCTGCCCCTTCCTTCCATAGTCAGTGCTTCCAACAGTAACCACCCCGGCCCACCCACTTACCAGTTCAGTTCAGTTCAGTTCAGTCACTCAGTCATGTCCGACTCTTTGCGACCCCATGGATCACAGCACACTAGGCCTCCCTGTCCATCACCAATTCTTGGAGTTCACTCAGACCCATGTCCATTGAGTCGGTGATGCCATCCAGCCACCTCATTCTCTGTCGTCCCCTTCTCCTCCCACCCCCAATCCTTCCCAGCATCAGAGTCTTTTCCAGTGAGTCAACTCATCACATGAGGTGGCCAAAGTATTGCAGTTTCAGCATTGGAGCATCAGTCCTTCCAATGAACACCCAGGATTGATCTCCTTTAGAATGGATTGGTTGGATCTCCTTGCAGTCCAAGGGACTCTCAAGAGTCTTCTCCAGCACCACAGTTTAAAAGCATCAATTCTTCGGCGATCAGCTTTCTTCACAGTCCAACTCTCACATCCATACGTGATCACCGGAAAAACCATAGCCTTGACTAGACGGACCTTGGTTGGCAAAGTAATGTCTCTGCTTTTTAATATACAATCTAGGTTGGTCATAACTTTCCTTCCAAGGAGTAAGCATCTTTTAATTTCATGGCTGCAATCAGCATCCGCAGTGATTTTGAGATGCTAATATCCATCTCAGAGGCCACCGACCAAGAAACCCAACTGCAAGACAGTGCTTTTCAAAAATTATCAAATATTACGTGGTTTTAAGAAAATTCTCCAAGCTAGGCTTCAAAAGTATGTGAACTGAGAACTTCCAGACATTCAAGCTCGATTTACAAAAGACAGAGGAACCAGAGATCAAATTGCCAACATTCACTGGATCATAGAAAAAACAAGAGAATTCCAGAAAAACACTATTACTGCTTCATTGACTATGTGAAAGCCTTTGATTATGTGGATCACAACAAAGTGCAGAAAATTCTTCAAAGATGGGAATACCAGACCACCAGACCTGCCTCCTGAGAAATCTGTATGCAGGTCAAGAAGCAACAGTTAGAACCAGACATGGAACAATAGACTGGTTGCAAATCGGAAAGGAGTACATCAAGGCTGTATATTGTCACCCTGCTTATTTAACTTATATGCAAAGTACATCATGAGAAATGCTGGGCTGGAGGAAGCACTAGCTGGAATTAGGCTGCCAGGAGAAATATCAATAGCCTCAGATATACAGATGACACCACTCTTATGGCAGAAAACAAAGAGGAACTAAAGAGCCTCTTGATGAAAGTGAAAGAGGAGAGTGAAAAAGTTGGCTTAAAACTCAACATTCAGAAAGTGTAGATCTTGGCATCCAGTCCCATCACTTCATGGAAAATAGATGGGGAAACAATGCAAACAGTAACAGACTTTCTTTTCTTGGGCTCCAAAATCACTGCAGACGGTGACTGCAGCCATGGAAATAAAAGATGCTTGTTCCTTGGAAGAAAAGCTATGACAAACCTAGACAGCATATTACAAAGCAGAGATATTACTTTACACAACAAAGGTCCATCTAGTCAAAGCTATGGTTTTTCCAATAGTCATGTATGGATGTGAGAGTTGGACCATAAAGAAGACTGAGCACTTTTGAACTGTAGTGTTGGAGAATACTCTTGAGAGTCCCTTGGACTGCAAGGAGATCCAGCCAGTCCATCCTAAAGAAAATCAATCCTGAATATTCATTGGTAGGACTGATGCTGAAGCTCCGATACTTTGGCCACCTGATGCAAAGAGCTGACTCATTAGAAAAGACCTGATGATGGGAAAGACTGAGGCAGAAAGAGAAGGGGACGACAGAGAATGCGATGGTTGGACGGCATCACCAACTCAATGGACTTGAGCTTGAGCAGGCTCCAGGAGATGGTGAAGGACAGAGAAGCCTGTTGTGCTTCCGTCCACGCGGTCACAAAGAGTCAGACAAGACTGGGTGACTGAACAACAAGAAAAACTAAATAATATTTGAGCTTCCCTGGTGACTTGGTGGTAAAGAATACCTGCCAATGAGAAGATAAGGGTCCAGTGCCTGGATTGGGAAGATCCCCTGGAGAAGAAAATGGCAACCCGCTTCAGTATTCCTGACTGGGAAATCCCAGGGACGGAGGAGCCTGGCTGGCTACAGTCCATGGGGTCACAAAAGAGTCAGACACATTTTAGCAACTAAACAACAGCAAGAAAAACACAGTAACTATTTAATGGTTTCTTAAAAGTTCCTAGCACTCTTCTAAGCATTATAACAGAGAGCAGGATAAAAGTATAAGGCATATCTCCTACCTTTAAGGAACTCACAGTCTCACTGGAGACATTCAGTTTAAGCAGTCATCTTCATTTGGCACAGCAATATGCTCTAATGAACACAAAACTGGCATATAGGGTATGATTTATAAATACTGAATGAATGAATAGAAAAAGATATATATGAGCTGTGATAAGCCATGAAATTTATTTGAGGCCAACCCACACTTATCACTGTCACTTTCCTTTTATTCATTAACACATTTTACCATTTGCCACTTTTCATATCAAAATATAGACTAATTGACTAAAACAAAAATATAAGATCTCAGAACAAATCTGCTTTGGTTTGGAGAAGTTCTTAGGGAAAAAAAATTGTCCTTTTCCCATGTGCTAGAATCTAATCTATCAAACACTCTGAATAGCTGAAGTGGACCAACCACACTCTCATCTCACAAATATTATATATGGAGAAAGAGAGCTCTTCTACGGTCAGTAAAAATCACCTCAACGTTGACAATTTTACGTCACTATAGTAGTGTACAGACATCAACCCTGCTGCTGCTGCTGCTGCTAAGTCACTTCAGTCGTGTCCGACTCTGTGCAACCCCATAGACGGCAGCCCACCAGGCTCCCCCGTCCCTGGGATTCTCCAGGCAAGAACACTGGAGTGGGTTGCCATTTCCTTCTCCAATGTGTAAAAGTGAAAAGTGAAAGTGAGGTCACTCAGTCTTGTCCGACTAGTAGTGACCCCATGGACTGTAGCCCACCAGGCTCCTCTGTCCATGGGATTTTCTAGGCAAGAGTACTGGAGTGGCTTGCCATTGCCTTCTCCGACAGACATCAACCCTACCTTACCTTATTTGATCCTCATGTCATCCTGAAAGGTTGGAAGGGTAAATATAATTGTGTCTCTATTTCACAGATAGAGAAACGGAAGTCCAGAAGTCCTAAATGTTAGAGGTGGGATTAAAATGAAATCCTCTGACTCCCATAGCAGCTCTACCAAGTCTTCAGTTTTACATAGACTTTCTAAATAAGAGCTATGATTTATGTTAGT
This sequence comes from Moschus berezovskii, assembly GCF_049115385.1. Taxonomy (NCBI): domain Eukaryota; kingdom Metazoa; phylum Chordata; class Mammalia; order Artiodactyla; family Moschidae; genus Moschus; species Moschus berezovskii. The sequence continues at coordinate 84,217,377 of NC_142469.1, read as the reverse complement.
AATAAGAGAATTTATACTTTTAGTTAGTTCTAGCAGCACAATTAGCTTTGGACTCAGTAAAAGTCAGTCAAGCTTAATCAAGCAGAATTTGTATCATTGCATATATTACTCAGAAATACTGTATTTGAATATAAGCCTTGAATTAGAAAAACAGAGAGAAGTTTTTCCAATTAATTATAGTCGTGTTTGAGCAAATAAATGTGTATTACATTCTAGACAATAAATAATGTCTATCTAGGATACTGTTTCAGTTCAGTTCAGTTCAGTCACTCAGTCATGTCCGACTCTTTGCGAACCCATGAATCACAGCATGCCAGGCCTCCCTGTCCATCACCAACTCCCGGAGTTCACTCAAACTCAATCCCAGGGACGTGGGAGCCTGGTGGGCTTCCGTCTAAGGGGTCGCATGGAGTCGGACACGACTGGCGTGACTTGGCAGCAGCAGCATATCCATCGAGTCAGTGATGCCATCCAGCCATCTCATTATCTGTCATCCCTGTCTCCTCCCGCCCCCAATCCCTCCCAGCATCAGAGTCTTTTCCAGTGAGTCAACTCGTCACATGAGGTGGCCAAAGTATTTCAGTTTCAGCTTTAGCATCAGTCCCTCCAATGAACACCCAGGATTGATCTCCTCTAGAATGGACTGGTTGGATCTCCTTGCAGTCCAAGGGACTCTCAACAGTCTTCTCCAACACCACAGTTCAAAAGCGTCAATTCTTCGGCGATCAGCTTTCTTCACAGTCCAACTCTCACATCCATACATAACCACAGGAAAAACCATAGCCTTCACTAGACGGACCTTGGTTGGCAAAGTAATGTCTCTGCTTTTTAATATGCTATCGAGGTTGGTCATAACTTTCCTTCCAAGGAGTAAGCATCTTTTAATTTCATGGCTGCAATCAGCATCTGCAGTGATTTTGGAGCCCCAAAAATAAAGTCTGACACTGTTTCCACTGTTTTCCCATCTATTTCCCATGAAGTGATGGGACCAGATGCCATGATCTTTGTTTTCTGAATGTTGAGCTTCAAGCCAACCTTTTCACTCTCCTCTTTCACTTTCATCAAGAGGCTTTTGAGTTCCTCTTCGCTTTCTGCTATAAGGGTGGTGTCATCTGCATATCTGAGGTTATTGATATTTCCAGGATACTGTTTACAACTACACAATTCCTATTTACAATTTTATCTAGTGATAAGAATTAGGTTCTACCAGAAACCTTTTTCCTTTTCCACTCAGCTGTACCGCATAACATTCTATTCTTAACTGACATATACTTATTTTGAACATCTACTTTGGAAGATCTCTTATGGAGCAGAAGTGGGGGCAGGGTGAAAACTGATGGGAAAAGAAATTGTGCTGCCAGCTCCTGCGATGTACCTTCAACTAATATCAGCTTGCTGTTTCCTCCACATGTTTTAAGCCAGCATATGGCAAAAGTATCAGTTCGCTTTCTCTTCCTTTCATGAGTGAATTGAGGTCATCTCTTGTGCAGTCATTATTCTGTAAGGATTATTCCGTAGGATGATTTGATTTCCTATTCTCTTGTCCACTCCTATTTCCAACTATATTTACATCTCATTGATTCTCAGGAATAACATCTTAGATCCATTTCATCTTCTCATGTACATAATGAAGATTCAGTTTCTAAAGTGTTCTGTTCCTGAATCTGTCTCATCCCGGCAGCTTGATTTATGGACTATATGACCTTGGCCAAGACAATTATGTCCTTGCTGGCTTTAGCTTCCTCCTTTAGACAAAAGAAATAATTATAACTGTCCTGCTTATTAATGTGTTTGGAAAGACCACAGGAGATCCCTGGAATGTATGGATTTAATGTTCATGGTTATGCATTAAACCTGAAAGTCCCTGACACAAACAGTAGATTGTCATTTTGAATTAGTGGACATTTAAGGACAGCATCTGAGATAGTCATTCAGCTGGTGCTTGAGCTCCCAGACTGTCCAATAACTGTATCTTCTTCAGGCTTTCTGGTTCCCTTCTCATCAGCAAAAATTCACACTGAGCAATAAAACTTCACTTTTTGTTAATCAAGGACCCCCACCCCCAACCCCGCAAAGCAAGCCATCTGCAAGTGTTGTTGGCAAAATTGAAAAGAATGTAAAGAGAGCTAAGAAAGTGATAATTACTAGTGAGAAAAATTAAGTTTTGAATATAGAGTGGAATGTGGAATTCAGCAAGGACTAGTGATTCTGTTTTGCAAATGATTCTGCCATATTTATGCAATGTGGAGGGAAGAAAAAGTGATTAAAGAAACTATTTCAGTAAAATGCTTTAGCCAATGCAAATATGGAAATTTCTGGGGAAAAAACTATATGTTAAAATAGTTTTGTAACTTGAAGGATTCCAGATGAGTTCAGATGTATCTCTCTCAAACATTAAGAACCTGCTATAAAAGGAAGTGTGGGGGGAAAAAAAAGGAAGTGTGGAGATGCCAGGCATGTTACTATTGTCTATGAGATATTGTTCCATGCAATGAGTGTTGATCACATAAAAGTTTCAAATACTTCTTTGACTTTTACATTAAAAAACTAAGCATTTTTTAAATTTACTTTTACTGAGGTATAGTTGATTTACAATGTTGTGTGAGTTTCAGGTGTATAGTAAATTGAGTCTGTTATACATGTATCTACTCTTTTTTACATTTTTTTCCCATGTAAGCCATTACAGAGTATTGAGTAGAGTTCACTCTGCTATACAGTAGGTCCTTATAAGACTAAGCATTTTAAGACCCCAAGAACTCATAGGAGAATATTAAGCAGGTTAGATGTTGCATGTGTTTGCTTAAAACTATTGACTACTTTAAAGGTGTCCCTGTGCGTGTATGTGTGCTCAGTCACATCAGTCGTATATGACTTTATGCAACCCCATGGACTGCAGCCTGCCAGGCTCCTCTGTCCATGGGACTCTCCAGGCAAGAATACTGGAGTGGGTTGCCATGCCCTCCTCCAGGAGATCCTCTTGACCCAGGGATTGAACCCACAGCACCTCCTGTGTCTTCTGTATCGCAGGCAGATTCTTTACCGCTAAGCCACCCAGGAAGACCAAGTTCAGTTCAGTTCAGTTCAGTCTCTCAGTCGTGTCCGACTCTTAGCGACCCCATGAACCACAGCACGCCAGGCCTCCCTGTCCATCACCAACTCCCGGAGTTCACTCAAACTCATGTCAATCGAGTCGGTGATGCCATCCAGCCATCTCATTCTCTGTCATCCTCTTCTCCTCCCGCCCCCAATCCCTCCCAGCATCAGAGTCTTTTCCAGTGAGTCAACTCGTCACATGAGGTGGCCAAAGTATTTCAGTTTCAGCTTTAGCATCAGTCCTTCCAATGAACACCCAGGATTGATCTCCTCTAGAATGGACTGGTTGGATCTCCTTGCAGTCCAAGGGACTCTCAACAGTCTTCTCCAGCACCACAGTTCAAAAGCATCAATTCTTCGGCGATCAGCTTTCTTCACAGTCCAACTCTCACATCCATACATGACCACGGGAAAACCCATAGCCTTGACTAGACGGACCTTGGTTGGCAAAGTAATGTCTCTGCTTTTTAATATGCTATCGAGGTTAGTCATAACTTTCCTTCCAAGGAGTAAGCGTCTTTTAATTTCATGGCTGCAATCAGCATCTGCAGTGATTTTGGAGCCCCCCAAAAAAAAGTCTGACACGGTTTCCACTGTTTCCCCATCTATTTCCCAAGAAGTGATGGGACCAGATTCCATGATCTTTGTTTTCTGAATGTTGAGCTTCAAGCCAACCTTTTCACTCTCCTCTTTCACTTTCATCAAGAGGCTTTTGAGTTCCTCTTCACTTTCTGCCATAAGGGTGGTGTCATCTGCATATCTGAGGTTATCGATATTTCTCCCGGCAGTCTTGATTCCAGCTTGTGCTTCTTCCAGCCCAGCGTTCCTCATGATGTACTCTGCATATAAGTTAAATAAGCAGGGTGACAATATACAACCTTGACGTACTCCTTTTCCTATTTGGAACCAGTCTGTTGTTCCATGTCCAGTTCTAACTGTTGCTTCCTGAAGACCAAAGGTGTCCCTAAAGTATAAACGCTCCTGCCATTTATTTGTTTTCCTTCTATGAATCTACTCTAAGAAAGTAGCGCAAAATATGGAGAAACACATGCATTACAATATTTGTTGCATTGTTTTATCCAGAGAAAAGTTTCCAGAAATAATCCAGACTCTGATTCTGGGAGGGATTGAGGGCAGGAGAAGGGGACGACAGAGAATGAGATGGCTGGATAGCATCACCGACTTGATGGACATGAGTTTGTATGAACTCCGGGAGTTGGTGATCGACAGGGAGGCCTGGCATGTTGTGATTCATGGGGTCACAAAGAGTCGGACACGACTGAGCGACTGAACTGAACTGAACTGAAGGGGATGGTTAAGTAAATAATAGTAGAGACATGAAAGGAATATTATATAGTCACAGAAAATGATGTATTAACAGACTTCAATGAAAAGTAGAAATGCTGTGACAAAATTTAAGAAATTCGGAAGAATCTATTTTACTGTTTGAGCTTAACCTTGTGAAGATGTGTGTTGATAAAAGTCTGAATATAACTATGCCGAAGTACAGTGGTTTTTGAGTACTGGAATTATGAATTCTTTATATTTGATGTACTTTTCAGTTTTTCTACAATGTACATATCTTACACGTATTTGTTGTTGTTTAGTTGCTCAGTCATGTCCGACTCTTTGCAACCCCATGGAATGCAGCACGCCAGGCTTCCCTGTCCCTCACCATCTTCTGGAGCTTGCTCAAACTCATGTCCATTGAGTCAGTGATGCCATCCAACCATCTCATTCTCTGTCATCTTACATGTATAGAAGAAAGATAGCACTAAGTTGTGTCTGACTCTTGCGACCCCATAAACTGTGGCCTGCCAAGCTCCTCTGTCCATGGGATTCTCCAGGCAAGAATACTGGAGTATGTTGACATTTCCTTCTCCAGGGGAACTTTCCAACCCAGGAACTGAACCCTAGTCTCCCGCATTGCAGGCAGATGCTTTACTGACTGAGCTACACAGGAAGCCCTTACATGTATAGTCAGGGGAAAAAACAGAAAAATCTCAGTAACCAATCTTCAGATAAAGGTCGGATGCTCCATAATGTACAACCAGGAGATTAACACCAGACTATAATCATTTAACAAATGAAGTCAGGTGACTTGGAGTATACCAGGCTTTATCTAATGAAAATTCTTGACTTATAATTCTTATTTTACTAATAATTGCTAGCTATGGCTATATTATTTTCTATGTCACTTGTTTCACTGAGCCTGTGATATAATGCTGAACTGACAGTTCCATATGAGATCAATAATTTTAATAAGGTGACTCTGGGTATGGGAAAAAGCAACAAGAGGAAATATTTTCCTGGACCAGGAGGCTAGTAAGACAGTGGTCCAGAGACTTTTGCTACTTGCAAGGCCTGGTCCAATTTTAGCACACTGAGTGGCCCATCACTTCCGTAGACCTGCGAATGATCCTTCCCAGCACCGTGGGACACAATGGCCATGAAATGGTGTCACATGGTCAGATATGTGGCTATGAAGGGACCCTGCTGACTGGAAGTTGGTACTTGCCAGCTGCCTCTACAAAGATTACATCATGACCATTGCAAGCTGGTGACCTTCAACACCCCCTGAAAGAAGTTCAGGGTGAAAATCAGGAATGAGGCACTCTGTGCTCTGAAAGAAAAAAAAAAAAAAACCTGGCAGAACAGTCCTTCAGATAGTTAGATCTTTTCAGAAAAAGGTTTTATGAGTTCCAATTCTTGCATCTTCTCATACCTAGAAAAACACTGACATCATTAATGGTGAAATCTGCTTTGGCTATTAAAAAAATTTTTTTTTTTTACAATTAAAAGTCAAAATAGAGTAGCTATGGTTCAGACATCCTGGGAAATAACTATTTCCCAGATATCCTGAAAAATGATATTATGGGTGTGATTTCAGATTAGACGCTGTGACCTAATGGAGAACTTAATGCTCCTGTAATGCATTTTTGCTTCTGTACTTTGCTTGCTGCTCGTAAAACCAAAGTTACTCCATTTTAAGATGAGGTTGTTTTTAAGTAAAGATTCCTAAAATTGTTTAAAAAAATAAAATAAAAAGTTGAAAAAAAATAAATAAAAAGTACAAACTTCCAGCTGTAAGATAAAAATAAAATAAAATCTATCTTTCTAAAAATTAACAATATCATCTGCAGGAATGATGTGTCATGAACAAAGGAGACACTACTCCAATGTCAAAAACTAAAATAGTCGTTGACAATCTACAGGTTTATAAATGTCTCTCCACTTCCTGCCTGCCACTTATGAAATCAGACTGTCTATAACTTTTAAATGCTTCTAGCGACTTCACTTTCACTTTTCACTTTCCACTTTCACACATTGGAGAAGGAAATGGCAACCCACTCCAGTGTTCTTGCCTGGAGAATCCCAGGGACGGGGGAACCTGGTGGGCTTCCGTCTATGGGGTCACACAGAGTCGGACACGACTGAAGTGACTTAGCAGCAGCAGCAGCAGCAGCAGCATAGCCAATAAAACAGAAATTACTGACAATATCAAGAAAAAAATTCCAGATGCATATTATTATCCAAAGTAGTTATTTATTTATAAATATCTGACTATTAAATACTGGGCTTCCCAGGCAGTGCAGTGGTAAAGAATCTGCCTGCCAATTCAGGAGATGTAGGTTTGAGCCCTGGGTCAGGAAGATCCTCTGGAGGAGGAAATGGCTACCCACTCCAGTATTCTTGCCTGGGAAATTCCATGGACAGAGGAGCCTGGCAGACTACAGTTCATGGGGTCGCAAAGAGTCAGACAGAGCTGAGCACACACATACCAACTAAATACTAGATATTGAGTGTGTCAGAAGCTAGGAAAATGAGAGAGAATAAGTAATGTTAGATTTACAGTCCAATGGGAGAGAGAAAGTGTGAAGGTGTTGAAGTCAATCAGTCATGTAGGACTCTTTGTGACCCCATGGATTTCAGCCCATCAGGCTTCTCTGTCCATAGAATTCTCCAGGCAAGAATAGTGGAGTGGGCAGCCATTCCCTTCTCTAGAGGATCTTTCTGACCCAGCGAATGAACCTGAGTCTCCTGTATTGCAGGCAGATTCTTTACTGTCTGAGCCACCAGGGAAGCCCTGGTGAGATAACGGGAGAGACAGGTGTGAAACAAATAATTAGTTAACCTGAAGCCAGAAAGATTAGTGGGTGTTGGTGAAACCAAGCTGAGGTCTGAATCAGTACCCTAGTAACTGGGCAGAGTCATGTAACTAACTCTGTCCATTAAAGGGTGAGCAGGAGTGACATCAGCACTTCCAGACTAAAGCAGGTTCTCCTTCCCTGCCTTTTAACTGAGGAGGCCATGTGTTTTAGGGTGACAGGTTCCAGGATCATGTCTCAATCACTGAGTCACCACATGGATAGCAGTGCCCCTGGAGAGTCACCTGGGCCCACAACAGATTTTGCATCAATAAGAAATTAATCTTTATTGTATTCAACTGTAGAGAATGTGGGATTGTTTCTAGCATAAGTCAACCTGTCCTTTAAACAGGGAGTTTAAAGTAACTGATTTTTGACAATGATCAAAATTTAAACTTTAAACTGAGTTTAAAGTAACTGATGATTGAATCAAGTAAATATACTTTGTTTAGCAGAAGGGATGTGTATCTAGAAATGAGTGCTAATTACATCCATTGTGGCTGACATCATTATAACATGGCCCCCATGGGGATGCCCTTACTACTGTGTTGTAAATTGGTGCTCACTCTCCAGTTTTCAAATTTCCCCATGACCTATGTCTGGAATATGTTTTTTCCCAGCCCAATTTGTTTAATTTCTGGTCAGCTGAGATTATGTTTGGAGTATACCTCACAGTAGACTGCCACCAGTCTGTAATTGGCTGGTTTCACAACTCTTTCTTTGAAGATGCCTTAGTCAATGTAAAACTCACATTTTAATACCCAGCATGACGTTCCTTTGCTTCACTTTTCTCAAATCCAGATCTATTTTTCAAGCACAAAATAAACAACATAAAGAGAAGTCACAGAAAAGAAAACTACCATGTTGTAATACATGGACAATTCAACTCAGAACAGTACTCTGGGGAGCATACGGGGCATGCCACACAAATGTGTACTGCCGTAAGTGCAGAGTACAGCCTGCTGAGCTAGTCATCATTGTCTAAATATATAATAATAGGTAACCTTACACAGGATTTTCCTGTGTTAACAGGTTAGAACCAGAACAACCACCTCCACCAATCACACAAAATTGAGATCTGGAAGAACTACATCCAATTTCAACTTTACAATGTCTTAGGACTTGTAAAAACATTTCTTTCTTCATTCAGAACTTCATGTCACTTGCATCAACCCTCAGTTTAAAAAATCAGAGATCCACAGATTTTTTCCCACTTGTAATATCCCCAAACCAAACAATGAGCAATTAAAACTGTGCAGTCATTTTCCCTAATGAGGTGACATTTCAGAATTGACATTTTCTCTCTTGTTTATATAAGTTTATAAAGTACACTTGTTTATATTGTAATAGGTTTCTTTATTTGAAGAGGAGGCTCTCCACAGTTTGGAGCACCTACTAAGATTCATCTCTGACCTTCCTGCCTTGAGCCCGACAACTCCTATGTGCATTCCTCAAGGCCCTGTGTATCTCTTCTGGTATATGGTGGGAAAGTTATACTGGGTCTAAGATATGACTTTATTGAAATTTTCAACACTGAATTTCTTTTTTTCTTTCCTGAGAAAATTATATTTTACTTATTTATGCACTGAACTTTCTGATTAAACTTGTTTTACTAAAAATTCTTGGTAGTATTGTGTTCTCTATTTAACCTCAACTTTACCTTATCTTGTCTTCTCATAAACATATGTCAATAAGAGAGAAAACAACATAGGACGATCAACACAGTTCCAGTAAGTCCAAGTCCATGACAGAAACCAACTCTGAGAACTTCTGTTTATGACAAAGATGGGATAACAGGGGCTAGATTTACCCTCTTGTCTGAACAACCAAAACAAAGGAACAAAATGTATGAAACAACGGATTTCAAGATACTGGACATCAGGAAATTAAGAACACTGATCACTGAGAAACGGGAAACAAAGTGAATCCTATGATTGCCTCAGCTTACAGCTTTGAGAGAGCTTTCAGGCCACAGACAACTTAGAAAAGGAGTCCTGGAGGAGTTTGGCTGACTCGAGGGGTTGAGAAGAGGAGCTAAGAGTCTGAGGAAAATAAGGAGGCTAGAGTTCATAGGCATGCAGTTCACAGATATGCAGATGACACTACCCTTATGGCAGAAAGTGAAGAGGAACTCAAAAGCCTCTTGATGAAAGTGAAAGAGGAGAGTGAAAAGGTTGGCTTGAAGCTCAACATTCAGAAAACAAAGATCATGGCATCTGGTCCCATCACTTCATGGGAAATAGATGGAAAAACAGTGGAAACAGTGTCAGACTTTATTTTTTGGGGCTCCAAAATCACTGCAGATGCTGACCGCAGCCATGAAATTAAAAGACGCTTACTCCTTGGAAGGAAAGTTATGACCAACCTCGATAATATATTGAAAAGCAGAGACATTACTTTGCCAACAAAGGTCCGCCTAGTCAAGGCTATGGTTTTTCCTGTGGTCATGTATGGATGTTAGAGTTGGACTGTGAAGAAAGCTGATCGCCAAAGAATTGATGCTTTTGAACTGTGGTGTTGGAGAAGACTCTTGAGAGTCCCTTGGACTGCAAGGAGATCCAACCAGTCCATTCTAAGGGAGATCAATCCTGGGTGTTCACTGGAAGGACTGATGCTAAAGCTGAAACTGCAATACTTTGGCCACCTCATGTGACGAGTTGACTCACTGGAAAAGAGTCTGATGCTGGGAAGGATTGGGGGCGGGAGGAGAAGGGGACGCCCGAGAATGAGATAGCTGGATGGCATCACCGACTCTGTGGACATGAGTTTGAGTGAACTCCGGGAGTTGGTGATGGACAGGGAGGCCTGACGTGCTGTGATTCATGGGGTCGCGGAGAGTCAGACACGACTGAGCGAGTGAACTGAACTGAACTGAACTGAGAGTTCATAGGACAGAGCATTGGAGACTGCTGCTGGCAAAGAACCACTCCAAATGATTAGATCTAACAATAGTTGGGGCTCACTCAGGACTGGGAACAGTGCCTGTTAGCACTAGCCAGAGAAAAACACCATATTAAGTACAGAGAGCAAAAGTAAGGACGATGGCCAATTTCTTGTAAGAAACAATGCAAGTGAGAAAACAGTGAAACAATATCTTAAACTCCAAAAAATCTGCCAACCTAGAATTCTATACCAACCAAAAATGCCTTTTAAGAGGTAGGGTAAAACAAAGGATCTTTCAGATGTACAGAGGCTGGGGGAAAAAATCATCACCAATAGACCTGCTCTATAAGAAATATTTTTAAGGAAGTTTTTCAGGCAAACATGAGGAAAAGGGGGAAGGGGGAGAAAGAAGGAACAAATAGAAAACAAATGGCAAAGTGACAGACTTAAACCTAACTATTATCAATAATCACTTAAATGTTAACTGTTAAATTATAGTAAATTGAATCCAAAATATATTAAAATGCCATCATGACCAAGAGGGGGTGTATCCCATGAAGGCAACAATGGCTTAACATTCAAAAATCAATCAATGGGGCCTCCTTAGTGGTCCAATGGTTGAAGAGTACGCCTTGCAATGCAGGGGACATCGGTTTGACCCCTAGTCCAGGAAGATCACACATGCCAAGGAGCAACTAAGCCTGTGTGTCGCAACTACTGAGCCAGTGTTCTAGAGCCTGTAAGCTGCCAACTACTGAGCCAACGTGCTGCAACTACTGAAGCCCTTGCACCTAGAGTCCGTGCTCTGCAACGAGAAGCCACTGCAATGAGAAAGCCTGTGCACCACAATGAAGGGTAGCCCCTGCTCTCCACAACTAGAGAAAGCCTGTGAGCAGTAATCAAGACCCCCCCACAGCCAAAAATAAACAAATAAATCTTCTAAGAAATCAAGTAATGTAATTCATCACATCAATAAACAAAAAAGAAAAAACACACAATAATCTAAACAAATGAAGAAAAATCATTTAACAAAAATCCAATTTTCATTCCTGAGAAAAATTCTCAGCAAGGTCACTTTCTCACCCTGAGAAAGGGAAAAAGTTCATCTATGAAAATCTATGGCCAACATCATTCTATTTTTTTATTTTAAATTTATTTATTTCTAAATGAAGGATAATCGCTTTACAGAATTGTGTTGGTTTCTGTATGCCTAACATCATTCTTAATAATGAAAAACAGACACTTTTGCCCTGACATCAGAAACAAGACAAGGGTATTCACCCTCACCATTTTTATCCACCACTTTACTGGAGGCTATAAATAGTGCAAAAGGTAAACAGGAAAATAAATAAAGGTACTCAGATTAGAGAGGAAGAAATAAAACTCTTATTTGAAGATAACATGATTATCTATACAGAAAATCCTATGGAACTGATTAAAAAGCTACTAGAACAAACAAATGAATTCAGCAAGGTTCAGGACACATAATCAATATATAAAAATCAACTGAAGTTCTATTTTCTAGTAGCAGTAATCAGAAAATTTAAAAAGCAATACTACTTACAATAGCTTCAAAAATGTGATAAAGGCCTAAGTCTAGTAAAAGATATTAAAGACTTACACAATGAAAGGTATAAAACAATGCTGAGGGATAAATAATAGAACTCCTAAATACATGAAACAATAAAATCACATTCTTGGGTTGAAAGACTCAATATTGCCAAGATGCCAATTCAACTGATCTATAGAGTCGACACAATTACTAGCAAAATCCCAGCACGCATTTTTTGTGGAAATTGACAAGTTGATCTTAAAGTTTAAATGCAAAGTTTAAAGGAAATATAAAGGAACCAGAATAGCCAAAACAAGTTTGAAAAAAAGCATGAAGCTGGAGAACTCAACATATTTTAAGACCTAGCATAAAGCTACAGTAATCAAGATTGTGTTTCATATAAAGATAACCAACTACATTAATGGAACAGAATGAAGAGTATAGACCTAAAAAAATATGGAAAATTGATTTCAACATAGATACAAAGGAGAAAGTATAATCTTTTCAACAAATATGCTGAAATACTTGGATACTCATATGTAAAAATATGAACACTTTCTATACAACTCTTCATATACAAAAATTAACTCAAATGGGATCATAGATCTAAATGTAAACCTTAACAACTGTGTGACTTCTAGAAGAAAATAGGGCAAAATATTTGCAAGCTTAGATTTAGGCAAACATTTCTTAGACATAGCCATAAAACTGTAGTATTTTTTTAATAGTTAAGAAATTCTGCTCCTTGAAAGATACTAAGAAAATGAGAAGCCACAGACCAAGAAAAAATATTTGCAAATCATATATCTGAAACAAATAGGCACTCAGGTTATGTAAAGAACCCTTATAACAATCCAATTTAAAAAGGGGCAAAAGACTTGATTGAACAGGCACACCATCAAAAAAACAAAAATGAAAAATATTAAAAAACCCAAAACATACGCAGATGTAAGCACAAAAGATGTTCGATACCATTAGTCATTAGGAAAATGCAAATTAAAACCACAATGCAATACCACCACACATCTAGTATAGTGGCTAAAACTAAAAGCATTGGTCATACTAGTATTGGTGAGTATACAGAGGTGTTAGAACCCTCTTATACTGCTGATGAAAACATGAAGTGGTACAAACACTTTGGATAACAGTTTGGCGATTTCTTAAAAAGCTGAATATATACCTAACAGACAATGCATCTATTCCACACTTAGATATTTACTCAGCAGAAAACAAAGCATATGTCTGCATAAAGACTTGTATATGAATGGGCACAGCAGCTGTGTTTTTAATAACAAAAACCTGGAAAACACTCCACTGTCGAAGCACAAGTGACTGGATAAAGAACTGATAGTATACGCACGGCAGTATACCCATCAGTGATTAGAAACAAAGGAACAGTTACATACACAACAACACAGAATACTTATGTCAAGTGAAATAACCCAGAAAGAAAAGAATACATATTTCATTTATATTAAGTTCTAGAAAACTTCAAGTAATCTATAGTTAGAAGACACAGATCAGAAGTTGCCCACAGACGGAAGAGTAAAGAGAAACCAGAAAAAAGCAGAAAGAAGGTATTACCAAGGGGCATGTGGAACTTTATGGAAACGATGGATGTTTTCATTATCTTGATTGTCGATTGGTTTATGAGTGTATACAAGTGTCAAAACTTATCTAATTTTATACTTTAATTATGCACACTTTACTATATATCAGTTATACTGCAAAAAATTTTACAAGCTAATGTTCCCCACTGGATGAAATTCATTTTGGGTCATCATCAGAAAATCTTCAGTTCAGTTCAGCCACTCAGTTGTGTCCGATTCTTTGTGACCCCATGGACGCCAGGCCTCCCTGTCCATCACCAACTCCCAGAGTTTACTCAAACTTATGTCCATTGAGTCAATGATGCCATCCAACCATCTCATCCTCTGTCTTCCCCTTCTCCTGCCAGCATCAGGGTCTTTTCAAATGAGTCAGTTCTTCTCATCAGGTGACCAAAATATTGGAGTTTCAGCTTCAACATCAGTCCTTTCAATGAATATTCAGGACTGATTTCCTTTAGGATGGACTGATTGGATCTCCTTGCAGTCCAAGGGACTCTCAAGAGTCTTCTCCAACACCACAGTTCAAAAGCATCAATTCTTCGCCACTCAGCTTTCTTTATAGTCCAACTCTCACATCCATTCATGACTACTGGAAAAACCATAGCTTTGACTAGATGGACCTTTGTTGGCAAAGCAATGTCTCTCCTTTTTAATATGCTGTCTAGTCTTAAAAGGTCTATTTTAAATTTTTTCTGTGTTTACAGCCCTGAGAGTTTAATTTGGGAAACAAATCTCCATAAATTCTATCTGTGAGGGTCACAAATTATCAAGTCTGTTGTCAAAAATATCCAACCACTGTCTAGGGGCTCAAGATATGAGTTACAGAATCAACACATTAGACTAACCATGATCATTTCTCCAGAAGTAGTCTATTCAATCAGAGAAGCTAGATATCTATTTTTTATGTATAGTATCATTGTTACTCAAATTCTTACACACATCTCACAAATGTGTGGGTGAAATGCCACTATTTCACCCAGGGTAATTTGGAGTCATAGTGGCCACTTTAGATGAACTCAAAAAATTTTTGAAAATTTTCAAAATTGTCCATCTTAGAATAAATAGGCAATTTCCTAATGTCAAATGTACTGTCTTTTTTGACTGGTATAGAGAAGCTTCTAAGCAAAATTCTGATTCTACACTAACTTTAATTATAAGGAAAGCACCAAAAACCTATAGCTTATTAGAGTCCCTCTTTTGATCTAGTGTCAAAGACCTCCTTTGCCTCACAGCTATAGCAGTCACTGCCAAATTCACAATGTCTTCTGTTGGCACTGTGTCAGGGTCTTTCGTGTAGGTAATTCAATACAGTTTTGGCACGTAACTAAAAATGCACAACATTTCCGGGCAAGCTGGTTTACATCCTGTAAGATAGTAAAACTATTGTAAATTACTAGCTAATGTTCTAAAACTTTATACCTTGCTGCTTCCTTTCTCTGATGAAGGAAACATGCACACAACCTGCAGTTAACAATCCCCAGCACTTCCCTAAAAGATGCCACTTAAGCAAAATTGAATTTTAAGGGAAGTCTAAACTGAATAAATTTACTTTGAAGTAACATTTTTAAAATCCTGATTTGATGAGGTTTATTCTGAATTAATGGGTTTCCCAGGTGGTGCTAGTGGTAAAGAACCCACTTCCTAATGCAGGAGATGTAGATTCTATCCCTGGATCAGGAAGATCCCCTGGAGGACAGCATGGCAACCCACTCCAGTATCCTTGCCTGGAGAATCGCATAACAGAGGAGGCTGGCAGGCTATAACCCATAGGATCACAGAGTTGGACATGAATGAAGTGACTTAGTACACATGCTTCCATGCTGAACTAGCAAAATTAAATTTTTCATTACCAGGTGGAAATTAACATTTACATTAGAAAGCAAATTTGGTTATGGAAAAAAATTACATTCAATTTTTTGCACAGTTAGGTCACAAATACATTCAGTTCAGTTCAGTCGCTCAGTCGTGTCCAGCTCTGCGACGCCACGGACTGCAGCACGCGAGGCTTCCCAATGCATCACCAACTCCTGGAGCCTACTCAAATTCATGTCCATTAAGTCAGTGATGTCATCCAACCATCTCATCCTCTGTCTTCCCCTTCTCCTGCCTTCAATCTTTCCCAGCATCAGGGTCTTTTCAAATGAGTCAGCTCTTCACATCAGGTAGTGAAAGTATTGGAGTTTCAGCTGCAGCATCAGTCCTTCTAATGAATATTCAGGGCTGATCTCATTTAGGATGGACTGGTTGGATCTCCTTGCAGTCCAAGGGACTCTCAAGAGTCTTCTCCAACATCACAGTTCAAAAGCATCAGTTCTTCAGCTCTCAGCTTTCTTTACACTCCAACTCTCACATTCATACATGACCACTGGGAAAACCACATCCTGGCTAGACGGAACTTTGTTGACAAAGTAATGTCTCTGCTTTTTTATATGCTGTCTAAGTTGGTCATGCAGAGTACATCATGAGGAACGCTGGGCTGGAAGAAGCACAAGCTGGAATCAAGATTGCCCAGAGAAATATCAATAACCTCAGATATGCAGATGACACCACCCTTATGGCAGAAAGTGAAGAGGAACTCAAAAGCCTCTTGATGAAAGTGAAAGAGGAGAGTGAAAAAGTTGGCTTAAAGCTCAACATTCAGAAATCTAAGATCATGGCATCTGGTCCCATCACTTCATGGGAAATAGATGGGGAAACAGTGGAAACAGTGTCAGACTTTATTTTTTGGCGCTCCAAAATCACTGTGGATGCTGATTGCAGCCATGAAATTAGAGGACACTTGCTCCTTGGAAGGAAAGTTATGGCCAATCTAGACAGCATATTAAAAAGTAGAGACATTACTTTGCCAACAAAGGTCCATCTAGTCAAGGCTATTGTTTTTCCTGTGGTCATGTATGGATGTGAGAGTTGGACTGTGAAGAAAGCTGATCGCCGAAGAATTGATGCGCTTGAACTGTGGTGTTGGAGAAGACTCTTGAGAGTCCCTTGGACTGCAAGGAGATCCAACCAGTCCATTCTAAAGGAGATCAGTCCTGGGTGTTCACTGGAAGGTCTGATGTTGAAGCTGAAACTGCAATACTTTGGCCACCTCATGCGAAGAGTTGACTCACTGGAAAAGACTCTGATGCTGGGAGGGATTGGGGGCAGGAGGTAAAGGGGATGACAGAGAATGAGATGGCTGGATGGCATCACCGACTCGATGGACATGAGTTTGAGTGAACTCCGGGAGTTGGTGATGGACAGGGAGGCCTGGTGTGCTGTGACTCATGGGGTAGCAAAGACTCAGACACGACTGAGCGACTGAACGGAACTGAACTTGGTCATAACTTTCCTTCCAAGGAGCAAGTGTCTTTTAATTTCATGGCTGCAGTCACCATCTGCAGTGATCTTGGAGCCCCCCAAAATAAAGTCAGCCACTGTTTCCACTGTTTCTCCATATATTTGCCATGAAGTCATGGGACCAGATGCCATGACAGTTTTCTGAATGTTGAGCTTTAAGCCAACTTTTTCACTCTCCTCTTTCACTTTCATCAAGAGGCTCCTTAGTTCCTCTTCACTTTCTGCTGTAAGGATAGTGTCATTTGCATTTCTAAGGTATTGATATTTCTCCCGGCAGCCTTGATTCCAGCTAATGCTTCATACAGCCCAGCGTTTCTCATGATGTACTCTGCATATAAATTAAATAAGCTGGGTGAAAATTTACAGCCTTGATGTATTCCTTTCCCTATTTGGAACCAGTCTGTTGTTACATGTCCAGTTCTAACTCTTGCTTCTTGACCTGCATACAGATTTCTCAAGAGGCAGCTCAGGTGGTCTGATAGTCCCATCTCCTTAAGAATTTTCCACAGTTTGTTGTGATCCACACAGTCAAAGGCTTTGACATAGTCAATAACACAGAAGTCGATATTTTTCTGTAACTCTCTTGCTTTTTCGATGATCCAGCAGATGTTGGCAATTTGATCTCTGGTTCCTCTGCCTTTTCTAAATCCAGTTTGAACCTCTGGGAGTTCACAGTTCACATACTGTTGAAACCTGGCTTGGAGAATTTTGGGCATTAGTTTGCTAACATGTGAGATGAGTGCAATTGTGCGGTAGTTTGAGCATTCTTTGGCATTGCCTTTCTTTGGGATTGGAATGAAAACTGACTTTTCCAGTCCTGCAACCACTGTTGAGTCTTCCAGATTTTCTGGCATATAGAGTGCAGCACTTTAACAGCATCATCTTTTAGGATTTTAAATAGCTCAACTGGAATTCCATCACCTCCACTAGCTTTGTTCATGGTGATGCTTCCTAAAGCCCACTTGACTTCACATTCCAGGATATCTGGCTCTAGGTGAGTGATCACACCATGGTGATTATCTGGGTCACGAGGATTACATCCAGTAAAAAGCTTCATTTCCTACTAGGAAGAGGAACCACGCTCTGGATGGTCTCATTCAGACAATGATGGAGTGAATTGTGCAAACTGCTAGATAGAGTTGCAAATAAGAATTTCAAATAATTCCACTGCAAGGATAAAGGAGGTTATGGTACAAACTGGTGGAGGTTTTGGGAGAGTAAAGGGAATTTAAGCCTGATATCACACCTAAGTTTATTTGCATCTAAACCCAGGTTCTCTTTCTCTTTCTAGGGAGGTAGCCCAGGGTTAGAAATCCAACTCACCAGCCTGGTCTCTGAGCACCGTTTGTCTCCTATGTAAAACAGGAGACTGCACTGATCTTGAAGTACGAGATAGCATCTGTAAACCTCTGACATTACACATTGCATTTAAAGTTGTAACTATTTGTTGAGCAGAATGCCATGTGATATGTGAAGAACTTGGGGAGCCAACAACAACAACAAAAAAAGAGGCTTTCATATCTAATGATCAGTTTTCTGGCCAAGGAGAATTTGCATCCAAGTTGGCAGGAACGAGGCAGCAGGATTTTTGAACTGCCTATACACGATGAGCTGGAAGTCAGAGGGAGTCAGAGAATCTTTACACTTGCTTATTCAACTTGTTTACATTATTATTCCTTACCTAAAGCTTGCAGGTGTTTTGTTCAGACCAGTTCTAAATGCCTACAGAGTTAATGGCCCCACCTTTTGGAGACTATTACTTCACCGACCTCTAATCATAGACAAACTAATAGAACCTCCCATGAAGAGTATTTCTGGATACTGAATTTATGCATTTTGCTCCATAGTCTGATTTAATTTCTTTTTTCACATTCACCAGTGTTCAATGACTTCCCTTTGATTTATTCTTTTTTTTTTTAACCTTGACCCATGGTTTCAGGCCATTTCGTTCAGCTTCCTTCCCCTCAATGTCCCCACAGTCAAAACAAACAAACAAACAACAACAAAAAAAAACCTCTTCAAAAACACTTTTTTGGAGTATGCTTCTAAATAACAGCCTCACTCGAATGTTATACCCTCTAAGATTATAAAATCAATAGAAATATGTGTCTTTTGAGACAGACTTCATCATTGCATCACTAAAAGATAACATAGGACGGTGTTGGGCGTTGATTTTTTGGAAGATGAAGATGCCTGTGGAGAGGTCTGTTTGATGGAAGATGAGTCACATTTGGCAAAGGTTTAAGTGAAACAGTGAGTTTGATAAATCTGTCCAAGATTTAAGAATATTCAGACACCTTTTCTTCCCAAGAAAATCCCCCACAGAACTCTTCAGGAACAAAAAGCTTCTCTACAGTTGTTCCAAATGATTCAGACATAACTTCCTGCATATGCCACCGAAGGGATTTCTTTACTTTTCGTAAGACCATTAGCCAGCTTGCCAAAGTCTTCAGCATAACAAAATTATAGGCCGTTTCCCTCTTGGGCATGCTGAAATGGTGAAAATTGCCCGGAGAAAATTGAAACCCCGATAATTGATTTTCTTACTGTTTTCAAAAGACCTAAACCTTTCTAAGATTAAATTGAAACTTTTCAGGACAAACACAATCAAAACCATAGGGAATACTGCTATATTCTTAGAAGGGTTTCAACAGCTAAAACCTACATGACATTTCTTCAGACACAGATTTAGAATTCAATAATTTTTCTAAAATAGAACTCTTCTTTGTGGCCTTATGCAGAATCGGCTGATTTAACTGTGTTATTCACTTTGTTCTTGGTATCTGGGATCCAAGAATTAAAGACAGGGAAAAAAAGAACCAGGTAAATGCTGTCTATGAAACAAATACTTCATGTCATAAACTTGATACTGAAAAATAAATCTCTCTCCCCATCAGTGAACTGCTTCAGATACAGACTGTTGGCCAAAATGACCAAAATGTGAGACCTTCAGTTTCTCATAAAATACAATTCTAAATTGATTAAATAGTGTTGTCAATGTAAATATGTGGTGTATATATTTCTAAATCAAGGTGCTTTGTGGTTGTCCACAAGTTACATATTGGGTTGCATAATACCATTGTCAGATGATATGTGAAAAAGCATGTTAAAACATCGAAGGAAAGTTTACAAATGAAAGTTTTCACCATAGAAACGCTGGATTATCTTTTCCAGGATAACTACTCCACAAGAATATTTAGGGTATTAAGAGAAATTCTTTGACTCATTCATTTCCTAAACATGATAAAACAATATTTCATATCTCAATGAATATTCATGCCCTTCATTCCTAAAGACCTAGATCAGAAGAAGGGGTTCATAAAGAGGCTTTCCAGGTCACTGACCTCAAACTCTGACCAGTTCTGCCACTGGAACACCCATATTCTAACTCAAGAGTAGTTGTTCTTTTGCCCAGAGCATCCACTCCCCCTTATGATAGTAACAATATCACAGTTTTCCTTAGCGTGAACAATCTCATCCCATCTCCATGCATGTGGGAAAGAGTCACTCCACTTTACTTCAGGAGTGGAGCCTAAGCCAATTTGCTTATTTAGCTACCGTCCCCCCACCCCACCCCTTACCACTCCTCATCAACAGTGATCAGCTAAAGGATGGGGTGTGCATAGCAACCCAGTTTGGGCCAGAGAGAGTATGTATGTGAATCCTTAAAATTATGAGGAAGGTACAAGAAGCAATTATCTCTGCATAGAATTTAAAAGTAGAATAATATAAATCTCAATCTGTTGTGAGCCACAGAACAGAGCCTAGAAATAGACCCTAGTGGCATTATTTGAGCACAAAATCTAGCAGTACCTAAAATTAGCTCCATTTCATCAAAAGGAACATCAAATACTAAGTCAGAGTTCAATCTTCAAATATTTGCAATAAGAATCCTAATTGGCATTTGAGCTTCTCCACTAGTCAGGAAAAAACATGTTTATTTTCCATCTTATTAAATAATTATCTGAAACAACTTTTCAAAAGGAACTTTCTAATCTAAGGGAAAACAAAACTTTAAAAAGTACACAGCTATATATGTAATTATTATTAACTTGGAATGTATTAAATTCAAATATTTAATCTACACTGTCCTTTAAAACAACTATAATGAAGGATCCTGGACACAGCCAATAGGATCAATAAGTGTAGATTGAGGGTCACAGTTACCCTTGCTATGGCTTTCACAAGAGCATCCTGAAAGAACAAATTCTAATTCTTACCACCTGAGCTATTTCACTTAGCTTTATAGGCTTCTAACAACCTCTCCTCATTCTATATCTCCCAAAACTTTTCTCAGTCAACAATTTATTTGAACAAACATTTACAGCTGGATGATGAGATCTACTCAGTCACCTCAAAAAGAATGGAGACTCAAAAGACAATCTTTTGTGTATAGAATACTTTAGAAACTATCCTGAGTGACAAGACTCATTCTTTGTCAATTCTTTGTTCTCATTAATATCTCAGGTGTAGTTTCCTCAGAATGGACTTTGTGTGGAAACAACCTCTATTCAGAAGATAATTCTGTTGTCATTCCAAGTTACAAATTCCTCAGAGCATTCTCTTCCTCTGAAAGTGTAGGACAGATTTCAGCTGTCAGGTCTGGGTTTCTCAGTTTTTTTTGCAAGGGGAAAAAATGACCATACGACCACAGAATACTGCTTTATGTTCCTTCCTGTCAGTTTCATGAAATAGTCAAATTACTGTCAGAATCAGGTTGGCATTCATTCACAATTTTAACTAGTTTCCGTTCCATGTAAATGACTGATCTTGGTGAAGAAACCAGGCTTTGAATATTTTTTTAGCCAGTATCGTAATATTCTGGAAGAATGAAAATGGATAAGAGTAACATCCTGAAAGACAGAGTTTTAATTTTAATGTTTTCAAATTTGAGCCTATTTTAGCCCTATGCAATAGAAATAAAAGCAAAAATAAACAAATGGAACCTAATCAAATTTACAAGCTTTTGTACAGCAAAAGAAACCAGAAACAAAATGAAATGAAAACACACACAATGGGAGGAAATATTTGCAAATGATGCAACCAACAGTGGCTTAATTTCCAAAATATACAAACAGTTCATACAACTCAACAACAAAAAGCAAGCAATCCAATCAAAAAATGGGCATACCTAAATAGACATTTCTCCAGAGAAGACATACAGATAACCAACAGCCACAAGAAAAAATGTTCAACATCACTAATTATTAGAGAAATGCAAATCAAAACTATAATGAGGTTCTACCTCATACCAATCAGAATGGCCATCATTTTAAAAAATCTACAAATAACAAATGCTGGAGGGGGTGTAGAGTAAAGGGAATTCTCTTACACTGTTGGTGGGAATGTAAATTGGTGCAGCCACTATGGAAGATGGTATGGAAGTTCCTCAAACATCTAAAAACAGAGGTGCCATATGACCCAGCATATATCTGAGCATATATCTGGACAAAAGTATAATTCAAAAAGATAACATGCACCCCTATGTTCACAGCAGCACTATTCACAATAACCAAGACATGGAAACCAACTAAATGTCTACCAGCAGACGAATGGATAAAAGAGATGTGGTACATATATATGGTAGATACTACCCAGTCATAGAAGAGAGTGATTTGCAGCCAAAATAATGCCATTTGCAGCAACGTGGATGGACCTAGAGATTATATATATATAATAATATTATATATATTATTATAAGTGAAGTAAGTCAGAAAGAGAAAGACAAATTCCCTATGATATCACTTTTATGTGGAATCTAAAATGTGACACAACTGAACTTATCTGTGAAACATATACGGATTCACAGACATAGAGAACAAACTTGTGATTGAAAAGGGGGAGAGCAGGGAGAGGAATGGATTGGTATTCAGAATTAGCAGATGTAAACTCTTAAATATAGAATAGACAAACAACAAAGTCCTACTATAAGCACAGGGAACTATATTTAACATCCTGTGATTAAACCATAATGAAAAAGAACATGAAGAGGAAGAATATATAATGGAATCACTTTGCTGGTACAACAGAAATTAACACATTGTAAATCAACTATACTTCAATAATTTTTAATGAATATATTTTAGCCCTTTGAATTTGTGTGTGTGTGTGTGTGTGTAAAGGAGATTAGTTAGATCTTAAACATAAGTTTTCTAACCTTCTGAATAGGAAGATATTTTAGTTAGATGTTTTCGGCTGCAAACAACAGAAAATTGGACTCAAATTGAGCTAAACAAAAAAGGCATTTCTCCAAACTTGGTTGGATTTAGGACTTAAAAGCTAACATCCAGGCAATTCTCTATCCAGCTTTACAATATGTCTTGACTCTTCATGGTAGCAAGACAGAGGAAGTAGCTATTGGACTTTCATCCCATGAGGCTTGTCCTCCAGCTGGGGAGAAGATTCTCTCCCAGGAATCAGCAAATGTCATTCAGTTCAGTTCAGTTCAGTCGCTCAGTCGTGTCCGACTCTCCGCGACCCCATGAATCACAGCACGCCAGGCCTCCCTGTCCATCACCAACTCCCAGAGTTCACTCAAACTCATGTCCACAGAGTCGGTGATGCCATCCAGCCATCTCATTCTCCGTCGTCCCCTTCTCCTCCCGCCCCCAACCTTTCCCAGCATCAGAGTCTTTTCCAGTGAGTCAACTCGTCGAATGAGGTGGCCAAATTATTGCAGTTTCAGCTTTAGCATCAGTCCCTCCAATGAACATTCAGGATTGATCTCCTTTAGAATGGACTGGTTGGATCTGACTGGGTGGCTGGGCAATCTCTGAATCAATCAAGAAATGTAATGTTCAGATTGGCTTCACAAATTCCTGTTACCATGAAACGTTCATTATAGAAGATAAAAATTATATTTCATTTTTGGAATAGTTGTATAAAAAACTATGATTCAACTTAGGATAAACTATACTAAAATACTCAGGAACATTTTCAAACCTGCATAGACTATAAGAAGGAAATTCCACATAACAAGTCAGTTTATCCTGCACGTAATGATATGTTTTGCAAACCATTCTCAGAATGTAATTCTAACCAAAATAAGATTTAGAATATTGCCCTAACCAGGAACTCAGGTGGAAACCTGGGTAAAAGGCATAAAGGGGAATAACTTTTTCTGCTGTATTTTAGGGTTCTATTATCCTAAGTGATATTTAAGGACATATTGTCTCTCTTCTAAATAAACTTTTTCTTTTAGAATAGTTAATCAAAAACCAACAAACATATTAACTCCTTACTGAAAAGCCTTTTAAAAAGTTTAATATTATCAGCTCAGTATCTGCCAACGGTTGATATAAAAAATGGTCACTCTTAGACCCTTTTGCATCTTCTGGCTGTAGGTGAGTGTGAGTGATCACACCATCGTGATTATCTGGGTTATGAATATCTTTTTTGTATAGTTCTTCTGTGTATTCTTGCCACCTCTTAATATCTTCTGCTTCTGTTAGGTCCATACCATTTCTGACCTTCATTGAGTCCATCTTTGCATGAAATGTTCCCTTGGTATCTCTAATTTTCTTGAAGAGATCTCTAGTCTTTCCCATTCTATTGTTTTCCTCTATATTTTTGCACTGATTGCTGAGGAAGGCTTTCTTATCTCTCCTTGCTATTCTTTGGAACTCTGCATTCAAATGGGTATATCTTTCCTTTTCTCCTCTGCTTTTCTCTTCTCTTCTTTTCACAGCTATTTGTAAGGCCTCCTCAGACAGCCGTTTTGCTTTGTGCATTTCTTTTTCTTGGGGATGGTCTTGATTTCTGTCTCCTGTACAACATCACGAACCTCCGTTCATAGTTCATCAGGCACTCTGTCTATCAGATCTAGTCCCTTAAATCTATTTCTCACTTCCACTGTATAGTCATAAGGGATTTGATTGAGGTCATACCTGAATGGTCTAGTGGTTTTTCCCATTTTCTTCAATTTAAGTCTGAATTTGGGAATAAGGACTTCATGATCTGAGCCACAGTCAGCTCCCGGTCTTGTTTTTGCTAACTGTATAGAGCTTCCCCGTATTTGGCTGCAAAGAATATAATCAATCTGATTTCAGTTTTTACCATCTGGTGATGGCCATGTGTAGAGTCTTCTCTTGTGTTGTTGGAAGAGGGTGTTTGCTATGACCAGGGGAAACAGTGGAAACAGGGGCTGACTTTATTTTGGGGGCTCCAAAATCACTGCAGATGGTGACTGCAGCCATGAAATTAAAAGATGCCTACTGAGCGACTGAACTGAACTGAACTGAACTGAACTCCTTTGAAGGAAAGCTATGACCAACCTAGACAGCATATTAAAAAGCAGAGACATTACTTTGTCAACAAAGGTTCGTCTAGTCAAGGCTATGGTTTTTCCAGTAGTCACGTATGGTTGTGAGAGTTGGACTATAAAGAAAGCTAAGTGCTGAATAATTGATGCTTTTGAACTGTGGTGTTGGAGAAGACTCTTGAGAGTCCCTTGGGCTGCAAGGAGACCCAACCAGTCCATCCTAAAGGAGATCAGTCCTGGGTGTTCACTGGAAGGACTTGGCCACCTGATGTGAAGAGCTGACTCATTTGAAAAGACCCTGATGCTGGGCAAGATTGAGGGCAGGAGGAGAAGGGACGACAGAGGATGAGATGGTTGGATGGCATCACCGACCCAATGGACATGGGTTTGGGTGGACTCCTGGAGTTGGTGATGGACAGGGAGGCCTAGCGTGCTGTAGTTCATGGGGTCACAAAGAGTTAGACATGATTGAGTGACTGAACTGAACTGAGCTTTGCACCTTCTACAAAATATTTAAAGATACTGTCCAATGTATTATTAATTGTTCCTGTGTATGGATCTATGCAAGGAATTCCTCTTGGAACCTAATTCCTGCCTGGAACACAATGTTGGGAATACTGTTTTGTTTTTTCCTAACTAGATACAGATATTTCTTTTATAATATCTAAAGGGACCTTTAGAACCCACTGTGCTTCCTTTCTGGTTTTGTCTATCAAGTAATTTTTAAAATATATTGCTAAATTTATGTTAAATTTTATCTGTATATTAATGACAGTGTTAGATTTCTGTGGGAAAAGTTTTCTCTCCATAAAAAATTTTGTCTATTCTTTTAATCTTCATAATAATTGCTTTGCCTGATGTCTGAAAAATGTCTTAATAATATGAGTGCAACCACAATTCCCATTTGGAAGTAAGGGTAAAACATCATATTTAAAATATATGTTACCTTCCTAATTTACATACAATTAAATTCAAGTTGAAAGAAAGTTATGTATAAGGACTTTTTGATACTAAATCCAAAAGCACTGTGGAGATGGAGACTACTATGGAGATTCATAAACCATAAAAAACACTGGTTTAAGCTCTTTTCTTAAAAAAAAAAAAAGAGAGAGAAACACAATTTTCAATTAAGTGTTGATTAACAGCAAGTGATGTAACCTGAAATGAAATGCCACGTCTTTGATATCTAAATTTTAATTTATTCATTGCTTGATTTATATTGCATATACACTGCTATCTGGGGGAAGAAAATGGTTTCCTCCCTCTCTCCCTGAGAAGTTCAATTCTTTTAGTACACATAGAACTGCAAGAGAGGAAGAGGATACTATAACGATTCAGTCATTTATCCATTCTTTCAACAAATATTTACTGAGCACCCGCTATGTACAAAGCATTACATTTTCAATCCTATTCTTTTGGAACCTACAATCAAAAGAGGAGACAGACATTAAACAGACAAAATTGTTAGCTAAATATATCATAACAAAATGCTAAATGTTATGCAAAATTCAAAAACAAAGTGTGAGGAGAAAAAACAAAGGGGAAATCAAGAGATTGGGGAAAACAACCCGTAGGAAACAACACTCATGCTGGATGCTGAAAGAACTCTAAGAGAGCCAAGTCAAGGAGGGCAAGAGTAAAAAGATTCCTAACAGAGGAAAAAGTCGTCTAATAGAGCCAGAGACAAGAAAATGCCCAGCACATTTGAGGAACTGAAAGACCAGTATGACTTCTGCTTGAAGAGTGAGGGGGAAAGTAGCAGAGACATGGTACAGAAATGAACATCTGTTTAAACTGTCAGCTCAATCAAACAAATCTAGCAATGGGACAGAGAGCAATAGATACAGAGGACAAATTGCCCTTGGACTCTCTCAAGTAAATTAGATATTAATACATGTACATACGGTAATGGTTTTTAATCAAATGAATTTTTCAAAAAGAGACAGAAGTACATGACTGATGCTGAGATGTTCTCTCATTGCTGCTGCTGTTAAGTCACTTCAGTCATGTCCGACTCTGTGTGACCCCATAGACGGAAGCCCACCAGGCTCCCCCGTCCCTGGGATTCTCCAGGCAAGAACACTGGAGTGGGTTGCCATTTCCTTCTCCAATGTGTGAAAGTGAAAAGTGAAAGTCAGATCTAAAGAAAACAGTAGAGGAGACAGCTCCAAAGATCCTGAGGTGGTAGCTAGAATTGCCAACCATCTGGTATCAAACCAGACAGTCTGGAAGTTAAGGCCTTCATTAAATGTCTGGTACAACTCATGAATGCAGGGATTCAACAGCGCCGGCCCCATTCACTGGATGGCTCAATTTTCTATACTGTCTGGGTCAACGATCAGTGGTGTACACAACTCTGAGAGCCACCTCTCAACAAATATTTATCACAGTAGGACTGGGTACAGTTGTTAACACTGTGGTGGTGGTGAATTCGCTAAGTTGTGTCCAACTCTTGCAACCCCATGGACTGCAGCCTGCCAGGCTTCTCTGACCATGGGTTTCTCCAGGCAAGAATACTGGCGTGGATTGCCATTTCCTCCTCTGGGGATCTTTCCAACCCAGGAATTGAACCCGGGTCTCATGCACTGCAGACAGATTCTCTACTGACTATGAGGGAGGTCCTATGAGGGAAGGTACAAAGGTGAATGTAATGGATACCTCTCTTGCCCTCAGGCAGCCTATAGTCTAGGAAAGATAGAAAAAAACCAGCAAGCAAACACCTGGGACTTTTTCATCAATCAGCAGTGGTAGAGACGGCCATTCCTTGAAGGAGCGAGAGGAATAAGCAGTGGGGACCACCTTCACAATCATGTGGATGAAACAGTTGTGAAGATCAGACAGGAGGTCAAGGCTCCCGTGGGCAAAGGAAATATTCCCCAGCCAATAAACTTGGACTGACTGGTGTGGGGGAGGGACTATTTTGGTTTTACCAGGTCAGAAATGCCAAGAGCAAATCTCTCCTAGGTCTTGATTATCCATGCTGCTTCATTTTATTTCCTTCATCAGATGGAAATACTACTGACTTAGAGAATCATGTAGCTTAAAGTTTGGGTTTGTTTTTTTTTTTTAAGAAAAATCTTTATGTTAACTATAATATAAAATAATTAACAATTATTTGTCAAACTGTTTGACTCTGTGTGTTTGTATTTGAGGGAAACTGTGGTTATAAGGCATAAAAATTAACACCCCCTGAAAGAATGAGGAAGTAACTACTGAAGTCAGTACGTTGTTTTGGTCTCTGACCACAGAGGCAGAGGCTAGAAACAAATCTGATCTACAAATTAAAGTAAATATAATTTCTACAGTTGGGTTCAGCCTGCTGTTTTCTTAAAGGAAATATATTTTAGTTTGCACTGTGAAAAACACAAATTAGCATTTTTCAGAACCTCAGGAATCAAACACAGTAACATAAAAGCACAGAAACAAAGGAGGAACTATTTTTATCTTCCAGTCACAGATGATGCTCAGAATCAAAATGACACATGACTAACACTCAGATATCAAATTTTGAGGGCTCTTCTCTTCCCCACATGTCTCTCCGTATCTGCTTCTTTATTTCAGCAGGAGACAAGATTCCAGCGATGGCTCATCGACATGATGGGAATATTAATCGTTCAGAAATTTCCCCAATTTTCTCTGTGTCATCTTATCAAGAACAACTCTTAATGTTTCTTGACTCTCGAAGGTATGGGCACACATTTGAACTAAACTGAGGATTTTTTTTTACCCCAAAAAAAGCCCTAATCATTTTTTTTTAAGTTCTATATTGAAATTTGAGCAATTTTTACAGAAAATTTTTCTTTTCAGAAACAACTGTCAGGGGAAGGGAAATTTCCCTTCTTTACCCTCTTACTTCTTTTAGCTGGCAACTAAAATGATATGAAGCAGATTGACAGGAGAAAACCAAATCTATTACATATCCATGTAAGTATGAAAAATTCCAAAGACAGCAAAGCAAGGTGAGGTATATATATTCTAGACTATTGAGGAGGCAAGGGTCTGGGGCTTCAAGAGGAAGTAGGTAATTCACAGGAAGATAAAAAGAGTTAATGTTTGTAAACAAACGTTGGCTGGGCCATCCAACATTTGGGACACCGGGAGGACTTGGATCAGATGGGCTCTGCTAGGGTCCTCCCTACCACACCCAATATCAATACTTTACTGTGGTTATCCAAGGTGACTGCTCCATCCTGAGACAATCTTCCTGTCTTCCATCCTTTCAGGCAGTCAGGGGGAAGTTAAAAGATTCTTCCTGAGTCTTTTAGGCCTGGCTTGTTTTCAGTTCAAAATAATCCACATGCCAGAGTGGCACATCTTGGGATGGCCTGCCCTGAGCCCCATCACAATAATATAAAAAGCATGGCATTTTATAACTGTGGTCCTGAACTAGTCACAATGCAAAAATTAAAAAATACATTCCTCAAAGCAGAGGCTATTCTCTGTCCCTTGAGCTTGGAAGGAAGCTGAAGCCCAACCTACAGAAAACTCTGGGTTGGGTTTTCCAAAAACAAAGCTAAACTCGCATGTTTGACATTAGGGGCCACAGTAAGGCAATCAAAGATGGGGGTTATAAATCAATGTCAGTGTCCTAGAGCACTCTGCAAGGTCAAAAGTGGGGTTGTAAGAGTTAAACAAACAGTAACCTGAATAGAACCCATTTGCATGGAGATGACAGTGGAGGCCGGATGCCATTTACCGTCTATGCTCCTGGGGGCATATTTTGGTTTATGGGATCCTTTCCAAACCCCAAAAGCACCAGATTGGATATGGGGTGGACACAGGCCAGAGCAATCTATGCTTTGTCCCTTGCTGAAAACCAGAGGCAGATCAATTCTGAGAACCAGAGGCTGAATCAGTTAGAAGTGGGGGATGGGAGCAGACAGAAAGGAAGCCCGGAGGTAGACTAAGGCCCTTGCAAACTGAAGAGGAAACAGAAGTTATCAGTAAGCAGTGGAAGTTGGTAAGTAAGCCTAGAGAGGAAGATGGAGCCGACCTGCAGAGAGAGGGTGGTAAAAGACAAACTATGCGCCTGATGATTCTGACTTTCTTGTTCATCCCCTGCTCAAGTGTACACGTGCCTTTATTATTATATAAGGAGGTTAAAAGGTAAACAAACACCTTTTCCCGGGATCACTATAATAATCTCTAGGAGTTCCATGCAAACAAAGAGGCTCTGATCACACGCCAACCCAAATCCCTACTTCATCATGTGCTGACCAAAAAGGTCAACACTAAGAAATGATTTTCTGTGTGTTTAAGTGAAGGAAAATCATAGTCACTGACCCAAAATGAAGCTTCTTACAGAAAAGACAATTGAAATTGCTCCCAATCTCTCACTGAAACCCTGGCTTAGTATCTAAAAATGAGGAAAGGTCCAGAGGAGATAAAGGAACTTAAAGAGATGAACATTAAAAAAAATATTGATTGCCCCAAGTCTCTGTCCTGGGACACTCACTGTTCAATGAGCAAATGTTTATGAAGGATTCAGCAGGGGGAACACCTGACAAAAATTCCTGCCTCCACGGAGCACACAGACAAGGAGGGAAGATGTAGAAAAAGCAAATCAAGCAAGACATACATTATGTTGCAGCTGCTGCTGCTAAGTCGCTTCAGTCGTGTCCGACTCTGTGTGACCCCATAGACGGCAGTCCACCAGGCTCCCCCATCCCTGGGATTCTCCAGGCAAGAACACTGGAGTGGGTTGCCATTTCCTTCTCCAATGTATGAAAGTGAAAAGTGAAAGTGAAGTCGTTCAGTCATGTCCGACCCTTAGCGACACCACAGACTGCAGCCTACCAGGCTCCTCCATCCATGGGATTTTCTAGGCAAGAGTACTGGAGTGGCTTGCCATTGCCTTCTCCATACATTATGTTAGATGAGTTCTAAAGAGTAAACCAAAGCAAACAATGGAGATATAAGCTGGGCATGGGTGACACTGGTATACAGAAGTATGTGCAGAAAAAAATAAAACTGATTTGTAATCCACCAACCACAAAGAAATGACTACTAGTTGTATAGTGACATATATCCTCAAATTTTTTCCTTTGCAAGTCTACATATACACAAGCACCCACATATATACAAATCTTTTCCACTCATCTTTCCCCAAGACCTTATATTATGAACATGTCCCCATGCCATTAAATCGTCTTTATGAACTTCAAAATATTGCAATTCATTTTATTTTAATCCTGTGGGTATTTCAGTTGTTTTCAATTTTGCTATTACAGTAAGTCTGCAATGAACATTAGGTGTAAATATCTGCATCCTCTGATTATTTACTCACGATAAAGTATAAAAAACAAAAATACTAAGTACTGAGGAATAAATGTCTTTAAAGCCTTTGCTTCATTTTGCCATATTGGTCTTCAGAAATCTTGATCAATTCTTCCTTAATGAATTAGGAATGCATTATTAATAAATTTAATAATGGACATTTTATGAAGAGAATCATATTCCACTCAATATATAGCTTGTATAGAATATATATGGCTCATACAGAGTGTGTGTGTTAGTCACTCTGTTGTGTCTGACTCTGCGACACCATGAACTGGAGACCACCAGGCTCCTCTGTCCATGAATTCTCCAGGCAAGAATAGTGAAGTGGGTTGCCATTCCCTTCTCCACGGGATCTTCCCAACCCAGGGATTGAACCTGGGTCTCTGGCATTGCAGGCATATTCTTTACCATCTGAGCCACCAGGGAAGCAGCTTTGGGCTACTATCTTTACAGTATCTCTCCCTCCATTTCCCATTCTTACTTGGAATGCTTCTGTATTACCCTGTCCTTAATCAATCATTGTCCTTTGAGTAGGAGGCAGATATCTTATCATTTAGTTCCTGGGTTTCCAGATTAAGAGCAGCCATGCTTGGACATGACATAGAGAGCCCTGTGACCCATACCCTAATGAAGAGACAATCCTATACCACCCAGACATACTGGAGTTTGAATTTGACATCACGGACTAGTGGGATTTGGGGGATGTTACCCTTGGAAAGAAGCTGGGTGTTATTTGGCATGCAGTAAGGAAAGTGGCTTTAATTGAATTACCAGATAGGTGGACTATAGGGTCTTCCTGGGTGACTCAGTGGTAAAGAATCCACCTGCCAATGCAGGAGACACAGGAGATGCAGGTTCCAACCCTGGATCAGGAAGATCCCCTGGAGAAAGAAATGGCACCCTACTCCAGTATTCCTGCCTCCAAGGACAGAGGAGACTGGTGGGCTATGGTCTACAGGGTCACAAAGAATCAGACACAGCTGAGCTACTGAGCACTCACACAAGCACGAGGTAGACTACAGCGATTATTTGTGCCTGTGGTAGTTTTGTACTTCCCCGGGAAGTTAAGCTCATATGACTGGTTTTGGTCAAGGAAGGGTGGGTAGAAGTGATGGTTGCTTCACTGGCTACAGTCACCCAGAGAAACAAACCCTTGTCTTCCTTTTTAGAAAGTGGTACTGAGACCTGCCACTTTTGTCGCGTTCTGTTTGTTCCACGCATATTCGCCATCTCCTTCAGTAATTATTCCTATTTCTTCCCAGTCCTACTCACTCAGAGTAGTGCTTTCTTCTTTAGAAGTGGATGTTGATGACCATTTCTAATATTTTCCACAACTGGCCTTCTTTACACTACTTATTCTTCCCTATAAACTCCTTCATCAAGGATTCCCACGAAGATTTGGCTGATCTCAATTGCTTTTGACCCTATAATATGGAGTTTACAGCATTTCTTTGTTTCTTAAAGATTCATTTTCCTTGCTGAATATATAGCTATAATGTGTTTTTAATTATTTAAAGATTGTGTGTGTGTGCGTGCATTCCCAGTCATGTCCAACTCTTTGAGACCCCATGGACTGTAGCCTGCCAAGCTCCTCTGTTCATATTTTACAGTTAAATTGAACTTGGAGGGTATGTAAAATTCCATGTTGCACAAATATTTAGGTAACCACCACCACAATAAAGATACAGAAAAATTCCATCACCCCCAAATTTCCCCTGTGCTATCTTTTTATACTCACACCCTCCCAACCCTTAACTTCTAGTCTGTTCTCTGTCATAATTTTGTCATTTAGAGACTGTCATATAACTGTAATCACATAATACATAAACTTTGAGGCTGAATTACTTCATGCAGCATAACATCTTTGAGATTCATTTAAGTTATTGTATGTTAAACAGTTGGTTCCTTTTTATTGCTGCTGCTAAAGCTGAAACTCCAATACTTTGGCCACCTCATGCGATGAGTCGACTCACTGGAAAAGACTCTGATGCTGGGAGGGATTGGGGGCGGGAGGAGACAGGGACGATAGAGAATGAGATGGCTGGATGGCATCACCGACCCGACAGACATGAGTTTGAGTGAACTCCGGGAGTTGGTGATGGACAGGGAGGCCCGGCGTGCTGTGATTCATGGGGTCACAAAGAGTCGGACACGACTGAGCAACTTAACTGAACTGAACTGAATATTCCATTATACAGATATACCAGAGGTTGTTTATCCATTTATACACTGAAAGACATTTGAGTTGTTTCCAGTATTTTTCATTATGAAGAATTCTATAAACATTTATGTTCAGATTTTTATTTTAAATGAGTACTATATTTAGTCAGAAGGTTATTTTTATCAACTGATACAATTATGTGTTTTTTTATTTAGACTGTTAATATTGTGGATTACATTGACTGGTTTCCAAATATTGAGCCAGGCTTGCATTGCTAGGCCTCATTTATTTTATTTTTTTATATTTAATTGGATTCAACTTGCTAATATTTTTTGTAGAATTTTTTTATCTATATTCATGTGGGATACTGGTTTGTAGTTCTCTCCATTTCCCTTTTTGAGTGTTGGTATCAGGGTAATGATAATCTTATAAAATGCATTGGGAGGTGTTTTCTCCTCACTGATTTTTTTGAGATTACATAGCATTACGTAGCATTCATTCTATTCCCCTAAATATTCAGTGAAATTTGCCAGTGAAATAATCTAAGACCATATATTTATTTCTCTGAAGGTTTTAAACATTAAGTTCAATATTTTTAACAGTTATAGAACTATTCAGGTTATCTATTTCATCTTGGGTAAGCTTTGGCAGCTTTTGAATCTCAAAGAATTCATTCATTAAAATTGTTAAATTTATGTGTGTAGAGTTTCTTCCCAGTGTTATATCTGTAGGTATTATAGTTTCTGTTTATAGTTTAGTACCATTATGGTCAGATGTAGCATTTTTGCACTTTCATTATTCCTCTGTATGATTTTCAGAAGTGGAAACATTGGAACTAAGTTTCTTTTGCATTCTTACTAAAACTAAAATATGAGAAAATTTTCCCTCAGATTTCCAGTGCTTTATGTCCAAACCAGGTCCAAGAATTAGGATTTTAGGTGACAGAGAAAGTTATAGAAAGAAATTGAGTTCACTGACAACAACTATATTTCTCTAGGACTGAAACTGGCAGGTCACACCAAGCTAGCAATAAAGGGGATTATCTCATTCATTGGTAAATATTCTTCATAGTTTCCAGAAATTATTTGGGAGCAGAATCATAAAGGAAGAGTAAAGAAGACCACATTAGATTTTCAAAATTTTAAGAAAATTTAATCTAAAACAAGACATAAAGCATTGTATTTAATAATCACCACAAAATTGTTATACTTCAGTTCTCTATTATAGTCATAAAGTATTCATAAAGTATATTTTTAAACTAATAATCTTTTGACTTCCTACTCAATTGCCATTTTAGCACGTTGCATTTTTCTGAGCCCTTCTAAATTTGCTCATTTCCTGTTAAAATTGTCACATTCTACAAATGGCCCATATTGTCATTCATTAGTTAATGTGAAATATTCTTCCAAAGGATTTATTTCTTCTCATATTATTTTTTAATAAAGGAGAAAAATAACTTAATAAATCCTAAACAAAGCTGCACTTTTTTAAACCCCCCCAAAATTAACTACTTTTTGTAATTCATCATTTTAGTTCATTAATTTATATAAAGTAATATTTGAGAGTATTTCTACATCAATCAATTTTAATGTCCATTTACTGGCAACAAACACTCTCAAATTTTGTTTGAAAAAATATCTTCATTGAACCTTGATTTTTGAAAGGTATTTTCACTGCTTGAAGAATTTTGAATTGGCAGTTTTTTCTTAGAGTGTGTTAAAAATATCACTCCATTCAGCTTTCATCATTTTAACTGTTTCTCCTCAGAGGTGATGTGTTTTATCTTCTGGATGCTTTTATAATTTTCTCTTTGACTTTAAGTAGTGCTTATG
The DNA here is from genome assembly GCF_049115385.1 of Moschus berezovskii. Taxonomy (NCBI): domain Eukaryota; kingdom Metazoa; phylum Chordata; class Mammalia; order Artiodactyla; family Moschidae; genus Moschus; species Moschus berezovskii. The sequence goes on along the minus strand of NC_142469.1, from coordinate 84,182,220 downwards.
TAATCTTGGATTTTATAGAAATTCTTGAATCTTTGGCAATGTCTTGCATCAGTTTTGGAAAATTATCAGATAATATATCTTCAATTATTGCTTAGCCCCCACTTCTCTCCCCCTTCTCCTTCTGAGGCTCCAATTATACATAATAAGAACTTCTCTCACCATTTGCCATATATATACCTTGTTCTCTTTTGTACTTACCACCTTTTTTATTTTATACTTTCTATTTAGCAGTTCAGTAATACTCTGCTCTAATTTGCTGTTAAATTCACTTGATGAAATCTTCTGATAATTGCATTTATCAACACGTGAATTTCCATGGACCACATTTATAGGTTCCAGTTATCTGCCAAAATTCTATTTATATATTTTCTTAAATCTATTAACTACAAACATTTAAAAGCATCAAATAACTCAATACATAGATCACCTAGGGTCTGTTTTTATTGCTTTCTTTCCTTCATTTTTGGTCACACTGTCCTGTCTCTGGGGTTGCCTGGTAAATTTTTAATTGAATGCCAGGTATGAGTGATGAATTATAAGGGCTCTGAATGATCTTTCTTTAGAGAGACTGTTGGGTCTTTTTCTTGCTGCTGCTTGATTTTTCCTGGAAGACAGAAGAGTTATTGATCACACTGATCTAATAAGAAATAAGATGATTTAAATCCAAGAGGTCTTTGGAAATCTCTGAATTCAGTTTTTCTATTTCTCAAATGTTGTGAAACTGCCTAAAGTTCTAGTTAGCATATTAACTTCCACTTTCTGATTTGTTGCTTATATTCTCACTCTGTGTCTTATTAAATAACCTTATGGGGGAAAAAACTGTAAAACATCAAACATACTTACCTGCAATTCCCTTTTCTCCAAGGTCTTAGCTACTTTGGTCATACTGAGCTCCACCTTTTGCCCACCCAACTTTGTGAGCCAACCAAAAGTTCTGAGACTATTCTAATTATCTTCACACTTGTGTCACTTTCTTACTGGAAAAACTACTTCAGAGGATAATCAATAAAGAACATCAGGTTTACATCAATGCACTGCTTATTTCCTGGGTTTCATCCTGTTCACCCTAACAGGTTGTTAGTTGCTCTCTAATGCCTCCAATGCTATTTGGTTGTGGTTTTTTAAAAATAAATTTTACTATCCTTTTTAATTGTTCTTGTCAGGGGAGGCAGTTGATCTGATATAAACTACTCTGAAATAGATAGAAGTAGAAAATTTCTAACATTTCAAAATTCTTACTGAGAATATTTTCTCCCTGTCATTTTTCACTTAGTTTTTCAGCTGAAAGAGATTTTACTATTATCATTAATTATATAATGTAACATTTTATTTCCATTTATTTAACCTATACATTGTTTTTAATATGTAAACTTCATCTCAGAATCCAAATTCTCTGTAAATTTTCTATGTCTAAAATAGTACCCATTATTATTCTTACGAGTAAATGGCTTATAAAGTCACAAGAAAGGTATTTTGATTTTTAAAAAATTGGCCCACATATATTTTATGTCAGTATAAATTCCCCTCTTCTATTGTTTATTTTCATAAAGAATTTCAAATTTCCTTGCCTGGATATCCATTCTTGCATTTCACAGTTTTCTCTAATATATTCTACTTAAAGAGAATTTGATACTTGAATTTTTCTAGGATGCTGTAAATATTCTATTTGTATGATATTGGTATTCAAATATGTAATTGTTTATTACCTCATTCATGTGAGTAACAGTCTCAGTAAGAGGTGTGACAAACACATAATTACATGGATGCAGACTTCATGCAAAAAATGCAAAAAAAACAAAAAAACAAAAAACCCTACTTTGTATTGTTCCAGATAAAGTTGAAAAGCTTTAAGTCCCATTTTAAAGGGAAAAAATTCTTATAAATGAATACTACACCTGCCTGCCACACAGGTGTCTTTTAAAAAATAAGTTTGCAGTTCTGTTTCTATCAGAAATTTACCTTCCCAGCATGAAACTTCCCCATGTCAAACTCTCCTTGGTTATTTCTGAAAGCCATGGCTGAGCTCCTTCTCACATGTGTTCCACAGCTGATCCTGCATGTGGTTCTTTGGCCCAAAGCCCTGGTCAAGGCAGGCTTTCCCTTTCTTCTCTCCTGACCCATGTTCTGAGATGAACATGATACAGGAGCAGTTACACTCCTTGGATGATGGCCTGTGCTAACACCCAACTGACCTAGGGGACAGGCCCTTCCCTCACTCTTCATGATGCAGCTAAGTTCAGACTGCAGCATTTAACAAAACTACTGTAGCTTCTCTGATACAAGATACCAAATGGAAGGGTATCTTATAAATGCTTCTTGAAATGGCTATTCTCACAGTGTAGTCTTGACTTGCCTTCATGGTCCTCAAGGGAGCCTCCAGGAAGCCTGAACACAGTAAGGGTCAGGCTATTCTAACCCCAGGAACACTCTGCGGGTAACTGTGCTGAAGGGTCCAAAATCACTTCAGGTGAGAAAGAAAAAAATTTTTAAACTTTTCTCAAGTTTAAGGTCCTAACATTAGCTCCTCTTGCTCAAGGATGACTGAAGAAATGTCTCCTTCTCCAGAAAGTCTAGTCTTCAACCATGGGAGTGTGGTCTTGCATTGCAACTTCAACAAAACAATGACACTAAAAGGTAACAGTGCAGTGATAGTCATTCCAGATTCTGTCTTAACTCATGTGACATAAAGGACACAAACAGTCCAGTCCAGGTGGAGCTGCAGCAAACTTGGTCCTCTTCTCTTGGACTGCTTTTCCTCCAGCATGAAATCAAGATTCTTTCTGGAGGCCCTTCCTTGGGTTTTTTCCAGCTCAGTGCATCCCATGCAAAAACAAAACTAACTGCTACAGATTATTTGTTGAAGAGCATTTGCAGTTTCTCAAGGTCATGCAAGAGGTTTATCAGCAGCAGACTGTAAATTCATTACCCTCAGACACCCCACGAAAACTCAGGGTCTCAGAGGCATGGCCTGGGCTTGAAAACTCTAGCACTTGTATCACCACAGAGCATTCAGCATCAACATCCTCTACAGGCAGACCCCCCCATAGATGCTTGATTTTTATTTGCATAACTCAATTATCCATTCCAGAGGCTTCATGCAAAATAAAGAAATGGTATGGCTGAGAAATAAACTTCACCTCTATTTCAGCAAGCTACTTTTTAAAAAATTTCTTCAGCTTCTACAGTTCAAAGTTTCAAATCCCAGAAGGCCAACTCATCAACCCATATTCTCCAAGACACAAGATACAGGGTAAGCAGAAAGAATGCAGGGCTGGCTCGACTCCTCCGGAGACTGGAAAACTTGTGCCCCTGGCTTCAGTTCAGTGCAGTTCAGTCACTCAGTCATGTCTGACTCTTTGTGACCCCATGAATCACAGCACACCAGGCCTCCCTGTCCATCACCAACTTCGAAATAGCTCAAGTGGAATTCCATCCCCTCCACTAGCTTTGTTTGTAGCCCCTGGCTTAGTTATGGACAAACTTGTTTAAATCACAACTCCATCACTTATATATCAGTACTTATATTACCGACCTTTTCCAGTCAGATCTCAATAAGGGTCTTCCTGCACAGTGTTGCTGGAGACAACAGAAGGAGACCAAGTTTGATTCAGAAGCAAAGGAAAGCTTTCCTCTTCAAGCAAAGATGAGGTGAGAGTGTTCCAGGATATATGCTCTCCAGGACAGGCCGTGGGTGGGGTCGCTTTATAGGGTTCTCCTCAGTGGGTAGGGGGCAGAGTTTTCATGGGGTTGGCACACGTGTGTTGTTCACATTCCAGATCACAGCATCATTGCAGCGTCTCTGTGCACAGCCCGCCACAGCCATCTTTAATTGAAGTGTCATTGGGGGGCGGGCTTCTGCAGATGGCCCACCCATGTGATAGGTCTGTACAGCCATTTGCCACTAGGAACTGGCCTGAAGTGGCAGGTGCGAGACCTCTGCACACAGCACCCTATGAGCAAGTGAAACTAGACTAAGCACAAAGGAAAAGGAAAAAGCTTAGGCTTTATCTTATTAATATTACACAGATTTCTATTTTTATTTCCCAGGTATATTAATGGGCTTGCTGATGACACTAATAAACAGACGAAATAAGACTTGAGAATGTCTAGAAGTGAAACAGAATAACATTTTAGTTTCCAATGCAGTGATATTAAAATTTATCCCAAAAAGGACACATAAATGTCCCTTTTAATAATTAAAACAATTCTTCAGTATATAGCTGGGTGGTTGGATCCTGGTCTGAAGGCTTCATAATTAGGCGAGATAGAATGGCCATTCTTAAACTGCCAGAAATTTATATGGGAGAGACTGAATGGCAGGGGTAGGAATTTGTAGTTGGGATGGACACCTTCCGTTTGGGGAGCTATCACTCTGATGATCATTTCAAAGTCAAGAACATTTCCTTTCAGATATCTCTGATTATGGCTGGAAGAACCCAGATATTAGTAGTTTAGCCTGAGACAATGATATTCTGTTTAATAGTGTTAAACGTTGTCCCATGGGAAGTAGCACATCTCTCAGTTCAGTTCAGTTCAGTCGCTCAGTCCTGTGCAACTCTTTGCGACCCCATGAATCACAGCACGCCAGGCCTCTCTGTCCATCACCAACTCCCGGAGTTCACTCAAACTCATGTCCATCGAGTCGGTGATGCCATCCAGCCATCTCATTCTCTGTCATCCTCTTCTCCTCCCACCCCCAATCCTTCCCAGCATCAGAGTCTTTTCCAGTGAGTCAACTCGTCACATGAGGTGGCCAAAGTATTGGAGTTTCAGCTTTAGCATCACTCCTTCCAATGAACACCCAGGATTGATCTCCTTTAGAATGGACTGGTTGGATCTCCTTGCAGTCCAAGGGACTCTCAAGAGTCTTCTCCAGCACCACAGTTCAAAAGCATCAATTCTTCTGCAATCAGCTTTCTTCACAGTCCAACCCTCACATCCATACATGACCACGGGAAAAACCACAGCCTTGACTAGACGGACCTTTGTTGGCAAAGTAATGTCTCTGCTTTTTAATATGCTATCTAGGTTGGTCATAACTTTGCTTCCAAGGAGTAAGCATCTTTTAATTTCATGGCTGCAGTCATCATCTGCAGTAATTTCGAGCCCCCAAAAATAAAGTCTGACACTGTTTCCATTGTTTCCCCATCTATTTGTCATGAAGTGATGGAACCGGATGCCATGATCTTAGTTTTCTGAATCCTGAGCTTTAAGCCAACTTTTTCACTCTCCTCTTTCACTTTCATCAAGAGGCTCTTTAGTTCTTCTTCGCTTTCTGCCATAAGGGTGGTATCATCTGTGTATCCAAGGTTATTGAAAATTTCTCCCAGCAAACTTGATTCCAGCTTTTGCCTCATCCAGCCTAGCACTTTGCATGATATACTCTGCATATAAGTTAAATAAGCAGGGTGACAATATATAGTCTTGACATACTCGTTTCTCTATTTGGAACCAGTGTGTTGGTCCATGTCCAGTTCTAACTGTTGCTTCTTCACCTGCATACAGATTTCTAAGGAGGCAGGTCAGGTGGTCTGGTATGCCCATCTCTTTAAGAATTTTCCACAGTTTGTTGTGATCCACAGAATCAAAGGCTTTGGCATAGTCAATAAACCTGAAGTAGATATATTTCTGGAACTCTCTTACTTTTCCGATGATCCAGCAGATGTGGCAATTTGATCTCTGGTTCCCCTGCCTTTTCTAAATCCAGCTTCAATATCTGGAAGTTCACGATTACATACTGTTGAAGCCTGGCTTGGAGAATTTTGAACATTACTTTACTAACATGTGAGATGAGTGCAATTGTGCAGTAGTTTGAGCATTCTTTGGCATTGCCTTTCTCTGGGATTGGAATGAAAACTGACCTTTTCCAGTCCTGTGGCTACTGCTGAGTTTTCCACATTTGCTAGCATATTGAGTGCAGCACTTTCACAGTATCATCTTTTAGGATTTGAAATAGCTCAACTGGAATTCCATCACCTCCACTAGCTTTGTTCATAGTGATGCTTCCTAAGGCCCACTTGACTTCACATTCCAGGATGTCTGGCTCTAGGTGAGTGATCACACCATCGTGGTTATCTGGGTCATGAAGATCTTTTTTGTATAGTTCTGTGTATTCTTGCCACCTCTTCTTAATATCTTCTGCTTCTGTTAGGTCCATACCATTTCTGTCCTTTATTGTACTCATCTTTGCATGAAATGTTCCCTTGGTATCTCTAATTTTCTTGAAACAATCTCTAGTCTTTCCAATTCTATTGTTTTCATCTATTTCTTTGCAATGATAGCTGAGAAAGGCTTTCTTATTTCTCCTTGTTATTCTTTGGAACTCTGCATTCAAATGGGTTTACCTTTCCTTTCCTCCTTTGCCTTTAGCTTCTCTTCTTTTCTCAGTTATTTGTAAGGCCTCTTCAGACAACCATTTTGCCTTTTTTATTTCTTATTCTTGGGGAGTGATGGAATTCCAGTTGAGCTATTTCAAATCCTAAAAAATTTTAGTGCTGCAATAAATATGCCAGTAAATTTGGGAAACTCAGCAGTGGCCAAAGGACTGGAAAGGGTCAGTTTTCATTCCAATCCCAAAGAAAGGCAATGCCAATGAATGCTCAAACTACCGCACAATTGCACTCATCTCACACACAAGTAAAGTAATGCTCAAACTTCTCCAAGCCAGGCTTCAACAGTACATGAACTGTGAACTTCCAGAGGCTCACACTGGATTTAGAAAAGGTAGAGGTACCAGAGATCAAATTGCCAACATCTGCTGGATCATTATGGAAAGGTGGGCTTCCATCTATGGGGTCACACAGAGTCGGACACGACTGATGTGACTTAGCAGCAGCAGCAGCTGGATCACTGAAAAAGCAAGAGAGTTCCAGAAAAACATCTACTTCTGCTTTTTTGACTATGCCAAAGCCTTTGATTGTGTGGATCAAAACTGGACAATTCTTAAAGAGAGGGGAATACCTCTCTGGTATTCCAGAGAGGTAGTGGTCAGGTCAGACCACCTAACCTGCCTCTTGAGAAATCTGTATGCAGGTCAGGAACCAACAGCTAGAACTGGACATGGAACAACATACTGGTTCCAAATAAGGGAAAGGAGTACATCAAGGCTGTATACTGTTGTCACCCTGCTTATTTAACTTATATGCAGAGTGCATCATGAGAAATGCTGGGCTGGATGAGGCATAAGCTGGAATCAAGATTGCTGGGGGAAATATCAATAACCTCAGATATGCAGATGACACCACCCTTATGGCAGAAAGTGAAGAACTAAAGAGCCTCTTGATGAAAGTGAAAGAGGAGAGTGAAAAAGTTGGCTTAAAGCTCAATATTTAGAAAACTAAGATCATGGCATCTGGTCCCATCACTTCATGGCAAATAGATGGGGAAACAGTGGAAACAGTGGCAGACTTTATTTTGGGGGGTCAAAAATCACTGCAGATGGTGACTGGAGCCATAAAATTAAAAGACACTTGTTCCTTGGAAGAAAAGTTATGACCAACCTAGACAGCATATTAAAAAAGCGGAGACATTACTTTACCAACAAAGGACCATTTAGTCAAAACCCTGGTTTTTTCAGTAATCATGTATGGATGTGAGAGTTGGACTATTAATAAAGCTGAGCACCAAAAAACTAATACTTTTGAACTGTGGTGTTGGAGAAGACTCTTGAGAATCCCTTCGACTGCAAGGAGATCCAACCAGTCCATCCTAAAGGAAATCTGTCCTGAATATTCATTGGAGGGACTGATGCTGAAGCTGAAACTCCAATACTTTGGCCACCTGATTCGAAGAACCGACTCATTTGAGAAGACCCTGATGCTGGGAGAGGTGGAAGGGAGGAGTAGAAGGGATGAGGATGAGGTGGCTGGATGGCATCACCAATGCAATGGACATGAGTTTGAGTACACTCCGGGAGTTGGTGATGGACAGGGAGGCCTGGCACACTGCAGTCCATGGAGTTGCAAAGAGTCAGACACAACTGAGCAACTGAACTGAACTCTTGGGGATGGTCTTGATCACTGTCTCCTGTACAATGTCACAGACCTCCATCCATAGTGCTTCAGGCACTGTGTCTATCAGATCTAATCTCTTGAATCTATTTCTCACTTCCACTGTATAATCATAAGGGATTTGATTTAGGTCATACCTGAATGGTCTAGTGGTTTTCCCTACTTTCTTCAATTTAAGTCTGAATTTGGCAATGAGTTCATGATCTGAGCCACAGTCAGCCCCCAGTCTGGTTTTTGCTGACTGTATAGAAATGTATGGCGCCAAGTAAAATTTCAAGAAGGAATTCCCATACTGTTTGTTTGGTCAAAAACCAAACCAAACGAACAAGACCTATTTAAGTCGTCCCATCTCCTAAGCATTATAAATGTTGTAACCAAAGAAGCTAGCCAGAACTTGAGCACCACTTCTGTTTTCAATTTGCTTACCAGGGCATTTTTCTATCTTCACCCATGCTGTTTGCAACCTTGGAGGAATCAGTGATAAATTCCAATTCACTCAGTGTGTAATTTGGGCAAGAAGCAGTATTGACTGCTTTCTTAGTACAAGGCAATACAATAAGCACCTTCTTAGAGGGGGTTAGTGAAGAGAAGTAGACCTTTAAAGAGCTTATAATACAACTCGAAGGGAACAAAGAGGGGAAAAGGAGGAAAAGAAATCACCATTAATGAGCATCTGCAAATCTCTGTGATGGGCTTCCCCTGTGATGTATACTTTGTGTACCAACTACTCTGAGATCCTTTTGCAAGTGAAAGAAACTGATTCTAGAACACTTAAACAGAAAGGAAATTTATAGTTAGCCTACCAAATCTAAGAAATAATGGGTAACCAGGTTCAAAAAATGATAAGGAATCAAGGAAATCTAAGCAGGAGAGATTTGGCTCTGATTAAATACACTGATTAAGGTTACACTTTACTAGCGTGTGAGATGAGTGCAATTGTGCAGTAGTTTGAGCATTCTTTGGCATTGCCTTTCTTTGGGATTGGAATGAAGACTGACCTCTTCCAGTCCTGTGGCCACTGTTGAGTTTTCCAAATAAGCTGGCATATTGAGTGTAGCACTTTCACAGCATCATCTTTCAAGATTTCAAATAGCTCAACTGGAATTCCATCACCTCCACTAGCTTTGTTCGTAGTGATGCTTTCTAAGGCCCACTTGATTTCACATTCCAAGATGTGTGGCTCTAGGTCAGTAATCACGTTATCATGACTATCTTGGTCGTGAAGATCTTTTTGGTACAGTTCTTCTGTGTATTCTTGCCACCTCTTCTGAATATCTTCTGCTTCTGTTAGCTCCATACCATTTCTGTCCTTTATCGAGCCCATCTTTGCATGAAATGTTTCCTTGGAATCTCTAATTTTCTTGAAGAGATCTCTTGTTTTTCCTATTCTGTTGTTTTCCTCTATTTATTTGCATTGATCACTGAGGAAGGCTTTCTTATCTCTCCTTGCTATTCTTTGGAACTCTGCATTCAGATGCTTATATCTTTCCTTTTCTCCTTTGCTTTTTGCTTCTTTTCTTTTCACAGCTATTTGTAAGGCCTCCTCAGACAGCCATTTTGCTTTTTTGCATTTCTTTTCCATGGGGATGGTCTTGGTCCCTGTCTCCTGTACAATGTCACGAATCTCTGTCCAGAGTTCATCAGGCACTCTATCTATCAGATCTAGTCCCTTAAATCTATTTCTCACTTCCACTGTATAATCATAAGGGATTTGATTTAGGTCACATCTGAATGGTCTAGTGAACCATGAACTCCCAGATGTTCAAGCAGGTTTTAGAAAAGGCAGAGGCACCAGAGATCAAATTGCCAACATCCACTGGATCATGGAGAAAGCAAAAGAGTTCCAGAAAAACATCTATTTCTGCTTCATTGACCTTGTTAAAGCCTTTGACTGTGTGGATCACAATAAACTGTGGAACATTCTGAAAGAGATGGGAATACCAGACCACCTGACCTGCTTCTTGAGAAATCTGTATGCAGGTCAGGAAGCAACAGTCAGAACCGTACATGGAACAACAGACTGGTTCCAAATAGGAAAAGGAGTACGTCAAGGCTGTATATTGTCACCCTGCTTATTTAACTTCTATGCAGAGTACATCATGAGGAACGCTAGGCTGGAAGAAGCACAAGCTGGAATCAAGATTGCCGGGAGAAATATCAATAACCTCAGATATGCAGATGATACCACCCTATAGGCAGAAAGTGAAGAGGAACTCAAAAGCCTCTTGATGAAAGTGAAAGAGGAGAGTGAAAAGGTTGGCTTGAAGCTCAACATTCAGAAAACAAAGATCATGGCATCTGGTTCCATCACTTCATGGGAAATAGATGGAAAAACAGTGGAAACAGTGTCAGACTTTATTTTGGGGGACGCCAAAATCACTGCAGATGCTGATTGCAGCCATGAAATTGAAAGACGCTTACTCCTTGGAAGGAAAGTTATGACCAACCTTGATAGTATATCAAAAAGCAGAGACATTACTTTGCCAACAAAGGTCCATCTAGTCAAGGCTATGGTTTTTCCCGTGGTCATGTATGGATGTGAGAGTTGGACTGTGAAGAAGGCTGATCGCTGAAGAATTGATGCTTTTGAACTGTGGTGCTGGAGAAGAATCTTGAGAGTCCCTTATACTGCAAGGAGATCCAACCAGTCCATTCTAAAGGAGATCAATCCCGGGTGTTCATTGGAAGGACTGATGCTAAAGCTGAAACTGCAATACTTTGGCCACCTCATGTGACGAGTTGACTCACTGGAAAAGACTCTGATGCTGGGAGGGATTGGGGGCGGGAGGAGAAGGGGATGACAGAGAATGAGATGGCTGGTTGGCATCACCGACTCTAGGGACATGAGTTTGAGTGAACTCTGGGAGTTGGTGTTGGACAAGGAGGCCTGGCGTGCTGTGATTCATGGGGTCACAGAGAGTTGGACACAACTGAGCGACTGAACTGAACTGAAGGTTACACTTGGAGAAGGAAATGGCAACCCACTCCAGTGTTCTTGCCTGGAGAATCCCAGGGATGGGGGAGCCTGCTGGGCTGCCGTCTATGGGGTCGCACAGAGTCGGAGACGACTGAAGCGACTTAGCAGCAGCAGCAGCAAGGTTATACTGCTAAAACCTCTTGCTGTAATACTGGGACTGTTGCAAACTCTTCATCCCACTGGACACTTATCAGTACCCTAAGAAAATAACCTTTGTTCCCGGCATCACTCCGCATATTCAAAGTTCCAGGTGATAGTGTGGTTGGACAAGTTTGGGTCTTGTACTCATTTCCAACAGTCAGGAAGGAAATGGCCCTCTCTACCTTACTACAGAAAGGCAGAACCCTGCCCTCAAACAAGACCGATGCATTGGTGAACGGGGTTTGAAATGGACAGAAGATTTGGATGTTGGGCAGCCATCAGAATAGCAAGTGTTCCCTGCTCTCTACCACTTTGGATTCCTAATATCTATATGTACCACTTATCCTTTATATTAAAACAAATATTTCCATATCAAAATAAATCCTCCTGCCTAATAGAAAACAGTGACTACCATTACCAGTGCTATTCAGAGTAGCAAATGTGCTCATCTTCCCAAAGGGAAATGACTCAGCATCAACAGTTGCTGCATTCAGCTCCAATACAAAGATCTCTTGATGATATTTATTCTTCCTCTAGTGATGATATAATTTTACCCTTCCATAGTGTAACTATGGACTAACTTGTGAAACAAGTCACCAACATATTCCATACATAACAGTGTCATAGAAAGGAAAGAAGAGGTTGCAGTAGTACAGATAAGAAAAGCTTGGAATACAGAACATTTAATGATAGAACCTCCATTGCAAAACATCAAAATAAGTTGAAATAATGAGCTAAAACTATCAGTTTAATAGAGATATAAGTAAAATTTCTAGGTTCAAAATAGCAGTCTAGTTCAAAATATACAAATATAGAATTAGAAAATCATATTTAAAACAACCAAAAGTAAACAAGGGGCCTTGAGTTGACTGCAAGTATGGTGAGAGTAGTCTTGTTTCCAGTAGTCATGTATGAATGTGAGAGTTGGACTCACTGAAGAATTCATGCTTTTGAACTGTGGTGCTGGAGAAGACTCTTGAGAGTCCCTTGGACTTCAAAGAGATCAAACCAGTCAATCTTAAAGGAAATCAGTCCCGAATATTCATTGGAAGGACTAATGCTGAAGCTGAAACTCCAGTACTCTGGTCACCTGATGCAAAGAACTGATTTATTTGAAAAGACCCTGCTGTTGGGAAAGCTTGAAGGCAGGAGGAGAAGGGGTCAACAGAGGGTGAGATGGTTGGATGGTATCACTGACGTGATAGACATGAGTTTGAGCAAGCTCTGGTAGTTGGTGATGGACAGGGAAGCCTGGTGGGCTGCAGTCCATGGGGTCGCAAAGAGTCGGACACAACTGAGCGACTGAACTGAACTGTGTCTTTTTCATATGACTTTAATAATCTTTGAGAGCTTTCTTGCTTTCTGGTAGGGGATGACCCAAGCTACCTGGTATATTTCCACACCAAGCCTAGACTGAAATGTTTCTCTAAGGATCCTTAATTTTCTTTAGTGAAAAAATACAGAGAGCAAGAACAGGGGGATGGAGTGCAACATGGGGTACCATTGTTCCTCGGTTATTGCATTGTCAAAGGTACAAAAGTTCTCTTTTAAAGTTTACATTGATATTTCTAATTCTGTTCTAGAAGTACAATGATCCTATTTAATTTGAGTAATTCTATAATTGCAGCACTTTTTTCTCTGACACAAGCAAGAATAATTTTTATTTTCATTATTGAACTATGAGTTCTAAGATAGCCACCTCAAGATCAATATGGACAATAAAATACTGAGTAAAACCTAGTATTTTCTGGTTAGTCACTTTTGTTTTGAGCAGGGAGCCCAGAAAATATGTGTATTCCAGCTACTCGGTTCTAGATTCATTCTTCAGCCTTCACTCTCCACAGATACGTAGTGGTGTTTGTTTGACTGGTGGTTTGCTTCACTTTTTTCAACTGGTTTTGCGTCTAGGACTTTGGCATCCTCATCACTGCCACTTCAGCATTCTCAGAAGTGCAAGCTTTGGGTCACTACTCTTCTTAGTTCTAATAAATAATTTTGGAAGGGAGTCCCACAGCTAGTTCAGTTCACTCTTTGAGGATGGAAAGTTTCCCTGTGTGGTCGACAATGAAAAATATAAATTCATTTATCCAAGGGATTGCTGGGCAAAGTGATTCCCACTTCTTTTTCATTTCTAGTAAGTAAAGTAATTTAAAACTTATCTCTCCTAAATTTTGCCCTATCATAAAACTCTTTAAATATATTCAAATCTCTTTCCTAAGTTAAAAGCACTTCCTAGTGTATACCACACATTTTCTCATTCCCTTCAGTTCAGTTCAGTCGCTCAGTCGTGTCCGACTCTTCGCGACCCCATGAATCACAGCACGCCAGGCCTCCCTGTCCATCACCAACTCCCGGAGTTCACTCAAACTCATGTCCACAGAGTCGGTGATGCCATCCAGCCATCTCATTCTCTGTCATCCCTGTTTCCTCCCACCCTCAATTCCTCCCAGCATCAGACTCTTTTCCAGTGAGTCAACTCATCGCATGAGGTGGCCAAAGTATTGGAGTTTCAGCTTTAGCATCAATCCTTCCAATGAACACCCAGGATTGATCTCCTTTAGAATGGACTGGTTGGATCTCCTTGCAGTCCAAGGGACTCTCAAGAGTCTTCTCCAATACCACAGTTCAAAAGCATCAATTCTTCGGTGATCAGCTTTCTTCACAGTCCAACTCTCACATCCATACATGACCATGGGAAAAACCATAGCCTTGACTAGACGGACCTTGGTTGGCAAAGTAATGTCTCTGCTTTTTAATATGCTATCTAGGTTGGTCATAACTTTGCTTCCAAGGAGTAAGCGTCTTTTAATTTCATGGCTGCAATCAGCATCTGCAGTGATTTTGGAGCCCAAAAAAATAAAGTCTGACACTGTTTCCACTGTTTTTCCATCTATTTCCCATGAAGTGATGGGACCAGATGCCATGATCTTTGTTTTCTGAATGTTGAGCTTCAAGCCAACCTTTTCACTCTCCTCTTTCACTTTCATCAAGAGGCTTTTGAGTTCCTCTTCACTTTCTGCCATAAGGGTGGTGTCATCTGCATATCTGAGGTTATTGATATTTCTCTGGGCAATCTTGATTGCAGCTTGTGCTTCTTCCAGCCCAGCGTTCCTCATGATGTACTCTGCATATAAGTTAAATAAGCAGGGTGACAATATACAACCTTGACGTACTCCTTTTCCTATTTGGAACCAGTCTGCTGTTCCATGTCCAGTTCTAACTGTTGCTTCCTGACCTGCATACAGGTTTTTCAAGAGGCAGGTCAGGTGCTCATTCCCTTAGCAACCTGATATATCATGGAATGTTTTATTTGCATTTTATGATCCAATGATTGTCCCAGTGAGTACCACTTCCATTTAGCATAAGACAAGTTTAAAGCATTTAATTTTCTGTTTTCCTTTTTTTTTTTTTGCATGTTCATGCTCAGTTATGTCCAACTCTTTGCAACCCCAAGGACTGTAGCCTGGCAGGCTCCTACATCCACAGGATTTTCCAAACAAGAATACTGGAGTGAGTTGCCATTTTCTCCTCCAGAGGATTGTCCCAACCAGGGATCAAACCCGCGTCCCCTGCATCTCCTGCATTGACAGGTGGATTCTTTACCACTGAGCCATCTGGGATTGTATGTAGGCAACAATACTTTGGCCAACTGATGCAAAGAACGGACTCATTTGAAAAGACCCTGATGCTGGGAAAGATTGAAGGCAGGAGGAGAAGGGGACGACAGAAGATGAGATGGTTGGAAGGCATCACCAAATCAATGGACACAAGTTTGAGCAAGATTCGGGAGCTGGTGCTGGACAGGGAAACCTCGTGTGCTGCAGTACATGGGGTCACAAAGAGTTGGACATGACTGAGCAACTGAACTGAACTGAACATTACATGTAAACTCAAGTTTGATGTTTCATGATCCAAGATTCATTTATTCTGCTATATCATCTGATAAATTTTCATTTATCAAAAACATATTTATCTTTAATTTAATAACAGATGACACTGATGTAGAACTCCAATTTTTCATGGGTCTTTGGATAAATAAAAGTTCAGTTCAGTTTAGTCGCTCAGTCATGTCCGACTCTCTGCAACCCCATGAATCACAGCACACCAGGCCTCCCTGTCCATCACCAACTCCCGGAGTTCACTCAAACTCATGTCCACAGAGTCGGTTATGCCATCCAGCCATCTCATTCTCTGTCGTCCCCTTCTCCTCCCGCCCCAAACCTTTCCCAGCATCAGAGTCTTTTCCAGTGAGTCAACTCGTCACATGAGGTGGCCAAAGTATTTCAGTTTCAGCTTCAGCATCAGTCCTTCCAATGAACACCCAGGACTGATCTCCTTTAGAATGGACTGCTTGGATCTCCTTGCAGTACAAGGGACTCTCAAGAGTCTTCTCCAACACCACAGTTCAAAAGCATCAATTCTTC
The DNA here is from genome assembly GCF_049115385.1 of Moschus berezovskii. NCBI lineage: Eukaryota > Metazoa > Chordata > Mammalia > Artiodactyla > Moschidae > Moschus > Moschus berezovskii. Next base: position 84,166,669 of record NC_142469.1, on the reverse strand, counting down.
GGCGATCAGCTTTCTTCACAGTCCAACTCTCACATCCATACATGACCACGGGAAAAACCATAGCCTTGACTAGACGGACCTCTATTCCTTCTGTTCAGTTCAGTTCAGTTCAGTCGCTCAGTTGTGTCCGACTCTCCGTGACCCCATGAATCACAGCACACTAGGCCTCCCTGTCCATCACCAACTCCCAGAGTTCACTCAAACTCATGTCCACAGAGTCGGTGATGCCATCCAGCCATCTCATTCTCTGTCGTCCCTTCTCCTCCTGCCCCCAACCTTTCCCAGCATCAGAGTCTTTTCCAGTGAGTCAACTCACCACATGAGGTGGCCAAAGTATTGCAGTTTCAGCTTTAGCATCAGTCCTTCCAATGAACACCCAGGACTGATCTCCTTTAGAATGGACTGCTTGGATCTCCTTGCAGTACAAGGGACTCTCAAGAGTCTTCTCCAACACCACAGTTCAAAAGCATCAATTCTTCAGCGATCAGCTTTCTTCACAGTCCAACTCTCACATCTATACATGACCACAGGACTATTCCTTACTATCTTATAAATTCAGTCTTCCAAAAACTACTTCAGAATATCAGAAAATAAGCAACTGTATCAAAATGAGACAGTGCAACAGAAATATTATGCTTCTTTATGCTACTTTATGTACATTTACACTGCATATTTTCACTTCAATTTTTATGTCATTTATCCTTATAGAGAAAAAACACAAAATCACATTTAATTTCCCAGTTCCAGTATACAATATAGGAGTGGTTACTTTTGAAATCTAACAGGTTTTTTCATAAAAATAATCATCAAAATTTGGAATAAATATTAAAAAAACCACTACATTAATTTTTGTTGTTGCTATTTTTCAATCCCTGCTTTCTAGAACTGGGACTTTTATTATTAATATTTAGGACATGAGTTTGAGTGAACTCCAGGATTTGGTGATGGACAGGGAGGCCTGGCGTGCTGTGGTTCATGGGGTCGCTAAGAGTCGGACACAACTGAGCGACTGAACTGAACTGAACTGAACTGAGGACATATTTAAACCTTTCACTTTTTTCCCTTCTTAGACTCAGGCCCAAGAAGTCTATCTTTTCCATGACCTTATTTTTTTCTTATTAGTACAAAGTTAGATTTCTCTTCTTGAGTTTAAGTCTTTGATATAAAAATGTACTCATTTAAAACAGCTTAATTCACATAATGTTTAACTTTATATACATAAATTTATATCACCATTCTATTTTTTAGCTAAATATACAAAATACACTCAAGCAAAATGTTCACATTCTTCATATGTGCTTCTAACCAATAAAGTTTCATAGTTTCAATAAGTGTATGAATTTTTTAAAGTTAATTGCTTATTGTTGCCTTCCTACCCCCACAAAAGATGCTCAATCTTTGTGTGTGTATGCTCAATCATTCAGTGTATCTGACTCCTCACAACCCCATTGACTGTAGCCCTGGGAAATCCATTGGATTTCCACTGGAGTGGTTTGCCACTTTCTACTCCAAGATATCTACCCAACCCATGGATCAAACCCACATCTCTTACATTGGGAGGCTGATTCTTTAACCACTGTGCCATCTGGGAAGCCCATTTACTCATTCTTTAGATTCTGAGATCTCTGAATTTTACATTCTGAATTAAAAAAAAAATACATTAGTAGTCTGCCAAGTGTTTGTCTTGCTTTTTCATTTTTTGTTTTTCTGTTTTGCTAATGCTCACACACTTGTTGATGATCATACATATTTAAATATATTAGTCCATTTTTACCTACATCCCGTGACTTTAAAAGTAAGGTTCAGGCATGGAAGTATTGACTTCTGTGAAGAGACTTCTGGGGAGGCCCTTGTTCAATTCTGGGTGGGACACTGTAGGACTGCACTTCCTCAGGAGAGGATCAGCACCCATTATTTCTAGGCTGAGGTCTTCTAATCCATGGGGAGGTAGTGATCACATCTCAGGGACTTAATTTTATTTCCAGACAATCTACAAAATACTTCTTTTCACCAATGGGAACCTCATAGGGAGGCAATCTGGGGCTAAGAGTGAAGGTTTACAGCTGGGCTTTCATTACTTTTTAATAACAGTTCCATTTTCCCACAGGAAAGTCTTTGAAGACATTGTATTTGCACCTGTTGGCACCATAGAGATACCTGAGAGGATTCCTCTGAATTTTTCCTTCATGCTTTTAATGATTTTGCAATTTTTTGGGGGGTATCTGAGGGGATGGCAATTGGGAATTTGTCATTCCCAAGGATACCATGACTCCATCTGGCAATAGTTCCATGCTGAGTCTAAGACCATCATGTTGCCCAAAACCAGTGGGTCCCACATTTATTTTGTTCGAAGGGTGACCCCTGAAGTTAGGCAATGAGACAGCTCTGTCAGGACTCTGCTACAATTTGGGATCATAACTGATTAGCAAGATCAACTGATTCACAAGATTAATTTGGTACAATTCAAATTGATACAGAATGGATTGCAGAATGGTTTAAAGACATATGGAGGAGGTGAGGTGTTTCCTTTCCAGTTCTTAAACTTGAATCAAGACCCATACATGGTAAATTAATCTAATCTCGGGACAATGCAGGTAACACAGCAGTAAAGACTCCACCTGCCAATGCAGGAGATGCGAGAGATACAGGTTTGATCCCTGGGTTGGGAAAAGCCCCTGGAGGAGGAAACAGCAACCCACTCCAGTATTCTTGCTTGGAAAATCCCGTGGGCAGAGGATCCTGACAAGCTACAGTCCATGGGGTGGCAAAGAGTCAGACGTGACTGAGCATACATGCATACAGGGACAACGAGTCACATAAAGATATTTAGAGCAGGAAAGGGGTCTTAAAGACCAGACAGGCAGACAGACAAACTCAGTTAGTGGTCTGCTGCAGAAAAAAAAAAGCCTAGGCATCTGTGCACTACAGAAGGGAGATAAGAAGGAGACACAATAAAGAGGATTAAAAAATAAAGGAACAGAGGTTTAACCATTTGCTCACTCCCTCCTATTCTGCTGACCACCTCTGCTTTCTCAGGGTTTGTGATATCCCAGAGTCTATCAAAATCACATCGAATTTTTGTGGAGAAAAAAACGACACACTTAGAATTTAAAAATAGGTCCATACTCTTTGATAACTGCATTGCAAGAAGGAAGAAAAAGAGTACTTACTGGATTGTAACGAGGTGACCACCACACTCCTGTTTTTTAACACATCAAAATGACAGGCTTTCCTTAAAACATAATTTCAACCATACACCCCCTTCTTAGAATGGCTTTGTGATGAGCAGCGAAAATCAGGCCTCATGACACTCAAGTACAGGAAAGGAGAATTCATGACCCTTAGGGAAGAAAATCAAAAGAACTGATATATAATGTTAAGTTACCAAAAACCTAAAAAAAAAATGCTTTTTGAAGAGAGATACATGCCTTTGGCAAACCTTTGAAAGGAGGCACAGTGCTCAAGTGGTTAAACACCATGGATCTATCATTTCTGGAGACTTGATTCCTTTATTTCCTCTTGCCAAGCAGTGCTATCTTACTAGGAAGGACTGATTGTTTTTCAATCGGTACCTCAAGTTTTCCAAGGAGTACATCGAGTTTTTTTCAAGGAGTACATTCAAGTTACTTCAAGGAGTATGTTCAAGTTTATTTCAAGGAGTACGTTCAAGCTTTTTTTTCAAGGAGTACATCAAGGTCATATATCGTCACCCTGCTTATATAACTTATATGCAGAGTACATCATGTGAAATGTTGGGCTGGATGAAGCACAAGCTGTAATCAAGATTTCTGGGAGAAATAATAATAACCTCAGATATGCAAATGACACCACCCTAATGGCAGAAAGCGAAGAGGAATTGAAGAGCCTCTTGATGAAACTGAAAGAGGAAAGTGAAAAAGTTGGCTTACAACTCAACATTCGGGACTCCCCTGAATGTAGTCCAGTGGCTAAGACTCTGAGCTCTCAGTGCTGGGGCCCTGGGTCTGATCCCTGGTTGGGGAACTAGATCCCACATGCCACAACTAAGACCATGTGCAGCCAAATAAATGAATAAGAATAATATTTTTTAAAAGCCTCAACATTCAAAAAACTAAGATAATGGCATGCAGTCCCATCACTTCATGGCAGATAGATGGGGGAACAAAGGAAACAGTGACAGACTTCATTTTCTTGGGCTCCAAAATCACTGCAGATGGTGACTACAGCCACGAAATTAAAAGACACTTGCTCCATGGAAGAAAAGCTATGACCAACCTCAGTTCAGTTCAGTTCAGTCGCTCAGTCGTGTCCGATTCTTTGCAATCCCATGAATCACAGCACGCCAGGCCTCCCTGTCCATCACCAACTCCCGGAGTTCACTCAAACTCATGTCCACAGAGTTGGTGATGCCATCCAGCCATCTCATTCTCTGTCGTCCCCTTCTCCTCCTGCCCCAAATCCCTCCCAGCATCAGAGACTTTTCCAGTGAGTCAACTCTTCTCATGAGGTGGCCAAAGTATTGGAGTTTCAGCTTTAGCATCAGTCCTTCCAAAGAACAGCCAGGATTGATCTCTTTTAGAATGGACTGGTTGGCTCTCCTTGGACTGCAAGGAGACTCAAGAGTCTTCTCCACCACCACAGTTCAAAAGCATCAATTCTTTGGCGATCAGCTTTCTTTGCAGTCCAATCTCACATCCATACATGACCATGGGAAAAACCATAGCCTTGACTACACAGACCTTCGTTGGCAAAGTAATGTCTCTGCTTTTTAATATGCTATCTAGGTTGGTCATAACTTTCCTTCCAAGGAGTAAGCGTCTTTTAATTTCATGGCTGCAATCAGCATCCACAATGATTTTGGAGCCCAAAAAAATAAAGTCTGACACTGTTGCCACTGCTTCCCCATCTATTTCCCATGAAGTGATGGGACCAGATGCCATGACCTTAGTTTTCTGAATGTTGAGCTTCAAGCTAACTTTTTCACTCTCCTCTTTCACTTTCATCAAGAGGCTTTTTAGTTCCTCTTCACTTTCTGCCATAAGGGTGGTGTCATCTACATATCTGAGGTTATTGATATTTCTCCCGGCAATCTTGATTCCAGCTGGTGCTTCTTCCAGCCCAGCGTTCCTCATGATGTACTCTGCATATAAGTTAAATAAGCAGGGTGACAATATACAACCTTGACGTACTCCTTTTCCTATTTGGAACCAGTCCATTGTTTCATGTCCAGTTCTAACTGTTGCTTCTTCACCTGCATACAGGTTTCTCAAGAGGCAGGTCAGGTGGTCTGGTAGTCCCATCTCTTTCAGAATTTTCCAAAGTTTATTGTGATCCACACAGTCAAAGGCTTTGGCATAGTCAATGAAGCAGAAATAGATGCTTTTCTGGAACTCTCTGGCGTTTTCCATGATCCAGCAGATGTTGGCAATTTGATCTCTGGTTCCTCTGCCTTTTCTAAAACCAGCTTGAACATCTGGAAGTTCACGGTTCACATATTGCTGAAGCCTGGCTTGGAGAATTTTGAGCATGACTTTACTAGCATGTGAGATAAGTGCGATTGTGCAGTAGTAGTTTGAGCATTCTTTGGCATCGCCTTTCTTTGGGATTGGAATGAAGACTGACCTTTCCAGTCCTGTGGCCACTGCTGAGTTTTCCAAATTTGCTGGCATATTGAGTGCAACACTTTCACAGCATCATCTTTCAGGATTTGAAATAGCTCAACTGGAATTCCATCACCTCCACTAGCTTTGTTCGTAGTGATGCTTTCTAAGGCCCACTTGACTTCACATTCCAGGATGTCTGGCTCTAGGTAAGTGATCACACCATCGTGATTATCTTGGTCGTGAAGATCTTTTTTGTACAGTTCTTCTGTGTATTCTTGCCACCTCTTCTTAATCTTCTGCTTCTGTTAGGTCCATACCATTTCTGTCCTTTATCGAGCCCATCTTTGCATGAAATGTTCCCTTGGTATCTAATTTTCTTGAAGAGATCTCTTGTTTTTCCTATTCTGTTGTTTTCCTCTATTTCCTAACATTGATCACTGAGGAAGGCTTTCTTATCTCTCCTTGCTATTCTTTGGAACTCTGCATTCAGATGCTTATATCTTCCTTTTCTCCTTTGCTTTTCGTTTCTCTTCTTTTCACAGCTATTTGTAAGGCCTCCTCAAACAGCCACTTTGCATTTTTGCATTTATTTATGAAAAGGCAAAATGATAGGATTCTGAATGAGGAATTCCCCAGGTCGGTAGGTGCCTGGTATGCTATTGGAGATCAGTGGAGAAATAAATCCAGAAAGAATGAAGGGATGGAGCCAAAGCAAAAACAATACCCAGTTGTGGATGTGACTGGTGATAGAAGCAAGGTCCGATGCTGTAAAAAGCAATATTGCATAAGAACCTGGAATGTTAGGTCCATGAAGCAAGGCAAATTGGAAGTGTTCAAACAGGAGATGGCAAGAGTGAACGTAGACATTCTAGGAATCAGTGAACTAAAATGGACTGGAATGGGTGAATTTAACTCAGATGACCATTATATCTGCTACTGTGGGCAGGAATCCCTTAGAAGAAATGGAGTAGCCATCATGGTCAACAAAAGAGTGCAAAATGCAGTACTTGGATGCAATCTCAAAAACGACAGAATGATTTCTGTTCGTTTCCAAGGCAAACCATTCATTACAGTAATCCAAGCCTATGCCCCAACCAGTAACGCTGAAGAAGCCGTGTTGAACAGTTCTATGAAGACCTACAAGACCTTTTAGAACTAACATCCAAAAAAGATGTCCTTTTCATTATAGGGGACTGGAATGCAAAAGTAGGAAGTCAAGAAACACCTGGAGTAACAGGCAAATTTGGCCTTGGAGCACGGAATGAAGCAGGGCAAAGGCTAACAGAGTTTTGCCAAGAGAACGCACTGGTCATAGCAAACACCGTCTTTCAACAACACAAGAGAAGACTCTACACATGGACATCACCAGATGGTCAACACCGAAATCAGATTGCTTATATTCTTTGCAGCCAAAGATGGAGAAGCTCTATACAGTTAGCAAAAACAAGACCAGGAGCTGACTATGGCTCAGATCATGAACAGGCCTTATTGCCAAATTCAGACTGAAATTGAAGAAAGTAGGGAAAACCACTAGACCATTCAGGTATGACCTAAATGAAATCCCTTATGATTATACAGTGGAAGTGAGAAATAGATTTAAGGGACTAGATCTGATAGAGTGCCTGATGAACTCTGGACGGAGGTTCGTGACATTGTACAGGAGACAGGGACCAAGACCATCCCCATGGAAAAGAAATGACCAACCTAGATAGCATATTAAAAAGCAGAGACCTTACTTTGCCAACAAAGGTCCGTCTAGTCAAAGCTATGGTTTTTCCAGTAGTCATGAATGGATGTGAGATTTGGACTATAAAGAAAGCCGAGCACCAAAGAATTGATGCTTTTGAATTGTGGTGTTGGAGAAGACTCTTGAGAGTCCCTTCGACTGCAAGGAGATCCAACCAGTCCATCCTAAAGGAAATCTGTCCTGAATATTCACTGGAAGGACTGATGCTGAAGCTGAAACTCAATACTTTGGCCACCTGATGCAAAGAACCGACTCACTGGAAAAGACCCTGAGGTTGGGAAAGATTGAAAGCAGGGGGAGAAGAGGATGACAGAGGATGAGATGGTTGGATGGCATCACCGACTCGATGGACATGAGTTTGAGCAAACTCGGAGTTGGTGATGGACAGGGAAGCCTGACATGCTGCAATCCATGAGGTCACAAAGAGTCAGACACAACTGAGCAACTGAACTGAACTGAACTGAACTGATTGTTTTTCATCAAATGTCATCTACCTGATGATGGGTCAGGGTGGCTCTGGACAGAACCTCTGAGTTCAAGGGAGGAGAGAAGATAATCTGTGAGATCCCTTCCCTTGCTAAGATTCTGCAGATGCCACTAAAGCCATCAAACCCAGAACAAAGAGGAATGGGAGAAGGGGATGCAGGAAAGAAATACCCCTGACAGGAAGGGCCCAGTGTAAAACCACAGGTGGCTTGGCAGCCTCAAAGTTGGGACCATCAGCAACGGACATTTCAGTCACTCTACATCATTACCTTTTGTCATTAATTTTGGTATCTTGTGACTAGAGTTCTTTCAAAAGGGATATATTTCCCAACTGTCCTGTGGGGAACATGAGCCAGAGGAAGTGGGACACCATGAAGTGACTGTAACCCTGGAGTTCAGCAATTCTCCCCCCAGGGTTATGTTAGAGTATTCAAAGGCTAGCAGGCTTTTCCTGTTGATCTGCAGCAACAAGTAGACCACCATCCAGAACAGTTTCCTAAACTGTGCTGAATAAAGTGCTGGTGAAACAGGTATCGATAGGAGGAAGCAGAGAAACACTGCCATGCTTCAGCCATATGGTCTTCTAGCTCCCTTGCCAGCAGGTTAGAACAGTGAGGCCTGTTCCAGGGGAATGTCATTGCTTCAGCCCTTGGTGGCCATGAAAACTCAACCCTATCCTCAGTGGAGACGTTTTGTATGAACAAGGCAGTACACAACTTCCATGCTTCTAGGTCACTGGTACATTCAGCAATGCAATAGGGAGGGACTTTACAGAGATGTACTCAATACTATGGCAATATGCAAACTTTATTCTAACCTACCTTGACATGAGCCACATCTCCCTTGTAGAATGCATGCAGCAAAATCTTTTTAATTGAGATTAAACAGAAAATCTGAATAAAGGAGCATACCCTAAAATGTACCTGCATTATTCATAAGAAAAAAATTCATGACTAAATTGTTACCCTGAAAATATATTTAAGTAACAAAATAAGGCCACTTATTTAGAGCTCTTCTTTCCAAGTGTAGCACCCAATTGTTCCATTAGTCACTCAGTCATGTTTGACTCTTTGCGACCTCATGCAAAGGCTGCCTCCTCTGTGCATGGCATTCTCCAGGCAAGAATATTGGAGTGGGTAGCCATTCCCCCTTCTCCAGGGGATCTTCCCAATGCAGGGATCAAATCCAGGTCTCCCTCATTGCAGGCAGATTCTTTACCATCTGAACCACCAGGGAAGCCCAGCAACCAATGTTTATGCAGATTTCAAATGATTTATTTTATCGACGAAAGCTAGTTCACATTGCCCTTTATTAAAAACAATCCTTGTTTAACTAATTCTCACTTAAAAGTAATAAAACTAAATTCTTTCCATAGGATATGAATCATACGTTTCACTTCTGCAGACCATCTAAACACAACTAGCACAAATTGAAAAGGGATCACCGTAGGAATCAAATATTATAAATTTCTGCAAGGTTTTGTATCTAGACTAGTTGAAAATAATTTCTGCCTGGCCATAAGCCCTATTCTAGAAACACAAAGATGACATCCGCTGAGTACAAACAGAATATACAAAGACTTGCTTCTTATCCCAACACAAATCTAACCCAGATCAAGTGTATACACGCCATGACCAAGAAACGATACAACAGATTCTCACACTTAAACTTGGTTCTAAACAGCAATAACTGCAAAATGCTATTAGTTTAGAAAATATTAACTCCCATTTCACAGACTTGACTTAAACACATCATTATTGGAATTAGTTAACATATATTAGTGCTTATTATGTAGATCATATTTACTGTGTTAGTCTCATACGAACCATACAAAATAGGTAGTCTCATTTTACAGAGTAGGAAATTAAAGCTGAAGAAATTAAAATATAGCCTAAGTAAAAGACAGATCTGGAATTCATGTGGAGGTAGCCTAATTTTCAGGCTTATAGTTGTAATTATTATTTGATTTCTGCTTCCCTTAAGCCCATGGTAGAACAATACAGAATTCATAAACTCTTATGTTTGAAAGAGAACTTAAGTGAGTCATTTAATCTAATCCTTCTCCCCTCCCAAACCCACCAGGCAGAAACTTCTTCTTCAGTGTCTTTAAAAGAAAGAACCAGCTCTACTGGATATTTCCAAAACTAGTACTTCTTTCTTTCGAGATAGTTCATGTCACTGCTGGATCATCATAATGGTTCAACAGATCTTCCTGAATGACAGTACAAAGATTTTTTTCTGACCTCTTTCTCGTCTAAAATTCACTAGCAAACAAGAACAAGAAACAGAAATAAAAACTCTAACATCAATAAAATCAGAAGAATTAAATCCATAAACCCCAAACCACAATGAATAAAGACTAGAATACAAGATATAATGGTAAATGATCCCACAGAAAAAAATGTGCTTGGCAGAAATGGGGTTGGGTGGCCATGGGGAAAGCAGTAAGAAACTGAAAAGCAGGCTAATTGCCCTGGCAGACTCTGAAAAGACTAAAGAATTTCAAGTTGATACTGAGCAAGTGGTGAGGGCTTTCCCTGTGGCTCAGCTGGTAAAGAATCCATCTTTAATGTGGGAGATCTGGGTTCTGTCTCTGGGTTGAGAAGATCCCCTGGAGAAGGGAATGGCTACCCACTCCAGTACACTGGCCTAGAGAATTCCATGGACTGTATAGCCCATGGGGTCACAAACAGTCAGACACAACTGAGCGACTGTCACTCACTCACTAAAGTGGTGCTACTATAGCAAAAGTAGTAGCAAGGCATGGGACCATAAAGGGATCATTTGATGGCTAGTTTTTTGTTTGGTTGGGTTTTGTATTTGGTTTTTAATTAGGAGAACACTTAAACCCAAGGGTCCCCAACTCCAAATCACTAAGCCAAACAACCTCTCTCCACCTTTTTGAGATACCTGAGGATTGTTCTGTGAGAAACTTAACTAAAAGATTCTGGATTCAGGGATATGAGGCCCAGAGGAGAACAAGATGTGGACCAAATACACAGGGGGAAGGAGGTTAAAGACATGAGTCTTCAGATCAAAAACCCATTAAGTACCCATCACAATAAATGAAAATGGCTCACATCAAATTTTACTGTTGTGAAACTTCAGAATAGCAGAGTTAAAGAGAAGATCCTAAGAGGGTCCCGAGAGAAATACAAAAGTAGATCTCACAAAGAACCAGGAATAAAAGTTTAAGAACAATGGTTGAGAATGAAAAGACAAGGGAATAATGCCTTAAATACTCTTATAGAGATGTAAAAAAAAAAATTTATTCAAAATTTTTTTTTACCTTTCGTAAAAAGATTTATATCTAACCAAACTATTAAGTACGAGAGTAGCAAAAAGGCATTTGAGACATAAAAAATTTCCCATAAATGCCTTCTCAGGAAGCCAATAGACAATGTGTTTCACTAAATGAGGAAGTAAACCAAGAAAGAGGAAGAATGGAAATCAGGAAACATGAGAGAGGTAAAGGGAATTCCCAGGATGACAGCAAAGGAAGTGCTAGGACCACAGCTGTGCAGCAGACCAAGAAAGTAACCAAACCAGAACAGAGCAAGAAGTCAAGACTCTGAGGGTATTTGTATGCGGAAGTGATATCTCCCAAGAAAATATTAGAATGCATTAATATAGATTACCTGATAGATTTGATCTTGGATGACATTGCATACAGAGGTATTTTACAGAGTTCTTGTACAGGTTGGGAAGAATGAGCGTCCTTCAGTTCAGTTCAGTTCAGTCGCTCAGTCGTGTCTGACTCTCTGCGACCCCATGAATCACAGCACTCCAGGCCTCCCTGTCCATCAGCAACTCCCGGAGTTCACTCAAACTCATGTCCACAGAGTCAGTGATGCCATCCAGCCATCTCATTCTCTGTCGTCCCCGTCTCCTCCCAACCCCAATCCTTCCTAGCATCAGACTCTTTTCCAGTGAATCAACTCGACCCATGAGGTGGCCAAAGTATTGGAGTTTCAGCTTCAACATCAGTCCTTCCAATGAACACCCAGGATTGATCTCCTATAGAATGGACTGGTTGGATCTCCTTGCAGTCCAAGGGACTCTCAAGAGTCTTCTCCAACACCACAGTTCAAAAGCATCAATTCATCATCAAAAGCTCAGTTTTCTTCACAGTCCAACTCTCACATCCATACATGACCACGGGAAAAACCATAGCCTTGACTAGACGGACCTTTGTTGGCAAAGTAATGTCTCTGCTTTTTAATATGCTATCTAGGTTGGTCATAACTTTCCTTCCAAGGAGTAAGCGTCTTTTAATTTCATGGCTGCAATCAGCATCTGCCGTCCTTAATACTAAACAAATGAAAAGGCTATCATTAACTCCAAGAAAAACAGAAAGCTGCAAAAGAATGGAACTATAATCACAGTGTTCTATCTGATTTAGCAGTGAGTTTTATTTCAATAATTAAAAAATAGAGTATGAATTAAAAACTGATATGTAATTTTCTCAAGAAATAAGGAAAAGGAAAGCAGTATAAATAATTTAATACTTCATCTATCATTATGGGAAAATAATAGGTAATGTCAAAAACTGATGTGTGGACAGACAGAAATATAGGCATCTTATTTACAAATGAGAAAGCAAATCACAGAAGCAATACCTGTAATAGTTCAATATTTTTACCTGGGGAGCTCTGAGAAGCATGGCAAAGTTAGAGGAAGGGGTAACGGGGAGAGCAAAAGAATATTGTTTCTTGTGATAAGCTTTATAGTATCATTTGACTTTTAACTATTTTCTTTTTATACTTACAGAACAATGTTATTCTCAAAAAATAAATTTATTCCTTATATTTAATTTTTATTCTTCAAAGATTGATTTTATAATACAGCACTGAGCTCTGTTAAATTGCCTTTTTAGTTACCTACTCCAGTTCTTTGGGCCTCTATCAGGTTACAGATATATTCTTGGGAGCCCTTGGTTAGTGTGTTTGTATTCATTTTAATTGTAATTAATACATACAGACATACTTCATTCTACTGACTTTTGCTTTATTGTGCTTCACAGATACTGCATTTTTTACAAATTAAAAGTCTGTGGCAACCTTGCATCTAACAAGTCTACTGGTGCCATTTTTTTCTAACAGCATCTGCTTACTTCATGTTTCTGTGTCACTTTATTTAGGTAATTCTTCAAAAATTTCAAAGTTTTTCATCATTATTATGTTTCTTATGGTGATCTATGATTAGTAATCTTTGGTGTTATTATTGTAATTTGTTGGAACACCACAAACCACACCCATATAAGATGGGAAACTTAATGGATTAAGTGTTGCTGGTGTTCCGAGTGCTCCACCAACCAGCTGTTTCCCTGTCTCTTTATCCTCAGGCCTCCCTATTCCCTGACACATGATAATGAATTAGGCCAAATAATGACCCTACAATGGCTTCTAAGTGAAAGGAAAAGTCATACACTTTTCACTTTAAATCAAAAGCTAGAAATTACTACACTTAGTGAGGAAGGTCTGTTGAAAGCCAAAATAGGGCAAAAGCTAAGTCTTATGAAACAAAAAGTTATGAATGTAAATGTTCTTGAAGGAAATTAAAAGTGCTATTCCAATGAACATATGAATGATAAACAAAACAGCCTTCTGGTCAATAAGGAGAAAATTTTAGTGGTCTGGATAGAAGATCAAACCAGCCACAACATCCCCCTAAGCCAAAGTCTAATCCAGAACAAGGCCCCAACCCTATTCAATTCTATGAAGGCTGAGTGAGGTGAGAAAGCTGCAGAAGAAAAGCCTGAATCCAGCACAGATTGGTTCATGAGGTTTAAGGAAAGAAGCCGTCTCCATTGTATAAAAGTACAAGGTGAAGCAGCAAGTCCTTGATGTAGAAGCTACAGTAAGTTATCCAGAAGACTTACCAAATGTAATTCATGGAGGTGGCAACACTAGACAGTTTTTCAGTGTAGACAAAACAGTTTTATTTTGGAAGAAGATGCCACCTAAGATTTTCATAGCTAAAGAAAAGTCAATGCTTGGCTTCAAAGCTTCAAAGGACAGGCTGACTCTCTTGTTAGAAAGAGAAGTTGAAACCAGTGTTCAATCAGCATTCCAAAAATCCTAGGGTCCTTAAAAATTATGCTAAATCTACTCCGCCTATGCTCTACGAGTAGAGCAACAAAGCCTGGATGACAGCACATCTACTTACAACATAGTTTACCGAATATTTTAAGCCAACTGTTGAGACCTACTGCCCAGAAAAACAGATTCCTTTCAAAAGGTTGCTGTTTATTGACAAAGCACCTGGTCATCCAAGAGTTCTGATGGAGATGCACTATGAGATTAGTGTTGTTATCATGCCAGCTCACACAATTTCATTCTTAGCCTACAGATCAAGGAATAATTTCAACTTTTAAGTCTCATCATTCAAGAAATACATTTTTAAGGAAATAGTTGCTATAGATGGTGATTCTTCTGATGAATCTGGGTAAAGTAAATTGAAAACTTTCTGGAAAGGATTCACCATTCTAGATGCCTTTAAGAACATGGGAAGAGGTCAAAATATCAACATTCATGGGAGTTTGGAAGAAGTTGATTCCAGCCCTCATGGATGACTTTGAGGGATTCAAGACTTCCATGGAGGAAGTAGCTGCCAAGGTGAAACAGAATTAAAAATGTAGCGTAAAGATGTGACTAAATTGCTGCAATCTCATGGCAAAACCCTTAACAGACAAAGAATTTCTTCTTAAGCATGAGCAAAGAAAAGTGGTCTCTTGGGATGGAACCTACTGCTGGTGAAAATTCTGTGAAAACTGTTGAAATAACAGCAAATGATTTAGAATTTTACATAAATTTAGTTCATAAAACAGCAGCAGGCTTGGAAGGAAAGACTAATTTTGAAAGGAGCTCTACTGTGGGTAAGATTATATCAAATAGGACCGCATGCTACAGAGAAATCACTTGTCAAAGGAAGAGCTAGTCAATGTGGCAAACTTCACTGTTGTCTTATTTTAAGAAATTATCACAGCCACCCATCCTTGAGCAACCATAATTCTGGTAAGTCAGCAGCCAACCCTGAGGCAAGACTATCTCAGCAAAAATATTAAAACTCACTGAAGGCTCAGATGATGGAGAGCATTTTTTAGCAAAATAGTATTTTTTTAATAAAGGTATGTACATTTTTTAAGATAATGCTATTGCACACTTAATAGAGTATCAGTTCAGTTCAGCTCAGTCATCTCCGACTCTTTGCGACCCCATGAATCGCAGCACGCCAGGCCTCCCTGTCCATCACCAACTCCTGGAGTTCATTCAAACTCATGTCCATCGAGTCAGTGATGCCATATAGCCATCTCATTCTCTGTCTTCCCCTTCTCCTCCTGCCTCCAATCCCTCCCAGAATCCGAGTCTTTTCCAATGAGTCACCTCTTCACATGAGGTGGCCAAAGTATTGGAGTTTCAGCTTCAACATCAGGCCTTCCAATGAACACCCAGGACTGATCTCCTTTAGAATGGACTGCTTGGATCTCCTTGCAGTCCAAGGGACTCTCAAGAGTCTTCTCCAACACCACAGTTCCAAAGCATCAATTCTTCAGCAATCAGCTTTCTTCACAGTCCGACTCGCACATCCATACATGACCACGGGAAAAACCATAGCCTTGACTAGATGGGCCTTTGTTGGCAAGGTAATGTCTCTGCTTTTTAATATGCTATCTAGGTTGGTCATAACTTTCTTTCCAAGGAGTAAGCGTCTTTTAATTTCATGGCTGCAATCAGCATCTGCAGTGATTTTGGAACCCCCAAAAATAAAGTCTGACACTGTTTCTACTGTTTCCCCATCTATTTCCCATGAAGTGATGGGACCAGATGCCATGATCTTAGTTTTCTGAATGTTGAGCTTTAAGCCAACTTTTTCACTCTCCTCTTTCACTTTCATCAAGAGGCTTTTTAGTTCCTCTTCACTTTCTGCCGTAAGGGTGATAGAACAATGCAAACATAATTTATATACACTGGGAAGTTATAAAGTTCATGTGACTTGATTATAGCAATATTGCCTTTATTTTGGTGGTCTGGAACCGAACTGCAATATCTCCAAGATATGCCTGTTTAAGCCAATTCTGGGTCATTTGGGTAGCTGTCATGTCCATGTTAACACATATATCTTTCATTTTGTGTCTTCAATATCATGTGCATATCTAGTTAAATCAGCTCAAAACAGCAAGCACTATTTTAATAATTACAGGAACATAAGAAAGGGCAGTAAATGACGTATTCGTACAAAAGGAAGTCCGATTGAAATTATGGCAGGTCATGTGAATGAAACATATGTAGTAATCTGAATGGACCAAGAGTTGATGAAATGGAGTCATTTTACAAAGCACATTGTAGAAGAATACCATGAACTCAAAAGGACCAGTATTCATGTTGCAAGTAACAATTCAGGTTCAGCAAAATATTATCTGTCACATGAAAGTAATGTTGTTAGTATGAATTGTATTTATTGTTTTCGTATGGTTTTTGAAGTAATTGTTTAAAATTCTATCATATAATAATTAAATATCAGAAGGTTATACCTATTTTTATATCAGTGTATATTGGTAGAAGTAATCATGCAATAACTTGTTTCAGTCATGGTGAGTTCTTTTTCTTCCTTTAATTTCAACATTAAGTTATTCTGTTAAGAGAATATGTACATTACTTAAACTTGAGAAGCACTGACGAAATATTGTTTGTATTTACTGAGAGACTGCTCCGAAATGGTTTGCTACAATCCAATATGAAGTATCACTCACTATGGCCCTCACCAAGCACTCATTAACTTCAAAGGAAGTATTTTTTTTCTCACTCATTTTAATTCATCAATTTTATTATCAAATGATGCAGTAAACAGCATCATTGTCTTCCTCTCTGGGATTTCTTTATCCTGACCTCCACTTACTAGGTACCCATCTATACATAATCTATGCCTCCCCTGAACTCAGAGAAAGGGGTGAGAAAGTTTGGGAGTAGGATATTTTAGTTTCCTTTTGCTGTCATAAACAAGTTACCACAAATCTAGTGGCTTATAAACAACACAAATATCTTCTTTTATAGTTCTGGAGGTCAGAAATCCAAAATGAGTTTCACTGGGCTGAAACCAGGTGTCAGCAGAATTGCATCCCCTCTGCAGGACTGTGAGAAGAATCTGCTTCCTTGTCTTTCCCAGCCTCTCAAGACTCCTCACATTCCTTGGCTTGTGTCCCTCCATCACTCTGACCTCTGCTTAGATCACCAAGTCTACTTTTCTGACCTGACCCTCTTTCATTTTTAAGGACCCTTGTGATTACATGAGAACCATCCAGTAATTGTGGATAATCTCTCTATCTCAAGATCCTTAAGTGGATCACATCTGCAAAGTCTCCTTCACCACGTAAAGCAGCATATTCACATGTTCCTGAGATCTAGGGTGTGGAAGCCTATCTGGCGGCACGATCCTGCCTAACACAGTGGGTATCAGTATGCCAGCCTGTCTCAAGAGGAGAAGCTCTGATGGAGGAATCCAATTTGGAAAAGTGTGGGAACATATTCTCCAGAAAAAGGAGAAAAGGGGAATGGACGTAGGTTAAGAAAAAGAAGCGTTATATGGTCAATGAAGAGGAGGTTCTTTTTCTGAGGATTAAGGAACAGGTTCAGGATTTGAGAAGGGAGGAAAGACTTGGAAATGTCACTGTGGGAGTCAGGAAAATCTGCAACTAAAGAAGAAAAAGCAACTGCTTCCCTGGGGCTTATTTGAATAAAGGCAGTTACCTGAGTAAGACATGGGGTCCGAGGTCACACCAATTAGCATGTACATGAAGATGGCACTAAACCCACTGCCAAAAGAGCCGTCTAAATTTATATTCAAGTTTTACAATGAAACCAAATAATGACATCAGAATTAAAGTGCTTCTACTGCCTCTTTCTGTTATGCCATCGTTCCTCTTTTTCCTTGATTCCTATTAGAAACTTGACACTAATTAAGCTAGCATATGAAGGCGGGGGAAAAAAGATGAATCACAGGCCACACTGGAAATAAACCAAGAAATAAGAAAACTTGATCTCTGCCCCAAAGAACAACCATAGTGAAAAACTGCACTAGCAACGGGCATGTATACTGAGAGTTTAAAGTTTTTAAAGGACAAAGCTAAGAGTCTGCTAAGATCTATCAGCTGCTTCTTTTTCCTACGACATTTGCCCAGGAGACAGCTACTGAAGCCTGGGTGTATTTCTCTCTTGCCGTGTCACAGGATGTTCTTTCTCCCCCATCCCCCCACCACCCCCGCTCTGCTCTCCCACTGCATGTGTGTGTACGTGTGTGTGTGTTTGGTTTCTCTCTCCCCTGTAAGAGTGCAGCCGCCCGCCGGTCTCCTGCTGTTGCTGCTGCTCTGATTAGCTTTTGCTGCCTCTTGCCTCTCCTTTCTCTTTCTGCTTAGCGCCTTGCATTCTGGTAAGTATGAGAAACACTCCCCCAAGCCCTGTGAGATGTAGGGTGCGGTTTGTGGTGTTCGAAACTTGCAACTTTGAGACTGCCAGTGAACTGTTGAAGAACTTTCCATTGTTTTATTTATAAGTAAAATGTGTTGCTCAGGAAGGGATGTGTGTGAGTGTGGTCAACTGATGGGACTGCCAGGACAAGTGAAAAATAAAATTCTCCCTCAGAGGAGGCAAAAGATGGGCAATAAAGTTTATAGAAGATAAAACTTAGAAATAAGTTCTTGCTGTAAAACTAATTGATATAGAAAGAGACAATTTACAAAGAACAAGAGTTTTTTTTACTTTTTTGTTTTTGTCCTCTTGGGGACTTGTTGAGGCTACTTTGAGGAATTGAGTTGTCCTGTGGTTTACAATGACTCAGTTATTCTGTTTTAAAGTAAATAGGGAGCATGAGTTTAAAAGAAATCCATGCACTTAATATAAAAACATCAATGATTATGGCCTCTGATGAATGAAGAATAAATCAAATACAAACAAAACATTTGTATTCAGACTAACCACACTAAAACTCCTATGGACAGCTGTTTTTAAACTCATTGCTTTGAAGTCTGGTTTACTTTAGATTTTATTTCATCCTCAGAAGCCCCCCTAACACTTTAAAACCCACATACGGGTTTAAATCAATCAATGTTGACTGTTTTCAATTTGATTTAAAAAGTATTCTCTTCCTTTTAGTTCTAAAGATGAGGTGTTAAAGGCCAGGGCTTCTTTTAGAAGCGCTTAAAATAACTACTGGCTGGACAGCAGGTGCCATGGCTCTTTCTCCAAGTTCAGGGGAAGCATAAGTTATATTTAGATGAGTGTGCCCAACAAGCAGGGGTCAGGATAAAGAATTCCAGTGATGAAGACAATGAAGCTGTTTACTGCATCATTTGATAAGAAAGATGGTGAATTAAAATAAATGAGAGAAAACAGTTCTTCCTTCAAAGTTACTGAGTACTTGGTGAGGGCCGCAAGTGGGTGGCAATGTCTGGACACTGAATTTTCTGTTCTTATTGACATTTGAGCATTTGACTTCACCTGCCCTGAGAAGGGGAGGAGGAAGCTGTATAGTGCATGGAGCAGTGTGTTTTTGTTTTCACTTTCATGCCAACACAACAGCAAAATCTGTCTATTATTAGGACACTGTTGTAATTTCATGCTGCTAATTAGCAGCACTACCATTAATTATTATTCACAAGTAAAATGCACCATAACTTAAAGGCCAAAGCCAAACATTGCAACTCTAGAAATGGTGATAGCCAGCCACCCTAGAAAGCCTGATTCAGCCCTTCTCTCACTCCCTATTTCCAAAGGGATTACTTGGGATTATTACACTATACTTGGATTATTCCCCTGGTTCATTCCCTCCCTGCTTTTTAGACATTTCTACTTCTTAAAAATTATTGTTATCCTAAAGCTTCTTGACTGAGAAAATCGCAATATATTGGGGTATTTTTTACCCCTAAAAGAAAGTCAGTTTTTATATTGGAACAAAAGACAAAAGGACAGAATGTTTGCTCAGTCGCATCTGACTCTTTGTGATCCCATGGACTGTAGCCTGCCAGGCGTCTCAGTCCATGGGATTTCCCAGGCAAGAATACTGGAATGGGTCACCATTTCCTTCTCCAGGGGATCCTCCCAACCCAGAGATCAAACCCAGGTCTCTTGCATTGAGGGCAGATTCTGTACCAACTGAGCCACCAGGGAAGCCCTCACTGGAAAATAATGGTATAGAAATTCAAGGAATTGTCATTATGAGTATCACCATGTTTCCACACATGTTCATTAGTTCACCTACATCTTTCCTCATGCAGTCTTATTTCAAAAATGATGCTGGTTTGAACCTCAAAAAAGTGTTTTTTCTGATTAATAAGTACATGTTGCTCATTTGGGAAAGGGAAAATATCAGTAAAGCAAGTATTTCCTGTATCCAGTATAATAATTGATCTATATTAATGGGCTCATGGGCTTGCCTGGTGGCTCAGATGGTAAAGAATCTGCCCCCAATGCAGCTGGGTTCAATACCTGGGTCTAAAAGATCCCCTGGAGAAGGAAATGGCAACCCACTCCAGTATTTCTGCCTGGAGAGTTCCATGGACAGAGGAGCCTGGTGGGCTACAAAGAGTCAGAAACGACTGAGTGACTAACACACAATGGCCTCATACTAATTAATATGCACTAAAATATAATTTAGACTGTTACTGTCATGAGTGATTTTAGTAAGGTCAGTGGCTCTTATATTCAATGTTTTAACTTTAGGGGGAAAGTATCAATTTAAGACATTAAATGTAGATTAAACATTAAATTAATGTATTTCCAATTACTGTAAATCAACTTAGAATTATAGATGAGAATGGTAACACAAATTGGCTATTCTAAGCAAAATGACAGATATGACCATGAAAAAATTAATACCTTGAATTAATCTGTTAATGTCAATAATAGGAGATACTATTGGAAATTAAAGACCAAACTCAAACTTACGCTAACAGTATGACTTAATTTGGAAATGGTTCTCAGTTCCTACCCAACTCATTGCAATATCAATGCTTTGTGGAAGTACATTCATTCTGTGTTACAAACTGTAATCAGTAGGTACCAGTGTGGGGATAGCCTTACCATACGCCTGTAACTGGGTTAACTACATCACCCCTGGCTGTGCTTACCACCAGATACCACTCCCAGTATGGAGAGCAATCAGCCTGGGCAGCTGTCGGGGGAGCCACCATCAACACCTGCGGGGGACAGTTCAGCACTGTCCAGTCAAAATGGCCTGGAGAAGCAAAACGATCAGGACCACTCAACCCTACTCCCAGCACCAGAGCAGGCGGCAGGTATACAGCTGGAACAGGGACCCCACGATATCTCTGAAGAGTTGAACCGACAACTGGAAGACATCATTAACACGTACGGGTCCGCTGCCGGTACGGCAGGGAAGGAGGGTACCATCATGGTCAAGGAGCAGCCTGAGAACACAGACCCACCTGACAATGAGGATGGAGACTGCGAGGAGGCCCCTGAAGAGGCGGAGAGAGAACCCGCAGCCACTGGAGAGCCATCCACAGCCAAAGAGCCTGTCAGCAACAAAGAGCAAAAACTGGAGAAGAAAATTCTAAAAGGATTAGGCAAGTAGTTACGTTCTAATATATGATTTTTCTTTGAATTATTCCTAAAATAGGGCACTTCTTCCAACCTTTGCTAAAAGCCATCTCATACTTGTATTTTAGCACAATCGCTTTCCTCGGGATCACCCTACATCTTCTCTTACTATACTTGTCCCCAGCCCCCTCCCCCTCAACAGAACTAAAATGAACTTTTCAGTATGTTACCCATCTACTCTCTGTCCCCTATGGTTTCCCACTGCTCATAGAACAAAGACCAGACTTCTTAACATTGTCTTTCAGGCCTTAATATCTAACCCCAACCAGCTTTATCTCTTATCGTTACCCCCCAAAGCCTCTTTTCTGAACACACTACCCTGATTACACCATTACTATCATCACCACCGTCTAGTAGCTGGTCATTCTCATCTTCTCTTTCAGTCCTTTGAACAGGCCATGCTCCACTCCCCTACAGGGCCCATGTTCATTCTATTTTCTCTACCTAGAAATCCCTCCCCATTTCCCAGTTGGGCCCTCTGGACACTTAACTCATCACTTAGCTCACAACTCAAATGGCATTTTCTTAGTCTCACCCTGAAGTCTTCTTGTCTTCCATTTCAGTTGTACTATGTATTTTCCTTCCTGACATTTACATTTGAGAGTATACATTTATTTTTGTGATTATTTGATTAATACATCTCGTCCCCACTAGCTCTTTTATCTCAAGAGCATGGGCAATGTGTGTATTTGGACATCATTGGATGTCTAGCATCTAGAACAGTGGTTGACATGTGCTAGGTGCTCAGTGAATATTTGCTGAATATCTGTTATAAGGATGAATGAATGAAAAGGATATTGTTCAAAGCAAAGCTAGTGGAATCTAGATTTAAACAAAGTCTAAACATAAGGATGGTTTTGTATATAAAATGATTGTCACTGGATCACTTGAGTATTTCCATTACTACATATATAAAATATTTTTTATTTTAATAAAACTTCAGAAATATATTAATTATAGAATGTTGAAAATTGCAGAAAATACTTTCACTCTCATTAGTTCACTGGTTCAGCAAATATTTACTAATGCCTAGTCTTTATGAGCTTCAGTTCAGTTCAGTCGCTCAGTCGTCTCCGACTCTTTGCAACCCCATGAATCACAGCATGCTGGCCTCCCTGTCCATCACCAACTCCCGGTGTTCATTCAAACTCACGTCCATCGAGTCAGTGATGCCATACAGCCATCTCATTCTCTGTCATCCCCTTCTCCTCCTGCCCCCAATCCCTCCCAGCATCAGACTCTTTTCCAGTGAGTCAACTCTTTGCATGAGGTGGCCAAAGTATTGGAGTTTCAGCTTTAGCATCAGTCCTTGCAATGAACACTCAGGATTGATCTCCTTTAGAATGGACTGGTTGGATCTCCTTGCAGTACAAGGTACTAGCAAGAGTCTTCTCCAACATCACAGTTCAAAAGCATCAATTCTTCAGCAATCAGCTTTCTTCACAGTCCAACTCTCACATCCATACATGACCACGGGAAAAACCATAGCCTTGACTAGACGGACCTTGGTTGGCAAAGTAATGTCTCTGCTTTTTAACATGCTATCTAGGTTGGTCATAACTTTCCTTCCAAGGAGTAAGCGTCTTTTAATTTCATGGCTGCAATCAGCATCTGCAATGATTTTGGAGCCCCCAAAAATAAAGTCTGACACTGTTTCCACTGTTTCCCCATCTATTTCCCATGAAGTGATGGGACCAGATGCCATGATCTTAGTTTTCTGAATGTTGAGCTTTAAGCCAACTTTTTCACTCTCCTCTTTCACTTTCATCAAGAGGCTTTTTAGTTCCTCTTCACTTTCTGCCATCAGGGTGGTGTCATCTGCATATCTGAGGTTATTGATATTTCTCCCAGCAATCTTAATTCCAGCTTGTGCTTCTTCCAGCCCAGCATTTCTCATGATGTACACAAAGATTAAAAAAAAGATCTTTGGTTAAGGACTCTAAGTCTAGAGAGAAAGTAGACATGTACACTAATTGCTATATAGGATAAGTGCTAGAACTGGCACAGGAAATTGTTAGGAGAGCAGGGGGTAGGGGGGTTGGTAAGACCAAAAATGGCTATACAAGAAGGGTGAGAGAGTTAATTTTTTAGCTATGAGTGAGGGCATGTTACTACACATGAGTGTCCTCTGCCTGTCTTCCTTGGTGAAATTTCACTAATACACTCACTACAATCACCACCTCCTATGTGATACATTCCCTAACATGCCCAGGTAGAGTTAGCATCATCTTCTGTACTTTTCCATTAAATTTTCTGCAGCAATTATCTGTTTATATACCTATATCCCAAGCTGGAGGGAGAATCTATTGAGACAGTGCTAATTGAGACATCTTGCTAATTCTGGAAGCCAGTGTGGCGAAGTGAAAGATCAAGGGCACTGGAGTCAGAACTGGGTTCAGGTTATGTGCAAACCCCAAAGTATGTCTGTGCTGACACAGGACCTCACTATGAGGCCTGAAACCACTGCTGGCAATGCTTTCAAGAAGGGCTAAAAGACACATTCAAACAGCTACTTTACCTACTCAGCATAAAGACTAACTCAGATAATACCAAGTGGAATCACTCTAGTGTTTTGGAACTTTGGGAAAGAGAATAAAGTTGCTCTGTGTTATAGAGGTATTTTTTGTTCTCTATCCAAGGCATCTCAGAAATAAGCTTTTGCATTAGTCATTGTTAAATTTTCCATAAGATAATTTAAAATCACATTGCAAAGGTGAATGATTTCAAGCATTACTAACCAGGAAAGATCTTTGGCTTTATCACTCTAAAACTACTTCTACATAGGAATTTGTATGTGTTATAATGGGCGATAGGTATGAGGAAAGTAGGGGTAAAGTTAAAGATAACCAATTTTGGTTTCTACTCTGTCTTCCACGAGTTATTTAAAAATCTTTATTAACCTCATGTGCTGCTGTGTTCAGTAGCTCAGTCGTGTCCAATTCTGCAACCCCATGGACTGTAGCCCTGCCAGACTCCTGTGTCCATGGCATTTTCCAGGTAAGAATACTGGAGTGGGTTGCCATTTCCTACTCCAGGGGATCTTTCCGACCCAGGCATTGAACCTGGGTCTCCCGTACTAGCAGGATTCTTTACCTAATTCTTTACTGCACAGATGCACCTGGGAAGCGTATTAACCACATACTTTCTTCCCTGGTGGCTCAGAGGGTAAAGCGTCTGCCTTCAATGCAGGAGAACTGGGTTCAATCCCTGGGTTGGGAAGATCTCCTGGAAAAGGAAATGGCAACCCACTCCAGTATTCGTCCCTGGAAAATCCCATGGACGGAGGAGCCTAGCAGGGTTACAGTCCACGGGGTCGCAAAGAGTCGGACATGACTGAGTGACTTCACACTTTCCTTTACCAAATAATCAAAAAATTTTAGAGAAAGAAAAAAATGTCACAACTAATTCTGCCATTATATATAAATTAACAAAATTCAATTGAATATGTTCATCAGGATCAATGTTTGTGATCAGAGTGCCCACATGGGTGCACTCTAATTACATGTGTATAAGCCGCTGATACTTTCAAGCTGTTCCTCTGAAGACTGTTGGTATATTCTCTAAACATTGTACTATTTCAGCTACATTATGAGTTAAACAATATTTTTAGGCTAATTTAAATATGCAACCACCTTTTTAAACATCATTTCAATTGCCTGCAAGTGGCTTCAACAAACCGCTTGACTATTTATCAATTAAATGACATTACTATGTTATTTAAACTATGATATAGACCAATGATTTCAAACTTAACTGTGCATTGGAATCAAATACAGAATTTGTCAAAATTGCCATTCCTGAGCAAAGAGATTCAGAATTGGTAGGTCTGGATTGGGGCCACGGCACTCTGGGTAATTTTGACACAAACAGATCATGGAAGCAATGGTTTTATGTTTCAGAAAATGCTTCCTCTACCTTTCTGGAAAAAATATAAAGTGCCAGCTGTGGTCTTCTTTTATAAACTACTCAGAACTTTTACAGAATTTTAGTATGTCATTCAATCCATATCTAAGACATAGCCTTAGTCTTTGCTTATATATTTGATTAAAGACCAATCTTTAATTATTGTATGTTTGTCAGATAACATTTGCTTTATTGATATTTTTGATATACTGAAATGTTCTGACTCTCTAACTCAAAATTTTCCAAAGTATATGCTTTGGGATGTTTGAAATTTCAGACCAAGATAGTTTCCCAACTGCCAGAATTCTCTGACCTTTAACATACACAACAGTGAAAATCTCCAATAGTAATGGGCATAGTTTACAATGTTTCCTAAATTTACTGGACCAAAAACATCCATCTTTCACAGAGCACTGATTAATATCTGGGAAATGTCTCTACAATCCAAGCACCCAGGACTTGTTTTTCCTTTACAGGCTGCATATCCTCTCACAAGTAACACACTGTATGCCAGAGCAGTTGAGGGAACACTAAAATCTCTTTAGTTGGTGGAGTCACTTTCTCCTTGGCACTGAACAAAATTCAAACAGATTCCCCACTAGACAGCACCATGACCTGTCCTGTTAATGTCTAAGTACGTCCCTTCCTCCCCTCACCCCATCCTCCAGCTCACAGGTCTTATTCATCTCTTCTCTATCAACATTATGTAAGTGGCACAAGTACCACATAGTAAGAAGCACAAAACAATGATAAATGTAATATCCCTTTTGATATTCATGTTGATAACCGATTGAGTAGGAAATCATGGGTCTGAAGCATAAATCTGGGAGAAAAACAAAGCTGACCCACAGGTCTATTATGAGCTCAGAATTTGTCAATGTATCAATTTCTAGATAGGAAAATTAAAGCCTAGAGAGATTTAAAGTCTGCCCCAAAAAAGTTACTCAACTAATTGATGTGATTGTGCGATTAGTCATAAAGAAAGCAAAGTGCAGACCTAAAGTCACTGATGTTCAGGGCCAAAGATAGACAAAAATCATTGGCATGTCAGTTGAAAAGCATTTAGCTGAGCCATAGTTCAGTTTAATGGGTTTCATCTTTCCAGTTACAGGGGAGTTTCAGTTCTACCTTCTGAGTAGCATCTTGACTAGGACACTGGTTTTCTAAAGTCTTTTCAGCTATTGACTTACTCTGCCTTAGAACGGTCACCTTCCCAGGTGGTCTATTTTATAAGATTTTAGCTTGATTTCTAGTTTCACTCTGAGAAGGAAACAAACTGTAGCTTTGAAACACATGCTAAATTTTCTGGAAGAAATGGTAGAAGACCAGATGAATTTAGGGGAGAGAGGAATCCACAGAGACTGAAGGGTTCATGAATAGATTCGTTGGGATGCTCAAACTTAGGTCAGATGCTGAAAAGAGAGGAGGGTTTAGAGGAGTAAGTGAAGTAAGGGAAAAATAATTGTTTGGAGTAAAATGATTAGTACTTTCTTCTGACCCAAGTTGGAAATGGATATATTTATTTCTTACTGCTTTTTCTGATATTTTTCTTTTTTATTGTAAGGTTCCGTTTTATTTTGTTTTCCCTGGAATAATCTCATTATTCAGTTCAGTCACTCAGTTGTGTCCAAATCTTTGCAACCCCATGGACTGCAGCATGCCAGCCCTCCCTGTCCATCACCAACTCCCAGAGATTTCTCAAACTCATGTCCATTGAGTCAGTGATGCTATCCAATCATCCCATCCTTTGTCATCCCCATCTCCTCCTGCCTTCAACCTTTCCCAGCATCAGGGTCTTCCAATGAGTCAGTTCTTCACATCAGGTGGCCAAACTACTGGAGCTTCAGCTTCAGCATCAGTCCCTCCAATGAATATTTAGGACATATTTCCTTTAGGATGGACTGGTTGTATCTCCTTTAAGTCCAAGGGACTCTCAAGAGTCTTCAACACCACAGTTCAAAAGCATAGTACTTTGGTGTTCAGCTTTCTTTATGGTCCAACTCTCACATCGACACATAATTACTGGAAAAACCACAGCTTTGACTACATGGACTTTTCTCGGCAGAGTAAGGCCTCTGCTTTTTAATATGCTGTCTAGGTTGGTCATAGCTTTTCTTCCAAGGAACAAGCATCTTTTAATTTCATGGCTACAGCCACCATCTACAGTGATTTTGGAGCCCAAGAAAATAAAGTCTATCACTGTTTTCATTGTTTCCCCATCTATTTGCCATGAAGTGATGGGACTGGATGCCATGATCTTAGTTTTTTGAATGTTGAGGTTTTTTAATATTTATTTTTATTTATTTGGCTGCACAGGGTCTTAGTTTTGGCATGTGGGATCTAGCTCCCCAACCAGGGATCAAACTCAGGGCCCCAGCACTGAGAGCGCAGAGTCTTAGCCACTGGACCACCAGGGGAGTCCCGAATGTTGAGTTGTAAGCCAGTTTTTTCACTCTCCTCTTTCGCTTTCAAGAGGCTCTTTAGTTCCTCATTGCTTTCTGCAATAAGGGTGGTGTCATATGCATATCTGAGGTTATTGATATTTCTCCAAGCAATCTTGATTCCAACTTGTGCCAGCATTTCGCACACCCTGCATATAAGTTAAATAAGCAGGGAGACAATATACAGCCTTGATGTACTCCTTTCCTGATTTGGAGCCAGTCTCTTGTGCCATGTTCAGTTCTAACTCTTGTTTCTTGACCTGCATACAGATTTCTCAAGAAGGAGGTCAGGTGGTCTGGTATGCCCATCTCTTTAAGAATTTTCCACAGTTTCTTGTGATCCATGATCAACACGATCAAAGGCTTTGGCATAGTCAATAAAGCAGCATTTTTTCTGGAACTCTCTCCCTTTTTCAATGATGCAACAGATGTTGGCAATTTGATCTCTGGTTCCTCTGCCTTTTCTAAATCCAGTTTGAACATCTGGAAGTTCACAGTTCATATCCTGTTGAAGCCTGGCTTGGAGAATTTTGAGCATTACTTTGCTAGCATGTGAAATGAGTGCAATTGTGCAATAGTTTCAGCATTCTTTGGCATTGACTTTCTTTGGGATTGGAATGAAAACTGACCTTTTCCAGTCCTGTGGCCACTGCTGAGTTTTCCAAATTTGCTGGCATACTGAGTGCAACACTTTCACAGCATCATCTTTTAGGATTTGTAACAGCTCAGCTGGAATTCCATCACCTCAAGCTTTGTTTTTAGTGATGCTAAGGCCCACTTGATTTCGCATTCCAGGATGTCTGGCTCTACGTCAGTGATCATACCGTCGTGATTATCTGAGTCATAAAGATCTTTTTTGTACAGTTCTTCTGTGTATTCTTGCCTCCTCTTCTTAATATCTTCTGCTTCTGTTGCATCCATACCGTTTCTTCCTTTACTGTGCCCATCTTTGAATGAAATGTTTCCTTGGTGTCTCTAATTTTCTTGAAGAGATCTGTAGCCTTTCCCATTCTATTGTTTTCCTCTATTTGCACTGATCACTGAGGAAGACTTTCTTATCTCTTCTTGCTAATCTCATTATTAGGCTCAGTGTTTTTTTTTTCTTTTTAGGAAAGCTTTCTTTATAGTTAGAGCTAAGAAACTGCTAGTAGTTTAAACACATAAAGCTGATTTTTCTTCTTGTGTCTGACACTGTCACCTAATGACCCCATTTCCTGAAATTGTAATCACAGCCTTTCTTACAAGATGATTGGTCTAATCTCTCTTCCACACGATCGCACACAGCACTTTAATCCAGCAAAATTTTAATGGACGTGTAAAAACTAAGCTCTCTCATGTTACAAAGTTATGGATTATATACATGTTTTTCTCCAATTTCTTGGATTTTTTTTGTAGAAATCATTTTTGAAGGGTGGATTGATGCATCTGAGTGTTAAACTTCTATACAATATAAGAGAATATGAGAGCAGAAAAAGACCTCAGCAAGTGTGACAATTAAAAAAAAAACAACTGTTCTCATTGTTAGAAAAACTAAAGGGAGAGAAGATACTGAACATAGAAAAAGAGACCCACTGGCCTCACTCAAGCGTTTCTATCTTTCCCAAGAGAAACATGATATGGTTTTCTGGTTGATACTCACATTGAGAGCTATGCTAAGCATACATTAAAGGTCACAAGTTAGAGGAAGACCTGTCTTTCCTCCAGTTGATCACAAAGTTGTTTTCTAGACAGTGTTTATTTGATTTACATGATATTAGTGTATACAGGTTGGCTCTGTTTAGTTCTATTATTACCAAGATTCACTAAACACTTACCATGGACCAAACACTATACGGGGTTCTGGGCCAGACATGATCAACAGTACAGTCTCCTGCCTTTAATGGAGGAGATCCTCCATTTAATGATCCTCTTGAATCCCTGGGTAGGGAAGATCCCCTGGAGAAGGAAACAGTAACCCACTCCAGTATTCTTGCCTGGAGAATCCCATGGATGGAGAAGCCTGGTAGGCTACAGTCCACGGGGTCGCATAGAGTCAGACACGACTGAGCGACGGAACAGAACAGAACAGAATCCAGGACAGCAGTCATCATGTGACCACCTTCCACAAACTGAAGACAAGGGTGAAGGGATGGCCAGACCAACACAAGCCATCCCTGCTGCTACAGAAATCACTCAAAGCCAGGCCTAGTTGGGGTGGTTCAGCAGAATTATCAGTTTAAAGGCAGTGTTATGCCATAAGCCATAATTGGGTTGCTGGTCGGGCACCATTCACCCCCATCCTCTCCCCCCGTCTCAGACCATGTCTCTGAACTGACTCACTCAGCAAAGATAGATGAAACAAGCTGTTAGGAATGAGGTCATTCTTTTTTTTTTCTTTTTTCAAAAGAAGTTTCTTTTTTATTTCTCTAGGTTTCCCTGGCATCAAAATTCCACATGGGAGTGGAGTGATTTAGAACAAATAGACAAACCCTGGATCCAAGCCTTGGCTCTGCCAGTGCTAATTACATAACTTTGGGCTTCTCTGGGCTTTCTGTTCTTAATCTATAAAATTAACCAGTTGTCTGGGTGTTCTTTGAAGTTCCTTCTAAACCTAAAATTCTTTGATGCCATTAGAGTTACCAGATTTAGCAAGTATGAAAATACAAGCCACCCAAGGAACACTAAATTTCAGAGACACCATTATTTTTAGTATAAGAGTGTCCCATGTCCTATATTTCACCTGGAAATCCTAATTCCATGATATATTTGCCTCTCCAGGATGAAAGCAAAAATTCCAGCAAAGGAGAAAAGCCTGTTCTTGTGGGAAAGGTTGTCAAAATTGTTAACATTCTCAAGCAGGTTGGAAACATAGGCTCCACTGGGTGGCTTGACCTCTCTACTCAGATTAGACAGGTAGGTGAGGATGAGGGAGCTGCTCCACCTTGACCCTACTGTTGGCAAAGATACGTTCAGTGGTATGTGTGTGTAAGCCTCAGGGTCCAGCTCCTGCCTGCAACCCTCAACCCTGTGGCTACTGAAAGATCTACAGGTATCCCTGTGGATACCAAAGATTCAGGCGTCTCAGGAAGGCTAACTGGGAGGCTGAGCTCAAAAGACAAAAGGAAGAACAATGGGGAAAGAAAAGAAAGAATCTAAGGCTCACTATCAAATAATCATGAACAGATGAGTTTTTAAACATAACACAAACTCCAACTGGGAACAGAAAACAAAACTGACAACAGAGATTAAGACCTAGTGGGAGAAGGGAAGACCCAGAGAGGCTAAACTTGTAACCAAAGAGACACAAAAAGGCCTGGGGAAAAGGCCCTGCATGTCTTGGGTCCATTTTCTCTATATACTGACTTTATTTTCTGATAGGGAATACGATCAGAGTCATTCCCACCCAAACTGCATGAAATAGGCTCACACACAGAAACAAGACAATTGGTTTCCCTCCCCAAAATAGAGGCACTAAAAGAACAAAACCAAAAACATGGGCAGACTAAACTGTCAAGTTTCTCTGCTTTGGGCTGAAATTTTTTACAGTTCCAGGTGTTAATGCCGGCTATTTCATCGTATTCAGATATAGGCTGGTTTGCTTCTTTTTTTTTTTTAATAATTAACATGGGGAAGTAGATGATTTACTCTTCCATAAAGTCAGTGTTTTTTTATTCTTTTGAATATTTTCAGAATGTTCACAATTCCCTGGAACATTTAGAATATAAGGGGAAGTAACTAAGAACGAATTTGGGGACTACTCTTATAGTCAACATTTATTGAGAATCTACCATGAACCTGACACTGTACCACACATTTTTATAAACTTCTCAATTAATCACTGATTTTCCAAAGT
Source organism: Moschus berezovskii (assembly GCF_049115385.1). NCBI lineage: Eukaryota > Metazoa > Chordata > Mammalia > Artiodactyla > Moschidae > Moschus > Moschus berezovskii. The sequence goes on along the minus strand of NC_142469.1, from coordinate 84,135,065 downwards.
AGGTGTCATTCCTTTTCAAAGGGGAAAAAAAAAATTACATCTGCATCTCAGACAGGTTAAGTGACTTGCCCAAGGCTGGATAGCAGCTAACAAGTAGACATAGGTTCAATCCCTGGGTTGGAAAGATCCCATGAAGAAGGGCATAGCAACCCACTCCACCATTCTTGCCTTAAGAATCCCATGGACAGAGGAGCCTGGCAGTTCACAGTTCATAGGGTCACAAAGAGTCGGACATGACCAAAGCAACTTAGCACAAGGAGACCACCTGAGATTCCAGTCCTTATCATCTGACTTCAACTCTTAATTTTTAAAATGTCTTTATGGTTTTTGTTTTCTTTTAAGGCAAAGAAGCCAACCTGCTAATGCAAAATCTGAACAAGTTGCAAACTCCTGAGGAAAAGTTTGATTTTTTATTCAAGAAATATGCTGAATTGGTAAGTTCTTTGATTAGCCCTTTTGCCAGAAAGATTTAAGCTCTGGTTAGAGCTGAGAAAAGGAGGCTGTTAGCTTTTCAGGTACATCATTATAGACTATGGCTGGTTACCTCAGGCAAGTCAAAATCAGAATTCACAAAGGCAGAGTTTTTAAAAAGGAAAGAAAGAAACACAAAAACTGAGGAATAAAAGCAAAAGGAAGAAAGAGAACAGAGTTGGAATCACTCCACCTTCAATTATGTGCATAATTTGAGAGATGGAAGAGCGAATCAGAGATAATTAAAAGTTGTGAAAATTTAAAAGTTCTTTTTGGCTTTGCAATGAAACAGAAGTACACTAGAAATAAAAAGTACTTTCAACTGTTTCTTAAGCACAGGTTTTTTGAGGGAATGGTCTTCTCAAATTAGGCAGCTGCCTGGAGAATCCCAGGGACGGGACAGCCTGGTGGGCTGCGGTCTATGGGGTCGCACAGAGTCGGACACGACTAAAGCGACTTAGCAGCAGCAGCAGCAGCAGCAAGTCACTTCAGTCTTGTCCGACTCTGTGTGACCCCATAGACGGCAGCCCACCAGGCTTCCCCGACCCTGGGATTCTCCAGGCAAGAACACTGGAGTGGGTTGCCATTTCCTTCTCCAATGTGTGAAAGTGAAAAGTGAAAGTGAAGTCGCTCAGTCGTGTCCGACCCTTAGCGACCCCACGGATTGCAGCCCACCAGGCTTCTCCATCCATGGGATTTTCTAGGCAAGAGTACTGGAGTGGCTTGCCATTGCCTTCTCCGCAAATAAGGCAGAGGTTTACTTAATGTTTGTGAAACATTCTCATTTATTCCTGATGAATACATTCATTCATTCTCCATGGTCTACATTCTTCTCCTGTCCCCCACAATGGCAAAGCACTTGACATGGATTTTGTTTCCAGTTATAGATCCTCCACATGCAGTCTCCCTCTCAACAAGTTAGGGCCAGTGGCAGGAAGAGAAGCCACTCCCAGACTTCCGAGAATCTGTGAAGTGGATGGTCTCCTCACCAGTACTCTTACAATAGTCCACTTGGAAGAAAAAAAGGGCTCAGCAAAGGCAGCACCGCTAGTTTCAGTGAGGCCTCACAAAACCTGACTAAAGGTCCATGCACCAGCCTCGAGGCGTACAAGACCCACTGTGGAGATGAGGCTGGGCAATACGCCACCTCGCTCTCATTTCTGCTTCTTTTCCTCATTTTTTTTCACTTACTTATTTCTTTCAGAGAAGGAGTGACAACCCCTCCACCCAACAAAACAATTCCTCCTGGCAGTAGCTTGGACTGCCCCTGAAGGCAGACTTCCATTCCGTTCCATCACTCAGTCGTGTCCGACTCTTTGCGACCCCGTGGACTGTAGCCTACCAGGCTTCTCTGTCCATGGGATTCTCCAGGCAAGAATACTGGAGTGGGTTACCGTTTCCTTCTCCAGGGGATCTTCCCAACCCAGGGATTGAACCCAGGTCTCCCGCATTGGAGGCAGAAGCTTTAACGTCTCACATCAAAAAAGCTTAAGAATTAGGGCCTCTCACTTGCATCGGCCCCTGTGAAGCCCTGAAGATAATTCTTTTTTTTTAATCTTCTTTTTTTAAAGAAGGTATCCAAAACTGAGACCCACAAACCACTCAGGTCTCTGGTTGCATCTTAGCCCTATTGATGGAGTAGTTTATGAGTGGCTTGTTTACCTTCTTTTTCACTCTGATTTTAGTCCTGTGATCCCTGTGTAGTTTTTCCTTTCTTCCTTGTACATTCATGTACACCGTTATGCTGAATTGTCATACATCAGATCCAAAGAAGGGGCTTTCCAGGTGGCGCTACTGGTAAAGAACCCACCTGCCAATGCAGAAGACATAAGAGACTCAGGTTCAATCCTTGGGTCAGCAAGATTCCCTTAAGCAGGGCACAGCAATCCACTCCAGTATTCTTGCCTGGAGAATCCAATGGACAGAAGAGCCTGGCAGGCTACAGTCCATAGGGTCACAAAGAGTCAGATACAACTGAATCGACTTAGCACAGCACAGCACAGCCTCAAAGAAATTCTGAAACCCTGAATGACTAGTGACTGTTTAACTCTGCCAATGATGCTTTTATTTTTTAATCACATAAACTACATCACAATGATATAAGGAAAATGTTGAATACACAAGTAAAAATATCTCTAATCCTACAATCTAAAACATGAATGGTGACTTATCTGTCTTCCTTTTCAGTTCTACTATACAAAGATACCTTTTGTATAGCTATCATCATTAGGTGCATAGAATTTAGTATCTGTTTTTTGGCTCATGTGACAATCATTTTCACATGTATTCTTCATAATTATATTTTGTCAAAGCTATGAAATTTTCCATTAATTGACTCTATTCTACTGGTTCTCTAGTTTGGGGACATTTATATTCCTTCCACTGTTTGTTTTACCAAATATTGGTGCAGTGAACATCATCATGCATGAGATTTGTTCCTTCTCGAATTTTATGATCCTAGGGAAAAGTTCCAGAATTGGGATTACTAAATCAAGCAGTATAAATGTTTTTAATGGTCATATTGTTTTCCAAAAGAATGGTATAAATTTCTAAAGCAAATATTACTGTATCAATTTTATTGCAACTTGTTTAATATTGGCTGTTAACCACGCATGAACAGTTGCTGCGTCATAAAATAGTAGGTGTCAAAAATAATATTTTTCCCCCAAATCTGACCCCATCCTCACTGGTCCATCCCTGCTCTTTTCAATAATTACTACATTGATTTCCCTTTAATTTACCCTTCAATTTACTTATTCACACCAAGGCCTTTCATATTTAGTTTCTAGCACCATGTCCCATGCTTAGATGAACTGGGCATCTTTCAGACTACTACTCTTTATGTTGCTGTAATCACTTATCCAGTCTGCCCAAGATCTTTCTTATGAGCCAGGGCTGTTCACCCTGGTCTCCAAGAATTCCCAAACCCACTCACCCTACTAGCTAAGCAGTCAATCCCACGGAGGTTATTTTTTCCAGAAATTCTACTCAGCTCAGTCTTACTATACTTTGGCATTTGTATCATATCCTGTAATAAACTTTTAAGCTCAAAAGATCATTCTAGAAAAAATAAATAGGAGAAAATTGACCTCAAAACCTATTATATATCCTTTTCAGAAAGTAAAAATTATGAAGAATTTCAATCTTTTATTTGGAGACTAAAAGCTATTTCCCTACTCACTGATTCAGAAATTAATATAGAGAATGTCTGGAATTTAAGTGTTAACATAGAATAAATTGTTAAATTCAAAAGCTGTGAATCACATTGCTACTCAAGATCACTCACCCTTACAGATTCAAAATCCTGTAATATCAACAACTGTATTTTATTAATAAATAAGAATAAGTTCATAAATAAATAAGGACACCTCATGACTAAAAATGACCTGGAAGAAATATTTTTGCAAATTTCCTCAATTTATAAGTAGTTACAACATCACAAACTACTTGGCATTAATTTCACTTTTTTTCCAATACTTTGGCCACCTCATGCGACGAGTTGACTCACTGGAAAAGACTCTGATGCTAGGAGGAATTGGGGGTGGGAGGAGACGGGGATGACAGAGAATGAGATGGCTGGATGGCATCACCGACTCGATGGACATGAGTTTGAGTGAACTCCGGGAGTTGGTGATGGACAGGGAGGCCTGGCGTGCTGTGATTCATGGGGTCGCAAAGAGTTGGACACGACTGAGCGACTGAACTGAACTGAACTTAATAATAAAAAAAAGAGAGAACGAGAAACTGCAGATAAAAATCCTATATACCTGATAGAATTGGACAGAAGGCATACATCTAAATGGATTATTAAATCACAAAGCCAGCATCTGACTGAAGTTGACTCAGTTGTAATGTTTGCTTTCATCCATTATGAAACACCATATGCAATCACATAAACTTGAAGTAGTTGAACAAAATTAGTCACACTCTAAAAAAAATTGTCAGAAAGTTAAGCGGTTTTATTTAGAGCAAAGCAAGATAGACTTAGCTATGTGTCAAATGTGTATGATCCTTCCGTAAAACTAGAACATTTAAATGGTCAGTGAGCAAGCACAAATCATCTCTTCCAACTTATGAAACAAGCAAAGTATCTTCTCCTGATGCTCAGATAAATCCACATAGGGCAGTGTTTGGGACAACATGCAATGTCTCTGGAGATATTTTGGATATCACAGTTGGGGATGCTACTGGTCTCCAGTGGGTAGGGGTCATCCGCTAAATAGCCTACAACGCACAGGACAACCCCCCCAACAAAGAACTGTCACCAAATATCGATGGTGCTAAGGCTGAGAAACCGTGACAAACTGTTTAATCTTCCAAAGGAAAAGTATAAACCAAAATGGCAATAGCAGCAGTAATAATAACATATAAATTTCAAGAAAGGACAACAGTTCATTTAAAGTCCACACACAAGGACAAGAAGTTTCATCCATATCTAAAAACTATGGTGCAAAATGAAGTTAGCATGATAAATATATTATAAAATATCATTGATTTTCCAATTGAACCTCAAGAAAGATACCAATTTCAATTAATATTTATAATAATATGGATAATATGGACCTAGTTTTTCCTGATGCTAACGCTCACTAGTAAGTAAAAACATACGTAAGTATGAAGATAGAATATCATGAATGAATATCCCCAGCTTAATCTGGCAAAGATTTATCATGGACATTTCAGTGTAATGGGGGGAGGGGGGGAAGAAAGGATTAAAATAAGATGTGAACTGAAGAAAGTGTGACAATCCTGTTCATCTAGCTCAGAAAGAAAAAATGCTTTTTCAAGATAAGGTAACTAAGACACATATCAGGGCTTACAGTGTGTGTGTGTGTGTATCCATTTGTATCTGGCTCTAAGAGGCACCAGGGACACCTGCAATCCAAAGAACCTAGGAGCTTCCAAGCCTTTTCCTCATTAGCCAACAAGATAATTATCACAGCGAGTACCTACCATTTTCCTAAGGTAAGGCATTATCATGAATTCTGAAACATGCCTTTCTATACTGACTGGCTTCATTAGACTAAAAAAAGATAAAACTGTTTCTAGACTACTGAAAAGATCAAAGTAAAAGAGGTCAATAATAATAATAATGAAGGAAAAACCTATAAACGTTATGCTTTTAAATCATATCTACAAGTATTGCCATGGTAACACTCATGAAGTTCATTTGACTCCAGAGGGGGCAGTGATGATAGCAACAAATTTTCCAAACAACCAGAGGGTGGTCTTTAGGCATTTCCTCTTCTGCTCCTATCAACTCAACAGAGATTCCTGCCATTTTCTTTCACATTTGCACCCCCACATCTAGCTGGATGAACATCGCACTGAGCAAAGGAAGTTAAAACTCCTACAAAAGAAACAGGCACAGATCCAAAAAGAAAAGGACCAGCTACAAAGCGAACACAGCAGAGCTATCCTCGCGAGAAGCAAACTGGAGAGTCTGTGCCGGGAGCTGCAGAGACACAACAAGACACTTAAGGTATGTGTCACCAAGGCCCCAAATAACACAGTTTCTTGCACGCTTTGTAGGCAAAGGCTTCTGCCATTCGTGGTATGAGTTTTAGAATCAGAGAGATTTGGGTTCAAATATTAGCCCTGCCACTTGCTCACTTGTGACCTGCAATAAATTATTTTACCACCCAAGCCTGTTACCTCATCCATAAAATGGGGATTAACCACCAGTCCAGGTTCAATGCATGATACAGGATGCTCGGAGTTGGTACACTGGGATGAACCAGAGGGATGGGATAGGGAGGGAGGTGGGAGAGGGGGTTCAAGATGGGGAACAAATGAACACCCGGGGCAGATTCATGTCAATGTATGGAAAACCATACAATAATGTAAAGTAATTAGCCTCCAATTAAAATAAATAAATTAAAAAAAATTTAAATGGGGATTATACCAATGTCACTGTGTGGTCAGGAAAAAATTAAATGAGACCACATGTGTAAGGTGCTCATGTAGTATTCAATGAATAGTAGAATTTTAGTAAAATGTGTGTTATTCCTCTTTATGTTGAGTTTGCTCTGTTTTGTTTTTTAAGGTAGGCCTTAGTTCCACTCTTTAAAATACAAATTTATAAAAATTCAACATTTTTTGTCTGAAAATGAAATCTGCGTGACATGAAACAAGTTGACACAAAGCTAACTGACAGAAAAAGGGAAGATTGAGAGCTAAAACGTCAACAGTCATCTGAAAAAAGAAGTTACTCGAAAAAACACTGAAGCTCTTTAAGCTTAATTATTCAATCTAAAAATAATAGACTGATCACTTCAGTCAGTTTGCATGGGCTTCATTAATCACAGCGGAAGCCTCTAGCAGTGTGGTTAATCTGATTACACACAGACTAGCTCCATTCAATGACACAAAATGCAGAGTTCTCCAAGATAGTACTGCATGCAGCCACAATCCCCCTTCCAGCTGAAGACCCTAAAGCTTTTGACAAACTAGAATTAGACAGCAATATTCCTGTGATATAGTTATTATTACCTGTGTTTAAAAGGAGATACTTTAAGAAACAGAGAGATTAATATCATTGCTGAGTTTGTACAATGGAATTAGGAAGAAAAATAGAGTTGTATAATGGCTCCTCATATTCCAAAATTGGGGGCTTTCTGAAGTAGAAAAAGAAAATTATTCATTTTGATATCAGCTTTCAGAGGTGCAGTCTCCCTGCCTCCAGTCTTGCTTTCTTCAATCCATCTGCCACAATGATCCTTCTAAAATGCCAATCTAGCCATCTTCCTGCGTAAACATTTCAGTGGCTCTTCATTATCCTTAGTGTGGTGTATGAGGTCCTATGTGGCCCTTGATTACCTCTCTGACTTTAGCTCTTACCACCTCCACTGCTTTCTCTGCTTTGGTCACTAAAAGTTTGCTGCTGCTGCTGCTGCTGCTAAGTCACTTCAGTCGTGTCCGACTCTGTGTGACCCCATAGACGGAAGCCCACCAGGTTCCCCCGTCCCTGGGATTCTCCAGGCAAGAACACTGGAGTGGGTTGCCATTTCCTTCTCCAATGTGTGAAAGTGAAAAGTGAAAGTGAATTTGCTCAGTCGTGTCCGACCCTTAGCAACCCCACGGACTGCAGCCCACCAGGCTCCTCCATCCATGGGATTTTCTAGGCAAGAGTACTGGAGTGGCTTGCCACACTAAAAGCTTAGGTCACTAAAATTTCAAACAGTTCTTGACATAGTCCATTAATCTCTCACATTTTTTTAATTGGAGGATAATTGCTTTACAATGTTGTGTTGGTTTCTGCCATATAACATCATGAATCAGTCTTAACTGATCACAGCCTCATCGTGATAAAGGGGTTTGCATAACTTAATGAAGCTATGAGCCATGCCATGCAGGGCCACCCAAGATGGACGGGACACAGTGGAGAGTTCTGACAAAACCAGCTCAGTGGACATGAATCTGAGCAAACTCCAGGAGATAGTGAAGGACAGGGAAGCCTGATGTGCTACAGTCCATGGGGTTGCAAAGAGTTGGACACGACTTAGGAACTGAACACACACACACACACACACACACACACACACATATATCCCCTCCTTCTTGAGCCTCTTCCCACCCCCACAGTCAGTTTTTTATATTTGGGAAATGAAATGCTAGGGTGCTTTAACTCTCAAATTAAAAGTTGTAGAAGATGGACTTCTGGCATCTCTTTAATCATTGCTCTGGGACCATCAAAACCCAGGTTAGATGGGAATGCGGGCATTATCCTCAACTTCAGATATGTAATCAAGTAATAGCACTCTGTACCTACATAAATCTCCCAGCTTTCAGTAGTGTTGTAGCATAAGGAGGTAAAAGTTAAATCTCCTTTGATGATGTGGATGGAATGATGTGGTGTAGTTTCTTTGGATAGCATTCAAAGACAGAATGATGGAAGTGGCAGGAGACCCTGTACATATATCTGCACACCCTCAGTAATGACTTCCAGTTGGGGACAATGGAATTAAGTAGTATTACTATGACAGGACTTGTGCTGAGTGCTTTATATATGTTATTTTGTCCAATCGTTACAAAAACCATGAATTAGTATCTCCATTTTATTCAAGAAACTGAGACTGAGCAATCAAAATCAGTTGTCTAAGGTCATGAATATTTTGTCAAAATCAGAACTCAAATTCAAAACATTTTATGATTTCCCTCCTGATTGTTTCTTTGACCCATGGGTTACTTAGAAGCATTGTTTAATTTTTATGGTCCCTTTATATGGTCTATCTTGATGAACATACTAAATGCACTTGGAAAGAATGTCTGTTTTTCAGAAGTTAGGTGTAATGCTACATAAGTAATAATTAACTCTAGAGTATTTATGTCTTTACTGGATTTTTGACTTGTTCCTCTATCAATTGCTGAGGGATGGGTGTAAAAAATCTCCAACTTTAATTGTGAAATTGCCTACTTCTTTCAAGTATGTCAATTTTTGATTCATGTATTAATATTTTGAAACATTAGTACAACATGTGTATACTATTGTGATTTCTAAGTCTCCTTGATAAAGTGACTTTCATCAATACAAATGTCTACATTATCTGATATCAATCTAGCCACTGTAGCTTTCTTACTCATTGCTTGCATGGTATATCTTTTTCCATCCACTTATTTTCAACCTGGGTTTTTCTATGTTTTTCTATTTAAAATGCATCTTTTAGAGTTAGGCCTTCTTTCTTTTGATTCTTACAATATCTGCCACTAACTGGAGTGATCACTGTTGTTGTTTAGTTGCTAAATCATATCTGACTCTTTTGCAACCTTATGGACTGTAGCCCACCAAGCTCCTCTGTCCACGGGATTTCCCAGGCAAGAATACTGGAGTTGGTTGCCAGTTCCTTCTCCAGGGGGGTCTTCCTGACCCAGGGATGGAATCTAGGACTCCTGCATTGACAGGTGGATTCTTTATCACTGAGCCACCAGGGAAGCCCCTTAACTGGAGTAGTAGTAGTACATTAATATAATGTAATTATTGGAGTGGTTGGATATGTCTTCCATTTTACTATTTACTGTTTGTCATATCTGTTTTTTCTTCCTCTGCTCTTATGCTGCCTTATTTGGATTACTGGAAATTTAACTTTTTTATTTTATCTCATCTCTTGGATTTTAAATTATATCTCTTTCCATTTTTAGTGGTTGTTCTGATTGCTATAGATATTTTTGTCACAGTCTACCTGGAGTTAAAACTGTATCACTTCATATAATATGTAGAAACATTACAAATAGAAGGTCCCTTTCTTGCTCCCTATCTTTATATTTATATAATTTATAAAACTCTTGAGGCAATGCCATAATTTTTACTTTAAACAATTTCATACAGTCCTTTAAAAATTCAAGCAAAACTGTCTTTTTTCAAACCCAGATTTTAGCATTTCTGATGCATTTTATTTCTTCTGAAGCTTTACATTTCCTTTTGGTGTCACTCCCTTCAGCCTGAAGAACTTCCTTTAGTATTTCTTATAGTATAGGTCAATTCTCTTATTTTCTTTTTATCTTTAAAATGTCTTTATTTTGCTTTATGATTTAAGGCTATATTCATTGGACAAAGAATTCTGGCTTGACAAGAATTTTTTTCCTTTTCTTTCTCTTACTCAGTCTTCTATAGATTCTGTATTCTGGCCTCCACAATTTCTGATGAAAATCAATAATAATTTGAATTATTGTTCTCCTGATGTGATATGTCATTTATCTCTGACTACTTTGAAGATTTTTCTATGGATTTTTGGCTTTTGGAATTTTGTTTTATGCCCAAGTATGGCTTTCTTCATATTTATCCTACTTAGGATTTGTTGAGCTTCTTATACCTGTATCCCTGATAGCTCAGTTGGTAAAGAATCCGCCTACAATGCAGGAGACCCCAGTTCAATTCCTGGGTTGGGAAGATCCACTGGAGAAGGGATAGGCTACCCATTCCAGTATTCTGGCCTAGAGAATTCCAAGGACTGTATAGTTCATGGGGTCACAAAGAATTGGATGCGACTGAGCATCTTTCACTTTATATCTGTAATTTATGTCTTTCACCAAGTTTCAGGAAGTTTCAGTCATTATTTCTTCAAATATTTTTTTCTGCCCCATTCTCTCTCTCTCTCTCCCATTCCCCTTCTAAGATTTTAACTCCATGTGGGTTAGACCTTTTGATATTGTCCCACAGGTCCTTGAGTCTCATTTCATATTCGTCATCAATCTTTCTTCTCCTTGATCTTTAAATTAGCTACTTCACACTGACCTATCTTCATATTCACTGACTCTGTCCTCTGTCATCTCTATTCTACCGTAGCCCACCCAGTGGTTTTTGCATTTCATATTTTGTAAGTTTTAACTCTAGAATTTCTACTTTGTTCTTTCTTATAGATTATTTTTCTCTTGACAGTGCCTATCTTTTTATTGAGATATTTTTCTTTTTATCAACAAACATAGTATTTTGAGCCTCAAATTATACCAAAAGACCCACCTTGTAGGAAATTAGTGTCTCAGGCAATATGACTTTAGTAAAGAAATAAGCAAGTTTTTTTTTATCAGAATATCACTGAATTTTAATGTGGAAAAGACTATAGGAATCATCTAGTCCAATCTATTCATATGTCTATATGTAAATAAATGAAACTTTTTGACTCGTTAAATAAACATTTACGGAATACCTGTGGATTGTGTGCCAGGCACAGCACTGGTTTTAAGATGCACAGTGATTCCTGAAAAGTTGTTTTCTTAGTTATTTCAGATTTTGTCCCTCAATTTTCTTTTTGCATTATTAATTTTCACTTTGAATTTTGTGCATGATAAAGAAAATTTTACCTCAGACATTGCCCAAATGATTGTGTTTTCTTTATTAGTGGAATCAAATTTTATGATTTCAGTAGACTTATTTTTCTCTCATTGAAAAACAGTGGAATGTAAAATCCAAGATGCCATTCTATGGGCCAGGATTGGGTGCTATGATGGTTTGACATGTGTTTAATGCCATGTTAACAGCTATACCCTCTTCTTCTAGCCAGTGAAAAACCCAGACTTTCTGGGTAGCATGGGATGGTCCTTTCATTTACTCTTTCATTCATGGATGGAATAGTTATAAATGCAAATAATGTCCAAATCATGGACTATAATTCTAACTAGGAGGTTTTTGACTTCTAAGTTAATCAGGAACAATAAGGAGAGAATCACTATCATATTATATTCAACAGCTCTTTAACAGATGGCTGTAATCACTTCTAGTGAAATACATATAGTAAGTGTTAGCATTCAAAGTTCAAGGAAATAACATCTCCAATATTTAATTTCTCCAGATTAGGAAGTGTAGATTTCTTCTAAGTATCCCTAAGAAATTTCCTAAGAAATATACCTCAGAAAGTGAAGAAGCACTAAAGAGCCTCTTGATGAAAGTGAAAGAGGAGAGTGAAAAAGTTGGCTTAAAACCCACCATTCAAAAAACTAAGATCATGGGATCTGGTCCCATGACTTATAGCAAATAGATGGGAAAACAGTGGAAACAGTGACAGATTTTATTTTCTTGGGCTCCAAAATCACTGCAGATGGTGACTGCAGCCATGAAATCAAAAGACATTTGCTCCTTGGAAGAAAAGCTATGACAAACCTAGACAGCATATTAAAAAGCAGAGACATTACTTTGTCAACAAAGGTCTGTCTAGTCAAAGCTATGGTTTTCCCAGTAGTCATGTATGGATGTGAGAGTGGACCATAAAGAAAGCTGAGCACTGAAGAATTGATGATTTTGAACTATGGTGTTGGAGAAGACTCTTGAGAGTCCCTTGGACTGCAAGGAGATCAAACCAGTCAATCCTAAAGGAAATCAGTCCCGAATATTCATCGGAAGGACTGATGCTGAAGCTGAAGCCAATACTTTGGCCACCTGATGTGAAGCGCTGACTCGTTTGAAAAGACTCCAATGCTGGGAAAGATTGAGGGCAGGAGGAGAAGGGGATAACAAAAGATGAGATGGTTGGATGGCATCACTGACTCGACGGACATGAGTTTGAGCAAGCTCCAGGAGTTGGAGATGGACAGGGAAGCCTGGCATGCTGCAGTCCATGGGGTCTCAAAGAGTCGGATACAACTGAGCGACTGAACTAAAGAAATTTCCACTCAATAAATGTTTATACCATGAATAAATTGTGATTCTGATATCAGAAGTCAGAGTTAGAAAATATATCAATATTGTAGAAGAAAGGGGATATCTAATGATAAATTAAAATATTTCCAGAGCATGTATTTCTAGCATCAGCTTTTATTTTGATCACATTATTCTACTATGATAATAAAGACTTGCACAATTACTTGTTTCAATCAGTATTTCTTTTTAAAAATCCTGTTACATAATTTGATCATGATAGGCAACTAAATGCAGTATAATTTTACTTGCCAACAATGAAGAAAGCTTTCATAATAAAATTAATCAGAACTAAAGGGATCCTAAAATGTCTGTATCACTTGTCAGCAGAGTCTCTATCTTTGGTGTATGTAGAAGATTAAACCCTTTTATTCTAAAAGAATGACAGGAATAAGCACAAAGCAAATAATTCTCAATATAGATATGGGGGAAATTTGGGTACATTGTAAGTAGCTAGCAATGAAAGGGGAATTTTGATTTAGGAGAAAAGAGAACAGAAATGATATAAAAGTTAATTTTCAATTCTTCAGTGTTAACAAAGTGGAAGAGGGGAAAATTAGATGTTTCATTTTAGAGTTAAAGAAGATTTGAAACGTCATATTGCTTTCAGATTTAAAATTTACACTGAATATTTCAATTACTCTGTGTGACTTATGGGATGATTGTTCCTTCGAAAAATACCCAGCATATTTTCTAAAATTTTTTGATACTTTTGAATTGCTATAATTCATATATGGCAATCTTAGTTTTCTTTACAAGCTTTTAGATGACGTTTATTTTTAATAAGAAAAATATATATATTGTAATCACTTATAGTTTTGTATTCTTACAAAACTTTGAGAATACAATTACATGATCAATATGCCATCCTTTTTACAGAGGAACATAAGATCTGCTGTTCCTCTTTCTGTACCAAACTAAGGGAACATGTGATCTATCCCATCAATCAGTAAGACTGAGTATCCTTTTTTCTAGGCCACAACCAAGAGATAGAACCTTCAGGCCGCATGTTTGTTAGGAAACACTGCCGTTTATTCACTCAGCAGGGGACCTGTTGTCTTTAAAACAAGTCTATTTATCACCAGCTATCAAATTCAAGGCCCCTGCTGCACCTGCTCTGAGTGACCGTGTATTCACAGTTGAAATCTTTGCTCATTTATGTTGGGGCTGAGCAATGTTACCTCTAGAGAACGGAGGAAATGTATCCTACTTACCCTGCACACTGTTCTCCCTTCATCGACCAAACTCTGAGTTCTGTAAACCTAGGGGCTTATAAACCAGCATAACGAGAGCGCGCATTCTCTCTACAGGAGGAAACACTTCAGCGGGCACGTGAGGAAGAGGAGAAGAGGAAGGAGATCACGAGTCATTTCCAGAACACCCTGACGGACATCCAGGCCCAGATCGAGCAGCAGAGTGAGCGAAACATGAAGCTCTGTCAGGAGAACACAGAGCTCGCAGAGAAACTAAAAAGCATCATTGATCAGTACGAGCTCAGAGAGGAGGTAAGAACCACATCGGACAACTGACAAACACTGCATATAGATCTGGGTCTGGTTTGTGAAGGTTGGGAAGTCGGTTAATAACAAAGTTATGGCCAGCCTTCTCAACTGATTAATATTTAGGTTTGGACTTCTTTTACTAGCCAAAATTAAAACAGATGATATTACAAAATACCTGGCTGAAAGTCATAGAGGATTTCTTCAAAACTAGAATCACTGCAAAGCAGAGGCAATAAACAATCGGTGGGACATGAATGGATTTATCCTTGAAAATAAAAAAATAATATTTCTCAGCCTTTTTTAAACTCTCTCTACAGAACCAAGAAATACCTCATAAGAAATACCCTCTTAAGAATTACCATGTCATTGAAATTAAAAGTCTGCATTGTATATACCCCACAAATAATAATATATATACTATTATTATATAGTATATATATAATAGTTATAGTAATAATGGTATTGTTATTTATACTTAGTTTGTGCCAGTAAATGTGCTAAGTATTATACTTTACATACAGCATGTCATTTAACTGTCTCAACAATCTTATGTACTAGATAATAATGTATTATCCACATTTTATAGATGTGAAGCAGAAGCTACAAGATTAAATCACATATTCACAGTCACAATAGCCAAAAGAGTTTGCTATCGATAGTGTCCATTGGGGGACTATAAAGACTTTTCATTATTCCAAGATTATACTTTAATATTTAACATGTTTTGAAGATTCCAGATGACCCCCTCTGAATTTTGATATGTCCTATCCCTTTCCCCATCTCACTTAAAATTTTAAATCTCTGCCTTAAAATGTAATATAACATAGTCAAAGTAGCTCTGCTGGCAACATGCTAAGCTTTAATCAAGAAAAACAAAAAACTGACATAGCAGTTTGGTAAATCAAGAAACTTCTCTCAGTCGGCCATAATTCCATGCTACCATTTTATCTTGTCACAAAGATCAATCCTGCTCCAAAGTGGAGGTTCAAGAAAAAACAAAAGGGAAGGAGCTTAAAAAAAAAAAAAAAAGATACCCAAACTCTGCCGAGAGATCATGTATGGGAATGACCTGGTAGACCAGTTGTATATTCCTAGGATTGGTTCTAGATAAGGCCCAAAGATATAATTCTATATGTCCTCTTGCTAATGGGACTCTCTAATGACCAAGAAATTCTCCACACTGAGGTGGAGTTGGAAGCTTCATTTTCCCAAGGTAGTCAACAGGTCAAAAGGTGTGGAGGAGGCAGTAGCACATTTGCATATCAATTCATGTGCAAACCTGAGCCTTGCTTGCCCACCCGAACAGAGTTGATGTCAGGGGGCTCGTGCCTCAGTCCCAGACAAAGGGCCACAGGCTGTTACCTCAGGGCTTCCCCACACCCTTGAGGCAAGCATGTGGAGAATTCACCATGATAAACTGAATTAATATTGTGATTAAATGTGATTTTGTATTCACAGAAAGAGCCGAAATACCAAATGATAGTGCTACAGCCCTTGTGATATACATCACTGTCTTTGGAGCCTAGCATAATAACTAGTGCCATATCTAATAGTTGTCATATTTAGAAAAGTACTGTTGGGACCTTTTGGTGTTGCATTGCTGAACTCTGGCACCTCCACCTTTTGTAGCCACTTTCATGTAGTGCAAAATGCAGGAGACTCCACCAATTTATGACTTTCATATAAAACCATAAGTGACACCAATGCATTTATTCCCCCTCTTTTTAACTCTTAAAACCTAGAGAACACGTTTATATCAATATTACTTTTTTATACACGTTTTTCAGCACAATAACTCAACTTGATACGTGTACTTTATTTTTCCTCAGCACCTCGACAAAATATTTAAACACAGAGAACTGCAGCAGAAGCTAGTGGATGCAAAACTTGAGCAGGCACAAGAAATGATGAAGGAAGCAGAGGAGCGACACAAACGCGAAAAGGAATATGTATTTATCATATGCATCTATGTGCTTGTCTGGTCTGCCTTGGGGTCAGCGAACCCCTGAGAATGTTTTTGGTAACTGCCATAGAGTACTAGACTGATGGAGGAAGAGCCTAAGCTTCCCTGGAGAATGACACTGGCCAGCCCAGGAGGAAACACTACCTATCACTGTAACACTGTATCATGCATCCATTCACCAAACCTTTGGCAAGCACCTTTCATGAGCTATGCTCCATTCTAGGTGCTGGCATGTAGTGGTGAGCAAGATAGAGAAGCCCACATCCCAGAATGGAGACTAGAGTCTAACTTGGAAGAGAAAGGCAAGAAATAAGCAAGCAAACAAAGAAGGATAATTTCAGATAATAAGTGCTACTAGGGAAATAAGGAGGAACCTCAAAGGGGCAGAAGGAGGAGGCCTTATTTAGACTGGGTGACTAGGAGACTCCACCAATTTATGCTGCTGCTGCTGCTGCTGCTAAGTCACGTCAGTCGTGTCCAACTCTGTGTGACCCCATAGACGGAAGCCCACCAGGCTCCCCCGTCCCTGGGATTCTCCAAGCAAGAACACTGGAGTGGGTTGCCATTTCCTTCTCCAATGTGTGAAAGTGAAGTTGCTCAGTCGTGTCCGACCCTTAGCGACCCCACGGACTGCAGCCTACCATGCTCCTCCATCCATGGGATTTTCTAGGCAATAGTACTGACTTTCATATAAAACCATAAGTGACACAGATAAGTGGAACAGAGGATGCTTTAGCTGCTCTCTTCCTGATGACCAGGGAGTCAGAGAGGAGGTCCCCAGAAGCAGTGTCTGTAGCAGAGACAAAGGTCCTAATGCTGGAACCAGCTTGGCATCCTCCAGAAACAGAAGAAGGTCAGGGCAGCAAGAGTAGGTGCCCCAATGGGAGAAAATTTCAAAATGAAACCGTAGACGTAAGCAAGGGGCAAACTGCATTTCTTTGTAAGCTTGAAATGTACTTTGAATTTTATTCTAAATATAATGGGAAAGTACTGGGTAGTTTTAGCAAAGGAAGTGGCAGGATCTGCTTTGCATCTGTAAAAGGTGACTTTGGCTCATAGGTGGAAAGTGAACTAGAGAGGGGCAAGAGAGCTAGGCAGCAATCTGGGAAAGATCTGATGATGGCTTTGACTAGGGAGGTGGCAGTGGAGAAGGAGAGCTGGACATGGATAAAAGTTACGTTTTTAACATAAAACCAACAAGCCATGCTTTGAACTGGAAGATGGTGACAGTGAAGAAACGGAAGAATCAAGGATGACTCCTGATGTTGGTTTAAGAGACCAAGCGGCATCTTTTACTGATGTCTTATCAACCCTAAACAATCCAAAACAGATGAGAGAACTGAGGCCCATATAAGGATATGTGACTTGCTTAAGGTCACACATTGCTAAGTGACCGGGGTATACTGGCCACATCTCCAGTACATCTGTCCCCAAATCCCAAGCTCTGTGATAGTATATCACACTCAGAGGTGTGTTTCAGAGGCATGAGTTAAAGCATGTGTCTGCTGCTGGGGAGAGATAACAGACCAGTCATTCAGATTTGGCCATTTAACAACTGATCACGAGCTTTGCATTTACCTAAAATCAGACTGGAATCACTTCAGTTAGTCAGAATAGTAATTTTTAAAAAAAAAACTTTGGTTTTCAAACATGACAACAAAAGAATGAATTTTGGAAAACATAACCTGGTGGACACTGCATAATTTCAATCAGATGTCCATGTGCTCTTAAAGATTAATTTATTAAATCCATTTACAACCAGGCTCTCAAAGTAAGAAATAAAGCATTTATGTATTATTTAGATGTAATTATCCTCAGGTAAACTATGCTTCCTATAGAATATCAATACCTTTGGATTTAATATATGAGGCACAACAGAGGAACAACCAGGCAAAGATTCTTGTGAGAGAGACTAGGAGCCAGACATGGAGTAACTCAATCTTAGCAAGAAACTAAAAAGATGCCCTCTTTTCCTTCAGTGATTTAGCAGAACAGCAAATATAAGTCAAAGAAAGGTTCAGTTCAGACACTCAGTCGTGTCTGACTCTTTGTGACACCATGAACTGCAGCATGCCAGGCCTCCCTGTCCATCACCAACTCCTGGAGTTTATGCAAACTCATGTCCATTGAGTCAGTGATACCATCCAACCATCTCATCCTCTGTCATCCCCTTCTCCTCCTGCCCTCAATCTTTCCCAGCATCAGGGTCTTTTCAAATGAGTCATCTCTTCGCATCTGGTGGCCCAAGTATTGGCGTTTCAGCTTCAGCATCAGTCCTTCCAATGAACACCCAGCGCTGATCTCCTTTAGGATGGATTGGTTGGATCTCCTTGCAGTCCAAGGGACTCTCAAGAGTCTTCTCCAGCACCACACTTCAAAAGCATCAATTCTTTGGCTCTCAGCTTTCTTCACAGCCCAATTCTCACATCCATACATGACCACTGGAAAAACCATAGCCTTGAATAGATGGACCTTTGCTGACAAAGTAATGTCTCTACTTTTTAATATGCTATCTAGGTTGGTCATAACTTTCCTTCCAAGGAATAAGCGTCTTTTAATTTCATGGCTGCTATCACCATCTGCAGTGATTTTGGAGCCCCCCAAAAATAAAGTCTGACACTGTTTCCCCATCTATTTCCCACGAAGAGATGGGACCAGATGCCATGATCTTAGTTTTCTGAATGTTGAGCTTTAAGCCAACATTTTCACTCTCCTCTTTCGCTTTCATCAAGAGGCTTTTTAGTTCCTCTTCACTTTTTGCCATAAGGGTGGTGTCATCTGCATATCTGAGGTTATTGATATTTCTCCTGGCAATCTTGATTCCAGCTTGTGCTTCTTCCAGCCCAGCGTTTCTCATGATGTACTCTGCACATAAGTTAAATAAGCAGGGTGACAATATACAGCCTTGATGTACTCCTTTTCCTATTTGGAACCAGTCTATTATTCCATATCCAGTTCTAACTGTTGCTTCCTGACCTGCATACAGATTTCTCAAGAGGCAGGTCAGGTAGTCTGGTATTGCCATCTCTTTCAGAATTTTCCACAGTTTGTTGTGATCCACACAGTCAAGGCTTTGGCATAGTCAATAAAGCAGAAATAGATGTTTTTCTGAAACTCTCTTGCTTTTTCCATGATCCAGAGGATGTTGGCAATTTGATCTCTGGTTCCTCTGCCTTTTCTAAAACCAGCTTGAACATCTGGAAGTTCACGGTTCATGTATTGCTGAAGCCTGGCTTGGAGAATTTTGAGCATTACTTTACTAGCATGTAAGATGAGTGCAATTGTGCGGTAGTTTGAGCATTCTTTGGCATTGCCTTTCTTTGGGATTGGGATGAAGACTGACCTTTTCCAGTCCTGTGGCCACTGCTGAGTTTTCCAAATCTGCTGGCATGTTGAGTGCAGCACTTTCACAGCATCATCTTTCAGGATTTGAAATAGCTCAACTGGAATTCCATCACCTCCACTAGCTTTGTTCATAGTGATGCTTCCTAAGGCCCACTTGACTTCACATTCCAGGATGTCTGGCTGTAGGTGAGTGATCACACCATCATGATTATCTTGGTCGTGAAGATCTTTTTCGTACAGTTCTTCTGTGTATTCTTGCCACCTCTTCTTAATATCTTCTGCTTCTGTTATAAAAGAAAGGTAGTCCCCCTCAGTTCTTCCAAGCTGGTCATCTTCCTGGGTTCCGGCTCTGACATTTTGAAAGTGCTGAAACAACACGTCAGAGCTGGGGTGTGGGCTTCTTCATCCCAAGAACAGGCAGCCTCCTTCCTCCCTCTTCATCATAACTCATAGTAACAGGGCCACTGTGGGTCAAGCAGAGGCCCACCATGTATGTTGCTGCCACACAGCTCAGATGACCAGAAGGGATGCTGTGCAGGGCTTCTGCACTGCAGCTGCCTCAGCCGTCACTTACAGTGCACTTCTAGACTAACTAATCTTCACTGCTCACTAAGAGGCATGGAGAAACACATACAACCCCCTTTTATAAATGGAGAGGTCAAGACTAACTTGAATAAGGAAAAAGATGCCTCCAAGTTTTTTAAAATAATGATTTTATTATTTTTGGTTCTAATAACAAAAATGGACATTTTTTAAAAAAATATGGATTAACAAAAAGGAAAAAATTTCTATCAGCCTATCTTGAAATAAAATATCTATCTATCTTGAAATAAAATAGAAACTTCTTAACTGACATCCACCTGACTGACTGACTGGGTTATCCATGATGTTCACCATTCTCTGTAAGCATACTGACAGAGGCCCACAGCATGTTGGATCCTGGGGCAAGTTAGTCACTCTGCAGTATATAAACATGGCTGCCCAAGCTAAGACCAAGAGTCAGATCTTTGCTCCCAACTCTTTTCCCAGTTATCCTTGGTTTTGCATTATGTAAACCAACAGAATAACATATCAGCTCATGAAATAAGTGTCAAAAAGTTGTTTCTATAAAAACTATGCTTTAATGCTTCAAAAGCCTGCTGCTGCTGCTGCTGCTGCTAAGTCGCTTCAGTCGTGTCCGACTCTGTGCGACCCCATAGATGGCAGCCCACCAGGCTCCCCCGTCCCTGGGATTCTCCAGGCAAGAACACTGGAGTGGATTTCCATTTCCTTCTCCAATGTGTGAAAGTGAAAAGTAAAAATGAAGTTGCTCAGTCTTGTCCGACTAGTAGCGACCCCATGGACTGTAGCCCCCCAGGCTCCTCTGTCCATGGGATTTTCTAGGCAAGAGTACCGGAGTTGTTTGCCATTGCCTTCTCTGTTCAAAAGCCTAGATGTAGGCAAATAGGGGGAAAAAATGATTGTCAAGTTGGATGCAAGCAGATATAAAAGACTGGAAGAAATTTGTAAACCTAAGAGGATTATCCAATCAAGCTGCTTTACAAATTAAATATCTTAGGTCTTCTGGTTCTAGCACTATTGTTTTTTTTAAAAAAACTATAACTCTTATATGGCATATTAAGGATATAATTTTTGTAAAAAACAAAACCCCTCTGAATTCCAACTGGGAGATCCATATCCAAAACAAAGATTGAAGACCTACATCAAAATTGAGACATGAATATACATCTTACATTAAAATAACATGTCTTACATATGTGTGTGTCATTTTTATGCCAAAACAACTTTTTCAATTTAACCCATGAGTTCCAGTTCTGATCGTGTTTGACATAGTTGTATTTGAAGGGCTGCCTTACTGAAGAGGCATGAGACTTCTTTTGTAAACTTTATACAGAATTTGGACCAATAGGTCAAATTTCTAACCTAGTGTTTCTCAAAACAAAATCCATGGACTACCAGTATCCAAACCATCTTGGGTATTTGCTCCCTGTGCAGATTCTAAACACACCCTACACTTCCTATCTTATTCTCTGAGAAGGATCTGCATTTTAACATGCCCCTGAGGAGCTTCTGATGCATACAATGATGGGGCTGCTGCTGCTAAGTCACTTCAGTCCTGTCCGACTCTGTGTGACCCCATAGACGGCAGCCCACCAGGCTCCCCCGACCCTGGGATTCTCCAGGCAAGAACACTGGAATGGGTTGCCATTTCCTTCTCCAATGTGTGAAAGTGAAAAGTGAAAGTGAAGTCGCTCAGTCGTGTCCGACCCTTAGCGACCCCATGGACTGCAGCCCACCAGGCTCCTCCATCCATGGGATTTTCTAGGCAAGAGTAATGGAGTGGCTTGCCATTGCCTTCTCCGCAATGATGGGGAATAGTGTTCTAATATAAAGGAACAGTTAGGTTTAATACAAAGGAACAGTAGCTCACAACAATGCCACAGGTAGGGATAATCTGAAAATGTTCAAGCAGAGACTGAATGATAGCTGGGCAGAATTGCTACAGAGGGGTCCAGAATTTGGTGGGGGGTTGAATTTTGTGTGATTCATGCTTGAGTTGGAGACTTCCTTTCCTCTTTTTTTTCCCCATTAGAATCACTAAGTTTTAGCTGAGAATAAGACCTTTAAAACTAGTTTGTTTTGTTTTTTGAGATTCTTTATAAAGTTCCCCAAAAATTACTTAAGAAGATTATTTAGCAAGCAATTAAGTTTACACACAAGTTACAATAAATGGTAATTTAAAAGACAATTTGACAGTCTTTTCATGCATTCTCTCTCTTTACAGCTGCTGAACCAGGCAGCAGAGTGGAAACTTCAGGCTAAAGTGCTGAAGGAACAAGAGACAGTCCTGCAGGCTCAGGTGAAGGAGGGGTACAACAATGCATGCAGTGTGTCTTCCTTGCTGTGAACCAAAGGTAGTCTCCACAAGGCCTTCTACGTGGGAGGGGAAGTGGGGACAGGAGTTCGAAATAATGAATAACTTCATATTTACTATTTTTAAGTAAAAATAAAGGCACAATGTTATAATATACCTAAGAAAAATAAATGCTCTGCACCAACAACATCTGGTCAAAAGGTCTGCGGACATACAAATGAGGGTCAACCAGAATAGGCTGGTGACCGGGTCCTCACCCATCTGTTCACAGGTCCTCTCTCCCTCCTCCCCCATTAACCTATCAAGGTAAGGATTGATGGAACCTGTTCAAATGCTCCATCTATAATTCCCAATACTGAAAATGTCCTTGTTTGATATTATTGACAATAAAAGTAAATTAGAAAACTAGAGTCAGCAAAATAGAGTCATGCTGGCCTTGCCAGTGCTGAATGATTGGAAATGGTAGATAAGTCAGAAACCATTTTTATTTGGTTTCATGTTGTTATGAGTGTATTTTGATTAGACTGCAGGAATTCGTATTGCAGGCTCAAAAATAAAGCTTCATGCAACAGCTGGCTCTGGAGGAAAGCCAGACTTCTCCCATCTTTCTGGGGCCCTTGGGGTTCTGCTCATTGTGCCACAGGCTGGGCCACAGAGTCCTAGTTCCCCAGCTGAGAGAAACGCCCATGAGCTAAAGAGACTGTAAAATCACACAGTGAAAATTCACCAAAAGCGAGAAAATCAGAAGCCTTCCAAAACTGGGCAGCATTAAGATTTGAATAATTCACTTATAAATGATTATGTGCTGACTGTTGAATACTTGTCCATTGTAAATATTAAAAAATTATTCATTGTATGAGTGAACAAGTTCAATGAATATTTGTTCATTTTTTTAAAAGAAAATTTAAAAAATAAGCAAAATCACAAATTACATCACTGCATAGACAAAAACAAAAATAACATTTTGATTTCTAACCTTCCTAAAGAACACTTTTCCAATGTGTTTACCAAACACAATGATGACTTATTTACCCACTAATATACCAAAACAGTGTTTAAATATTAATTACATAGAAATTTGAACAATATATTTTTTCACTATTAATAGATTCAAAGGACTCAGAATTAAAAGATCAAACTATAAAGTTACAAACTCAAGACCATCCTTTAGGCAGTCACGGAGCACATCATTTCATGGTGTGGGGTGGGTGGCAGGTGGCGGCAGTTCCCGAGCCAGAAGTAGGCAGGGGGAAGGAGGTGTGACCTGACTCTGATGGGGCAGGGGTTGGTAGGAGGGGAGAATCCAGAGCATCAGGTCAGGGCTTCAGGCTCTATCTCTGTCCCATTCACAGCACAAAGCCTTGAGGTACACAACAGACAGTACTTGAAGCTATTCAGTGTTCACAACATCTGTTATAAGCAATCTCTACTCTTCTATGCTAAATGAAGAATACATTAATACCATTAGACTCTGGGCTAGAGAGTGGTTCATTCAGCTGGTATCAGAAAACAGGCCTTTAATAACCTGAAAGGTATGATTTAATTTCCCACCTATACTCCCTCAAGTTTGAAAAAGAAGAAACCAGGGTCTAGACTTGCCAGTGTTCCTTGTTCAATCCTCAAAACTGGGCTGAGTCCAGGGACCAGATGGCTCTTCTGCTGAGAACCTGTCTGATTCTATACAATTCAACTAAACCTCCCTGGACCTAAACATCCTGGTCCATAAAACAAGGATGCTGCAATGTATCTAAGATCCCAAGCTGGAGTCCTTTGACCTCTTGGAGGCCCATTACTTTTCAGTATTTCCAAAACATAACAGCATATGAGGCAGCAGCTGCTATCTAAGATGTAGTTGTTTTTGACATTATAACAGCTTCACTTAGTGGCATGGATGGTAGCTATTCGTATACTTGATTCAGTTTATAAAAGGAAAATGAGTTTATGTAATATATGCAGTTTGTTTTCAAGTTATGCATGCAAAGCACTTAATTCAGTGCCTGCTCCATAATAAGCATAATTAATTCAACTAATATTTAGTGAGCATCTAAGTGCTTAGCATGGCTCTACATGTTAGAGATATACTACTCAAGAAAAGAACAAAAAATGCCTGTCTAATTAAACTCACAATCTAGTGATAACAATGGTTTTAATTAAAATGCTAACGACTGATTAGTGTATGAGTTAATACTAGTGGTATCTCATGGGTTCAGTCCAGTTGAGTTCAGTCACTCAGTCGTGTCTGACTCTTTGTGAACCATGAATCACAGCACGCCAGGCCTTCCTGTCCATCACCAACTCCCGGAGTTCACCCAAACTCATGTGCATTGAGTCAGTGATGCCATCCAGCCATTTCATCCTCTGTCGTCCCCTTCTCCTCCTGCCCTTAATACCTCCAGCCATCAGAGTCTTTTCCAGTGAGTCAACTCTTTGCATGAGGTGGCCAAAGTATTGGAGTTTCAGCCTCAGCATCAGTCCTTCCAATGAACACCCAGGACTGATCCTTTAGGATGGACTGGTTGGATCTCCTTGCAGTCCAAGGGACTCAAGAGTCTTCTCCAACACCACAGTTCAAAAGCATCAATTCTTCGACGCTCAGCTTTCTTCACAGTCCAACTCTCACATGCATACATGACCACGGGAAAAACCATAGCCTTGACTAGACGGACCTTTGTTGGCAAAGCAATATCTCTGCTTTTTAATATGCTGTCTAGGTTGGCCATAACTTTCCTTCCAAGGAGTAAGTGTCTTTTAATTTCATGGCTGCAATCACCATGTGCTGTGATTTTGGAGCCCCCCAAAAATAAAGTCTGACACTGCTTCCCCATCTATTTGCCATGAAGTGATGGGACCAGATGCCATGATCTTAGTTTTCTGAATGTTGAACTTTAAGCCAACTTTTTCACTTTCCTCTTTCACTTTCATCAAGAGGCTTTTTAGTTCCTCTTCACTTTTTGCCCTAAGGGTGGTGTCATCTGCATATCTGAGGTTATTGATATTTCTCCTGGCAATCTTGATTCCAGCTTGTGCTTCCTCCAGCCCAGCATTTCTCATGATGTACTCTGCATATAAGTTAAATAAGCAGGGTGACAATATACACCCTTGATGTACTCCTTTTCCTATTTGGAACCAGTCTGTTGCTCCATGTCCACTTCTAACTGTTGCTTCCTGAGCTGCATACAGGTTTCTCAAGAGGCAAGTCAGGTGGTCTGATATTCCCATCTCTTTCAGAATTTTCCACAGTTTATTGTGATCCACACAGTCAAAGGCTTTGGCATAGTCAATAAAGCAGAAACAGCTGTTTTTCTGGAACTCTCTTGCTTTTTTGATGATCCAGCAGATGTTGGCAATTTGATCACTGGTTCCTCTGCCTTTTCTAAAACCATCTTGAACATCTGGAACTTCACAGTTCATATATTGCTGAAGCCTGGCTCGAAGAATTTTGAGCATTACTTTACTAGTGTGTGAGATGAGTGCAATTGTGCGGTAGTTTGAGCATTCTTTGGCATTGCCTTTCTTTGGGATTGGAATGAAGACTGACTTTTTCCAGTCCTGTAGCCACTGCTGAGTTTTCCAAATTTGCTGGCATATTGAGTGCAGCACTTTCACAGCATCATCTTTCAGGATTTGAAATAGCTCAACTGGAATTCCATCACCTCCACTAGCTTTGTTCATAGTGATGCTTTCTAAGGCCCACTTGACTTCACATTCCAGGATGTCTGGCTCTAGGTGAGTGATCACACCATCGTGATTATCTTGGTCGTGAAGATCTTTTTCGTACAGTTCTTCTGTGTATTCTTGCCACCTCTTATTAATAGCTTCTGCTTCTATTAGGTCCATACCATTTCTGTCCATTATCGAGCCCATCTTTGCATGAAATGTTCCCTTGGTATCTCTAATTTTCTTGAAGAGATCTCTAGTCTTTCCCATTCTGTTGTTTTCCTCTATTTCTTTGCACTGATCACTGAGGAAGGCTTTCTTATCTCATGAGTAAGGACACACATAGTTTTAGATGAGACAAAGAAGTACTTCAGTTGCCAAAAAGCTTCAGAACCACTGGAAAAGAGGATCCCAGGACCCTGTTCAGCTCTAGCTCATGAACATAGAGAATTTCCAGGGCTGTAGAAGCGTGGTACGAAACTGAGTTAACCCTGCCTCCTCCATCACTTTGCTTTCCATGGTGCTTGGCTCTCTCTGCAAGGACCCTCTCTTGTCTATCTCTTTTGTCTTCAAGGCATTCTCAAAACTTCAATAATTACCTAAACATCAAGAAGAATATGGAGGCCCCGAATCCCTACATGTAATAATGCTTAAACAAACTTCTATTGAAAAGTATCAGCACTCTATTTTTTAAAAGTTTAAACCTTGAAAAACAAAGTCTGTGTTGTTCAGTCACTAAGTTATATCCAGTTATTTGCCACCTCATGAACTGCAGCACCCCAAGCTTCCCTGTTGTTCACCATCTCCAGGAGTTTGCTCAAACTCATGTCCATTGAGTCCGTGATGCCATACAAACATCCCATCCTCTGTCATCCCCTTCTCCTCTTGTCCTCAATCTTTCCCAGCATCAGGGTCTTTTCCAGTAAGTTGGCTCTTCACATCAGTGGCCAAAGTACTAGAGCTCCAACTTCAGCATCAGTCATTCCAATGAATCTTCAGGATTGATTTCCTTTAGGATTGACTGGTTTGGTCTTCTTGCTGTCCAAGGAACTCTGAAGAGTCTGCTCCAGAACCACAGTTCCAAAGCACCAATTCTTCAGCACTCTTCTATGGGCTTCCCAGGTGGCACAGTGGTAAAGAATTACCTGCTAATGTAGAAGATGCAAGAGACACGGGTTCCATCCCTGGGTCGGGAAGATCCCCTCGAAGAGGAAATGGCAACCCATTCCAGTATTCTTGCCTGGAAAATTCCATGGAGAGAGGAGCCTGGCAGGCTACAGTCTATGGGGTCACAAAGAATTGGACACGATTGAGCTCACACATATGCATGCATGCATGCAGCCTTCTTTATGGTCCAACTCTTACATCCATACATGACTACTGGAAAAACAATAGTTTGACTAGATGGACCTTTGTCAGCAAAGTGATGTCTCTGCTTTTTAATACGCTGTCTAGGTTGGTCATAGCTTTTCTTCCAAGGAGCAAGCATCCTTTAATTTCATGCCTGGAGTCACCATCTGCAGTGATTTTGGATCCAAGAAAATAAAATCTACCACTGATTCCACTTTTTCCCCTTCTATTTGCTATGAAGTGATGGGACTGGATACCATGATTTTAGTTTTTAGAAATTGAGTTTTAAGCCAGCTTAAACAAAGTCCATCACAGGTGATTTTTCAAAGCACTGAAACACTTCCTTTGGTTTGACAATTAAAAGAGTGGGTTAGTAGGAGGGAGACGTCTTAGTCCCCATTTCTATGGTCTGAGCAAAGAAAATATAAAGGACAGATTGTGTTTTCCTAACTGGAAGTCACTTTTCAGTCCTAAAACAATAGCTTGCCAGTCTGGGGCATGATTCTCACTTAGGGAAGAGACGTCTGGCTTTCAATTATACAAAGCAAGGCAATAGAGTAAATGTCAGAGATGATCAATGGAATACAACTGTGGCTACAAATAGAGTGTTCATTGGATCAATAAGGCTGAAGATGGTGGTAGATGTGGAAAGTCAGCAATATCAACACAACACAGGATTGCAGACACAAAATACTACCCAAGGGGAAAGATCAGTGAGTCAACTCTTAAAGACAGGTAATCACAGTCTTTAATCTCAGAAGACCTCACTGTATCTATTTAAGATGAGAGGAGATTTCTCTGCAACTATAATAATAATTGGATTAGTTTCCAAGCCAAATCACCTAAGTTGGCAAAGACAATTCCTAGACAATTTTATGTTTCATATATGCTATGAATGTTTGTAATTAAAATTTCAGTCAGTTCAATTCAGTTGCTCAGTCATGTCCGACTCCTTGTGACCCCATGGAC
Source organism: Moschus berezovskii (assembly GCF_049115385.1). Lineage (NCBI taxonomy): Eukaryota > Metazoa > Chordata > Mammalia > Artiodactyla > Moschidae > Moschus > Moschus berezovskii. The sequence continues at coordinate 84,106,806 of NC_142469.1, read as the reverse complement.
TGCAGCACACCAGGCTTCCCTGTCCATCACCAACTCCTGGAGCCTACTCAAACTCATGTCCATCGCGTCGGTGATGCCATCCAACCATCTCATCCTCTGTTGTCCCCTTCTCCTCCTGCCTTCAATTTTTCCCAGAATCAGGGTCTTTTCCAATGAGTCGTTGGCATTAAACGGCCAAAGTATTGGAGGTTCAGCTTCAGCATCTGTCCTTCCAATGAACACCCAGGACTGATCTCCTTTAGGATGGAATGGTTGGATCTCCTTGCAGTCCAAGGGACTCTCAAGAGTCTTCTCCAACACCACAGTTCAAAACCATCAATTCTTTCGCACTCAGCCTTCTTTATACTCCAACAATCACATCCATACATAACTACTGGAAAAATCATAGCCTTGACTAGACGGACCTTTGTTGGTAAAGTAATGTCTGCTTTTTAATATGCTGTCTAGGTTTGTCATAGTTTTTCTTCCAAGGAGCAAATGTCTTTTAATTTCATGGCTGCATTTACCATCTGCAGTGATTTTGGAGCCCCCAAAAATAAAGCCTCTCACTGCTTCCATTGTTTCCCCATCTATGTGCCATGAAGTGATAGGACTGTATGCCATAATCTCAATTTTTGGAATGTTGAATTTTAAGCCAACTTTTTCACTGTCCTCTTTCACTTTCATTAAGAGGCTCTTTAGTTCTTCACTTTCTGTCATAAGGATGGTGTCATCTGCATGTCTGAGGTTATTGATATTTCTCCCAGCAATCTTGATTCCAGCTTGTGCTTCATCCAGCCTGACATTTCACATGAGTACTCTGCACAGAAGTTAAATAAACAGGGTGACAATATACAGCCTTGACGTACTCCTTTCCAGATTTCGAACCAGTTTGTTGTTCCATGTCCAGTTCTAACTGTTGCTTCTTCACCTGCATACAGATTTCTCAAGAGGCAAGTCAAGTGGTCTGGGATTCCCATCTCCTGAAGAATTTTCCACAGTTTCTTGTGATCAACACAGTCAAAGGCTTTGGCATAGTCAATAAAGCAGATGTTTTTCTGGAACTCTCTTGCTTTTTCGATAATCCAGCGGATGTTGTCAATTTGATTTCTGGGTCCTCTGCCTTTTCTAAATCCAGCTTGAACATCTGGAAGTTCACAGTTCATGTACTATTGAAGCCTAGCTTGGAGAATTTTGAGCATGACTTTGCTAGCGTGTGAGATGAATGCAATTGTGGCAGTAGTTTGAACATTCTTTGGCATTACCTTTCTTTGGGATTAGAATGAAAACTGACCTTTTCCAGTCCTGTGACCACTGCTGAGTTTTTCAAATTTTCTGGCATTTTGAGTGCAGCATTTTCACAGCATCATCTTTCAGGATTTGAAATAGCTCAACTGGAATCCCATCACCTTCATTAGCTTTGTTTGTAGTGATGCTTCCTAAAGACCACTTGACTTCGCATTCCAGGATGTCTGGCTCCAGGTGAGTGATCACACCATCATGGCTATCTGAGTCATTAAGATCTCTTTTGTATAGTTCTTCAGTGTATCATTGCCACCTCTTCTTAAATATCTTCTGCTTCTGTTAGGTCCATACCATTTCTGTCCTTTATTGTGCCCATCTTTACATGAAATGTCTCTAATTTTCTTAAAGAGATCTCTAGTCTTTCCCATTCTATTATTTTCCTCTATTTCTTTGCACTGATCACTAAGGAAGGCTTTCTTATCTCTGCTTACTATTCTTTCAAACTCTGCATTCAGATAGTTATATCTTTCCTTTTCTCCTTTGCCTTTAGTTTCTCCTCTCTTCTCAGGTATTTGTAAGGCCTTCTCAGACAGCCATTTTGTCTTTTTGCGTTTCTTTTTCTTGTGGATGATCTTGATCACTGCCTCCTGTACAATGTCACGTACCTCCGTCCATAGTGCTTCAGGCACTTTACCCAATTTAATCCCTTGGATCTATTTCTCACTTCCACTGAATAATCGTAAGGGATTTGATTTAGGTCATACCTGAATGGTCTAGTGGTTTTCCCTACTTTCTTCAATTTAAGTCTGAATTTGGCAATAAGGAGTTCATGATCTGAGCCACAGTCAGCTCCCTGTCTTGTTTTTGCTGACTGTATAGAGCTTCTCCATCTTTGGCTGCAAAATATAATCAATCTGATTTCAGTATTGACCATCTGGTGATGTCCATGTGTAGAGTCTTCTCTTAAGCTGTTGGAATTAAAATTTGTGCTCAGTTAAAAGAATGCGTGTGCCACCCAGCCCATTTAAAAGTGAAATATTGGAGCAGGAGTTGTTGTTACTAACCCTAGAGTAGTTGGTTTCTATTTCTGCCTCTGGTAAGAATCCTGAGGATGACCTCTGGATGTTCTTTCCATGCTTCTCTGATATACCAAAGTGAAAGAGGGAATATGACACATCAGATACATATCATGTCAACATAATAGTGAGAAGGAAAATACAACCAAATATCCATGAAGGAAACAGGAAGGGTACATTTTTAGTTAGTATATAAGTAAAGGGTGTCAGAGTTGGTTACCTGAGAAAAGTATAGTTCACACAGATTTTACCACCTATGACAAAAAGGTCAAACAGGAAAAAAAGCAGAATATTAAAAAAAAACTCACTAGAAGGAAAGGAAGAAATGAAGAGCTATCGTTTAATGGGTTACAGAGTTTCAGTTTTGCATGTTGAAAAATTCTGGAAATCCATTTGCACAACAATGTGAATTTACTTAACAATATTGAACTGTATACTTAAAATGGTTAAGACAGTGAATGTTATGTGTATTTTACCCAATTTAAAAGATAAGAAAATTGAGGGTCACTAGAAAAAGGCCAAAGTGGTGAAAAAATGAGACACTAAACCCTCGAATTCTGGTGTATCTGTCTTCTCCATGACACAAGAAAACATAGAGGAGGAAAACAAAATCCGCCCAGTTTATACATCAAAACACTTAGCCCAAAGAATAAGATTGCTGCCCAGGAGGGTGTGGTTGCTCCCGCTGATCTTGTCAAGGTTGCATGCATGCATGGATGTTCAGTCACTTCAGTCATGTCCAACTCTTTGCGACCCCATGGACTGTATCCCACCAGGCTCCTCTGTCCATGGAATTCTCCAGGCAAGAATACTTGAGTGGGTTGCCATTCCCTTCTCCAGGGGATCTTTCTGACCCAGGGATCTCACTTATGTGTCCTGCGTCTCCTGTATTGCAGGCAGATTCTTTACTGCTGAGTCACCAGGGAAGTCCCGTCAAGGTTGCGCAGGTGAAATGGATCACACACATGGCCCCGCCTTCCCCTCTTGTCTGCAGCCTGCAGCTATATGACTGCAAGAGAGGGTTTGGGAGGATCAGCTCAGGAGACCATATCTATACAACCACTGTTATTCTAATGGAATTACTGAAAAGCTGGGAAGAGAAAGAGGAGAGTAAGGAAAAGAAGTTAACAGGAGACTTGGTCCAAAATGCAAATGAATGGATTTTGTGATAGGTGAAGATCAGCTAGGATTGTTGTTCCCACAGGCAGGCAGTCCCACAGGGGCTTATCCTCAAACTGAGGGACTTGACCTATTCATGCACCCTGAAATCAATTCAGTGAATCCTAGCCACTTGTCTGTGGAAAAAATGAAACAGATTCATTAAATTAAACAATATGTCGAGTGCATTGCACATAATGAGTTAGTTAATTTTGACCCTTGAACAACACACATTTGAACTGTGAAGATCTAATCATGCATGAATTTTTTTTTTTCCAATAGCAAATACTATAGTATTGCAGTATCTGACATTGGTTGAATCTATGGTTAGGGAACTGCGGAGATGAGGAACTTGGTATGCAGAGGGTTGACTATATATTATACACAGATTTTGCACTTCATGGAGGGTCAATGCCCCTAACCCCCTGCTTTGTTCAAGGGTTAACTGTGTTGTCCTTTGAACTATGTGATTAAAAGCTTTCCTGGCCGTGAATTCCCTGATGACACTGTACCCAGTCTTTTTCAGTCTGAATGGCAAGGAATCATGAGAAAACTTTTAAGCCACTAGAGTTACCCCAAATTTATCACCTATTCACATTGTTAATGACTGATTTCAAAATGTTGCTGAGCTGTTGTTTTGACTTTTCTTTGGAAAAGTCTGTTTCTTATGAAAGAATTAATGTTATTTTACTGTTCTTGTGTACTGCAGTAAAGTGAAAGTTGCTCAGCTCTTTGCAACCCCATGGACTGTATAGTCCATGGAATTCTCCAGGCCAGAATACTGGAGTGCCTTTTCCCTTCTCCAGGGGATCTTCCCAACGCAGGGATCGAACCCAGGTCTCCCACATTGAAGGCAGATTCTTTACCAGCTGAGCCACAAGGGAAGCCCATGTACTACAGTAAAACCTCTGCTATTCTGAATCATGTAAGAATAAACCATTCTAGATGAGCTAATTTTCTTGTTTCTAGGAGGTGTTTGATTCCCACACAATCCCTCTGAAGTCCCATTCCCAAGACTGGGAACTCTCCAACCTACTGACTGTGACTATCACTCTTATATACTTTTGAAAAGACAGTCCTACAGGTCCTACCAGTCAGTTGGTGCCCAACTGAGGACTTCAGGCTATTTCAGACATTCAAGAATACCAAAGTCTCATTTGAATATGGAAGAGTTCCATGTCAGTAAACTAGAATCATCCATATTAAATCTCCACTCATTCCAAACATGCTATCCTAAAATCATTTTCAAAAGTAAGATTTTATTATTACATCACTGTCAATAACCATCAAGTATTTATACAATCTCCTTCCCAATCTTGCCCTACTCCTACCCCAAATACAAGCCTTGAAATGTGGAAGTACAGAGGCTCTTCTCAATACCTGCATGCTAACCCATAAGATATTTTTTGGTGCAAATGAGAAAAAGGCACTTCTTCCTCATTATTTCCATTAAAATTGGTATTGTCATCATCATTGTTCAGCTGCTAAATCGTGTCTGACTCTGCAATCCCATGGACTGCAGCATGCCAGACTTTCCTGAACTTCACTATCTCCAGGAGTTTGCTCAGATTCAATGTCCATTGACTCGGTGATGCTATCTAACCATGTCATTCTCTGCTGCCTTCTTCTCCTTTTGCCTTCAATCTTCCCCAGCATCAGGGTCTTTTCCAATGAGCTGGTTCTTTGCATTGGGTGGCCAAACTCTTGGAGTTTCAGCTTTAGCATCAGTCCTTCCAATGAACTGGTATAATTTCTATTAAAAATTGGTATAATAAACTCATTTCCTTGAAAAGGAACATTTAACTGCTATTGGCTAGAACACTGTATTCAAAAACACATAAAACCACAATGTCAAAAAGGGAAATGACAAGTGCTTATAATGGCACAACCACATAATGGCAGTATCCCTAGACCATATCTGGTCCATACTTGTCTGCATTCTCCCTTCCCTCAAGACCAAGCCCAAGGCTCACCTTCTCTACAAAAATGTGGCTTATATGATCACCTGCCACATTCATCTCATTCTTTGATCAGTACTTAACTAATTTGGTACTTTGTGTTCACTGTTCTGTAATCAAGTTGTCTTTGGGATTATCTTCCTATCAGGAGTACAGGTCCCTCAAAAACAGGAGATACAGGTTAAATGCTTCTGTACATAACAGTCCTTTCTATGTTCAGTCAGAGCTCAATAAATGTTTGTTGGTAAAAGTTATGATAGAATGAAATGGTGATGATATATTTTATTATGTCAGTTTTCTTTAAAGAAGTACTTCAGTCATACTCACTGACCTAGGCTGATCTCAAAGTAAAAAGAATTGATTTCAAAGTAAAAAGAATTGAACATATCACTAACATTGTATTGAGAATTCTTTTAAATCATTTTCCTTTTCAAATAACAAACAATGACAGGTGGTTTTGTTTTGAAAGCATTCCTAAAACAGGAAAGCAGGCCTAAAACAGATCTACTCTTTCCCCTGTTTACAGCTAACTCTCTACTCTGGAAGGTTTGAAGAGTTTCAGAGCACCCTGACAAAAAGCAATGAGGTGTTTGCCACTTTCAAACAAGAAATGGATAAAGTGAGTATTGCTTATCTCCCACGAAATACTGACATTTTCTATTTTGACAGGCAATTTTCCTTTGGGTTCATTTTCCTCTTGCTAAGATATTTCAGTGCATTTCGTGAAGTAATGAAACATTTATACATGCAAATGAGATCTGGGCTGTATTTTATCAGTTAAATAGCTGGTGGATTAATTTTAGGAAGAATCCAAAAACACCAGGATACATTTTCACCCTGAGGAAGAATATTTTCTTTTTCTAGTCCATGGAGAGGTCTAAAAAGAAAAGAGCTAGCAATATAATATTATGTTGTTTATGTTGAAATAAAAATATCAAATCTTATTATGATTTAAAAAAACAACTTTCATACAAATATGCAAGAGCAGAATGTTAAAGTAGAAAATACCATTTCATAGAATCCTTCTCAGAAGAGAATATATATAATATAACTGAGATAATCTTTAATGAGAAGTCTGAATTCAAATTCTGGGCATGCTCTTACTCATCAAGTAGCAGTAAACAATTCACTTAACTTCTCCCTTATTAAAATGCTATTTTTCTTGCCTATATCACAAGATTGTGAAGTTCAAATAAGTTAATGTATTTTTAAGGATTTTAAACTTTTTAAAAGTCTTTTACAAATTGTATTGTTTGTTATTGTTTTAGTCGCTAAGTCATGTCAGACTCTTTTGCAACCCCATGAACTGTAGCCCACCAGGCTTCTCTGTCCACAGATTTTCCAGGCAAGAATACTGTTGTGGGTAGTCATTTCCTCCTCCAGGGAATCTTCTTGACCTAGGGATCAAACCCATGTCTCCTCAATTGGTAGGCAGATTCTTTACCACTGAGCCACCAGGGAAGTCCACTTTTACAAATATAAGTTGCTATTTTATTATTGGACATAATGTTTAAATTTAATTCATTGTTTTCCCAAAACAAAATCAGCATCAGAACTGTTTTTCTGAACAGGCACTAGCATTAACCTCTTTTAAGTGTAGAAAACATTCTTCAAAAAAAAATTTCACAAACATATATGATAAATTTCACCATTCACAAGCAAACTTAATAGGTCAACATTTCTTAAAAGTTACAACTTTCCACTCCAGAAAGGATTCATCCATTTAAGGAATATTTTTTTAATTACAGAGTTTTAATTTAGAATAAATATTAGAGTAGGAAAAATGTTATTTATTTCAAAATTAAATAGTTTTAAGATTTGGTTAAATATTAGAGCAAGAATTTTTATCTGAAGTTCAATTATAGACTTTAGAATTAGCAAAAAAAAAAAAAATTGATATGCATACTGCATTTCTTTAGGTGTAGTCCCATCAGTTCAGGTCCATTGCTCAGTCATGTCCGACTCTTTGCCACCGAATGGACTGTAGCATGCCAGGCTTCCCTGCCCATCACCAACTCCCAGAGCTTGCTCAAACTCATGCCCATCGAGTCAGTGATGCCATCCAACCATCTCATCCTCTGTTGTATTCCTGCCTTCAATCTTTCCCACCATCACGGTCTTTGCCAATGAGTCAGTTCTTTGCATCAGGTGACTAAAGTATTGGAGCTTCAGCTTCAGCATTAGTCCTTTCAATGAATATTCAGGACTGATATCCTTCAGGATTGACTGGTTTGATCTCCTTGCAGTCCAAGGGATACTCGAGAGTCTTCTCCAACAGCACAATTCAAAAGCATCAATTCTTTAGTGCTAGCTTTCTTTATGATCCAACTCTCACATCCATACATGACTACTGGAAAAATCATAGCTTTGACTAGACAGATCTTTGTTGGCAAAGTAATATCTCTGCTTTTTAATATACTGTCTAGGTTGGTCATAGCTTTGCTTCCAAGGAGCAAGTGTCTTAATTTCATGGCTGCACTCACCATCTGCAGTAATTTTAGAGCCCAAGAAGATAAAGTCTGACACTGTTTCCATTGATTACTCATCTATTTGTCATGAAGAGATAGGACTGGATGCCATGATCTTTGTTTTTTGAATGTTGAGTTTTAAGCCAGCTTTTTCACTTTCCTCTTTCACTTTCATCAAGAGGCTTTTGAGTTCCTCTTCACTTTCTGCTATAAGGGTGGTGTCATCTGCATATCTGAGGTTACTGATATTTCTCCCAGCAATCTTGATTCCAGCTTGTGCTTCATCCAGCCCAGCCATTTAACATGATGTACTCCACATAGAAGTTAAATAAGCAAGGTGACAATATACAGCCTTGATGTACTCCTTTCTCAATTTGGAACGAGTCTGTTGTTCCATGTCCAGTTCTAATTGGTGCTTCTTCACCTGCAAACAGATTTCTCAGGAAGCAGGTAAGGTGGTCTGGTATGCCCATCTCTTTCAGAATTTTCCACAGTTTATTGTGATCCACATAGTCAAAGGCTTTAGTGTAGTCAATGAAACAAAAATAATGTTCTTCTGGAATTCCCCTGCTTTCTCAATGATCCAACAGATGTTGGCAATTTGATCTCTGGTTCCTCTGCCTTTTCTAAATCCAGTTTGAGCATCTGGAAGTACTCAGTTCATGTTCTGTTGAAGTCTGGCTTAGAGAATTTTGAGCATGACTTTGCTAGTGTGTGAGATGAGTGCAATTGTGAGGTAGTTTGAACATTTTTTGGCATTGTCTTTCTTTGGGATTAGAATGAAAACTGACCTTTTCCAGTCCTGTGGCCACTACTGATTTTTCCAGATTTGCTGGCATAGAGTGCAACACTTCAGCATCTTTTAGAATTTGAAATAGCTCAACTGGAATCCCATCACCTCCATTAGCTTTGCTTGTAGTGATGCTTCCTAAAGCCCACTTGACTTCGCATTCCAGGATGTTTGCCTCCAGGTGAGTGATCACACCATCATGGCTATCTGAGTCATTAAGATCTCTTTTGTATAGTTCTTCTGTGTATCCTTGCCACCTATTCTTAATATCTTCTGCTTCTGTTAGGTCCATACCATTTCTGTCCTTTATTGTGCCCATCTTTATATGAAATGCTCCCTTGGTGTCTCTAATTTTCTTGAAGAGATCTCTAGTCTTTCCCATTCTATTGTTTTCCTCTACTTCTTTTCAATGATCACTGAGGAAGGTTTTCTCATCTCTCCTTGCTATTCTTTCAAACTCTGCATTCAGATGGGTATATTTTTCCTTTTCTCCTTTGCCTTTAGCTTCTCTTCTCTTCTCAGCTATTTGTAAGTCCTTGTGAGACAACCATTTTGTCTTTTTGCATTTCTTCTTGGGAATGGTTTTGATCACCGCCTCCTATACAGTGTTACCAACCTCCATCCGTTGTTCTTCAGGCACTCTTATCTATCAGATCTAATCCCTTGGAATCTATGTATCACTTCCACTTTCCATGCTGCTGCTGTTGCTAAGTTGCTCCAGTCGTATCCGACTCTGCACGACCCCATAGACAGCAGCCCTCCAGGCTCCCCTGTCTCTGGGATTCTCCAGGCAAGAATACTGGAGTGGGTTGCCATTTCCTTCTCCTCCACTTTCCATAGATTTCATCAAATTCCTAAAGGGGCTGATGACACTTAAAAAGTTAATAAACTATTAACTCAGTTAAGAAATGATAAAAATAAAAAAGCACTGGAGGCTCATGTAACTTCTCTACAGAGCCCAGAAGCCAATAGCCTGGGCCTCCAAGCAGACCCAACCTTAGCCTTTTTGGCACGAAGCAACCAGTGCCCATGTGTAGTTAACCCAGGGTAATTGTACCTGAATACAAGCCCTCTCCTTCACATCATCCAAGCAGAGAGGAGATCCTATAACCAGGAATGGAGAGAAGTTTCAGATTTGCAAAAGCTAGGCTGCATTTTATTTATTTCTGGATACCCTACATCCAGCCCCTGCCTAGCCACCAGCAGGCACTCTGCACATGTTGCATTAAATGGAAATGACTCCAGCCCTACTCCTCTGAAAACTCACCTGAATCATTACTCCATCTCTCTGAACTTTAGTTTCCCCATTTATAAAGTAGAAGTGAAAACAGAATCTTCCTTGGGGGACTGTCTCAAGGATGAAATGAACAATGCATGTAATCACATTCTGTGAATCTTACTGCACTCTACAAATACGAAGGCTGGGAAAACTGAAAGTTGCCTTTTTGTGGCTATTTCTCAGATGTGCCCAGATATTATCAACATTTTAATAGCAAAAAAGCTAGGCAAACTTTCTCATTAACAGTCTTGCATTCAATATAGTAAATAATCTAAATTTCAAGCTTATTCTTGGAACTCAGTAAAGTTATTTTTACTTTTAAACAAAAGAAAACACAATGACAAAAAAGAAAGGACCTAAGTAGTTTTCCTCTCCTGAACTGGCTCTGGTGCAAATAAGTTTGTTCACCACTGACCTAGATGATTTAGAAATAAATCATGACTCTTTCCACTCAATCTTCATTCCTTGACATTGGATTTTTGCTTGCTTCAGCACCTAGTAATGAAAGGACTGTTTCTTGATGTCACATATGGAACTGATAGTTTCTCTGATATATTAACTGTTCAGAATTAACATCAAAACACTATAATTTCTGTAGACCACTAAGAAAATGAAGAAGCTGGAAAAGGACACAGCCACATGGAAAGCTCGGTTTGAGAACTGTAACAAAGCTCTGTTGGACATGATTGAAGAGGTGAGGAAGTTTTTCCCTTTGTTCATCTTCCCTTATCTAGTCAATATACTTATACTCAGAAAATAATTATGCCCTAATAGCACAAATGATGACCTCTGAAGAGCTGAATTTTTTCTAGGGTATGGTATATGATACTCTAACAAAAAATAATCAGAGCAAAAGTAATTTAGAGTTGGGTCCAGACTCATAAAGAGCATTGTGACCCTAAGTCACATGCCTACTTGTTGATTCCAAAGCTGTGCCCAAGACAGCACCACACCTGCTGGACTGTGAATTCTTCAAACGCAGGATGAGTGTTTTACCTGTCTTTGAATTTCCCCGGTGCCGGACACATAACAGGTGGAGAATAAATCTATTAGATGATTCAAGCATACTGAGAGAAAACACCAGCCCAAGCACCCAGGGTATGTGCTAATTTACAGACAGATGTGCATGTATATTGTTTAATTCCTCTAACAGGCATTTAAATACTGATATTACATCACGCTCTGGAGGTTTTGAGATCATAAAAAGCAAAGATACATGACCCTTAACGTGAGAGGCAGGGCTTACAGGTGAAGGTCTCTCCATGTAAACAAATGAGAAAAAAAAGTCTTAAAAGGTACAGAGTAGCACAAAGCAGGAGGGTGGGGGAGGGTGGGGGGTAGAGAAGTAAGATGACTCCATGCACAAACACACCAACATTTCTAGAGAAAAGGAGAACTGAATAGTTTGAGCAGCATCATGAAAGAGTGTGGTTACTTTCTCTGGATATAATTACTGTTTTAACAATTCATCCCAAACTGCAACCAATTCCAAAGAGATGAGTTTATTATTCATAAACAGAAATCAAACAGTTGCTGGATTAGCATATAGCAGTTTATCTATAGGACAGATAAGGCATTCAGTTCAGTTCAGTTCAGTTGCTCAGTCGTGTCCAACTCTCCGCGACCCCATGAATCACAGCACGCCAGGCCTCCCTGTCCATCACCAACTCCCGGAGTTCACTCAAACTCACGTCCACAGAGTCGGTGATGCCATCCAGCCATCTCATTCTCTGTCTTCCCCTTCTCCTCCCACCCCCAACCTTTCCCAGCATCAGAGTCTTTTCCAGTGAGTCAACTCGTCGCATGAGTTGGCCAAAGTATTGCAGTTTCAGCTTTAGCATCAGTCCTTCCAATGAACACCCAGGATTGATCTCCCTTAGAATGGACTGGTTGGATCTCCTTCGCTGACCGCCAGATCCCAGTCCATCTCTGTCATTTTGCCGCAAGCCTCTGCTTATTCCTTCTAAGTCTTAGGAGCAGAAAATGCATCTATTTTAAGATTTTTAGAAGGCCTAGACTGAAGCAGAGAGAAGCTTTTCTTTCTTTCCTTTAAAAAAAAAAAAAGTGGATTAAAATTCTACCAAAGTCTCCAACATAATGCAAAAATAGAAGTGATGTCCCTGACCAAGTATCTCTTCAGCCATCACCCTGTGGTCAGAGCCTAACAGATAAATTCACGAATTAATGATTTTGATTGTCTCCAGAAAGCATTTTACTTTACTCCAGTAAAACCTGGCAGTTTTACTTTTCACACCGTTTTGTTTGTTTGTATGTGTGTGTTTAAATCACAGAAAGCATTGAGAGCTAAAGAATATGAGTGCTTCGTGATGAAAATTGGAAGGTTAGAGAACCTCTGTCGAGCTTTACAAGAAGAGAGAAATGAACTCTATAAAAAAATTAGAGAAGCAAAAATGCCTGAAAAGGATGACCAAGGTCAGCACACCTCTGATGACGAGCCAAACACCTCTGTTAATGAAGAGGTTGACGCAGAGGAAGCCAACAGCGTTCACAAGGCTGTGCAAAATCTCGCGGCGGCCTTCATGATAATGCATTGTCCAGAGTCAACCCTCGACGTGTCCAGAGAAATCCACCCAGAAATCGACAGTCCTCCAGGGGGCTGCGACACGGCCCTCAGGGGGCTGGAACAAGCTCCTCTGAGTCCCGCATGCCATTCAGAAATCCCCCTGCCTCCCCCAAATCCTCAGGCTGAGGACAAGGGAGTCAGTGAGACAGAAGCTACTCTCCGAGCAGAGACAGGAGCTGAGGCCCAAGGCGATGGTCTCCCTAGTGCAGCACCGGCTGATCGGCAGAACCGGAAGCCAGAGGCAGCAGCTTCCAGTCAGGCCCCGAAAGCCCCAGCCAAGCCCTCCCTACCGGTGGTGAAGGCCAACGAGCAGCCCCGGAAGCCAGAGGCAGCAGCTTCCACCCAGGCCCAGGAGCCTTCAGCTGAGGCCTTGCTACCGGTGATGGAAGTGAACGGGCAGCCCGGGAAGCCTGAGGCAGCGACTTCCGGTCAAGCCCTGGAGCCCCCAGCTGAGACCTTCTCATGTGTGATGGAGGCCAAATGTTCCGCCCCATCACCTGCAGTGGGAGCACACCTGCCAGCTAGGGAGTCTGGATGTGAGCCCATGAGACAGCCCCCACCAGCAGCAGAGGGGCTGCCAGGAGGGGCCTCAGGTGGACCCCCACTGCCCAAAGTGGCCGACACCAATCTGGAAGGAGTAGACTAAGCCTCCTCTGCCTTTGGAGGCTGTTCTTCCTGACTTTCCATCATCGTGGTGACGGATTATCTCCTGAAGGAGGCATTAAGGGCTAGGGAGGTCTAATGGAAGAGGCTTAATTAGAATCAATACATTTTTTAATGTTATGTAAAGTATCTTCAGCCTCTGCTATTTGTTCTCAATTTATAATTGATTTGGAGCTTTTCTGTTTAACATTGGTTGATAGTATAATTTTCCCAAATGACAACAAAACATACAGCGTAGCAAATCTATATTAATTTGCCATTAAGATGGTACTTAATTCAATTTCTTAATCAACAGTAAGATTTGGTGTTTAAAGACTTCCACTACATAAGTACTGAAAATGTAATGCTTTATTTCCATAGAGTTTAATAAGTTCCACAGTAAGTTAAATGGATGATCAGTTTCCAGTTAGACATTATATACATATAATAATATATGCATTTGTATATATGCTTATCATGTATGCTGCTGCTGCTAAGTCACTTCAGTTGTGTCCGACTCTGTGCAACCCCATAGACGGCAGCCCACCAGGCTCCCCCGTCCCTGGGATTCTCCAGGCGAGAACACTGGAGTGGGTTGCCATTTCCTTCTCCAATGCATGACAGTGAAAAGTGAAAGTGCAGTCGCTCAGTCGTGTCTGACTCTTCTCGATCCCATGGACTGCAGCCTACCAGGCTCCTCCATCCATGGGATTTTCCAGGCAAGAGTACTGGAGTGGGTTGCCATTGCCTTCTCCGTTATCGTGTATATGTGTGAATATATACATATATGTGTCTATGCACATATATGCATGCATATTTTATATACATGTACCCAAGCATATATTGAATACACATTTCTCTTACCTCTTTTTGGCTTTTTCTCATGCAAAATATTTAGATGCTTATCAAAAAAATTATCTCTTACTTGCACTTGAGACTACAGTAAATTAATGTTCTGTGAATCAGAAATAGGTTCAGAACACAAATATTAGGCCATATAATGTTGGGTAAAAATAAGCAACCCAATGGCAGGTCAATAAATTCAGCCAACGGATTAAGTGACAGAACAGCAGTTGAGTTAGACTGCAAGGCTATAGAGGGTGCATGCACACAAAGATAGCCAAAAGAGGCCCTGAAAAGGGGGGGGGAACAATCACAGCAGGGGACTGCTAACCTCTTCCAGCTGCTTCTCCTACACAACTCAGGCCATTGCTTTGCAACCCACTCATATGGTGAGGCAGCTTCCTGCAAGGAAAGAGTTGGAAGTGGGAAAGGGAACTAGCGGGTGGAGGCATTGAGGGCCCTCAGACTGAGAGGCTATGCTCTGATCCCCCACCTCTGAGCTAGAGGTCTCAAGAGACCATATTCACCTGGCCCTGCCGACTCGTCAGTTGCCTCCCTGAGAGAGTGTCTACCACTCTCTCCAGAGGGTTCCCCACTACCTCCTGCTGTCACTTTCATGGTCTAAATTCTCAAAGCTTCTGCTCCTTCTTTCCAATCCTCTCCTTTGCAGCAGAAAATTACACTCAGCCCTCATCTTAATTATGGCTTAGTAAAAGCTATTATTCTTCTGAAACAGAAATCTACACAGGGTCTCAATATGAGTGATGAGGTGTACAAGCTAACACATTTTCTGCTTTAATGAATGCTTACAGCCAGAAGTACAAAGCAAAGGACAAATGGATTCCTACTCAAAATGATTTGAAAAATAGGTGAAGATTCAGGAGATGCAAAAGCTAGAAATACCTGGGGTTGTCTACGTGAGTATTACATTATCATTGCATAATAAGAACCTCTAATAATACTGACAGCATGAATTACTGTATCTGTAGTAAAGAGAGACTGCAACAGAGAAACAGGAAAAGAAGAGAGGGAGGTAGGAAAAGGGAAGAGAGAAAGGGAGGAAGAGGAAAAAACATCTAACCCAGTCCTACCTTGAAAGCAGAAAAATGGATAGAAGCAAGATTCTCTACTACTCATCCAAGAAATCATTCTTCAGTGTTACACGCGGCTGTCTGCTAAGGCACACAGAGCACTTCTAGGTGGCAACCGTATGCTATAAGCATTGTAAACTGCATAAAATTTGTTTGATGTAGACAGTGAGAGTCATAACAAAATGCTAGTTGGGAAAAAATCAGGAAAAAAGCATATTGCTATTTGAGAACCCATGTATTTTTAAAGGTTTAAGATGTAATAACCACAGGGTATCCAGCCAAATTCAACATTAACTGAAAATCTTAGAGATTTAAATGTTCATTTAATTCAGAGCCAAATATGCACTAGAACAATCTAGGAGGGTCTCCTTCCTCTTTATTTTCAGCAACTGAACTTCCAAGAACGGGTAAGATTAGCTAAGCATAGTAAAGTCTCAGTCTGAATGTTTAGCAAGAGGAACAGGCAGGAGAGGAGCCAAAATCTAGTAAATCAAATATTCTAATACCCTAAGTTCATTTTTTAAATCCAGAAGCTTTCATGGCAACATATTACTCACGACAGTGTATATCTTGGGCAAAATTTCAAATACAATAACTTGCCTAAAATTTGCAAGGCTTAATATAGGCTTTGAAAGAATTATTTTAATATTCAAAGAATGTTTTATTATAGTCCTTTGGCCTTACTAATTATAACAATAACTCATAAGACCCGAAAGAATAAGGAATTTCTCTTCTTTATCAAGGTCATATAACTGATTCTAGAGGTGTTAAGTCTGCTTTCCAGAAACACTGGAGTTACTGGTGGTTTCTAAATTAAATAACTATAATTTATGTATTTATTAAAAAGGTACCTCTCTTCCCACATGCTCCAGTAGTGGTTTTCTTTTCAAATTTTTGTTTATATTTATTTTTCCCTTTGTTACTCCTGTGTTTCGATATTACCTAACACAGATTGTGGTTATATTTTCTTGGTTGAATTTTTAGTCTATGAATAGGATGTACATGGAGTGAACACTTTGGAAATCTTGGTTTGTGTGTGTGTGTGAGAGAGAGAGAGAGGAAAGAGGGAGGGAGGGAGACCGAGAGAACATGACGACCCACGTCTAACGAGAGCAAAGAACCCAGTGGATGGCCATCACTGCCTCAGACCTGTCACACTTCAGCGCCAATCTCCCCTGAGACTAGGTTTCCACAGGTTTCTCTGTAAGGTGCCCTCTCTGAAATACCCTGAGGGAGGGAGTGTACAAAGGTGTCAGCTTATTTTCCTTTCTCTACCCAGTTCCTCTGACTGCCTTAAGCATTTTCTCTAGTAAGACCAGAAGAGGCCCATTGTTCTGCCTTTTGCTTATTCCCTCTCCCCAACCCATCTTGATCCAGGAGGGGCTTCTTGAACACTGCATTTCCTAGCACACTTGGAGAAGAGGATTGCTTAAGTAGAATGCAAAGAAAGATTAAACCTTGCCCTTTTGTATGGTATAGATACACACTTTTTAACTATCTCCTTTTTCTGAAATAATAAAAGTATTATGTGTTCAGAGGCTGCTTTTCAGTAAGGCTAAGATATACCATTAGGAGAGAGATCATTTCAGAAAAATTTCCTTAGCCCCTTCTCTAACCAGTAGTTACATCCAGTATTTAGAAAAAAATAAAAGTAATTAAAATGTAAAGAATTCTCTAAAAGAAGATATGAAATAAAAATGATAACTCTGGTCTCTAAAATTTGTTCCCATCATAAGCTGGCAAGCAGGATTTAGGAAGTAAATAACCAAGTAGAGTATATGGGTTAAATTTTCACAAGGCTTAAATAAGTGCCATTTCTGAACCTGAAAATTAAAAGTTGGCATTAGCTTATCCATGAGAGCATGCCATGAGAATAATAACATTCACAAATGATAGCATTAAAGGTTTTCCTTAGCACTGTTCAGTTGTATCCTCAATACCTGAAGTTGAGTCGCCTTGGTGGGATCCCCTGACAGAAGTTCCACAAATGCTAGTTACTGATGCAGATGTGTATGAGTACACACACACACACACAGCACACATATGTAAAGTTGACACAGATTTAATTCTATTCCTATGGGTGAGTCTTTGTACCTGTATTTTCAAAGGATACTTAGCATCATTTTTCCTGGACAAAGGATAAAAAGGAATCATTTCCTGCATGAATAAGGATATTTGATAGAAACATTTAACTAGCAAAAGAAACCTACAAATTCATTGATCCATGGCATAAAAACTATTCATAGAAGCTGTTTCACTCTATCAGGAGATGAGAAATGAGATAAATCATTTCAGCAGGACAATCAAGCTTGGTAAAATCCAAATGCAAGTCCTTCCTAGAGCCTCAGACTTTCCATTAACACCAACGTCCATCTCATTTATTTGCAATATGTAACAATATTTTTGAATGAATGAAAGAAGTGTTTATTATATGTTGAAATTTTATCTGATTCTTTTTTAACCCCAAATTAATTTTTTAATTAAGTCCACTAAAAAAATTTTTAAGGTGTTATACAATTTTTAGAGGTTTCTTTCCATTTACAGTTATGATAAAATATTGGCTGTTTTATATTTTAACTTTTAATTTTTTAAAGGTGATGTACATCTATTTCTGCTTCATTGACTATGCCAAAGCGTGTGGATCACAATAAACTGATGAAAATTCTGAAAGAGATGGGAATATCAGACCACCTGATCTGCCCCTTGAGAAACCTATGTACAGGTCAGGAAGCAACAGTTAGAACTGGACATCGAACAACAGACTGGTTCCAAATAGGAAAAGGAGTACGTCAAGGCTGTTTTTTGTCACCCTGCTTATTTAACTTATATGCAGAGTACATCATGAGAAATGGTGGGCTGGGATAAGCACAAGCCGGAATCAAGATTGCTGGGAGAAATATCAATAACCTAGATATGCAGATGATACCACCTTTTTGGCAGAAAGTGAAGAGGAACTAAAAAGCCTCTCAATGAAAGTGAAAGAGGAGAGTAAAAAGTTGGCTTAAAGCTCAACATTCAGAAAACAAAGATCACGGCATCTGATCCCATCACTTCATGGGAAATAGATGGGGAAACAGTGGAAACAGTGTCGGACTTTATTTTCTTGGGCTCCAAAATCACTGCAGATGGTGATTGTAGCCATGATTAAAAGACGCTTACTCCTTGGAAGGAAAGTTATGACCAACTTAGATAGCATATTAAAAAGCAGAGACATTACTTTGCCAACCAAGGTCCATCTAGTCAAGGCAATGGTTTTTCCAGTGGTCATGTGTGGATGTGAGAGTTGGACTGTGAAGAAAGCTGATTGCCGAAGAACTGATGCTTTTGAACTGTGGTGTTGAAAACTCTTGAGAGTCCCTTGGACTGCAAGGAGATCCAACCAGTCCATTCTAAAGGAGATCAGTCCTGGGTGTTCATTGGAAGGACTGATGCTGAAGCTGAAGCTCCAATACTTTGGCCATCTCATGCGAAGAGTTGACTCACTGGAAAAGACTCTGATGCTGGGAGGGATTGGGGGCAGGAGGAGAAGGGGACGACAGAGAATGAGATGGCTGGATGGCATCACCAACTCAATGCACATGAGTTTAGGTAGACTCTGGGAGGTGGTGATGGACAGGGAGGCCTAGCGTTCTGCGATTCAGTTCAGTTCAGTTCAGTTCAGTCGCTCAGTCGTGTCCGACTCTCCGCGACCCCATGAATCACAGCACGCCAGGCCTCCCTGTCCATCACCAACTCCCGGAGTACACTCAAACTCATGTCCACAGAGTCGGTGATGCCATCCAGCCATCTCATTCTCTGTCGTCCCCTTCTCCTCCCGCCCCCAACCTTTCCCAGCATCAGAGTCTTTTCCAGTGAGTCAACTCGTCGCATGAGGTGGCCAAAGTATTGCAGTTTCAGCTTTAGCATCAGTCCCTCCAATGAACATCCAGGATTGATCTCCTTTAGAATGGACTGGTTGGATCTCCTTGCAGTATAAGGAACTCTCAAGAGTCTGGGGCCGCAAAGAGTCGGACATGACTGAGCGATTGAACTGAACTGAACAGATCATAATGTTAAATTACCTCATATCATAATTAAAACATACCTTAGTGTATGTTATCTTATTATCTCAGAACTGATAGCCAGTGGATGACATCTTACAAAAATGACACAAAACCACCATAAGAAGCAAAGCAAGAAGCCATGTGTTAAGAGAGGGAAAAGGAGAGGAAAAAGCTATTATATAAAAGAAAAAATAAAAAGATAAAACTTTAAGACTGTGAAGAGCAGTAAAGGAAGTGACACGTCAATGGGTGGTCCCCTTTATGAAAACAGAACATCAGTAAAGGGCAAGTACCATAATGACATTCACACATCTCCACATGGTAACTTCAACTTGGGGAATTTTTACAAACGTGTTTCTCAGAATCGTGTTTTATTGTCTTCTCATTGGCTTTTCTTTTAAAATAATAAATGTGTTCTTTTTAGTATTAAAAAGTATAGAATATTTAGAAAACAGAAAAAATTCCCATGATTTTTATCACACTAACAACCACTGTCAGTATTCACTGTATCATGGTGTATTTTAAATTATCTTTTTTATTTAACACTGGGAGGGCACAGTAGTTCAAGTGAGAGTAATAGCTGTTAACAGCCACCAGATTTGTGCATTCATACTGTGTATTCAAATTTTATGTGCTTCAGTTCAGTTCAGTCGCTCAGTCGTGTCCGACACTTTGCAACCCCATGAATCACAGCACTCCAGGCCTCCCTGTCCATCACCAACTCCCGGACTGCTTACATGGAAGTTTATTATATTACTTATGGAATAAGCATGACTATGCAACAACACGGAGAAGGCAATGGCAAGCCACTCCAGTATTCTTGCCTAGAAAATCCCATGGATGGAGGAGCCTGGTAGGCTGCAGTCCGTGGGGTCGCTAAGGGTCGGACACGACTGAGCGACTTCACTTTCACTTTTCACTTTCACACATTGGAGAAGGAAATGGCAACCCACTCCTGTGTTCTTGCCTGGAGAATCCCAGGGACGGGGGAGCCTGGTGGGCTTCCGTCTGTGGGGTCACACAGAGTCGGATACGACTGAAGTGACTTAGCAGCAGCAGCAGCATGCAACAACAAATACACAGCACACTTATACGATGTTTGGAAAAGTTATGCAATGCAATTCATGTAAACATTCTACCATTTCCAAGTAAATCTACTGGACATAGGCTAGAGTGAGATGGTTAAACCTAACACAGCTCAAAAATTATATAAAAATCAGAAACCTACTCTAAAGAAATACAAATGCCTTAAATAACAAAATAAGGAAAAGTCAAACTCCAGTTGATGAAGTGACAGGAAACATATGATAATACCATCAGTCACTGCTAAATAAAGGTCAATGTTCTAAAGCAAATCTAATTTCTTCAAAGTTAATGAGACCGTTAGTGGTCTTGTTGCTCTAATGAAATGATGGTTGCCAGCACTAGCTATAGTATATCCATTAAGCTGGGCAAGGCTAAAAACCATTGTAAACCTGAGATCGCTCTAATATCTACCAGGCAGATGCAAACAGCCATGGAATAGTCAAGGATCTGATATGCTAAGAAAATCAGAGTCCAAATTTATAAAACTAGTATGTCAGAGATGCCTTTCATCACATCTGAAGTCATGTGGTTAAACAGGTATTAGTTGGAATACTACCAGTGTGATAGCATCAGTTCAGTTCAGTTCAGTCGCTCAGTCATGTCCGACTCTCCATGACCCCATGAATCACAGCACGCCAGGCCTCCCTGTCCATCACCAATTCCCGGAGTTCACTCAAACTCATGTCCACAGAGTCGGTGATGCCATCCAGCCATCTCATTCTCTGTCGTCCCCTTCTCCTCCCACCCCCAACCTTTCCCAGCATCAGAGTCTTTTCCAGTGAGTCAACTCGTCGCATGAGGTGGCCAAAGTATTGCAGTTTCAGCTTTAGCATCAGTCCTTCCAATGAACACCCAGGATTGATCTTCTTTAGAATGGACTGGTTAGATCTCCTTGCAGTCCAAGGGACTACCAAGAGTCTTCTCCAACACCACAGTTCAAAAGCATCAATTCTTTGGCGATCAGCTTTCTTCACAGTCCAACTCTCACATCCATACATGACCACGGGAAAAACCATAGCCTTGACTAGACAGACCTTGGTTGGCAAAGTAATGTCTCTGCTTTTTAATATACTATCAAGGTTGGTCATAACTTTCCTTCCAAGGAGTAAGCGTCTTTTAATTTCATGGCATAGGCAAGATTTAATAGAATACAGCAGTGCTCTACCCAAACCAGTGTAAGTCCTCATAGACTATTGTAATACAGTCTATATTACAACTAAGTCTTTGTTTTCTTAACATTCTTATCAAAAAGTCATTCCCTGCAATAAAATCACTCAAGTCCAATCAAAGTTAAAAATGTAGATAGCACTAATCCAGAAATCAGACTGTGGAGTCTCTTGTTCCTGTTCTGCTGCCCACTTGCTGTGTGACTTTGGAAAAACCACCTAACATCACAGGGCCTCAATTCACTCAACCATAAAATGATTACCTTGGACTAGATGATTTCTGAAGGTTTTGGCATCTCTGATTAAATTCTCAAAAGACTTCAGAAGTTATGTGTGTTTTCTGCTCTCCAGGGAGGTTTTAGTCTAAGAGATCTAGGAGCATTTTCATTACAAATGCCACCCAGATCTCCAGGTAGGAAAGTGTATGTTCCTGGTAGAGCAGGAAGATTATATGAAACATGTCTGTGGTTATTTGTGTGTGAATGTATATGTATATATACATATATATGTACATATGTGTGAATGTATATGTGTCTGAGTGCGTACTTGTGTGTGAGGGCATTTACAAGATTTGTGTGCTATATGTACCAGTGTATGTGTGCTGTTTTGTGCAGGTGTGTATCTCTATGTGAATGCTTATAGCTGAATGTAACTATACCACTGCATAGTAAGTTGACATGAGCCTACATAAGTGTGTGTAGTTGTGTATAGTTGTGGGTTTATGGCATGTGCATGATGTCTGGAACTGAAAAGCTGAAATGCTATACATGTGCTTTTAGGCATGTGGCTAGCTTGTTTTTATAGGATCATATCTTGTTACAGACTTCCGTTTACACAGCTAATCCTTTATTTTTTTGCTTGCAGTGTCACAAGGCTATTCATTTTTGGCTGACAATCTGCCTCTGAACAAACAGGCAGGTGTGTAAGGCTATAAGTGGTAGTGGCTGCTATTCCTGAAATACTTGCAAACACCACCAGCCCAAGGTGATGACCACCACTGACTCATGACTCCATCATCAAGCAAGGCTATGGGTATATCTGGGGTAATTTACACAGACCTTATGAGACCTTGTGAACAAGGAACATAAGCAGTGGCAGCAAAAAGGCCTGGTCTTTCTGTATGTAAAACAAGTTTCTCACATGGTCTCCTTTTCTAAAGGCAGGATCCTTGGAGGCAGCGTTTAATCTTCTCTATCTCTGCTAAACCAGTATCCAGCTGAAACCAACCCCCTGAATATCAAGAATGTTTCTCTGAACTTAAAGCCAAGGAGATAGTCCCCAATCCGTTTATGCCTTAATCAGTGAGTCAGAAGGGAACCAGAGTTGATTGCAGATGCTACCAGTCCACCAGTCATGCCCATGATTCATCCTTTGCATGGAGAGCTTTTTGGCTCTAATACAGTTCATCTCCCAAAAATACCTAGTATTGATGAGCTGTGCTGTCATAGCTGGACCATCTGGCTGTTCCCTTGTCCATTATTAGAAAACTGATTCAGAAGTCCTCCAATTCCATCTGGGAGTAATTCAAAGCAATACCCAAAGGAAGGAGAGTGAAACTTCTTTATAACAAATGAACTGCCTGTCATACAAGTTAACTGATGATCTTCAGAAATTAAGGGGAACAAAACAACTAACCGTAAATAAAATGAAAAGACAAGCACAGATTGGGAGAAATTAGTTATAATAAGTACAACAAAGCATTAACATGCAGAAAACAAACAGAAATCCTACAAAGCAATGTAAACTCAGAAGAGTTTTACACTGCTGGCATGGAACAGGATGGGAGTTCACAGAAGAAATGTAAATGACTGAAATACATCAGGCCACCAAAAAGTATAAAACGAAACAAAAGTACTATCACTTTTGTTCATCAGACTGACAAAAATTTAAATATTGGTAATGTAAATATTACCAATTTAACAGACACTTAAATTGGAGCAGATTGCCTTACCCAATCATAAATTGAAGTGATTTGAAGTTGGGCTTCTGACTTTTTAAAGAATCTTCTACTTCCTATGATATAGTAATTAGAGAGTCCCATCCCACAGCCTGAGTTTTTGCCAGGACCCTAGATCATTGCATGCTAAGTCACTTCAGTTGTGCCTGACTCTTTGTGACTTAAAGAGCCTGGGCTTCAGCCCACCGGGCTCCTCTGTCCGTGGGATTCTCCAGACAAGAGTACTGGAGTGGGTTGCCATTTCCTTCTCCAGGGGAATCTTCTTGACCCAGGGATCGAACCTGCATCGCTTAGGTCTCCTGCATTAGCAAGCGGGTTCTTTACAACTAGTGTCACCTGGGAAGCCTAGAACATCAACTCTCTAAACACCAATTCTGTTCTTGATGCCCCATAAAACCATAGGAAGCTTTGCTGAGCTTCTCAGCCTCTCAGCCACAGTTCAGATTTTTGCAAGTTCCTTGAGAGAGAAAACCAGTCCAAATGTCACTTCATTTCTGTTTTTTTCCTTTTCTTAAGGACCTTGTCCCTTCAAGTTTTTGCTGCCTGAGTAGCACTCCAGGGCCTTCACAGAGGCATTTTATGTATTTTCTTCATCTTTTCTAGTTGTTCTTGGAGTAAAGAACAACTGCAATGAGTGCTTCCTCCCTTACTGGAAGCAAAATTCCCACCCAGCTTGTCTTCTGAGCATCAGCTTCATCATCTTGAGATTCTGGAAATTCATCCCATTTCTTTTGAGCTCTAAAATTAAATGATTCCCTATGGCTCTCCTTAGAGTTTCTGTTTCTTTAAAGAACAAAGTTTAGGGGATCTGCTTTGTTGTTTCACCTAATATTTTGCTCTTTATTATTATCTAATACAATGAAAATATTAAAGATCAACCATAGTTGAAACCAAACAAATAAGTTTTTTTCCCAACTGCCAAAGACTCTGAGGCCACAACCAATCCAGCAGGAAAGTGTGCCATGATAAATGAATAGTGCCTACCCTCGAGAGGAGTGGTGGCCCATATTTGTTAGGCATTTGTCAGACACAAAGGAGATGCCCCACAAGTGGACTCATCTCTCTGAGAAGCTACTTTGTATCCATTCAGATTTTTAAAAGACACAGCTAATACCTCTCTTTGCAAGATGGGCAGGGGTTTGCTAACATGGCAGATATTCATCCCATAAACTAAGAGATTGTTGTTGTTCAGTTGCTAAGTCATGTCCGACGCTGCAACCCCATGGACTGCAGCATGCCAGGCTTCCCTGTCCTTCACTATCTCGCGGAGTTTGGTGAAACTCATGTCCACTGAATCAATGATGCTATTTAACCATCTCATCCTCTGCCACCCTCTTCTCCTTTTGCCTTCAATCTTTCCCAGCATCAAGGTCTTTTCCAATGAGTCAGTTCTTTGCATCAGGTGGCCAAAGTATTGGAGCTTCAGCTTCAGCATCAGTCCTTCCCATGAATATTTAGGATTGATTTCCTCTGGATTGACTGGTTTGATCTCCTTGCTGTCCAAGAGACTCTCAAGAATCTTCTCCAGCACCACAATTCAAGCATCAATTCTTCAGCACTCAGCCTTCTTTATGGTGCAACTCTCACATCTATACATGACGACTAGAAAAACCATAGCTTTGACTATATAACTCTTTGTCCACAAAGTGATGTCTTTGTTTTTAATACACTGTCTAGGTTTATCATAGCTTTCCTTCCAAGAAGAAAGTGTCTTTTAATTTCATGGCTGCAGTCACTGTTTACAGTGATTTTGGAGCCCAAGAAAAGAAAATATGTCACTGCTTCTACTTTTTCCCCTTCTATTTGCCAAGAATTGGAGAAGGAAATGGCAACCCACTCCAGTGTTCTTGCCTGGAGAATCCCAGGGTCGGGGGAGCCTGGTGCTTCCGTCTATGGGGTCACACATAGTCAGACACGACTGAAGTGACTTAGCAGCAGCAGCAGCAGCAGCTGAGACCTGATGCCATGATCTTAGTTTTTTGAATATTGTTTTCAGTCAGCTTTTTCGTTCTCCTCTTTCTAAAGAGGAACTAAAGAGGCTCTTTAGTTTCCCTTCAATTTGTGCCATTAGAGTAGTATCATCTGCATATGTAAGCTGTTGATACTACTCCTGGCAATCTTGATTCCAGCTTGGGATTCATCCAGCCCAACATGTCACATGATATATTCTGCATAGAAGTTAAATAAACAGGATGAAAATATACAACCTTATACTACTTTCCCAATTTTGAATCAGTCATTTGTTCCATGTAAGGTTCTAACTGTTGTTTCTTGACCCACATACAGGTTTGTCAGGAGACAAGTAAGGCGGTCTAAGTAGTCCCATTTCTTTGAGAGTTTTCCACAATTTGTTGTGATCCACACAGTCAAAGGTTTTAGCATAGTCAATGAAGCAGAAGTAAATGTTTTTCTGGAATTCCCTTGCTTTCCCTCTGATCCAATGAATGTTGGCCACTTGATCTCTGGTTCCTTTGCCTTTTCTAAACCCAGTTTGTACATCTGGAAGTTCTTGGTTCACCTAGTGCCGAAGCCTAGCTTTAGCATTACCTTACAGGCCTGTGAAATAAGCACAATTGTCCAGAAGTTGAACATTCTTTGGCACTGCCCTTCTTTGTGATTGGAATGAAAACTGACCTTTTCCAGTCCTGTGGCCACTGCTGAGTTTTCCAAATTTGCTGACATATTAAGTGCAGCACTTTAACAGCATCATCTTTTAGGATTTGGAATAGCTCAGCTGGAATTCTGTCACCTCCACTAGCTTTGTTCATAGTAATGCTTCCTAAGGCCCACTTCATTTCACACTCCAGGATGTCTGGCTCTAGGTGAATAACCACACCATTGTGGTTATCCAGGTCTTTAAGACCTTTCTCGTATAGTTCTGTGTATTTTTGCCACCTTGTCTCAATCTCTTCTGCCTCTGTTAGGTCCTTACCATTTCTGATATTTATCGTGCCCATCCTTGCCTGAAATGTTCCCTTGATATCTCCAATTTTCTTAAAGAGATCTTTAGTCCTTCCCATTCTATTGTTTTCTTATACTTCTTTGCATTGTTTATTAAAAGAGACTAAAGTGAAAATCACCCAATCACGTCTGACTCTTTGCAACTCCATGGACGGTACAGCTCATGGAATTCTGCAGGCCATAATACTGGAGTGGGTAGCGGTTCCCCTTTCCAGGGGATCTTTCCAACTCAGGGACCAAACCCAGGTCTCCCGCATGACAGGCCACCAGGGAAGTCCAAGAATACTGGAGTGGTAGCTTACCCCTTCTCCAGCAGATCTTCCCAACCCAGGA
This sequence comes from Moschus berezovskii, assembly GCF_049115385.1. NCBI lineage: Eukaryota > Metazoa > Chordata > Mammalia > Artiodactyla > Moschidae > Moschus > Moschus berezovskii. Next base: position 84,080,147 of record NC_142469.1, on the reverse strand, counting down.
AATGAACCAGGATCTCCTGCATTGCAGGCAGATTCTTTACCAACTGAACTATCAGAGACGAGCAAAAACCAAATCCCAGCGACTCATGGTTTCCGTTTCCCATCACTTTGTTTATAAGAATTGAAGTTTGAATTAGAAATAGGGGGCATGTTGTTGACTGTCCTAGGCTTCATACTGCTATACTAAAATATCACAGACTGAGTGACTTGAAAACAATGTAAATTTGTTTCTCACAGTTCTGGAGGCTGGAAAGTCCAAGATCAAGGTGCAGGCAGATTCAGTGTCTGGTGAGAGCCTGCTTCCTGGTTCAGAGCTGGCCATCTTCTGTGTCTTCACCTGCTGGAGGGATGAGAAGTCTCTCTGGAACCTCTTTTCCAAGGGCATTCACCCCATTCATGAGGGTTCCACCCTTATGACTGAATCACCTCTCAACGGCCCCACATCATAATACCATCACATTAGTCGCTCACTGGTGTCTGACTCTTTGTCACCCCATGAGCCTGCCAGGCTCCTCTGTCCATGGAATTCTCCAGACAAGAATATTGGAATGGGTTGCCACGCCCTCCTCCAGGGGATCTCATCACATTGGGGATTACAATTTCAACATAGGAACTTCGAAGAACACAGTCGGTCATAACACTGCTTGAGACTCAGCTGTCAGAAGGAGAAGGCAATGGCGCCCCACTCCAGTACTCTTGCCTGGAAAATCCCATGGACGGAGGAGCCTGGTAGGCTCAGTCCATGGGGTCGCAAAGAGTGGGACACCACTGAGCGACTTCACTTTCACTTTTCACTTTCATGCATTGGAGAAGGAAATGGCAACACACTCCAGTGTTCTTACCTGGAGAATCCCAGGGATGGGGGAGCCTGGTGGGCTGCCGTCTATGGGGTCGCACAGAGTCGGACACAACTGAAGCGACTTAGCAGCAGCAGCAGCTGTCAGAAAGTGGTAATTATGGTGACTATATATTCTACACCCCCAAACAGAGGAGGCACTGAGGGCTACTGCTCTTACGTCAGTAATAAGATCGAATGCTGGAAATCAAGACTGAACAGGAGAAGCCAGCTCACAAGTATAAAAAGCATAATTCTGTCACTGGTGCAAAATATTCTTGATTTTCAGTAAATTGGCTCCAAAATGCGGCTTTAGAGAGCTGGCCACATTGATGAGATTTTTCCAGACCACAGTTACAGGACAGAAGGCCCTTCCTGGACTCCGGTCTCAACCTCCAAGCTGCTCCCGGACCCATCTGCAGGGAACCAGATAACAGACTCCTAACCTGCTTATTTCAAGTCAGCGGTTTTGCTTCTTACAGTGCCCAACCTCACAGATTCCAGAGGCCTTTACTCTGAACCTGCCTGCGAGCAAGGACGGTTAGCAGCAGCTGCCACCGCGCCGATAATGGGTTTATGCTGCTGCGGACCCAAGGAAGCCGCTTTGAGTTGACAATGTATCTGCATTCCTGCGGCCCAAACCCACACCCTCCGCGATGGCTGCGGCACAGAGAGAGCACGGGCGCCACCTACTGAGCACTGCAGGCCTAGCCGGCTTCGCAGCCAGCAAGACCTGCACGGCACCCAGGGCGGGCCTGAAAACCACCTTCGTACAGACATTAAGGAGGCCTCATCTTCTGCCAAGGTTAGCAATTGTTTTGAGGGTTACGCTGTAAAAAGTTACAAGGAAGTTCATTTTGCTCTGAAAACACTTTAAACTACAGTTGGGATCCAGGCTGTATTCCACTTAAGTGAGACGTGGGCAAGCCAGCAACTGCAGAGTTTACAGAACACAGTTTAGGACTCACCCTGAAGCAGGCAGTGGGTGTGGCACCAGGGACAGAGGAGCAATGATCTACGCTAGACCAACAACAGAAAGGTGGTAAAGCTGCGTCTGTGTTCCACAGCGGAGAAACTCACTCACTGAACTCGGCCGCGATTCACTCCCCAGAGTCTACCTCCAGGGGTGCAAGCTGGGGGAGCCGGCTTTCCCATCTTTCGCCGCGTCCTATCACCATCAGTAAGCTGGGAATGAGAAGTCACGATGGCTTCTTTATTGTTCTGTTCTGGTTTGATTTTTGAGTTGCCGATTGACAAATGATATGTTTGGAATTTTGTTCTCAAAATAGCTGCTTTGCAGATGCCCTAAGCCTGTCCTCTTGGCCAGCCTTTCTGAAAATACTGCCAGGAAAACTCTCGAAGTGTTCAATCCCTTCCCTGTATTCACAAATTCCTCCACGTATGCTAATAGCGCATTTCTGACAATGATCAATAAAATATGGTTTCAAATGTTTTTAGCACCTAATGACCCAAACTTACTTCCTCAATACATACAATCAATAGGTTAGTTAGTCAATAAACAATCTATTAAGTAAAAAACCCCAAACTGGGTGATGTGGTCACACACTTTTGCAGCTGGGCAGCAGAACCTGAACACCCCAGGGGACCCTTCCTGCTGAGAGATCCTGGTGCCCAGCCTCGGTCCACAGCCATCATCCAAGCATAATCCAATGAACTGCACAGGTGTGCTTCCTTTTCCAGGAAGAGACCAGGTAAACACAAATAATAGGAAATGGGCAAAGAAGTATCATGCTGGATGCAAGATACACAGATTGAAGGGAAAATTGATTATTCACAAACTAAACTTTCTTAGAGTTTCCCTGATAGCTAAGTTGGTAAAGAATCCACCTTCCAAGGCAGGAGACCCCAGTTCAAATCCTGGGTCGGGAAGATCCACTGGAGAAGGGATAGGCTACCCACTCCAGTATTCTTGGGCTTCCCTGGTGACTCAGCTGGTAAAGAATCTGCCTGCAATGTGGGAGATCTGGGTTCGATCACTGGGTTGGGAAGATTCTCTGAAGAAGGGAAAGGTTACCCGTTCCAGTATTCTGGCCTGGAGAATTCCATGGATGGTATAGTCCATGGCATCACAATGGGTCGGGCACAACTGAGTGACTTTCACATCACATCACAAACTTTCTTAAGCTACTACTGTGAGAACTGCATTTAAGGCCCCGACTCAATGGACATGAGTTTGAGTGAACTCCAGGAGTTTGGTGATGGACAGGGAGGCCTGGCTTGCTGTGATTCATGAGGTCGCAAAGAGTCGGACACGACTGAGTGACTGAACTGAACTGAAAGCTTCTGGTATTTTACTATGATTTTATTTTTGACTACAGGCCAGGTGGGCAATAACTTAAGGTATTAAATATTTATGTGAGCTCATCGTTTTACCCATAAAGATTCAATCATCATGTTTTCCATCCATTCCAGCCCCCTTCTTTTTGCAAGGTCCTGTGCAAAATAGTTTTGAAAACATGTTTCCAACCAATCATTCAACTGCTGACCTGGTGAGATTTCTTAGATGGCTTATTCTTTAATTCCTACAATTCAGTTCAAAGAGGGCACCTAAAGCAACTATCAGCTACTACAAATTCAAGTTTAACCATTAGGTGAGCTGCTGGGAGAAACTTCTGTCAGTACCTTGAAAGCTTACTTCCTTGGCCCACATTAGAAATCTGGTCCAGAAATGTATACTTTCAAAATGAGCACAGCTCCACAAGCAGACCATTTACTTTAAGGCCTTTCTGATTTTCTTTCTTTGGGGTTGAATTATAAATTTTGAAATCTTTACACTCATCATTAGTATCTTGTTAACTTAAATTATATTTAAACCAAGAAAGGGCTTACCCAGGTGATGCTAGAGGTAAAAGATCCACCTGCCAGTGTAGGAGACCTAAGAAACACAGGTTCAATCCCTGGATCAGGAAGATCCCCTGGAGAAGAGAATGGCAACCCACTCCAGTATTCTTGCCTGGAGAATCCCATGGACAAAGGAGCCTGGAAGGCTACAGTCCACAGGGTCGCAAAGAGTCGGACACGACTGAAGTGACTTAGCAGAGCACAGCACAAACCAAGAAAACTGAAAGTGACGAAGTACCCACTTCAATCTCAAAACAGAGACAGTTTTAAAAGAAAAAACTTCTGAACTATTTTAAACATCATTCTTCTTTGATAAAATTGTTTCTTTTGAATTTTAGAACTTAGTAATTTTGAAAACACTTTCTTCCACAGCTTCAATGATTTGCTAGAGATATTTTCTTAAAACTTTCAACTAATACAAACCCAAATATGAACATCAGCTTTAAGAGAAATCATAAAGTTTTTAGCAACAGAAAAAAAATTTGCCTGTTACCTCCTTTTTAATTTTTTCACCCCCAAAAGCTATAATAAAACATTAGTACCTCTTATACTAAACATCATATAAATCAGTTCAGTTCAGTTCAGTTCAGTCACTCAGTCGTGTCCGACTCTCTGCGACCCCATGAATCACAGCACACCAGGCCTCCCTGTCCATCACCAACTCCCGGAGTTCACTCAAACTCATGTCCCTAGAGTCGGTGATGCCATCCAGCCATCTCATTCTCTGTCGTCCCCTTCTCCTCCCGCCCCCAACCTTTCCCAGCATCAGAGTCTTTTCCAGTGAGTCAACTCGTCGCATGAGGTGGCCAAAGTATTGCAGTTTCAGCTTTAGCATCAGTCCTTCCAGTGAACACCCAGGATTGATCTCCTTTAGAATGGACTGGTTGGATCTCCTTGCAGTACAAGGGACTCTCAAGAAGAACTGATGCTTTTGAATCATATAAATACTTAATGTTAAAATCCCAATTTCAAAAGAGTAAGAACCAGAACCTACATCCCATCGACCTAGATGACAGATTAAAGACATCTGGAAAATGCTTGTGATTTCAACACAATTCTTCAAAAAAAACTCTTCCTTCCTTGCACACAATTTGGTATATATGCATTAATAAACGTGACAAAAATGAAAATGAAAGACATGCCAGGAGCGAAACTTCTCCTTCAGAATTTTTTCAATCTAGTAAAATTCTTCTTAATCAAAAAACACAAATCTTATAAGCCAAATGCTTTTTTAGAATTTCAACTCGTCATTTTAAGAAGGATCTATATTTAAAATTTCATTTCAGTGTCAGGGAAGATCACAGATGACACAGTAATTCTCAGCAAGAATATTTTAGGTGTACATACCTTGAGGAGTTTCATCCCCTCTCATGGAATGCCACCACTTCAGAAGTAGAATTCAGCAGTTTTTAAAAGCTGCACACAGCTATCAAATGTGACCAGTCTTCTGAACAATCATGGCTCCTTTTGGCTCCTACCCCTGCACATAATATGTGCTCAGTAAACACTGAATTGACTAGCGTTTAGCATGTCAAGCATGACATGTGAAAGACGAATTTTAGTGAGATAGTCAAAGCTGTTTAACACCAGAAGTCAACAGCATCTGCGATAGATGTTTTTGGTTTTTTTTTTTAAGTAGAAACAGAGTCATTACTAACTTGTTCATTTTAATAACCTCTTACGTCGTTTCTCAGTGAAGAGTTTATAAATTCATGAAGCTATTAATTCATTAAACTTCACTCTAAGAATATTAGAAAGTTAGTATTTGTGTTTTCCTGCGGTAACAGAAGGTGTGACCCAAAAGGTTAAGTGATATGCCTGAGTGTGTAGAAGGCAGAGTTTAAACCCAGGTTTCCTGCCTCCGAGTCCCTGCTTGGCTGAGAGTTCAGATGCCTGTTAGGGGTTACTGATCCTGCAGGTGCATCGCAACCTTGATGCCTCAAGCTGGACCGGGCCAGTAGAGGCAGATACCAACACCAGAGGACATCACCCTGGCCAGCACAGGGTGACCATGATCTGCTACTATCACACTCCAAGTGTTATCATTTGCAAGTGATGTTCATTGCACTAGTCAGGAGTATGGATGCCAGCCTTCACGGGCATACTTGAGATGAAAAATATAATCACTGTAGCACAACTGACAGGCCCCTGTCTGTTTTCACCATGAAGGGGAAAAAAATGGATCATTTCCCAGCCCAAGAAAGCACAGGTCTCAGTTTGAAGCTAAACCCAAAGAGGCATAATCAAACGTGGCTTTCACTAAATGTCTAACCCACCTTACTAAATCAGATGCCATCTGTTTATTAGTCCCACCACCTTCTCACCCCCTCTTTCCTTACTGCCTCACTGATTCTGGCTTTAGCTCGCTTCACACACCCACTGCTTTAGGCTGTGGGAAGGAATACTGACGCTTCAAGGGCAGAATTCGGCAAACGTCTTTTAAAAGATGTTCACAGCTATTGAAGATGATCCGCCTTCTGAACAAGTAAGCCTGCTCGCAAAAGCAGCTCTTTTATGAGTCTGACATAAGATGTGCAATTCCTCCCCTGGTATTAGAGAACTCTCCCTATCTTCAGGAGCCCCTTAGGAAGAAGCCTCTTGTGACGCACCCTTAGTATTACCCACTTTTGGCAAAATGCTTGCTAACGTGTGTGTTGTTGGGCCACTTTCCTCATCTGTAAAATAAATGGGTTGATTCCATTTCTAAGGTCCTTCCTGCCCTAATATTATAAAAATGCTTTCTGAAATAACATACATGATCAAAATAGGGTGCATTTTTTAGCACTTATTACCTGCCAGGGTATGTACTAATGCATTTTATTGCACTAAGCACTTTATTTACATTACTTCATTTAAACCTTAATAATAATATCCTTACCCCCAGGCAGACACTCTTACTATTTACTGCTGATGAAAGACAGTATGAGTGCTTGAGCAGGAGAATCGTCCTCAACCAATCTTTCCTTGGCCAATCTAGCAAGTACACTGACTCCAGTTCATTTTGTAATCTACACTGTGATGAACGACCTCAGTACTGTGGATGTTGGTAGCTGCTCTTAGGCAGGGTCTCCATACAGCTTACCCCTGCAAAGCTGTGTCCTTACCAAGAGTTGGTCATGTTTGTCCCCAAACTTGTTTGTGCCAGATATACTTGGCACTGCAAAAATGTAATTTAATAAAAATAGTACATAAGCCAATGACATATAATTAAATAAAGAAAACACCATTTCAGTAACTCAGTAAGATGCTTTGGAGTGACAGGACAGATCATATACACACAAAAGTGTTGTTGAGTATAATGCACACAAGAGATAATACAGTCAAAGATTAGGGGCCAGAAATCCCCAAAGTTGAGAGAGTTGGTAAATTTATATTGTTTCCCCTATGCCTTTAAGTTCTCATTCCATTTTGAAGAAAACCAAATGGGAGGTTTCTTAGAGAATGCATCACAAAAGGAGATTTTGCAAGAAAGGCAGCCTGGTCCTACAAGTGCCAGACTCAGACGTTAAAACAAGCAAAAGAACCACATCTGATGAATGTGTAGGTCTTATATAATTTTTTTTAATTGACAGTATATAAGTCACTGGGAGTGGGACTTTTCTGCTTTATGGAGGTATAATTCACATAATAAACTACACATATTTAAAGTATACAGTAAGTTTTGACATATATATAAGAAGTCATCATCAAAATCAAGATTATGAACACATCTATCACTGCCAACGGAGAAGGAAATGGCAACGAACTCCAGTATTCTTGCCTGGAAAATTCCATGGACAGAGGAGCCTGGCAGGCTACAGTCCACGGGGTCACAAAGAGTTGGACACGACTGAGTGACTTCACTCACTCATGCATCACCCCCAAAAGGTTCTCATGCCTCTTTGTAATCATTTTGTCTACCCTCCCCCTCGAGGACCTTTTGGGGGTGATGCGTGAGTGAGTGAAGTTGCTCAGTCATGTCCGACTCTTCGCGACCCCGTGGCCTGTAGCCTGCCAGGCTCCTCTGTCCATGGGGATTCTCCATGCAAGAATACTAGAGTGGGTTGCCAGGCCCTCCTCCAAGGATTCTTCCCAACACAGGGATAGCACCCAGGTCTCCCACATTATAGGCGGAAATTTTACCGTCTGAGCCACCAGAGAAGCCCTTCCCCATTCATCCCCAGGCGAAATGGATCTGCCAGGACAGGCTCATTTGCACTTTCTAAAATTCTACATAAATGGAGTCGTGTAGTATATGCTTTCCTCCTCCTGACCTCTCTTCAGTGTAATTATTTTGAGACTCAGCCATGTTGCATGCATCAAGTTTGTTCGCTTTTATTGTGGAGTACTATTCTATGGTGTAGGTAGCCCCCATTTTGTTCATCTGTTCTCCTGTTGATACAGACATTTGTATCTGTTAGGAGCTATTACCAATTAAGCTGCCAGAAACTTCTAAACAAGTCTTTTTGTGGACATGCTTTCACTTCTCTTGGGTAAATGCATAGAAGTGGAATAGCCAGGACACAGAATAGGTATATGTTTAACTTTTAAAGAAACTACCGGCTATTTTCCATCAGCAGCATGAGTGTTTTTTATGTCCCATTTTTGGCCAACAATTGGTATTCTTTTTTTAAAAGTCATTCCAGCGGGTGTGTAGTGGTATTTCATGATGGTTTTAACTTGCATATCCCTAATGACTAATGATGTTGAGTATCTTATCATATGTTTGTCATTTTTTTTTGGCAAAGCGTTCAAATATTTTGCACTTTTTTTAAAGTGGCTTATTTGTTTTATTACTACATTTTGGAGTTATTCATTATTTTCCAGATCCAAGTCCTTTTCTTCCAGTTTGTGGCCTTTTTTTTAACAATGTCTTTTGAGAAGCTCTTAATTTTAGTAAAATACAACTAATCATTTTTAGATTTTACACTTATGATCCACTTTTAAATTTTTTTAATAAGGTAAGAGTCTTAATTCAAGTTTGGTTTTTCACATATGGCTATCAAATATTCTAGCTCCATTTGTTACATTATCTTCTCTTCACTGAATTATTTTTATGCCTTTGGCAAAAATTAATTGCCCATCTATGTAAGTGTGGTTTCCTTTTGGACTCTATCCTTCCATTGATCAAATTGCCCACATCTGTGCAAGCTTTCCTGGTGGCTCAGATGGTAAAGAATCTGCCTGCAATGCAGAAGACATGGGTTCAATCCCTGAATTGGAAAGACCCCATGGAGTCACAAATGGCAACCCACTCTAGTATTCTTGCCTGGAGAAATCCATGGACAGAGGAGGCTGGCGGGCTGAAGTCCATGGGATCCCAAAGAGTCAGACACGACTAAGCGACAACACTTTCACTTTCCCACTTCTGTGCCAACTGTAGCAATCTCTTCTTTTTAACTTTCTTGATTTACCAACCAGCTCATATCTAGGTTTGTCCGGGGGCTTTTACTGTATTCCTGCAATGTGGGAGACCTGGGTTCAATCCCTGGGTTGGGAAGATCCCCTGGAGACGAGAATGGCTACCCACTCCAGTATTCTGGCCTGGAGACATCCATGAACAGAGAAGCCTGGTGGGCTACAAACCATGGGGTTGCAGAGTCAGACACAACTGAGCCACCTTCACTTTACTATATTCCAGTGGTTAAGAAAACTGACAGGGAAGGGAAGGCAGAAAAAATGACAAGATGGGCAGGTAGAAAAAAAAAAAGCAAAAGTATCACAACAGGTAATAGGACAAAGATTAGAAAAAGCTGACACTTCCATTAATAAAAAGTGGCTTTTTCTCAACTCTGCCATCAACAAAGCCCACCCCCACCTAACAGAACTCTTATCTTGTTTTGAAAGGTTATATCTATAAAATAAACAGCATTAGATATTAATTCATGTTCTCATCTATTATTCATCAAAGGTATATAACATTGTTTCTGAGCAGTATGGGATAACCAAGGTTGCTGTAACTCATACCAAAAATAAACTGACCTTTTCAATATCCTGTGCAGTCTTGTGACAGGCAACGTTCTGATCCCCATTAAGTTTTGTGAAATAGTCACAGACGCCCCTGGGACTGCCACCATCTTACTCTTGACCCAAACCACTCTCTTCTGAGAGCCATAGGGTTCTTCTAGAGCTTCAGACAAACTCCAGCCCAGGGGCTTCACCTGGCTTTACTTTCTCCATCAACCACTTGCAGTGTCATCAGAGCCCCAGAAAAATATGTGATTCATTGATGTGATAAAAAATAACAAGAAAGTGTAAGGCACTGATTGTCAATCCATGGTTTTACAGTAATTAGGAATGCCACTAATGATTAGCTCAAGAGATAACCCCTACACCATGAAAAAATTTATTTCTCTCAGCACTACAAATAAACAGTGATCAGGTAGAGCAACTCAAAAAAGTCTGAAATACTAGAGCTTCAGACAAAGAGTACTGAAGAGAAACAACATGAAACACACCAAGAGCAACTGTTTGAAAACTTAGTCAAAAAGCAAAACTCTGTCCCAGTTGGGGAGACCAAAGCTATCAAATCTGACAGCCTGACATGTTTGAATCCAGAAACATCTTAAAGTCAGATCCCGAGTGAAGAGTGACGGATTCTTAGTGTAGACTGTTACGATGTCACCCGACACTCAGAAACAGCTTTCCTCAAGCAATGATTGATTTTAACAAAAGAACAGCAGTCAACAAATGAATGCACAAAAAAATGACAGAAAAGACACAATTATTCTGATTTCAAATATTATTTCTCCTCTTTAGAAGTTAGAAGTGTTCCCATTTGTTTCCTTCTTTCTAAAAATAGGACATGCCTTCCCATGTGCTTGTCACCCTCACACAGAGGGCTCAGCAAGCCTCTCAGAATTACTTCCATTTTAGCACCACTGCTGCTAAAGTGGCCTGGAAAATCCCATGGATGGAGGAGCCTGGTAGGCTGCCGTCCATGGGGTCGCTACGAGTCAGACATGACTGAGCGACTTCACTTTCACTTTTCACTTTCACACATTGGAGAAGGAAATGGCAACCCACTCCAGTGTTCTTGCCTGGAGAATCACAGGGACGGGGGAGCCTGGTGGGCTGCCGTCAATGGGGTCACACAGAGTCGGACACGACTGAAGTGACTTAGCAGCAGCAGCTGCTAAAGTGAGGGCTACTGTACCTTTGAAATCCAGCACCTTGTCATAGGGCTTCCCCATGGCTCAGTGGGTGAAGAATCTGCCTGTGATGCAGGAGACACAGGAAACAGGGGTTTGGTCCCTGGGTCAGGAAGATAGGCTGGAGGAGAAAATGGTAACCCACTTCAGTATTCTCAAAAATCTCATGGACAGAGGAGCCTGGCGGGCTACAGTCCACAGGGTTGCAAAGAGTCAGAGGTGACTAAGCACACAAATGCTTGTCAAAACAAATCCAAAGCTCTCTTTCAACTGAAAACAAACTACACACTCACTGATGTCATTTTGAGAAACAGGAGAGGAAATCCAGACTTAATTCCCAGTCGGCCATTAACTGTGCAGACTTATGTAGATTTAAGTTCTCTGGGCCTCAGTTCAGTTCAGTTCAGTCGCTCAGTCGTGTCTGACTCTTTGCGACCCCATGAATCACAGCATGCCAGGCCTCTGTGTCCATCACCAACTCCCAGAGTTCACTCAAACTCATGTCCATCGAGTTGGTGATGCCATCCAGCCATCAGTTTAAGATGAATGTAATAGTCAATAAGATTGAAATGAACAAATGAAAATAACAGAGAACAAAACTACTGGTTACCAATGGGGAGAGGGAAGTGGGGAAGGGCATGATAGAAGGGATTCAGTTCAGTTCAGTTCAGTCGCTCAGTCATGTCCGACTCTCTGCGACCCCATGAATCACAGCACGCCAGGCCTCCCTGTCCATCACCAATTCCCGGAGTTCACCCAAACTCATGTCCATAGAGTCAGTGATGCCATCCAGCCATCTCATTCTCTGTCGTCCCCTTCTCCTCCCGCCCCCAACCTTTCCCAGCATCAGAGTCTTTTCCAATGAGTCAACTCGTTGCATGAGGTGGCCAAAGTATTGCAGTTTCAGCTTTAGCATCAGTCCCTCCAATGAACACCCAGGACTGATCTCCTCTAGAATGGACTGGTTGGATCTCCTTGCAGTACAAGGGACTCTCAAGAGTCTTCTCCACCACCACAGTTCAAAAGCATCAATTCTTCGGCAATCAGCCTTCTTCATAGTCCAACTCTCACATCCATACATGACCACGGGAAAAACCATAGCCTTGACTAGACGGACCTTGGTTGCAAAGTAATGTCTCTGCTTTTTAATATACTATCTAGGTTGCTCATAACTTTCCTTCCAAGGAGTAAGCGTCTTTTAATTTCATGGCTGCAATCAGCATCTGCAGTGATTTTGGAGCCCCAAAAAATAAAGTCTGACACTGTCTCCACTGTTTTTCCATCTATTTCCCATGAAGGGATTAAGAGGTACAAATTACTATGCATAAAATATATAAGCTTTAAGGATATATGGTACAGCACAGGGAATATAGCCAATCTTTTACAATTGTAAATGGAATATAATCTATAAAAACATAGAATCACTGTTGCATGTGAAACTAATATTGTAAATCAACTATACTTCAATTAAATGTATGTGTGTGTATGCTCAGTTGTGTCCAACTCTTTGCAGCCCTAGCCTGCCAGGCTCTCTGTTCATAGAATTTTCAAGGCAAGAATACTGGAGCAGGTTGCCATTTCATCCTCGAGATCTTCCCCATCCAGGGATCAAACCCGTGTCTCTTGCAGTCCTGCACTGGCAGGCAGATTCTTTACCACTGAGCCACCTGGGAAGCCCACATACGCACACACACACACAATGAACATGACAAAAAACACAGTCCTTGCTCTAAATCCTGGGATCTCTAGTTCTATGACTGTTACAGCTATGAATTTTCTACTCTTAGGCTTATGGGGAATGTAATTAGATAATTCCAAACTTGATTTTAGTTATAATCTAAACTTTCAAACAACTGTATCAGAACCGCTGGCATGGTGTCCATCACCAGGAAATGGTGCTGTGGGGCCAGATTCCACTTGGATTCCACTTGGATACTGAAAATGTAATCAGTGTTTTTACTGAATACCATGAGACAAAGTTCTTTGTTTATTTTTGCTGTCCCTGAAACAATACCAAATGGAGCTTATATGAATTAATTATCACAGTGTCAAAGACTGTCATTAGAATAAAAATATTCTTTAAAAATACATTATTTCTAGTGTATCTTTATGGCACTTTACTATCTTCAAAGATATTTCATATTCATTAGATAAGGTTTATCCCAGGTATAGAGAACTGAAAAAACATAAAAATAAAAGTTCAAGCAAAGTTTTTTTTTCTTCCAAAATTTAACTCTTACTCAATAGCAACCCACTCCAGTACTCTTGCCTGGAAAATCACATGGACAGAGGAGCCTGGTAGGCTGCAGTCCATGGAGTCGCTAAGAGTCGGACACGACTGAGCAACTTCACTTTCACTTTTCACTTTCATGCATTGGAGAAGGAAATGGCAACCCACTCCAGTGTTCTTGCCTGGAGAATCCCAGGGACGGGGGAGCCTGGTGACCTGCCATCTCTGGGGTCACACAGAGTGAGTTGGACATGACTGAAGCAACTTAGCAGCAGCAACAGAGAAACAGCCTATAAAATTAGCAATCTAACTGCTGCTAAATTTAAGTCAAAGCTACATAAGCAAGATTTAAAGAAATGGAAACTACTAAGAATAATATTTTCCTCCATTAAACATAATACTTAATAATCAGTTTAATTTTTCTTTCTACCATAGTAAGAACTATATGTTCCTTACAATTGCAAAGGAATTTTGTTGAAATAAATTACACTAGTAGCAATCATGATATCCCAAGTCATTAAGGCTTTGAATAAAATTTATATCTCAGATGTCTGTAGGAAATAATGGTAAACAAGGTTGGAATACCCTGGAGACTCTTTCCTCACCCTCCTTTCCACATGTTTTTATGTACTCTAATGATTTTGTGGATTTCAATTCTTTGGTTAAAAATAACATGTGAAATAAAGAGAACAAGGAAATTTGAAACATAATCTAAACTAGATCAAAGTGCCTCAAGTCAGTAGAAAGTTTAACAACTCAGTTCTCATTTTCTTATAACAAAGAAGGATATAATCTAGTCTTTTCATTATGCAAATTGTTATGGGCCTAGAAACAACAACAACAAATTGTAGAATAGGATTATCTAATTAGTCAAATATAATTCCCTATAACCAGAACAATAATTGTGGATCATCCACATGGAACCAACTCTGTTATACAGAATGCTTCTTTTGTTGTAAAGGGAATTTGTATGTGAGTTCTGAGTCTTTATTAGCTGCAATAGGGACTTTGAAATAGCTACATGAATAGTGACCAAACCATAGGAAAGTCTTCTCTATTGTCTTTTCTGACCAAACAATCCCACGCTCAAAAACCTAAAATCCCAACAGAAAATAAAGTGGCACACTAAAGAGGGAATACAATATTAGTTTCTGAAATTTTATTTTTAATACATACATTTCACAAACAGAAACCTTCTAACACCACACAATTCCAAATGTTTCAATTTTATCAACATTCTTTAACTATTTACACTGTCTTCTCTCAACAAAAGTGCAATCCAAGACATCTTGACAAGAAATCTTTACTGACAAGAATGTATTTTTGAGCTGGTGTTAATGACGCCCATCCATAATGTTTTCTTTCAATGATCTGGAATAATAATAAAGTCAACAGGACACAGAGATGAGTTGGGTTAGGCAGCATCCTTTTACAGGAACCAAAACACTGAACAAGAACATTTTCTCCTCACCTCCTCCCCAACCTCTGACTGCAATGACCCAGCAGCTGAGACTTTACCATGAGACTAAAGAGAAGAGCAACCTGGAGTGACTGACCCGAGCACAGGAGCAGAGACTGCGTGTTAAGCACTGATCTTACAGGACAAAACGACTGATTTCAGCAAGTTAGTCTGGGTGACCTAAGAAGTTACATTAAAAGTTTATCTGTTAGTTTTAGGATTTAAACACCTAGGAATATTCTTTCCCGAGGAGTTAATTTCCCCCCAGACAGATATGAATATACTTTTACTCCCAAAATGAATACACTTCTTTTACAAAAACTGGAAATTAAAAACTGTTTGGAGAAAGCTCTTTCTTAATTACAGTGGGATAATTCAGCCCACTCCCTAACTTCATGGCCATAGGTGTATCAATTGCTTCAAATGCAACCAGAAAACAGAAGACAGTGAAGAACTGATTTAGCCTGAAGAGAAGATGACAGTACGATCGGAAATAGTCATCCCACTAAACTAAGGCAGGTAATTTTATTTGTTCAAGGTTTAACTCTTAAAAATAATGATAAAACAAGTTAAAGTAGATAAAAAATTACCTATAAGCGAGTTCATGTCTTTGAACACTACTAGAAAAACAGAAAATGGACCTCTTGGGTGACTAATATCCTTTAACATCTGAACATCAACCAAAATAATCATCTTTTTTGGTACATTCCAATTCCTATCAAGGTACTCAGAGCAAAGTACTTCTAGAAAGTATGATGAAAATATTAAGGTCTGCAGATTCCAAAATAAAATTTATTCTTCACATGGTGGCATATTCAATGATATTTTATTCTCAAATCTGCCAAATTTTCCATTTTAGACAAGCAATGCCATAAAGGCATTATCAATTTAGCACCCACAGAATCCTAACAGAACCATCAAAATAAAGGCCACAAGCAAATTTTACTTAATTACAGTGAAACCTCCGCACACTTATTTCTCCAAGAGTAGACAACAACATAAGGGGAAAATACTGAATGCATCTATACTTGCAATAGTTTTGGGCTGAGGGGCATGTAGGTGATCTACATGTAAGCTTTTAAGCTTCAGAACAACAATACAAGCAGGTTTCTCTTTAGAAATTTAGGTGGGTTAAAGAACATCATTACAAATATTTTACTACTCATTTGAAATTCAGAAATAAAATCCAATGGTATGCTGAAGACAAGAGAAACTCCTCAATTTTTTTATACCTGGTACATGACAGAGAATCAATAGGGAAACAGCTGATTCAGTTACAGTTTTGTGTATCAAAGGCAGATTTGCAAGGGCTATGTCCTATAGACCTCTTTTCCTTGCATCAAACACTGTCAGACCAATAACAACTTGCTGTGTCTTATGAGCATTGAGCATTTCCCCCCACTGTGAAATATTCTTCAGATCATCAAACATCAAACTAGATGTGGTCAGCCAAATTATTATCATCCAAACCGAAAGACGAAGCTTATTAGTCAAACTCTCACAGTCAGCTGTGTTCTTTCAAACAAAACATCAAATATTTCATGTAGCAGAACTGAAACTCATATGCAATGATGCCTAAACACTTCTGAGAGGAAAAACAACTGTTTTTTCTGGGGAGGGGTGAGAGGGGGAAATGATATAAACTAAATAATAGAAAATATCCACATAACCCCAAATTTAGTTACCCATAAAAGGATATTCTCAGCATCCTCATAACACATATTGTATTATAGCTGAAATTACCAAATTCATTTTTTGAGAAATCATATTCCAATTCCAGTTTTATAAAGATATGGGGTGTCAGTCTATTTAAATCAGGAAACTCTAATAAACAGAGGCTGTATTTTAGAAAGCTCAATACTCTGACTAACAAAGTTCTATAAATTACCATCTTTTTCACCAGTGGTAAGGTATCATGGAGATCTTCAGAATAATCTATTCTCAAACATATTGTTATGCATTATAATTGGTGATCTTCCAAAATGAAACACTTTAAAAACTGAAGGTCAAATCTTTGATTTTGGAAACTCAGCACTAACAGAGTAAAATGCAGCCATAAGCAGTTTGGGGGGAAGGTAAGTGTGGCAATGACTGCTTGTGAAACTCACCAGTTAGGGTCTGTGGCTGTGAGATTTACCTGTGAGAAGGATCTGACATCAAATGACACTTTGACAGTGTGAACCTATATAAATCAGTACCGCCAAAATCATGTTATTCATGGAATTCTCCTTACAAGCTTGTTTGACCAACCTCAAAGATACAATTCAAATGACAGGGTTCTGCCCTTCTGCCCTCTGAGTCGGTGTGCATCATTTCCAAATTCTTTTAGCATATTTTCTTTGTTACGGGTCAGTTTTACCTAAAAACATGTGCAACACCCACTGTTTTCATATGTCTTATAATTTGGATATTATTTTCAGTATGAAAACTGGCTGCTAGGATACAACAAGGATAGAATCAGGGCTCATGTCCACTTCCCAATGATCTGTCAGTGAGGGGAAGCTGCAGGTCAGTGTGTGCTGCAGAATGCCAAACCAAAGCGGACAAACACACCATCAGCTCTCCAGGCACAGGTTACATTCACTTGTCACATGTTTTTCCCAAGGCCCAGAGAAGACTTAAAAGTGGATCTTTAGACAGTTAACACCTTAGTAAGGGTTTCTTCCCAACTCCTTCCATGCTCTCAGTTTATGACCATGTAATCCCTTTCCTAAATTCACCCCATCCTCCCCACCACCCTAAAAGCTGCCTGAGAGACTCTTAGTGATAGCGAACCATTCCCCCAAGCTCACGGGAGTACCTGGCTGGGTGCTGGTCATGACCACAGACTAACACGTGAGAGTCAAGAGAGGGCAAGGGGCAGGGCCCCTTTAAGTGGCACACATACACAAAGGAACTCTCCTTTCAATTAGAAAAGAAATGAATGCCACAGAAGGCTTCCCTAGAAAAGATATGTAACAAAGTAATATCAATAAAATAGCTATTACTAAAGCAAAGCTTTCATCAATAAGCTTCAAGAACTTTGAAGGAGGAAAATGGCTTCACGAAATGGTAGTCCAGGTTGCCACAGTGTGGACACTGCTGGACATTGCTGTACTCGGAGAAGTACTGCATGCCAATCCGCACGTCGATCACCGGCTTCCCGCAGTGCTTACAGTTCAGGCGGGCCTGCGGGGGGAAAACAAGATGCTGTGAGCCACACTACCCCTCTGCCCCCCAGCATTGCCAACCAACACTCAAGACTGCTTACCTGGGAAACTGATCAAGAGTTTAATAAAGCATCCCTTTATTACCCCAAACAGAGTGGGCAGAGCATCAGAGAAGCATAAGATATTATACACGCAAATATTTACCCATCAGCCTCAAAGATTAACGATTCTTCATTTCTCTCCTGATGTGCAGCACTGCTTGTAATTACTCCACAGATGGAAAGAAAATTCTCAACCTGTACTGCCTAAACTTCTCCAGTAAAACTCCTAACAACCGAAAATCTCTTCCCTGTGGATTTTAAAAAGTGGCTGAAACCAACCTCTCTCATCCAAACCAGCATGAAATTTCTTTGAAGATTGTTTTTGAGTTTATTTCTTAAATGTATATACATTTTTCATTCTTCTCCTAACTAGATTTCTGCTTTCTTTGAGGTAAAAATAAAATTTCCCTCAAATATTCTAGTAAAATTGAGGATCTGGAAATAAGGGCCATGTTTACGCTGAGGCTTCTGGAACCTGCAAGAACACTGTACTTTCATTCATGCCCTGGCCTCCCTCTAGTAGCACCAGACCTAAGCTTTCAGCAATAGGTCCAAGGACTTCAGTGAATAATAGGAAATTATAAAATACAACGGGCTCTCAATTTAGATGCATTCTAAAACCACTTCATCCTCAAAACGCTCCCATAGGTAGGTAGTAGTATATGAATTTTAGATGATCATACTGAAGCACATGGTGATAAAGCAGAAAGGCTGAGATCTGAACCCCAGTAGCTTACCCAGAGCCTACCCTCTTAGTCACTACAGTCTACCTGAGATAAACTCCCTTTTAACTGACTAATCTCTCTGAACAGTATTAAAAGTGAGATTCTAAGCACACCTCTCTCTTTAACCTGTTACTCCTTTCTAATAACGAATTCCTGCTTATTTTGGCCTCAAACTCTTCCTGAAGACACTCCTTGATGACTTTGTAGCATCGAACATTTGTACCTTTCTCAGTGAATATAGTTAATTGATATTTTTTAAGTCAAAAAATTGATTTTTTTTAAGTCCATTTCAGTAAGGAGCCAAGAAAAAAAAAAGGTGTCTGGGATTAAATTGATTTAAATTGTTTTAAAGAAGAAATACATGGTGAGTAACAACACGCGGGGTGTGGCATGGTACCACTCTGCTTTTCTCCCTGAAGATAAGACAGCAACCCCAGGGCCTGTCAGTGCTGAAGTAGAAAGAGCGGCAGGCTGGGAGTGACAGAGGTTTGTGGTCATGCTGTGATACATGTGGGCAGACCTGGGGGGAAAGTTCTAATTGTTCAGGCCTCCACAGTATGTGAAAAATAAAGAGTCCTTTCCAGTGCTAGCACTCTTACGAGTTATAGGCCCACCCATTCTTTCACTTCCCCATCTCTTTAAAAGGTAACTCTCTGGTGTGTGTGGGAGAGAACTCTTCCTTTGTTTCTCTCATCTCAAGAGCAGGCATCATGGTACACTGGGTATTTTAAAACGCTACAGTGAATAACTATTAGTAAAAGACAATGATATCTCATTTCCAAGACTAAGTTTTAAATTGGAAATGTGGTCTGTATATGAGAATAGCATAAAAGGAATCAATTATATCTCGAATCAAATGACAGGCTACGAATGACCATTCAGGGCTCTCACGACCACATTTCTCTTTTAAGATCAGTAGTACAGACACAGAAAGGCTGAAATCCCAACCCCACCAACCTCTTCATTCAACCAACACAGCTTATCTACTGAATAAATTGCTAATGGTAAGGATGTTCTCTTTATAAAAATCAAATCATAATGCTAAAGATATAAAACTATTAATAAACTACTGAAATGTTTATCAGGTGTTTATATTAAAGGCTTAGCCACTTAACAGGAAAGGAAAATAATCTCTCCAGCCTGTAAATATCAAGGAATTATACAAAAAGCCTTTTCTTTTCCAAAGCACTTGGAAACAAATCAAGATATTTCCAAGGATTTTGTTTTGTCTCCTGTTTCTATGGACTTATTTAATGCATTTTCACATGTTAATACTTCCCTCTTTTCCTCATGACAGCTAAATTTCAGATGCTTTCTTAGCATCAGAATATGCCTCCCCTTAGCAGAGCTTTAAGGATTACAAATCTTTCAAGTCAGCCTCAGACACATTCCATGGCAGGCAGATCCTGTATAAATCGCACTGTCCCACACAAAGGAAACAAAAAGAAAATCCTGTCTACGAGAGGAAGTGAGACTTTCTTCTTTCCTTTTAAATGACAGCTTTTTCTTACATCTAAAGCTTTAAAAACTCTAAGTAAGCAAGAAGAAAACTGAAGGAACCACTGAGCATCCCATCCCATCCCACCATCCAGAGACAATCTCTGGTAACAGGCTAGCAGAGTCCTTTTCAGGTTCTCTTTTTACAAATGAAAGTGTGCTATTCTGCCATTTAAGATGTGCTTTTTTTTTTTTTTTTTTTTTACTTAAAAGACTCAAACTATTTCCCACAGAATTATACATTATCCTGCAAGATCCTGTTTAATGACTGCCAAGCACTCCAGGAACAGCGGCACCATGCTGTAGTTAATCAACCGTCACTGCCGGACTCCTGGGAGGCCCTTGGCCGCTCTTCCTACGGCACGTTCTCCACGCCTTCCCACCTCCTCCAGCATCACCCCAGGGCCGCCCCTGACTCTTCAATATTCACTTGGGGACAGAAGCCTGAGGTCTCCCACTGTTTGCTCTGCAGGGTCAACACCAACCTGACAGCATGGAGAGGCGGCCAGGATGTCGTAGGTGTACATGGTGCCCAGCTGGTGCCAGCTGCCGTCCCACCGCGACTTACACTTGATGCAGATGATCTTGTGAACACCTTCCAGGCAGTCCACGCACACCGCATACAGGTGCATGAGCCTCCCTGTGCACAGAAGACACGAGGCTGAGAGCGGCTGGCAAAGAAGTCACCTTTGGTCACCAAAGGGGATTAACACAATCGCTTATTTATCAGTTACAAGCCAACAGTTTTTCATCTGAACAAATATAAAAAGCAAAATAGATGATACATATCATATATCCCCAAGTTGTCCTTTTAGAATAATGATGGATTACCAACTACTGTCAATGAGACACGTACTTTAAGTTCAAGCTTATTAAACACTGGTTTCAATTCACTTTTCTGAAAAATGCTGCCAGGTTTACAGTACGTATATCCAAACTCACATGAGCAAGTCACAGAGGCTCATAACCAACCTGGGATCATGCAGGGCTTTCTGCTCAGAGATCTACTGTGGAATATGGGGGCTGAACCAGAAATGCTGGTCTGTGCTCAGGGGCTCTCATCGTCCCCTCATAAAAAGCCCAGAGTCTGTCTTGGTATTGATAGCCCAGAATTATGCCATAGCCAAAATTACTACGTTAACTGTTCTTGCCTCCAAAATTGCTCAGCCATCACCACATCCAATTTAGGAACCAGAATTATATCTTACTTGTCTTTTTTTCCGAAAGGAGTTCCATGTCTTGTTATTTACTAGGCTCTTAAAAGTCACTAGCTCATCCCTCTACTATTTATCGATATCTAATGCTCATCCCTCTACTATTTATCGATATCTAATGCTTTTTAAAGGAAAGACATCACTCTAGTTTATATGGAAGGGTTTAGGTTCAAATCAGGAAGAGTTAGAATGTCCAGCATCAGGCAACAGGTAGCAGCAACAACGTGCTGTCTACGTGGGGATCGGGGTTCCACTGAGCTAAAAACTATCATTAGCAGGACACATACTCCTATGCGGTTTCTTATTCAGAATGTGCTGCCCACTGCCATCTTTTCAGTGGTTAAGGGCCAGCCTGCTCCTTACCCATTGGTAAGGGAGATACAGTACTTATAAAGAAAGCTTTCATTTCATTCGCTTACAAGACTCTCTCCACCTCTGTGAGAACTATGCCCTCCTTGAAGGTGCAATGTCTAGCAAAGTATCTGGAACGTGGAAAGCACTCCATAATTGTATGCTGCATGAACGGATGGAATATGTTAACAGCCAAAGACATTTTAACCTTGGGGGCCTCTGCCAAAAATGGGATGGGTGACAAGAGTTTCTTGCAATACTGCCTGCCCACCTCTGCTCTGCAGTGTTCTGAAAATAAAATGATCTCACATGTCATGCCCACTCAGAGTGGCCTAGGGCACTTCAGGATGTCAGTTCAGTATCCAGCTGCCACTGGAACAGGCTTCATTTCCAATCTCCCTCCTAGACTTACTCACTGCAGTTCTCCAACACTCAAAGACACCCAGGTGGCTGGCTGGGGCAGGGACAGATGGAGAAGTCACATGTTGGTAGCAATAACCACTATGATGAAGCTGACAGTGAACCTCACTGAGTGCTTACCCAGGACTTGCCACTGTGCTTGGAGGCTACGTGACCCATTTTACTTAACTCTCATGACAACCCTATAAAGTAGGCATTATTGTAAAAAGCAGAGACATTACTTTGCCAACCAAGGTCCGTCAAGTCAAGGCTATGGTTTTTCCTGTGGTCATGTATGGATGTGAGAGTTGGACTGTGAAGAAAGCTGATCGCCGAAGAATTGATGCTTTTGAACTGTGGTGTTGGAGAAGACTCTTGAGAGTCCCTTGGACTGCAAGGAGATCCAACCAGTCCATTCTAAAGGAGATCAATCCTGGGTGTTCATTGGAAGGACTGATGCTAAAGCTGAAACTGGCCACCTCATGCGACAAGTTGACTCACTGGAAAAGACTCTGATGCTGGGAAAGGCTGGGGGCGGGAGGAGAAGGGGACGACAGAGAATGAGATGGCTGGATGGCATCACCGACTCTGTGGACATGGGTTTGAGTGAGCTCCGGGAGTTGGTGATGGACAGGGAGGCCTGGCGTGCTGTGATTCATGGGGTCGCAGAGAGTCGCGGAGAGTCGGACATGACTAAGCGACTGAACTGAACTGAACTGATTGTTACTCCCACTTCAGATAGGAGGAAGTAGCTTGCTCAAGTTAAAAAAGATAGTAGCAAAGTCCAGACTTAAATTTCTGTCTGACTCTTAACCTCCACTCTACATCATGGGAATTCCTGGCCTGGACTGAGTCTCTGGATTTGTTTCAATTCCTGTTTACACCTTGTCCTAAATACTGAGAATTTAAAATTTCTAAATCTATTCTAGGATTGTGAATTCAAACAAATAGCAGATTTCTGTGGTTCTAAGTGGTAAAGAAGCACCAAAAGAAATTCTTAATTCCAACTGTCTCAGTAAATTAATAAATTATTAAACCTTAATAAATGATCACAACCAAGCAAAAGCATCTTCATCTGGAAAAGTCAGGGAAGAGGAGCTGGAAGCTAGGGAAGACAGTAACGGGGACAGGGCCCCAGGGCAAGGGCGTGACAATCCACAGGGTCCACCACTGGAAATAACTCAATATTTCAGGAGTGTATCACCAACTGCAGCCTGGAATAGGCCTTTCTACTGGAACTGAAAATGCTTTAAGGAATACATGGATGAAACTCTGGAATGGAAGAAATGGCTTGACACTGGCTTGTTATACAAAAGATTGCACGTACTTCTCCTAGATGTGGCAATAAAAACACAGATACAGAGCATAGCAAGGCCCCACTTGTGGCGCTGACTTGTCAGGTACTGATAAAATACCCAGATCCTCAGATTTTTATTATCAACAATCAAACTGCTCAAGACCGTTGTCGTATGCACCTAATGCATTGTCTGTGGCTGTATATGTACGTCAGGTGCGTACACACACACGGAATTTTCAGGCTGTCTAATTTTTGCCCTTCTCATCCACTCTCTGCTGGGTATCCAAGGTCAGTGCTGGGCTCGGTCATACACTCCTGCTTTTCCTTCTCTTTTCTTCCCATTCAAGAACTCTTTCACTCTTTTAGCCACTAACATTATAAATAAGCTTCAGTGTTCATCTTAGATGTTTTTTTCTCATAGCACTTGTGAGAGACATCTCTACACAAAAGTCCCAACGTCTCTTCAAACCCAGTTTACACAAATGCCTCATCTTCTTTCATCTAAGGCCTGGTCCCTTCCTCAACTTTCTCCACTCCTGTTCATGATAATACCATTTACTTTGTCTAGACTAAGAGTGAGCCAACAAGGACACATCTTTATCCTCCACAGTCAAGCTGTCTCCAAAGCTGTAATCTTCCCTTTAACATAATCTCTTACAGCTATTCCCATCTTTCAATCTCCACTGTCACCACTCAGCTGGTCCCTTTTCTCCTTGCATCTAGAATGGAGATTTAAGTTACAACTGCATAGCTTCCACCCCTTGCAAACAATTTTTCTCCCAAGCAACCACTGGCTTTTTAAAAAAAAATTGCTAAATTCTTCAATTTATCAACATGGCAAAGCTCTTTGTTATGACTTGAAAGGACATCTATAATCTGTTCTCCACGTACTCTACTCATTTTCCACTCGAGAATCTCTGCTCCAGCCAAATGGTTCTCTTAATTCTCTGTCTCCTGATCTTTTTATGAACCACAATTCCTTTGCTCACATTACTCCTTATCAACAAACACCTGATGTAGCAGTTAGACCCTGAGCTTATCAAAGTCCAACGCACCTCCTGATATCTGTCTTCACACTGCCTCCTTTGACTACCCAGGTCAAAGTGCCCTTTTCCTCCTTGGAAATGATAAGATGCTGCTTTATGTACATAATAGCCAGGTGATACCAGTTCCACAGGTGAGACTAGTCCCTTAGGCCTGGTAAAGTTAGTTACAGTTTTATAAATGCATCTTACATCCTAAGATTACAGATTGATGAGTAGCGAGAACTGATAGTACCCAGTACAAGTATGCAATGTGTAAGTCTGACTGGTTGGTGAACTGATTAAATGAAAGGAATCTGTCTATCATGAATAGAAAAAGGACAACTATCCTCTCTTGTACCCTGTACCCTTGTACCCTCATTCATTTTCATAAATACTTCCAGTCATGAAATGATGAAGATATTTCCATCTTCTTTCCTCTATAATTATCCCCACACAGTAGAAAGATCATGTAACAAAATACAAATTCCATCTTCCATGAAACAATGACATACTTGTAATTGTGAACCAAAATATGAGGTCAGAAATAAAATGGAGAAATAGTATATGGTGCAGCTCTGAAACCGGACAAAAAGCACAGGGGAGGTTGAGATGAAGTGCTGAAAGAGAGAGTAATTTATTACTAAATAAACACACATTCTATACAACTTTCATCAAGAAGCAGAGTCTACTGAATGATCCCCTGAATTTGGGATAGCCTGACAGCTTATTTTGAAGAACAGAATGTGACTGAAGTGAGTTACTCAGTCCTAAGCTTAAGTCTCAAGAGAGAAGGGCCATGCAGCTCCATTCTCGCCATCTTTACTGCCATCCTGAAAACAGCATGTGAAAAAACCCCGGCTAGTCTACTGGCACACGAAAGGATGTATAAACAGGGATAAGCCATTCTGGCCAAAGCTACCAAGGCCAACCAGTCTGCCAAGTGAGAGACGTGTAAGATGCCATCCTAACCAACCAACTCAGAACTGTGAGAAATTATGAATCATCACTGTTTCACACCACTAAGTTTCAGAGTGGTTTGCCCAATAACAAAGGCACAAAGACAGAGGAGTAGGTGAAATTCCAGAAAACAAGTAAGACCAAATTCAGCTCACTTTCCCTGCTGAGAAAAATAAAATAGAAATAGCATCCATGAAATAAGAACAGGATGCGATTAAAAAGAACTTTAGGAAATTATAAATACAACACAGAACAGAAAACCTTAAACTCAGTAAAAATATTGGAGTATAAAATCACAGAAATCTTCCAGAGAAAAAATGATAAAGAGATGAACAACAGGACCAAAAACATACATAATGAAGCATCTCCTCCACCTCAAAAAAAAAAAAATCAGTCTAAGAGGTCCAACATCTGATTAACTGTTTTACAGAGTTAAAAAAAAAGGAAGAAAACGAAAATGTGAGTAAACCATCAAAGAAATAAATCAAAAGAAAATTTCCCCAAACTGAAGACTCTTAAGTTTACAAAATCATAAAGCTAAGAAAGTATCTTGCACATTGAATGGAAAAAGAGACTCACATCATGGTGAAACTTCAGAATACTAGAAAGAGAAAATCTAAAAACCTTTGGAGGATTGGAAGGGGTGATAAAGGAACAGGAGTAAGAATAATATTAGATTTCTCAGTAGCAACATGGGAAGACAGGAGTCAGTGAAGAAAAGCCTTCAAAATTCCAAAGGGAAAATAATTATAACTTGGAAGACTATATTCATCCAACTACCAATCAAGTGTGAAGACAGAATCAAGCTACTATCAGACTTTCAACATCTCAAAACATTTATTCCCAAGCCTCCTTTCTCAGAAAGCTCCTAAAGGATGCTTCTTAACAAACAGGAAATTAACCAAGAATAAAAAAAAAAAGTATGAGATAAAGGAAGCAGAAGATAAAAATAGCAAAGAGATGAAGGAATTCCTAGGACACCTAAGTAGTACAGCTAGGAAGTATTTAAGTGCACCAGGATGGACAGGAGCAGGAAGGTGAAAGTGTCCACGAAAAAAATTTCTAGAAAAAAACTCATAAAATGTTTGACAGGTATGAGGAAATGCTTTTGAAAGGTGGTTTGTAGAGTTGCTGGAGAGTTAGAACTACCAACCAAAGCTTCAGTAAAGGTTAAGCAATTATTAACTCTGATAAAAACAAAAGGTGTCCTAGATCATATGACTCTCCTTACAGGAAATATATCTATACTTGCTGGCTCAGGATTAAATATTTACATACTCATAATAGCAAAATCATTAAGGATTCAACTAAGAATTGTGATGTATTCAACTAAGAATTCTGATGCATTATCCTGAGAGAAAGGGGAAGATACAAGAAAGCATAAATCATCATCCACCTTAAAAATAAATCAATACTTTACTTCCCTGGTGGGTAGCGGTAAAGAATCCACCTGCCAATACAGGAGACACAGGTTTGATCCCTGGTCCAGGAAGACCCCACATACTGCAGAGCAACTAAGCCCGTGAGCCCAACTATTGAGCCTGTGCTCTAGAGTTGGGAGCTGAAACTACTGAGCCCAAATGTCCTAACGACTGAAGCCCTAGCGCCCTGGAGCCCAGGCTCCACATTAAGAGAAGCCACCACAAGAAGCCTGCCCACGGCAACTACAGACTAGCCCCCACTCACAGCAACTAGAGAAAAGCCTGTGCAGTAATGAAGACCCAACACAGCCAAGGTTTAAAAATTTTTAAAGGTAAATCAATAGGTAATACCTAAAATTGGAGAATGAAGTTAGCGGTTTTAAAATTATGATGGTAAAAATCTGAAGTTAGTTAAGATTTGAGAGTGTCTCTGAGAAGTGAGACAGCAGGAGCTGGTAGGAAGAAGTTAAGTGGGGATATATCCTTCTTACAATAGGCTTTCTCAGCACAGTTTTAAAGTTATAAACAGCCTATATGTCATATATCCCATATTTATATAAATTCAATAGTTTTACATGAGTTGACAGAGTTCTCTGTCAACTGACCCACCCCATCATTCATTTTTCGGCTGAAATGTCCCAGTCTCTGTATGTTAACCACAGCACTAGTAAGCTCCCCACCTCTTACTCTCGCATGTGTGTGCTTAGTCGCTCAGTCGTCTCTGACTTTGTGTGACCCCATGAACTGCAGCCTCCTCTGTCCATAGGGATTCTCCAGGCAAGAATACTGGAGTGGGTTGCCACAGCCTCCTCCAGGTGATCGTCCCAACCCAGGGATCAAACCCAGGTCTTCAGCATTGCAGGCAGATTCTTTACCTCCTGAGCCACCAAGGAAGCCCAAGAATACTGGAGCGGGTAGCCTATCCCTCCTCCAGGGGATCTTCCCGACCCCAGGAATCAAACCTGTGCCGTCTCCTGCACTGCAGGCAGGTTCTTTACCAGCTAAGCTCCCAGGGAAACCACCCCTCACTACCAGAATAATATCTGACTTTTCCTTTTGCTGTGATCAAGAAAGTCTCGCCTTTCACAAATTTTATGATTAATTCAACTAATCTAAAAACTCACTGACTGTCTCTGACTCCTCCTTTTCCTTCACTGTGTTATGTTTACAAGGATCAAAGAGAATATACTATAGCTTGCTGAGTATATTAACATAAATTTCAAAGGCAACTATTTTATAGCAAGTAAAACATTTTTATGCAATTCCTTCTCTAACTTTCTTCCCAATTACTAAACACTACATATCCGAATCCTCTCTTCAAATTAGAGCAAGACAAAAACATAAAATTACCCACCAGGACCACTGTATACTTGGTATAGTATGACACCAGACTGAAGGATACCACCTCCACCACCTCACTGGGCAGAGCTGAAATATTCAAACGCTAGCTAGTCAGTTCCTGGCTAGAACAAAAACACACCAGCAGTTAAAATGAAGCCCGAACACAGCCAGCCCTTCTCGTTGGCTTTTCACTTCTCACACACAGAAAACCGGCAAGGTGAGTGAACACCTGTACCTTGAAGGTGACAGGGAACATCGTATTCGATCTCATCGTGTCTCGAGGGGCTTAAGAACAGAGTTCCGTCCACCAACGGGAACTGCTCGAACACCGGGAGCGCCCGGTGGCACAGGGCGCAGTTCACCACGTTCCTGTGGCTGGCGCTCAGGGCTGCCAGGATGAACTTGCGCAGGTCCTCGCCCTGGCCCATCTGGGCATCGTCCTCCATCCGCACATGGAAAGTGTTCAGCTTGTGCCGGGGGATGTGAGTCAGGAGCTCGGACAGGTCCAGGCGCCGGAGGAACTGCACAGGCGCATCGAAGTGGCCCCCCCTATGAACTGACAACCCCGCCGGACTGTAGTCAAAGTGGGCGTTGCGGAAGACGTGGCCCCCGGCCAGGGCCTTTTTGTGAGGCTCCAGGTGGATGGCGTTCTTGAGGAACTCCCCGAGGTACCTGGAGGAGCGCGGGCCGCTGAAGTGGGCAGGGGAGAGGATGGAGTAGCCGGTGGGCGGGGACTGGCCCGGGGAGCCGCAGGGCGAGCGCGCCCCGTAGGCTGCCGCGCCGGCGCCGCCCTTCTCCTGCGAGTTCTGCCGGTCCATGGAGTGCCGGCGGGGCAGGTCGTGGCTCAGGCCTTTCTGGGGCTTGGAGGGCGGCCTGCACTTCTTGGCCTCCTCCCCCGCCTCGCCGGGGGGCCTCCCGGTGTTCTTCTCCGACCCCGACTTCTTCTTCTTCTCATCCTGCATCCGCTTCACCTGGTACCAGTCCGTGTCCTTCTTCAGGTGGCCCTGGCCGCAGCGGCAGGAGCAGAAGCGGAAGGCCAGGTCGTAGCCCTTCTTGGTCCACATGTTCTGGCGGCACTGCTTCTCGTTCCAGCTCCGGGCCCGGCCGATGCAGTTGAACTGGACCAGGATGCTGCTCTCCCACTCGTAGAAGCACTGCAGGTGCATCCAGCTGCTGTGCGGGCAGTGCTCGTTGTTGCACACCACCTTCTGGTAGTCGTCTTTCTCCAGGTCCACCGGCCTCCCGAAGCTGCAGATCAGGGGCGTCGCACAAGGGGCTTCTGGGGAGAAGCACAGAGAGAGAGATTCAGCTGGCGCGCTGTGCGATTCCAGCCGACGCCAAGAGTGAGACCAAAGCTCACTCACCATCCCGCCTGAGCCCATTCAGGCCAAAGGTACCGCACGTTTCTGGTGCGGAGATTCCCACTACTGGAATAACACCAGACCGGGTTAGAAAACGTTCCCCGCTTTCTTTTGGTGGGATGTTGTGCCAAAGGAATTTATTCTGTGATATTCGTTATCAGCTTAAAAAACCATTAAGCTTCAAAAAGCCCAAATCCTTCACAGTGCAATTGGCTGTACATCAGTACTTCCAATAGTGTAGTATGAGGTCTTCCTGAGACATGAGTGTAATGACAGGCAGTTTCAGAGTTCTTTTAAAAATGAATCATTCCGCTGAACTCGAAAATACGATGCAGCTATGGAACCAACAAGAGGGCTTCCCTGGTGGCTCAACCGTAAAGAATCTGCCAGCCAAGCAGGACATATGGGTTCCACCCCTGGGTCGGGAAGATCCCCTGGAGGAGGATGTGGCAACTCACTCCAGTATTCTTGCCTGGAAAATCCCATGGACAGAGGAGCCTGATGGGCTACAGTTCATGAAGTCACAAAGAGTTGGACACGACTTAGCAACTAAATAACAAGAACAACTGAACCAACAGGTTCAGATGGTAGCTCCAAGAGGGCTCTCAAACCCTTTTTCATAGGGTTGGGTAATCCTGAATACCATGGAGAAAAGAAAACAGACTTGCCTCATCCCCAGCACTCTAGAAGGGTCTGATACCTAATAGCGGGATGTTTGATTAAACTAACTGTTGGTCTACAGAGAATTACACTGCCAGTTCATGAAGAAAAAAAACAATTCTCCTTAAGCTATGAGGACAGCAAGCAGGAACACCAAGGTATCTCTACCCACAGGGTGTACAAAAGGCCAACCAGGTTCCCAGAAGGGAGGTAAACTTGGTAACACAGAGCTGACCCCATTTCTTAAGAAGTAAATAAGATTTATGAACATCTGGAAGCTATGCAATTTCCCTAAACCTTCCCAGCATCCCCGCTGCCCACCGATGACAAGTACGACATGCCACCAAATGAAGCAACGCCAATGATGGGGCCCACAAAGCCGATGGCCCTCTAGGGTACAATCATCCCCTTCAGTGTGGGATCCCAGAAACTCGGCAAAATGGCCCAAACTGACTTATCCACCTCCATGATTACCACGGCTTCCCCATCTACCTCCTGGGAGTCACACTTCATCTTCACTTGTCCAAACCCCAAGTGACCAGTGTAGCAATTCGTAGCATGAACTCTGCAGACTGACTGCCTGGGTGAGAACTCCAGCAGTACCACCGATGAGCTGTGTGCTCGCGGACAGGTTACAACTTCTCTTTGTGTCAGCTTCCTCTGTATAAAATGCAGGTGTCAACTGAATGGACCTTATATGGTTCTTAAAAGGATGAAATATATGAATACACAGGTGGTGCTTAGAGCAGAGCCTGGCATGCAGTCAACCACCTCCGCTTCCTCCCATTCTTCAAGGCCCGCCTCTGGACACCAGGACCCCCCTCTTCCCTTGCATCCTGATCTCCCCACTCCCAGGAAGGTTCTGATCTGAACCTTATCTGAGTCCACACTGTGGTCTCATCAGGTGATGACTTAGGTGAGGATGCCTATTACACTTATCTGATTTCCTGGCACTGCTGGGCTCAGGTCTTGCACACACCCAGTGCTGCAGAAAGGCTCACTAAAAAGACACTGGCACATGAAACCCACACATGGTAAGCATAGCAGAAGGAAGAGAGAAGGCTGTGATCCCAGCATAAAGACTAGGGTAGGGAAGCACCCTGAAAGAAGAGTTGTGTGTACACTGGGTAAATTCACTGTAGTCACCTAGGCTCCAGATGACATTTCAAAACATAGTTTTAAAATGTTAATTAGTCAATTAAACAAAGTTCAATGGCTTTTATCATCAATCCTGCGGAGGAACAGCTTTGAAGGGAGCAACTCTGAAATGTACCAGCAAAAACCTAAATGATATTAACCCAGGACTAAGGAAATCAAATTTAAGAATGACCCAGGAGTACCTCCGCATTCACAATATCCAAAACTTTAAATTTTAAATGTTGAGATTAGCTTGATGTTTCTTTTAAAAGTATTTTTCACATTAAACAAAGGTAGGCTAAAAGGAGAAAAATTATTTTTACATCTTTAAGTTCCAAATGCATATCATTCAACCAATCCTGAGCAGTTCCTACATATCATGTCTTTGGACTTGGAAAGATTGGCAAGCCGTGTTAAGAGCTCTAAAGACGTTCGTGCCTGGACCACATGCACAGAGGAGGGAACACAGCTCCACGTCCCTGTCCCTCTAACACTGTCTGTCTTCATCACAGCCGTTCCCATCTGTTTCTCCAGGTGGGACTCCACAACAAAGTGTCTCCACTCCAACCTGCCAGCTCTGCTGGTTCACACGGCAGTCACTTTGATGTGGCCTTATGGTTAGACCTCAAAAACATATATAAAGCCAAGTGTATGCATGCTGAGACGCTTCAGTCATGTCCAACTCTCTGCAACCCTATGGACTGTAGCCCACTAGGCTCCTCTGTCCATGGGATTCTCCAGGCAAGAATACTGGACTGGGGTTGCCATTTCCTTCTCCAGGAGATCTTCCCGACCCAGGGATCGAACCCGGGTATCTTGTGTCTCTTGCATTGGCAGGCAGGTTCTTTACCACTAGCGCCACCTGGGAAGCGCTAAATATAGCATTAACATGCATGCATGCATGCGAAGATATAAAGCCAGGGCTTGTTTAACACCAAACATATTCAATAGACACCTCGCCCTGTTACATACCTCCAGCCTTAGGGCGAGGCTCTGAGAAACAGGGTGAGGAACAGGGGAACCTTGGGAAAGGGCCTCTGACAGAGCTTTTATATCTACACAGCCTTCTTTTTCTTCCCCCCTTTTCTTTTTCTTACACAGGCTTCCAGCGAAGCCATGGAGGGCTTGCCTTTCTGCTCAAAGACATGATTTCCTTCAGGATTTGTTTGGAAAGGCAGCTGGGAAGAATGAAAGGGGTGTGGGCACCAGTTCCACTACTGACTAGTTGTCTGACTTGGAGTAGTTTCCTCATCTATAAAGTAAGGATACAAATGCTTGCGCTCACTCACCTCAAATACAGGTGGAAGCGCTTCGTGACTGTAAAGTTCCATAAAAACTCTTCTAAATTTAGTGCTCCCCCACTAAATGCAAGCTGCTCCAAGACATTTAGAAAGTAAGTCAATAAATGAATAATGTCATGCCTTTTTTTCAGTTTCCTAAGTTTTGCAATTTACTGAAACATATAGCAAACGTTCTTTTAACTGTAAAAAACAGCACTAGTGGCATTCAAATATCACACCTATAACAAAGCTTGCCACATTATAGAACGTATTTGATTGTTTCCTGAAAGCTACTTCTAAATTTAGAAAATTCCTAACTATTAAGAATAGTAGTCCCACAGAGGTATAAGTGAGGGGAAGTGAGGAGCAGGGAGCCCTCGCTTCAGTGAGGGCCTCTGTTACGCACAACTCTCGGGACTTTAGTCTGAGCTGTGCTGCCTGACTAACAAGCAAACTGAGAAAAGCTTCCTTTATAGGAAGACAGTATGGTTTAGAAAACACATCGGAACTCTCCAGTGCACGTTCTCACGGCTTCACCATCAAATGCCTCACCTCAGTCTCTACTTCTCCCCGCCCAAGTGAAAATACCCAGGGCTCACCTCCTTCTGCTCCCTGAGAGCTCAGTTGGTAACGAATCCGCCTGCAATGCAGGAGACCCCAGTTCGATTCCTAGGTCGGGTAGATCCCCTGGAGAAGGGATAGACTACCCACTCCAGTATTCTTGGGCTTCCCTTGTGGCTCGGCTGGTAAAGAATCCACCTGCAACCTACGCAGGAGACCTAGGTTCGATCCCTGGGTTGGGAAGATGCCCTGGAGAAGGGAAAGGCTACCCACTCCAGTATTCTGGCCTGGATTCGGACACGACTGAGCGACCTTCACTTCCACTTTCACCTCCTTCTGGGCAAAAATCTCAAGTCATTTCCAGTCTGGACAATAAGATAAGGAGGCTGACATCACTTGGGCAACATATGTCCCTCTCCATCTCATCCTGTATCCTTCCTCCCACCTCAGGCCTTGGTGTCCCCCTCCCCAACCCTACCCCTGGCACCTAATGAAAGGGAAGGATCTGACAGAGGCCATTTACACACTGTCTGTCCAACCAACCCAAAACTCTTGATGATAAACACATTCACGCTGACAGGAACCCCCAAACTAGACACTGCCATTTTCAGCTTCTTAACTGTGAAATTAACTGTTCTCACAGCTCTTAAAATAATTTCAAGCATCACAGGCAGGTGGGGAGTTTGGCGGGGTGGAGAGGCTTCTGAAGTCATATGAGGTTTTCCAGACAAAGCCTAAGGTAGGGACTCGGTCACATTCATCCTTGCAAACCCACTACGGTGAAAACTGTGTCACGTGTCCAATGCATGTCTCGTGGAAGGCAACTAGGGCCCAGTTAGATTTAGGAGTCTGCAGTGATGGAGTGCTGGAGGAGGAAGGCAGGGGAAGGTGGCCCCCGGGGAGCTCAGACCCCTGTTCAGCAGTCTCCCTAGGCCTTCGAGACTCAGCCAGGAGCCCCTGTCAGGCAGCGCCTGGCCCTCACACTCTCTTCCTCAAACTTACCACAATCTATTCTACCCTCCTCCAGCATCCAGGTACCAAATGCAAACTTTTAAGGTTTCTGAACAACTGTTTTATGATACGGCTCTGTTCCATACAGTAATTCCTCTTAGTGGGAACACACCCTCTTGTCTGAAGAGCAAGTTCCCCTGGGGGGAACTCTGACCTGAGGATGCTCATCTATCTCCAAGCTTCCTGAGGGGCCGGAGCATGGTGATTGAGGATATGGACTCTGGAGCCAGCCAACCAGCCTGGATTGACTTGCAGCTCTAAACCTAGCAGTTTTAAGACCTCTGACTAGTCACTTCAACCTTCCGGGGCTTCTTTCTTCTCACCTGTAAAATGTCAGCAACAAGAGTGAGCACCTACCTCAAAGGGTTGCCGTGAATATCAAAGGAGTTATTAAGGCAGTTTGAATGGTGCCAGGCCCATAATGAGCACCATTTAAATACAAGCAATTATTATTAAAAGCCCTATCACTTTATATTACTTGACGTAGAAACAAAAGGACCGCATTTAGAGCAAAGCTACAACCAGGAAGTGACCATCCTCCTTTCTCCACCTGTAAGTAAGTGCAAAAATGAAGTGCTCTCCCCCCACAAACAAAGCAGGGTGGCATGCATAAAATAAGTCACTAAATATGTACTGACTGACAAGTTTTAAAGAAGCAGAAGGAAAATTCTGTTCTCCTAGCCCCTTAAAGATCTTCTCAGTGTCAGCCAAGTACCTTGCTATATGTAGTTTTCAACCTAAAAAGATCTTTTCCGAGCCTGGGTAACAGGGATTCACAAAAACCATGGCTGCCTTTGATTCATGAGATGTGTTCCTAAAGAACTTACATAATTTAAGACTGATTATCTCACAGTCTGCAGGCAGAGTATGGGGAATGCATCCTCGGAACGCATAAATCTGCAGCTCAGCCACTGTGCTGTGTTTGTGCTTTACTGCTGCTTTTTAATATCAGCATTATCTCTAATATTTCTCAGTTGTGCCTCATAAATTGACAGCATGGCATAGCATAGTGTTTTATCCTATTTCTGTTCCAAAGTTACAGATTTTCAGGATGCTTTCCAGCACGAGTATTATTAGCACAACTCGGATACTCTGAATGCTGGAATAAAGGTTTGAGTTATAAGCTAATTTGAAAATAATAACACAAATGTCACTTAAATCCATGAAGGATATCTGTAAGCAACAAGAATTCACATAATATTGCCAAGGGTTAGAAGGTATTTCTCTTAAAAAGAAAAGGATGTGACATTGGGTAACAAAGCATTTTTACCATTCAGTTGACCTGCTGGCTTTGAAAACATGAGATAGCCTGATGCACAATTTGGGGGAATGTGCCTGCCGAAATTTTGCACATAATGTTAAACTTTTATTATCATTTATGTGTCATTAGTTGAAATTTGCATAATTAAATTTGCATACAATGGGATCACGTGATACTAGGAAATAAATGAGCAGACTGCCTTTTCTCCTGCTTGGAGAGTTAGATCTTGAGGGCACTGAATCACAGAGAACTACACAGCACCCTGGCATTTCATGTACTGCACGCACTTACTCTGAAGACTGGTCCATGAGCTCTTGGAACCAAACCACAGTATCACAGGACGCAGACAGAACTCCAGGTTAAGTACAGGTGTATGTGCACGTGCGTCTGAATGTGTGCACATATAGAACGAGAGACTGCCCAGCTATTAAACCACCCCACTGCTGAGATGCCAGAAAAGACTTCATGTTATCCTCCAGTACTACAATCCAATTTCAAAGCATTTTCCTTGCTTCCCTGAAACACTAAAGAACCTGATTCTGATTATCCCTGTCAATGGCCTTCCCTTTGCGTGCATGAATATTCCAAATACAGCCATAATCAAAACTCCAAAATAATCTTTTTATTTGTCATTGGCATTTACCACCTAAGTTATAAGTACAGTGTCCTGAAAATGTTGGCTTACTTCTCTCTTGGTGCATCCAGAACGGTGCCTGAAGACCAAAGCCCACAGTGGAGTTGGGCCCTCTCCTTGCCTCTGGATTCCTGAAAGCCTCAGCTGAAAAGACAAATGGCTTCACCTCCCCCCAGTCTGTCCAACGAGTAAAACATCCAGCTGTGTGATCAACTGGCAACAGGGGTCATCTGCAGACAAGGCACCTGTCAGAAAATATACCCACGACTCACTGCTGTTCAATACCATCCAAACGTTCTACTGAGAGAAACAATTTTTAGGGAAAGATGTCACAGATGATGTCCACACTCTTCTAGATCTGAGCTCCAGTGGGGTGGTCTGGCCTGCAGTGTCTTAGTAAACCAGTACAGGGATTCTTGTTATGAAGTGTAAATGCCTTTTAGATGCATCGTGCCCTTTCTGGGTCATTCAGGTCTCCACTCCAGCCCTGTTCATGTACTTATTCATATGCCAGGACCCTGGAGGCATCTGAGTGTGTCAGCCTTGCACCAGGTAAAAGCTATCTCTTAGTAAAGCCAGGGGTCACAGGGCTGGTTACCTGGACCACACTGTTTTATTCCCAGACAGGCTGCTTTTAATGATGCACACGCATGCACGCTCAGTCATGTCTCACTCTTTGTGACCCCGTGGACTGTAGCCCGCCAGGCTCCTCTGTCCATGGGATTCTCCAGGCAAGAGTACTGCAGTGCGTTGCCATGCCCTCCTCCAAGGGATCTTCCTGACCCAGGGATTCGAACACGTGTCTCTCACAGTATGAAGGTATTACATGCATTGTCAGGTGAATTCTCTAACACTAGTGCCACCTGGGAAGCCCCTTAATGATATAAGCATGCCTAATAAATTTATTTATGAAAGGACATTGTCATGGACATCGCTCAGTATTTTATAACATTTTTGTAAAGTCACTGGTTTTGTTTTGTTTTTTTATCTGATGGACCCTGGAGTGCAGACCTCTGCTTCTGTTTGCCTCTTCCCTCCATGTACTAGAAATCTGAAAGCCAC
Organism: Moschus berezovskii; assembly: GCF_049115385.1. Classification (NCBI taxonomy): domain Eukaryota; kingdom Metazoa; phylum Chordata; class Mammalia; order Artiodactyla; family Moschidae; genus Moschus; species Moschus berezovskii. Next base: position 84,043,188 of record NC_142469.1, on the reverse strand, counting down.
ATTTGTGACCCACCTTTTGCAATGTCCAAGATATCCATTATTTTTCCTAACAGTATCATCCCTATTACTAATATTCTCACTTATTATTTCTTATAGTATTACATGTATTTTTGAAAGCCAGTTTATTTGTAGAAGGAGGAGGCTATAAATGACCAAAACAAAAATCCATTCCCCACCTTTTCCCGTAAATTTCAAACCAGCTTTGCCTAATTCATCAAACTGTGGACTTGGGGTGGGGGGCAGGTGCTCTCCTCCCTCCTCACTTTCTAAAGTCGGCCAGAAAAGGATGCAAACTGAGAGGAGAGGCCAGTGCTGACCCATGGAGCCCAGGAGCCCCACAAACACAGCCCCTTCGGGAAGGGCTGTCCCCTCTACCTGCCGCACCCCACCCCTGAGGAGCAGCTGCAGCATGAGTACTGAGTCCTGGAGCCGCTGTGCTCAGTAGCTCACACTCTCACTCCTTCCCCTGGGCTCTGCTGCTCATGCCCAGCCAGCCACCTGTTCCCAACCAGCCTGGTGTCTCTCAGACACATCCCAGGCCGACTCCTGCTGCTCAGAGCTCTGCCAGCCAATCCAGCCCCTCGGGCTCCTTGTCCCGCCTGGACCAGGCAGGTGCCTCCTCCGTCACCTGCTCCCAGCCTCACCGGTGAAGTCGAGACATGGTGAAGTGGGCTCTGGTGCCTGCCAACTCCACCCCACCTCGTCTTCTTCCGGGAAGAGCCCCTGTCTTCAGGGCTCTAATCCACAGAGCCTAGACTCTGTCGTCCCCGTGTGGGCCCAGTCTTGTCTCCACTCAGCTCTTCCCAACAGCTTTAGCTCCCCTTCCTCCCACTCCCCCCTCACCTATCAAACCCAGGAATTCATTTCCGACAAAAAGGCAAAGGACAGTCCCATGCTCACTGCAGAGATTAGCTCTAAGGGGAGAGGCAGACAAAAGAGCAATGAACCGCGAAATGGCAAGTATTACACATGTGGCCACACAATCTGAACCTGCCGCGAGGGGACATCACCACTGACAACTACAAGAGTCCAACCAACTTCACCTTCTAAGGATGAACGTGTTAGTCGCTCAGTTGTGTTTGGCTCTTTGCGACCCTATGGAGAGAGTAGCCATTCCCTTCTCCAAGGGATATTCCCCACCCAGGGATCAAACCCGGGTCTCCTGCATTGCAGGCAGATTCTTTACCATCTGAGCCCCTAGAGGATGGCAAGTGAAAAAAATGCCAATGTAAAACCTAACAGCAAGAATAGCAGGTTACTATAGCCGCCGAGCCTTTATTAATGGCATTAGCAATTTTAATGACAATTTGTTTTAATAATAAAAGTCATGTCCATTTGTACACTAGTTATAGATACATGTATTCACATATAAGAACATAAGAAAAAAACAAGTTTATAACATGCCAACTGAATAAGGCACACAGTCATACATGGGTGTACATGAGTGGATCTATGAATAACCAGATATCACCCTAACAGTGCAATTTCATACACACGCATGTTTGCACGCATACACACCTACTCTAGATGCAGTATTACTTCCACAGTGAACAACAACAAAAGACCCTGGCTTCTGCTAACCAAGTTCTTCAACAGTTAAATTTTAGCCTCAAGATCCACTGTAAACCCCAGACTTTTTGGCAATTACAATTGCCAGTAAACAACTATTAGCTTTATAGGTTGCTCCTTCTCGTGTCACTCTTTGAATATTGCCAGCCTAGCATTAGCCTCAGCAGGAATCTGTCAACACCTTTTGGAATTCTGACCACATTCTCTAAAATATTAATCTTCCCTTGCCTTCCTGCCTGGCATCAATGCAAATTCAGTGAGTATCTTCTCCTTGCAGTGACATGGGGTTTTGAAGCTTGCAGGTCCAGTAGATTTGCTTCATCTTTTCAGACACTGGAGCAGAAAAGAATGATGAAAAATATAGAAAAATATACATAAGTAAGTATCTGAAACCAGGATATACTGATAACTCTGTGCACTGATGTGATATCTTCAGCAGTTCCACTTTCCTCCTCTGTTCCTGGGATGAATCAGGGAATGTCAATACAGTACATAACAATCCTGAATTTCTGCCACCTTCAAGACTGATCATGAACACAGTAAAGGTTTATTTATCATCTGCAAATATTACGGATTTGAGGCCAGATTTGTTTTCCAGTTTTTTTTTTTAATAAGCATGTCCAGATATGTAGATGTAACACCGCTTTACTAGGTCTGACACACTAAAGTTTTGGAATCTTTACTATAAAGAAGTCAAATACTGGATAACATGAGCACTTGCTTACAGGTCTCTAGAGACCTGGTCATTTGCAAAACAGTACAATAATTATATTCTCAAAGTGCTGTAAAAACTCAAGCTATACAGGCAAATTTTACACAGGAAATATTTCAAACTAATCTGGTCTCTGAATGAGGCAGTTTTCTTAGCAGATTTATTATACTTAATTAATTAAAGAAAGAGCTTTTAAATTTTCCAGAATACTAATAAACACTCATTTGGGCAAATGTATGGCTTCTATTAATAGTTATCATTTAATAAAGACCCTGTTCCAGAGGACAAAATAAACACACCAGGGTTCGTCTCAGGGTTAAACATTTAATACAAAAGAAAAACACATAGGGTCTCTGAAAATCAGCTAATTACAAGTCAATTCAATAACACTTCTGAACACCTGTTGTGTGACCAGTGTAGAGCTTTATATAGGGGCTGCAAACGATGAATAAATTTGATAGCCACACTTTCCTGTGTCTTTGAGTATCTTATACTTTTTTGTTGAAAACTAGACACTCTTAATAACAGTGGCAACTCTGAAAATCAGATTTTCCCTCCTTCCAGTATGCTGCTGCTGTTGTTACTGCTGTTTGTTTGTTTAGTGACTAATTCTGTAAGGTCTCTATTTTTCCATCACATGTAGCCACCGAAGTTTCTGCTCAGTTAGTTTAGTGGTCAGCTAATAACTGGACGGAGACCTTCCTTAAACGCCCTGAACAGTAAGTGTCCCACCCTCCGCCAAGGGGCTCTGTGTGTGTTGAGTAAGTCTTCAATGCTTCAACAATTTACAACCTTACTGGCCTTTACTTTCGGCTTTTTTGGAGTCTCCAGATCAGCCAGAAGCAACAATGAGGGGCTCTTCAAGTCTTCCTTGGGCATGCTCTGAGCCCTGCCCACATGCACGGTCTTCTACAGCAGTGGTCCCCAACTTCTTTGGCACCAGGGATCAGTTTCATGGAAGACAATTTTTCCATAGGCCAGGAGTTGGGAGGATGGTTTCGGGATGGTTCAAGTGCATTCCATTTATTGTGCACATTACTTCTATTCTTACTGGACCAACTCCACCTCAGATCATTAGGAATCAGATCCTGGAGGCAGGGGACCCCTGCTCTCGGGCACCAGGAATGTGTCAGAGCTTCTCAAAACCCCTTATGGACTTCCCACTTTCAAGACATTCTTCTTAAGTGTTTTAACCCATTTCTTGTTTGCTGCGGCTGCTGGCTAGTATCATAATTACAATGACAAACAACTGCTGCTGAGTGTGTTCAGCAGACATCCTAAGAGGGCTTCTAACACTGGGTAACCTACGAGCAAGGTCAAATAAAGACCAGCCCTGTGAATGAGGTTTTACCAGGCAGCTTCCAGACACGTCGAACGGCGGTAGTTCTCTGGGACTAGAGTTTTGGGGGAAGCTTTAAATCTGTTCTTCCCTTTCCAAAGACTACTAGGCTGCTTGTTTTAAAGCTACTATGAATATTACAGGGCTTCCCTCGGGGCTGAGCTGGTAAAGAACCCATCAGCAATGCAGGAGACCTGGGTTCGATCCCTGGGTTGGGAAGATCCCCTGGAGAAGTTAACGGCTACCCACTAAAGTATTCTGGCCTGGAGAATTCCATCAACTGTATAGTCTATGGGGTCGCAAAGAGTCAGACACTACTTTTACAATGCATACTACTATGTATAAAATAAACAACAAGGCCTTACTGTATAGCACAGGAAATTACATTCAATATCTTATAACAACCAAAGAAAAAGAATCTGAAAAGTACACATATACATATATATACGCATGCATAAAACTAAATCATTTTGCTGTACAAAATACAGACACCAACACAACACTGTAAATCAACCATACTTCATACACACACACATATACATATATATAAATTTTTTATAAAACCAAGCTACCATGGAGCCAGGGAGAGGGAACCGGAATAGAGCAAGTTAAGAGAAAACAAAATTCATTGTTCCTACTATGACTCAGTCATTTCTCTTGAATAAAAACTCCAAGGATTATAGCAAGTCTTTTGTTAATTTCCAGAATTCTGAAAAGTTGCTTTTGATCTTTTTTTCCAGTGTTCACATTGTTTTTAAGGAGAGGCAGATATCCAGACATCCTTCTATCATTCCGGAAGTAGTTCTTAATATAAATTTAAGTTTAAAGACATATTTTGTTATAGAAAAATGACAAGATGATAAAAATAGAAAAAAATGTAAAATTTCTGACCATTATCTTTTAAATGACTATGGCTATCAAATTACTATGATATTTGGATTCTGTTTAAATACATCAAAATGACAAGATTTACAATAAACTGAAGACTGTACCCTCTACATTTAAACTTAAACAACAACAACAAAAAAAAAAAAAAAAAAACAGGGTGAAACAGTATTAAGTAAAAGGGACTTTGCTTTCTCAAATTCCTTTAGGGGATACACAAGCAAAAAGAGTATTTTTCAAGTATTTTGTCAATTTGTTTTAATTAGGATAGGAGCTATAGTAAAGCTCACTTAAGTATATGTCTTAAAAAAGTTTTATCAACACCTTCAAATCAGCCTTCTGAAAATTACACAATGATGACATCATACATGCATTCAGGAATCTCAGAAACTCCCAGCCCAAAGCCCCACGTTCCTCGGCTACGGTCAAACAGCGCCACAATTAGGTCGAGGACTGGATCTCCCACGAGGCCCTTGTGCCAGGCCCCTGCTTCGGTCACCAGCCCTCCCTATCGGGCAGAACTGAGCGCAGATCAGAGGAGGAGACTGGTGCCCAACCACACCTCAGACTCACCAGGGGGTTAAAAATCATTTCTTGACTGACTGGTATTTTCTCAAGTGAAAACTAAAAAAGTTTTTAAGTAAATTTTCTCAACTATTTCGAGACCTTTCTCTACTAAAACTTTTTAAAAGATACTAAGTCCTGTAACGAAGGAAAACGAATACTTTCAAAGTATTTTGTCAACTTGTCTTAATTAGTATGGGAGCTATAGTAAAGCTCACTTAAGCATATCCGTCTTAACCTCTGATTTAGTTTATCCTCTCTGATGTTATTTTAGTGTGTGAGACTGTTCCAAAGAGGGTAGCAAGTTGAGTACATGGAGATTAAATTCAGTTAAACATGTTTTCATGCTTTGAATAGGATTTAAACACAAGACTTTTACTCAAACAAACCACTCTACCCAAATAAACATGGAAGCCTCATATTTCCCCCACCAACCAAAAAAAAAAAAAAAAAAAACAGCAACAACAATGTGCTCTTCAACTATATTTAACAACTTGGGTTTTTAACATTGTCTCAATAGCTTCAGTTTATTCTCCTAGACTCACTCTTTCTTCAGTTCAGTTAAAATTCACAAGCCTACCTAGTCTGAAGTTAAAACTAAATAGAAAGCTACACACTTCTATTTTACTCATTTTTAAATTTCCATTCTGGCTCCAAAACCCTGATACCAGTAAGAAGTCTGTGTCAATAATGACTTTAAAGTAGAAAACTCACAGTTTTGTTGTCTACCAGTGATCATGTCAAGACCTAAAAGGACACAGACCCCAAATACGTCTGCTTTAGGTTGAGTATCAGGATGAAGATAATGGTTTCATAATTTTCCCTGAATGTTTCTTAAAAATACCAAAATTTCACACAATACAAATAAGACAATCCCTTGGTTCAGATTCTACAAACACGTCCTAAACCCACAAGAGGATCCTTTACTGCTCTGCCCAAGGTCATTCAGCTAGCAAGGCGTCTTCCTTCTTCCATACCCACTCATCCTGCACAGAGATCAATAAAGAGCACAGAGCCAGCTTATAAGGAGAGGCAGTGACCAATAATTCTGTGTAACAAGATATAGTAAGTTCTAGAATTTTAAATAGTATCTCATTCAAAATTATCGAACTACTTACTATGATCTGGTTACACAAGTTTATTCAGAATGGCCAATGCCCACATCAATCCAGAATTATTTAAAAACTAGGTCTACAGAAAGTCAAGTTAAAGAAACAAGTGCTTAAACCCAATTACAATATAAAGATTTCCTGATCCCAATCTTTGCACTCCTTAAAAACAAAGAAAGAGAGTGAGGTAAATCTACTCTAGCTAACAGAAGTGCTAATCTCAAAAAAAAAAAAAAAAGGCTTCCTTGTCAATGAGAATACAGCAACTTTTCTTGGAAAGAACATAAAGATTTGGTATTGTATCAGTAGACACTATAAAATGGGGCAGCAGAAAGAGCACTGGTGTTGAGAAGCAGAACCTCAACCTGCTTTGCCTAAACCCTGCTTGGGTCAACATGCCAACAATCCCCAAGAAGATTTTCAGGCTACTATTGTCATTAAATCAATAAATCTCCAGCACAACGTGGCTAAATTCATTTCCCTACTCTATCCACACTCCAAGCTAAATCAAATCTTACACTCCTTTGTTTTCCATATTCCTTTCCTATCCTGCTGAACTGCCTGAAAAAATACACTCTCAGTGCCCTTGCCTTCCCTTCAAAATAAACCTGGGAAAAAGCGTTATAGCATTCCCTTCCACCCCCGCAGTCACTCTGCTGTGAATCAGGGAGAGAAGACAAAGCTTTAGCCTGGGGGGCCACACTACTTGGCCTATTTCTGAAATGCTGCATCAGCAACCAACAAGCAAGTTATAGAATCTGTTGTAACAAGGAAAGACTTGTCAAAGCAGAGGGTGTGTCTAAGCCTTATACATACCTCAGTGAAAATGAAAACTAGACTCAAAAATAAATCATGTCTATGTCCAAACTCAGTAGTTCACCACATATACATACTCAATAAGGCTGCTATAATATGACTTTTCAGAAGAGTATGCCATAAAATTTCCTACTGCAAAGGAAGCTCAAAGTTTTTACCCCACTGATATATTAAGCCAAAGATATCATTATATTAATAACTAAACAATCCTTCTTTTCCCAGTTACTAACTTTTGTGGAACACAAAATATAATTTTATAGTATGATTATTTTCAAAGGCTCAAAACTATTCATTTCTAAACTAGAGGGGAAATATACCATTGATAAAAGAGCAAAAATATCTAGAAATTTCTCTTTTGTCATAAAAGAATTTGTCCAGTTAAATACAATTTTATTAAAATATATAAACATATACAAAGTATATATGATTATACTCCATATAAATCCTAATCAGTATTTCCAAATCTGTCAAGAGAAAAAAATTCAAATTAATTCTTCAAAAACTCTTCCAAGTCATCTTCAGATCACACATCTCATGGAACATTAAAAAATAAATTATGAGGAAAACTGATACAAAGTCAAAAATTTCAAATCTGAATATCTCAAAGAGAAGGCTTGTTTTTAATCAACCAAATCCCAAGAAAAAACAATGATTTAAAAAAACACATCCATCCATTTATATAAACACACTGACACAGATTCATACCAAGTGTCATATGCCTGTAGAAGTTATCTTGTTAAAATCCATAATACAATTTGACACATTCACAATTCTTTAATCTTATTTAAGATGTAAAATCTGAAAGGGAGGTAAGGAAACAACCCAAAGTGTTATGACCTGCAGGAGGAAATGGCAACCCACTCCAGTATTCTTGCCTGGAGAACCCCATGGACAGAGGAGCTAGTCCATAGGGTCGCACAGAGTCGGACACGACTGAAGCGACATAAGCACGCATGCACGAAAGTGTTATGAAAGTATCCCAAATGCTTTTACAACACAAACTCCACCGAATCCCAGAGGTTGGTAAAGAACAGGGAGCACAAAGGCCTGAAGTGAGTGGACACAAACTAAAGAAGGCATGATTACAGACACAGGCACACCAGTGCAAATCACGCAGTACAACAGGCCAAAAGCAAGGCTCTGCTAATCAAATGGTTAAAACCACAGCACAGTTTGTGGTTATAATGAAACCTGGGGACAGATGATTCACAGATCACAACGAAACAATCCACAAGTCAGCTCTACCCAGGCTGGGTGAAAGCACCCGCCCCATGGCTTCAGCCTCCACAGGCCCTCCCCTCAGTGGGTCAGAAACCCTAGAAGAGCCCACTCAAGGAGGGCGCTCACCCTGAGACCAGCAGGTAAACACTGCAGATTCCTTGGGAAAACCCATACAGCAAGAGCTGCCAGACCTGAACCTGCAGAGAAATGAAAGGCTCTCCAAAGGAAGCATTTTGGAAGAGCAACATTCACTGCAAGCTGTGGGGCAAAGCCCAGGTTGGCCCCAGGTTCTTCCAACAAATCAGAGCATGCATCCACCGCTAGGGGAAGCAGACAAACAACCACATCACAAACAGAAAACCAAACACCAACTAGAAAACACCCAAAACCCCAAAGCATGACACAACCATGGGCTTTTTCAGATAGCATACAGTTTCTTGCAAGGAGTTAGTCACACACAATATCATGTTATTCTGCTTCCCACAGATAAGAATAGTTGGCCTCAGAAAGCTCCATCAGCCTTGCAAAATGGCAGACCTCAAGCTAGGACCTGGGTCTCTCAAATCTCACACTCTAAAAAAAGCAGTGAGTTTGGGAATCTCCTGCAAGTCACAGACATTTGAGAAGCACAGGGCAGACGGGATCAGCATGATGAACAGGGCACAAATAAACTCTTGGTCCAGGTGAGTTCTGTGTTCTCACTTTCTTAACACAGAAATGTAATTTCAATGCAAATGCCAGAATGAAAAAAGTAAGAACTTCCCTATAATTCAGCATTTAAGTTTATGATCACAGGGAATTTACGGGTAACTACACGACTGAGCGACTGAACTGAACTGAACTGAACTAGCTGTAAGAGGCCCTCAGTTTGTAGCAAAGGTGATAAGTAAATAGTAAGCCTTTATCTCCAAGTTTCAAAGTCCTTGGAACTGGCTGGAATAAAAACTGCAGGGGACTTCAAGAATGTGCAGGAAACAACAGGTGTTGAGCATGGGAGCTCAGCTCCCATGGACAGGAGTGGTCAGGGAGAAGGTGAAGGAGGGTGACAGGAACTATAATCAATCCTGTGAAACAAAGCCTCGCAAATTAAATACAAACAGGACCTCAGGAACCTCACAAACCTAACAGTGTTACTATGCGCTGATACCGAAATAAATTCAGTCACTGGCCTGACGCCAGGCCTGAACCGCTTCTCCTACAAGTAATCTTACAGACAACTTTCCCCACTCTCTCTTGTCTTTCTCTCGAGTTTCTATCTCTATGTGGATTTTCTGGGATCATACAAATCTATAACATTTCTAACCAGCCAGGATGCTTCAAACAAGGGAAGAAGATAAACAATAAGCCAGGAGAAATGTATGTCAAAAAGTATCCTGAATATACAAAGACCTTGAGCAGATCAATGCCCATTAGTTAAATGGACAAAAAACACAAACAGGAAAAAACAACAAATGAACAGTATACACATAAAAAGACATTCACTCAGCTGGCAGTTCAATAAATGGAAATGAAAATTACAATGGGATGTGACTGTTCACCTATCTGATTGGCATAGGTGAAAGTGGTTAACAAACTCCCAGTGGAGGAGTGTGGAGAATGGAGCACTCCATGCAGTGCCAGAGTCAGTGGAAAGAGGGAAACCCTTTCTGGACAGCAGTTTGGCAACATGTATCAAAACCTTGAAAATCACATGCCTAGTGACCAGTGATCTCACTTCTAGGACTTTGGCCTAAAGAAGATAATCGCGTTCTCACTATGAACTGTGATCCATTAAGAACTGGAAGTGTCCATTCAGATGTCCTGTTTCCACCATCCCAAGACCAGGAAGTTCTTCTATCATGAGAAGGATCAAATTAACATGAGTGTACAATGTGTTCGCTAAGTGCTTCCTTGGTCAAATGTTTTCTTGTTTCACAAATTTAATCTAAGTTCAAGTACCAGTAAGATAAACATGAGGTCTTTTAAAAGTAATTTAAATGGCCCTATTGCTTTTTTGGGATTCCCTGGTGGCTCAGCGGCAGAGAATCTACCTGCAATGCAGGAGGCCCAAATTCAAGTCCTGGATCGGCAAGATCCCATGGAAAAGAGAATGGCTACCCACTCCAGTATTTTTGCCTAGGAAACCCCATAGACAGAGGAGCCTAGCAGGCTAGAGTCCATGGGGTCTTTTGAGTTGAACACAACTTAGTGACTAAGCAACAATAACAATGATTGCTTCCCCTAGTGTTTTTATACTAAATTTAAGCCCTCTACTTAAAAACTTATTCATTATTCGTACAAGTTTGCATATCAGTCAAAACAGACCCAGTATCATGTAAGATCTGACTGCAACATCAGGGTCCAGCACACCTCTCCAACACCAGTGTGCCTTTTCCTCAAAAAGAGAGGGAGGCCATCTCTGGAGCTTGGTGTCCCTGTCCTCCAATGCACACTGCAGACAGCAGGGGGTCCTACCTGGCTCCTGGTCAGCGCTCCATAAAGGGAGTGATCATTGTTCCTGTTGCCAGCAATAGCTGCTCCTGCTTTCTGTGCGTTCCAGGGGTTCTACAGCCCCAACATAACTACCATCCAGGCATTTTACCTAATTTGCTACTGAACCACAACACATCATCAGCATTTGTAAAACTAATCATATCATTACAGGATTAACAATACTCCAACTTGCAAGCACTGCCCAGGAAGAACAGATCTGAGGAGGTAAAGTGGGAGAATTCTCCAAGCTGCCCTGTGCATCAGACATGCTCGTTTCTGCCTCCACCACAGAAGAACACCTTCTGTCTTCCAACACCAGGCTCTCTCGTGGCCTCTGGCAGTGCTGTGACTGTTCCTAACAACCGTCACCAAGCATCCCCCGTTCAGCCTCTCAGAGGACAGGTTGCACCTGCTGCCAATCAAAAACAGCCAGACCCTGATTCCCTCCATTCCCCATTCCCCCCATGTCTGTCCAGGCACTGAGGTCTGCCAGGCATAACAAGTAATGTGTCACTTTAATAAATTCTACAGCTCAGCTAAATATTATATTGATGTAATCGTCACATTCAGGAGTGCTCATTTAGAAACCTAAAATAGTCTGTGATTTAGTTTCAATACTAGTGTCAAAAGACTCCTGAGATGCTTTTATGATTTAAAGGGACATGATCTAAGGTATCAAACCTATACTAACCCCTGGGAAAAACATCCATTTGAAATTTGACGAGTATATCTTCTTTACTTATAGGAGCAAGCTGACATCTTCCTAACTTTTGCCTAATTTACCCTCTCAGTTTATAAAGGCATATGCCTTAAGGCCATCTATTTCTAATAAATTTCCAATAAAATGAAAAATAGAAATCCAGAATTATAGCACTATCTTTTGTAACTGCTATTATGAAGGTGATACTGAACTTCAACAAGTTTTGAAGCGGTTCAGAATCTGCCACTGTGGCCTAAAAATTATCTTAAGCTGAAGGCATTTGAGTTCCTAAAATCTCTGCCTAAAAACAGAGCCTCTCAAAAGAATTCAATTGTCATAAATCCCCTTTCAAAAGCAACCTGAGAAGATTGGCTTTTACCATCAGAAATAAGTCTCCACACCACACCTAAACACACACTGTCACAAAATGATTATCACCCATGTATTCTTTTAGGGCCCACTGAGCTCTTCAAAAATTCATTTGTTTTCTATAGGCGCCCTTTCTCCCTCTCCCCTACTCTTACTAAGAAGCCACTTGCCTTCCTAGAAGAACCCTTCTCCCCTCCCCATCTCTTATTAAGATAGTATATAAGCCACAAATTCTAACCAACCCTCTGAGTCACATTTTTGTCTCTAAGTAAATCTGTCTTTTCTCTTGCTACTCTGTCGGTTTAATTTGCAAGCCCCAAAATCATGAGGAGAGAGGAAAAGTTTTTCCTCCTTGACAATTTAAGTCAGTGAAGTATCAATACACTGCACTATATGTACATATGAGAACCATGCAAACATCCTTATTATTCTAAACAATGATATGATTAACATTTAACACTTCCTTTTTAAGTTCTCCCTCACTTTTCTTTAAACTTCCTCTTAATATCTTTCTTGTTTCTAACTTTTAGATTGCTTTCAAGTACTATTCTCCTAAGTATAATTTAGCAGAAATAATTTGTTCTTCTATCCACTTCTGATAAATCAGAACATACAATTAAGAATTAGAAATGCTACTTATTTTTTGCCAGTTTACAAAAACTTCTCAAGTACAATTGAGCTAAAGCATCCTGTTGATTAAATAAAGCAAGCTACTATTTCACCAACCACTGAGAAATGGAAGCTTTCTGAAACACAGATTTAAAAACACAGTCACTTTGTATAAAATAATGACATCTCCCTCACCAGACTTTATTGTCTGAAAACTGATTCGATGAGGATAAAAAATAAAATGACAAATATAATTTGTCCGAAGGAAATGGCAACCCACTCCAGTGTTCTTGCCTGGAGAATCCCAGGGACGGGGGAGCCTGGTGGGCTTCCGTCTATGGGGTCACACAGAGTCGGACACGACTGAAGTGACTTAGCAGCAGCAGCAGTACAGAGATAGACACTTTGTATCAAGATGTGAAAAATAAACCATAGCGACAACCCCTCCATCCAGAGGAAGCCTTCGGCTCATATGGTACCCAGCCCTCCCTTGGCGTGAGGTTCTCTGAAGTTCACCTCAATTAGCTAACCTCCCATGGCTAACAGAGCATCAGGATGCTGGTGCCCACAATTAAGAGAGATTTTTCCTTGGGGCTGTCACACTTTCATCTTGCTGTGCAGAAAAGCAGTGTGTCCTGTGTGCACACTACTTTACTAAAAAAATCACAATCAACGGTCAGTGGCAGGCTGGACCACCAAAGCATGATGATCTTTAAAAAAAGAAAGACTGCCAAAAGATACCCATGATGTTAAAATAAACAACAACTTTACAAGCTTGCCAACCTATGATCATTCCCCTTTGCAGGTTCAACCAATCATGTCTTTGCTTATAAACCTCAGGGCTGGTTCTGTACTGGTGACAAAGCATCCAGATTTGACTGTCTGGACCCATTTCCTTTCCACCACCGAACCTCACACCAGCCACAAACTACTACAGCAGCAACCAGAACTCAAGGCTATTGCCCACCTCCCCCAGCCACCGGCAAAACATCCTTCGTCTGCTTTCAGAGCTAACTGCTTCTCCTCCTGCAAGACTCAGCTCAAAGGTCCCCCTTTTGCAGGAAACAAATCCTTTCTTGTACTGGGCACCTATGATCATTACCCCTGATGTGTACATGTCTCTCTCCCAGGGTCCATGAGCTATGCAGCTTCTGATGTCTCCATGTATAATTCAATGTTACACTTCCGGTCACAGAAGACAGCGGGCACATATAGAAGACAGCGCGGGCACATAATAAATGTTTAGCAAATGCATGAGTGCACAGATGAACAAAATAGTAAACGAGCAAACAAACACAGGAGCTAATGAATGAACTTTCAAGCTGCTGCTTGGAGAGAGGAAAGGGTCTTTTAATTCTTAATAACATTAAGCCCCAGATGATCCCCAAAGAACGCCTGGAGCGCCTCACCTCCTCTGAATTACTCTTCACTTCTATGCACTCAGTTCATTTGCGCATGTCCTCAGACACAATGTCCCCAGCTTTCATCCAATACGTGACCACCTCACAAGTTCCCGTTCCTTATTCCACAGCTGCCTTTGTGTAGTACATGCAATAACCTATTCATTCATTTCCATAAAGACTCCCAACTAAGACATAAGCCCCCAGGGCCTGATTCTTTTGTCCTTGTAATCCCAGAGCCTAACACGGTGCCTGACAAATAGCAGGCGCTCAATACGTATTGGGCTTTCCTGGTGGCTCAGACGGTAAAGCGTCTGCCTACAATGCGGGAGACCCGGGTTCGATCCCTGGGTCGCAAAGATCCCCTGGAGAAGGAAATGGTAACCCACTCCAGTATTCTTGCCTGGAAAATCCCATGGACCAAGGAGGCTTGTAGGCTACAGTCCATGGGGTCACACAGAGTCGGACACGACTGAGCGACTTCACTTCCTTCACTTCAGTACATATTAGATGGGTAAACGAATGAATGTAGAAAGGAAGGGGAAACCACTTTCACAGTTTGCGTTTTACTTTTTTCTTTTGGCTAAATCTTCTGATTTTTCCAGGTAAACTATGGAAAAAGAGAGATGATGAGGGAAGAATAGAAAATCGTGTACAGTCAAATCAATGCCTGAATAAAAATCTGCGTGATACCACAGTCTTTTTCTACATTAAGAAATCAGCTTACTGTCTCTCAGTGTCTGTTCGCAACAGAATAGTTAAACAAGTTTTGTAACTGGATAAGGCTGAACAAATTACAAAACTTATAAAAGACATTGTTAATAGTGTTCATATCTGCCAGGCCCTATGCCAAGATCTTTCACATATACCGTTTTTCTTAATCTGCAGAAATACTCCAAAGGGCTGTGTTCAGAAAACAGAGGCTGAGAGAGGTTAGGTCACTTTGCCCTTAAGTTGTGGCACCTTGGGTTACACCCAGGATGGTTCAAACACCAGGTTTTGACTAAAAGTTACAAAAAATTCTAGGGCTTATTTTTTAAGATTAGAATAACAGTGTAGAAAGAATTTCAAAAGCTTATGTTTGCATCCTCACTAACGATCGTGCATGCATGTTCAATCTCTGAGTCATGTCTGACTCTTCGTGATCCCATGGACTATCACCAGTTAATAAGATACCATTTACCATTATTAGGTATTTTGTTGAATCCTTGTTAGCCACCAGATCACTAAAGAGCACAGGAGAAATAAATGCAGCCTTGGAAAATACCCCCAAGTATGGCAGCATCTGCTCCAGGCTCTGAATCTAAACAGGGCCTCCCTACTGCTGATACGTTTGGGGAGTACCAGCAATTCTTCAGTACACCTTTAAAACAGTACGAACCAGAATCTGAAGAGGCCGTGGGGAAAGGGCACTCTGACCACAGTGAAGTTAAAATGGAACAACCTTTCCACAGGGCAATCTCTAGGCATGTATTAAAAGTCATAATAAAGTGCACATTCTTGGACATAGCAAGTCTACAGGTAATAGTTTATCTTAAAGAAGTAACTGAATAATGCTTAGAGATGTACAAATAAGAACTGAAAGATCAAACAAGAGCAGAATGATCAGTTTATCCAAGATACAGACACACAACGGTATATTATATGCAATCATTAAAAACAGTGACGTATCTATACTTACTGCTCTGCTGAAATGTCCACAGAAGCTCTACAGCTAACAGCTGTCACCCCCCTCCCAGATCATTCCCTCTTCCTGGGGGTACCCCATGTCCAATGTGTATGTGGGGGTGGGGGTGGGGGGTAGTTAAGGCCCCACCCACATGCCTCAAGGTAAGATAACTCAGAAGGGCCAGCGGAGCTCCAGAGCTCCCTCTGCATCACAGCTCAGCTCCTCCCTCTGCTCAGTCTTGCTTCCCTCACTCCCTGACCAGTAATGATGCAAAGAGCACATCCAGTAAACATCTGGCAGGTAAATCTTTGTCTCAAAGACTATTTCCAGAATCTAACATGAGTGGCTTACCCTTAGTAGGCTCATATCATGTAAGTCAGCCACTGTATACATATATATATTATATATTGCTGTTGTTGTTCAGTTGCTAAGTCATGTCTGACTCTTTGGAACCCAGTGGACTTCAGTACGTCAGGTTCCTCTGTCCTCCACTATCTCCTGGAGTTTGCTCAAATTCATGTCCATTGAGTCAGTGATGCTACCTAACCAACTCATCCTGTCACCCTCTTCTCCTCCTGCCTTCGTCTTTCCCAGCATCAGGGTCTTTTCCAATGAATCGGCTCTTCGTATCAGGTCACCAAAGTTTTGGACCTTAAGTATCAGCTTAATATTATGTATAATATTATACATAATATTATAATAAATGTAAGATGAATCACTGGATAAACTAACCCAATCTACTACAAAGAACAGTGAATGAATGGTTGAATGAATGAAGGCAAACTCAGCAGCCCAGAGGTTCTGGCGGTAGTCAGGAATGAATGGAATGGTGAACCATGGTCATCCATAAAACAAAAATTTGTAAAAAGGATTTGAGATCCAGGCCCATTAAAAAGTAGATACTATGACCAAGGGCTCATATATTTTCAGGCCTCAAGCAAAACCAGTGGCCTTACAGAACCAGAATTCCAGAGTGAAACTATACATGGGTATAATCCACTGCATGATTACTAGATCCTAAAAATAATCACTGCAAATCTTGTCCATCTACAATCAAAATGTTGCAATACGTGCAGACAGATGTTTACTATGTAGAAAGAGGACAGCGCTTTCTCATCTTTTACTCCAATCCCCACAAAAACTTCATAAACCAGTATGTGAAAATGTACTAATTAATTTCTTCTTAGGGGCCCAAAGTCCTTACAATTAATATTGAACTTAACCAAGAAGTCTAACTTCAAGTAGTTTAACTTCAACTATAACCCAGCCATGGCTTCCTCAAGGTTTCCCTAACCACCAAATCTTTTTTTGTAGAATCAGTAGTTATAAATAACTACTGACTAACAGTGAAAAACTAAGAACAATATTACCCTGCCCTGGTGTCCACACTGCCAAGGAAGCACAAGACAGAAAACCATTCTATGAACTCCAAACAACTACAATAAATACTATTAACTTTAGGTGAAGTCATAAAGTTTGAATGCTTGCAGATGTAGATCACAACTGACTTGAACAGTGAGAGCAAATCATTTAAAAGTTTAATAATATAAATGTACTACACTCTTGAAATAACTGATGTGTAATATTTATAATTATGAAATTTAATGTCACAGCTAAATAGAAAATTGACTTAGAAATACTATGAGTTCAATTAATGTCATCCTGAAATTTAAAAATAAGTGAGTTTCATCAGTTGATTGAGAGGCTGCACGTAAATTCACCAAAGCCACCTCTCCCACATCCACATTTAAAAACACATCTTTAAATGATAAAAAAGAACAAAAAAGCATTTATAATTTCCTTATTTATCAATTTTGCACACAGGAGACCTCAGCACTCATATGCAATTATCATCAACTGCAGTGAGAGATTCTTCACATTAAGGTGGATCACTCACGGAGACTTCACACCACGTCAGAATCAAGAATTTGGCATCATGAAATTCAACTCACTGGGGACTCCTTGGTGGTTCAGTGGCTAAGACTCCACCCGTGCTCCCAGTGCAGGGGGCCCAGATTCAATCCCTGGCCAGAGGACTAGATCCCACATGCCGCAACTAAAGACCCTGCATGCCCAACTGAGACACAAAGCAGCCAAACAAATAAATAAACAAACATTAAAAACAAAAAAATTGCAACCCACTGCTCTAACAGAAGTTTGTACCTTCTCTAAGTGTGATTATTGCAATGTTTGGCCCATTTCTTCCTTTTTTCCCCCATTCATGTAATAAAACAAGCTCCAAATCACAAATACATACCTTAACACAGATATACACAGAACTGCTAAATATACCTGAGATTGCCACTTCAGTGGAAAGCAGTAACAGGGGCACCATAACTGTATCCTAACGAAAACGTTCCCTCACACCACCTTTATGAGATCTTATCTTTTGAAGAAAGAAGAAAAGCGAACAGTCAACCTGAAACTTTCAAGCAGATGCAGGGTAAGCCCTCCAAACCATCCCCAGGAATGCAAGCTCTGGTGAGGACCAGGTCCTTTCTTGACTGCCACCTGTCCTTTAACACTTAACACAGTACTTGTAACATGGTAAATGCTTAGTATCTTTTGAATGAGTGAATGGCAGCTGTCATTCACTGATCACTTACTCTCCTTGACAAACTTGACTAAGCTTGTTACAAATGTAACCAGCCTCTAAAACAACAAGCACTGGGGACTGGGTAGAGAAGGGACACTCTGAGCCTCATGATAAGTTCCTGAGGGAGCCAATACAATCAGTATAATTCTTTTTCCCGATTTTACAGGGTAGGAAAGTGAGGTTCAAACAGCTGTCCTTCCCAATATGACAAAACTGAATGGCTGAGCAAGGAGTCTCTTCTTTCTCCTCTGCCACATCAATACCAAGATGAAGTTTAGTACAAAAAAAGGGAGAGGGATCCATTAAAGTGACTCAGAGAATCTGCTTGCAAGGTGGAGACCCAGGTTTGATTCCTGGGTCAGGAAGATCCCCTGGAGAAGGGACCTGTAACCCACTCAGTATTCTTGCCTGGAGAATTTCACAGAGGAGCCTGGCGGGCTACAGACCATGGGGTGGCAAAGAGTCAGACACAGACAAGCAACTACACGCTCCTACATGGGGAAAAAAAAGAAAAAGAACATACCAAAGACAGTCTGGCCAAAATTTGACTTTTCAAACATTCACAAATGGGATGTTTGTTCCTGGGGGGAAAAAAAAACTTCCTATTTCAAAATTGCAGAGATATAGCCAACGGGGCCTAAGGTTCTGTTTCTAATAGGCTAATCTTCAGCCTCCTCTGCTCTGATCACCGTGGGTGTTCTTCTAAGTGCAGTTCACCTGTTTAAAAAGTAAGTGATCTACATAAAGGAGGGCTTTGGAAGCTGAAACCTACAAGTTAAAAGTCAGATATTAGGAACCCAATCTCTCCTCATTAAAATATACCTATATTCCCTGCCCTGAAAACCTGCTTGACCAGAGGAATTCAAAGAACTGCCCAAGTCCGAAAAAGTGTCTGCCCAGCACCCTATAAGACTGTGTCTCTGCAGTGACAACGGCAATCCTGTGGCATCTTCACTGTTCCTTAAATGCTCCCTCAAAAGGTGCATTCAGATTATTAAGCTTCCTCCTAAAATGTGAAGTAAAATTAAATAATGATTTTTTTCTAAACTCCGGGCTGAGAACGGAAGTCAAGTTCAGATTCTCTTCCTTCCTCAAGCGAGCAGAATTAAAGCACACACCCCCGCCCCCTCAGTCCAGCGACACACACACGACACACACACACACACACCCTACAGTAAAAACGTCTCGGGGACTCTTCACCTGTGGCAATCGACACAGCAAGCCCCGCTCGGCCGGGATTTGCGGCTCCCCTTCACTCAGGGGAGGGGACGGCGGGTGGGTGAGGGGAGCACAGAGAAGAAGGAACTGGTGCCTAAGTTTTCAATCGGACCATTCTTCTCAACTTGAGCAGCTCTTTCTTTCCTTCCTTCCTTCCTCCCGCCTGGTCGAGGGCACACACTCAGCTTTGCCAGCGCGGGCACAACGGGCAGGGCCCGAGGGGAGCGCCGCCCCGACCGGGGACCCGAAAGCCCCTCGGAGTTTGGGGCGCAGGCGGCCCGGGGCGCGCGGCCGCAGAGCCGCGCGGACACCGAACCGGGGCCGCCGATCGATCGCCGCCGCCGCGCGTGGGGACCGGGAAGGGGCGGCCGCGGCGGGGCGGAGGGGCGGGGTGAGCACTTCCTGACTCTCGCATTGTCCACGCATCGCCCGCGCCACCCCGGGCCCCGCCGCCGCCGCGCCGTCCCCGTCGGTGAGGAAGTTGGCGCTCGCCCGACCGGACCCGACTTACCGTTCTTGGCGTCGCCCGCGGCCGCAGCCCCCGCGGCGGCCGCGGCGTTGGCGGCGCCCGGCCCCGCGCCTCCCGCGCCCGCCGCGCCCCCGGCGCCGGGAGCGCCCGCCGCCGCCGCTCCGCAGCCGGCCGCCGCCGCCAGGGCCCCCCCGGCCGCCGCGCCCGCCGCGCCCGCCACGGCCAGGGCCCCGGCTCCATTTTCCTGCTCGTCCCCGCTGCTGTTGGCGCGCTTGTTTTTGCGGCCGCCTTTACTGTTTTTGGGGTTGGGCATCTCGCGAGCGTCCAGGTGCCCCGCGTCGGCGAAGGCGGCTCCCAGCGGCGCGACGCCGGGGTCGGGAGGCCGGGAACGGAGGGCGCGGGCCGGCGGCTCCGCTGGCGCCCGTCTAGCCGCGCGGCCCGCGCCGCGCCATCCCGGCTGCCGCGCCCTCCCCGGCTTCCTGGAGCCGGCGCGCGGTCACCCGAGGCTCGCGGGCGCCGCGGGCTCGGGGCGCGAGCAAGACTCTCTCCGGCCGGAGGGAAAAGGCGGGTCTCGGGCTTGTTTTGATTCGGCTTCGCTGACACGCTCTGGCCCCGCCCCCTCCCGTGACGACACTGGGGATTCGGCCTGGCCGCACCCACCAGGTGACCTCATGGTGGCCTGGCCCGCCCGCATGACGTCACGCCCCGCGCTGAACCAGCAGCCTTGGAGTGACGTCATCGGGGCGCCCGCACTCCGGATCTCCAGCTGCACCTGGGCGCCTGCGGACCTACCTTCCTGAAATGGTCCTAAACGCCAATCCAGTCGGAAAAAGCAATGGCAACCCACTCCAGTACTCTTGCCTGGAGAATCCCAGGGACAGAGGAGCCTAGTGGGCTGCCGTCTATGGGGTCGCACAGAGTCGGACACGACTGAAGCGACTTAGCAGCAGCAGCTTCCCATCCAGTGGCATTAGTCGGAGGCCTTCTTACCTTCATGTAATTGAGGCTTAGAACAATATGAATGATCGGGGGGAAATGGGGGGGTGACCAGAACAGAATTGGAAAACAGAGGGTTTCTAATTAATCATCCCTCAAAAGGCTCTGCCATTCAGAAACAATTGTAGATTCACCAATTAAAGAAATCGAGTCAAGTTCCTAGACAATGAGAAAGGACAGAAGAGTCCCTGAATGGAAGGCCGTCACACTCTAGTGGTGAAACCGCTGGTTCAAACAGAACCCACCATCCAGGGATGATACTAAACGTCTCCTGGGACGGAGAAGCAGGCCCTTCCAGCAGGGGAAACCCAATCCCCGTGGACTGAGTTGTCCTGAAAGATCGACGGCCACTGTTGTGAGCAGGTGGAGAGCAGAGGGTGACACCAGTGATAAGGCAGTGACTTGAGGGGCAGGGAACCCCAGGAACAGATTCACGTGGTCTCTTTTTCTGCAACTCTTTTTCGGCTTCTTTGAAGACCAGCTCCTTCCCACCCTTCAGGTGTCAGCTCAAACACATCGCTTCCTTCACAATGATAGAACTGACACCATCCCCCAGAAGGGCTATCAGAAGTACCGCCTTGCTGCTGCTGCTGCTAAGTCACTTCAGTCGTGTCCGACTCTGTGCGACCCCATAGACAGCAGCCAACCAGGCTCCCCCGTCCCTGGGACTTATGTTGTCAATGTATACATGTTTACTTATTTCCTGTCTATCTGCTTCTCAAATGAAAGTTCAACATGTAGGAGATTTTATCTGTCTTGGGCACCTCAGCAGGACAGCTGGCATGTATTTGTTGAATGTATACCTTAAGTTCTTTAGCCATGAACTGTGGAGGGAAAATTATGTTAACTGACAATTTACAGTTATCCCTTTCTATACAGCGTGATCTTCTTTAATTAACCCAGCTCTCCAGTGAAGAATCTTGGAACTCTGCTCAATGTTATGTGGCAGTCTGGATGGGAGGGGAGTACGGGGGAGAATGGATTTATCTATATGTATGGCTGAGTCCCTTTGCTGTCTACCTGAAACTACCACAACATTTTTAATTGGCTATGGTCGAATACAAAATAAAAAGGTTTTTTTTTTTATCTTTTTAAAAAATCTTTAGTTGTGTTCTGAAACATAAAGAGGTAGATAGGGAAGTACTTGCCCTGTGTTCACATAATGGGGAGACTGCCTGGGAATATTTGGCATTCATAACAGAGCCAGGAGCTGCAAGAGAACACACTCAGGAGCAATTGCAGGTTGGACTTTTCAGTAGGAAAGTGATGCATCTTTTAATCCCTAACTTTGCCAGAGGAGAGTTGATTTCCAAGGAAATCAACCCTGAATATTCATTGGAAGGACTGATGCTGAAGGTTAAGCTGCAATATTTTGGCCACCTAATCTGAAGAGCCGACTCATTGGAAAAGACTCTGATGCTGGGAAAGATTGAGGGCAGGAGGAGAACAGGATGACAGAGGATGAGATGGTTGGATGGCATCACCGACTCAGTGGACACGAGTTTGAGCAAACTCTGGAAGACAATGAAGGACAGGGAAGCGTGGCATGCTGCAGTCCATAGGGTCGCAAAGAGTCGGACACCACTTAGTAACTGAACAACAACAATTTTCATGTTTATGTCTCCCTCACCCTGACTCCTCCAAGCAGTCGGAGAGGCAGGATTGTCTATCTTTCTAACTGCAGAGTCTAGCATAAAGCCTGACCCACAGTTAGCATTGGATAAAATTTTGTAGAATGGATAATGCCTAAAGCATTCCTCTTCTGGCTACATTCTTCTGAACCTTTCAGTCTCAGCTAAATCGTCAGTTCTCTGTGATCCCAATGTACTCCCTGTACCTTGCCCACAAAAGCTTTCACACAGTGTGGAAAGTGCTTGTTTACTTGTCTCTTGCCTGGGCCCCCCGTCCAGACGATAAGCTGTGTGATGGCAGAAGATATCTCTCTGAGGTGTCACTGTACCCCATGGTGCCTAACATAGTGCACTGTACACAGTAGGTATTTAGTAAGTGCACGACAAATACATGAGTATGTAAATGGACAAATGCTTTGAAGGTAGATGCAGCAGGATTTGGTGGCCATTTGGATGTGAGGGATGAAGGAGAGAGGTTAGAAATTCTGAAAATTGAGAGAAAGATGGTAGGTAGTGAAATGAAGACTTCAAGGGGAGGCTATGGGAGCTGGGAGGAAGATAGTAGTTAATGTGGGCCATTACACTTAGATTAATTTCATTACTTATATCCCTCCCTAGAGGTGGCTGAGAGATCTCAAAATATTTTGGTGACTTCAGCTTTGACTTTTTTTTCTCTTTAAGGCTTTTTGGGTTTTTATTTTTAAGTGGTGAGGATAAAGATGCTTTAAAGTACAGGGAAATTGAGACCATTACTTTTTTGAATAAGCGCATTGCTGCCATACCATATTGGATCAGAGTAATCATGCATGTACCCTGCAGACAGACATTCACACCAGCTGCCTCCCACCTCTACATAACTGAGACTTCAGAATTGGAAACTTTCCCACAAAAATATCATAATTGGCTGAAAGAACACAGACACCCAGCCACTTGCTGTTCTTGTTCATTGTGTGAGCCACCTCCTTCTCATTCAAACTGAAACAAAATGAACGGGAGGAAGGAGAAGCTGGGCCACTTCTTTCAAGCTCAACCTAGCTAGCCTATTTTTAGCCTTAGGCAAATTTGACACACAGGCAATAGTTCCGATTTTATTGCAACAACAACAACAAAAAAAAACAGGTGCTAAAATCAAAATGTTAAAAATAAAACTTAAGTAGGGTTAAAGGATTCCATTTTTTACTTCCATGCAACATGTGGAATTTTACAGGTCTCCTACTGTTCTAGCCCTTTTATCTTTCCCTTTTCCCCATATTTCTGAAGGTGTGGAAAGAGAGGGAGAGACAGAACAAAGCAGGGAGGGAGGAAAGGAAGGAAAGACACTACCAGGCTAAAAAGCCCAAGATGGCAGAGGTGACACAAAACCCTGTCCTCAGGACTTCCAGAGGAAACATGAAGAGCTCTAAGAAACCAGGAAAGCTACTGTGTTCTGCTCATCCACCCATGGCTTCTTTTTCTTTAATTTCCCTGATCAACTCATGTGCTCTGAAATAAACTTCAAAAAATTGTACCTCTACCTAAGGTTTCCTTCCCCCAAACTTCATCACCCAATCCATCACTCAGGTCTTCGTACAATTAAATAAAACATAGCAACAAACCAAGGACACTAATCTAAACAATTTACAACCTTGAGAAAAGGGGCAACAAGCTAATCTTCAGGGCTGGATGAGAATAAGTGGTCATTGTTTCAATGTGGCTGTTCTGTTTGGCTTCCTGTTTGAAATTTGTGCTTGTCTTCTGAACTCTCAGGTTTCCCTGTGGCTCAGATGGTAAAGAATTTGTCTGCAATGCAGGAGACCTGGGTTCGATCCCTGGGTTGAGAAGATACCCTGGAGAAGGAAACAGCTACCCACTCCAGTATTCTGGCCTGGAAAATTCCGTGGACAGAGGAGCCTGGCAGGCTAAATCCCTGGGGTCACAAAGAGTCAGACATGACTGAGCGACTTTCACTTTCACTTTCTGAATTCTCAGAGTGAACTGATTCATTTGATTCATTTGGGCCAGAGTTAACCTGCAAATCATTCAATATAATGGGGTTCTCAAGGCAAGTATACTGAAGTGGTTTGCCATTCCCTTCTCCAGTGGACCACATTCTGTCAGACCTCTCCACCATGACCTGCCCATCTTGGGTGGCCCCACACGGCATGGCTTAGTTTCATTGAGTTAGACAGGGCTGTGGCCCGTGTGATCAAATCGACTAGTTTTCTGTGATTATGATTTCAGTGTGTCTGCCCTCTGATGCCCCCTGGCAATACCTACCATCTTATTTGGGTTTCTCTTACCTTGGTCGTGGGGTGTCTCTTCACAGCTGCTCCAGCGGAGCACAGCTGCTGCACCTTACCTTGGACGAGGGGTATCTCCTCAAGGCCATCCTTCCTGACCTTAGGAAAAGGAGTACGTGAAGGTTGTATATTGTCACCCTGCTTATTTAACTTATATGCAGAGTACATCATGAGGAACGCTAGGCTGGAAGACGCACAAGCTGGAATCAAGATTGCCGGGGGAAATATCAATAACCTCATATATGCAGATGACACCACCCTTATGGCAGAAAGTGAAGAGGAACTCAAAGGCCTCTTGTTGAAAGTGAAAGAGGAGAGTGAAAAGGTTGGCTTGAAGCTCAACATTCAGAAAACAAAGATCATGGCATCTGGTCCCATCACTTCATGGGAAATGGATGGGGAAACAGTGGAAACAGTGTCAGACTTTATTTTGGGGGGCTCCAAAATCACTGCAGATGCTGATTGCAGCCATGAAATTAAAAGACGCTTACTCCTCCGGGAGTTGGTGATGGACAGGGAGGCCTGGCGTGCTGTGATTCATGGGGTCGCGGAGAGTCAGACACAACTGAGCGACTGAACTGAACTGAACTCCTTGGAAGGAAAGTTATGACCAACCAAGATAGTATATTATAAAGCAGAGACTTACTTTGCCAACAAAGGTCCATCTAGTCAAGGCTATGGTTTTTCCAGTGGTCATGTATGGATGTGAGAGTTGGACTGTGAAGAAAGCTGAGCGCCAAAGAATTGATGCTTTTGAACTGTGGTGCTGAAGAAGACTCTTGAGAGTCCCTTGGACTGCAAAGAGATCCAACCAGTCCATTCTGAAGGAGATCGATCCTGGGTGTTCATTGGAAGGACTGATGCTAAAGCTGAAACTCTAATACTTCGGCCACCTCATGCAAAGAGTTGACTCACTGGAAAAGACTCTGATGCTGGGAAGGATTGGGGGTGGGAGGAGAAGGGGACGACAGAAAATGAGATGGCTGGATGGCATCACCGACTCGATGGACATGAGTTTAAGTGAACTCCGGGAGTTGGTGATGGACAGGGAGGCCTGGCGTGCTGTGATTCATGGGGTCGCAAAGAGTCGGTCACGACTGAGCGACTGAACTGAACTGATTCAATATCATGGTAATACAAGCCTATGCCCCAGCCATTAACGCTGAAGAAGCTGAAGTTGAATGGTTCTGTGAATATCTACAAGACCTTTTAGAACTAACAGCCAAAAGAGATGTCCCTTTCATTATAGGAGACTGGAGTGCGAAAATAGAAAGTCAAGAAACACCTGGAGTAACAGGCAAATTTGGCCTTGGAGTACAGAATAAAGCAGGGTAAAGGCTAATAGAGTTTTGCCAAGAGAACGCACTAGTCATAGCAAACACCCTCTTCCAACAACACAAAAGAAGACTCTACACATGGACATCACCAGATGGTCAACACCAAAATCAGACTAATTATATTCTTTGCAGCCAAAGATGGAGACGCTCTATACAGTCAGCAAAAACAAGACTGGAAGCTGACTGTGGCTCAGATCATGAACTCCTTATTCCCAAATTCAGACTTAAATTGAAGAAAGTAGGGAAAACCACTAGAAACCATTCAGGTATGACCCAAATCAAATCTCTTATGATTAAACAGTGGAAGTGAGAAATAGATTTAAGGGACTAGATCTGATAGAGTGTCTGATGAACTCTGGATGGAGGTTTGTGACATTGTACAGGACACAGGGATCAAGACCATCGCCATGGAAAAGAAATGCAAAATGGCTGTCTGAGGAGGCCTTACAAATAGTGAAAAGAAGAGAAGCGAAAAGCAAAGGAGAAAAGGAAACATTACCCATTTGAATGCAGAGTTCCAAAGAATAGCAAGGAGCGATAAGAAAGCCTTCCTCAGCAATCAATGCAAAGAAATAGAGGAAAACAACAGAATGGGAAAGACTAGACATTTCTTCAAGAAAATTAGAACTATCAAGGGAACATTTCATGCAAAGATGGGCTCAATAAAGGACAGAAATGGTATGGACCTAACAGAAGCAGAAGATATTTTTTTTTAATTGGAGGCTAATTATTTTACAATATTATTTTGGTTGGTTTTGCCATACATTGACATGAATCTGCCCTGGGTGTACATGAGTTACCCTTCCTGAACCCCCCTCCCGAACCCCCCTCCCATCTCCCTCCTCCCCTTATCCTCCCTCTGGGTCATCCCCGCACACCAGCCCCAAGCATCCTGAAGCAGAAGATATTAAGAAGAGGTGGCAAGAATACACAAGAGAACTATACAAAAAAGAGCTACACGACCCAGATAACCATGATGGTGTGATCACTCACCTAGAGCCAGACATCCTGGAATGTGAAGTCAAGTAGGCCTTAGAAAACATCACTACAAACAAAGCTAGTGGAGGTGATGGAATTCCAGTTGAGCTATTTCAAATCCTGAAAGATGATGCTGTGAAAGTGCTGCACTCAATATGCCAGCAAATTTGGAAAACTTAGCAGTGGCCACAGGACTGGAAAAGGTCAGTTTTCATTCCAATCCCAAAGAAAGAAAATGCCAAAGAATGCTCAAACTACCGCACAATTGCACTCAGCTCACACGCTAGTTAAAGTAATGCTCAAAATTCTCCAAGCCTGGCTTCAGCAATATGTGAACCGTGAACTTCTAGATGTTCAAGCTGGTTTTAGAAAAGGCAGAGGAACCAGAGATCAAATTGCTAACATCCGCTGGATCATTGAAAAAGCAAGAGAGTTCCAGAAAAACATCTACTTCTGTTTTATTGACTATGCCAAAGTCTTTGACTGTGTGGATCACAATAAACTGTGGAAAATTCTTCAAAAGATGGGAATACCAGACCACTCGACCTGCCTCTTGAGAAACCTATATGCAGGTCAGGAAGCAACAGTTAGAACTGGACATGGAACAACAGACTGGTTCCAAATAGGAAAAGAAGTACATCAAGGCTGTATATTGTCACCCTGCTTATTTAACTTCTATGCAGAGTACATCATGAGGAACGCTGGGCTAGAAGAAGCACAAGCTGGAATCAAGATTGCCGGGAGAAATATCAATAACCTCAGATATGCAGATGACACCACCCTTATGGCAGAAAGTGAACAGGAACTAAAGAGCCTCTTGTTGAAAGTGAAAGAGGAGAGTAAAAAAGTTGACTTAAACCTCAACATTCAAACAACTAAGATCATGGCATCTGGTCCCATCACTTCATGGGAAATAGATGGGGAAATAGTGGAAACAACGTCAGACTTTATTTTGGGGGGCTCCAAAATCACTGCAGATGCTGATTTCAGCCATGAAATTAAAAGACGCTTACTCCTTGGTGAAAAGTTATGAGCAGCCTATGTACCATATTCAGAGAAGGCAATGGCAAGCCACTCCAGTACTCTTGCCTAGAAAATCCCATGGATGGAGGAGCCTGGTGGGCTACAGTCCGTGGGGTCGCTAAGGGTCGGACACGACTGAGCGACTTCACTTTCACTTTTCACTTTCACACATTGGAGAAGGAAATGGCAACCCACTCCAGTGTTCTTGCCTGGAGAATCCCAGGGACGGGGGACCCTGGTGGGCTTCTGTCTATGGGGTCGCACAGAGTTGGACACGACTGAAGTGACGCAGCATGTACCATATTAAAAAGCAGAGACATCACTTTGCCAACAAAGGTCCGTGTAGTCAAGGCTATAGTTTTTCCAGTGGTCATGTATGGATGTGAGAGTTGGACTGTGAAGAAAGTTGAGTGCCTAAGAATTGATGCTTTTGAACTGTGGTGTTGGAGAAGACTCTTCAGAGTCCCTTGGACTGCAAGGAGGTCCAACCAGTCCATCCTAAAGGAGATCAGTCCTGGGTGTTCATTGGAAGGACTGATTTTGAAGCTGAAACTCCAATACTTTGCCCACCTGATGCGAAGAGTTGACTCATTTGAAAAGACCTTGATGCTGGGCAAGATTGAGGGCAGGAGGAGAAGGGGACAACAGAGAATGAGATAGTTGGATGGTATCACCAATTCAATGGACATGAGTTTGGGAGACTCCGGCAGCTAGTGATGGACAGGGAGGCCTGGCGTGCTGTGATTCATGGGGTTGCAAAGAGTCGGACACAACTGAGCAACTGAACTGACCTGAACTGAACTAGCCTGATCTGCTAATATCACTTCAAGTAAAGATACCTTGAACAATGTATATTATCTCTTCGCACCAGTTTTTTCCTCTGGAAATAGCTTCTCCTTTACCCTGGTTGGATACTAAAATCACGCATGCCATGTGGTCAATAATAAGAACAGAGCATCCAAAGGGAGAGAGAAAGCCTTAGAGACTCTGGTGGTTTGTCAGGTTGAACTGGAATACAGTCAGATTACAATGGGCCCAGTGTAGCAGTGGACAAGCAGCTGGTTAGATCCCAGACCTTGATAACTGGTAAGAAAACTAGAACTCCCTCCCTCTCTCCTTTTCTTGCTTTTTCCCCAGTAGTACTGAATTACTCATGCGATGAGTTGACTCACTGGAAAAGACTCTGATGCTGGGAAAGGTTGGGGGCAGGAGGAGAAGGGGACGACAGAGAAGGAGATTGCTGGATGGCATTGCCAACTCTATGGACATGAGTTTGAGTGAACTCCGGGAGTTGGTGATGGACAGGGAGGCCTGGCATGCTGTGATTCATGGGGTCGCGGAAAGTCGGACACGACTGAGCGACTGAACTGAACTGAACTGAATAATTATACTTCTTGTTTTTTCTTTTTGTTCTTATACGTCAATGTTTATTTACTTTGTTTACTGTCTTTCCTCACTAGAAGGTAGATTTCAAGAGGGTGAGGATTTCTTCATGGAATCCTCAGTGCCTAAAACAGTGCCAAGCAGACAGTAAGTATTTGATACAGATTTGTGGAATAAAACAACATATAGAAGAACATCTAAAAGGAACAGTCCAAACCTGAGGTCACAGTGAGGGGACAGGAAGGAGAAGAACCTTCCTGTAAAGAATCCAGCTGCCAATGCAGGAGACACGGGTTCAACCCTTATCTGGGAAGGTCCCACGTGCTGCAAACTGATAAGCCCATGAGCAACAACTATTGAGCTTGTGCTCTAGAGGCCGGGAGCCTCAACTGCTGAAGCCCACCCGCTTAGAGTTCCACAGAGAAGTCACCACAGTGAGAAGACCATGCACCATCAGGAAAAGTAGCTCCTGCTTGCTACAACTGCAGAAAAGCCCACGCAGCACACAGACCCAGCACAGCCAAAAATAAATAAGTAAGCCGTATTACTGTGTTCTTGGTAGCCCTAACATCCTTCCCCTGTAACTAGCATAATAGTTAAACCAAAAGGTGATCTCTTGGAGGCTAGTTTTGTATAACAAGGAGCCCTATGTCAACCATATCTTCTTCAGCAATTGCAGTGACCACACTATTATCACTTTCTACACCCTCTATGTCCTCCTGAACTGGCACAGAAAATTTCGAGACTCTTCTCACCTAGATTTCATCTTCAAGATCCTCTTTGTTTCTCCCAATTAAATCAGGATTTTTCTACACTGCCACTCTAAAGCACGATTTCACCACAATGCTTTAGTCTTTTCTTCCGCTATCTGCAAGGTTTGACTCAGATAAAACAGCACTGGTCTTCTCTAAACACCTCTCTTAACACTGCACTAGTAGTATTGCTGCCTTCCGAACTGCCCCACCAGTTAGTAGGTCAGAACAACAAACACATTGTTTCACAGCCTCTGCATCAGGAATCTAGGCATGGCTTAGCAGGGTCCTCGGGCTCAGGGTCTCTCACAAGGCCAGGTTCAGGTGACAACAGGGATGCAGGCCTATCAACTCAAAGCTTAACTGGGGGATGATCCGCTTCCAGATTCACTCCTGAGGCTGTTGCAGGATTCAGCTCTTCAGAGCTGCTGGCCTGAGGACTCCCTCAATTCCCTATCATGTGAGCCTCCTCACAGAGGGCAGCAGCCTCATCTGAGTGTGTCAGAGAGCAGGAAAGAGTAAGCAAGACAGAAGCCAGTCACTTGCAACCTAATCTCAGAAGTAATACCCATCACCTTTGCTGCACTCTGCTCCTTAGAAGAAACTCACTAAGCTCAGCCTACAGTCAGGAGGAGAAGATCATACAAGACATGAATACCAGGATATGGGCATCATTGAAAACTATCTGAGAAGTTCCGCACAAGTATGTTACTATACTGCTTGTCATCCAAATTCTAATTCCTAATGCTTCAAATTTAGTGTATAAGAAGGGTGGAGTGTGGTAATCATTTCATCATGTTTACATATATCCAAACATTGATCTCTATACACCATAAACAACTTTTCTCTGTCAGTGTGACAAAAAAGAGTGAGAAAAGATACAAACTTGTTCCGGTTCTTTCTTTCTGAAATACTGTTTCAACGAAAACTTTGAGAACTAAATTTCATGAATGTAAAATAACTTTTGCAAAATGATTTTTAAACTGTTTCAGTCCTCTGTGTTCAAAACACTACTGATGTTTAGAACAAACACAGTATAGTACATTATTGGATTCAAGTGCCTGCTTCAAGGACAGGTTTTTTTAAGTGCTAAGGCTACTGCTCTGCCTGTTTGGGGAGTAAATTTTGATTGATCTTAAATAGAATTCTCAAGACTTTTCTTCCTCCTTTATTTTCATCCAGTATAATTTCTACCAGGGGTATCCTGAGGAACACTAGTTATGTAAGATGTGCCTCTACTTCTATGGTTAAATAAGTCTAAGAAACACTGTATATTTTATGAGTTATAATATACACTACTATAGTAAACACCCTAAGAAATCCAGCAGTAAAGAAACCTGCTTACTCCTAACTTAGAATTTCCTGAGCTTATACAACCTATAAATTCCTCTATGTGTAATAACCATTAACATTCTGTGAAACTAGAGTTCTGCTTTTTTGGGAAAATAGTGCCTTAGAGTGGAGAAGGAAATGGCAACCCACTCCAGTACTCTTGCCTGGAAAATCCCATGGTTGGAGGAGCCTGGTGGGCTGCTGTCTATGGGGTCACACAGTGTCGGACACGACTGAAGCGACTTAGCAGCAGCAGCAGCAGCATCAGTGCCTTAGAGCAAAAAAATACCTACTCCTAGCATTAGCATTCTAGTGAAAAGATACAAAGGTGAAAATTCAGATGAAAATAGACACTGATCCCTCTTGTAAACAACCAGTTCTTTAGAAAACATCTTGGGAAAGATCCTTAAAAACTCTATAAACTCTAACTGTTATAATGACAAGGATGCATAAAACATTAATTCTAAATTATATAAAACAGTCAAACATTCACAATACTGCTTCCACTTTCAGGAACATCTTTTTGGCTATCATTATTCCATTGAAGAACAAAAAATTAGTATCAGCAACCTACTAAGGACTACTTATTTTTCCAGTGGGAAAATGTCTTTGCCAATATTGCAACCAGAAGTGGCATCCAACTTGTTCAGAACCTTTGATATAATAAATACAATAGAATCTGAAAATAAACACCTGTACCCTCAGAGTATAGTAGCACTTCCTTTCTTTGCCATCTCATGAATAATCAGGTTCACCTTTAGTCCACTTATAAGGGCCGTTATGTATATTTCTGGAGTTAATTTTGACTGATCCTGAATACCGTTGTCTCTCAATATTTCCTTTCCTTCTGCAGAGTATTCACTCGTGAGTACTTGTAAATGTAAATATGGTACCACATGGATTAAAGATGATTCGTTTACTACTCCGCTCTTCAAGACGTGGAGTCTATTTCCCCTCCCCTCCTATCTGACCTGGACTTGTGACTTGCTTTGACCAATTAAAAATACAGTGGAAGTGATGTTGCTCCAGTTAGCATTTGCTCTTATTGTCTTTAAGCTAGACACTCTGCTGTGAAGCAACTTGAACTAGACTGCAGAATGATGAGAGTCCACACAGGTGATAAAGACTCTTTTGTTGGCCAAAGTTGAGTCAGACTCCTCAGAGTCCTCTTGCTGATTGGACTCTAATCTCAGGTTCTGTCCTTGGTCTGCTTAGTTTAGTTTTAGTAAGAATCATGCTGAGTCAGTTTATCAAGAATATTCCATGCTTGGTCTTTTATTGCCCAGGCTGCCTTCAGCAAGAATCCTATCAAGTTGGTTTAACCAGTGTCTCGACCCCTGATGTTTCCTCTCAGTAATTTTCCATCCACTGACCCTGCAACCCTGCTCTGTGGTTATAAATTCCTACATTTCTTGCTGTATTTGGAGTTGAGCCCAATCTCTCTCCCTATGTAGTAGTCCCCCTGAATAAAGTCTCCTAACCATCTTATAGGGCTTCCCTGGTGGCTCAGATGGTAAAGAATCGCCTGCAATACAGAAGACCTGCGTTCAATCCCTAGGTTTGGAAGATCCCCTGGAGAAGGGAACAGCTACCCATTCCTGTATTCCTGCCTGGGAAATTCCATGGACGAGGAACCTGGCATGCTACAGTCCAAGGGGATGCAAAGAGTCGGACATGACTGAGCCACTAACATAGCCATCTTAGACAAGTTTCAGGAATACATTTTCCTTTAGCAAAGGATCCTTGACAACTGGAAGAAAAGGAACAATCTTTGATGTTTCAGCCTCAACCAAGCTCCTGGGTCAATGGTTCTCAGCCTGAGCAATTTTACCCAGCATTTTTGGTGGTCCTTTCTAGCACTGAGTAGATAGAGGCCAAAGATGCAGCTAAAATCCTGCAATGTACAGGATAACCTCCACCACAAAGAATTATCTAGCTCCAAATGTAATGCCAAACTTGAGAAATCCTATCCTAGCTGCAGGAAGCCGTAGAAGTCACCATAGCATCACCGTATAAAGCAGATTGCCCAGATGAGCCCAGTCAACTCACAGAATTGTAAGAAGTAGCACACAGTTGCTGTTCTAGGGGGAGGTACTTTTGTTAAACCACTGAAGAGGGGAAGGGAAGGAGTCACAACTTGTAGTGTTTGCACCTGCCCAAGGTGCTTCTACCATGGCCAAGTTTAGGCTACCAACATGAGCCACTGGATACGAGGCTAGGAAGAAGTGTGACAACTGGCTCTTTGAGTCACTAGGACTTGATTACACTGTAATAGGCAACTGAGACAACATCTCCTGTCCAATGTCTCTTTAGATCGGAATTCTCGGCATAGGCTTTCCCACATTCCGTTGACTGTCTAGTCAGTTCTCTCTACTCAGATACAATCTGTGATCACATTTCTGTTGGAAGCATCTTTAAATGGGAGACACTGATTCTAGTCTTTCTGACTTGAGCCTTTATTGTGCCATTAAAACTGTCAAAGTGGGTTTAATCAAGAGGCTCTCACAGAGGATCACAGCATGGACTTTACTACAGAGTAATCCCACTGCACTCTAATCTGTAGTACTGAGGCGAATGGTCTGATTTGGAATAAAACACTGTGCTCTCTAAACTGTGGGTTTTCTTTGTGAAATACGTCTCCTGAACAGTAACGGGAGGAACCAGACAAAAATGGAAGCAAAGTGGGGAGATGACCATCTAGGCTGGCTTTGGGCCCATGATAAATCACGATTTTGTTTAAAAAATAAAAATAAAAATCTTTTGCCGGATAGATGGTGCTTCTTCTACAACATAAGCCCAAAATATTATTTCCTAGAGCAGCCATTTCTCGGGTTTCAGGGTGGATACTGAATTTAGGTTCTATTAAGAGTTATTACAGGGCTTCCCTAATGGCTCACAGTAAAGAATATGGATGCAATGGAGGAGACGCAGGTTCAATCCCTGAGTCAGGAAGATCTGGAGAAGGAAACGGCAACCCACTCCATTATTCTCACCTGGGAAATTTCATGGCCAGAGAAGCCTGGCGGGCTACAGTTCATGGAATCGCTAGAGTCAGACACAACTTAGCGACTAAACCACCACCACCAAGCATTGTTATAGCTGTGTGGTCAGGAGACTATTCCTGCAGCCAAATTTCCCAGATTTCAGGCTTGGCTTACTGTCTGACCTTGGACAACGTATTTGTGAAATAGAGATAATAATGGTGTCTATTTCAGAGTTAAGGTGGATAACATCTGTGTAGTGCCTAGCACATAGTAAGTTCTCAATACATAATAGCCATCATCATTTTTATTAGCAGAAGCATTTAAAGTGTGTGTTCATTGTTGCTACTCAAACACCCTCCTTTTAACTGAAAATGCTATTTAACTTTTCACTTCACTTGTAAACAAGTTTTTTTTCTAAAAGCAGCACTGGTTCTAGGTCAAGGATAAACTGTTTTCAGAACACAACTTCAGTCTCATCCAAGAAGAAACCACACCCTACTTCCTGTTGTGTGCAAATACGGGTACTTTAAAAGGGACAGTCAAAACCAGGGACCCATGCGGATGCTAAGATTGCAACAGAGCGCACTCTGGTGTACACAGCTGGAAACCAGAATGGAGATTATAAGAAGCAACGCTTTCTTTGCCCAAAAGTTTGAAGTTGATTTGTGTGGGTATAAGAAGTTATAACAAGTTACTAGATAAAAAATAATACGATGAAAATAGTATTTTTGGAAGAATAGTCTGACAGTAACATTCAGGACTGACAGTATAGAAAAAGTGGTGACTCAGAAGCCAGAAGAAAATCTACTGCACCATTTCGGGAATGAGATCATGAGAGTTTGGGATTAGGAGGTCAACAGCAGGACCCAGAGGAAAGGATGTACATGATAGACATTTTGAAGGAAGAAATCATAGATCCTAAAGACAAAAGTCTTTGATCTTAAAGAAAGGCAATCTCATCAATATCTTATTTGGTTTAGATTGATATCATGAATTCCAACACTCATTAATAAATTGGTAGCATATTCTACTCTGGGAAAGCCCATAAGGGTAAAAAAGAACCATATTACCATATGGATATGGTTTTGTTTGCTTTTAAAGATCAAAATTATTTTATTACTAATCAAGATTTGAAAGTTCTCTGTAATGTTGGGCATTTTGCCATTAAAAGACACAGCTCAGTGAGCTAGATGTCTTTTGTACCAATTCTGGATTAAATCAATAATCCCAATTTCTCAAGACATTTTTACATTTCAGTCTGAGATGAAACAAGTGCCAGACACTTCCTGCTCAGCCTTCTAGGTGATTCCATTTCTCAACCTAGTGTCCAGAGAAGTAGATCTAACTATTCAACATGTATTTTTATGGTACCAATTTTATGCAAAGCCCTGTCATAGATGGATAGCAAGACCATTCATTTATAAGTCACAAAAGTGTCATCACCATGGTATGAACAGGTAAAACAGAAGGAACTTTGGATTTAGTTCATCTAATTTATCTTTGATTCATATACAGTATATCTTCTGCCTTTTGTCTATAGGTGATAATTGATTCACAGTCTTTTCCCTTCATCTTACCACACGGCTGTTTGGCCATGGAACAAATTACCAGGCAATTCTTTTCTATAATGGCAACTTAATTTGCTTTATTTTAAAAATATTTACTGGACATATAATGAAGGTTTGTGCCAGATCCAAGTGCTGTGATAAAGAAACAAACCCAGTCCACTCTCAGGGAGCTCAGAGCTTGGTGAGATATCTACAGATACTGTCTTCATTCTTATATTTTTCTTTAAAAGGTCTTACAGAGAACAAAGAGATGTGCAACAAAAGAAAATTAAGTATATCAGTAGAAAATGAGATGACGCAAAGGGAAAGAAATGATGGAATCATACAAAAGAGGTGGACTAATACACAAAACAAATACAATGAAGGCCTACAAGTGTTTGCTAAGGATCCACCAGAATTTGGCTCTAAGTTTTTTGACAACCTCTGTAAAAGAAGAAACACAGTGTGTTGGTTCCACCAGATAAAAGCAACCAACTACTCAGGAAAAATATAGCTAATCCTGATATAAGGCCAAACAAAAAAAACCTCAGTTCAGTTCAGTTCAGTCACTCAGTCGTGTCCAATTCTTTGTGACCACATGAATCACAGCACGCCAGGCCTCCCTGTCCATCACCAATTCCTGGAGTTCACTCAAACTCATGTCCATCGAGTCGGTGATGCCATCCAGCCATCTCATTCTCTGTCGTCCCCTTCTTCTCCTCCTGCCCCCAATCCCTCCCAGCATCAGAGTCTTTTCCAGTGAGTCAACTCTTCCATGAGGTGGCCAAGGTATTGGAATTTCGGCTTTAGCATCAGTCCTTCCAACGAACACCCAGGACTGATCTCCTTTAGAATGGACTGGTTGGATCTCCTTGCAGTCCAAGGGACTCTCAAGAGTCTTCTCCAACACCACAGTTCAAAAGCATCAATTCTTCGAATGCAACACTGCTGATATCCTAAAGAGCATCCTCAATAATATCCTTACAGCAAAGGAGTAGGTCTATTTCTTACAGCAATACTCAGTGTGTGCTGTTGGCTTATCCTCAAAGTCCAGTTCAGTAAAAGCAATTTTGCAGGGGTTCACTTAAGCAGAAAAATTCATTATAATGTGATAGAAATATGCGTAAAGTGCTATAGAAGACGGAGAAGGCAATGGCAAGCCACTCCAGTACTCTTGCCTAGAAAATCCTATGGACGGAAGAGCCTGGTGGGCTGCAGTCCATGGGGTCGCTAGGAGTCAGACATGACCGAGTGACTTCACTTTCACTTTTCACTTTCACACATTGGAGAAGGAAATGGCAATCCACTCCAGTGTTCTTGCCTGGAGAATCCCAGGGACAGGGGAGCCTGGTGGGCTGCCGTCCATGGGGTCACACAGAGTCGGACACAACTGAAGTGACTTAGCAGCAGCAGCAGCAGCTATAGAAGAACAGAGGGGACACAACTGCAATTTCATTATTCAAACTATTGGAGCAGTTTGAGGAGGAATCGCTCTCATCATTGAGGAGAGATTCTGGGAACTTCAATTTCCAAAGGAAATATGCAAGTATTTTGCAAATATTTAACCTTCTTAACCTTCATTATGGATGGAATATTGTTTTAAAAGGCCATTCTCATTATGGTAAAATTCACATTAAAAAAATCAAAACACTGGAACTTCCCTGGTGGTCTAGTAGTTAAGAATCAGCCTTCCAATGCAGGGGATGCAGGTTCAGTCCCTAGTCAGGGAACTAAGATCCCACATGCCATGGGGCTACTGAGTCCACGCACCACACCAAGACCTGATGCGGCCAAAAATAAATAAATAAATGTTTTCAAAAATCAAAACACACCTTCAATTGAAAGATTCTCATTTTCTCTGCAGTGCACATACCTCAGTTCACCTGGAATATTAAATATAATGAATAATAAATTTAGAATAAAGGAGTCTACTAGTATGAGATGTGAATGCCCACAGAATCAATGAGAGGTTAGAGTTATATCAAGTTTATAGTAGGCTCCTTCAGAAATCCAAGATCACAGAGCAAAAGGAGTTTGGGAGGTAAGTTCTGATTCCATGCTAACCTGCATTTTTTAAAAAATGATAGGGTCATGAGTTTGATTTCCACCTGATACTAGAAAAAGAAAGAGCAAACAGAAAAGGAAGTTGTCAATATAAAAGAAAGAATTAATACATCTGGTATCAAAGAGTCTTAAATTCTAAGCAAATTCAATAACAAGGGGTGACAAGATTTATCTTGAAGGGGAAGGAAAGCAAAAAGAATGCAAAAGCTTTTATGGTTGTTTTTATGAAGATAGTATTTCTCTTCAGTATTCAAACCTGTGTGAAAGGGAAGTATATTTTCCAGCTCTTTGTACCAAGACTAGCTTCATCATCAACAGACACAGGGCAGCCTAGGGGAACCAGACAAGTGAGTGGCAGAAAGACCTCCATAGCAAGGTGATTGGGACTAACATAACAAAAAGTAAAGTGAAAGTGAAAATTGCTCAGTCATGTCCGACTCTTTGTGACCCAACGGACTATACAGCCCATGGAATTCTCCAGGCCAGAATAGTGGAGTGGGTAGCCTTTCCCAAATCTCTGAAGATAAAAATAAGCAAAACAATAAAGATTGGCACAGATGAGAAATCTACTTGCCCACCACCAGTCAGAGAGCACTGGGAACCATTTACATTGATTCTATTATTTCCCAGTACCTTTGATTGGCTGCCGAGATTACAAAATGATATTTAAGATCTGCACGCAACAGTGCTTTTAGATACTAAGGTTGACAAATTTTTGTGTGTGACAGAAATAAAAATTGAGTATTTCAAATCCATCTGGCACCCTGTAAAGAGGGTGGATCCTTAAGATCCTTAAGGATCTTTTGTTTATTGAGCACAAATGAAGTTGTCCTTGGTACTACAGGCACTTGGAGATTGTATTAAGTGAGGGTGAGGAAGTGGGGTGATGAGATATATTTCTGTGCAGAGGGAGGGGAAAGCTGGGTGGGGAGGAAACCAAGAAGGGGAGGAAGATGGAGGTGTTATGCAAGGGAGAGAAGAGGAAAGTCAGGGAGCCGGAGACGCATCAGCTGTGGGGACAGAAAGGGGAGAAACAAACTTTGAAGGAGAAGACTTGCCTCTTACAAGGAAATGACTTGTCCTGTAACAATCTGCCCCAGTCTCCATATACACACAAGACACAATATAAAACCTCCTGTACAGTATCAGCCTCTAAACACTGGCTTCTGGGGTGGATTTCCTTTGGGGGAACCAATAGTCCTGTTTGATCCTACTTCACAGCTGGAGAGGGGCAAGAACAGAAGTGGCCCTGAGAGGACAGGCACATCCATTTCCTAACTCTGTGACGGACCAGTAAAAATCACTGAAAAGTTTCAGCCATCTTGGTCTCCCCCTCACTCGCCCCACTTCATCCATGGAGAGTCCAGATGCTGTGAATTCTGCCTCTCCAGTCTCGCATAAGTAAACGCCCTTCCTTTCTATTCCCACCGCCATTTCCGGTGTCTGACCTGCGCTGACTTCCGGAAGGGTGGTCTCTCCCAGCCCTCAATACCCGCCACACTTTGCTATAATTCACTTATCCCTTAAATCTGTTATAAATTATTTTTTTAATTATCTGTGAACATACAGACTCCCTGAGTGCAGTGGCAGCTCTATGAGGGCTGCTTTCTCCTCGACTTTATAGATTTGACAATTTTAGGAAATCTTTGTTAAAGCAAAGGAGAGAGAAGGAAAAGGGAATGAAGAGGGCAGTGGAAGGGGATGGAATAAAACGAAAGGAGAGAGAAGGAAGGATTTGGAAGAAATTCAGGAGCATCTTTTTACCTGGAGTGTATGATAGGTCTTCGGTACTAGTTTAATTTTCTTTCTTCTCAAAATAATCTTTTTCATACTTTTTCTTTTTTTCATAACAGCATCCCTATTTTATTTGGAATTGGTAAATCACACAACATTTGTACATATTCAAGTATCAGTGTTTACCCCATATTTTCCTCTTACTCCAAAACCTCTTCTACTTTGATTTTCTTTACAATCAATATTCTTTATTCTTAAGATAGTAGGGTGGGTGGTTTAATCACTAAGTCATGTCCGACTCTTGCGACCCCACAGACTGTGTGTAGCCTGCCAGGCTCTTCTGTTCATGGAATTTTCCAGGCAAGAATACTGGAATGGGTTGCTGTTTCCTTCTCCAGGAGAACTTCCTGATCCGGGGATCCAACGGAATCTCCTGAATTGCAGGCAGGTTCCTTACCGACTGAGCCACCAGTAGAAAAATAGACTAAATATTTTAGAAACTGTTCAAAATAATTTTACAATGTACTTCATTTATTTTTCCTGAGTATTGGAGGTATTTCATGAGGGCCAGTATGTTATATATTTCTAAGATGATTATTTTTCTCATTTCTGTGGCTCAGAAAAATATGACAAGAACCTGCAGCTGCACTGGTTATAGTCTCAGACTGTAATTCCCCAGCCAGGTGCCAGGACAATGGCTATGTATTAATATCCTATGCCAGCTGTTATCTCAACATGTAGGATGCCCAGGCATTGGGGAGAAAGCCTCAATTCTATCTGCGGCCTCCCCTTACATTCTTGGTAAGAAATAAACTTTGCTATCAGTTTTGAAATAGCTTCTAATAAGTTAAAAGGAATAAATTATGTTTTATGCAATGTATTTTTCATCTGAAGCACCAATGATAGATCTTTTTGGCCATCCTAGTGTCTGCAGTAGACACAGGACACAGAATGCAAAAGTTATTTGTGAAATGATGTATATGGTTTCACTCTAGTCTGCCATGGAAATCAATCTACCATTAAAATACCCGCGTCTTCAGGTATAATTGAACATAATGAATAGGTAAAACATGAAACGGAAGAATATATTGGCAGCTAAGATATAAGAGGACCAAGGGAATATGTGTAAAAGGAATCCGAGACAATAAATATGAGTGATACTTCAGTTTTTAAAACTAAGAAACTCCTAGAATATAGCAAGAGGGTCTCCAGTTTGCAAATAGGCCATATTCACCATTCTCTCAGTTGTGAGTTAATGCCTTATTCATAAAAGTTTGATGAATTACCATCTAAAATCAGAAAGGTGGCAGAAACCGAAGTATTCTGTGTCAAATTTATTTTATCCAAAGTCATATAATCTTTTAATAAATGTATATTAATATTTTAAATTATTTATTTGTCTTTTTGCTTTGTGCAGGCTTTCTCTAGTTGTGGAGAGCAGGGGCTACTTATTGTTGTAATTCAGAGGCTTCTCATTGTTGTGGCTTCTCTTGTTGCTAAGCACAGGCTCTAGGCATTGCTGGCTTCAGTAGTTGCAGCATGCAGACTCAGTAGTTGTAGCGCATGGACTTCGTTGCTCCGAGGGATGTGGAATCTTCCCTAATCAGAGATCAAACCCCTATCTTCTGCATTAGCAGAGTGATTCTTACCACTGCTCCACCAGGGAAGTCCCCAAATCATATAATCTTATATTGGGAGGAGACTTTGCAATCTAAGCTCTTACTGAGCCCTGGAATTCCTTCTACTGTGTCCTGAAGCAGACAATCATTTAGCCTTAGGCCAACTCCAAACTTGCTTCATTATTTAACCTTAACTTGAAATCTTCCCAGGACAGTGAGCGAAGGCAGACTCCTTATTGGATACTTTTGTTTCCCAGAAAGTTCCTTTGTATGTTGTTTCCCAGAAAGTTCCTTTGTATGTTGTGGTGAATCTTGCATACTTATAATTTTTCTCCATTGATCAGAGTTTTGTTGTCTGAAAGATTCTATGTTATAATTTGTGGAGAAATCTTTGAGAAGCTAGAGTGACAATTTAAGATATCCTAGGCCTGAAGAGTAGAGAATTAAGACAGGTGAAACAAAATACATACATATCCAATAGTGCCTTTTGAATCAAAGTAAATAGCATAATTCATTATTCCAACTTACATTCAAGGCATATAGTGTATGGAGTTAAAATTTAAGTGTCGACTCAATGGTAAAGAATCCACCTGCAATGTAGGAGATGAGGGACTGATCCCTGGGTTGGGAAGATCCCCTGGAGAAGGAAATGGCAACCCACTCCAGTATTCTTGCCTGGAAAGTCCTATGGACAGAGGAGCCTGATGGGCTACAGTCCATGTGGTTCCAAGAGTCAGACCCAACTTTGTGACTAAACTACCACCACTACCCCCAAGTACAGTGCTACACTCTAACTCAATTCAACTGTCATCACTCGATTTCTTATACTGTTCCAATTTCTGTAATCTCCCCAGCTTAAAACCAAGCAGATGAAAGGCTTTGGGAATAGGAGACAAAGGGAAATAATTTTTCCAAGAATTTTTTTTCCTTAAAAAAATATTAGGGAATGGCATTTATTTTTGTTTAATTCTTAGACCAATAAACTTGATGTTAAAATTTGTCGCATAAAATCAGAGAGGACTTGGGAGACATCTGCATCACTTAAGCCTCAGGCAAAACTTTACAAACAACACCCTGAAACTCTACCACTTCCCCTACATCTGAGGTTAAAAGCAAGTGCTTGCCCTCATTTCTCTAGTTAAGATGTTATCTTCTGTTGTTTTTCTTCCTCTGATAGGCTGCCCTGGGCGTAAGAGAAAAGAGCTTTGATATTTGCTTTCCTCCAGGCTCAAACTAAAAGAAGACCATCAGGAAAATACAGTCACACACACACACACACACACACAGTAGTCTACTGCATTTCTAACAGTCCTTTCTCATTTGTGATGGGTTTGGGTTTTTATAACCAAAACTTCATAAAGAAGTTTGTTTACTTCAAATAATTAATTTTTTCTTCCTCTAAACAAATTTTGGAAGGGATATATTTTCAACACTGTAGCTTAGTTCTCTCATAGATTACTAATACGATAAACTCCTTTTGAACAACAATGGGGCGTATATTTCTATCACATGCTTCAAAGAATAGAGCAGACTGAGTTCTAGAAAGCTGGAATACTTTCTAGAAATGGACACTTTTTTGAAACCAAAAGGCCAAAAAGCCCAGGTTATGCTGGGAAACTTTGAGATGTTTAAAAATCATTAGAATTGGCAGAATAAAGAGATACTTATTTAAATGCAAAATAGTTTTTTCTTTTTACCTTTTTAAGTTCAGTGAAAGAAGGTTCTCACAATTTTACAGCTGTTAAGAAATTAAACTATGTATCATCTACTTTCACAACTATTTACCCAATTTAATCTTCAAAACAATCCTGGAGGCATTACTGTCCACATGTTTGCAAGAAAATGGGCTGAAGGAGGAAGAGCTGAGACACACTCAATATTCCAGGAGCCAAACTTGACATCTCAGAGCCAGGTGTGTCCACCATAGCATCACTGTTCCACTGATCTCTGGGTTCACTTTCATCTGCTACTCCAAATATGAAGGACCCTTGCATTTGCTTTCTAGATTATTATATTCCAAACATCTTTTACTTAGTAAATCTTGAAATTTTTCAAATGGTGCTTTATTCATGGATTGAGTATACCAGGTCCTTTGCAGGAGATTTCCAAAAATAAAAAAATAATTGGAAGAGATGACCTATGAGTTTTAATTTTAAAACTAGTAATTCTAGGGATGTCCCTGGTGGTCCAGTGGTTAAGACAACAATTCCACTGAGGGGGGACAAGTTCCATCCCTGGTTGGGGAACTAAGATCTTGCATGGCACATGGTATGGCCAATAAATAAATAAAATGGTAATTCTGTGAGATCACGCACACACACACACAAAGCAAAGCAAGAAACATAGACAGGTGTATTAGGGTACTTGAGAGTCCTGCTTTGTGCAGTACAGAGTCTCACCCTTAGACCAATATTAAAATGATCTGAAAAATTTAAAAAATAAACTATGGGAGCCTCACCCTCAGAGACTATGATTTAATTAGCCTGTCCAAGATCTCCCAAATTAGGTTTTTCTTAATCTTCTAAAAAGAACTTGTTTAAAGATCCTTGTGTCATTCTAATGTGTACTCAGGAATAAAGACTACTGGTCTGGGTGTATTGAGGTGT
This sequence comes from Moschus berezovskii, assembly GCF_049115385.1. Classification (NCBI taxonomy): domain Eukaryota; kingdom Metazoa; phylum Chordata; class Mammalia; order Artiodactyla; family Moschidae; genus Moschus; species Moschus berezovskii. The sequence continues at coordinate 83,999,206 of NC_142469.1, read as the reverse complement.
GTCTGTGGGGAATTTGGAGAATGGAAGTTAGGCAGATGACAGTTCATGCTTTCTCTTCTTGAGAGTCAATATTTCTACTTATATTAAAGAGATTGTGGGGATAAATGCCACCAGAGGCATCCATTGGTATTAGTCTGGGAAGGCTTTTAAAAGAGATGAGGCTTAAGCAGAATTTTGAAAGAGAAGGGAGCATAATTTGATTATAAGAATAGAGGAGCCAAGATTAGGTCAGGGAGTTAGATGCGTAATCATGAATTATGTTCAGAACTGAAACAGAGCTTTTAACTGCGAACAATTAAGGAAGACCAAGAAACCCATCATCAAAATTTTGTTTCTTCTAGGCACTCAATAAATAGTAATTAAACTTCATTGTTATTGAATTGAAATAACCTTAATGGAAGATCATTAAGTGGCTCAGATTAAGTTCTATATTTATCACTATATCTGTTTAATCCTGGGTCTGCTCTCAGAGATTTAGAAATATTAAGACCCGAGGATCATGCTCTTCACTCTCCCTTCCTACTGCATACTATCTTTATTTGAATGGAAATGCAATCTATTAGTAATTTCTTATTTTCAGCAGACCAAATGTTACCCTGATTGCATTGAGTGAAAGTTAACTCTGAGATCATATGAAATTTCCCAGTATCCCCAAACATAGTGGGGAGCTGTTAAGGGTTGATGGTCCTGTGACCATGTTGGGAAATAGGTCATGTTTCAATAAAATATTTTCACTGAACTTTAGAATCTAATAATACCATTAGAGTTATACTTAGTTCCCTTTTAAAAATTGTGAAATATATATCATCCTGTTTTAAATATCACTTTTGTTTCCAAGAAAGAGTGGGATCAACTCTGTATAGCTTGTGAGATATATAAGGTAGCTATTCACTGGCTAATTAACTGAGAGTGAAATTTTAATGAGACTTGCTTGAAAATCAAGCATGACCTTCCTGTACCATCTTTCCTTGTTGCTGTTGTTGTTTAGCCCCCAAGTCGTGTCTGATTTTTGCAACCTCATGGACTGCCAACACCTTGATTTTGGACTGGCTTTCCTGTCCTTCACTACCTCCACGAGTTTGTTCAAACTTACGTCCACTGAGTCAGTGATGCCATCCAACCATCTCATCCTCTATTGCCCTCTTCTCCTCCTGCCCTCAATTTTTCCCAGTAGCAGGGTCTTTCCCTGAGGATCATGCAATCAGTATCTATAGCTCCAATAGCAAGCATTTATCAGCAATTGTCATCAATAGGTAGCAAGACCTGGCAGGATTAAACAGAGCATCCTTATCATCCTCCAGTGAAAACATGGGATAAGATACCCTGGACTCATTCATAGGATCTGTGGGAATGGCGTAAAGTCTGACCTTGAATAATATTGAAAGAGTCACAGTTTGTCTTTGAGGCCACAACCCCTCAATCACAAATTCATTCATTCACCCTTTCATTCATTCAACAAATACTGAGGCTGCACCAGTGCCAGATGCTGAGTAGGCCAGGCTAGTCTCTGCTCTCCCAGAGTTTCATGGGGGAAAACTATTAATAAACAGGCAGACAAGTTTAAAATTATAATTAAAAATTTAAAAATAAATATTGTGAAGGTAATAAACAGCTGGTTATGTGAGGGACTAATGAGAGGAAACCAGCCCTGCATACAATCAGGAGAAGAAATTAGAGCAGAGAGAAGACTCTAGGGGCTTCCCAGGTGGGGCTAGTAGTAAAGAACCCACCTGGCAATGCGGGAGACTCAGGTAGTCCACAGGATCACCAAGAGTCGGACACGACTGAAGCAACTTAGCATAGCATGGCACATGGGGCTGGATGATAAGGAATTCACAACCAGGTTGTTTGCAAAGGATCTTTTTTTTCTGTTCAACCTGGATCCTCTCTGCTGCTCCATAACACCTTCTGCAGGACCCAAACCAAGTCGGTGCCTCACTGTCTCCTTTGTGAAAACTCTTCTGTAGCAGATTCAGCCTTGAATTGTGTATACGCACACACACGTGTGTGTGTCTGTGTTTTGTGTGTATGTATTGCGGGGGAGGTTGCTAACCTAATTCAGGTTTTTAAATAAAGTTAATTATTTTTTTCTCTGCAGATATAAACTTAAGTTTTCAAGAAAACTACATGGAAAATTACTGTTGACTATTGCTCATCTGGGGAGTCCAAACTTACTGACAGTGAGGAAACTACCCCAGTGAGACCTCTGAATCCTCTGATTTGCTGAATTTGAGGGGTATTTGGAGGGTGGGGAATAGGAGTTCTAAAGCAAGAGCTTAAAAGACTGTGATGTATGTCAACAAGTTAGAGAGTATCTCAAGGAAACCAAAGTAAAAAGTCAATGTAAAAAGGCTACACTTTTTAGCTTTTTAACAGTCTCAAACTTTTGAACCCAGTATCTTTTTTTTGATCAACATAAAAAGCTCATATACTCTGTTATGGGGTAAATTGTGTCCCCTCCCATTCCCAAAATATGTTGGATTCCTAATTCTCAGTATCTGCAAAAGTGACATTATTTTAGTATAAAAAAAGTAAAAAGTGTTAGTTGCTCAGTCACGTCCAACTCTGTGTAACACCATGCACTGTAGCCCACCAGGCTCCTCTGTCCATGGGATTTCCCAGGCAAGAATATTGGAGTGAGTAGCCATTCACTTCTCCAGGGGATCTTCCCAACTCAGTGATCAAACCTAGGTCTCCTGCATTGCAGGCAGCTTTATCGTCTGAGCCACCTTGCAAAAATTCAAGTTGAGGTCATTAGGGTGGGCCCTAGTCTAATATGACTATATTCTTATGCATGCTTAGTCACTTCAGTCAAGTCCGACTCTTTTGCGGCCCTTTGGAATGTAGTCCACCAGGCTCCTCTGTCCATGGAATTCTCTAGGCAAGAATATTGGAGTGGGTTGCCATGCCCTCCTCCAGGGGATCTTCCTGACCCAGGAATCAAACCTGTGTCTCCTGTATTGCAGGTGGATTCTTTACCACTAGCATCATCTGGGAAGCCCATATCATCATAAAATGGGAAAATTTGGACACAAACCCTGTCACACAAGGTGAATGCCATATGAAGATGAAGGCCAAATCAGGGTTGTGCATCTGCAAGTCCAGAGAGGTATGGAACGGGTTCTCCATTGAAGCAGCCAAACCTGCTGACACTTGATCTTGGACTTCTAGCCTCTATAACTGCAAGAAAATGGTTTCTGTTGTTTTAAGCCATCCAGTTCGTAGTACTTTGTTAAGGCAGCTCTAGCAAGCTAATACACATGATTTTCCGTTTTTAATTTTTAAATAATTACAGATTCATAACAATTTATTTTTCCAATTATTTTCAAATCTCAAATAGACTTGTAGGAATGTGTATGGGTTTATTGAAAGTGGCTATTAAATTTAAAAGGTTCAAAACTTCAATGAAGTTTAAGGGTATAGCAACCACAGCTGACTTTTAACATAGGTTTCCAGAATGTTCCCTAATTTGCTGACACATTTTTCAAATATATGTCTTATTCTCCACTCACTCCTGAAAATTCTGATATTCATCACAGTAGGAGTTTCTATCTCATATCTACACTGCACAGTTGAGAATCACTTCTCTAAATTATATAGAAGTAGAGAGGGAAGGCTTGGGTCTCAGTCAGACCTTGTCTCAATCCCAGAGGAGACCTCCACCAAGATATAGTATTGGAGGGAGGTAGTATAATCCTATAAAATGCCCTCCCTGAAACCTCTACCTGATGATGCCCGTAAAATACTCCAGTAGCAGGTTGAAACAGGCCTCCCAAGTGGCTCAGTGGCAAAGAATCCACCTGCCAATTCAGGAGACACAGTTTCAATCCCTGGGTCAGGAAGATCCCCTAGAGGAGGAAATGGCAACCCACTCTAGTGTTCTTGCCTGGGAAATCCAAGGACAGAAGATCCTGGGAGGTACAGCCTATAGGATCACAAAGAGTCAGACAGATTGAGCACCTGAGTGCACGCGCGTGCACACACACACACACACACACACATAGCAGGCTGGACAATTATTCCCACCCTTAGGCATGGGTATTTGGGAAACTACCAGCTTATCAGAGGAATCGGAACCAGGAAAGCCATGAATGGAAACCAAGGAGATCTTTATATCATCTTGGCCCCAATCCTAATATGTCATGGAATAGGGGGTGAATTGGGGTGTCATAACAAAGTACCACAAACCAGGTGATTTAAAACAACATAAATACATTGTCTCAGAATGGAGGCTAGAAGTCCAAAATCAAGGTGTTGGCAGAGTTGGTTCTTTCTGAGGTGAATGAGGGACAATCTGTTCCATGCTGTTCTCTTACCTTCTGGTAAGAAGAAGCTTGTAGGTATGTCCCTTCAATCCTCTCTCTTCACATGGCATTCTCCCTGTGTGACTGTATCTGTGTATAAATATCCCCTAGTCATAAGAACTGTGATATGAATACCAATCACCTTGGGTTATGACCTCATCTTAGCTTGATCGTCTGTGAAGACCCTATTTCCAAATAAGGTCATAGTCACAGGTACTGGAGCTTAAAACATCAACATATTTTAGAGAAAGGATGTAACTCACCTCATAACAGCTATCAACCTGACTCTTCATACTATGAGAGACTGAAGGACAGCAGTAAACTTTTCAAGATCAGGATCTGATCCCACGGGCTCAACTACTCCACCACTGGAAAGACACTACCATGAGGATGGATACTGTCAGTGGGCTCCCCCTGCTGGAAGAGTCAATGATATACTCAAACTACTCTGGCTGCATTTCTACCTGTGTCTCCAGGTACAACTAACCAATAATTTTCCTTTCTTGTTCAGTCCTTAGATTCAAGGTTACATTATTCTCATAACATGAATTAGAAGATTGATCCTACTTAACTACTCTTTGGAATATTATGTATAAGATGAAAATTATCTGTTCTGTTGCTTGAAGAGTCAGTCAACTTGCTTATAAAACCATTTTGGCCTTATGATGTTCAGTTTTGTTTACAGGCAGATTTGTTTATTTGTTTCTTTAAAAAAAAAAAACTATTGATTCTTTTTCTGTGTGTGTGTGTCTATGTCTTTATCATTTCCTGCTTTATTTTGAATGATTTAGTTTTATAAATTTCCTTTTATACTTCAACTAGTTTGAAACTCTGCCTCTGTATTCCTATTATTTTACTTTCACTTTAGTAGTAGTTATAATTAGTTGCTCAGTCATGTCTGACTCTTTGCTACCCCATGGACTGTAGCCCACCAGGCTCACTCTGTTCATGGGATTTCCCAGGCAAGACTACTGGAGTGGGTTGCCATTCCCTTCTCCAGGGGATCTTTCTGATCTGGGGATCAAACCCAGGTCTCTTGCATTGCAGGCAGATTCTTTACCATCTGAGCCACCAGGGAATCCCTGATAAACATTGCTTTACCTTAAACAGGCAGAACAGTATTGTGCAGTTCAAGCCTGTCTGAAACCTTTGGGAAGACTCAAGAAGCCACTCACTAAATATATCTGCCTGTCTGATATTCTCTGTTATGCTCAGAGACTATCACAGTAAAATGTACCTGGTACACTTTTTGTCAAAGCACTCACTTTCATCAAGACCTCAAATCATCCCTCTACAGAGCTACTCTGCCTGGATAATTAACATAATCTAATTACCAAGGCTTAGAATGTTGTTGTTGTTGTTTAGTTGCTAAGTCATGTCCAACTCTTGGTCTGTAGCCTGCCAGGCCCCTCTGTCCATGTGATTCCCCAAGCAAGAATACTGGCGTGGGCTGCCATTTCCTACCCCGAGGGGTCTTCCTTACCCAGGGATTGAACCCTCATCTCTTGCACTGGCAGGTGGATTCTTTACTGCTGAGCCACTCAGGAAACCTTAATACTTAGAATGCTCAAAAAAAAAAAATCTTCCAATCTCACTTACAACTATTTCTTTAGAGTTTAGTTTTACCTTATTTTTAACTCAATAAATAGACATTAGTATTTGTTTTTCAGACTTACTTATTTTATCATCTTACTTATTTTATATTCAGCCCTTCTCTTCAGGGGACAGTCTGCTGTGGAAAGAGATTCACAGTTGCTGGGCAAACACAAGCAGACACCCTGAGTGATCAACCATGTTCCTCATTATAAACAGAAATCACCAGACATTTGAGGCATGTAAAGATAGGTCAAAATGAACAATCAGAAAGCTTATCCTAGAAGAACCCAAGGTACTATAGGAGAAAGAAGGTTGAGAACTGTCTCTTTCAATATCTATTTAAAAGATTAATAAAGATAATAGAAAAGTTAAGCAACATAGATAATATACTTAATAGAGTAAGAAATGATACTGAATTTGATACCTTAGCCTGGGATTGTTATAGTTTTACCTTGTGTTTTTACTACTGTCAGTCTTTAGCATTTAGGAGTTTCTCATTCTTCAACAGAAGAAAGTTTTAAAAATCTTGTTTATCTTAATCCATTATAAGGATTGGTTGTTGTTGTTTAGTCACTAAGTCATGTCCAACTCTTTGTGACCCCATGGACTGTAGCCTGCCAGGCTCCTCTGTCCATGGGATTTCCTGGGCAAGGATACTGAAGTGCGTTGCCATTCCCTTCTCCAGGGGATGTTCCTGACCCAGGGATCAAACCCAGGTCTTCTGCATTAGCAGGCAGATTCTTTACCACTGAGCCACCAGGGGCTTCCCATTCTACATGATGAGAAGTGAAATGACAACCTTTTCAATCAAGAGAGAAGCTAAGCCAAGTTGAGTCTTGAGTTCCCTAATTTAACTTTAACTTTCTCAGGGAATGAACTTATATTCCAGTTTGGGTTAGGGGCCCACCCCGATACAGTCAACTGTAGCTTGAATGACAATGTATAAGAATATGGCTGCTCCCACTGTGACTTTGTGGATTGAACACGTAAAGAGATATTCCCAGAAAAGCAAGAAGTAAAACCGGGTGCAAAGAAATATGTAAAAGTTAGAGTTAAGCTGAAATAATTGTCAGTTACGTGATTTCAAGAATCAATGTAATTACTAAGAAAGAATTTCTAGAAGCATAATAAAGATAATCAGGAAACAGAAGTCCAGATGATTGCAACAAGAGCTGGTTTATTTGTTTGGGAGTGAGATTATGTATGTTAATTACTTCTTAATAGAAATGTATTATCTAAATCTCCTGTATTTCATGAATTCTTTATAATAAGCAATCATTGCGTTTATAATTTTTAAAAGATAATGAGGATAAACATGTCCATATTCTAGAGTTAATTTATTTTACTGGTAGAAATCAATCCTAAGAAGTAATTTGAAATGTAAACAGACATGCACAGAATGTTATTATAGTTTATTTATTTATAAGCATTAAAAATTGAAATTAAATGTCCAATTATGGAGAAATAATTTTAAATAACTATTAATATAGTCATAGAACATATGCTACTAAATCATAGAAATGATCTTCCCAAGAATTGTTAATAATGAAAACATTTTCAGACTAAGCTAAGAAAAATTAAATATGAAATTTTATAAACTCAAAACAATTCTTAAAAAATGAATTCTGTGATGCCAGAAAACACATCAAAATCCTAGTTGGAGAGTCAGGACAACAGAAGATGTCAGAAGTTCTTGGGGTATGGGGGAGTTTTTCTCTAGAGGATGAAAATGGGAGAGAAGTCATCCCTTACAAAATGACAGATCCATGTAGAAAACAAATAGCCAGGAATACCTTTGGAGATAGGTAGACTACAATTCAGATTCCTAAGCCAATGTGGAATCTGAAATCAACCAACAGGAAGATTACATTGGAGCACTCATTTTCGTGGTGGCTTAGAATATTGGCAGCTGATGGCTCTCAACTGAGTTGCTCTCCATGAGTTGCCCTAAGCCAGGACACTTGAATGGATGACTGAAGGGTTCTTCAGTTCTCAAACTCCCCACAGAATCAGCTACCTCCCACCGTCCAAGCCTCCTCTTCACTCTCCTCACACCTGACACCAAGAGTTCTTGCCAGTGAAGAGTCTACAAACATTTATCTCAAACATACAACACGAACACAGAGGAAAGCCGTATTCTAGAATCCCGATTACCATGATCAAGGCCATGGCTCCAACCCTTGGACTTCTTGGTTATATAAGTTAATAAATTTCCTTTTAACTTAGCCTGTTTGGTTCGTGCAGTTCCTGTCACTTTCACCAAAAGAGACTTGTCTAAGTACAGCACCTTGAATGCAAGTCTCAGAAATGATCTAGTGTGATCAGCAGAGGGACACTTACACATTCATTCAGTAAATATTATGGAGCATCTACTCATCTCCTATGTGCCAAGTTCTGTTCCAGGCACTGCAGACACAAAAGTGCATAACTCAGTGCCTGGGTTCTCAGAAGGCTTACATTTAAGTGGGGAGAAAATAAGTAAGAAGATGAACAGAGAGTAGAACCTGGAGTAAAGGCTACTCTTCCACAGTTGGTCCTAGGGGATTGGAGTGCCACAGAGATTAGCTCTAATAAGTTGGATGGCATTATATTTGAGCAAAAGAGGCCATTCCAGGTTCTGCACCTATACTACCATGTTTCCTTGGAGGTTACTACGGCCTATTTACAACCATCTACAGGGACTAGTAGGGCCCTTGCAATCAACACGCTTCTCTCTAGTGCTGCCTTTAGGCTTATTCAGGGAGTTCGAGAGACTGCTACATCAGATCTTGACATTCTGGAAAATCTATCTATATGGACTTCACCTAAGTCTGTAATTCTTAGATCATTCCAAATGCCTTATGTGAAGTATTTCATTTAGCACTCAAAACAACCCTGTGAGGTGCATATGACCATCTTAACTGACAGGTAAATAATCCAAGTCATAGAGAGTATAAGAAGTTCCTCCAAGTTCATACGACCACCGAGTGGTTCTGAGCCCAGTAAGTCTGACTCCAGAGACCTTAGGGACCTTTTGGAAGCCTCTACAATTTGGCAAAACTTGGCATAGGGGTCATAGCTGTCAGGGTGCCTGTCAGACCTGTAACTGGGTCTGCATTTCTTGACAAGGTCAAAATCATTACAAAAGAGATTTATGTTTACTGGGCACTTACCTTGTTCTAGATACTTTTCATGTGTAAGGTCATTTAATCTTATAAGACCAACAACCCTTCAAGGCTGTCATTATAGTGCCTGAGGAGTTAATGCCAGCACAGGTTAAAAATATGCCCACAGCTCTAACTAGTGCTCGAGATGGATCTCAGACCTAGAGCTGGCTGACTCCAAAATATATTCTCTTATTATGATTACAATTGCACCATGCTTCTTGCCAAGCTGACGGTCCTCTTCATCATTGAAGTTCAGTTGTTTACTTTGATTCAGCCTCCTCTGAATGAAACTGATGTTACTGAAACATCAGATATTATTGAAACATCTGAATAGAACTCTTTATCTTGAGAATTGAGAACACACAGACATTAATTGAGAGGAATCCAGGCTATGCTATAGATGTGCCAAGCCTTTACTGTGGACATATATTTGTGTTCTATATTACTTTGTCAACAAAGGTCTGTCTAGTCAAGGCTATGGTTTTTCCAGTGATCATGTATGGATGTGAGAGCTGGACTATAAAGAAAGCGGAGTGCTGAAGAATTGATGCTTTTGAACTGTGGTGTTGGAGAAGACTCTTGAGAGTCCCTTGGACTGCAAGGAGATCCAACCAGTCCATCCTGAAGGAGATCAGTCCTGGGTGTTCATTGGAAGGACTGATGCGAAAGCTGAAACTCCAATACGATGGCCACCTGATGCGAAGAGCTGACTCACTGGAAAAGACCCTAATGCTGGGAAAGATTGAGAGCAGGAGGAGAAGAAGGGGATGACAGAGGATGAGATGGTTGGATGCATCACTGACTCAATGTACATGGGTTTGGGTGAACTCCAGGAGTTGGTGATGGACAGGGAGGCCTGGCGTGCTGCGGTTCATGGGGTCACAAAGAGTCGGATACAACTGAGCAACTGAACTGAAACTGAAAACCTATAGAGTAATATGCGGTCACTGCATACTTTCTCATCAAAGGACTGATCAGTGTGTCCAGACGCAGGTGAGTGTGGACACTCTCAGTCTTTTTTTTTTGGCCACCCGGTGAGGGATGTAGAATCTTAGTTCCCTGACCAGGAATCGAACTGACTCCCTGCATTGGAAGCTCTGAGTCCTGACTACTGAACTACTAGGGAAGTCCAACACAGCCTCAGTCTTAGTTATGGTCCTCAGCCTTGTCCTATCCTGGATTCTAGGACTGACCTGGCCAGATTACTCTGTCCTTTGAAGTAGCCATGACTTTACAAGAATTCCTCAAATTTCCCTAGGTTTTCAGCCTTTTCTCAGGAGACCATTGTTACCTCATTGGTACCTTTGACTACCCATTTATCTCATACCTCCTATCACTGTGGCATTCATGTCCACTCACAGGCAATACTAAACTCACCCTTGAGTGCCAGGCCCTCTGGGTGAGGTCCCAAAGCTCTGACTCCTAGTTTGATCTGTGATTCTTTGCCCTTTGCTCTGCCTACTCAAAACTGTGATTTCTCTGTGCTCACCAGGCCCCAAAGACAGTCTCCCAAGTTGTGTCTTGGCTGCAAGACCACAAGATCAGTAACTTCTTTCTGGCCCTCCTCACCTTTGTCAATTCTTCCCCCCAGCCTCAGTGGGCCCCTGCTCTTTCCCTGGGTGCTGCTGTAGCTCACTCAATTTCTCAGCTCCAAATGCTCCTGTGTTTTCCTGAATCTTAGGTCCTGCTCACATCCCCCTGGAAAGAACTGTTTCAACCATCCCTGTTGCTTTTGGCGGGGAGGATTAAGTTCCATAGGAATAGATGACTCCTTTTTCTATAGTTGCTTCTTGAATCTTCTTTGAAAAAAATCTCTCTTCTTCCACAGCTTCAGGGCAAGAAACAAAAAGATCTTTACTTAATATGCAGAACTTGCAACCAGCCCTCTAACCGCTATCCCCACAGAGAGCCCTTTTCAATGCTTAAAAAATTCTTTTACTTTTTTAGGCATTTCCCCCTTGAATATGAGTTCTACATTTTTATCACAACATTATAAACTATTTAATGTATTTTTTAATATACTTAATGTCGTGGCAGTGGACTAAAAGAGCTGATGCTACTTATAAGCATTAAGGTTAACTACCAAATATAGACTTGAAGTTTAGGGCTGATAATAAACACCGCTTTCTTCTTATTTCTTGTAAAATAACAATTTACAAGTGCTCTGATAATAACCTCGGTATATGCTTAATGTTATTTCCTCCAAAAATGAACCCTTTAAAAATTTAGACATAATTTCTGTCCACTACAGTTTCACAATGTGCTCTGTAATTGTTCTCTGAGAATAAAAGAAAAAGCTCCTGTTTAATGAGAATTTACTATGTGTCATGCTCTACACTGAGTAACTCATAGATATTACTTTGTTCACTCCCTCAACAACACTAAGAGGCTGGTAGAGTCATAATAATTCTCAGTGCGTTAGCTGAAACTCAAATGAGTTAAATAGTGTTAGCAGAGTCCCAGAACTAGGCCACAGTGGAGCTTGACTTCAAAGTCCAAACTTAGCTGTCGAGTGACTTTGCCTCCCAAAACTGGGTAAAGATAAAAATATGTGTGGAGTGTGTCTGTATGTGTCTTTGTGTGAGAGAGAAAGAGACAGAAATAGAGGGTGGGGGCAGAAATACAGAAATATGCAAAGGAAAAGGTCCTTCTTCATCTCAGTAACCTCCTACCCCATTTAACCCTGCTTAGAACCTCCACTGTGAACAGCGGCACTCTGACTAAGTCTCAGAGCACTTCATTTATTTAACAGAAAGTGTTACCGAAAGATATGCGTGGGGGGTCCAGCTGCTCGCTGCTCAAAATCCAGTAAACAGGCCAGGTTGGTGGAAAGGAACGTTTGCTTTATTTCAGGTGCTGGCAACTGGGGGAGAGGGTTGTGGACATCTGTCCAAGGCCAATCCCGCCACACACCCCCCCAACAAGCAAGGAGTGACAGCATTTACAGGCAGAGTCAGGGAAGGGGGGCAACATGCAGAAACAGCACAGTCGTCTCTAACAGTCATCTTCAAATTGGTCGTCAGTGGTCTGACTAGCAACATCTTGGTTGTTTTAGGTTCAGTTAATCTTCAGTTCCGGGGTGCACTTATTGCCATTTCTTTGCAGTCAGTTCTCAGAATTGTGGCAACTCATGTCCTGGGTACAGTCTGGTCATCATGTAGTTAACTTCACCTGGTGTTTTAGTATCTATAAGACAGCTCACAGGATTTGGCTCAGAATATTATCTATAGCCCTTGACAAAGAACTAAAAGTCCTTGACTATGCTTAATGACTACATTATTAATATTTAGTCTCCTTAGACTGTTTTCCTTTGTTTCAGCACTTCTCACTTCCCTGATTAAACCTAGTCTTTGACTAAAGTTTCCCAGGCAGAGAACATGGTGAGGGTGAGGGTTGGGGGGTGGCGGGCAAGGACCATACAGTCCTGCTCAGTTTCAAAAGGACACCTTTCTTTTCTCTTTTCTGACCACTGGAGAGGACTTGTCTTTCGTTCTTTCATGAAATAATCTCCTCAAAATGCCCTTTATCAATAACCTGAATATTCAAATTACAAGTACATTCAGATTCAAATCTACAGATGAACCTCACTATACGAAAAATGTGCATGATATGTGCTATTTTGTTTGTTGGGACAACACAGGCTTAAAAAGAGGCTGGCCTTTTTGTTATCTATATCCTATTATTTCGGAGAAGGCAATGGCATCCCACTCCAGTACTCTTGCCTGGAAAATCCCATGAATGGAGGAGTCTGGTAGGCTGCAGTCCATGGGGTCGCTAAGAGTCGGACACGACTGAGCAATTTCACTTTCCCTTTTCATTTTCATGCATTGGAGAAGGAAATGGCAACCCACTCCAGTGTTCTTGCCTGGAGAATCCCAGGGATGGGGGAGCCTGGTAGGCTGCCGTCTATGCGGTCGCACAGAGTCAGACACGACTGACGCGACTTAGCAGCTGCAGCCTATTATTTACGTCGTTTTATCAGGATACAAGAAAAATCCTTAAGATACAGTACTAATGATCAGATCTGTCTTGATCATTTAAATGTAGTCACTCAAGAGGGAGGGGATATATGTACACTTATAGCTGATTCACACTGTTGTACAGCAGAAAACAACACAACATTGTAAAGCAATTGGCCTTCAATGGAAACATATACATTACCATATGTAAAATAGACAGCAAGTGGGAATTTGCTGTGTGATACAGGGAGCTCAATCCAGTGCTCTGTAACAACAGAGGGGTGGGATGGGGTGGGAGATGGGAGGGGGATTCAGAAGGGAGTGTGCATACATATGTATGTACCTGTAGCTGATTCATGTTGATGTGTGGCAGAGGCCAACACAATATTGTAAAGCAATTATCCTCCAATAAATAAATAAAATTTTAAAAATAAATAAGTGTGCTCCATGAGAAACAAAACAGCAAATGAGCTAATCTTTTTTTTTTTTAGATGATCCTTTAAGTCCAAATCACATGTTCATGATAAGATACCCAGAAAGTTGAATTCAGTTTTTCCACCTTGCAGCCTACAAAATTACTATTTGGTGTATTGCCACTTTAGAGTGACAAACAGGCAGCCGCTTTACCCAGATTTCATTGTAAAGAGCGTTGTAATGTTAATAATAGCATCAAGAGTGAGTCATCCTAGCAGTGGTAAGCAGCAACAGCAATCTTGATACTATATTTATTACATGGAGATTATTAAGGCTGTTATTAAGGTTACAAAACCAGAATATGGCAAATCTATCTTTTCATCCTGCCATTTATCTGGAAAGATTCGAATGACTCATGTTCCACACCAGTTCAGTTCAGTTCCGTCACTCAGTCGTGTCCAACTCTTTGCGACCCCATGGACTGCAGCACACCAGGCCTTCCTGTCCATCACCAACTTCCAGAGCCTACTCAAACTCTTGTCCATCACATCAGTGATACAATCCAACTATCTCATCCTTTGTCATCCCCTTCTCCTCCCACTTTCAGTCTTTCCCAGCATCAGGGTCTTTTCCGATGAGTCGATTCTTTGCATCAGGTGGCCAAAGTATTGGAGTTTCAGCTTCAGCATCAGTCCTGATCCTGATGCTCTTCCACCACCAGAGCAGGTTCAAAAAGCCCTAATTTGTCCTTAGTCTATTGGCAACCTGATTCTAGGAGTACTTGCTATGATAAGGTTTAATAGTTACAAAGAATATAATTTCCACTGTGCATTAAATATTGATGCGTTCTTACAACTGTTACCTCAGTCTTTTAAAAGCAGCCAATGAAATCTAAATATACTAGTGATTTGATACCCACACATGTCTATTTTTAAAAGATCTGAGCAAGTAATTCCATTTAGCAGTCAGAAATTTTACTTTCAGTTAAGTTCAGTTGCTCAGTTGTGTCCGACTCTTTGCGACCCCATGAATCGCAGCACACCAGGCCTCCCTGTCCATCACCAACTCCCAGCGTTCACCCAAACCCATGTCCATTCAGTCGGTGATGCCATCCAACCATCTCATCCTCTGTCGTCCCCTTCTTCTCCTCCTGCTCTCAATCTTTCCCAGCATCAGGGTCTTTTCCAGTGAGTCAACTCTTTGCATGAGGTGGCCAAAGTATTGGAGTTTCAGCTTCAGCATCAGTCCTTCCAATGAACACCCAGGACTGATTTCCTTTAGAATGGACTGGTTGGATCTCCTTGCTGTCCAAGGGACTCTCAAGAGTCTTCTCCAACACCACAGTTCAAAAGCATCAATTCTTTGGCGCTCAACTTTCTTCACAGTCAACTCTCACATCTATACATGACCACTGGAAAAACCATAGCCTTGACTAGATGGACCTTTGTTGGCAAAGTAATGTCTCTGCTTTTTAATATGCTATCTAAGTTGGTCATAACTTTCCTTCCAAGGAGTAAGTGTCTTTTAATTTCATGGCTGAAATCAGCATCTGCTGTGATTTTGGAGCCCAAAAAAATAAAGTCTGACACTGTTTCCACTGTTTCCCCATCTATTTCCCATGAAGTGATGGGACCAGATGCCATGATCTTAGTTTTCTGAATGTTGAGCTTTAAGCCAATTTTTTCACTCTCCTCTTTCACTTTCATCAAGAGGCCTTTGAGTTCCCTTCACTTTCTGCCATAAGGGTGGTGTCATCTGCATATCTGAGGTTATTGATATTTCTCCTGGCAATCTTGATTCCAGCTTGTGCTTCTTCCAGCCCAACGTTTCTCATTTATCCCTTGCTAAATCCATTCAACCTCTTCCACATGAATTTATCCAAATGGAATATCACTCTATGCTCAGGTCTTTTCTAGATAACCATATTATACTATCTGCAAGGGAAATGTGTATATAAATGGAATTTTTTTTTACTTTCTGTGCCCACAATCCCTTAAATGTTAAAATTTTTTATCATTATAATTACTAGTACACAGTTGATCAAAAAATCAAAATGCTGACACTTTAGATAATCATTAAACCAGAAGAAAGTTTTATTTGGAAATTCTTCTCTTAATGAGATGAATAAGGGCATGTTTCTAAAGTTAGTTCATATATTCACTCATGAATATTATTATTACTAATATGACAAAGATTTGGCATTGCTTTTATTTCTATATTTCAATTTTATAAATGTGGGGACTGAGAAATCTTGTTGAGATAAATATATGCAAATAGAAAAGATTTTGCTGAAACACAGTCACTCAATTCTTTGAACTCATTCTATGTCAAGAGCACCTAGTGATTTGTTATAAAATTCTTTTTCATGTTCTATCAAATGACAACTTGATTAGACTTGCCTTCAGTTTTGTTGGACGAAAAGAATTGGAAACCACCTGGCTTGCAACAGAATTTTTATCCAGTTATTAGGTCTTTAACCAGGAAAGCTTTGCCAAGACTTATCAAAAGGCTATTAATTATACATGCTACTTTCTGCTTAGAGGTACTTTCTAACATAAGATATATTCAAAACAGGTTGATAAAATAAAAATCTTTCATTTTTAATATAACTTTGCACAGTCATAGTTTTTAATACAATTATTTTTATCTCATCACATGTTTTAAGTATTTTGTGTGTGTGTGTGTGTGTGCCTGTTCAGAGGCTTGGTTGTGTCTGACTCTTTGCGACCCCATGGACTGTAACCCACCAAGCGGGTACCCATTTCCTACTCCAGGGGATCTTCCTGACTCAGGGATCTAACCCACGTCTCTTATGTCTCCTGCAGTGGCAGGTGGATTCTTTACCACTGAGCCACCATATTTTGTCAAAACTTTGATGAGCTAAAACAGCAAATTTAGGTCACTGAATTTGTGGAAAATCAACTCGGCAAAAACAGTCACTTCAGAATTACTCTCTTCAGAATAACTCTGACTTCAGTTTCTGTTCAAACAAATCAATTAATATATGCATCTAAGAAATATTACAGAAACTATTGAGAAATAAATTATGAAGAACATCTTATAAAACAGGTTGCTAGAGTAGTAAAGATGAGATCTAAATTATGTAGAGGTAATAGAATTAATTTTTTAAATTTTTAACAATAAGTCATGAAACAAGAAAATAATGCTATTTCTTATAACAAATCTGTAATTAAGTGATGTAGTATGAAATTCCAGCTGAGTGGAAGTGCATTTTTCCCTTTCAAGGGGGAAGAGAACTTTTGGGAAAAGGAATATTCATAATGAAGAACCTTCATAAACAGAGCTACCACTTCTCAAGTTGATCAATTTCAAGTCAGAATATGTATGGGAATTGAGAACCTAGAAGTTGATGCCCTCAAAAGTATCCTCAGATGCCCTTTGGAAATTCTCCTATGTTCAGGAGTTCCTCTGTTTGAAGACTATTGCTATTAGGAATCAGTCTGTTTTGACACCTAAAGGAACCAGACATATAATCAATAATAACGATTGTTATGCTGAGAAATGCCAATTGCCATTTACAGGCTAAGGATTCCTAAAATTATCATCAGTCATGTTTCTTCATGATTCTCAGATGCCAGCTGTATATCACAACCGATGACTGACAGTCACCTCAAACACAGCACATCCATAACTGAACTCATTGTCTTTCTATTCAGCTCTGCTACTCACTCTATCGGAGAAGGCAATGGCACCCCACTCCAGTACTCTTGCCTCGAAAATCCCATGGACGGAGGAGCCTGGTAAGCTGAAGTCCATGGGGTCACTAAGAGTAGGACACAACTGAGCAACTTCACTTTCACTTTTCACTTTCATGCATTGGAGAAGCAAATGGCAACCCACTCCATTGTTCTTGCCTGGAGAACCCCAGGGACTGGGGAGCCTGGTGGGCTGTCGTCTATGGGGTCGCACAGAGCCGGACACGACTGAAGTGACTTTCCTGCCTCAGAGTATGAAAGGAATGTCTACCTCATTACCTGTAGAAAATGCATCTGTTGCTCACCCAAAATCCATTCTTCACTAATAAAACCACTACTTAGTTCAGAGAGGCAATAAAAACTCCCTTGCAACTAAGGGTGGCTAACAGTCAGACTAGTTCTGACTAGTGCATTTTATAGTGACAGGGATGGGACATCCAGGAAAGTTCCTTTAAATGGGGCTTCCCAGGTGGCTCAGCAGTAAAGAATCAGCCTGAAATGCAGGAACTGCAGGAGACACAGGTTTGATCCCTGGGTGGGTAAAATCCCAAACCCACTCCAGTATTCTTGCCTGGAAAACCCCGTGGACAGAAGAGCCTGGCAGGCTACAGTCCACAGAGTCACAACAAGTCGGAGATGACTGAAGTTATACACATAACATACACACATACCAGCCCCAGAATCAATCATTTCTTCAAGGATTCCTGGGGATGTCATTAAATGGGGGCAGACTTGGCCTTTTCTTCTTGGCCCCTCTTCTGCCTCCAGCCTGGACCACAGATGTGATAGCATACGCTTCTCACAGTAACAAGATGACAACATGTGGATGAAGGCCCACACTAAAGAAAGTTGGACAGAAAGCTAGGAGGAGGCTACAGCCCTGCCCACATCACAATCTGTAGATGGACTGTGCTGCCAGCTTTCCTAGCCAAGCAAAATCCTGACTTCTTAAGTCTCATTTTCTCTCACTCCCACATCCACCTGGTGTCCAACCCTAATAGTTTTTGTGGTTTTTTTTTTTTAAGGTTTATTTATTTGTTTGGCTGTGCTGGGTCTTTGTTGCTGCTTTCTCTAGTTGCAGCAAGTGGGGGTTCTCTTCGTTGCTGTGCATGGGATTCTCATTTGAGGTAGTTTCTCTTGTTGCAGAGGACAGGTTCTTGGCATGCAGGTTTCAGCCTGCATCTGTGGCACATGGGCTCAGTATTTGTGGCTCAGGAGCTTAGTTGCCCTGCAGCATGTGGGATCTTCCTGGATCAGGGATCAAACCTGTGTCCCCTGCTCTGGCAGGCAGATTCTTAACCACTAGACCACCAAGGAATTACCCCAAGCCCTAATCATTTTATCTCCCTAACATTTCTGTCATTTCTGGTTTCTTTGACCTGACAGCCACTGCCTTAGTTTGAGCCCTTGTCTTTTGGTTTGTCCATTTCTCTGGAGGCAATGTTTACTTATTAGAGTCTCATCTTGACACTGGAGCTTTAAGTGGACTCTGTTGGCTGTAGAATGAAGCACCAACATCTTCAAATGAAACATTAGGTCCTAGAATGTGATCTGATGCTTACTTGCCTTGCTAGACTAATCCCTGACATGCTTCTCCCATCCTGCACTCCAGAAAACTGAGCTACACTAAGTTGTCCACTGTTTTTAGACCTTTTCTCTCCTCTTTCCTCTGAAATAACCTTCATTCCTGTACACCAATAATTTTTTTAAAAAAATCTTCATACTTCATGTCATCATAGCAAGCACATACTCTTCTTTTAACACTCAACTTATATCCCTCTTGAAGGCTTTCCTGGTTCTACCCCTCTCTTACTGAAAAAAAACAGAAACAAAGAGAATTAGAGGATTCATAAAACTTGACTTAACAATTATTTTATTCTTTTCTGAAAAATGGGAGTTAAAAATGCTACAGTCTCTATGCAAATATAGAAAAATACTTATTTATATATGCATTTTATACAAATATTGTTAAAAATCCAATCCAGTTATAGCCAACATAGCTTTGATGAAGTTACTATTTCCACAGAAGCTGGTGGTAAAATGGAATGAGCCCAGTCATTTCTGTAAATGCCATGCTTATCAGACTAATGTCATTGTTTCATGTGTCTTATTAGCAATGTTGTTTACTTCGAATAGTAAATGGTGCCTGAGTGGTTACCTGTCTGATTAATTTGTTTTATGTAGAGTCTAATCACAGCTCCATCAATATGTCAGCATTTAATAAACATTTGGGGATGTTAATTGAATACTAACAATATAAATTGTCCTTTGATCATTGTAATACAGGCACTATCTTGCCGCATGTGTTGATTATGTACTGGGAGTTGAGAGAAGATAACGGTGCCCAGATTTATTTTGACTAAATTAAAATAAACACTGTGTCTGAAACATCTGGCCAGGCTTTGTTTCTCCGTACTATGCAGTGATTAGGAACTATTTTTAAAGGCCCTTTCTATAGTGCTAGAAACTCTGTCACGATAGGCACAGAAGGAAAGGAAACTGGACTTGGGACCTATTTCCTGAGCTTTGTTAGGCATTTTTTAGATGATCATATAATTCACTTAATTGAAACATACCTGCAAGGTGACAGGACACAAAGCTCCAGGAACATGGGGTAAATATGTAAAGTAAAGGTGTCTTCCTTTACCCCTCAGCACACAGTGGGATGCTGCACCTCAGGAAGTTGCTTCAGGAAGGGGTCTCCCTTCCAGGGTTTCTCAGAACACCCCTCTTCCTTCCAGAAATGGCCACAGGCACACGAGTACCCTGCACCACTGTTGATCTTCCGGTACACTTGCCAGGCCCCCTGTGTTGAATCCCAGTCAGGTTGGGGTAAGGGGGCACGGTGAGCAGGACTCTTTGTAAGTGGGAGGGACAGAGCAGGCAGAAGAATAGAGAATGGCTAGATAAGAAGGACGGAGAAGGCAATGGCAACCCACTCCAGCACTCTTGCCTGGAAAGTCCCATGGACGGGGGAGCCTGATAGGCTGCAGTCCATGGGGTCGCTAAGAGTCGGACACGATTGAGCAACTTCACTTTCACTTTTCACTGTCGTGCATTGGAGAAGGAAATGGCAACCCACTCCAATGTTCTTGCCTGGAGAATTCCAGGGACGGGGGAGCCTGGTGGGCTGCCGTCTATGGAGTTGCACAGAGTCGGACACGACTGAAGTGACTTAGCAGCAGCAGATAAGAAGGAGGCATCAGGAAGGAGACAAAAGAGAAACTTCTTTGGCTAAAGCCTCCTCCCCATTCACCTTTAAGAAGATAAAGTGAAAATGTTAGCTGCTCAGTCATGTCTGACTCTGACCCCATGGACTGCAGGCCACCAGGCTCCTCTGTCCATGGAATTCTCCGGGCAAGAATACTGGGTGAGTAGCCGTTCCCTTCTCCAGGGGATCTTCACAACCCACTGATCAACCCAGGGATCAAACCTGGGTCGTCCTCATTGCCTGCAGATTCTTTACTGTCTGAGCCAGTTGTGGAGCCTTTAAGAAGGGAAGGAACTTCCAAAGAGAAGGGCTGGAAAAGAAGGGGAAAATGGTCCTGGCTCAACTTTTCCACCCTCAGCCTGCACCCCAGGACCCCTGCTCTAAATGCAGACCCACCGCCCTGGCCCCAGCCTTCCCCCATTACCCATTCTTCACCCTGGTCGCAGCCACCGAGGCTCTCCCCAGGAGACGGAGGAGGGGAAGTGCTTGCAGAGTTGTTGGGCGAAGAATTCGCTGCTAGGATGACAGTAAGGAGAGAGAGAGAGAGACTGAGAAAGACGGAAAGAAGAGAAGGGAGGATGAACAGAAGGGGAGAAGAAAGGCAGAAAGAAGAAATGGAGACAAGAGAGAAAAGCAAGCAGACTAGCAAGAAAGGGAAGGATAGCAACCCTCCTCCCCACAGCCCCAAGGGTGTAAGAATTTAAGCCTCTTCCTCCAGTCGTGGAGAAACATTTGGGCAGCAAGTGTCCCTTGGGGCAGGGACCCTAAGTGCTGTGTATCTACTTGGCAGACAGGAGGAGAAAAATAGAGACCATAAAGCCTCACTGACTGCCACTCACTGGATCCACGACAGAGCCCTCAGCGAGGTGTCAGAGTGTCTCTAGGACAGAGGTCACACAAAACTCAGCTGCCTGCCGGACCACTCTGGTCACTAGCAGTGAAGTCAGCCAGGGAGTGCTCTGCTGACCTGGGGAGCATGACTCAGGGGCTTCTGTTACTTTGTTCCCGCCAATATTTTCCATGTCATAATCTCAGTCTAGTTTCACCAGATCTCTGTTTTGCTTTATTTTCAAGAAAATTCAGGAATCTGTGTTTTTCTGAGAAATCTCTTGATTTTTAAATGTCAATGTGTGCTCAGTCGCTCGGTTGTGACAACTCTTTACAGCCCCATGGAGTGTAGCCCTCGAGGCTCCTCTGTCCATGAGATTTCCCAGGCAAGAATACTGGAGTAGGTTGCCATTCCCATCTCTAGGGGATCTTCCCAACCCAGGAATCAAACCCATCTCCCACATTGCAGGCAGATTCTTTACTGTATGAGCCATCAGGGAAGCCCTTAAATGTCAATAACTGCTTTTGTTTTTAAGCAATTAATCAAAATGAAATAATTCTGTGGGGCAGACATAATCTCAAAATCCATGTGTCAGTTAAACAATTATTTCTGTTCATTGAACTTCTCCTTGGACCTTTGTGGCAGGAGCACCTAGTCACTCATTTCCAACACCTTTAAGAGGTCTGAGAAAGGGGACCAGGCAATCTACAAATGAATTGTGAAGCTAATTACCTAAAGGAATGGTTAAAATTATACAAATGGAGATCTAACTAGTTTTTTCTATAGATAGATAGAAAATAGATCTATAGCTCTATCTATCTAGGTTTTTCTGTGAGCGTGGGAACATAACTGACTTCCCTGGTGGCTCATACAGTGAAGAATCTGCCTGCAATGCAGGAGACCTGGGTCAGGAAGATCCCCTGGTGAAGGGAACATAATAACTATCATTTATAACATTATTTGGGGGAAATATTTTTCAATTTACAATAACAAAAAGCAGTACACTTGTGGAACTCAACCTTTTCATTGGTGGAAGGATACCATTGTATCCAGTATTTTAGTAGGAGATAATTTTCTGCGAGATATGATCTGAAAAGATTTTGGAAAATTCCTGAAGACTTAGCTAGCTATCTGATGTTCTTGCTGTGAGAAAGATATCTAGTCTCCTTCATAATGAAGATTCCTCGGTCAAGATTAGTATCATTGCCTGTGGCCCATGCAACATTAAAGCATAAGATCATGTATCTCTTGGAATGGATATAAATATCTACAAGAAGATTAATGTGCTCTAACTAAATATTTGGTCAGGGCTGTTCAAACAGAGCCCATCACTGACTGTCTTAAACTTTATTTGTTTTTTAATGTCTTAAACTTTAAACTTAAATTTATAGATTCTGCGATGGTTAATTTTATGTGCCAAACTGGCTGACCTGTGATACCCAAATATTAGTGTAGTTGTTGCTGTGAAGGTATTTTTTTAGCGGTGATAAATATTTATAAACAGTTGGCTTTAAGTAAAGGAGATGTGGGTGGGCCTTGTCCAGTCAGCTGAAGCAAAGACTGATTATCCACAGAAGAAGGAACTCTGTCTCAAGACTGTAACCTAGAAGTCCTGCCTGAGTTTCCAGCCTACTGGCCTGCCCTACAAATTTCAGACTTACCAGCACCCACAATCACATAAGCTGACTCAAAATAAATCTCTATATATATGCATGGATATTGCTGTTGTTCAGTCACCCAGTCATGTCCAACTCTTTGCGACGCCATGGACTGCAGCTCGCCAGGCCTCTCTATCCTTCACCATCTCCCGAAGTTTGCCCAAGTTCATGTCCACTGCATTGGTGATGCCATCCACCCAGCCATCTCATCGTCTAATGTCCTCTTCTTCTTCCATCAGTCTTTTCCAGCATCAGGGACTTTTCCAGTGAGTCAGCTGTTCGCATCAGGTGACCAAAATACTGGAGTTTCTGCTTCAGCATCATCCTTCCAACAAGTGTTCAGGGTTGATTTCTCTTAAGACTGACTGGTTTGATTTCCTTGTTGTCCAAGGGAGTCTCAGGAGTCTTCTCCAGCACCACAGTTTGAAGGCACCAATATACATGGATGTATCTCCTATTGATTCTGTTTTTCTGGAGCGCCCTGACTGTTAAGATCCCCATCAATGAATCTGGAAATTGCACTTCTTCCAGTCAATCCCTGTTCATCATTTCTACCTTAAACCATTTTTTAAGTAAAATGTGAATATGATGAAGTGGGTGTTTTTTTCACGGAGCATCATGAGTTCTAATTTTTCTTTTGGCTGCACTTCTCAATCCATGGGGAAGTATGAGCAAAGGAACTAATATTTACTGAGCAGACATTTATTAGACTTTGTTCAACAAATTTCTGAAGTAGACTATTTTTATTATTATCCCTATTTTAACAGAGGAGACCACCTCTAGAGCATATCATATGAATTTTAGCCTAATGCATTTTCACAATCTGAGCACACCTATGTGGCCAGAACCTAGATCAAGAAGCAACTTGACCAGTGCCCCAAAAGCACCCCGAGTAGTATGCTGTATGAAAGTGTTAGTCCCTCAGTCACATCTGACTCTTTGTGACCCCATGGACTGTAGCCTGCGAGACTCCTCTGTCCTTGGAATTTTCCAGGCAAGAATACTGGGGTGGGTTGCCATTTCCTTCTCCAGGGGATCTCCCTGACTCAGGGATCACATTGAAAGCAGATTCTTTACCATCTGAGCCACCAGTGAGGCCCCCATTATGTTGGATATGTTTATATAAATAAATATGTTTGAATATATATGGATGAATATATGTAACCACTATCCAGATCAAGACATAAATCATTTCCAGTACCTCAGAAGGTTCCCTTTGGTTCTCTTCCAATCACTACTTCCTTTCAAAAGTAACCACTATCCTGACTTCTAAAAGCAAAGATTCATTTTGCTTATTACTGTACTCTGTATAAATGGAATCATACAAATGTGTATCTTTGGGCTCCAGCTTTGGGCTCACTTCCTCAACCTTTATCTCTGTAAGATTTATCCATTAACATAATGTTACAGTTCATTAATGTGAAACTCGGAGATTATAAACTATCGCTTAAATCATGCAAATTATTTGATCAAGAGCACACAGCTATAGAAAGCAGCAGAGCCAGGAGTCTAGCTCAGGACTGTCTCAGTCCAAAGCCCATTGTTTTTTTTCTGCTTTATCAGTGTTTTCCAAAATAGCATATGTGGAAAATTTTTCAGTGGTACATAGGTAATGTTATTGTTAACAGTTATTAGTATTTTATTGTATTATTAATATTATTAATGTAAATATTTACTGTGCATTTAGAAAAAATAGATAGCACTTCAAACCCATAATAGAAGTTCCCTTTTATAAATATAGTTCAAAAGCAAATTTCTGTCAACTCTATGATCCAATAATACTATACATGTACCCACCAAAAGGTAAGTACGTTTTATTTTTAATATTCAAAATATAAAGAGCCTAAATTTCTATCAACAGTAAAATGGATAAATAAACTGTGGAATATTAGTATAATGGAATGCTGTACACTAAAGGAGAATGGGGTGGCAGAGGATAAGATGATTAGATAGCATCACTGACTCAATGGACATGAGTCTGAGCAAACTCTGGGAGATAGTAAAGGACAGGGAAGCCTGGCAAACTGCAGTTCATGGTGTTGCAAAGAGGCAGACATGATTTAGCAACTGAACAACAACAGCATACACTAATAAAAAAATAACAAACTACTGCTACATACAATAATATGGATGAATCTCTCAGATGCTGTGATCAGCAAAGATGGCAGACAAAAAAGAATGCATGCTATACAATTCCATTTGTATGAAATCAAAAATAGTCAAAACTGATTTATGGGGATAGATATCAAAACAGTGGTTACCTGAGGGAGTGATATTCACTGAGAAAGGGCAAGAGGGAGCCTTCTATGGCTGGAAAAGCTATGTATTTTAATATGGGTGGTAATTTTCTGTATGTATGTGTGTGTAAAGATCCATGGCACTGTACAGATAAGATTTGTGCACTTAATCATTTATTCTAGAAAAAAATCAATAAAATTTGAAACAATGTATTTCCATTTTTTTAAAGTGACTCTATTTAATCAAAAATCCTGAATTAAGGGTAGTTCCAGAATTTCACAGGACTTCCTTGGTGGCTCTATGGTAAAGAATCTGCCTGTAAAGTGGGAGACCTGGGTTCAATCCCTGGCTCAGGAAGATTTCCTGGAGAAGGAAATGACAACCCACTCCAGTATTCTTGCCTGGAGAATCCCGTGGACAGAGAAGCCTGATGGACTACAGTTCGTGGGGTCGAAAAGAATCAGACACTACTGAGCAAATTTAACACTCACTCACACTCACTGCAGTGTTCCACAGATGACCCCTGTTTCTCAATGCCTAGCTGGGGGCCAGCAGTTCTGATGTCACCTGGGAGCTTACCGGATCTGCAGTCTCTTGCGCCTCAATCCAGATGTACTGAAACACCATGTGCATTTTGCTATGGTCTCCAGGTGATTCATATGCCCTGAATGGAACATAGAGACAACCACTAGACTAATTATTTCATGTGCATTTATCTTCCTAACTAGATTGTAAACTTATTGAAAGCAACGTAGAACAGTGGACAGAGAGCTCAGACTCCCAGTTATGTTACTCCCTGGCCAAGTAACCTGAGGAAGTTACTAGATTCCCTTAGCCTCAGAATATAAAGTGTGAAGAAGAATAATACTTTTATTAATACTTATTTCATGGATGTTGTAAAGATTAAATAATGCATGTGAAGTGCTTAGTACATTGTTAAATACAGACTAAAAATGTAATAAATGGTAGTTATTACCATCACCTTCATCATTTCACTTTGGGCTGAGGGATGAAAGCTCTCAGGTATAGGTGATGTCTGAACATTTAATATTTGATTTGATAGTGAATTAAAAGAAGAGAAACCCATTCATGGTTCTTTGCCTCTTGATGTTCTTCAGTTTTTGTCTTACTATACTTAAAAGAAACCCATGGTGGTGGTGATTTAGTTGCTAAGTCGTGTCCAACTCTTGCGACCCCATGGACTGTAGACCCTCCAGGCTCCTCTGTCCATGGGATTCTCCAAGCAAGAATACTGGGGTGGGTTGCCATTTCCTTCTCCAAAAGAAACCCATAATTTAGTCCAAAATGGAGAGTTGTCTTGGACTTTGGCAGATCCTAAAAGAGAGATTAGTAAGTTTCTTTGGGGAGCCTATTTTTATTCTTTCCCTTTCTCCCCCTCTTGTGCTTCTTGAGTCACTGCCTAAAAAGCTCCTGAAAACACCTGAACCCATTCAGTGGCTCGTTCTGGGCCTCAGACCTTCATTATCAGCCTTCTTGTCCCTCCTTTCTCATGTCTGACTTAGCGTTGGGTTGAGTTGAGTCTTGTAAGACATTCTAACAGAGCAGAGAGTAGGCAGGCATGAAATATAATTACAGTTGACCCTTGAACAACAGGGGTTTGAACTGCACAAGTCCACTTACATGCAAATGTCTTTAGTAGAAATACTACAGTATTGTATACAATCCGTGATTGGTGGAATAGGCAGATGTTGAACCTCAGATATGGAGGAACAGTGAATATAGAGGGTTGACATGGATAAATTACACGGGGATTTTCCACCAATGGATCACTGGCATCCTCAACTCCCATGTTGTTAAAGGATCGATTGAAATTAAGAGGCATCTATGGTTTTGCCTAGTTGAAGATTTAGGATTCTGGACTAGAATTCTGGATTCAAGAAACCCAGTAGTCAGCATCTCAGAGTTACAGAGATTGGTACCTTCAACCTAACTGACTCAACCTGGAGCTTCTCACATACCCTGCTACGGGCACCGTTTCTTAGAAACCCAGTGCTACAGAGGTATCCGCTTCTTTGTTGTTTTGTTGTGGTTCAGTCACTCAGTTGTGTCCAACTCTGTGACTCCAGGCCAGGCTTCCCTGTCCCTCACTATCTCCCAGAGCTTGCTCAAACTCATGTCCATTGAGTCAATGATACCATCCAACCATCTTATCCTCTGTCATCCCCTTCTCCTCATGCTCTCAACCTTTCCCAGCATCAGGGACTTCTCCGGTAAGTTTTCCTTTGCAATCAAATCTTGCTGAATCATGACACTGTATGTTAGTAAAAGTGAAGTTAAAACTTGTTACCGAACTCAGTTCAGTGGCCCAACATCAAACAAGCAAATGCTGAGACGCTGAGGTTTGCAGCTGAGAATTTAATCACAAAGCAGCCGGACGAGGAGGTAGGAGAACAAATCTTAGATCCACTTCCCTGAAGGCCAGGCCTTTGTATTTATGCGTGAAGAGTATAAGGTGGTCAAAGGGGCAGAAGAAAGTGATTAGAGGCTGGAAAAAGGTGAGGTAACCCCTGCTCTGTGCAGGGGTATCCCAGTTATATGCTTCTTTACAGGATGCATGCTCAGAAAACGGCAACATTCGCATGATCTGAGGGTAGAGTTCTTATTCTGTTGAGGTCAAAAGGTCATTCATTAGATACTCCCCACAGGTCCAATTGAATTGTTGGTGGCCTTGGCCAGTTTAAACTGGGCAAGACTAGCTCCATGTTCCTTAAAAACAACTTAAGCAACTGTTACTATAGAGACCTATAATAGGTCAGCAGTGTTATCTATGTATTAGTTAGGCTTCCCTGCTGGCTCACAGGGTAAAGAATCTGCCTGCAATGAGAGAGATCCAGATTCGATCCCTGGATTGGGAAGATCCCATAGCGAAGGGAATGGCTACCCTCTCCAGTATTCTTACTTGGAGAATTCATGGAAGAAGTGGTTAAAGGAATCTTATAGTATAATATAATATATTGCCCAAACCACATGAAGCTTAGAGGATATGCAATTTTCAAGAACAGTTAAAGCAAGCTTGGTCAGTGAAGGAAGGTTCAGTTCAGTTCAGTTCAGTCACTCAGTCGTGTCTGACTCTTTGCAACCCCATGAATCGCAGCACACCAGGCCTCCCTGTCCATCACCAACTCCCAGAATTCACTCAAACTCATGTCCATTGAGTCAGTGATGCCATCCAGCCATCTCATCCTCTGTCGTCCCCTTCTCCTCCTGCCTCCAATCCCTCCCAGCATCAGGGACTTTTCCAATGAGAAGGCAGGTTACAGGATATTATTTAATAAGCAAGTTATGGTTTAAGGGACCTAACTGATGACTGCCCTCAGTTTCACTTTTACCATAACCTAAGAAATGGGAATTTTTTCTTCAGTGTCACCAACATTCAATAAGTAGCTGTACTTTGTTAAAATTATATTAAATTATTTGTCTGAATACTGTAGCTCAAAGTTTTTGGATCATAGTCCTTTTAAGTAAAAAAATGAGCCCAAGTATCACCAAATAGTCTCATTTTCTAGTAGGAGAAAGAACTGACAAAAATAAACTCTTGCTCTATAAACATATATTTTATGTAATACCCTAACAACTGAGTATGGGTTATTTATATCTCAAAGTTTAATTTTGGAGAAAATTAAGGCCAAAATTGCCATTGCCTCAAACATGTGTTACCACTTGCAAATATTCTATTCAAACAACCAACAGATTTATAATAATAATGCTAAATTCACAGTCATAACTTTGCTAGCATGGTAGCAACTGAAAATCATGATTAACTCCATAAAAGACTGATGATAAACATTAAAGCAATCCCTTCAAAAAAGTATGGGAATTCCAACTGTCACTATATGTATATGCAGCACAAGCTTTACAACAGTACTGGGTGGTACTGAGTTCCAACCAGACTGGTCAGTAGTCTACAGTTAGGTGATATGTCAGCTCTACTAGGACACTAATTTTAACTTCCAAATAACTAAATTTGGCAACCTTTAGCTTTCTTCATAAGGTACTAGTAAGCATCTCTTGAAAGTTTAAGTGTTAGTCGCTCAGTCGTGCCTTTTTGACCGTGTGGACTGTAGCCCACCAGGCACCCTTGTCCATGGAATTCTCCAGGAAAGAATACTGGAGTGGTAGCTATTCCCTTCTCCAGGGCATCTTCCTGACCCAGGGATCAAACCGAGGTCTCCTGCATTGCAGGAAGATTTTTTTTACCATCTGAGCCACCAGGGAAGCTTCTCTTGCTGCTGCTGCTGCTAAGTCACTTCAGTCGTGTCTGACTCTGTGTGACCCCATAGATGGAAGCCCACCAGGCTCCCCTGTCCCTGGGATTCTCCAGGCAAGAACACTGGAGTGGGTTGCCATTTCCTTCTCCAATGTGCGAAAGTGGAAAGTGAAAAGTGAAAGTGAAGTTGCTCAGTCGTGTCTGACCCTTAGCGACCCCACGGACTGCAGCCTACCAGGCTCCTCCATCCATGGGATTTTCTAGGCAAGAGTACTGGAGTGGCTTGCCATTGCCTTCTCCGAAGCTTCTCTTAGCCCTGTGTAAAATGAAAGTCACTTGTCCCAAAGAAATACTTGGCATATTTAAATCAGTTTGGGCCTCCCAAGAGGACCCCATAATGGACCCTACTTTGAAAATCATGATGCTAATCTAGAATATGCAAACATGTGTGTGTGCTAAGTCATTTCAGTTGTGTCTGATTCTTTTACAACCCTATGGCTCTTCCAGACTCCTCTGTTCATAGGATTCACCCGGCAAGAATACTGGAGTAGGTTGCCATGCCCTCCTCCAGGGAAATCCTTCCCACCCAGAGATGGAAATCACATCTTTAAGTCTCCTGCATCAGGGTTCTTTACCATTAATGACACCTGGGTGCCCCAGAACATGCAAACAACTGCTTCTTTACGCCATTTGCTGCCCTATTCCTCCTCTATGGGTGTCTCTGCCCCATCTCTGCTACTGAAGCTCTTCTCTCTCATTTTACTGTGTACTCTGAACTTTGTCATTCCCTCTCTCTCAACCCAGAGTTTGAGGCCTCTCCAAACTTTCAAACCTATTGTCATTCGAAAATAAAGCCTCACCAAATCTTTATTCAAATCTACCATATCCTACTCCCGTTCTTTGATTACCTTTGGAATGTTATGTGAAACAACGGCCTCATCAACCAGGTCTATTTATAGTGGAAGCTTCTGTCGGCCACAGCTCTCTGGGAAAACAGCTGCCACCCTCTCTGCCCCTCCCTTATGAGCTCTTGTGCCTGTAAGATTTTAGTTCCCAAATATGCACAATCCTAAGGCTGCATTGTTCTGGATCCATCCCAAAACTTTTCAGTTTTGGCACAGCCTTGCAAAGGCTCATTTTAATTTCTCTAATTATGAAACATATTTTAAAAATCTGGCAATGAAATGAAGGGTTTCTTATTTCATAAAATACAGGAGCCATGTGTTACCTTTCTGTAAGAAAGTACTCATTTATCATCCAAACAATTTATAATAAACACTGCCAAAACACTGACTTAAAAAAGCTATAGCATACCGCCAAATCAAAGAACTTTAACTGCCAACTCATATTCTTTCTTATTATTTTAAGCTGTAAGTGACCATGATATATGAGCATGCTTCTGATGCTCAGAACAAAAACCAAGCTCATCTGCTAAATTTATTCATCCATCCATCCATCCATAATTTTTTCATTTACCCATTCTTTTAGCAATTTATTAAGCACTTATTATGTGCTAGCAATGCTCTAGTACTAGAGATTCACCAGTGAACAAAAAAAGAGTCTCCCATAGGATGGATGAAGGTATAGTGAGTGATGAGAGCTGGAGATTTGGCCTTCAAACAACAATTCACCAAAAGAAAAACGTCATTTGTAAATCGGTCTCAGGATTTAGTCTGTGTTTCTCAGTAAGCCTTTTTCCCTCTGCTTGATTTCTGATGCAGTGAAACCTTGATCCATGACCACTTCCTGCTTGCCAGAGTCACCCTTGATCCTCAGATCATTTTCAATACTGCATAAAACAAATGATGATAACAATTATAACCCCCACAACAAGGTCCCTGCCAAGACAACAATGGCAACAACTAACATTTATTAGAGCTTCCCTCATAGCTCAGTTGGTAAAGAATATGCCTGCAATGCAGGAGACCCCAGTTTGATTCCTGGGTCGGGAAGATCTGATGGAGAAGAGATAGGCTATTAAGCAATTCCAAGTGCTCTCCAGTTATGATGGTTTCATTTTCTATTGTTTGGCTTTGCAATGGTGTGAAAGTGATGCAGATTCAGTGGAAGCCATCCTCTGAATTTTGATCTCTTCCTGGGCTAGCAATATGTGGTATTGCTATATGTATTACAGATACATTGCAATATGTGGATCCTCTCTCATGACACTAGGCAGTGGCAGGGAGCCCTGGCTCCCAGTCAGGTACATGACCATGAGGATTAACAAGTGATGCACTCAGAACTATTCTGTTTTTCTTTTTCAATACAGAAGTTAATAAGTTACATGAGATTTTCAACACTTGATTACAAAATAGGCTTTGTGTTAGATGATTTTGCTCGTACGTAGGCTAATGTAAATATTCTGTGCACATTTCAGGTAGGCTGGGTTTCCCCGGTAGCTCATCAGTAAAGAATCAGCCTGCAATGCAGGAGACGCAAGAGATACAGGTTCGATCCCGGGTTGGGAAGATACCCTGGAGGAGGAAAATGTGTACCCCACCCTCATCCCCTCCCCCCATATTCTTGCCAGGAACATCCCATGGACAGAGGATCCTGGAGGACTACAGTTGTGGAATCGCAAAGAGCACAAAACTGAGCACACACACACCAGACCAGACCAGACCAGGGCTAAGCTATGGTGTTGTCAGTTAGGTGTATTAAATGCATTTCAACTTAGGATATTTTCAATTTATGGTGGGCTTATTGGATATAACCTATAAGGTGAGAAAGATCTGTACTATACTTCAGACATTTAGTCCTCACAGCAATCCTAATAGTTAGATATTTATTTATTTTTTTTAACTTGAAGAATTTTTATTTTATTTTTTATTTTTTTTTCCATTTTATTTAATTAATTTATTTTTTTTAAAAAACAATTTTAGGAATCTACTTAAAAACAAACTTATCTTAAAATGGAATAACTTTGGTTTTATGAGCAGCAAGCAAAGTACAGAAGCAAAAATGCATTACAGGAGCATTAAGTTCTACATTAGGTCACAGCGTCTAATCTGAAATCACACCCATAATATCATTTTTCAGGAAATCTGGGAAATAGTTATCTCCCAGGATGTCTGAACCATAGCTACTCTATTTTGACTTTTAATTGTAAAAAAAAAACATTTTTTTTTAATAGCCAAAGCAGATTTCACCATTAATGATGTCAGTGTTTTTCTAGGTATGAGAAGATGCAAGAATTGGAACTCATAAAACCTTTTTCTGAAAAGATCTAACTATCTGAAGGCCTGTTCTGCCAGTTTTTTTTTTCAGAGCACAGAGTGCCTCATTCCTGATTTTCACCCTGAACTTCTTTCAGGGGGTGTTGAAGGTCAGCAGCTTGTAATGGTCATGATGTAATCTTTGTAGAGGCAGCTGGCAAGTACCAACTTCCAGTCAGCAGGGTCCCTTCATAGCCACATATCTGACCGTGTGACACCATTTCATGGCCATTGTGTCCCGTGGTGCTGGGAAGGCTCATTCCCAGGTCTAGGGAAGTGATGGGCCACTCAGTGTGCTAAAATTGGACCAGGCCTTGCAAGTAGCAAAAGTCTCTGGACCACAGTCTTACTAGCCTCCTGGTCCAGGAAAATATTTCCTCTTGTTGCTTTTTCCCATACCCAGAGTCACATTATTACAATTATTGGTCTCATATGGAACTGTCAGTTCAGCATTATATCACAGGCTCAGTGAAACAAGTGACATAGAAAATAATATAGCCATAGCTAGCAGTTATTAGTAAAATAAGAATTATAAGTCAAGAACTTTCATTAGATAAAGCCTGGTATACCCCAAGTCACCTGACTTCATTCGTTAAATGATTATAGTCTGGTGTTAGCCTACTGGTTGTACAGTATGGAGCATCCGACCTTTATCTGAAGATTGGTTACTGAGATAAGCCTTAGAAACTAACCTAGAGTGTCCTTTTTAATAACTTAATTAAATCTTTAGCAGTATCACGTAACAAGGAACTGTCTCAGCAGTGAGTCTTAGTAAACACTAGACATTAACAAAACTAGAAACTTAATTTAACAATTTACAAAACTTAATATTCCGTGATTTTTCATTATGGAGGCCCTTGTTATTCCTCCCATTTTACAGGCTTTGCTGGTGTTTCAGTGGTAAGTGCCAAACAGGAAGTGCAGTTTCAATTCCTGGATTGAGAAGATCCCATGGAGAAGGAAATGGCAACCCACTCCAGTATTCTTGCTTGGGAAATTCCATGGACTGAGGAGCCTGGTGGGATACAGACCACGGGATTGCAAAGAGGTGGATATGACTTAGCAACTAAGCATGCATGCATGCCCATATTACAGATGAGGAAAGACTGGGAATTAAAGGTTATTACCCTTTCCCACTAACACAAGTCAAGAGTCTAGTTCTTTGATTTGCCAAACCTCTCTTAGCTGCAATGGTAGAGTCCTGAACTCAGTGGTAGACTCAGATCCAAAAACACCTCTCTTTTATCATGTGCTGTAGGTGCTAATGCCCTTTGCCTCTCCCAACAGCCAGTTGTCAGCAAGCTCTTTCTCTGCTGATTACATCATCACAATAAATACTGAATACTATTCTAATCAAATATGGCACTCCACAAAGTCAATTTGACACCTATTTAATCAGACATAGTTATTATTGAATTGTATGGCAAATACATAAAGTAATTCCAATAAATTCTGTAATCTGCCCCCAAATAATTATCCTATATTTTCTACTATCATTTTTTAACTTTGCAGGATCTACCATTTCTTGATATGATGTCCTATTTCTTTTCCCACTTCCTTTTCTCCTATCTCTTACAAACACACTCACGTGCAATAAAATACGGTGAACCTGGATTGTGTTTCCCAGTGTCCTAAACCCCATGTTCCCCTGAAATAAGATCTTTCTGTGCTTCCCCTAGGACACCACGCCTACCTTCCTGGTCTTCTCTCTGGATGACCTAGAGGCTGAAAGAGTAAAGAATCAGGAAAAGTTTGCCTTGAGAAGGTTACAGAATCAGCACTGGGGGATCAACACAGCAGTAACGTCCAACACAGCAGTGACATCCAACACAGCAGTGATGTCCAACACAGCTGATGACAAAGTAGAGCTAAAAATGAACTCCTGAGTTCTTTCATTTGCAATCTGGGGGTCTTAGAGCAAAAAATGTTAGAGAAAATAGTTCAAGAATGAAAGAAAGGGAGAGATTTTTCCACTTAAATAATGGTGAATCAGGGATTACCTGGTGGCTCAGTGGTAAAGAATCCGCCTGCTAATGCAGGAGATGCAGGTTCAATCCCTGGGTCAGGAAGCTCACCTGGAGAAGGAAATGGCAACCTGCTCCAATATTCTTGCCTGGGAAATCCCTTAGATAGATGAACCTTGTGGGCCACAGTTCATGGAGTCATGAAAGAGTTGGACACAACTTACTGATTAAACAATAATAATAATGCTGAATCAATCACCTTTTAAATATTCTTTTACTCTTGAATCTGTTCTAAACTGCAGCAAACAAAAGAAGAAAGTCACAGATTCATAAGGATAAAGAGAATGAAAGAGGAGACAAAGCTGATGAACAACATCAACGATCTTTTGGAGGTTGGAAAGCAGATGGAAGCATGATAACAGACTTGAGAAAGGTGCTACCTAAGCATCTATGATAGGACTTGAGCCTTCTCACCCACTCAGGGCCCCAGAGAGGCTCAGAACTTGGCACTTCCAGGGAACTCTTAAGGCAGCAATGAGATTCATGTGGAGAACTGGCTAACCTCTGTTCACTGAGCCGGTAGAATTTTCCCTGGTTCCATCTCCCCTCCCATAAAACCAGACAACCCTCCTCCTCCCCACTACACAGAGACAGAGGAAAATGGAAAGGAAGTAGTTCCATACCAGAGAACCCCAGTTATGGCAGAGAGGAAGGGTGATGGGAAGAGCTGAAAACAGGAGTCCAGCTAGCTGGTTAAGGAGTAGGACCCACCAGCCTCTTCCCTCTACCCTGTTTCCAAGTGATGGCAGTCATGAAACACACCCAGACCAGAAAAAAAAAAAAAATAGCTGAATTCTTCTCAGGAGACTGAAGTTGTTGGCAGCTCTATTTTGACCCAGAAGAAAGTCATACTTAGGATGAAAACTATGAAACTTACATCACAGAAGACAGAGTGAAAAACAACCCAGGATCTTAGTGACATCATTGAATTGCTTAATCAAACTATCCCTGAAGCCCTGCTTCCCTCTCAACACTTCATTACACTTGCCTGGTCGCTGCTCTATGGCCATTTATGACATACCCTCAGAAACCATTAGCATCATTTCCAGTGTATTCCATTTGCTGAAGTAGTCACAAGCCTGCCTAGATTTCAGAGGAGGCAAACAGAACTACCACTAACTCTAAGAACTGAAGTTAGCAAGTAGTAAACCCTGGAGGCCCCAGTGCAGCCTTTCTTGATATAGGACCTGTGTTTAGTGTACCACCAATTCACTTATAACTTGTGGAAGGAGCACTCCTAAGGAGCCAAGAGTTACTTCAAAGAGTCTAAGAAACCATATGTGCATCAAACATTTTCTGTGGATAAATGATGTGTCTTGTATACATAAATAACTGGGCTATTAGTAAAGCATAAGTACTACTCTTACAAGTAATAAAATGCAAACTTTTAAAAAATCTTTGTTTCAGTTGTACTTTTTTTGCACATTATACCTTTTATGTTATGTATTTTCTTAATCATGGATATTGAAAATACAATTAACATGTGGAGGAAATATTCTTTATGCTTAAAATGGGTGGTCATATCTTCCAAATTGAACGTTACTGTTTTCATATTCTACTGTAAGTCACAGAGGATCTCTGAGAAAATGGTTAGAATGCAGTCCCACTGCCTGCCAGACCCACAATCACTTCTGAGGCAGCTCGGCTCTCAAACCCTTTGACAGCTGCTCCAGGTTATAAGTCTTCCCTGCCCCCGTTGGCAGCCATAACTGATTGGATGAGGGTGCACAGCTGACCCAGTCAGTGCTTAAACTGGCCAATGACCTATGGGGTGGTCTGGCACGGTAAGGACAAATTGTGCTACTCAAACTCTTTTATATTAAGCATTTTAATTTAGACATACAGACATTCAGCATATGACACAGCCAGCAGCAAGAGCTGGCACTAATAAATCAGAGTAATAGGGAGCAAATTGATGCTTAAGGAGATGCTATGAATAGAGAAAAGATAGAGGATGAGTTAACTAATTGGAAGCAGGAGGGGAAGCAAATAGAAAGAAGTGGATCCAGGAACACAGCTGAGTGCTGTTGACAGAGATTCTCTAAGGCAGGGGTCCGCAACCATTTTGGCACCAGAGACTGGTTTCATGGAAGACATTTTTTTCATAGACTAGGGCCAGCAGTGGGGATGGTTTGGGGATGATTCAAGCACATTATGCACTTTTTCCCCACTATTATTACATCAGCGCCACCTTAGATCATTAGTCATTAGATCCGTAAGTTTGGGGGCCTCTGCTCTAAGGCAGTGAGTTGTAATTCTTTCCCACAGCTGCCCATCAGAATCAACCTGGGAGATGATACTTCAGTGGAAATGCTTGAATACCTGATGTATTCATTCAGTCTGCAGAACATTTAGATGTTGAAAAAGCTACAAAAGTCATTCTGATGCCCTCTGGTTAGGAGTTCCCCCAGAAGTCCTGCTTTAGTGATGTCTGGGTCGCCAATTTCAGGGAGTTACTTTATCTTCCTATTCACAGGGTTTCATGCTCATAGTTAACCCACCTTACCCAGCAAACAGTCTCCATTCCTTCCAACCAGAAGTCTCTCACTACAAAGTCTCTCACTTCCACACTGAAAGGGGAAGTGCAGATGTCAAAAAAATTTAGCCTTTGGTTGAGTCAGCTAAACAAAAGCTACAAGAGAAGGGTTTCCATACGAAAACGTCTTCCAAAAACATGTGGTCATTTCTGATTTCTGATCATACAAGGCTCCCAAAGAGTGGTTTTCTTTGAAGAGTTATTTTTAGCTTTTGTTAAGGAAAAGGAAGCTCCAAGATTATCTGACAATAAATAAAGGTATGTGCCATTCTCTTGACGTTTTTAGATATACGAAGTTATAAATTAGTGAGGTCAACACACATGCCACATAGAAAAGCAGGCTTGTTCCTTTGCCATCACATATATGTTTGTATTTTGTGTGTCGATACACAGGCCTTTTTCCCCCTCATTGTCTGAAACCATAGGAAGCAGCTCAGATACCAGGGACTTCTGGGGATGCGAGTGTTCGATTTTGACAAATTCCTCAAATCAACATTTCTGTAACTTATTTTTAAATTGTTCCTCCAGCAAACAAAGGAATGTGTGCTTGGATGTTCTATGATGGGAACTTATGGAAATTTGAGTTTGCACAAGTGGTGACACTAAGCAATTTTACAATTAACATTCATCCACTCTGAAGACAATAAGCTGTAATTATAGACTGTTTGGTGTAATCTCAGTTTACAAAATAGCACTGCTGTGGATCTTACAAATTAAAGTTACTTCATAATGAGTGGGACTCACCAAATTATTTCATAAGTTTTTTGGAGTTCTTTGTAATTCACTGTTATTAAGACATACACTTAGAAACATTTCTTCAGTCTTTAAGGTTCAAAGTAATGTCCCAACCCTTTCTAGCCTCGGGTCCCAATATTCCTTTCTTCCTTACCTTAAGTTACTTGCCTTTTTCTACCTTTACAGACATAAAGAACTGCACCAGTAAAGTCCTTCTGGATTGTTCTCCTGCTTTAAGGCAATCTTCATTCACCCCAAAACAGTTCATCATTTTTGCACCTGTATCCCTATGTTGTTTATCCAAAGGTTCTATATTTAATATACATTGTGCAAGTTACTTGCTTCTCTTTGAGAATAATAACCCCTAATGCCTAGCACAGTGTCTTCAATAAAGTAGATACTATACGTTTCTGTTACATAACAGAAGAAATGTTTGTGTACAATTGTTTATAATTTCTAATTCCCATCTGCCTATAGTCAGTGACACTCATGACTGAGATGATTAACTGAAATGCAGTTTATGGCCAAGAGAAATTATTTTAACTGTGAATTTGGATCAAATCAAATTTATGATTTTGAATTTTAAGACCATGATACATATAATATTTCAAAGGATATGACCATCTTGAATCTAAGGGAAATATATATAAAACTGTATTATTACGGATGTGAGTGGCAGATAAGAATGCTGCTCTGCTAATTTTCTCAAAATAACTAGATAACCCCATGGATATTTTTCTGGAAGATATTTCTCAAATTCTAAAACCATTATGGGTTTGAAATTGCATTTGATACTCACCAAGATGCTTTTGAACCTTGGTGCTGGAGAAGACTGTTGAGAGTCCCTTGGACTGCAAGGAAATCCAACCAGTCCATTCTAAAGGAGATCAATCCTGGGTGTTCATTGGAAGGACTTATGCTAAGGCTGAAACTCCAATAATTTGGCCACCTCATGCGACCAGTTGACTCACTGGGAAAGAGTCTGATGCTAGGAGGGATTGGGGGTAGGAGGAGATGGGGACAACAGAGAATGAGATGGCTGGATGGCATCACCGACTCGATGGACATGAGTTTGAGTGAACTCCGGGAGTTGGTGATGGACAGGGAGGCCTGGCGTGCTGTGGTTCATGGGGTCGCAAAGAGTCGGACATAACTAAGCTACTGAACTGAACTGAACTGAAGAAGACACTAAACAAAGTAACAAATTGAGTAACTCTTTTCACCTTCTGAAGTTTTAAGGAGGCCTTGGACTATTGGAAGGACTGATGCTAAAGCTGAAGCTGCAATACTTTGGCCACCTCATGCGACGAGTTGACTCACTGGAAAAGACTGATGCTGGGAGGGATTGGGGGCAGGAGGAGAAGGGGACGACAGAGAATGAGATGGCTGGATGGCATCAATGACTCAATGGACATGAGTTTGGGTGAACTCCAGGAGTTGGTGATGGACAGGGAGGCCTGGCATGCTGTGATTCATGGGGTCGCAAAGAGTCGGACACGACTGAGCGACTGAACCGAACTGAACTGGACTATGATCAACCTCCTCTCAAAAACATTCCATCAGACATGTGAGCTACCCAAATTGTTTTCCTTTTAAAATTGCTTCAATTTTTCACGCCAGGCTTTTACAAAGTCTGTAGGTTATATTTCTTCTCTGTTTTCTAAATGCCTAATAATTAAAACCTCAACTTAGGTAATAATAGAGGCAGAATTATGATTATCTATACATATAAAAATCAAAATAATTTTCAGGTCTCTATCGATATTCCTGAACCTTCACCTAAGTTTCAGAACCTAATCCTCACCTGCTTATTACATGTTTCCAGTCCAAACACTCCAAGTCCACCATGTCCAAATGTACTTTGCCTAAAACCAGCCTTCCTGCTCCACTCAATTTCCCTGTCTCAGCAAACACATTTTTCTCCCAGTTACTGAGCCTAGACCATAGTATCTTTTGACCATTTCTCATTTATCTTTTGTTTTCTCTCATATGTATGGTTTTGTGGATGCATCCCTCAAAGGTGTCCTTTATCTATGGTCAACCTGTGTTGTTCCCATGTGCTCAGCATCCTTCCCTTAGGAAACTATCCCTCTCCTATTTGAGGTGAGGCTGTGAAGCACAGGTCCTATTCAATCCTCACTCAGAAACAAGCATATGACCCAGGACATCCAAGATATCTCATCCCTCTGGCAAATGCTATTGATCAGAAGGGCCAACTTATGCTTCAACTTATGCTGCAGTGGAGCCAATAAGAGTTCCTGTCTTAAAGTTCATAATTAACAGTTATAATCAATTATATATAATTAATGGAATATAATTATATATGATTAATAATATATAATTCTCTCTCTACTAGTGTTGCTAATTCAAGAGTAGATGCATTTGCAACTATCTGCAGGCATCTATTAATATATGCAGGAAATCTATTTACAGCAGAAAGAGAATGAGAAAGAACCAAAAAATGCATCACAGCCAACATGGCAAGGCAGTGTTTAAACAACAGTGGTTGAGTCCCTGGAGCCAGCCATGCCTGAAGTCCCTCCCATCCCTGGACTTGCCAATTAGATGAGTCAAATTTCAAAATCCTGACTTACCTACTTTCTGACTGGGTAAACTTAAACAAGCTCTTAACTTTTCTTTGTCTTTCTATGAAATGGGAGGTAACATTAATACCGATCTCACAGGGTTATATGAGGATTAGTGTAATAAGGCTCAATAAATGTTCAGTGACTATGAAGTGCCAGTGAATTCTGATGTCCTCTCACAAAATCATGCCTTGCTAATAATCCATGTCCCACTGCCTTCCCTTGGGTCATCACCCTCACCCATCCCATCTTTCCCCCTCTGAGTATAATCAGCTCTAATCCTACAAATTTGCCTCTTCTATACCTCTTCCTCTGATGCTGGGAAAGGTTGGGGGCAGGAGGAGAAGGGGAAGACAGAGATTGAGTTGGCTGGATGGCATCACAGACTCTGTGGACATGAGTTTGAGTGAACTTCGGGAGTTGGTGATGGACAGGGAGGCCTGGCGTGCTGTGATTCATGGGGTCGCGGAGAGTCGGACATGACTGAGCAACTGAACTGGACTGAACTGATACCTCTTCCAACCACAAGGCCTTTCACTGATCTTGTCCTCCTTGAGATTCTGTATCATTTTCAGTTCTGTACTACAAGCTGCAACATGCAATCATAAATACTCCTGTATTGTTTCAGGTGGGTCTGACTAATCCAGTTAGAAAGTGAAGTTTTGGGGTTACATTTTGGGGCATGTCCCCTACCAGTGTTAAGCACGTTATAGGCATCAAAATCATTATATTTAACAAGGCCCAGTTGTAATACTAATCATCCCTACTTTTTAAATTCTGTAGTTTTAAGAAAATATTTCTCCAAATTAAGACTTTTACTGCAGTTACCTAATGTTGATGCAAAAACTCAAGTCTGTGAGGTACATAAACTTCAAATGACAAAATAAGACAATAAGACAATTTTAAGGGAGTTATATGTTTTTATTACATAAACATTACATTCCTTGTGGTAGCTAGTCTTACAAGTTTGTTTCTTGATTTCACAGAATGTCCAATATCTGTAGAAATTGTTTATGAATAATTTATGAAACAAACATTCCTGGTACCCCCACCAAAAAAGCCACGTTGTTTACACTTTCCAACCAGATTCCTGAGAAAAATAATAGGTTTTGTTCATTTTACAGTGTAACACACAAATTTGTTTTCAAGATAGAAAAAAGGACGGACTTCTAAAATGAGTCTTCTTTTGTTTATAAAGTTCTATAAAAATACATTAAGTAGGTTCGTATGTTTGTCCTTTGACTTAATATTCCAGTTTACCAGAAGCAAACAAAAAACAATAAACAGAACTATGCAAACCACATTAATCTTGAAGCAATATAATGTCAACATCATCATGAACACCTTGCAAAAGTAGCTCTCCTGAGTATGTAATAATCTTCCTTCGTTTTGCCGCTTTGAGAGTCCCTACCAGTGCTTCAAAGAGGTTGGCACATTTGTCATCTTGGAAGAGGACCCCAAATTTCACACTTAATTTTCCATCAGCATCTAATTGAGAAAGCACAATGTTAGCCAATGCAAAGTCTGTTTATTGCCACCATGTATGGCAAATACATATCATCTTTCATAAACAACTGGAGGTTAACCAACATCACAATGTGACAGTCAACAGTCAAAAATTCAGTGTAACTTCTTGCCAGATTCAAAAAGGAATGGAGTAAATGCAATGTGTAGTATATCTTCTAGCCTTAGTATCATCTGTACAAAGAGTGGAGTAAGAACCAAGAAACATTAACAAAAAGTGAATGTGTTAC
Organism: Moschus berezovskii; assembly: GCF_049115385.1. Taxonomy (NCBI): domain Eukaryota; kingdom Metazoa; phylum Chordata; class Mammalia; order Artiodactyla; family Moschidae; genus Moschus; species Moschus berezovskii. The sequence goes on along the minus strand of NC_142469.1, from coordinate 83,957,058 downwards.
AGTGCTTATATGGTTGACCATTCCTCTCTGTCTAAATTTTGATTTTTTTTAAAGGTTTTTTTGGTGTGGACCATTTTTAAAATATTTATTGAATTTGTTACAATATTGCTTTTGTTCTGTGATTTTGTTTTTTGGCCACAAGGCATGTAGAATCTTAGCTCCCTGATCAGGGATCGTACCTGCATGCCCTGCGCTGGAAGGCAGTCTTAACCACTGGACTGCCAGGGAAGTCTCTAAATTTCAATTTCCTAATTTTCAGTTGTTGAATCAGTAAAAATAACAAATATAAGAGAAACCCCAGATCAGGAACAGTATTTCTCTAAGTGTGTTCTGAACATGCTCAGAAACCCCAGGAAAGGAGTGGTGACCTCAAAAATGAAGAAGTCTTTATTTACCAGAATCTCTACATTATCTAGTTTGAAGGCCAGTTTTTAACATCGATGCTAAAAATTAAAATAAACACTAAAAAGAAATGAGCTATCAAGTCATGAAAAACCTGGAGGAATTTTAAACACATATTAGTAAATGAAAGAAAGCAATCTGAAAAAAAGCTGTGTGCTATATGACTCCAACTATGGGATATTCTGGAAAAGGCAAAACTATAGAAAAAGAGAAAACAAAGTAAAAACATCAGTGGTTTTCAATGGTTAGGATAGGGGAGAGGTGAACAGGCAGAACACAAAGAATTTTTAAAGCAATGAAGACACTCTGTGATATTATAATGATGGAGACATCATTACACATCAGTTCAAACCCACAGAATGTACAAAATCAAGAGTGAAATGTAATGTGAACTATGGACTCTAGGTGATAATTATATGTCAATGCAGGATCAATCCTAGAGATCAAACCAGTCAAACCTAAAAGAAATCAACCCTGAATATTAACTGGAAGGACTGACGCTGAAGCTGAAGCTCCAATACTTTGAAGTGAAAGTGAAAGTCACTCAGTCATGTCTGACTCTTTGCAACCCCATGGACTACAGATTCACCTGAGGACTGTCAGGGTGTTTGTTTGTCCATGGAATTCTCCAGGCCAGAATACTGGAATGGGTAGCCTTTCCCTTCTCCAGGGGATCTTCCCAACCCAGGAATCGAACGTGGGTCTCCTGCACTGCAGGCAGATTCTTTACCAACTGAGCTATTAGGGGTAGACTTATTGGAAAAGACCCTGATTTTGGAAAATATTGAGGACAAGAGGAGAAGGGGTTGACAGAGGATGAGATGGTTGGATGGCATCACTGACTCGATGGACATGAGTTTGAACGAAATCCAGGAGAGAGTGAAGAACAGGGAAGCCTGGCATGCTGCAATTCATGGGGGCACAAAGAGTCAGACACACCTTAGCAACTGAACCACAACGCTGCAGAGGCATCAACTATAACAAGGCACCCCTCTGGTGGAAGATGTTAATAATAGGGAAGACTACGCATGTGTGGGAGCAGAGGGTATATGGGAAATCTCAGCACCTTCCACCCAGTTTTATTGTAAATCTAAAACTGCCCTTAAAAAATAAAGTCTTTTTTTAATTAAGGTAAACAAAAGGTGGATCTTTGGTTAAAAGTCAATAAGAGGAAGTCTCATAGATAAGGGTAATCAAGGACACTTCCTCACTGTCAGCTGAATCCTTCGATCTACCTGGCTGAACATTTCACCCCATCCTACTGCAATGCTTCAAGTTATTCCCTCCCAAAGCTGTACCCCTGTGAAGGAGATGGCCATCACAGCAAGTTCTTGGGTTCCCGTGCTCCTCTGCTAGAGCACTTGACTTAATAAACTCCTACTGTGGGTGTAGCGAGTGCTGGGCACTAGAGGCAGGGAGAAGGAAGTATAGAATCACTTTCTAGCTATCAAAGAAATGATTTCCCCTCCCACAAGGAAATAACCATACACACAGTAGGTAGAAAAACAGGACAAAGAGGTACATGATTGTTTATCAAGACCAAGATGACTCTGGACTAGACCAGGAAGGGAAGATTTCATGACTGGTGGTAACTGTTCTGGACTTTAAAGAAAGAAAGTAAAGAAAGTGAAGTCAGCAGTCACTTGTGTCCGACTATTTGCAACCCCGTGGACTGTGGCCTACCAGGCTCCTCTGTCCATGGGTTTCTCCAGCAAGAATACTGGCATGGGTTGCCATTTTCTTCTCCAGGGGAGATTCACGACCCAGGGGTTGAACTCGGGTCTCCCACATTGCAGGCAGATGCTTTACCCTCTGAGCCACCAGACTTTAAGGGGCATATAATACAGAGCTTTAAAAACAAAACAAACAAACAAACACCCTGACAGTCCTCAGTTGAAATTTTGGCCATCTGCTAGTTGCTTGGCCTGGGAAACCTGCATAAATTCCCTAAGCCTGTTTCCTCATCTGTATAATGGGGATCTTAATACCTCCCACACTGTATGGTTGGGGACACAGTTCTGAAGCACAGAGCACAGTGTCCAGCCCATGCTAAGCACTAGATCAGTGATTACTGGTTCAATTATGAGTGAAAGAAATGGGAGAATATGCCAAGTCATAGGCACAGGTGAAAGAAGTTAAGTATCTAGGGGAACAGTGACTAATTTACTCAGCTCAAGTAAACCATCTAAGAGAAGAAGGAAGAAATAAGTTGGTAACAGAAAACAGGGAGTCTGACCATGCTTGGCCTGGAAAGCCAAGAGGTACTTGTTTGAGTCTTTCACTTCCAGCAGCACGACCCTTTGTTGGCAATGAAAACCTTTCGCTGATGACAGGAATCAGTACAGCTGCTGGGTAACCTGGTTGGTCCTTCAAGCTCTCTGAGCTGCAGTTACTTCATCCATCAAACAAGGGTAAAAATATCCCTCTCGGAGTTGTTACAAGGATTAAAACATAGAATGTAGGTAAAGTCTTTTATAGCACGCCCAGTCTATGGTAAATTCTCAATTTACATTAAATTTTTTAAAGCCACCAAAGGCAGAAACCCTGTTGTAATCTTGGAGTTCTCCTGCCCGCTAACCCCTCAATCTGACAAATGTCTGAGTGATGCCACCTTCTTTGTATCTTCTGTTGCTCTAGCCTTCCCTCTCCGTGGACAATTAATTCCAGGTCCCAACTGATTCTCACATGGCTAACTGTCAGACTCCTTATGAGTCTCCCCTTCTCCATTTTTACCCTCACTACATCCTCCACATTCATACAGAATTTAAAATGTGGAAGAAACTTTGTATGATACAAGCTTAATTGATATTCTTTTACTTTAATCTTTCAATGGCTCCCTAGCACCTTTAAGATAGAGTGAATAAGATTCTTCATCCTCTGCCCTTGCCTCACCTCTCACCTGGCTTCCTGCCATCTTATTCCATGCATCTTGTGATTCAGTCAAAATGAGCAACCTGCTATAATCCAGGGTGATAAGAATCACCTCCCCTGGTAACTTTGTCCACTTCGAGCCATCTACCTGGCATCCCAGATCCTCTTTTCTAGCTCAATTAGTTGTTCTTCAAAAATGGACTCAAACGTCACCTTCTCTGAGAAGTCCTCTTATGATTCCTTTAGTCGAGTTAATAGCGCTTCTTAAAAAATGGAATATATATCAATCAAAGCATTCATCATCAATTACAGTAATGAAAGCTACCATTTATTGAGTACTCAGTATGTTCCTAGAACTGTTCAATACATTTTACAGTCATTAAAACTCACTTAACCATTTTGTCAAAGATAAGACACCATTGATTGTAAGAAGCACCATTATGTCATGTTCCAATTAAACTGCCAATTTAACGATAGCATACCATGGATCATAAAATAATCCTTATTTTAGAGATTTTAAAGTGTGAAAAATGTGTCTCCAACACTCACTGAAATAGAGTAGTATCATCATACAAATAAGGAAACCAAGGCACAGAAAAGTTTAGAAATGTGCCCAAGGTCACACAGCAGGAATGTGGAAGAGCTGGAATTCCTTCCCAGAGTCTGACTCGAGAGCACACGCTCTTAATCACTTCCCAAAACATGCTTCCAATTTATCTGTCTTCTCACTACCTAAAGAGGCCCACAGGGCTGAGATGGACTTTTATTTATTTTCCCATCTCTAGCACTTGAGCACAAAGGCAGCACTCAAGGTACATTTGTTAAAGAATTTAAATCTCCAAATACACTTTATCCACTTAACTCTTTTCTATAGGATAAAAATCAGAAATCAAGAAAATCAGAGATACCAAGGGAACATTCCATGCAAAGATGGGCACAATAAAGGACAGAACTGGTATGAATCTAACAGAAGCAGAAGATATATATTAAGAAGAGGTGGCAAGAATACACAGAACTATACAAAAAAGATCTTCATGACCCAGATAACGACGATTGTGTGATCACTCACCTAGAACCAGATATCCTGGAATGCGAAGTCAAGTGGGTCTTAGGAAGAATCACTACGAACAAAGTGAAGTGATGGAATTCCAGTTGAGCTATTTCAAATCCTGAAAGATGATGCTGTGAAAGTGCTGCACTCAATATGCCAGCAAATTTGGAAAACTCAGCAAACCAGGACTGGAAAAGGTCAGTTTTCATTCTAATCCCAAAGAAAGGCAATGCCAAAGAATGCAAAAACTACTGCACGATTGCATTCATCTCACACACTAGCAAAATAATGCTCAAAATTCTTCAAGCCAGGTTTCAACAGTACATGAACCGTGAACTTCCAGATGTTCAAGCTGAATTTAGAAAAGGTACATGACCCAGAGAATGCCAACATCTGCTGGATCATTGAAAAAGCAAGTGAGTTCCAGGAAAACATCTACTTCTGCTTTATTGACTATGCCAAAGCCTTTGGATGTGTGGATCACAATAAACTGTGGAAAATTCTGAAAGAGATGGGAACACCAGACTACCTGACCTTCCTCCTGAAAAATCTGTATGCAGGTCAAAAAGCAACAGTTAGAACTGGACATGGAACAATGGACTGGTTCCAAATCGGGAAAGGAGTACGTCAAGGCTGTATATTGTCACCCTGCTTATTTAACTTATATGCAGAATACATCATGAGAAACGCTGGGCTGGAAGAAGCACAAGCTGGAATCAAGATTGCCGGGAGAAATATCAATAACCTCAAATATGCAGATGACACCACCCTTATGGCAGAAAGTAAAGAAGAACTAAAGAGCCTCTTGATGAAAGTGAAAGAGGAGAGTGGGAAAGTTGGCTTAAAGCTCAACATTCAGAAAACTAAGACCATGGTATCTGGTCCCATCACTTCATGGCAAATAGATGAGGAAAACAATGGAAACAGTGAAAGACTTTATTTTGGGGGCTCCAAAATCACTGCAGATGGTGACTACAGCCATGAAATTAAAAGACACTTACTCCTTGGAAAAAAAGTTATGACCAACCTAGACAGCATATTAAAAAGCAGAGACGTTACTTTGCCAACAAAGGTCCATCTTGTCAAAGCTATGGTTTTTCCAGTAGTCATGTGAGGATGTGAGAGTTGAACTATAAAGAAACTGAGCACCGAAGAATTGATGCTTTTGAACTGTGTGTTGGAGGTGTTTGAGGAGACACTTAAGGGTCCCTTGGACTGCAAGGAAATCCAACCAGTCCATCCTAAAGGAAATCAGTCCTGAATATTCATGAAAAGGACTGATGCTGAAGCTGAAACTCCAATACTTTGGCCACCTGATGTGAAGAAATGACTCACTGGAAAAGACCCCTATTCTGGGAAAGATTAAAGGTAGGAGGAGAAGGGGACAACAGAAGATGAGATGGTTGGAGGGCAACACCGACTCGATGGACATGAGTTTGAGCAAGCTCCGAGAGTTGGTGATGGACAGGGAAACCTGGTGTGCTGCAGTCCATGGGGTTGCAAAGAGTCGGACACGACTGAACTGAACTGAAGTGATGGGATGAAAAATGAAAGGCTTTAAAGAACTCTATTTTAAAAGAAAAAGATTAAACTCATCAATCTATTCATCAAATTTATAGTTTAGATTAGTCAACATTATTCCAGACATAACATAAATAATTAACCTTAATCTGTCAGTAGATAATGTATCTCCATAGATGCTTTCCAACTCTATTACCTATTACCAGGAATAGGTAAGTCAAGGAAGCCTGGTGAAGCTGCAGTGTTCAAAATATTTTCATCCTTATACAAGTTATAATAATTACCTTACAGTCATCTAGTTTGTAAACCTGCTTATTTTGAAGTGCAAGTTCAATCTGCTAAGTATTGGGGTGGCCAGTAAGTTCATTTGAGTTTTTCCATATGATGTAATGGAAAATCCTGAATGATATTTTTGTCAACCCAATATTATTCTATATGAAACTTACAAGATCTTATAAATCAGTGTTACCACAATAACAGACAGACAGACTGATAATATATAAAGATATATAAAGGCTACAAAGAGATTCCTAGTCCCTTTCACCATGAAAAGATAGAAGAAGTCCAAGACCTAGAAGAAGACTCCAAGTTGACCATGTTGGCACACTGATCTCGGGCCTCTAGCCTTTAGAACTATAAGCAATAAAATTTCTGCTGTTTATAAGCCACAGTCTGGAGTATTTTGTTACAGCAGCCCAAAAAGATTGAGACAGACTCCCAGCCTACATAACCATTAAGATATTAAATGTGGACAGAACTATAATTCAAAAAGGTAATACATGCACCCCTATGATCACAGTAACACTATTTACAAGAAAACGTGGTACATACATACAATGGAATACTACTCGGCCACAAAGAGGAATGAAAAAATACCATTTGCAGCAACATGGCTGGACCTAGAGATGATCATACCCAGTGAAGTAAGTCAGAAAGAGAAAGACAAACACCATGTGATATCACTAACATGTGAAATCCAAAATATGACACAAATGAGCTTATTTACGAAACAGAAACAGACTCACAAAAAGAACAGACTTGTGGTTGCCAAGAAGGAGGTGGTGTGAGGGTTTGAGTTTGTGGTTGGTAGACACAAACTATTATACATAAAATGGATAAACAAAAAGGTCCTACTGTATAGCACAGAGAACTATATTCAACTTCCCATGATGAACTATAATGGAAAAGAATACATATATATGTATAACTGAATCACTTTGCAGTATAGCAGAAATTAATACAATGCTTTAAATTAACTATACTTCAATATATCTTTAATGAAAAATATCACATTTGTTGTTTCATGTCATAAAGTTTGGAGTAATGTTACATAAGCAAAAGAAAACTACAGGGGATGTTTGATAATAATGACAATGGAATGTTCAAAGTACCTCTTGCTATTTCAAATGATTTGTGATTCATAAGTAATCACAGCTATATGTAAGAAAATCAAACTATAATAATGACACAACATTGTAAAGCAATTATCCTCCAATGTCAAAAAAAAAAAAAAAGCTACAATGACAGGACAACTCTTATAAGGTACTTTTTAAAGTTGTTTTTCACTTACATGATATAATTTTAAAACTTTGGGGTCCATTATCCCAGTTGTTGCTGAATACATCTATTGCTCTTACAATTTTTAAAATGCTCCCCAAACTATTACATGTCTGGTCTGAGATGTACAAAATATTGATACTTACAGTTACAAGCATAAGAGTTGCTTTCATTACAGTTTAGGAAAAGGGCACTAATACTACCAATTTTACATGTCTCAGACTTCATGGTGCTGCTTATATGCTGCTGAGGGAAAAGTTGACTTTTTTAAAAAAAACTACCCAAAGGATGGGTTCTTTTAGTTATATATACATAAATACCTGATTATACAAAATTCAAAAGTTAGAAGAAAATAAAGACAATGTATTGCAATTTCAATGAGTCCCTAGTCATTTGGCAATTTGCAAAATGGTGGCAGGGTAAAGCAGAAAAAAAATGAATTTTAATAGTATGACAAAAATTCGAACAAGATCCAATTACAACATTTCAATGCAGCTAGGTTACAGATGTACAGTGATTTTCTTTCCATTCAAAGGATAATCAAATAACTCAACCATTCTTTGTATAAGAATCACAATACCCCAATAGCTCTGTGTCTCCAGAAATTACTTCAGGGCTGAGAGCAGTTAGCTGACAGCTGCCAAAACTTTTAGGCTTCTACCAAGAGTTTGGAGAAGAAAATGGCAACCCACTCCAGTATTCTTGCCTGGAGAAAACCATGAAAAGAGTAGCCTGATGGTCTACAATCCATGGAGTCCCAAAGAGTGGGACACGGCCGAAGCGACTTAACACAGCACAGTACAGCTCCCAAAGAGTTAGTCCTTCTTGCTCTAAAGCAAACTCAGAAGAAACACCGTATCTATCATATAATACTTACTTTTTGAACCAAGACGATGAATTTCCTCCACCAAGAGTTTAACTTCATGATCCACATTCATTGCTGCCTGAGGGAGAAAAAAAAAATCTCTATTATTAGTTTCTAGATTCCATTACGCATATCTTGCCAAATCCAAGGGCCCTTGGTTTTTTTCATGTAGCATTTGTTACTATTAACTTACCATGTCCCTCCTCCTAAAAACACGTGTGTGATGTATCTCCCCCAGGTAGAGTACCTCCATTTCCCCCATCTTTATAACTGCCCTTGTGGGCAGTCCCACTCTTACTCCATGCAGTCTACTGGAGAGAATGAAGCCATTCTCCTTGCACCCGCTATTAACTCCAAACCCAAGCTCCGCCTGGCACCAGAAACACAAAGGTGAGTGACACAAGACCCGCCCTCAGGGAACTCATCATCCAGAAGCAGAGAAAGGCCTGGAATGACTAGCAATGGGACAAGCTCTCTTTGAGTGACGGGTCCAACGCTTTAAGGGAGCTTGAAGGAGAGAGCCACAGGTTTCAGGGAGGCTCCTGGGGGAAGGAGTGGGCCAGGTAAGTAGTTGGGAAAAGCATCGGGAAGAGAATATGTAAAAGCACAGAAACAAGGAGAAACCGCAGCACACCTGAGGCAAGCCTGAAACTAGGAGCTGGAGGTACCAGGGTAAACTGGATAAACCAACACAATCCCTCCCCTCTAGGAGCCCCGAGGTGAAAAAGGCGGTCCAGGTGGAACCCTCCGAATGCAATTTTAGTACCATGAGGTCAGTGCAGTGATGACTTCCGGGTCACAAATACTCATGGTCTTCCCCCAGCAGTTCATAATGCAATCTGACTGCAGTGGAGAGCCTGTGGTGAACACCATTCATCTTCGGATGAGGAAGGAATTCAGGGTCAGCATAGCAGCTGGGCGTTCCCTTGGCTCATGAGGTCCTCCATTGGCTGGATCTGTGCCCATCATTCCAGCCACCTCACATCTATGCCCTTGAATGCCAGGTTGCAGTTACACGGCACTTCTTTTCATTCCTCAAATGTCCCCTCACTCTCTTATGTCCAGCCTTCACAGGTACTGCTTCTTCAACCCAACTCTGACTCTTCCTCTTTCTTGGAGTTAACGTCTACTTGTCCAGTCCCAACTGAGATACAACTTCCTCCAGGAAGCCCTCCCTGAAACCCCAGAGTAGGAGTGCTCCCCCGTGTGTGTTCCCACAGTATTGCGCATCCACTTCATCACTTGACTGGAATGACCAGCTTCTTGTCTTTTATCACTAGACAGTGAGCTCCTCTCTGCGGGGATCTGACCGTTCTGCTACTGTGGGACCCCGTCTGGGACCAAGAGTAGGACTTCAGCAAATAATTGGCTGGCAAACAGGAAAATGAGCAAAGGCATGAGAGGGGATGAAAACACCTGTGGGAGTTATTGCCAGGGAGCTGCTGATTTCAGTGAGGCCCAGAGACGAGCTCTAAGGGGAGGAAGTGGACTCAGACACAGAAAAGGAAGCCTAAAGGGGGCGTGGCAAACAGCTACAGAAAGTGCGAGGAGACAGATATCAGCAAGAAACAGGGAAGCCGCAGGGAGAGCTGAAGGAGAGAAACCCAGCTCTGCTGGAGCAAAGAAGTAAAGCAGGAAAGGGGGAAGAATGAGTTTCGACAAGAAGGAGCAAAGAAGTAAAGCAGGAAAGAAGGAAGAATGAGTTTCGACAAGAAGGAAATAATTTACACTGGAAGCAGCAATATGAGGGTGAAAAGCACGGGCAGAAGAGGCATCAACGCAGCCTGTTTTAAGTTTTCCAAATTAAATAAGGGATGAAAAGAGCAGGACGGCCGGAATGGTATACTTTGGGGTGATGATTGATCAGGACCCCAGATTTCTAATAGCTAATAATTAAAAGCACCACTACCATCTGCTACACTTCTGTGTAAATCTTTTAATTTAAGAAGCTTATATTGCAACAAGATGGGCTTCCCTGGTGGCTCAGTGGTAAAGAATCTGCCTGCCAACGCAGGAGATGCAAGAGACACGGGTTTGATCCCTGGGTGGGGAAGATCCCTGAAGTAGGAAATGGCAAAAACCCATTCCAGTGTTCTTGCCTGGGAAATTCTATGGACAGAGGAGCCTGAAGGGCTACAGTCCACGGGATCCCAAAAGAGCTGGACGGGACTTAGCGACTAAACAACAACACTGCAACAAGATGCAACATCTTAGGTTAATGCAGCTACATAAAACCCGGTTATCAAAAATTAGTGTCCAAATTTGAACTTTATATTTATTGGTGAAATTATAACATTATATTCAATTCAAAATACAGTTTTATAGAGGCACTAAAACGCTAAAATATAACCAGAGGACACAACTGAAAGACATGCCATGAGATTAGTGGTAGGGAAAAAATCCTGTTAATGTCAGTGTGTTGAATAGCTGTTGTTTTTTTCCCTGCTCAGCAATGGCAAGCCACTCCAGTACTCTTGCCTGGAAAATCCCATGGATGGAGGAGCCTGGAAGGCTGCAGTCCGTGGGGTCGCTAAGAGTCGGACACGACTGAGCGACTTCACTTTCACTTTTCCCTTTCACACATTGGAGAAGGAAATAGCAACCCACTCCAGTGTTCTTGCCTGGAGAATCCCAGGGACAGGGGAGCCTGATGGGCTTCCGTCTATGGGGTCACACAGAGTCGGACACGACTGAAGTGACTTAGCAGCAGCAGCAGCAGCACCCTTTCTACCTTCTGGCACCAGCAGTCCAATTTTTTTTTTTTTTTTTTGATAGAACCGTTCCTTCCTTGTTCTTACCTCATGGATCTTGGGTGGAGCCTCATTCTGGACTCCAGGAATGGTTCAAAGTCAGAGTAATTGGTTAGGAGCATAGGATAGGTGATCCCGCTTTGAACAATGGGGTCAGCCCAGGAATTTTGCCAGACTACTAGTAAAACAACACTCTCCTACTGGGCTCTAAGTTTAAGGCCGGCCGGTATATAAACGGCTACCATGTGAAAACAGCCTGTCAGGAATAAATCCAGCACAAAGAAAATTTCAACCATGCATCAGTGATTGAGCCTACATATGACCTTGGAAAACTCAGCAGTGGCCACAGGACTGGAAAAGGTCAGTCTTCATTCCAATCCAAAAGAAAGGCAATGCCAAAGAATGCTCAAACTGCCGCACAATTGCACTCATCTCACACGCTAGTAAAGTCATGCTCAAAATTCTCCAAGCCAGGCTTCAGCAATATGTGAACCGTGAACTCCCAGATGTTCAAGCAGGTTTTAGAAAAGGCAGAGGCACCAGAGATCAAATTGCCAACATCCGCTGGATCATGGAGAAAGCAAGAGAGTTCCAGAAAATCATCTATTTCTGCTTCATTGACTATGCCAAAGCCTTTGACTGTGTGGATCACAACAAACTGTGGAACATTCTGAAAGACATGGGAATACCAGACCACCTGACCTGTCTCTTGAGAAACCTGTATGCAGGTCAGGAAGCAACAGTCAGAACTGGACATGGAACAACAGACTGGTTCCAAATAGGAAAAGGAGTACGTCAAGGCTGTATATTGTCACCTTGTTTATTTAACTTATATGCAGAGTACATCATGAGGAACGCTGGGCTGGAAGAAGCACAAGCTGGAATCAAGATTGCCGGGAGAAATATCAATAACCTCAGATATGCAGATGACACTACCCTTATGGCAGAAAGTGAAAAGGAACTCAAAAGCCTCTTGATGAAAGTGAAAGAGGAGAGTGAAAAGGTTGGCTTGAAGCTCAACATTCAGAAAACAAAGATCATGGCATCTGGTCCCATCATTTCATGGGAAATAGATGGAAAAACAGTGGAAACAGTGTCAGACTTTATTTTTTTGGGCTCCAAAATCACTGCAGATGCTGACTGCAGCCATGAAATTAAAAGACGCTTGCTCCTTGGAAGGAAAGTTATGACCAACCTTGATAGTATATTAAAAAGCAGAGACATTACTTTGCCAACAAAGGTCCGTCTAGTCAAGGCTATGGTTTTTCCCATGGTCATGTATGGATGTGAGAGTTGGACTGTGAAGAAAGCTGATCGCCAAAGAATTGATGCTTTTGAACTGTGGTGTTGGAGAAGACTCTTGGTAGACCCTTGGACTGCAAGGAGATCCAACCAGTCCATTCTAAAGGAGATCAATCCTGGGTGTTCATTGGAAGGACTGATGCTAAAGCTGAAACTGCAATACTCTGGCCACCTCATGCGACGAGTTGACTCACTGGAAAAGACTCTGATGCTGGGAAAGGTTGGGGGCGGGAGGAGAAGGGGACGACAGAGAATGAGATGGCTGGATGGCATCACCGACTCTGTGGACATGAGTTTGAGTGAACTCTGGGAGTTGGTGATGGACAGGGAGGCCTGGCGTGCTGTGATTCATGGGGTCGCGGAGAGTCGAACACAACTAAGCGACTGAACTGAACTGAACTGAACTGATAACCTTGGATTTTCCTGTTACATGAACTAATCAATCTTCTGTGGTTTTGCTTATGCTGGTTTGAGTTTCTGTCACTTGCACTCTAAAGAATCTTGACTTTTAAAGTTAGCCTTAGAGATGACCTGCTGCTTTAAAAAAAAATAAAACTCCATTATGTACTCATGTGAATAGTCTTGTTTGTGTTACCATATTGGGTAGAACAGACAGGTAAACAGAAAGGCAGATTTGGAAGCCATAAGAGAAAATATTTCTCTAATAATCAAAACTATCTAATGGAGAATAAAGTTTGTAGAAGTAGTAGGATCTGTGAGGGTTGACAAGGAAATCAGCCCACATTGGACAAAAGGTAAAGGGAAATGTCCAAGGGGATTACAGTCTTCTCTAATTCTCAGATAGTTTGATTTCCTCCCACCCAGAATATTCATCTCTTTAACATCATTTTCCATTCCTTCCACCCACCACCATCCACATCAGTCAGTTTTCCTTTAAGGATGAGACTCAAAAAGGAAATCCCACTCTTAAGTAGTGTGAATATGTGCATCACATTTGTTCATCTTTTAAGAAGGGAAGACAACCAGAATTTCCTTATAATAAATTACACCTGAGGCTCCTTATCTGTGTTTATTCTAAAAACCTTGCAAAGTATTATTTATCCCTATTTTATGAATGATGAAACTGACTCAGAGGGGTTTCTCACAATTAAATGCTATTTTTACTTCATCATTCTGCCTCTTCTGCTGTTTTGGGGTGGGGCTGGTTATTATGCAAATAGAACTAAATGTAAAGGTAAGTTGTATTTGTGTGAAATATTTGAGTACTTATTAAGACAAAACCCTTAAAAAGCAAAAAAGGCTCCCTGCACTGATCCTTTGGAGTAGGAAAATGACAGTCTTAAAAACTATTGCTAGCCTACATAACCTGGCATGGTTTATTTCTTTTGATTATTTAATGAGGACAAAGGAGTATAAAATACTCTGCTGCACAAACCTCAGAAGGTCCACAACATTTTTTTATGAGGACATAAGCCTGGGGCTGGTGCAAGCAGCAAGATCAAGAACAATGAGAGGCCATGGGCAGAGCAAGTCTAAGGGAAAGAAAGAGCTGGGTCAATGGGAGGCTCAGGGGAAGGGGATGGCAGATGCTAGCTGAGCCCTCTCATTGTGACAGAAACCAATTAGGCACTGTGCGTGGGAACCACAAAGAAAGCGGAATGTGGGCGGACTGGGCCATGTGTGAAATGCTCCACTTTCAGTAGGCACTTGAAAATATATTTAAGGACCCTCTTAACAGTTTTGTGGGTTTTTTTTTAATTTTTGGTTGGTTTGTTTTCTTAAGTTTGGAGGCAATACCTGGAGATTTTCTAAAGTCAAGGAATATGCCTACTCGAGTGGGGACATCTGGGAATCGGGAGCCACTTGTCCTCACTAGGGCTGGCCACTCTTTCCCAACCCTCCACAATCCCCGACGAGCAGCTGGTGTAGGTCAAAGAATGACTGGGTTCCTTCCCGCCTCCTCGCACACACTCCATATTTGGTCATCCCGGAGCCGAGTTGGGAGCTGGCCGGGAAGGGGTCCCAAGACCCTGTCCCCCGCAGGCCATCAGACGGTCCTCACAGGCACCGCCGCAGAGCTAGGGAGCGCAAGGCTCGGCCCCCGCTCCGGGGCGCACTGCGGGGTCCGGGCGGGCTCCCGGAGAAGGGCAGCATCCGAATCCCGGAAGCCTTTGTCTCCGCGAGGCCCGCGCTCCCCGGCGATCGGTGCGCCCCAGGCGCGCCTCGAGAGCCGGCGCCCAAACCCAGCGACGCAAACGGACCCGGCTTGGGGCTCCCCGAGCAGCTAGTGTCTTCTCACTACCCCCCACCATGTACACAGAACGCGGAGCGTTCAGATCCGCACCCGCCGCCCGCGCCCGCACAGCCCACTGCCCTGAAGCCACCGAATCCCTCGTGGGGAGCCTGGCCCCTCACTGCCAGTCTGTTCCCGCTCAGTTCTGCGGAACTGGCTCTCCAAGTGCAAAGCCGGCAAGTTGCTCCGCGGTAAAAAAAAAAAAAAAAAAAAAAATCTTTATAAACGCTGCTGATCTCCCTGCCCGGTCCGCCCCCTGCAAAATGTCACGTGAGCCGAGTACGGAAGTCTGCCAGAGAGGTGGGGGGTGCGGGGGCGCGCCCACGCGGTCCCAAGCACCCGGCTCAGCCCAATGCCAGTTATACCCTCCAGGCGCCTTAGCCCCCTCTCTTCCCGGTCCTGGCTTTCCAACCTCAGCCCACGATCCCCTCCTCCGGCTCTTTGACCTCCCCCGGCTACCCCAGTCCATCCTTTCTACCTGGACGCCACTTTCCAGGGCGATCACTCACCTCTCTACCTCCTGTTCTTTTCCGAGAAAATTGGGGCAGCGTCGGTGCGGGCTGGTTGCCTTCTTCAACGCACTGGGGAGGAAGAAGCCGAGGAAGGAAGTGACTTAGGCAAAGAGAAAGGCTGGTTGGTGTGCCGCAGGCGGAGGGCGAGCGGGGGGAGGGGGGGAGAGTTTCAGCGCTCAGGAATGGGGCCGCCCACACTCCGGGGGACTAACCTAGGAGGAGGAAACTCTGGAGCGGAGACGCCAAGAAGGGGGCAGACCCCGCACAGGTGGCGGGGCGCTGGAGGCTTCTAGGAAAATGCATCCAGTGCTCCAATTACCGCCACCTTTGCCCCGCGCCACTCGGAGCCAAGGAGCTCCAACCCCCGCATCTTTTCCTGGAAATTGACTTCCTGCCAGGATCTCTCTCCGAACGCAAGAAAAAAAAAAAAAAAAACTCCCTTAACGTGCAGAATGCTGAGATCTCCTTTGCCTGCATGCTTAGTCGGTCTGACTCCTTGCCCTCACGGACTGTAGCCCGCCAGGATCCTCTGTCCAGGGAATTTGCAAGGCAAGAATACTGGAGTGGGTTGCCATGCCCTTCTCCAAAGTATCTTCTAGACCCAGGGATAGAATTGGTGTTTCCTGTGGCTCCTGCATTGGCAGGCGGATTCTTTACCACTGGGCGGAACGTAAGCCCCGGGCAGGGGGCTTTCAGAAAGATACGAATATGACAGCAGGGTGGTCTGATTTGCGAAAGAAAATGCAGTTTTGAAAACTGCTTTACTGCAAAGAAACTTTACTTGGATAAAGCTGTTATAATTCTTGGCCCTGGGTTAGTGTAGATTTCTTCCCCTCTTTATTCATTATTTCCTACATGTAACCGCATAATTCAATCATTTTATTCATACATCCATTATTATAATAACTGTTATTTTAATCTCTGAGTGTGTGTGTGTGTGTGTGTGTGTGTGATGTTTGTTCTACCTGGTATCCTTTCAAAAAGGAAACCAAGCCCCTGCCAAGAGAACTGACCCGAACTATTCCTAGGACAAAGGTTGCACAAATAATTGCCCCCAAAGTTCCCCCCTAACCGCTGTGGCTGATTGGATTAAGAGTGGTCATGTGACCCAAAAGACACAGTCCATAAACTGGCCATCACCCTAGGAGGTGACCTGGAACAAACAGTCCTCACAAACGAGCACTCTGGATCATCAGATAAGCCAATCAGATTCTCCCTTGGAAATTGAAAACGGAGAATGAATACAGAGAATGAGCTCTCTGACAGGAAGGCTGAAGCTGAGAGGGCTTGAGTCAGAAATAGGGAAAATGGGCCTCACAAAGCAAAACACTGGAGTAAGCAAAAACTAAGGATGAAGTGGAAGGTGAGTACGGGTGGAAGTGGTAGAAGTGCCTCTCAGGGAAGCTGAGACCCAGTGATATATTAACAACAACAGAGACCTGCTCCAGAGGGTAATGTGAGTATCCAGGTCCCTGCGGCTGCACTGCATCCAGCCATTTCCTAAACCGTCCTAGTTACCCTGTCAGAGTACACGCCTGTCACTTCGGGTGTGACTTTGAATGAGTCTCTGTTCCCTACCACCAAAAGATTACTGTCAACAAAGGTCTGACTGATCAAGGTTTCTCATGTCACGTGAAGTTTAATGTGACTCCAAAATCCTTTTGAGGACTATTTTTTCCTTACTAAAACAAGCTGAGAAGTAATAGTTTGTATTTTTCAGTCTATACAATGCAAAAAGTGTAATTCAAGAAAAGAGCATATTTAGCAGTTCTCGGGGCAGCACCTGGCTCCTTTGGTTTGTGGCAGTTCCTCATTTGGATAATATCCAGTGAAATGAATATGCCCGTGGTCATGTGTGGATGTGAGAGTTGGACTGTGAAAAAAGCTGAGCGCCCAAGAATTGATGCTTTTGAACTGTGGTGCTGGAGAAGACTCTTGAGAGTCCCTTGGACTGCAAGGAGATCCAACCAGTCCATTCTAAAGGAGATCAATCCTGGGTGTTCATTGGAAGGACTGATGCTAAGGCTGAAACTCCAATACTTTGGCCACCTCATGCGACGAGTTGACTCACTGGAAAAGACTCTGATGCTGGGAAGGATTGGGGACGGGAGGAGAAGGGGACGACTGAGAATGAGATGGCTGGATGGCATCACCGACTCGATGGACATGAGTTTGAGTGAACTCCGGGAGTTGATGACGGACAGGGAGGCCTGGCGTGCTATGATTCATGGGGTCGCGGAGAGTCGGACACGACTGAGTGACTGAACTGAACTGAACTGTGCTACTTCTTTACAAGTAAGTAGTGTTTCACAGTATTCTGCCAATGGGGGATAAAAGAGAGACAGAAATAAATTACTTTCAGTTCAGTTCAGTCGCTCAGTCGTGTCCGACTCTGCAACACCATGAATCACAGCACGCCAGGCCTCCCTGTCCATCACTAACTCCCGGAGTTCACTCAAACTCATGTCCATTGAGTTGGTGATGCCATCCAGCCATCTCATTCTCTGTTGTCTCCGTCTCCTCCCACCCCCAATCCCTCCTAGCATCAGAGTCTTTTCCAGTGAGTCAACTCGTCGCATGAGGTGGCCAAAGTATTGGAGTTTCAGCTTTAGCATCAGTCCTTCCAATGAACACCGAGGATTGATCTCCTCTAGAATGGACTGGTTGGATCTCCTTGCAGTCCAAGGGACTCTCAAGAGTCTTCTCCAGCACCCTGTTACTATAAAAATGGATTCATTCTTTAAAAAAATACTTTGTATATATGTTATACTAAGTGTAACATAAACCTCATGTTAATCTGTAAAGAATTACAATTCAAGAAAGTTATTTTGGGAAGAAGAAAATAGGGCTAATGGTTATGGGTTTCCTTTTTAGCAATGAAAACTACTCTGGAATTAGATACTAATGAAGATCACATGATCATTTGAATACACCAAAACCACTGAATTGTACCCTTTGAAAGGACTGGTTTTATGGTGAATTATATTTCAAGTTTTTTAAAAAAAGAAACAATGGAAGGACAAGATTAATAAACAATAATAATAATAAAAAAGAAAACAACTGGGGCTTCCCTGGTGGTTCAGTGGTTAAGAATCTGCCTGCCAGTGCAGGAGATGCAGGTTGGATCCCTGCTCTGGGAAGATCCCACATGCCTTGAAGCAACTAAGCCCATGCACCACAGCTATTGAGCCTGTCCCCTGGAGCCTGAGCTCCACAAGAGAAGCCACCGTGACGAACAGCCTGCCCACCACAACTAGAGAGTAGCCCCCACTCTCTGCAACTAAAGAAAATCCCTCGCAAAGCAACGAAGACCCAGCGAAGCAAAAAATAAAAATAAATAAATAAAAAAAAAAAACCAGAGAACAGATGAAGATGCTTTGGCTGAAAAAAAAAAACCAAACTGTTGCACAAAAGTGTTGCTATGACTGGGAAGATGCTGCATTTCCCATTGCTCATTCATTTATTCGTTCATTAAACAAATATTTATTGAAAACCATTATGGGCTAAGATATATGTCTCTTTCTCGAAGAGTCATCAAAGAGAGCAAACTTCCATGTGAAAGAGAACCATTGTTTGTCAGTTGAAGAACCGGACTTTTATAAACTGGTTTATTAGAAAATATATGTCACCATTATTTCTAGAACTTACATGAAGGTATTTTTGGTATTTTTATTCCCTCTTCCTCCATATCTTTATTTCTTCCCCCCTCTTCTCTAACATCCAAATTAAAAACAATGGAGTACAACAAAGCTCGGGTATTATGTCCATCACTCATTTGAAGGGATTTTTTCCCTCTTTCCCTTCTCCATCACCCCCCTTTTCCTCCCTCAACCCCACCTGCATTACAGAGTTTCTAGTCTCCACCCAAGCATAACTTATGATTGCACATGTCAGGTTAGGGTTAGTCCTAACACGGAGTTGAGACTCCAAGGCACAGTGTCTGTGCCAACCCTGCTTGCTCAGCTTACCATTACCAAATGGATACAGACTTTCAGTATCTCAATTTCAGACTCTTGAAAGAAAAAATCTAATTGGCCCAGTTTGGATCAATTACTGTTTCTCTGCCCCTACCCTCTCCCCAACTGCCCTCCTCTCCCCACCACCCCATGTCCCCCCACCCAGTTAAATCTGCTAAATCCAATATATAGCATTTCTCTTTCTCTACAAAGGAAGCGTAGGAGATGAATTGCCTCATGATATATCTATCACAAATAATAGCAACTCTGCAGTACAATAAAAAAATAAAGCCTTGCACAGTAACTAGCTACTAAACTCCTACAGATATTTTCATTTACATTTAAGTTAATTGAAATGAAATAACATTAAAACTTCAGATCCTTAGTCAAGGTAGCCTCAATTCAAATGCTCAACTGCTGCAAATGGTTAATGACTACTGTATTGGATAGCACAGAACATTTCTATTTTCCCAGAAAGTTCTTTTGGACAAAGTTGTTAGAGGAGGTTAAGAAAGTATCAACAAAATCTGGAAATTATTAAGAATCTTAATAAGATAATAGCTACTAGTTAGTTTTTGCATTTCTCCCCCTCCAACTCACAAACTGAAAAATTTACAAACCACCTGTTTTTAGGCCCCCTACTTTTCTGGCAAGAAATCTAAATTCTTACCCAAAATAATTCACCAAGAAAGTTAAACCTGGGACTGTCCAGTCAATTTAGGACAGCGAGTCACTCTACCCATATTTCATTTTTAGCCTTTACAGATTTGTTTCATTTGGTTTTCAATTCTTCCACTTTGCTTTTCCTGAGTCTTTGTTGCAGTTCCAGTAAAGGAAGGCTGTGTTATCCTTTAGTGAGCCTGGATCAAGTGGTTAGCATTGCAACTGAGAGTTAAAATTCAAGATCATTGAACTCAGTCACGAGGGGCCAAAGGCTACATGCAAAGAGCAGCCAGGCAGGCAGCTGTGATGACGACAGAGGGCATCGAAGTAGGCACTAAGAAATACAATTTCTAGTCCAAATATCCAGCTCTTGTCCAGGGGTGACACAAGGCCTGGAGTGGAAGGGGTTAATGCCACAAAGCTTGACAAAGGAGTTACTCCGGTTACACATTAGAATCACCTGCCGCCCCTTTAAGAAGCAATGCCCTTCTTAAATTATGTACGTGCGTGCTAAGTCGCTTCAGTTGCCTCGGACTCTATACAGCCCTATGGACCCTAGCCAGCCAGGTTTCTCTGTCCAGGGGCATTCTCCAGGCAAAGAATACTGGAGTGGGTTGCCATGCCCTCCTCCAGGAGATCTTCTGAACCCAGGGATCGAATCCACATCTCTTATGTTTCCTGCATTGGCAGACAGGTTCTTTACCACTAGCGCACCACCTGGGGAAGCCCTCCAATCAATATAGATGACTTTAACATAGACACTGCAAATTCAAATGCCTTTAGTGCAGCTGGGGGAATATTCACCTAATGTTGCTAGCTCATACCATTTTTCAAGAGAAGATAGAAACCTGGATTTTTTTAAAATTTATAAATTTCCCATTTTTCAGAAGGTACTTCATTTAAATGGTTTTAGCACACTGACCAGGCAAAATGAACTTGTCTGCGGGATGGAAAAGTCCCTTCCCCAAATGCAAATGTCCCTAGAAGTAGCAATGGAGGATTTCATTTTTCTCAGATCTCTGTTGGAGCATTTGTGTCTTTCTACAGTCCTGATAAATCCTCTGCTTTATTCACGACTGCCTCCCTCAAACCTACTGCTTGCTTGAACTTCCATCTTCTCTTTCTCAGGACACTTTTTTTTTTCAAAGAACACTTTAGATTTGCCGCGTCTAGCCCTCACCACTCACTATTTAGTACCTATAATACGGCTTTTGCCTTTACCTTTTGGCTGAAAGTGCCTCTTTCGTGTGAGGTCACTGATGGCCCTCAGCTGGCAGACACAATTGCCTGTCCCCAGTTCTCATTGTCCTGCAGCTCTCCACAGCACTTGGCATTGATGCCAGTCCCAGGAAGGGAGAGTAAGTGGCTTTAGGCTGCTGGAGATAAGCAAGAAGTGAGCTCCTCAGAGTGGACTTGAGAGTGCAAACAGAAGACAGGAATTCAGACAACAGGGTCAACTACAGTCTCCTGGGGGAAAAAAAGTGATATTCTAAGGCTGAGTTCAAAAGAAGCACAGATAAAGCAGTTTAGAGTTGAAGTTCTGATCTGGAAGTTTCCGGTCCAAGAGAAAAGATATAAGGTTGTATGCCTAACACAGAAAGCACCAAATAACCATTTACAGAACAGAACTGACCTTCACCCCATCCCATTTTATTCTGCACCCGATGCAGGAACAAAAACATATCTTGCCATTGGATCCTCCACTGGGGATGGAGGGGGACATTTACAGCCAGAAGCAGGGCTCAGGCAGAGGAAATCAGGGGTCAGACCCCTCAACATGCACACCCTAAAGCTCTCAGCAGAATGTTGGTGAATACTGCTTTGCAGACGCCCTCCCCTGGGGAGGGGACTCTGGGAGAAACTGGAGTCAGACAGCCTCAAATTCCTTTAATCTTCTGTGGGAGAGGAGTAAGATGACCAGAAAACACTCATGTGTGTGCATAGAAAGGCTGGTAAAGGACAGAATAGTTCACCCTTTCCTGGACCCTTTCCTGGACCCTTTCCTGTGTCAAGGGGTGGACAAAAAGCTACCTCTGGGCTTCTCGCATCACCATTTCTTCCTTCTCTAATTCCTCTTCCTGTCCTGAGGCTCTAAACAAAGGAAGTCCCCTCAGCTTGAAACTTCCCACTTTCACTTGGGTCCATCCTGCCAGGGTTTCTCTATACGGAATTTTCAGATTCCTATGGGTTTTCCTGGTAGCTCAGATGGTAAAGTGTCTGCCTACAGTGCAGGAGATCTGGGTTCAATCCCTGGGTCGGGTAGATCCCCTGGAGAAGGAAATGGCAACCCACTCCAGTATTCTTGCCTGGAAAATCCCATGGGCTGAGGAGCCTGGTAGGCTACAGTTCATGGGGTTGCAAAGAGTCAGGCACGACTGAGCGACTTCACTTTCACAAGCCTACTCCAGCCACACTGGGTCAGGATCTCTAAGGCAGGGAACTTGTTATAAATACAGAATCACAGAGTTGTTGAAACAGAGTTGCTATTACATTCAAGTCTGAGATGCCCTGCTCTGGACTATCCTTCACCTAATGGTCAAATTAATTTTCTGAGAGTATAGCTTTAATCAATCTGAGTGCTGAAGAATTGATGCTTTTGAACCGTGGTGTTGGAGAAGACTCTTAAGAGTCCCTTGGACTGCAAGGAGATCCAACCAGTCCATTCTAAAGGAGATCAGTCCTGGGTGGTCATTGGAAGGACTGATGCTGAAATTGAAACTCCAATACTATGGCCACCTGATGGGAAGAACTGACTCATCTGAAAAGACCCTTATGCTGGGAAAGATTGAAGGCAGGAGAAGAAGGGGACAACAGAGGATGAGATGGTTGGATGGCATCCCTGACTCAATGGACATGAGTTTGAGTAAACTCTGGGAGTTGGTGATGGAAAGGAAAGCCTGGTGTGCTGCAGTCCATGGGGTTGCAAAGAGTTGGACCTGACTGAGCGACTGAACTGAACTGCATAGCTTTAATTGCATCATACCTGTTAAAAAGAAATAGGTCCAAAATGAAGTCACCTGCGCTAAGCCCCATATCAGCAAACCAAGACTTAATACCTAAATTAATTGCAGTTACAACCTCCCCCAAGTATATAGTCTTAACTGGTCAGTCTGGAATTTTCTGGTCAGCTCCAGTGAGGTAATCTACCTCCTTCTTTCCCTGTAGGTAGATTACCTAAGCCTGAAACAACCCTTGCTTTTTTGCCTTCTGCCTATAAAAGCTTTCTGTTTTATATGACTCCACGGAGGTTCTTTCTGCTTGCTAGATAGGATGCTGCCTGATTCATGAATCACTCAATAAATCATTCAATGAAGCCAATTAGATCTTTAAAACTTAGTTGATTTTGTTATTGTTGTTTTCCCCACACACCCCTGCTAAAAATCTTCAGGGTTTCCTCATGGTCCATTAAATAAAGTATGTGTATATGTGTATATATTTAGCGATGCCTTTTAAAATCTTCTACAACTTGGCCCCTACTACCTTCCAGATTCCTGAACACCCCTCCCCTGCAAACCATCTGTGAAAACCATGAGTCAGTCAAGTTGAACTCCATCCTGTTTCTGCATCTGGTTCAGGGTAAGGGGATGAGAAGGAAATCAGTTTTATTCTGTAAATGTTTAGCTAGCACTTTCTGTGTGCTCAGCACGCAACCTGTACCTTCTTCTCTCCAGAGCCTGAAACCACCAAATCCCCACTGTCTTGCCTTTGCTCAGATTTTTCCTCTGCCTGATGAGTCCTTCTTTCCTGCTGTATCTTTGCCTACTGAAATTCAAGGCTGAAGTTAAATGCCAGCTCTTTCACAAATCCCCCTCTATTACCTACAGGGCTGAGGCTACCCAGGCCCCTAATGTGTCTCTAGTCCTATCTGTATATGTCCTTTGAAAGGTACTAACCTCTACAAGTCTTAGTTTTCTTATCTAAAAATTAGTGATACTAAAACCTACCTACAGGGTTATTGTAATGATTAAACTAAATAGCATCTCTTTTTGAAGCATCTTACCTCTTTGCAAAAAAAAACTTGGGAAATGAATTAATATAGTAACTGTGCCTGGCCCTACATCTTTTCCTTTACTCCATTCTCCTCTGTCACCATATGTCATATCCCTCTCTTGGGAGTCCTCCAGCACTTTGGACATCTTCCAGGACAGTAATATCATGTCATCTTATGAAATGCAAATCTCACCATCATCTTTGAAATTTAATAAATTAATTCAAGTTTACTACTCTGAGCCTCTAGGAAGTCCAATGCTCTTCCTTTTATTTTTTCAATTCTCAGGATGTATCTTCTGCTTTCCACTGGTTCTGAGTTCTCCAATCCTAATTACATCTCATATATTGTCAATGTTCAGATATTCCACCCAAAACAGACGTGGAAAAGCTCTATTTCTCTACCCACCTTTCACACTAACTCCTTCCCTTTCCTTCCTGAACCTAACATTTGGCATTTGTGATGAATATCAGGTTTTATCAAAGTTTTAAGGATGAAGGCAAGCTATATTCAAGAAGCAAGAAGTTTGTGATGGTGGTGGTTTCGTCGCTAAGTCGTGTCCAATTCTTGTGACCCCATGGACTGTAGCCCGCCCGACTCCTCTGTCCCTGGGATTCTCCAGGCAAGAATAGTGGAGTGGGTTGCCATTTCCTTCTCCAGGGGGTCTTCCTGGCTCAGGAATGGAACCCTGGGGACTCCAGGAATGCAGGCAGATGATTTACCATTGGAACTATGAGGGCAGCCCATCCTCCTTGCCAGTCTCCTCACTGCCCTGCCTCCGGAGTCGCTCCCCGGCCCCCTGCCTCACAACTGCAGCCTCCCCATCTGCTGCCAGGCTCTGTCCTAGCATCTCCCCACCTGCTTCCTAAGGCCCTGCTTCTCAGTCTTCAGAACCTGCAGATACCTTCCTTATTGTGCAGAGCAGTTTAGTTTTCTGGTCCAAACTTTGAAGTCTCATTAATGTGCTCTGCTGAAAAAGGAACATTCCTCTCTGACCCTTGAGCGGCTTAGAAGACCTAGCAGAAACTTCAGAATTTGCCTTTTTCTTGGTCCCTCTCCACCGCTTTCTAATCTATCAGCCACTTTCTAAGTCTACAGCCATTTATTTTCTCAGTGATGTGTGTTAACAACTCTCTCAGGAAGGCGAAGTTGCTCCGGTCTACTGTTCTGAATAATACATTTATGTAAATTTGATGGAACTTGTGCTATAGTCATTTCCTCTTAGAGGTTATAAAATTCTTGGGGGTGGACAGTGTCTTATTGATTTTGTCTCCTTTGCAGTGCTTAGCACCATGCCAGGCAGGGAGTTGTTACTCAGCAAGTGTTTAGTAGAATGGGCTTGCTGGTTGCCTTTCTAATATCTTGTACTCCTCTCAGAACTATTAAAATGAAAGAGTAAACGTGTCCACCCATTACCTTAGTCACTGTAGACTAAATATCTTTTTCATCCTCACCAAGATTTAAACAAGTTTCTAGGGAAGAGGTAATACCAAAAAAATTAGTATAATTACCAGCATTTATGTTCTATTTCCACTGCACTTCTTGTTTGTTTGTTTCAAATTATATTTCCTTAAACAGCCAGGTTGGACACTTGATCATTGGAATTTACTTCTGTGGCAACCCCAGTTCTTTGACAAATGGAGGTATTCTTTTCATTAAAATATTAGTTTGACCCAAAGATGTCAAACAGCTACCCTAGCATTAGTTATTGCAGTCTGAGACCTTCCAAGAGGTCTAAAAAACCAGAAGATTAAATATAGCAATATATGAATATAAACATAGTTTACAAGTCATTTAATAACTACAGTTATATAGACTTTTCAAATTGTTCTCCTAGATTGATAACAAATTTGTGAAGCAAAATATATCATATGGCCCTTGAAAAAATTGTTAAATGGTAGATTAGCTCCAATGTGAAACATCTTCCTATGTTAACAGAGAGGGCAATGCACAGTAATCCTATGTAGTGGGTAGCTCCCACTCAACAGAAGAGAAAAATGAGGCTCAAAAAGATGAAGTAACCTACCAAAGGTCACACGGCCCTGACTAGACAGTGCCTTGCTAGGCACTGCCAATCTGGCCACTCTGAAAAGAAGATTAATTTTAAATTGAGTAGTTGTCATTACTTACAAAATGAATACATTACTGTGATTAATGACAAAATATTTCACTTAGGTTAGTCTTATAGAAAGTTTAAGGGAAACCGAAGTTTAAGGACTCCAGATTCATTTAGGCCCCTTTCAAATATAAAATATTTCCAATTTTCCTTGTCCTACTACTACTGGAAGGGAAGGGAAAATATTGCTATGCATTAAAAAAAAAAAAAAAAAACCACACCCAAAACAGCAATTCTGTTCCTAGGTACGTACCCAAAAGAAGTGAAAATAAGTATTTAAACAAATACTGAAGCATTAATGTTCACAGCAGTAGTAGTTTAGTTGCTAAGTCGTGACCAACTCTTGCGACCTCACAGACTGTAGCCTGCCAGGCTCCTCTATCCATGGGATTCTCCAGGAAAGAATACTGGAGTGGGTTGAAATTTCCTTCTCCATCAAAGAAGGAAATGGCACTTTTAATGTGAGATTAACATGCCTCGGCCCTCAGTATCAATTCATCTGGACCATATTCAATTGAAATAAGCTACAAAAACATGCACAAATTAATTTAATGCATTTTTTTAGCTTTTCATTTCATATTGGGGTATAGCCGATTAACAATGCTGTGATAGTTTCACAACAGGTGAACAGCGAAGGGACTCAGCCATACATATACATGTATCCATTCTCCCCTAAACCCCTCTCCATCCAGGCTGCCACGTAACACTGAGCAGAGTTCTGTGAATGCATTTTTAATGAGATAAAGTGCAAGCAATCACAATAATGAAAATTTCATTGATACTGTCATTTATAATATGATGTGAACTTTTAAAATTATGTATTTTTATTGTAGTATAGTTGATTTACATTAGTTTCAGGTGTACTATAGTGATTCAGTATTTTATATATTATATTCTGCTTTAAGTTATTACAAAATGATAAGCTGTTTCCCTGTGCAACGTGGTATACCCTTATTGTTTATTTATTTATACACAGTAGTTTGTACCCTTTAAACCCCTAAAAATCTCTTGTCCCTCTTCCCTTCCCTCTCCCCACTGGTAACCACTAGTTTGTTCTCTATATCTGTGAACTTGTTTCTGGTTTGTTATATATTTTAGTTCCGAGAAGGCAATGGCACCCCACTCCAGCACTCTTGCCTGGAAAATCCCATGGACGGAGGAGCCTGGTAGGCTGTGGTCCATGGGGTCGCGAAGAGTCAGACACGACTGAGTGACTTCACTTTCACTTTTCACTTTCATGCATTGGAGAAGGAAATGGCAACCCACTCCAGTGTTCTTGCCTGGAGAATCCCAGGGACGGGGGAGCCTGGTGGGCTGCCGTCTACGGGGTCGCACAGAGTCGGACACAACTGAAGCGACTTAGCAGCAGCAGCAGCAGCATATATTTTAGTTGGTTTTATTTTTTACATTCAACATATCAGTGATAACAGTAGAGTATTAGTCTTTCTCTGTTTGACTGCTTCACTGAGAATAATACCCTTTAGGTCCATCCAGGTTGCAAATGGCAGAATTTCATGGATTTTTGGCTGAGTAATATTCCATTGTGTAGATATACTGCATCTTCTTTATACATTCATCTATTGATGGACACTTAGGTTGCCTTGACATCTTGGCTAACATAATGTGAATTTTGTGTTATTAATAGCATATAAAATTATTTATAGTAACTACCTGTTGCTGCTGCTGCTAAGTCGCATCAGTCGTGTCCGACTCTTTGCGACCCCATAGATGGCAACCCACCAGGCTCCCCCGTCCCTGGGATTCTCCAGGCGAGAACACTGGAGTGGGTTGCCATTTCCTTCTCCAATGCATGAAAGTGAAAAGTGAAAATGAAATCCTTCAGTCGTGTCCGACTCTTGGCGACCCCACGGACTGCAGCCTACCAGGCTCTTCCATCATGGGATTTTCTAGGCAAGAGTACTGGAGTGGCTTGCCATTGCCTTCTCCAAACTACCTGTTAGCCATCAGTTATTATTATTCATAATACATATTTTTAACTCCTCAGAGAAAGAGAGGAGAAATGTAGTTTGATGTTCAGTCAACATAAATTGAAAAGCTATAAGAGTAAATTTTTAAAGTCTTTTTGGCAATTTGTTCCATATGCTTGATTAGGGGGCAAAATAATAAAAAAATTGTAGGGAAAGCACATGTACTGTATTTTTTTTCTTTCTTGGTCTTAGCAGCATTGATTCAAATTAAATCAAATATTCTAAATAAGTCATAAGCATTCTTTGATAAATGGCAATTTTTTCTAGAATTAATTCCAATCTTTTCATTGATTTCTAAGGAACTCAGTACATGGTTTTTATTGCCACAGATTTCCTTAAAATAGCTAATTAGTTCTGTGGGCTTACAAAGTCTGAGTTTGATAGGTAATGTCATTCAAATATTTAGATTTTGATTTAAGAATTCAAACATCCAGATGTTTCTACATGGGTTCCTCTTTTAAATAGTTAGGGGACTTCAGGTGCTCCTCCAGCTATGACAAAATCCGGAAGAATGGTTAATAGTAACCAAGTATGTAATGCTACAGTCCATGGGGTCGCAAAGAGTCTGTCACCACTTAGTGACTCGACCACCACAATGAATTAATGGGCTGCTCTTTACCCTAACAGAGTTTTTTGATCTGATATCTAGAATCAGTTCCTCTGTTGGGGAAATACCTGCCATACAAAACCTCAGCTGAGATTTTGTAAGTCCCTTGTCGAACACTCTCTTTTCAGTGCTTGGCAACGATCGAAAGCTTCTATTTGTAGTTGTTTTTCTGTCCCCCCCATAAGTAGAGAGGTTCTCATAACTTGCTAAATTCAGCTTTTATCTTCAACTATCAATTCAACTATTAATCCAATTATTATTTTCAAACTAATTAAAGGTAGAGAGACTTTACATGGGGTAAGCAGTCATAACTGAGAAAATAAGAGATTAGAAAGACCTACCATTAAGAATAATGGTCAGAGGGACTTTGCTGGTGGTCCAGTAGCTAAGACTCCATGCTCCCAATGCAGGGGGCCCAGGTTCATTTCCTGATCAGGGAACAAGACCCCACATGCCACAGGTAAGAGTTGATATGCTGAAACTAAAGATTCCACAAGCCGCAATGAAGACCCAGCACAGCTAAATAAATAGATACTAAAAATAATAATAATAATGGTCACAAAACTGTGTTTCAAAGCTCCTACTTGTATTTTCACAGGTAAAACACTGGAATTCAGCAGTATCAGGAAGGCCACTTGCTTAACTGTGAGGCATCAACAACTGGCTTGTGATGATTCTTGTTTTCAGTTACTGTTCGTCTGCTTCTTAATTATCATACATGTATTGTTAAGTATGTTTATGATTTATTATAAATGGCTTTTAATTAAATACATCATTATTAATGTGTATCGTTATATATTTGCATCAACTTTATTTCAAGCTAATAATTTTCTAATAAGCCACTGGGAGGGATTGGGGGCAGGAGGAGAAGGGGACGACAGAGGATGAGATGGCTGGATGGCATCACCGACATGAGTTTGAGTAAACTCCAGGAGTTGGTGATGGACAGGGAGGCCTGGCGTGCTGTGATTCATGGGGTCGCAAAGAGTCGGACATGACTGAGCGACTGAACTGAACTGAGAACTGAAATGACATGTACTTCTCAAAATATCCTAAGTTTGCTGTATGATAACATTTAATTCATTATATGGTAGCCCAGCTGGTAAAGAATCTGCCTGCAATGCAGGAGACCTGGGTTCAGTCCCTGGGTTGGGAAGATCCCCTGGAGAAGGGAACAGCTACCCACTCCAGGATTCTGGCCTGGAGAATTCCATGGACAGAGGAGCCTGGCAGGCTACAGTCCATGGAGTCACAAAGAGTCAGACAGGACTGAGTGACTTTCACCCCACTCCACGCACCCAGTGAATCTACACTATTTAAAAAACTTTCATCACATTTGCCAAGTATAGTAATTTACTGTGTTATTTTATAATTTATATATTGTTTTAGGATAAGTGCCCAGTTGCAGCTGACTCTTTTGTGACGTCATGGACTATATGGTATCCAGTGAACACACCAGGCTCCTCTGTCCATGGAATTTTCCAGGCAAGAATACTAGAGTGGGTTGCCATTTCCTACTCTAGGGGATCTTCCCCACCCAGGGATCGAACTTGTGTCTCCTGCATCTCCTGCATTGGTAGGCAGATTCTTTACCACTGTGCCACTAAATGTTTCAAGCTAGATGTTTATTGCAGCTTTTTTATTCTCTCCAATTTTTTTTTTTTTTATAAAAAAAGTTGTTTGGGGGAATTCTGTGATGGTCCAGTGGTTAGGATTCTGTGCTTCCATTGAAGGGAGCACAGTTTCAATTCCTGGTCCAGGAGCTAAGATCCTGCATGGTGCAGCCAAAAAATAAAGGTCTTTTTTCTGGGAAAAAAAAATGGGTTCAGTGAAGTTGGTACACTCATTCAATAGTGATGAAAACATGAAAGAACTCACTTTGGTGCTCAACAAGCTGTGGCTGGAATTCCACCTCTATTACTTCATGAGTGTGCTTGAGTTCCACCTCTCTAGGACTTCTATCCTTCATACATAAAATGGGAATAATAAACTTTCTTTATAGAATAATTGTGAGGTTTACCTGGCCCAAAGCAATCATTCAATGAATGGTAATTATTATCCCTAGGTACAGCGAGATTAAATGATGGAGCTTATCTTTCCAGGCTATGGGAGGAAACTTGTCTAGGGTGAAGTCAGCCAGTCTCTTCTATAATTGATGAGTAGAATGTGTGTATTACAGCCTAGTTTCCAGATAACAGAGTGGGTGCCATGTCCCTTTTGCTGACTTGCACTTCGCAGGGACCCAGGAAGCTGAAGGAAACTGCCAGGCAGTACCAGTGGGAACTTCTGATCTTGCTCAGATATGGTAACTTAATTTTCTCTTTAGCTATAAACAAGCTAATCTGCAATTTAACCTCGTGTGGGTGATGGGAACCCCCTGGGTCTACTTCCCAGCAGTTGGTTAAGACATTTCAGGACGTGCAAAGGGTTCCTTTTAAGCCCTGTTAGGTGCTCAAAGAGGACAAGAACGGATGTGTCTTCTGCCCACGAGTCTGAGCTCTTACAGTTACCTGACGCAGCACTTTACCCAGGGCCTGGTTTTAAATTCTTTCCACCTTTGGAGCAGAGTACAAGCTCTTTTCTGAAATTGCCAGAAAGTTGCTATGGTTCAGGAAGCACATTCATGTGGTAACTCAAAAGAACTTGACAGGAGGACCTTACAGGTTAAGTTTAGCTGGAAACACGGCCGTGGTAACAATAGCCTGGATTTTGTTCTAAGGCTCAGGGACAGGGTCTGATTCTCCCCCTTCTGTTTGGTGAGATGAGGGAAGAACATAGCCTGATCAGGGCACCAGCTAAGGGGCAGGAGTTGACGGGTCCACGTACAGCAGGAGACTGAGCAGGAGAGGAAGGAGCAGGAAGCAGGAACAGGAAGATTGAGCTCTCCTGGAAGGAAGTCAAAATCACATACGATAGCCAAATTTCAAAGCACCAGAAGTATTAGTAGCACCAAGTCTAGGGTCTAATATAAAGGTCAACTTCAAAAAGAAAGGCAGAATATAAGCAAGATGCAATCAAATGTAGTACAGAGTTGGATAATGGGAAAGAAATGAGTGGTTTTTCCTGAAAATTTTTCTAGAATATTAATTGACATGGATGTGCATGTGTGTGTGCTCAGTTGCCTCAGTTGTGTCTGACTCTTTGCGACCTCCATGGACTGAAGCCCATCAGGCTCCCCTGTCCATGAGTGGGTTGTCATTTCCTCCTCCATGGGATCCTCCTGACCCAGGGATCGAATCCGTGTCTCCTGTGACTCCTGCTTTGGCAGGTGGATTTTTTAATGTTGAGTCATCTGGGAAGCCCCAGTGACATGGATAGTTTTCATGTAATGGCTTGCCATGAGGACTGAAAAATTGTCGGTGGTAAATGAGCGGGTGGGTGCACACAGGTTAGACGGCCTAAAGGAGAGCAGACAGGTAACAGTGAGGTCAGTTATTATCATAGCCAAGGCTGATTGTTAGCTTCGCGGGTTCTGCCCTTAAGTAAGTACGGGGGAATTTCCCCTTCCCGCCTCTCGCCTACTGAGAGTAGAGCCTTTGCCCTTTTCTCTCAGAGGTATGGCTTTTCCAGGTCTTGACAAGACTTTAGGCGGGTCCACTTGGGCAATGATACATGGAGCAGGCCTGAGTGGGCTCCGCTTTGCTGGGCAATCCTGAGTGTGTACACAGAGAAAGCCTAGTTTGGTCCCTGTTCTTAGACAAGTGGCTTCTCCAGTGAAATCAGGGGCTCTGAGATTTACCACTACAGGGCCTTCAGGCAATGTCCCTCGTGCTCACCCTGCTTCTCTTGAGCAGTGGCCTAAAGCCTTCTAGACTGCTTCTCCAGGATCAACCCCCAGCCTCTCAAGGGGCCCTCTGGTAATCCCCTCTTGTTGGAAAATCCCTCCTTACCTACTTCCCTTTTTTCTCAGAAGCATTATTTCCCTTCATGTTGCTTTCTTCTCCAGGGGTGCTTACACGATAAACCTTGATAGTTTCGAAGGTAATTTCCTCATTAAAACTTGACAGTTTTGCTCTTCTTGGGAGTGAGGAGAGTTTAACTTCAAATCCTCTGGAACTGACTGAGATTTCTGCATTCCTTCTCTCCAGTGCAGACAAGCTGGGGAAAACACAGCGTTTCTAGTCAGCAGCTTGAAATGTCACAAGCTACTGCAAAATATTCACATGAAAGGGGATCAAAGGCCAGCAGAAGAGAACCAGACATCCTTGAACTAGAGACAAGGCCAACTTGGGACACAGAGTTGGTGGTTGGGGGTGGGGAGTTACATAGAGATAATATACAACACGAGAGATGGAAAAGAATTTGTTAGGTAGTATACACTTGTCTCCTCCATTGGACTATAAATTTCTCAATGGCCATGATTGTGGTATTCAACTGTCTGTTCTCAGCATTTAGGTGTAGAATTATTAACACCTACTAGGTGCTCAATAAATATTTGCTTTAAATGAACTAAACTTACCAAGCTATTTCCATGACAGGAATCTGTAGGTGTGATCAAAGTCCCCAAGATATTTTAAAAGTCCTACATATCTTGAACAACTGGAACCTTTAGAGGGTTAGAGATATATTGGAACATTCAATGAATGCATATCAGTGAAGGCCCTAGGAAAATGAAAAGAAAGACAAATATAAAGGAAATAGGCAGAAAAGTACCTGGATGTCAAATGTAAAGTAAATGGTAGTTCTCTTATTCCAAAGATCATCATAACAAACAATGTCTTTAAAATAACTCTCAGTTCAGTAGTTGATCTAATTAGAGCAGATTTAAAAACATCATAAATAGTCTTATTTCCAAAATAAACCACCTTTTTCTCAAAATGATGAAGGCAACAGGACAGAGATTACAAAACAGAAATGTCAAGTAGACTCTGGGATCTGGCTGAAACAGAAGCAGGCATCACTCTCCACTAAGGTTCAACCTGGTCAACACAAGGATTTGTACTGTGGGAATATTGTTGTTCAAATATATTGTAGTAAAACCCTTAACTTGAGTGAAAGACAATGGTTACATACAAGTTTCTTTTGTCTTTTCTTTCTCTTTTAAATTAATTTTTATTGGAGTAGAGTTGCTTTATAATGTTGTGTTAGTCTCTCTATACAGCAAATTGAAGCAAGTGTACGTATAGATATACGCCTCTTCTTTGGATTTCCTTCCAATTTAGGTCACCACAGAGCACTGAGCAGAGTTTCCTTGCTATACAGTTGCTATACAGTTAACAAATTTTCAAGTGTATGATATAGTATTGTTACGTGTCCAGACTTGTTGTACAGCAGAACCCTGGAATTTATTCCGCCTGTGTAACTCTTTTAAATTTTTCTCTCCTTTTTTCCCCTACTATCTTTCACTTACCTTTGTCTTCAACATCACCTCTAGTTCCATTCTTCAGTTTCTCATTTTCAAAGATGTAATTGGACATGCAATTTCTTTCGTCTTGTTAACTCTCACATGTCTTTTCCTATCTATCAAATTATTCATCATCACCCTGCAGTTCTCTCCTGATGGAAGGGTCAACAGTAAAAAATGACATTCAACTTACTTCTCACCACTCCCAGTCTACATAGGAAACTTTTCTGTATATTCTAAGGGTATTCTGTTCCTATCTCTTAGACCACACACCACCCTACACAATTATTTGTTCACTCATAGTGAATGTCACTCTCTCTAACTTCTTACCTCTTTAAAGGCAAGACGTATTTTCTTCAAATCCTCAGACTCAGTACAGTGCCTGATGTGTATTTAATAACTGATGAATGAAGGTGAGGGGAGAGAGAGAAGACAGGAGAAAAGAGGACAAGGAAGGAAGAAGAAGGAAAAAAGTGAATTCATTTTGGAGAATTCTATTCATAAAAGAGAAGAATAAGAAATTACAATTGTGGAAACTAATTATTCCTATGCACTCGTACGACAAAATCACTCTAATGACTCCTCAGTTTGATCACTTGAAATGACCTGGCTAATTGGAGAGCATATCTTGAGTTGTGGAGAAATGGGCCAGTTTAAGCAACTATTTGTTTTTTTAAAAGACTCCAATTTCTAAAAATATGACCATCAACAACAAACACTAGGCCAAACTAACAAACAAAAGCAAATTTCATTTTGGTTATTGGGGAAATTTTGGTTTTGATTCTTCAGGGGAATTTATTTTTTAAAATTTCTTTTTGTACATATAGTGATTATCTTGATGATTGCCTTTCTAATAAATAACCCTTTGAAAATTATTCTCTTTGAGTTAATGAACTGGTTTATTAAGTTACTTTTGGAAAAGAGTTTTCTGTTCTTAAATCAAAGTATTAATCTGGGAAACATGGGCATTGTGAATCCCGAGATCACTGAGACTGCCTATCAGTGAGTTTATTGACCTCTTGTTGGATTAACATTAATGAGATTTTATATGCTATAGAAAGTGGCATACAGTTAAATTTTATAGCTAACTGTATAAACTTATTTTGGTAAAATCAGCTTTGCGACTATGCAAGCAGTACATTTTCACAATGACAAAAGTAAAACCTTTGAGGCACTATAAATCTATTTTTTAAAATAATCCAAGAAAGTAATTAAATTTATCTTCTGTCTTGAAACTTAATTAGGTTCTGTCGTTAAAATAGTTACAAAAGGCATATTAAAAAATATAGATGCCAATTTAAAAATCTTAATGCACACAGATATATTGAACAGTCTTTTGGACTCTGTGGGAGAGGGCTAGGGCAGGATGATATGGGAGAATGGCATTGAAACACATGTAAAATATCATACGTGAAACGAATTGCCAGTCCAGGTTTGAAGCATGATACAGGGTGCTCAGGGCTGGGGCACCGGAATGACCCAGAGGGATGGGATGGGGAGGGAGGTGGGAGAGGGGTTCAGTATGGGGAACACATGTACACCCATGGCAGATTCAAGTCAACGTATGGCAAAACCAATACAACATTGTAAAGTAAAATTACTTACTTAATTAATTAATTTAAAAAATCTTAATGCAATGGATAAATTTTTGAGGAAAAAAAGTTATTCAACAAGAGAAAGAAAACCTGAATAGGTCACTTAGCTAGGCAGAAACTAATAAAGTTGCCCAAGAACCACTACTCCGAAGTATCAAATGGTTTTATAGGTGAATCATTCCGATGGTAAATAGAAAAAGACTATCCAGTTAATTTGGAGACATGAATTGATAGGAAAGTGACAACAGTGCCAAGCCAGCAACAGAAAGATGTGATATTGATTGAGTGACAGAGAAATCCAATCTAAAGTCAAGTCCCTGGTTAGTTGTTTTCATTTTTTGTCATTTATAACACATATGGTTTAAAAAGGCAAGTCATTTTATGTGACTTATTCATTATAATGAGAAACAGTGGATCCTTTCATCAAAAGGAGGGATATAATTTTCATTTTATTAAATCTGCATTTGCCTCATGACTCACCTATAATCAATAGGATGCCTTAAAATTCTGTTGCCTTATTTCTGCCTTGATCTCTTTGAATGCGTGCTCTTTAAATGCTCTCTCTAAAGACTCAGCCACTGTGCTGTAAGAAGTCCAGGCAGATGGAGATGCCATGACATGCTCCAGGAGATAGCCCTAGATGAATCCCCAGACAACAGTCAGCGTTAATTGCTACCCACATGAGTGAATCATCTTGGACATCCAGCCCTGTCAAGCCTTCAGATGACCACAGGGTAAGATACAACAAAAGCCCTTCCCCAACCCCTGACCCACAAAATCATGTTTTCTGGCACGTAATTTGGGGATAATATGTTATGCAGCAGAGGAAAACCAAACCACCTGACTAGGCCCAATTCTCAGTTCTCAGAAGCACCCCCCAGCCCAAGTTCGTACATGGACCAATGGAGCTACTAATGAAAGTGTTGGTGGATTACAGAAGCTACTAAGTGCCGAGACTGAATGATTAGAAATTAAAGATTTACAAGTGACTTTATGATGCCAGCCTGGTGCCCCAACAGGCCAGACTAACGCTGAGGTTACCTCACATAGGCTTTGGGACCAGGCCACACCAGCCACTTTGCAGGGGAACCAAAGGACGGCACAAGGACTCCTGCCTGTGGATTTGAGGCCCCTTCTCTCTCACAGTCAATATATTGTGTCAGCTGATCTCCATCTTCTGCCCTCATATAACCCCATTGCATGTGGGAGGAAAACAGAGAAAAGAGGAAGAAATATGAAAGGCTGAGCATTTACATTAAAGAGACCGAATGACTTAAATGATTACACTTTAACAGGGAGATTCTGAGGTTTGACTCACAAAATCAAGTTCAACTCCATGCTGCTGCTAAGGAAGATTATATATACTAGAGAAAATTTAGAAGCCACATATAGTGTTTAAAGTGTTTGATCCCACTACATTTATGTAATCGTTGAAATAAAAAGGTAAGTCGATTTTAAGCACTAGATGCTTACCGGCTATAACACTTGTTGTATGTATCCAAAGCACTAGACACATCAGTTTTTCTTTGTCCAGAGGGTTTATAGTATAGTAAAAACTTAAAGACTAGGAGGAAATGGATTTTACAGCTAATAATCACATGTTGTAAATTACTATTATATGTTAATAAAGAATATCCCTGATTGTTTGAATTATTTCAATAAATAACAAGAACGAACATAAGCAAACAGATCTTGACCATGTTTGTCCTTGATAATAGCTGCCAGGAGTTAAACATCAGTTGATAACAAACTTTTATATTCATTCTTGTTCTTATACTGGCCAAATAAAGCATCCCATTTCACAGAAAACACTGAGACTGACAGACATTAAACTTGCCCTAGGGACTTCCCTGGTGATCCAGTGGTTAAGGCTCCGCTGCTCTTCCAAGGCAGGGGTGGTGGGTTCGATCCCTGATTGAGGAATTAAGATCCCACGTGCTGTGTAACTTGACTAAAAAATAAACACAGGGAAATCATGAAGGACAGGGAAGCCTGGCAAGGTGCAGTCCACACGGTCACAATGAGATGGACACAACTGAGTGACTGAACAGCAATTGCCAGAATCAGACTTCAAAGCTATTTTACCTCAAGCTAGTATTATCTGTTTTCATTACTTGGTACCTTACTAGTACTGTAGCCATTAAGATTTATATTCATTTTCATTTTACACATTTTTAGCTTTTAAGATTGTGCAGAGATAATCTTTAAGTATCCTTGGACAATAGCAAAGTGTTAAAATGGAAAAACACAAAGCAGAAAACCTCTAGCTCTTAGGCCCCATTGAAGGTTATGGAATCCGTAATACTGTAACATATTTTCATGGTAGGGTGATGGATGTTAACAGATACTAATGAAGATTCAGTTCAGTCAGTCAGTCGTGTCTGACTCTTTGCAACCCCATGAATCACAGCACGCCATAGAATTAAGGACAGATTGTTTTATTTTTGTTAAATTGCTAGTTTAAAAAGTTGCAGTTTTTGGAGATGGCCCTGCCCAAGTCTAAGCTTTTGCTTTAGAAAACACTACTAATAACAAGCAACGTACATTTAGTATTTTTTGCAACTACCTCTGCGGGTGGGAGGAGACGGGGACGACAGAGAATGAGATGGCTGGATGGCATCACCGACTCGATGGACATGAGTTTGAGTGAACTCCGGGAGTTGGTGATGGACAGGGAGGCCTGACGTGCTGTGATTCATGGGGTCGCGGAGAGTCGGACACGACTGAGCGACTGAACTGACTGACTGACTGACTGCATGCTTCAGTACTTCAAAGAAGAAGGAGACCATTCTGACTCTTCCCTTGCTAAAAATTCACAATATTGAATACACGCTAAATTGAGAAGGTTTACAAAGGATACTTATGGGGACAACTGCCTTGCATAAGTAAGTAATAAATATTTATTGGTTTGGTTTTTATTTGGATTTTTATTTTTTATCTTTATTTGCTTTTCCATTTTTCATTAATCTCTCCTGAGAATTTTGTTTATATAAAGAGTTGATTTAGTTTTGCTGTGTCAACAATTTTGTATAGATTTTTATGCCTCTGTTCCTGGTGAATTTGATGCTTATCTGAAAATTTACATTTATCTGGTGTTTTCTATCTCATTCAGTTCAGTTCAGTTCAGTCGCTCAGCCGTGTCCGACTCTCCGCGACCCCGTGAATCACAGCACGCCAGGCCTCCCTGTCCATCACCAACTCCCAGAGTACACTCAAACTCATGTCCACAGAGTTGGTGATGCCATCCAGCCATCTCATTCTCTGTCGTCCCCTTCTCCTCCCGCCCCCAACCTTTTCCAGCATCAGAGTCTTTTCCAGTGAGTCAACTCGTCGCATGAGGTAGCCAAAGTATTGGAGTTTCAGCTTTAGCATTAGTCCCTCCAATGAACATCCAGGATTGATCTCCTCCAGAATGGACTGGTTGGATCTCCTTGCAGTATAAGGGAGTCTCAAGAGTCTTCTCCAACACCACAGTTCAAAAGCATCGATTCTTCGGCGATCTGCTTTCTTCACAGTCCAACTCTCACATCCATACATGACCACGGGAAAAACCATTGCCTTGACTAGACGGACCTTGGTTGGCAAAGTAATGTCTCTGCTTTTTAATATATTATCAAGGTTGGTCATAACTTTCCTTCCAAGGAGCAAGCGTCTTTTAATTTCATGGCTGCAATCAGCATCTGCAGTGATTTTGGAGCCCAAAAAAATAAAGTCTGACACTGTTTCCACTGTTTTTCCATCTATTTCCCATGAAGTGATGGGACCAGATGCCATGATCTTTGTTTTCTGAATGTTGAGCTTCAAGCCAACCTTTTCACTCTCCTCTTTCACTTTCATCTCATTATTAAACTTCAACTGCAACATCTAAAAAAATTAATCATTTTATGATTCTCTCCTATTAAGTAATGAAAACAGATCCCATTGGTAAGACTTGCCAGTGGGATAAGTATAAGATTGCCTCATGTGGTTTCTGGAGGATATATTTGTGGTTTTTTAAGTTAACCTGATTATATATCATTTATATTGATGACTCTGAAATAAAGAGAAGGAAATGGCAACCTACTCCAGTATTCTTGCCTGGAAAATCCAATGGACAGAGGAGCCTGGCAGGCTACAGTTCATGGGGTCAAAGGAGTCAGACATGACTGAGCAACTGAGCACATCAAAGGAAGAAATCAGTAAGATTCATATTGTTTGGAGAAAAGTGACAACTCCTTCACAAGCACAATCTATAGTTCAGTGAAAAAGACCTGTTACATACAAAAGATATGACAAAGAAGTAGGCACACGATATTAAATATATGATGGAATATATATTGCAGTAATACTATATACTAATAAATAATGCATCCATCGATTCTTAAATTACATATTTGTAATGTGTATATATAGCATAATATATATAAAATATAATGTATATATTTATATATTATGTAAAAATACATCCTTTTACTTGATATTGTTTGCCTTTCTGTGTGAATTTTAAGTAAACAATGTTAAGAAAGATATTCAGCCAAATGTTAACAGAGGTTGTTGATGGGAGGATTTCAGGTAATTTTTTTCTTTGTTCCTTTCTGAGTTTTTACCATGAGTGTGTATTTTATATATATATTTTTTATATATTTTATATATTTTTATACATACATTTTTATAAAAATAATTGGTTTTTCAAAATTTATGAAAAAACCAGAAACTTCTAATTACAGGAAAGAAACTATATTCCATTCTGATCACTACGTCAACCAACTGATCAAGAAGCACACATCAATATCCTGTTCTTGCAACTCTAAGTCTTTCCTCATGAGTTCACCAGCTAATTCAACAGCCACTTTTCTTAGCAGTTTGCCATCAGCATGTTCTTAGTTTCCACAGAAAGAATTATCTTTTTGTTTTCCTAATTAGATTATGTAATATTTAATCCAATTAAGAAAAAAATGAAAGTTAGTCGCACAGTTATGTCCAACTCTTTGTGATCCCATGGACTGTAGCCTGCCAGGCTCCTCTGTCCATGGAATTCTCCAGGCAAGAGTACTTGAGTGGGTTGCCATTTCCTTCTCCAGGGGATATTTCCGACCCATGGATTGAACCTAGGTCTCCGGTGTTGCAGGCAGATTCTTTACCAACAGAGGTACCGGGGAAACCCCAATCATAACAGTTACAATATTAAGTGCAACAGGTTGGTAAGCACTAAGTCAGTCACTTAATAGGAACAGAAGTGTGTGGGTAGTTGAGCTGGTTCAGTTGCTTTACAGTATGTTGATTCTTTTGTTCCCTATTGATCTATTGATACAAGGAACCCCAACTGACAGAACACTATTTGTGGCATACAGTTTAATGGGACTAATAATAAGCCTCTGAGTGGAAACAGTCCTGTGTCAGAACCAGGACTTCTGCATGCTCAGAATCTAAGGTTGAGGGGATGGGAAACTCCCCCAAGTGGGTCCCTGAGGGCAAAGGTAAGTGCAGCCAGTTTTGCTTCTATCCCTTGTTCTGCAAGTCTACCTCTTGCAGACAGAGTAACATACAAGATGGCTAATTTAGGGTGCTACTGCATCCTAGAGTATGGGGTCCCATCTTCACAGAATATTATCTCCATGCTGACACATCAGCTGTACTTTCAAAAGGCCATTCTATATTCTCTGTGTCACTAGCTCAGAATATATCAATCTTACCTGAAGACCAGTATCTTTAAATTTATAGCTATGTACTATAGACCAGCTGTTTTAAAACAGCATTCTCGTGATGCCCCTTTTTAAAACTGATATATCTAGATATGTATAGAAAAGAATTAGACTTGGCCTCAAAGGGTCTGTATGTTAATTTTTTTCCCCCATTTGTACCTTAAAATATAAATTTAAGTAACAGATATAGAGAAAAATCCTTGCATTTGTGAAACTATCAAATCCTCCAACACCAGGCCAACCCAGTATCTGGCTGGGGCTGGTAAAGGTCTCTCCTTTGTGCAAGGCTTTCTTGTTTTTTTAATGTGTATGTGCATGTTTGGAGGAAGTTTTACACAGATACAGTGCTCCTTACAAGTACTGATGTTCAGGACTCCCCTCACCACCATAAAAATGATTGTATGTCAGATATATCTCAATTCTCAGAATGTAAACAAAAATATATGTTAATGTCAGGCAGTGAAAAGTGCTACAAAGAAAAATAATTCTGATCAGGGGATAGAGAGTGGTGGTTCAGCTCAGTTCAGTCGCTCAGTCGTGTCCGACTCTTTGCGACCCCATGAATCATAGCACACCAGGCCTCCCTGTCCATCACCAACTCCCGGAATTCACTCAAACTCATGTCCATCGAGTCGGTGATGCCATCCAGCCATCTCATCCTCTGTCGTCCCCTTCTCCTCCTGCCCCCAATCTATTTTATTTTTATTAATGGCTGTGCTGGGTCTTCGTTGCTGTGTGTGGGCTTCTTTTGTAGAGGACTGGCCTCTAGGCTTCAGCAATTGTGGTGCAGGTGCTTAGTTGCTCCTCGGCAAGTGAAATCTTCCTTGACCATGTGGAACCATCCTTGACCATGGATCAAACCTGTGTCCCCTGCATTGGCAGGCAGATTCTTAACCATTGGCGTGGTGGGGGCTATTTCAGATCAGGTGTTGAGGGAGGTCTCTCTCTGAGGAGGTGATACCTGTATAGGGACCTGAGGTGTGAGAGAACAAGCAAAGGCTAATGGGATTGGCAGGATCAAGGGCCCTGGGGCAGGAAAGAGCTTCAGGGTCTAGGAAAGGTGTGGAGAAAAAGAAGCTGAAGATGATCCTGACCCAATTCCTATCTCATATGCTCCTCTCTCTTACACCTTTGGAAGACAAGACATCTGTGGGTCTCCGATCACCTCTGGTAGGTGTCCTGTAAGGGCATGTGAGGTATTGCTGTGACAAATTTAAAGTTTTAGAAATAGAGAAACTTGAGGTTAATGTCATGTTATATATGTAAGTATATAAAGTGCTAGTGTTCAAATATGGTCTCACAATCCCTCTTTAGTTTTTGTTTTTTTTTTTAAAAAAAAAGAAAGGCAATGCAATGCCTACAATTGTGTGTATTTTAACATTCCATTAAAGCCTGGAGTAAAATGAATAAATATTGACACCAAGTGGCATATATAAAGACTATTAATAGCCTCAAGTGAGCTGAGTTGAGATTTTGCCTCCAAATGAGGTAGGGCAGGTTTTGCAGACAAAGTGTTACAAAAAAAAAAAAAAACCTTGGGGTTTTCAGTGCCTTTGAATTTT
Source organism: Moschus berezovskii (assembly GCF_049115385.1). Taxonomy (NCBI): domain Eukaryota; kingdom Metazoa; phylum Chordata; class Mammalia; order Artiodactyla; family Moschidae; genus Moschus; species Moschus berezovskii. The sequence continues at coordinate 83,914,473 of NC_142469.1, read as the reverse complement.
GGAATTACAGATAGAGGATTGTAAACCTGTAATACTTTCCTTTCATGGGTCATCTGTGTAAGGTCAGCACTCTGGGGAGTAACCTGTAGCAGACGAAATAAAAACCCAAACTGAAAAGTCTTAATTCTATCCTACTGCTGTTTTTGAACTATTTCCTATTTGTTAAGGATAAACTATTATGATATTCTATTTGAGACATGTCAAGAAGCATCTCCCAGATAGGTGTAGAATACAACAGTGCAAACACATCATTTTCATAAAGGAGGAAATTAGGGGTCTCCAGAGCAGGGGTCTCCCTGTGGTCGGCTCAGAGTCTAAACAGGTTTATAGAGCTGATGGTATATATTGATGGCACTAAGCTCCTGGTGAGCAGAACCACCTTGTGTAACGAGATGAAGTTTGCCAGCTGTTCCCTCTATTCAGCAATTTTGTTTCTCAGGTAAACACGGTTTGGAGTCAGAGTGGGAGTTGGGTCTCAGTGGCTAGTGTCTATACGATGAGAGTTCTCAGATGGGTTGGTTGCATGTTCATAGCCCTTCAGAGTATACAGAAATACTGAATTGATCCTCAGAACATCTGACCTCAAAGCAGCACAACGCATACAGTAGTAAGAAACTGAACAATGTTCCCCTTTCACTCAATGTTAATTAACCATTCGGTGCCAGAAGCTTTGAAATCATCCAAACTGCAGCCCGTATCTAAGTTCTCCTGGTATGAATGAGCTGCGTGCTTTCCCCGCCAGTGGCTGCTCCCGGGGGTCCCAGCTCTGCCTGCCCAACGCGGAGGGCGGCTCGACCCTCCGCCGCGGAGCTCCGGCCGCCAGGGGGCGCTGAGGCCCCCTCTCCCGGGAGCGGCCGAGCCAGCCCGGTGGGTGTTTCTCTCTCCCTCTCGCGCTCTCTCCGCCCGGCCTCACATCCGGGTCTGGAGCGCGGCCGCCGCTGTCAGTGTTGCTGCGGTCGCGTCGGGGGCCGGGCCGGGGCGCAGTAAATGGCGGCGGAGGGAGGCGGAGCGGCGGCCGCGCTCAGCCCTGAACCCCCGAAACTTTAGACTCGAAGCCCCACAACTTTTCCGCGAAGTGCTGCCGCCCCGGGGGCGTGGACGGAAGGGGAAGGCGAGGCGGGAAGTCTTGGGGGAAGCGGCGGGGAGCCGCAGAGACTCGAACCCGCGGCGGCGGCGGCGGCGGCGTCCGCCCCGGCCTCGCGCCGCCGCGGCCCCCGCCTCCGTCCCCGCGTTGTCCCCGCGGCCGCCGAGGCGGCGCCGGAGCCGCGCGGGGCCTCGTCGGCGGCGGCGCGCCGAGCGCAGCCGGGCCCCCTCCCCGCGACCTCCGGGCCCTGTCGCTGCGGCGACCCCGCGCGCGTGAGGCCGGGGCTCCGCGCCGCTCCGGGGGCGGCGAGGAGCAGGCAGGCCGGGCGGCGCGCAGTCCCCGCCGTCCCGGGGTCGCGGGGCCGGGCCGCCGGTGTTGCATGCGGGGCGGGGTGGCCGTGAGCGGAGGCGAAGATGGAAGGTTTAACGCTGAGCGATGCGGAGCAGAAATACTACTCGGATCTCTTCTCCTACTGCGACATCGAGAGCACCAAGAAGGTGTCGGCCAACGGGCGAGTGCTGGAGCTGTTTCGGGCCGCGCAGCTGCCCAACGACGTGGTCCTCCAGGTACCGCCGCCGCGTCCGGGGCTCGGCCGGCCGCCGAGGGGTCGCTTCCCGGCGGCTTGGGCCTCTAGCCGCCTGCTTCCGCGGGGTGGGAGTGGGCGCCGTTTCCCGAAGGGCCGGCGGCGTGCAGGTTCCCCGGACTCCTCCGCTGCGGGCCGGGGCCGCAGGTGCCCGGGCGGCCGGGACTCCCGAGGGGCAGGGGGTCGCTCTTCGAGGACAAAAGTCAGGCAGAGATCCTGTGGGGGTTGGGGAGGGGGTGGTGGTCTCTCTATTATCTCTGGAGAGCGTCAGCCCTGTATCTCTCTGCTGCCCCGCAGAATCTGGAATTTTCAACCCTGGAAGAGCAACTTCAGATGAAGGATCTGGGATTGTTACCATGCTTTTGAACCCTTGGTCTTGGGATCTACTTTTGTTTTTCTTAAGGAAGCAGAATTCTCAAGGAGTTTAAAATTTTTGAACTTTTAAGTAATAGTTTGCAAGTAGGTATGAAAAGAGCTTTAACTATAGGATGCGTGGCTGGTATAAACTGGATCGTTTTTCCATTGGTCTTCGATAGCATTTGGTGGAACTGGTGGATTGGGCTGGTAGATAAGTATTGAGCAACTGCAAGTCAAAGGTGCGTATTTGCCTCAATGCCCTGGAGGAGCGAGGAGAGTTAAGTTTTAAGCTTTCTCCGCCTTATCTAATGTATGTGCTGAGCATTGATGTTACTCTGGGTCTCATGATTCATAGCTGCTAGTAAGATTTTGTCTAAACAGCATATCAGGAACAGGTTTTAAGCTTTCCTCTTTATGATGATCCAAGCCAGTTATCCAGATCTCCAAAACTTACGGCCATGTGGATAGGTATGGTGTAGTGTATTGCAGAGAACCCTGAGTCGGGAGTTTTCTGGCCTGGACCCTTGACCCCCACTCTATTAACCCGCAGTGTGACTTTGGGCCAGGCGCTTTAAACTCTTCAAGCCTAAGTGTGCTTAGAATGAGGGTCAAGTTCCTTCAGAAGAACCTTTTGGGAAATAGAAAAATGTCCACGCAGGCCTCTTTTTTAGAAGTTATCTGTGCGTTAATTGTGACTAAATTGAATGAGTTCTTTTCGCATAATCTGGCTTGTTTTATGTTGCTTTTTAAAAATTTTGGGAGGAAAATTGGGCGTCTTACACACCGTCAGCTGGGAGTCTCATATTCATTATGCTGAAGAGACAAAGTAAATATTTTAGGCTCTGCTGGCCACATACGGTCTCTGTAGTATATTCTTTGTTTTTGTTCTTGCAGTCTTTAAAAAATGTAAAAATCACTTTTAGCTCAGGGGCATACAAAACAGGGCCTCTAACTGCTGACCCCTGCTGTGTGGGTACTGTATGTTCTCCATATAGCTTTGGAGTTAGACTTACAGGAACATACTCACTAATGATTTTGCTCTTTTTGTAGAAATACATTCAAGACATTAGAAAACTAAAATTAAGGGGGAACCTCCCATGTTATGTTTGGTTTCTTTCTTCAGGGTAGAGCAAGCTGAAATCAACTGACATTCATATTTTTAAGGGTGCATGAAGACTTTAGGACATTATATTATTGTTTAGGATACAAATTAAGCTTGATTAACCTTTGCTTCAATTATGTTTAACCCAGTCCAACTTATTTTCATGTCATGCTCAATTTTATTTACACTCAAAAATAAATTTCTATTGCCTTTTTTTTTAGAGAACTTAAATAGCGTAAATATTCAGGATTCAGTTATATTAATAAGTTGAAAACTGTAGGAACTCCCTAAAGCACAGTTCTTATAACTTTCTGGGTATCTTGAAGGCAATTTATTTAAGAAATTGGCCTAGGAGATAAAATGTGGAACAAAAGAGGAATGTGGACTTAATTCTCTAATGGAAGCTTAGGATTGTTGGAAAACACAGTCCTCCCTTGCTTCCTAAGTTGAAAACAGTTGGAGCAACTCACATACAAGTTAATACTGGGCTAGGTGTTGCAGGGCATCACAGCAGGAGTAAGAAGTTCTCAAGGACCTTCAGAGTAAAATAAACATGTAACAAAGCAGTGTGAATGTCATGAGATGGATAAAGGAGGGTATGACCAGGAAAGGCCTCTTCACTTAATTCAGATGGACCTTACAGTAGTGTGGAGGGATGAAGAGGATTTCCAGGCAGAGATAAAACACGGCCAGAGGTAGAAAGTGTGGGAAGGACCCTTTGTCAGGACTAGCAGATTGTCAGGTTTTGCCAAAGCTGTAGTATGTTTTGGAGATACTGGCACTTAGAGTTAGAGACCACATTGGGAAAGATTCTGAAGAACAGGCCAGTTTCATATTTCAGGAGGCAGTGGAGACTCACTGATAGTTTTTGACTTCAAGTGAGAAGGAGATCAGAGGCTAGGGAAAGAGGCTCGAGCGGTGGTTCAGAATAGATGCTAGATACTGGGCACCCAAACCAGGGTGACAGCAGTAGAAGAGAAAAGGAGGGGCTGGATGAACAGGTCTGTGTTACTGAAGGGTGGTTGGGTAGCCGCAGTGTGAGGTGTTTTGTGGGATAATGTTTGAGACTGGGTGGAGAGCTTTGAACTAATTGTGAAGGTGGCAGGGAGTTACAGATTTAAGAGAACTGACTCATAAAAGCTGTGCTTTAGGAGGCATTTCGGGTGGCTCAGACAGTAAAGAATCTACCTGCAGTGCAGGAGACCTGGGTTCCATCCCTGGGTTGGGAAGATATACCAGAGAAGGGAATGGGAACCCACTCCAGTATTCTTGCCTGAAGAATTCCACGGACAGAGGTGCCTAGCGGGCCACAGTCCATGGGGTCACAGAGAGTCGGACATGACTGAGCTACTAACGCACTTAGGAGGCATTTAGGAGACCAGGGCAACTGAAAGTAGAGGGAAGAGGAACCCGGGGACTGGTTCTTTCATATGTAAATGAAGTGATGAGGAACAGGGCCACGGAACTCGAATGTGGGAGTGGGGACTGGGGACGGCTAGGGGGAACGGGGTTTTGCCACCCACAAGGCACTCAGAGACATATTTGGTTATCATAACTCAGAGGGAGGGAGCAGTTCTACTGGCATCTAGTAAATAGAGGCAAAAGTGCTACTGAACAGCCTACAATACACAGGACAAGCTCCGACAACAGAGAGTCATCTGGCTTAAAATGTCAGTAGTGCCAAGATTTAGAAACTTGATCTGGACTCTGGTGGTAACAGTTGATCAGAAAATGAGGTTGAAGATATAGTAGAGGATGATGGAGGTAGACCTGATGAGCCTGGGTTAGCTGGGGATATTTTGATAAGAGAAGAGAAGGGCGAGGTTTATTCTCTGTAGAACACCACTCACAGCTACAGAGGGGGCAGGAAGAGGGCCTGATTTTAGAAGAGAAATTGATGAGTTTATTTTCAGGTGTTTTGAGATGGCGTGCAGTACTCCAGGAGATAGTTGGGAATGTGTCAATGTCCATTCTGAGTGCTGGTTCTGACAGTGAAATTTGTGGGTTTGGGATCTCTCCTCTGCCTTTCTCACCTGCGTATCTTGGAGGTAGAGACCAGACAGCGTCTCACACTGTAGGCATGCATTTTTACACATCAGGGCTTTGATTGATATAGTAGTTTTCAGCATTTGTTAATAAAAGTCATGAGAAGACGGAGTCATCTGAGGAATGAGTATAGAGAACAAAGAACAGAGGGCCCAGAACTAAAGGAGGAAGGAACTGGCTTTTATTGAGTGCCTATTGTGTTCTTTTACTGCGCAGGTCATTTTCATGCAGGAACTCATTTGATCCTTGCAAAACAATCCTGTGAAGAGAGTATTATTCTTGTTCATTAACTAGAAACTTGATAGGCAGAGAAGTGTTGAATAACTAGTTAGTGAATAGAATACCTCTCCTTGACCATTATTTCTTGCCACCTATCAGTTCTTTCCTACATTTCACTGTTCATGTACTTGGTTTGCCCATAGTTCTTGAAAAGAGTAGAGATTTTAAATGATTTTGAGTTATATGTGGATTTCCTTGTTTGCAAAATAAATATTTTTATCCATGATAATGTCTGGAAATATAGTCACTTCAGAGAACTAGGAAGATTCTTGTATATGGTATTCTGGGTTTCACATTGCAACACTGTCCTTGACTTCCCTAGTGGTCCAGTGGGTAAGAATCCACCTGTCAACGCAGGCGACATGGATTTGATTCCTGATGTGGGAAGATCCCCCTTGTCACGGAGCAACTAAGCCCATGCACCAGAACTACTGAGCCCACGTGCTGCAACTCCTGAAGTCCACATACCCAGAGCGCGGGCTCTGCAACAGGAGAAGCAATGTTCATTATACTTGTTTGGGAATACCAGAGTTCTGAACTTAAGAGTTTGTTTGGGGAGACAGTGCGTTAACTGATGCAGTGGATGAGCTAGAGCTTCATAGTATTATGCGCCACACCAGAGAGGAACAAGACTAGGCACAGAAAAGTCTGGCTCATAGGATTTAATCATGAGGAATTTTGCTGTCTGCTGAGCGTGAAAATATTCAGTGGCTTAAAAATAATCTTCAGAATTATTTTTTAAATGTTAGGGAAGGTATGCTATTTACCACACCAATCAGTATGTTTTTCTAGCTTTTATTTAAAATTTATACTTTGGAAAATGTTTTAAAACTTCATATAGACTTTCAATGCACAATAGCTTGATAAAAGGTTCTAGTAGTAATTGTTCTTTTATTAACGATTATAAGCGATGTGCCCATTAATGAATCTGAGAAAATCTTTTAGTTCATTTGTATTGAGCAATATCTTGGTAGAACATTTGACTAACACCTTTGTTTAGTGCAGGAAAAGTGATAATAATGAAACATAAGCCATTTTATTTTTCTTTTGAAATTTGTTCAATTATATGATCTACTCATTAGTAGTAAGATTAAAATAAAGAAGCAGAGCTTCATTTATGAGTTGAAAGTTACAAACTTAATAAATGTCAAGTTTGTTCTGGAAAGTGATTTTTTTTTCATTTCTAATCGCTAAAATATTTATAACACGCTATAAAAATAATCTTACCTTAAACACTACACAGTTGAAAAACATTGAGAAAGAAGTCACACTTATTGGCATTCTGTAGTATCATATTAAATAATTTTTCTTTCTCATAAGGTACTTTGAATCTTTTTCTTTTCTTTAGCCAGTAGCCCAGAGTTAGTCTTAATAACTTGAGAATTCAAGCTAGGCATTTTGACAGAGCTCTAAAAGAATGCGAGAAGTTGGTGTGTAAAGGATCACTAAACGTGGGAGACAAGTTTCAGCCCTGCCCCTGAGGAGATTACTTATTGCCTGGATTTTACTTCTCACCATGGAAATGATTGAATTTGGTTTTCTATTTATTTTTTATATGTTTTTGGCCACACAGTCCAGCATATGGAATCTTAGTTCCTCGAGCAAGGATTGAACCTATGCCCCCTGTGTTGGAAGCTCAGAGTCTTAACCACTGGACTGCCAAAGAAGTTCCTGATTGGGTTTTTTAACGAAGAGGTTACAGTGTAGGAATGGCTACTCTGTCCAGCCACATCCTTAAGAAAGTAGTCACTCAGACTTGAAATTAGTTGATACGCTATTTTGAAGCTGAAATTGATTTCTTTTACACACTTTGGGAGATATGAAGAGGTGAATCTTGCCTATAGTGCTGAAGTGACTGTGTATATAAGAGGTAACTGATGCAAGGGTTGTACAGTCCGTGATACTTAGATCTTCAGGGTGTCTGGCCAGTGAGAATTTGGTTTTTTGGGGCTCCAAAATCACTGCAGATGCTGATTGCAGCCAGGAAATTAAAAGACGCTTACTCCTTGGAAGGAAAGTTATGACCAACCTAGATAGCATATTAAAAAGCAGAGACATTACTTTGCCAACAAAGGTCCATCTAGTCAAGGCTATGCTTTTTCCCCTGGTCATGTATGGATGTGAGAGTTGGACTGTGAAGAAAGCTGATCGCCAAAGAATTGATGTTTTTGAACTGTAGGAGACTTTTGAGAGTCCCTTGGACTGCAAGGAAATCCATCCAGTCCATTCTAGAGGAGATCAATCCTGGGTGTTCATTGGAGGGACTGATGCTAAAGCTGAAACTCCAATACTTTGGCCACCTCATGCGACGAGTTGACTCACTGGAAAAGAGTCTGATGCTAGGAGGGATTGGCGGTGGGAGGAGACAGGGGCGACAGAGAATGAGATGGCTGGATGGCATCACCAACTCGATGGACATGAGTTTGAGTGAACTCCGGGAGTTGGTGATGGACAGGGAGGCCTGGCGTGCTGTGATTCATGGGGTCGCAGGGAGTTGGACACGACTGAGTGACTGAACTGAACTGAAGACTTGGCATTTTTTATGTTTTCCCTGATAATATATTTCATTTTCTGTAGTCTTTCCTGTGATAGATGCATCTTGATTTGTCTTTTCCCCCTACCTCTTTGTAAGGAATTTATGGCTGACGAGTTGCATATATAGGCATGACAAAAATCAGGAGATGATGATAACCTGACTCAGAAATTTTTTTTTAAGTTCATACCATATACCGAATTTTGTTGTAGTTTGATAAATTATAGGACTTAAAATGCTTAAAAGAAACTACATCTCATTTTGTTTCAAGAATTGACTGTGTTGGGTTTGGGCCTCTTGTTACATGATGAAGACAGAATTTATTAAACTGTATATTTCCCTCTAACCTCTTGTGGTTGTGGATTCCTTTGAGATTCTGGTGCACATGCTGGATTTCTGCTTAGAAGACTTAGTTACACAAAAGTCTGCATATAATTTGAGGTTGCCAGCCTTCCCCTAACCTAGCCAAGCTTGTCCCATTTACCTCTACATTTAGACAGTTTTAAGGAACAGCAGGCAGACCTGGAAAAGCTGACCATAAGTCTTTCTTGAATCAGTTTTGTATATTTTCAGAAAGTACTGCATGGCTATTATTTATGTTTGGGTTGTATATGCAGTGGTGAAAATTCAGGAATCTTCCCAGCCTTCATGGATTATAAATTGTGGTAATGTTTAAAAGGAAAAGAACTGTGTTAATAGAGAATGGTGGGAGGCTATATGGACCTACCTAAGTGTAAGGAACGGAGAAGGCAATGGCAAGCCACTCCAGTACTCTTGCCTAGAAAATCCCATGGTCGGAGGAGCCTGGTAGGCTGCAGTCCATGGGGTCGCTATGAGTCAGACATGACCGAGTGACTTCACTTTCACTTTTCACTTTCACACATTGGAGAAGGAAATGGCAACCCACTCCAGTGTTTTTGCCTGGAGAATCCCAGGGACGGGGGAGCCTGGTGGGCTGCCGTCTATGGGTTCACCCAGAGTCGGACACGACTGAAGTGACTTAGCAGCAGCAAGTGTAAGGAAAGACCTCTATGAGGAGATGGGGGCATAGCAAGAGAACAAAAATCAGATGTTTCACATAGAGGGAATGAGCATGCTACGGGCTGGAACAATATATGAAGAGCTTGGTGTGTTTGAGGAGATGAAAGCTGGAGAAGTATGGGCAAGAGGGGAGAATGGCAGGGACCACGTGCTGCAGGGCCTTGTACACAGGGATCAAGCTTTTGGATTATGAACGACTGAAAGTTTATGTTTAGGGGAGTTCAGTTCATTCGCTCAGTTGTGTCCGACTCTTTGCGACCCTGTGGACTGCGGCACGCCAGACCCTTCTGTCCACCACCAACTCCCGGAGTTTACTCAAACTCATGTCCATTGAGTAGGGGATGCCATCCAACCATCTCATCCTCTGTCGTCCCCTTCTCCACCAGCCTTCAATCTTCCCCAGCGTCAGGGTCTTTTCCAATGAGTCAGCTCTTCACATTAGGTGGCCAAAGTATTGGAGTTTCAGCCTCAACATCAGTCCTTCCAGTGAACACCCAGGACTGATCTCCTGTAAGATGGACTGGTTGGATCTCCTTGCACTCCAAGGGACTCTCGAGAGTCTTCTCCAACACCACAGTTCAAAAGCATCAATTCTTCGGCACTCAGCTTTCTTTATAGTCCAACTTTCACATCCATACATGACCACTGGAAAAAACCGTAGCCTTGACTAGATGGACCTTTGTAATATAAAATTAAAAAAGTAATGTTTCTGTTTTTTAATATGCTGTCTAGGTTGGCCATAACTTTCCTTCCAAGAAGTAAGCGTCTTTTAATTTCATGGCTACAATCACCACCTGCAGTGATTTTGGAGCCCAGAAAAATAAAGTCAGCCACTGTTTCCACTGTTTCCCCATCTATTTCCCATGAAGTGATGGGACCAGATGCCATGATCTTAGTGTCTTGAATGTTGAGCTTGAAGCCAACTTTTTTCACTCTCCTCTTTCACTTTCATCAAGAGGTTCTTTAGTTCTTCACTTTCTGCCATAGGAGTGGTGTCATCTGCATATCGGAGGTTATTGATACTTCTCCCGGCAATCTTGATTCCAGATTGTGCTTCCTCCAGCCCAGCGTTTTTCATGATGTACTCTGCATGTAAGTTAAATAAGCAGGGTGACAATATACAACCTTGACATACTCCTTTCCCAACTTGGAACCAGTCTGTTGTTCCATGTCCAGTTCTAACTCTTGCTTCTTGATCTGCATACAGATTTCTCAAGAGGCAGGTCAGGTGGTCTGGTATTCTTATCTCTTTCAGAATTTTCCACAGTTTGGTGTGATCCACACAGTGAAAGGCTTTGGCATAGTCAATAAAGCAGAAGTAGATGTTTTTCTGGAACTCTCTCTTTTTCGATGATCCAGTGGATGTTGGCAATTTGATCTCTGGTTCCTCTGCCTTTTCTAAATCCAGCTTGAACATCTGGAAGTTCACGGTTCACGTACTGTTGAAGCCTGGCTTGGAGAATTTTGAGCATTACTTTGCTAGTGTGTGAGATGAGTGCAATTGTGCAGTAGTTTGAGCATTCTTTGGCATTGCCTTTCTTTGGGATTGGAATGAAGACTAACCTTTTCCAGTCCTGTGGCCACTGCTGAGTTTTTCAAATTTGCTGGCATATTGAGTGCAGCGGGGGAGTGACAGCATCTTAATTATATTTGTCAGAGGTTACCCTGCTGTGTAGAGAAGATTGGCCACTAGATACGCAGTAAGTAATTCAGGCAGGAGACATGATGGTTTAGATTAGTGAGGTGGTAGTAGGGTGGAGAGGAGTGGACATGCTTGACGTATTTGTAGGTGGTAGACGTGGTGGGCCATGATAGTGGATTGGATATGGAATGTAATGGAGGAAAGAATTCAGGGATCTTGCTGCAAGTGACTTACAGAATGGCTGGGAAAGAAATAGGCTTTTTTAAAGGGGGTTTTGTTTTATTTGGGTGAAGGGAAATGGTGAATTCGGCAGTTTTCTTTTGTCAGTCTTAAATTCTCAGAAGCCTGTAAGATTAAGTAGAACTCTATCAGAGAGGATCAACAGATCCTGAAGAACTCAGAGATATTTGACTTGGAGATGTCAATTTAAGATTATCAGTGTGTTTGTTTTTCAGTCGCTAAGCTGTGTCTGACTCTTCGCAGCCTCATGAACTGAAGCTCTCCAGGCTTTCCTGTCCTTCACTGTCTTCCGGGGTTTATTCAGACTCATGTCCATTGAGTCAGTGACGCTCTCCAACCATCTCATTTTCTGTGGCCCCCTTCTTCTGCCCGCAATCTTTCCCAGCATCAGAATTTTTTCCAGTGATGTATTGGAGCTTCAGCTTCGGCATCAGTCCTTCCAATGAATGTTCAGAGTTGGCTTCCTTTAGGATTGACTGGTTTGATCTCCTTGCTGTCCAAGGGATTCTCAAGAGCCTTCTCCATCTTTACAGTTCAAAAGCATCAATTCTTTGGTGCTCAGCCTTCTTTATATCCAGCTCTTACATCCGTACATGACTACTGGAAAAACCGTAGCTTTGACTGTATGGATCTTTGTCAGCAAAGTGATGTTTGCTTTTTAATATGCTGTTTAGTTTGTCACAGCTTTCCTTCCAAGGAGCAAGTGTCTTTTAATGTCATGGCTGCAGTCACCAAAGCAATGAAAATAGGTGAAATCCCTGAAGAAGAGACTATAGAAAGGAAAGAATAATTGGTTAGAAATAGAACCCTGAGGAACACTACATTTCTAAGTTGGGAAAACTGGAAGTCCTCTAAGGAGGAAGCTAAGAAGAACAGCCCTAGTGGAAATTGGGAGTATATATTGGATCATGTCGTGGATGCCAAGTAATGCAAATATTTCAAGAAAGGAATAGTTAATTCTTGAGTTTGGCTGAGAAGGTGAGATGGTATGGGCAGAAATATGACCTTTGGATTTGGCAACCTAAAGGACATCAGTGACTATAATGAGCCTGTGTCACAGACTGGTAGAGATGGAAGCCAGATTTGAGTGACTTGAAGGACATACAGTGACCTAGGAACTAGAAATTGGGTTTAAAGAAGTTAAAGGAAACAGACACAAGGCTGAAGTTGAGGTATGATGATATAAAGGAGTCTTTGTTTTTTTGAGTGTATGAGAAATACCACAGCATGGTTTTAGTTGTTAGGATTAATAAGGGAAGGAAGGAAGATGAGGAGAGATGTCCTTGAGAAAGCAAGAATGGTCTAGGATCCTGACTGCACAGTACAGCAGTTCTTTGATAGGAAACAGATAATGTCCACAATTCCAAAAGGAAGAAAGAAGGGGAAAAATATATTCCCAGTAGCATCAAAAAGAATAAAACACTTAGGAATAAACTTTAACAACAACAACAAAAAACCAATTTGTTTTTATTACAAAACATTAACCGAGAGAATTTAAATAAGATTTTGTTTGTTTGTTTTGGGTGCACTACAAGGCCTGTGGGATACTAGTTCCCAACCAGGGATTGAACCCAGGCCCTCAGCAGTGAGAGAGTGTGGAGTTCCACCCGCTGGACCAGGGAATTCTCTTAAATAAGATTTAAATAAATGGGGAGATCATAGATTGGATGATTGAATGTTAAGATGATAATTCTCCCCAAATTGATCAATAAAATACCTGCAAAAATTCCAGTAGACTCTTTTATAGAAATTGCCCAGCTGATCCTAAAATTTATAAGGAAATGTGAAGGATCTACTGTAACCAAAACACTTTTGAAAACAAACAAAATAGGAGACTTACCTTGCCTCACTGTAGAACTTACATAATCTATAGTGGTCAGGACAGTGTGATTGGCATAAGGATAAGCATTATAGATGCCCCCCCTTACAATTATATTCACTTGGTTTTTTTAAAAAGGGCCGGGACAATTCAATGAGGAAAGGAGAGTCTTTTTAACAGATAGTGCTAGGACAGTTGGATATCTGTATGTTTTTAAAAAGTGGATTTAAATATACTATTTTATATATTAATACTTCACACCACACATGAAATTATCTCTAAATCATAGACGTTGTAAATTTATAATTGTAAAACTAAGCTATAAAAATTCTAAATGATTACATAAGAGGAAATCTTTCTGACCTTGAGTTAGTGTTCCTAGATAAGACACCAAAAGCATGAACCATAAAATAAAAAGTAATAAATTGGACTTCTTTAATGAAGTTTTAAAACTTATACTTCAGAAGATAGTTAAAAAGACAAACCGCAGACTTCAGAAAATGTTTGCATATTGCAAACTTGGTAAAAGTCTTTAGAATATATAAAGAAGCTGTACAATTCAATTATAAAGGAAAAAAGCAATTTAAAAATGGGCAAAAGAGCTGAATAGATATTTCTCCAAAGGAGTTGTTATGAATGGCAAATAAGCATGTGAAATGATGTTCAACATTAGTCATTGAGGAAATGCAGGTTAAACTGCAAATGATGTATTGTCGTCACACACTCACCTAAATGGCTACAATTTAAAGGACTGACATTGCCTAATATTATTAATGTGTAGAAACTGAAATCCTTATGCACTACTCTTGGAAATGTAAATGCTACAGCCATTTTGGAAAAGTTTGATTGTTTCTTTAAAAGTTAAACATATGCTTACCATACGAACCAGCAGTTCCACTCTTAGGAATCTGTCCAACAGAAATGAAGATGTGTGCCCACAGAGAATTGTAAATGTTCATTTTAGCTGTATTCACAATAGCCAAAAATTGGAAAACAATCCAAATGTCCCTCAAATGGTGATAAAGCATATATGGTATATTCATACAATGCAGTACTTTCCTACAAAAAATAAGGAACAAATTACTGATAAATGCTGCAGCAGAAGTGGATATCAAAAACATGAGAAGTGACAGAAGCCAAACATTAAAGAGTATATGTTGTGTGGTTGCATTTATATAAAATGTTTAGAAATACAGAAAACAGGATGGATACCTGAGGCCAGGGCAGGAGTGGAAGCACTAGAGGAAAATTTGGAGTGTGATGTGATGGAAAAGTTCTAAAATTGGATGAATTTCCTTAAAGCTCAATGAACTGCACACTTCTTGTGAAGTATAAATTATACCTCAAAGCTGTGAATTAAAACTTTAACAACTTGGAGGGTGAGGAGAAGGCATAAACTTGTCATTTTGGAGAATGTGCAGGTGAGTGGTAGCAAATAAAGGGCCCTTTGTGCTGTCTGTGTAGCTTATGTTGCAAAACCTCAGTGTAACTTAATGTAATGTGGCATTTGGTTATGCATTTGTGTTTTGAATATCATATGGAAGATGACATGTCAATAGATACTATGTATGAGGGACATTGCCATATGAAGATTCATTACAACTGGGTATGAATAAGCACATTAATAGATTAAGAAGGGGCTGAAAAACTTGTGATCTGAAATAATGGAAATTAATTTCCATCTATTAACTTTGGGTGGTATGCTGACTTTGCTGCTAAGTCACTTCAGTCGTGTCCGACTCTGTGCGACCCCATGGACGGCAGCCCACTAGGCTCCGCCATCCCTGGGATTCTCCAGGCAAGAACACTGGAGTGGGTTGCCATTTCCTTCTCCTTTGGAAAGGAGACTTTATATACATTTAATTCAGATATCTTAACTTTATGGAAAATTACAGAAATTAATACTTTAACATTAATCCAAACTTGAAATAATTGTGCCCAATAAGTAATAATTTTAATGAAATAGTGGTTTCAATCTACAGGACTACTTCTGGTTGCTTCCTTTTATTGAAATAATTACTGTCACTATCATGACTTTTTTTCTTCTGTTACTTAGTCACCAATTTGTTGTCTGTGTAGTTTCTCTACATTGCTGTATCCTGTCTGAGGTATAGTAGATAGATCTTGGGCCACATTATATTAATGTGCTCCTTTGGATAAAAGTTTCTGAGAGTGCTGATGTAAGAGTGATTATGGCCTCTTGTCTGTGGATTATGTAAAAAAGTGTATCTGTGTCCTTAAAAAATGGAATTATTGTCTAGAAACTGTTCAAGAGTATTTTTTATTTTCTGGAAGTCTCATTTGTGGTTAGAGAGATCAGAGGTTTGACTCCTTAAACTATAGAATGTTTATTGGCATTGTATAATATTATTACTTGTTTTACAAGAATTCATATTTTTTCTAAAGTACTTAATTATATTTCATAGAAAAGCATTTACTTATTACACCCTTGTGATTTTCTGTGTCAGTAAGTATTGTATGTGGTCAGAATGCATAGACTTAAGAATGTGACGATTCTGGGTTTGAATATCCACCTCAGTGCTCATTGACTTTCTTGTTCTGATCAAGTAAGTTAACCTCTTTTAAGGACTCCATTTCCTCATCTGTAGACTGAGGATGATACCAAATCTAAAAGTTTCATAATACCACAGTGAAGTAACATGTAAATATCTAGTGTAGTGCCTGGCTTTCAGAGGGTGACCAAAGAAGTTTTGTTCACTCAAGCTCTGTTCTGTTAAGGAAAACTCATAATGTGTAGGATCTTGGCTTTTAATAGTAGTAAAAGTATCTACATTGTTTTTCAAACCTAGCTTTATACCTTTTGTTATATTTGTTGCATTGAACTTAACACACTGCCCCAATCCTTTGATCCTATCAGTATTGCCTTATGTTTCTCCCTTTTACCCTGTAATTAGTGGATTTGTCCTTGTGAAGTTTACCCCAAAAGATTAAACTGAAAGATGGTTCTGAGGTCCTGAGTCTGTGTGACTTGCTGAGTGATGATAACCTTTAACAGAAATAAAGAAGTGGAGGGAGGGGTCTAGTTTAGTTGAGAGCAATGTGCTGAATTTGGATGTGCTGAGTGAGCACACACACCCATGTCATGTTCAGTCCATCTGGGTAGCAAGGTTTCAGTTCAGTTCAGTCGCTCAGTCGTGTCCGACTCTTTGCGACCCCATGAATCACAGCACACCAGGCCTCCCTGTCCGTCACCAGCTCCCAGAGTTCACTCAAACTCATGTCCATCGAGTCGGTGATGCCATCCGGCCATCTCATTCTCTGTCGTCCCCTTCTCCTCCCACGCCCAATGCTTCCCAGCATCAGTCTTTTCCAGTGAGTCAGCTCGTCGCATGAGGTGGCCAAAGTATTGGAGTTTCAGCTTTAGCATCAATCCTTCCATTGAACACCCAGGATTGATCTCCTTTAGAATGGACTGGTTGGATCTCCTTGCAGTCCAAGGGACTCTCAAGAGTCTTCTCCAGCACCACAGTTCAAGGTTTAGTAGGCATTTGAGAGCTTGAGAGCAGCAACTGTGTGGCTTTAGAAGCTTTTGCAGACTTGGTAGTGTCTCCTGAATAAGACCATTCGATAGAAATGATAGATGCAAACTTAACTTACTGTATTTGAAACGTCCTTTCAGAGTAGATGGTAAATTGCACTTCTGTGTAGAGGTTTAGGTATTCTCACTTAAACGACTTGAAAAATTTTCTGAAACTATCTTGAGACTGTTAGCAGAAGGCAAGGTGAA
Organism: Moschus berezovskii; assembly: GCF_049115385.1. NCBI lineage: Eukaryota > Metazoa > Chordata > Mammalia > Artiodactyla > Moschidae > Moschus > Moschus berezovskii. Next base: position 83,897,999 of record NC_142469.1, on the reverse strand, counting down.
TGAGGAAGTAACATCTCTTTACCTGAACTTAGTCCAGCCTCCAAAGAGCTGAACCTTGGATGTTAAACCCAAAAGATATTTGCATATTTAAAGCAAAACGTCTTAGCTTTTTGCAAGAAAGTTCCAAAGCAAAAGAATTGCTTTTAGCTGAGGAGTGAACCTCAGAGCTAAAATAGTCTAGCTTATCCTTTGCCATCAGCATTTCATTGCAGTTTTGTACTTCTCATTTAACACAAGATCTCTTTTAATCTTTATAAGCCTGCCAGATATTGTTATCCCTATTTCATTAATAAAAAATTGGATGCTCTCTTAATACTCAACAATTAGTAGATGTGTGGATCAATTCCTTGAGGGTGAGTTACCTTGTAGTATTGCTGTACCATTTCTTCAAGGATGGTTCTGTTGAATTCTCCTTTCCATATATTCAGAATAATTTTTTCTATTTAATGTCTTATAATTGCACCATTCATGAATTCAACAAATACTGTTATTAAACATCTAAGCATCAGGGTATACTAATCTTCTCCTAAGGTCCAAGAACATAGTAGGGGATCAATGTTCCTATCTGGTTCACCACTATCTCTGGCACATTGTTGTCAGTTAACATTGTTGAGTGTTGAATGGGTGAGCATGGATTTATCCTTTCCCCCCCTCCAAATATCTTTGCTTATCACTAACTTAACTATATATATTGCACCCAGTTCAAATAGTAATAATAGTGTAGTGCCTACTCTGTGTCAGACACTGTTTGCACTCTTTTACAGATTGGTTTCTCGATATTGTGAAATGGATAGTTCATTATGCCTGCTTTTAAAATGAACATAAAGAAAGGACAAGTGTTAACTTCTCCAAGGTTATACAACTTCTAAGTGGTAGAGCTGAGATTTAAGTAGTCCTTTTTTAAAATCACTGTGCTCTGCTTCCTAAATATTATATGATTAAATACTTATTATCTCACTTACGTGCTTGTATCTTTACCCTCTACTATATCTCTTGTATATCCTAAATCCCCAAATTTCTTCTCTAGAGTTACTTGTTTATAGATCATGTTGAGGGCCGCATACCAGCTTGCAGAGTCCCTCTCCTGTTGTGAGTCCTGTTCAGTTCAGTCGCTCAGTCGTGTCTGACTCTGCGACCCCATGAATCACAGCACGCCAGGCCTCCCTGTCCATCACCAACTCCCGGAGTTCACTCAGATTCATGTCCATCGAGTCGGTGATGCCATCCAGCCATCTCATTCTCTGTTGTCCCTGTCTCCTCCCACCCCCAATCCCTCCTAGCATCAGAGTCTTTTCCAGTGAGTCAACTCGTCGCATGAGGTGGCCAAAGTATTGGAGTTTCAGCTTCAGCATCAGTCCTGTTAGACTTTTCATCCATGTCTTTCAGCAGTGTGTCTTGGAATAGTTTTGTAAATAAAACTTAAAAATAGGTCCTTCTGCTGCATTTACTTGGATACCATTGTTTATTTTCAGTCGTTTGCTAGGTAAATTAACAATTTTTTTTGAAATCAAGGGATAAAATTGTAAACTTTTTATATGAAACACAAATAACATTCTAAAGGATGGCTAAGCAGAATACTTTGATTTACGAGGGTTGACTTAGTCACTGTCTTCTCTTGGAAGTCTAGGTAACATTAATTTGTTCAATTTTTATGAGGACCTGCTTCTCTAGAGGACTGGAATTTAGGAGAAGTTCCCTGGTAACCTGGTTTTGATCCCCTTAGGATGGGGTGGAGGTTTATACCATAGGTATAAATAAGATCAGTCAGGATGGATTTGCTGAGTGAAAGGAGAGAGCAAAAAGAAGCCTGAGGTAGTAGCTGCCTGAGGTATTAGAGGGAAAGGAGCAACATTCAGTATAACTCTGTTACTGGGGTTGTTTATTTTCCCTTAGGATCCAGAGCAAATCCTCCTCTTGATGAGTTCTCTATGCTGAGATATTTACAAACTAACTCATGTTTTATAGTCCTTTAGTTTCCTTGAAAATTTTTATCCCATATGTAACATTTATCCAAAAAATCTGAATCAAGGAAAATCTTGATGTTTTTAAAAGACAATGTTGTATTGTTTTCATGAAATTATAAAGGTATTTCATAATTCAAGAATCATTAAAAAATACCACTTATGTTTTGTTTTAGTTTGACATCCTGCTTCTTTGAACTTTCCCCTCATCCTTCCAACCAGATAACCCCGTTTCTTTTATCTCCCCCTACTGTTGTATATGTTTGTACTTGTATACAACTTGTACTTCCTATTGGTGTGTGTGTATTTTCCTTGATAGGTGACAAGCAACTTGGAGGCAAGTGTTATCTTATCCTTGTTTGCCTTAGATCACTCTGGATATGATAGGCACCCAGATCTTACTGGACTGATTGGTGCTACAGGGTTTTACTGCTCATCAGTGCCTTGTTGGGTCCTAGCCTCACTGCTTCATTTTGTCATGCACTTAGAAAATCCCAATTGACAGGGAATAAGCCTTTTTGAACAATATGGAACCTCTGAGATCTTGATTGTATAAATCTTTCAGACTGTGAGTAAGCTAGCTAGTACTTTTGAAGTTGATCAGGTGACTTTAGTCAGGTAAACATGCATACTGATAACTTTCCTTTAAGCTGTTGTACCTCAAGGCTATTCTTTTAATTTTTTATTTTTAAAGATAGTTCACTTTAATAGTAAACTTACATGAGATTTTCTGCCTTGAAGAGGTATAATTTCTAATTCTGTAACAAGACAAAGAACAAATAGTGGTAGATGAGTAATCTAAATAAGGGAATAGGTCAGTAGTTTCTCATTTAATTGACTCTTTTGGAAGAAAACATAGCATTCTGGTAAAATGCATGGTAACAGGGAGAGCATGTCAGACTTGAGCAGTCATGCTTACCCAGCCTTAGAAGTTACCTCCCAGCTCACTCCCACGCTGCACAGTCTTGTTTCTGATGATTCTTCTAACATGGACTTTGTGTTCTAACCCAGCAGATCTGCTTTCTGTCTCACACAGTTACTTGTTAGTTGCTTTGTGTTTCTTTTTTTTTTTAAAACATGCTACTTTCTTTACCCTCCCCCAGCTTTCATGCTTCCACCCTCCCCTTTTTTGAAACTTTTAGCTTTTGCATGTTTCCAAGATCTTATTTGAACAATCTTACCTCTGCAACTCTCATCTGCCTCCTACCTGTCCTGTGTATGTGTTGCACTGTTGGTGCTTTTTGTTCAGTTATGTCATTGTTTAACTACTTTTCCAGGATATTTACATCCCAGCAGAATTATAAGTAAACTCCAAGTAACGTTCAGGTTTCTTTTCTTTTGTGACCTCATGATTATCTCGAGTAGCAAAAGCACATAGTAGATGTTTAGAAAACAGATCTAACTATTAAGGAAGACGGTTGCTTAGCTCTTCTGTTTCTGTGCATCCATGGGCGTGATTGGGGTGATGAATTAAGGCAGTTCTGGGCTTCTCACCCAGGGAAGTAGAAAGCGGGGGTGGTAAGCTTACAGTCTTGGATGCTTCCCTGCCAGCACTCTGGGTACTCTCTCCCCACCCTAGTCAGCATTCTGGGCATGAGAAGAGAAGGCGGCGGCAAGAACAGGAACAAATAGCACAGGATTCTCTTTGAGTTTTGACTTTGCACGTTGCTGACCAGCATTGCGAGTTCCCTCTCCCTTCCTTCCAGAACCTTTTTTCCCCCTCTTCTTCTTTTTTTTTTAACAGCAGAATTTGAGAAACTTGAAACAAAACTAGGAATTTATTGGCAGTTAAATTATGGTGGAATACAGATATCTTGGCACTATTGCTTATTTTTTTTTATAAAATGTAATAAAACACAGTTAAGTTACAGTGTACCTGGCTGAAAGGTGAAAACCAAATCCATTTAGAGGGCAGGTGCTGGATACACTCACATGATACATGTGGTGCTTGCACATTCCCCCCACAGGCTGTTGAGATTTGTGTCATGTCACAGTTACAGGTTTTACTGCTGGTCCTTGTCACAGTAAATGTAAACATGACAAGAATAGTAGAAACTGCTGCTGTTAAACCTTTGGAATCTAGGAGCCTACTTTATTCTGTGCCTGCCTTCAGGAAGCTAAGGATTTAATAACCAGAGGAAGGGAGTTTATAGTTAGGTTTTCTATTACTGTTGTTTGGTCACTTAAGTCGTGTCTTACCCCGCCTCCTCCCAGACTGTAGCCCACCAGGCTCCTCTGTCCATGGGGTTTCTCAGGCAAGAATACTGGAGTCGGTTGCCATTTCCTTCTTCAGGGGATCTTCCCGACCCAGGGATTGAACTCATGTCTCCTGCACTGGCAGGCAGATTCTTTACCACTGAGCCACCAGGGAAGCCCTTTCTATTACTACCCACAATTTAAACCCCCGCAGCAGCAGCAGAGAGAGAAATCTTTTACTTCCCTAATCACCTTTCTTAGATTCCCCCTAAGACTTGTTTCTGGAATGAATCCAAACAAGTGTTTCTCACTTACACCTAACAAAAGACAAAAACATTATGGTCATAGTTAACTAATTATGGTTATTTTCTATTTATGTAGTGTTCCTTTTTGCTTCCTGTGTTACATATGTGACCCTGCATACCCATCCAGTTGCCTTCCTATTTTTCTTCTTCCTTTTACTTCTGAATAACAAATGACCCAGATTTCTTCTCTGCTGTCTGTAGCAGTAACCTAACTTTTCTATTCCTCCCACTCTACCACTTGAAAAAAAAAGATATTCTTAAAGTTCACCTTTATCCTAGTCACCAACTCCAGTAATATTTTCTTTAGGTTTCGTTCTCTTTTATCACTTATTTCCCTTGTAATTGACACTGAATTACTTCTTGGATATTATCTCTTTTTTTGTTCTCTGTGATGCTAAATTATGTTATTGTTTTTAGTGTCCCATCTTCCTACTGTGTTTTTCTCTTTTGTAGAGTCAGCTTTGACTCCTTTTCTTACATTCAGCCTACAAAGTCCTTCAGATATTCTTTGAAAAATTTCAGCCAATCATCCTGTTTATTAATTACTGTCAGCTTCAACCAGATTATTGCTGCACTATTGCATTAGCCTCCTAAGTCTTAACTAGCTTTTTTTTCCCCTGTAATTGCTGAAGAACAGATGAGTGAATTTCTTTAAAATTATATGATATTCTTCAGAAATGCTCAGTAAAAATTAGTCTGGCATTTAGAACCCTCACCTTCTAGTGTGATCCAATTTACTATCTAACCCCCACTAGAATCTCTACTTTGATCTGTTGGCACCCCCCATCACAATGCCAATCTTGTTTTGACTTATCAAAAAACCTGTTCTTTCTTTAAGATCCAGATTAGGCTCCCCCCCGCCAACAAATATCTCTAATCTGTCTCTAATTCTTACAGAAACAAGTATTAATTACATGGTACCTATTATGGGTCAGACATAGAGCTATTTGACATGTGTTTAATATTAAACTTAAGAATATATATTATTTCCACTTTATAAATGAGAAACCTGGGGCTTTGGAGGATACATGCCTGACATGAGCTGGTATTCAGATCCAGCTCTATTAGATAACAAAGCTTGTATTCAAAACACCAGTCATTTCAACATATAAGAGTATAGCCTTATATGATAGCTTATCTTTTTTCATTTGTATGTTATGTTTGTTAACTAAGTTAGACATTTCTTAAAAACAGGGGTTGCATGTGAGAACCTTAATGCCTCCCAGCGCCCATTGTATACTTTGAACATTGTGCATACTTAAGAGGAGAACATTTTGCCAAGGCCTATCTGTAGTGCTGCAAATTATAACAGCCTGCCTCCTTTCCGGGTAAGAGCATTCTCTACAATGTTGTGAGTTCAAGAATGACTGCATGTTTGCATGCATACTTGAATTATGGGAGGCCAGTGGAGCAGCCTTTTGGTTTGTTTTCCAGTGTCAGGTGTGTACCCAACAATGTGAAGGCACAGTTGTGAGAAAGCTATCCTTTTTGAATTGTTTTTTAAATCTGATTAAAGAGAATGTTTCAGTTTAGTACTGGTAAGTTTTTAACATCTTTCTAACACAGTTAACTCTCTTAAAGAACAGATAGGCCTTGAGATAGCCACAAGCACATGTTGCAGACAGTGGTATTTGGCTGAAATTAAATGACAGTTTTGTTTTCATTGAATGTGTTACTGGTTTTATTTTCTGTTTATCTCAAATGATACTTAATTTCTATTTACAAAGTGATAACAAGTTCCTTCTAAGATAAATCTGTTGAGTTTTTAAAAAGTCTTGATTTAAAAAAATATTAAGAACGTAATAGCACAGGTGGCTCATGGACATGGCAAGCTTGTGAAGGTGGTCTGCAGGAATCTGAGGTTTGGGAAACACATAAGGGAAAAAACTAGGCTTTCAAGTTTCTCACAGTTGGGCTCCTGTCTTGGCCCTGCTGATTTCTAGTCTATGACCTTGGGTGAGGACTTTCTCTTTGTCTCACTGTTTCGATTTATAAAATTAATATAACAATGCCTATTTTTAAAATTGTTTGAGGATGATCTTAAATAAGTACTAGTATGAAAGTGAAGTCACTCAGTCGTGTCTGACTCTTTGCGACCCCATGGACTGTAGCCTACCAGGCTCCTCTGTCCATGGGATTTTCCAGGCAAGAATACTGGAGTGGGTTGCCATTTCCTCCTCCAGGAGATCTTCCTAACCCAGAGATTGAACCCATGTCTCCCTCATCGTAGGCTGATGCTTTACCTTCTGAGCCACCAGTAAAGTCCTAGTTTACCAGTGAATAAATAGTAGCTTTATCATCAATTTTGATAATTTGTTTATTATTTATTTCCTCATTTGGTCAACTAGAAATCTTTGATAGAATTTTAAAGATGCAGTGTAATTCTTAGTATTTCTGACCTTCGAGCAAGTATTTCTCTGCCCTGGGCCTTTGATTCTCTGGGCATTAGTTTTTTCATCTGCGTATTGAGAATAATTTAGCAACCGTATAGGGTTGTTTTGAGGACTAAATGAATTTGTAAAATAAGAATATTATAGCATTACAGTAGTGCTATATAGTTTTTTGGAGTGTGTTGTATAGCTATTACTATTATAAGAAAGAAAGTAGCTTTCTGGCAGATCCTGAGGCATTTTTCTCTTTTGTTCTTACATCCTGAGTTGGGGGTGGAAGGTGTTCTGTAATGTTTGGTATGTTCATTGAGCATCTGCTGGGTGTAAAGCATCTTGGTACTGGGATGACTGTAAACCAGCAAGGGAGAACTTGTTCTTCTGCAGAACTGCTCTGAGCCACTACCCATACCCCGCAGTTACTACAGCATGCATTGAAAGGAGCTCAGAGGAAGACTGATATGCCCTAAAGGACTGAAGGGGTCTCATGCTGAATCATCATGAACTTCTGTATGGTATAGTATTTTCTAATGGAGTAAAACGTCATGGAACATTTGATATTGATATGTATAAGTATTTTTTAAAGTATATGTGTAATATGGGTTCATAATAGTTGAATGGTTATATTTAATACTATTTTTATTCTCCAGTTTTTATCTATTTTGTAAGGTACACCTGGTTTCAGGACAAGTAGTATTTGTTTCTGATTATGTGCATTATGTTCCTAACTGTTATAAAACAAATGTGGCAAGCCAAATCATGTTCCTATTTTTCTTGAGTAATTAAATTGGTTCTCTTCCTAGAGAGGGGAAAATTAACCCTAAGACATAATGAAAAACTAGAGTGCAGAAAGTTTTTCACTATCAAATATTTAATACAAAAATGTGATTTACAAAACAGAAATATTGATCCTTGAATTTCATACTAGATATTGTTGGAGCTATATTTATAGGACAAATTTTAGCAAGTGACTTATTACTAATTATTCCTACTTAAATCCCCAGTGAATTTAATTCCTTATGGTTTTGGTATCATAACAACTCATCTTTAAAAATATATCATCTTTAAAGGGGGGCACATAACTAATAATCTATGGTACTTTGGCAGAAATATGGATTTTTTGAAAATTTGATGTTTTCAGAGGGTAGTTTGTATTATAGTTACAGACTTGACATGAAATTTTCTTTCAGAGAAATAATATTTGCACTTGATGCGACCTTAGAAGTAAAATCTAACCTTTTCCTTTTATTCACAAGGAAACAAGATATATTATGTAACTTACCTATGTTCATGTAGCAAGCAGTTATGAAAATTTGATTCTGTGACCTAATCACTGAAACTAACAGCTCCTGTTTTATAGTGTAACATAGTAGAAATCTGGTATAGTACAACTTGTTATATGAATTTACCGCTGGGAAAATATTCACTATGATCCCTAGCAAATAATGCAGTGGTAAAGTACATGGTTTCAACCCAAGTTCTGTTACTTCCTGTGTGTCCTTGAGCAAGCTCGCCAGCATATCAGTTTTCTCTTTTGAGAAAAGTCCCTACCTTATAAGGTTGTTAGGATGATTGTATTAGTTAATAGGTTTCTGAGCTTGGAACAATACTTGACACATTGTATATACACCGTCAGTGTTAACTGTTACCATAATTATCATCATTACTGTCATCGTCCTCACCCTGTAATAACCTGCAGTAGCCCATAGCACAGGTTAGAACATTATCCTTACAGTGGGATGTGGGTTTCTCACAGAAATTTCCTAGGCCCATGTTTTGCTGACTCCTAGCTAGTGGTAGAGAATATGCACAAAAAGTTATATCACAGTGCTTAACCCTGTTCACACTGACTCTGCTCAGTGAGTGCAGACGCTTTAGACCTCCACTCAATTCTGTGTGCTGATGAAGTCATGGACTTCCAGTCTTCCCACTAAAGGAGCGATAGTGGTAACTTAGTGCAGTAGGGAATTCTCTGCTCCCCAACTCCTTTGACCATGGAGAGTGACTTTACTTCTGTGCTTTAGTTCTCTTATCTATAAAATGGGATAAAAGTCTCTGTCTTTCAGGGATGAAAGCTTCTGATACGAAGACTAAGTGACTTAACTTATAAAGTGCTAAGAATGATGCCTGGCCCACAGTATTTAAATGTATAACTTCTGTTATTATTTTTAAAATTTTGCTAGAGTAGAGTTGCTGAGGCTCTAGAGTAGTCAGTTAAAATCTTCATGTAGAAAAACAGAGAAGTTCGACTACTAGTAACTGGTTTCTAAAAAATGACTCTTTAATTAAGATTAATATTCAGTACGGTGTAGTGTAAGGGAATAGGTTTTAAATGTTGCTTTTCCTGTCACCTTGAGCCCCTTACTGGTTAAATGGAATCATTTATCTTTAACGATGTTTTGGAAGGGCAGTTATAAGCCTGGGTTTGCTTGAAACAATCCTGACTTATGCCTCTTGTCCAGGCATACTTAGAAATTGTGCTCCCTTTCACTCCTGCAGATGTCTCAGGTTGGCTGTAAATTATATGGTCACCCTAAGTATAGTTTACTGGCCAGATTTACTTTACAGATTATCTCCATGCCTTAGTAATATTTCTAAAGGCAAATACTACTATTTTAAGCTTAAGTTTTGGATGGTTTGTGGAGTTTTTCAAATCACTTTCAAATTTTTATTGTTTTTGTCCTTTCTTACCTTTAGTGTGTATTTCAGTTGTTTGAGTTGTTGTTAAGTAGGCAGTACAAAAAAATTAATTGAATGTGAGGACAGGATCTACCAATAAACTTTATTAGCAATCATATAGTTTTTCATATCAGAGTCCTTATATCCAAGGCTGTCAGAAGTATTTTATTTGTTTAGACAACTAATGACTGTGATCCTGATTACAAGCAGTAAAATTCTTAGACATTGGTCTGTGTGTACTACTGTTATCATGGGTGACTGTCAAAGGGAGTTGATACTGCCCAAAGCAGGTAAAATTATAGTTACAGAATTAGGAATTAGATATTGCTAAGAGGAATCTCTTTAATTACCTATACTATTCAGAAGTTCAAGTTAAGAACTTCATAAACTTTTAAAGTCTGTCTCTGTCCTCTTTTATGTTAATTATTTAACTCGGTACATTCTTTATGGTTTCTTTTTTTAGCAGGTAGAATGAAATCTGCCTTCTAATATTAAGAAGCTTCTAAGTCCTGTAGCAGTAATCTGTATTGTAATAGTATGCTCGTTGATGAATTGCTGTGATAATATTAGTAAGGGAAAAAGATCATATATTTGAACTTTTTCTGCTGACAGATTAAGGAGACATTGGTAGTTCTTCTTTACATTGAAAAAATATGGCTTTTGCAAATACATGTATTGTAGAAAGGGGATTATTACTTATTTAGTACTTCTCTGATATTTCAGTCCCTGATATATAGTAAGGGCTCGGGAAAATTTGATGTTGCTGTTTAGCTGAACTTTGACAGATTTTATGTTTTTCTTATTTTTGAAGTAGTCTGTAAAATAATGTGTGCCATTTGTCAGCAATGAATATATGTTTTCTTAAATTTTTTTCTAAGGACATAACTGTTGAGGAAAGACTTGGAGAACTCATCCTTAACTGAGATGAGAAAGTGGTTGAAATGTGAAATGAAAATTATGAATGAGGGTATGAGTGAAAGGAAGAAAAGAATCAAGAGAATGCCTGTTTATTTACCTAAGTGTTAGGATAAAATCATAGCAGGAGAAAGCAAGAAGCCGTGTGGTCTTGAACTGTAGGCTTATCAAAAATCATTTGAGATGTATAAGTAAAGCAAAAAGTGTTAAAGGTTTTAGATAAGAAAGTAATATAGTAAAAGTGAGATTAGATATGTGGCCCAGTAAGACAACTAAGTATCTTGAAAGGGTTGGTGAGATTGTATTTCACTTTAGACCTAAGTTTAATAGAGAATTGGCAGTTGAGTTGTCACAGAGTGACAGCTGGAGTCATTTAGGAACGCATACATGCTTCGTGAGTCTAGTAACGGTGGGTTTCCCATATTGTTGGACTATGCTAAATATTTAAATTGTTCTTGTAACAAAGGAAAATACTAGAGATTGATGTGTCCACATTTCTTGTAAACAAGCAAAACACTCTGTTGACAGAAGTATTTGAAAGGTATTGTCATATTGGAATGATTGGGCTTTGACTTGTGCTTCTAGCTTCTTTGCCATTGACTTATTTTTCCTTAACCTTTCTACTTGGCACAGTGTACTGCAGCAGAGATGGTATGCAAACGTGCATGGATCATTTGTAATTCAAACTACATTGAACAAAGCAAGCATGTTTATTATTAGAAAATGTTTAAAGAAAAGGTAAAAATGATCTTCCCTAATAAGAAAAATGTAATTCAAATGAAGACTAACAGAATGAATTCGGTAAGTCAGGAGGATGTGAGCACCATGGGAGAGCAGTTCCCTTCGGCAGCGTCTGCTCTGGCAAAATACAGTGCCGTATCTTTGAGTGGGTTCCAGTTGTGACTAAGCCATGGTCTCTGCCCTCAAGGAGTTTAATGGAGGGAGGAAGTGTCAGTAGTGTTAACCTAATTGCACAGATAAGTCACTAAATGGTATAATAGAAGCTGGAATGCTGGTACAAAGAAGGCACTAGTTTTCTTGTTTATGGAGTAGAAAGGATAGAAAATATTATAGGAAGGAGGTTCTTACTATGGGTTGTGAAGGAAGGGTATAATTTTAACAGGCAGACATAGGTTAGAGAGTGATCTGGTGAGAGAGGAAAGCAGAAGCATGAAGGTAGGTGAGGCCAGTCTAGGCTGACCAAAGTAAGACTGGGAAGACAGCTGGGGACTACTTTACAGGGAGTCTTACGAGCTAGACTTAGATGAGTTTGTTCTTTACATATAGTATACACTGTTTGGAGCTGTACTTTATGATTTTTAATCCTGTAGAAGGGAAAATATTTCATTCATTCATTCATGTGTCCATCCAGAAAACATACTGGTACTGTGCATGAGGAGTTGTTCTAAGTGCTAGAAATAGATCTTCCTTGTTTGTTGGCGACTGGCTTGTTTGGAAGATGTTGGCAATAAATAAGTGAACAGTAGGGTATTCATAGTAAACCCTGAAATTGCACTTTGAGACCTGAATTTGAGACCAGAATGACCCAGGAAGTAGCCAAGCAAAGCTCTGAGGGGCAGACAAACTGAGGATGCAGCAAGTGCAAAGTCCTTGAAGCGGGAGCAGTCTTGACTTATTGAAGGAAAGGAGGAAGGGTGTTTTAGAATTCTTGTGTGTTATACTGTGGGTGTGTGTAAGGATTGGACATGACACACCGGTCAGGGAAGGATGAGATAATTCATTTCCCTTGATTACTCGTCACTTGTCTCAGTCATTCGAGTCTCATGCTAGATAACAAAATATTATATTAAGCCTTTGTATTCATTAATAACCTGAGAATAATTTAGAGGGGCTTCAGAATTTCACTCTAGTATTTCTAGAGCTAGAACACTCAAGGACCATTAGTAGGATTATAATATGTAATAACATCTGTATATATGATTATGTTTCATGAAACTCACCTTTTCCCACCTTGCTTGCTAGAGGATCTGAAGGAACATTACTGCAGTTTTTGCTCTTTATTTTATGCCATTTTTCTAATAGTAACTGTAGAATACTCTCTGAGACATTATGTGTAGATAGGTGGTCCAGGTGTTTTAGTTGATCTGCATATTTTAAAAAAATTATCTGAATCCACATTAGCATTTAAAAGTTAGAACAGTATCATGGAATATTCTAGTCTTCCAGCTTTAGAAAAATCTGAAAATTGCATCATTTGACAGATGTTCTTCTATAGCAGCAGTTAGCTAGAGCTGAATAGCAGCTGCTCCTGTCACACCTGCTCCTCTTAGCTCACTACATCCCCGCATTTGGCCAGTTTCACTAATTTATGGTATACTTGCTTGCACCTGTAGACGTGTTTTCAGTGGCTGCTCTAGGGCAGGGAGTGTATAGCACTGACATCAAAGCAGTCACTACCATATAGAGAGCGTGCTCTCTAATAGCATTTCTCAAAGTTTGGTCTTCAGAGCCCTGGTCTGTGAGGTTAAAATATGTTTTCATAATAATAGTGTTATTCCTCCCTGCTGCCCCTTTCTTGTTTTTTTTTTTTTGCTGTGCCGATGTTTTCATTCATAATGCAGAAGAAGTTGTCAATATAACTGACTCATTGGAAAAGACCCTGATGTTGGGAGAGATTGAGGTCGAGAGGAGAAGGGGCAACAGAGGATGAGATGATTGGATGGCAGCACTGACTCAGTGGACATGAGTTTGCGCAAACTCCGGGAGATAGTGAAGGACATGTCGGAAGCCTGGTGTGCTGCAGTTCATGGGGTCGCAGTTGGGCATGACTTTGCAACTGTAATAGTATTGTATTCTTTACTGACATACAGGCAAAAAACCAGTTTCACTTTAAAATGTTCTATATGTAGAAAAAATTAATTTAAAAAATCTTCATCCTTTAGTATGTATTTTTTTAGTATCTTACGTGATGCAATGGAAAGTATGCATAAACCACATTTGCTGCATACTGAAAAGTGATGATTGTCTTGAGAAGTACTTATTTTACTGTTTAAGTTGTGACCTATCCTGACCTTTTTTTCTTCCTTTTTTTTTTTTTTAATGGAGCATCGTTTTTCTTGAAGAAGCAGCTTACTTGAGTATTGGGCAAAGATTTTCCTGAAAATGAAGAAAGTACGATTTGTCACTTAAGGGAAAACAGCTATTACTATTTGTTACTAACAATATAAAATTCAAACTTCTGTAGAAATTAGGATTTTGCAACCATGTGTTTGACTGCTTCCTAGTGTTTAATGACCTTTCTGATGAGACGAATGGTGATATTAACAAATGCAATTTTTTAATATTTTGTAAATAAAATATGTCAACATTTGGAAGATCTGCATGACTCAGTGAACCAATAGTTTACATATGGGGCAATATGGGATGCAATAGACCAGATACGCCAGTGGATTTTTAATGTTTAAGAGTATGCAGAAAACTTTATTAATGTGGCTTTGGATTCTGTATTGAAGCTAACCTTTAAGCAACTACCACTTGTAGAGTTTTGGTGTAGTATCAAAAAATATCAGGTTTATCTGAAAAGACTATGTAAATTGTCCTCTGTTTTCCAACACATATCTATGTGAAGTGGGAGTGTCTTTATTGCTTTCAACAAAGCAACATATTGCAGTAAATCAAATATAGAAACAGACATTAATGTTGTTGTAAGCGTGACATTAGGGAAATTTGCATATATGCTTATAAAACAATATACTCTTCTCATTTTTTTTTAATTTGGGGAAAAAGTTATTTTCATAAAAATTTTAAATTACATGATGGAAAATTTTAAAGTTATATGATGGGAAATTGTTATTCTTGTGTTTACATAAATTAATCTTGTATTTACATAAATTCATAGGTATGTATTTTTTAATTTCCCAATTTAAGTTCTAACATGGTAAATATTAATATATATAACCCACAAAAACAAAAGCTTTGAGCAAGTCCTCAATACCTTTTTAAAGTATATATAAGGGATCCTTATACTAGCGAGTTTGAAAATCACTGCTCTGGGTGGGGTCTTATAGCATTGATTCCCAAAGTGTGTTAATACAGAGTATCTGATTATGGACCACTAGTTCGGAAACATTTTAATAGATCCTAAACCAAAAAGAGGGTTGTTCCTAGGCTGTAGGATTTTTTTAATGCCTCTTATGGCCACCTCATGCGACGAGTTGACTCAATGGAAAAGAGTCTGATGCTACGAGGGATTGGGGGTGGGAGGAGACGGGGATGACAGAGAATGAGATGGTTGGATGGCATCACCGACTCGATGGACATGAGTTTGAGTGAACTCCGGGAGTTGCTGATGGACAGGGAGGCCTGGCGTGCTGTGATTCGTGGGGTCGCAGAGTCGGACACGACTGGGTGACTGAACTGAACTAAACTGACTGATGGGCTAAAAATTCATTGTGAAGTCTCCATGGAGACTGTAATACATTAATTTATTCAGCTGCAGAGCCTTTAACTTGACTGGTGTTTTTTGGAATACATTTGGAACTGCTGCCCCGTAACATGCCATTGTTAAGAGCTCTGTTTAACTATACCTCAGAGGCACCTGGGAACGGAAAGCCTTTGGATTCAGACTAATCTGGATTTGAATCCTGATTGCCACTTACTTGCCTCAGTTTCCTTTCCTGTGAACTGGGTATAATGGTAGCCAACATTAGAGGATTGTTCTGAGTATTAAGTGGGACAGCAAGTAAACAGTCTTCCTGATAATAAGTATTCAGTATAATTGTTCCCTATTTTCCACTAATTTGTAGTAAACCTGAGTCTCCATTACAAGTATTCCCATGTCAGTAAAGCTAGGGAGTCACAGAGAGGTGTGGAGACAAGTCTGACAAGTTAGTGGAACAATAAGAGTTAGGCTGACGTGGTGGCAGGTGTTGTGTGTATAGGTAGACCAAACTGTCTGGGCTTTCAAGCCAACAAAAACAGCTTGTCCGCTGACCCAGCCCAATTTAAGCTAAAGAATGTTTATAAAAGCGAAAGCAATAGAATTACCTTCTTAATTTTAACCTGATGACTTTAAAGGGAGGATCTTCTTTCTGTTGTATTTTATTATATTAAACATTCACAAGATTTCATTTTGGAGAGAATTTTGACAGTATTCTCAGTGATTATATATTGATTCTCAGTATTATGTATAGTTTCAATATATTTCTCATTCCATTTTTTTTGTATTTTTCTATTTATAATTCAGCTCACGTATTTAAGCTGAAATTCTCAAATAACTTCCATATATCTCTATTGTTAGCATTCCCTGTACCCAATGTTATGAGCATGGGATTAAAAAGCCTTCCTAATGCATTTAAACTACTGTTTAATTGTCACTGTGTACTAGGCATTCTGGACTTTTAGGACTTGTTGGGGGCGCTTGCTCTGAGGTAGCCAACATTCTTCCAGGAAAAGGACAGTGGACAGTGAGTCTTGGTAGAAGATTAAAAGCATGACTTTGAATTATAGCTCCTGCCCCCTTTTGAGTTGGCTGGCCTTAGTTAGCCAGTCTTGATTCTTTTTCTTCTTCTGTAAAATGGTAGTAATACTAATTCTACTCCATTATTTTCCAAATTAGATGGGAACACCTTGAGTATTTAGCATTGGGCTTAGCATTGTTTGTGCTCAATAATGTTAGCCCCACCACCACCTCCATACTTTGTATATCGGAAGTAAAAAATGATGTTTGTGTCCATTTTGCTCATTGGAGAGCTCTTCGAGTTACTATTAAAGAAATGTTTATTCCTGTTTTCTAGAGTATAAAAAGGTTATTCCATTTCTAAACCATGGCATACATGGTTGGATTAATGGGCTACCATAAATACTTCTTTAGTAATGTGGTGGAAAGGCAGCAACTGGAAAGACTACTGATAGAGCAGAAACGATAGCTTGGCAAAAAGGCAAAAGTCATAAATCATTAAAAAGAACAGAACAAAACAAAAACTGAAATAGTGTTATCCTATTAGGGGAAAGAAAAAAAAAACTGCTTTTCTTAAGGGTCCTGAATATATACATACGTTATCTTTATGAGTGTTATAATTTTGTGCTTTCCATTTAGATCTGTGGTCCATTTTGAGTTAATTTTTGTACAGGGTCTAGGTGTACTTTTTTTTTGGCATATGTCCTGCTTTCTGTTCTCTTAGCTTCCTGGTTCAGCGGTTCCATTTCTGGCATTAATTTGGGGGAAACTTTTAGTCATTATTGTTTCAAATATTTCTTCTGTTTTAATTCTCTTTATTCTCCTTATTACACGTATGTCATATCTTTTGTTGTCCTACAGTTTTCAAATATTCTGTTTTTTCCTGTTTGCTTTTCAGTTTTAGAGGCCCTGTTGAGATATCCTTAAGCTCGAATTGAGGATTATTTCCTCAGCCATGTCCACTCTGCTAATAATCCCATCAGAGACAATCTTTATTTCTTCCATAGTGTTTTAAATATCCAGCTTTTTTCCCGCTTAGGATTTCCATCTGTCTGCTTATATTGCCTGTCTGTTCTTGCATGGTGTCTACTTTATCCATTAGAACTCTTCACATATTAATCATAAATTCCTGGCCTATAATTCCAACATCTCTGCCGTATCTGAGTCTGATTCTAATGCTTGCTTTGTTCCTTCAAAGTGTGATTTTTTTTTTTTTTTTTTTTGCCATTTAGTATGTCTTGTAATTTTTTTTCTGGATAGCATGACATGAAGTGTTGGGTTAATGGGCTACCATAAATACTTCTTTAGTAAGGTGGTGGTGAGGTGTGGGAGGAAGCGAAGCATTCTGTAGTCTTATGATTCTCTCTCAGTCTTTCAGTGAACCTGTGAACTTCATAATTGCTTCTCAGTCCCACCTGTATTCCCTCTGCCCTTCTTCAGTGGGACAGGATGGTTAGAATGGCATTTCCCTTCTCCCAGGTCAGTTGCTGCTGCTGCTGCTGCTAAGTCACTTCAGTCGTGTCCGACTCTGTGCGACCCCATAGACAGCAGCCCACCAGGCTCCCCCATCCCTGGGATTCTCCAGGCAAGAACACTGGAGTGGGTTGCCATTTCCTTCTCCAATGCATGAAAGTAAAAAGTGAAAGTGAAGTCACTCAGTCATGTCTGACTTGTAGCGACCCCATGGACTGTAGCCTGCCAGGCTCCTCCGTCCATGGGATTTTCTAGGCAAGAGTACTGGAGTGGCTTGCCATTGCCTTCTCCGCCAGGTCAGTTCAGTTCAGTTCAGTCGCTCAGTCGTGTCCGACTCTCTGCGACCCCATGAATCACAGCACGCCAGGCCTCCCTGTCCATCACCAACTCCCGGAGTTCACTCAAACTCATGTCCACAGAGTCGGTGATGCCATCCAGCCATCTCATTCTCAGTCGTCCCCTTCTCCTCCCGCCCCCAACCTTTCCCAGCATCAGAGTCTTTTCCAGTGAGTCAACTCGTCGCATGAGGTGGCCAAAGTATTGCAGTTTCAGCTTTAGCATCAGTCCCTCCAATGAACATCCAGGATTGATCTCCTTTAGAATGGACTGGTTGGATCTCTTTGCAGTATAAGGGACTCTCAAGAGTCTTCTCCAACACCACAGTTCAAAAGCATCAATTCTTCGGCGATCAGCCTTCTTCACAGTCCAACTCTCACATCCATACATGACCACAGGAAAAACCATTGCCTTGACTGGACGGACCTTGGTTGGCAAAGTAATGTCTCTGCTTTTTAATATACTATCAAGGTTGGTCATAACTTTCCTTCCAAGGAGCAAGCGTCTTTTAATTTCATGGCTGCAGTCAGCATCTGCAGTGATTTTGGAGCCCAAAAAAATAAAGTCTGACACTGTTTCAACTGTTTTTCCATCTATTTCCCATGAAGTGATGGGACCAGATGCCATGATCTTTGTTTTCTGAATGTTGAGCTTCAAGCCAACCTTTTCACTCTCCTCTTTCACTTTCATCAAGAGGCTTTTGAGTTCCTCTTCACTTTCTGCCATAAGGGTAGTGTCATCTGCATATCTGAGGTTATTGATATTTCTCCCAGCAATCTTGATTCCAGCTTGTGCTTCTTCCAGCCCAGCGTTCCTCATGATGTACTCTGCATATAAGTTAAATAAGCAAGGTGACAGTATACAACCTTGACGTACACCTTTTCCTATTTGGAACCAGTCTGTTGTTCCATGTCCAGTTCCAGGTCAGTTAGGCTCTGATAAATACTGGGCAGGCTGGGCTCTGGTTAAATAGTTTCTCTTGAGGACAGGCCTTGTTAAGAGCAGAATGCTTTGGTGGATTTCAAGATGGTTTCTTTCCCCTCCCCCTGCTAGAAGCACTAGGTTTTCCTCCCGTATCCCCTGTGAGACCGTGGTAGAGGTTTCTCTTGGAGGTAAAGCCCCTGTGTGACTCGGTCCCCCCTGCAGTTTTCTCTCTCAGATTTGTGCACACTGAGCCTACAGCGATTCTCAGTAACAGTTCAGTCTTCCCCTCCTTGACACTGGTTTCAGAGAAGTTGATGTTGATGGATTTCTCTTCTGGTAAGTTGTGATTCTGTCTTTGCTCCCTCTTGGTCTCCAGTTTGGGTAGCGGCAGTTTTCTCTATGATCTCTGTTCTCCTACGTATCCAAAAAGACTTCTTGACTTTTTTGGTTTGTTCAGGTAGACCAAAAACCAGAAGCTGATGTCTTTTCCCTTCACCTTCTCTTACCCTTCCCTCTCTCAACTTGTTAGCTCTACTTTTACATACTTAATATTGAGAACATTGGCACCTTGTTCTAGAACTGTAATTCTTGATTATTAAATGTTTTGACTTTAGATAGACTTAATCTAAACATTCAGTGTAAAAAGGTCTTTACAATATGATATAAATATTTTTACTTCTGTTCCAGTCTTTGTACTGTGATTACATTCTTTTACTTTCTCAACTGCCTTTCTTTTTTTTTCTTGCACCGTTGCTTTCATATCCATTCCTTTATTTTTTCTGAAATGTTCCTCTTAGAGCATTCTGTCAATTTACTCTGTCTGAACTGGTTACTGCTTACTCCAGTTGCATAGCTGTTCTCCATTGCAACGTTATTTCTCTGCTTTCTTGGTGTGTATCTACTTTTTTTTCTGTATGCCCTGTCTCCAGATTTTGCTAAATAACACCATTTTCCCAAGAAAGAGTTCATAGGAAATAAACTTATTAAAATTTCTTCATCTATGAAAGTATCTGTTTTTGTTATCATCTTGATACTGGATACAGAATTCTAGGTTGAAAATACTTTTTCTTAGAACTTTGAGAGTGTTGCTCTATTGCTTTCTGGTTTTCAGTATTACCAATGAGAAGTCTGATGCTAGTCCAGTTAATATTTTTTCTGAAGCAGTCTTCTCTAATCTCCTTGCCCTGTGCCTGTTCTGGCTGCTCTTATCATCTTTGTTCTATCTTTGCTCTTCTGAAGTTACACAGTAATCATCTGTATAGGAATTCTTGAACCATTATGTTGAGCACTCAGTAGATTCTTGCAATCTGAAAACCTCTGTCCTTTAGCTTTGGGGTAAATCTCTTGTTCTTTCATTATCACTTTTCTCCTTCCTCTGCATTGTTTGTAGATACCATTTTAATAAAAATTTGGCCATCTAGATTAATCTTTGTTTCTTTTCTCTCATATTTTCTGATTCACCTTTCCCTTTCCTGTTTCTGGAGAAAAAATATTTTTTTTAATCTTCTCATAGTTTTACTGAACTTTGTATACAATTGACCATTGAACAATATGGGTTTGAACTGTCCAGGTCTAGTAGTGTGCAGATTTTTGTCCAACAAGTATACAGTTGGTTCTTGGTACCTGTGGGTTCTTCATCATCAGGGATGCAGAGGGCCAGCTATAGGACTTGAAGCATCCTTGCATTTTGGTATCCCTGACAGGTCCTAGAACCAGTCCCCTCTAGATACCTAGGGACTGGCTGTATTGCTGTACCTCTTATTCTCTGATTTTTCCTTTTTCATAGTATCATTGCTATCCTGTTCTTGTTTTGTGGGTGAGGCAGTATTATCTTAAATCTCCCAGAAGATACACTATAGAATATTTTTAAGTGATCTTTCTTGAATTATAGCCTTCCAGAGTTGTTTTTCCCCCATTGGTAACTTTGGCAGTTCTCTTCCATTTTGTAGGCTTCCTTCAATGAGTTGTTGATCCTGGCGGCAATAGACAAACTGAGCACTGTATAATGGGGAATAACACTGCAGAAGGTGTTGCCTCACTTTAGGAGGAGTGGGTCGGATGTTCTTTTTAATTGCGTTGCTAAATGCTAGAAACAAGCTTTTCTGTGAGGCAACAACTCCTGTCTATGTCAGCAGTCCTAGTACTTCCTTGACATTTGCTTTTGTTAGTTTTTTGTTTCTTTGTTTTTACTTGGAGGGTAAAGTCTAGCTGCTGATATTCTGTGAGCACCTGTAGGGATAGGGAGCTTCATCTCTGTCCCAGTCTCACTCTCAGTCATACCTAGCTTTTCTGGATGAGTCCCTGCATTTTGCAGGCCGAAATGATTCTTCTCCGTGGATATTCTTGGCACTGACTTCTATCCTACTTCGTTAGGTATGGCACCTGCTTTTCTCAAATTTATTTATTTATTTATTTTTGGCCGTGCTGGGTCTTCGTTGCTACGCGGGCTTTTCTCTAGTTGTGGCTAGTAGGTGGGCTACTCTGGTGTGTGGGCTTCAGAAGCTGCAGCACGTGAGCTCAGTAGTTGCATTTTCCGGGCTCTAGAGCACAGGTTCAGTGATTGTGGCACGTGGGCTAAGTTGCTCTGTGGCGTGTGGGATCTTCCTGGACCAGAGATTGAACTTGTGTCTCCTGTACTGGCAGGCGAATTCTCTACCACTGAGCCACCGGGGAAGCCCCATCTGCTTTCTAATTGCTAAAATTTGCTTAAATTTCCTGTCAGTTCTTTGTTCCCCTTTTCCTCTATTTTTGTGAATTCCTTTGCTGCTGCTGCTGCTAAGTCACTTCATTCATGTCCGACTCTGTGTGACCCCATGGACTGCAACCTATTAGGCTCCTCCGACCATGGGATTTTCTAGGCAAGAGTACTGGAGTGGCTTGCCAGTGAATTCCTTTACTATCATTTTAAAAAGATACCTGAAAGGAAAGGAGATAAATTTCTGTGTTTGGTGTATTGTCTTAAGCCACAAGTTCAAAATACTTGTGTGAAGGCATGCTGCTGCGGCTGCTAAGTCACTTCAGTCGTGTCCGACTCTGTGTGACCCCATAGACGGCAGCCCACCAGGCTCCTCCGTCCCTGGGATTCT
The DNA here is from genome assembly GCF_049115385.1 of Moschus berezovskii. Classification (NCBI taxonomy): domain Eukaryota; kingdom Metazoa; phylum Chordata; class Mammalia; order Artiodactyla; family Moschidae; genus Moschus; species Moschus berezovskii. The sequence continues at coordinate 83,876,318 of NC_142469.1, read as the reverse complement.
CCAGGCAAGAACACTGGAATGGGTTGCCGTTTCCTTCTCCAGTGCATGAAAGTGAAAAGTGAAAGTGAAGTCGCTCAGTCGTGTCCGGCCCTCAGCGACCCCATGGACTGCAGCCCACCAGGCTCTTCCATCCATGAGATTCTCCAGGCAAGAGTACTGGAGTGGGGTGCCATTGCCTTCTCCTGTGAAGGCATGAGGGCACCCTATATTTTAGAATTTAAAGACTATTCTTCAAAAATAATAATAAAACCCAATTTGGTGAAATTTGGAAACCCAATTTGGAAAATGTGGTTTTCAAGAATGATTTAGTCTTTGACATCAGGATAGTAAGTAAAAAGTGATAATAATGATATTCATGGACCAGACCTTGTTGTAAGTGCCACATGAGACAGTATATTCTTTCCCCCAGTTTACATATGAGGAAACTGAGACACATTACAATTATATAACTTACTCAAATACTGTATGAGTGATATAGAATGACTGCCTAACTACAGTAATCTCTGTAGGTATTAAAGCAAAGTACAGTCTACTTTATCTTTTCCTGGAAAAAAGAAGAACCAGGCAGCCAGGATTCTGTGCCCTTCAATAAGATGTGACAGTTACTCAGTTACCGTACTTGGCTGTGTTACGTTTTAAAGCATATTCTGTTTCTGCAGATTTGTTCCACAGTTGTACAGGTGTATAAAGAAGATACATGCACATGAATGTTTATGGCATTATTTGTAATATAAAGCTGGAAAAGCATAAATGCTCATCAGTAAGGGGCTGGTTAATTTGCAATAGGAATATTCGTGCAATGGAGTGCTGTGAAAAAAAAAATGAAAGAGAACTATATATGCTGATGTAACAGATCTTTGAATAGTATTATGTGGAAAAAAATCATATGTAGTGTGACCCTACATGGTTGAAAAGTGTGTGTGAGGTATGTGTGCTCATATGTTTGTATATGTGTAGAGAAAATTGGAAGAACATAAAGAAATTGTTACTTTTGATGAGGATCATAAGAACTTTTAATTCTTTATCCTAAGTATATCTTATTTCTTTTACCATGAGCATATAAATCTTGTAATGTTAATAAAATAAAGGTTAATCATTTTCAGTAGCTGTCAGTAGTAGACCAGCACTCACTCACTGGCCCTGGGTTTCCTAAATGAGTTAGAATCTAATGGAAAGGGGGTGGAACTCTGTATCTTAGGGACTTTAAGTAGTTTTCATGATCAGATAGCTGTGTGAGCTTCTACACAAACATGCATGATTTCAAATAAGGGAAAATTACCATAAAGAGGCAATTTAAAAAGTGAGACTCGTTTGAATAATGTTGAACTAATAATAAATTTCTAAATTTGGAGGTGATAAATTATTTTCTTGGAAATTATCAAATATTTTACCCACTCCAGTGTTCTTGCCTGGAGAATCCCAGGGACGGGGGAGCCTGGTGGGGTGCCGCCTATGGGATCGCACAGAGTCGGACTCGACTGAAGTGACTTAGCAGCAGCAGCATCAAATATTTTAGAGATAGAAAACCTAGTTTATTCCCGGTAACATGGAAGAAAATGAGTTGTATATCAGAGATGCCCACCCTGTATCATTGGTGAATTGTCTTGTAAATCTTTAAGGATTATGTAATTCCTAATCTATTTAAAGTATTTTAGAGCAGGAAAAAAGTAAAGCTTGCTAGTTGTGCTTACAAAGCCAACTAATATCAATTCCATAACTTTCAGATATAGTATTTTTTAAACACTTAGTCATTTTAAGATTGTGGTTAAAATTTTATGTAAGTAGTATTTGAAAATGTAATGCACCATGACTAAATGGAATTCATTTTAGGGATCAAAGCGTGGTTTGATGTTAGGAACTCTATTAATAGAACTGTTAATATTCATAAGGCCAAAGAGAAAAATTAACCATCTTTTCATTTTCTGCCCCAAAATGCACATAATAAAACTAACATCTCTCTGTGGTTTTTTAAAATATAAGGCCCCCAAACAAAACTATTAGAATAGCCAGTTCAGTCAGTCAGTTCATTCGCTCAGTCATGTCCGACTCTTTGCGACCCCGTGAATCACAGCACGCCAGGCCTCCCTGTCCATCACCAACTCCTGGAGTTCACTCAAACTCATGTCCATCAAGTTGGTGATGCCATCCAGCCATCTCATTCTCTGTCGTCCCCTTCTCCTCCCACCCCCAATCCGTCCCAGCATCAGAGTCGTTTCCAGTGAGTCAACTCGTCGCATGAGGTGGCCAAAGTATTGGAGTTTCAGCTTCAGCATCAGTCCTTCCAATGAATATTCAGGAGTGATTTTCTTTAGGATGGACTCGTTGACTCTCCTTGCAGTCCAAGGGACTCTCAAGAGTCTTCTCCAACACCACAGTTCAAAAGCATCAATTCTTCAGTGCTCAGCTTTCTTTACAGTCCAACTCTCACATCCATACATGACCACTGGAAAAATCATTGCCTTGACTAGACGGACCTTTGTTGGCAAAGTAATGTCTCTGCTTTTTAATATGCTATCTAGGTTGGTCATAACTTTCCTTCCAAGGAGTAAGCGTCTTTTAATTTCATGGCTGCAATCAGCATCCGCAGTGATTTTGGAGCCCCCAAAAATAAAGTCTGACACTGTTTCCACTGTTTCGCCGTCTGTTTCCCATGAAGTGATGGGACCAGAATAGTTGAACTAGCTAAATAGTTTCTTAACAAAGGTATTGCACAAGATTAGCCAACATTGCCCTTAATGATAAAACAGTGAAGTGGTCTTGTTCAAGTTAGAAACCAGACTGTACGTGAAAACTGCTGTCCCAGTTACAATCTCAATTTATTTTGATAAGTGATTTTAAAGACTATTTGAAAGATTAAGTAACATGAGAATAGCAAAGGAAATTCTAAACAAGAACAAAAAGTGAAGCCTGGGCTAACCTTACTCCAGGTATTTAAATATTATAAAGCTAAAGTAATTTTAAAAGAAGGTTAAGCAGCTATATCCCAATTTAAAATTGTTTTAAAAAAATAAAGTGGAGATGACAAAGAACGTTACAGATCCAGGAATAGGTATGTATAACTGTGTAACACAGGGGGTCAAAAATAAATACATCTAAGTATGTGAGTGGCTTTTCAAGTTGCTGGAGAAAAAGATGGAATGACAAAAGATGAGAAACATTCTCATACTGACAGTGAGAGAATAAGTTTCAGTAACCTTTTGGAAAGGCAATTGGCGATAGGTAGGGGGGCTTCCCTGGTGGCTCAGAGGTTAAAGCGTCTGCCTCCAATGAGGGAGACCCGGGTTCCATCCCTGGGTCGGGAAGATCCCCTGGAGAAGGAAACGGTAACCCACTCCAGTATTCTTGCCTGGAGAATCCCATGGACAGAGAAGCCTGGTAGGCTACAGTCCATGGGGTGGCAAAGAGTCGGACACGACTGAGCGACGGAACGGAACGGAATACATTTTAAAGTATACTGATAGTTTGGTCCAGCAGGTCTCCCTCTAGGAGTTTATTCCAAATATTTCTTTAAAGACAGATTTTGTCTAATTCACAGATTGTGATGGTAATTTAGACTTCTTGGTAATTTCAGTCTTGATAGACTTCTTTAGACTATTTTGTCAGGTACTGTTTTTAAATTTATATGTCAGGACTCGTTTCTTCCTCTCCAGTGTTCGCACGGTGGCACACCCGCCTGACTTGGGCCACAGAATAAGTCTCATAAGGGATGCAGCCAGGCGGAGCTGTAGAGGAATAATTGCATTTATTGCCTCTGATTCTTTTTATCTACTCTTTTCAAAACATCTTTCTTGAGGCGGCAGCTTGGCATACAGACTTTGAGAATTTTGTTGTCTGCTACAGTGGAAGGATAGTATTTCTTCTTGCTCTTCTACCCCATCCCACTCCCCACTTCACCCTTACAGCCTGGGAAGAACTTTGGGTTTGGAATCAAAAGACCTGATTTCTAGTGCCTCTTCTGCTGAACTAGCTCTGAGACTTAAGAGAAGCAAAAGTACCCTTCTAAACTTAATTTCTGTAAAGCCAAATATCTTAACCTGTTTTGTACTTGTCTTTCTACTTAAATTCGTCCCGTTTATTCCTTAACCCATTGCAAACTGGATTGTATCCTACCTCATCCCTGTAACTGCTCAAGTAACAAAACATAATTGCAAAACATAGAGTATATTCCCCCCCCCCGCTTTTGGGGGTTCTACTGCTTTTCCTTTTTATAAATTATCAACTTTCTGATTAAATAATATTAAATATTTTTGGAGTAAATACAGCCTCATGTGAATAAATATTAGAAATATCCCTTAATCTCAGCACCCAGAAATATATGCTGGCATATTCACTACCATTTTTATGTATATATTATAATAGAATTGGGTTATGCTTATGTATATACTGCTTTCTGTTCTGCTTTTTGCTTTCATAACATTAATCGTATAAGTGAATTTTAAAGGCTACGTATTTTTCTCATGTGGCTGTTTCCATAATTAATTTTATCTATTCTTGTGAGTTTAGGTTGCTTCTCATAACACCTTGTATGTAAATCTGTATGTGCAATGATTGTTTCCTTTAAAGCTTGCTCGCACCTTCTGAAGCCTTGTCTCACCTTTGGTTTCCCACTTTCTGCTGGTATTTTTTCCCACTTTCTCTTTCATAAGCTCCTTTTTATACCTGCCTGTTAGGTTTCCTTTTGTCACTCTGGGTTTGCTGGCAGTCTCATTTATTGGTCCCCCAACTTCAGTCATGACCTCCTGTCTGCTTCCCAGGTATGGAGCATATCTCCTCAATGTACTCCCTTCTGAACTCTATCTCTTTGTTCTGTTCCCCGGGTATCTCCCCTTGAAAATCCCACAGGTACCTGCAACAGATGTAATAGGGATAAGCAAACTTACATGTGATCTCCTTTTAAGTCTTCCCTTTATCTAGCTCTTACCTGGTGTATTTTAGATGCTTTGGGTTATAAGCAAAAGTATCTGAGATGTATAATGATCCCTGAGGGTGTTCCAAGTGGGCACAATAACCATAACACAGTGCCTTCATACCCTGCATGGCTGTGTGCTCTTTCAGTCTTAACTCTCACCCTCCTTTTCCCCATAGTTCTCTTAATGTAAACCTGCCTTTTTATCCTCTTGCCCTTTTAAATTTACACAGAAGTGATGCCCCTTAGTGGCAGAAACAGGAACTTCCTCCCATGATGATCAGTCATAGCAAAAAATGACTGTCTTCTTTCCTTGTGCAACTGAACAAATGGTTGTTATTGTGATATATTGCTGAACCATTGATAGGTACTTTTTCGCAATTCTACTGAATACTTTCCTTCTGACTTAGTATCACAACATCTCAGGTACCTTAATCTTCCTTTGAATGTGTTGGGAAAAAGAAAATAGACTAAATATGCTCTCTTTGTACAAGAATTTGGATTTTTGAGAAGCTGAGACAAGGTTACTTAGTGCTTGTTTTAAGGTTACTTTGTGATGTCTGTATAGTAGATATTAATACACCTTTTGAGATTATAATTTAGTTTTGTAACCTAAAATTCTCTTTTCCCCAATGGCTCAGCAGTAAAGATTCTGCCTTCAAGTGCAGGAAATATAGGTTTGGTCCCTGGGTTGGGAAATTCCCCTGGAAAAGGAAATGGCAACCCACTCCAGTATTCTTGCCTGAAAAATCCCATGGACAGAGGTGCCCGGTGGGCTACAGTCCAAAGCCCCACACGACTGAGTGGCTGAGCACAGTTTGATACTTGTAGTAGCCAGTCAAGAAATATTTGTTGAATGACTAGAACAGTCCTTAAAAGGCTTCATGCTTTTTTTAAAGAAAAAAGGCAAACAAAAATTGTTGTTTAAGGAAAAGTAGTATAGCCACATTAAATATAATCTGAAAAGTAAAGAGAAATAACCCATATTCACAATCTTACCTAGCAAACTTGCTGGTAGAATCTTTATATATCTGGTTGTTTTAAAGTTTGTGTTTATGTGGTCAAAATTATGGATCATGCCCTTTCCCACTTACTATGTCATTTTATGATTTACCTTAAATGACTGGGTAATAATCTATTAGTTGCAGAAACTTTTGACCCTATTGTATGCACAGTGTTTATGAAGAAGAAGAATAGATGGTATATTTGTTTCTAAAAGATATGATTCTTAAGAAAAAAGTTATTCTAATAAAATATAATTGTTTATCACATGAATTTTACTAAGTAAGAGAATGATAACCTATTGTAAGGTCAGTGCCTTTTTGTTTTCAAACATTTAAAACTGAAACTTGAAGACTTGGTCGTCAGTTGAGAGTAATATGCCATATGTCAGCTATGAATTTTGGAAAAGTTACAGAAGTTGGATAGCTGCTTATGTGGAGAATTATTGTTATAATTCTTGATATTAACATTGTTTTCTTTTATAGATTATGGAGCTTTGTGGTGCAACAAGACTTGGTTATTTTGGAAGAAGTCAGTTCTATATTGCTTTGAAACTTGTAGCTGTTGCCCAGTCTGGCTTCCCTTTAAGAGTGGAAAGTATAAATACAGGTAACTATGGAATATATTAGTAACTGAAATGAAAATGAATTTCTAATCAAAAGTGAAATAAAGTCAGTAGAACTGTGGAGTCTTTCTGATGTTTCAGTGGCATTTGTGACCTTGAGTGAAAGTATCGTGACTTTATTCTTGCCATGCTTTTTTCATTTGTTAATATTAGAAAAATATGTCTACCTTAACTCTGTTATGGCATTTATACACTTCACACATATTTTGTGGTAATATAGAAACTTAAAATGGCAACTTTAATTTACTAAAAATTGCTTGAAATTTAGATGAATTATTTTATCAAGGTAGCTGATGAGTTGTAGTAACTATCTTCATATATGCCTTCCTTATATTCTTTTCTACTAAGTATAAAACAATGTTATACTTAGTGTTTTCCTGTTTGGAAAAGCTATGAAATTTAGAAAGCATTAGTTAACCAAAATTTTGATTGGTAGAGACAGTGTTAAAATATTGGCAGACTAAAACCCAAATACAGACATCTACCCACCCTGCAAGTGTCACCTAGGATAATGCTGCTTTCTCTTATTTGAAGGCTCATTGATGCCTAAGTAGTTGAAAATTCTTAATTTCTTAAGAATTAAATCCTTAAGAATTTCTTCTTCATTCTTAAATGCAGAGTTCTTTGGTTTTCATAGGGAATGGGGTGGGAAGAGAAAACTTGAGGTTTTCTGTAACGTTAGAATTTTTATAAAATAGTTTTAAGTCAGTTCAGTTCAGTCGCTCAGTCGTGTCCGACTCTCCGCGACCCCATGAATCACAGCACGCCAGGCCTCCCTGTCCATCGCCAACCCCCGGAGTTCACTCAGACTCATGTCCACAGCGTTGGTGATGCCATCCAGCCATCTCACTCTCGGTCGTCCCCTTCTCCTCCCGTCCCCAACCTTTCCCAGCATCAGAGTCTTTTCCAGTGAGTCAACTCGTTGCATGAGGTGGCCAAAGTATTGCAGTTTCAGCTTTAGCATCAGTCCTTCCAATGAACACTCAGGATTGATCTCCCTTAGAATGGACTGGTTGGATCTCCTGGCGGTACAAGGGACTCTCAAGAGTCTTCTCCAACACCACAGTTTTAAGTACCATCTCTGTTTAATAGTCATCCAGAAATTTTCAGTGTGTAGCTCTCATTTCATTGTTCTAGAATTGAGAGTTTACGTTCTTTTTAGGTAATTTTTATTTCCTTTACATAAATACTGCATAAACATTACTGTTTTCCCTCCCTTATGTGGAGATTCTAAAGAGAAACACAGTTAATCATGTAATCATGGTGCAGGGAAATATACTTTCTTATAAAGATGCTGCTGCTGCTGCTGTATTGTTCTAGTCTAAAAATGTGCAGAGACATTCTCAGTCTTTTATCCTTTTCTGTATTTAAAAGCGAATGTAGAGTATTTGCATGTAGGAGTGTCATGAGCTGGACTAAAGTGGGAGGTATAACTAATGCCTTGTACTGTGTCCTTGGTAGGTGGACAGTAAGATGTTTTCATGAATTTATGCAATGAAAATGTCTAGATTAATCTAGTTTCAAACTTAGTGACATATCCTTGTTTTGTTTAGAGCTCTGACATGTTCCTTTAGGGAACCAGTGTGAGTAGAAACAGTCTAGGCTTCAGGGTCAGACTGACCTGGCTGCAGATCCTGACTGTCAGTTTCTGTCAGTGACCTTGGCATCTTAGAGTCTCAGTTTTTTAATCTGTAAAATGGCGATTTTGTAAGGTTTATATGGTTATGAGATAAATATAAAGTACAAACAAAGGCCTGACATGCATTGAACATTTCATACAGCTTAACCCCTTAGAGTGGCAGTTTGCTGTTACTACTACCTTCTAGATAAGAATTTCCCTAAACAATCTAAGGGAGAAGATCTCAATTTTGTGGCGATAAACATTTTGTGTCTGTTGTTTCTTAGTTTTTGCAAGAATTCTAATAGCACATTCATCTCTTATTTCAGTTTTTAATGTGTATACTCTGTTTCATTTTGAAGTAATAATTATTTTGTGGTTAATAGTAAAGGACCTTCCTCTGCCAAGATTTGTTGCTTCAAAGAATGAACAGGAATCTCGTCATGCAACCTCATATTCTTCAGATTCTGAAAATCAAGGGTCTTACTCTGGTGTAATTCCCCCACCACCTGGCAGGGGACAAGTGAAAAAAGGGTCCACAAGCCATGATACTGTCCAGCCTCGTGCATCTGTAGATCAGCAGGTAATCATGTACATGTACATGCTGTCAATTGATGTACTGTGGGAACGCTTACACTAAAACATTTATTGACTGCCTGAGTAATGAAAATGTTACCTTAAAATTTAAATTTTCAAATAATGATGTTCTTTCTAGGAACCTGTGTCCCCAGTAGTTTCGCCACAGCAGTCTCCACCAACTTCTCCACACACATGGAGGAAGCACAGCCGTCATCCCAGTGGAGGAAACAGTGAGAGGCCTCTTGCAGGACCTGGACCATTCTGGTCTCCCTTTGGTGAAGCACAATCAGGTATTTAGACATTTTTTTAAAGTAACATTTATTAATGGTTGTAAATGGAAGGAAACTTGATAATGTTCCTTTAAGAGTTGCCTCTAAGTCAGCTTTTAATTCAGTTCAGTTCAGTCTGTCAGTCGTGTCTGACTCTGCAACCCCATGAACTGTAGCACACCAGGCCTCCCTGTCCACCACCAACTCCTGAAGTTTACTCAGACTCATTAAGTACCTTAAATAGAAGCAAAAGCCAACTGTGAAAATTTCTAAGTAAATTGACTGTAATTGCATTTACTTATATCTGTGATGCTTAGACAAAAGTTTATAGGTATCAGATTCTATCTGAAGGGTAAAATGTATAAGAGACATATTATATCGGAGATATGTTCCCAGGTGTATATATTATATTAGTGAAGGGAAGTATACTTTGTTATAAAAATGATTCTGCTGCTGTATTGCTTACTATAGCAATAAACTGGTTTTTATGCCAAATGAGGTATAATTTTAAATTGACAGATAAGATTTCACTTTGGAAGTTGTTAGTATTTCCTCAGAGTTAGCTTTTTAAAAGAAAACTTGTTCATGTGTGTAGTGATTTGTTATTAAAAACCTGGTAACTTTATTTTTTCTTCCAAAAGTGAGTCAGCATGTTTACCCATTCTGTTTTTAGGTTCTTCTGCTGGTGATGCAGTGTGGTCAGGGCATTCTCCACCTCCACCTCAAGAAAATTGGGTCAGTTTTGCAGATACTCCACCAACCAGTACTCTTTTAACCATGCATCCTGCTTCTGTCCAGGTGTGACATTTTATTGGTATTGCATTTTTATTTGCTTCATTAAGAGTATTGCTGCTGTCATTGTTTTTATATTTTGCTGTTGCACATTTTATAAATGCAAGTTCACTCTTTTATTAAAACAAAAAAGAACTTTGTGCCTTTTCTTCAAGTCTATTTTCATTGGAATGTTTTATTGAAAGTTTTGGCTGATTTTCTTGCTAATTCCATACTGAAGTTTTGAAAGTTTCTGCATCTAGGAATGTATTTGCTTGGCTTTCTTAGCATCTTTTACATAGCTTTCTGTTGCTTACATATTGCTATCATTCTACACATTTATGTAATCTTTGTGCAAAAATGTTTAATAACCTATATAACAAATATATGGCTTGCTGAAGAGTTTGTTAAGACTTATTTTTAAACATCCACAAAAAGTAACTTTTACTTTTAAAGATAAGTAACTTAACGATCTTGGTCCATATAGTCATATAGATAGATACTGTACTGAGGAAAAAATGTTTCATTACAGGATCAGACAACAGTACGAACTGTAGCCTCAGCTACAACTGCCAATGAAATTCGTAGGCAATCCAGTAGTTATGACGATCCTTGGAAAATAACAGATGAACAAAGACAGTATTATGTAAATCAATTTAAAACCATTCAGCCTGATCTAAACGGATTTATTCCAGGTGAGTTGTTAAAAACAGAAGTTCTTCTGAATGGGATAGGACGGTCTCAGTTTCATAATCTCAAAGACATGGTTTTATTGGTCAGTGATGATGAAGGATAAATTAATTCTCAAATTGTCTAAAAAATTTATAGTCACTGGAAACCAAAAATATGACATGTATACATGTTAAGGTTACCTTTTTCTCAGTGACAGAAGTCTTAAGACTCTTACCTCACATTGTATTCTTGGAGCTGTAAGTTTAGAATAACACTAAACAACACTGTTTTAATATTTCAGGATCTGCAGCTAAAGAGTTTTTTACAAAATCAAAACTTCCTATTCTTGAACTTTCTCATATTTGGTAAGTGTGGTATATCATTAGTTGGGTAATGTGGGTTGTTTCAAATGAGTTTACAGCAGGTAGATTTTTGAACTTAAAAATAAACTATTAGAGTAACCTTTTCAAGAATGTTCTCAAAGAACTCAGTATTGCCTTATAATATCCAGCTTCTCTCTCACTCTTTAGAAAGGAACTGAGTGATTACTCTGCAGTAGTTCTTTAAAGTGTGCTGAAAGGTTTTAAGCTGTATCAACTGTTTCTTGTTGAAAGAATAATGTGTGGCATAAAAACTGGTTTGTTCATACATGGTTATGTTTATCCCATTTGGTTTTTAACAGGGTTAAGTAAGTCCTTTACCAAGTCATGATCTCAAGAACATGCTTAGCTCCCATTTAAATTTAGACTGAGATTCAGGATAGTTGGTATGTAGTTGAAATTAGCCATTAGAACACAAATTGCAATCACAAATTACTTTTTAAAAGCAGTTATCAGATAAATACATGTTATTTCTACTTTATATCAATGTATTTATTTATATTCTAAATTTCTTTGTTAGTAGCATCTTTGGCAACCCACTCCAGTGTTCTTGCCTGGAGAATCCCAGGGACGGGGGAGCCAGGTGGGGGGCTTCTGTCTTTGGGGTCACACAGGGTCGGACACGACTGAAGTGACTTAGCAGCAGCAGCAGCAGCATCTTTAGAAGCATAGGATACTATGGTAGGAAGTAGGTAGATAATGCCTAAAACTGAAAAATCAAGAACTGGCAATATATGCATGCTGTTAACATTTATGTAATTTAAGGTAATAAATTAAAAAATGATTGTTTCTGCAACCAGGAAATGGACACCAGGGTGGGGCTGGTGTTTCAATGTATCAGGACTTATAATTCTGTTAGCTGCTTTAAAATGCATACATGTAGAAATCTGATAACACTAAAAACAATTTTTAAAAATTTCAGTGACTTATTAAGTAAGCCAGGGTTTAACTGAATCCTTTTACTAGAAACGCATGTGGGTTAAAGGTCATTTTTTGGTGACTTTATTTATTGGGACTATTTTTTCAGCATTTTATTATGAGAATTTAAAGTATACAGAACAGTGTAAAGAATTGTGCCTTGAACACCTATATGCCCACTGCCTACAGTTAACAGTTTGCTATATTTGTTTTGGGCTTCCCAGGTGGCACTAGTGGTAAAGAACCCGCCTGCCAGTGCAGGAGACATAAGAGACCCGGGTTCGATCCCTGGGTTGGGAAGATCCCTTGGAGAAGGACATGGCAACATACTCCAGTATTCTTGCCTGGAGAATCCCATGGGCAGAGGAGCCTGGCGTGCTGTACAGTTTATGGGGTCACAGAGTCGAACATGACTGAAGCGAGTTAGCATGCACATACTTGTTTTATTACATGTCCTTCCATCTGTGGAATTTTTTAAATTGTTAATTGCTATTTTCTGGGAAAGAATTTCTCTTGCTTCTTTTTGAAACCTAAAGGAGCCAAAGCAGAATATGATTATATTAATAATAAGTTTTTATTCTAGGGAACTCTCAGACTTCGATAAAGATGGAGCCTTGACACTGGATGAGTTTTGTGCTGCTTTTCATCTGGTAGTTGCTAGGAAAAATGGCTATGACTTACCGGAAAAACTCCCTGAAAGCTTAATGCCCAAACTGATTGATTTGGAAGATTCAGCAGGTAAGATCAGCAGCTGAAGAGACCTGACTGCATGCCTTCATAAATATAACACTTGATTCTTAAAGCAATCAAGATGTTATAACTTAGGTTAAGAGCTTAGACATCATCAGAAGTACATAGATTTGCCATCAGAATAGACTGTATGGGCTAATCTGGAATAATGGTTTCATTTATTTAGTAAACTTGAAATAAGAAGATAAAGAATATATGCCACTGTGTATGCTGTTTCACTTAACACTTATGAATTGTGAAGATCTGAAGAGCATTTCACAGTGTCTTGTTATTTTGCAGCATTTAACTGTATTATAAATTATCTGAAGTGGGTAAAGTAGTCTTCATTATCAGCATTTTTTCATTTACTGCATCTTGATTTGTTGAAGGGAATGCCTGATTTATCATTAGATCTTTGCAGTCCAAAAGCATTTCCTTTAAAAAGCCCACTTCTTTTCTTCCGACTCTGAAGAAGTCTGGAAAATTTGTATTTGATTATAGATAATGCTTTTAAAAAATGTTTACCAGAAAGTTTTTATAAGGGCTCATATTGACTGGTAGCTTTCTTTAAAAGGAAACAGGAATAGAATACATTTTTCTTGCATTCTGAATGAATAAGAGGAAATTAATGCTAAATTCTTAACAAGTTTAATTAAAACTAAATTACTGTTTTCAAATTTTTTAAATCTAAATTCTCTTTTATGTATTATGTTGGAAGGAATTTTATAGTGAAAGAAGATAGAACAGAATTTGGCTCTTAAAAGGGTAACTTCTGTTTAACTCAGAAATGAAATTACCTGGTTCTTTTTCTAAATTATACGGAAGGAACCATATACACGTCATTACTGTCCAGAAGAGAACAAGTCTCCTTGGAGTTAACCTGAGTGTGCTTCTAGTTTGTTAATTACTGTCTGACCTTGGGCAAGTTCTAACCATTTACTCTGTTTTTTTTCATCTGTTTCTCCACCTGAATGTGAATTTGACCATTCCTGTTTTAAGATTTGAATTGTATCCTGACTTTTTTTATCAACCAATAGGTTGATTAAATAATTTACTGTTGGTGTCAGTTTTTTACAAACACTATCCTGTGAGAATCCCAGGATTTTCCTGATCATTTCAGGTAGTTATTTGCTCTCAGTTACCCTGTAACTTGAGCAAAAGCTAAGTGTTTTTGTTAGATAACTTTGCTTTGATTTACCTAATTAAGAAATAAATAAAAATTACTTCTTTATTTAGTGTATTTGTTAGGTAAGCCAAAAGGGAAACAGTTGTGGTAGCTACAGACTTGCTTGATTTATAAATTGGACCTTGTATGTAGAGATTTTCTATGACTTTAATTTTTAAAAAAACTGGTAGTATACTAACAAGAAATAAGTCAGACTTATTCTGTTGTATGTCATTTTCTGGAGACTTCTCTGGTCTTATTAACTGTTGAATTCAGATAGGTGAATCTGGCTTTCACGTTTTGGCAATGGAGTCTTTTTTTTCTTTCTTTAATTTAAATAAAGACTTGTTATTTGTCATGTTGATATGATGGAGTTTTAAGACTGATGATTCAAGAAGTTCTTTCCTGGGCATTTGTCTGCTGGATTTGTTTAGCAGAGAGACACTCTGTTTTTTTGCCTGCATGTGTCTGTACACTATTGCTCTAACTGTAATTTTAAAGGTGCCAAAGACTCAGTTTTTTCCAGTTCTAATATATTATTATATGGTTTTCCAATCACATTTATTGTAAATGTTTTCACTGCATAATATTATATTAAAATATGCTTTGCCTACTTATAAATGATAAATTTGGAGTTCTGTTTGGAGGTGGGAAGAACCGTTTAATCTTTTTTCTCCTACCTGTTGTAAGCCTGAGATTTATATACACAAAGTCCCTTGAAATATAGAAATTGTTGTGTGACCCTGTGATTCAATCAGTATCTTTAAAAACCATTTTTAAATAGCTGTGTTTTTAGAAGTTCCCGATTAAAGAAGAAATACTTAAATACTTTCTTTTGGCTGACCTGAGAACTTAACATAAATATCCCTTCTGTGGAGCCTTTGTGACTTACAGGCATAGGTGGTTTCTGTCTTCTCTGATCTGTCACAGCACATCCTACGTTGCTGTTCATTTTGGCACACATTATGCTGAATCCCCTTCTTTCTACTACAACATTCTGAGCACCTTAAAAAAGTGGAAATGATCATATTCATTGTAGTATCCTCAGGACCTTGCACTTTGCAAGCAAGCACTAAGTAGCTCAGTAAATAATTATTGAGTTCAGTTCAGTCGCTCAGTCATGTCCAACTCTTTGCAACCCCATGAACCGCAGCACACCAGGCCTCCCTGTCCATCCAACTCCTGGAGTCCACCCAAACCCATGTCCATCGAGTTGGTGATGCCATCCAACCGTCTCATCCTCTGTCATCCCCTTCTCCTCCTGCCCTCAATCTTTCCCAGCATCAGGGTCGTTTCAACTGAGTCAGCTCTTCGCATCAGGTGGCCAAATTATTGGAGTTTTACATCAGTCCTTCCAGTGAACACCCAGGACTGATGGACTGGTTGGATCTACTTGCAGTCCATGGGACTCTCAAGAGTCTTCTCCAACACCACAGTTCAAAATCATCAATTCTTCAGTGCTCAGCTTTCTTTATAGTCCAACTCTCACATCCATACATGACTACTGGAAAAACCATAGCCTTGACTAGACGGACCTTTGTTGACAAGTAATGTCTCTGCTTTTTAATATGCTGTCTAGGTTGGTCTTAACTTTCCTTCCAAGGCATAAGCGTCTTTTAATTTCATGGCTGCAGTCACCATCTGAAATGATTTTGAAGCCCAGAAAAATAAAGTCTGACACTGTTCCACTGTTCCCCCATCTATTTTCCATGAAGTGATGGCACTGGATGCCATGATCTTAGTTTTCTGAATGTTGAGCTTTAAGCCAACTTTTTCACTCTCCTCTTTCACTTTCATCAAGAGGCTTTTAGTTCCTCTTCACTTTCTGCCATAAGGGTGGTGTCATCTGCATATCTGAGGTTATTGATATTTCTCCCGGCAATCTTGATTCCAACTTGTGCTTCCTCCAGCCCAGCGTTTCTCATGATGTACTCTGCATTATTATGCTAAATATGTGCCATTTTTAAAGTAAAATATTTTTCTTAACATTTCTATCTTTGAAAATAAATCATTTGTTGTCATAAGTTTATGATGTTTTGTTGTTTTTTTTAGTTGCTAAGTCATATCTGACTCTTTTGCAATGCCATGGACTGGACTCTGCCAGGCTTCTCTGTCCATGAACTTTCTCAGGCAAGGACACGGGAATGGGTTCCCATTTCCTTCTCCAGAGGATCTTCCTGACCCAGGGATTGAACCCCCAAGTCTCTTGCATTGGCAGGCAGATTCTTTACCACTGAGCCATCGGCTCCATAAGTATTCTGTATTTATAATATAAATAACTCTTATAGAAAGGTAGATGATGAACAATGACGAGTTACAGTTGCTTGAAGTAAGTTTTCTGTAGGCATGCAAAAGTAGGTGGGATAAATATGTATTTTAATCAAAGTCATTTGAACAGATTGATAGGATTAAATATCAGATGGCTTCTCTGGTGGCTCAGATGGTAAAGAATCTGCCTGCAATGCGGGAGACCTGAGTTCAATCCCTGGGTTGGAAAGATCCCCTGGAGGAGGGCATGGCAACCCACTCTAGTATTCTTGCCCAGAGAATTCCATGGACAGAGGAGCCTGGTGGGCTACAGTCCATGGGGTCGCAAAGAGTCAGACAGGACTGAGCGACTCAGCACAAATATCAGATAAACCAGAAAAACTCTTAAGGCTCATAGGTAGAAGTACTTGTGTGGACCTGAATTAAAATATTTAACATTGAACATCTCTGAATTTGGCAATGCAGTTCTCATTGTTAAGTTGCTAAGTCATGTGTGACTCTGTGACCCCATGGACTGCAGTACACCAGGTTCGTCTATCCTTCACTATCTCCCAAAGTTGGCTCAAACTCCTGTCCATTGAATCAGTGTTGCTGTCTAACCCTCTCATCCTTTGCCACCCCCCACTTCTCCTGCCCTCGTTATTTCCCGGCATCAGGGTCATTTCCAGTGAGTTGGCTCTTTGCAGCAGGTGCCTGAAAGTATTGGAGCTTCAACTTCAGCATCAGTTCTTCCAATGAATATTCAGTGCTGCGCAGTAGGTTCTTATTAGTAACCTATTTTATACATATAGTAGCATATATGTCGGAGAAGGCAATGGCACCCCACTTTAGTACTCTTGCCTGGAAAATCCCATGGACAGAGGAGCCTGGTAGGCTGCAGTCCATGGGGTCGCACAGAATCGGACATGACTGAAGGGACTTAGCAGCAGCAGCATATATGTGTCAATTCCCAGTCTCCCAGTTTATATACCCCACTTGAAAAAAAGATTAAGGTTACGTGCTAGCCTACTACAACTGTATCTTAAAGAAAAAAGAAAGCATGTTGAGTTGTTATTTATCTTAAAACTCCGTGTCTTAAACCCAGTTTCCAAAGAATCATCTTTTTAGCACAATTGCTATTTTATGTATTTTTTTTGTGATCATTTGATCAGTCTCTTAAACTAGCTTAGAGGTTCCTGGGTAGGTACTAACCAGGTCTGTCTTGTTCATTATATTTAAGTATCTAACGGTGCAAATTGGGTACGTAAGTAGGTGTTCACATTTTTGAAATGTCTAAATGACTGAAACACTTGTTTTTTAAAACATTTCCTGTCTTCACACTGCATTGCTCACATGAGCAGCTTGGTAGTATCTGGTTGAGATACTCAAAGATGGAAAGGAATTTGTTCACTATTCTGTGTCCTTCTCCGTAATCACTTCTTTAAGCAGTAAATTTGAGTGTGTTTCATTGTTGTTAATACGATACATAGCATAGGTCTCCAAGCTCCTAGTGGTACTTAACATGAATGTTTTTAAAGCCAGAGACTTTTTATTTATAAGTGATTTGCCAAAAAGCCATACTTGAGACTAGGTTGATTAATGTTGTTTCTTTCACCAGAAAATTTAACATATAAAAGCTTACAGAAATAACACATGCAACTGTTTTTATACCAGTGTAATCACACTATACATCTGTGAATTTTTTTCTAATAATGTTGGAAGTCTCTGCACTTTATTACATATAGAGTTGTCACATTCTTTGTCATACATATGAATGTTCCTTAATTCAACCAGCTTCTTATTGATGGAATTTTCAGATAATTTCCTGGCTTTACCTTTAAAATGGTGCTGGGAAAAACAAAATAACAATACGTATCTTTGTTTTGTACAAAGAAAATTGAATCTTTGTTTTGGAAAATTTGCTCTCCAGGTGCCTTTAGTTGCAAAGATAAAAATAATAAAAATAGGCACAATATTCACCATTACCACTACACCTAAGGAATTAGTTCTCAAGCACACCCCACCCCGTTATCTGTATACATTCTTAATGGCATCATTCTTTTCAGATAGTGGGATATTGGAACTGATGAATCAGAACAACTGCAAGTACTGGCAAAGGGGCACCACTTAATGAAATTGGAAAAAATCCTTAGCCTCCTCAAATTCCTGGCAGAAATTGACAAACACTTGTTTGTCACAGAAGAGTGACAAACAAGACTGGCTCATACTTAAAGGAGAAAATCTCCCCAAGAATGACACTAGTGGCTTTACAAGATTATGGTTAAATACAGTAGATTTAATAAGAGTCTTGGGAATATTTAATGATACCCTTAATTATTTTTGCAGAAATGAGATTTTATCTTGATGATTGTGTTGTGAAAGTCAAAATGAAGTGAGGGATGTCTGTCTTGCTCTGTTAGGATGAGAGCTCCATGGAAGTAAATGGGAGCCTCGTCTTCTTGCACAATACTATATCTTTGTTTACTGTATTTACTTATAGGCCCTCAGTAACAATGCACACTACTGAATTCTTGCTTTTATTAATTGTACCACCAAATTTCATCCCAAATTTTTAACATCTTTTATTCTTTATACTCATTTTCTATGTTAGTCTTAAAGATAAAGCCCTAGTTTAGTTTTTTTTTTCTGTTTATGAAACTTGAATCCTTATTTTAATTGGATTAGCTTTAAATGGGCTTTTTCCATTTTTAGTATCCTTAGATAATGGAAATCTCCTGGGTATCTGTAGGTAGTTTTCTTTGAAGTATAATAGCTGAGTCAAAACAGTATTTGCTATAAAATATTGACAAATACTGCAAAAAAAAAGAGACAAGTGCAGTTTAATTAGTATTTGGGGTAAATATTTTATTCTTTTCAAACTTTGTTGGACATGTTTTTACTTTAATTTTAGAAAAAAAAAATATTTGGTTTTAATTCAAAATTGAGTCCTTCTTAAGATCTGCTTACTGAGTAGGTTTCGGTTTGTGGAGTATCAGGGAGAAGTAGAATTAATTTTGGAACTAGAGCTTAGTTTTTTGATCCCTGTAATGTCATTCGAGGCAAAGCGTGTCTTAAACCGAGTCCTTCATTTCTTTCTGCATGTGCATTTCTTGCCTCTGTCTTTAAAAATATGAATGAGAAAAGTACTTTTTAATAGGGTTTGTTTTTGAAAACTCAAAATATATTGAAACCTGCTTTTTTAAATTAAATTTTTTTCCTAGCACAGATAATATTTACACCTCAAATAAAAGATACAGTTACTTTTGCTTAGATGAAGCTGTTAAATGAACTTAGAACCTTGAACCTTCATGACTGAAGAATTCTTCTTGGATTTGTTTTGCTACTTGAAAATAAACCATAAGATTTCAGGTAGTGTATATATATTTCTAAAAGATTAATAATAGCTGGCAGTCATTTTTGAAATAGTTTTTTAGTATATTAAGTATAATACTAGGAAAATAAGATGAATTTGGGTTAGGTAGGTCCTAGAATAAAACCGAAACTCTTCATGAAAAAGCTTGTTCAGGAGGTACACTGAACTGAATTGAATCTGGGGAACTTTTCAGAGTCTATGGAGGCTCGAAGGATGAAAACTACTGACTCTTTATTTGCTAGTGCTATCCTGAAAATAAGGCTTGTATTTTTAATGTTATTACTACTAACTTTTCAGTGTAGGTTGATAGTACATCAGTATGATCATACTAGGTTGTGTCTTCAAGACAAACTTTTTATACATGGAAATACTTTCTGCATAAAAGCCCTTTTGGGGTTGACTTTAACAAATAATTTAGGCTCATGCTCTTCTTTTTCAGCCCTGATGCTCTGATGATGTCAGGGGCAGAGCAGAACCCTCAGGAGGGAGGCAGGGTTGACACAGTGTTCCAGCAGGAGGCTAGGTTGGAACACTGCATCAGGTAAGAGTAAAACTACACCCCTGCCTCCGTAAGAATACAGTCTTAAAGACTGAACCCTTGTGGATGGGCATGAAGCCCTTTGTTGGTGTATTTGTAAAGAGCCAAGTTGAAGGAGGTGCAGTTAATTTACACACTTAATGCCTCCCCTCCAACTCATGACTGTTAGTTTCTAGAACATAGGTAATTTGCTCTTTTTCTACTGCCATTTGTTCTATGCATGAAATTAAGAAAGAACCAATGGGTAATTTTGCTAATTTATTCCAGAGATAATTTTTGAATTTTCTAGGACAGTGATTTTTTTCAAAATTTTTTGTCTTAGGACCCCTTTGTATTATTAAAAAAATTTGTGGACCCTCAAAAAAGCTTTGTTTTTGTAGATTAGATCTATCAATAGTAACTTTATTAGGAATTAAAAGCGATACACTTAAAAAAATACTTTTTTATTTTGAAATAAAAATAGACCCCTTATATATTAGCATAGATATTTTTAGGAAAATAACTATTGCAAAAAGGGTGGCATTGTTTTACAATTTGGCAAATCTCTTTAATATTTGGTTTAATAGAATACAGCTTAGATCTCATCTATCTGCATTCTGCATTCAATCTGATGAGTGTTTTACTTTGTTTGAAGTATAGCAGGGGTTGGCACACTTAAGCTCTGAGACCAGAGCCAGTTTACTGAGTGTTTTTATACAACCCACAAGCAAAGAGTGGTTTTTGTTTTCAGAAAGGAGTAAATTTATCACACGTGAAAATATATGAAATTCAAGTTTCAGCATCCAAAAATAAAATTTTATTGAAACACAGCCATGCCTATTCCTTTATGAATTATCTACAGCTTCTTTTGACCACAGTAGCGTATTTGAGTGGTTGCAACAGAGACCTTAAAGCCTACAAAGCCTTAAATATTTACTCTCTGGCCTTTTGTAGAAAAGGATAGCTAATTCTTGGTACATGAAGAAAATTTGGCCTCACATAGTAAAAGGGAGGACTGTTTTCATATAATTTTGGATATTCTTTGGTACTACCCCAAAACTCAACAAATGGTAATTTCTTAAAGATTAATTGCAGTGAAAACTGAAACCATATTAATGAATTGTTTGTACTATATCTGTCTTGCACTTTGAATGAATCTTTTACCACGCATGGTTTTACAACATAATGCGTTGATTATTTGTAAAATATCAGTTCATTGAGTTGTACAGCTCTTTGAAATGTTGGAACATTTTATTGTATAATATCAAAAAGCATAGTTGTTAATATTACAACCTATCTTATCAAAGAAGTCTTTTAAGTACTGGGAAGCTCTTGAGCTTATAGACATGGTATACATTTTCAAGAATTCCAGCTTTCACTTAAAAGTTCAAACTTTGTCATTGGTAACAAATATTGAAAATAGTTATTTTAGATACAGGGTCAGTTAATCCATTTTTGAGGAAATCTGTGCCGTACCATGTCTGAGTAATTATATAGTTTTATCAACTGTTCTTTCAAGGATGATAGTGTTCAGTGAAAAAAGTGGCCTATTCAGCTAACAACTGAATACAAGTAGTTCACAAGTAGAAAACCACTGCACTTTAATATGGAAAAGTACTTTATATATGTTTCCCATTTTATCATAAAGAGTATTTTAAAAATGAGTTTTTGGGTGAGATTTAATAAAATTAATAATTCTTACTGCTTAATTGTGGACATTCTTTAGTGAAGTTATTGGTTTATTTATTTATATATATTTTAACTGGAATGTGTGGCAGTAAAGAATACAATGACTGCTAGTGTATTTAGGAGCCACTGGCTTAATTCTTGGGCTTCCCTGGTGACTCAGAGGTTAAAGCATCTGCCTCCAATGCGGGAGACCCGGGTTCGATCCCTGGGTCGGGAAGATCCCCTGGAGAAGGAAACGGTAACCCACTCCAGTATTCTTGCCTGGAGAATCCCATGGACGGAGAAGCCTGGTAGGCTACAGTCCATGGAGTCGCAAAGAGTCAGACACGACTGAGCGACGGAACGGAACAGCTTAATTCTTGCTGATAAGCTAGCAATTTTACCACCATTGCTTTTTCACCATCAGTGCATGTGCCAACACAGGGAAAAAAGCATTATTACTATTATAAAAACAATTGACTTTTTAGGCCCCCTAGCAGAGTCATGGAGGAGAAGGCAATGGCAACCCACTCCAGTACTCTTGCCTGGAGAATCCCAGGGACGGGGGAGCCTGGTAGGCTTCAGTCCATGGGGTCGCTAGGAGTCGGACACGACTGAGTGACTTCACTTTCACTTTTCACTTTCTTGCATTGGAGAAGGAAATGGCAACCCACTCCAGTGTTCTTGCCTGGAGAATCCCAGGGATGGGGGAGCCTGGTGGGCTTCCGTCTATGGGGTCGCACAGAGTCGGACACGACTGAAGCGACTTAGCAGCAGCAGCAGAGTCATGAGGGTTCCCAGGAGTCCATGGTTCACAATTTTAAGAACTACTGCTCTAGGGAAATAACTGTATTGGGATGATTATGAAGTGTAATTATTTGAGTGACTAACTTCAGTTCTCAGCCTCAAGGGGCTAGACCCGCTGCACCTTTATACTAGTGAATTAGAGAGGTACCCAGAATCCATCCCAAACCTGAACTTCCCAGCAGTGCTAGTGGCATGCACTCTGGTCCTAAGTTTCTCAGTAGTGGGCTAATAGGAAAGCAGAGATCTGGACAGTCAAATGAGGGCCCCAGTGTGCTCTAAGGTGATATTCAGAGCTTAAGTTAAAATGGAATATGACTTTTGAATAGGTTCTTTTGAAAATTAATCATCCTATAGTTAATACTATTTTTATTGTTTCTCATTTCTGTAATACCTGCTTTGAGGGATCTTTTAAAGATCCTTCTTCAATCTCTATCCTTCTAACAGTTTCACTTCCAGTAAACTGTTAGATCTATAGCCATATCCTCCTTCAGCTTCCTTTCCCTTTGTTACCATAGGAAAAAAATTCCATGATTTTTGTTCACACTGAAAACCACAAGCTGTCGCCATGAGAAATTTGCTGCTACTATTTATCATAAATAATTTTTTCATTAGTTGTTCTCTGAGAGCTTTGAGTTAAAAAGTCTTCATAGAACGTTATTTAAAGCATTTCTGCCTCTTACTGGTTCTGTATCACTATGGCAGTTTTATTGAGAAGGCATGGAAGTAAGAAAGAAATCTGAATAACTCTTGATCTTTGAAAACCAAAATTTATCAAAATATGATAGAACTTGAAGTGTGATATGACTATAAAGAAATAATGTCAGGGTGAGTAAAAGGAAAGTATTGATATTTCGAGGTAATCATGTCCAGAATAAGGTGAAGAAAAATTCTGAGAACTTTTCAAAGTCTCAGTAGTTAACTCTGGTTTTAGGGAAATAACAGTAAAGAATGAATTTAAATGAAGATCACAAAAAGTAACTCATTCAGTAAATATTTGAGTGCCTAGTAAGTATTAGGTCCTATGTTCAGTATTGTGAAGGATTTACTTATGAATAGATTGAAAGGTTAAACCTATACTTCACTAAGTTATTATATGTCTGTCTCTATAGGAATCTGAAATATTGTACTAACATTTAATGGCAAATGTCTTCCTTTCTGATGGAGAAACTCAGGTACTATTTATCAGCTTGCCCATGGTCACAAACAAAAAGATAGTGACGGAAATTAGAATCATATTTTTTGATTCTAAAAAAATTAGAATTTTTAGAATTAGGTTCTAAACAGATTAGGTATACTCCATTAATTTAGCAAAGTTAATGTGATTTTCAGACAGGAATTATATTCAAAGCCATGTAAAACTTGGGAAGAGTGGAATGAGAATTTAGTTAACATTGAAATTTTCTTCCATTTTTAAATTACAGTTTAAGAGAGAGCTTAGATGAGGCCTTAACTAATTAAAAGTAGAACATGATATCACATAATACTTTAAAAACCACTTTGAAATTGTGTCATTGATTTGTAGCCCTCTCAGTTAAGTCTGTAAATGCTAGTGAGCCTAACTATAAGTTTGTTGCATATGGGCTTATTGACTTTGCTTTTTGCTCATGCCTGGGTTCTTTCTATTCGTTTGCTGTCTGCCTTAAAAATATATGCTGCTTCTTGGTTACAGGGAAGACTTGTAGAGAAAATGCAGGTGAACTAGTATAAATCAACATTTCCTAAAGTATATGCCAAGGGGATATTGAGGGATTTTTATCTGATTTTAAAAAAGTTTATATTTGGGAAAGACTGATTTAAATAGTTTATTTGCTCTAGGTCTTTAATATACAGATGTTCATGGGGACACATCCAGCAGAGAATTATGATATCCCCAGATTTATTTGAATTAAAAACCTAATTTTAAAAAATGCCTTACTGATTAATATTCCTTGAAGTACACTTTGGGAACTGGTACAAATCCACCTCTATTAGAAGGAGATTCATGTACCTTATTGCATTGCTACGTACAACACTTTTTCTCTGTGTATTTCTGACTGGATTTTATTTTTCATGGAAAACTCTGGTTTCAGGTAGACAATAGGTAGCAGGAATACATATTGCCTGATTAATTGTTAAAATGTTTGGGGAACGTGAGAAAAGGAAATTCAGATTATAAATTACTACTTGTGAAAATCTTCTGTTAGGTTTTTATAAATAAATATCCCAGAACTAAAATATATTGTTTACAGAAAATTTCTCTATTTTTAAATTGCAGATGTTGGGGATCAGCCAGGTGAGGTAGGTTATTCAGGCTCTCCTGCAGAAGCTCCTCCAAGCAAGTCTCCGTCAATGCCATCACTAAACCAGACTTGGCCTGAGCTGAATCAGAGCAGTGAGGTTAGCAAAGCTTCCCTTTTCTTTCACTAACGTTCACTTTTTTAAGGTAAGAAGTTCCAAGCAGGGTAATTTCAGCTTATAGCTCTTTCACCATGCATGCATATGGACCATATCAAATGTGACTATGATAGATACTTGTAATTATATGACTCTTTGAGGTTTTCAAAGTACTTTTTCATACATGTACTATCATTTAGTTTCCACCATTCATTCCTATTAAAACCCTGTGAGTTAGATGAGGCAGGTACATGAACTTAACAATCAACGGGTAGATGTTGGGACAAGGGCTGAGGTTTGAACACAAGTCCTTTGACATTCAGTCAGCTAGCACACCCGCTGTGTCACACTGCCTTCTCATTCCTGTAAGAAAGCCTGGGATAATAGATTTGAAATCTTAGCATTGGAAGTGGTATAAGAAGCCACTCAACCGGCTTTCCACATGAAAAAAGTATTCCAAACTATTTGTAGTAATTTATTTTGTTTAATACAAAATGGAATGATTCAGCCCTGTTAAATGCAGTGGTT
This sequence comes from Moschus berezovskii, assembly GCF_049115385.1. Taxonomy (NCBI): domain Eukaryota; kingdom Metazoa; phylum Chordata; class Mammalia; order Artiodactyla; family Moschidae; genus Moschus; species Moschus berezovskii. Next base: position 83,851,171 of record NC_142469.1, on the reverse strand, counting down.
AAAGACCACTTTATATAAAGACCATGTTATGTAAGACCTAACACAGCATACAAAACAGAATTTGAGACACATTTCCCCCCTGCCCCATTATTTTGGAACTCGATTATATAAAACAGTGAAAGTAGGGCCACTCTGATTAGAATAAGGGAAGAGCACCTGAGGCCCTGCCTCCACAAAGCACCGCTTGAGGCCCCTCTGTTAAACCTTAGTGCTCTGTAGATCTCTCATTGAAAACCACTGCTTAACTTAGAGCAGTCTTCTTTGTGAACAAGTTATATCTATGTATTTTTTTCTTAGAGTTTTTTTGTATCACTCTTAGATAGTGCTACAAATATAAAAGTTTTTTGACTTTCAGGAAGAAACTCCTCTAAGCTTCTGTGTTTTCCATGTCTTTTAAAGCCAGAAAAATAGTGGGTTTAAGAGACACTAGTTAATTTTGTACAGTTGAAAAACAGAGAAGTAACTGGCAGATTTAAAGTGCTTGCTGCTGCTTTATGACATAACCACAGATACCTGTTTCTGAGACATTGTAACATACATCCGTTGTGCTGTCAGATATAAAACCATTTATATGAGTGTTTTTCTGGAGGGAAAATTTAAGCCTTGAAAGAATTTACTAGTAGAGAGGCTTTATAATAAGAAAATAGGGTCATTTTCTTGAAAGCACTGTTTTTGCTGCATTTATTAATTTGTTATTTTTTAAAAGCAGTGTCAGATTTTAAAAGTATTTTTTCCAATGTCAGTTCATAAGTAAAAGTAACTCTGTTGCTGCTGCTGCTAAGTCACTTCAGTCGTGTCCGACTCTGTGTGACCCCATAGACAGCAGCCCACCAGGCTCCCCCGTTCCTGGGGTTCTCCAGGCAAGAACACTGAAGTGGGTTGCCATTTCCTTCTCCAATGCATGAAAGTGAAAAGTGAAAGTGAAGTTGCTCAGTCATGTCTGACTCGTAGCGACCCCATGGACTGCAGCCCACCAGGCTCCTCTGTCCATACTCTAAAGCATCTTAATTCAAAAGTCCATCTTCATTCTAAATAAAATCACGTGATCATTAAAAATTAGAAAGGGAAATCCCTTTGAACTCTGATTTAAGCAGTTGCATTTTTTCTTCTTAAATATTCCAAGGAATAAAAAAAATTGCTTATTATTTGCTAATAAGGTTCTGAATGTCATAGTTTTTCTTTTTTCTTTTTTTTTTACTGTGTGTAGAAAATCAAAATGTTACTAAAACTAACGTTGATTTTTTTTGACACATTTTAATAATATTTCTTTTTAAAAATCTCCTTAGTATATTTTAGTTTTCTGCCTTGAAGCACTGAGCTTTCAGTAAATATTTATTCAGCACCTTTTAATATAGATGAGGCACTGTAGGGGATAACACTAATAATAATCAATAAAATTTATTGAGGACTTCTGATGTGCCAGCTCTGTTCAAAAAGCTCTTTACATATATTAACTGTTTATATCTTTATAACAATTCTGTGATGTAAGCATTATTAATCTCATATTTCACATGGGGAAACTGGAACATAGGTTAGATAACTTGCCTAAGGGTGTACGGCATAACTAGGATTCCAGGAGTCTGGTTCCAGAATCTGTGCTCTTAACCATTATACCAAACTTATAAAGATAAGAGTGTTTTTCTGCACTCTAGGTAGCTTACATACAGCCTTGTGAAATAAGGTAAAATTTCATGCCACCAAATAGGTAAATAAATGTCGTCTTTTCAGAAAAAAATAGTCTGCATCTAAACTTTTCTCCACAGTTAGATAATTACAATCTTAAAAATTCCTTCTGTATCTATGCAACAGTAATTATTGAAGAAACTAATTATATTAACAGATACTGGTAAGTCACTTTCCTAAAGTGTCCCACGATAAGAGTGAATTACTATGGACTCTCTCTGTTCAGGAGACACTCTGAATGCATCAGTGTTTCTAAGTATATCTTAATTTTATGATTTTGAAACATCTGAGAGAAAAACTGTTGAATGATTACATTAGCCATTTTTGTAGATAATTTTTATAAATGTGTTCATTTGCTATTATTTAATTTCTACATGTCTTCAAAAATTGAATAGCACTGTTTTAAATATTAAGTCGAACTTTGAAGCATAAAAATGTTTACTGAATTATAAAAAGAGGATTTTAGTTAATGGGATAGGTGTGTCTGTGTGTAAACATTTGTGTGTATATATTTTATATGTGCAAATGTTTTTCCTCCTTCAGAGTAATTGATAATTCTTAAGAATCAAATTGTAATGATAATTTTAATGATTTTGATCTAAAAATCCTATACTGTTTATTACTAAGATCTTCAAATGGAGTTACTAAAATTATTCACTTATCATTCCACCTAATTTGAGGTATGATATTTGTGTACCTCTTTTAGAAGAGTAGTATTTCATATCAAAATACATCTTCTATATGTAACACATACTCAGTTGCTTGATTTGCTCTCATTGTGGCCGCATTCTGATTTTTCTAGCATGGGGTTGGAGGTGGGTGCCTGATTGGCAGTTCTGTCTTGTGGTCTGGCATGGCCCTGTTCATAATGCTGAATATAGGAGTTGATTTGCTGCAGATTGACATAAACTACAACTTATATTAATTCCAGAATTCTTTGCATTTTATCTCAGTTATATTTTATTAAATATCTATACATTTGTATAAAATATGTGCACGTACATAATAGAATCATCTTTCAGGGGTCGCACTGGCAAGTCACACTGACTTGCTTTGTTTTGACCAAAACTCTGATACAATCAGAATTCATTAGCATCACTAATTCAGTGCATTAACACTTGGATTTTCAGTGAAGGATTTGAAGTTATTCTTTCTCTAGTGTAGAAAAAAACCCTTTAACATTTTTATCTTGTTAATTTATACCACTTAGACTCCGTTCCTTGATTGTGTTTTGATTAAATTCTGTAAGGCTTTGAATCTCTCCCATAGAGAGATCAATTATTACTGTACATTTTATTGTGAAGCTGCTCACTTTACATAGATAATATAAAATGTTTATGGAAAAATAAAACTTAACGGAATTTGTCAGGCCTACGAAACACAACTTGCAGTGCAACCTCTGAATTACTTTGCTAAATCTTCTCCAGTGATCTTTTACTCCATCTTTCTCATCATGCTGACTTGTCTCTCCTCTGTCTGTTCAGCAGTGGGAGACATTTAGTGAACGCTCTTCAAGCTCACAAACTCTGACCCAATTTGATTCTAACATTGCACCAGCTGATCCTGTAAGTCAATCACTTAGCTTGCTTGTTTGAAATTAATTTTATTAACCCAAATTTTCATTCATTATGGTTTTTAGCTGATATGCATGATTCAGTGGAGTGCTTACAGGGAAATGGTGGCAGGCTTTTCAATTTTTGTGTGCTCAGTGGTGGAAAGAATTTTTTTTTTTTTTTTTACCATTCTCTGTATTTTCTGGTTATCTTGGTGAGAGAAATCTGTTTTTAAAATTTGGTACATGTGTCTAAAGAAGCATTTTGTGAACAATTGATATTGTTAACTTTGTTTTTATTTGCTAATTGAGTGTATGTTTTTATTAAACATGCTGTTTATTTCAGTGTAATGACAGCAAATACTATTTTATTTGTATGCTTACACATCATGTAATATGTACTATGTATGTAAATATACAGTGTCATCATTTATTTAATAGTCCAGATGGTACAGCTTTGACTTAATCAGTATGTTGAGTTCTGTTACAAGAGAATCAAGTTCAGCAAAACAATGTAGAATTGTCCATCAGATTTTCATTTGTGCAGAGGACCTCTGTCTTGTCTTCCTGTGGTTTGCTGTGTTGCTTTGAAAATGCTACAAAGTTCACATCCTGATTTAAAAAATAAATTCTGTCCCCATAGATTGAACTTCATATATGCCCCGCCTGTCCCTCAAGTTATTTGACAACTTCAAAACCTTAGCTATTAATCATTCTTCTCACTGTTCACTTCTGCTTTTTCTTTTAATTTTTTTTCCTGTAAAGAGAAGGACATGGTAATAAGCACCTTTCAAAAAGAAAAAAGGAAGTAAGTAGGAAGGGAAGAAGAGTGTAAAGGTAGGATTTTTAAAAATGAGTTCAGTGAAAAGATATGGAGAAGGTGACATGAGGCATTCTTTTGAGGTGTTTCTGACCGAAGATAGCCAGCATTTTATTCATTAAATGTAAAAATACTCTTGTCATTTAACATAAATTGGGAAGAAGTGACATTTAAAGATAATAGTATGGCTTCAGCATTTTAAGTGAATGAACCTTTGGTGTTTTACAGTTTTAAAGAATTTGTATCTATTTGAAATATAGAGAATGCTGTTATATTCAAACATAATGTATCAAAACGTTTTAAGTGTCTATTTTATAGTTATTCATTATTCAGGGAACAATTAATACATAGATTATCTATGCCTTTGTCTTCTCTTTTCTTACCACTTTGAGGATGTTAATGTTTGATTTTAGTCTCTGAAAAATGGAAGAGAAAAAGGTAAAACAATTTTTGCTGCTTATCAGAAGCAGTAGTTAAGGTCCCTTGAAAAGTGACAGGTGTGCTGTAAGCTAAGTTTTACTTTAGCTCTGAGTTTCATTTCTCCATATTATTCCTGTCTCCTATTTACAGAGTCAAGTTAATTTTGTTTAAAGTACTTTAATAAAAGTTCTTTACAGGGATGGATATAGCAATCAAGACTCTTTTATTCTTTAACTCTTAAGTGATATTAAAAATAGAAATTCATTGTATTATGACTGTCAGGCTAGGAAAGAACATTAAAAATATAGACTCAAAGGCAAAATAAATTGACTCATGACTGGCAGAAAATGCAGGGAAATAGTTGACATAATAACAGTGATGTTCTTGTAACTTCTTGGAAAAATATCAAAATTTGTGAATTCCAGCCTAATGTTTTACATGACATAACACAGTACTTTCTTTTGTTATTTCTAGTATGACAGAAGGCTCTAGGGAAAGAAAATTTTAATGGTCAATCAACATTTTAAACTTGAATTTAGACCTCTAAATTTAATAACGTTGGCAGTCTTAAATATTTATAATCTGGTACCAGAAAACATCTTTTTTCTCTTATGGTGGTGAATTATAATCTCACTATAAACTTGTAATTGGTACAGTGCTCTGCTCTCAGTGAGGGTCTGAGCTTCTTAACCATCATCTAATTCTTAACATATTGCCTGTCCACAGAACAGTCTGTAGTCACAATCCCAAATGATCCTCAGCAAGGCTTTTATAAATGAGAATTATAAGTAAGTAAATAAGATCCATTCAGATTAGAATCACATAGGAGAAAAAGAACACCACAGTTCAGATATATAAATTTAGTGTACCTTACCATGTCAGAAAGAATTGATGGAGTAATTTTTAAAAGCCAAAATTTGATAAGTAGGCATTTGCTCAATAAAGTTTAAGTCTGTGAAGAGCTCCAGTCAACTCTGTGGTACTTAGAGACAGCTGTCAAATAGTACAGTGACCTCACATGAAAACCAAGCTGGCTTTAGGCTCCCAGATTTCTTATGAAATTGGGTTTTTGATATCTTGTTTCCAGAAACTTGATTACTTTTGTTGAACTGCTTATCAGTTAATAGCTTCTGGTAGAATCTGTTTCCGCTAGGAAATTCTGAAATGATGAGAAGTGCAGTGCACTAGTCTTCACCATGGTTTGTGTCTGATCTTGAGTACTGTGGAGTGTTTGTGTCACTCAGCATGTGAAAAGGAAGTTCATTTGATCACTGATTATGCCCAGCCAAGTCACTTGGTTTGGTGGAGCCCCCTTCCAGGTGCCAATGTTATTCTCTAGGAATACCAAGATGTCAAAAAAAATTCCAGTCTTAAGTAAACCACAGCTTGATCATTACAAGTTGATGATTGTAATATAGCTGATTGTGATAATTATCTTATGTAGCTGTGAAAAAACTGTGGGCGGAGAACTGTAGAATAACTCAGCCCACTATGTCTGGGAAAGTTTTCACAAAAGAGGATACGTTTGTATGATGAATTTTTAATGAAACTGTTAATTGTCAGAAGTGGACAAGGGCATTCCAAGCAGAGAGAAAATCATGAGCAGGAGCAGTTCAGTGCAGTGAGATACAGGGTAGGTGTGTATGGGGCAGTGATGGGGAGTAAAGAGCATGATTGAAACGCAAGTGGGAAGATGTTTGTATGCTCAACCAAGGATCTGAACTGAATCTCTTAGACACTGCGAGTTAACAAGAAGTTCCATGAGAAGATGGGGGTTCTGAAGAGGTAGCTGAGGAAGGTCATTCAGACACCAGTGTGAAGGATTGATGGGGTCGAGACAGTTAGATGATGAGCACCTGATCTAAGTTAGTGACACAGGAATAGAAAGTAAGCAGGGATAAACAGGATAATAAGACAAACGGTATAATAAGATTTAAGCCAAGTAGAAAATATAGATACATGAACACAATAAAATATTCAGTAAAGTACTCTTGTATCAGATGAAGTACTCAAATATATGATACAAATGTGCCATGGTTGTGAGTGTGTAAGAGTGGCTCCTAAAGGCTTTGTGTGATTTGAGTAGACAGAAGAAATGGGCAGAGCCTCCAGTCAGTTTACATTTTTGTTTTTAAATATGAGGATGCTAATTTGGAGCAGAAGTTTTACTTAGCATCTTTTGGCTCAGGACTCAAAGAATCATAGGCATTTATGGTTCTTCATTTGGATATTGAAATGCTCTTCATTGTGCTGACGTCATAGTCACAAACCAAGCTTCCAGTCCACTAGGCTGAGATTAGGCCTGGTCATCTGTGTAAAACTCTTCCAGGAACTGCCTTCTCCTGCTAGTCGCAGGATCTAGTGGATTAAAGCTGTTGTAGGCTGATAGCAACAGAAAATTGATTTATTAGTACAGAAACTTAGGCAAATTATTTAGAGAATATTCATTCTAGAAGATTCCATGATTTTCTTTTCTTGGAGTCATTACTGTGACTTCTGGTTTTTGTATGATAAATACATGAAAAGGCTATTTAATATTTCTGTTACAAATTGTATAAATCTCATTTTATAAACACACACACAGAATACATATTAGATCAGTATTATGAGTTAAAGCGTCTAATAAAGTTTCCTTGCTTGTTTTTTCCTAGTTTGTTTGGGTTTGGAATAATGAGATATCATGCTTTCTCCTTTAATCTTGCCTTAGAATGTTAAATTTTGTTTTTTAGTTATTTCTCCTATTAAAATTGTAAGTTAAGAAAATAGTTATTCTTGAAGCGATATTTTTTATAACCATAAACAACATCTAGAGTTATTGTTAATAATTTTCTGAGTATGACTCATTATGTGAGAAATCTGTAAACTTTTACCCATTATAGTCATCTTTTATCACTATAATTTTAGACTTATAGGTGAAATGTTAGTTCAGTTTTATTAGATAGTACATAACTATCTGTCCAGAGTCTCACTTGGTATGGGGACAGGAAATTACTGTTAATGGATTTATCCATACAATTGCAATAAAGAATTCATTTGTTATTAATGGTTTGAATTTAGAGATTATGAGAATTAGCCAAGAAGACCTATAAAACAGGAGATGGTATGCTGGAACTCAACTTTCTGTGGTGTTACCTGATACTGTCACCAAAACAGTGTCTAACTTAAATTGAAAGGTCATTATTCTTTATACTAAATTATAAACTCATTACAAGATATTCAAAATTTAAGAATCTCAGGTTGTCTTTAGCAGCAGCACATTCAAAATATGAGCCAACTCATCGTGGGAACTAACTCCTGCAGCCATGTTTTTCACTGGTCTTTTGCCATTAAGCCAGTTGCTTGATCCTGTTCTAGTTCCTCCCCTGGGTGGCTCAGCTCCCAGGGCCAGGCCTGCCTGGCTACCCATATGCACCTTTCTCTCTTCCTTCCCATTTGGAGAGGCTGCCATACAATGCCTTGTACACTTTTCAGTCTTTTCAGAAATTTGTTCTACCAGTTCCTTAACTGCTCTAACTAGACTTACCACTCATGACTTAAGTTGAGGATTATCAGATGTATTATAGTCATGAAAAGTTTAAGTAAAGTATTAGAGTAGGAGTGTTACTTATCCTAACTTAAAAAATTAATTCCTTTGTGGAAGTTTTATGCATGAATTTTAAACAGTTCTGTGGAACTAATCTATATAAAGTATGTATTGTACCTACTGTTACAGTATATTGGGCATTTCATTAACCTTGTTTTATACATGAAAAAGAAGAATGTCAAGTCTTCCTGAGCAGTTTAGTGAAAATGAGTTTAGTCTGTTACTCAGTCTTTGGATTCTCATAAATAGTTCACTTTTAACCTCAAAGGTTCAAATTTATATAATTTCATCAGATCATTTCACACTTTGCCTTTGAATATTGTCATGAATTGTGTAAGATCAATTTTTTATTCACATTTTTAATCATTCAAAGTTAAAATGTACTTTTTATAAAACAAATCAGATTCTTAAGCATATATAGTAAGCTTGATTTTTTAAATATAATTCTGGAATTTTTAGTTAAAAAATTAATTCTTATGGTTAGCTTAGTGTGAATGAGAACCCTGTCCACTAGTTTTTGAAGTTTTAGTTTTAGTTATTTAGTTATTTCATGGTATCTACTTGGCATTTTTAATACAAATTCTGTATGTCCTCCCATTTGTCTGTAGGATACTGCTATTGTTCATCCAGTTCCCATTCGTATGACTCCAAGCAAAATCCACATGCAGGAAATGGAACTTAAAAGAACTGGCAGTGGTAAGGAAACTGTTGCTGGGTTGTTTTTTAGTTTAGTGTGTTGAGTTAATATTTTAGGTTAGCACCAAACCAAAATACACAAGCAATCATTCTGAGTTCAAATTCCTTTTGTTAATTACTTATTTTTAACATATTATTTTCTATGGCAATATATGTATTATGTGTATGTGTATATTTTTAAATTTAAGCAAATTATTGAATTTATAAAATTTTAAATAAGGACAGTTGGAAAATGTGACTTTTCTAATACCCTCTGTATTTTTATGATCATTCTTACAAATCTATGTTGAAAATGTGTTCAAATTTTAACTGAATTTAAAACGTTAAAATGAATTTTGTCTTTGAAATTGTTTATTTTGCTTTAATTCTTGAAATTTCTCATTTTAGATTAAATGTTTTAGTTAGCGTCTCTCAAAGGTAGATTTGTTTTCTATGTAGGTCAACAACAATAATTACTTATTTTACAGTTGTTTGTGTGGTGCTTTATTTAACTAATTGCCCTAAGGGATAAAATTAACAAAGGATGAACATGCAGCTTGACTTTTGCCTTATAAGGTATCTTCTGTTGTGGCAGATAACAAATTCTGTATAAGCAGGTTTATATTTATCCTATTAAAATATTACTTTGTCTTATATTTCATGGATTTACTTGCTACTTCTTTGGAGTATTAAAATGAAGTCTTACACTCTGAGGTTTATGAATTTATTAATTCAGGTACCTATATCTTGTATGTTTACCTACTAATTCTCTCCTAGATCATACTAATCCCACTAGCCCATTGCTTGTGAAAACATCTGACCTTTCAGAAGAAAATAAGATAAATTCATCAGTGAAATTTGCTTCTGGAAATACTGTAGGTAAGTGAAAGATAGAGTTACATCTTCCATGTGAGATTTATTTTATTAATTAGTTTATTTTTAATTGGAGGATAATTGTTTTACAGTGTTGTGTTAGTTTCTGCCATACATCAACATGAATCATCCATAGGTATACATATGTTCCCTCCCTCCCACCCCATCCCGTCCCATCCCTCTAGGTTATCACAGAGCCCCAGGTTGCACTCCCTGTGATATACAGCAACTTCCCATTAGCTATATGTTTTACATAGGATAATGTTTGTATTTCAGTGCTACTCTCTCAATTCATCCCGCCCTCTTCTGCCCACACTGTGTCCATAAGCCTGTTCTCTATGTCTGAGTCTCTTTTCCTGCCCTGCAAATAGGTTCATCAATACCATTTTTCAAGATCCCATAGATATGCATTAATATATGATATTTTTCTCTTTCTGACTTATTTCACTCTGTATAAATGACTCTAGGTTCATCCATCTCACTAGATCTGATTCAAACTTGTTCATTGTTATATGACTGAGTAATATTCCATTGTATATTTGTACCACAACTTCTGTATCCATTCATCTTTCAACAGAGATCTAGGTTGCTTCTATGTCTGCAGTGAACATTGCAATACATGTGTTTTTTTCAGTTACGGTTTTCTCAGGGCGTATGCCCAGTAGTGGGATTGCTGGGTCATATGGTAGTTTAATTTCTAGTTTTTAAAGAAATCTCCATACTGTTCTCTATAGTGGCTATATCAGTTTGCAGTCCCACTAACAGTGCAAGACTGTTCCTTTCTTTCCACATTCTCTCCAGCATTTTTTGTACATTTTTTGATGATGACCATTATGACTGGTGTGGTATGATACTTCATTGCAGTTTTGATTGCATTTCTCTAATAATAATTGATGTTGAGCGTATGTTTATTAGTCATCTGTATGTCTTCTTTGGAGAAATGTATGTTTAGGTCTTCTGCTCGTTTTTTGATTGGTATGTTGGTTTTTCTGATACTGAGCTGCATGAGTTGCTTGTATATTTTGGAGATTAATCCTTTATCAGTTACTTCATTTGCAGTTATCTTCTCCCATTCTGAGGGTTGTCTTTAAATCTTGTTTATGGTTTCCCTTTGCTGTGCCAAAGCTTTTAAGTTTAATTAGATCTCATTTGTATATTTTTCTTTTTATTTCCATTACTCTAGGAGGTAGGTTGTAGTGGATCTTGATATGATTTATGTTTCTGCCTATGTTTTTCTCTAAGAATTTTATAGTTTCTGGTCTTATATTTAGGTCTTTAATCAATTTTGAGTTTATCTTTGTGTGTGGTTTTAGGAAGTGTTCTAATTTGTTCTTTTACACATAGCTGTCCAGTTTTCCCAGCCCCACTTATTGAAGATACTGTCTTTTCAATAAAAGACTTTTCATCCTATAGTCTTGCCTCCTTTGTCAAAGATAAAGTCTTGCATCCTTGTCACACCTGACCATAGGTGTGTGGGTTTATCTCCAGGCTTTCTATCTTGTACTATTGGTTTGTATTTCTGTTTTTGTGCCGGTCCCATTCTGTCTTGATGACTGTACATTGTAGTATAGTCTGAAGTGAGGGAGGTTGATTCCTCCAGTGCCATTCTTTCTCAAGTCTGCTTTGGCTATTCAGGGTCTTTTGTGTTTCCACACAAGTTGTGAATATTTTTTGTTCTAGTTCTGTAAAAAAATGTCATTGGTAATTTGATAAGGATTGCTTTGAATCTGTAGATTACTTTGGATAGTATCATTTTCACAATATTGATTCTTCCAATCCAAGAAAGAACATGGTGTATCTCTTCATCTGTTTATTGTCTTTGATTTCCTTCATCAGTAGTCTTAGTAGTTTTCCATATATTGCTTTTACATCTCCTTAGGTAGGTTTATACCTGGGTGTTTTATTCTTTTTGTTGCAATGGTGAATGGGATTGATTCCTTAATTTCTTCTGATTTTTCATTCTTGGTGCATAGGAACGCAAGGGATTTCTGTGTATTAATTTTGTATCCTGCAACTTTACTAAATTCACCAGTTAGCTCTAGTGATTTTCTGATGGTATCTTTAGGGTTTTGTATGTAGAGAATCATGTCATGTGCAAACAGAATTTTGCTTCTTCTTTTCCAATATAGATTCCTTTTATTTCTTTTTCCTCTCTGATTGCCATGGCTAGGGCTTCCAAAGCTATGTTGTTAATAATAGTGGCGAGAGTGGGCACTCGTGTCGTCGTCTTGATCTTCAAGGAGATGCTTTCAGTTTTTCACCATTGAGAATAATGTTTGCTGTGGGTTTATCATATATGACCTTTATTACTTGAGGTAGGTTCCTTTTATTCCAATTTTCCAATTGAATTTTACCATAAATGTGTGCTGGATTTTGTCAAAAGCTTTTTCTGCATCTGTTGAGATTATCATATGATTTTTATCTTTTAATTTGTTAATATGGTGTAGCACATTGATTGATTTGCATATATTGGAGAAGCCTGGCATCCTTGGGATAAACCCAGTTTGATCTTGGTGTATGATCCTTTTAATGTGTTGCTGGATTGTGTTTGCTAGAATTTTGTTGAGGATTTTTGCATCTTATGTTCATCAGTGATATGGACTGTAATTTTCTTTTTTTGTGATTTCCTTGTCTGATTTTGGTGTCAGAATGATGGTAGCCTCATAGAATGAGTTTGGAAGTGTTCCTTCCTCTGCAGTTTTTGGAAGAGTTTGAGAAGGATAGCTCTTCTCAAAACATTGATAGAATTCACCTGTGAAGCCATCTGACTTGTTTTTTTGGAGATTTTTGATCACAGTTTCGATTTCAGTGCTTGTGATTGGCTTGTTCAGAATTTTTATTTCTTCCTGGTTCAGTCTTGGAAGGTTGAACTTTCCTAAGTATCTGTTCATTTCTTTCAGATTGTCCATTTTATTGGCATATTGTTCCTCGTAATGGTCTCTTATGATCCTTTGTATTTCTGCATTGTCTGTTGTCACCTCTTCTTTTTCATTGCTAATTTTGTTGATTTGAGTCTTCTCCATTTTTTCTTGATGAGTCTGGCTAATGATTTGTCAATTGTGTTCATCTTCTCAAAGAACCAGCTTATAGTTTTACTGATTTTTGCTATTCTTTCCTTTATTTTTTACTTATTTTTGCTATTCTTTCCTTTATTTTTTACTTATTTATATTCTGATCTTTATGATTTCTTTCCTTCTGTTAACTTTGAGATTTTTTCCTTATTTTTTCCAATTGCTTTAAGTGTAAGGTTAGATTATCTCTTCAGTATTTTTCTTTTTTCTTGAGGTAGGACTCTGTTGCTATAAACTTCCCTCTTAGAACTGCTTTTGCAGCATCACATAGGTATTGAGTCATCATGTTTTCATTATCATTTGTTTTTCTAGGTATTTGTTTATTTCCCCTTTTATTTCTTCAGTTACCTGTTGCTTATTTAAAAATGTATTATTTAATCCCCATGTGTTTGTGTTTTTTACAGCTTTTTTTTCCTGCAGTTAATAATCTAGTCTCATAGCTCTGTGGTCAGAAAAGATGCCTGATATAATTTCAGTTCTCTTAAATTTACCAAGGCTTGATTTGTGACCCAAGATGTGATCTACCCTGGAGAATGTTCCTTGTGCACTTGAGAAGAAGGTTTATTCTTCTGCATTTGGATGGAATGTCCTAAAGATATCATCAGTTAGATCTGTCTGGTATAATGTGTCATTGAAGGCTTATGTTTCCCTATTAATTTTTTGTTTTGATGACCTGTCCATTGGTGTAAGTGGGGTGTTAAAGTCCCCTACTAGCTGTATTACTGTCAGTTTCCCCTTTTATGACTGTTAGTGTTTGCTTATGTACTGAGATGCTCCTATTTACAATTGTTATGTCTTCTTGGATTGATCCCTTGATCATTGTGTAGTGTCCGTTATTTTTTGTAATAGCCTTGATATTAAGGTCTATTTTGTCTGATATAAGAATAGTTACTCCAGCTTTCTTTCAGCTTCCATTTGCATGGTATATCTTTTTCCATTCTCTCACTTTCAGCCCATACATATCTCTAGTTCTGAAGTGGGTCTCTTGTACACAGCTTATACATGGGTCTTGTTTCTGTATCCATTCAGCCAGTCTGTGTCTTTTGGTTGGAGCATTTAATCCATTTACATTTAAAGTAATTGTTGATATATATATTCCTATTGGCATTTTCTTAATTGTTTTTGTAAGTCTTTTCCTTCTCCTGTGTTTCCTGCCTGTAGAAGTCCCTTTAGCATTTGTTGATAAGCTGATTTGGTGGTGCTAAATTCTCTTATCTGTAAAGCTTTTGATTTCTCTATCAATATTGAATGAGATTGTTGCTGGATAGTATAATCTTGGTTGTAGATTTTTCCTTTTTGTTACTTTAAACATATCCTGCCATTGTCTCTGGCCTGCAGAGTTCCTATTGAAAGATCAGCTGTTAACTGTATGGAGTTTCCCTTGTGTGTTACTTGTTGCTTTTCCCTTACTGCTTTTAGTATTTTTTCTTTGTGTTTAATTTTTGTCAGTTTGATAATATGTGTCTCAGCATGTTTCTCCTTTGATTTATCCTTTATGAAACTCCCTGTGCTGCTTGGACTTGATTGGCTGTTTCCTTTCACATGTTAGGCAAGTTTTCAACTGTAATCTCTTAAAAAATTTTCTCAGACCCTTTCTTTTTCTCTTCTTCTTCTGGGATCCCTTAGTTTGAGTGTTGGTGTGTTTACTATTTTACAGCACAGTCCATGGAATTCTTCAGGCCAAAATACTGGAGTGGGTAGTTTAATATTACCCCAGCAGTCTCTGAGACTGTCCCCAGTTCTCGTTCTTTTGTGATTACTCTGCTCTTCCGCAGTTATTCTCACTTACTCTGCCTCTCAGTTCATTCTCCGGCCTCAGTTGTTCTACTGTTGATTCCCTGTAGATTATTTTTAATTTCAGTAATTGTGTTTGCCTCTGTTTATTCTTTGTTTCTTCTGGGTCATTGTTAAATGTGTTAAATGACTTGCATTTTCTCCATTCTATTTTCGAGATTGTGGATCATCTTTACTATCATTACTCTGAATTCTTTTTCAGGTAGCTGGCCTATTTCCTCTTTGTTTATTTGGTGTTGTGGGTTTTTACCTTGTTCCTTCATTTGCACAATATTACTCTGTTTTTTCATGTTATATAACTTACTGTGTTTGAAGTATCCTCTCTTGTTTTTGGTCTTGCCATCAGTCGGCGAGGTTGGTCCATAGTTTATGTAGGCGTCATGTCAGGAGGGATTTGTACCTGCCTTCTGGTAGGAGGTGAGTTTTTTCCCTCTCTAATGAGCAGGGCTGTGTGAGTGGTATGTTTTGGGGTGTCTGTGGGGTGACTATCTCCTCTTGAGGTCTTGCTTGTTGTTTGGGTAAGGTGCCCTTTGCTGGGTGCTGCCAGCATTTGAGTGGTACCGGGTCTTGGATACAGGAAGAGGCCTTCGTGGGAGTTCTCACTAATGAATACTCCCTGGGATCCGGAATTCTCTGGCCATCTAGTGTCCTGGACTCAGTGCTTCCAACCCAGAGGCTCAGGCCCAGTCTCTCATCGAGGAACCAGGATCCCACAAGCTGTTTGTTATGGCAATAAAGGGGATTAAAACAAACACACACAAAAAAGAACCCCAGACAAATAGTAACAGAAACAAAGGAACATACACACACACCAAACCAAAATAGTCCAAAGAAAACAAAGTACAAGAGAGTGACCCTGTGAGCAAAGGAAACCGTAAATGATATCAACAAATTAAAAACAACACTAACTAAACAGAAAACAAGACCAAAGAAGATAGCCAGCTGAGGAATAAAGCAAACAAACTAACAAACATGATGAAGAAAGAAAAAAATAGAAAAGTATATAAAAAAGATTTATATATAATAAAAAATTTATATATAATAATCTTATTGTATATTCAATATATATATAATATATAAATAATATATAAATCTTATTATATATAAATAGAATTTATATATAATAAATAAGGAAACAAAATGAAACAACAACAAAGAAAAAGCCCTACAGATCTGCAAAAAGCCAATGTAGAGGTAGATGTATATGAAGGAAATAAAATGTGTTTTAAAAAATTCTCAAAATCTTAAATAGATCTAATGATAATGAAGTCAACAACCACAGCATCAGAGGAAAGAAAACCAGAATCAACTACAGAACAAATCAAAATATAAGAATAATAATAAATGTTTTTCTCAGGTCTCAACTGTCAGTGTCCTTTCCCCTACTGTGATTCACAGTCCACTTCCACCTTGCTAGGAAGCCCTCCAGTATTGGGGGAGCTGGTCTCTAGACCAGCTGTGGGGACAGCACAGACTCTAATCTAGTTCTACTCTTGTAGGTTCTTGCCTCCAGTGTCCACAGCTGTCAGAGCTAGGGCATTTTGTTTTGTGGATACACTTGTCCTTCTAAGCATTCCATAAACACAGAGTCTGCCTAGTTGATCATGTGGATATAATATCTAGCTTGTATAGCTGGTGAAGGAGAAGGCAATGGCAAGCCACTCCAGTACTCTTGCCTAGAAAATCCCATGGATGGAGGAGCCTGGTGGGCTGAAGTCCATGGGGTTGCTAGGGGTCGGATGCGACTGAGCGACTTCACTTTCACTTTTCACTTTCACACATTGGAGAAGGAAATGGCAACCCACTCCAGTGTTCTTGCCTGGAGAATCTCAGGGACGGGAGAGCCTTGTGGGCTTCCGTCTATGGGGTCACACAGAGTCAGACACGACTGAAGTGACTTAGCAGTAGCAGCATAGCTGGTGAAAAGGTTTTCAACTCTCTTCCTTGTCCACCTCTTGGTTTTATCCCCACCTCTGCTTGTGGGTCATTTACAGGAATTAGTTCCTGAGGCTGCCCTCTAGGACTTGGGTCTGCCCCAGGAAGGACCAGGTGTGGAGGTGGTACGACTGCTTAGGTCGTGGGGACTCTGATGGCGCCAGGTATGAAGGGAAGCTGGCAGCCACGGGCACAGGAGATATGGTGCTGTTAGAACCTTTTTCTAGCTTCTGGCAGCTGGCCTTCAAAGGGCCTGATGGGGGTCCTTCTCTGTTGCTTGGCATGTCAGGCACTCAAATGGCCACCTTCTCTGGGGTATTCCTCTGGTACTCAGCTGCTCATGCCAGCATGTAGGGAGAGAAGTGATGGCTCCACTCCTTGTGTGTACTCAGCAGTAGCACCCTGCTTCCATGGCTGCCTGACTTTATTCCCAAGGCATTCCCTCCAGCAATCTGCTCCCTTCCATCCCTTCCGGCTGTTTCCCCAGTGTCAGCAGCAGTCCTTGCCCTGGGACTGCGGTTATGCTGCAGCCCCCAGCTGCTCTGCATTCTGGTGGGCTGTGTCCCTGCCTGGGCTATGTTGGGCCTCGGCAGATTGTCTGTGTGGTTCTCACTCCAATCAGATTGGCACAGTTGAGCTCCTTCACTCTCCCAACAGTCTCAGATGGTTCCCCTTTGTCCTGACCGATTGCCCTGATGTGGAGATATCACCCCTTCTTCCACTTCCCCACCTGCTGGGTACAGGTTCAGTTGTGCTAACTCTCCTCCTATTTTTCCCTTCCCTTCTTTGTCCTACCCAGTTTTGTGTGGATCTGTATATTCCTTTCTGGTGGTCAGGGACTCCTGCTAGCTCTAAGCTGTGCAAGATCTTCTGCATCTGAAGATGTATTCCTGATGCATCTGTGAAGAGAGGTGTACTCCACTTCCACCTGCTCCTCTGCCATCTTGTCTCTTATCCTTAGTCTACATTTAGAATCTGAATAATTTGAATATATAACCATTTAGTATTATCTTCACTGGATAATGCAGAGAATAGTCAATCCTTTTAAAGACCCCTACCCTCTATTAATAAGTGGATGCCTATTGCCACTGCACCTGCTTCAAGGCAGGCCTCCTGTTGGCTGTCCCTCTCAGCTAGCTCTTCCCCACTCCTTTCTTCCCCTCACAGGAAATTGTGTACATGTTCATTCAGTCATTGTTAATGGAATACTGTTAATATGTGTCAGGCTCTGTTCTAGACACTGAGTATTCAGCAGTAAACAAAACAAAAGATTCTTTGCCCTTATGAAGTTTGCATTTTGTAAGGGAGATAAGAGAAAAAGAAAATATAACTGTATCTTAGGATATAGTTAACACCTTGGATAAAAATTAAGTTGTGAAAGGGGAGAGGGAGTGACAGTTTAAGTAAGGTGATCAAAGAAAGCCTTACCAAAAATTGGCATTTGAGTTAAAACTTGAAGGAGATGAATTTAACTGTGTGAGTATTTTAAGGAAGGACGTTTTAGGCCAAAGGAATAGCCAATATGGAGCCCTGGTTTAGGGAAGATGCCTTCTTTATATCTACTGGAAACAGCCAGCAAACACCTGAACTAGAACTAACATGTGGGAGAATAGTAACTGGGGAGCAGTGTAAGACTGACTTCTACCGGGAAAGATGAAACGCCATTTAGAAGGTTTCTGAAGGGAGAAGTGATGTAACCTGACCTTCGTTTTTTAACAGGATCATTCTGGCTGCTATATTGGTAATAGACCAGAAGAAGACAAGAACTGACACAGGGAAAGACCGTTTTAGGAAACAGTTATAATAATGCAGGCAAGAGAAGATGATGGCTTGGCCTAGGGTGGTAGCAGTAGAAGTGCTAAGAAGTGGTTGGATTCTGGCTAGATTTTGATAGGAAAAGACCACAGGATTTGCTTACCTTTGTGATACAGGATGTGAGGGGTGGGGGCAAGGGAATCAGGGTGATTCAAGGGATGTTAGCCAGAGCAACTGGAAATTGAAGAAGTCTATTGTAGTAGAAGATTTGTGGGAGAAAGGGTAGGAATTCACTTTTGGACGTGTTCAGTCTGAGATGCCTGTTAACAGCATCCAAATAAAATGTTAATTTTAGCATCATTCCTGTACCAATTAGTAAACTTCTCAGTGATTTGACAGGAAAAAGAAGTAGGGTACACTTTGAAATGAAACTAAACCAAATAACCAGTCCCTTCAATTTATAACTTTTGAAAAGTATTTTGTAGTATTCCTTTAGATTGTCCCTAGAGTTTCTGTTTTAAAACTTCTTTATTGCTTCATAGCTGTTAGTCTGATTCTGGGATTCTCTGCTTCTTTATAAGATTTTGAGGAAATTGAAAATATGTCCTCAGGTGAAAAATTGGTACCCTCTGGCTAATTTCATAAGTTTTATCATTGTCTAAGCACAGTTTATTCCTTTATCAAATTTTTTTTAAATTTACATTAATTTTTAAGTTCACTTTTTAACTTAAAATGTTTCTAATTTATCCTTTAGAAATGAATTTTTTTTTATAAAAACTATTCACACTTGTAGAAATGTCATAAACAAAAATAAGAAAATACAAATTATAATCTCACTGTTCCACAAATGACTAATATTGTCAACCTTAATCTTTACTTTGTGCATATTATATTTTTATATGAAATGAAATTGTGATATATGTACTATTTTCTGCCCTGCTTCTGTGTAACTAATTTTGAATATTTCTCTATTATCAAACAGTAACTTTTTTAGATTGTAATTGCTCTCTGTGCATAGTATTTTGTTGTATAAGTACACCATTTATTTGATTTATATCTAATCATTTGTGGTTAGTAATACAATGATGAAACGTTAATCAATCTTTGAATCAATGATGAAACGTTGGCCAATCTTTGAATATCCCTGGTTTGAAACAATAATTCAGTTACCTGTTTAGGGCATATAGAATAAAAAGTAAAGAAATGATTATTATTAAATAGGATATATCCCATTTATCAGCAGATGGGTACAGTAGTTCAGACTCTTTTACTTCGGATCCAGAACAGATTGGAAACAACGTAACTCGTCAAAGGTTAGTGTTTCTGTTAATTAAAAAAGCATAATTATTTTGTTACATTTTAATATTGAAAATTATTTGAAACCAAGTATAAATTATTTTCGGAGAAGGAAATGGCAACCCATCCTATATTCTTGCCTGAGGAATCCCGTGGACAGTGGAGCGTGGTAGGCTGCAATCCATAGGGTTGCACAGAGTCGAAGCGATTTAGCATGCATGCACGCATAAATTATTTTTCTCAGTTCTTCACTTCTCTAAAGGCTGTCAGGTTACCTATTGATTTTTGTAAAAGGGAAATGATTTTTATTCTTTCCAAAGAAAAGAAAAGCAAAAGGAATCATTTTCTTCATGGTGTTCTGTGAAAGGTTTAAAATAAACTGATAACTTCTTGGCAGTTGGTTTAATACAGTCCTTTTTTGTAGCTGAGCAGTGAGAGTCTTAAGTATGAAATGTGCAGATTTCCTTTTAGAGCCTTATGGGACAAGTACCAAAAGAATTTGGTGTTTTAAAATGTCATCTGGATACACAGCCCAGTATTGGGCCACCTCCCCATCCTGAAGACCTGTGTCACATGTTAACATTTCAGGCACAGACAAATGATACGGGATGGGGTGAGGTGGCAAGGGGTCTGTCTCCCAGGGCTTCACCATCCTCTCAAAACTGCACAGGACAGAAGCATCTTTCTACACTGCTTTTCATACATCATAAGAGTCTTTTGCCACACACCTGGAGGATGTATGTAGAGACTGGTAACGTAGACTCTCCAAGAGCTCACACAGTCAGAAGGCTGCTTCTTCATATGTCTTAGCATTCTCATTTGGGACTTTAGTCTGCTTTTTATTCCTATAAGTGAGGATCAGTTTGTCTTAGTCCATGAGATTCTTCAGAATATAGAAGACTTTGGTGGCTAATAAGCAGATCTCCAGGGTGAGTGAACATGAGTATAATCACCTCTAAAATGAGTGATTTTAAGATGAGATGGGATCTCACATAGTTGAGCCAAAGTATACCTCAGCTTACCAAATTTAAATAAGTTGAAAGCTAACCGTATCTGAAAGTACAGTTTCTCTTCTTTGAAAATAGCTTTTCAGACTAATATTGCCTTTAACTGAATATGAAAACATTACACTTGGTTAGTAGTCTACCTTGAATTCATGTTAATAACTTTTTTTTTAAGTTCTTTAAAATTTTGTTAAATGTATAATTATAAAGAAGATTATTTGCTGAATTAACTGCTTGTTGAATAATACTCTATTCATTGTAATACGTGTATACCCTCTGGAGAAAATGTCACAGCAATAAGATCCTTTGCTGCTTAGCTAAGTTGGATTGCTTGAAAAGCTGCAGTATCAATAACGTGACCAATTGTAACAGGGCCGATTTTGCAGGTCTCATTCAGGAACATCGCCTGAAAACACTGCACCACCACCTCCACCTCCAAGGCCTCAGCCCTCTCATTCTAGATCATCATCTTTAGATATGAATCGGACCTTTTCCGTCACAACAGGTAGGGGTTAGAGAACTGTGATACAAATTAAATTAAATATGTTAAATTGTTAAATATATTTAGTTGATTAAAGATACACAGTATTTTGTTTTCTCTTATTTTTTGATATTTATCTGAAGAAAAATTTTAAATTGAAAAAGTATCAGATGAGAGGGAATTTATTTTTCTTAATGACTATCTAAACTGTGAGTTCAAATGATAAAGATGGGAACCTGAGAGATGCCACAAGAGATTTTAAAAGAAAGATTTTATGTGGAGATATTAAGGAGGAAAGTTACATTACATGACAGAGGAGAGAGAGGAGTCATAACTTACTCAGAGGGTTCAATTTTTATATGACTATTAATTTTTTAATTTTTAATTTTACTGTTGGTCAAATAGAAAAGTTAGGATAGAGGGTGATGGTGTTCTGTTTTTGATATGTGTTTGGAATGATGAGAAAGAAGAGAAAAATCAACAGGTTGCTTGACCTATGGGCTAAGCAAGATTGATATATTTTTTTTGATTGATATATTATTTGAGAAGCATTTACATAGAAAGATAGACTAAAATGCTAAATGGAAAGAGGAAATTTGGAAGTCTTCATATTTGATAGCTAAAAGTAGTCAGAAAAGTGGGAAGAAAACCAAGAATGTATAGTGTTAGAGGAACAGGGAGGAGCAAGACGAGTGCTGTGTGCACTAGAGCAAGAGGTCTGAGAAGAGGCTGTGAAATTCAACCATATCCACACAGTTTGACGAGATGGATTTGGCTTCCAGTACTATACATTGGCATTTGAAATCTTTATCATTTGATCACATTCATTCAGCCTATCTGCTCTACTAGCAAAGTAATTAATTATATATATTTACAAAAAGAAGACTTGTATATTCACACAGGACAGCAACAGGCTGGAGTTGTTGCCCAACCTCCTGCAGTGCCTCCAAGACCACAGCCCTCACAGGTAATTCTCCTTGGTCTTCATTAGTAAGCATCAGTTAATACAGTCCCCTTGGTCAGTTAATCTGTTAGGTCTTTGATTCTATTCTAGAATTATTTTGAAAATCGGGAATTGCCTAACTGTCACTCTTAATGCGTATGTAATTCAGAGAAGCTAGGCCTTTTCTTAGAGGATAAGAATTCCAGTAATGATTTGGGTTGTTTTTTGAAAGCAACTTAGAAGTGAACCAAATGGTAGTGTCTCGACAAAGGAGGGTTTAGAAGAAGGATCAATGGATTGAGGGATAGGAAATGGCATGTATGTCCTGGATCTAGTAGTGACTCAGGGAAACCTCCCTGTATCTCCCTGCATGTGTTACTGCATCAGTGAATAAAGTGTTGTACAACTAACAGGTCAAGGTTGTTTCATCTGCATAAAACTGTTATGTTCCAAGATATATTCCACTTTGTAGCTTAGTTTTATGTGACAGTCAGCTACATATTTACATGAATGAATTTGGTTGATTTTTCTGAGTTAGATTCTTATAATGAAATTGATTATTTGTAGTTAAAAAGATGGTTTCCTAATTGTCAAAGATACTGAAATTTGAATATTCCAGTATTTATTTTATCTAAAGGGCCAAGGAAAATACTTTTACTATATTAAGGTGTAAAACCCAGTGAATTATCTCTTGACTCAAAAACCAGTCTAGTGGGAAAAACAGACCTGTAAACAGTTAAAATAGAAATGCAATAGTAGACATACTTATAAAATGTTTTAGCATAGATGTCCTAGCTAGTAACATCAGGGATCACACTGAAAAAGTCAAGTAAAATGAAGGAAGTTAGACTTAAGCAGAGACTTGAAAGATAAAATACTATTTCTTAAGGAGAAGGCATTACAACCAGAAGGAGTGGCACAGAGGGTCAGGTAAGCCTGGCATATTCTTCAAGGAGAAGCTATTGAGTTCAGTACAACTAGAGTGATGGGAAATAAAATTGAAGAGGTGAGGAAATGACAGAGCATCTCCTATATCATACTAAGACGGTGGAGTTTTTCATGTAGGATATGGAGAATTTTTTAAGGATAGGCAGGGGAGAGACTTCAGTTTTATTCCTTTAACTTCCTGTGCTTCCGTTGTCACAATACTCCTCACACTGTATTTTAATCCCTTGTTTACTTCTCTCGTATCCTGCATTAGGATCACCTTTGTTAAGGATGGGCCTTATTTGTTTGGTCAAAAGTAGATACTCAGTAAATTTAGTTTTCAAATGGAGACTTTAGAAGAATTGATCTTATAAAAGAGTGGAGGACAAATTGAAGGAGAGCGCACTGGAGTGCTGGAGAACAGCTCCAGCACTGGTTCTCACGCTTTAAAGATAACAGTCTTTTAGAAACATAATGAAACGTTTTTAAAAACAACTTTTTAAAATAACAATTATGCAGCAACCTAATTAGGAAAAAAACAGTTTCAAGGGGAGAATCAGAGATTAAGGCCAGAGCTTCTCTCCTTTGAGGCACATTCTTGGCAATAAGAGTTTTGTTCAAGTATCTTTTTATTTGGAGATTTGTTATCTTAATTTTTTTAGTGTCTTGCCATTTCACTCAAGGTTTTTTGGAGCTAAATGTTACTGTAGCTCACCTTCCTGAATTTTCAGCTAATAAATCACAGCATCCTTATCATAAGTTTTCAAAGAAAAAGAAGGCTACTTAAAATGATTTGCTCCTGTATCCTAACCCTCCTGTAGGCTCCTGGTCCCGTTGTGCATCGCCCAGTGGATGCCGATGGCCTAATAACTCACACTAGTACCTCACCTCAGCAGATACCAGAACAACCAAATTTTGCAGATTTCAGCCAATTTGAAGTATTTGCTGCATCAAATGTAAATGAAGAACAAGATGATGAAGCCGAGAAACATCCAGAGGTCTTGCCGGTCAGTTTTCAAGGGCTTCTCTAATTTTCTGCTGGGAATCTTCCAATATTGTGCTCATAAGCTAGTCTTTAAACAGAGGAACCCCTAAAAGAGCAGATAATAGAAGGGACATCAGTGAGTAAAATACCTGCTGTTGCTGCTTTTAGAGGGTTTATATTCCCTAGATCAAGGCTTCTCAATTTCTTACTGGCCTCAGACCACCTGCTGGTTGCAAAATGCTTAGTAAGAATCAATACCTGGGTGAAGGGTAGATGTCACATGAAAAGATGCGACCATCTGGTTTTGGCTAAAACACTGTTCTGGGAGTTGCATTTTAATGCTAAGCATCTGATTGTGTGATTTGAAGATTTCTGTATAAGAAGAAGCTGTGGTTACCATAGCTGCACTGTTTGTATGAGAATAAGTCCGTTTATGGGGTTGCATCTTAATGCTAAGCATTTGATTGTGTGATTTGGTGAAAATTGTATGGGAGTAAGTCACATCAGTTAGACAGACGTACAGACCACAGGATGCCAGAATTTCATCTTTGCGGCCAGTGTTCTGGGGGACTGTTTGGTTCTAGCAGCAATAACTTCTCTATGAGGGACAGGGATCCCTGACCTCATAAGTGTAAATATGGAGTTGAAGGAAACAGGGGAATTCTGAAGTTTGCTCTGATTATTCTAATTTATACTGATCTTCTCTAATAGATTAAAAAAACTGACATTTGACTGGCATAATTTACATAGAGTTCTTACAGATTTGGTCCATGGAAGATTTTCTACCAGCTAGTTCTTCAAACCTGTAATTTTCCGCCTGGCCTGGGGCTACTAGGGAAATGGGCTGTACCTCCAGGAAGGCAGAGCAGGCCTGAGGTGGTAGTAGCAGTGTGCAGGGGGTACTTGTACGTACCCTCCCCCAACCAAAGAACTTGCCAGACATCATCTGCCATCCCCTCAGAGATGTATTCTCTTCCCTCCCTGCCCTAAAGGGGCAGATGCATGGTCATTCACAAGGTAGTCTCAAACTCCTCTCATCTTCACCTGACCTTCTTACTGTTAGAATGAATGTTTTCTAAACATTTTACTCTCTCATCTGTTACTTATATATTTATTCATATATGTATGTATGTATGTTACTTATATATAATTTGTAATAATAATATACTCATCTCTAGGTTGAAAAAGCTTCTGATCCCGCAAGTTCTCTTCGAGTTGCCAAAACAGATAGTAAAATTGAAGAAAAGACAGCTGCTAGTGCTCCCGCCAATGTGGTATACAAAAGTCTTTTATAGTATTGATTGTTTTATACATATAAAAATTATATGATATAATTTGAAAATCTTAGAAATAAAGTTAGAGATCGTCTCACCCATTTCAGTGCCTTAAACTGTAATACATATAGCCTGTCTCAGAACACAGTCCGCCTAGAGGTGGAGATGATAGCCTGTCATTTGTATTAACGCATGCCACAGGTTCTCAGATTTTGCGTGGTTATTACATTGTTTCAAGTACATAAAGTAGAACTTCCTTTTTTGTCATACTCAGTTTCTGTTATTTCAATTCTGAGTATAACAGGGAAAGATTATCAACCCTCTAAGGTTAATATTATACTCTCCGCTTTTTTTTAGCTGTCTTAGGAATAATTTTTTCCCAAAAATTTATGGCAAAAAATTTTAAACATACAGAAAAGTTGAAAGAATTTTGTATTGTACAACAATAAAGCCACACTTTGATTGTACCATTAATATTTACTATATTTTTCTTCCAGTTTTATTAAGATATAATTGACACTCAACACAGTATAAGTTAAGGTGTACACATAATTATTTGATTTACATATATAACAAAATGACTATCAGTATGTTTAATAGATGTTCTTCATTTCATATAAATACAGAATTAAAGAAATAGAAAAACAGAACATTTTTCCTTGTGTTAAATGGGAAAAACGTTTATATACCTGCATCCTTCTCTCTATATCAGCCCTTCTTATCTGTGGTTTGCATTTCAAAGTACATTGCAGATAACAGGACACTTTTTGAGAAAAAATTTTGGTCAGTTTTTTTGTTGTCATTGAGACATCCCCAGTAGTCATTAAAACAGTGAGTGTTTCTGAAAGTATTTAGATGCTACTTTCTGGACACTTTTTTTTTTTTTAACTGTTAGTACTTCTGTAATTTTTTTAATAGTGAATTTTGTCAGTAAATGGCAATAGATTAAAAATAGCATGTTAACCAAAGGGATGGCAGTTGACTCTTGTTTTTATTTATTAACAGGTCAAATCAGGTTACAGTAAATACCAGACTGTTATATCTGATTCTGTTGAGGACAGATCTCCAATAAAATAGCCACTCATTTTTAAGAGTTATTGTATATCTCAATGAAAGATTTTTTAAAGAATTGCCTGGTTTTCCACTTCTTTATAAATTATTCATTAAGGTAATATATCTTAGGATATTTGAATAGAAAACCCTATGGTGATACTGGACGCATATTTCTGGAGACTCCCTTTTATAGTTATTGAACAAATACATATTGGGTGTTATGTTAAAACTGAATATTGTAGCCGTGAGTCACAGAATTCGGGCCTTGAGGAGTTTGTTATGTCACCCTGTAAAAAATTTTGTCTAATAGGTACATTTCCAGTTGTGATGTCACTAGGAACATTCTTTCTCATTGTAATTTAAGTGAGCTGTTGCCACAAATATATAAATTGCTTTAAAGTAGGACAGGTGACCCATAATTTTTAGAGAATGAAAGGCTTAAAGAAAGCATATGATGTTGGCAAAGTGCTAACGAACCACAAATGTCTTCAAGAAATGCTTATTATTAATGAAATTCTTGTCTCCCAGAGCAAAGGTACAACACCTCTTGCTCCACCACCTAAACCTGTTCGAAGGAGATTAAAATCAGAAGATGAATTAAGGCCAGAAGTTGATGAACACACACAGAAGACAGGTGTCCTAGCTGCTGTTCTTGCATCACAACCGTCTATTCCTCGGTAATCAAAGCTGTTCCTGAACATGTGTAATTACTGGAAACAAAATGCACAGTAATTAAAAATATTAAACAGAAAGGAATTATGGTCAGACTGGTCCTGCAGTTGAGCACAGGTCCTCCACTGTTCCCCTTGGAGAGTTTTCTCATTTATGAGTAAGTGGAATATTCTTCCCACTTTCCCCCCGCTTCTGTTATTAAGTTCAACTCGAGTTGCAAATCCTAGAGCAGACTTTAAAAATTATAGTGGACAGTAACACTGTGATGTTTTAACTATGGTTGTTCTAGAATCAAGAATTGGCAAGCTAGGGCTCATGGGCCAAAGTCAACCCATGGCCAGTTTTTGTAAGGGCTTTTACATTTTTGTTTAAAAAGAGAAAAAAGATACGAAAAACAGAATATTCAGCAGAAATGGTATGGTCTGCAAAGCTTAAAATATTTACTATCTGACCATTTATAGAAAAAGTTTGCTTATGCCTGCTCTGCACTGACTTAAACTCAGGTGATTCTACAGGAAAGTCACTAAATTAGTAACTATATTAATTAAGCCTCTGAAGCTTAGTAGTTTTTGGTTGAGCTTTAAAACTGATCAAGCAAGGTTGAGCTATGCTAGCAGGGCAAAGATGCTTCCTCAGCATTCTGGGATTAGCCATAGATCACAGGGAAGAATGGAGCGAATTCAGTAATAAGGATGAAGGTCAAGTTTTTTTTTGCTCTCTTTATCTTCTCAGGTCTGTTGGGAAAGATAAGAAAGCTATTCAGGCATCAATTAGACGCAATAAGGAAACTAACACAGTTTTGGCCAGATTGAATAGTGAATTGCAGCAGCAGTTAAAGGTAATGTAGTTTCTGAATCTTTATTTGGAAAGTTCCATGGACTCAGAGCCTCTTAGTGTTGGACTAGACTTGGAGGTGATCCAGCAGTTCTTACGCTAGTATGAAACTTTTCCAAGTAGCAGGAGAAGTGTGGATCTAAAATGTTTTATATGCCTTTGAATATTTTAATATTAAAAAGAATTTCTTGTATGATTGCCTTATCCTACATGTATGTAAAGCATATTCCTAAAATGTTCAGTCCTGAATATTCATTGGAAGGACTGATGCTGAAGCTGAAACTCCAATACTTTGGCCACCTGATGCGAAGAACTGACTCATTTGAAAAGACCCTGTTGCTGGGAAAGATTGAAGGCAGGAGGAGAAGGGGACAACAGAGGACCAGATGGTTGGATGGCATCACTGACTCAATGGACATGAACTGAGTAAACTCTGGTAGTTGGCGATTGACAGGGAGACCTGGCATGCTCCAGTGCATAGGGTCGCAAAGATTCGGACATGACTGGGCTACTGAACTGAACTGAAAATGTTCGTTAACTTTCATAATGAAACCAAAGAGTAGAAATGTTGTGACCTCAGCTACCTCCAGGATCACATACATGGCTCTCTACACACTAACTCTACAGTGATTCGAGTATTGTTAATTTATCCTTTTATTAAAAGAACTCAGATTCTATGAAAATGACAGGTCTAAAGAAGAGGGATGGGGCAATCAATTTAGATCATCTCATTCTAAGGGAGCTCGATCCTGGGTGTTCATTGGAAGGACTGATGCTAAAGCTGAAACTGCAATACTTTGGCCACCTCATGCGACGAGTTGACTCACTGGAAAAGACTCTGATGCTGGAAAGGGTTGGGGGCGGGAGGAGAAGGGGATGACCGAGAATGAGATGGCTGGATGGCATCACCGACTCTGTGGACATGAGTTTGAGTGAACTCCGGGAGTTGGTGATGGACAGGGAGGCCTGGCGTGCTGTGATTCATGGAGTCGCGGAGAGTCGGACACGACTGAGCGACTGAACTGAACTGAACTGAAAACAGAAAAGACAAAGCTTAAATAGAAATGGTGCTCAGGGCCAGAGTGTACTTCTGTCATCTGTACTTGAGAGGATGAGTTTGTTTTCTTGCTTACTACTAACTATGATTTGTTTGAATCCCTATACATAAAAACTAACAAGCAGAGTCATGTATGATTCATCAACATTATTAGGCATTCACCATCTTGTCTCTGTCCCCCAGACTTCACACGTGTTGGGCTTTTGATAAATGTATGTTAAAGGAATAATATTCTCGTTTAACTCTTTGATCAAAGAAGATATTCATAGCTGTTCTCTGACTTGTGAATTTGGTCCATGGTAAAGGAAGAATGTAAAACTAAATGACAAGCTTGCTAGTAGCACACCTTGAGGTGAAAGTTTTGGTAATGCATGTTTTTCTGAAGAACTACGAAAAACCATAGAAACATGTATATGGAAGCTGTTTTTACAAATCACTTTTCTCATTATCCTCTGAGAAAGCATGGTACCAAATAGGAGGAGGTCTTTCTGGTTAAAACATGATACTGTCAGTGTGATAGAGAAAAAGAAAAAAAGGATATGGCTACATAAGAAGTTGCTGACTGTCTGAAAAGACTGCCCCAAATCGACAGTCATTAGAAATTCTGATTATAAAATACATTTATTCATTGTGAAACTGAAGCTCAAAATGAGGTGCAGGAGTTGTTATGACCAGAGGTAGTCACCAGGGGAAAGAATCTTTGTTAACCAGCTCATCTGCAGTTACTGCAAGGGGTGGACTTTGTGCAAAATTCATGCATTAATAACCACCATCTGCAAATACTGGCTTTTCTAATAACAAAGGAAAAAACATTTGATTACCCTGATTTAAAGTAATGAGAAAAAAAGATTTTAAGATTGTGTTACAATGTACACACCTATAAAGAAACTATGTTTCTAAAAGGAACAGCTGTCCCTTCATCTTCTTAAGGAATGTAAATTATTGATGCAGAGCTGCTGTTAGATGTGCCTTCATTTTTGTATATGTTGAAACATAACTTGTCTTTCCATCTTTTTCAGGATGTTCTTGAGGAGAGAATTTCCCTGGAAGTTCAACTGGAACAGCTTCGACCATTCTCTCACCTATAAGCCAATTGCCGTTAACTGTGAACATACCCATTTTTAAGCGGTTTTGGGTTCAAAGCCAATTTGGAGACCCAGACATTCAGCTCACTGCTTAATTCAACATTAAATTTTATGATTCTGTTTTGCCCTATATGTTCACCATTGTATTTAAGTATCTTTTATTTTTTAATTTCAACAATAAAAGGGTCAGGATGACTTTTTCTGGAGGGTGTATTGTGTTTGTTGGCACAGCCCCCCTCCCCCCTTGTTATCCCATAACTTTGGTGCATTATACTTACGTGGCCAAAACCTCACACTGCTTGGATTTACAGGATGGGCTTCTCTTTTAACACCTTAAGCACAAACTCAGAAATATTTTTAAAAGGAGACAATTAAATAAACTGTCAATCTGTCTTTTAGGCTTAATACTTAAAGAATCCAAAAATCTTTAAAATGCGTTTCCTATTTGATTTTTAATTTGAAAGAACTGTATTGGATAAGGCATACTTTAACCATAAGCTCTGCTGTAATCAACATTCTTCAAGAGTCTCATGGCACTTTCAGGCTTTTTCACATCAGCTTAGGGGGCATATTTTGTTTTCCTTATGAAAATTTGATCAGTATCACCTGTGACTTTGTTGTGTGTGAGATTTTAATTCCTCAACAGTCCTGTAAAATTAGGAAAGAACTGAAGACAGGTGTTTTTAAATTGTCTGCTAGAAGCAAAGGTAAAGTGTTGACACGCAAGCTATAAAAATACTGTCCAGTTGCAGACGTTTTTGCATGATTTATGCACTAAACTCGCAATTACAAGCTTATGCCCATCAGTCTCTAGAAGTGTTTTCAAGTAACATGTTTTAGAACTACTGAGGATCTTAATTATTCACTATTATAATAAATGAAAATTCCTTAAGATTCCTAGTTATCTTTAGCTCTCTTGTTACTCATTCTTTTGCCATGTTTTTGTTGTTTAGTCCCTCAGTCATGTCCAGCTATTTGCCACCCCATGGACTGTAGCCTGTCAGGCCCCTCTGTCCATGAGACTCTCCAGGCAACAATACTAGAGTGGCTTACCATTTCTATTCCATTCTTTTGCTACAGAGAGAGACTGTTCCTATTAACAAAGAGTTTCTAAAGTTTGTCCTATTCAGGATAATGTAGTGTCTCAGGATGTTTTGTATTATATGGTATTTCCATTTTGATCACATTTGTGAATTTACATTTATTGCTGACTAATAGCAGACATTCCTTTAATGTCTTATTCTGACATAAATGTTAAGCTGCATGGTTTTATCATAAATCAGAAGTGTGATTTTACACTAATTAAAAACAACATTTTAACTTTTGTACATTTTTTAACAAGAATTTAAATTTTTAAGAATTAGAAGGAATTTGTATTTTTGTTGTAGAAAAAAGAAAACTTTTAAAATAGCCTACTTCACAATCCTAGACTGTACTAGTAGATTTCATTTCCTTAAAGGAGAATTTGAAGCAAAGAGGAAACTGACAGCCAAAAGGGTCCAAGATTCATACAGTGTTACCTACCATTATATATTAGCTAAAGTTTCAAAGTGGCTAACCAGGTTATAGCTTCAGTTTATTAAATAATTAAATGAAAGTTTTAAGGGCCCAGAAAACTACTCAATACCTATTTTTATTTTTTTCTGTTTTAAATAGAATTGTCTTAATTTCTTCAGCTTTTACTCAGTTAAATTCCATTACAGGCAAGTTTTGTTTTTGTTTTTTAGAATGTACCCCCTCCCACTCTACCAAACAGCCT
The DNA here is from genome assembly GCF_049115385.1 of Moschus berezovskii. Taxonomy (NCBI): domain Eukaryota; kingdom Metazoa; phylum Chordata; class Mammalia; order Artiodactyla; family Moschidae; genus Moschus; species Moschus berezovskii. Next base: position 83,819,640 of record NC_142469.1, on the reverse strand, counting down.
TCTAATTTAGCAGGGTAACAAATTTTTAAACCATTTTATTTGGAAGGTCTAAGAATTTAATTTTGCAACAAAAGAACACTTAAGAATTACAGAAAATTTTAGTGCTTTATAGTGGTATGTTTTTAATGCTCTCCATAGGAATACATTCATATTATGGATATATGTGACCAGTTTTTTAGTAAAGTACTATTTAGATTTCTTATACATATTTTTAAAATCCATAACTTTCATAAAAATGTTAAAAGATGTTGATAAATCACCAACAGATTAAGACATTTCTCTAGACTGATCATTTAAGAAATACTTTTCATTATGACTTTTTCATTGGATCAGAAAACAAATCTTTAAATACTCAATATCCTTATTCAGTCTTAGGTTTTGTCAGTCAGATTAAATAATACTGTCCATGAAAAACAACTATCAAAAGAAGTGGTTCAAATTTTCATATTCAGATTTTTCTTACCCATTTCACCTAATTGAGCATAGATGATAAAAGTTTAAAAGTTAGGAGGAACTTTATGAGTTCCCCTAGTTCATCCACTGATCATCCATGATGAACCAGTATTCTGCTTCTTACTGGATCTTCTGGAACAGAAAACAACATGCTGTCTTTGTCAGGGCAGATTGGCACCCCTGCTGTTTGAAGTCCAGACTCACTTTTCCATGCTACTTTTGATGGCATTTTGGAGTACAGACAGCCATAGAAATTTATCATCCTCAACTTCTGTTGCACAAATCCATTCATGTTTTGGACCTTGAAGAATAAATGCATTCTTGATAACTGTAAAAATATTGGAAGTACATAAATTAATTTTTGTAGGTAACAGTCAAAAGGAAAAAATGTTTTAAAATTCAAGAGTTGATCAAGTCATCTTGAAGACTTTTTGAAAATTAAAGTTTCAAACACAAATCCAGTTTAGACTATAACTTCCTAAATTACTGAATAATTAGAGTCTGAAATAAACTTGTCTTTATCACTGTTTAATTATAATTAGCAATTATTTTTAAAGTAATAGATGATATGATATTCTTTAGTTTCAGAAGGAACTGGAACTGGTAAAGGTCTTCACAAGAGTTATTGTAGGTAAAAGAGATGCTGAGAGCTTGGCCACCCTGGTGAGAGCACCAGGACACAATGAAGCCAGCCACGGCTTAGCTGAATGCCAGCTTTTAGCTTCCATTACGATGTTCTGACATAGAGCACAGCCGATTAGGGAGAGATGAAGGGAGACGTGTCATGCACATCATAGATAACTAACCCTTCTTACCTGAGTTTGAAAATATTTATTTCTCAATAGGTGAAAATATTTATTCTCACATTTAGTGTTCAATTTTTCTCAGATTTTAAATGAAGTCAAAGCTAATGGAAAGCAGCTCTTTTTAGATTAGTTCCTTCTCTGAGATCTTGGTTCTAGCTTTACCCGTAAGTCCTACCTTCACGTGCAGTGAAAAATATTGGAACAAAAGGTGTTATATTCAGATTGCCTGGCCTAACAGAAATATGGGAAAAGAGAGACAGATCTTTTTAAGATTGGGAAGTAGAGGGTAAGATAAAAACTAAAAGGTACAGTAGGTTTAAGTAGGATTTCTTTTTTGTAACAATGATTATTTCTTGAGATTATTATGAGTTAAATGTTTTGTTACTAAACATCATTTGCAAATAGATTCTTTAGAGAACTCGTAAATGCAAATTTATGGGAAAAAAGTACAGTCAAATCTGCAATAATCACTTAGTCCTAGTATAATGGAAAAGTAATAGATAAAAATTGTAATATCTACAAGCAATAGAAGGTAGTGGTTAAGAACTCCAGCTTCCCTGGCAATGATACAGGGTTATGTCTCCCTCTGTGACTCTGGAAAGCTCTTTTCCTAATGTGCAGGGTATGTGTCTGACGATGCCAGCATTCCTTTCTTTTGCTATTTCAAAGGCAGAGGAAAGTTTACATTAATGAGATCCTAAAAATACTTGGGAAATTATTTGCAAATGCAAATTCCAGTTCTCTTCCTGCTTTTCTATTTTAATAGCTAATGAGTTTTATATAATACAGCTTCTTAAAGGTGTGATCTCTTAGGAAGAAAATACATACATTTGGAATCTGGTATGTCTTCTATGATTAACCTATGAAGTGCCACTGATGCAATGAATTGGTAGGTTGATTTTGAAGTCCTTTCAAATGGAGTATGAGATGTACCCCGACTAGAAACGAGCAGTGCATCGTTGAAGAGGAAAAGACTGAGATCACAGGTATGTTCATAGAGCCTGGTTTAAAAAAGAGAGCAGTTTAGTTTTACATGTGCATACATATGTGCTTTGTTACACTCTTCACCATCTTTACGTTGATAAGCTAGCTCATCATCAGGGTTTTTCGCCACCTCAGACCTTTGGACTGACTTTTTGAAGTTCTCTGTATATTTTCCTCCTGGTGTGAATAGTCCCTCTGTCTATCAGACCAGTCATGTGGGTGGGCCTCAGGGTTCCTGGTGGAATGATTTGAGCTTATGCATCGGACAGTATCCAGTCGATGCAGAAAAAAATGAACACTGAATTTTCCCAGTGTTACAACACAAGTCAGGTTAAAGCTGTGTTGGTATTTTGTGTTTGAAGTACTTAGACAATCTGCGGGGAATGTTTTCATTTAGTTTGGTTTCATCTTTAATGGTAACAGGTTGGGTTAGAGAGAAGCACAAGAATCAGTGAGGTGTGTGGTGTCTTATGTAGAAAGCAAGTAAAAGCATTTACTAAGTAGGAAATAGAGAATTTTCTAATATCAGTTGGAGAGAAATTGATGAAAAGTTGGATTTAAGTAGCTCTTCAATTCTACTGAGGTTGCTACCCTGGTCAGTGGTAGGCATTTTTTGGTCCCCAACCTCCATCTAGTATCCTCTGTGGTTTTCTGCTCATGGAGCCAGATCACAGTGTTTAGCAGATTTCACTGTGCTCTGGTGGGTTATCTCATGGGAGTACGCAACCAAGCATCAAATGATGTACTAGGGAGGATCTTGGGAGAGCCTCAGCGCATGACCCCAATCTCTGTCCAGCACCAGGAGTGGCCAAGTGCAGCAAGCTTGTTGCTTTGATGGAGGATAAGCCCCCAAAAATGTTTTTCTCTTAGAAGTATCAAGAAGCCCTCAGGAAGATACTCTAAGCAAGCAATTCAGTTGACCAGCTTATTCAGAGGAGTTCTCTTAGTTTTTATCTTCGGCCTCTGTGTCTAATTTTTAAATTGTTGTGTTAGATCCAGAGAAAGTCGTACAGAAGTGATAGTTGCATCATATATACTGTCAGTTGTTTTAGTGTGCTGCTCTTTTGTTTCACTTTTTGTTTGGCTCGCTCCTCCCTCCACTTATGTTACCCAAGTTACCAAACAGTGTATAATCTTTCCTCTTTTTTTTTTAACCCATTCAAGTAGTCACTCACATATGTACCTATGAATGCATCTATTTACAGGTAGGTGGTTTTGTTTTAGGTATTATTCTAGGCTCTTTTCTTGCTTTTCTCAGCAATAGAAATCACTTCAAGTTCTTTTTAATGACCAAATAACGGCATGGATGGACCATCATTTTTCTAACTCTTCCCTCATTTAGTGGCCATTTGTTTGTTTGCAGGCTCAGATCTCTTTCTTCCTTCTTCCCTCCCTCGTTTCCTTTTTTCTTTATTGCCACTGTGAGCAATGTTTGAAAAAAAAACAGTTCCTTACATATAAACAGACTCCTTACATGCGCTGATATTTCTGTCAGATAGGGTTCCCAAGGGGAGGATTGATTGACCAAATGGTATATATATTTTTAACCAAAGACTGACAGGTTGTTTTCCATAAAAGGTACTATAATTCACACTTAGAATCCACTCTGTATTATAACAGCTCTGACTTGTACAAACTTGACTGTGCATCTGAATTACCCAGAGATTTTTGTTAAAATGCAAATTAAGTAGAGCTAGACTAGCCTGAGATTCTGTGTTTCTAAGAGCTCCCTGGTGATGCTGATTCGCCAACCAACTTGAGAGTATTGAGGCACTTAAGTCGTGTATTAATTACAGCTGTGCCCATGAGATAGGCAAAAGACTAGATTGGGAGAGGGAGTGGTTTAAACATGTTTAAGGAGTGCTTTGCTTCAACTTCAGCTCTTGGGAGAGTGTTGGGGGTACAGGTCATGTTAGGTGTGTGGAGAGAGAGAAATGCAGTGGTCATCCAACCACTGGAGTCACCTTCCTTTTTCAGATACTTCCTTCCTATATCTGTGGTTATGATTTAGGCTAGAAGGAGTGGGATGCTTCATATTTACTGACAGTTTGCAAGAAATAATGTTCCAGATTAAGTTGATAGGTTATTCTGAGAATAAGGGAGCAAATAGAAGTAGGGATGAGGGAAAGGAGAAGCAAGAAAGGGTGCATTTAGATCGGCATGTGGTGAGCTGTATGTGCTGAGTGGCCACGTTAGGCAAAAGAATTCCATCCATGTTTGTGACCCTTCTTTGGCAATGTTTTTACTCTTATTACTGATAAGAATCATATCATTTGAGAAAAATGTTTAAAAGCTATAATAAAACTATGCCTTTCTATCTGAATGGCCAGGGAATGTGCCTACCAGGGTGCTTTGAAGATGTAACTTTGAAAGGGGTGTTTGCTTTGGTAAACAGATGTTTGGTTTTTCCCTTTGGAAGGGATAGCATTGAAAGTAAATTAAATGAAGGAGAATTCTAATGGCGTGACCCACTTGGACTGGGTGGGTGGATGGTCCAGAAGAGGGAAGGAGCAGGCACATTTATTGAACTTGGAGTTGAGGCCACTTGTAACCTGAGGATGTGAGCAGGGAAAGATAAATGCACAAAGAGGTTTTATTATTTTAATCTGATTATGAAAGTGCTATTTAAAATACATATAAATGAATTTTACCTAGGAAAAAGCTTTCCAAAAGCCATTTATACTCACCAAGAGCTTCAACAAGTTTCATCCAAAGATAAAAAACACTAGAACTCTTTTTAAAAACCTTTATTCTTCTACATATGTAAAAACAAATAATTTTTACTTTCACATTGACATAATGGAACAATTGAAATGGAAACTCTGGATCCTATTCAAGTTTCAGAAAACTGCTGCTGTTTAAATTCAGAAGAACCAACTCCATGGGTAGAGTGTTTTCCTTGAACCTGGACAGGATTTCTTTGCTTTTTCACAAATAGACTCAATGACTCCGCCAAACATAGTTTAAATTCTTAACACCATTCTAGAAGTGTTTTGTCGTTATTTAATCACTATTAATACGTTAGCCAGACCAAGAAACAAAGTACCCAAATTCCATAAATACATAAAACTTTAACTTTCAGCGCATAAACTCTGGCGTGAACAGATAACAGTACGTCACTGGGTCTGTGATCTAAGTGTTAGTCACTCAGTCGTGTCCGACTCTGCAACGCCATGGACGGTAGCCTGCCAGGCTGCTCTGTTCATGGGATTTTCCAGGCAGGAATACTGGAGTGCGTAGCCATTCCATTCTCCAGGGGATCTTCCCAACCCAGGGATCAAATCTGGGTTTCCAGCATTGCAAGCAGATTCTTTACTGTCTGAGTCATGAGGGAAGCCTCTGTGAGCTGACCTGAGTCAAAGCTGTTTATCACCTTGTCCTCATCATCCACATTCTGACTAGTGGATCATAGTGGCTTTTGGCAGTTGCCAGGATAAAAGTCAGTTCAGAGCCAGAGTCCTGTATCCTTGAGGAGTCTGGGTATTTCTCTTCCCCCAGTGCCCAGTTTCCTGGTCAATGACTATAGGTCCCTTTGGGTAAGCTAAAAGTAAAGTTAACAATATACATACTCTGTAGCTTAGTAATGTTTATCCTCAAGAGGACTCAAGGTCTGAGCAGTGGATGGCCCTGTTTGGTCATCTAAAGCCGTGCCTCTATTCACCAGTCTTAGAGGCTCCACTTCTGCCCTTGGCGACACCCCATTAGAAGGAGAACAAAAGTAAACAAAAATGCTTTAAAAATCAGCAAGATTAAAGTCACACATGAAGATATCAAAGTTCCAAGGTACATAAAAGCTTAATCCAAAACTATGTGGGTTATATCTCAGTTCCGTCGCTCAGTCGTGTCCGATTCTTTGCGACCCCATGAATCGCAGCACACCAGGCCTCCCTGTCCATCACCAACTCCCGAAGTTCACTCAAACTCGTGTCCATCGAGTCAGTGATGCCATCTAGCCATCTCATCCTCTGTTGTCCCCTTCTCTTGCCCTCAATCTTTCCCAGCATCAGGGTCTTTTCAAATGAGTCAACTCTTTGCGTGGCCAAAGTATTGGAGTTTCAGCTTTAGCATCAGTCCTTCCAATGAACACCCAGGACTGATCTCCTTTAGAATGGACTGGTTGGATCTCCTTGCAGTCCAGGGGACTCTCAAGAGTCTTCTCCAACACCACAGTTCAAAAGCATCAATTCTTCGGTGCTCAGCTTCACAGTCCAACTCTCACATCCATACATGACCACTGGAAAAACCATAGCATTGACTAGACGGACCTTTGTTGGCAAAGTAATGTCTCTGCTTTTTAATATGCTATCTAGGTTGGTCGTTACTTTCTTTCCAAGGAGTAAGCGTCTTTTAATTTCATGGCTGCAATCACCATCTGCTGTGATTTTGGAGCCCAAAAAAATAAAGTCTGACACTGTTTCCACTGTTTCCCCATCTATTTCCCATGAAGTGATGGGACCAGATGCCATGATATTAGTTTTCTGAATGTTGAGCTTTAAGCTAACTTTTTCACTCTCCTCTTTCACTTTCCTCAAGAGGCTTTTTAGTTCCTCTTCACTTTCTGCCGTAAGGGTGGTGTCATCTGTCTATCTGAAGTTATTGATATTTCTCCCGGCAATCTTGATTCCAGCTTGTGCTTCTTCCAGCCCAGTGTTCCTCATGAGGTACTCTGCATATAAGTTAAATAAGCAGGGTGACAGTATACAACCTTGACGTACCCCTTTTCCTATTTGGAACCAGTCTGTTGTTCCATGTCCAGTTCTAACTGTTGCTTCCTGACCTGCATACAGGTTTCTCAAGAGGCAGATCAGGTGGTCTGGTATTCCCATCTCTTTCAGAATGTTCCACAGTTTATTGTGATCCATACAGTCAAAGGCTTTGGCATAGTCAATAAAGCAGAAATAGATGTTTTTCTGGAACTCTTTTGCTCTTTCCATGATCCAGCGGATGTTGGCAATTTGATCCTGGTTCCTCTGCCTTTTCTAAAACCAGCTTGAACATCTGGGAGTTCACGGTTCACATATTGCTGAAGCCTGGCTTGGAGAATTTTGAGCATTGCTTTACTAGTGTGTGAGATGAGTGCAATTGTGCGGAAGTTTGAGCATTCTTTGGCATTGCCTTTTTTGGGATTGGAATGAAAACTGACCTTTTCCAGTCCTGTGGCTGAGTTTTCCAAATTTGCTGGCATATTGAGTGCAGCACTCTCACAGCATCATCTTTCAGGATTTGAAATAGCTCAGCTGGAATTCCATCACCTCCACTAGCTCTGTAGTGATGCTTCCTCAGGCCCACTTGACTTCACATTCCAGAATGTCTGGCTCTACGTGAGTGATCACACTGATCATCTTGGTTGTGAAGATCTTTTTTGTACAGTTCTTCTGTGTATTCTTGCCATCTCTTCTTAATATCTTCTGCTTCTGTTAGCTTATATCTACAGAGGGACAAATGCCTCCAGGTTTCCTAGCTCTAAAATGACTCTCCCCAGAGCAAATTCTGTCAGTCAGAAACATGGACTTAGAAAAGAAAGATAAAGGAAGAGTGTCTGAGAATGAATATATGAAAGTAAAATTAATTCTAATAATAAAAAACTGGTATAATCCCCAGCATGTGTCCTGCTACACTGACGTGTTTAGAATTGCTGACTTGATGTCTAGCTTCCTCTTGATGTAGCTCATTTCTATTGCTTCCTGACCAAAAACAACAAAACAAGAACACAAAAACACTGTGACAGTGAAAAAAGTGACACAGTTGTGTGATTTGATTTTCATTTAAGGGACTGGTTAAATCGAGGTGAAGGGACTGGTTTATTCCAACCTCTCCTCCACCCCAAATCCTCTCCTGGGCCTTTGGAAAATGTTCAGTGAAATATTCATTGAAATAGCAGACAATCTGATTTTCATTTCTTTTATTGGAATTAATTCCTCTGCATTTGGTTGCTCTTTGTGGAGCTACCATCTTTGCCATTATTAATACTGAAAACATAGATTGGCAAATAATTCTCTAAAGCAAGAATTTAAAATCGATGGCCCCACTCCTTGCTTTTTGTAAATAAAGTTTTATTGGAACACAGCTACACGTGTTCACTTATATATTGTATTGTTTATGAAGATCATATTAATCATTATGTATTGTATCTGTGTAGCTGCTTTTGTGCTACAATGGCAAAGTTAGGTAGTTGCCACAGATATCATTTGGCAAGAAAGACCTAGAATACTTACCATCTGACCCTTTACAGAAAAAGTCTGCCCATCCTTGTTCTAGAGGAGAAAAGGAAATGTTAGCACCTTCGCATCACAATAGTTTTTACACTACTGTGAGCACTGCGCAAACTAGACACGTGAGACCTCGCTACAGCGGTGGTCTTACGGCGAGACCTTTCGAGTGCTGACCTCAGTAACTAACTGCAGGTAATTAACTGGTCTTCTCTTTCTTAGAGTTGAGCAGATCATCCATGTGATATCTCACATCAGCTCTCCTCTCAGTAGGAAAGTGACCAAACCAGAAATCCCATGTCTCGAGTTAGTGGCCCAGGCAATGACAGTTTAGTTTCTTCCATTCTATGAAGTAGCTGCCTGGAATCTGAGTAAGGTGATAAACAGTTTACATCATCTCAGAGGGGTGTGTGTGTAACTTTTCAGATCAACATAAAGATTTATTGTATATTTACAATATGACAGACATTGTACTGGATTCTGGGTACAAGATAAGTAAGACACACTCATAGCCATAGGATAGTTGAATATTTACCTTAAGTAGAAACTTATGTCCTCATCACAGCAGTGAAGTTGGGCCACATCTTGAACCCTAATGAGATATCTGTTTGCTTCTGATAGAGTCTATGAAATAAAAACAATTAGAAATATATATTTTTTTATAAAATAAGTCTCACTACTGAATAATCATATCCCAAAAGATGTAAGTGTTGAGTAGAACTCAGTTCAATTATGAAGACAGCATTGTTTTTAAAACTATATTTGAGGGAGTTGTCTAAGTTTTAAAACTATTGAAATTATTTTTTTATTATAAATGCTTTCCTACTGCAAAAAATAAAGTGGGGATGTGGGTGAGTCGGAAGGGATCTATCAAGAAAAGGAAGTGAATGAAATGTTACAAATTAAGATGTCAGGCTCTTTTACTGATCTAGCCATAGAGATGATCACTTGGGGCATATAGTGATCCAGAGATAAAGTTCTGTGGACTCTGTGAGTCCCAAGATTTTTGGATTTTCTGTAATCCGGTCAGTCCCATTACTCTTTCACTTTCAAAATGTGAAGATCTAAATTAGGCCAAAACAACTGCATTTTGCTTCCTCAATTTGGCCAAATAAAAACAATCGATTGATATTTTAATTCAATGTAATTCACATATTAAACTCCTGCTATATACTGAGTTCCAAAGAATAGCAAGGAGAGATAAGAAAGCCTTCCTCAGTGATCAATGCAAAGAAATAGAGGAAAACAACAGAATAGGAAAAACAAGAGAGCTCTTCAAGAAAATTAGAGATTCCAAAGGAACATTTCATGCAAAGATGGGCTCGATAAAGGACAGAAATGGTATGGACCTAACAGAAGCAGAAGATATTAAGAAGAGGTGGCAAGAATACACAGAAGAACTGTACAAAAAAGATCTTCACGACCAAGATAGTCACGATAACGTGATCACTGACCTAGAGCCAGACATCTTGGAATGTGAAGTCAAGTGGGCCTTAGGAAGCATCACTACGAAAAAGCTAGTGGAGGTGATGGAATACCAGTTGAACTATTTCAAAGCCTGAAAGATGATGCTGTGAAAGTGCTGCACTCAATATGCCAGCAAATTTGGAAAACTCAGCAGTGGCCACAGGACTGGAAAAGGTCAGTTTTCATTCCAGTCCCAAAGAAAGGCAATGCCAAAAAATGCTCAAACTTCCGCACAATTGCACTCATCTCACACACTAGTAAAGCAATGCTCAAAATTCTCCAAGCCAGGCTTCAGCAATATGTGAACCGTGAACTCCCAGATGTTCAAGCTGGTTTTAGAAAAGGCAGAGGAACCAGGATCAAATTGCCAACATCCGCTGGATCATGGAAAGAGCAAAAGAGTTCCAGAAAAACATCTATTTCTGCTTTATTGACTATGCCAAAGCCTTTGACTGTATGGATCACAATAAACTGTGGAAAATTCTGAAAGAGATGGGAATACCAGACCACCTGACCTGCCTCTTGAGAAACCTGTATGCAGGTCAAAAAGCAACAGTTAGAACTGAACATGAAAGGAGTACATCAAGGCTGTATGTTGTCACCTTGCTTATTTAACTTATATGCAGAGTACATAATGAGAAATACTGGGCTGGAAGAAGCACAAGCTGGAATCAAGATTGCCAGGAGAAATATCAATAACCTCAGATATGCAGATGACACCACCCTTATGGCAGAAAATGAAGAAGAACTAAAGAGCCTCTTGATGAAAGTGAAAGAGGAGAGTGAAAAAGTTGGCTTAAAGCTCAACATTCAGAAAACTAAGGTAATCGCATCCGGTGCCATCACTTCATGGGAAATAGATGGGGAAACAGTGGACACAGTGGCCGACTTTATTTTTTGGGGCTCCAAAATCACAGCAGATGGTGATTGCAGCCATGAAATTAAAAGACGCTTACTCTTTGGAAGGAAAGTTATGACCAACCTAGACAGCATTTTGAAAAGCAGAGACATTGGTTTGCCAACAAAGGTCTGTCTAGTCAAGGCTATGATTTCTCCAGTGGTCATGTATGGATGTGAGAGTTCGACTATAAAGAAGGCTCATCGCCAAAGAATTGATGCTTTTGAACTGTGGTGTTGGAGAAGACTCTTGAGAGTCCCTTGGACTGCAAGGAGATAGAACCTGTCCATCCTTAAGGAGATCAGTCCTGGGTGTTATTGGAGGGACTGATGTTGAAGCTGAAACTCCAATACTTTGGCCACCTGATGCAAAGAGCTGACTCATTTGAGAAGACCCTGATGCTGGGAAAGATTGCAGGCAGGAGGAGAAGAGAATGACAGAGGATGAGATGGTTGGATGGCATCACCGACTCGAAGGACATGGGTTTGGGTGGACTCTGGGAGTTGGTGATGGACAAGGAGGCCTAGCGTGCTGCAGTTCATGGGGTCGCAAAGAGTCAGACACGACTGAGTGACTGAACTGAACTGAAAGGCAGTGAGAAAGAAAGTAGAACGAGTCAGACGATATTCCATAGGTAACAGATAACCAACAGAGGACTTCTAGGATTTTTACAGATGTCCTCAGTGGGCAGAATCCTGCGCCAGATATTATGTGCAGGGAGATAGAAAACAATAAAGACATGGCCCCATTCCTCCAAGGGGGTCATGAGCTCTGTAGTACCAAGCAAGGTGCTAAGACTACAGAGAAATCATGGGATGGGGTCAAGTGCACTTGTGCATCTTCTATCCAGCGTCCTTGCAGATAACAAGGATGTGGAATATGAGAGCTTGGCAGCACCTGGCACACAACAGCACTCAACAGATGTTAGCTGAATTAGAATCTCTGTCTCCTTTCTGAGCATGAGATGTAGCAAATGCATTAGAATACGTACAGGGCACCCCCAGATGAGTCTCTGTATGTCTAACAGGTGATCTTTCATACTGATGTTCCGCTTCATCTAGAAAAGAAAGTGATTTTAGGCAAACTGCAATTGTGATGTTTTATACATAAAAATAGATTAAAATATGTTTTGGCAGTTGATAATGTTGTAATATTTTCATAAACTATCATAAGAATCTCAATTTCCTGTACCCAGTGTTTTAAAACAAAGAGGAAAGTGGCAAGATTCTGTTCAAAAAGTTTTCTTCTGGGTGTACTGTGTTATTTTTTCCATTCAGCCCAGACTCCTGGGCTGTGTGCCCTTCACAGTGACATGTTCAGAACGGTAGTCCTATACTCCAAGATGATCAAATCTTGCAGAGAATAATTGTGATTGCTGTACTTTCTTAGGCAGGAAAGTTGATTAATACATTAAGAAGTACTTTCAGAAACAAAGAGGTTTGTTCTTTTTTTAAATCTGTATAAGTGTACTTATAGAGATATCTGAAAACATTATTTGGTTTAGAATAAAGGCCCTCAGTGCTCAATATCACTGAATAGAATGATTTAGCATTAAAAGGATGAAAAAGTTTGACGAGAACTCCAAGAGGCTAAGGGATTTCAGAATCTTGGATTCAGAGTTCCACAAAAGCATTATAACATTTTTAAAGGACACAGACTCTTACCAGCAACCAACCTGATCTATGTAGCCTTTGTAATTTTTGATTTGGTCAATTGCAATGGTCAAGGTTCCACGGTCAATATGTTCTGCAGGAGTGTGAAGCCTCAGAGCATAGAGAAGATGAATATATTCTTCAAACCTCCGGGATGGGTACAAAAGCAGCTCCGGAAGACTGTAGGAGGCACAGAGATTACGGAGCTCTGGTCCCTTTCTGAGGCCACAGAACACCAGTCCTTGGGGTGACCCAGCTGTGCTCTCCCTCAGAGCTTACCTTAGCATTTTGGTAACAATGGTCATATCGTGCCTCTTCAGGAAAGCTCGGAATGCTGGTATCATTTCTCTGCACTAAAGGTGAGAGTTATATTGTCAAAATTCTGTAAGACAGTTGTGAAGTGTTGTTTCTGTTCTACCAGACAAGCATAATCTGTGAAGTGCTCAAAGCAAAAGGGCAACATCACGTAATCACAGTACTATTAATACTATAGGTGCTTCCTGATATCCTAAGTACAGTGTATTAATTATACCATAAATTAACCCATCATTGAACTTAATCAGTATAGGAAAATGAAAATGGACTTTGCATGCAGATAGCTCCAAAATCACTGCAGATGCTGATGCAGCCATGAAATTAAAAGACGCTTACTCCTTGGAAGGAAAGTTATGACCAACCTAGATAGTGTATTAAAAAGCAGAGACATTACTTTGCCAACAAAGGTCCTAGTCAAGGCTATGGTTTTTCCAGTGGTCATGTATGGATGTGAGAGTTGGACTGTGAAGACAGCTGATCACCGAAGAATTGATGCTTTTGAACTATGGTGTTGGAGAAGACTCTTGAGAGTCCCTTGGACTGCAAGGAGAGCCAACCAGTCCATTCTAAAGGAGATCAATCCTGGGTGTTCATTGGAAGGACTGATGCTAAAGCTGAAACTCCAATACTTTGGCCACCTCATGCGTCGAGTTGACTCACTGGAAAAGACTCTGATGCTGGGAGGGATTGGGGGTAGGAGGAGACGGGGACGACAGAGGATGAGATGGCTGGATGGCATCACCGACTCAATGGACATGAGTTTGCGTGAACTCCAGGAGTTGGTGATGGACAGGGAGGCCTGGCGTGCTGTGATTCATGGGGTCGCAAAGAGTCGGACACGACTGAGCGACTGAACTGAACTGAATTCTGTGTGACTTTGTCAAGCTTACTTAACTCCTCTGAGTCTCGATTTTCTCAAGGATGTCATAGCTAACTCTTGGTAAGGGGCTGGGAAGGAGGCGGAAATCCTATTTATAGAGTGCCTGCCACACAGTAAGTGTTAAGTGTAGGGATTGGTGTGTAATTCTGCTGTTAAGCATGTTTTCCACAATAACATTAAGAAGGTGCCCCTTTGTACTTAAAATCTGTTTTAAAATGCATTATTCATCACCATTACAGCCCCCAGGAAGTCACCTCATTTTTCTCAGATGCCAGTAATTCTAATTTCTAGAAATCAAATAGTCACTGGTTTCAATAATATTAATAGCTAACATTTACTGAGTACTTACTTATATGCACCCCCATGCTAGTGAAATAGACACATTATCCATAACTACAAAATTGCTGGCACCAATCCACTATGATAACATGTGATGCTTTGCTCCAATTCTTGTCCTAAAGGTCAGTTCAATGACACTGCTTTATTCATGCAACTTTCACATAATCGAGTTGCGCAGCAGAGCTTAAACTCCCTGGGTGGAGCAGGAAGAAGACGACAAAGGGAGATGTCTGAGGTCAGGAAGTGTTCAGAGACCTCCCAGGCCTTCACTTCAGGGCCTCAGGGCAGACAGGTGGGCAGGGCCACAGTGAACACAGGGACAGGGCAGAGGGCACCACCACGTCCCAAGGTGCCCCTCCTGCTGCCCTTTGGATGCAAACCAAGGAGGGGAAAGAGGTATCTTATTGTCATCAGAGGAGATCCCAGTGAGAGCAGCGAGGGGCAGATTAGAGCTGCATAGTCCTGCTCAGACTACACACACATTGGTCACAACAAAGATAGCTGTTTAAAATGCACTTGCTCGGGAATACAAAACAAAGGAATTCCTTATTTTATCGTGAGACTTCACACATTGAGTATCATTATTTCAGCACGATTATGAATTCCTTTTCTCCATGAGAGAGCTGGACTCACCACACGGGCTGTAAAGGCAGTGTGAAAGCAGGGTTCACAGTTTTGCTTCTGCCTAACTGTGAACTGTGTTCCTATAATCAAGCCCCAGAGTAACTGGGGCAGGTGGGAGTCTGGAAACTTGCATGAGGACTAGTTCAGTCCTGCAACCGGTTCCTAGGCACTGCTGGGTCAAGCACTATGCCAGCCCCTAGTGATCGAAACTAAGTAAGTCAGTGCCCTCATCCTCAAAGAGCTCATGGTAAACCAGAGGAGATCTGGAAGCCAAGGATAGAAAAGAAGTCTTTCCTACTAATTCTAGTCCTTCTAGTCCTCACAAGTTCAGAAGGTCTAATAAATGCCTGGATGGTCCCTCAATCTGTTACCTTCTCAATAGTTTTTAGAACCACAGGGTAATTGTTGAAGAAATTGGAATACGTGTTCAACTGGCTTCCAAACTTTATGAATATTTCTCCCACACAGTGAGTGGGGCCCCATTCCTGTAGTCTGTCTCTCAGGTCATCTAGAAACCGCCTGCAACATGAGAAAAGCATAGCTGTGAAATATTGACCAATGACAGCCTATAAACTTACAAAAAATAAATTTGTACTCAGTCATTTAGGGCAGAGCTTTTGTCAGATTCTTTCGCCTTGACACAGAGCTGGAAAGGGAGGAAATAGTTTGACTTGGGGGCTGAGAGGCTGGCCTGGAGAGGCTGCCCTGACTGTTCCCTCTCCCCTTTGCCTGGGGACAGTTTCTTACAGTCCTCAGAGGAGGATGCTCAACTCACTTCAATGGCTGAATGCCATCACCACCACTAAGCCCATTTCCCCTGAATCAAAGGTTATTCTTCAGCCATCACAGAATTTCAAAACTGGAAGCACACTTGTTCCTTTTATAGAATCTGGGGTCCCCAAAGTTAAGGAACTTGTTCGAAGTTATCTAAAGAGTTACAGAGAAACACAAGCTCAATTTGTCTTACTTTATTCAGTGAAAATGATCAATTTTCTTTCTCAACCCTTCCATATACATATACTGTTATTACACTAATCCCCAGCCTCTGGTTCTCTGAGCAAAGTATTCTAGTGACTTAGTCCCATTACAGCCTCCTGTTCCTCTCCCACTGATCAGCCAAACACTGATGACTATGAACAGCTCCCCTTCCCATTGTCTTTTGTGTAAATAGCATAATGAATATAGAATCCCCAGGCACCGAACTCCACTCCTTGACCTATAGCTCTGAGTCCAGGCAGGGATACACCCCAGGAATCATCACTATTGTTTGCAGCCCAGTGTCGAGAATCATCTCTCTTCTGTGAGATGATCAGGCAGTGTCCCCAACAAGGGCAGAGAATGACTGAGCCTCTGTATAACTTTTTGAAACAAGTGTGTATTCCTCCCATACCACAATGAATATTTCAAAATATAGCTATTCAGAGTTTACCTGTTGAGACATAAGATCTGCAGAATATCAGAGAACATGATCTGGATGTTTGCAGCACTCAGAATGGCTCTGTTTGATGACAGCGCTGCTCTCAGTGGCCTCACATAAACATCTCTCACAATTTCCAGCATCTGCACATATTTTCTCTCACTCTGTAAGAGTTCCCTGACGACTCTGGTTCGCTTTTCGGCTGAATCCAGCTGGAGTTTTCTCTCCTGTGGAAAAGCATTAAGAATTCAGAAGGAAAGTGAAAATGACTCATTTCAGGCTTCCATCATCAAAAGGTCTGACAGTCAAAGGAGACAGAGAAATGAAAGTTTTGAGCAGTCAGGTGGTCTCTCTGAGGGTGTCTTTCTGGTTCATGATACGCAGGGCTGAAGGGAAATTTGATAAGGGAATGTGGAGGACTCTGCTGACCACTGCTTGTCCCCATCATCAAATTGTCCCTCACTCTGGCTAGCCTGATGCCATAGTAGAGATGGGCCTTGGACTCTTGAATCTTGAGAAGGTGCAGGTTGAGAATTTACTTTTATCCATCTATCCATCCGTATAGATATCTAGTGTCATGTGCTAGGTGTTGGCTCTACAATGATGTGAAGGCAAACTCTGCCCTTACAGAGGTGATGGTGAGAAAGCCTTTGGGTTGTGCATTGTTTTCCTATTTTTTTTTTCCCAATAGCGTTTTATTGATTATTGTGTAAACAAGACTGAAATGAGCTAGACCTCTCATTATCAAATAATTCAATAGTTATTTCCCACTGTGTATTATGAAATACCAAAATCATGCTCTTCTTTCTGTGTTTAGGAAAAACTACTGTCTCTCCTGGAGAGTTAGGTTTCCCAATGTTCTATGCTTTCTATATATCAAAGTCCTGTTTTAGCAATTCCGAGGGAAAAGCCGTGCACTGGTGCAAAGAAATCCCACACCCTGATATCGAGTGCTATGTTTATGATTGGAGAAATTAATTTTCCTTACTGGACTTAGGATTCTTTCCCTTATATTTATACTTTTGAAGTTGTAAAATCAGTATTTTTATAATAGAAAACAATCACAATATTCAAATGTTTAAAATCTAATGGCCTTGTATTTGCACCTAGGATGATTAAAACTCTTAGAACACAATTTCCTCTTTCCCCTCCAGCCCCACACTGCCCCAAATAAAATAAGACAATATTAATGTTTAATGCCATGTGATCTGCGCCTGAAATGTCAACCATAATTTCATGAGCTAAACTTAAAATGTGAAAATAATTTAAGAGAAGAATCAGAACACTCATTCTGTTTGAAATACTATAAATACTGTTCTTGATTAGTTTTAATCTTTCAAACACATGCCTATTGTATATAAAGCCTATTTAGACAGTTTAAATTCAATGGTGGCTCAGCAGTAAAGAATCCACAGCAATGCAGGAGACATTGGAGACACAGGTTTGATCCCTGGGTCAGGAAGATCCCGTGGAGGAGGAAATGGAAACCCACTCCAGTATTCTTGCCTGGAGAATCCCATGGACAGAGGAGCCTGGTGGGCTACAGTCCATAGGGTCACTAAGAGTCAGACAAGACTGGGCGACTGAGCAGGCACAATGAGTTTAAAATACATCTATATCCATTGGCAGCTGGCTTACAGCCCATATTATATTTTATGTGTATTTCAGTTCAGTTCAGTCGCTCAGTCGTGTCTGACTCTTTAGGACCCCACTGACTGCAGCATGCCAGACCTCCCTGTCCATCACCAACTCCCAGAGCTTACTCAAACTCCTGTCCATTGAGTCCATGATGCCATCCAACCATCTCATCCTCTTTCGTCCCCTTCTCCTCCCACCTTCAATCTTTGCCAGCATCAGGGTCTTTTCAAATGAGTCAGCTCTTCACATCAGGTGGCCAAAGTATTGGAGTTTCAGCTTCAGCATCAGTCCTTCCAGTGAATATTCAGGACTGATCTCCTTTAGAATGGACTGGTTGGATCTCCTTGCAGTCCAAGGGACTCTCAAGTCTTCTCCAACACCACAGTTCAAAAGCATCAATTCTTTGGTGCTCAGTGGCTCAGAGGTTAAAGCGTCTGCCTGCAATGCGGGAGACCTGGGTTCGATCCCTGGGTCGGGAAGATCCCCTGCAGAAGAAAATGGCAACCCACTCCAGTATTCTTACCTGGAGAATCGCATGGACGGAGGAGCCTGGTGGGCTACAGTCCATGGTGTTGCAAAGAGTCAGACACAACTGAGCAACTTAACTTTAACTTTCTTTATAGTCCAGCTCTCACATCCATACATGACTACTGGAAAAACCATAGCTTTGACTAGGTGGACCTTAGTTACAAAATTCATGTCTCTGCTTTTTAATATGCTGTCTAGGTTGGTCATAACGTTTCTACCAAGGAGCAAGCGTCTTTTAATTTCATGGCTGCAGTCACCATGGGCAGTGATTTTGGAACCCCCAAAATAAAGTCTGTTTCCATTGTTTCCCCATCTGTTTGCCATGAAGTGATCTTTAAAATACTGGAGTTATCTAATATTTATAACAATTTTGATCTAAGGCTTCAGTTGTCAAACTTCTGCTGTTATCTTGAAACTATAACAGAGCGCTGCCCAGCATAGCTCTTAGCTCGGGGCCATTGCTGTGACCCGTTAGCCCAACGCCTACCCCACCCCAGGCCACCCCCCAGTTACTAGGCAACAGCTACTGAGAGACCCTTAGCACTCCTGCTCAGCCATTGGTAGGTGCCACAGTGGCCCCTCCCACAACCAACCAGCTGTCAATAAGCTACCATTGGTGGGAGCATTCCACCAACCATCAGCCAAGTGGTGGTCTTCTGGTGCAAACTGAGGTAAGAGGTGGATCTCAGGTTTTTCCCTGGGCTCTCTAGCTCACCCAGCCTTGGGCCAGCAGGAACCCTGTTCTGCAGGGCTCTGGAGTTCTTGCCAAGGCCGCCCACCGGCCAGCCCCAGGCCTTGAGGCAGTGGTGAGCTTCTCCCCCATCCCCACCACTGTGACCTAATGGCAGGGGCCATCTGCCTGGGACGTAGTCTGCAGAACCTGTCCCTGCCATTTGGGCGGCCTGAGGAGCCTGAGGGCGGGCCAGTCGGGTTGGGTGCCTGTCTCCATCAGTTCTGACGGCTGGGCAGGGTCTGGGGACCTGGCCCTGAAGGAGCCACCAGTTGAGAGCTGCCTCCTGTCAGCCAAGACCAGAGCTCGGAGGGTGAAAGTTGTGCCTTGGGACCTGGCCCTTTCCTGTCAGAACAGAGGATCATGTTTGGTAGAAATTTATAGGAACGTCATTACCTGACCATGACCTGACCTCAAGAACAAAGGCTCTGATACTGAGAAGTCTGCAAGGACTAACCACGCTCCCCCTCAACTTTCCTAGAAAAGGACATTGCTGAGAGCTTTCACGGAGTCTGGGGTTTTTAAGGCCTGAGCCACCTGTCTCTTGCCTGGCCCTGCGATTAACTTTTCTCCGCTCCAAACTCCCACATTTTGGTATGTTTGGCTTCACTGTACGTTGTGCACATGGAGTTGTGTTTGGGTAACAAAACCATTGTGCGGTATTATCACCAATGGTCAGAGGAGATACTGTCATATTTGTTTCCTTGTAAACCTTCTCTTCCTGGGTGGTTCCTGGGGATGGCGTGGGGCTGAGCGAGCCCGCAGCCGCCGAGGTCCACAGGGACACTGTCCACTGTAGGCGGACTGGTCTCAGCTGTTGGGAAAGAGGTTGGGAAAGAGTCCAGGGCTGAGCGCCCTTCTGCAGGATTCAAAGTTTTCTCTCTGCCTGTTTCTTGACCTTAAGGAAATCATATAAGTTTTCTGACTTGACTTCCTCTTCTACAAAATATGGATTCTAATGTCTTCCTTTCAGAATTCTGAGATTGAAACATGATAATAAAAGCAGATATGTGCTGTAGAAATGCTAGACGGCACACGTGCGCTGTGTGTTAACCGGCAGCACAGGACCAAGCCTCTGCCTGTCCACACCTCCACCCACTACCCTTTGAAAGACAGCCCTAAAGGTTATATTGACTATGCCAAAGGCTTTGACTGTGTGGATCACAATAAACTGTGGAACATTCTGAAAGAGATGGGAATACCAGACCACCTGACCTGCCTCTTGAGAAACCTGTATGCAGGTCAGGAAGCAACAGTCAGAACCGTACATGGAACAACAGACTGGTTCCAAATAGGAAAAGGAGTAGTCAAGGTTGTATATTGTCACCCTGCTTATTTAACTTCTATGCAGAGTACATCATGAGGAACGCTGGGCTGGAAGAAGCACAAGCTGGAATCAAGATTGCTGGGAGAAATATCAATAACCTCAGATATGCAGATGACACCACCCTTATGGCAGAAAGTGAAGAGGAACTCAAAAGCCTCTTGATGAAAGTGAAAGAGGAGAGTGAAAAGGTTGGCTTGAAGCTCAACATTCAGAAAACAAAGATCATGGCATCTGGTCCCATCACTTCATGGGAAATAGATGGAAAAACAGTGAAAACAGTGTCAGACTTTATTTTTTTGGGCTCCAAAATCACTGCGGATGCTGACTGCAGCCATGAAATTAAAAGACGCTTACTCCTTGGAAGGAAAGTTATGACCAACCTAGATAGTATATCTGTCTAGTCAAGGCTATGGTTTTTCCCGTTGTTATGTATGGATGTGAGAGTTGGACTGTGAAGAAAGCTGATCGCCAAAGAATTGATGCTTTTGAACTGTGGTGTTGGAGAAGACTCTTGAGAGTCCCTTGGACTGCAAGGAGATCCAACCAGTTCATTCTAAAGGAGATCAATCCTGGGTGTTCATTGGAAGGACTGATGCTAAAGCTGAAACTGCAATACTTTGGCCACCTCATGCGACGAGTTGACTCACTGGAAAAGAGTCTGATGCTGGGAAGGATTGGGGGCGGGAGGAGACGGGGACAACAGAGAAGGAGATGGCTGGATGGCATCACCGACTCGATGGAGGTGAGTTTGAGTGTACTCCGGGAGTTGGTGATGGACAGGGAGGCCTGGCGTGCTGTGATTCATGGGGTCGCAAAGAGTTGGATACGACTGAGCAACTGAACTGAACTGAACTGAAAGGTTATATTGATTATACTCAACATTTGAAACCAGACCGTAGCTGATGATGAGTTGGTTAGAAACTGTGATTGACTGATTATACTAAATCAACAGTTGATGGGTCAGTTAGAAACTGTGAACCTTTGTGTCCACGGACCATTTTTTAAATGCCTTTCTATGGCAACCCACTCCAGTGTTCTTGCCTGGAGAATCCCAGGGATTGGGGAGCCTGGTAGGAGGCCATCTATGGGGTCACACAGAGTCGGACACGACTGAAGTGGCTTAGCAGCAGCAGCATCCTATTAGAAAAGCATGGAGTAGCACAGAGATGACTTGTTGCCAAGATGTTTCATGTCCATCCCCTTGGTTCAACTTCTTTTTAGATCAGGACTTACTCAAAAGAAAAAGCTACTGGCTGGATCTCCTCCAGTTATATTTGGGGTTTTTTACCCTCTAAGAGAAGCTCTCAAGAAAAAAGAAAGAACAAACCAGAATAGTTGGCTTACCAGGTTAACCAGCAACTCGAAATTTGGATCATTTTTGCTGAGACTTGGTTTTGTGTCCTGAGGGTTATCTTCTATAACATCTCTTTCCTGAGAATTAAATGCAGACTTGATTATTTGGAGGGAGGCCCTGGGATATCTAAATGCCCAGTCAGTGCTAAGCTCACAGGAGGATCTCAGTAGCTCTGCCTTTGGCCCTAATCACAGTGTTCTCTAGACACATAAATTAAGCACTCAACAAAATTAAATTTTATGTTTTAAAAAATAATAACTTTTTGCTTCCTAGGAACTGTGTGAAGAAACTAAATTCAGTGCAGTTGCCGTTTTCCCTGGGAGCAGCTCCTCACACGTGCCTGGGAAATAGGTCTCTGCCTCAGTTCTGGCAGCAGTGCACACATAAGTTACCTTACTTTCAAGATGCCAGAAGAAAAGTTCACAGTACTTTGTAAAATTCACCTCTTTTTTCACCTAATGAAAAAGTGTCATAAATTCACATGCCACTTCTAGATTTGTTTCCACATTTAAATATGGCTTATTCTTTCCTCACTTTGCCTTGTTAATTTTTCTTGTGGCTTCCATATAAATTATCACAGTAAAAAATAGCCCCCCTGCAGCATCCCAGGGTCCACCCGAGAAATGGAACAATGGTCCCAAGTTTGTGTTGAAAGCTAATGATGATTAATGGTCACTACTGCTACCCTTCCGAGTCAAAGATAAAACTATCCATGGCAACCCTTTGATATGTAGGGGTGAAACTAGAAGAAATGCAACAATTTATAACCAAGACTCCTTTTGCGTTACTCTACTCAGACAAAAACACACTTTTATTTTGTACCTGCAGACATCCCTCATGGCTGCCTGGAGCCTTTGTGTAAGACCCCTGGGCCCAGAAGCACACACAGCCAGTCAGTTTCTCCCAGGCCTGCAGGCCCCCCACTTGAGTCTGAGCACTTCATGGCTGCTCCACATAGTCTTTTCACCATGTCCTTTCTCTTCTGCATTTGGGGCTGACCCACACCAGTCTGGCGTGTATTTATACTTGCGAGCGTGTGTGCTCAGTCAGGTCCAACTCTTTGTGACCCCGTGAAATTTAGCCTGCCAGGCTCCTCTTTCCACGGAATTTTCCAGACAAGCATACTACAGTGGGTTGTCATTCCCTACTCCAGTATTTATATTTATGCAGGGTAGGGGGAAATCTACTTTGAATTTTGACAAAATAATTCAAAATTTCTATGCGTGGAACATTGTCTTTTTTCAAAATATGTAATAATGCTGATCATTCATGTAGAGAAATGATAACTTCAACCAGTCAGCAGTGACACTGCAGTTGTGTAGGTAGACGTGGTTGCAGGTATAAAATTAAAATGAAACTCAGCCTGCTTGACTGGAGGTTAAGAGAACCCACGGCATACAGATTCGAATTGTGGATTCCACAGATGATGGAGGCCCCCTTATCTGGGGTATCATCCCTTTGGACAGGCTCCCATGAGTGCTCAGTCATCGAAGCTCAGCAGTGGACTCCTAGACCACCCTGGCTATCTTAGAACTTGCTTACTCAGACTGGGCTTTGTTTCACCTCTGACTCAGCAACAGCCTTTTAAGAATTTTTAAACCACTGAACTACCAGGGAATTCCCAGCTACAGCTATTTCTTAAATGTAAATTTTTCTTTGTGGATAGCAAGTCAATTTGACATAGTAATTGTGTTTGAACCTAAAAACAACATGTTCTCTCATTTTATATTATCTAATTATTAGGATTTTTAGGGCCTGTTCTTAGGTTAAGATGCCATTTGTTATTCATTTTGAAGGACGAACTTGAAGGAAGTAACAGAGCAGCAAACTTCGCACATTTTTAAGAAAACAATTATTTTGAGTCAATGGGCCTTTGCCTTGACTCTCTCCACGGCCTGTAAAGGGAGACTTTGGATCACATATTCAGAATTTTCCTCTAGGATCTTAGTTATTGCTAACATCCTACTTATTGCTGGTGCTTCTCCCAGAAAACACTTGACTACCTGAATTAGGGTCCAGAAAGAGTTGTGAGGCTTCCCAAGTGGCTCAGTGGTTAAAAAAAAAAAAATCCACGTGCCAATGCAGGAACCACAGGAGATGTGGTCCAATCCCTGGGTCTGGAAGATCCCCTGGGAAAGGAAATGGCAACCCACTCTAGTATTCTTGCCTGGGAAATCCTATGGACAGAGGATCCTGGCAGGCTACAGTCCATGGGGTCGCAAAGAGTTGGACACGACTGAGCGACTGAGCATGCATGCAGTAGTTGCGAAAATGATAGTGCTGAAGAACAATGAAGAACTATGATTCTGGCTGTGACCTATCACCATGGTTCCATAGCATCAGTGTAAACACTGCAGGCATATCAAGGCCAGGAGTTACTACTCTACTGCTGACTGGGCAGCAGATGATAGACAGATGATAGATAGGTTTCTAGAGTGAGCTGTCTACCTGCCTATATGTATATATGTATGTGTATTTGGTCCTGGATTTGGCAGACTAATCCTCTTACACAAACCCTTGTGGAAGAATCTATAAAACAGTTGTCTCAGAAGAAGGCATTACTTTCCACTCCCATGGCTGAGAGTTTGTGTGCTCCTCTGGATGAATATCTACACTTTAAAAAATAAACTCCAAGGTATGGAGAAACTCACCTCCATTTTATCCGAATTCAGCACCTATATTTAATTTGTGGTTTTCCTTCCTAGGGCCACCAACTTTGTTTCATGGGCATCGTGCACAAGCTCCCAAGTGTTAAATAACAGAGAACCAAATAAGAATCTAACGCCTATTTTTTTTCTAATTTTACTTTTTAAAAAGGAAAATATCAAAGATATTTCCAGGCATTAAGGAGTTTAACATTTCTGTAGTTTTATTACAGGAAAGTTATGTAACAAGAGCAGGTCTATGGGTTCTGATTCTCTGGAGAATCCTGATGAGTACATGGTCTGTGAGTTTCCTAAGAGATAGATTTAGGGGTCAGGCTACAAGGAAGCAGGGTTCTAACATCTAAAGGCTTTGATATCCCTGGGAATGTGTTTATCAAGACTCCTCCTGGAGAGGATGCTTATGGTTGGGAAGAATAAGCTGCTTCAGGGGGTGGGGGTTCTGCTAAGAGGCATGACTAAGAGGTCTACTAAAGACAGAGGGCAGGGACTGCATAACTGCCGGCCTTTCACTCTGCTAAGTGAGTCTAGGGCAACTTGGCAGAGAGGACGTGGCCCCAGCGGTCCTCCGTTTGCCTTTCCCTGCACTGTGCTGTCCTGTAAAGCCAGGGCAACAAAGTCTTCCAGAATATCAAGTTAACAGGGCAGCACACCATTTGCTACTAGCAGAACTTACAAGTCTATTTCTCCTAACAGTCTCCACGGTGACTTTGTGTTAGGGGTGGCATCCCCAGCCTTCAATCATCAAAGATAGGTGCTTTTCCAATGGGCATGAAATGGCATTTTCATAGACATCAGTTATCTGAATGACAATGCAATTTTCAGTATTTCCTGAATCCATATTACTTCACTTAACCAAGAATGTACGTATTCTGAATATAGTACAGGCAAAATTATTTTTGCTTGACTAAAGAACTAGCTTCAAAGCCACTTTTTTTTCTTTTATGAATTTGAATCTCAACTAAAAGAAGAAAAAAACCATTTTTAGTTTCACCAAAAAAAGTGTCCTAGGCTCTTTAGGTTATTTTGGACAGAATACAAGTATTCAATTCTTTCCTCAAGAGTCAACTAGTGTTACTCTCATCAGCATGATGCCACGTAATCCACTAATCAAGTAGATTCAGTTCAGTTCAGTTCAGTTCAGTTCAGTTGCTCAGTCGTGTCTAACTCTGCGACCCCATGAATCACAGCACACCAGGCCTTCCTGTCCATCACCAACTCCCGGAGTTCACTCAAACTCACCTCCTTCAAGCCGGTGATGCCATCCAGCCATCTCATTCTCTGTTGTCCCCTTCTCCTCCTACCCCCAATCCCTCCCAGCATCAGAGTCTTTTCCAGTGAGTCAACTCGACGCATGAGGTGGCCAAAGTATTGGAGTTTCAGCTTTAGCATCAGTCTTCCAATGAACACCCAGGATTGATCTCCTTTAGAATGGACTGGTTGGATCTCCTTGCAGTCCAAGGAACTCTCAAGAGTCTTCTCCAGCACCACAGTTCAAAAGCATCAATTCTTTGGCGATCAGCTTTCTTCACAGTCCAACTCTCACATCCATACATGACCACTGGAAAAACCATTGCCTTGACTAGACGGACCTTGGTTGGCAAAGTAATGTCTCTGCTTTTTAATATACTATCTAGGTTGGTCATAACTTTCCTTCCAAGGAGTAAGCGTCTTTTAATTTCATGGCTGCAATCTGTTACTAACATTATGAAACTACAAAACACCCTTTTAAAAATAAAAATCCATGAAAATGAAGTTCTTAGGAGAAATGACAAATTTAAAGCTTTCCAGGTTAGAATTATCATTACTGATTATGAATTTCTTAAGCACATTTCTCAAACTGTACAGTGAAGCAACAGCATAAAAATACCACAGTAATTTTACCTTTGTGAGTAAACTGTGTGTTGCCTTCGGGTCACTTTTTGTCAGCATGACA
Organism: Moschus berezovskii; assembly: GCF_049115385.1. NCBI lineage: Eukaryota > Metazoa > Chordata > Mammalia > Artiodactyla > Moschidae > Moschus > Moschus berezovskii. The sequence continues at coordinate 83,793,420 of NC_142469.1, read as the reverse complement.
TTTCCTTCAAAATGCTTGCTCTTTTTACTACATTTCTTTAGTAGAAAATATGACAAAAATTCCAGAGGGTTGTCCTGAAAGATTACCAACACCCCCCCAAAAAAAAGAATTTTTATTTCAAATGCAGGTCAACAAGAGTGCAGCAGATATGAGAACACATTTTCTAGTAGCATTTTCAGCTTTCTACCTAATTTACAAGTCTAGAAAACAAAGTAACTCTTATTTGAGGCAGTAAATGGGGCTTTCTGGTTAATCTTGGTTCTCAGCTTATTGTCACAGTTCAGTGAGGATGCCAAGGTCCTGTGGGAGGGTCTCAAGGTCTTCAGAACCACTGGCCTCTTAGCCAGAGGAGGAAAGGGGACAGGACAACTTGGTGTATTACAGGGGAAAGAAGAGAGCCTCCAAGCAGCAGAATTCTTGGGGAAAACACCCTGGTGAGACTCCCAAATCTGGTTCCCTCTCAGGCTGTAGGTTTGAACACCATGAAAAGTATATCATACAAGGTTATTTTAAAATACTTTGGTGGCATAAGTACCATGAACCAACATCAAACATTGAATAATTCTTTGGTGTTTGAGAACAGTGCAGAGAATTCCAGGGCCTCAGGATTGTCCCTGTGAACATCCCTGATCATATTATCAGCGGAATTCTCCAGGGCCTTTATTGCTGGGCTGTGAGAGGGCTACTGCACTGGAGAGTTGAGTCTTCAGAGAAGAAAATCATGGCTGCAACTCCTCAGGCTCCACACTGGGCCATGAGCCCTGGAGATGTCTGGTGCTTACCCAGGAAGCCAAGCTGAAACCATGATGGATAAGGAGAAAGTGTCCAAAGGCAATGTTAAATCCCCCACAAAGTATAATTACTACAGTGGGAAGGAAGGATTTGAGAACTGTTTCTTGGAAAACTACAAGCCTTATACAGCATCAGGTATGTCAATAATACCCCATTCCTGTCCTGTTCTCAGCTCCCCTGAACTGAGGGCTGCAACAATTATTCCTCCTTATGCACGGGGATTTGCTTCGGGACCTCTGCAGATACCAAAATTCTCAGACACTCAAGTCCCTTATGTAAAATGGTGTAGTGCTTGCATATAACCTAGGACATTCTCTCATATACTTCGGTGTGTGTGCCCAGAGGTTAAAGCGTCTGCCTGCAATGTGGGAGACTCAGGTTCGATTCTCAGGTCGGGAAGATCCCCTAGAGAAGGAAATGGCAACCCACTCCAGTACTCCTGCCTGGAAAATTCCATGGACCGTGTAGCCTGGTAAGCTACAGTCCGTGGGACCGAAAAGAACTGCACACAACTGAGCAACTTTGGCTTTCACTTTGTGACCCCATGGACTGTAGCCCACCAGGCTCCTCTGTCCATGGAATTTTCTAGGCAAGAATATGGGAGCATGTTGCCATTTCCTACTTTGGGGGATCTTCCCAACCCAGGAATCGAACCCAAGTCTCTCGCATGTCCTGCACTGGCAGGCTGCTTCTTTACAACTGCACTACCTGGGAAACACCCCCACATACTTTACATATTTATTTATTCATTTATGTGGCTGCACCAGGCCTTAGTTGCCACACATGGGATTTTCAGTATTTAGTTGCAGCTCTCAGGATTTAGTTTCTTAGGCCCGCTGCATTGGGAGTGCAGAGTCTTAGCCACTGGACCAGCAGGGAAGTCCCTCCCATATACTTTAAATCATCTCTCAATTACTTATAGTACTAGTACAGTATAAACACTATGTAAATAGTTGTCAATGCATGGCTAAATTCAAGTTTCACCTTTCGAAACTTTTGGGATTAAACAATACATATGTATTTAATTAGCCACTCCAGGTCTTATTTACTGCATGTGGGTTCTACTTTCATGACCAGGGAACAAACTTAGGTCACCTGCATTGACAGCATGAAGTCTTAGCCACCAGGTGAGTCCCTGGAATTTTTTTTAATGAATATTTTCAACATGTGGTTGGGTGAATATGAGGGTGCAGAACCCATGGTTGCAGAACCCAAGGATACATAGAGTTGACTGTATTTTATTTTCCTAGAGCCTTTCTATGATATTAGGGCAGAGTACATTTTTATACTGCCTCCCCTCACTGTGTCCTAGTACGTGGACTGACTTTTCTGGAAGAGCATTCAAGATTTGCTTCTGATTTTTTTCAGGCTTTCTCTAAACTTATCCCCAACCAAATTATTGACTTGCTTGCTTCTGTTCTGTTTTCTCTTTCCCTTCCTCTCTCATCTAGCCTTCCTTGCCTTTCATCTATTATAGCTGATTTCATACTTTCTCAGTTTTTCTGCCATACTATTAATTGTTTTAATTGTTGAATAATGTTTATGTGAAATATAAGCCACTAAACAGGTTTTTTTTTAAGGAGTCACTTCTGACTTAAATTAATCACAAGATAGAACAGTGTACCATATGATTAATATCAAATAATCGAGATGATTTTCCTATATGTCTATTTTTGTGTAATAATACATCTTGGGTTCAGACTCTTTCAGTGGCTGTTTTCATAAACCGATGCTATTTCTCCAAGGTATTGTGTCCTAAAGGATGAAGTGGTAAATGCACACTAAAATTTAAGTTTGGGGGGTTTTGTAGCTTATTTTATTCAAAGGAACACTTACAGAATTTTCTTTTGAAAGTTGTATCAATCCATCTGCCAGAGCTTGTACGATTTCTTGGTTATTCAGAATGTTAGCCACACTCATGGTGTCAAATACAAATTGCCCTATAAATATAAGTCCATATGCTTTGTAATTAATTTATTTAAGAGATCAAGAAGAAAACTCAGTCGTTACAGTTGCTTGTTAGTGGATAAAAATGCAGACTAAGAATAAAAATTATATTATGCCATGAAGATTATCAAGATAAAATAGAAAATGAGCTGCTGCTGCTGCTGCTAAGTCACTTCAGTCGTGTCCGACTCTGTGTGACCCCATAGACGGAAGCCCACCAGGCTCCCCCGTCCCTGGGATTCTCCAGGCAAGAACACTGGAGTGGGTTGCCATTTCCTTCTCCAACGTGTGAAAGTGAAAAGTGAAAGTGAAGTCGCTCAGTCATGTCGGACCCTTAGCAACCCCAGCATCTAAATGTGTAGCACATAAAAAGTACCCACCCTGACAAAGCTGATATTGAATAAAATTTATAAATTGGACAGGGAAAGAACATGTAAAAATAAACCTTATAAAGTTTAGATTCTCAATTCCACCAAAAGTTCTTCCATATTCTGCATTATCTTTGTGCTCAATTCCATAAATATTTTAAGTCCATAGGGAATAACATACAAACATACATACAGACACCTATATTTTAAAACTATTTTGAGCAACTTGCATTGATTTGAAAAGCAACGTTTTTCTATTTGATTTTCATGCCTTATGACATACATGATTGAAAAACACTTCTACTGTTAATCTTTTCATTTATCTCTCTAATCGTTAATATCTTTGAAAGAACAAGGAGAAATAATTTCTCCTTGTTTTTAGCCTCATAACAATTTTTAAATATTAGCTGAACATCTACTAAATATGGTAGAGTTCAACCAAAAAGACAAATCTCTGCTTTATACAAAGAGATATGGGCATATGTTGACAGATAAAATACCTGCATGCATGTTTGTATGTTATAGCTCTTGTGTAGACAGAGCAAGGCAGAGGAAGGGAATAGAGAAGTAAGACATAGATATATAATGACTTGACTGGTACAGTGCTTCAGTGACATGTGAAGTTAGGGAAGAAAATGAGTTGGCAGGTAAAGATGCAGGAAAAACCTACTTAAATACATTTTTTAAAAAGTACTTGATTTTGAAGAACTGACTGGTTTAGATGAAGATCTAAAGTTGAAACAGGACATTGTTTCCAAAAGTCTTTATTGTGATAATTGGATCATGAGTAAGAAGTGTAACTGTGAAAACAAATTCAATAATGTCCAATAGGCCTGTCCATGAAGTCCATCACCAAATTAAATATTTTAGAAAGAAAATACATAGAATTTAATTATAGAACAATATAAGTAATGGGTGCTGTGGTCTAAGAGATGCTTAACTGGGATGTTGGTGCTTAACTTTGAGAGCAAATTGTAGAGGGAAAAGGACAGAGCTCTCTGGCTTAGCAAAGTGAATTTTGCCAAGGTAAACAACTGACTGACAGAATTAGTAAGATGGTAAAATTTGAAACCAGGAACTAGCTTCAGCATTTTAAAGGTGAATATATTTGTTCTTAGTGGATATTCATGATATCTGAAAGAAGCAATGAAAAACAAAGACAATAAACAGTTTTTTACTTCTGCATTCCTACATTTGTATTCACTCTGGATATGTGACAAGCTTCATAATTAACCAGCAACAGAAGTAGCAACAGTTCTTACCTATCATCCTGCCACTGATGTTCTTCTGCAACTCCTTGAAGAGAGGACTTAATTGTTTCCTTACTGCTTTCAAGGTGTCTTCCAGGAAGTCGGTGAGGCTGGACCATGTCTGCAGCTTTGATTCGCTGAAGTAGATGGAAGGGGGTACCGTATCCCACTGTCGTCCCAGCCAGTCACTAAGAACTGACATTATTTTCTCCATTTAGTATCACAGACTTAAGCTCAAATGAAAGAGTTCTTCTTGTTTACAGTATGGGAAAAAAATACCCTTAATTGTATTTATATCAGGCTTATTACCCTTTCTCATTAGAAGACTAAGATAAACACCCATAGTCTGCTTTCAAAGGTAAAATTAGAAACTCAAAAAGGACAAAATGAATAATTTCAAATGTCTATCTACTCTTTGATAGATAAGATTGACATGTTACACTGTATTTGAAGTAAAATTAAATAGCTGCTGGATTTTTGCATCAAAAGCAGAATAGACTTTCAAATAAGAATATACTATTTTACGTTCACATCCTAAAAAGTAAAAATACAGGAAAACCACATTTTATCTGGTTTCCCCATCATGTCATCCAAAAGTCATCTCCATTGGAGCCAGCCCTGCATCTTATTTACATCATGTCCAGCTGCTCTCTCTCTACAGATATCTCTACATGTACTGAAATGTGTGCTTAAGAAAGTTTCTTTCCTTGAAAATCAGTGACTGAATGACACAGGGCCAAGGGAAATTAGATTTTCTGTCCTAAATGGATAGTTTCATTCTTCTCTCCACATTTTTTTGCTGATAAACATGAAACTATTTGTAACATGTTCTTCTAGACTAAGAAGAGTAGGAAAAGGAGGAAGAAGAGACAGAGGAGAAAAAGATGAAAACCCATTTTATAACTGCAGTGTCTACACCCTGCTACCTCTGCGAGGCTGATTTCCTCCCTGCATGGGGCCAAATATGCTTTCATTGAATGCTACTGCTATGTAAACTAAAATTAACAAGCAACTTCTGCTACAAAACTGTATTAGGTCAGTGTGCTTTTTGTTGTATCATCATGAATATTCTCCCTTACAATCTCCCAATGATGCCAGCTTTCCTGTCTTGAAAGGCACTTAGCATTCAGGATTAGAGAAGTAATGCTTTTTATAGTTTTACATCACTCCCATCCCTGTTTGATAGGAAGTGAGAGAGTTTTAAAGGGGAAATGATTAACATTATTATAGCAAAGCAATTTCACTCTCGTTGGTCAGCCAATGTTACATTTTGATCCAATAGTTGCAGCTTTAGTATCTAAATGAAATTTTGCTTTCAAGTGTAATTTCTCTTTGTTCTTCCTCTCCCTTAAGGCTACTGCAATGAAACTTGAGCCAACCCCTTCACTAGCTCCTTATAGCTCCAATTCATTTTTCCAAATGAAAGCACATTGATAATGTTTTATGAAGAAAATTGTTCTCTGTACTTAGCATTTCTCTAGATCAGCTACATCTTTGTTTAAATATTAAAGCTGGTATTTTTGCAAATGATGGTTTGAAGCAGATATTTGTAATAATTCCCTTCTAAGCAAATATCTGAGTGATGAGAAATGAACTAGTTTGGGAAGTGACAGCACTCCTTCAGAGTAGGAATGAAAGGCAGTAATTGACATTGCCAGAACCAGTATTATTAGCTGTGTTTTGTCCTTGGTGATCCTGGAGTTGGTGGGTATCATTGGACATGGTGGTCAGCACCCATACACACTTACGATGTTGGTAAGAGCCAGTGGCAATCCCAGTGGGAGCAGTAAATAACGTGCCAGTCAGTTGAGACAGCTGAGAAAGAACTTCTATTCCTGCTTCTGCACAGTCAAAAATACTTTCATTAGTTCACTCACAGGTTTTGCCATAACAGTTAAATACTACTTGGAAGCACTAATGAGCTGGCCAAGAAAGGTCACTTGTAGGTCTTGTCTTCAATGCAAATCCCTCATGGAATAGTCCATCAACGCTTTACAGTTCATCCCTCAATGCTGACGTCCAGACACTTCATTCAGGAGGATTGACAACAGGGTGGAGAAAGAGGGATGCAGTTTGACCTGGTGCTTATTTTCAAATTTGGAATTAGGCCAAAGACAGAAAAGTCTACACAGATTTTCTAAAATAGTCTGACTCGAAGTCTCCTACAAGAGGATAGTTTTAAAACTGTTAAACACACAGTGGAATACAATGGTCAAATTTTAGCATTAATTTTACCCCTTCTTCCGTGACACAGTATATAGATCAAACTACTTCAAATGAAACTATAGTTAATGCATTTTAATTCTTTGTGGTCCAGGAGTAAAGGATTACTCTTAAGTTGTTTCAGTTGCTTGCAGCAAGATGGTTGTGGCTGAAAGATTGGGATGACTGTCACTTATTTGTATCTAATGTTTCCAATGACAGATCAATGAAATTACACCAAGTTCATAAGAGTACCTAAACATTCATAGTCAATTGATTTCAACTAAGATGTAAATAAAATCCACTGGGAAAAGGATGGTCTTTATAAGAAATGGTACTGAAATAATTTGATAGCCATGTGTTTTTTAAAAAAGAACTTCAATTCATACCTGGCATTCTATTTTTTTTAAAAAAGCATAAATCAAATGGATCACAAACACAAATGTCAAACTTAAAACTGTAAATAATTTTGGAGAAATTATAGAAGTGATCTTTGGTTAGGTAGAGTTTTTAGATATGACATCAAAAGCATAATCTATAAAACATAAAGATTGATAAATTAGACTTTATCAAAATTAAGAATTTCTTGTCTTCAAAAGAAATTCGTCAGAGAAGGAAAAGATAAGTCATAGAGTGGGAGAAAATATTTGCAACAACTTTCCCAGAATATACAAAGATATCTCAGTAAAAAGCCAAAAACCCTAATTTTTAAAATGAGCAAAAGATTTGAATGGACACTTCATCAAGGTGGACAAATGGCAAATAAACACATGGAAAGAAGCTTAGCATCACTGATCATTAGAGAAAATGCAAATCAAAATCATGAAGTGATATCAGGACACACTTCAGTGGCTCAACTTAAGAAGACTGACCTTACCAAGTGTCAGAGTGTTGACTAGCTGGAGTGGAAATCTAAAATGGCATAACCACTTGGGAAACAGTTTGGCTGTTTTTTTTAAGTTAAACATACACCTATCATATAAACCAGTGATTCCACTCCTAGGTATTTATTTACCCAAGAGAAATGAAAACATATGTTCATAGCAGCTTTGCTTGTAAAAGTCTTAAACTGGAAAGAACTCAAATATCTATCAACAGGTGAATGGATAAATTGTGGTATAACGATACAATATAATCATTCCCAGTAGTAAAAAGGAATGAACCATTAATACCAGCATGACATCGATGAATCTAAAATATCTGGAGTGATGGAAGCCTGACCAAAAAAATGCACTGTATGATTCCATTTACAGAAAATTCTATAAAATGCAAACTAATAAATTGTGAGATCAGTGGTTGCTTCTGGTTGGAGTGGAGAAGCAAAGTGAGAAATCACAAGGTGGCAGGAAGAAACTTTGGGGGATGATGAATGTGTTCATTATCTTGACTGTTTTATGGTTTCACATGGCATGTAGACATATGTCAAAATGTATCAAATGACACACTTTAAATACTTCATGTCAACTATACCTTGATAAAAGTGCTTACAATTTCTAAGTAATGCCAAAGAAAGAATTTTAGGTTTCTGGCTTATCAGTAACTGGTGAATAATGCGATCTTAAGTGAGAAATCCTGGGAAAGGGGTGGATTTGTGATACAAGGCCATCAAGAATCTGTTTCAGGTATGTGAACTTTAAGATGCCTATTAGCCACGCAAACTAAACACCCACATGAAGATGTCAAGTAAAAGCTAGATGAGTTCACAGCTGAGAGATTTCAGAGATGGAGACATAAATTTGGGAGTCTTCAGTATCCAGATTGAACGTAGAGTCATAGGAATAAGTGAGACTCACTAAGGGAAGAGTGTAGTCATGGAAAATAAGTGAGTCTGGGATCAAGCCCGGGACACATTTAAGGGCCTCACCGAAGAGAAGGAGCCAGCAAAGGAGACTGAGGGGAACAGACTGCTGAGGGAGGAGGAAACAAGGAGAGGGCGCTATTAAGGAAACCAAGGGAAGAAGGAGAGTTTTGAGGAGGAGGACTCGGGAGGACTCATCCACCTCCAACGCCATTGAGAGGTCGGGGCAAGGTGCGGATGGAGAAGCGACTGCTGGATTTGGGCACGTGGGAGTCATTTATAGTCTTCCAAAACCGGCTTTGGTAGACTGAGACCACTTGGGGGAGCTTGGGAGGTGGGCAAGTGAGAGGTGAGGAAGGTAGAAGCAGTCAGCTAGATCAGGGATCCCCAACCTCCCGGCTGTGGACTGGAACCTTCTGTCAGATCAGTGAAAGCATTAGATTAGAAACAAAGTGCACAGTAAATGTGATATGTTTGAATCATCCCAAACCCCCCACTTCTGGTCCATGGAAAAACGGTTTTCCACAAAATTGGTCCCTGCTTCCGGAAAGGTTGGGGACTTCTGAGCTATACCAGTAGTTCTCCAAGTGTGGCTCTGGGATCAGCAGCAGCAGCATCACCAAATTTTCAGCTCCTATGCCAGACCTGAATCTGAAACACTAGGGTGAGATCCAGAAATGTGGATTGCGACAAGTTCTCTAGGTGAGTCAAATGCATATCAAAAACTTGAGAACCATTGGTATAGTCAACTCATGTGAGAGAAAGTTTATGGTCTCTCAGCGGGGAGGGAGAGTGGAGGAGTTACTACAGGTGTTCTTGATCTGATAGGATTAATCCAATAGACAGGACTGAGGCTCTGGGAGTGGATTTGAACATAGGAGTGATGTCTTGAGAAGGTGAAAGGTGGTGCAATCCACTGTCCAAGTGGAGTAGCTGATGTTTGATTCAAACAGGGGTGCTTCTTTCACCATCACAGAAGGGAAGACAGGATGAATGTGAGAGGTTGGATAGATGGTGGTTTTTGTGGTGGGAGGTATATTAAGGGTTTCCTTAGGGAAGAAAATGGTGAAACCAACAAGTGAGAGAGAGGGTTATTGAAAGATTGATTAAGAGGAGAAGGGATGACAGTTATTAAAGAGTGGGAAAATGAATTTACCAAGGAAATGTGGTAGGATTGCTTATCAGAGCTCCAATGCCATTTGGTATTTATGGCATTAAAGTTAGATCAGTAAGAACAGTTGTATTACTCTTTTCAACAGTCTTCAGCTGCCTCTGCACTGGCAGGCATAGATTATGCAGAAGGTTGTGTTCTAACTGGCACTGCTGCTGCTAAGTCACTTCAGTCGTGTCCGACTCTGTGCGACCCCACAGACGGCAGCCCACCAGGCTCCCTGGTCCCTGGGATTCTCCAGGCAAGAACACTGGAGTGGGTTGCCATTTCCTTCTCCAACTGGCATTGGGATTTAGCCAAATAAAGTGGGGTTTGGCCAGCAGTAAAAGAAGTTCAGGTTCTTTGCAAGAGAGATGATAATGACAATCCAGTAAATCTAGGTTTAATGAGGAAGGAACCAAGGTCAAAGGCATGGTGATGTAGAGTGAGTAGGTGGGAGTATGTGGATTGGAGATCCTCAGGCAAAGAACCGATAGAGTGGGAATGTTTGAGGACACGATTTGGAAGTGGTACTCAGAGAAAAATGGTTAAGATCAGGATTTCAGAGGTGGTACAGCTACAGGGCTGACAGGCTCCAGAGTGATTCCTGAGGTGGTGGAAGATTTTTAACTGAGAAGCCAGGGCCTTCTGACTGAACCAGGGTCTTGATGGTTCACCCAGGAGAAATTATATTTGATGAGAATTTCAGGGATGACCTGGGGGCCCAGAATGGCAATGGGAAATCTATTATTTGCATACCATTAAGTTTCACTTGAGACCATTTTTGTGTTACTAAATCTGTTCTTTTCCCCTTTTGCCCATATTCTCTTTAACTTTCAATTCGTTACTTTTTAACATCCTTTTTTTCCACTACTGCCGTTAAAAATTTTGTTTTGCTCTCATTTTAAAAGTAATACTAGTTCACTACAGAAAATAGAGACCAAAAAAAGATCAAAGAAAAAGGAAAATATAAAAGAAAGGAAAACTCACTAATATTATCCAACTATAGTCAGCATGATGGTATATACGCTTCCAAACCCTTCTTATACACACACCCCACTACCACCCTCCCTATCACATACAGAGATTTTAAACACTGGGGTCACACCTTCCACATTCTTTGTAACTTACCCTTTTCAAATTTATTTTAAAAGAAAATTTGAAATAACAGATCTAGAGATAGACAGTGTTAATAGTGTTCTATATTTGCCCCTAGAGTTGTATGTCCCTATTTTCTAGATAATTGAGATTATATACTTGTAGTAATTGTAAAAACTATTTTTTTAAACAATAATTTGTACTTCATTTTCTTTTAAACTCCTTCCTATACTTCCTTTGCCTAGAGGAATCCTGCCAGAGTCATGCTTTGTATGTAGTGAATAGTCCAATGAAATCTAAGGATTAAGAACTAAATTTAAGTTCCCTAAGGAATGGGTAGCAAGAAACAGTTTGAGAAATTTTAATTCCACACTTCCTTTCCCATGGTCTGCTTGGCTAAAAAACAACAACAAAAGAAATAAACAAAAAAACATAGCCCATGAATTCATGAAAGCAGAGCTTTTATGTTAAATATGGCTGATATTAGACAGACACCTAAAATGAAAGTTACCACACTCATCTTTACAAGGCACTTCACCATTTTTAAATACTCCAACATTTAAGTATTTTATATGTAATTTGATATTCACAAGTCCAATAAGGTAAGGTGCTATTATCCTAACTTTCATATGAGGAAACAGAGACCTAAGACCAAACAGAGGCCTAAGACCACACAGCTCAAGTCACATGAGAGGAATTCAAGTCCAGGTCCCTGGTCACCAAGTTCATGCCCACTCCTTCCAGATTCTGAACCCAACAGGGAAAGTTTCCTCATACAGGCTGATCATGGTCCCAATGCTGGTCTGGCATTTTCACCTGTACTGTGGAGGCTGATTTTAGTGTGTTTTCCAGAAGCTACAGAAATAATTTTTCTGGTTGGCTTTTACCATGACTATTTCTTTAGGGACAGGTTCCTCTAACCACTAACCTTCATGTCCTTTCCCCCTAAATATCTGAGTCTGTGAAGTATAAGGAGAAAAAATAAATGTAACTTAGTTATTTGAATTGAGGACATTTTACAAATCCATGAAATACCATCACAAAGTAGGTATGACCACTACCTTTCAAAACTGACCTGATGCTCCAAGTGGTACAAAGAGGTCCACATGACCCCCTTCTTCTTTGGGGGCCACACAGCTTCCTAATTTTTCCCAGAAGTCTCTCACTTCAGGCCTCAGTAAATTTTTAATACCAATTTTATAGCCTGAGGGGGAGGAAATCAAAATGTCACATTAACAGAAGCTCTTAGCAGTTTGTGTTGTGAAAACATAGAGGTTCAAAAAGCCAACATCTGCTTGTAAGGCCAAGATCTGCAGGGCATCTCTGCTTCCATGATGGCCCCATGTTAGGACCACAGAAGGTACCACTGGACTCCAACATGACAACACTCTCCTCCTGTCCCGGATTTATTGGACACTGAGTGCTTAGGTTAAGGACACTGTGTCTCTGCTTCCGTGGGGCAGCAGTGTGAGTTACCAGGCTCACAACGTGGTTGATCAATGGCCAGTCAAGTCCTGGGACTTTGCAACCAAGTTCCAAAGTGGAAATGTTTCCCATGATTGCCAATCAATAAATAAGTCCTCGAGAGCAGAAGTAAGGCTCCCAGGCATGGGAAACGTCACTGTACCTTTCACCTCCTGGGAACTGAATGTGATGATTCAGCTAGTCCACATGTGTCTGCACCGATTTCTAAAGGAGTCCTGGAGACTGCCTTCCTAAGCCCCAGTAAAGAAAGAAAAGAGTAAGAAGGAACTCCTCCTGTCTGATTGCTTTGAGCTGGGATATCAGCCTCCTTAAATTGTGGACAAACACTACCTCAGTGCAAATTTTCCTTCCCAATCCCCAGTCTTACCTTGGAGTAAGTTGATTTCTCTGCTATCTCCGTCACTGAATATTCCCACACTCTGTGCCGTCTGCCCATCCAGAGCTTTTTCTATGAGATAAAGTAGGGTCTCCAAGGTTAGACCACTGTGTTCATACACCACAGAAATGATACCTGCTCTAACACTGTTCGCCACCATCTAGAAAACAAAACCAGACCAGTAGGAACCAAAGCCCATTACTTTAGGATGTGTTACTCACTCAGTCATGTCCAACTTTGCGACTCCATGGACTGTAGCCCACAAGGCTTCTCCGTCCACGGGATTCTCCAGGTAAGAATACTGGAGTGGGTTGCCATTTCCTTCTCCAGGGGATCTTCCCAACCCAGGGATCGAACCCAGGTTTCCTGCATTATAGGTAGATTCTTTACCATCTGAGCCACCAGGGAAGCCTGTTACTTTAGAATACTTCTTAATAAATTAAAAACAGTGACTATGTAATCTGTGAATTTTGAAGACTATTGTTTTTCTTCAGAAATTATAGGAGGAAGATGATAAGTTTTCCCCGTCACTAGTTTCTTTTTAAAATTATTTTGTTTCTTTTCTAACGGGAAATTTGAGTGCATTTGTAACTCCACCACTCAAAGAAACACTAATGAATTATTTTCTTCCAGTTTTTTTATCTTTGTACACACCCATGCACAGTGACACATACACTAAAGTAATAAAATTATGTAATTTTGTAATGGACTTCTTAAATAGATTTTGTTTTCCTTTTAATTATAAATTTTGGAATGATCAATATTGGTAAATATTTATTTAGTATTAAATAAATGCTAAAACCACTGTTCTTTGAATTCAACAACCAAATAAACTTTTCACTTTGATAAAGTTAATTCCTTAGCAGCAGTCAGGTTGGAAAGTCATTGAAGGCACTGATTTTTTCCAAAACCTCATGCCACGTTCTGGAGATCACAGTTCAACTGAATAGAGAACTACCACGTGGTTTCATGGTTTTACCTAAACCTCCATTACATTCATAGTCAAATGAGTAAGTCTGGCATAGTCTTACATAAAAAGACAAACAGGATCATGGATTTACTCAATTCCACTTTATTCGCTCTTACTCTGTCATCAGTTATCCTCTGTGCCCAGCATGAGGTATTTTTAAACATTAGAGAAACTATCTATGGCCCACATGGAGATCAAACTCTGATCTTGCTTTCATATGGATCCATTAAGCTAGCCAGTTGTAAATGATCAAAGTCAATTCCTAGATGTTCAACAGTGAAGTGATTTCATACCTTGAAAGCAACCATTTTCTTACAGATAAGTTTTTTGCAAGAACTTCCTAAGTAAGCCAACAAATACAGTCTACCAATGCCATCCCTTACATATATGCCTATGTGTGTATCAATGCATGCATATGTACATATACATGCATACTCATGTATATATGTATACATGCTTCCTATGTCTTCTTTGTGCTTCTTTTTTCTTTTTCACATTAAAATTTAAAATATATAACTTCATTATAGGAAGAGCATATTTTCATTTAAAGTCACCTTCATTAAGTAGGTCACAAAACAGATTTCTGACAGTTTTCTTTTTAGAGATGCTGGTTACAAGATGTTATTAAATTCCTTAGTCACTCCAAAGAAATTTTAAAATAATTTGTATCACTTTGCTTTTTTGTGGATTAGGGGCAAAAAATTGAATTCAACAAAAATTTATTGGACCCCTAAAAGCAAGGCAGTTGGGTCTTTAATACTTTAAAAAAATAATTTTGATTTATGGTTATATTTATTGCTTCTGATTTTTAAAACTGTTTGGGTCTGTACATTTCCACTTAGATAAGACAGCTTTCCTTTTAGGAGATGAATCATTTTCATACACATGGTGACCAAAAGATTGCCATACGTCTACTCTAAGGGAGATTAAAAAAACCCAATTCAGAGAAGGGCTGGCCTCCTAACCCACTGTACCTCATATGCAGGAATCCGAGATGATATTAATATGAAGTGTGGCTGGAGAGCATTTGAAGAACCACTGTCATTTTTATAAACTCCACGCCAATTTTTCTTTGACAGTAAAGGATAGGAATGGCATCCAGAAATATTGCTTCTATAAGGAAAAGAGGGGAGAAAAGTGAAGTTTTTATTTTTTCTAGTTTGACTTTGATAAGTGAGCACCACTGTGTCCTTTGGCATCAGTTCTCTGTACAAGGCAAGCGGCTTCAGGACCTCGGTCTCTCCCTGTGGTTTTCTGGGATGTCAGCAAAGGGGACTCCTGGGTGAGTGGGGCCAAAGCTGCCCACTGGGTGTCTCTTCCTGTCTTCATGGAATGCTATAACGTGTTCTTGGAACTTACTTTTGTAGGGCACTTAAAACCAATGTACTGACATACTAAAGGGTTCAAAACAACATTTGAAAAGGAAGCAGCCAAGATATTTTAAATTTCCCTAGTCACCTGGGCCTCATGGTTTTTTCAAATAATGTCCATTATTTCTACAGTCGCCTCATCCCTACCACCATTCGGATATACTTACTCCATTAAAAAAAATAATTCTGGAAAAATGTTATTTTTGCTCAATAACTTTATACAGAAAAACTGCTACATCCACAATATATCTTCTTTGCAGAGTTAAGAATATTTGAAATGTAAATTTTGAATGTTACATATTTACTTCAGAAAGCATGTTCAAGACCACTGTTGTTGAAGACTAAGGAACTATTTCTATTGCTATTTTATAGGGTAAGAGTGATTTAATTATACAAGACCACTGCATGTTAGCTAAATTATTCTAGAATGAATTTTTGGTATCATGGGAAGGTGCTGAACCTTCAGCAGGTGAAGGTTTGCTTACCGCTTGGGCAAAGATTCTAAAGATGACAAAACAAGCGGTTTCTCCAAAGTTTTGTGTAATCCCACTCGATCCCTCGCAGTCTGGGAGAGACGTGGTTGGCATTTGGATTTGAACAATCTAGAGCAGTGTGTTCCACTCACCCAAGGGGGTCGAACTCTGAACAACTCCTCTGAAAAACAAACAGCAGCAGGCTTGGCTGTTTACTTCAAGCTTCTCCCAGCCAAGTCTACACAGATAAAGCCATCAGAATTAAAGCTGTACCAGGGCAGTATTCCAGATGGCACTAATTCCAGCCATTTTACAGACTCTCTTTGGTTCTCTTATCCTCTCCACTCTGTAGCTGCAAGTTACCAGTCACTTCAGGTCAAGAAACAAAGCTCAGAGAATAAGCAACTCTTTTCTTGTAGAAACCAGTTCATCAATTTGTAGGCTTCACATCATTTTTGCCTTTCTTCTTGGCTTCAAGTAAATTTCCCATTTGTTACAGTCTCAGAGAGGGTGAGTCAGTGAAAAAGCAAGATGGGAGAACTCAGATCAGATTTGCTAATTACATACTGAGAAGATCAGAGGGCTTAGCTGAGAGCATGTCTCATCCCTACTCCTTTTTCACCTTAAAAAAAAAAAATATTCTTCTGGCTTCCATTTCCATTTTTCCTATGCTGTCACCAATACTAATTCTTCTGAATTGTCCTGAATGTATTTATTTGCTTTTGCCTGTGTTTGTGCTTCTCTCTCATCTTTAGTCTCACAGAGGCACTGGCATTTAACTTTACATATTTCATTGGAAATCTTTTTGTTTTTCTTAGTTAATAGTAAAGAACAGAGAGCTTTCCCTGACATACTTTAAAGAATGCCACCTATAGGCTATTTCAAGAAGACGGTGCTATCCTCTTCTGTGGGAATTTGTATGTAAACCCATTGGTTTCCACAAAACTCGGCTAAGACACAAAGTTGTGAAATGCCACTCACTCTTATGTAGTGCAATTTTCTCCCAAATGATTTTCCTTAGGCACTTTTCTCTTTGCCTCTCCTGTAGCTCTTCATCTTCTGTTTTGGGTTCATTCAGAGTTCCATAAACAGCAGCAGCTTCCCTAGGCGTTAGCCAATCTAAGTTGGACACACAAGCAATGTAATGGTGTTTCCAAGCACCGTACTCATTATCTGTTGGCGTATAGGGCAGAAACCATCCAAACTTAATGCATTTGGGCATCCATAAGCAATCCTTCAGAAAAAGAAATGATAAAGATGAGTTGCAAGGACCGTTTCCTAGTAATAATCTTTTTAGGCACATAGATAATTTTTATTACATTGAGATTTTTAGTGCAGTTGACTTGTCATCTAAATTTGATTCTGATAAATAAGATGCATACCTTACTCCACAGGAAAAATATTATTTGATGAACATGTATATTTTATATGAATATATGTATTAGTCATCTTTGTATATTTACTCAATGCTCCCATAGCATATACACCAGATTCTGAGAATTCTGCTTCTAGCGATGGTATGGTTATTTGTGTAACACCAACATTTGCACTGGGAACAAATTTGATTGACCCATATAATACTGCCAATATGCAACAAGTTTTGAGATATGAAAACAGCAAACTTCATGTGGCTTTATCTAATGAAATATCTAGACAAAATACTATAAAACAATTACTTAAGCTTCCAATTCAATAAGGACTTGTATAACCAAGACCTTAGAGGAGGGAAACCCAGAAAAGTAATATTCTGATTAAACCCAGAAAAGTAATATCCTGATTCGGTCTCACTTTTCACTTCAAGACACTTGACAGTTTCAAAGCAAAACTAAGGCTGAGAAGCAGAGCAGGAAGTTATGACTGAAAGATTTAGAAGATGTTAAGAACTTCTTAACATCTTGTAAGGATTCTTGCAAGGAAGAGAGAAAACATTCAGAGCCCACAAAGGGGAACAGCCTTGGTAATGACACCTGGTTTTTAGCTGAGATCCTTTTCAGTAAGGATGACAAAGAATTAGGTTGAAACTAGCTTTGAAATACCTCATTCTCTGATTGGATTTAAATAAGCTATTCCGAGCCTAACCAAACGCCAGAAGCAAGTTCTCTCTGGAGGAAAATAACATCATCTGGAGACTCAAATTATTGCATCAGTTTTTTATACAAAATATTTGGTACTCAACCAAAAATAGCAAGCACACAAAAAAGACAAGAATTGTTTGTTTCTTCTTTTGTTTTTTAGCAAATAGAGACCCGCAGGAGATCCAAAAGTTGTAATTATCAGACACGAACTTAAAAAAAAAAACCTTGTAGTTAATACACTTAAGAAATTAAATGGCTGGGTGGAAAATTTTGGCAAAGTAATCAGACCAACACTCTAAAACTGAAAAATATAAAAACAAATATAGAACTCAAGGGACAAGTTTAAAAGCAAATTAGAATCCAGCTAAAAAGATAATTTTGAACTGTGGTATTGGAGAAGACGCTTGAGAGTCCCTTGGACTGCAAGGAGATCCAACCAGTCCATCCTAAAGGAGATCAGTCCTGGGTGTTCATTGGAAGGACTGATGTTAAAGCTGAAACTCCAATACTTTGGCCACCTGATGCGAAGAGCTGACTCATTTGAAAAGACCCTGATGCTGAGAAAGATTGAGAGCAGGAGGAGAAGGGGATAACAGAGGATGAGATGGTTGGATGGCATCACTGACTTGATGGACATGGGTTTGGGTGAACTCTGGAAGTTGGTGATGGACAGGGAGGCCTGGCGTGCTGTGGTCCATGGGGTCGCAAAGAGTCGGACACAACTGAGTGACTGAACTGAACTGAAAAAGATAATTAGTACACTGAAAGCTAGGCCAGAAGAAAAATCCAGACTGAAACACTGAAAGCCAGAACAATAGAAAACACACATAAAAGAATATGAACCTTATGGGACATGGTGAATCAATGTAACAAGTTGAAACCCAGAAGAAAAAAAGAAAAAGTGGAGCAAAAGCAATATATGAAGAGACAGAATCTGAGAGCTTTGCAAAGTTGATAAAAGACATAAAATCCCCAATTTATAAATCAGTGCAAAGTACAAAACAGGATAAATACACACATACACAAACACACACACACCCCTCTGTGCATGTTGCTCAGTCACAAAGTCGTGTCTGACTCTTTGCGACCCCATGGACTGTGGCCCATCAGCCTCCTCTATCCATAGGATTTCCCAGGCAAGAATACTGGAGTGGGTTGTCCTTTCCTACCCCAGGGGATCTTACTTGCAGAAAACCAAAGACAGGAAAAGATCCTAAAAGAAGCTAGAGAAAACAGAAACATTACCTTTTAAGGACCAACAATAAACTCCCCTACTTTTCAAGAAAATTATGAAAGCTAGAGAACAATAGAACATTTTCAAAGTTCTAATAAACAATTAATTGCCAACCTAGAGTTCAAATTCCCAGTGAAAATATCCTTCAAATTTGAAGGTGAAATAAAGACATTTTCAGACAAAAACTAAGAGAATCTGTCAGTAGCAAGCTGTACTAAAAGAAATATTAAAGGAATTCAGAAAACATTGAACCCTGTAGGGAAATCAGAGATGTAGAAAGATATAAAGTACAACAGAAAAAGTTTACTTGTAGATAAATATTGACTATGTATTAAATTAAAATGTTGTTATAAATATTCATGAGGTATGTGTATATTTTATATACAATAGATATTATAAAATATATTTATTATTATATATTTACATATATATTTTAATGTATGTGTATTTTATATGTATGTATGTGTAAAATTAAAATGTTTGAGAACAAAACCATAGAAACTGAGCAGGGAAGCAAGTGGAGTTAAAGAGTTCTATGCTCCTTGCATTATCTCAGAGGTAGTAAAATAACCCTAGGATAAGTGCTATAATCTCTATGGTAGCCATGAAAGAACTGCTAAAGAATTTACAATTAATCTAAGAAATATTTAAGTTAATCCTAAAGGAAGACAGAAAAACAAAATATAAAATAGTAAATAAAAATAGTAAAATGGTGGACTTAAGCCCAAATGTATCAGTATTTACATAAATGTGAACAGACTAAATGATTCCAGGTAAAAGGTAAAAGCCAAAGATTGTCAAAAAAAACAACACTACCATATTCTGTTTATAAGAATGTTCCTTAAGTGTAAGGACAGAGAAAGGTTGAAAGTAAAAAAAGAGGAAACACTATACCATGGGAACACTAAACCTGGATTCACAAATGCTATAAATCCAGGGCTCACAGATGGCTTTTCATGTGGCCCCTCCATGGAGAGCCAGGTATTCTGTGAGATCAGAATATCAATATATGTCCATCCTGGAAATTTTGTACAAGTTAAAGGAGTAAATTATTGATTTGTATTTAAAGTATGCCGACTATTACATTCCATTAAGTCTTTTAAAAGTAAAGAGATAAACATCCCAGAGGCAGAATTAATGGCAGCAGATGTAGAAGATCTAGTTTTATATTCTTCATCAGAGGTTAGCCAAAGAGGGAGCAGTTAAAGGTGGGTTATCATGACTAAAACAATATCATTTAAAACCAAATCTTAAATAAATTTTCACAAAATATTGGACTTCTTAAGCAAGATAAATTATTTTCTAAATAACTAAATTGAGAATTTATAAAGATGATCAGAATTATATGAATTATTAGAATAGTGTATACCCCCGACTAATAAAATAAATTACTGTATTTAATTCCCCCATTAAATATAATTCCTGATAAAAAAGTTCCCTATTTTTTTCTCTTAAGGATAAATGAATTATGGTTCAGACACCCTCAATTATTATTTTCAGGGAAAGAAGCTACCCTCATTGCCTCATTACAGATGACAGTTGCATCTGAGTCCTATTACTAGAAGTGACAAATGGTAAACCTGTTCAGTTAAAAATTTCCAGGGCCAGCTGACTTGTGCAGCTGCACACAAATCTTTTGGATTCAGAAAGGAAAAGATATATAGAGAAATGAAGCGTGGTAACACTGTAGAGAAATCCACTTTGGCCACTTGCATCCTTTCTGAAAACCAGTCTTGGATAACCCTAAAAGGAAAAATACAGAAATTTAGTTCAGAACACTAATATTTTAAATTGATTAAAAATCTGGTATAAATATTGGTCACTGTTCTTTCTCTAATGTTCTACCTTTAAAAAAATTAAGTCCTAAATAACATATGGCTAGATTTTTAAGAATACTGTATCCATATTCAATGATCCATTCTAAAGAGGAAGATGAATTATCAATACAAAATTATATATTATCAATATCAATCAACATCTAAAATTCACAGGGGAAAAAAACTCTGAAATAAACATGGTTGTATACAATGTAAATCTGGGTTTTTTCTTTACCCAAATTCAATAAATCAACAGGTCCTGTCAACTCTACAAATAGACATCCCCCCAAATATATGCCCCAACACAGCCACTTCTCTCAACCTCCACTGCCTTTTCTTTGTTCAGAGAACCACCACCTCTCTCCTGGGCGAGTGCAGCCACCTCCTGATTGCCTCACTGCTTCCACTCCAGTCTTCCTAGAGCCCATTTTCCACACAGTGGACCAAGTGGTTTTTAAAGATATTAATTAGATAATATCACTCAGGCAAGTAAAAGCCTGCAATGATTTTCCAAGGCAATCAGAATAAAAACTTGTAGCTCCATCACACTTCATTGTGAAATAGTATATGTCTTCCTCTTGACAAAGTAAGATTGTCTACACTCACTACTTTAACATGGGATAGAGATACTAGCCAGTTCAATAAGGGAAGAAAATAATAACAGGTATATATATTGGAAAGAGAGCAGTAAACTGTCTCAATTCATGCACCATGTATGTAGAATCTATAAAACTATTTAAATTAATTTAGTAAAAAGTTTTTGATAATTTTATATTTTTTAGATGTTTATAGAATCTATAGCAACATCCAATTTTATATTCCTGATATTACTAATTCACATTTTCTCTCTGTTTTCCTTGATTACTCTTCCTTCCTAGGAGTTCATCAATTTTGTTACTATTTATAACAAACCGGTTTTTGTTTTCGTAGTGTTTCTCTATTGTTTGTTCAGTTTCTATTATATTGATTTCCATTCTTCATCAATTCTTTCCTTCTACTTACTTTGGGTATAGTTTGCTATATTTTTCCCCCTTAAGGTGGAAATTTAGATTGTTAATTTTAAATTGTTTTTTTCTTTAACAAAAATATTTACATTATATTATCCCTCTAAGCTGTACTGCAGTCCATTTTAGCTATGTCGTATATTCATTGTCATTCAACTTGAAATATTTTCTAATTTCTCTTGTGATTTTAATTTGATCATAGGTTATTTATAAGTGATGTTAATCTCTAAATATTTGGAGATTTTCTAGATATCTTATTTTTATCAATCCCCAAATTTATTGCATTGTTGTTAAAGAATATACTTAATAAGATTTCAAGAATTTTGAAATGTTTGAGTCTTAGTTTGTGGACCAGGAAATAATGCATCTTGATAAATGTTATTTTGCTCATAAAAAACATATATTTGGAAATTGTTGTGTCTAGTTTTCTATAAATGTTAGTTCTAGGGGAATGAGAAGATTGCTCAGGTCTTCTATATTCAAACTAATTTCCTTTTCTTTGGTTCTATTCTGTCAGTTTTTGTTTCATGTAATTTCAAACTCTGTTAATTGGTACATAAACATTTATAATTGTTGTGACTTCTTGATGAATTGTTACTTTTCTCACTATAAAATGCCCATCTTTATCTCTCTGGTAACATTTCTTGTCTTGAAGTCCATTTTGTCTAATATTAATGTTGCCATCCTACTTTTATATGCTTACTATTTGCATAAAAAGCAGAGACATTACTTTGCCAACCAAGGTCCATCTAGTCAAGGCTATGGTTTTTCCCGTGGTCATGTATGGATGTGAGAGTTGGACTGTGAAGAAAGCTGATCGCCGAAGAATTGATGCTTTTGAACTGTGGTGCTGGAGAAGATTCTTGAGAGTCCCTTGGACTGCAAGGAGATCCAACCAGTCCATTCTAAAGGAGATCAATCCTGGGTGTTCATTGGAAGGACTGATGCTAAAGCTGAAACTGCATTACTTTGCCCACCTCATGCGACGAGTTGACTCACTGGAAAAGACTCTGATGCTGGGAGGGATTGGGGGTAGGAGGAGACGGGGACGACAGAGAATGAGATGGCTGGATGGCATCACCGACTCGATGGACAAGAGTTTGAGTGAACTCCAGGAGTTGGTGATGGACAGGGAGGCCTGGCATGCTGTGGTTCATGGGGTCGCAACGAGTCGGACACAATTGAGCGACTGAACTGAACTGAACTGATTTGCATAATGTATAATATATTTTCCTATTCTTATACTTGGAGAAGGAAATGGCAACCTACTCCAGTACTCTTGCCTAGAAAATCCTGTGGACAGAGGAGCCTGGTGGGCTGCTGTCAATAGGGTCACAAAGAGTTGGACATGACTGAAGCAACTTAGCATGCCTTGGAGAAGGAAATGGCAACCGACTCCAGTATTCTTGCCTGGAGAATCCCAGGGATGGAGGAGCCTGGTGGGCTGCCGTCTATGGGGTCATGCAGAGTTGGACAAACTGAAGTGACTTAGCCGCAGCAGCATTCTTATACTTTACCAATAACTGCCTTTATATTTAAAATGTAGGGAATTCTCTGGTGGTCCAGTGGTTAGGGCTCCATGCTTAGGGCTCCTTTGTAGTGGAACTACAAGGGGTACGAGTTTGATCCCTGGTTGGGGAACTAAGATCCCACATGCCCCATGGCATGGCAAAAAAGAAAACAAAGTCATATTTAAAAGTGTCCCTTGTAGTCAATATACAGTGAGATTATCTTTTTGCTCACTTGACAAACACTCTCTTTATTTGATGGTTTAGTCTGCTTATATTTAATTTAATTATTGTTATATGCTCTGTTGCTAAGTCATGTCCAACTCTTTTGTGACTCCATGGAGTGTAGCCCACCAGGTTCCTCTATCCATGGGATTTCCCAGGCAAGAATATTGTAGTGGGTTGTCATTTCCTTTTCCAGGGAATTATGACCTAGAGCCAGACATCTTGGAATGTGAAGTCAAGTGGACCTTAGAAAGCATCACTACGAACAAAGCTAGTGGAGGTGATGGAATTCCAGTTGAGCTATTTCAAATCTTGAAAGATGATGCTGTGAAAGTGCTACACTCAATATGCCAGCAAATTTGGAAAACTCAGCAGTGGCCACAGGACTGGAAAAGGTCAGTCTTCATTCTAATCCCAAAGAAAGGCAATGCCAAAGAATGCTCAAACTACCGCACAATTGCACTCATCTCACACGCTAGTAAAGTCATGCTCAAAATTCTCCAAGCCAGGCTTCAGCAATATGTGAAGTGTGAACTCTCAGATGTTCAAGCAGGTTTTAGGAAAGGCAGAGGCACCAGAGGTCAAATTGCCAACATCCGCTGGATCATGGAGAAAGCAAGAGAGTTCCAGAAAAACATCTATTTCTGCTTCATTGACTATGCCAAAGCCTTTGACTGTGGAACATTCTGAAAGAGATGGGAATACCAGACCACCTGACCTGCCTCTTGAGAAACCTGTATGCAGGTCAGGAAGCAACAGTCAGAACCGTACATGGAACAACAGACTGGCTCCAAATAGGAAAAGGAGTGCGTCAAGGCTGTATATTGTCACCTTGCTTATTTAACTTATATGCAGAGTACATCATGAGGAACGCTGGGCTGGAAGAAGCACAAGCTGAAATCAAGATTGCTGGGAGAAATATCAATAATCTCAGATATGCAGATGACACCACCCTTATGGCAGAAAGTGAAGAGGAACTCAAAAGCCTCTTGATGAAAGTGAAAGAGGAGAGTGAAAAGGTTGGCTTGAAGCTCAACATTCAGAAAACAAAGATCATGGCATCTGGTCCCATCACTTCATGGGAAATAGATGGAAAAACAGTGGAAACAGTGTCAGACTTTATTTTTGGGGGCTCCAAAATCACTGCGGATGCTGACTGCAGCCATGAAATTAAAAGACGCTTACTCCTTGGAAGGAAAGTTATGACCAACCTTGATAATATATTGAAAAGCAGAGACATTACTTTGCCAACAAAGGTCCGTCTAGTCAAGGCTATGGTTTTTCCCGTGGTCATGTATGGATGTGAGAGTTGGACTGTGAAGAAAGCTGATCACCAAAGAATTGATGCTTTTGAACTGTGGTGTTGGAGAAGACTCTTGAGAGTCCCTTGTACCGCCAGGAGATCCAACCAGTCCATTCTAAGGGAGATCAATCCTGGGTGTTCATTAGAAGGACTGATGCTAAAGCTGAAGCTGCAATACTTTGGCCACCTCATGCGACGAGTTGACTCACTGGAAAAGACTCTGATGCTGGGAGGGATTGGGGGTGGGAGGAGAAGGGGACGACAGAGAATGAGATGGCTGGATGGCATCACTGACTTGATGGACATGAGTTTGAGTGAACTCCGGGAGTTGGTGATGGACAGGGAGGCCTGGCGTGCTGTGATTCATGGGGTCGCGGAGAGTCGGACACGACTGAGCGACTGAACTGAACTGACTGATTGTCATTGTTGCTGTGTTGTTCAATTGCTAAGTCATGTCCGACTCTTTGAAATCCCATGGTCTGCAGCACGCCATGCTTCCTTGTCCTTCACTATTTCCCAGAGTTCGCTCAAATTCATGTCCATTGAGTCGGTGATGCCATCTAATCATCTTATCCTCTGCCGCCCCCCTTCTCCTTTGTCTTTCAACCTTTCCCAGCATCAGGGTCCTTTCCAGTGAGTCAGCTCTTCACATCAGGTTGCCAAAGTATTGGAGCTTCAGTTTGCACATCAGTCCTTCCAATGAATTTTCAGAGATGATTTCCTTTAGGATTGATTGGTGATAGTTGAACCCAAATCTCAATTTGTTATTTGGTTGTCCCATCTGTTTTATGAAACTTTATTCCTCTTCTCTTGCCTTGATTTGAATTAATAAACATTTTTGTATTCCATTTTAATTCCTTTATTTGTTTTTAAGGGTATCTTGGCACTACTTTTTAAAGTTGTTTCCAGGAAGTATGATATGTATCTTTAACTTTTCATAGTCTACATAGAGCTAATATTTATGTAAAATTAAAGACCAGTGCAATGATATAATTCTCACTATCCTTTGTGCATTTGTTGTCATCTCTACTGCATCTACTTATGTTATAAACCCCACAATATATTGTTTTGCTTAAGTCATGTATCTTTAAAATAATTTAAAAATTTTATATTTTCTCCCACATTTATCACTTCCTGTGCTCTTCATTCCTGCTTTTAAATCCAAGTTTCCATCTGGTATCAATTTCCTTAGCCTGAAGAACTTCCTTTAGCATTTCTTTATTGCTGGTCTTCTGACAACAAATTTTGTCAGTTGCCTTTTATTTGAAAATGTCTTTATCTTACATTAATATTTGTAATACTATTATGACTCCAGTAATTAATAAATAATTATCATCCTGTACCCAACCTGGTTTCTGCCATATCCTGTTCTTCATCTTGCTCAATCATCCCCATATTATTTTAAAGCAAATCCAAGACATTATATAATTTCATCCATAAATATTTGTGTTTATCACTAAAAAAGAAAACTTAAGCATAAACTATATCATATGTTAATACATTCAAAAATAACTTAATATGACATCCACAAAGAAAACTTCTAAAATACAATATCCTTCAAGAAAACTTCTTACATGCATGCCACCTAAGCAGAGATAGATCTTGAAGGAATACAAAGTCCAAGGCCCTACTAAAGTGATCATCTTAGAGGCCCTCTTAGGCCAAAAAACATTTCATGGTCCATGAAGAATGTACTGCTGGCCCTGCAGCTAATAATTACACACAGAAAAAAGACACTTAATCCCTGATTGTTCTCTTTATATATTAGCAATAAACATCTGTACAGTTCCAAGCCTCCAGGTAGCAATCCAGGTATCAGTAAATTAAGCCTTTTTCCCTGAAACTCCCTGATTTCCCCCAAACTCTGCAGAATCACTGACATTTTGTGACTAATCTTACAGCTAATTGGAAACTTTGGTATAAGAACCTACCAGAACTCATTTTCCTAACACCACTGGGACTTCAAGACTTTTTCTCACTAAGTGGCTGCTGCTGCCCTATTACTGAGTCCTAATGGACACAGATTAACTCACTAAAAGAACAGTGATGACTCTGAGCAGATTTCATCCTTCAGTGGGTCTTCTCTGACCTATATTTCCATAGAGTGGGCCAAGCCTCAGAACGTTTCAATGCAAAATGAAAATGGCACCTCCAGTGAGGGACAAAAAAAGACCTTAGTTACCCTCACCAACAGATTGTTGAATATCCATTAGACCCAGAAACAGTTTTGACCATGAAATAACAAACTTTTGGCTTAACTGGAGCCTCATTTCAAGTCCTTGGAGAAAGAAATGTTCTACCTTGCAAAAGAACACCATTTCATACATATAGAAGAAATTAAGAAATGAGAAAATCAGCTATCACAGTAATACTTCAGATTAGAATCAACAATATATGCTAAAGACTAGTGGGTAAAAATTTGATGAGAAAAAAATACTTGCATAAATACTTTTTAATTAATTTAAAACTAATCACTCAAATACTTTTTAATTATTAATAAATATAAAATACTTTATAATTAACCATCTTAACCAAGTGGTAAAGTCAAGATCATTAACAGTGGGACAACCTGATATACTGTACCCCCAGGATGATCCACTAAGAACACAGCATCAAGTCTGTGTTATACCTGCCAAGAATGTATGACCTCGAAGTAATCTTGAGGAAATATCAGTCAACCACAAATTGAAGGTCATTCAACAAAGTAGCAGCTCTATGCTATTCAAGTGTCAAGTAAGAAAAGACAAGGGAAAACTGAGGAATTTTGCCACATTGAAGGTGGATGTAGAGACTTGAAAACTAAATACAATAAATGACCTTGGTTGGATTTTGGACTGAGAAGGAAAGGATGATTGTAAAAGATATTGTTGGAACAATCAGGAATATTGAATGGCGTCTGTGCATTGACACTAGTGTTGAATTGATGATGATTTCCTGACATTGGAGGATGTACTGTGATTTTTCGGGAGAGTACACTTGATTTTTAGGAAACATACTGAAATGCTTAGGGTTAGTGGGGCATTACGTCTACAACTCACTCTCAAATAATCAGAATAATAAAGAAAAAATGGTAAAATGTTAACAATCAAGGGATCCAAGTAAAAAGTTTAAAGAAACTATTTGCATTAGCTTTGCACCTTTTCTCTGTAAGTTAAAAATTATGTAAAAAGTTGTTTTGTTTTTGTTTTTTAAGAAGCAACTATTTGCTTTAGTTCCAAGGTTTAATGATTGCCTTATTTTTGTGTGTTCTACTCCCCTGACTTTATGTCACTGCTTCTTCTTGATCCCTGTCCCTGCAGCTTTATCATAACTGGAGATAGAGTGGTTTAAAATGAACCTGTGGTCTGGAAAGGATGGGGATTGGGGGTAAGCAGGAGGGCAAAGGATGGAGTTCTGCGTGTCCTGGCAGCACAGAGTATCCACAGACAGAAGTGTCTCATAGGGATCTTCTTAGTAGTGATGGTGATTAACATTCAAACTGAATGAGACTTGTGACAGCAACAAGGACAGTTAATCCCAGTGGATTCATGACCTTAACTCCTCAGTGTCTGAGGGAGGCTTCACAATCATTCCACCGGCCCTTGAGAGACAATTTGCTCTCATCTGGAATTCTAAAATAGATCAATAAAATAAGTGCAAAACAGGAGTTTTCAGCCTTGGTCTCAGTATATTCGGAGTCTTTGTTCCCATCCACTTTAGCATCTACTGTTCCATCCCAGTCAAGTAAAGCAGAATCAAGTCTGAGTCGCTTTTTAAAGTAAACCTTAATTACACATGTTTTATATTTGTTCCTAGTCTGAGTTGCTACAAGGAAAACATTCAAGTATAATGAATCTTAAGCATGAAGGAAAGAAAATGCTTCAGTCACATTAAAAAAAGAATCAGTGCATGAGGAGCAGAGAAATAGGGTGGTTTGCAGTAACGACACTGTGGCTCATTGCATTTTAGTTAATGTCACAAAGTAAGAAATCCATGAAGAGAAATAACAACATGTGAGGAGACAATGAACAAAATGTGCTTTGCTCATTTGCTGTGACAGGGATAGCTTCATTTAAATAATTCATGATAATGCCTCGCAGTGTGCTTTTCAATGCACAATGTGTGCTTTGCAAAAATAACCAGGCTTAGTAATATGGAACTTGAATCTAATTCTCTGTTCTAAAATTTCTGATAAGAAGTAGAAAGAAGCTGCCACAATCATGATGAAGCGGCTGAGAGAGCAGGCTGGAGAGGTGGTTTGGAGAGGGCTGAGCAGACTTGGCAGAGCTCCTTGTCTTCTAGTGGTTTAGGTAGCGTCTCCTTGTCTTATCTAGCAGCTTCACATACGCTTGATAAGGTGGTAAGGGTCTGTGCTAGGTGGACTTTCACATGGAGGCAAGTGTCACACAGAATTACCACTGGGTCAGGGGTGGACAGAAAATGAACCATGTGCTGAGGTCTCCGGTGGAAAAAAGAGCAAACCTAGGTGTGGGTACAGCAATAAGGAGGCTGACTGAAGATTTTTTTAAGATTTTCAAATAATTTGTATATGCAAATTCATAAATAGTTAAATGGATACATAAAAGCATAAAAAATAGGTCACATTTAAGTGGTGCAATTATGGATGATTATGGTATTTTCCTCTTTTTTCTTATTCACACTTTCTAACGTATCTACAAAGGCCTGATTTTATAGAACTATTGAATAGACAGAGAAGGCCCATGGCTTTCACATAAGTGGTCCCCTCCAAATGAAACACTTATTCTCCAAGTCTTGGCTTATCTATCTCTAAACATCCTTTGGATTCCAGCCGAAGTGTCAGATCCCCAGGGAAGGCTTCCATGAGCCCCTGTACTAGATGAGCCCCTGTACTAGCCCCTGTACTTTTCCTTTGTCACAGCACAACTGTAGCTATTTCCTTGATATTGATTGGGTTGGCCAAACCTGCCTAGGGTTATGAAAAATAGAGGATAATGCATGTACTTGGACTTGATGTCACTATGTGAGTGCAGGATGACTTTCCTTGTGTGATTCTTATTATTATATGACTTGTGACCAATGAAGCAAAATAAGTTTCTGAGGCAGGAGCACAAAACTTTCTCTGGAACCAAAATGGCAGATCAAGGTCACATGGCTTGTAAAAAGCTAGTTTTGTGACATATAAGTGACCATATAAGGTGGGTCTGGGGGATGATATTTCTGGGGTACTGCCAGAATCCTCTCACCTTTCCAGTAGGCTGACCGTTTCTGTTCCCCAAACACTTCCCCTTGTGAGTCTACTGTCTGCTCACTGAGCCCTGTCTATTTAATTTTATCTCATACTTAATTCCATCTCATATTCTTTGCCAAAACGTGTATCCTTTACACTTGATGTGCACTACAGTGTAAGCTAAGCACTATTTTTGTGTTTCTTTTCTAGCTAACTCTCAAATCTTTTAGTCCCTTTTTTTGACTCATTCACCATTTAGTCTTTCTCTTCTATGGGACGAGTGAGTGAGTGAAGTTGCTCAGTCGTGTCCGACTCTGCAACCCCATGGACTGTAGCCCACCAGTCTCCTCCATCCATGGGGTTCTCCAGGCTAGAGTACTGGAGTGGGTTGCCATTTCCTTCTCCAGCGGATCTTCCCAACTCAGGGAATTGAACCTAGATCTCCCACATTGCAGGCAGACGCTTTAACCTCTGAGCCACCAGGGAAGCAAGCCCCATAAAAAAAAATAAAAAAGGCATAGTGGCAGTCTTGTTGGCTGCTCTGTCCCCAGCACCTGATATGGTGCTTGTAGCTTAGCAGGGGGTAAATAAGTATGTTTAAATTAGAATAAAGGATGAAAAAAAAAAGTTGAAAAACAAGGAAGACAAAATCACTGCTTGTATTAATTTCCTTTTCATTATAACAAATTACCACCAACTTGGTGGCTTAAAGCAGTACACGTGTCCTCTCGGAGTTCTGAGATCACAAGTCTGAAATCAGGTTCACTGGGCTACAGACAAGGTTTTGGCAGGACTGGTTTATTTCTGGAAACTCTAAGGGGATATTTGTCTCCTTGTCTTTTTCAGGTTCTAGTAGCTGCCTGTTTTCCTTGACTCATATTCCCTTTCTCTACCTTCAAAGTCAGCAGCATGAGATGTTCAAATCGCTCCATCTCTTCCATCATCACATCATTCTCTTCTGATTATGATGTCTCTTGAACCCATTACAAGGACCACTGAGATTATGTTGAATCCCAATAATGCAGGATAATCTCCCCATCATAAATCCTTAATCACATCTGTGAAGTCCTTTTTCCAAACAAGATAACATTTCTAGGTTTCAGGGATTAGGGCCTGCACATATTTTGAGACATTTATCCAGTCTATCACAGTGCTCTAGCTTCTAAGACATGCAAAATACTCCCAAATATTTCCAGGGGTGCTATTTTGTATTATCAAATATCCACTGAGACTCATGGACATTCTTCTTTTCCCATTTTAGGACAAGTTTTAGTCTACTAAAATATGCACTTCAGAGGGTAGAAGTCTTTTACACTCCATTCCATTCAATGTTGAATCTCATGTACCCAGAACTATGCTTGTTATACAGTAGGCCCTTGGTAAAGATTCACTGAATGCTTGATGAATAGACTTTATCTGCTGACTTGGATGGTAAAGAATCTGCCTGCAATGTGGGTAGACCCAGGTTCAATCCCTGGTTTGGGAAGACCCCCTGGAGAAGGGAATGGCAACCCACGCCAGTATTCTTGCCTGGAGAATTCCATGGATAGAAGAATCTAGGGGGCTACAGTCCATGAGCTCGCAAAGAGTTGGACACAAGTGAGCAACTAACACTTTCACTTCACTTTCACTTTTGGTATCTATCATTTATTTCCTCTTCTTTAGATAAAATAACCTCCATTCCTATTTGGTGAACGGTAACCCACTCCAGTATTCTTGCCTGGAGAATCCCATGGACGGAGAAGCCTGGTAGGCTACAGTCCACGGGATCGCAAAGAGTCGGACACGACTGAGCGACGGAACGAACGAACGAACGATGGTTCTACAGAAGCTGACTCCAAAAATCACATGGTCAAGGCTAATTAAATTCATGTGGGTCAATCCCATAGCCACACCCACTGGCAGAAATGGGCATGGGCCCAAACTAATCCAATCAGAGTGAAACTAAAATAAGACTTTTTCTCTTCTGGACACAACTGAGGAACCATAATAGTTGAAGCCATGACCGTCGAAGGTAGAGCAGAGGGGCAGAAAAAAACACATCATTGGTTTTATTACTGAACCTCTGGATCAAGCTTCAACTGCAGCCAAACCTACCTCTGAGTTTTCCAATTATATGAGAGTAAAATATTTCTTTTATTATTGGTGTCAAGTTGAAAGTTACTTACAGTGAAATATTCTAAAACTACTAAAAGGTATAAGATATAAAAGATGAAAAACCTACAGAAACTGAACAAATAACTTTGCTTTGTTAATTGATAATAGAAAAGACAGGACACTCATGGTCTGTATCCCTGCCTCCAAGAAGGAACTGATAAAGAGATGGAAGAAGCCTTTGGGCCTTCAGGTCACCCAGTTCAGTTCAGTTGCTTAGTGGTGTCTGACTCTTTGTGACCTTATGGACTGCAGCACGCCAGGCTTCCGTCTCCATCACCAACTCCCA
This sequence comes from Moschus berezovskii, assembly GCF_049115385.1. Lineage (NCBI taxonomy): Eukaryota > Metazoa > Chordata > Mammalia > Artiodactyla > Moschidae > Moschus > Moschus berezovskii. Next base: position 83,761,344 of record NC_142469.1, on the reverse strand, counting down.
GAGCTTGCTCAAACTCAGTCCATCGAGTCAATGATGCCATCCAACCATCTCATCCTGTCGTCCCCTTCTCCTCCTTCCTTCAATCTTTCCCAGCATCAGGGTCTTTTCCAGTGAATTGGCTCTTCACATCAGGTGGCCGAAGTATTGAAGCTTCAGCATCAGTTCTTCCAATGAATATTCAGGATTGATTTCCTTTAGGATTGACTGGTTTGATCCCAGGCCTTGTGTTATATACTCGACTGTAGATCAAATCATTTTGGGAACTTAGTAAAAACAGCTTCCCAGCCCCACCCCAGGTATGTTGAGCCAAAATGTCTATGGGTGAGGCTCACAGTTCGTTTTTAACAAATTCCAAGTGACTCTAATGGGGTCACCCTACTTAATGTTGGTGAACTAGACTTCCTGTTGGTAGAAGAGGCAGCCTAGCAGATATTGATGCTGATGCCAATCAGGTACAAAGTGTTGAATACATGCATGAAGTACTTAGAAGAATGTATAATCCTGTTTGAAGCCTTGAATTAAATACTTAAACTCTACAGAAGGTCTGACAGACTCTCTTCTATTGTGTAAAGGACATTAGTTTGACTACTTGGTGCTTTTTGTTTTTCAAATCTATCTGGTTCTTTGCTAGATCCTGCAAAGTTGATATGACAAGAGAGTGACAAGTAGATAAATGGACTATTATGGACCACCTTAAAACCTGTTTATCTTCTTTTCTCTTAAAGAAGGAAAAGCAGGGCAGCTCCAGAGTTGGTGAATTCAAGAACTCAAAATAGTCAAGGGTCAAGATTTTCTGTATTTTCACTTTGCCTGCTTAATAGTTTGCTGTGCTCCTCAAGCTTGTTCTCTGAAGTTGTTCCCAAATGACTGACTACTGTGAGCATAGATTTGCACACAGCAGAGGCCACAGGCTATAGGGCAGATGAAGGCCTGTTCTTTCCTCAAGTTCCTTTTTAGGTCCCTTTGAGAGTGAAGAAAATTTCCCCAGAAACTCTAGCAGCCACTCTCTTGTGTTTCCTTCAGCAGAACCAAGATCTGCATGTCCTTTCCTAAACCAGACACCTCAAGGAGGAGGGAATGGCCGTGATTCTGTCCAACTGTGACTTACTCTTTGGGTGTCGGGGTGACCCACCACCCCTGAAGCACAGGAGAACTACGAGGGGGAAGGGCTTTGTAGGAAGATGAAGAGGAAGTGGGGAATGGTGTGCGTGGGAGGAGGTGTGATGGACAGTTTCTTTAAACAGGACAGCCCTTTAAACAGGAATTGATGCAAGAAGAGGAAGGATCTCCATCCAGCAGCCCAAGTGCCTGATCTACCCAATCTTTATAGCTACCTGTTTTTTTCCTCCCCTTCAGAACACTATCTCAGTCCTTTTTCCCTTTACACTTGAGTTATTATATGGAGATATTTCATAAATGGATAAAAGTGGTTTTAATATCTGGCAGTGCAACTCACTAATTTTTTTCTTTATCTTAAATTTTTCATAGCTGTAACAGTCCATTCTCTTTTCCAGATTAGCTTTAGAATTAGTTTCTCAAAGTTCATAAGAAAATGCTCTTTGGGGATCTGTACTGGGATTGACTTGAATTGAAAGATTTATGTGGAGAGAACTGGTATCTTTAAACATAGCATATCTATCTATTTACCCAGGTTTTTTCCTACTGTTCTTTAATACAGATTTCTAATTTCCTTCCTAAAGGTCTTGTGCTTATCTTTATAGTTTTATGCAGCACCCAAGGGAAGCAGAGCTGGGCGAAGGGAGAGAGAAAGAGCCATGGTAACTTGTTTGAATCTTAGGATCTAGCACAGCCTATAACTTGAGAAATCTTAGGTCATTAAATTTCCTTTTCTTCTCAGTCTTGTTTGAATTCCATTTCTATTATTTGCACTTGAAAGCCTTCTGACCATGACATGAAAAGAATATACAGAGAAAGCAGGACGAAAGATTCCAGGTGTTCACTGAACATTTATTATGTATGTAATAAGAGCATCCTCCTTCTGCTTCTAAGATTTTCAGCCATTTAAGTCTTATAGGCAGCCACTTCTACTCTTTCAAAAATTTTATTTTTAGCTGTGCTGGATCTTTGTTGCTGTGTGGGTTTTTCTCTAGGCAAGTGGGGCCTACTCTAGTTGCGATGCTTGGGCTTCTAATTTCAGTGGCTTCTCTTGCCGTGGAGCAAGGACTCTAGGGCGTTTTGTGGGCTTCAGAAGTTGCCGCATGTGAGCTCAGTAGTTGCAGCTCCTGCGCTCTAGAGCACAGGATCAATATTTGTGGCACATGGGATTAGTTGCTCTGCCACATGTGGGATCTTCCTGGAACTGAACCCATGTCTCCTGCATTGGCAGGCATTCTTTACTACTGAGCCACTAGGGAAGCCCCACTTCTACTCTGACTCTGCCACAACCCTCCTGAAAATTTCTTAAAGAGATTTTTAAATACAGGATAGAGACAAATAGTCTCCTAAATCCTTGTTTCCATTTTCCAGTAAATTATCTGTGGATTTGACTCTTCCTACGCAGAAGGTAAATAATACTTGGTAGATCTGGAAGCTAACATCACGTACTTTATAAATGACTGGAGTATTATCAGGACTGCTACATTTGCAAAGCTGTACAAAAAACAAGTTTAGCAGGTGCCATTCACACAGATGACAGAGTGAAACAGCGCCCTCTGGAGGTGTGCTATACGTGATGTGTGTTAGTCACTCAGCGGTGTCTGACTGTGTGATCCCACGGACTGTAGCCAGCCAGGCTTCTCTGTCCATGGAATTCTCCAGGCAAGAACACGGAAGTGGGTGGCCATACCCTTCTCCAGCAATATATAATACCTTTAGGTATTATTACTATGCATAATTCCTTCTGGAATCCCTTTATAGAAGTCTTGAATTGATTAGAAATGAAAAGTCTTCAATGAAGCAAAGTATTAATAATATCCTATACTCTAGAACTTGTAATATCTTGAAAAAAAAGTCCTTCTTCCTAAAGAATTATCAAAGGAAAGTTTTTTTTCCTGATTATCTCTTTATTATCATTGTAATAGGAGTATCTAACACATCTCCATTCATTCAAACAAGTATTTGTTGAGTGGCTACTATGAACCTGGTGTTGTTTTAAGTACTAGGGATGGAAAGAGGTACCAGAATATGTGCCTGTACTCATCGAGTTACCTTCTAATGGAATAGGCAGACAGTAAATAAACAAGCAAGTACTACCGTGTATAAAGAATGGCAGGTGGAGCTACATGCTGTAAAGAGAAGTGAAACATTACAAAAGAAGAAACAGGAAGTGAGGACTTCAAGAGCAGAGGCTTTGCCTAATGTAAGCCAATGGCTTTCCTACCACACACCCTTACTTTGTCCCCACCCCTACCCGGTAAAAAAGCTTTGGCTTTAGGTTTCTCCTTTCCTTTTAAACTTCAGGATTTTCTTTCTTGAGGGATTCCCTGGTATCTCAGCTGGTAAAAAAAAATCCACCTACAATGCAGGAGACCCCAGTTCATTTCCTGGGTTGGGAAGATTCCCTGGAGAAGGGATAGGCTACTTACTCCAGTATTCTTGGGCTTCCCTGGTGGCTCAGCTGGTAAAGAATCTGCCTGCAATGTGGGAGACCTGAGTTTGATTCCTGGGTTGGGAAGATCCCCTGGAGAAGGGAACAGCTACCCACTCCATATTCTGGCTTGGAGGATTCCATGGACTGTATAGTTCATATTTTCCTTTCCTTTTAAACTTCAGGACTTTCTTTCTTGTTTCATCCACCCCTAAAAGCCACCCCCAAAACAAATACTGATATTTCCTGTGGTTGTCCATAACCATTTGATCTGTGTGAAAGGGTAGAAATATTGGGTTGGCCAAAAAGTTTGCTTGGGGTTTTTTAGAAAACCCAAATGAACTTTTTGGCCAACCCAGTATATCCAGAATATGAGGCTGATGAGAGGGAAGAAGCAGGATGAGCCACATTTCCAGACCTGTCTTGGATATTTAGAAAACAATGTATCTCTGAACACTCCCCCCTCCTCTCCACCACCTCCACACAGAAATATCCTCCTTTCTAACAGATGGCAGTAATTCAGCATGATATAGCTATTCTGTATTTAAGGATAATCTAGAAGTATGTTGTCTCTGAAAAAGTTTATGCACTAGATTTCCTCAGAGATTACAATTGAAACAGACATCCTCAACTGAGTCCTCCAAGGAACTCCTTGGGAGGCGGGTGGGTGGGTGTACTGAGATGAGAGTAAGAGGGGATGTTCCCTTTTAACTATACATGCGCTGGTACATTTTTCTACCCTCCAACCCCATTTCCAGGTGACTCTGATGGAGATGAATGACAAGAGCTAATCTTTATTTGGTTGTGATCTTCCTCTCCCTGCACACACACACACACTCCATCCATGTCTTAGGAATTTCATTGTTCAGTAGCTAAGTCATATCTGACTCTTTGTGATCCCATGAACTGCAGCACACCAGGCTTCCCTGTCCTTCATTATCTCCTGGAATTTGCTCAAACTAGTCCATTGAGTTGGTAATACCACTCAACTATCTCATCCTCTGTTGCCCCCTTCCCCTCTGGTACTCAATCTTTCCCAGCTTCAGGGTCTTTTCCAGTGAGTCAACTCTTCACATCAGGTGGCCAAAGTATAGGAGCTTCAGCTTCAGCATCAGTCCTTCCGATGAATATTCAGGGTTAATTTCCTTTAGGATTGACTGGTTTGATCTCCTTGCTGTCCAAGTGACTCTCAAGTCTTGGAAATGCAATTACATGAATCATGAATGTTGCCCCACCCACCAGGAAAAGCTACAAGCTTGAACAGCTCCAACCCCGAAATGAAAGGTCTTTGTAGGAGGTATTACCTTTGGCTGAACAGAAGCAATTTGAAACCGGTCCCACCAGTGTGACTAGGAGACCGATTCAAATGTCTCATAGGTTTCTCCAAGCATGACAGACACAAACAGCCAAGTTTCCTTCAAGGAGTCACAGGAAAGGTCAGCCCAGGCAAGAGGCAGGGGGACAACACCACTGGAAACCATCAGACATGTGGCCAGATAAGCATAATGTATGGGAGGCTGGGGAAATGCCATGATAGAGGTTTGTAAAAATCATGGGGGTGAAACTTGAGCACAAAGAGGACATCTCTTCCCAGCAGAGGTGACATTTGAAATTAGAGGGAAAACTTGACAGAGGGAAGGTTTAAGACGGTGAACCTTTGAAAAATGTCTTAAATATTATAAGAAAAGTTCCAAACTCTTAACAACATGGAATATTTATTAGGACAGAAAAATCTTAGATATGTGAATATATCTCATAGAGATTAAGAATAAACTTTTAATAAAAACTGTGACAACATATTTCTGGCAAATACTGCAACAGCCTATTTAAGTTTTATAACTGCCTGATTTAAAACAAAGTTATTCAGAAATTATAAAACAAAGCACCTCAAACTTTGGCTTCTCTGTCTTGAAAACAAGGTATTACACAAAAATAACTGAGCTTACATACAAAGTGTTCAGGCATTCAAATAATGCTGAATTCTCTCATTTAGTCACAAGCTTATTCATAGTTATGGGGGAATAGGGACTAGAGGAGTAAACAAAATTCAGAAGAAACAATAGTTAAAAGTTGATTCTAGCATTACCATTTGACTCAGCAATTCCATTTCTAGTTATACACCTAAAAGAAATAAGCATCCATAGAGAAGAACTTATAAAGTGATATTTACAGCAGTTTTGTTTACAGTAGTCAACATGTGGAAACAACCCAAATTTCATCAATTTTAGTGAATAAATAAAATATGGCATATCCATATTATGGAGTATTATTTCATGATAAAAATGAAAGTACTGATAAATGCTATAAAATAGGTAAACCTTGAGAACATTATAATTTATGAAAGTAGGCAGTCATAAAAGGCCACATATTATATGAATCCATTCATATGAAAAGTTTAGAATAGGCAAATTTATAAAGAAAGAAAATAAATTAGTGGTTGTACATGAAATTGGAGGAATTAGAATTGGCTGGAATTGGAGGGGGGTTAGAATGGAGAGTGACTGCTAATAGAAAGGGGGTTTCTTTTGTGGTTGATGGATATGTGCTAAACTTAGATTGTGCTGATAGTTGCCCAACTCAGGGAATGTGCGAAATCCACTGAATTGTGTCCTTCTAATGGGTGATGGGCAGGGAGGCCTGGCGTGCTGTGATTCATGGGGTCGCGAAGAGTCGGACACGACTGAGTGACTGAACTGAACTGAACTGAACTGAATGGATGAGTTTTATGTATGTGGATTACATTTCAATAATGATGCTTTAAAATTTATTGCATTAACTTTACACTAAAAATGAAAATGAGTTGGGCTTTTAGATTTACTTAAAATCAGTTCAGTTCAGTTCAGTTCAGTCGCTCAGTCGTGTCCGACTCTCCGCGACCCCATGAATCACAGCACGCCAGGCCTCCCTGTCCATCATCAAATTTAGATTAGACCATCCCATCCGCACATGGTATCTGTAAGAGAGAAGAAATGACTGACCAAAAATGATGGGAGGAAGTAGTGTGAGAGAGACTTCATCCAGACTGTGGGGAATGAACTGACTGCTGCTCACCAACAAAAACCACCCCTGCAAATTAAAGATTCTGGTTTCAGGATGCCAAACTCAGAGACTAGAAATTGACATACAACTTTCCCTGAAGTCACTAGCCCAGAACATGTAATAACAGCTTCACGGGACTATGAAATACACACAGCTCTGCAGAAACTGCTGTCCAACAAAGCAGAGAAATTTCAGTGAACTGGTTAATTCTATACCCCTGTCCTAAAGAAAGAAGAATTCAGGTACCAGACAATGGATGAAGTTTCCAGTGAAAAGTCAGACCTAATGTTAATGAGCCTCAAAATATACTGCTGCTGCTGCTGCTAAGTCACTTCAGTCGTGTCCGACTCTGTGTGACCCCATAGACGGAAGCCCACCAGGCTCCCCTCTCCCTGGGATTCTCCAGGCAAGAACACTGGAGTGGGTTGCCATTTCCTTCTCCAATGTGTGAAAGTGGAAAGTGAAAAGTGAACTACAAGATCACTAATGACCTCCAGTGGTTACAACTAAAATTGCTCACTTTGTGATGCATGAAGCTAGAACATGATGGCTCACAAAGCAATTATGGATGTAAGGGTTTGGTCTATTATTTTCTCATCTTGAAAGCTGCAAAGCTGGAGCCAAAGGAAACCTAGCCAATGACTACCATAAGACTGTCCCTTCCCCCTGATTTTTAAGCATTGACTGAACAGCCTCTTTATCTGTGACCTGTCTTTGCAGCATGTTTGAACACAATCTGTTAATGGGAGAAGATGGCTGTCTCCCTCCAGTGACTCTTTCAGGGATAATCCATTATGGGCCCATGGATGCGCAGAAAGTTGACAGCGGAGAAGGTGAGTTCATAGGCAGAAGAGAAGAAATGGTTGATTGAAAGAAATGGGGCAGGCAGAAGGGTTAGAAAGAGTGAGAAGCAGATGCTATAAACTAAAATTAGCCAGTTTGGTCTTGCACAACTCTTAGGTACTTTTTGGTAACTACCTCAGAATTTCAAAGGTTGGCCTGTCCTCCCAACCTCACCACTTTGTGTAGTCTCCTCTGTGGGTTTGATGAAATCCCAGCTCTCTGACCCTTGGGTGAAAGGTTCACTAAACTGAGAAATAACAGTGTTCCAGAAACAGGATTCTATCACCACCCTTGTTGTTGCCCTAAGGCTTTCAGAGATTCCACAGGCAGACAAGGCCATATTTTGGGAGATGAATCCATCCTTATAAGCACCCTCCAGCCTGGCTGGATTCTTCAACCAGGTCCAGGCGTGCCAGAGGGCGCTCTGGAATATCTTGGTCAGTCCACATATCTGAATACCATTAATTTCACCAAAGATAGGCCATTTCTAGCATTCATCTGGCAAACTATGCCACAAGTTGCTCTGAGAAAAACTAATGTCTGATATTTGATATGCTACTTAGCAATGTATCTGGTAATTAAGACATTTTAACCTTTTTAATACAGTGGCTAGCTAACCAATCCAAGAGTACTAAATCTTGATTAGAACACTAGCTTCCCCTACGTGTAATTGCGGTGAACACTTTCACATGTCACACCAGTCATGCTGGAGTATTTTAAAATAAATTACAGATATAATAGGATGTAAGGGAAACAATTAAAAACCAAGACTTATCGGTAATCAGTAATCACTGCTGTACAAGTCCTGCCTATATTTCTAAATGTTGCTGCCACTGTCACTTCTCAGATATTTTTTAGATCCATCTACTCATGTAACAACAAAGCTAGTGGAGGTGATGGAATTCCAGTTGAGCTATTTCAAATCTTGAAAGATAATGCTGTGAAAGTGCTGCACTCAATATGCCAGCAAACTTGGAAAGCTCAGCAGTGGCCACAGGACTGGAAAAGGTCAGTCTTCATTCCAATCCCAAAGAAAGGCAATGCCAAAGAATGCTCAAACTACCGCACAATTGCACTCATCTCACACGCTAGTAAAGTCATGCTCAAAATTCTCCAAGCCAGGCTTCAGCAATATGTGAACCATGAACTCCCAGATGTTCAAGCAGGTTTTAGAAAAGGCAGAGGCACCAGAGATCAAATTGCCAACATCTGCTGGATCATGGAGAAAGCAAGAGAGTTCCAGAAAAACATCTATTTCTGCTTCATTGACTATGCCAAAGCCTTTGACTGTGTGGATCACCATAAACTGTGGAACATTCTGAAAGAGATGGGAATACCAGACCACCTGACCTGCCTCTTAAGAAACCTGTATGCAGGTCAGGAAGCAACAGTCAGAACTGTATATGGAACAACAGACTGGTTCCAAATAGGAAAAGGAGTACGTCAAGGCTGTATATTGTCACCTTGCTTATTTAACTTCTATGCAGAGTATATCATGAGGAACGCTGGGCTGGAAGAAGCACAAGCTGGAATCAAGACTGCAGGGAGAAATATCAATAACCTCAGATATGCAGATGACACCACCCTTATGGCAGAAAGTGAAGAGGAACTCAAAAGCCTCTTGATGAAAGTGAAAGAGGAGAGTGAAAAGGTTGGCTTGAAGCTCAACATTCAGAAAACAAAGATCATGGCATCTGGTCCCATCACTTCATGGGAAATAGATGGGGAAACAGTGGAAACAGTGTCAGACTTTATTTTTGGGGGCTCCAAAATCACTGCAGATGCTGATTGCAGCCAGGAAATTAAAAGACGCTTACTCTTTGGAAGGAAAGTTATGACCAACCTTGATAGTATATTAAAAAGCAGAGACTTTACTTTACCAACCAAGGTCCGTCTAGTCAAGGCTAAGGTTTTTCCCGTGGTCATGTATGGATGTGAGAGTTGGACTGTGAAGAAAGCTGATCGCCGAAGAATTGATGCTTTTGAACTGTGGTGTTGGAGAAGACTCTTGAGAGTCCCTTGGACTGCAAGGAGATCCAACCAGTCCATTCTAAAGGAGATCAATCCTGGGTGTTCATTGGAAGGACTGACGCTAAAGCTGAAACTGCAATACTTTGGCCACCTCATGCAACGAGTTGACTCACTGGAAAAGACTCTGATGCTGGGAAAGGTTGGGGGCGGGAGGAGAAGGGAACGACAGAGAATGAGATGGCTGGATGGCATCACCGACTCTGTGGACGTAAGTTTGAGTGAACTCCGGGAGTTGGTGATGGACAGGGAGGCCTGGCGTGCTGTGATTCATGGGGTCGCGGAGAGTCGGACATGACTGAGCGACTGAACTGAACTGAACTGAACTCATGTAACAAATATTTTGGAGCACCTACTTGAAATACCTTATCTGATAGTTTCAAGAACTTAATATACTAACAGATTGTTAAAGGTTCACTGGCTGAAGCTATTTATAACTTTCTGCAAAAGTTTTTTTGCGAAAACCAAATATCCCACTATGGTATGAAGGTGTTCAAGTTCCCTAAAGCTCCATTTCATCCTCAAAGAGGAAGCAGCACTAGAAAAGATTGTTTATAAACCTTAAAATATCAATTGTGTTGTTTTTCTCTAGGGAAAAGAGAAACTCTTTAAGGTTATATGATCATTGTATAACATTTTATTTTCTTTAAGATAATCACATCACTAGGCTACATTTACCTTAGTTGTGACTTAGTGCATCGTAAAAAAATCGTGAATAAGAATTCTTGACGTTGCTTGTTAGTCCAGAGATCAAACCAGTGACTTATAAGAGCAACTCTTTCCTGAAAGAGCTACAAGTTGGGGGAGAAATGACATTTTCCTTTATAGTTCAATATATTCTAAGTTGCTAAGCAAGACATAAGCAACCTAACAACCTCACAGCAAATATTTGCTTTGCACGTTACAGTTCATAAAGCACTTTCACATTGTAGTAAGGGTCTTTCCCTTGAGCTTAAACTGCTTTTTATCCAGGGATGCAGGCAAGCCCAGGCTTGCTGGGTAGGCAGGTGGGAAAGGCTGGTGGGGACATAATTACAGAGGCGCCCAAGGAGGGCACAAAGAAGTAATGAATCCTCGCTCTCGTTTCTACGAACGAGCCTGGGCCACACTCGAGCTCTGAGTTCCCAGTCAGCCTCCTTCTCCATGGAGGTCTGGCAGAGCTGCCTGGGCCATTCAGTGACTACCTCTCAAATTACCTTTCAAAGGAGGGGGAATCCTCAGGCCCCAGGGAACTGTGCAGTAGGCACAAGAGGGAAGAGAAAATTAAAGAAATACACACAGTAATGCTCTCCACACCAAAACACCACCCTTACAGCAATCAGGGTGTGTCCTGGAGGTTTCGATTTTGTTTCCTGAGGTGTAAACAGGACAAAATGGGGGCAGGTCTCGTGCCTTCCATAAAACTGGAGTCGTGAACTGGGCTGAGAAAGATTATCTTTGGGGCAGACAAATGTATGTTCATTTCTGTTTAAAGTGACTCAAAACTAAGTTCTTACAAGCATTTATTTTAAATATGGTAACATGAGACCCAGTATATCACAGTAAATGTCACCCTAGAATTTAATCTTATCTTATTCTAGAATATGTGACTCACCTGTCGATTTAATGACTTGTTGCTGAAAGGTGTCCAGGCACTGAATCTTGTGTGGAAGCTCTCCATTTCCAGGCTTTCCCTGGGAGAATTCCCAGCTGACATCTCAGCAAATTATTTTTGTCCAGTCCTAGAAAATATACATTGATTTCAATAAATGTTTAATTAAGATCACCAAGATCCAGTATATCAATGCTGTCCTTATAGGAATAATAGAATTACAGCAATTCATCTCTATATATTTGTTTATATAAATATAATTAGAACTATATATATATATGTCCATACAAATATGCACAGGGAGTTCATGAACTCTAAATCATTGAAATTATTCTCTCCTCAACTACTTGCACTGAAATATGAATCCAAACCAGAGTTGTTTTTTACTTTGCTGGGAAACTGACTCAAAAATTGGAATGATTCTTTACTAACCATGAATACTGACTTTTTCTTTCCCTGCAATCTGAAAGGCTCAAGGAGGATGTACCCCACCAGCCCCCTACCCCTACGGAGCTTTTGAAGGCATAAGTCAGAGGAAAAGGAGAGAAAAATTAGATTAATATATTAATGATCTATTGCTGCATGGAAAATTATCCTATAATTTAACAGCTCAAAACAACTGTTATTATTATCTCAAAGTTCCTGGGGGTCAGAAATCCTCATACAACCTAGTGGGGTATAGTATTGGTAAGGCACTAGATCTGCCATCACAAAATACCACAGATTGGGGTGGGGATGGGGCACGAACAACAGACGTTTATTTTCTCACAGTTCTGGAGGCTGAAAGTCTAAGATCTACATGCTGTTTCTGGTGAAGACAGGCCTCACCTGTCTTGCAGGTGCAGTCTTTCTGCTGTGTTCACACAAGGCCTTCATTCTGAGCACATGTGCATTTGGGGTGGGGGTGGGGGTGCACTCTGGTATCTCTTCCTCTTCTTATAAGGCCATCAGTCCAACTGGATTAAGGCCTCCAACCTTATAAACTCTTTTAACTTTTATTACCTCTTTATAGGCTCTATCTCCAAATATAGTCACACTGGGTGTTGGGGCTTCGACATGTCGGTTTTGCAGGGACATAATTCAGTCCATGAGGGGTCCCTCTGCTTCACAGTCTCCCATAGGCTGCAATCAAGGTGTTGGCCAGGACTCCAGCCTTATCTGAAGGATTTTTTAAACTTATTTGCCTGTGCCAGGTCTTCACCGTAGCACATGCGATCTTTGATGTGGCATGAGGGAATCTAGTTCCCTGACCAGGGATCAAACCCAGGCCCCCTGCATTGGGAGTATGGAGTAGCCACTGGACCACCAAGGAAGTCCCTCATCTGAAGGATTTGTAGCTCATTCACGTGGTTGAAGCCAGGTTTCAGTTGCTCATGAGCTGTTGGGTGGAGAAATCCCTTGTTTTCCTTGCCACATGGGCTTCTCCATAGGGCAATTCACATAGCAGTTGGCTTCCATCAGAGTAAGCAAATGAAAAAGCAAGAGAGGACACACAGAGGGAAGCACAGGTTCTTTGTAACCTCAGAAGCATTATCCCATCACTTTTGCTCTATTCTATTAGGTAAAAGAAAGTAGCTAGGTCCAGACCACATTCAAGGGGAACGGATTATACAAGAGTAATACAATCTACCACAGTTAACCCTTTGGGTCAACTTCCTTCCTTTCCTATGTGCAGAACATACTCATCCACTCCCTAAAGCAGACAACTCTAAAGTTACATCTCAACAATATTTTCTTTTTTTTTTTCATCAATACTTTTAGTTTAGATTCCAGGAGATAGAAATGATTCATAACAGTCATGACAGACCAAGATCTACTCTTGACCTACAGATCTCTGAACTAAAAAGAAAAGTTATCTGGCCTAACCCATACACACACTATGCGTGCATGCTCAGTCATGTCTGACTCTTTGTGACACTATGGACTGTAGCCCACCAGGCTCATCTGTCCATGGGATTTCCTAGGCAAGAATACTGGAGTGGGTTTCTATTTCCTATTCCAGGGGATCTTCTTGAGCCAGGGATGGAACCCAGGTCTCCAGCATTGCAGGTAGATTCTCTACCACTGATCCACCTAGGAAGCCCCCATACATACAACATACATATGAAATGGCAGAACAATAAAAGGATAACTGCAATAAGTAGTCCCATTTGTAAAGGATAAGAATGGTATATAAAAGAGTTAATCAATAGCAATTCTGAGATCCAGCTGTAGAAGGCTGGATCTCGATTGTCATTTTTAGTCTCCATCACATTCTCTTTTAGACCATGTAGGTGACTCCTTTGATAATACTGATTTCTTAATATTTATTTAAAATTATTTGAATTCAGGCAGTGCTATGTTCACAACTGTTTAGAGACTTGTCTCTGTCTTTCTGTATAGTCAAAACTATGGTTTTTCTGGTAGTCATGTCCAGATGTGAGAGTTGGACAGTAAAGAAGGCTGAGGGCCAACGAATTGATGCTTTCGAACTGCGGTGTTGAAGAAGACTCTTGAGAGTCCCTTGAACAGCAAGGAGCTCAAACTAGTCAATCCAAAATGAAATAAATCCTGAATATTCACTGGAAGGACTGATGCTGAAGTTGAAGCTCCTACACTTTGGCCACCTGATGTGAAGAGCCAACTCACTGGAAAAACCCTGATGCTGAGAAAGACTGAAGAAAGGAGGAGAAGGGGGCAACAGAAGATGAGATGGCTGGATGGCATCCCTGACTCAATGGACATGAGTTTGAGCAAGCTCTGGGAGACAGTAAAGGATGGGGAAGCCTAGCATGATACAGTTAATGGGGTCGCAAAGAGTCGGATACAACTTAGCCACTGAACAACTATGAGCCTAATCAGACTTTCCTTGGGAAGAACCAAACTCTAAGTCTCCTCTTCTTGAGATATGCTTCCAACTGTGAAAGTATTTGCTGGTACTACCTTATTCCACTCAGAGATCCTAACAGTGGTGTGACAGCCATTTTCTTCTTGACTTGGTCTTGCTGCGATGCCAAGTTTTAAGCAGCCTTTGTTTCTCAAAGGGTTTCTCTGTTGCTTCTCTGCTAGTTGAATGTGTGACTCAGTTGCACCTCCACTTAGATGCAGGTATTTGAGTTTTTTTGTTGTCTCTGAATTTCTTTTCATTCCTGCTTGCAAACCAGACAAATTTTTTCTTCTGAGTTCCTTTACTTCTGGTAGTACCTTGGCAAATGCAGCCAGTAATAACAGACTCATTATAATAAGTCATTTTCTACCTCTTTGTATAAAGTACAAGCTTATTAGGTATATAATATGCTCTTTAAGCTATTCTAGAATATAGTTCTACAAATTTTTTTGGTGACATGAATTGCTAACAGTCCAAGTTCCCAGTAACAATTTCATGCTGCTATATTGGATGTTAATGCCACATAATTTGAAATATATTGATGCTGGTATGGCAGTACCCTACTCCTGGATCCAATATTTGTACGCACAAAACACTTAAGGAAAAAATATCAATTGAACTTATTCAAGAGAATAGAAAATTGGGAATTATTTCCAAGTTCTTCTATGAAGTCACCATAACCTTAACACCAAAACCCAACAAAGACCTTACAAGAGAGGAATATTATAGATTTACTATCGTAAACATAATCCTAAAACAAAAATCCTATCAAAATGTTAGAACACCAAACACACCAATATATGAAAAGGTTAACACATCACCACCAATTTGGACTGATTCTTGGAACATAAATTTAGTTTGATATTACAAAATCAATGTACTTATCATTAATAAAGAAGAAAATCATAAAAATCTCAGTAAATCCAGAAAGTGCATTTTTTTCCAGCTGTTCCATTTGGCATGCAGGATCTTAGTTCCTCAACCAGGAATCGAAACTGTGCCCCTGCGGTGGAAGCACAGAGCCCTAACCAGTGAACCACCAGGGAATTCCCTTAAAAGTGCATTTGATAAGCTCCAAGTCCCATTCTTAACAACAATAAAAACCTTAACAATCTGGATGAACCTGGATGAAACTTTGGGTGTGCTGGGATGGGGAAACTGTGTTCTGCTTGTGAAAGGGATGTGAATCATGACCAGAGGGTGGGATGTGTATACTGTCTGTAGCTATGGCCAAGAATTATTGCTCGCATCCTGGTTCTTCCATCAAGAAGTAAAGTCTTACTGACTTTCTTCCCCTTGTATATGAACTGCTGCTGCTGCTGCGTCACTTCAGTCGTGTCCGACTCTGTGTGACCCCACAGACAGAAGCCCACCAGGCTCCCCCGTCCCTGGGATTCTCCAGGCAAGAACACTGGAGTGGGTTGCCATTTCCTTCTCCAATGCGTGAAAGTGAAAAGTGAAAGTGAAGTCGCTCAGTCGTGTCCGACCCTCAGCGACCCCACGGACTGCAGCCCACCAGGCTCCTCCATCCATGGGATTTTCTAGGCAAGAGTACTGGAGTGGCTTGCCATTGCCTTCTCCGTGTATATGAACTAGCACTGCCTTATTTTAACCAATAGAATGTTGTGGAAGTGATGGTTAATGACTTCTGGTCCTAGGCCTTAAGACTTGCTTTCCCTTTTTGCACTCTTGAGACGTAGCTTCCATGTAAAGAAGCTTAGGCTAGATTACTGAGTGAGGAGAGACCACGTGAAAAGACAGAGGTTGAACCCAGCCCCCAGCTTTTCAGCCACCCAAGTCAGAGTACCTGGTGATTGAATGAAGCCAACTCAGGTATTCCAGTTCCAACTGAGCTCCTAGGTAAATGCAACCATATGAATGACTCCAGCCTATACAAGGAAGTGGAGGACTTACCTGGTGGTACAGTAGATAAGAATGTGCCTGCCAGCGCAGAGGATATGGGTTCGATCCTTGGTCCGGGAACATTCTACATGCTGCAGAGCAACTAAGCCTGTGTGCCACAACTACTGAGCCCTCACTGTAGAGCTCCAACTACTGAAGCCTGCAGGCTCTAGGGCCCAGAAGCCACAATGGCTGAGCCTGTGCTGCAACTGCTGAAGCCTAGGCACCTAGAGTCTGTGCTCTGCAATAAGAGAAAGCACCACAATGAGAAGCCCACACACCACAGTGAAGGCAGCCCCACTTGCCACAGACAGAGAAAGCCCAAGAGTAGCACTGAAGACCTAGCGCAACCAAAAACAAATAATCAGTCATGAGAAAGAGGAAGTGTACCTGCCCAGACGAATTGTGAATCCAGAGAACTGTGAAAGACAACCATTCCTGTTTCAAATCCTGTTTGGGGCTGCTTTGTTATCCAGCACAGACTGACAAAGCTGAGTGTTGGTGAACATCCAGAATGCTCATATACAGCTGGTGAAAGTGTAAATTAGTATAAGTGCTTTGAAAAACTGTTTGGCATTATTTCCTACAGTTGAAAATATGCATACAGTTGACTCAACAGCAAAACATGCACATATAAACCAAACAGATCCACAAGAGTATTCATGGCTGCACTGGATAGCTCCAAACTGGAAACAACCCAAGCATCCATCAGTAGCTGAATGGATAAATATATTGTCATATATTCATGCAATAAAATGCTATAGATCAATGAACAGGCTGCTGCTACACACATCAATATGCACAAATCACACATCATAAAACATTAAAAAAGGAAGCTGGGAACAAAATAATACGTTTTGTATAGTTCCATTTATATGAAGTTCTATACTGTGGTGTTCAAAGTCAGGATAGTGGTTATCTTTAGTGAGGAAAGAGATGGGAATGACGAGAAGGGATATGAGAAGGGATATTGGGGTGATGGTACTGATCGAAGAGTGGGGCCCTAGGTGAATCCACTTCATAATTTACTGAGTATTTACCCTTAGGACCTACATAGTTTTCTATCTTCTATTTCAATTAAGAAGTTTTAAAAGAATAATATCAAACACGACTAATTTCCTAGAAAAAAAGTACTTTATAAAGAAAATTAGAAAACTTTACTGAAAAACAACTTTTAAAGAACTAAATAAATGGAGAGACATGTTTGATTCATGTACTAGAAATTCAGAAAAATGAAGAAACTAATTCACTCAAATTGATCTACAGATTCAATGGAATCTCAAAAAAAAAAATCCCAAAGAGATATTGTGGGGTGTGTGTGTATGCGTGCATGTGAGTGTAACTTGAAAAGCTGAGTCTAAAATATTCATGGAAGTTTAAAGGACTAAAGTTGGGAATTCCTTGGCAGTCCAGTGGTTAGGACTCTACACTTTCACTGCTGTGGGCCTGGGTTCAATCCCTTTTAGGGGAACTAAGATCCCATAAGCCACATGGCATGGCCAAGAAATAAAGGGCTAAAGTAGTCCAGATGGTCTGGAAGAGCAAGAGAAGGAGATGTGTTTCTAGATATCAAGACTTATAATAGGGAGGGATAAATAGGGAGTTTGGGATTAACATATACACAATACTGTATATAAAATAGATACAGTATTTCTTATTGTATCTATGAACCTACTGTATAGCACAAGGAACTATATTCACTATCTTGTAATAACCTATGATGAGAAAGAACCTGAAAAAGAATGGTGGTGGTGGTGTAGTCGCTAAGTCATGTCCAACTCTTGTGACCCCATGGACTGTATCCTGACAGGTTCCTCTGTCCATGGAATTTTCCAGGCAAGAATACTGAAGTGAGTTGCTATTTCCTCCTCCAGTGGCTCTCCCCAACCCAGGGATCAAACCTGGGTCTCCTGCATTGCAGGTAGATTATTTATCGACTGAGCCACGAGGGAAGCCCTTGTGGGGCTTTTAAAAAATTAATTATAGTTGATGTATAAAGCTATGTTAGTTTCACGTGTACAGCAAAGTTTTATATATATATTTATAAACTGTATATCACAACTATGGGCTTCCCTGGTAGCTCAGTTGGTAAAGAATTCGCCTGCAATGTAGGAGACTGCCTGCAACACAAGAGACGCAGGTTTGATCCCTGAGCCAGGAATAGCCCCGAGAGAAGGAAATGGCTAATGGCTACCCACTCCAGTAATCTTGCAGGGAAATTCCATGGGGGAGACTGGGGGCTGCAGTCCATGGGGCTGCAAGAGTTGGACACAACTGAGCGAAGAGTTGACTCACTGGAAAAGACTCTGATGCTGGGAGGGATTGGGGGCAGGAGGAGATGGGGACGACAGAGAATGAGATGGCTGGATGGCATCACCGACTCGATGGACATGAGTTTGAGTGAACTCCGGGAGCTGGTGATGGACAGGGAGGCCTGACGTGCTGTGATTCATGGGGTCGCAGAGTCGGACACGACTGAGCGACTGAACTGAACTGAGTGACTAAATCACAATCACCACCACATCACAACTATATCTTATTTTTTTAAAAAAAGGATATATTGTATAAAAGGGGAATTACAGCCATTACCTTGTAATAACTTTTAATCAAGTATAATCTGTAAAACTGTTGAATTACTATGCTATACACCTGAAATGAAAACACTGCAAATCAACTAAACTTCAATAAAAAATTAATATAAAAAAGACTTTATAAAGCTGCAGTAATACGATAACATGGTATTAGCATGGGGACAGACAACTAATTACAGGAGCAGAAGAGAAAATCCAAAATAGCCTCATGTAAATCAGACACTTCTTAGATGACAAATCAAAGAGGAAGAGAGATTTTTTTCATTTATAGAAAAACAGAATATCTATTTTAAAAAGAGAAAAGCAAGTGGACCCCTTTCTCATACCATACCACACACACATCAAAATCTGGAGGCTTTTTATATACAAAATCAATTACATATGGTTTGTGAGTGCCCAGAAGACAAAATTAAGAACAATGGATGAGGTCAGAGGGATGGATTTTGGCTCAGTCTAAGTAGGAAAACAATCACTTCAGCAGCATTAACTGTCCTGGGAGATTATGTCCATTACAGAAGGCATTAAAACACAAATTGGATGACTGCTTCTCAGTGAAATTATAGCTGAGGTTCAAGCATCAGAAATGTTTAAGTTTCTAAGCAACCTCTGTTGCTATAAATACCAAGAAGAGAGGGAACAATGTGAATTTCTTTAGCCTGGAATAGCTGAGGAAAATTTTTTGGCAAGTCAGAAAAATCTGAAAATAAGACAAACACTGGTGGTGCCTCTACACTTATTACACTTCAGGCAGATAGAAGCATATTTTAAAAATGAATATCTCAGAAAGGCATGCACCATATTAGGAAGGGCAGCATGACATGGTGAGCACCAAATTTGGACTCCTGTTCTGATCTCCCCCATATTGAAGCTTTTAGAGGCTTCTCTGGTGGTCAAGTGGTTAAGACTCCTTGCTTCCCATTGAAGGGGGCATGGGTTTGATTCCTGGTCTGGTAACTAAGATCCCAAGTGCCATGTGGACACAGCCAAAAGAAAAAAAATTGAAGCTTCACAGGTAATTTCATCTCTGGGCCTCAGTCTCATGTGTGAAGCAAGGCAGTGATATGTCTTGGCAAACTACACTACAACAATGTTCAGATAAAAACCTCATGGCAATGTGGAAAATTAATACCTCCCTCTGAATCAACAGTAAATGAAAACAAATCCTTAGTTTCATAAGATGCCCAGCTGTTGTTACGTGAAATGTCTCTAAGAGCCAACATAAGGGATTTTTATTTAGCAAGTCCTCAGAATTGTTATTATCCTCTGTGGTAAGGGATTTGCTGAATTACAAAATGAGTGTAACATTGCAGAAAGAATAGTTACTGTCTCTGCTGGTGGGCTTCAACATGTGGATATAGTACATTATATATAGATATAAATACAGACTCAGATGCAAATTCCCACAGGATTATATTCATTCTCTTAGATTAATATCTTATTTCATTGACTAGTTATTTGACCGAGGGAGAGACAGCATGCTGGCAATCACTACTTCTTTAAATGGAATGATTTCTTTTCACAGTCTAGCATTTAAAATCTCTCCAAGTAGTAGCTCCATAAGATATTAATAGGTATTTCCCAGAAAAAGAAGATATGTGGTTAAATATGCCTGGAGATGATTGATGGAACAAAATTAAAATTGTGTTTTTGTTTTTTTTTTTGCAGGACGTTTTAGAAATTTAGTATGTTGATGTCCATAGTCAGTCTCCAGGAGAAGCATTTCCCTTGTTCGTTGTTATAGGAGCCGATCATGAAGAGTATTAGTTATCTGATGCGGGTAACATGGTGGGTATCTAGTGCTATGTAATAAACAGTCCAAAAACTTAGTTGTATTAAAAAAGCATTTATGGCACTTCCCTGGTAGGTCAGTGGCTAAGACTCTGAGCTCCCAAGGCAGGTGGCCCAGGTTCGATCCCTGGTCAGGGAATTAGATCCCACAGGCCCCAACTAAGAATTCACATGTACCAACTAAGAATGTGCATGCCACAACTAGAGTGAAGATCTTGTGTGCTGCACCTAAAACCCAGTGCAACCAAAAAATAAATGTAATATTTTTTAAAGCATTTATTCTTTCATAGTTTCCATGAGTCAAGGGTCAAGCGTGACTGGCTTAACTAGGTTCTCTGGTTCAGGATCTCTCATAATCCAAGTGTCAGTTGGGGCTTTTTTCATCGCAAAGCTGAACTGTGGAAGGAGCCACTTCCAAGCCCTGGTCGAGGGCTGTCAGCAAGATTCAGTTCCTCACAGACTGTTGGAACAAGAGCTCTTGTAGGTTGGAGGCTTCCCTTCAAGCTGGGTTTTCCACAGCTTAGCTCACAAAATGGTAAGCAAGTGAGAGGGTGAGAGAGGGCAGGCAAGATGGAAGTCAGAGTCTGTGACAAAATCTCAGAAGTAATATGCCATCACTTTTGATTAGTCAGAGCAGGGGTCAGCAAACATGGTCAGCAGGCTGTATTTGGCCTACAGCCTATTTTTGTAAATAGTTTTATTGGAAGACAGCTAATCACATTTATTTACATATCGGCTTTGGTGGCTTTTGTAGTATAATAGCAGAATTGAGTCGGAGAAGGCAATGGCACCCCACTCCAGTAATCTTGGCTGGAAAATCCCATGGATGGAGGAGCCTGGAAGGCTACAATCCATGGGGTCGCACAGAGTCGGACACAACTGAAGCGACTTAGCAGCAGCAGCAGTAGCAGCAGAATTTAGTATTTGGAAAGAAACCATATGGCCCACAGAGCTAAAAATATTTACTACCTGGCCCTTTACAGGAAAAGTTTAGCAACCCCTGTATTAGAAACAATTCTAGCCCATACTTGAGGGGAGGAGTTTCACAAGGACAGGAATACCAGGAGGCTGGGGTTGTAGGGAGTCATTTTAGAAGCTGCCTATCACATAGTGCCTACCAACAGGTAGAAAGTGTGAGTTGCTCAGTCTTGTCCGACTTTTACAACCCCATGGACTGTAACCCACCAGGTTCTTCTGTCCATGGAATTCTCCAGGCAAGAATACTGGAGCGGGTTGCTCTTTCTGACTTCAGGGGATCTTCCCAACCCAGGGATCGAACCCACATCTCTTATGTCTCCTACACTGGCAAGCGGGTTCTTTACAACTAGCACCACCTGGGAAGTCTGCCAACTGTTGGGGACTTGGTAAGTATTTGCTGAGTGAGTAAATGAGTAATTCTACCACATCTACCAATTTTCTAAATGCAGGGGCTGAAGGAAAAGTTGCTAACCAAGAAAAAGTCCAATTCCTTCACTGATTATTAGGGTCTGACAATTGCATTCCAGTCCATCTTAGTTCGCTGATTCCTAGAATGTCGATGTCCACTCTTGTCATCTTCTGTTTGACCACTTCCAATTTGCCTTGATTCGTGGACCTAACATTCCAGGTTTCTATGCAATATTGCTCTTTACAGCATCAAACCTTGCTTCTATCACCAATCCCATCCACAACTGGGTGTTGTTTTTGCTTTGGCTCCATCCCTTCATTCTTCTGGACTTATTTCTCCACTGATCTCCAGTAGCAAACTGGGCACCTACCAACCTGGGGAGTTCATCTTTCAGTGTCCTATCTTTTCGCCTTTTCATACTGTTCATGGGGTTCTCAAGGCAAGAATACTGAAGTGGTTTGCCATTCCCTTCTCCAGTGAACCAAATTCTGTCGGACCTCTCCACTATGACCCGTCTGTCTTGGGTGGCACCACACGGCATGGCTTTGTGGTCCATGTGATCAGATTGGCCTGTTGTCTGTGATTGTGGTTTCAGTCTGTCTGCCCTCTGATGCCCTCTCTCAGTGCCTACCGTCTTACTTGGGTTTCTCTTACCTTGGACATGGGTTATCTCTTTACCGTTGCTCCAGCACAGTGCAGCCGCTGCCCCGACCTTGGGCACAGGGTAGCTCCTCTCGAAGGAATCCCTTAGAAGAAATGGAGTAGCCATCATAGTCAACAAGAGTCTGAAATGCAGTACTTGGATGCAATCTCAAAAATGACAGAATAATCTCTGTTCGTTTCCAAGGCAAACCATTCAATATCATGGTAATCCAAGTCTATGCCCTGACTAGTACTGCTGAAGAAGCTGACGTTGAACAGTTCTATGAGGACCTACAAGACCTTCTAGAACTAACACCCAAAAAAGATGCACTTTTCATTATAGGGGACTGGAATGCAAAAGTAGAAAGTCAAGAAACACCTGGAGTAACAGGCAAATTTGGCCTTGGAGCACAGAATGAAGCAGGGCAAAGGCTAATACAGTTCTGCCAAGAGAACACACTGGTCATAGCAAACATCCTCTTCCAACAACACAAGAGAAGACTCTACACATGGACATCACCAGATAGCCAACACCGAAATCAGATTGATTATATTCTTTGCAGCCAAAGACGGAGAAGTTCTATACAGTCAGCAAAAACAAGACCAGGAGCTGACTGTGGCTCAGATCATGAATTCCTTATTGCCAAATTCAGACTTAAATTGAAGAAAGTAGGGAAAACCACTAGACCATTCAGGTATGACCTAAATCAAATCCCTTACAACTATACAGTGGAAGTGAGAAATAGATTTAAGGGACTAGATCTGATAGATAGAGTGCCTGATGAGCTATGGACGGAGGTTCGTGACATTGTACAGGAGACAGGAATCAAGATGATCCCCAAGAAAAAGAAATGCAAAAAAGCAAAATGGCTGTCTGAGGAGGCCTTACAAATAGCTGTGAAAAGAAGGGAAGTGAAAAGCAAAGGAGAAAAGGAAAGATATACCCATTTGAATGCACAGTTCCAAAGAATAGCAAGGAGAGATAAGATAGCCTTCCTCAGTGAACAGTGCAAAGAAATAGAGGAAAACAATAGAATGGGAAAGACTAGAGATCTCTTCAAGAAAATCAGAGATACCAAGGGAACATTTCATTCAAAAATGGGCTCAATTAAGGACAGAAATGATAGGGATCTAACAGAAGCAGAAGATATTAAGAAGAGGTGGCAAGAATACACAGAAGAACTGTGCAAATAAAGATCTTCACAACCCAGATAATCACGATGGTGTGATCACTCACCTAGAGCCAGACATCCTGGAATGTGAAGTCAAGTGGGCCTTAGAAAGCATCACTACGAACAAAACTAGTGGAGGTGATGGAATTCCAGTTGAGCTATTTCAAAGCCTGAAAGACGATGCTGTGAAAGTGCTGCACTCAATATGCTAGCAAATCTGGAAAACTTAGCAGTGGCCACAGGACTGGAAAAGGTCAGTTTTCATTCCAATGCCAAAGGAAGGCAATGCCAAAGAATGCTCAAACTACCGCACAATTGCACTCATCTCACACGCTAGTAAAGTAATGCTTAAAATTCTCCAAGCCAGGCTTCAGCAATACGTGAACCATGAAATTCCAGATGTTCAAGCTGGTTTTAGAAAAGGCAGAGGAACCAGAGATCAAATTGCCAACATCCGCTGGATCATCGAAAAGCAAGAGAGTTCCAGAAAAACATCTATTTCTGCTTCATTGACTATGCCAAAGCCTTTGACTGTGTGGATCACAATAAACTGTGGAAAATTCTGAAAGAGATGGGCATACCAGACCACCTGACCTGCCTCTTAAGAAACCTGTATGCATGTCAGGAAGCATCAGTTAGAACTGGACATGGTACAACAGACTGGTTCCAAATAGGAAAAGGAGTACGTCAAGGCTGTATATTGTCACCTTGCTTATTTAACTTATATGCAGAGTACATCATGAGAAACGCTGGGCTGGAAGAAGCACAAACTGGAATCAAGATTGCCAGGAGAAATATCAATAACCTCAGATATGCAGATGCCTCCACACTTATGGCAGAAAGTGAAGAAGAACTAAAGAGCCTCTTGATGAAAGTGAAAGAGGAGAGTGAAAAAGTTGGCTTCAAGCTCAACATTCAGAAAACTAAGATCATGGCATCCGGTGCCATCACTTCATGGCAAATAGATGGGGAAACAGTGGACACAGTGGCTGACTTTTTCTGGGCTCCAAAATCACTGCAGATGCTGATTGCAGCCATGAAATTAAAAGATGCTTACTCCTTGGAAGGAAAGTTATGACCAACCTAGACAACATATTGAAAAGCAGCAACATTACTTTGTCAACAAAGGTCCCTCTAGTCAAGGCTACGGTTTTTCCCGTGGTCATGAATGGATGTGAGAGTTGGATTATAAAGAAAGCTGAGCACCGAAGAATTGATGCTTTTAAACTGTGGTGTTGGAGAAGAGTCTTGAGAGTCCCTTGGACTGCAAGGAGATTCAACCAGTCCATCCTAAAGGAAATCAGTCCTGAATATTCATTGGAAGGACTGATGTGGAAGCTGGAACTCCAATACTTTGGCGACCGGATGTGAAGAGCTGACTCATTTGAAAAGACCCTGATGCTTGGAAAGATTAAGGGCAGAAGGGGACGATAGAGGATAAGATGGTTGGATGGCTCAATGGACATGGGTTTGGGTGGACTCTGGGAGTTGTGATGGACAGGGAGGCCTGGCGTGCTGCAGTTCATGGGGTTGCAAAAAGTTGGACACGACTGAGCGACTGAACTGAACTGAAAATTGCATCACAACTGTAACAACTTATCCACTTGTGTGATCTTATTAGCAATTTCCATCATTGGGTCAAGTGAGTTAGGTGGTAAAATAAGCTTACAATCGAATTCATATGTAGATGGGACAGATTTTTTTTTTTATGACATCAGCAAACTAGAAGCATTCTTATTTGAGGTGAGAATTCACTCTGGGGCCAAAAATAGATATTGTGAATTATAATACACAGTAAAGAAGCTGTTTACAAAAAGGCAGCTACAATATCTTCTAATACCAAGACAGACTCAAAACCTGAGTACAAAATCAAATTCTCATCCATTTTTTCATCTTTTCTCAGTATCCTTTCTCCAAAAGCCAAAACAATGTACCATAAAGATCTTCCTTTATCATTTAGGATCGCTCTTGTTTTTACACAAAGCAGTGTGTCACTCTTAGAGGAGGGAATGTCTTGCTGCTTCTTCACTTACAGCCTAGTTCTTCCACTGAAATGAAACTCCAGCATGGGTGACACAAACTGGAGAACTCCTTACCTCACTTGGTAAAACAAGGACTCTACATATTTCCATATTGATGGAAAAGGGGAGTAAAATAGGAGATCCTAGTCTGTAGCTCTTCTTGTGTGTAACTTGATCCAACAAACATAATAAGTAACAAAATCAAAGTGGGGAGGGGAACATGTCGTAAATACTGTATTTACTATCCTTTTTTTGAATTGCTACCCTGACTGACACGGTGCTAGTCACTCTTTTCTGTACATAAGCTCATATATTTCTCACATTCACCTTGAGAGTTTGATTACAGACAAGAAGAACAGGGTAAAGAAAATCATCTATGGACACACAGGCAGTAATTGGCTATCAAATTTAAAGATTATACTGGATTTTTCCTAATATGTGAGTATAACTTTGATATATGACTACTATCGGTTAATTTGGAAACATGCTTTCTATTCTGTGACTGACTATTCTTTATAACTAAGATATCAATTAGAAACTTAGCAATTGACACTGGTACCTCCATGCTTAGTGAAAGAAAAGGGGGTGATTCGTATGACAATCAAAGCCAGACTAAAGGATGAGAGGGCTGGACAATCGCCAGTCCATACAGAGAGCTATAAATCATCACTAGGATAAGTCAGAACCATGTTGTCCTTAACTATGTTTCCACAGGTGACTGGTTACACAGTTGGAGGAATGTAAATTACTCTGGTTCTGCTCCACAGGACAAGACACTGACTTGGAGTAGAAACGGGAAACAAAACACTGTTCCCTGGCACAGAGATACCTACATTTGAGTACTTTGGCATTCACACTGCAAGTTGTACAATGATTCATTTATTTTATTATCTAAATTTTAGTTCTTTAAATATGCCTCCTGCTGGGTTGTATGGTTCTAAAGACTGCAGAAAAGAACAGGTGCAGAGAAAAAGTGATTGATGAAAAAACAGAAATGAAAGGTAATTCTAGTTAAATGTCCAATATGCAGGGCATTTGACAAACAAGACATTTGAATGTCAACTTGTATATAATTTTTATTAAATGCACAAATAAATGATAAAAATAACAGCATGTTTTGAGGAAATCTGCCCTCTTGACTGAGCGACTTCACTTTCACTTTTCACTTTCATGCATTGGAGAAGGAAATAGCAACCCACTCCAGTGTTCTTGCCTGGAGAATCCCAGGGATGGGGAAACCTGGTGGGCTTCCGTCTATGGGGTCGCACAGAGTCGGACACGACTGAAGCAACTTAGCAGCAGCAGCAGCAATAGCATAGAAGGGGATAGGAAATACCACACTTGTGAGCCAAAACTGCTGCTGCTCAGTGGCTTCAGTAGTGTCCTATGCTTTTCGACCCTATAGACTATAGCCCGCCAGGCTCCTCTGTCCATGGGATCCTCCAGCAAGAATACTGGAGTGGGTTGCCATGTCCTCCCCTCCAGGGGATCTTCCCAACTCAGGGATTAAACCCACGTCTCCTGAGTTGCAGGCAGTGTCTTTACCCCTGAGCTACCCGGGAAACCCATGAGCCAAAACTGGACATATTCAAATGATGAATTTGCTCACTGATAGGAGAAGTTTACAGTTAAAAACATTAAAATTATAACAAGAAGCGACTGTACTATTTAAACTAATTTGCGAAAAACAACCAATTATCGTTGTTCTAAAACTTTCAAGTCTCAATCCTTATTTTCTTTCATGGAAATAATGGCTTTTAGAGCACGATTTTTGAGATTCTTATGGTGCACAAAGGTCAAGATGGGCTTGAAAACAATTACACGGGTTGCGCTGCACTTGAATACATGCGACCTCTGGATATTCTGCTCTGATATATGGCAAGATTTATTAATAAGTAGAGCATAAGCACTTTTAAAAGGATAAATATAAGTACCATGATTTGATCCTATTGACCTATTTACGAATACAATCCTATTCATAAAATCTTAGCATTTTAACTTTTCAGAACTATGCAGTTCTAATTATGAACTGTACTCGCAGGTTCTTTGTATTTCTCCTTTGCTACCCGCCAAGCCCACCCCTCCCACTGACTCCGCGGGAGGATGAGGGCGAGAACCAGCCAACGAAGCGTGGGAGTCGTTGTGAGCGAGTTCAGAATCCTATGAAAAATCAGGGTTTTCCGAAGTGCTAAAGAACGTGACTTCATCTCTACCCCAAATGCGTGCTCTGCAGAAGCTAAGAGTTTACTGGCAACGGCCCAGTTCAAACCTGACCCTAGGCAGGGATAGTTTCATTCCTCCCAAGCGCCACTTCCAGGCGCCGGTTCCCCAAGGTCACGGAAGGGGAGCCCACCGAGGGCGCAGCTTAGGGTCCTCCCGAGGCTGCAACGGGAACTAACCCGCCCAGGCGCTGGACCCCGACGGCCCCAAGCAAAAAATGTGCGGCCCGGAAGCCAAGAGCTTTACCTCCAGGCGGTGGCGGAAAGACCCGGCTCCTGGCGGTCGCCTCCTCTTTGGATCGCTTGGAGGGGCGAGAGCAGGACGCAGGCCACGGCCCGGGGAGGGGCGGGGTCGGCAGCGCGCCGTTTCCATAGAGTCCCGACAACACGGCCCCGCCCCGCCCCGCAGGCGGCCCTGCAGCATCAGCATCCACACCCCATAGCCGGGCCTGAGCCGCTGGAGGGACCCGGTGGCCAGCGGTCCCAGCTGGGGGCCGAGAAGCCGGGCGGACTACATCCCCATCATCAGGGCTGCACCGGATTCTGGCCAGGTCGGCGATCCTGCTCCTTTGTCACCTCCACGGAGTATGTGACAGGATCCCAGTAGTCGCTATAGTCCTAGAAGGCCCTGAAGACGCAGAGCAGAGGAGCCAAACCGCAACAGGAGACTTGGATACTGAAGCCAGTGTTTGCTTGGTCTCCAAGAAAGTCAGTAATTTTAAGGCTGGGTGATGCAAACGGTGGGATTTCTTAATCTTCAGCAAATCCTCTGAATATTTTAATACCTATTGCCAATTTTCACATTATACAAGAGGTACCAAAGCCCAAACAATATCCTTCTTGATAAATTTTTATTGATTCTGGTCAAAATGCCTTTAAGTATTTATTGTGAAGCTTTTTTTTTAAAATATGTAGATGAACAGTTACCACCAAGGAAAGATGTTCACAACATGAAAAGTACGTTAGAAAACTATATGAATTGTGCCACCTAATTTTTGTCATTTTTCGAGTCCCCTGGTGGCTCAGATGGTAGAGAATCTGCCTGCAATGTGGGAGATCTGAGTTGGATCCCTGGCTCGGGAAGTCCCAGAGAGAAGGTAATGGCTACCCACTCCAGCATTCTTCCCTGGAGAATTTCACTGACAGAGAAGTCTGACGGGCCACAGTCCATGGGATCACAAAGAGTCGGATACTACTGGGAGACTGCACTTTCTTTCACTTTAATTTTTGTAAATAAATGTTTAAGAACTCTGGAAGTATGTGAACAAATGTTAAATGATTTGCTCTGGTAGTACTTTAAAAAAATCCAATTTTAAGTAAAAATTTTCTACAGTAAATGTGTGTTAAGTAGCTTCAGTTGGGTCTGACTCTTTGAGACCCTATGGATTGTAGCCCACCAGGCTCCTCAGTCCAAGGAATTCTCCAGGCAAAGATACTGAAGTGGGTTGCCATTTCCCTCTCCAGGGGATCTTCCCAGCCAGGGGATTGAAACTGTGTCTCTTGCATCTCCTGTTCTCTAGGATTGCCTGCATTGGCAGACAGGTTCTTTACCACTCGTGCCACCTGGGAAGGTAAATATGTAACATCTGTATAATAAATAATAAATTTTATTCTAATTAGGTTTTGTTCTAATCCAAGTACCTCATGTTTTTTCCTGTTGTCTTTTAACATGTTTAATTTGTGTGAAAGGATACAAATTAGATAAACTAAAAATTCGTCACCTGAGACCCACATGGAGTTCCTTGACACAAAGGACAAATGAACCAACTGAACAAACAAGGTCAGTCTACTGCTCTGTCACTAAGCCACAGGAAACAGCTTTTTCTTTACTTTGTCTCAGGACTCATCCAAGAAAAACATGTCAAATGACAGAGTTTCCTTTTGC
Organism: Moschus berezovskii; assembly: GCF_049115385.1. NCBI lineage: Eukaryota > Metazoa > Chordata > Mammalia > Artiodactyla > Moschidae > Moschus > Moschus berezovskii. Next base: position 83,731,823 of record NC_142469.1, on the reverse strand, counting down.
TCTGTCAGACCTAGGATGCTCTTTCCCCTGGAATCCCTATCCGCTCATCCCAACAGCAAAGTTTTGAAGGTTGCATTTAATGTTCTGGTGACTTTCTCATTTTTAAAAGGGGTATTAAAACGATGATTAGATAAACTGACCAAAATTCTTTCAACTCAGAATGCCAAAATTTACTGAAATTGAGATTTTTAATAAATAGTGTTCAGTGGGTCCCTGCCCTCCCCCATCTCCATTAACGTGCTTGTTTTTTTCTGTGGACTGGAAACAAGGTGGAAGAAGCATGGGCCTATTCTACAAGGTGAAGGCAAGTGAGCTATAAGTGAATAAACCAAATGTGGTATATAATACAATAGAATATGGTTCAGCCAGGAAAAGATGTATCAATACATGCTGCAACATGGATGAAACTTGAAATCTTGAAAACATTACAGGAGTTAAAGAAGCCAGTCACAAAAGCTGTGTATGGTATAATTCTATTGATAGAAAATGTCCAGAATTGGCAAATCCATGGAAACAGAAAGTAGATTACTGTTGCCAAGTGCTGAGGGGTTTGGGAGATAGGGAGTGACTGGTAATGAGTTTGTTTCTGAGGTGATGAAAATGTTCTAGCTAGAATTAATTATGGTGATGGATGCACAACTCTGAATCTACTAAAAACCACTTAATTATACACTTTAAAAAGGGAAAATTTTATGGCATATGAACTATTTCAATCAGTTCAGTTCAGTCACTCAGTCATGTCTGACTCTTTGCAACCCCATGAACCGCAGCATGCCAGGCCTCCCTGTCCATCACCAACTCCCGGAGTTCACCCAAACCCATGTCCATCGAGTTGGTGATGCCATCCAACCATCTCATCCTCTTTCATCCCCTTCTCCTCCTGCCTTCAATCTCTCCCAGCATCAGGGTCTTTTCAAATGAGTCAGCTCTTCTTATCAGGTGGCCAAAGTATTGGAGTTTCAGCTTCAGCATCATTCCTTCCAATGAACACCCAGGACTGATCTCCTTTAGGAATGGACTGGTTGGATCTCCTTGCAGTCCAAGGAACTCTCAAGACTCTTCTCCAACACCACAGTTCAAAAGCATCAATTCTTTGGCACTCAGCTTTCTTTACAGTCCAACTCTCACATCCATACATGACCACTGGAAAAACCATACCCTTGACTAGACGGACCTTGGTTGGCAAAGTAATGTCTCTGCTTTTTAATATGCTGTCTAGGTTGGTCATAACTTTCCTTCCAAGGAGTAAGCATCTTTTAATTTCATGGCTGGAATCACCATCTGCAGTGATTTTGGAGCCCAGAAAAATAAAGTCAGCCACTGTGTCCACTGTTTCCCCATCTATTTGCCATGAAGTGATGGCACCGGATGCCATGATCTTAGTTTTCTGAATGTTAAGCTTTAAGCCAACTTTTTCATTCTCCTCTTTTACTTTCATTAAGAGGCTCTTTAGTTCTTCTTCACTTTCTGCCATAAGGGTGGTGTCATCTGCATATCTAAGGTTATTGATATTTCTCCCAGCAATCTTGATTCCAGTTTGTGCTTCTTCCAGCCCCGTGTTTCTCATGATGTACTCTGCATATAAGTTAAATAAGCAGGGTGACAATATACAGCCTTGACGTACTCCTTTTCCTGTTTGGAACCAGTCTGTTGTTCCATGTCCAGTTCTAACTGTTGCTTCCTGACCTGCACACAGGTTTCTCAAGAGGCAGGTCAGGTGGTCTGGTATGCCCATCTGGTTCAGAAATTTCCAGTTTATTGTGATCCACACAGTCAAAGGCTTTGGCATAGTCAATAAAGCAGAAATAGATGTTTTTCTGGAACTCTCTTGCTTTTTCCATGATCCAGCAGATGTTGGCAATTTGATCTCTGGTTCCTCTGCCTTTTCTAAATCCTGCTTGAACATCTGGAAGTTCACGGTTCACATATTGTTTAAAAGCTAATGTTAATAAGCTAATGACTGCTGAACATTACTGGTGTCAACTATCGTGCTAAGGATACATGTTTTACTTCCTCATTACAACCATTGCTGCTGCTGCTGCTGCTGCTGCTGCTAAGTCACTTCAGTCGTGTCCGACTCTGTGTGACCCCACAGACGTAAGCCCACCAGGCTCCCCTGTCCCTGGGATTCTCCAGGCAAGAACACTGGAGTGGGTTGCCATTTACTTCTCCAATGTGTGAAAGTGAAAAGTGAAAGTGAAGTCGTTCAGTCGTGTCCGACCCTTAGCGACCCCATGGACTACAGCCTACCAGGCTCCTCCATCCATGGGATTTTCTAGGCAATAGTACTGGAGTGGCTTGCCATTGCCTTCTCCGCATTACAACCATTACAAGCTGGTTATTAACCACATTTTTCTAGATTAAAAACTAAAAACAGAAACTGAGTAAACACATATGAACCTAAAACTAAGGGGCAGAATGGAGATTCAAACTAAGGTCTAAGTAAGATCAAAGCCCATGCTCTTTTTCATTATATCAATATTTAAATGTGCACAAGGTGCAAGGTTTGCAAGAAAGGTACAGAACTCCAATTTTCTAAATACAGTTTATCCTTTGAGGATTGAGCCAGCCCTTGTATTCCCAGACTGAAGAATGTAAGTTTATCTAAAACAGAGAGACTCTTTTTAATTTAAAACAATCACTTTATTAAAAATAGCAAATTTCACAAATATTCATTCAACATTTTGTTGTCACTGGCCACTGGAAAACACACCAGGTGTGTGTACTGATTGTCTAATGTAAACTGAAGCTGGGCTGCCACAAAAAGCCTGTGCATCATCAACTTATCAACAGTGGAATAAGTCTGATGAGCTCAGGAAGGATAAATCCTTCAGCCCCATCAACAACATTTAGCACAGTGCATTTCAAGTATAAACCCATAAGGCAACAATATTAAGCATAGCAGCAAAAGCTTTGTATCACATTTCCTGATTAAGCCTTCAACAAGGCCTAGACCTCCAGTTAGGTGAATTATGGCAAGTCAAGTTTACTAAAAGCAGCATATGAAAGCAATCACTGTATTTGCACTTTAATTCCTTTAATTCCTTATTGTGGAAGATGATTCTGCTACTGGATTCGGCTGGAGAAGTAAAGAGTGCTGCTTTTCTTCAAACCACGAGAAAGCAACTGAATTTCATTTTAGCTGGTGGAAGTATTTGGAACATCTTGTGCATCTGCCAAATGGAGTTTTTGTCTGAATTCATCAGTTAAGAACATTTTCATTCTCTAATGAGTACTTCTTTTACATTTCTGGAAATTACATCAAGAGCTAAGAGACAGAGGTATTAGAAAAAGTAATATGTTTAAAGAGAAAGTGCCTATGCTGTTATTGAGAAACTTGGTTTACTATGTCTAGAATTTGAAGACTTAAAAAAAAAGTCACTGATTCAAGAGTATGTTCCTGGTTCTAATAGAGCACAAAATGACTTTAATGCAGCAAGAATCATCTTCATGGTAAGTATGAAAATATGAAAACTTACTGGATTAACAAAATTCACTTGAGAAGACAACACTACTTTATGATCCCTGTGAAGATAATTTCTTTTTGAAAGTCCAAAAGAATAAAATAGAAGAAAATCATCATAGTTCTAAAACCTTTCCTATAATCCTCCAAACTATTCTTCAAGAAGACTGGAAATAGGATAGAATTCCTGCAAAGTTTATTCCCTATCCTTCTAATCACTGCCTTTCATTTTCCTCTTTCACCTATAGATCCACTACCACCTGTTTTTCAAGACCCAGTTCAGACAATGATCTGGATATCTTGTGGACAACTAAATGCTGGCAATACATGTGCAGCAGATGTTTGCAAAAAATGTACAGACAGGAGCTCTGCTGCAAAGATATTCTCGGTCGGTTGGAAGGTTGAAATTTAACACATATAAGATGAAATAAGGTAGAATGCTAGTCTGAGGTACACACAAAATGCTTTATAAATGTGGTCAGCTTGAGTGTTATTTGATAAGGAGAAAGGGGAGGCCAGAGTAACTCTAGGTAGAAAGTACAACCTGAACAAAGGCATTAACGTGAGCATGAATCTGAGCATCTAGAGAACCAACTTGATGGGAATGAAAAATAATGAAAAACATAACAGCACGAATATGTTGTGATCAAATTATTGAGTCTTTAAAAAGTCTGACACAGTGAAAAACGTGGTAAGAAACAGGAATGGCAAGGTAAAAGTGATGATTTAGGAAGAATAACTTTTAGTGGCAATGTCTAAAGTCTACAGCAGTACTGTCCAACAGAAATATAATGAAAGCAACGAATATAGTTTTTAAAATATACTTATTTATACTAATAATTAGAAAATTATCATTTCACAAGTAATCTTTATAAAAACATTAAGATACTTTGCATTCTTTTTTTCAGTCTAAATCTTTGAAATTAGGTGTGCACATTATACTTATAGCATATTTCAACCCACATTGGACACAATTCATGTGCTCAGTAGATAACCTGGCTAGTGGTTGTCATATTGAACAGTGCAAGTCTAGAGTTTCTAGAGAACAGAAATTTGAAATATTATAGAATCAGGTGATGAATGGTTTTTCCCGTGGTCATGTATGGATGTGAGAGTTGCACTGTGAAGAAGGCTGATCGCCGAAGAATCGATGCTTTTGAACTGTGGTGTTGGAGAAGACTCTTGAGAGTCCCTTATACTGCAAGGAGATCCAACCAGTCCATTCTAAAGGAGATCAATCCTGGATGTTCATTGAAGGGACTGATGTTAAAGCTGAAACTGCTATACTTTGGCCACCTCATGCAACGAGTTGACTCACTGGAAAAGACTCTGATGCTGGGAAAGGTTGGGGGCGGGAGGAGAAGGGGACGACAGAGAATGAGATGGCTGGATGGCATCACCGACTCTGTGGACATGAGTTTGAGTGTACTCCGGGAGTTGGTGATGGACAGGGAGGCCTGGCGTGCTGTGATTCATGGGGTCGCGGAGAGTTGGACACAACTGAGCGACTGAACTGAACTGAACTGATGAGGGCAGAGAATGAAAAAATATAAAACAGAACTGATAATGCCTGACAACTAATTGTAATTAAGAGATAGCAAGTAATTTCATGTCCCTGTCCAGTTAAATGGCAGACAGTGCCATGACTGATTAGCAATATCTGCTATAGTAATAGAAAGGATTTTTAAATAATCTTGAACATTAAAAAAATAGGGGCACTGATGACAGGGCTATGTTTGACCACTTATCATCATTCTTAGCAGGCAGAGACTTTTCTACTTGTTCTGTCAGGGACTGTAGCCTTTTCTTAGGCTCTCTAAATAACTAATAAAAATTATTCAATCCTATCTATTGCTCAGCAGATAATAAACTGCTCTTTCTTCTGTACGCAGATTCCAGAAAACACTGCTCACAGATATCCAGGGATATATTTCAATTACCTAAAATCTTTGGGAAGATATTTTAATTATTTTTTTCACAATATATATGGGGGGAAAAGAAATATATAAAATTATTTTCTTCCCTCTCCTTCTTCTGTCTTTTCCAAAGCCCAATACCCTATAGATAAGAAACCAGTTTTTTCTACGTGATGTTCAAATCACAATACTTTTTTTTCAAATGTGTCCTAAATTCAGCTTAACAACTGGAACATAATATAAAGGATAAAAAGAACACTGCATTGCACCCACCTTCCCGTATTTAATGCCCCCAAATAGTTGAACGCACCTCATTCTGATGCTCCTAAAAGTCGTAACAATGAAACATCGTTTCACCCCTCACTTTGAGAACCATCTCTAATGGGTGACCCATACTTAAGACTAACCAACTTCTGCCTCCCCAATTCAGCTGGGCTTAAGGGATGACCAGTCACTTTAAGGTAGAAGTAGTATGCCTTCTGCCAATGAGATCCACTGGTTTGAAGTCTTTATCTGTAGTTGTCTCTTTTTGGTTTTGTCATTCATGAGTTGGACTCAGGGTTACCCAAATGTCCAAGTGTACATACTCAGGAAGGCACTCAGATGTCCAAGACGATCAACTTATTTAACTTATATGCAGAGCACATCATGTGAAATACCAGGCTGCATGAATCACAAGCTGCAATCAGGACTGCCAGGAGAAATATCAACAACTTCAGATATGTAGATGATACCACTCCAATAGCAGAAAGCAAAGAGGGACTAAAGAGCCTCTTGATGAGGGTGAAAGAGGAGAGTGAAAAAGCTGGCTTGAAATTCAACATCCAAAAGACTAAGATCATGGCATCTGAACCCTTCACTTCATGGAAAATAGATGGGGAAAAAAGTGGAAAGAGTGATAGATTTTTACCTTCTTGGGCTGCAAAATCATTGAGGACAGTGACTGCAGCCATGAAATTAAAAGATACTTGTTCCTTGGAAGGAAAGCTGTGATAAACCTTAGACAGTATATTAAAAAGCAGAGCCATCATTTTGCCTACCCAGGTCCATATAGTCAAAGCTATGGTTTTCCTAGTAGCCATGTACAGATGTGAGAGTTGGACCATAAGGAAGGATGAACACTGAAGAATTCATGCTTTTGAACTGTGGTACTGGAGAAAACTCTTGAGAGTTCCTTGGACAGCAAGGAGATCAAACCAGTCAATCCCAAAGGAAATCAATCCTGAATATTAATTGGAAGGAGTGATGCTGAAGCTGAAGCTCCAATACTTTGGCCACCTGATGTGAAGAGCCAACTCATTAAAAAGACCCTGATGCTGGAAAAGACTGAAGACAGGAGGAGAAGGGGACAACAGAGGACAAGAAGGTTGGACTGCATCACTGACTCAATGGACATGAGTTTGAGCAAACTCTGAGAGATAGGGAAGCCTATGCTGCAGTCCATGGGATCGCAAAGAGTCTGACATGACAGTGACTGAACAAAAATAACTGATTATAGAGAGGAAAATTAAGAGGGGAAAGTATGATTACAGAGAGAACATTTATTAATGACGAGGAAACTAAGGTTGCCAGGCTTTGCTCAAGGTTACAGCTGCTTACCAAGATTTGAAACCGAGCAATCCAAAGCCCATGTTCTTGTACTCTACCACCATGCCTTGTTTAAATGTGGGGGCTGAACTGAGGAAGTTGGTGAGACAAATAAGTCTAAATATTTAACAAAAACTCAGATAAGAGGACAGGAGTTATGTGTCATAAGCATATAAGAAAGAATATAAAGCATAGAATATGAAGCTTAAAACATATAAAAGGGACTTTCCTGGTGGTCCAGTGGTTAAAACTCCACACTTCCAACGGAGGGACCTGGGTTCAATCCCTGGTCAGGAAACTAGATCCCACATGTTGCAACTAAGACCCAGTGCAGCCAAATAAATAAATAGATAAAAAGATTTTTATAAAAAGAATATTAAAAAAAGAACGAGGAACTATCCCTAGAGAAAAGCCTCCTAATAACTCATATCTTACCCCTGTATTAAAGTCTTTCTTGACAATGATATCTCACATCCATATCTCCCTACAGTGTGTTGCTTCTTAAAAGTGTATTTTCTTCATCTGTAAAATGAAGGGTAGAACCACCTACTTTCAAGGGGAGGACCAAATGAGATAATGCATGTAAAATGCTTCATATAATACTTGGCGAATAATAGGTATTCAATAAAGGTTGGATATTAGTTACTACTACTGGATTTATATATATCTTCCTATTTCTTCATTGTTGTTATTGTACAATTTCGCAGTTAGAAATAGTATAGTTTATAGCAATAATAGCAAAATATTTTTAAAATATGTAGTCTATAACATATAGTTTGGAAATTTTCGTACACATCATTACATGTAGCAATTATCTCAAATTACAGAGGACACTCTGTAAGATGTTAAACAATCTACCAAAATTCATATTAGCAAAATGTGGAACCAAATTTTGAAAATCAAATCTCTTGATACTATAAAAAGTATCCTTACCAGTATCTCATTATTTGGTTCAAAGAGATACCTTACTTCTAAAATTATTTTATATAGATGGGATCATTTTATTTTATTCTTACATACCTCATATTTTGCCTATCACTACATTCAAAAATACATTTTACAAAGTTCTTGAAATAACTGCTCTAAACTGGAATGTCAAAACATGAATATTTCACATATGCCTGGGTGATTTCCTTTAAGCTAACCCCATAATACATCTTTTTTAATGCATCTAATTCTAACATTAAATTTAGTGTAGTCTGTTACGTCTGCTATCTCATTTCCATTTACCTTAAGAATCTAAGATTCAAAATAATGTATATGGAAACTAGGCTAATTCTTAATTCTTTTGATTAAAACATTTAAAATTTTGTTTTAAAATTCCAAAAACAATACAAAGCAAAGCACAAATGATAGAAAAACAAATTTTAAGCATACAAAACAATTAGGAAATTCCATTCAGAAACCAAAAGGAAAAAGAGATGGCCCCAGTAAATAATAGTAGGTTTCTTCACTTGATTAGCACTATTCACCAAAAATTACAGTCTGTAAACTTTTCACTGCTGATACTAAGCAAAGGATACATGGAAGAATTCAATTCTTCTAGCTGTAAACACAAAGCAACAAATTTAATTTTCATTTTTATAACATAAATATCATAAGTAGATAATTGTTAATCAGATATTAAAGAAATTATTTCTCATTTAAACTTTCTTTAAATAAAAAAGCAAAATATTAAAGAACTTTCCAAAACTTTTTAGACTGAGAAAGTCACTTAAAATAATAAAAAGTAGCTTTAGTATTTATGAAATAAGAATATGAAAAAAGAGTTAAAACCATATGATAACAAAAGAAGCTTTGTAAGTATTTTTAAAACCATTCTTAACTATAATCATCTCTGATAGTTTTTAAAAGAAAAAAAGTTGCCATTTTAATGATCAAAATCTTTAAAAGCTTTACAGATTACAAAAAGATTTCACATGATACTCAGCTTTTAGTAGCAAGTAGAATTAACCATTCCTATTTTACAGAGAGAAAAATCTGAGTTACAAAAACACTAAATTGCCTAAAGTTATACAGTTCTATGGAGACCCTGGACTAAATTACAATAAACACCAAATGTATATGCAACTGCTGCTACTGCTAAGTCACTTCAGTCGTGTCCGATTCTGTGCGACCCCATAGACAGCAGCCCACCAGGCTCCCCCATCCCTGGGATTCTCCAGGCAAGAACACTGGAGTGGGCTGCCATTTCCTTCTCCAATGCGTGAAAGTGAAAAGTGAAAGTGAAGTCGCTCAGTCGTATCCGACTCATAGCGACCCCACGGACTACAGCCTACCAGGCTCCTCCATCCATGGGATTTTCTAGGCAGGAGTACTGGAGTGGCTTGCCATTGCCTACTACCACCTGAGTAATTAACGCAAAATGTATTAATCATGCCAGGATCTTTCGAGATACTATCTTTCATATCTTAAGATCCTTTATATATGTACAGAAGCAAATATTTTTACATTTAGATTTGCCAGCATCTCAGAAAATATGCTTAGATGTAAATATAATTTCCTTTGAATAAATTTCTTTTTAAAAAGAGTATATGTTACACGAAGTGAAAGAATCCAGACTTATATAGTCACATATTTTATGATTTCCATTTATATGAAATGTGCAGAGTAGGCAAATCTATAGAGACAGAAGATAAATTGGTGGTTGCTACGGGATGGGGAGAGGGGAAAATGGAGAGGTACAGGCTTTCTTTCTGGAGTGATGAAAATGTTCTGAAATTAGATGTGGTGATGTCTGCACAACTTTGTGAGTATAGTAAAAATCACTGAATTTATACTTTAAAATGATTAAAATGGTGAATTTTATCTCAATAAAAATTTTGACTAAAAAAAGCATTTAAAAAAAAGAGGGCGGTACTCACATCAGACAGAAGCCTCTCCAGATTAGAGTCACTAGCTGCTTTTCTCTTATCCTCAGGAAGTTCCTCTAACTCCCCATAGAGCTCCAAGTTCAAGCGAGCTAATTTCTCCTGCATTCCCCGAACATGTTCCATCTGTTCAATGGAACATTCATTTCCTGGGGGAACATTCAAGAACATTAATAAAGATTAGGATAGGTTAAACTAACTGTCTTGAGGAAAAACTTCTAAAGTCTAGATACATAAAATAAATCAATTTTCTTTCTTTTGTAAATTACATTGTAATGACTGCGTATTTTCTGTGTAAAATTATAAATCAAATCTCTGATCAAAAAAACAACAACAATCTAAAACATGATCAGGAATTTAAAAATTATATAGAAAAAGTTTTTTTAATATAAGAATGCTTTTAGCTAAAAAAATTTTTTTAAATAGTAATATCATATATAGGAGTGTTAACACCATCTATTCATGTCCTAGTTAACAAATGCCATTAGAATTAAGTAACCCAGCATTTTATAATAATCTGAGTGAGATTAAGAGTCTTATAAGAACTTCAGCCATGAAATTCTGGAAAATCAGGACTCGTGAGCAAGAAACAAGTTTAGGCTTCAAAGAAAAATAATCGAGTCTTTCCAAATTGAAAACATTAAATCTAAAATATTTTAATTGACAATGAATGTCCCTGTTGTTTGTTACACTTTCAAGAGACTTAATCCATCAACAGCAATCATACTTTAACATTTCAACTAATCAACCCTTGTTAAAAAAATCTTTTCTCCTGAAATTTTAAAAGGCAAATTATATCCCATGACAAATGAAATCTAGGATGATTGCATTTTATGCCTCTGGACTTCTTAATAAAAAAAACCTGATACATTAAAAAGGAATGACAAATACATGCAGAAAATATGATGCAAACATCTTGAGAAGAAAAAGAGTGGAAAGAAACATTGTGGATCACCGAATGCTTGGAGTTTTCCAGAGTGGAAGTCATTTAAAAGGCTGAGGAGGCCCCTCTCCATTTCTTGGACGTCAGAGACATCAGTGAGGAATGAGTGCTGGATCGGGGTTGACTGGGCACCTCTGCCTTCTCCACCCTGAGGTCTGGCCTTTTCTTTCGTCACTCTGTTAAAAGGATACGATCAAAAAATTAATTGCATCTGATTATCTTTAAAAAGAGACAATTCTATTTTTTCAGGTTGTTCTAGATTCAGCAAAATTAGAGAGTTAAATGGAATTTCCATAAAAACAAGACATAAGGATAAATGCAATACTAAATAAAAGCAGTCATTTCAAGGCAGAAACCAGAACAGGCTGTGAAAATCTCAAACAAATGTTTGAGAACTATTAAGGTATGTAAAAAGTTTGAGTAATATATCTTCGTGCTCAGCTGCTCAGTTGTATCTGACTCTTTGCGACCCATGGACTGTAGCCTGCTAGGCTCTTCTGTCCTTGGAATTCTCCAGGCAAGAATACTGGAGTGGGTTGCCATTTCCTCCTCCAGGGGAAATTCTTTTCCTCCAGTATGCTAATTCTTTAGATATGCAAATAAATAAATAACTGAAAAGAGAATCAGTCTTCTTACTAGCCTATGCTTCATTTCTCAGGAAACATTCTGCTTTCTCATCTAAACTTTATCCTAGTTGTTCCCCGAACTGTGGGTTGTCCAGTAAGTGGTTATGGGGCCTCTACCCTGTAGCTGACTTGGTGCCAGATACTGAGTACATGAACATGCACAGGACATCAGTTATTGTACTGGAGCATGCCCAGTCTAAGGAGAAAGACAGACATAAATTCACAATCATAATGTGATGGAGTGCTAAAATCTGTTATCATCCTTGACTCCTCCAGCTTCCTATGGTTTCCATGTGCAGGCAGGAAGTCCTGTTGATTATATCCATAAAGCTCTCTATAAGCTCTCTAGTTCTCTCCTTCTCCACTGCTACTATTCTTTATTTTAACGAGTCCAACAGCTTTCCAACTGGTCTCCCTGCCTCTGCGTATTGTCTGAATCCCCCTTCCTTGCCCACAGAGCAGTCAAGTCAATTTTTAAAAAGTAAAATCAGATCATATAATTGACTTAATTCAAACCCTTCAGTAGTCCAATAACCTTTAGGTATCCTATTCTCTCTTGTTCTGTCAATGCTCCAGACATTCTGAATCTCTTTTGCTTCCTAGAAATCCATTCTCTCATCTACTTTCAGCTAATCCTTTGCCTACATTAGCATCCTTCCCCGCGCCCCCACCACTGCCATCTTTGCCAGGCTACTTCCCACACATCCTTTAAATGTGATTTCCTCAGGAAGGCCCTTTCAGAACCCTTAGTAGAGATTGATTCTTATTATACATGTCTAGCATATCCCATTTGGAGAAGGAAATGGCAACCCACTCCAGTGTTCTTGCCTGGAGAATCCCAGGGACGGGGGAGCCTGGTGGGCTGCCATCTATGGGGTCGCACAGAGTCGGATACGACTGAAGCGACTTAGAAGCAGCAGCAGCAGCATATCCCATGGAGAAGGCAGTGGCACCCCACTTCAGTACTCTTGCCTGGAAAATCCCATGGACGGAGGAGTCTGGTAGGCTGCAGTCCATGGGGTCGCTAAGAGTCAGACATGACTGAGCGACTTCACTTTCACTTTTCACTTTCATGCACTAGAGAAGGAAATGGCAACCCACTCCAGTGTTCTTGCCTGGAGAATCCCGGGGACAGGGGAGCCTGGTGGGCTGCTGTCTATGGGGTCACACAGAGTCGGACACGACTGAAGTGATTTAGCAGCAGCAGCAGCATATCCCAGGCTCCCAAACACTTGAGTGATGGTGCTACACACATTGAGATATGGGAACAAAGAGAAAAAACAGTTCATTCAGCCTAGGGACAGCACAGGAAACTTCCTAAAGGTGGTATGTGAATGAAGGCTCAAAGACTAAGTGGGAACAGGGGTTACTTTTATAACCCCAACACATACTACAGATCCTGAAGTACACATATACGGAGTACTCAATTAGTTTCTGCATAATGTTGCGTGAAGACATCTTCCTTACAACTGTACTCACTACAATTTGGGTCAGATGAATTGGGTGGGCTGTGGGTGTGGGGGGAAGGTGGCAAGACAAACTAATTCTCTTGAAATCAATTTAGAACACATGGGCTGTTGAGAGTAGGTCAGTAACAGTTCTTCACAAAGCAAGATTTGTAATTTTATATGTATGTGTTATTAGATTGCTACTCTAGTGCTGTCCAAGACCTGTACCATCCCTATTACCTGTGAGCTTACTAGAAATGCTTATCTGAAGCCCCATCCCAGACTGATTCAGAAGCTACATTTTAAAATGATCCCCAGGAGATTCATACTCACATTAAAATCTGAAATAAACTACTACAGAATACAAGGTCTTGGCGTAGCAAATTGTTTTTCTTTCAAACTGGAAGTTTTATCCAAGTAAGTGTTTTGCATCAGTTCGTCATTTAACAATCCTCTCAAAAAAGAAAATATAAATCTGTCCCTTCCTACTTCAGGTTTTTTGATCATGTCATCTGTTTCACTTTATTTTAAAATAATTCAATTAAAAAGTACCCACTGAAATTACACTTTGTGCCAAGTCCCACTCTAAATACTGTCTGGCATATAAGCCCCAGGCCTCAGGAAGCCTACATTCTAGAATGGCGTATAGGAATAAAAGTACCAGGCAGAAAATGACAATGAGCTACAAATAAACTGATGCAAAACTCTGGAAAAAGGAATGATCTCCTTGCAAATCTCTTGGCCCTCTTTTTCCACCCACCATAACCATATTCAAAATCTGACTCTAAATTAAACTCCTCCAGGAGGAAAACTCCTTTCCAGTCGGACAATGTACTTAAAAGAAGCCCTGATAACTCCTGTTGTTTTTCGTTTAGTCCTTATTGGAATGTTCTTTTCCAAGTGTCTCTGGTTATGTCTCTTTGGCTTCCTCAAAGAGAGTGTGAGATCATCACCAAGACAGTCCTCTTGTCTTTTGTGTAAATCTAGCGGCTATAAAGTGTCAGCGTTACTTCCTTAACTGACTCTCATGATGAACTTGCAGCTGGAAGTTTATTTAATCATAATTATCTAGAAGATGGAGGTTATGAAGTGCTTTATCTCTAAAGATATTATCTTGCTTTCCAAATATCTAACACTACAAAATACATATATTCAGCAGGAATACATAACACATTCAAACTTGTCCCCCGTTTCCTTTCAAGTCTGAAGACAAATGATGTTCACCAAATGTTAAGAATGATTACTTCCAGGTGGTGGAATTTTAGTGTTCTTCTGTTCTTTGAATTTTTCCTGTGTTTAAATATTTACAATAAATACAAATTATTTCTATTAAAACAATGAATTCATTATTTTAAAAAAACTACAAAAGCACAGATATTAAGTTTAAAAAACAACCACTATATACCTCTTTTCCATTTCTGGCTAGCTCATCAACTTTGTCTACAAGTTCTCTTGCTCTGTATATTTTATTATGAGACAAAGAGCCTTAAAGCCAATCATTCATTCTGCATTTTCTAATCTCTGTACCCTGTAACCTTCATAAAATTATTTCTAAATCACATATAGTATGTGCCTCAAAAGTCAAACCAAGATAAAAAAAAAAGTTATAAGACTGAGTGGATTTAGTATTTACTTTAATAGCATTTTGCTATAATAATGTAAAAGAAAAGAATTCACCTTTTTAACTTTGGTCGCTGTGAAGTTGACTGGGATGCAGGATTTGAAAAACCCGTGCTTTTACTAACTGGAATGGCATTTTTTTTGGTATTAACAACCTGAGTAGAGTGGGCACTAAAAGACTTAGGACTTCTTCTCTTCACTTTGCGCTCCTCCATTGTTTTAAGTTCCTGATTGCACCCAGGCCAGCTTCTTATGACCTAAGGAAATACAGCAGATTTATACACAAATGCTATAAGATGACAAAATAAAAGGGGTTCAAAGACCCACTTTACGGGCTGAAAGATGATCAAGAATTTCAGAGGTCATTAAACAAAGTTAGAACAAGGATCCTTGAGCTTAATTTACTGCACTAAATACACAGAAGCCCTAACCAAAACTGACTGTTAGACAAAAAATTTTGTTCATCATTTTACTAATTAACCCCATAAATATTTACTCTCTTCCACATGTCAGACACTATGCTGGGCAATGGTGAGACAGTATTGAGCGACACAAAGTCCTTGCCCTCAAAAAACCTATATCATTATAGAAAGGGTATGACACCTAAACACCAAACAAATCATTCAGCCTGACTCAAGCCTTAGGTGGTCTTCAGATTTCCCTTCTAAAACTCCCTTTTATTCTTTGAAAAAAGAACTAGATTCAAACAGATGTATAACCGACATAGGTACTTGCAATTTAACTAGCAACCAGAAACCTTATTTCAACACCACATAGAAATTCAGTTTCTCCCAAGAAATAATACTGATTCTAGTTCCCTGACCAAAAATTGTTCTATAAAGTTAAACTTGTTCCATGACTACTTTGAATTTACTTTCTCTATTTCCAAGGAACCATGAAATTTTATTATATACATTTAGTTTTGACAATATAAAAAAAGTTCAGTTCAATTGCTCAGTTGTGTCCAACTCTTTGTGACCCCATGGACTGCAGCATGTCAGGATTCCCTGTCCATCACCAACTCCCAGAGCTTGCTCAAACTCATGTCCATCGAGTCAGTGATGCCATCCAACCATTTCATCCTCTGTTATCCTCTTCTCCTCCTGCCTTCAATCCTTCCCAGCATCAAGGTCTTTTCAAATGAGTCAGTCCTTCGCATCAGGTGGCCAAGGTATTGGAGTTCCAGCTTCAGCAACAGTTCTTCCAATGAATATTCAGGACTGATTTCCTTTAGGATTGACTGGTTTGATCTCCTTGCAGTCCAAGGAACTTTCAAGGGTCTTCTCCAACACAACAGTTCAAAAGCATCAATTCTTTGGCACTCAGCTTTCTTTATAGTCCAACTCTCACATCCATTCATGACTACGAAAAACAATAGCTCAGTTTGACTAGACGGAACTTTGTTGGCAGAGTAATGTCTCTGCTTTTTAATATGCTGTCTAGGTTGATCATAGCTTTTCTTCCAAGGAGCAAGCGTCTTTTAATTCCATGGCTGCAGTCTCTTACTGTTTTCATTGTTTCCCCATCTATTTGCCATGAAGTGATGGGACCGGATGCCATGATCTTAGTTTTTTGAATGTTGAGTTTTAAGACAACTTTTGCACTCTCCTCTTTCATTTTCATTAAGAGGCTCTTCAGTTTTTCTTCGCTTTCTGCCATAAGGGTGGTGTCATCTGCATCTCTGAGATTATTGATATTTCTCCCAGCAATCTTGATTCCAACTTGTGCTTCATCCAGCCTGGCATTTCACATGATGTACTCTGCATATAAATTAAATAAGCAGGGTGACAATATACAGCCTTGATGTACTCCTTTTCCTATTTGGAACCACTCTGTTGTTCCATGTCCAGTTCTAACTGTTGCTTCTTGACCTGCATACAGATTTCTCAGGAGGCAGGTCAGGTGGTCTGATATTCCCATCTCTAAGAATTTTCCACAGTTTGCTGTGATCCACATAGTTAAAGGCTTTGGCATAGTCAATAAAGCAGAAATAGATGTTTTCCTGGAACTCTCTTGCTTTTTCAATGATTCAACAGACGCTGGCAATTTGATCTTTGGTTCCTCTGCCTTTTCTAAATCAAGCTTGAACATCAGAAAGTTCATGGTTCACATACCTGCAAGAAAAGCAATCCCAAAGAAAGGCAGTGCCAAAGAATGTTCATTTAAAAAGTTACACTATGAAATTACAGTTGATTTTTCCAAAGAGAATATATATGAAAGTTGCTCAGTCGTGTCCAACTCTTTGTGACCCCATCAGTTCAGTTCAGTCGCTCAGTCGTGTCCGACTCATAGCGACCCCATGACTCACAGCACGCCAGGCCTCCCTGTCCATCACCAACTCCCGGAGCTCACTCAAACTCATCTCCATTGAGTCGGTGATGCCATACAGCCACCTCATTCTCTGTCGTCCCCTTCTCCTCTTGCCCCCCATCCCTCCCAGCATCAGAGTCTTTTCCAGTGAGTCAACTCTTCACGTGAGGTGGCCAAAGTATTGGAGTTTCAGCTTTAGCATCAGTCCTTCCAATGAACACCCAGGATTGATCTCCTTTAGAATGGACTGGTTGGATCTCCTTGCAGTCCAAGGGACTCTCAAGAGTCTTCACCACCACCACAGTTCAAAAGCATCAATTCTTCAGCGATCAGCTTTCTTCACAGTCCAACTCTCACATCCATACATGACCACTGGAAAAAACATACCCTTGACTAAATGGACCTTGGTTGGCAAAGTAATGTTTCTGCTTTGACGCCATAGACCCATGTAATTCTCTAGGCCAGAATTGTGGAGTGGATAGCCTTTCCCTTCCCTTCTCCAGGGGATCTTCCCAAGCCAATGATCGAATCCAGGTCTCCTGCACTGCAGGCAAATTCTTTACCAGCTGAACCACAAGGGAATTTACCCAGTTCAGTTCAGTCGCTCAGTCGTGTCCGACTCATAGCGACCCCATGAATCACAGCACGCCAGGCCTCCCTGTCCATCACCAACTCCCGGACTTCACTCAAACTCATGTCCACAGAGTCGGTGATGCCATCCAGCCATCTCATTCTCGGTCGTCCCCTTCTCCTCCTGCCCCCAAACTTTCCCAGCATCAGAGTCTTTTCCAGTGAGTCAACTCGTCGCATGAGGTGGCCAAAGTATTGCAGTTTCAGTTTTAGCATCGGTCCTTCCAATGAACACGTACTATCCCTTAATTTTATGTATTAACCAACTTTATTTTCCTAACAGCCACCTATCTAAAAACGTCCCTCTACATTTCCTTTTTACTTATGCATAAATTCAACTCTTCCTAATTATATTGTTTCATGTATCATAAGATGAGAAATTTATACGGTTACTTGTCTCATCAGATGGCAAAAAGCCTTAGGAGCATTAGGTCTTGAATTTAATCATTCTATGACCATTCATAAAGGACAGAAATGGTATGGACCTAACAGAAGCAGAAGATATTAAGAAGAGGTGGCAAGAATACACAGAAGAACTGTACAAAAAAGATCTTCACGACGAAGATAATCACGATGGCGTGATCACTCACCTGGAACCAGACATCTTGGAATGTGAAGTCAAGTGGGCCTTAGAGAGCATCACGACGAACAAAGCTAGTGGAGGTGATGGAATTCCAATTGAGCTATTTCAAATCCTGAAAGATGATGCTGTGAAAGTGCTGCACTCAATATGCCAGCAAATTTGGAAAACTCAGCAATGGCCACAGGACTGGAAAAGGTCAGTTTTCATTCCAATCCCAAAGAAAGGGAATGCCAAAGAATGCTCAAACTACCGCACAATTGCACTCATCTCACACGCTAGTAAAGTCATGCTCAAAATTCTCCAAGCTAGGCTTCAGCAATATGTGAATCGTGAACTTCCAGATGTTCAAGCAGGTTTTAGAAAAGGCAGAGGCACCAGAGATCAAATTGCCAACATCCGCTGGATTATGGAGAAAGCAAGAGAGTTCCAGAAAAACATCTATTTCTGCTTCATTGACTATGCCAAGGCCTTTGACTGTGTGGGTCACAATAAACTGTGGAAAATTCTTAAAGAGATGGGAATACCAGACCACCTGACCCGCCTCTTGAGAAACCTGTATGCAGATCAGGAAGCAACAGTTAGAACTGGACATGGAACAACAGACTGGTTCCAAATAGGAAAAGGAGTACGTAAAGGTTGTATATTGTCACCCTGCTTATTTAACTTATATGCAGAGTACATCATGAGGAACGCTGGGCTGGAAGAAGCACAAGCTGGAATCAAGATTGCCGGGAGAAATATTAATAACCTCAGATATGCAGATGACACCACCCTTATGGCAGAAAGTGAAGAGGAACTCAAAGGCCTCTTGATGAAAGTGAAAGAGGAGAGTGAAAAGGTTGGCTTGAAGCTCAACATTCAGAAAACGAAGATCATGGCATCTGGTCCCATCACTTCATGGGAAATAGATGGGGAAACAGTGGAAACCGTGTCAGACTTTATTTTTTTGGGCTCCAAAATCACTGCAGATGCTGATTGCAGCCATGAAATTAAAAGACGCTTACTCCTTGGAAGCAAAGTTATGACCAGCCTAGATAGCATATTAAAAAGCAGAGACATTACTTTGCCAACCAAGGTCCGTCTAGTCAAGGCTATGGTTTTTCCCGTGGTCATGTATGGATGTGAGAGTTGGACTGTGAAGAAAGCTGATTGCCGAAGAATTGATGCTTTTGAACTGTGGTGCTGGAGAAGATTCTTGAGAGTCCCGTGGAGATCCAACCAGTCCATTCTGGAGGAGATCGATCCTGGGTGTTCATTGGAAAGACTTATGCTAAACCTGAAACTCCAATACTTTGGCCACCTCATGCGACTAGTTGACTCACTGGAAAAGACTCTCATGCTGGGAGGGATTGGGGGTGGGAGGAGACGGGGACGACAGAGAATGAGATGGCTGGATGGCATCACCGACTCGATGGAGGTGAGTTTGAGTGAACTCTGGGAGTTGGTGATGGACAGGGAGGCCTTTCGTGTTGTGGTTCATGGGGTCGCTAAGAGTCGGACACGACTGAGCGACTGAACTGAACTGAACTGAACTGATGACCATTCAATGGAGAAGGAAATGGCAACCCACTCCAGTATTCTTACTCGGAAAATCCCATGGACAGAGGAGCCTGGTGGGCTGTGGGCTATGGGGTCGCAAAAGAGTCTTCTGACACCACTTAACGACTAAACAATGACCATTCAAAAAGACTCAAATACAATGATATCACTCCTGAAGTAATTACTTGAGAATTGTAATGAAAACAACGTTTGTGTGTGCGTGCTACTAGCACTGTTATTAAACCACTGAACTCAGTTTATTCAACTGACTCTAGACAATCATAACTGGAGCTAAACTGCCAAGGAACCAAAGGCTGGAAAGGGAAGGCTGCATTGCCCAGTCTGTAAGCGCAAAGAACAAACTGCTTAAATCTTGGTTAATGGTTTTTCCTTTAAGAAGCATTCTCAGTAACAGAACAGACCTTCTGGGGTTGGTTGGGCATGCAACACAAATTAAATGTTTAAAAAATAACAGCACAGAAGATGGGATATCAGTTCTTCAGAGGCAAGGATCTTATACATTTATGCTACACATAAGCATACTGGTTTTTTAATTTAATGATGCTTATAAACAGTTGGTGATACAAGAAGAAAAAAAAAAACTAGGAAGTAAAACAATGCAAATAAACCAAGAGTGGTCTAAACTAAGATGTTCTGAGGGGGAAGGGCTCGAAAATTACCCGTGTTGGGAAGGTAACATCACTACTACAAGAGCACCGAAATTCCTCCTGTATACCAAGCAGCAAGGAACCTTTCAGAAAAGACGTTCACAGAATTCACCTCGTAATCTTTTGAGAGCCAGGAACTCACAGCCTCCAAGAAAGACCACTAGGAGTCTCTTTAGACTTCACCTCATTTCCCCTCCCCAATCAGCCGTCACGGAGACCCTTCACCGCCAGAGAGTGGTGGGAGGGGCCTACAAGGGACACTGCCTTTGTTTCCACTTCATACCTGAGGAGAAAGGGGATCGTGGTTCTCTTCACCCTGCAAAGACCCCGGGGCCGCTGCCGCCACCGCCGCAGCCGCCGATGCTACCGCTGCAGCTCGAGCCGGGGTCACATCCCGGGCCTCGCGCCTCCGCACTGCTCTTTGTTTACGGAAGTGATGTAGGCGGCAGCGCCTCCGCGCCCCAGGCGGGCGCCCCGCCTCTTCCTGTACCACCTGTGCGGCTCCCTTCTACGGCGCTGGCATCACATTGCGTCCCTTATCCTGCCTTCAACTGTACGTTCGACGAGCATGGAAAGGAAGACACATAGATGGGCTTTTACTTGGGGCTCGATGGCCCAGAAGCGGGGAGGATAGGGAGGATAGGTGTGAAGGCAAGAACCGGAAATATACCTTTTCCGGAAGCTGCCCCGCCCCCTCCGTGAGTGTAATCGCCCACGCACTACAATTCCCAGCAAGCAGTTCGAACAAGTTTGGAGGCGGAACAAGAGTGTCGCCATAGCAACTGTTCTGGATCGTTTCTGAAACATCACCAGGATAAAGCAAAGTAAATCAGTTTTGGTTGGAAGGCAGCGTGAAAAAGCGTGACTCTGTTTAGCGACACTGATGCTGAGGCCTTAAATGAAATTCTATTACTGCTAGTATAAATAGCTACTGTTAGTCATTTGACACGTTAACTGTAAACCTCACTAAAGTCTGTAAGGTAGCTGTTAGAATCTGCGTTTCGAAATGAAGAATATGACACTGAAAAAGGCTGATAAATCCACGTCTCTCTTTCGCCAAGGCTGTTCCTCTCTACACATACTGCCTCTGGAGAAGGAATTGAGAACTGAGAGAGATCGAACTCTCCTAAGTGAGGGGCGAAACCGTGTTTCATTCCCTAGTCTGGATAGCCTTCTCCGTGTGGGGGATGGGGATGGGGAGATTTTAGATTCATAAACTGTTAGACTGAAGAGACGAGAGAGCAGCACGTACTTCTCCCTCATTGCTAGTGACGAAACTTATCTGGCATCATATCCATATCATATACGCAAAGCAAAGATGAACGCAGTTATCCTGGTTTCTAGTTTTACATCAATACTATTATATTTTGTATATTGACCTACAACTTGACTTGTCACCCAATTGTATGTTTTCGAGATCTTTTTACATGAATGCTGATAGCTAGACTTCATTTGTCTTAATTATACTGTATTCTATCAAATAGGATTGCTCCAAATTATTTGAGAATTCCCATAATGGTGGATGTTTTTGTTGTTTCCCATTTTTTGCTGTTACAAGCAATGCTGTAGAGTGTGATCTTCTCAATATCTCAACTCATCTCTGAATTGTCTTATCTGTATGAGAGGAGCTTATAAACGGGTTTAATTTTGAGCTATGTCAACCCATCTATTTGTCATCCCAATATTAAATGGTAAGATCTGACCACACTAGATCTGCACTGTAGCCTGGCAACTGTAGTTCAAGTTCAAGAACAGCTGACTCTTTTAGATAAGTTCAGGTGATCTCTATTTTTCTCTAAGACCCATGCATTTAGTACCCATCTAAGCCCTGTGGCATTTGTATTTGCAACCCCAGATATAGCATAAGGGCGCAAGAAGGTATTCTTTCAAATTACATAGTTCCATGTTCAAAGTTCTGTATTTAATATCTGTTTTGGCCAGACACTTGCAAGAAATCAGGGTACATCCATGAACAAGATAGACAAGAGCCCTACAGTCAGAAGTCTTATATCCTTGATAAAGGAGACAGACAATAAATTAGGCAAATAAGACAGTTTCATTTAGTGATAAGTGCTCTGAAATAACAGCTTAAGGTCATAGTTATTGTAAGAGTTGGGGTACTAAAGGTGGAGTGCTGGGGAAGCCCTCCTGAAAAGGCAACTTTGGTGGGGGAGATTTTATGAATGAAGGACAGGAGCCAGCCAGTGGGATGAGCATTCTTTGACAAAGCATAACTAAAACCACAGGTCTTTAGGTGCAAATGAGCTTGGCACATTTGAGGAGGCCAGTGGTCAGTGTGCCTGGATTGTACTGACTTAGGGACAGAGTGACATGAGACAGAGTCATAGAAGTACAATTTTGAGTGTGATTTCTTTTATTTGAAATATAGAGGCTTGAAAGAAATCTTGTTCTTTGAGACTTACTAGATTTTCCTTTATACTTCAGAAATCCCTGCTTTGGATTGTTAAATGCACACCTTGTATAAATTAATCAGATACTTTCTTCCTACAGAGAGAAGATATTTCCAGAATAGGAGCTGTGATCAACAAGACCAATCCCCTCACCCCCCACTAATGTACTCTATAGCATATTTTCAAAAATACTTTTTCTTATGAAAATTTCGAACATGTACTAAAGAAGACAGAATAGTATAATGAATCCCCATGCACCCAACATCTAGCTGTTGATTCATGGCCAGTCTTGTTTTATTTCTTTTCCTCCCATGACATTTTCTTCTCCCCAGTAATACACTGAAGCAAATCCCAAACATGACTGAATCTCTAATATTTCAGTATGGATCTTTTAAAAACTGTATCACAATATCACCATTATTCCTAAAACAGCAATAATTACTTATTATTATCAAATATGCAGTCAGTGTTCAAATTTCCAATAGCATCATGTGTCATAATTTTTTCCACATTTTATTGACTCAGGAATATTTTTCTGTAAGGTCCTGGGCAGTGAGTGGGTTTGGAAGCCACTGTTGTGCATCTTTGTTGAGCTGCAGTCAGGCATTGTTTTTTCCCTTGAGATTACATTCCAAAGGAAAAGGTATCTCAACCCAAATCAAATGGCTGCTCTACCTAGAAAATAGTCACCACTTTATTGTCTCTTGTGGTTCTTTTAGGAAAGAGATTTTTTAATTTAGAAACCTATCTGTGATTTTTCTAAGGGTTCCTCCGTCTCCTTTTCCTCCCATGCCAGAATGCCCAGGCCAAGATAGATCAGTCTTAATACTTATTTGCATGCCTGGCTCAGGAAACAGCTAGTAAAAAAGCCTTAAAGCAGAAATGAGCTTGCCATATTCATTGAACTGAAAGAATGCCAGTCAGTGGGGGTGTTCTGGACTTCGGTCTACTCTAAGATGTACATTTTAAGCATTATTGTAGGTTCCCAAAGTAAACAGAGAGATCCTTTAAATTGTAAGTATTTTACTGCTAGCTACTTTTGTAAAACAACAAGAGGGTAAACAATAGACATGAAAAGTTATAGACTTAGACATTTACAAAGTCCTCACATACATGGCCTTTGCTTAATCTGTCTCCCTCAGTAGGCTTTAAGTTCCTTGAGGACAGATATTATTTTTTAGTTTATTTTTGTATCTTAAACACTTTGCCTTGTGCATTATATAGAACATGACATAAGGCAGGTACTCAAATGTATGTGTTACAAACAAATGAAAGTCACTGATTTTATTTCTGAAGGTAAGGTCATTCAAATAATCCTTCTTTAAACCCCAAAGCCCATACATCTAGGCCCAGTCATAAGGCCAGTCAGATGGCATCACTAATGCCGAGGCAATTGCTCGTTTTCCAGCTGGGCAGTTTGTGTTTGGATACCGAAGTCTTCATACCAAGGGATCTAATGAAGGAACTAATTCTGACACTTTGGGAAGTTGTTGTCTGCCTGAGTGATTATTTTAAAAGCCTAATATTTGGATAGTTTCTTCCTGTGATTCTACAAAACTAAGGTTTTAATCCGGTTTCATATTCACATGTCCTTTTTAAGGGCAGGAGCAGTGAGTGGTCATTTGCAAGATATGAGAACAATGCATCCTTCCACTGATTCTTAGACATACCTATCTCTGGCCTCCAGGTGGCGGTATTATCTCATGTTAAATTGAGAATTGCATTTAACTTTTTGAAGGAAAAAGGAATTAAAACAGTTCTGTTGCTTATTTCTGTAATTGTACTGAGCCAAAATTAGAATTAAAATATACTTACATGAGATTATAGATTTCTTCTCCATTTTCAACACAAATGAGGATTACTGGTAGTTCTCTAATTCAAGCAGTTTCCAAAACCCTGAAGATATATACAAACTGGTATACTTTGCATACAAAACACATGTATTTCTTTAAAGTATGGAGATGTGTTGAAGGGGGCAGTTATATGTCTGGAAATAATTCATTTTCCAACAAATAAGGTGACCAGATTAAATACAGGATGGTCAGTTAAATTTGAATTTTAGATAAAGAATACTTTATTGATGTAAGTATATCCCATGCAATACTGGGGACTGAAAGGGTATTTCTTTATCTGAAAATCATATCTAACTTTACTTTGCTTTACTAAATCTGACAATCTTACAGACAGATATTTTGTTGTTGTCGTTCATTCCAAAATAAACAGAACTCCCCAGGTATGCAGGGTGCTGCAGTGTTTCCTTATTTTGAGGGATAAAAAGGAAGTAGCTTGGTTGGGCGGGCTTCCTCACTTTAAGTCTAACTTCACCACTCTTTGTACTCTACCCATGCAGATCTGAGTTCCTCAGCTGGGTGACTTTTCTGCAGGAAATTGACCCCTCAAGCAAGTACAGATGGTAGAAACTGAAGTGGTGATTTTATACAAACACCGTTGTTGTTTTTTTAAATAGCACATGTGATTCTGTTTGCAAAAGCTAAACCATGAATAAGTGAGATTCTAGATCCTGTCACCTCTAATAGTTTTCAGAGGTACCAGATTTACAGCAGCTCTGGCAACAGAAATAGGTAAATTGCTTATGAAATAAATCCTGTTTCAAAAAAAGAAAGACATTTCTGGTAAATCCAATCATATAGTTTTATGCATATTTGCATTTTCAACATGAACATTCCCTATCTTCTAGATAAAATTTGCTTTAAAATGTCATTTATAAAAATTTCTGAATTTATGCTTTCCATAGAAACAATACTATGAATGCTAGATCTTCAGTTTACCTAGTAAAAATATATTTAATTATGTGACTGAAAAAAAAAATTATGTGACTGAACCACTGTATTTGTAGTTAAAAAAAAATTTTTTTTTTAAAGAGTGGTTATGATAATAGTTGGGGCTTCCCTGGTGGCTCAGATGAAGAATTGGCCTGTAGTGCAGGAGACCCAGGTTTGATCCCTGGGTTGGGAAGATCCCTTGGAGAACGGAATGGCAACCCACTTTAGTATTCTTGCCTGGAGAATTCCATGGACAGAGTAGCCTGGTGAGCTACAGTTGATGGAGTTGCAAACACTCGGACACAGCTGAGCAACTAACACTTTCACACTTTCATTTTCATAATAATAGTATTTTAAAGAGTAAGAAATATAGAAAAAATTTAATATTGAATATTCATATTTGAGGAAATCTCCATTAATGTGTTTGTTTTGCCCTTGCTCTGTCCCAGACGCCATTCTAATTGATTTAAATTAATTAACCCATTTAATCCTCATAGTAAACCTAGGAGGTAGATTTTGTTATGATGCCACATTACAGATCCTGGAGATGGAAATGGCAACCCACTCCAGTATTCTTGCCTTGAGAATTCCTTGGACAGAGGAGCCTGGCGGGCCACAGTCCATAGGGTCGCGAAGAGTCGGACATGACTGAAGTGACTTAGCACACACATTACAGATGAGGAAAGCGGGGTGAGGGTTAAGTAACTGCCCGAAGTCACACAGCTGCCAACTAGAACTGGGACTTGGGCCCACCCACAGCTGCATTAAGCCCTGTTCACCACAGCTACGTCGATGTGAATACAGAGGTCAGTGGACCGTAAGAGAAGATGCTGAAGAGGGTATCTGATCTCCATCTGGGGTAGCACACCATATTGTTCACTGAGCCTGAAACAGTTCAAAGTAAAGGGCTGGTCTTTTCCTTAACTTAGTTGTATTTTGAATACTCTTTTTATGCTTACCAACCTGAACATAGCTGTTTTGGGGTTTATAGGTGCAATAAGGAATGTCAGTAAG
This sequence comes from Moschus berezovskii, assembly GCF_049115385.1. NCBI lineage: Eukaryota > Metazoa > Chordata > Mammalia > Artiodactyla > Moschidae > Moschus > Moschus berezovskii. Next base: position 83,705,412 of record NC_142469.1, on the reverse strand, counting down.
GAGAAAATTTACCTGAGGTAATTGGATAAGAGCTAATAAAAGGTGAAAGAAGATTAAGGAGCACATGTGTGAGGAAGAAATTTCTGGAGTGGAAATAACTGAGCTGAGACCCGAAAAGAAAAATCAAAAGTAGAAGAATTTGACTTTGTATAATTATCTACCCGAAAAAAAAAAAGAAGTGGGAGAGATGTTGCCCTGGATTGTTGCTAATTCTGTGTAACTCGTCCAGATTTGTGATAGCCTGAGGTGGTTCATGCCTGACCCAGTCATGTCCATGGTGAACTTCCCAAAGGACATTGCTCAAGGCAACAGTCTCTCGGGTGCCAAGGGAAGAGTCAAACTCCAGTCCCCATTTAGTCATCTTTAGATGCTCTTGTCACCGTTTATCCTCTCCCAAAGAGATAAGAGATAGGAGAGTGGAGGGGAAAGAATCCCAGACTTACCATTCAGGGCCTCTGACCTTGCTTCCTGACTAGTTGGATAACCTTTGGCCCCTGTTTCCTAAGCTGGGAAAACAGGCATGATATTACCCACCCTGTGATGTAAGCACCCAGCAAATATTAGCTGTGACCCCATTTAATCTTCCCAACTCTGTGACATAAGTATCAGTCCCATTTCACAGGTGTGGAAAAGGAGGTTCAGGAGAGGTTACGGTCCTTGTTTGAAAGCAAGTGAGTGCGTGGTGGAGACAGGGTAAAACCCTGTTGTTTAGCTCTGATTGCTGTTGCCCTTTCCTCTGCAGTGCTGCCTGCAGTAGAAAATGCAGCCACTGAAATAAAATGGATTACTTTCCCCCCCCCATGGTGAAAATAAAACCTTTTTCTACTTTAGCCCTGAGAAATAAGAAAAAAAAATAATTTAAAACATTTCTTTAAAAATAAAATATTTTTTTATTAGACAACAAGAATGGAAAGATCTTTTCAAAGCAAAATATAGTGTTTGTAACACCCCCCAAAACTTTCAGATTATGAATAAGTAGACAGTTGTAGCATTCATCCATTATAGTAACTTTTATTTTAAAATCATTCCTTATTATGCAAGTAATACAAGTTTGTGCATTCAGCTTGTATTTACTGAGCATTTCTATGTCAAATATTTTTCTAGGCTCAGTGAACAATACAGACAAAAGTCCCCATTCTCATGGAGCTTGTACTCAGATACAGACATGACAGATTGTAAAAATAACCCTAATAACAAAATCACTTCTATAGAATAGAAAGGATGAGTATTATGGGGAAAAATAGCCCTGGGAAAGGGGCATAGGGTCATGGATGGGCAGTTGCAATTTTGGATAGTGAGGTACACAAGGGAAGGCCTAATTGGACGAGTGAGTTTTGAGCAAAGACTTGAAGAAAGGGAGAGGGTGAGTCATGAGAACACCTGGGATAAGAGCAGAGGAAGGAACAGCGCTCTGGCAGAAGGTAGGAGCAGGCTTGGTGTGTAAAGAAGACTGGTAAGGGGGTTGAGCTGGTTTGAGAGGGGTGAGCACAGGAAAGGGCAAGTGGTGAAGTGACAGAGATAAGGCTTTGTAGATGGGAGTGTCGGAAAGAGTGACGGATCATGTGGGACCCAGCAACCTGTTTTTATGGTTTGGACTTCTTCCCTTTGAGAGGGGAGTTTTGAGCAGAGGAGTGACATGATCTGGCCTTCATGTGGATAGATCACCACCTCGGGGGAGACTGTGGGAGTGGAGGTGAGGAACAGGGAGACCAATCTGGAGACCATCCAGGTGACCCATGTGAGAGGAGCCGGTGCCTGGACCAGGAGGGCAGCTGAAAGGAGGTGAGAAGTGGTACAAACCGAGATCTATTCTGGAGGTGAAAGTAACAAGGTTTACCGAGAGACTGGATATGGGATGTGGGAAGATGAGTCTAGTTTTTGGCCTGAGCAACTGCAAGGAAGGATTTGTCATAGACTAAGATGGCATGACCTAAATCAAATCCCTTATGATTATACAATGGAAGTGAGAAATACATTTAAGGGACTAGATCTGATAGAGTGCCTGATGAACAATGGACAGAGGTTCGTGACATTGTACAGGAGACAGGGACCAAGACCATCCCCATAGAAAAGAAATGCAAAAAAGCAAAATGGCTGTCTGAGGAGGCCTTACAAATAGCTGTGAAAAGAAGAGAAGCGAAAAGCAAAGGAGAAAAGGAAAGATATAAGCATCGGAATGCAGAGTTCCAAAGAATAGCAAGGAGAGATAAGAAAGCCTTCCTCAGTGATCAATGCAAAGAAATAGAGGAAAACAACAGAATAGGAAAAACAAGAGATCTCTTCAAGAAAATTAGAGATACCAAGGGAACATTTCATGCAAAGATGGGCTCGATAAAGGACAGAAATGATATGGACCTAACAGAAGCAGAAGATATTAGGAAGAGGTGGCAAGAATACACCGAAGAACTGTACAAAAAAAATCTTCACGACCAAGATAATCACAATGGTGTGATCACTGAGCTAGAGCCAGACATCTTGGAATGTGAAGTCAAGTGGGCCTTAGAAAGCATCGCTACGAACAAAGCTAGTGGAGGTGATGGAATTCTAGTTGAGCTATTTCAAATCCTGAAAGATGATGCTGTGAAAGTGCTGCACTCAATATGCCAGCAAATTTGGAAAACTCAGCAGTGGCCACAGGACTGGAAAAGGTCAGTCTTCATCCCAATCCCAAAGAAAGGCAATGCCAAAGAATGCTCAAACTACCACATAATTGCACTCATCTCACACGCTAGTAAAGTCATGCTCAAAATTCTCCAAGCCAGGCTTCAGCAGCAGTACGTGAACTGTGAACTTCCAGATGTTCAAGCAGGTTTTAGAAAAGGCAGAGGCACCAGAGATCAAATTGCCAACATCTGCTGGATCATGGAGAAAGCAAGAGAGTTCCAGAAAAACATCTATTTCTTCTTCATTGACTATGCCAAAGCCTTTGACTGTGTGGATCACAATAAACTGTGGAAAATTCTGAAAGAGATGGGAATATCTGCCTCTTGAGAAACCTGTATGCAGGTCAAGAAGCAACAGTTAGAACTGGACATGGAACAACAGACTGGTTCCAAATAGGAAAAGGAGTACGTCAAGGCTGTATATTGTCACCCTGCTTATTTAACTTCTATGCAGAGTACATCATGAGGAACGCTGGGCTGGAAGAAGCACAAGCTGGAATCAAGATTGCCGGGAGAAATGTCAATAACCTCAGATATGCAGATGACACCACCCTTATGGCAGAAAGTGAAGAGGAACTCAAAGGCCTCTTGATGAAAGTGAAAGAGGAGAGTGAAAAGGTTGGCTTGAAGCTCAACATTCAGAAAACAAAGATCATGGCATCTGGTCCCATCACTTCATGGGAAATAGATGGAAAAACAGTGGAAACAGTGTCAGACTTTATTTTTTTGGGCTCCAAAATCACTGTGGATGCTGATTGCAGCCATGAAATTAAAAGACAGTTACTCCTTGGGAGGAATGTTATGACCAACCTAGATAGTATATTAAAAAGCAGAGATGTTACTTTGCCAACCAAGGTCCGTCTAGTCAAGACTATGGTTTTTCCCGTGGTCATGTATGGATGTGAGAGTTGGACTGTGAAGAAAGCTGATCGCCGAAGAATTGATGCTTTTGAACTGTGGTGTTGGAGAAGACTCTTGAGAGTCCCTTGGACTGCAAGGAGATCCAACCAGTCCATTCTAAAGAAGATTAATCCTGGGTGTTCATTGGAAGGACTGATGCTAAAGCTGAAACTGTATTACTTTGGCCACCTCATGCGACGAGTTGACTCACTGGAAAAGACTCTGATCCTGGGAGGGATTGGGGGCGGGAGGAGAAGGGGACGACAGAGAATGAGATGGCTGGATGGCATCACCGACTCTGTGGACATGAGTTTGAGTGAACTCCGGGAGTTGGTGATGGACAGGGAGGCCTGGCGTGCTGTGATTCATGGGGTCGCAAAGAGTCAGATACGGCTGAGCGACTGAACCGAACTGAAGATGGCATGGCTTCTGTGTTGGAGGCCAGAGAGGGCAGGAAGTTCATTTGGAGATATGTTACACTTGAGTTGATGTTTTAGGCATTCCGGTGGCAATGTTGAGGAAACAGTTGTATGTTTAAGTCTGGAGCTCTGATCTAGCCTGTATATATTTGTTCATTGAAGGAAATGGCAACCCACTCCAGTACTCCTGCCTGGAAAATCCCATGGACAGAGAAGCCTGGTAGGCTACAGTCTATGGGGTCACAAAGAGTCGGACACGACTGAGTGACTTCACTATTCACTACATATATGGTACCTACAGCCATGAAACCTGATGAGATCCCCAAGAGAATCCAGAGAGGGAACACTTGTAAGGAGTGAGCCTTGGGAGAAAAGGAACTGGCAAAACCAGGAGACTGAGACAGAAAAGACTAGAGAAGGAGAAAATTTAAAATTACCACAGACAATGGGTATGCCATCAACATTTTAGTATATCCTATTCCAGACATTTTTCTCCTTGCTGCATATGGCTTCCTTTTTTAAAAGTTCACTTCGAAATATAACCCAAAATTTCACTTTGTAGATCCCTCTAAAATAAATTTTGAGTAGATTAATGCATGTATGTGATATTAAAATAAAAGGGAATAAAAGTTTATGATGAAAAGGAGCACTCTCTTCTACACAGCCTTGTTATTGGTCTCATCACACACGTGTCCAGTATATGAATGTATATACATGTGTGTACACACATGTATTCATACACACACTTAGGATATGCACACTGTTCTGTCACTTTCTCTTTTTATTCACAGCATATCTTAGATTCTGCTCCATATTGACATGTGTAGAACTTGTATGTTGTAGATACAGTAGTATATTAAGATTGATGTGATAGCGCCCCAGGTTATTCCAGTCAAAACTGTCGAGTGATTTTTCCTGAAGAGGCCCCCACCACTGCATCTGCCTGAGCTTTAGGTCTGTCTTTCCTTTCATCCTACTAATCCTTCAGTTCTTAGTTTCTTTTTTTTCTTCTTATAGAAACATATCCGCCATGGATTGTTGCCTCTCGCGATTTCTTCCTTCTTTGTCATGTGGAAATATAGTTGTCCGCTTCCCTGGTGGCTCAGAGGTTAAAGCGTCTGCCTCCAATGCGGGAGACCCGGGTTCGATCCCTGGGTCGGGAAGATCCCCTGGAGAAGGAAATGGTAACCCACTCCACTATTCTTGCCTGGAGAATCCCATGGACGGAGAAGCCTGGTAGGCTACAGTCCACGGGGTCGCAAAGAGTGGGACACGACTGAGTAACGGAACGGACTCACTAAATATTTATTAAGGATTTTCTACCTCTCTGAAATATAGTGTAAAGTAGGGGACAGAATCTACAGGAACTCCTGTCAAACTGGAGATTGCAGGATTTTAAGTAAGTGGTTACAATGCCACACTATAACGCAGTAAGAGAGAGAGGAATGGAGTGCTTTGGGAGCATGGGGTAAGCATGGGGGAAAAAGAAGCAGCTAACTAGGCGTGAAAGATGAAGCTACTATAAGAAAGACAATTTATATATATAATGTATATATGTGTGTATATATGTAAAGTACATAGGTTTCCCAGGTGGCGTTAGTGGTAAAAACTTGCCTGACAAAGCAGGAGACCTAAGAGATGAAGATTTGATCCCTGGGTCGGGAAGATCCCCTGCAGGAGGGCATGGCAACCCACTCCAGTATTCTTGCCTGGAGAATTCAAGGTACAGAAGAGTTTGGTGGGCTACAGTACATGGGGCTGCAAAGAGTCAGACATGACTGAGTGACTAACACACTACTTAGGCACCTCTTGGTTTTGACAGTTTCTTGGACTTTCCTTGTTTTGATGACCTTGACAGCTGTGAAGTAGGTCAGTGTATTGCAGGATGCCTCACTATTGGAATTTATCTGATGTATTTCTCATGATTAGATGGGGGTTATAGGTTTTGGAGAGGAAGAAGTTATATGCCATCTTCATCATATCTATTATGCTTTATAACTTACTTTTCACTCAAAAATATATCAAATACATATTTTCTACTCTCTCTATGTATATATAAATATATATAGCATTCTTAATGGTGATAATAATATTCTGTTGTATGGATGTAGCAAAATTCATTTAACTAATCACCACCTAAACTGTAGCATTTTCACTATTACAACAAATGCTACTCTCTCTGGATATTTGTACAAGCATCCTTGCAAATTTTTCTGAGGATTTCCTTAGGTTAAGTCCTGAGCTATGGAGCTGCTAAGGTAAATGGTATTCACTTTTTCATAGTTTTTTAAAACGCTTTTGATATATAATACTAAAATGCCCTCCAGAATACTTTTTAATTTGAACTTCTAGCAATCATGTTTCAGTGCTCTGTTTTCCTACATTCTAGGTAATGCTGATTATTATTCTTTTCAATCTTTATTATTTATTATATTTGACTATTTATTATTCTTTTCAACCTCTGTCAACTATAGAAGAAAATGTATCATGTTGCATTATATTTTCTGCTAGCCAATGAGCTCCTAAAGGAAAAAGACTATATCTTCTTCATTTGAAAATACCTAGAGTCTAAGTTACTGCCTGAAAGAAGTAGGGGATGTGATCTGACAAGAGAATCCATGCCAAGGAGGGAAAGGGTTTTCACCATCCCTGGGTGCAATTGCATCCTCTGGGCTAGTGACCTGTGTGCATTATGTAAACAAAAGGTGTGAGTCTAATAGTGTGAGCTTCAGACCAGGAAGGAGAGAAGTCTACATTAGACTGAAAGAAGGTATCAGGATCTTGCCGTTTTCCTCAAATAACAAGCACGATGGCTGGGGATTTATTTTACCAACTCTAAAAAGGGAAGATCACCTGATCGTTCCTTTAAGCTGTAATGCTATTAAAGCACTACACAGCACAGCTTTTTAAAGCACTTAGATAATAGTTGTGATTTCCAGATCAAAAAGAAAAACTGTAAGTCATAGTATCTTGTATTTGTGACCTTAATTATCAGAGCTACCAAAAATTTTGTTCTCCTTTTTTTTCTGCATACTTCTCCAATGTTTTATTTATTTATGTTATTGTTGTTCAGTCTCTAAGTCATGTCCGACTCTTCACAACCCCAAGCACTGCAGCAAGCCAGGCTCCCCTGTTCTCCATTATCTCCCAGATTCATACCGTTTCTTATCACACCTTGACTTTCTCCCCTTTCCCATACTTTGCTCTTCTAAATCTTGATGTCGCTTATAAATGTATTGTGTAGCCTTAATGATATTAACAAATGTCATTGCTTCTATTCATTACTAGAAGAGGATACTACACAGAAAGGAAAGGAATCTGTATTTTCATAGTAAATACTTTTAGTTTTGTTTTCCAATTTTGCAAGATTGACGCATTTAGTAGGGTCCGAAAAAAGAAACAATGTTTTAGAGCCTAACGGTAATTCATCTGACTCCTGAAGTGAAAGTGGAAGTGTTAATCACTCAGTCATGTCCCACTCTTTGCAACCCCATGGACAATAGCCCCCTCAGGTTCCTCTATCCTTGGAATTTTCCAGGTTCCTCTGTCCATGGAATTCTCCAGGCAAGAATACTGGAGTGGGTAGCCATTCTATTCTCAAAGGATCTTCCCGACCCAGGGATTGAATCTGGGTCTCTTCCATAGCAGGGGAATTCTTTACTGTCTGAGCCACCAGGGAAGTCCCCATCGGACTCCTAAGATTATTAAATTTTTCATTTTCAGTGGGAAATTTCCTTAAGGTGATGCTATCTAGAGAATTCTCGTGTCTAAGAATTTCCATTATATTCTTCACAGGGGCTTCACCATCCCTCCCAGTTATCACTTAACCTCTCTGGGTTATAGGAGTGTCCATACTATTCTTCCAGTCTAGACTGGCTAAGAGGCTGGCAGCAAGTTGTAAGATAGGATGAAAAAAAGAGAACAATCATCCTTAGGACATGATGAAGAAAAATTTTAAAAATCTAGACAGGTTCCTGGAGTAGGAAATGCTGTAGTATTAAAATTAACTTTACAGTTTGAATCTTTTTATGACCTATGATAAATCTCCGTAGCTAAATCCATCAGCAGAGGAAAATAACTGATGCAATTTTATTACATAAAAGAGAGAGGTTTACAAGACTGTGATAAAATATCAAAATAAGTATTTTGCAGTGAAACAAACCAAACCATTTTCTTGTTCGTTCATTAGTTAATTTATAAAAAAATTATTTCCCCTTTATATACATATGGAGCTACTGGCATTTAAGTTCAGTGTTTTAAAATTATGTCTAGTTTGTTTTTATTATGTCCTTAGTAATTTCTCTTACTAATTGTCTTAGTTTGGTTATTTAACAATTATCCAGTAATTCCTTTCATTGAAGCATTGTGAATAATAATGATTTTTGAAGAAGTAGTAATCTCTATTGAAGTTGTTAGTTTATGTTTTAATGACATAGTTTTTGTTACTATGTTATATTTATTATTCACCCAACCATGCCTAGACAACCTTACTATTACTCCTAATCTAGAATTGAGAAATGTGTTAAGATAAATAGAAGCCAAAAGAATAAGGAATAGGAAACACTGAGGAAATTAAACGTCATTTGAATTATCAACGTTGTCTACCTGAGACTGTAATGGAAGAAGGAGGGGATCAGAATTGAGTTACAAGTAGCCTCTTACTGTTTCTATCCTTAAAGGATCAAACTTGATAAGGATGAATGTTCCCTTGACAATCTGAGGAAAGGAACTTGGGGCTTAAAGTCTCCTCAGTCACACTGGAGTTTAGGCATTTAATGATTAATTGATAATCATCAGAAATTTAGGTAGACTCACTGGAAAAGACTCTGATGCTGGGAAAGGTTGGGGGCGGGAGGAGAAGGGGACGACGGAGAATGAGATGGCTGGATGGCATCACCGACTCGATGGACATGAGTTTGAGTGAACTCCGGGAGTTGGTGATGGACAGGGAGGCCTGGCGTGCTGTGATTCATGGGGTCGCGGAGAGTCGGACACGACTGAGCGACTGAACTGAACTGAACTGAACTGAAAATGAAAATGACTGAATCCCAACACTTCAGTTACAGAAGGTTAAAGTTTTTAGAATAATTAGAGTATTACAGCTACACTAAATCTTTCAAATATGAAGTTCAGTTCAGTTGCTCAGTCTTGTCTGTTAGGTATAGAAAATTCCCAATAATATATTTCAGGAAAGAAGTTCCCCAGGACCTATGAACCTTCTTGGCAAACTAACATGCGAATGTCATGTTACTCATAATGTCAGCCTAGTCAGATACGTTGAAAAAACAAGACTTTCGTGGGAAGGATAAATTTAGCCATTGTATAAGTCAGTCGTCAAGACTTTTTGAATGACTGTCAGCTCATGATGGCAGAGGCAAACTTTCCCACATAAAACAATGAGAGAACAGTGTTCTCTCTTCCTAAACTCTCTTCCCATCAGGTCCCTGCCTTCCTCAAAAGCCCACTGTCCTTTCCTCTGTTTTAGAGAAGTGTCTCCCCAAATCTGTGCCACGGGAACACTGCCATTCTAAAATATAGTAATAGATTGTGCTGAAAAATAGATGCCTATGGGAAAAAAAGAATTCTAAAATGTGTTTTTAATTCTATGTATGTAAAAAAAACTCTAAACACCTTTAAGAAATTATTAATATGGAATAATTTGTCTTTAAGAAATGGAATAGCAACTTCTGTACATCAAAAACCAATTTAAGGGCTTCCCTGGTGGTCCAATGGTTAAGAATCTGCCTTGCAATGCAAAGGATGCCAGTTCAATCCCTGGTCCAGGAAGATCCACATGCTGAGGGGCCATATGCACCGCAACTACTGACCCTGAACTCTAGAGCCCTTGAGCCGAAACTACTGAAGCCCACTTGCCCTAGAGCCAGTGCTCCACTACAAGAGAAGCCTGTATACCACAAATAGAAAGTAGCCCCCACTAGCCACAACCAGAGAAATCCCGTGCACAGCAACAAGACCCAGTACAGCCACAAATAAATAAACATTTGTAAAAGTTGGATTAATTATTTTTTTAAAAAAACCCAACACTTTAAAAAAGTTAAAAGACAGGTGTCGGCCCATGCAGACCTTCGGGAAGGAGGTGCAGGCCTAGTGTAAAATTCTGTTCAAATGAAGTGAAAGAGAACAATGCAGGACTCCAGTCCACTGGTGCCTTTACATTGAATTGACTTTGGCTGTGCAGCACTGGTTGCCCCTGGTGGGATCACTGGCTGTGCAAAAGCAGGCAGTGTCCCGTCACTGGCTGCCGGGCTCCTCTTCAGTGGCCTAGCGGGCCTGGGTACCTATCAGCTGACTCAGGATCCAGAACATTTCGCTTTTCCTAGTTACTTCTGGAACCTTGGCTGGCACTACGGGAATGAGATTCAGCCACTGTGCCAGTTTGCTGATGGTCGCCAAACTTGGAGTTAGTGCCTTGGGTAAACTCCTTCAGTAATAGTCATGGCCCAGCTTGGACTCATGAAGAATTTGTAAACTTCCACTATTTTTATTATTAAGATAAATAAGTACAGCATTTTCACGTACTCTGACATTTTACTTAAAACAAAAATAGACAAGAAAACAGCGCTGAACTTTGTAGAGAAAAAAATCAGTCATTATCATGACAACACTAGGGAGGTGGGTAGAATGTAACACAAGAGTTCCTTCCTATCATACCCTGGTACAATTTGATTCTAGTATGTTGGTGTTATCTGTTCTTTCTGTATCTCTAGGTAAAATCTCCAGGGATAGAATGTTCGGGTGTCACTGTGGGGGCATCCAAAGCTCTGTGCCCTACTCAAACCCCAAAGTTCAATGCCCTATTCAAGGAACAGTGTGAAAAGTATCTCTTAATGAGATTTAGGATATCTGTTCTTTTGCTTATCTTAGAGCAAAGGCCTACTTTGAAATTATGTTAAAACTGATTAAAATAAAGTTTACTGTAAACAAAAAAAAGTTAAAAGACCATTGAGACTGGAGAAGTTACATGCTGCACATTTAAGTGACAAAAGATTGGTATTTAGAATATATAAAAATATTAGCAAAAGAGATGAACAGGTAATTCACAGAAGAGAAAATTAAAATGATCAATAAACATGAAAAGATGTTCAAATTCACAGTGATAGAGGGAATGCAAATTGAAACTGAAAATACCGTTTCATACTCAGATTGGCAGAAAACTGAAAAGTCGGATAATGTTGAGTGCTGTGAAGAATGTGAAACAGGTGGGAGTATGAATAAGTACCACCCTGCAGAGTTGATTGACACTATCTAGTAAATTAAAGATGTGCTTCACTCATGGTTCAATATTTTTGCTTCTAAGAACAAGAACATGCCCAAGAAAATAGGCACAAAAATGTTCATCACCGTATTGTAATAGCAAGAATTACAAGTAATATACAGAGCTTTCATGATGAAAGTGAAAGTTGCTCAGTCATGTCCGACTCTGAATACTCCAGAATACTGGAGTGGGGTAGTCTTTCCCTTCTCAGGGGATCTTCCCAACCCAGGGATTGAACCCAGGTCTCCTGCATTGCAGGCGGATTCTTTACCAGCTGGGCTACCAGGGAAGCCCGAGAGTACTGGAGTGGGTAGCCTATCCCTTCTCCAGGGAATCTTCCTGATCCAGGAATTGAACTGGAGTCTCCTGCATTCCAGGCGGATTCTTTTCCAACTGAGCTATAGTGGCTCAGTGGTAAGGAGTCTACCTGCCAATACAGGAGGCTTGGGTTTGATTCTTGGATCAGGAAGATCTCCTGGAGAAGGGAATGGCAACCCATTCCAGTATTCTTGCCTAGGAAATCCCATAGACAGAGGAACCTGGTGAGCTACAGTCCATGGGGTCACAAAAGACGTGGACATGACTTAGTGTCTAAACAGCAATGGGGGCAGGGAAGCAGGATGGTGAGGTGTGTTGTGGAGAAAAACGAAGCAGAGGACAAGGAGGGGCCAGAGTGAGTTCTTGGATGGTCAGGGAGCTCCCACCGGTGTGAGTGCCATCTGAGCAAGTCCTGCCAGAGTGGTGAGGGAGTGAGCCACGCAGACATCTGGGGAAGAGCATGGGAGGCACATGAGGTTTCCGGTGACCTTCACAGAATCCTCAAGGCAGGAGGATTCCTGGTGTATCTGAGAAATGGCATTGGTGGAGTGGAGGGTTGGCAGGTGCCTCAAACCAGGTAATTTGAGCCCACTTTGAAGACCGCTGCTGTAATCTGTGGGGACTCAGTTATTCAACACCATTCTCAGTTTTTTTACACATATTTTGTTATTTTTGTGTTCATAGTTTTCTTAAGTCTTTTGAAGATACTTAGCTCTGTTCCATAGATGAGGCGTGTCATTTAGCATGTATTAATGTATTATAATGAGTGTATAATGAGGCTCAAGGTCCACTGGAAGTCGAATCATCCACCATCTTGGACCTAATCGGTTCTAAGGGATTTGTTCTGGATTCTTGAGGGCTATGCCATCCTTTTGAAAGTAGTGGCCTGCCCTCTTCCCTCTTGTCTCACTACCATTTGGGTGTAAAGATACTCTGTACAAGGACACTGCAAGCAGTAGTTGTCTGAGATGGGGCGGCCAGGACTGGAATCATATGGCTCAAGGGTAGGAGGGAGGGAAACTGGCTTTCACTCTTGACTTTTTTTTTCCACTCTTGATTTGTACAGCTCAATTTTTTTTTTACCAGTATACATAATACATTTTCCTGAAATTAACAATCTAGAGGTGAACTATTGAAAATATTCAGTGATTTTTGGAAGAGTCTATTTCACAAGTACTTGGACATTACAGAATATGCAATACTCCTTTTGCTATGATGCACCTTGTAAAATGTCATTTTTGTTTTGTGAAAACAAAATGAAGGAACAGGCTTGATGCGGCACCTGATATGAGAACCTGACCTGTAACATTACCTTTAGCACCAAACAGCCACATTATGGGGAGAAAAAAAGAGCCCCTTTCACAGTTAAAAATATTTTTGTATGTTATTTTGTACAGTAAAGATAGAATATGAGAGATCTTAACAGGCATCATTTGTTCTTAGTAAAATGTTTTGATTTCTATGAGTGGCCCTGTTAAAAATGGACAAAATCCGATTTTGATCATTTCTTATAGTTCATCTGAAGGGACAGTTTTGGCTGCCTACTTTAATTTGGCCAGGAACTGTAACTACAGATTTTCTGAGGGTATTACATTGAGATGTTATTACATGAAAAAGCACTGACATCCTGATGGTCATCTGTGAATACATTATCATGTTAAAAAGCGCACTGGGGTCAGTTTGCTTTGACAGGGGATCAACTCTTGACCCCTGTGAAGCTGGTTCCCAGCCACTCTGCTTCCCCCTTTTGTGACTCTTCCTTTAGCCAAAGTATTCTGTCCTTTGTCCCCTGGTTCCTTTCCATTTCATTTACATTTTCAAGACTTTGTTCTTATTCCTTTTCTCATTTGAACTCCTCCCACTCCACTTTTAAAACTATGCTTAAACGGCCAGAATAGATCTGCCTTTTTCTTTAAGCTTTCACTGACTGTTCCCAGCTGCAGTGACTTTAAACTCCACCGAAATCCTGATATGAGAACCTGACCTGTAACATTACTTTTAGCACCAAACAGCCACATTATGGGGAGAAAAAAAGAGCCATTTCTTTATCTCACTTGATCATTATCATTTACTAGGAGCAGAATGCAGGATAACAACCTCCCAACAATGTCCACATCCTAATACCCAGAACCTGAGAGGATGTTAGGTTACATGGTAAAGAAGCATTAAGATTGCAGATGGCACTAAAGTTATAAATCAGGTGGTCTTAAAGTAGGCAGATTATCCTGGATTATGCAGATATAATCATAAAATAGTCCTTTAAAAAATGGAAGAGGCAGAAGAGGGAACCAGAAAGATGCAGTGTGAAGACTCAGCCTGACATTGATGGCTTTGAAGGAGGCCATGAGCCAGGGAATGTGGATAGCTTCTAGGAGCTGGAAAAGACAAGGATATGGATACTCCCACAAGAGTGTCTAAGAGGAATGCAAGCCGTATTGACACCTTGATTGTAGCCCAGTAAGATCCACTGAAGACTTGTGACCTACCAAACTGTAAGATAATAAATTCATATTGTTTAAATTACTAAATTTGTGAAAATACATTACAGCAACATTAGGAAACTAATGTGCTGGGATTACTTAGTTATCTTTTTAGGTATTTTGACATCATCCTCTTAAGTGATTTTAAGTTCTGAGAAGATGGGTACTAAGCCTTAAGTATCTTTATTAGCCAACTTTATAGCAGGGTCTTGAGCACAGAAATCATCACAATCTGATTCTAAGAATTCAGGGAGGAGAGGGGAGAGTTCACCCCCAAAGAAACTATGTGCTAGTTTTTAGATGTCGCATCTGCACACACCGGCTCAATTCACAGGGAAATCTTTCTCAGCTTTTCTAGTTCTGATGGTGGCCTTAAGTATTTACGGTGGTATTAAACAGCTTTCCTGAACAAAAAGGGGAAGGGGAGGCTGTATCTTGTGCAGCTTCCTAATGAGTCATTTATTCAATGCACATGATATGAAGGGCTTCAGATTGCTGTTAAAAATGTGCTTCTGTTGCTTCACTAATGCCTGCAAAGCCAGTAGTCAGCATTTATAGTGTGCTTATTAAGAGCCAGGTACCTTTCTAAGTGCTTTACATATATATATCAACTCATTTCATTTTATAACCCTGTAAGCGGGGCCTGTGATCTTCTCCATTTGGAGGAAACTGAGAGGCAGAGACGGTACACTGCCTGATAATACAGAATTTGTAAGTAGTGGAGCAGTGATTTAACCTCAGGCAGACCGTCTCCAGAACCCAAGCTTTGAATTTTAACTTGTGCAAACATAGCAGTTTATCATAAAATCCTTCATACCTAAGGCCTGTGGTGTTTAGGTAAAAGTTCAAAAACAAATGTTAACTATAGGTGGCTCCTATTCATTTTTCCTACCTCTTTCCAATCAGATTTGTTTCCTGATCAGAATTTGGAAAACTTACCCAATGGGCATCCCTAACATTTCTGAGTTATTAGCTCTTTTGGAAGTTCAGATAGGTATAGCATAATTCATTCTACTTACATACAGGATGAACATTTAGATTTGTAATTCAATTTGATATTTGGGTTCCTAAAAATATGTTTTTATTCCATTTGTTTACATTAGAGTCTTCTTCATAACATAATACCCACCAAGAAATAAATAGTGAATATAACTGGTTGGTTGAAATTTTGGGTGACTTTTATGTTCTTTGACCTTTGTTTTCCAAATTCGCTTCATGAATGTGAAACTCTTTTAATGAAAAATTGCCGTATAAATGTTAGATCACAAAGTGCTTCGTACTACATAGGTTCTGTTTTTCTTCTATGTTATTTTAAAATGTATTCCTATCTTATTGATACTCCTTCAGTGACATCATTCTATATTTTAAAAATTAATTAATTAATATTATTTTTGCTGCTGTGCTGGATCTTCATTGCTGCACAAGGGCTTTCTCTACTTGTGACAAACAGGGGCTACTCTGTAGCTGCAGTGCAGAGGCTTTTCACTGTGGGGGCTTGTCTTGTTGTGGAGTACAGGCTCTAGGGCACACAGGCTTCATCAGTTGTGGTGTACGGGCTTAGTTGTTCTGTGACACGTGAGATCTTCCCAGATCAAGGATTGAACTCATGTCCCCTGCACTGGCATGTGAACACTTAACCACTGGACCACCATGGAAGCCCCCGTCCTATTCTTTAATATGTAGACGTTACAGTTTACTTTGCCGGTATCTAATCATCTTTTTTTCACATTTCAGTTGTGAGAAAAAATTCCACAGTAAGCATCTTTGTAACTAAATATCTATGTACTTTCCTTTCATTATTTCCTTAAATACACTTCTAAATGTGAAAATGCTATGCCAAGGATTTGCAGGTTTTTAGAACAAATTTTCATGGAATTTTAAACATATGCCAAATTTCCTTTCAGAAACTTTGCATTACCTTTCTCTTCCCCACTGATAGTGTTTGAAAGGTTAGATTTCCCCTTCTCTTGACAATACTGGATATTTAAAGTGAAAGTCACTCAGTTGTGTCCAACTCTTTGTGACCCCATGGACTATACAGTTCATGGAATTCTTAGGCCAGGATGCTGGAGTGGGTAGCCTTTTCCTTCTCCAGGGGATCTTCCCAACCCAGGGATCGAACCCAGGTCTCCCACATTGCAGGTGGATTCTCTGCCAGCTGAGCCACAAGGGAAACCCATGTTTTAGTGTATGTAGCTATAGTATTCCATAGAATAAAGCTACAACATTTAACTTATTCTTTCTAATGATGAAGACATAGCTCGCCACCAGCTCTCTCTGTGATGGATGGTGTTACTGTGACTATGCCAGTATATATCCACAGACACCACTGGGTGAGTGTCTATGGGACAGGGTTCTCAACCATTTCTGTGCTGTGACCTCTGTAGCAGTCTGGTGAAGCCAGTAGACTCAACTCAAAATGTGTTTTTAAATGCATAATATAAAATACATGGGATTACAAAAGGAATGCTTCTTTTTTAATGAATTAAATGTGTAATAACTAGCCATAAATAACAATGAAAACATTTATGATTTCTATTCATCCCAAAGTCACAAATGCTATCAATATTAGTGTGGTTTGTTGTTTATATACATAATCAAAGAAAATACTAGATTTCTTTAGCATAAATTAACTCTTCCTTTGGGAGAATTTCCCTTTGCCCACATGTTTCTGGGCACCTCCTGGGTGGAGTTAGCTTTACCCGCATTTCATTTTTGGCTCACACCAACATACAGAGTGAACATGTCTGACAACCAAGGCTGTGTTTTATCTTCCTCCATCATTTGGTCATAGGTGCAAAGTGAGACATCAGTGCAATAAAAGTAGGAGGTATGGGCGCTTGGACCACCTGTTTATGTAATTTACTTGAGCCCTGGGCCATGCTGGACCTGATCCTCTATGTATCACTTACGTTTTATGATGGGTTACTACTACATCCATCTGAATTTATGGCTTAATGGGTCTTTTAAACTCTCATTCATGATGTGTAGGTTGCTTAGATCACACAGCCATTTGATGTCTCATGACAGTCTCTACTGGGGCCTAGCTTTTCAAATGACAAGTTGTTCTCCACTGCCAAAGACATCACTTTCTACCAGAATCCTAGGGTCTGAGTTGCAACTTTCCTATTGAGGTTCTCCAGTGATCCTTAACATCCTCTTTTTAAATAAAAACTTTTTAAGTTGATATGTTGTATTTCCATTTTTAATTCAGTCCAAGAAATTTTCTTCTTCTTCTTCTTTTGGCTGCAAAGTATGCAGTATCTCAACTCCCTGACCAGGAATCAAACCTGCCACTCTGCAGTGGAAGCTCAGAGTCTTAACCACTGGACTGCCAAGGAAGCCCCTGAGTCTTAACATCATTAAATCCTTAAATATCAAGGATACATCTAATCTCACTGGTTCTTGGTTAGCATATGACTTGCATGACTTAAAATTGTAGATGCACGTTCTCTTCCTTCAGGCCCCACTCAAAGCTTGCAGTCTTTTGAACTGCTTAATAAATGGGTTGGGGTAGTATTCCCAAGTTTAGTTTTATATTGCCTCCAAAATCTAAAGAGACCCCCAAGCTCTGTGCCCCTTGGTGGTGGTGGTACAAGGACAAAAACTTGTTCTATTCCTTAGGTGGCCTGTCTGTGACGTCACAGACTACTGGCCCTCTAAAAGTTTCACTGAAATAGCAAGCCTGGGGGTCTTTGTATTGTTTATCTCCCACTCTCTGGCACACAAGGTTCTTACTAAGGCATCCAGAATACTTGTCACTTTCTATTCACCAAGTCTACTTAGCATGATGTCATAGTGGACCAGCTTGATTTTCTGGAGAATATCAAGATAATCAGGAATTTGGAGACAATATTATGAAGAAAGCAGAAGTACTTAAAAGCCCTGAGTCAAGACAGTAAAATATACTGCTGTCCTTCTCACATAAATTTTTCGGATCCTCTTTATTGTTGGGCAAGAGCTGTATACTGTATATCAGAGCTTGTATCGATCATTTCTATTAAACAAACTACATCCGGTCCATCAGTTTCAGCTGGAGCTAGCAAGTGGTTAAGTTTAAAATATCACCATTAACTGACATGATCTATCTGGTGTTTGCAGGTGCCATACAGGTGAATTAAACAGGGAAACCAACACTCTGAATCCTCTAAATATTTGAGTTGTGTGAATTCTTGAAATTCCTCTTGAGATGTGTTTGGTTTGCTATCTTTGCACTTAGACTGACTACAATGGGGGACATTTTCTAGGATTTCTTCATAGCCTTTCTTACTATGTTAATTTTTACATAGTAAGTCATGGAATGTGAAAATTCTGCCAAATGATAAGTATGTCCATTCAAATTTCACTCTTGGGGACTGGAGAAATAACCACAGAATAGGTTATTTCCTACCTTTAGGATTCTATTCTATTCTGCAGAGTTTTGGGGATCATAGTAACAATGGACTTGTGCCAAGCATAAAGACATTACCTGACACCCATTAAGTCCTTACCTACCCAGAGGTCTATGATGGCATCTTGTGTTTGACTCTGTTTGTGTCAGTTCAGACCCTATTATGTAACCGTCCTCACAGCCTAGGAAGAAGGCCTTCCTTTGTGGTTTAGTGGTAGCTTAGTGGTGGAGAATCTGCCTGCCAATGCAGGACACACGGGTCTGCTTCCTGATCCAGGAAGATCCCACATGCCACAAAGTAATTAAGCCCGTGCACCACAACTCTTGAACCTGTGCTCTAGAGTCCGGAAGCCACAACTACTGAAGCCCTAGAGCCCTAGAGCTTGTGCTCCACAGTAAAAGAAACCACCGCAATGAGAAGCCCATGCGCAGCAACTAGAGCGTAGCCCCCACTCTCCGCAACTAGAGAAAAGCCTGTGCAGCAACAAAGACCCAGTACAACCAAAAATAATCAATTAATTTTTTAAAAGTGTAGAAAGACTATTTTCTCCACTGTAAAGTTTCTATCATAAATGGCTGCAAAAGCTTTTGAAGAAAGACTGTGATTGGGTATCCTTCTGTCATAGTCTATAACCATTGCCACAGTTTTCTGTAAAGATTCTATGTTTGCTATCCTAGCCTTGCTGTCTATTACAGTAATTCTGTCCATGTTGACTCTTGTCAAGTGCCATTCCGAGGAACCCGCTGTTCTAGGATTCTGTCATCTCTGCTAGACAGCATCTCTTCAACACGTAGAGGAAATGTGTCATTGAATTTCTCAAGATCCCAATGCAAACTTCTCCTTTTTATAAAATGTTTTGGCTGCACTGGATATTAGTTGTGGCATGCAGGATCTTTTACTTGCAGCATGCAAACTTAGTTGCAGCATGTGGGATCTAGTTCCCTGACCAGGGATCGAAGTCAGGAGTATTGGGAACATAAAGTTTTAGCCACTGGACCACCAGGGAAGTGCCCCAATGCAAACTTCTTGATGTTTTTCTTATCCCTTCAGTGAAGTAAGTGTCCTTTAGGACTTCCTGGGGAGTATGGTCAGATAGTGGATTCTCAAATCATTTGTAAGAAGTGTGGTAAATCTATCTTAACATTTTTACCCGCCCTGAGTTTTATGACCTCTTCTTCACTATTCAGTGAAAGCAGTTCTGGCATCTTGACCTTGCTTACAGTAAGACATCTCACTGGCCAAAATTCAAGAGCCCATCTCAGCAGCATGTTAGGGTAACTCCAGATTTCCTTTGCAGGAGGCATAACCCCAGGACACAGGAGAGTGCTCCAGTGTGGACGAGTTCTCCACTATGCAGATTTAGGGATTTATATTCTTTGCCCTTACTGTCAGCCTGATTGACCACTGTCAAGATACACTCCCACACGTGTTCTTCCACTTCTTGCCAGCACTTATTATTCTGGTCCTGTGATTGTTTTGACTGTATAAGCTATTTCCTCCCAGAGTAGGAAATGTTTTTTTCCCAGTAAACCCTTGTTATTCCTGAGGCAGTGAAGGTTGTGGTGCAGATCTTAAATAGACAAAGCATTGTCTTACAAAAGGCCTGACTCAGGTGAGGTTTTTGCAAAGCTTCCAGCCATTGTGAATTTTTCTCTAGCAAGGGGGAAAGGATTGCTGCTTCTGGCAGAAGTTTCATGGAAATTTGGGGATTTAAGATATTTTGGTGTATCCACCCAAATGTCACTATCCCAGATGTCAGGGTACAGCTTTCCCCAGCAGGGCCCTGACTTTGGCATAGAAGACTTTTGAGGTTGTGCCTCCACTGTCCTCTGCAGTTTTACCACCTTTCCTGTTAAATCTGGGGCCTGATTTTTTAACAATATTTTGCCCTATAGCTATAGGAAATAAGAGTCATTTAAAATTTTTTTCCTCTGTCTCCTTTTATTTACTTTTTTTTAATCAAGGTATAATTTATATGGTTGTTGCTTAGTCGGTAAGTCATGTCTGACTCTTTGAGACCTCATGGACTGTAGCACGCGAGGCTCCTTTGTCCATGGGATTTCCCAGGCAAGAATACTGGAGCAGGTAGCCATTCCCTTCTCCAGGGGATCTTCCTGCATGGCAGGCAGAAATATCAATAACCTCAGATATGCAGATGACACCACCCTTATGGCAGAAAGTGAAGAGGAACTCAAAGGCCTCTTGATGAAAGTGAAAGAGGAGAGTGAAAAGGTTGGCTTGAAGCTCAACATTCAGAAAATGAATATCATGGCATCTGGTCCCATCACTTCATGGGAAATAGATGGGGAAACAGTGGAAACAGTGTCAGACTTTATTTTTTTGGGCTCCAAAATCACTGCGGATGCTGATTGCAGCCATGAAATTAAAAGACACTTACTCCTTGGAAGGAAAGTTATGACCAGCCTAGATAGCATATTAAAAAGCAGAGACATTACTTTGCCAACCAAGGTCCGTCTAGTCAAGGCTATGGTTTTTCCCATGGTCATGTATGGATGTGAGAGTTGGACTGTGAAGAAAGCTGAGCGCCGAAGAATTGATGCTTTTGAACTGTGGTGCTGGAGAAGACTCTTGAGAGTCCCTTGGACTGCAAGGAGATCCAACCAGTCCATTCTAAAGAAGATCAATCCTTGGTGTTCATTGGAAGGACTGATGCTAAAGCTGAAACTCCAATGCTTTGGCCACCTCATGCAACGAGTTGACTCACTGGAAAAGAGTCTGATGCTAGGAAGGATTGGGGGTAGGAGGAGACGGGGACGACAGAGAATGAGATGACTGGATGGCATCACTGACTCGATGGACATGAGTTTGAGTGAACTCCGGGAGTTGGTGATGGACAGGGAGGCCTGGCGTGCTGTGATTCATGGGGTCGCAAAGAGTCGGACCCGACTAAGTGACTGAACTGAACTGAACTGACCAGGGAAGCCCAGTACAATTTATATATAACAAAGAAAATACATACTAGATGTAGAGCTTGCTGTACATTTACATACACGTACACTCCTATAACTGCTCCCCAAGCAGGATACAGACCATCTCCAACACCTTAAAAGGCATCTTCATGCCCCCACCCAGTCAGCATTTTCCCCACAAGGTTATCACTGTTTGATCTCCCTCATCACAAGTGCATTTTTCCTATCTACTTCGTATAAATGGCTTTGTGGTTTGTACTTCAGCTCATCATTATGTCCGTGAGGTGTATTCATGTTGTTGTGGGAAGCAGTTGCTTTTGTTCATTGCTGTTTGGCATTCCGTAGTCACCATAGTTCATTTATCCATACTCCTATTGATGGATATTTGGGTTATTTCCAGTTTGTGTTATTATGATAAAACTGCTATGTACATTCTTTTATGTGACTCTGGGTGAACATGAATATTCATTTCTTTTGGGAGTACAATTTTCCCAGAGTAGAATTGCTTAGTTTTTGGACCATATGCACATATAACTTTAGTTAAATAGTGCCAAGCAGTTTCCCAAAGTGGTTGTACTGATTTAAATGCCCCACCAGCAACAAATTCCAGTTGCTGCACATCCTTACCGGGTATTAACTTTATATTGACAGTTCTTTTCTTCTAAGTCATTCTCGTGGGAGTGTAGTTGTATTAAATTGTAGGGTTTTAATGTGCATTTCCTTGATGAATAATGATATTAATCATCCTTTCATATGCTTTTTGCTATTTGTTTATCCTTGTAAAAAGTGTTTTGGAGACAGATTTCTTTCCATTGAAGTATAGTTGTGTTAGTTTCCACAGCTTCTGGTGTATAGCACAGTGATTCAGTATACATGCGTATACGTAGTCTTTTTCATACTCTTTTCCATTATGGCTTATTATAGGATGTTGAATCTAGTTCCTTGTAATAAACAGCAGGACCTTGTTGTTTATCTATTTTGCATATATCAGCTGGTAATCTTCTAATCCCAAACCCTTAATGTATCCCTCCCCTACTTCTCTTCCCCTTCGGTAATCATAAATTTATTCTCTATGTGTCTGTTTCTGTCTCACACGTAAGCTCATTCGTGTCATATTTTGGATTCCACATATAAACGACATCTTACAGTCTTTGTCATTCTCTTTCTGACTTACTTAGCATGATAATCTCTGGGTCCATCCGTGTTGTTGCAAATGGCATTATTTCATGCTTTTTTATGACTGAGTGGTATTCCACTGTGCATATATACCAAATGGAGGCAGTTTTTAAAAATCCAGCTATATGAGTTTATTTTTTTTCTTATTGATTTGTAAGAATTCTTTATGTTTCTGAATCTACATACTTTGTTGACTACATGCTCCAAGTCCTTGGCTTGCCTTTTAAAAAACTCTCTTAATGGTATCTTGATGAACAGAAGTTCTTTGTTTTAATGAAGTCCAATTTATCAGTTGTCTCTTATAGTTAATGCTCTCTGTATTCTCTTTAACCCCAGGGTCATGAATATGTTCTCCTTTATTTTCTTCTAAAAGCTTTATTGTTTTTTTTCTTAATTTTTAAATCTCTTATTGGAGTATAGCTGATTTACAACGCTGTATTTGTTTCAGGTGTACAGCAAGGTGAATCAATTATAGATTTACATATGTCCACTCTTTTTGAGATTCTTTTCCCATTTAGGTCATTACAGAATACCGAGTAGAGTTCCTGGTGCTTAAAACTTCATTGTTTTAATATTTACATTTAGGTCCATGAGCCATCTAGAATTACTTTTGGAATATAGTGTGAAGTAAGTGGTCAAAGTTCACATTTTCCATATGGATGTCTAGTAGATCCAGCATCAATTATGGAAAAGACACTGACCTGGAAGACTTTTTACTTTTATAGTGGACTTTGCATTACATTTGAATTACATGAATATGTTTTCTTTTATCAAGACTTTAAAAGCAGTTAACAGAAGCCAAACCATTCTATAATTTTTGTAATTACTATTGCCATCTGTTCCAGTCCCAAATTACCACATAACCCATGCTATGCCTTCTACTTCCACCACATTCCAATCCAATAGGGACGATTACAGTTTGTGAAGCCATTGTTGCCAGAGATTATAACCATCTCACATACTACCAACAATGAGGTTCTTCTTGCTGCATGACCAGTGGGTGATCCAGGTTTAGAATCTTGTCTTGAGGTCTTTCATTCAGTGGCTACTTCTGGTGTCAACTTGTTTGTTCTGGGTTTCTCCCAAAGCAGAGCCTGGGTCTAGAGTTACATGCAAGTAGTTTATTTGGGATGTGATTCAAGGAAGCAGAAAGGAGGGATGACAGAAAGTGAACCAGGGAAGGAGAGAAAGGCACACAGGGCTGCATTATTAGGAGATTGATTGGTACTTGTTCCTGCTGAGACCTTCTGCAGACCTCTGTCGTAGGGACTAGGCAAGAAGAGAAGCATTGCTTCTCACTGCTGATTTGCACTTCTGGGTGTGTTGTGTCAGTCCCAGTGGGCTCCCATGTTGCCCTATACCACTGGTCCAGAGAAACTCTGCACAGGAAACAAGAGTGTGTGTCCACTCTCAAGTGAGATGCTGGGAAAAAAAAAAGAGTGGACGCCTGTGTGAAAGCAGTTGTATCACGATCAGATGTGATTGGAAAGGTACATAAAAGGTTTCCAAGGCATGGATTGATATAGTTCATGGGACCCAAGGGTGACAATACAGCTGATATCAAATGTATCTGAAATCAAGTACTTGAAATCTCATTATGTACTCTCTCCACATCTGCTGTTTTCTGTACATCTCCTTCATTTCCAGCTCCTGTATAGTTTTGTTTGATTCACAAATGCAGGGTGAGTAGGAAATGACCATACATGTTCCATATTCAATATCGCCACCAGACTGAACCAAAACTCTTTGTTCCAAGTTCAAATTCCCTGAAATTCAGTGTGAGCAGATATAACTTACACTATGTCTAAATAGAAGTGTTGATCATCATTGTGTGTTTTTGCCAACCCTCTCTGTTCTCTTTGCTGTGAGAATATTAACGAAGAAACTTGTGGCAGAAAAATAATTGCCATAAACCCATGACTGATAAACAATGAATGTATCTTTTATTATTTAAGTCTCTGTGATTTGGGAATTGTTACTAGTAAAAGCTGATTAATCCACATGCCATGATGACTGCTGATAATCATGTTTGACTACAGTTATCAGCTGGGTAAATCTGACTCAGATATCTTTTATAATTATCTAGGGAGCTCTTTAACTCAAGAATTTTTAATAAATTAATAAATTAAATTAATTAGTAAATAAAGGGATAAGATTAACTAGACTTACTGGGACCTCACTATGAACATGTACCACATAAATTTTACGCAGTAGTTATCTTAAATATATTCAAGATATTACGCTCTTTATGTGATAAATAAAAGGGACATCTTTCAGCAAAGTTTAGCAATGGTGATGATTATAAAAATATAATTGATGAAAAGAGAGATAGAATCTCAAAGGAACTTAAGACCAATAGATATCTTCAGATTCTGGAACATGCCCAAGGCAGTACAGATACAGTTACATGTGGTCACACAGAATTATAAGTGCCCTGGTGTTAACATGACTCTAATAGTCTTGATCTCTGCTTCTCTACGTGTCTTTTTGCTTCTCTTTCTGCTACCATCTGGCTTCCTTACAGTCTTCTTTGTACCTTTTCTCTTCCTCATAGCCTTTTCTGTATCTATATTTTCTGATTTTTTAAGTGCCTTCTGCTTGCTCATAAGTTTGATTTGCCCTTGTTTCCTTCTAGGACATCTTTGAAACTTCAGTTCCCAATATTAGTTGCCTCATCTCTATTCTCCCATTTCAAATTCCTGATTTTATTTCATCTAGATGTGCTGGTTGAGTAGTGTCCCCCTGAATTCATGTCCACTCAGAACCTCAGAATGTGACCTTCTTTGAGATAAGGGGTTTTGCAGATGTGATTAAGGCATGGACATTGAGATGGGATCATCCTAGAATAAGGTGAACCCTAATCCAGTCATGAACATACTTATGAGAGGCAAAGAAGGAGAAGAAATAGGGTCACAGAGACGGTAAAGTCCTGTGAAGATGGAGGCAGAGATCAGATGGTGGCCACATGTCAAGGAATGCCAGGAATCGTCAGCCATCTGAAGCCAGGAGAGAGGCATGGAATAGATTCTCCCTCAGAGCCTCCAGAAGAACCAACCCTGCCAACACCTTCATTTCAGGCTTCCAGCCTCTAGAATTGTGAGAGAATACATTTTTGTTTTAAGTCATCCAGCTTGAGGTAATTTGTCATGGCAGTTATAGGAACTAATAACCCAGCTCATCTCTGAGGGTTTTTAATATTCCTAGGCCATTGCCTGGGCTATGGGTTGGCCACCCCTGGGTGAAGGGCTTAGAGCTGGGTAGTGAGTACAGCTGATGGTGATTTCCTTTGAAGTGACACTGGATATAGGAGACATGTAACTGGCATGTCTCAAACCATTTAATGCTTAGCTGCCAAGGATCCATACTCTTCCTCCCTGATGCACAAAATGTCTCAGTTGACGTGATTCAAGTCTCCCACATAGCACTGCCTGTGTCCAAGGGGACAAACATCTGGAAGTGATGTCACAGGGGCATTTCAAAATCTGTTTGTCATTATCAGAATCCTCACTTTCTGGGCAGTGTCTATTTCAGTGTTCTCTATTTAACTGAAATTCCGATTGTTGTTGCTGCTAAGTCACTTCAGTCGTATCCTACTCTGTGCAACCCCATAGACGGAAGCCCACCAGGCTCCTCCGTCCCTGGGACTCTCCAGGCAAGAACACTGGAGTGGGTTGCCATTTCCTTCTCCAATGCATGAAAGTGAAAAGTGAAAGTGAAGCCGTTCAGTAGTGTCCGACTCTTAGCGACCCCACGGACTGCAGCCTACCAGGCTCCTCCATCCATGGGATTTTCTAGGCAAGAGTACTGGAGTGGCTTGCCATTGCCTTCTCCGCCGATTGTTGTTACATCTTTGCTATTCAGTATCCTGTAGATGAAACTGAAGTTCTCAAACTCAAGACTGATCTACTTTAAAAGGACATATATAGATAAAGATCCTCAGTCTTGACATATCATTTTAACAATAATCCTAACTTACAATGTATTAGAATCAAGCTATGGGGATAAACCTATAAAGGAAGTGTTGGCAAAGTTTTTCTTTCAGGCTCAGATAGTAAATATTTTAGACTTTGAGGGCCATATCATTTCTGTCCTGACTACTGTAGCATGAAAGCAGTTGCAGACAGTACATAAAATGAAGGCATGTGGCTCCCTTCCAATATTTGGTGACAGCGAAATTTGAATCTCATGTAACTTTCACATTTCATGAAATAGTCTCCTTTTGATTTTTTTCCTCCAACTATTCAGAAATGTAGAAACCATTCTCTGCCAGTGACTGTATAAAAGCAGGCAGTGGGACATACTTGGCACATAGGCCAACCCCTGCTACAGAGGATGCTTGGTGTTCCTTGTCCACCCGAAGTCACCCCTTATTTTGCTAATGGACCCCTGATTTTATTCGGGGAAATGTTTCCCCACCTCCACTTTCCATCGGAAACTGTCAGTCTGTCTGCTTCAGGTTGTGCTACAGGAGATATGGCCTTGGCTCTAGGGATTGGTTCAACCAGAGTGAATACTGCAGTTGTATGGGGTCTACTTTCTCTTTCCACTGAAACCCCTAGCAATAAGGACATGATTGTAAGCCTGGAGATGCCAGAGGCTACCACATGAATCTTAAGAATGAAGCTGACACAGCAGAAGGCTGAGCCAAGAAATGAAGAGAAACTGAATTTTGATTACATTTTTGGAACCCCAAGCCACTCATGACACTAAACAACCCCAAGGCTTTTCCGCTACATGAATAAATAAATTTTTCTTTCCTAGTTAAGTGAGTTTGCGTTTGAGTTCTCTGTTACTCACAACAACAGGATACTAACCGAGGTAAAATCTTTTACCTCAAGTGTTTATTATAACTAGAAAACAAAAACAAAATTTTAAATTTGATGCCAACTTAATTACCAAACTAGAGAATTTCAAATCGACAGTGTTATAGACCTCGTTTCACTGAGACTAAATTTCATCTCTCAGTTTGAATGTGGTCTTGGCTAATATGTTGTGAGAGTTCTGCCTGCCTTTGTGTCCTACACAGAAGGTGTATGCTGTGCAGTGAATCATTTCTTCATTGCCTTTCTCTATTTGAACTATTGCAAAACTTTTATTCACAGAGCTTACTGTGACAGCATTCAATCTCCTCTTGGTACAGATACATAATTTACACAATAAGTCAGCCTCTTTACTTTTCTCAGTCACTAAGACAAAGAAGAATATCATTGTGTTCGCCTTTCAAATTATATGGATATCAAATTAAAGTTTCATTTTATTAAATTACTTAAGTCAAAGTCTTTGATCTATGAAAATATTTTCAACCATGAATGGAAAATAAAGCTTTGTGTTTTTAACAAGAGACAAATTCAACTGTGGTGTTTTTGTCAGCTGGCCATTAGGACATGCCAACTCTTTGTAAGTAGGCAAGCCTATGATGTCTAGACTTAATTAATTTGTGGCCCTTTTTCTGCACCTTCCACTGACTCCCACTGACATCCCATGATTCCCATCATTGGTGTGGTCTATTACTTCTGTTAGGTGTTTTATACTAATTGCACAATTGTCTCCAATTGCATGAAGTCCTCATACTACTTCTCATACTGCTGTATTTGTGCTACTTATTTTATCCAGCAATGGTGCATTACTTATTGCTCTAAAAATCCTGCAAAGATCTCAGAAACACTGGCTTCTAACAGGAAGCATTTATATTCTTTCTCATGGGCCTGTAGGTTGGCAGAGTCAGCTCTGGATTAGGTCACCTTGTCTTGGCT
Organism: Moschus berezovskii; assembly: GCF_049115385.1. Classification (NCBI taxonomy): domain Eukaryota; kingdom Metazoa; phylum Chordata; class Mammalia; order Artiodactyla; family Moschidae; genus Moschus; species Moschus berezovskii. The sequence continues at coordinate 83,677,106 of NC_142469.1, read as the reverse complement.
CTTGGTTTTAGGTCAAGTGTAGGACAGCCTGTGTATCTTACTCTGGGGCCCAGATTGATGGGGGGCAGCTAGCTGGCACATGCCTCTTCGTGGAAATCATAGGAGTGCTAAAGACCCAGCCAAAGAATGCAAGGACATTTAGGTCCTTTGTGCATGTCATGTTTGCTGACATCCCATTGACCAGAGCAAATTACATGACGCAATGTCAACAGGGTGAGGAAATACACCGATCCACTCTAGTGTGCTGTGGGTTTACATGGCTGAGGGATGGAGGGAAGAATTGTGAACAATAATCCAATCTAGTACATATGGCTTCACTTTGTATGAATTCTGTCTCTGCTTCTCCAACCCTCTGATCTCAATTTCTATTGCTAATATACCCTGTGGGAGTGAGAGGGTTTTCTATAGCTAGTTTGGATTTTAAAGGAAGAGAATAGTTTCCAGATAGCTTAATACCTATAAATCCAGTAGCTGTTACAGCTGAGTTTCCATTTTGGCTCAAACCTCTAGCTTTGTTGGTTTATTTCTAAAATAAGTTAATATTTTAGAATATATTGATTTAATTTTGTGTTTTAATGCAGTAAAAAAATGTCCATGATTCTATTATTTGATGTATCCTTAAATATACAATATAACTAGTAAGACAACAAGGGGTCTTATTCACAGCCAGGTTTGTGGGACCGAGCACAGTGCTGGGCACATAAGGTATGCTTGATAAATACTTGTGACTTGAAGTACATTGCTTTCTTATTTGCTAATGGTTGTTACTGATCAGGAAGTAGTAACTTGTACTTGAATAGACATTTTCTTTCTTAATATAATGATGTATTTATAATTAATTTCATCCATGTGCTAACTGTACCAAAAAGGTGGTTATATTATATATAGGAAAGAGATGAGTTTATGTTTGTTTTTTTCAGGACTAATACAAATTGTTGGTTGTGGATTTTCTCAGGTTTGTTTTAAAAATCACTTACATATCCTTTTGATGTGCTAAGAGTCCTTTAAAGAATATCTAAAAGGGTATTTGGAAATATGTACCAATATAGGCAAAATCTACTAACTTTCAAGTTTACAAATATCAGCCAGTGCAAATACCATTTTATATTCAAATTTTGCATGATATAAAGGGATTATAGTGCAGGAGAAAGGTAGTAAAAAGAGTAAATGCTCCTTGAAAGATTATTTCCTTCTTAGAAGAAAGTAAAGTAATTCCTGGAGTTGAAAACTGAACACATCGTAAAACAAAATGAGCTTAATTGAAAGATAGTTTGCTTTTTATAGTAGGTCATCTGCTTAAGGAGAAGAGCAAGACTGAAGTAATTAAATGTCTTCTTAGGTTTTTTTCAATGATTCTGAATGTTCAGGCTATTTCCTTTGCTTTCTTACAGGAAACATTTATTATAGCTTAAACATGCACTAATGTCTCGGGTGGTAATCATCTTGCCAGATACACTTATGGCATAAAGAAAGGAAGGAAACTAATATTCATGAAGTGGCTAGTATATGCCTGGTAAGGTGTTAGAAGCAAAAATTTGTTAAGGTGAAAAATATTTTCATTTCAGAAAAGAGGGAAGTAGGTTCAGAAAGTTTAAATGTCAGGGTTTTTTACTCCAAAATCACGTTCTTTGGCATGAGCCAAAACCGGAGAAAACTGTCCGTTTGATAGCGTGGTAAATTGGCACGAACTCCACTTGCAAGTTCAATAATTGCAGTGTAGTAAAACCAAATTTTATTTAGAAATAAACAAACAAGTATCCCATATGTTCTGCACTAGACAAATCGCAGTGGTCCAGAGTCCTACAGTGGGTATCCCCCAGTGCCACATAAGAGGCCCTGAGGAATGGTTCAGATGTGAATCTAACCACTAGATGCTCCCCAGGCTTGGACTCCCTTTGACACATTGGTTCCTCCTGGCTGGAGTTTCTCTTTGTGGTCATGCCTGCTGTGTCTGCAATGCTGACCTTACCCCTCGCCTCCAAATCCACCTCCTCTTCTGGCTGTGCCTTATTGACCTGGTGCTTCCAGACTCACTTTCCTAATTTGGTGAGGCCTCCAGACTTTCTGTTTGGACATTTCTTGATTTAGAAGAAGGCTTTGAAATTCCATCTAATCCAGGCAAAGGTATCTCTTTTTATCAAGTACTTTTCCTTCCTTGATTATCAATTATAAACATTTAACTGGTACTTGTTGTCTTTTATTTTTTAATTTAATTTTTTGGCTGCACCATGAAGCAGGCAGGGATCTTAGTTTCCCAAACAGGAATTGAACCTGCGGCCCCTGCAATGGAAGCACAGAGCCATTACCACTGGACCACCTAGTCCACTGGACCACAAGTCCCCTAGTGCCTGTGGTCTTTATAATCTGCTACTAATCTTTCCATCCTGTCCTCAAAGAACATATAATCTACCTAAGGAGAAAAGTTATTTACATAAAAATAAAAGCTGCCCTAAAAGACCTATGACTACAAATAAGTTATTTACATAAAAATAAAAGTTGCCTTAAAGAGCTATGACTACAAATAGTAAGTGGTAAGAGACTTCCTGGGAGGGAAGGATGAACCTGTACTGTGGTTCTCAGGGAGCTGAGACTAGAGCTGGCCTTGAAAGGGCTTGTTGACCAGAGGTCCCCCACCCCAGTCTAACATCACGCTCTAGCCTGCATTAACGGACACATCAAAGATGAGAGGAGCACAATGGGGCTGCCATTCTGGAGGAACAAAGGCATCCACATACTCCTTCTTCTGTGCTGAGTCATCTTCCCTCTCCCCCTGTGGAAACTGAAGAGGGTTTGCTTTCTTCCCAGTCCATGACTTCACTCTCAGAGCTCTGAGCTTACGAGAAAAGCTGGTCTGGCTCTGCTCTGGGCCTAAGGGGAAGACATATTTGTGGTTTCTATCTTGTCTGGCCCAGTTCACAGAGTAGGAGATAAATCTCAGGCAGAAAATCTATTCAGAAGAATAACAAATGTGCATTTCCCTCGAAAGAGCTCAGTGTCCTATTTCTCTAGAGTCCCTGTGCAATGATCAAGCAGTAAGCAGGACAGCAATAAAAACTAGCTAAGGGCTTAGATTTGGGAATAAAAAAAATATATTTTCCCTAAAATAGCTGTTCTAAGTATAGCAGTAAGAGTTGAGAGAGGTCCAGAAGACTTCAACGGAGTTAAATGCAGAATCTGGAAAAAAAAATATCTGATGATTATTCCATTGCTCCAGAAGTTGGCAGTACTAGTTATGCAGGATACCTGAGATCAGAGATTTTCTGTGCCTCTAGGTGCTTCACACATGTTCATATTAACTGGTGAGGTGGCAGCTCCATTGTAACAGACTAAAGAGGTTAACTTGCCCACATTTGTGAAACTATTAAGTGACTAATTGATGAGACACTTGTGGGGTGTAAATATAGGTTCATGGATTGCACTAGTTTTTTTAATTAATGTATTAATAATTGAAGAATTAGCAACCTGAGAGTCAAATAAATAGTTCCAAGATGGTCCGCTGCTCTAATTCACTAGTTCAGCTAAATTTTAATGTGAATAGGGATACTGATGAATTAATGTTGCCTCTCCCAAGTATTATGGGCTTCCCCCATGGCTCAGTGATAAAGAATCCGCCTGCAATGAGGAGCTGCCGGAAATGTGGTTCAATCACCAGGTCAGGAAGATCCCCTGGAGGAGCGAATGGCAACCCACTCCAGTATTCTTGCCTGGAGAATTCTAAGGACAGAGGAGCCTGGCAGGCTACAGTCTATAGAGTCACAAAGAGTCAGACATGACTGAAGCGACTTAGAACGCACGCACTCCCAAGTAATATGTTTGTATTTGTAAACAGGCATAAGGATATATCTTAATCCAGTTACTTTTTTTTAAGCAATATAAACTTGCTGCAAATGAAAACTTACTCCAAACCCCTTAAATAGAAGAACCTAAAGCATGGCAGCTCTGGATCAAATGGGAGATGGTGTGGGGAGGTGGTGGGTGGATTTGCAAGATCATTTTTTCCTCCATTTATTTTTTTCCTCATGGTCACCCTTGACAACTCCAATGGAACTCTGTACTCAAAAGTATACATGTAATGACCAACCCCATACTCATCCCAAGGGGGTGAGAGAACTAACCTGGTAGATCTCCAGAAATTGTCAAGTGTATACCCTATATGTGGACTCTGAGACTTTCATGGCAACTAAACCTTGCCTATAACTCATAAGCCTCTTGCATTTTGAAGAGATTGACCTAATCTAGATAGGAAAAAATGTCTCCAGTTTAAGGTCCAATGACGTCATTTTGATTATAAAGATTTAACAGACAACCAAGAGCTAGCTATCTCCAAAATTCACATCATCTCAAGGGCAGAGGTTTGGGGAAGGGAGTAGTTGAGCTCTGTTTGGTAACTCTATTTGGTTCTGAGAGTTACCCCAGTTTTCTTACTTTACCTACGTCACCACAGCCCCAGAATGAAAATGTAATTGTTATGTTGTGATATTTCAACTTAATAGTGAAGAATGTTTTTAATTTCTTTAGGAATATACAACTACAGAGACTGTATTGTATATTCACATGCCAGCATTTCATTGATACCCTCTTTATATATTCTCCATGAAAATGAAATTTTTTAAAATGTTAACTTTACTTTTTTTTCACTAAGTTAATGATAAGCTCAGGAATGCAAAATTCACATTGTACATCATGTAAATCAAATTTCTCAGTCATTGTCCTAGTGTAATTTGATAAAACATCTTTCTTAGGTCCTTTACAGTCTCTCAAAAAATAAGTTACTAATGTCAGAGAGTAATTTATTTTCCTTGGTATATTATATTTGATCAGATGTAAATGTGTTTGCCTGCAAGCAACCAAAAATGCAAGGAAGAGAGGCTTAATCATGTAAGGGGTTTATTTGCCTCAAACAACAATATATCTGGGGGCAAGCTTCCAGATCAGGGTGGTGGCTTAGCAGTGCCTTCATGTGGCTCTCATTTTCATGGTGGAAATATAGCTTCACTTCAGATATCGTGTTAGTTGCAAGGGGGAAGAAGGAGGAAGAAGGAAGGGCAAAGTGAAAAGGAAGTTGTCAGTCCAGTTCTTTAAAAAACTTTTCTAAAAACCGTAAGCAGAGATTCTGTTTACACTGCATTGGCCAGGACTGGATTGCATGGCCACCCAGCTTCCATTGGCCAAGTACAGGAAAGAAGTATCTTTCTTCCCAGTCAGCATCCTAGTAGAGAAGGCTGAATGGAAAAGTGGTGAAATGGCTGGTCAGGGAGCCAGCTTACAGTATTTGCCTCCACTGACTGGAGATTGTTCTCTCACTGATTCCTTGTCGTGTGGAATTATTCTAAACAAACAAAAAGTTTTCAGTTCAGAAGTTCTGGTTTAAGAATGCAATGTCCTCAGCACTTATTTCCTCTTTTAAATGATAGATTTGGGCTGTCTTGTCTCTAAATAGCTACTTATTGTAGCTTGTGTTTTGAGAGCAGCATATCTAAGATCAAATGACAAAATGAAGGGAAACATCTTGTGACCTTTTGGTTTCAGTCATTTGGGATGAATTTCTTGCCAGGACAGACAGTTCAGTATTTTTAAATATTCTGCTGTTTATTTGTTCAAGACCAAGACAGAACCATCACAAATAATGACTATATGAAAAGAGAGCCAAACAAGGAGATATACAAATGAACAAGAAATTCACTTGAGTCTGTTGAACTAAGACAGTTCTAACTAAAGAACTGTGTTATTTTTTTCTTTGGAGACAAAATGTTTACTAATTTCCACGGATAAAATTTCACACTGTTGTTCTCTTGTAAAGACATCCAAATATTGTTGATTGATCATAAAAGTGTCTATTTCGAATAGCAGATCCTACTGTAATTCTAATCATTAGATTATTACAACGCATATTTAAAATATTTCTTTTTACAGTTAGAATAAAACACTCTCATTAGAGAAACTTGATAAAAAGAGAGAAGAACCCTTCATACATCCACTGTTAAGAGTACTTAACATTTTGATATACTTCTGTTTATGAATAGGAAGTAGTAATAGCCAGTGCTAATTGAATACATACTCTAGGTTAATAATTTTAGATGTATTATATAAGTTAATCCTCTCAAGAACTCTAGGAGCTAGGTACAGTTTTACCCCTATTTTTATAGATGAGGATGTGAAGTGTGAAGTGTTAGTCACTCAGATGTGTCACAGGTGCCAGTATTCTTCTAGGATAGATATCAAGCAGTCAATTTTTTTTCTTTTTCTTTATGCTATTTATTGGCAACACTTTAGTTCTCCAACCAGGGATGGAACCTGTGACCCCTGAAGTAGAAGTACAGAGTCCTAACCACTGGCCAACCAGGTCAATTTCTTGAATTGAAATGTGTGCTTTAAAATTTTCAATAAATAGTAAGATATGAACTCATGGCCAAGTACATGGCCATATACCACGAGTTCCTTGGATCACAATGAATCATTTGTTTCTCAACAGTTACTCTTACAGAACATCATTCTTATATTCCTTCTTCTGCTTCCTCTCTCATATTTCCATTCCTCTAAATGATTCATATTAAAGATGCATTTTTGGTTGCAAGGAACGAGAAACTTACTCAAACATACTTAGACAGAAGGGATAACTTATTGACTCATATCAGGGCTTTCCAAGTGGCGTTAGTGGTAAAGAATCTGACTGCCAATATAGGAGACACAAGAGAGGAAGGTTTGATCCCTGGGTCAGGATGATCCCCTGGAGGAAGAAATGGCAACCCACTCTAGTATTCTTGCCTGGAGAATTCCATGGACAGCAGAGCCTAGTGAGCTACAGTCCTTGGGTCACAAAGAGTCAGACACGACTGAGCAGGCATTCACACTCCTCTCAGAGCTAAGGAGCGCTTTGTGTGTGCTAAGTCACTTCAGTCGGACATGACTGAGCATGTGCATGTGCACACATACAGACACACACACACACATTGACTCACGTAACCAAATTGTCGGAAAGACCCCAGTCTAGCTGTATCTCAGGGCAACCCACAGTTGAAGCCAGAACACTGCCAAGACTCATTTGCTTCTCAGTTTCACTCCTTTCCTGCAGGTCAACTTCTTTCTTTGAGTTCTTAATCTTCTGATACAAATCCTTTATTAAATGTATGCTTTGCAAATATTTTTTTCCCAATCCATGGTTCATCCTTTAAATCTCTTAACAATAACCTTCAAAGAGCAGAATTTTTTAAGTCCAATATATTATTATTTTTCTTTTATGAGTTGTGATTGTAGTGTTGTTTTTGCCTAACCCAAGATCAGAAAGATTTTGTCCTATGTTATCTTCCAGAAGGAAAGCTATGACTAACCTAGACAGCATATTAAAAATCAGAGACATCACTTTGCTGACAAACGTCTATATAGTCAAAGCTACGGTTTTTCCAGTAGTCATGTACAAGCGTATGAGAGCTGGACCATAAAGAAGGCTGAGTACCAAAGAATTGATGCTTTGAACTATGGTGTTGGAGAAGACTCTTGAGTGTCCTGGACCGCAAGGAGATCAAACCAGTCATTCCTAAAGGAGATCAGTCCTGAATATTCTTTGGAAGGACTAATGCTGAAGCTGAAACTGAAGCTCCAGTAGTTTGGCCACTTGATACGAAGAGCAGACTCATCGGAAAAGACCCTGATGCTGGGAAAGATTGAAAGCAAAAGGAGAAGAGGGTAGCAGAGGATGAGATGGTCAGATAGCATCACCAACTCAATGGACAAGAGTTTGAGCCAACTCTGGGAGAAAGTGAAGGATAGAGAGACTGGCATGCTGAAGTCCATGGGGTCACAACGAATTGGACACAACTTAGCAAATGAACAACAATAACAAATCTTCTGGAAGCTTTGTAGTTTTAGGTTTTACATTTAGGCCAATTATCAATTTTGAGTTAATTTTTTTATATGGTGAAAAGTATGGATGGAAATGTACTATTATTATTATTATTGTATGTGGATATCTGATTATTCCAGCACCATTTGTTGAAATGATAATCCTTCACTAAATTTCCTTTTGCAACTTTGTTGAAAAGCAGTTGTCTGTTTATGTGTGGGTCTATTTCTGCACTCTCTATTTTGTTCTATTGATTTATTTGTCTGTCTTTACTTCAGTACCACACTGTCTTGAATACTGTACCTTTAACATTTAAATCAGGTAGAGTTAGCCTTCTAAATTTTTTCTCCTTTTTCAAATTTGTTTTGGCTATGTCATGTCTTTCGCATTTTCACATGAATTTTAGAATCAACTTGTCAATTACTATAAAAATACCTGGATTTTATTAAGTAGATTTTTTAAAATGGAGGTAAAATTCACATCACATAAAATTAACCATTTTAGCCATTCTAAAGTGTATAAGTTGTGCAACCATCACCACTGTTTAATTCCAGAACCTTTTTAATCACCCCTAAAAGAAACCTTGTATTCATGCAATCATTCTCCATTACTCTCCCACCAGCTCCTAGTAACCACTAATCTACTTCCTGTTTCTATGGATTTGCCTCTTATGGACATTTCATGTAAATGGAATCATACAATATTTGCCTTTTTGTGTCTATCTTCTTTCACTTAGCATACTGTGTACAAGAGTCACTCATGTTGTATCTCTTGCTGGGATTTTGATTGGGACTGCATTGAATTCATAGCTCAGTTTTTGGAGAATTGGCCTCTTAAGAATATCAAGTGTTTTAAATCATGATGAGATATCTCTCCATTTATTTAGGTCTCCTTTAACTTCTCTTGGCAGTGTTTTGTAGTGTTTTTTGTTTGTTTTTATTTTTTAACAAATTGGTTTTAAGCAAACCTTTTTACTATCCTGATACTTTTGGTTCCATTATTACAGGGGCCTACTTAATTAGATTATTATATTTTGTCTAGCGCTTTTTAAAAATAATATGCTTGCATTTAATATATAGCTTTTTAAAAACTGAATTAAAACTGTTGTGTGAAAGTGTTAGTTGCTCAGTCTTGTCCAACTCTGTAACCCCATGGACTGTAGTCTGCCAGGCTTCTCTGTCCATGGGATTTTCCAGGCAAGAATACTGGAGTGGGTTGCCATTCCCTTCTCCAGGGGATCTTTGCAGCTGCTCTACAATATTATATAAGTTACAGGTGTACAATATAGTGATTCTATATAGAATTCTTGCACATATTTAGTTAGATCTATTCTGAAGTATTTCATGTTTTTGACATTGTTGAAAGTTTTTTTTAAATTTCAATATCCAATTGATCATTGACAATATATAGAAATATAATTGACTTTTGTATATTAATTTCATTGATATTCTTTATTGTTTTCATACTTTCTATTTTATTTCTTCTGTAATCTTATTTCCTTTCTTCTGCTTACTATAGTTTTCATTCATTTCCTTTTTTCTAATTCCTTAAGGTAGAAGCTGGATCAGTGATTTGGTATCTTTTCTTTTTTAAAATATAAGTGTTAAGTGCTATAGTGTGTGTGTGAGTGTGTGTGTGTGTGTGTGTGCGTGTGCATGCATGATCAGTTGTGTCCGACTCTTTGAGGCCCCGTGGACTATAGCCCTCCAGACTCCTCTGTGCATGGAATTCTGAATACTGGAGTGGGTTACCATGCTGTGCTCCAGGGGATCTTCCTGACCCAGGGATCAAACCTGAGTTTCCTGAGTCTCCTGCATTGGCAGGTGGATTCTTTACCACTGTGCCACCTAGGAAGCCCTTAGTGCTATAAATTTCCCACTAAATTATGTTTTAATTTTTATTCAGTTTAAAATACTTTCCAGTTTCCCTTTTGATTTCTTCTTTGACTTAAGGATTATTTAGAAGTATGTTATTTTATTTCAAATATTTGAAGATTTTCCAGAGATCTTGCTGCTATTGATTTCTAATTTAATTCTATTGTGGTCAGAGAACATACTTTGTATGACTTGAATCCTTTAAAATTTATTGACACCTTTTTTTAGCCATGAATATGGTCTGTTAAATGCTCCATGTGCAATTGAAAAAATTATTTTTGCCACTGCTTGAAGAATTGAGGAATTCTATAAATGTCAGTTAAATCAGATTGACAGTACTGTTCCATTCTATATCTTCCTTGATTTTCTGTCTACTTGTACTGTTAATTATTGGGAGAGGGATGTAGAAATCTGACTATAATGGTAAATTTATTGATTGTTTTCCATGTGGTTCTATTAGTTTCTGTTTCATATATTTTGAAATTCTGTTATTAAGAGCATAAACATTTATGATGGCATGTCCTCCAGATGCATTAAGCTCTTTATCATTATAAAATGACCTTTTTCCCCCTAGTGATGTTTCAATGCTATTTGTGCTATACATTTTAATTATATTTGTTTCAACATTCAATTACCATTTAAAAATATTTAAATAATTAGAGAAAAAAAATCATAGAATATACCCATGTGGTTACAGTTTCCAGTGCTTTTTATTCCTTTGTTTAAGTCTATATTTCCATCTGGTATCTATTTTCTCTTGCCTGAATATTTTCTTTTGCCTTTAATATTTCTTAAAGCATGGGTCTGCTAGTGATGAATTCTTTCAGCATTTGTATGTCTCAGTAAAATAGGAACTTTGTGGTTAAAATGATTTAGTCTTTGTTCTCAGGAATAATTAACGATTTATTATAAACTTGAATGTGGGGCATATATTCATGCTTACATTTATATCTTTCAGCATAATAATGTCTTAGTTTTAAATTATTTATTTATTTATATCTGTGCTGGGTCTTCATTGCTACACATGGACTTTCTCTAGTTGTTGGAAGCAGGGGCTACTCGTTCCATACATGGTCTTCTCAGTGTAGGGGGCTTCTCTTGTTGAGGAGCACAGGCTCTAGGCTCAGGGCTTTGTTGTCCCATGGCATGCAGGATCCTCCCAGACCACGGGTCAAATCCATGTCCTCTGTATTGGCAGGCGAATTCTTAACCACTGGACCACCAGGGGAAGTGTCTGTCTTATTTTTAACTGGAATTTTGTTTGTTTGTTTTAATGCCTACAATGGGCCAGGCTCTGTTGCTAGGTAAAAGGGCTGTCCCAGAGATAAAGAACACCAGTTCTGAGGCCTCATGGAGTCTGTAATTCAGCTATGGGACCTCATATTCAATGCATCCAGTTCCCAATCACCATTTTATTATAATTGTGCTTATATTGTCTCAAGATAACATTCTAATTTTAAATCCTCAGTTCAGTTCAGTTCAGTCGCTCAGTCGTGTCCGACTCTCCGCGACCCCATGAATCACAGCATGCCAGGCCTCCCTGTCCATCACCAACTCCCGGAGTTCACTCAAACTCATGTCCATCGAGTCAGTGATGCCATCCAGCCATCTCATTCTCCGTCGTCCCCTTCTCCTCCCGCCCCCAACCTTTCCCAGCATCAGAGTCTTTTCCAGTGAGTCAACTCGTCGCATGAGGTGGCCAAAGTATTGCAGTTTCAGCTTTAGCATCAGTCCCTCCAATGAACATCCAGGATTAAGAAAGCTTTATTTTCAGCTTTTCTTTGTGAAATTTGGAATTATTCAATTGCTATTTCAGTATTCACTTAAACTTCTCTGGAGTTTCCAAAGTTACAAATGCTTGTACAAAGAATATCAGAAAAATAAAATACAACATCTAGTTTTCACATTTTTCTGATATGTTGTAGTCACTATGTAACACATTTGTTTTTATCTGAGTCATCAACTGACAGCTTCCCGGTCTCTACAGAACTTTGTTTAACTGATGGTTTGTTATCTGACTTTGTTTCAGAAATTCAGTCTACTTTGCCCATGGTACCTATCAGAAGTAAACTTACAGCTTTGTTTTACATTTGCTCAGCTAGCAAATGTAATTGTTTGACATTTTACACAAATATAAAAGCATCTAAACTAAGAATATTATAAACCTTTTAAAGAGATGTCCCATTAGAATTAGAAATTTATTTTAAGAATTCATGCTGGAATGGGTGCCTACGGGTTAGGACACAGGGTAAGACTTGAGCTCAGATCTAGAGGCCAGAGGAAAAATGCAAGATGGGATAGAATTCAGTTCAGTTCAGTTCAGTCACTCATTTGTGTCCGACTCTTTGTGACCCCATGGATTGCAGCACACCAGGCCACCCTGTCCATCACCAACTCCCAGAGTTTACTCAAACTCGTGTCCACTGAATTGGTAATGCCATCCAACATTCACAACCTGTCGTCCCCTTCTCCTCCCGCCTTCAATCTTTCCCAGAATCAGGGTCTTTTCAAATGAGTCAGTTCTTCTCATCAGGTGGCCAAAAAATTGGAGTTTCAGCTTCAACATCAGTCCTTCCAATGAACATTCAGGACTGATTTCCTTTAGGATGGACTGGTTGGATCTCCTTGCAGTCCAAGGGACTCTCAAGAGTCTTCTCCAACACCACAGTTCTTTTTTTTTTTTTAATTTTTATTGGAGGCTAATTATTTTACAATATTATATTGGTTGGTTTTGCCATACATTGACATGAATCCGCCCCAACACCACAGTTCAAAAGCATCATCTTCGGGGCTCAGCTTTCTTCATAGTCCAACTCTCACATTCATACATGACTACTGGAAAAACCATAGCCTTGACTAAATGGACCTTTGTTGGCAAAGTAATGTCTCTGCTTTTCAATATGCTGTCTGCTAAGTCACTTCAGTCGTGTCCGACTCTATGCTACCCCATAGATGGCAGCGCACCAGGCTCCCCTGTCCCTGGGATTCTCCAGGCAAGAGCACTGGAGTGGGTTGCCATTTCCTTCTCCAATGTATGAAAGTGAAAAGTGAAAGTGAAGTCGCTTAGTTGTGTCCTACTCTTAGCGACCACATGGACTGCAGCCCACCAGGCTCCTCCGTCCATGGGATTTTCCAGGCAAGAATACTAGAGTGGGGTGCCATTGCCTTCTCCAAATATGCTGTCTAGGTTCATCATAACTTTTCTCCCAAGGAGTAAGTGTCTTTTTATTTCATGGCTGCAGTCACCATCTGCAGTGATTCTGGAACCCAAAAAAATAAAGTCAGTCACTGTTTCCACTGTTTCCCCATCTATTTCCCATGAAGTGATGGGACCAGATCACATGATCTTCCTTTTCTGAATGTTGAGCTTTAAGCCAACTTTTTCACTCTCCTCTTTCACTTTCATCAAGAGGCTCTTTAGTTCCTCTTCACTTTCTGCCATAAGGGTGGTATCATCTGCATATTTCAGGTTATTGATATTTCTCCCAGAAATCTTGATTCCAGCTTGTGCTTCATCCAGCCCAGCATTTCCCATGATGTACTCTGCATAGAAGTTAAATAAGCAGGGTGACAAAATACAGCCTTGATGTACTCCTTATCCTATTTGGAACCAGTCTGTTGTTCCATGTCCAGTTCTAACTGTTGTTTCCTGACCTGCATACAGATTTCTCAAAAGGCAGGTCAGGTAGTGTGGTATTCCCATCTCTTTCAGAATTTTCCACAGTTTATTGTGATCTACAGAGTCAAAGGCTTTGGCATAGTCAATAAAGCAGAAATAGATGTTTTTCTGGAACTCTCTTGCTTTTTAGATGATCCAGCTGATGTTGGCAATTTGATCTCTGGTTCCTCTGCCTTTTCTGAAACCAGCTTGAATATCTGGAATTTCACAGTTCATGTATTGTTGAAGCCTAGCTTGGAGAATTTTGAGCATTGCTTTGCTAGAATGTGAGATGAGTGCAATTATGTGGTAGTTTGAGCATTCTTTGGCATTGCCTTTCTTTGGGATTGGAATGAAAACTGACCTTTTCCAGTCCTGTGGCCACTGCTGAGTTCTCCAAATTTGCTGGCATATTGAGTGCAACACTTTTACAGCACCATCTTTTAGGATTTGACATGTATAAAAGCAAGAGATGGGGTTATAGATACGGAACTTTGTATTAGAACAATTCAAAATGGGAACACGAAATGGACTCTTCTGAAGCAGTGAGTTTCACTAGGTGTGCTCAATGGAAGTTAGGTAATACAGACTGTTGTGGGGTATATCTGTGTCTAGGAAATGTGACTTCTAAGACCACCCCCCCCCGCTTTCATTTTAAGATTCCTTTATTTTAGTAGTGCGAAAGTTTATAAATATTACAGATGCTCAACATCAGGGGACAGATTATACAAACAATGACTTATTTGCATTTTAAATATGTAAAGTTACAAGTTTACAAGCTGAGTCATTAATGGCAAGCTCTACATAAATGATTTTTTAAAAAAACAATCAAGATTGCAAGTTTTTATTGATTGTAGGAGAATATGAAAAGAATATGTAAATGAATATGAAACAATAAAAATTAATCATAGGTGTGTTGATTTTAAATAACATCCTTTAGAGTCTTAGAAATTTTGTTTTTAAAGAGAGTATTCATTCAGTTTAACAAAAGTCTCATTTAGTGCCCAGGGATGAGCTGAGGATTAACTGATTAATCCTTACAGCAACCCTAGGAAGTATTATTACTACTATAGATTTTTAGGTTAAAAAAACAAGGTGAAGAACAGTGTACAGAATGCTACTGCTGTTAAAGAATACAGATAGCCTTGTGCACGCATTGAATATCTCTGGAGGAATAATTCTGTACCTTCGTCTCTCTCTCTCTCACACACACACACACAAGCCTGTAGAGAAGGGAACTGGGGTTCAATATGAGTTCAATTCTTTTGTGTTACTATGTCGTTAAAAAAAACCAACATGCATGTATTATTTTTGTTGTTTTGTTGTCCAGTTGTGTCCAACTCTTTGCAACCTTATGGACTGTAGCCCACCAGGCTCCTCTGTCCATGGAATCTCCCAGACAAGAATACTGGAGTGGGTTACCATTTCCTTCTCAAGCAGATCTAAATAATTTGAGCCTATACTGTATAAAACTGAAAAATAAAATATTTTTGGTTCTGCAATCGACGCACAGAATAAGCAGTATATTAGCATACCCAGAAGTCAGTGCTTGAGATGGGTTAAACCTTCTACTTGAGTAATGCCATAAGGTTCAAATAATGATTGAAGGGCCAGACAAGAGAGAAACCAGCAATTGGATAATGAAACAGAGATTAGGGCAAAACAAGAGGGTTAAAGGAGAAAAAATTCATTCAAGGATGTGTCTTTAGTTGAAGAATTTGTAAGAAAAAAGGATGGACCCTCTGTAAAAAGAGAAGATGTTGCCTCTAAACACAAAAAGAGCAGACTGTCAAAGTCCTGGAAACTGACTGGTATCTGCAGAATGGTACATTTACAAGCAGC
Organism: Moschus berezovskii; assembly: GCF_049115385.1. NCBI lineage: Eukaryota > Metazoa > Chordata > Mammalia > Artiodactyla > Moschidae > Moschus > Moschus berezovskii. Next base: position 83,661,892 of record NC_142469.1, on the reverse strand, counting down.
ATTCTTTAGCCCTAAGACTGCTTCCTAATGGTGACCCAGGAAACTTTTTACTTTTTTTGTTGAGGCACATGGCCATTCTCACTTAGCAGACACAGGCTTTGTAGAGGAGAGCAAGTTCCACAGCATGTTCCAGGGAAATACGTCTATCTCTCTCACTCATCTTTCATCATCCATCCACTCCCTGGATGTTTATAGAGCACCTGCTATACACCAATAACCCCTAAGAGGCATAAACTAACATATTTCAAAGTTTACAGAGAAGAGCACTGTTCTCTCTAAACTGCTTAGTAAGCAACCTGACCCTTGGTTTCTAGACAGGTATTGTAACTTAATACTCCCTGGCTTACCCTATCATTTGTGGCCTAGCAAACACCATTGACTGTGTTAATTTCCTGTTGCACTGAAACAAAGTACCACTAACTTAGTAGCTTAAGAAAATCAGAATTACTCTTTTACAGTTCTAGAGGTCATAAGTCTGAAATCTGGGCTGAAGTAAGGTGTCTACATGGCTGCATCTTTTGGGAGGCTCTAGAGGGAAATTCGGGCTTCTCTGGTAGCTCAACTGGTAAAGAATCGCCTGCAATGTGGGAGATCTGGCTCCGATCCCTGGGTTGGGAAGATCTCCTGGAAGAGGGCACGGCAACCCACTGCAGTACTCTTGCCTGGAAAATTCCATGGATAGAGGTGCCTGGTTGGCTACAGTCCATGGGGTCACAAAGAGTCAGACATGACTGAGCATGACACAGAGCACAGAGCGGGAATCCATTCCCTTGCCTTGTCCTCCTTCTAGCAGCTGTCTACATTCCTTGGCGTCTGGCTGCATCACTCTGACTCCTGCTTCTGTTCTCTTGTCTCCTTCTGACTCTCATGCCTCCTTTCCCTTTAAGGACCCTTTGATTACACTGGGCCCACCCAGATACTCCAAGATAATCTCCCTCACTTAAAATCAAGCAATTATGAATTTTAGTCACATCTGCAAAATACCTTCACAGCAATACTTATTGTGTTTGATGGCATTACTAGGGAGATAGCCATAAGCTGGTCACCACAGTTACTTAATATTTTCTTTAAATACACACACTATTTAAATATACTTACTGGAAAAAAATTGTTTTATTACATGATGAAAAACCCATATTTCATTCCACAGATATAAAATATATGGAAACAAATACTATGAAAATATTTGCTAAATACCAGCTAGATACCACTCACTGGCTGCTGAAGGCTAAGCCTTCGGCTTGGTCTCCTTGTTTAGAAAAGCGGACTAGAAGAGTAGAGAGGTGTTGACAGTTCAGTTCAGTTCAGTTCAGTCGCTCAGTCGTGTCCGACTCTCTGCGACCCCATGAATCACAGCACGCCAGGCCTCCCTGTCCATCACCAACTCCCGGAGTTCACCCAAACTCATGTCCATTGAGTCAGTGATGCCATCCAGCCATCTCACTCTCTGTCGTCCCCGTCTCCTCCCACCCCCAATCCTTCCCAGCATCGGACTCTTTTCCAGTGAGTCAACTCGTTGCATGAGGTGGCCAAAGTATTGCAGTTTCAGCTTTAGCATCAGTCCTTCCAATGAACACCCAGGATTGATCTCCTTTAGAATGGACTGGTTGGATCTCCTTGCAGTCCAAGGGACTCTCAAGAGTCTTCTCCAACACCACAGTTGTCAACACCAAATTGAGACTTTCTCCTTGACAGGAAAAGGATTGAAAGACCTTCAAAAGGAAAATCATGCCTTTCTCAATATTCAGTGAAGCATCTGTGCACCAAGTGAAATGCTGTCACAGATTGCAGAGACTCTGTTTTCTGACTTTGGGAGGCATAATGTTTTCAAATCCAGGCTCTTGAATCAGGCTGAAATATAAACCCGGAGTCTCTTCTCCATGCACCAACTATTCACCAAATCTACTTCCTTACCTGTAGACTGGCAGTAATAATAAAGCCTCCTTCGAAGTCCCATCTAGTTATTTAAGTGAGATATGCATGCACAGTTCTTGACATAATGCCCAGCACAACACATCTGCCTCGAAAACGTCAGCAACTTTTAAAGGAGAAGTCACTGTTTTAACTCCGACATCAGGATGCTTTCTGGTGTTGTCTGCTCTCTCCTCTCCCTCTGCCCAGCCTCAAGTTGAGACCTTGTGCTTGACCTTGACTTAGTCTCTTCACTCTCAAGGTACAGAAACACACCCCTGAATCTTAACTGTAGAATCGATCATAATTCAGGTCTGCTGCTGCTGCTAAGTCACTTCAGTCGTGTCCGACTCTGTGTGACCCCATGGACGGCAGCCCACCAGGCTCCCCTGTCCCTGGGATTCTCCAGGCAAGAACACTGGAGTGGGTTGCCATTTCCTTCTCCAATGAGTGAAAGTGAAAAGTGAAAGTGAAGTCGCTCAGTCGTGTCCGACCCTTAGCAACCCCATGGACTGCAGCCTACCAGGCTCCTCCATCCGTAGGATTTTCCAGGCAAGAGTATTGGAGTGGCTTGCCATTGCCTTCTCCAAATTCAGATCTAAGTGCCCTCTAATGAGGGGTTTCCTAGATGGTGCTAGTTGTAAAGAATTTGCTAATGCAGGAGACACAAGAGATGGGGGTTCAGTACTTGGGATGGGAAGATGCCTGGGAGTAGGAAATGGCAACTCACTCCAGAGGAAAATTCCATGGGTAGAACTTATGAGAGCTTCAGGGCATTATGCTCGGTGGCCTTTGTGAGCTTGAGGCTGAATGCCTGCAACACACTTCAAGGAGCCATTTGGAAGTTACAGATCTTGCACAGTTAGGCCACTTGATGGCTGAGAGGCACAAACTACAAGGGATAAAATTATAACTTGATCAGAATTGTACTTTATATTTCCCTTTGGTTGCCTGTTTGTTTCTCAGTATAATTTGGAGTGTTGACTGTGGCCCACAGCAACCAAGGTGGTTTGGTGTACTGAGGTGTCTTAGGAATTACCTTTCTAAGTTGCTTTATGAATTACCTTTCCTCTAACTTCCTTGTGGCCAAGATTAGCAAGCATAGTTTAGGATTATAAGTGCTGCATTTCAGTGACAGAAAGATTACACTGTGATGAAAGATACTTATATGTCCTAATTATCCTGATTTGATGAAATATTAGCTTCCCTTATGAAATGGTTATAATGGACACATAATTTTTTATGTAAGCTTTTTAAAAATATAGTTTTTCTCAAAAGGGAAATGCTAGAGGAGACATATAATTTCACCTCTTTATGGGTATACATTAAAAGAAAAATCTGCATGTCTGTGAAATGTTAATCGTATATTGAATTATTGCCAAGCTCTCCTAATTTATTAGGAAGTGTGAGCTATGGCTAAATTATTAATAGAAGCTAAATGCTAATGGTTTAAATTACAGTTAGACTTAGTTGAATATTAAATAGGGCATTCTTTTCCAAATATTACTTTCAAACTAGTCTAGGATAATGACTCAAATGAGCACACATTTTTTTTTTTCCCCCTCAGTCTTATGCAATTAAAGGGCTTCCCAGGTGGCTCAGTGGTAAAGAATCTGCCTGCCAAGCAGGAGACACAGGTTTTATCCCTGGGTTGGCAAGATCCCCAGGAGAAGGAAATGGCAACCCACTCCAGTATTCTTGCCTGGGAAATCCCATGGACAGAGGAGGCTGGCAGGCTACAGTCCATGGAGTCACAAGAGTCAGACATGCTTTAACAACTGAACCACCACCACCATGCAATTAAAACAGTATTTTACAGAAGAGAGTTGGTTTGCTGTACTTACAATCTTACTTTGGAGAAAAACAGATTGCTAGGTTGCTTTCCATTGAGATGAGGCATAGATCCAGATTTTATGCAGTCCAAAATGTAGGCAATTTTGGAGTTCCTCTTTGAGAAAAAAAAAAGACCAAACAATTGATTTTTACATACTTTACAAAAATATATGACCCTATGAACACATTGGAAAGGTTCCCTCACAAAGTCAAGGAAAAATCAAGTTAGGAGCCCTTAGGCACAGCCTTGTTACCTTCACAGCAAATTCACTTCTGGCTAAATGTATATTATTGTGAAAGCTTCTGAGAATGCTCCACTTTCCCAAATTCATGAAAAGGCTCTTTGGGTTTGATCCCTGGGGACAGGTAATATTATAAATAATCAGTTACCTACATAAGATGATGAATTATTCTGTTATTGACAATGTCCCTTATTATGTATATTTATTGAAGCATGATACAATAACTAAAAATTTTAACATTTTTTAAAGGAAGTAGACAATATCACTTTCACAAGTATGAGGAAATAGAAACAAATGATTATATATACATATATATATGAAACCATTTTTTTCCCTTGGAGTAGATTTTTTCAAGATAATTTTATCTTTCTAGTATTTACATAATTACTTTCTCAAAGAACATTCCATTAATATATTAGGTTTAAGTAGTGGTTGAAAGTGGTAAGAAAAAAGTAAAGCAAGGAGCCTAAACTTAAAATAACTTTACAACAGAGAAAGAACAGTTTTCCTGACCATGCTTCTTAGATCTCCAAGATCAAAAAGAAGTGGACAATTTAGATATTTACTGCATGTGGGAAATACAAGTACTCTCTGTAGATAATTCTAGAAGAAATTTTTTTTCAGAACCTCCTGAAATAAGAACATTGTTAATTTCCCATTTTGACTATAATGATTTGGTCTTTCAATTTTTTCTTGTCTCAGGTACATAATTTTAATAGCCTAATAACTGGTCATGCTTTTCCCATTTTCTTTTTTAAATTTTATTTTATTGAAATATAGTTGATTTACAATGTATTAATTTCCATTGTACAACAAAGTGACTCAGTTAAAATATATACGTTCTCTTTCATATTTTTTTCCATTATGGTTCATCACTGGATATTGAATATAGTTCCCTGTGCCACATAGTAGGACCTTGCTGTTTTTCCATACTATATATGATAGTTCACATCCACTAACCCCAAACTCAGAGATCAAACTGCCAACATCTGCTGGATCACGGAGAAATCAAGAGAGTTCCAGAAAAACATCTATTTCTGCTTCATTGACTATGCCAAAGCCTTTGACTGTGTGGATCACAATAAACTGTGGAACATTCTGAAAGAGATGGGAATCCCAGACCACCTGACCTGCCTCTTGAGAAACCTGTATGCAGGTCAGGAAGCAACAGTCAGAACTGGACATGGAACAACAGACTGGTTCCAAATAGGAAAAGGAGTACGTCAAGGCTGTATATTGTCACCTTGCTTATTTAACTTATATGCAGAGTACATCATGAGGAACGTTGGGCTGGAAGAAGCACAAGCTGGAATCAAGATTGCTGGGAGAAATATCAATAACCTCAGATGTGCAGATGACACCACCCTTATGGCAGAAAGTGAAGAGGAACTAAAAAGCCTCTTGATGAAAGTGAAAGAGGAGAGTGAAAAGGTTGGCTTGAAGCTCAACATTCAGAAAACAAAAATCATGGCATCTGGTCCCATCACTTCATGGGAAATAGATGGAAAAACAGTGGAAACAGTGTCAGAATTTATTTTTTGGGGCTCCAAAATCACTGCAGATGCTGATTGCAGCCATGAAATTAAAAGACGCTTACTCCTTGGGAGGAAAGTTATGACCAACCTTGATAGTATATTAAAAAGCAGAGACATTACTTTGCCAACAAAGGTCCATCTAGTCAAGGCTATGGTTTTTCCCGTGGTTATGTATGGATGTGAGAGTTGGACTGTGAATAAAGCTGATCGCCGAAGAATTGATGCTTTTGAACTGTGGTGCTGGAGAACACTCTTGAGAGTCCCTTGAACTGCAAGGAGATCCAACCAGTCCATTCTAAAGGAGATCAATCCTGGGTGTTCACTGGAAGGACTGATGCTAAAGCTGAAACTGTATTACTTTGGCCACCTCATGCGACGAGTTGACTCACTGGAAAAGACTCTGATGCTGGGAAAGGTTGGGGGCGGGAGGAGAAGGGGATGACAGAGAATGAGATGGCTGGATGGCATCACTGACTCTGTGGACATGAGTTTGAGTGAACTCCGGGAGTTGGTGATGGACAGGGAGCCCTGGCGTGCTGTGATTCATGGGGTCGTGGAGAGTCGGACACGACTGAGTGACTGAACTGAACTGAACCCCAAACTCCCAGTCCATCCCTCTCCCACTCCATCCTTGGTGACCACAAAATCTGTCCTGTAAGTCTGTGAACCTGTTTCTGTTTCATAAATAAGTTTATTAGCCTCATATTTAGATTCCATATATAAGTGATACCATATGGTATTTGTCTTTTTCTGACTCACTTCACTTAGTATGATAATCTCTAGGTCCATCCAAGTGGCATTATTTTATTCTTTATGACTGAGTTGTATTCCACTGTATATGTATTCTTTATCCATTCATCTGTTGTTGGACATTTAGTTTATTTCCAACCCATTTCTCCTTTTTGAAGATGAAGATTGAAATAACTAAATGATCAGATAATGGAGAAAGGGGAGGAAAGAGGCATAAAATTAGGATTTTCAACTGATACTGAGGAAGGAAAAGAATGCAAATTTACTGAATAATAAATTAATCTCACTGATCTCATCCTCTTTTGACACCACATTTAGAGCAGAGACACTGGAAAAGAGAGATGTCAGCTGTGTGGATAAGATGATCTGTTGCCCTCAGATGGGACGGGACTTGTTAGGTCTGTCCAGACTGGGCAGCAAGGTGGTTTCTGCAGTTGCTTCAGGTAACCCCCTTGATAATGCATAAATTATCTTTACAACCTGAGAACATTAAAAATAATAAGAGGATAAGTACAAACAGTACTAGGGATGTGACGTACATGATAAATATAATTAACCCTGCTGTCCATTCTACATGAAAGTTATTAAGAGAGTAAATCCGAAGAATCTACATCAAAAGGAAAACATTTTTTTTCTATTTCTTTAATGTTCTTCTATATGAGATGATGGATGTTCACTAAACATATTGTGGTCTTCATTTCATGATGATGTAAGTCAAATCATTATGTGTACATCTTAAACTTAGCAGTGGTGTATATAAATTACGTTCTCATTGGGGCTTTCCTGGTGGCTCAATTGATGAATAATCTGTCTGCAATGCGGGAGACCTGGGTTTGATCCCTGGGTTGGGAAGATCCGCTGGAGAAGGGCATGGCAACCTACTCTAGTATCCTTGCCTGGAGAATCCCCATGGACAGAGGAGCCACCCGGGCTACAGTCCATGGGGTCACAAAGAGTTGGCCATGACCGAGTGACTGTCACTTCACTTCAAAACTGGAACAACAAATATTTTAAATTTTAATAAAAATATAAAAATAATAATGGGTTAATTGGGAATAATGGTACTCATATTAAATAATTAATTTATAACTAATTAAAATTTAATGCACACTTCATGTTTTTTAACCAAGAATTTGAGGCAGCTCAATGGATACACATGTAAAAATGTAAATAAATAAAATTTTTTTTTAAAAAGTGTAGTATGGAAAATAGAGTGGAAAGTTAATAATTGTGGTGGTGCGATTGGGAGCAAATATAACACATATATCCTGGTATGGGGGCTTCCCAGGTGGTGCTAGTGATAAAGCTCCTGCCTGCCAATGCAGGAGAAGTAAGAGACGTGGGTTCAATCCCTGGGTTGGGAAGATCCCCTGGAGGAGTTCATGGCAACCCACTCCAGTAATCTTGCTTAGAGAATCAAATGGACAGAGGAGCCTGGTGGGCTACAGTCCCTAGGGTCACACAGAGTCAAACGTGACTGAAAGGACTTAGCATCCTGTCCAGGAGGGCACAAATCCTATAATAGGACAATAAATTTGTCTTGAAGCTTCATAGAAACCTAAAAGAACCTATGGTCAGTTAACAGTTTTTTAAAGTAACTGTAAGAGAAAAAAAGTACTCATTTCTTCCAGGAAGCAATGCTTTTCCTAACACAAGGTTTAAAATGAATTTCTCAAGTGAAACTGTAGTAAACAATATTTATAGAAAACAAAAATAATAGGTTTATAAGCTGTTTTTTGTATTGTCAGTTGATGAAGGCCAGCTGAATTTTTGAAATGCTGCTGGGTCCAAACAGCTCTGCAGGGAGTAATCCAAACTATGGAAAGAACCTGAAACCATTTTACCAAAGTATAAATATGAAAGCAACAAGCTAAAATAATATGTAGTATAATTCTGGTATTTCCAATCTTTTCTCAATAACATGTTGACATTAGCTAAGAGAGATGTTTCTGCCCTGATTCTGATTCAGGTTTTCTTTTACCTTGCTTTTTGTAAAATTCATATAGTACAGTCAAACAACTTTAAAGAAATTATTTCTAACTGCTCTGGTTGAGATTTTAAAGGCTATTTACTTGCTGCATTTCATTTTCTGTAGCTGTTTTCTCTCCGAGTCACAGTTCCTTCATTCCTTCTTGAGGTGGTTACTTGGTACAGAAGAATGGCAGTGTGATTTTAAAGCCTTTGGAAGACTCCCATGATATCCTTGAAGACAAGATGGAGGGATATAATTTGGGTGGCAGATCTGTAGCCAGTTGAACATCTATATCCCCAAAATGATGTTAATAGACGTTATTATTAATGTCTATTATTCTGTTATTCTGGACGGAGGACTCTGTGGCATGTTGTAAGGAGGAGTTCAGGTGTAAGAAATGCTAAAGGAAGAGCAGGTTGGGGTGCTGAAGTAGATGAGCTCAGTTCTAGACATTTCTGTGAGACTTTCAGGTTGAAATGTTCTTTATCAATTGAGCAAATGGGTTTGAGGGAGGGAAGAGGAAGAAAGGGGAGAGGGAGGGAAGAACAAGGAGAAGAAAAGGAAAGAAGGAAGAAAAAAGAAATAAAGAAATTGAGATCTAGTTTCATAGCAAACATTTATTAAGTACCAACAAACTATGTGGGCTTCCCTGGTGACTCAGTGGTAAAGAATCTGCCTGCAATGCTGGAGCTGCAGGAGTTGCAGGTTCGATCCCTGGGTCTGGGTCTGGAAGATCCCCTGGAGGAGGGCATGGCAACCCACTCTGGTATTCTTGCAAGATTTGAGTGTGTTTTAAATGCTCAAGTGGCAAGTGGAGAGACAGTTCTAAAGATTGTAGGAGCAAAGTGACAGAGATGTAGGAACAGATGAATCCTTCTTAAGCACAAGTAAGTAAACCGGCCACCTGGAGATGGAGGAAATAATGATTATGTATACAGGGAGGTCTGGAGGTAGGGCTTCCCTTGTGGCTCAGGTAAAGAATCTACCTGCAATGCAGGAGACCTGGGTTCAGTCCCTGGGTTGGGAAGATCTGCTGGAGAAGGGAGCAGCTACCCACTCCAGTATTCTGGCCTGGAGAATTCCATGGACAGAGGAACCTGGCAGGCTACAGGCCATGGGGTCCCAAAGAGTTGGACACGACTGAACAACTTTCACACACATACTGGAGGTAGAGGAGAAGCCTCTGTACTGTTCACTGTGAGGAAATAGTGGCCCAGATAAGCTAAGAGGTCGGTATGGGCTCTCGCAGCCAGCTTGTAGCATTTCTGGAACTAGTAGAGTCCACTGTGTTTTCCATGGTATTATATCTTCTCCCAGTGAAAATGTCTCCCCTTGACTTCTAAGATACTAGGCTATTTTTGGATTGAGGAACTCTTTTCTGGTTTTATGAATCTTGTTTCTTCTCTCATCAGTTAAATGTATTCCAGGCCCACCTGTGGTATGACATAGTTGAACAATTAGGGATCCTGTGTCTGACCTGGACTCAAGACTCTGACTCTATTGCTTCCTAGCTTTGAGTTCTTAGGCAAAGTAATTAACTGTGCCCATCTGTAAAGTGGGTACAATAAAATTTACCTTCAGATTACATGAGGGTCAAGTGAGATAATAGGCACACATGCCTCAGTGCTCAGAGTGCTCAGAAATACAATGCTTTGTCTCTTCTCTCTCCCTTGGTGAGACAGACCCAGGCTCCTTGCTTCTGTGCAGTTTTGAGAAAGTCCCTCATCTTTCTGAATCTATTTGTTCATCTCAAAAAATGGAAGCAATCTTACTATGCTCCAGTGTTGTGAGGATGAAAATGACCCTGAGGAAGCCTCTGTTTGGCCGCACCATCGATTTTTGTTGACTCTAAATCTTATCTACTTCCTGAGCTTTACTTCTCACCCCCTATGAACATCTTCCCCCCAGGCATATTTTCCAGCCTCTTGTCACTTGAGCATTAGGTTCTAACTACTTGTTGGATGTTGCCTGGATCATCTGCCAACAGGCATAATTATTTTTAACTTGTTATAGTCACAACTCATCTATGATCTCTTTCATACCTTATATAGCAGGCAAACTCTTTCTCCTGACCCCTACTTTCCCTGGTGGCAGCCCCTTCTTTTTCCTCTCACTGCGCTGGTTATTTTCTGTTTGCTGTCTGTCCCCTCACCTGAGCATCTCTCAGCATCTTTCAGTCTCCCTTGCCAACTGGCTCCTCATTCACAAGGGGGGAAAATGGTCAATGTTCTGTTGGGGAACAGAGCCATGATTCCACTGTATTGGAAGCTAAGGCGACCTTCTGGGTTATTCGGGACTCCTCTTGCCACTGGAGCTATTGGTCACTTACTAGAGAAATTTGGTTATTGCTATACAAAACAGTCAATGGAAAACTGTTGTCATCAGAACAACAGGATGCTGCAGGGATGAAGTTTTGTTTTACCCTGACATCTCAGACAGAAAACCGTCTGCCTGCAATGCGGGAGACCTGGGTTCCATCCCTTGGTGGGGAAGATCCCCTGGAGGAGGCAATGGCAACCCACTCCAGTACTCTTGTCTGGAAAATCCCATGGACCGAGGAGCCTGGTGGGCTACAGTCCATGGGGTCGCAAAGAGTCGGACATGACTGAGTGACTTCACTTCACTTCACGTGCTGGCCAAGAGTAACGACAACAGGGAGTGGATGGTAGCAGACGGGAGTTGAGGTTATCATCTTAGACCCTGTGATTAGCCATAGAGGCGGCTGCGTAACTTATACTAGCTGATTTTGTCTTTCCTGCTTCCCCATATGAGGTACTAAAGGTAGATAACATTGCAGTTTAGGTCCTGCTCAGAACAAACCTGAATCGATAGCGCCCTGAGGCTGATAATAGCTAGGGGTGTTTTCCACACGGGGGACAGTTTCTTCATTTGAGGGATAAGTAAAAAGGGATACTGAGGAGCAAAAATGTGGGTTGTTCTGATTAACCTCCATTTGCATCTGTTCCCCTCTGCCCACCCCACCTATTACCTGATCTGTTCTAGCCCGGGATATTGGGCTGGCTTCTCAGCAATGGGAAGTAAGGCAAGAAATTGACAGGGAGGGAGAGGAGAGGTTGAGCTATTTCTCCCCGGCTTCCTTCCTGGTCAGGGGCTATATTTTGGCAGTTAATGCACTTCTCTAGGTTACAGGTGACCTCTTCTTCTTCATGGTCCCAGCTTATATGGTGCTTGGCGAACACTTCCTTCCCCTTGGCCTTTTTTCCAGGTCAGGTTCCATGAGAAACAGACTCCAACATTCTGTCTGCAGGAGGCCTGGTGAGTGACTGCTCTTGGGAAGCAGGACTGGGCAGAATGAGCTGGGATGACCCTGCAGTTGTCAGACGGGGGTGTGCAGGGAAGGGGGCCAAGTGGACAGATCTTTGTAACTCCAAGGAGACCAGGTATTGAGTGTGTTAAAGGACGTGTCTTCAGTAAGAAAGTTCTTTTAGTGGAGGGTAAGTCCCAAAGAGAGATTTGGCTAATGCTGGTTGGCCACCAGTACTCTCAGCTGCTAATGGATGTGGTCAGGCCTGGAGGGTAATCAGGGTGGTGTTCCTCTGACACCCCTCAAACCCAGGTGGCCCAGAGACTAGTCCCTGGGGGTTCTGACATCCAGTGTTGCCTCTTAACCTGCTCACACCTCTGTAATATTGTCTTTTGATTCAGTTCTCTTAATTGAACTGAGGTTGATTTATTTCCTTTCAGAGCCCTGACTAATATAGATATTTATTTTAAAATAAATACATAAATAAATATATAAATACAAACTCTCATGTATTCAAGGAGTACGGTACCTGATACTAAAGCAGACCTTATCTGGCTGGGGAGGCGAGGGCAGGCTTAGTCAAGGAAGTGACGTGAACATCTGAAGGGGGAGCCAAGGTAACTATGAAGAAAAGAGGAGGTAGTGGAGGGGAAAGGAAGGCAAGATCTTCAACTGAAGAAAACTTTGAGTTTGTACATCCAACCCACCCGACTGACAGGTAAGGACTCTCAATTGGCTGGGAGAGTAGAAGCAGGAAATAGAGGCTGGAGAGAAAGGCAGGACCACACCCTCACGGTTTTAAGCCCCTTATTAAGGGTAATCCTAGAGATTCTGGAAAAGCTTTGAAAGTTTTTGGGCCATAATCAGAATTGCATTTGAAGAAGATCTCTCTGGCTAATCAAAGACCAGTGCCATTTTTAATTTGGGGAAAATTACCACTTGCCTGCCACTGTTTGTTAAAAGCGGAAGACTCTTTTGGGTTCATAGAAGTCTCCAAACTGACTAGGTAGAGATTTCTATCAGCAAATCCGACACATGAACTGCAGTGTTTCATGGACAGAAGGTTGCGTGGTCCGCCCACTGCGCTGGTTGTTTCTTGTTCACATTGGGATCATCTGTCGCTCTTTTCCCCACTGGTAAGTGATTCTAGTTCAGTTCAGTCGCTCAGTCGTGTCCGACTCTCCGCAACCCCATGAACTACAGCACGCCAGGCCTCCCTGTCCATCACCAACTCCCGGAGTTCACTCAAACTCATGTCCACAGAGTCGGTGATGCCATCCAGCCATCTCATTCTCTGTCGTCCCCTTCTCCTCCCGCCCCCAACCTTTCCCAGCATCAGAGTCTTTTCCAGTGAGTCAACTCGTCGCATGAGGTGGCCAAAGTATTGCAGTTTCAGCTTTAGCATCAGTCCTTCCAATGAACACCCAGGATTGATCTCCTTTAGAATGGACTGGTTGGATTTCCTTGCAGTCCAAGGGACTTTCACGAGTCTTCTCCAGCACCACAGTTCAAAAGCATCAATTCTTCAACGATCAGATTTCTTCGCAGTCCAACTCTCACATCCATACATGACCACGGGAAAAACCATAGCCTTGACTAGACGGACCTTTGTTGGCAAAGTAATGTCTCTGCTTTTTAATATGCTATCTAGGCTGGTCATAACTTTGCTTCCAAGGAGTAAGCGTCTTTTAATTTCATGGCTGCAATCAGCATCCACAGTGATTTTGGAGCCCCCCAAAATAAAGTCTGACACTGTTTCCACTGTTTCCCCATCTATTTCCCATCAAGTGATGGGACCAGATGCCAGTATCAAACATTAGCCTTTGCATACAATAACAATTTGTACTCTATATCAAAAAGCTGGAAAATTCTGTATACCGTATCAGGACTTCTGATTTTGTTTTCCACTAATTTTTAGAGTCTTTAAAAAGTACACAAACATCTACTACTTTGGTCCTGGAATTGATTGAATAGGATTTCTCTTTATTCTCTCTTCAGATTAATTCAGGTTAATGGAAAAGTGTGAATACAGAGTTATTAGTCATGGTTTCATGTACAGATATAGTTTAGGACCTCAGGGCTCCTTTCTCAGTTCTTGTTGACCACTGAGCAGAGATGAACAGAATCAAGGCAGAGCCTGACCCCTTGCTGAATTTATGAATGGAGAATGTGGGACGATGACCATATAGGACCAACCAACAGGAGTGTTGTGACCAGAGTCCAGAACACTCACCTAGTGTTTCTATCCTGTTACCCTTCCCAACAGCCCCTAATCACCCAGAAAGGTCCCAAACTGGGACCTGGGAGTTTATACGTCATTGCTTTTTGCTTGAAGTAATTCAGGCATGAAGAGTCTCTCAATCTAAATAATGAACCTAAAAATAGTCATCTCATTGGGCTGATATTTTTGAATTGTGTCCCTTAAAAAGGTATGTTGAATCCTATCCCCCAGTACCTCAGACTGTGACTTTACTTAGCAGTAGGGTCTTGGCAGATGTAATATATAAGACAAAGTCTTACTGGAGTGCAGGTGTGCATGCTAAGTTGCTTCAGTGGCTCAGTGGTAAAGAATCCACTTGCCAATAAAGGAGATGCAGGAGACATGGGTTTGATCTCTGGGTCGGAAAGATTCCCTGGAGAAGGAAATGGCAACCCACTGCGGTATTCTTGTCTGAAAAATTCCATGGACAGAGAAACCTGGTGGGTTACAGTCCATGGGGTCTCAAAGAGTCAGACACGACTCAAGCAACTGAGTGTGCACCATTAAAGATAGATTTTAAGTTTCACCTTTTGGATAATTATCAAGAAGACATAGTTGAAGCGGTTTGCTTTCCTTTCTTAGTAACGACATTTCTTTTCTCCATTCACATAATCATAAGTCACTGTTCCGAAATTTCATATTTGGTGCCCCCTTCTCCAATGGTGACATTCTTGTCTGTTTTTTTTTTTTCCCCTGATATTTCTCTGCAGCCACTTTTCAGGCCCATTCCATGAAGTCCTGGGGGCCAACCCAGGACTGCATGCTTGAAACTCTCCCATGGAACTCAGTTCATTTATTTAATTTGTCCACTGCGTTCTTTAATCGATTGCATACTCCACAGTCAACCTTTTAATGATGATCTTAATTGTGACCTTGATCCCCCTGAAATTCCCACTGTGCTAATTTGCAACCATGTGCTCTGCTTCGGGGCTTCTCGAGTGCAGGGAAAGTTAGATCCATGTACCTCCTACTCAAGCCATCCAGTTCACCCAAGCTCTTATTCAGTAACTCTTATATTCACCACTTGTTGAGTTGCTAAGAAACTCCCCACCATCTCCTCTTTCTTATATCCTCTCCAAACAGATGATTTTTGCTCTCTCCTTATTGGACACCTAGGCCATCTGGCAACTTCATTTGTATTCTTGATCTCATCCTTCCATACTCACTTAATTCTCTCCAGAATCTTCAATCCCTTGATCACCCACTATTTTTTCTCTTCATAAATTCCTATGCATTTGACTGAAGTAAAAGGAAAATTCACCCCACAGGAGTTTAGCTAGTGCTTCTCAAACTGTAAAATACATCTGAATTACCTGGGGAGCTTGTTAAACTAGATTCAGTCAGTCTGAGGCCTGAGATTCTGTAGGTCTAACAAGATCACAGGTGATGCTATTGTTCCTGGTCCCCAGACCACAAGGATTTACCTTTTTAAGTGTATATGTGTGGGCTTCCCTGGTAGCTCAGAGGTTAACGCGTCTGCCTCTAAGGCGGGAGACCCGGGTTCGATCCCTGGGTTGGGAAGATCCCCTGGAGAAGGAAATGGTAACCCATTCCAGTATTCTTGCCTGGAGAATCCCATGGATGGAGAAGCCTGGTAGGCTACAGTCCATGGGGTCGCAAAGAGTCGGAGACGACTGAGCAACTGAACAGAACATGTGTGTGTTAAGTCGCTTCAGTCGTGTCTGACTCTCCAATTCTATGGACAGTTGCCTCCCAGGCTCCTCTGTCCATGGGATTCTCCAGGCACAAATGCTGGAGTGGATTGCCAAGTCCCCCTCCAGGGGATCTTCCCAACCCAGGGATTGAACCTATGTCTCTTATGTCTCCTGCATTGGCAGGTGGGTTCTTTACCCCTAGTGCCACCTGGGAAGCACTTAAGTGCATACAGGGTCATCCTTATCGGGTAAGTGCAGATTTGCATGATGGCTTTTATTCTCCAGGGCTGTCTCTCATGGCCTTGAGATCCTGCCACTGTTTCAGACATTCCATCATGATCTGAGTACATTCAAAAGCAGGAGGAAGGATTTGACCAGAGAGGGGAGAATGATAGAGCCTTCTTTTCTTTCTCGTCTCATCAAGGAGGTGAATATTTCTTGAAGCCTCCCACTTCCCCTTAAAATTTATTGGCTTATAGTTGGGTCACACCTGACCACTAACTGTCAGACCAGAATGGGACAGAAAGATTATGACTTATTTCAGAGGCTGGACATACCAGTACACAAGGTGAGTTCTGTCAGCAGCAAGGGGGGTGGGGATGGCCCACTGAGGTGGGCAGTGTCATGGTTCTCATAGTGGCATCTTGAGCTAGACCTGGTTTTCAAGCATTTATTTAACGGAAAAATGTTTTAATAATATTGCTTCGTCTAGTTAGTTTTTGAGCGTCTTTTCATGTTTTCTCTATGAATATTCCAATATCTATTCATGTTCTAACACTGTGAATATATGAAAAAAGAAACCCACTGAATTGTATACCTTCACTAGGTGAATTGTAGGTTTGTGAATTCAGCACGTTATTTCTGATCCCTTGCACTGGGAGCACCACAATGGATGGGAAGGAGTCAGCTTTGCTGACTGTACTTTTATTTCTAGCCCAAGCTTCACACACAGGTGCTCAGCAAATACTTCTTGAGGCAATCGCACACTTTTATACTGTAACTGATGTTTATACAGTGCTTCATAAATTTCAAAGCATTTTTTTTTTCAGGGACAGCAGCAGTTCCTTTGTGCCTCAGAACACCTCAAAGGTGGTCAGAGTGGGTGGTTATGAGATTGTTATTCGTCCCTATTGTGAAAAATGATCAGTTGTACAACAAGGGAAAAAGACCAAAACCCATTTCTGTCCACTAACTTTCATCGAGCGGCTGTCTCAGGCCTGTTGGTCTTGCACTCCTGTCTCTCAGAGAAAGGGGAGCCACTTTGTAGTACAATCAACACCACTCTGGGAGACTGATTCCCAAACTACAGCCCAACAGCACAGCAATTCGGGTCACTTGGGGGGCAGAAACCAAAGAACCGAGATTCCTTTGCTGAGCAAACATCGCGATGAGGCCAGTGGGATTTTAGCTTCGGGGTATTGGACTCCTCAAATGCTTCTAACCAGAAGGTTTGAGTTAGTGGGGTGTTCTATGACCATGACCTCAATAGCATTCTAAACGTCTTCCAGGTACAGAATTCAGGGTTCTCGCTCCCCACTTTCCCAACACACACATACATGCCTGGGGGAAGAAACCCAGATTCGGCACATTTCAGCCAGGACCTTTCCAGATGGAGGGAAGGGAGGCAAGGGAGGAGCCATCTTGCCAACAAACACTTGAAGCCCCCCTCCAAAAAGAAGTCCTTAGAGTCCTCCTCGTCCCCCTGATTAGGAGGCGCGCACTCCTTGTCTGTTACAAAACCACTAGCCACTGGACGATCTAACGATGTCCTCATTTAGGTCCACCACAGCAGCCCTGAAGCCTTGGCCGCTTTCCAGTGGGGGGACTGGAGAACTCCTGGGGACCCACGGAGGCCCCGGGGTGTCCCCGCTGGCTGCGGGGGGCGCGCTGACCCGGGCCTCGCTGGCAGGAGCGCAGGTGAGCAGCCGCAGCGGGGCTTGGCGCCTCCGCCCCGCGGCGCCCCACCCCTCCCCGCACTGGGCCGGGGGCGGGAGAGGGCTCTGTCCAGCCGCCGGGAGGCTCTGGCGGGAAATGCAGCAGCGACATCGGAGACCCGGGACCCGGCGACAGTGCCCGGCCGGCCAGGGTGCGCCCAGGCGCGGGGCCACCACCTCCCCGCGGGCGCCGGGCGCGGCGGCCGCGGGAGCCGCAGGTGGTTCCCCGGGCCGGCCCTTTTCTCCTCCCCCTTTCCTTTCTCTCGCCTCCCCTCCCTCTTGCCCGGTGTCGGCGGCACTTCCCCCGCTTCCTCCTCCCTCTCCAATCGGGAGGGAGGGAAGGAGCCGCCGGCTCTTTCCTGCCTCCCTGCAAACTTCAGCGGGACTCGCGTCTCCAACTCGCCGCCGCGCCCCCAGCTCGGGAGCTAGCTGCTCCTCGAACTTCCTCTGGCCGCGCGGCTCGGGAGCCCCGGCGGCTGGAAGGTCGGCGCCGGGCGCCAGGCGGCCGCCGCTCGGACCCTCCGGAGCCCTTCCCCGCGGCTCCCCGGGCGGCCGCCTCTCCCCTCGTCGCCGCCCGCCCGTCGGTCCGTCCCGCCCGCTCGCCTTGCTGCTCCCCGGCGGGCAGGAGCCCCGCCGGCCCTCGGCGCCCCGCCGCCGCCCGGACTTCTCTTTGTGTTGGATGCGGACTCGCGCCCCGCGCGGACGGGGGCCGGACTGAGCGCCGCGCTCCCGCGCCGCCCCGCCGGCCATGCCCTTCCACGAGAGGACCGTGGAGCCCGCGCGGCTGCGCCGGCCCGAGGCGGCCGCGGCGGCGGGCGCGCCGCTCTTCCGCTCGCTGGAGCAGGTCAGCTCGCACGCCCTGGTCTGCCTGCTGGCGCAGCTCGCCGACCTGTCGCGCTGCGCCGGGGACATCTTCGGCGAGCTCGAGGGCCAGGCGGCTGCCCTGGGCCGCCGCACCGCCGCGCTGCACCGCCGCCTCGACGCCCTGCACGCCGCCACCGCGCGCCTCGACCACCGCCGAGTGAAAATCCGTGAGTGGAGGGAGGCTCGGGGGAAGGGAACGAGGCGGGGAGGCGCCCAGCCGGCTGCTCCCTCTCGCCCCCTGGCGGCTCCGGGCCGGCTCGCGGGAGTCGGCGCTGAGCCTCGGATCCCCCTGCCCGCGCGAGGGTCGGGCTCCCGGGTGGGGATGGCGTGATCCGAGACCCGGTGGCCATGCAGGTGGCGGGCGCGCGCGGCGCTCTCGGGTTCCGAAGGTTGCTCGCCGCCTCGACGGAGTGGGCGCCCTGATGGCTTTGGGCTGTCCGTCTGTCCGGTCCTTCTCACTGTGTAGGAGGCTGAGAGGAGCCCCCGGGGCGCTGTCGGCAGAGGAGGAGCCAAGGTCGTGGGAAAAGGGTCAGAGGAAGGTAGCCTGTTGGAGGAGCCAGGGTGCTGGATGGGTATGGATTTATGATGATTCTAGTCCTCGAGACTTCAGGAGGATCCGTTTGTGAAAATCTCAAAGGTTCTCAGAGTGTTGGGGCTGCTGGTCACCTCTCTGACCGGTGGTCTTAAAAATAAAAGTATGCTTTTAGTTCAGGATTTTCTCTTTTGGTGCTAATTCTTCCAACCCCTAGCCGCTTCGCCGACCAGTTCTTTGTAATTCAGGGGTCCTTGACTTTGTACTGAGACTCAAAATCCCAATAGTCCTTGTCTGACCTCCTTCAACCCTGAAAATCAAGTATCTGTCCCGAGGTGGTGATCTCTTCACGCAAGCATTTCAGTTCAGTAGCTTAACTAGCTCCAGTGAATGAAGTAACTGGAATTTCCTGCTGGCCCAAAATAGAGAAACTTTGAGCGTGATGTTTGTGTGGTTTCTCCCCTTTAGGTAGGTGGACTTGATCATAATCCTAAGCGTGAAGAGTAAAGTGGAGATGGATTGCAGGGTGGAAGGGGAGGTGTAACACACGGCCTAGATTTCAGCAGCTCAGGATGAAATACTCTGTCTCTTCGAATCACTTCGTATGCAATCTTGAATGGCTGGTTTTAATTTTTTTTTCTCCTTCCTAGAGAAGCTTAACTATAGTTTACCACCTTACAACTGGAAGAGTTCGTTTTTAGTACTTTAATACCAGTGAGATTGCTTGTTGTCATACATCTTTCTCCAAGTTGTGAAGTTACCATGTAATGGTTTTACATTTTACAGTTCATCTCTTTGATATTGCTGTCAACACATCCTTATAAGTTGTGGGCTGTTCCCACCCAGGGAGAGTTCCCTGTATCCCGACCCTGCCCTCTTAAAAAATAAAAAGAGAAGAAGGAAAATCAGAGTAGTCTCAAAATTGTTGGACCTAAGTAGAATATATCTACTTCAAGTGTATAATGACCTCATGCATTAGGCTATACTATCTTAGTAGAATGTCCTGGTCATCCCGTAATCATGAGCTGCTTCTGTACCGTTCCCCTGTAGTGTCTGTGTGTAGGTGAAGGAGAATTTCACCCTTGAGCAATGCTGTGATGAGGCAGATCTGATTGCTAGGTGAACTGATCTATTGCGGGAATTGAAAGACTAGAAAAAACTCCTTGAAGGTTCAGAACTTCTTTTGACAGTTTTGTTTTACATTTAAATGTATCACTTTCCTCTTTTTTCATAGATATGCACTGATAGCTAAGGTTTGCAGCCAAATCCCCCCCAATTCCCTGAGTTAACTAAGGTCATCCTAATTAGTGACTAAAAATAACTCTTTTTAAAACTTTTCACAAGTTTCTTTGAATCTTTGATTTCATCCCTGAGAACCTGGCTCATCTTTTTTTTTTAAATGATGGAGAGATAAGGCTTTTATTGAATATAATTATCTCTGAGAGTAGAAATACAAATGTAGAGAAGAAAGCTGAACTATAAACGTGTTTCTGTGGTTTTTCACCTTCACACACTTAACTTTTTTATATGCTAAAATGAGTTGAAACACTATGCATTCATCTTATTTAGACTCAGGTAAGACTTTTCTTCTTTTTTAAAATGTCTTATTTCTGTATAAAAGCTACATTTTGAAGTCAATTTTGTCCCTTTTTAGTCAGGTGTAGAGAATAACATGTTCCATTAGAACGGAGGCACAGACATTTAGACCTGGAACCGACTGGAAAGGTCATCTCTTTCATTAACACTTAACACGGGAGTCCAAGAGAGTCGAAGTGATTAACGCCAGGTTAGGTGCTGGGCTAATGGCACAGGCAGGCCTGGAGCCCAGACCTTCTGATTGGCTGGCTCACCTGCTGACCCATTGCATATATCCCATCCTTTTAGGGTCATGTGGGAATGGGGAACAGTTTAGATACATTTCATAAACAGACCCAAGGATAATGATGACTGTTAATTTCATCCTTCTTGTCAGATAAACCTTGTAATGAGTCTCCCAAGGAGCCAGTAACAACTAACAGCTGATCAGAAGCCAGAGTGTAGCAGTGGTGTGTGTATATTTCACTGCCTGATTGGTCTCTACATATCAGAGGTGTGAGTCAGAACTGTTGAAAAAACGGATACACTGTATCTTTTCAATATAGAAGCAGCATTTTAGTCCTGTGGGCCAGCCCCCTGCCTCAATAATTCTGAGAAGTATCTAGTCAAGTTTGCCATTCCTCACAATCTCATAGGTAGTCATCCAAAATAATTTTTTGTCATGATTGGGGATAACACACTTGACTTTTTTCTCCTACTTACCCTTAAAGACTCTCCTAATGCTTCCTCCGACACTGCCAGGTTAGAGAGACAGCTCCCATGGTATCCAGTGTGGACATCTCTTTTGTACCTCTGTCCCCACATTTACCAGTATGGGCTGAAATCTATTTATTTCTGCTCTGCTCTGCTAGATAGCAAGCTCCTAGGGTCAAGGGTGGCTGTATCTTTGTGTTTTAAAGTTTAAAGCAGTGTCTGGAATGCACTACCTCAGTCGACATTTGAACTGAACTAATATTTAGTTTCTTAGTGCTCAGTGTCAGCAAGAATCATTACAAAACCTTTGGGAGGGACTGGTATACTGACTGCTGCAAGTCTGCAGAAGGAGGCAATTACTCTAAAAGCAAATGAAAAAGTAAACTCTCTACCTCTTTAAGGTTATGAGCTTAACCACCAGAAAACGTCTTCCCATAGAAGTCAAGTGTCATTAATTTTGCTGACAAAATAAGTTCCCATTGAAAATAGTGACAGTGGCCAGAAATGTGGGTGGTTACATCTTGGCTCTGTAAACAATCAGAACAGACTTTTCTTTGCAGAAATCAGTATACACTCAACCTCACAGCCCTGTTTTATTTTTAAACCCTGTGTTACTTGTTTCTTTTTATAATTAATAATAGCATTACATTATGTAGCACTTTTATAATTGAAAGAATGTTTTTCACTTCCATTATTTGATTCAAAACCTGGTGAGGTAGGAGGGCCAGGTTGTAGTGTCTGTTTTACGGACAAAGAAATGGAAGTTCTGGAATTAGTAAGAGGTATGTACAGACAGACAAATGAGTCTTCTGATTTTAGTTCCAAACTTCACCTTAACAGTGCTTCCTGGGTGAATACGAAATGTAATTGCTGAAACAGAATAGGAAAAAAGATGATTTGTTGGCTTTTTTTTCCCTTACAGTTCCAGAAAAGTAGATTGTTCTCCCCCTCAGAAGATTGTAGAAGTGTTCTCAGTTCAGGGAGGTTTGCTGTGTTGCACAACTCTAGGGAGCACCATTCATACGTGAGTGTTTGTTAGCTGTGCTTCCATGGGGTGGGTGTGGTTCTCAGCTTGTGCACCCACACATGACAGCCTTGGTCGAATGTATACAGTTTTTTAGGTGAGATAAGTGGTGGTCAAGATAGCTAGCCAGCAGAAAGATCGTGTGAGCACTATTTTTACATAAACAAGTTTGGGTTTGTAGTGTCTGTATTAGGCAGACACTGTAGCCTAATACTTTCTGGGTGATGCATGTTGTCCTACCTCACAATGGCTGTTCCCCTGACCCAACCAGAGGGTTGACTGGTCCCGATGTCAGAACATCTTTGATTCTTCCTCAGAATGAACCTTTCATGCAGGGTGCTTGTCAGTTCAGAAGACAGAGTAGAGACTTGACTGCACTTTTAAGAGCAGGTTGTGTGATGGTTTTTGTGCCTGCATGCCTGCTGATAAATGTTTGTTATTTCTGGTGAAATTGGCATTAGACTTACTTTCATTGAAACATACCACATACTAGGGAGGATGTTGGTGTGGAAATGAGGTCTCCACCCACCTCTAATCCCTGGATGGTCCCTAAATGTATTAATAGAAACTGACAGCTGAGTGACCAGATTGTACCTCAGGTTAAGGAGACTGTGTGAGATGAAGCAGTGTTTCCCATACTAGCCAGACCTTAAGAACTGCCTGGAACTCTCATTAAAGTTACGAATTCCAGGAACCTTCCAAAGCCTGTTGAGCCAGAGACTCCAGTATTTTAACAAGTACCCCTGTGTTCTTAGAGCCCTGGGAGGAGTGTTAAAATGGATGGGGAAGCTCATTGGATTCATAATCCTGAGACTTGAGTCCGACTTCACCTCTGCCATTTTCTAACGCATATTGGAGCAATTTATTCAAAACCTCCTTTCCTTGTTTGTAAAATAGAGACATTGACTAAAACAACCCCTAGCCTTTCTAGTTTTGGCATTTTGTGATTCTAATGAGGGGTTCAGTTCAGTTCAGTTGCTCCATCATGTCCGACTCTTTGCAACCCCATGGACTGCAGCACACTAGGCCTCCCTGTCCATCGCCAACTCCTGGAGTTCACTCAAACTCATGTCCATCGAGTCAGTGATGCCATCCAATCATCTCATCCTCTGTCATCCCTTTCTCCTCCCGCCTTCAATCTTTCCCAGCATCAGGGTCTTTTCTAATGAGTCAGCTCTTCACATGAGGTGGCCAAAGGATTGGAGTTTCAGCTTCAGCGTCAGTCCTTCCAATGAATATTCAGGACTGATTTCTTTTAGTTGGATCTCCTTGCAGTCCAAGGGACTCTCAGGAGTCTTCTCCAACACCACAGTTCAAAAGCATCAATTCTTCAGCGCTCAGCTTTCTTTATAGTCCAACTCTCACATCCATACATGACCACTGGAAAAACCATAGCTTTGACTAGACGGACCTTTATTGGCAAAGTAATCTCTCTGCTTTTTAATATGCTGTCTAGGTTGGTCATAACGTTTCTTCCAAGGAGCAAGCGTCTTTTAGTTTCATGGTTGCAGTCACCATCTGCAGTGATTTTGGAGCCCCCCAAAATAAAGTCTGTCACTGTTTCCATTGTTTCCCCACCTATTTGCCATGAAGTGATGGGACCAGATGCCATGATCTTAGTTTCCTGAATGTTGAATTTTAAGCCAACTTTTGATAGCAGTGGTATCTCAGATGATTTTGTAAATGCAACTTTGATCAATATTCTCTCTCTGATTCTTAACATTTGTTCTGAAGTAAATTCTTTATGATCATACAGACTCTTTCAACTCACATTTTACCCACATGGAGTGCATGGAGTGTCACGTCTTGAGGGGTTAGTCATTTTCCAAACAGATCAGGCAGGTACTTGTTTCAAATTTGTGTATATCCTGCCCACAGTCCATTCATAGCTTCCTCTTCATCTTTGTTAACATCATTTTGGAAAGAGAATTGTTTGAATGCATTTGCCATATGTTAGATTTCTAAAAAAGAGAGTTATTTTTTAAAAAATATTATGAGCCTATATTGTTTAAGCCAAAACATCAATCTACTCTTTGACATCTGGGTATTGAAACTATAATTATTTGGTTTAGGTCAAAATGATTTATTTAGTAATTACCTAGTTTTTCCTCTGTATAAGAGGAAGAGCCAATATTAAAATTTCTTTTCTATGTATTAGGATTGGGACTAACGAATGAGAAAACTTACACAATGAGAGAGAAGTCTTTGAGAGTCAATATTTTGAAAGAAAATTTAGAAACAGAAAACTCATGCAGTGTTTTTCTCTGGCTATCATTTTAATATATTTTAAAAATCACAGTTTAAATGTAAAATAAAATGACTTGCACCTAACGAGGCACCTACTAACTTATTTAGCTCTGTTTCTCCTCAAATTGGTTTCTATCCCAGAGTGAATTAATTTTGCAAGGCTTAAAGTTCAAAATCAGCAGGGTGGTGCCAATGGCCATCTTGCTTTCACATGTTACATTTGTGGTCTGTGATTCTAAAAACGCATGCCTTAGTAGCACGTCAGACAAGTGTAGCAAAAGATATGGATCTTATGTTTCTGAATGAAGGCTGTTCTGAGAAAAGGCCCTGGAGGTCCTAGCCTCAGTCCCTTTCATTCTGAATTAAATATATCTGTGAGAGTGTTTAGCATCTCTCCAACAACAACAGAAAAGAGATATTGATATCTAGGCAACAGCACAACTCCAGTTTCTGGTATTGGCCTGTCTTTTTGGTGATTTGTATTGCCTGGTAATGAGGACAGCTGATGGCAGAGTACTTGGTGTAGTCCAGACACTTTACTATGTACAGCAGCTTCATGAGGCAGATACTGTTGTTGTTTGTTTGAAAGACGATGCAGCTAAGGCACAAAAAACTTGTCCACATTCACAGCTAATCACAGCTAATTCACAGTGACAGAGCTGGGATTTGAACCCAGGCAGACTTGTGTCCAGAGCCTGTCCTAACCATTCCATGGTACTGCTGCTACTGCTGCTAAGTCGCTTCAGTTGTGTCCGACTCTGTGCGACCCCGTAGACGGCAGCCCACCAGGCTCCCCCGTCCCCGGGATTCTCCAGGCAAGAACAGTGGAGTGGGTTGCCATTTCCTTCTCCAATGTGTGAAAGTGAAAAGTGAAATTGAAGTCACTTAGTTGTGTCCGATTCTTAGCGACCCCATGGACTGCAGCCCACCAGGCTCCTCCGTCCATGGGAGTTTCCAGGCAAGAATCCTGGAGTGGGTGCCATTGCCTTCTCCGTCTATGGTACTATCTCTCCTCAAATCATGACATTCTGTACTTAGATGAGGGAAACTGACGCCAAGAGGATATGACAAAAGCCTGTCAGATATCGGAGGTGGTGGGGAGTCTTAAGTCTTTTGGCCTTCTCCCTTTTCCTTCTCTTCGTTTTGAAACCTCTCAAGCTTTTATCGAATAGCCAAGAAATTGGAGACATGCCTCTGAAGTACTTAGCACAGTGCCTGGCACACAGCTAATGTGTGTTTAACCTTTGCTGTTGCTTTGATGATGGTGAAGGCTGAGTTAGCATCTAGGTGTATGTGGATGTCCATGTACTACCTCAGGTGGCTGTTCACTGAACCTGAGAAGATAAAGCTTGGCTCAGAGATAAATACACAGCTACTTCCCATTTGAAAACCAGAGAGTTCTGCCCAGGATCTTAAAGTACATGTAGTTCCTGATAGGAATGTGTGAAGGGTGGTGGTTTCTTTCTGCTTTACAGGGGTTTGGCTTGTGGGGCTGGGGTTGGGAGAGGGCTGGGGGTGGGGGAAGCAAGCCCTTCTCCTGGAGCCTTTATGCAAATATTTGGAGGTCCTGTACACCTCCATTTCCTCCCTTCTCTTTGTAGGAACTGCAGACGGAACTGAGTTCCCACTGGGTTCTTAGCTCTAAGTGTGGGTCCTCAGGAGCTCCGTCATGTCTGACTCTTTGTGACCCCACGGATTGTAGCCTGCCAGGCTCCTCTGTCCATGAATACTGGGGGTGGTTTGCCATTTCCTTCTCTAGGGGATCTTCTCCACCCAGGGATCAAACCCATGTCTCTTGTGTCTCCTGCACTGGCAGGTGAATTCTTTACCATTACACCGCCTGGGAAGCTCTAAGAACATCTCCTTTATCTCAGTTGCCCAGGGAGCTGTCGGAGCCTAAACCCTGCTCCTTCCTGATTTCATGTCCTCATTCAGAACTTGAGGGGCTCTGCTCAGATCTCAGCATTCCATGAGCACCTTTGGGTGCAGAACAGTTGTTAGCACTATTTCATTCATCTGGTGTTTCCCATGTATTCTGAATCATCAGATGCACCAGGGCCCTGTTTAAAAACAGATTCACAGAGATTCTGGAGACTCTGAGTCAGCAAGTCTGGGGTGAGGCCAGGAACACGCCTGGCTGACAAGTACCCCCAGGTGATTCTGATTAACCAGAGTTTTGGAAACACCAGTCTGTGTTGTGGGTTAGGAATTGGGTCCATTGAAGATGGTGGGATAGTCCTCCGTACATAAGGTGTGTTTGGGGTTATTCTGTTAGTGCTGAGTTGCGAGGGGTACAAGGGAAATAGGGTCCTTATTCAGGTACTTTACCATTTTGTGTGAATGATCTGATACACAAGTAAATATTAAGGAATGGAATTAACCATTATTGATAACATTATGCCTAGAAGGAAAATCTGTTCTGATTTCCAAATTACCAATTTAAATTGGTATCTAACTTAGAAAACCTGCCTGTAAGTTTGAAGGACAGTGGCACTCCTATACATGTAAAATACTGATTTTAGGTGTTTTTAGCTTGCTTCGTCTAAAAATTGTATTCTAAAACACAAATATAAACCCTTCTGGAATAAGATTTTATTCACTCCCCCCTCTCCCCGCTGTGAGATGGTAGAAATTTTCTTCCATTACTGTTCTTCTATTTTCATTTATTCTTCTGATTTGTTTCACAAGACATTATCTCCCCTCCCCCCAAAGCAAAACAATGTCTTGCTTGAGGAGAACTGTTTGAGGTTATTCCTACAGGGAAATCCCTTTGTTCTTTCCTCTACTTTTTACCCCTTCTGATTAAAAGCTGGAAAAGTACTGTGTAGGAACTGACTGATTAACGTGGCAGTAACACATGGTGAAATATAGTGGGGGACTTTTACGTGGCTCTATTAGACATCCAATAAAAATGTTTTGAGGACTTAGCACTCAGATGAGTAGAAAAGGAGATGGAGTTAAGCGGGGGCCCTACTGAGTTGGGTTAATTCACTCAGTCGTGTCTGACTCTTTGTGTCTTACTCTTTAGGGATTGTAACCTACCAGGCTTCTCCGTCCATGGGATTTTCCAGGCAAGAGTACTGGAGTGGGTTGCCATTTCCTTCCCCAGGGGGCTCTGCTATGCATAACTAATTTCTGCCTGGGTCTCTTGGCATCTGAGAAGCACCGTTGAGGTGCTCTGCCACTCCCCTGCTGATGGTCTGGCTCCTGTGACCACCATGTGGGCCTGGGTGCCTCCTTGCAGCTCTCAGGATGTTCAGCTGGTGGTATCTCAGGGAACTTCAGGCAGCCTGACTCCATAGCTGGGATTCTGTACATCTGCATTATATGTGGTTGGTGGAAAATCATGAGCAGTCTGAATAATCTTAGCATAGTTTTTCACTTAGCTTATTGAACAGGCTATCCACTTACATTATTGAAGAAAGTATACAAAAAGTTATGTCTTGGGAAGGCTCACTCCTGCTTCTATCCCCCACCTGCCTTGTCCTCCCCTCTCCCCACTAGAATAACCACTTTTATTAGTTTCTCTGTATTCTTCCAAAATTTCTCCATGCAAGCTTCAAAATATTCTTTTCCCTCTATTTGGTATATATATAATTTCTGGATTATCTCATTTATCCTTTAATTTCCTCATTACCCTTTATTTGTATATATGATCAGAGTGATTATTTTTCTGTATGTATTTTAAACCAGTTTCTTTTTTATTTCTGAAACTGAAATTAGCTTTTGGGGGTGGTCAGAGAATGCAGTTGATTAGGGAAAAATGAGATTAATTAACCTTGAAATGGATTGTTAATTTAAGCACCTTCTTAAATGTTTTTTATCGTCAGTGCTTTGATTTAGATCCATTTTAAATATGAGCCTCCCAAGAGATGAGTAAGCTTTTCCTGTATTGAGAATGAAAAAGGGAGGAGGTACTTCTGTTAAATGTTTTGTAAGAACACAGTGTAAGTTAAATTTGTTTACAAGTGGGCATTTTCTTTTTTTTATCTGGATATCCTGCATGCAGAATGCGAATTACTTCCTGACGTGGGAGGAGACTGTTACTGATACAGGGCTGCATTTGAATTTCAGTGTGGAACATTTTACGCTGAGAGAGTGGCTTCATTAGCTCAATAAATGCATGTTACCTGGAGGTCTGTTGGTATTTTTACTTCACTGGGTTGGTTATAACTACCTTGAGTGCAGAGTACAATGTAGAGTAATACTCACAGACAGTTGAGTGAAGCAAATGTGGACATTTCAGTTATTTTTTTTTCCTGGTTGTCAGTATGCTTAAGACCAAAGATTGGTGCTGAATTAGTGTAGAAATGATGAACTTAAACATTATTCATGAGGGTAGACTCAGAAACTTAATCATTGAATTACACAGCCTGCCAGTATAGTTTTGTATAAATAAAAGTACGTTGAAAAGCCTTCAACCTTGCAAAGTATGTCATCAGATAGTTCTGATTATGAGATTAGTGTATATTCATCATACATTTCAAACTTGTAAAGTACAGAGGATATAAAGAAGAAACAGTATCAACCTGGAGTGTGCCTGTTTCCTCCCTCTTCCTCTTTTGCTAATATGTGTTGATCTATCTGGGGCTTCCCTGGTGGCTCAGATGATAAAGATTCTGCCCGAAATCCAAGACCTTGGGTCAGGAAGATCCTATCTATCTGTCACTATAGCTCTAGACAGCATTTTTAAGAGAACAGTGGTATCACTGTCTCGATATAATTTTTTGTCCTGGTCTTTTAAAACCTAGCTATGTGAGAATTTCCACCAGGTCATCGACATCCAGAGGCTGTTTTAAATAGGAGAAGTATTGGAGTGCGCCTCTCTGACAATGTTTCACTTTGCTTTGGCTTCCAAATGACGTCCTTATGATGTTTCCAGGGGCCTGTGTGTTCACACAGAGTTACCAAGCAGATAGAATTTTTTTTTCTCCTCCTGCTTCCTAGGGTTTCTTCTCTGTGTTTAGTATTTGTAAACTCGCCAGTTGTACTCATGAGTAGTATTTAGGAGAGGATGTGTTGGAGTTCTATCCATTAGTCCAGTGGACTGTTAGGTTTTGTTCTTATCCTCATCTGCTGGAAAAACTCATCATATTTTATATCTAAGATTGTTTGCTCACAACGACAGTTCTGACTCTTTACCACAGATGGTTGAGTCGAAGGATAGTTGTCTCCTTCCTTCCTTATTGGTTCTTTAATTGCATCGTGTTTCCTGTTATACTAATAAATATTATGTTGTTATTTTTCCTCTGAAGTTATTTCTCTTTTCTCCTTAAAAAACAAATAAACATCTCCCTTCCTCATTCACCAGAATGGCGATTAGACATCTGTCTCAAGATTTCTCACCTTGGCGGGTGCCTGGTCTTGGCAGCATCTGGGGTTTGTTTAGATTTGGCTCACCAGAATTTAAAAACAAAGGTCTGTCAAATATCTCTTGCTGCAGCTTTGGTTCTTGTTTTGTGGAAAGGTGAAGATTAACCTTGTTTCTTTTACTCTAGATGTTGGATGGTTTAGCTGAAACATTAATAGTCTATGGAAAAATAGGGGGACAGGGCAGATACACCCATGATCATGGTGGCAGGGGATGAAGGTGTGACATGAGTGAGAAAAATGTCTGAGTGCCATCAGTACGTTTCACATTCCGTTCCATTTAGTAATCTAAGTCTATTGCTTGTAAATTGCAAAGTCCACTTAATAATTATGTTAACATCGACTGAGTAACTTTTGGAGCTTACGTTTGTAGGATCCTTATTATGGTCTGGTTTCATTAATACTCAGAATAACTGTGTAAGAGAGACATGTCACCACCTCCACCTCCATTTTACTGAGTGGCACAGAGAGGTAATTTGCCCAGAGTCACAAAACTGGTATGTTGTTGAGACAGAATATGGTAAAGGTTAGTTCTGTGTTTAAACATTTTACGTGAATAACTTTAAGTTTTGTGAACTTTTGTTCATTTTAATATTGAAAAATTTCTGAATTTGGCTAGGGTGTGATAGATATTTTCTGCTTTATTCAGGTTATTTTTTAGTCACTGTGACACTAGCCCAGTGGCGTGACCCATGG
The DNA here is from genome assembly GCF_049115385.1 of Moschus berezovskii. Taxonomy (NCBI): domain Eukaryota; kingdom Metazoa; phylum Chordata; class Mammalia; order Artiodactyla; family Moschidae; genus Moschus; species Moschus berezovskii. Next base: position 83,631,513 of record NC_142469.1, on the reverse strand, counting down.
AGGTGAATTAGCAGCCCATGTGACAGTGTTTTCGTGAATCTGCAGAGAATTAATAAAGTTTGCGTGGTTCTTTGAGCTGTACTGATGAAAGGTAATCTAGTCTCTAAATACAAAGTCTTTTTGTTAATGGTTCCCATCCTCTGGTCTCTCTTCTTTTGCCAGACATTCATCATCGGTGTCCGAAGAGAGATAATATAGGAACAAATTCAGTTTCAGGCTTATTTTTATTTAGTGGTGTGTTTTAAGGGGGCATTTTCTCTTCTTGCCTTTCCTTCTCTCCCCATGCTTGCTGTATTTAAATACTGTAACACTGTAATGTACTATCTCAAGCTTATGTCCCAAGGAAATGACCTAGTTTACATGTGGTGATGGAGGAGGAGAAGCAGTGATGCGACTAACTGGTTGATACTCCACTCTCTAGCACGTTTAGCTGTATTAATGGAACATACCTTTAACCACGTAGTGATTGCTGGTGGCAACAGATGTGAGAATTGGAACCCTAACCATTAACTTCATTCAACAGTTCTCAAAATATGATTCCTTGGCCAGCAGCATCAGCATCTCCTGTGAACTTGCAGGAAATGCAAGATCTTGGCCCCACCCCAGGTCTGCTAAATCAGGATCCCTGTGGATGGGCCCAGTAATCTGCTGTGAACAGCCCTCCAGGTGATTCTGAATCTGTAGTTTGAGGACCGATGTCTGCACTATCAGTGGCCTGGGGCCAGAGGAGTGAATGTACATAGAGACCTGTAGCCTGTTCTTGGCAGTGACTGGGGCTGCAGAAGCTTGATTCCCAGAGGGTTGAGCTTCTGCCTCTGGAGCAATTTGGGTTTTTGAACACATGCTTCATTACCATATGCTGCTGCTGCTGCTAAGTCACTTCAGTCGTGTCCGACTCTGTGACCCCATAGACGGAAAGCCTTGCTTTAAGATCTCCTTATCCTGCCAGTCTGTGCCTTAGAGGCACACTCACTAGCTGGCCTATTTGGAGATTAATAACCTGCCCCCTGGGCTTGTTCCTCGTCCTCAGGCTAAGGGCAGCCTCTCTGATTTCCCTTTTCCCAGGAACTTTAAACAGCATCTAGAGAGGGGGGAGGTGACTCACCACAATCACAGGGTAGGGATGGACTTTCTAAACAAAATCTGAAGGGAGAGGATTATTCTTTCTAAATACTGATTACATAAAACCCCCATTTTGATATTTTAGTGAGTGCCTCCTAACGAAAAAACGTAACTAGGAAAACTTGAGGCAGACATGGGGATTTTACTTCTGGATGGGACGTATACGTTTGAATAAACATGAGAAAACTATATAAGCATGAAATGTATCGAGTGCTTGGTGTTCTGTTGCTGGCGGTGGAATCCTATTTTGCTTTACCCAATATAATTCAGCTTTTCCATTGATTATTTGCTTATTTATGGAAGCTATCCTTAAATTAGCTGTTAGTACTCTATAATCCGGGCTTCCCTTGTGGCTCAGTTGGTAAAGAATTTGCCTGTAATGCAGGAGACCTGGGTAATTTGGAGAGGTCAAAGATAATTGAAGCAGTTTGATAATGGCTGCAGAGCATAGTAAAGAGAGAGGCTGTGTGACCTTAAATAAATTACTTAACCTCTCTGTGCCTATGTTTTTCCCTTGGTAAAATGGGCATTGTGTTAGTGTTTGGTGTGTGGATAAAATGAGATATATAGAACAGTACCTGGCCCATAATGAACAAGAAATATTAACTAATAGGTACTTTGGACTGGTCCTTACAATATTTTTTTAAACTTCTTACTTTCTCTTAGCATATTTTTAAATTGGAATGTAAATAAAGTTAAGAATTTGGAATAAAGGATTGGGCTTAGATGTTGGTATAAAGGGTTGGACTTAATTATTTGATTGGATTCTTATAGCATATTCCCAGGTGGTAAACAATCTGCCTGTCAATGCAGGAGATATTAGAGATGCGAGTTTGATCCCTGGATCAGGAAGATCCTCTGGAGTAGGAAATGGCAACCCACTCCAGTATTCTTGTCTGTCCATGGACAGAGGAGCTTGGTGTGCTATGGCCCATGGGGTCGCAAAGAGTCAGACACGACTGAAGCGACTTAGCACACATGCAATGAGTGTGCTTGTGTTCTGGTTAATTGAGTTTTCTAGATGGCTAATAGTTAGGTTTGGTAATTGGGGTAGTTCTGGGACTGCAGGATTACTGTTGTAGATACCATGATAATTCAGTTCTGAAAATCTAGAATATTGGATTAACTGTATTCAGCATGTTCTTTAAAAATGGTGTTTTGATTACATTTTGATGTTTTTCCTCTTTTCAAACTGTGAGGTAAAATTGTTAGTCGCTTAGTCATGTCCGACTCTTTTGCAACCCTAGGGACTGAAGCCCACAAGGCCTCTCTGTTCATGGGACTCTCCAGTCAAGAATCCTGGAGTGGGTATTCTATTCTCCAGGGATCTTCCTAACCTAGGGATCAAACCCGAGTCTCCTGCGTTGCAGAAAGATTCTTTACCATCTGAGCCACCAGGGAATCCTTTTTTCAGACTGGGATCAGATAAAATCACATTAGTTAGGGATTTTGGTTTGTTGAGTTCCAATGAGTTGACTTTATTACACACATAATTTCAAATCTAGAAACCTGTCAAGTTACAAAAGTGATTTTGTATGTTGTTGTGAACTTGTAATACATTTCCTCTTATAAATCATGTTTCCAAAGCATGACCAGGCATAGGGCAATGTTAATGTAAGCCTGTTTAACCTGAAAGATAGATCCCCAGACCAGCAGTGCCACAGGGTCTAATCATCATGTGAGAATTTGCTGTGGGAAAGAGAATTATAAATGACAACCAGGATGTAAGATCACAGTCTTTTGTCTTCCCAACAATTTTGCTTAAGCTGTGTGACCCCGGCTTCATCTATAGCATGGTTGATCTGAGTTAGGCCTCCAGAGACCTTTTTTAGGCGAGGGGAGGATAGACTATGATTTCGTGGTAGTAGGATGTGTGAGTGCAGAGCTTTGGAGGCAGGGAACAGGGTGGTTTCTAGGGTTTGCAGGTGATGGGACGGGGCATATTTTAGGTCTTGTGCTTATTAGCAGAGTCTCAGCTGTGGGCACGTATTACCCCTGAGAGGTCCAGGCTGGGTTGGAGAAGCTGAAGCCTCCAGGGTCATGTGGGGCAACTGGCAACTATATGCAGAGTGTTTCAATCTAAGTGTTTATAATCGGCAGCTGTTTATGGTGCCTCTTTTAAATTTTTTTCTAGGAGAGTTTAAATGGATAAGGGTCAGCAGTTTTATCAGTTTTAAAAGCCCCCCATTATAATAATTATATGTATTTTTGCTTTTACTTACCTCTGTTTTATATGAGCATGCATTTACATTTGATTACTGTTGTAATATGGTGTGTGTGTGTGTTTTAAATAAACAATATGTAAAGCATTAAAGATGCTTTCCCTTCTACTCAGCATTCTCTGGAAAAGGATCTGAGATGTTTATAGAATCCAACAAGCTTTTGGTAAAGTACATGTTTTTAAATCATGTTGAACATGTAAAGAAAAGACAGACTTGAGCTTGTTAAAAAAATTACTCCTGTCAAGTCCCATGTAACTTTGCCTGTCAAACAAGACTTGAAAATGTTTTCCCCAAGTGGCCATGTCTTAACAATTTATGTCCTTGAGGGAGTTCCTTGGAAGGAACTAAGTTCTGGGAGGTCACATTTTTCTTTCAAGTTTGATTTCCAAAGTGAAAATGAACTTCTGTTTTTTAACTTGAACTTTGAAAAAAAAAAAAAAACCAACGAAGAGCTTTTAGAACTATGCAACAATTGTGTTATATGGAGCTGGGCTTCCCCATCTCTGCAGCTAGAAATGAATCTTGACAGTTTCCTTTGTAGCTATAAAAATGGGAGGGAGAAAGAAAAGAAGAGGTAAAAAATGCTGAGTCTGAGAAATTATTCTAGCCACTGAAACCTTCACTACATAAATGTCTGTTTATATTAATGGGGTAAGATCAAATAACAATAAGCTTTTTTTTTTCCCTATTGAAATATTTTCTCCCCTGGGAAATCAATCACTTTGCAAGCTTCTCGGTGAAAACATATAAATAGAAAAAATTTTAACATTTATCGTAATTAGGAGATGTACAGTTTTGACTATGAAATTCCAGTCAAAGTGGCATATTCAGTTTTTTTCTTGATTATTTAGGCTAATGGAGAAGAGGTAAATGGAATACTCTAGAAATATTTTTGCTTTATTAAGTCGTTGAAAATTAATATATTTCATGTTTTGAGAGTCATAATGTAGTACTTTAAGTTGAGCCACAGTAAATATCTCTTTCAGGAAGAATTGGAAAGGATTCTCAATTACTTGATCGCTGTGCATGGGTGCTCTGTCATGTCCATGTCCAGCTACTTTGCAACCCCATGGACTGTAGCCTGCCAGGCTCCTCTGTCCATGGCATTTTTTCAGGCAAGAATACTGGAGTGGGTAGCCATTTCATCCTCCAGGGGATCTTCCTCACTTAAGGATCAAACCTGAGTCTCCTGCATTGCAGGTGGGTTCTTTACCCGTTGAGCCATCAGAGATACTGCTTTTGTTCACATGTTATTTTCTGTAACCATTTAATATGAGAAATAGAACACGTTATCTTTCAAGTGGCCTTGCAGATCTAGACAAAGCTGAAGTACCCTATTAACATACTGTGGGTTTTAATTTTCCTCAGTCGGAGATAATAATTAAATGCTTTCCTTTTTAAGTCTTATTGTTGGGTGGCCAGATGAATAACTGTGAAGGGGAAAGAAAATCATGAGGTGGAGGCAGTGATAAAAATTCTTTATTGGCTAAATAGTTACTGCAGTACCTTGAAAGGTAATGTGTTGTCCTTAGCATTCAAGGATGTAACTGCTTTGTTGTTGTTGCTGTTGCGTCGCTAAGTTGTATCTGACTCTTTGTGACCCCATGGCCAGTAGTATGCCAGGCTCCTCTCTTCTCCACTCTCCCGAGGTTTGGTCAAATTCATGTCCATTGAGTCAGTGATGCTATCTGACCATCTCATTCTCTGCCTCTTTCTTCTTCTTTTGCCCTCAGTCTCCTAGCACCAGGGTCTTTCCCAATGAGTTGGCTCTTCTCGTTAGGTGGCTAAAGTATTTGAGCTTCACCAACAGTCCTTTCGGAGAAGGCAATGGCAAGCCACTCCAGTACTCTTGCCTAGAAAATCCCATGGACGGAGGAGTCCATGGGGTCACTATGAGTCAGACATGACCGAGTGACTTCACTTTCACTTTTCTGCACTGGAGAAGGAAATGGCAACCCACTCCAGTGTTCTTGCCTGGAGAATCCCAGGGACGGGGGAGCCTGGTGGGCTGCCGTCTGTGGGGTCACACAGAGTCGGACACGACTGAAGTGACTCAGCAGCAGCAGCAACAGTCCTTTGAATGAATATTCATGGTTGATCTCCTTTAGGATTGACTGCTTTGATCTCCTTGCAGTCCAGGGGACTCTCAAGAGTCTTCTTCAGCACCACAGTTTGAAAGCATCAATTCTTTGGTCTCAGCCTTCTTTACGGTCCAACTCTCACATCTGTATATAACTACTGGAAAAACCAGTAATTGCTAAGGGACTGTTAAACTACTTGCTTTGACTTTTCTCTATGGCTGTAGCAGATTTATGGTGATTGATTTCATATTGGGTACATTTCCTTTGATGATGAGCTGGCTTTATAGCCATGGAAATGAGCAGTGGGGATTGGCTCATGTGAAAAACCATGGACATGGGTAGCCATTCACATTTTTTAAGAAGTTTACTTGCATAATCATGCTGGTTTTGTGATTTCATGATTTTTTAGTTTTCAGTGTTATTAAAATCTATTGACCTCTTCAGATGAGGATTTAGCTCTTTGCCTTCCCTCCATCCTGCCCCCGCCACACACATATACTTCCCATCCCCACATCCTCACTACACACTTGTCTTGTGGTTTTTAATTCAGCATTTGGCATTTGCCATATTATTACAGATGCTACTGAGAGCAGAGCCACATCAGCAAACATGATTATTTTTCATTTACCATACACCTTCTGTTTTCCCTGACGTTAGTGGGTTTTTTGGTGTGTTTGTTGTTATCTCAACTTCAGATTCTATCCTAGCTGTGTCTTCTTTTTACCCAAAGAATTCTCTGAATTCCGTCTGTTTTTGAAGAAGTTTCTCCCCGAGCTTTCTGATTTGATCTAGTCTAGGTTGATTCTCCTCTATAACTGCATGCAGCTGTCACTCTGATCTCCTTCACTGTCATCCTAGAGATCCTGCTCTCTCCTGACTTAGGTTTGTCTCATAACACCTTCCTGGTTTACTCCTTCATTTGGGTGGAGCGTGGCCTCGGTGTCTTCCTTAGAAAGACTGTATTACAGGCAACGTTTTGTGCACATCAACCCTTTCATTTGATTGGTTGTTTTGCTGAAATAGGAATCTTAGTTTGAAAATTGTTTGCTTTTTCTACTCTGAAGACATTGCCCTTTAAGTTTTTTTAGCTTTTAGTTTTCACATTGGTATTGAGAAGGTGGAGCTTCGCTTGTGGCTCAGTGATAAAGAATCCACCTGTCAATGCAGGGGACAGGGATTCGATCCCTGGGTTGGGAAGATCCCCTGGAGGAGGAAATGGCAACCCTTTCCAGTATTCTTGCCTGGAAAATCCCGTGGACAGAGGAGCCTGGTGGGCTACAATCCAGATATGACTTCAGTTCAGTCGCTCAGTCATGTCCAACTCTTTTGCGACCTCATGGACTGTAGCCTGCCAGGCTCCTCTGTCCATGGGATTTCCCGGGCAGGCATACTGAAGTGGGTTGCCCATTTCCTTCTCCAAGGGATCTTCTGACTCAGGGATCGAACCTGAGACTCCTACATTGGCAGGCAGATACTGGACTGGTCAGATTCTCCAGAGAAAACTCTTTTCATCTCATAGTTGGAGGGTAAGACTTGGTTCTCAGCTTTGCAGAGACTGTGTGGAAAGAAGGCAGGGGTCTGAGCATTCCGATGGCAGCTATTTACTTAACGCCTCTGCTTTTCGTAGGTTCTCAACTGTAAACCTTCCATGTTAGCCTCTGCTGAGAAATAATCTCCAGTCTCCTACTAGGGTGGGTGAGGGGTGGTCACCAGTGGTTTGAAGAGGAGGGTGGTGGGATGTAGGGTTCAGACGGCTTAAGCAGTTTTCAACCAATCCTTGTTTTTGCTGTTCCCTGCTTCCCAAGAAAATCAACTCATTTCTGCGTCATCAGTGCTTGTTACCAGCAAGGGCTGCGCTGTGAAGACCCTGCAGCGTAAACAGTGCAGGTCCTTAGCTTCCTCCAGCTGCCTCAGGATTGGCCTTGTCAGTTCTCCAGCCTGCTCAACCTTCTGTATTCTAGTTTCCAAAATTTTCTTGTTACACTTTCCCATTCTTTCCATCTTCTTAAAATAGTTAAAAAAAATTTTTTTTTTTTTTTGGTCTGTAGTTTTAGTGGGACTTTTTATACTTGTATTCAGTTTATCCCTCTTTGCCTGGAGCCTCTGGGCATTTTTATGGGTATGTTTTCCATACTCTCTCAAGTATGTCTTCACCCCATAGTGCCTCCATTTCCCTGTTCTGTTGGGAGTACCACCATTCTTCTAGGCATCACGCAGGAGCCTGAAGGTCAGCTTTTACTTTCTGCCTCCCTTATTGTGTATCCACCCAGTGGACAATTTCTTCCTGAAGGTCTGTCTCATTCTACTGTGTGAATCACAGGGCCACCGTGTTCCTGGCAGGGCTCTAAAAGTAGCCTTGTGGACAGGGACTGGATTAGCAGCCCGTCATAGTGAGGCTCGAGCCATTCTTAATGAGATAACCTATTTGGAGAGACCTGACAGGTCCTAGGAGGAGAGACAGGAGCTGGGCCTTCTGGTTCTCTAATTTTCTCTTTCAAGGCTGTGTGATGTCTTCTGGGTGAAGTGGGCATTCTACTGAGGGCCAGTGGAAGGGAGAAAACTGCTAAAGGTCATCCTCAGATCTGCCATGTCACCACCAAGACGAGAGCACTACCCACAGTACTTCTGATGCCACGAGTGTGGGCTTTCTTCTTACAGTAAGCAGTTCTCACTCTACCTTGAGCTCACTCAACCCCAGTGGTTAAGGATTCAGCCCCACAAGACTGCCACCCCCAGTTTAGACACAAGTTAAAGGTCCCTTTTTTTCTTAAAAAAATAAAGAAGTCTCAGGTTATCACCTGTATTTCTGACCAACCAGTTTATAAGTCAGGGGTTCCCATAACCCCCTCCTCAGATTGCTAGAAGCTCACAGAATTGGTGGCTCAGACAATAATGAATCTGCCTGCAACGTGGGAGACCTGGATTTGATTCCTGGGTTGGGAAGATCCTCTGGAGGAGGGCATGGCAACCTACTCCAGTATTCTTGCCTGGAGAATCCCCACGGACAGAGGGGCCTAGCGGGCTATAGTCCATGGGGTCACACAGAGTCAGACACGACTGAAGTGACTAAGCACAGGGAAACCCTTACCTATGTTTATCGGTCCATTATAAAGAGTATCATAACGGATCTAGATGAACAGCCAGCTGAGGAGGTACACAGGGTGGCGTTTGGAAGGGCCCTCTGGACAGAAGCTTCTGTACCCATGGAGTTGGGGTGTGCCCTGGTACAGGGATGCATTCACCAACCAGAAGCTCTCTGAATTTCACCATTTAGGGTTTTTAATGGAGGTTTCATTATGTTGGTATGGTTCACTAAATCACTGGTCATTGTTGACTGAGCTCAGTCTCCAGTCCCTCTGTCTTCCCTAGAGGTAGGAGATGAGTGAGGCGGGACTGAAAATTCCAACCCCCTAATCACAGGGTTGGTTCTATCCCCCACCATTAAGGTAAATTCAGGTATAGTTGAAAGGAACTTCCTGTGAATATCAAAAAACACTTCCATCACCTCTGTCCTTTTGGATATTCCAAGTGTCCTAGAAGCTTTCTGCTAGGAACCAGGACAGAGATCCAATCAATATATTTCTTATATCACAATATTATCAGATACAGGCCCCATATCATACTCACCCAGGCCTTGTCATTTTGCAGCCACAAAATGTTTCAGTTGTCTTCTCAGAGTCTTCCCTCTTCAGCCATTCCTGCTCATCAAATTCATTTTGCCCTTGTCTTCCAGATGAATGTTTTGAAGTCTTTATGTCATATCCCCGGTTGAAAACGCATTACCTGTAAAATAAAGTCGAAAGTCTTGACATGGAAAGCTCTTTCTGTTCTGATCTGTGACTGCCCCTAGTCAACAGATGGACCTCTTGGTTCCATCCCTTTGCTGACTGACTGACCCAACTAAGTCCCTTCACTTGTCCTGGTTTTCTTTTTTGCAACATGGGAGGATTGTAATGGCCAACTTCCAGAGTTAGCTGATGATTGAATGAGATAAATCTTATTTAAAAAGTCTACAAGCTGAAAGTCTTACAAAGATCTAGTGTTTTTAGTCGTATTAATAAATCTGTAAGTTTGTCCCGATTTTCTTTTAGCTCCCCCCCTTCCCCCCATTGCCCACTCTGCCCCCAAGCGAGGCTGGCTTGTCACTGTTCTCTGAATCTAACTTGCTTTGCCTCCACATCTGTTGTTTATGCCATGTTTAGAGTTGGTAAGCAACTGAGTTAGCGATAGATCTTGACTGACATTGGTTCTGATGGGTGAGGGCCCTGAGTAGAGTGTCTGTGCTGAGATGAATGTGTGAATGAGGCTCCTACTTATGTTCTGTCCTAGAACAGTCTGCCCTTTCCTCTCTGTGTATCTCAAGTGATAAATGTTCAGTCACCGATGACCAGTGATTTAATGAATTATACCTATGTAATGAAACCTCTTTTAAAAACCCTAAATGATATATTTCTGGGCCAAGTTAAAAATCCCTTTCTTTCCAGATGTCTTTCTTTTCTACCTAAGTAATAATAACAATTAGAAAATGACTTCCTTTTCATGTTATTTATCTCTAAAGTTCAACAAAAATACTAATACCTCAAGAATAGGAGCTGCCTTATGCTGCTGCTTTTTCGTGCACTCACAGATGTTCAGACAGACTGCCAACTACAGTGTCTGGAGGTGACCTTGACCTTGGAAGAGTGTTGGAATTTTGAGGATTTTCTAGCGCTTGATCCTGCAATACTTGGGAGACTTATATCACCTCTTTAGGATACAGTTTCCTCATTTTAAATGTAGATGAATGAGATTACGTGAGCTCTAGCATCCAAAGTAAAGAAAGTGAATTTTTTGTTTGTTTTTAAAAAATTCCTAAGCAACTTCACACATTGGGATACTATGAACTGACATCAGATAGAATGGACAAATAGGGTAAGAATTTCTGGTGATTTCATTATGCAGTGTACTTTGGTACTGAGTGCAGCTGGCATTTCTCTACTTTGGGTTATAAAGAGGACTTCTTTTCCTTGGCTTCCCAGGTAGCTTAGTGATAAAGAATCCGCCTGCTAATTCAGAAGATGCCAGAGACACAGAGTCGATCCCTGGGTCGGGAAGATCCCCTGGAGGAGGAAATGGCAACCCACTCCAGTATTCTTGCTTGGAGGATCCAATGGGCAAAGGAGCCTGGTGGACTACAGTCCATGGAGTTGCAAAGAGTTGGACATGGCTGAGCACACATGCATGCATATTTTCCTTGCAGTCTGGTTTAAAGTTGAGGCTGTCTGTGCTGGTTTAACACTTAAAATGTGTGTCCATTGTAGTGAGTTCTTTCTCAGTGATCCTTAAGTTTTCACACAGTGGGTAACATGTATTAGAATGCTTTTCTGATTTCATAGCAAGAGTGAAATATTAACTGTTAAAATGTTCGAATTGTATGACTAATGAACTTTTTTTCATAGGCCTCCAAGATGCAACTACAGTTGGTGTGTACCAAAAGGATTTGAACACCGCAGATATATCTTCCAGTTATTGATACTTCACTTGATATTTCCATTTCTAAATTCATGTTTGTGAGAATGTGGAAAGGGTATGAAAGTAGGGAAAATAATGAACAAAATAAAGATACATTCCTTGAACAGGCAATTAAAGGGTCTGAGATTCTTTCTGTTAGCTGCTTTGCATTTTGACTTGCTTGAGATTTGGTGAGTGAATGAAATTCTAGAAGAGAACTGAAAACATTGTGGTTGACCAAACATTGACATTTTATCCTCCTTTTCATCCCCTGCTCTTTAGAATAATGTCACAAGTATATGCATTTCCAGTTGGTTCTTTCCAAGGTAAATTATGTTGTGTTGAGTGATGGTCATGCTATACTTCTTAATTTATTACAAACAGCAGAACAAGGATTCAGTTAGATGACTTTTGCATTATTTTACATGATGACAAAACATGAAAATCCAAAATTCTGATGTGGACTCGAAAGTAATTCTTAATGTTGAAGTTTTCCATTATTTCAGTCTTTTTTTTTTAAACAATGCCAGAAGTTGCTTCATTGTTGTGTGGATTTCTCCTTCCTTTTACCTCCTACTGACCAGTTATAGAAAGAAATATTCTTTAATTTCAGTAAGAAGGCCACTGTTGTATGGTAGAACACACCTTTTACAGTCCTACAAAAGGCTTTCAATTAGAGTCGATGTTATGAACTACTATTGGACTTCGACCTCTGAAACAGTCCAGGAATAGTCATTTTAAAATTCTACTTTGCTTCCTTTTCTTATGCTTGTGCTATTAAGTTCAGAAATGGGACTTCACTTGCTTGTTCCTACGTTTATAGTTTCATCTGGGTTGCAGTTCTAGTTCTTTGCCTTGGCTAAGGAATTGCTATCTTTTAAAAGGATGTTAATAGCAGTGGTAATGAGGCCCCCAGTTTTCCCATGAAACACAGCTCTGGAACTCTAATGGTTGCAAATAGACGAAATTTGACATTTAAGAAAAAAAGTTTGATAGGTGGCTCAGATGGTAAAGAATCCTTCTGCAATGTGGAAGACCTGGGCTCGATCCCTGGATTAGGAAGATCCCCTGGAGGAGGGCATGGCAACCCTCTCCAGTGTTCTTGCCTGGAGAATCCCCATGGACAGAGGAGCCTGGCGGTCTCCAGTCCATGGGGTTGCAAAGAGTCAGACATGACTGAGTGACTAAGCACAGCACAGCACTGAATTTAGGTGGAAGTGGCATCCCACTCCAATATTCTTGCTTGGGAAATCCCATGGACAGAGGAGGCTGGCAGGCTACAGTTGCAGAGTCAGATATGACTGAGCAACTAAGCACACACACACATTCTTTTCATAATCGTTACTTTGAGAGAGTACGTCTTTCATCCAGTGTTGTTAGTGTTGTTAAAAACTGTGTTGAATTTTTAAAAAATTGAATCTGGAATCTGTTAGCACATTTACATTTTTGGTTTGTGCTCATGTATTGTATGATGAAATTTTTATTGAAAAGGTGCTAGTGGTACAGGATTTTATTCCCCATGCTCACTAGACCCACTTGCCTCTTCAGGAAGAATCACAGTCAGCATTTTCATGTCTGTCCTCACAGCTCCTGTCACACTGTTTTGTCACTTCCCTATGGATAGACATTCGGGTGGTTTTCCAGTTTCTTGTCATCTCAGGCCGTGATGCAGTGACCATCCTTATGCCCACCTTGTTGTGTGGCAGTGTTGACAATGTCTGGTATCACTGTGAAGCTGTCCCCTTTTTTATCGTTACAGGTTGTTGATAATTTTTTATTTTTTAACCTTTATATTGTTTTGGACTGCAGCTGATTAACATTGTTGTGACAGTTTCAGGTGGACAGCAAAGGGACTCAGCTATACATATACATATATCCAATTCTTCCCCAAACTCCCTTCCCATCCACAGGCTGCCACATAACACTGAGAGAGTTCCCCGTGCTGTCTTTTGAAGAGCATGGAATTCATTTTTGGCAAAATTATATGGCAAGAAATCTGGTGATAAGGTATGTGTTAAGCTCTTCACATCATGAAAATTTTGACATGGAGTGATAATTTCCAGAGTTATTCCTGAAATAAATGTCTCAAGATCATTTCTAAAGATGATATTGATCTGGATGTAACAATTCCTGGGGTGTGTATGTGTGTGTTTAGTTCGTCTCCTTACTTTGTAGATAGACATTATACTCAATGTGCTGTTGAATTATATTTAGTTGTAATGGATGATTTTCCTGAATCTTTAGTTAAATAAATGTACTTTGATTCATCATTGACTTTCACCCTCCAAATTGTAATGGCTGCTCTTTCTGCATGGGCTTTCCTACAGTTTGTCCACTTGGCTAAATCTACCAACTTCTGCAAGGAGGTAGCATTTGAGCTGTGTGTTCTGTCCCCATCACTCTGTGCCTCTCCCCTCTCCTGAGTTTTCCTGGCACCCTGTACCTACCCATCTTAGTAGTAGGTACTTACTGCTGCACGTAGTGTCATGTGCTTTCCTTACTGTGTGTGTCCTTGCAGATCAAGTGTCTTCAGAGCAGGCACTGTTGCTTTACAGATCATTTCATCCCCAGCTAGACTGTGTATGTTAAACTCTTGACTCAATACAGTAGTGGGGATAACTGTGGAGGGAGCCTGGGGCTTACACGGGGAAGGACTTGGTCACCAGGTAAAAAACTTGGTGCTCAGTTCAATGGTCAATAGGGGAATTACTGGTGTTTGAATAGAAGTGGAATAGGATTATACCTCTGATTAAGGAGATTAAGTGTTGTTATGTATGAGATGAAATGGAAAACTGAGACAGGAGTTGAAAAGCAAGAGTGAGGTTAAAGTGGTCTGGCTTGTATTTGTGTAATGATAATAGAAAAAGAAAGGAGGCAACATTTTGAAATAGAATTTGCCAGAATGACAACTGACTAGGTACAACATCCATGTATTCATTCAGCTACTTGTGCGGTGTGACACGCTGGGCACTGTGTTAGACTTTGATGGAAAGGGGCAACGGACAAACCTGCTGAACAGGTGTGGAGGGTGGGTGGCCTGTAGGATGGTAATGCCACTACAGGCGATGTTAAGCCAGGAAGGAGGAACTGGTTTTTGCTGGACAGTCTTGTTAGCTTTTTGACTTGTAGAGTTCAAGCTGCAGAGGAATGTTCAGTAGAATACTGTTGGCAACATGAGTTCTTTTGAAATGGATTTTGTGTTTAATCTGTGTGAAGGCGAGAGTTGAAGCCCCAGAAGTAAAGCACTCCAAGAAATTACTTCGATTCTGCCTCATTGGAAAGCTCTATCACTCTCAGTCGTGGTGTAGTGCAGAAGTCTTGGGTTTCTGAAAGCCTTCCTCCTCTCACAGCCAGGGCTAGACACAAGGACTGAGAAATGAACTCCGAATTCAGGTGAGAGAGATGGGAAGTTGACAAAATGAGAATGAAGGGCCAAAGAACTGCTAATTTTGTTGTATCTGTTTCTTATTCCACTTTTCTGACTTGGCATTTGTGACGGTTCATTTTCTGTGTCAACTTGGCTAGGCTCTGGTGCCCAGATGTTTGATCAAACACATGTCCAGGTGTTGGGGTATTTTTTAGATGTGATGAACATTGAAATCAGTAGACTTTGAGTACAGCTGATTTCCCTCCACAATGTGCTTGGCAACTGTCATCCTATAAGCTTGAAGGTCTTAAGATAAAGATTGATGTCCCCCAGGGAAGAGGCAGTTCTGCCTCCAGACTGCAATGTCAGCTTCTCCCTGGGCCTCTAGCACGACCTGCAGATTTCAGACTTGGCTGCCCCCACAACCGCATGAACCGATTCCTTAAAATAAATGTCTCTAGATAAATGGATGGACACATGCATATGTACACACATACATACATAAATACACATACACACATCCTGTTGGTTCTGTTTCTTTAGAGAACCCTAACTAATACAGATTTTAACATAACTAGAGTCAAGTTGTATTTTCTATTTATTGAGCTTGTTATTTAGCATTTAGGGTCATGCTGGCTTCTGAGTCTTTTGACAGATGATTCTCCGCTTCTCAGGAGTTTCTTGTTCTGCTCTTGGCTCGGTCAGTACCTGGTGCGTGCCTCTCCTGAGCGTTACATTATTGTAATTGTTGACATGTGTGCCTATTTCCTAAATGAATCTGTCAGCTTCCTGCAACCTATGACTTGCTCCTACTAACTTGTGTAGCTTGGGTAGCCAGCCTAGGGGGCACATAAGAATTTGTCTCAGTGTGTCTATTCAGTTAAAGAGTTTACCTCTGACCCATACTAGAGAGAACTCAAAAGGAGACACACTAAAATGGAAAGTGTGACCAGAAAGAACCATAGAGGATGGCAAGCACATTGGCAGCATCTTCTGATTTATAGTCTTGTATTGGATGGCAGGTGTGATATGTATTATGGTCACTTGGCTACCACAGCCAACCATAATCTAATCAGTATTTGTTTTTCAATTTATCAAATATTTACTCAGATATGACTTCACCAGTCATGGCTAGGTAGAGCTAGACTTTAAAATATTTCTTAGAGACATTTTCAAAGAAACATAGAGCACCAAGAAACAAATGCTTATAATCTCATTACCCACAAAAAAATAAACATTTTTTTAATAGACTGACTTAGACTTTTTAGTATACTCAGGTGTATGCAGTGATAGCATATTGTGTAGACTGATTTTTACTTTTTTAAAAGTAAGCATGTCATCTTTTGCTGTTATTTAACTATACATTTGTTTTTACTCCCTGTGTAATAGTCCATTATAGGGAAATATGTATTACTTAATCAATCCCCATATTATTGGACATTTAATCCCTCTCCTCCTCTTTTCCTCCCTCCCCTTCTCCTTGTTATTCTTCCTTTCTGCCTTAAACATGGGTTCAGTGCATATGTTTGCACAGTGTATCTTTCTGTACTTGGCAATTATTTCCTAAGAATGAGTTTTTTAAAAGTAAAATTTCTGGGTCACTTGTTGTTTAGACACTAAATTGTGTCTGACGTTTTTTGAGACCTCAGGGACTCCTCTCCCCATGGATTTCCCAGGCAAGAATACTGGAGTGGGTTGCCTATTCCTTCTCCAGAGGATCTTCCTGACCCAGAGATCGAATCCGCATTTACTGCGTTCCATGCAGATTCTTTACCGATGAGCTGTTGGGGAAGCCCTGGTCACTGCTTTATTTTTAAAGGTTTTTGCAATATGTTACCTAAGTGCCTTCCAAATATGTTTTACCAACATAGATTAGTTCCAGTGACATAGGAGAGTTCCATGAATGGCATTCTTGCAATATGTACAGGTGTGTAAGTGACTGATTGGAATTTTTTTTTTTTTTACCTTCTAGGATGGGTTGTTTTTTCTTAAGTCTTGAATATTCTGCGTAAGATCTTGTTCAACCTGTTAAGCCTATTAGTGATTCTATACAGATAAATTAATAGTCATCATGTATCCATGCTTGTTTGAACAGAATGCTCAAGCATCCAAAATATGAGTAGCCAGTCTCACAGCATTCATGAGTGACTCACTTGTTTGTTTGAAATGCAAATTGATGGGAGGAGGCAAGTCGAAAGACTATGAGTCTTTAAAGGAACCATAATATAGTATGAAGACTAATGAACTATCCCCAACCCCAATCCTGGAGAATAAAGTATAGCACATCAAATCATGTTATATTGTCATAAAATTCCAAACAATTACAAATGATATAACCATCAGTTAAAAATAATGGTTTCCCAAGAACCAGGATCACATCTCAGTATCTTAATTCATCTCTGATAAGAAATATTGAAAGAGTACTATTGTAGTCTCAAATTGAATTTTTCTCATGGATTACAATTAAGCTATACTTGTAATATTACTTCATGATAATTCAGAAAACTTTAGGACAGAAAAATTATGAAAGTTATGATAGTTCTGGTTTTGTCATTGTTCATAAAGCTACTTTCATTTAATGTAAAGGACCATAATTTAATCTAAGATCATTTCTTTGAAAAACAGTTTTATTTAAGCAATAAATTTGTTTTCTCTTTGAAATTATTCAAGACTCATTTTCTTACTTAGATTTAATTTTTTCTTCATGAAGCTCAGGGACATTCTAGAAACTTCAGATTTCTAGCCAGAAAATCAAGGCATAGTTTCATACGATCAGTCCTGATATATCTTATCTCTTTACTGCAGTTGATACGGAGAAGGCAATGGCAAGCCACTCCAGTTCTCTTGCCTAGAAAATCCCATGGATGGAGGAGCCTGGTAGGCTGCAGTCCCTGGGATCGCTAAGGGTCGGACACGACTGTGCGACTTCACTTTCACTTTTCATTTTCACACATTGGAGAAGGAAAAGGCAACCCACTCCAGTGTTCTTGCCTGGAGAATCCCAGGGACGGGGAAACCTGGTGGGCTTCTGTCTATGGGGTCACACAGAGTCGGACATGACTGAAGTGACTTAGCAGCAGCAGCAGCGGCAGTTGATAAGTATAGTAAAAGGTAAATCCATAATATGACAAATGAAATTAAAATTTTCTCCCATTTAACCATTTTTATTTTTTGATTGAAGATCATTAAACAATTTTTGGAATTTTAAAAACACATGGATAAATTTAAAGTAGTTCCCATGGTAGCTATAAATTAAGGGGGTATGTGTAACTGAATAAATCTACCTTTCTGTGCCTTTGGCTAGAGTCCTATATTTTTCTTTCCCAGAGTTCAAGGAGGGAGTACTTTTATATACAAGAAAATTTCTGTGTAATCAAGTTAATGCATTTGATTCACTAAATATTCAAATGGAAATACAAAGACACACACCAGTCTGAAATTTTCTGTGCTCAGATTCAAGTTATAGCTAACTGAAACCTTAGATGTTCCACGTCCAAGACCAGGTGAAGTCGCTCAGTCGTGTCTGACTCTTTGCGACCCCATGGACTGTAGCCTACCAGGCTCCTCCATCCATGGGATTTTCCAGGCAAGAGTACTGGAGTGGGTTGCCATTTCTTTCTCCAGAGGATCTTCCCGACCCACGAATCGAACCCGGGCCTCCTGCATTGTAGGCAGACGCTTTACCGCCTGAGCCAAATGTTCCAGCGTAGCCTAATTAAGAGGTTGAAGAAATGGAAAAATAGACAGATGATCTAAAAACAGAGAGCTACTCCTGAGTTTGCTGCTTTAAAAGGGGAATTACATAGGTGTGGTTCCTGTTGCTAGTTGGGATTAAAACTGCCAGGTAAAAAATTCCTGGGGTTCAGGGTCTTCCGTCATGCAGACTTTTTTTTTTTACACAAGACATAGTATTTTGAATCAGTAAAGGAGTAAGGATAAGGTGAGACATGTGAAAGAAGGATATCATACAAGTTACGTATTTCAGAAAGGGTATGGCAGGGAAAGGAACTCACTCTCTTAATTAACTTGCGTGACTCAAGATTCTGTTCAATTAACATAATAAATTAAAATGTCATGAATTTTTAATACTGGGAATTTTTGTAATTCTTGGGCTCTTGAATCCTCAGTGAGTCAGTCCTTAGCTTGAGAGCATCATTCTCTTAACTCCAGATCCATAATTTGATAGGAGATGCTCAGGATTATTTTGGTTTTTCTTCAGTAGTAGAGAAATGCTCTCTTTCACAGCTGCTGCTCAGAAATGTCTTAAATTTATTTATATTTTTCTTAGTAGTCAGGGGAAGTATGAAAGTGATTTTGTAAGATAAAAGTTAAGAATTTGAGCAAGTATCTCAAGCTGCTTCCCTATTCTCTTACCCTTTGTCAGTATGTGTAAATGTTGACTAGCTACTCCAGCGTGTACCACTGTAGTCATAGTAAGGGACATAGCCATTGTATTTACAAGTGTAAATATTAAAGAAATGAAACATTTTCAAAGTTCTGCTCCTTCCTGGTAGCCCCATGAATCCTCTTGTCATTAGAGTAGATTTAGTCAAATTAACTTAAAATTCTTTTAAGTACCATTTAAAGTTAAAGGTAAAGAACTCTGGGAGTTGGTGATGGATAGGGAGGCCTGGTGTGCTGCAGTCCATGGGGTCACAAAGAGTTGGACATGACTGAGCGGCTGAACTGAACTGAAAGTTAAAGGGACTTGTATGGACCATAATTGAACTCAAGGATAGCCAGAGGCTTCTGTTTTAGGAGATGATTGTAGATAGTAAAAGATTTTTGCCAAGATAGTCTTTACCAGATACTCAGATTTTTTTAAAACTTAAAAAATTTTTTAAATTAAAAAAAAATTTCCCATCTATCTTAAAATTCCTTTTCTTGCAGTTTTCTCATTGCAGTTATTTATAGACTTTTTCTTTATCTAGATTTTGTTCATTCTTCAGATAGTTCAGGGACATTTTAGAAACTTCCAAATTCTATAAAGAAATGAAACACATTCTTTTGTAGCAATAGGGTGGATCAGTCTTGGTGTTTCTTATCTTTCTTTATTGCTGTTACCAAATGTAATAAAGGTAAATCTTTTTTACAATAAAAATGTGAGAAATGAAACCTAAATTTTCTCATATTTGATAATTTGTATTATTTTTAAAAATTAAGTATTGGTTTTAGTTCTGACATTATGCCAAGACATAAGATGCATGGGTATTAATAGGCCTCATTAAGTGGGATTTTTTTTTTTAACCTCTTTAGGAGGAAGACTCTTGAGTTTCTGATGTCAGCAAAGCCCTCTGGTAATTTGCTTGTAAAATATATATGAATTTAAAAAATTGCAGGATAACTGAAATGTAAGTTAAAAAAAACCAAACAACCCAGCAACCACAATTCTATAAGCCCTAATCTTCAGACGGAGCAAAGTCTATATTGATTTTTTTTTCAGGCACCTTGATATAGGTACCTTCATGTTGCTGTTTTGTCTGTAGATCATGCAGCCTTCTCGAGCAACTCATTAGTGACTTTGATTGCCCAGTTATGCATGAGTATGGTCAGCATGGAATCCAGTTCAAATGGGAGAATAGCATCTGTGAGGTGACATGTAAGAAAGAGAGAAGAGAGTATGTGTGTGTTTATAGGGTGGAGGACAGTGCTTACGGATTGAAGCAACAGTAAGGCTGAAATCCTCTATAAATGAGAATTGATTATTGCATCTGATAAATGAGGAATGGGTAATTTAAACATGGTATGTAAGGAAACAAACTTTTCCTCAGGGTTGTCCTCTAAAGACAGTGGTGTTGAGAACCTGCATTAGGTTTCTTAATCATGTTTTCTTAGTTGGCTAATTAGGATGTGCTACTGATGTGATCCAGAAAGTTTTCAGCTCCTAAAGAAGTTGCCAGAAGAGGGGAAACCTCCTCGGTGTGTAGCAGTTTGGGAACAGAATGCCAATTCTCCTTAGGGGAGAAGGAGCAGATCTCCAGTGTGCCTGTGTGTGTGATCGCAGCATGCGTTAGCAGCTTTGTCTGCTCTTACTCCTCATTATATGTGGTGTGCTGCCATCCACGGGGTGGCAAAGCGTTGGACACAACTTAGTGACCGCACAGCAGCAACAACTTAGTCTCAGAAACAGATTTCAGCCCTGGGTGCATTGCTAATTTCCACTCCCATAGATAATATATCACTAGGAATGCTGTAACCGAAAACCCCTGCCCTGGGATGAAACAAACATTTATTTTCTCAAGTAACAGAAGGTCCGGCAGGTACGCTGGGGTCACACAGCTTCTTACCAGTGTTGGTGGCAACCAGGCTCTTCCTGTGTTGGGAAGCCCACCTTGGTCCTGGGAGTTCCTCCCTAGAGTTGTAGGGGGAGGTAATCTCTTGGTGACTTCGGCCTGCATCACATTGGCAAGAACTGTGTGTGTCCATCACCACCTGCAAGGGGAGGGTCTTGTGTTTTCATCTGGGCATGTGGCTGCCCTGGGAAGTGGTTGGTGTGGGGTTAGTAAGAAAGAGGGGGAGAATGGGTTCTGGATCGGCTTTACAGTGTGTGCAGTAGAATGTTATTAATATTTCACTAATTTTATTTGACTGTGATCCTTTTGAATAATTGCTTACATAAGATGATGGCATGTCATGTGGCTTTGCTTAATTCTTTTAGTGTCAAAGTTATTAAAGTGCAAAAACGTTAGTATTCATTATAGTAGGGAGGAAAGACTGATTGTAATTTTGTGTTCCACTGTTGCTGTTGAATATAATCCATTTTCCTCTGACTTGTTTTGAAGCTATAAACTCATGCCAAATTAGATATTTATTTCACAGATTTTTTAAAAAAAATTATTATTCAACAGCCTCTTACTAAACAGGAGCTTTTCAAGGGAGAGAGGAGCATGACCAATGGATGGGATCTGGCCTCTGGCCTCACAGAGCTTCCCATCTGGTGGGGCAGCGGGGGACCAGCTGCTGACCAGGGTAAAGCAAGCATGAAATACAAGCTGGATGTAGAGGTTAGAGGTCATACTTTTATGTGTATTGTGGAAAGAGAGCAACAGGGTAGACTTAAAACTCCAGTAGTAGAAAATTCTGAAAGAGATGGGAATACCAGACCACCTGACCTGCCTCTTGAGAAACCTATATACAGGTCAGGAAGCAACAGTTAGAACTGGACATGGAACAACAGACTGGTTCCAAATAGGAAAAGGAGTACGTCAAGGCTGTTTTTTGTCACCCTGCTTGTTTAACTTATATGCAGAGTACATCATGAGAAATGCTGAGCTGGGATAAGCACAAGCTGGAATCAAGATTGCAGGGAGAAATATCAATAACCTCAGATATGCAGATGATACCACCTTTTTGGCAGAAAGTGAAGAGGAACTAAAAAGCCTCTCAATGAAAGTGAAAGAGGAGAGTAAAAAGTTGGCTTAAAGCTCAACATTCAGAAAACAAAGATCATGGCATCTGGTCCCATCACTTCATGGCAAATAGATGGGGAAACAGTGGAAACAGTGTCAGACTTTATTTTTTTGGACTCTAAAATCACTGCAGATGGTGATTGTATCCATGATTAAAAGACGCTTACTCCTTGGAAGGAAAGTTATGACCAACCTAGATAGCATATTAAAAAGCAGAGACATTACTTTGCCAACCAAGGTCCGTCTAGTCAAGGCTGTGGTTTTTCCAGTGGTCATGTATGGATGTGAGAGTTGGACTGTGAAGAAAGCTGATAGCTGAAGAATTGATGCTTTTGAACTGTGGTGCTGGAGAAGACTCTTGAGAGTCCCTTGGACTGCAAGGAGATCCAACCAGTCCATTCTAAAGGAGATCAATCCTGGGTGTTCATTGGAAGGACTGATGCTAAAGCTGAAATTCCAATACTTTGGCCACCTCATGCGAAGAGGTGACTCATTGGAAAGACCCTGATGCTGGGAGGGATTGAGGGCAGGAGGAGAAGGGGACAACAGAGGATGAGATGGCTGAATGGCATCATCGACTCGATGGACATGTTTTTGGGTAAACTCTGGAGTTGGTGATGAACAGGGAGGCCTGGAGTGCTGCGATTCATGGGGTTGCAAAGAGTTGGACACAACTGAGTGACTGAACTGAATGTTGTTCAGTTTTCATTTTTTAATTGTCTTTTTATGTACACTTAATTAACAGTAAAGACAGATCTTATCACTTTAATAGGAAAGGAAAAGAACTTTTATGACTCAAACATGTCATTAGAAGCATGTTCATTCCTCTTATTCTCTTTTCCTCCTGGTTTTATAGCTCTTTCCTAGACTCTGCTCAATCCCGGTTTTCAAAGCAGCCACTGAAGATGTGTGAATATATTCTGGAGTTTCAGTTCAGTTCAGTTCAGTCGCTCAGTCATGTCCGACTCTTTGCGACCCCATGAATCACAGCACACCAGGCCCCCCTGTTCATCACCAACTCCCGGAGTTTAGTTTCCCCAAATAAAATATTGTTAACCTAATAAAACTAAACCCCGAATATAGAAATTCTTTTTAAAATCAAACAATATCAGGGCTCATACAGCAGGGTTTGTAAATCCCGTCATTGGTTCCCCAATTAACTGCATTCATGTGCACACATACTGGTGTGGCTGGTTTATTTCCACATCATTACAGTCATACTCTATGTGTGCTTCTGCCGCTTGCTTTTTTTTTTTCTTGTGACATATTTTTTGACTCTTTTCTCCAGAGTACTCATGGAATAGTGGTTTCCTATTCCAAAGAAATATTTCTAGACCGAAGATGATACCACCCTACCACCCTCCCCTCAGTTCAGTTCAGTTCACTCAGTCGTGTCCGACTCTGCGACCCCATGGACTGCAGCACGCCAGGCCTCCCTGTCCATCACCAACTCCCAGAGTTTACCCAAACTCATGTTCATTGAGTCAGTGATGCCATCCAACCGTCTCACCCTCAGTCGTCCCTGTCTTCTCCTGACTTCAATCTTTCTGAGCACCAGGATCTTTTCAAATGAGTCAGTTCTTCGCATCAGGTGGCCAAAGTATTGGAGTTTCAGCTTCAACATCAGTCCTTCCAATGAACACTCAGGACTGATCTCCTTTAGGATGGACTGGTTGGATCTCTTTGTAGTCCAAGGGACTCTCAGGAGTCTTCTCTAACACCACAGTTCAAAAGCATCAATTCTTCGGGGCTCAGCTTACTTTATAGTCCAACTTTTACATCCATACATGACTACTGGAAAAAAACATAGCCTTTGTTGACAAAGTAATGTCTCTGCTTTTTAATATGCTGTCCTGGTTGGTCGTAACTTTCCTGCCAAGGAGTAAGCGTCTTTTTATTTCATGGCTAGTCACCATCTGCAATGATTTTGGAGCCCCCCAAAATATCGTCTGCCACTGTTTCTACTGTCTACCCATCTATTTGCCATGAAGTGATGGAACTGGATGCCATGATCTTAGTTTTCTGAATGTTGAGCTTTATGCCAACTTTTTCACTCTCCTTTTTCACTTTCATCAAGAGGCTCTTTGGTTCTTCACGTTCTTCCCTAAGGGTGGTGTCATCTGCGTATCTGAGGTTATTGCTAGGGAGTGTTTTTAAATATATAGGGAGCTTTTATAAAATTTATTTTTAATTGAATTATAATTGCTTTACAATATTGGTTTGATTTCTGCCATATATCAGCATCAATTGTAGGGGCCTTTTTATGACAAAATACCATGCCCAGACTGTCAATTTCATGGAGAAACAGTGATATAGAAATACCTTGTCTTTTTCACATTTCTTTTTATAATTATAAAATGTGTTTATATCATAAGTATTTCCTTCTTCCTGGTAAGTGACTTTAAGTGTGTGTGTGTGTGCACATTTGTAAGAGCCTAGCACAAATTACTAGAAGAATTACTTGGTTGAGAGGGTATGCATATTTAAAATTTAGTTATATGCTCCCCATTGCTTTCCAAACCACTATACGAAATTATAGTCCTAATAACAGCAAACACATTCTCCCACATCCTTTTTCAACATGAGATACCATCACTTAGAACGTTTTGCCTACATAATGAGAAAAAAACAGAGTCATGTTTAAGTTTCCATTTTCCTGTCCAAACTCCTGTTACACAGTCCTTCCAATATGGTGATAAGCGACCAGTGTGCTTTTAGAGAAGTGTAGTGCATGCTTGTCTGCTCTGGACATGCTGTTGTCCATTTCATTCATGTTTTAGGTACAGTCCTATTCACCAGTCATTCACCTTTTTGAGGTGTCTTTTGTGTCATCTGCTGGGAGTGTCGTACTGATACTGACTGGAGTGATTTTTATGAAGAGCTATGAACTGATATTTGTCTAGAGGGAGCTGTGTTTTCCAAAGTCTGGTTGCTGCCCAATTAGTGGGTTGGTAAAACCAAATTAGCAATATAAAAAAAGAAATAGAAAATACTGGAAGATCTCATATATAGTAAAGGTAGGACATGTTTTATAAAACTCACTGAATATGTCTTTTAGCATGTGTTTTGAGTATGTCTGTCCATATATATATATATATTTATATGCCTATTTAATATGTCTGAGTGCTATACTGTGATATAAAATATAGCTGGGTTGAGGATTTCTAGTATGGAGAGTCTTAGCCTTACAAATCTATTCAAAACAATTTATTTCTGTCCTAACAGAGGAATAAGTTTCATACTTGTTTGTGGCATTAAAAAATAAATTTCCAATAGTATCAATATTATAAAATCTTAAAGACAAAGACTTATAGAGGGGCTTAAGTGCTTAAAGATAGATGTCACCTAATTGGACTTGGAGATATAATGGGTGTGTAAAGTCAAATTGGCTTGGGTGCAGGATGAAGAAATGATGAGTTACACCCTACTAAACTTAATCTCACTGAGCAGTGTAATTTATCTGTGCTTCCGTGCAGTCACTGCCCTTGACTCTGCAGTAGTTGCATCACTCAGATCAGTTCAGTTCAGTTACTCAGTCATGTTCGACTTTTTGTGACCCCATAGACTGCAGCACGCCAGGCTTCCCTGTCCATCACCAACTCCCGAAGCTTGCTCAAACTCATGTCCATCAAGTCTACTATGCAGGCAAAAATACGCTGAGTAAATCTTGATACTCAGCAATTTCTCCTTGTGAGCTGCACATGTGCAACTGATCATGCAAGAGTGGTGACTTGAACTAAATTGAGTGGTGACTCCTTCTCTTTCCTCAATTCCAATGCTGATGTTACATTGCTTATAAAATTACCTGTTGGTGATTATAATAAATGGTGGTAATTAAAATTAAAAAAAAAAGAAACAATGGAACACTCTGCATGTGGGTGTATTTAATTACCTGGCAGATGTCCCTACTTCTAAAGTGTGAGACTTATGGGTAAACAATGGCCTTTCTGTTAGAAATTCTACCCACACTTTTGTGTTTTATCCCTTTTATAGTTCGGTATTTTCCATCATTTGGAGAGCAATAATGATGATAATTAACTGTTTTGTGCTGTACTGTATGTTTCCCAAGTGCTTATAGCTTTCATTTGTAATACTTTGCTTCAACTAGTTCTAATGTTCTTACTTGAATTATTCTTATAATTGCATCTTCATAAAGATGATATGAATGGAAAACTTAGCTTATTTTCTGGATTTGTAAATAACGATGTTAGAAAATTGGTGTGTTTAAAGTTCTGTGATATAGTCAATTAATTTCTTACATATTTTACAAGGTGTTGCTGATACATTTTTGGCAGATATGAACACTAGATAATACATCTTGTTTCACAAACCAAAGAAGATGGAAGTGCAAGTTCTCTAAGGACTGTCGACTACCACATGATATTATTGGGTACCAGTGTTCTCTCCTTCATATGAAGCATGAAGAGGCTGTGTTGACACTGAGTATATTTACTGTGTTACTAGCAAGGGTTTTCCTTGTGGCTCAACTGGTAAAGAATCTGCCTGCAATGTGGGAGACCTGGGTTCGATCCCTGGGTTGGGAAGATCCCCTGGAGAAGGGAAAGGCTACCCACTCCAGTATTCTGGCCTGGAGAGTTCCATGGACTATACAGTCCATGGGGTTGCAAAGAGTTCAACACAACTGAGTAACTTTCACTTCACTTTAATCCCCCCCAAAGTTTAAAATGATTTTATTTATTTATTGGTAAGTATACTTTTTTTTGAAGCATAGTTGATTTTCAGTGTCATATTAGTTTCAGAAAATAAATTTGTACATATTCTTGTGCAATCTAATCCTATCTGTGAGATTGTGTCCTGACAGAGAGCATGCATTTTTCTGTGCATCTCAGATTTTGCTCAGTGGTATCAAAGCATCTGATACCTATTGTGGTTATGGATCAGCATCTCCTACTAACTTACCAGAAAGTTTGCTTATGTAAAGCACTTTGTCAGTGATGAGTATAATGACTGAGATTCCTGTCAAGCATCTTATGGGACTTCGTTAGATAATGCTGCTGCTGCTAAATTTATAGTTACCTTACAGAAGTATGTTATTGGTCTTTCTCCTCCTTGAAGGTCACTCCTTTCCATTCACTTTTCATCTAAAGAAGCTGCAGCATCAAGAAAGAGAAGACAAGGTTTAGGTGATATGAATGAGTGTTAATATTTCATTGTTTCTACTTTAGCCCTTCTACTTTTGTCAATTTAAAGTGATGTGAATGCTAATTGGACTGGTTGGCTTGATGAGAGAATCTTGCATATTACAGAAACAAAGTCATTTTAGTAGATGTTTGAAAGAAAAAGGAAAGCTAATGTCATAATACATTATGTTCCATATGTTCAATTTAGGAAGACATATTTTGTGAGTTTCTTTGAATAGAATTATTTGTGCTACTCAACAACCTTTTTACTTTTTCTTTTCTTTTTCTAAGATGCCCTCCCCACATTTAGATAGTAAAAGGACTAGTCAACATTTAGGAAAAAACTAAAGAAATGCCAATGAAAATCAGTTGTAATTTATATGATATGATTTTTTTTTCTTTGAAAACATAAAGTTGATGGGTACATGTAATTGTTAAGGCTTATTTAACAGGCTAGTTTTGTGAAATGTTATTAATATCAAATATGAGACAATTCAAAACAAAGTGTGTTACAAATAGATCTATTGTTCTTCGGTCGCAAAGTTGTGTCTGACTCTTTGACCCCATGGACTGCAACATGCCAGGCTTCCCTGTCCTTCACCATTTCCTGGAAGTTGCTCAAGTTCATGTCCATTGGGTTAGTGATGCCATCCAAACATCTCATTCTCTGTCATCCCCTCCTTCCGCCTTCAATGTTTCCCAGCATCAGGGTCTTTTCTAATGAGTCAGCTCTTTCCAGCAGGTAGTCAAAGTGTTGTAGTTTCAGCTCCAGCATCAGTCCTCCCAGTGAATATTCAGGGTTGATCTCTTTTAGGATTGACTGGTTTGATTTCCTTGCAATCTAAGGGACTCTCAAGAGTCTTCTCCAACACCACCGTTCAAAAGCATCAATTCTTCGGCACTCAGCCTTCTTTATGGTCCAACTCTTGCATCCGTACATGACTACTGGAGCAACCATAAAGCATTGATTATGTGGATCTTTGTTGGCAAAGTGATGTTTCTGGCTTTTTAATACACTGTCTAGGTTTGTCATAGCTTTTCTTCCAAGGAGCAAGTGTTTTTTAATTTCATGGCTGTAGTCACCATCCACAGTGATTTGGAGCCCAAGAAAATAAAATCTGTCACCGTTTCCACTTTTTCCTGTCTGTTTGCCATGAAATGATGGGACCAGATGCCATGATCTTAGTTTTTTGAATGTTGAGTTTTAAGCCAGCTTTTTCACTGTCCTCTATCACCCTCATCATGAGGCTCTTTCTGCCACTAGTGTGGTGTTATCTACATATCTGAGGTTGTTGATATTTCTCCCAGCAATCTTAATTCCAACTTGTAATTCATCCAGCCTGGCATTTCATATAGTGTACTCTGAATATAATTTAAATAGCAGGTTGACAGTATACAGCCCTGACATACTCCTTTCCCAATTTGGAACCAGTCCCTGGTTCCATGTCCAGTTCTAACTGTTGTTTCTTGTCCTGCATACAGGTTTCTCAGGAGTCAGGTAAGGTGGTCTAGTATTCTCATTTCTTTAAGAATTTCCCACAGTTTGTTGTGATCCACATAGTCAAAGACTTTAGTGTAGTCAATGAAGCAAAAGTAGATGTTTTTCTGGAATTCTCTTACTTTTTCTATGATCCAATAGATTTTGGCAATTTGATCTCTGATTTCTCTGCCTTTTCTAAATCCAGCTTGTTCAAATAGATCTAACTTGCTCTAATTAAGAAGATCCACATAAAATCTTTCAAAAGTAGAATTCCGTGACTTCTTCCAGTGGCCTTGTAGAAGGAAATAAAGATCTATATCATATATAGGTCTCATTAATGGAAGATCCATGGAATTTCAAGTTTCAGAATGGCTTCATTGACTGGTGGAAGTAAAGATACTGCATAGAAATAGTCTATGAAATGAAAGTATGTCTAGTTCCTTCCCTGTGAGGGGCCAGAAGTTTACAGAATCCACCCACATCATTCTCTGTGTCTTTGAGGAGTTCTGCGTATAAAGGTCAAGCCACTTCTTGCTGTTGTCTTCCACTGACTCTGCATGTTAGCCTGACTCTTGTCCTAAATGCCGATGAGGGTGTAAATGTCTACACTCTTCTGTAGTAACCTGGTGTGTCACTCTTTGTTCAGCTTCATGAGAATTATGTGATATGTAATAAATAATGGCTAAAGAAGCTTCCTTATTGCAACGCCTTCTTAATTTACCAATAAACCAGTTTAATGGTTTTAAAACACACTATATTAAGGTACAGTTTTATACCAGCTGAGTTCGTTTATGCTTTTTTTTGTGTGTGTATGTGACTATGCTCTAGGACCTTAGTTCCCCCACCAGAGATCATACCTGGGCCCTGGCAGTGAAAGTGCTGAGCCGTAACCTCTAGACCACCAGAGAATTCCCCATTTATGCTATTTTTGTGGTTGAATATATTCATCTTACCTTCCCGCTTTATCATCCTCATCTAATACCTCTTTCAATTATTTTGCCTGAAAATTTTTTTAAAAAACAAATTCTTAGCCTTTTTCGTGGCGCTGACCCAAAGAAGTACAGTGTATGTTTGGAAGGCAGAATTGAATTACCCTGATTGTCTGTTATATTTGTTGTTTGTTTTTCAGTCGCCAAGTTGTGTCCATCTCTTAAGTGACCCCATGGACTGCAGCATGCCAGGCTTCCCTGTCCCTCACCATTTCCCAGAGTTTGCCCAAGTTCATGTCCATCGGATTGGTGATGCTATGCAACTATTTCATCCTCTGATGCCCTCTTCTTCTCCTGCTGTCAATCCTTCCCAGAATCTGAGTCAGCTGTTTGAGTTAGGTGACCAAAGTATTGGAGCTTCAGCTTTAGCATCAGTCCTTCCAAAGAGTATTCAGGGTTGTTTTTCTTTAAGATTGACTGTCCAAGGGACTTTCAAGAGTCTTCTCTAGCACCACACAGTTCAAAAGCATTAATTCTTTGGCGCTCTGCCTTCTTTACGGTCCAGTTGACCGTAGCCTTGATTGTATGGACCTTTGAGGATTATGTTACATTGAGGGGCACCAATGAACTCTTCTCCCAGTATTTACACTTTGGAGTGGACCCTTCTGTCTGAATGTGGGTTTGGTCAGAGATGTTAACTAACAGCATCAGGCAAAGTGATACTGTAAGTTCCAGACATAAGCTTTAGGAAGTCCCAGTAATTACCTCTAAGAAGTCCAGTTACTCTAATGGAGATGGCATGTGGATGGAGAGAGGCTGTAGAAGTTACCCTACAGGAGAGAGAGAGGCCTGGCTTTTCCAGCGTCCTACCTGGTCCCTGCCAGCTCAGTGCAGCCTCCTGTGATGACTGGCAAGATGAGCTGAAGAGTTGCCCAACTGAGCCCAGCCTAGACTGCAACATTGTGAGCAAGTAAAGCAATTGTTTCCCTAAGCCATTAAGCTTTAGGGTGGTTTACTATGCAGCAATAGATAGATGAAAACACCCCAACATTAAAAAATGTGTCATAATAGCTACTTAGTAATAATTTGTATTTATATGCTAGAAAACTGAAATATAAGTTATTGCTTATCAGCTTTTTTCTTTTTTAGAGTTTATTGTATAGTCTTGGTACTGTTGGGCTATTTAATAAAGGTATTACTTATTTTTTAAAAAATTTATTTTTAATTGGAGGATAATTGCTTTACAATGTTGTGTTGATTTCTGCTATACAGCAATGTGAATCAGCCCTAAGAGTATAAAACCTTTCATGCGCTTGTTGTTCAGTTGCTACGTCATGTCTAACTCTGTTGACCCTCTGAACTGCAGCACACCAGGCTTCCCTGTCCTTCTCTATCTCCTGGAGTCTGCTCAGATTCATGTCCATTGTGTTGGTGATCAGCTTTTAAAATAAGTTTATCACTGTACTATGTGCTGTTTACGAATACATTTACATCAAGAAGGAAAGAATAAAGTAGCCATTGGAGAGATTTGAATGCTACTCAGTGGTGTTATTAAATACAGGCATTAGAAAGTACTGATGACTTTGAAGATTTTGACTTCAGTTTAGACCACAAAGTTGGAATAGAAATGTAAGCAAAACATAAAAATATTATTTTTTGATGAGATGCTTTAGGTTCCTTTTCCTCTCAGAATCCTTTTTCTTTTTCAACTGATGTTTCAAGGTAAATACCTGGGTAGGTTGACTGATTACAAATGTTTTCACTCAAGCACAGTAGCTTCTAAATCTTTCTGTGAGCAGCTTTCTTAAAAAAGCAAGTAAGCTTAGAAAATAGTTTTTCCACAAAGTACACAACTCCTGAGCAAGCTTTTGTTCTGTGGACAGATCTGATTCATCAAGAAACATCAAGATAATTGTCACGATTTAAATTTTTAAAAGAAACCAAGAAGCCCTTGGCTCAAGTATAAAACTTTCTGTTGCTTTCTTGGCATGACGCCTTGAGTCGAAAATTTTGTGCTGTATGTTTTTTTTGTTTTGTTTTGTATTTTTGCCCCTGAGACAGGAAACTGCAGAACAAAATATATTCATTTTGGTAACCAGTGCTGGTCCTTTGGTGACTCACTATTCTTGAGTGATTAGTGCAGAAAGAAGAGGCTGACACTTGAATGCTGCTCCCTAGTGGATATAGATGATGAGCCAAGATC
This sequence comes from Moschus berezovskii, assembly GCF_049115385.1. Lineage (NCBI taxonomy): Eukaryota > Metazoa > Chordata > Mammalia > Artiodactyla > Moschidae > Moschus > Moschus berezovskii. The sequence continues at coordinate 83,600,069 of NC_142469.1, read as the reverse complement.
TCATTCTTTCATCACAGATATTTTGTTAAGCTGGGAGTCACTATTTTGACACAAGAAGGACAACATTCACATGAAAACCCTATCCTGTTTTGTAACATTTTTATTCCCGGTATAATATGCTCCATTTTAATTAAAATTCTTAATGGGCTTTGACAGCGTACGTTTGAATACACCAGTATTCCCTCCCTCTTGGCATTCATCTGTGTGATCGTGTAAAAGTAATTTTATAGAGAAGCATTTTCTTTCAAAATTGTAAGCTTCCAGAAGGTGGAATCATGTCTTACTTGCTAAAGACTATAAGATCTGAAATCTAAGATAGATCTGAGCTCAAATTGTTTTTTGAATTAATGAATTTAGCTTTTTAGTCAACATTTCCCACACTGCCCTTCCCAAACCCCCTGCCTCCCCGCCTGCCACTCCAACCACCAGCTAGGAGTTACTGGTCTAGGTAGAAGGCTAACAATTCCAGATGGGCAGCTTATGTTGAAGCAGTCACATTTTCGTACTTCTTTCTCATTGGATAGTCACTGATTTTTTTTTCTCCCCCAGTTTCATAAAGCATTGATAATAATTTATTTCAAGTATGTATAATGTGCTGAGTCTTTTCACCTTACAGTTTCTAGTGCTTACAAGATATTATTTGGAATTAGGATTAAAAATATTGGCATTGTTGATTTTCTTATAATTCCCTGTTGAAGACCTGTGTAACCAGGGATTTATGTGGAATGTTAAGAATGTTTCAATGTTTCTGGAATTACTGATTTGGAAGGTGCTTGAGTAACAAAGATGCTTTAGAAAAGTTTTTGTAGCCCTATAATTATATGATAAAAATTTTAGGTTCTTGGGAACTTTACTAAGATTCTGTGTTAATTGTGTTTAAAATTTCCCCTCACCTAAAAGAATATAAAGAAATTTTGGTTTTCAGTTTACTTTTTTGCCCAGAATATGTCATACTCTATTTTATTCATTTTTAAAAAATTTACATAATACATATTGAGCACTTGTTTTATGCCAGATACCTCTTAAATCCTTGAGGTACAACAGTGAACAAGAAGACCAAGATCCCCACTCTGGGGATGTCTGCCTTGCTGTAAGAAAAGCAGACATTGATGATAACAGCAAAAAGGAGGTGTTATAGTAGCATGGGTGATGAGTGCAGGGGAAGCAGTAAAGCAGGGTAGTGGGAACAGAGGAGAGGGGGTTATAATTTTAAGTAAGCTGAGCCAGCCTCTTTAAGAAGGTGACTTTTAAGCAAAGCCAGAGGGAGGGAGTCAGGAAGATGCAGGCCTGGAGAGGCTTCCTGAAGAAGGAAGGATAGGGAAGGAAGGACAGGGGTAGGAAAGGGCCAGAGCAGGGTATAGGCTGCTACTGCTTCTGAGGACTACTTCGATGGTTCAGTTTGGCTCAGATTGCTGCTAGATAATGCTAGCACTTATGAACCTTATTGGAAATGATCATTTTATTATCCTATTATCAAATAAAACAACACCAAAAGAAGAAATTACTAGAATAGAATCATGTAATAAGTTATGACCTACAAACCTCTCTTTTCCCCTCTTGGTTTTGAGGCCCTATGTAAATCACACAATGCCTTAGTGACAGATAACTGTGATTTTGGAATTCCTGATCAGGCCCCAGAGGCCTTTTAGATGTTTAGGGTTCAAAACTATTGACCTTATATTCAAGGTTAGAAACCATATAAATCAGATAATTAGAATGAAAGGAGTGGAAATATGTAAAATTCCTTATATCTGTGACTGTATAGTTAAGTACTCTGCAGATATTAATTGAATCTAGAGTCAGAATTTTAACTAGGTGTTGAATTTGAATATTTATACACCTATATAGAAAACACATGTCAGTTTTAAAATATTTCTTTATTTATGGCTGTGCTGGGTTTTTGTGGCCGCTTGGGCTTTTCTCTGGTTGCAGAGAGCAGGGGTTACCCTCTAGGTGAGGTGCTCAGGCTTCTCATTGTGGTCGCTTCTTTTGTTGAGGAGTGTGGGCTCTGGGGGCTTCAGCAGTGTGGTTCTCAGGCTCTAGAGCACAGGCTTAATAGTGGTAGCACACGGCCTTAGTTGCTCTGTGGCAAGTGGGATCTTCTTGGAACAGGGATTAAACCCATGTCTTCTGGATTGGCAGGCAGATTCTTTACCACTGAGCTACCAGGGAAGCCCGTTTTGTTTTTTGTTTAAAAAGTAATAATATTTTTTTCTCATCTTTGTTTTCCATACCACCTTATCCGTTCTTTTATGGTCTCTACTCCTCTAAATCAAAATCAGATTTTTAATTAATAACAGTAATAACAACACAACAATGCCCTTGTCTCCCTTTTAAAAACATTGATTTATTTGTATATTACACATTTTCAGCTTTCTGGTCCAGATGGATTTTTTAACCTGACCACCTGACATTTTAAAAGATACTGCTGCTTATTGACTATTACAATATGAAAATAAGTATTTTCAAGAAAATTTTTGCTGTCTTCTTGTTCTGATTTCAGTTTTTAAATGATGAGTACATATAAACTTGAAAAATAAGTTTTATTTCTTATTGGAAGTATAACTGATTCTGTTAAAATGGTACCTAATTATACCATAATTTTGACTTCATATTTTTAATTTTGATATCGTTTAGGGCCTACTGTGTGCCAGGGGTTGACTAGGTGCTAACACAGGCACAGCTGCATCTTACATACATGTGTTTTTAAACATACGTAAATGAGTATGGGTTTGAATATTGGCCCTACCAGTTTTAAAGGTGTGCCCTCATTCCAGTTAATTACTTAATTCTGTGAGATTCAGTTTTCCCATTTATAAAAAATGAACCTAATGATACCTTCAGTATTATGAGGAATGAGGATGATGCCTGCAGAATGTCTAACCTAGTGCTTGACGTGCAGTAGACCTCGGTAAATGGTAACTGCTGTTAATTAAAAAAAAAAACCCAGCGTCTCACTTATTAGCTGTTTTGGCTTGATTTGCTTTCATCTCAACATGTCTTCTACCTAATGTGTTAAGCTTACTTTTCCTTACTCTGGTCGTCAGCCTTTTGAAAATAACCACCTAAGTGTTTGATGAGTATGTTTATGAAGCAGATCCAGTATTTAAAAGAATCTTAGCATAAAATACTTGAGAATGATTACCCTTTAATTATAGTGTCTTTCTTTGAACTCCTGAGTTTCCTTTTTATTATTTTTTCCTTGCAGGCCCACAGCCCTTATCTCCTTGTGCTTGGCCTCCTTCTGGATTCTTCCCACTAATTACTCCCTGTTCTCTTCTCCCGCCACTCTGTTCTACACTATGCACTGTTGCTGGAATAAATTTCTTAAAGCATCACCATACCCCTTTATTTTCTTAAAACATTTACCTTGGCTCTTTGTTACTGCGTTCGAAGTTCTTTGCCTAAACTTCATGGTTCACTACCATCTGAAACCCCCTCACTTCCTTATTCAGTTTAACTTTCCATGATTCCTGAAGCCAGTCAGTGGAGACCATGCACAACCCTATGTGTTTTGTCTCCGTTCCTTTGTGGTTCACGTGCTAAGTCATGTCCTACTCTCTGCGACCCCGTGGACTGCAGCGTGCCGCGCTTCCCTGTTCTTTACTGTCTTCCGGAGTTTACTCACTTCCTTACTTGTGTGTCTTGTTCTTTCTGCTCACATTTTCCTCATCTTTTCTACCTCAAGTCAAACCCATTTCTTAAGGATGTATTCAAATTCTACATTCCCTTCAAATGTCTCTTCCTAACTCTGATTTCAGCGATTAAAAAAAAATCATGCATGACATAGTAAAACATTAGAGAATGTATTTTGTAAAGCAGTAACTGCTCATTTTAGTCTTATATCTTGAGCAGAGATATAGATTCTTTGTAGAATTGGCCTCTTTCACTAAATGTAAAATCTTTCAGATTTACCTGTGCTGCTGTATGTGCCAGTACTCATTCCTTCTTTTTGCTGAGTAGCATCCCAGTGTTTGAACATACCTAAGTATAATTATCCATTTTCCTCTCGAGGAACATTTGAATTACGTCCAGTTTGGAGAACTGGGTTTGATCCCTGGGTCAGGAAGATCCCCAGAGAAGGGAGTGGCTACCCACTCCAGTATTCTTTCCTGGAGAATTCCTTGGACAGAGAAGCCTGGTGAGGTTGCAGTCCATGGGGTTGCAAAGAGTTGGGCATGACTGAGCAACTAACACTGGACTATTATGAATGAAGCTCTGAATATTTGTATATAAGTCTTTGAGCGAAAATTGTTTAATTTCTCTTGATTAAATACCTCTGAGTGGGATTGCTTGGTCAAAGAATTAGTAAAAGCTTAACTTTGTAAGAAACTACCACATATTTTTTCCAAAGTGGTTGGAATATATGAGAATTCTTGTTGCTGTCCAGCCCTGCTGTTGTCATTCTTTTCAGTTTAACCATTTTTTTATTGTGTATGAAGATATATCTCATTGTAGTTTGAATTTTCACTTCCTTGAGATTGACTATGTTTTTGTCTACTTATTGGCCATTTGTATATGTGCTTTCAGGTAGAACCTGTCCAGGTCTTCTGCCTATTTTTGTTGATTGTTTTTCTTGATTATTGTGTGGTAATTTGTCATGTATTCTGGTTATAAGCCTTTTTTCAGCTCTGTGGTTGGGGATATTATCTCACATTGCCTTTTTTTTCTTAGCAACTCAGAGGCAACAATTCTAGAAAACTGGTGCTTTAGGCATTCTGTCTTCACAGAGCTGTGTGAATGGCAGGGCTAGAGGCCAGGTGGCTAGAAGGAACCTCTGTCTTATGTTTTCTCTTTCTAGAAGAAGAAGCATGTTTTTCTTAAGTGGTTGAGCTTGCTTTCCTAGAAAAGCCTTGCACATGACCTTGCAGAAGACTTCTATGTATTGTTAACAAGAACTGGATTACTTGACTTCAAAAGAATAAGTAGCTAGAATTTAAAAACTGGTTTCTCTATAAGGATCAGAAGGGTGTATACTTTGATATTTCTAGCAGTTGAAGAGTAAAATTTATTATGTGGCTATTATTTTGTGTGAATGAAATATACTTATCCAAGATTCTCAAGTTTTATCCTGAAGATAGTTTCAGGTAATATCCTTAAGTGCTCCCTGGAGAAGATGGAGAGGAGAAATAATCTGACAGTCTCCAGATGGCCATTAAAAAGTACTAAATTTCCTTTAAGTTCCTAATTACAAACTATGCATTTTGTTGTATTTCCTCTCCAGACAAACGAAGTAATCCTGATGTGAGTATGACTCTGCTGTAACCCAGATTTAACTTTATTAAAACAGATGGTACAAAAGGAGAAGAAAAGTCTTTTACCATCCCCTATGGGCAAAGCTCACACTTATTTATCCTCATCCAAAGCAGTTTCTCTCTGTTTTGGCCTGACTTCTGGGAGCCCAGAACTCTTAAAAGATGTTTTCTTGAAAATAGTGAGCTCTTTTCTTGTCTGTCCCAGTGTTCTTGGCTGAGCTTCCCATATTCTGGCTGTTTTTACTCATTAATATTCAGCCTGATCCATAGTGACTGAGAAGACAGCAAAAGGCTGGAAACTAGTGCAGTGAAAGATCCTACCAGGGCTTTCTGAGGAAAGATGCAAATGTCCCCAGGAATAGTGTACCCGAGTTTCATTTTCTTAAGTCAGTTCAATGCTTAAGGCTTTCAACCCATTTAAATAGGAAGTTTTTTTCCTTTTCCTTTTGATGTGAATTCAACTAGGATTTAGCTTTTCTGCCTCCTTTATAGTAAATATACTTTTCTTGTTGAGAATAAAATAATGAATCAGATTAAGATAAACATAACACATTTCTTAGCTCAGGGATACTTACCCTGATTGACAAATATTAAATTGTTTAAGAATTACTGTCCTCAGTGTGGCTGAGATGAAATTGATTATAAAAGTGGAAACTGTGTAACTTCAGAATTAGTTGTTTCCTTTTCAGCATACTGAAAAACACATTTAGCTCTTCATCCAAGGATACAATTATTTCTTATAAGACAGCTTTGAAAAGAGTAATCTCCATATATAATTTCCAAGGTTTTACACTGTAGAATCTTCTAATAGAAATTTTTTTTTCCTTCATGAGAAAGTGATTGTGTTCTGTTCAAGACAACGTGAAAAATACATAGTGTGGTCATTATATTTTTAGACCGTACTACTTTTTTATGAAGCCTGTTTTCATAGAAAGCTGTTTGCTTATGAAGGCTTGAGGCTTCCTATAAGGTTGGAAGGAAATCCTATTATCACAGATGCTTTTATAATGTAATTTAGGTAAATTTTGTTACCAGAAATGCCTCCACAACTAAATTTGCATATTAAAATTTTTTTAAAATTCAGTATAATATTGATATAAAAATTACTGGGCAGCAAACAGATTTGATATTTCTAAGTTATAGTGGGATTTGGCCTTCATTGAAATAGTGACGACTATTCGTTGCTCACCATCTTTTGTCCTCACTGTAGTAGCTTCTAGGCAGGGCTACTGGTTGGAGGTAGAAACCATTACTTCCCCCTTGGACACTAACTTCAGTCAGTGTTACGAACAGAATATTCTTATCTGGACAGGCAATAGAGCTTCTCAAGATGATTTCAGTGTTGAACATGCTTTTCTTTTGAAGTTGCAGCCGTGGAGGACGACTATGTTTTATCATCAGAATTCTGATAGTGCCACTCTGAGGCTGACTGGAAGTGGTTGAGCTCCATGATGACATGTCTGATGTTTTCTTTTCAAACCTGTCAGTGTTGAATAAAAATGCTTTTTTTTTTTTTTGGAATCCCTTTATCCCATAAATGTTTACTTGTTTAGTTGCTAAGTCATGTCCGACCAGCTCTTTACAGCCCCATGGACTGCAGCAGGCCAGGCTTCCATGTCCTTCACTATCTCCCGGAGTTTGCTTACACTCAAGTCCATTGAGTCTGTGATGCCATCCAACTGTCTCGTCCTCTGTCACCCCCTTCTCCTCCTGCCCTCAATCTTTCCCAGCATCAGGGTCTTTTCCAGTGAGCCGGCTTTTCACATCAGGTGGTCAAAGTATTGGACCTTCAGCATCAGTCCTTCCAATGAACACCCAGGACTGATCTCCTTTAGGATGGACTGGTTTGATCTCCTTGCTGTCTAAGAGACTCTTAAGAGTCTTCTCTAGCACCACAGTTCAAAAGCATCAATTCTTTGGGGCTCAGCCTTCTTTATGCTACAACTATCACATCCATACATGACGACTATTAGAAAAATCATACCTTTGACTAGACGGACGTTTGCTGGCAAAGTAATGTCTCTACTTTTTAATACACTGTCTAGGTTTGTCATAGCCTTTCTTCCAAGGATCAAGCATCTTTTAATTTTGTGGCAGCAGTCACCGTCTGCAGTGATTTTGGAACCCAAGAAAATAAAATCTGTCACTGTTTCTGCTTTTTCTTCATCTATTTGCCATGAAGTGATTATGTAATTGTGTAAATATTTACTAAACACTCAATTACTAATGTAATTGAGTAATCGAGTTTTTGCGCTAGCAGTTTCTATTAATCAGTGGGGCTTCAAATGCTTGTTAAGTCTTGGCCAGTGGCTACTGTGGGAAAAGATTGGAGGAGCATGCTTTCATTACATAGAAATAAATAATTTTAATGTAAATAATTCAAAATAATGTTTTAAAATATTTCAGAGTTATGTAGAATCAGTGTTTTGAGTTATCTAGTGAATGATTCTTTTTGGGATACTCCGGGTAAATTAAAATATTGGAATGGGGGAATTACCCTAACTAGCGTAGGGTGTAATGTTATGAAGTGTGAAGGTAAAGCTATAAGTCACTGACTCCACAGACCAAATTGACCTTGCTGTTCATGTTGCCAAATAGTATAATCCTTTCCTCGATATACATATTGAAGATGAGGATAGGAAATTAATAGACTTTGATCACAATGATTGTCTAGATGTATAAATTGTGTGTATGTATGTATGTTTGTTTTTCCAGATTATGTTGATAAAATATTTAAATAACTTATAGAACTCATATAAATGAATTTCTTATATATAGTATGTTACTGATATATTCTGATGAGTATTATGAAAATGAAGATTTTCCTCTCTGAATGAAGAGCTCATTCAATTTATAAATATATATGTGTGTATGTGTGTATATATAGTGTATTTGTGTGTGTGTATGTACGTGAGAGATACTGTGGCCTGATAAAATCAAATAATAGTCAAGCCACCACCATATTGTACTCTAAGATGATATACAGTGGGCTATGTTGTTACAACTTATTGTTATAAGTTATAACCTTATTAGTTTTTGTATCTCTTGTATAAAGAACCCAGAGAAACCAAACAGGGGAACTGCTATTCTGGACCTAGTTTTTATGTAGAAAGGAGAATAGATTCAGGAATTTTCTGTATGGTAAAATTTGTTGTTGTTCATCAACTCAGCCTTTGGTGTATGCTTAAAATATAGAGTAAAAGAAAGATAATGTCCTGGATTGTATTGACCTACAGAACTGACAAACTGCATAGGGAGCAGTTTGGGAACTGAATATTCTAGGTGTCTAATTTTATGTTCCTATTCTTTTTTGGAACAGGTTTGGCATTAGGTTGGTATTTTTGCATCAAGAAATGTTGAGTAGAGAAGGCTTTCCCATCAACATTTCATTAATCATAATACTGCCCTTAGAAGGGAAAGAATAGCAAGTGTTCCACATTCCTCTATGGGGAAAGTTTAGAAAATAAATTTCACATTATTTTAGGTATTATATATATGTGTGTGTGTGCAGCAGAAATTTCGATATTCAGAAATATGCTGATGGAGTAAGAATGTGTATATGATATACAATAATGTTTTGTTTAGTCTTAATTATTAAATGAGATAGTCACTTATAAAAATGTTTATTTATTAGATAAACAATATTTGCTAATGCTGAAAAATTAGAAAGTTCAGCAACCTGCCATGTGGAGTTGGTAGATGCTGCTACATTTTGACTTTTTTCTAATATTAATTTAGATCCTAAAGTGTAGCTGAGATTTATATGTGCATATGCATTCATGTGTAGACTTATAGTTTGATATTCTGTTTTTTCATCTACTATTATGAAAATTTCCTCATTTTTTTTGATTGTAATTGTTAATGAAAATAGAATATTCCATCCTATGTATATACCATAATTCAACCATTTCCCTATTTTTGAACATTTAGGTTTTTTAATTTATGTTTTTACTATTAGCTTACTATAGTTTGTCATAATCCTTAATAGGCCCAGTTGCTTGATTCTTTGATAAGAGTATTTTTGACATGTCTAAAATTATAGTTTATCCATGAAATATGCATATGACTCATTATTTAAGTGAAAATTTAATATGAATATATACATACACAAACTCTATTGCTATTTTTTTTTTTGAAATTCTGACATTATTCAGAAAGACATGGTACTCTGAGTAGAGTGAAGACTGATTAGGAAATGTTTTTACACTGTTACATTTAATTATTTTACTTTTTTGTGTAGCCTTAGATGTGGTCATCTTTTCATACAAGAGAAGAAAGCAGTATAAATATCTAAACAAGCCGTTGAAAGTAAAACTGAGAGTATTGGATAAGAAGAGTATTGAGGATGTAAGTTTCATAATAAGAATATAGCAATAGGAAATTATGTCTGATAACCTGGGAACTGGGGAGTGTGTCCTTTGTGTTTTCATTCCACTGTTTAGAAATTCTTTAACTTGATGGAGGCATAAATTTGATTTGAATATTGAAATTGTGTGCCAGTTAATTAATTAATAACTTTAACATACGAATTGTATGTTGCATTAAAGACATGCAATTCGTATGTTGAAGACTTAGCCCTATTTTAAGGAGCAAGCTGCTCTTTTATTCTTGTCTTTATTTCCCCATTCAAAATCATCCCTTAGAATGACTGTGACGGGATTGCTTTCAGGATCTTCAAGGAGACCAAAATCCTCGGATGCTCAAGTCCCTTATAGAAAATGTTTGCAGTAGTCGCATATAACCTATGCACATCCACACTTTAAATCATCTCTTTTTTTTTTTTTCTGAAACCACATATTTAATATTTTCGTTAAACTGTGTCAATACAATTTTAAGCAAATGCCAACTGGAAGACCAGGCTGAGAAATTCATAAAAGAAACAATCTTCCAAACAAGAAGGAATGCCAAGGTGCTCTTCCACTCCAGCTGCACCATTAGTGGCCATGATGGTGCCAGTCAGACAGTTAACCAGATTACCGAGTGTTTACCACATCATCAATTTTCAGAATGCTCCGGACAGTTTCAGTTGCTAGTGTCAGTGCGCTGACTGAAACCAACAGAGGCTGGACAACGAGTTCCTCCAATATGTTGGAAATACCACCCTTTCGGACATTAATGCCTGTAGTTTTTTCTCCCTGGGCATGCCGGTTTCTTAGTTCCGTTACAGTAGAAATGGGATTCAGGCCAGCGTTTTCAGCTAGTGTAGATGGAATGACTTCCATAGCATCTGCAAAAGCACGAATGCAGTAGGATTCCATACCACTCAATGTTCGTGAGTATTCAGTTAACCACAGGGCCAACTCTATTTCTGGAGCACCACCTCCTGCAATAAGAGCTCTCTTCTTCACTAAACAGCGAATAACGCAAAGAGCATCATGGATGGAGCGCTCAGCTTCTTCAATCACCAATTTGTTAGAACCACGAGCAACAATTGTAACTGTTTTTCCAGGGCTTGCACAGCCTGTAATCTTGATCAGTTTGCCAGAACCATTTAAGCTGACCTCCTCAGCTAACTCGGCAGATCCCAGCATGTCAGCAGTGAACTGGTCAACATGAGCAACTGGTTTGGTTCCAATCGTCTTACAAATGAATTCAATGTCTTCTCTTTCAATATCCTTTACCACCATAATCTTCATTTTGTTCAGGAAATGTAATGCAAGATCACTAAGAGCATCTCTTAGAATAGACTTCTGTATGAGAAGAACATTACATCCTGTTTTTTTAATTTGTTTCACTAAATTTAGAATATAAGCTCTCTCTTCTCTTAACACTTGATCCATTTGAACATAGTCAGAAACCACTATTTGATTGTCCATATCCGTTTTGGGAGCAGATAAGCAGAACTGAATAAGCCCAATCTTAGCCTTTTCAACTCTGGTTATGCCAGAATTTGCTACCTTTTGAGTAAGAACCAGACCTTCCACCAACTCACAGTCATCAGTTGTCCCACCAAGCTTCTTAACTATTTTAATATCTCTAAGATCTACACTAGTAGCTGTGGCTGGGTCAATCACTTTCATCACTGCATCTACACTCACTGGAGAAAGGAGACTTGAATACTGAGACACAACCTTTGAGTTCAATGAAGTGGCCTCACTATTTAATAAAGTTTCTCTGTCACTCAGTTCCACAGGTTGAGACATGTCAGTCAAGATTTCAATGCCCTTTTCCAAAGCTTTCTGGAATGACTCAGAAATGATGGTGGGATGAATCCCTTTCTGAAGAAGCTTGGTACAGGAATCCAAGAGAGAGCCAGCAATAATGACCACTGATGTGGTGCCATCTCCTGCTTCTATATCCTGACCCTTGGACAGCTCCACCAGCATTCTGGCTGCTGGATGTAACACCTGCATTTGTTTCAGAATGGTGGCACCATCATTTGTAACGGTCACATCACCTTTTCCATCTTGAATCATTTTATCCATTCCTTTTGGCCCGAGGCTTGTTCTAATAGCATCAGCAACAGCTTTGGCTGCGGAGATGTTGCTGAAGCGGATCTGGGCCGGTTTATCGCGGTCCTGATAGGCGCTCTTCCCGCGGCCGCCGGCAGCCCCGACAGCCCCAGCGGGCGGCCCGGTCCGGGGGGCTACGTTCTCGGGCATGGCAACCTTGGATGGGTCTGCGTGAGCTTGGGAAGGACGGATGGACGCGGATTGCGGCTGACCAGGGACCAACCATAAGCGCCCACCCTAAATCATCTCTGAATTACTTATACTGCCTAATACAGTGAAAATGCTATGTTAAAAAAAAATAAAAAGTTGCCAGGGTGGCAAATTCAAGATAGTTTTTTGGAACTTTTTGGAATTTTTCACCTGAGTATTTCTGGTTGGTTGAATCCATGCATGTGGAACCTCAGGATACAAAGGGTCAGCTGTATAAACTGTATTATTATTGTTTTTAAACCTCTTACATCTCAAATTACTTATTTAAAAATATTTTGGACATGATTACTGTGTGATAATTTTTAAAGTCAGCTCCTTGCACCACCCTGGCCTGTATCATTAGTGCATAAGAATTCAGTTGGTCTTTGTGAATTTTTTTCTCTCTCACGGAACCTTGCTGCTTGTCATTCTAGGGGCCAGCAAAGTACAAATCTAGAGAGGAAAATGGAGATAGTGGGCTAAATAGCTCCACAGGGGCAAAGAGGGAATGTTTGTGGCAGAGACTTAGTTTGCCAGGAGTGAAGACTAAGAGACAGAGCCAGGAGGGAGACGCTTCCCTGTCTTCTGTTCTCTTCTGTCACACACACACGCGCGCACACACGCACACGCACACACACACACACACCCCCCCTGTCTTCTGTTCTCTTCTGTCACACACACGCGCGCGCACACACACACGCACACGCACACACACACACACCCTGTCTTCTGTTCTCTTCTGTCACACACACACGCGCGCACACACACACACACACCCTGTCTTCTGTTCTCTTCTGTCACACACACACGCGCGCACACGCACACACACACGCACACACACACACACCCTGTCTTCTGTTCTCTTCTGTCACACACACACACGCGCGCGCACACACACATACACACCCTGTCTTCTGTTCTCTTCTGTCACACACACACGCGCGCACACACACACACGCGCACACACACACACACACCCTGTCTTCTGTTCTCTTCTGTCACACACACACACACACACACACACACACACACACTCTCTCTCTCTCTCATATACTCAGTACCTGGCTACCCCTCTTCCCCCCAGGCCTGTCAACTGTACTTGGGAAACGAGAAGTATTTTCCCTATGAGATTCCTCCCTGCTGGGATCACGGAGAAGAGACGCTGATACTGAAACACCAGTGAACAGCTTATTGCAAAAAAGGATCCAGTTTACTGGCTTAATGTGCCCTCAATCCCAAGGGCACTTTACAGGTATGTCTGGTATGTCTGGTGATAGAGCCAAATTTATAGACTATAGAATCAGCCCATCTAAGGACATCAACTGTGAGAAAATGACAGTAGCTGTTTCGGGATTTTTGCCTTAAGAGGAAAGAGATTCTTGCATTAACATCCAACCTAAAAGAGTTATTTCTAAAAGTTGAATAACAGTCTTTAAATTAAGTGGACCGATCAGGCAGGGCTGGATGGTTGTTTCCAGATGTTTCTTTCCCAGATCAACATTAATTTGTTGGCTAAGAAGGTACATGGAATGATTTGGACACCTCAGAGCCAGGGATCATTTGATCACTTAAACCCAGACTGTCTGGAGACAGCCTTCTGCCTGTTTGTGATTCTGACAATGGATTGTTGTGACCTCTAGTGCCTTCCTGTAGGGTCATGAAACTGACTGATGCTGAAGGCAGGAGAGAAACACCCCTCAACAGTAATTTTCCACAGAGAAATGCTGGGATAAGGAAACAACATTTATTCATCAGACATTTTTGAGCTTACATTGAATTCATGGCACTGTCTTACTCTTGTAGAGTCCAAAGAGAGAAAGAAAAGGACTCCTGCACAGATACAGAGCAGTTATGCACTGAGGGGTGAGGGGTGATTGTTGAAACTTGAAGTGTGAAATAGACATGAACCCTGGAAAAGCAATGTCTGGATGGAATCAGGACACTTGTTTACCTGGAATTTTATTTAGAGAGTTAACGGTTTGTTTTTCTGGTCATTTATCCCACACTTCCCTGACAGAACTTGAGGAGAACCTGTAATTCAAAGCAGTAGAGATAGGTACAGATATTTAAGAAATTTGGTGCTCATGAGGAGTTTTCCCAAGGATTCATTAAACTTTTTGCCAATGCCCTTCTGCTGTCATTTGGACCTTTGGAAATATTAAAGTTCTTTCGTATGGGGAGGAAATGTTAGAGGGGGTTCAATTGTATTTAATCCAGGTGGAAGAAATGTGAGAAGGAGCAGAGGTGAGCCTTACTGATCTGAGTGTCACTAGTACAGGGTTTCTGAACGATATTAATTGCCCACTCAGGCTAAATGGGGCATCTGTTGTTCTACTTTGACATTACATAATTTCCCCGGGTAATCTCATTTCGTCCGTTCTGTTTTCTGTACTTGGGGGAATTGCTCTCGGCCTTCTAACTCCAGACTCACACATGCAGCTTCAGCGACCTGAGTCACTCTGTGTCGTGCTGTGAACACTTTAACAGCTGCCCCTCCTTCTCTTTTCCATACTCTGTCTCCCAGTGATTTCAGAGCCTCACTTCTCTAAGTGTGTTCACTGACCAGCAGCATCAGTGTCCCCTGGCTTGTTGGAAATGCCGAGGTTCCAGCCCCAGTCCAGACCTACTGATTTGAATCTGCATTTTGACAAGCAGTCTAGGCAGTTCTGCGCACATTAAAGCTTGAGACATACTGTCTTAAACTCTGCTGTTCCTCTCACGTCCAGCCAGCCAGTCACTCATGTCAAAAGGTGGTCTCTCCTCAGTAATCTCAAAAATCAGGAGAGTGGGTTGGGCTTGTAGCTGTTGAGGAGCACACTCATGAGGACTAAACCTCTCGGAGTACCTCAGGCTCCAGCTTTCCTGCCGTCCCCTTGCCTCCTTCATTTACCTGCCTGTCCCTGAAATCACCAGTTTGTGAGCAACTGTCCCTGGCTACCCTCACTTCACTGTTCAGTTCAGTTCAGTCGCTCAGTCGTGTCCGACTCTCCGCGACCCCATGAATCACAGCACGCCAGGCCTCCCTGTCCATCACCAACTCCCGGAGTACATTCAAACTCATGTCCACAGAGTCGGTGATGCCATCCAGCCATCTCATTCTCCGTCGTCCCCTTCTCCTCCCGCCCCCAACCTTTCCCAGCATCAGAGTCTTTTCCAATGAGTCAACTCGTCGCATGAGGTGGCCAAAGTATTGGAGTTTCAGCTTTAGCATCAGTCCCTCCAATGAACATCCAGGATTGATCTCCTTTAGAATGGACTGGTTGGATCTCCTTGCAGTATAAGGGACTCTCAAGAGTCTTCTCCAACACCACAGTTCAAAAGCATCGATTCTTCGGCGATCAGCTTTCTTCACAGTCCAACTCTCACATCCATACATGACCACGGGAAAAACCATTGCCTTGACTAGACGGACCTTGGTCGGCAAAGTAATGTCTCTGCTTTTTAATATACTATCAAGGTTGGTCATAACTTTCCTTCCAAGGAGCAAGCGTCTTTTAATTTCATGGCTGCAATCAGCATCTGCAGTGATTTTGGAGCCCAAAAAAACAAAGTCTGACACTGTTTCCACTGTTTTTCCATCTATTTCCCATGAAGTGATGGGACCAGATGCCATGATCTTTGTTTTCTGAATGTTGAGCTTCAAGCCAACCTTTTCACTCTCCTCTTTCACTTTCATCAAGAGGCTTTTGAGTTCCTCTTCACTTTCTGCCATAAGGGTAGTGTCATCTGCATATCTGAGGTTATTGATATTTCTCCCAGCAATCTTGATTCCAGCTTGTGCTTCTTCCAGCCCAGCGTTCCTCATGATGTACTCTGCATATAAGTTAAATAAGCAAGGTGACAATATACAACCTTGACGTACACCTTTTCCTATTTGGAACCAGTCTGTTGTTCCATGGCCGGTTCTAACTGTTGCTTCCTGACCTGCATACAGGTTTCTCAAGAGGCAGGTCAGGTGGTCTGGGATTCCCATCTCTTTCAGAATGTTCCACAGTTTATTGTGATCGACACAGTCAAAGGCTTTGGCATAGTCAATGAAGCAGAAATAGATGTTTTTCTGGAACTCTCTTGCTTTCTCCATGATCCAGCGGATGTTGGCAATTTGATCTCTGGTGCCTCTGCCTTTTCTAAAACCTGCTTGAACATCTGGGAGTTCACGGTTTACATACTGCTGAAGCCTGGCTTGGAGAATTTTGAGCATGATTTTACTAGCGTGTGAGATGAGTGCAATTGTGCGGTAGTTCGAGCATTCTTTGGCACTTCACTGTACCAGGCGTTTATTTTCTCTGGACCGAGTCACTTAAACCTCGTCCTCATCTGCTCACCCGCAGATCCACCTGCCTCTAAACCCAGATTCCACACCTGCTGGAATTCCTCATGGCTTCTCATGACTTGGTGCTCTTTTTTAGAAGTAACTCCTTGAACACACCTGAGTGTTTCCATCCTCTGTTTCGTACTTCTCTCCCCGCCACCCCCCGAACTCTTCCTTCCTGCTCAGCCCTTGGACCTCACTGTAGTGTCACCTACTCTGTCTGCTCTTGACCCCTCCCCCTGCCCATCCTATCCTCCACTGCCAAGAGAGCGCGACCCAGAGGCAGGTTCCGGTGTGTCTCTGCTCTCCCACACAGCAGTGTACCGTCCTTGGGAGCAGCACTGTGTTTTTGTTTGTCTCTGATGTTTTGTGGGTGAGTGCAATGTCTGATAACTATAGTGAGTAATCAGTAGTTGTTTCTTGACTTGAATTTGTTACACTGACTAGGAAATTTTGTTTGCCTAGAGTTAATAAAATAGCCAAGTCTTTTTCCTCTTTCCTCTCTTCTGGAACTTGGGTAGGCATAATTGGATCAATCATAGTTCTTGGTTTATGATAGATTATCATTGGTCCATGCTTGCCTCCCTTGATTTATTTAATAGAAAATTAATGTGCACTCCTAAAACCTCTTCCTCCTTAACGTGAGAACCAGCACATTATTTTTCATCTTTTCATCTACACACATCGCCTTTGTATAGTCCCCTGCTTCCCTGCTGCCTTCCCTCTCCTGTCTTCCATCTTTGACAGCTTATTCTTGGATTCCCTTGGCCATCTCTTCTGTGCCAGGCATGCTGATGAGCAAGTTCTTTATTAATTTAGTGAATCCTCCAAACAATCCCACAAAGCAAAGCAATACAGTACAGTCTCTCTTTTCTCTATTGACACGATTTGAAGGCAGTAGTTACTATCATCTTAATTAGGAGTGGTGGCACATGCCATCCTCACCTGATTCTTGATTGTTTGTTTAAATTGGCTCACAGTATTTCTTCAGTAGCCTTGGGGTTAGTTCTTGGTTTTAAGTGTATGCTCATAGACCCTTGCTTCACTGCAACACTGTTTTCCTTCAATAAGGTTTGCATTTGGAAAGGCTGATGTTTTTGGCCTTCTTGCTATCTATTAAGATAAATCTGTTTGATATGGAACTTACCTGGAAATATGAGAAATCATAATGTTTTTCCTTCTGTAAAAATCCTACTGAGTTTCTAGTTCTTGTTTGAGTTGAGTATGGCTCATTCTTCTCTCTTTCACTATTTGGGATCAAAATATTTTCTTTTAAAATAAATATTTTGGCTTTATATATATTTTATAATTTTTTATAGATAGAGTGATTTTATGAGTATTTATGAATTAAATGTAGAACAGGTTTTGCTGAAGTCCGGTGGTCATGTATGGATGTGAGAGTTGGACTGTGAAGAAAGCTGATCGCCGAAGAATTGATGCTTTTGAACTGTGGTACTGGAGAAGACTCTTGAGAGTCCCTTGGACTGCAAGGAGATCCAACCAGTCCATCCTGAAGGAGATCAGTCCTGGGTGTTCATTGGAAGGACTGATGCTGAAGCTGAAACTCCAATACTTTGGCCACCTGATGCGAAGAGTTGACTCACTGGAAAAGACTCTGATGCTGGGAGGGATTGGGGGTGGGAGGAGACGGGGATGACAGAGAATGAGATGGCTGGATGGCATCACCGACTCGATCGACATGAGTTTGAGTGAACTCCGGGAGTTGGTGATGGACAGGGAGGCCTGGCATGCTGTGATTCATGGGGTCGCGGAGAGTCGGACACGACTGAGCGACTGAACTGACTGACTGACTGGTTAATACTAGGACCCACCAACTGAAATTAGAACTTTATGCTTCATACTGTATGGTCAGTTTAATTAGAAGAATGATTTTTTTGAAAGATTGTCAGATTTTTCTAATTCTTTCACTCGAATCTTTCTTGAGGAATGGAATTTTGTTATATATTGAAATTTTTCCTTTTTTAATATAGATTTTCTGGAAAATCCCATGGATGGAGAAGCCTGATAGGCTACAGTCCATGGGGTCGCAGAGTTGGACATGACTGAGCAACTTCACTCTTTCCATTTATCAAATGTATTGATGTATTTCCTACTCACATATCTTTAGGGTTTTGTCCATTCTTCCCAGTTTAAAAATCTTTTAACTTTATGCATTGATTGGTCATTTTCAAAAGAGTCATCTACAATTTTGGTTGTCAATTTAATTTCATTTTCCTTTTCTATTTGTTTCTTTATCAAGTTTCCCTTTTCTAATTTTATTTTGGCTTATTCATTTGTTTCCTAAGTTCCAAGTCAAGAGACTTGATTTATTATGCTTTTCTTTTTAAATTTTGTTACCAATATAATCACTTAGTTGAAGAGCAGTAAACTTCATACTGCCTAGCAGCTTTCCATGCATCTTGTTATCTCATGTACCAAAAAATATTTTATTATATTCTGAATTTCTTCCCAGGTTCAGTCTTTAAGATACTTTGTTACTGATTTTTTTTAAATCTAACTTTGTCATAATAACTACTAATGTAGGCCAAAGTTTGGACTTAGTACCTGATCCATTTATATAAGTCATTAGGTTAGAATTGGAAATCAGATGTGTTCTGTTATTTTTTTCATTCACCCATATATGACAATTAAGTTATTCCAAGCGTATTTCATTGTCTGCTTAAGCTGGCCTGTTCTGGCAGGGGCCTTTCAAGTCTTAGTTACTTCTGTAATTCTCTCTGGCCATATTATCCCAGCATTCCCCCTTTTGTTTACACTGCTGCTAGATTTCCATTTATATTTACTTATTTGTTGGCTGGATCAGAACATTTTAAAATAGATTTGCCTTAATGCACCTTGAGGCTCTTTGCCTGATTCCCTAATAGCTATCACGTTTGGGGTGCCCACTACCTACCATGGTAGTTGCTTTTACATATTTTCTCTTGTTTATTCTTCACAGGATCCTACAAGTTAAGTAGTGTTGTTCTCATTTGACTCTAGGAAGAAGTTGAGGTATTCAGATGCTGGACACAGTTCCCCAAGTCACATGCCTTGGAGGAGAAGGATCAGCAGTCTGAGGGCTGTCTCTGTGCTGAGTCTAGCTCTGAGGCATGACCTTGCTGTAACAGTGGGTTTTGTTCACACTGGGTCCACCTGGGAATATCCCTGAGATTTTAGTCTGCATGCATTTTTGATAGGTAATCAATTACACTGATAAAAAGTAGGAAGTTTATTCTATTTATATTTTCTTTCATATTTGAGATATTTCACAAGATAAACTACGAGATGTAAATGAGATGTAAATTTGTGCTATTCATCACTATCCTGATTATCTTTGCATTTTCTTGCTTTCACCCTTCTGGGATAAATTTAAACTTCGAGTTTCTATGGAGCTAAATTGGAAGATAGTGATATGTGCTTATTCTATATAGGCAACTTTGAACTTTTCTATATGTGATCTGTGTACCATTGGTAGTGTAATTGAACCTTCTCAACAGCCTCTTTATTCAGGATTCAGTTTTCAGATTTCTTAGCTCTGATGTTAATAGAACAGCGGTTAGTCAAGGAAAAAACAGAGGCTGCTCACATTGGTGCTACTATACCCTGATCTGTCCAACACCTACCCCCTCACTGTTCTATCCCCCCAAGACTTGGAAAGTCAGTAACAGCTGCTCCAACAGTGGTGTCTCCTTGCTCACTGCATCTCCCCCGCCCCCCCCCCCCCCGCCAGATGTGTGACTCAGGTATGGAGTCAGGAGGAATTGTCCTCAAGTCTCATGTCTCTGATTCCTACTTCTACCCTGAATACCCAGCACATCAGATATTTGAAAAATAGAGATTGGCTCTCAGGGTCATAAGTGGGGCAACTTGTCTCAGGTCTCTGTAGGTGGTTTCCGCCTTAGACCCTAGTCTGCATTGCCATGGACTACTGGGCTTGAACAAGACTCATTTGTGGAGCAATAGTTGGGAATATTATTATATGTTTTTTTTTTAAAATTCTAGAATCCTTTGCCCTCACAATTCAAAAGCATACCTGTTCTAATGTCAGAGTTTTTGTTTTCAGCATGCTTTTTGACTATGGTTTTTCCAGTGGTCATGTATGGATGTGAGAGTTGGAATGTGAAGAAAGCTGATTGCTGAAGAATTGATGCTCTTGAACTGTGGTGTTGGAGAAGACTCTTGAGAGTCCCTTGGACTGCAAGGAGATCCAACCAGTCTATCCTAAAGGAGATCAATCCTGGGTGTTCACTGGAAGGACTGATGCTAAAGCTGATACTCCAATACTTTGGCCATCTAATGCGAAGAGTTGACTCACTGGAAAAGACTGCTGCTAGGAGGGATTGGGGGCGGGAGGAGAAGGGGACGACAGAGAATGAGATGGCTGGATGGCATCACCGACTCGATGGACATGAGTTTGAATGAACTCCAGGAGTTGGTGATGGACAGGGAGGCCTGGCGTGCTGTGATTCATGGGGTCGCAAAGAGTCGGACACAACTGAGCGACTGAACTGAACTGATAGACAATAAAGAAATGCTTCTATTTTCATGTATATTAGCATTTGTAGTAAAATTGTTTTAATTAATTCTTGACCACCATCTTGACCTCTTTCCTAAAACTGATGTATGTAGAGTTTAGCTTTCTTTCTTTCTCTTCTTTTTTAAGATGTGGACCACTTAAAAAGACTTCACTGAATTTGTGACAACATTGCTTCTGTTTTTATGTTTTGATTTTTTGGCCCCGAGGCATGTGGGGATGCCATGTACCCCCTCAACCACTATACCTCCAAGGAAGTCCTGAGTTTAGCTTTTTGAATAAGTCGTATTCTATCATTATAGTAATGGACTCCTTTGTGAAATTTCATTGTTATCCGTTGCTCTTCTCAACTGACTAATGTTACAAACAATTGTAATATTTTGCTAACATTAAATTATTTGGGGGAGTGGGTCATGAGTCTCCTGCATAAACTCTTTCTGTTGCTTTTATTGTGACCTTCTTGGATGTTGGTCTTGTTGACAGGTTGTTTCAGGTCGTTTAGGTCATGAAATACTTTCTGTCTTCAAACAAACCGAGGGTTTTGCCTCAGTTCTGGGCCTGTGGTGGCAATTTCCTTTGTGCATATTTTCTTTCAAGCTCTTCTTTCTCCTCACCTAAATCTGAAGGTTTCTTTTCTTAGTATCTTAAATGTTATCTCATCATCTTTCCTGGCAGATATTACAGAGTATCTTGTGTTTTGGCTTTTTTTTAGTACACTTTGAAAACTTGACCATTAGCTATGGTTATTTTATTATTTTGTTCATTTGGGTGGGTTTAACTTGAAGATTACTTCTTAATAATTTACATACTAGTCTCTAATTCTTATAAATTAAAACAAATTATTTCTGTGATTTTGGTTCATATTGTTCAGTTTCTCAAATTTTTCTGCCCTCTGTGATTTTTTTGGCCCATGAATTTATCTTGCCTTGTCATCATACATTTGGGTACACTGTTATTGTTTTGCTAAGTTGTGTCTGACTCTTTTATGACCCCATGGACTATAGCCTGCAAGGCTCCTCTGTCCATGGGATTCTCCAGGCAAGAATATTGGAGTGGGTTGCCATTTCCTCTTCCAGGGAATCTTCCTGACCCAGGGATCAAACCCGTGTCTCCTGCTTGGCAGGTAGATTCTTTGCCACTGAGCTGTGGGAAGCCCTGGGTACATTGTACTAGTGTATTTTCAGTAAGTTATTTCTCTGGAGTGGGATATCAGTTCAGTTCAGTCGCTCAGTCGTGTCTGACTCTTTGCAACTCCATGGACTGCAGCACCCCAGGTTTCCCTGTCCATCACCAGGAGTGGGATATGGTTTTGATTTTTGTTAGCTCATTTATGCCTTCAGTTTCTTTCTGAAGAAATAGTCCATGAACTTTTTGGACTCTTCTGGGCTTGAACACAACTACCGATGAGTGTCCTATGGAAAAACTGTGGCTCATAAAAAGGGAGATGCATAATTTCAGAGGTTAATGGATCCCAAGTTTCTATATGACTCTTCTCTCCTTTTTAAAAACTCCATGGAGAATATGCTGAGTATGCACTACTTGAACTCGTTCTTTCACTTAAATGCATGTTGTGGATGTCTTTAGCAGGTCCTTTAATTGGCTGGCAATGATGAGTATGAAAAGCACCAGCCCATCAGTCCCTCCCATAACTGCTGGAGTTAGTAAATTTTATTCTCCTTCTAATTGCACTAGCTTTTAATAATCACATTTAGTATTATGTTCTTCCTTTATATACGGGCACAGACCTTCAGGAAATTTCAATGGTCCATTTGGTATTTACACGTTTTTCATTTTTATTATTTTAAGTAACCTACAGCCTCCTCTTTCTCACTGTCCTAGAAGTGGACCTTGTAGAAGGTGAGACAGGGGCCCTGTGATACCCAGGCCCAAGGGGTGAGGCCAGTGACCCAGGGAACAAGAGGGTCATGACATGTGAGCACGCTTAGGTGATGATTTGTGTGTTTTTAAAATAATTTATTTTTAAAAATGTCTCTTCAGCTTTACTGAGGTATAATTGACATGTGACATTGTGCCTGTTTATTTTAAATATCAAGCATCACAAACTCAATTTAGCAAACATATATTGCTCGATTTTCTTGTTAGGTGTCAGACGGGCCTCCTGTTTCATTTACACGTGGCTGGAATGGGACCTCTTATCATCAAATCTCTTTGTGCATTTCTTTCACACAAAAGTGAGTCTGAAGAGGATAAAATTCTGGAGAGGCAGAAAAAAGGAGGAAAAGTATTCTTTCCTGCCATAGTGGTATCTTTGCAGTTCCCTTTATACCTGCCTCTTCTGGATGCTCTCGGTAAATTTGTTTAAAACAAACTTCATTGACATACTTATCACCCACGGGTGACAAAACTCCAGTAGGGGCTTCCCATGTGGGGTAATGGTAAGGAATCTGCCCACCAATGTAGGAGATACAGGAGATGTGGATTTGATCCCTAGGTTGGGAAGACCCCCTGGAGAAGGAAATGGAAAACCCACTGCAGTATTCTTGCCTGAAAAATTCCATGGACAGAGGAGCCTGGTGGCCTACGGCCCCTGGGGTCACAAAGAGTTGGACATGACTGAGCATCCTCACATGCATTTCCAGTGTAAAATTCAGTAATTTTAAGTAGCTTTACTGAGGGGTAAAGCTATCAGCGTCTGTTTTAGAATATTTTCATCACCCCAGTAAGATCCCTCATGCTCATTTACAGTTGATTCTTACGCCATTTCTAATCTACCTTTTGTCTCTATGCATTTGCCTTTTCTGGATACTTCATCTAAGCGCAATATTTGGTCTTCTGTCTCTCTCCTTCCTTCCCTCCTTCCTTCCTTTATTATTGAGATATAGTTGACTTGCAATATTATGTTTCAACTGTATGATAATTAAAATTTTTAAAAAATTGATTTCATAACTGGTTGTTGAGATGTCCTATGTTAATCAGATGGCCATATCCTATATTAATCCTCTGGCCATATTAATCAGATGAGTGCTTTTTCCTGAAGTGATCTAAACAGCTAGTTGGAAAACGATGTTTTTAATTAGCGTTTACTCTCAGCTACATACGGTTGCTATTTGAAAAGTGCTTCCTCTTTTGAATAGGATGGGACTTGAACACAGCTACTAATGTAGGTCCAACAGAGTGCCTAGAATGTTCTAAGTCATTCAAGACTGTGGTATATGTGAAGATTTTTTGGGTGAGAGGGATTTATGCAGCATGTAGGGATCTTAGCACCCTGGCAGAAATGGAACTGATGCCCCCTGTATTGGGAGTGCAGAATCCTAACCACTGGCCCGCCAGGGAAGTCCCTACACCAAGTTTTAACTGTGTGTTGGAACCAGTTTGAGGAGTTTTCAGAGTAGATATGTCTGAACATCAATCCCACCCCGGTGAATCAGGACCAGGGGTCGGGGCCCTGGGCATGCAGCTCTCAGCAAAATCTTCTTGGGTGGCCGGTACACAGCCTTGATAGGGAAGTCCTGATCTACCAGCATTCCCGAGAATACTTGCATGGCTTTGCCCTTCAGGAAGAATTCTCTTAAGTTTTTATAAATTAATGCACAGAAAATCATATCCACATGAAAGTATTCATATACCTGTAATGAATTTGCTAATAGATGTTTCCTGTTTTTGAAACTTCTCATGCCTGTGTGTATCTGCAGAGTGTTAGTCAAAACCCAAAGGCACAAACGAAGCTTCATTAGAAATGTTTGGTGGCCAGGGTCACAACTGCAGCAGTGACAGCCTCAGATGTGAGCGTGAAGCTCTCATCACCTTGAGGGTCACTGTGTGTGCTCCGCTCAGCTCATGGCAGTTTGAACAGCATGGGACTGTTGGGATCAAACAGAGACCTGGGTATATACCTTTCTGTGTTACTCTCCTGTCCTTCAGGCGTGATGTGGACGTGGTACCTGCCATTCTGTAGTGTTTCTGACATACTCAGAAGCGTTGTCAACTTTAGCTAATAGCGATCTGATATCTTCCATTTTTGTTGTTGTTGTTTGGGTTTTTGTTTCGTTGTTGTTCTATTTTTCACTTTCTATTTGTTTTTGCAAGCATGGTTTTCTCTTCCGAAATGTTCTCAACACAGTAGCCTCTTGTGGAGAACAGTGCTTCCTCTATGAACGGATAGTGGAGGGAGGGAGGAGTAGACTCACAGATGGAGGGGTGCGTGGAAGGTGAACTTGATGTCTTTGAATGGAGAGGGTGGCTTGTAGGTGGGAGAGAGTAGAGAAAGGGAGAAAAAGTGAAAGTGAAAGTTGCTGAGTCGTGTTCGACTCTTTGCGACCCCGTGGACTATACAGTCCATGGAATTCTCTAGGCCAGAATACTGGAGTGGGTAGCCTTTCCCTTCTCCAGGGGATCTTCCCAACCCAGGAATCGAACCAGGATCTCCTGCATTGCAGGCGGATTCTTTACCAAGTGAGCTATCAGGGAAGCCCCTGATATCAGAAAAAAAGAGAGCGGGACGCTATTGACTGATTAACCTTTCCAGTGAGTCTGGGAGGTAAAGGCAGTTTCATTAGAGTAGGGGCTTGCCGTTTATCTTGTTTCCTGTGAAATACTTCTTGCAACAAGCCAGGACACCGACCTGACTTTGTGTACATGTTACCTCTGCCTCTTTCCACAGCCTGAGAAGATCTCCTTTCCTGCTCTGATGAGCCAGCATTTTCTATTAAGTGTGAGCCTCACCTCGGCCCAGGGGTCCCCGCTTCCTTACTCTGCAGTCTCTAGTCTTCTTCCTCTCCTCTGAGTTACTGTAGTATCTGAGTTACCCTTCCCACTTGTGCATTTCATTACAGTCTCTCTTGATTTGCTTCTTGCTTTATGTGAGCGAGATAATTTATCTTCCCAACCGGATGGGAACCTTATGAAGAGCAGCACTGCTTTTTAGCTCACTTTGACATCCCTGTGGCCCTTAGGAGAGCAGTGCTAGTGCTTCCTGGTCCTGCCCTGACCCTCCCAGAGAACTCAAAGGACTTCTTCCTTTTGGCCTGTGGCTTGATGAGTGATGGAGAGAGGCACCTCTGCTCCCCAGACGGGATCAACCCTAAGAACAGCGACGTGTGTGGCTGGAGTTCACCGTGTTTCTCTGACCTGGTTCTAGCTGACAGGGCAGTTTTCCTGGAGCATTTCCTCCTCTTGCTATAGTCTTGGTGGGAGGAGAGGGAAATGTAGACTGGTTTCACAAATTCCAAATATCTAGCAAGACCTGTTCTGGGCCTCTCCCCTCAGTTGCATGTTGTCGAGTGGGCCCTCTGGTCTGGTTTATCCTGACTTGCCAGGCACCCCAGCATTTGCTAAACTTTGACCCAAATACTTGGAGTGGCAGGGTACACTGAAGGGCCTTCCTCCTGCCCTCCACTTGCTCTCTCCCTCTCTGTGTGTCTTCTTCCCTTTCTTTCTCTCTCCATCCCTAACTCCCACCCACAGCCTCTCGCTGGAGGAGTTGTAATAGCATGAATTGGCTGTCCTGTTCCTGCTGGAAGTTTTGCTGCTCCGCGGAGTGCACATTCTCCTTGAGTTCACTGCTGTGGATCGATGGGTATATGCAGAGTTGGAGCCAAGTGTCTGCTGTTTATGAAGTCCCACTTGAAATTTTTGGGCCTTAGGTAGCAACTGTCCCACTGTAGCATAGCTGTGCTGCAACTCAGTCTGCTCATGGTCCCTTCAGCATGTATTTCAGACATAGCATCAGTGAGAAATAAAGCTTGTGCATGAATTTGTTGTTTTGTTTCAAAAAAATATAGCAAGTCAGACTTTATTTCTTCTGGGACTTTGGTAAATTTCATTAGAGCAGATATTTTGAAATAGAGTCCTAAGCGCTTTCATGTCAGTAGAGCCATAACCAGGAGTCATGGGTACTTGCATAAACTTGAGCATCATGCTTTAAGTCAGTGGGCATCAGTTTGAATTTGCATATTCCTCTTCCCTCCTCCTGTTATTCTTAAATGTTTATTTATTTACTTACTTACCTGGCTTGCTGGCTTGGATCATTTTCATGTCAAAGAATGGTGTCTTAAATGAAGTGCTTCCGTTTATATAAAATGTGAGTGTCTTTTTGTAGCTAAAGAGGATTGGGAGTATATCTGTGAGTAGAATCATCATCTTCACCAACAAGATAGCTGCATTGCCAAGGAGGGGCTGGAGGGCATCATTTTAAACATTACAGTGAGAGGAACATGGAACAAGCAACAATACAGTTTTTGTTCGGTTGCTACCTGGAAGGCAGCTTGGGCTGGCAGGCTCTCCTCCCGGGTGGAGAAGGTGTGGCAGGATGGCCCTGAGCTAGCTTCCTCTGCTGTAGCCCGTGGACCTGAGGTTTCCATTAACACTGGAGGCTGAGACCTGGGGAGGGAAAGGGCTTTCTTGCTCTTCCCAGAACCCTGGAGCTATTCTGTCTGACCTCAGGTCCCAGTCTGCCATTTCCTGATGCTGTGATCCTAGGGCATATTATTTAAATTTGCTAGGTCTCCATTTCTTCAGCTGAAATAGTGCTGTGGATAGTAGCTACTTTGAAGGTTACTGAGAGGACTCAGTGAGTGACTTGCTTCATGCCAAAGTCTTCCTCTATAGCAAGTGCTTGCTTCATTTGTCATCATTCAGCTACATGTCCCAAACAGTGGTGATTTAGTACATGTGAGCGTTTCTTTCCCTCCTGTATTGAGAAGTAGACATCCCAGGACTGATAGGGTGGTTTCATGAGGCTATCATCAGACTCCAGTATTTCTACTCTGCTCTCTTTAGTGTGGGTCTTTGTCACCTCATAGTCATAACATGGCTGCCTCATCTCCAGCATCTGCCTTACGTTCTAGGCAGGAAAAAGAGGAAGGGCAAAGGGTGAGCAGTGGCTGAACTGCCTCATCTTATAAAGAGATTTCCCAGAAGCCCTATCCATCAATTTCTACCTACATCCTGTTGGCCAAAATGATAGCACATGGCCTTATCTATAAGGGAGGAAAGGAAGTGTAGTTTTTTTTTTTTTAACTAGTCACGTTATCATCCTCACCAGCACCGAAGTTGTTGTTACTGGTAGGAAGGAAGAAGTATGAAGTGGATATTGGGTAGGCAAATGGGCAGTGTCTGCACCACAGTCAGTATTACTGTCAGTAGGGTCTTGAATGTAGATGTCCCCGGAGATGGGGAACCATGGAAGAAGGAGGTTTCAGGATCCTGATGAGAATTTTGGAAATATGCAGAACTTCTGGAGAGTGATTTCTAGAGTGAAGCATCCATTTCCCAGCCATCCCAGAGTGACTGTGAGCCTAGCACCGACCCGTTCCCATCTTTCTCCTGCTTTCTCAGCCTTGCCCACCTCCCCTCCCTCCCCTATGACTTTCTGGGTACTTAAATGCCCTTAATAGACATTTTCCTTCTATTCTGTTGCTCACAAACTCCAGGGTGCTTTGGGGGAGCATTTGGAGGCAGTGGCAGTCTGGTGGCCCCATCAGCACTGAGAATAGGATGCAGGCAGCCCGGTCATTCCCATGGGGTGAGGACCATGTGGGTAGCGTGCCTTTGGGGAATTTCCCAGTGTCCAGCTCCCCTGCTTGCTGTCCTTTCTCCTCCACTAATCAAATTCTTAGTTATACATACTTCCTCAGCTTTATTGGCACTCCATCCCCATGGTGAATGTTGATGAAATGGAAAAAGAGCCTCTGCCTGGATGTGTCAGCAGGGGAAAGCCTGGCTCAAGCTCTTGGACCCTGGCATGGCATTTCCCCCTCTGTGGTGAGCATCACCAAAGTGACTGGCTCACGGCACACATCTATCAGTGGCTCTGAATTTGGGGAAGACCAAGAGGCCAGGTGTCATCGCCTGAAACTCCACCTCAATCAAAAATAATGAAAGACTTGTCACCGCCTGGGACCAACTACTTAGAACTCAGCCTCGGGTTTTGTTATAGGCTGTTTTGTTAATAGCCAGTATTTTGGCTTGCATTTCATTAAAAGCACAATACCAGCCAACATTTAAGCAGCTTTCCATACCTGTTTGCAGCAGTTTTACTTTCCCTCCAGAATCAGTGAACTTTCCATTAGAAAAAAAAAAAGAGGGTGGCTTGGTGTGGTGGTTTCTCAGGATTTGTTTTAAATCCGCTTCTAATTCCATTAGCTCTCCATAGAGAGCCAATGCAAACACTGTTATGGACAGCTTGTTAGGAGGGCATAAATGCTCTGTAGTCCGGCTGAAACTCAAGGTGGTATCTCTAGTGCCCTCTCTTTTAAAAAAGGGATTCCCCCCCCCTCAGTCAAGTGGTTTATAAAAGCAGTGGCTAAACAAGGGAAGTTGATTTTTTTTTAAAGTCTATATTTAATTTGTTTAGTGCTATATAAATTCCACAAACCAGCTCATTTACTAGAGGGATAATATATTTAAAGTTCATGAGTAAAAGGTGGATGCTACTAAGGCAATAGGAGAAGGGGGCGGCAGAGGATGAGATTGTTGGGCAGCATCACTGACACAGTGGACATGAATTTAAGCAAACTCGGGGAGGCAGTGAAGGACAGGGAGCCTGGCGTGCTGCAGTCCATGATGTGTGCCAAGTCACTTTCAGTCTTGTCCGACTCTTTGCAGCCCTATGGACTGCAGCCTTCCAGGCTCCTCTGTCCCTGGGATTCTCTAGTAAAGAACACTCTAATGGGGTTTCCATGTCCTCCAGGTGATGTTTCCAACCAGGGATCAAACCCGTGTCTCTTATGTCTGCTGCATTGGCAGGCACGTTCACTAGCGTCACCTGGGAAGTTCTGTGCTGCAGTCCGAGGGGTTGCAAAGAGTTAGACACGACTTATTGACTGAAGAACAATAGCTGTGTCAGACTAGTTAAAAAGAAAGATGGTTGAAAGGTTGGTGTGTCAATTCAATTATAGATATATATATTTTGTATGTGGAAATGTTCTCAAAGTAAAACATCCAAATGTTACAGTTCTCCTTGACCACTTTTCCTAGTCCCCTCCTCAGAGGTAATTGTTGTTTTCTGTTATATATATTTCTTGACTTTTTCTATACATTTATATTTACTTATAGAGATTATCCTTAAAATTGCATGTAGTATTATAATTTGCATTATACAACTTTCTGCTGTTAACAGAATATATCCTTTTTAAATTGAAATATATTTGACGTATGTCAATGTATGTGTCACACATATATGTGTGAATTTAAGGTGTACAGCATGTTAATTTGATGAATTTATATAGTAACATCATTGCCGCTTTAGTAATAATTAGCACCTCTAGTATATGACACAATTATCATTTCTTTTTTAGTGGTTGGAATAATTAAGTTGTAGTCTCTTAGCAAGTTTAATGATCAGAATAGCACATCTTAAATATTATTATTGCACATGGGTACATGGATACTTACTCATTGCTGCATAGTATTCTGTTTTATAGCTACACCATAGTTTTAGCCATTCTCTTGTGGTTGGGCATTTAGGTTATTGCCATTGCTTTTGTTTTGGGTATTACAGACTATAGTGCCATTGTCTTTCTGTGCACATCTGTGAGTGTTTCTCCAGGATAGATATGGAGAAGCAAAATATTTGAGGCATAGCATATGTGGCATTTAAAATTTTTATGGATACTTCCAAATTGCCTTTAAAGGGGCTGTACTAATGTACTTTCCTAGCAACAGTGCATGAAAGTTGCAATAATTTTTTATTTTTGGCTGCTCTGAGTGGCTTACAGGATCTTAATTCCCCAATCAGGGACTGAATCCACACCTTGGCAGTGAAAGTATGGAGACCTACTATTGGGCCACCAGGCTTTTTTTAACAGCCTTTAATGGTGAACTTTTGTATACCTTTGCATTATATGACATACTTGGGGGCTACACTTAGTACTCACATGTATTTAATAATGCTTTAAATTTGAAACAATGATAAGTAATAAATCACTTTCATCCCACTGGAGCAGCAAAAGTACACTGAGAAACTGTGTCACCCTTAACTCTCTCCTTCAGTGAGGTATGCACGTGTGAAAAGTATGATCACAATGCTGTCTACTGACTGCTATGTATAATTGGCATTATGAGTTGCCTCCTAAGAATCCATACACCCTATACTGATTAGCAGAATTTCCTTATTTTCCTTCAGAAAGTGACTTCATTTTAGGCATAAATCATTGCGATACCATTTTTGTGGCCACTTGAGTTGAGGTATAAATGTGAAATGTATTAGTTCAGTCTCCCAAGACATGGCGAGACACCTGCTGAAGGGCTTGGGTGAAAAATTTCCTCTTGTTCTGCGTGTATTGTTTCTCATGGTGACACCTGGTCTCCATCTTCAAGAACATGCTAAGGGAAGGTGGAAAAAGACGGGTCCTTGGTCTGCCAGATCTGCTGGGATTGCTCTCAGCTGCAAGTAACAGAAATTTAACTGAAGTGGCTTGCAGAAGGGTTTATTTTTCTTGGCTCAGCTTCCCAGTGATGTTATCCAGGCTCAGACTTATCTACTTTCCATACGCTGACTTTTCTCCTTTATGCTTGTTACTTCCTGGCTTCTCAAAAAACTCAAGACAGAAGGAGTTCCCATGTAGCAGATAGCAGATAACTCTCAGATTGCGTCTTTCACCTCATGCCCGGCACTGGGGCACATGGCTGTTTTCACACCCGAGACTAACCGGAAGTCAGATAATAGGCATGGGAAATGATTTTCATGATTTATCTCCTGATGCAGTCTTTGCTGTCATATAACAAATTGTCTTCTTATTTGAGACATTTTTTTTTTTTTTTTGGTCCTGCTTTTAGCCAAAATAGTTCTAGCAGATTCAAATAAACAGATGAGAATATCATGTCAACAATCATTGTGATTTCTTGGTGGCATAGACGGTAAAGAATCTGCCTACAATGCTGGAGAGCCAGTTCTATCCCCGAGTCAGGAAGATCCCCTGGAGAAGGGAATGGAAACCCACTCCAGTATTCTTGCTGGGAAATCCCATGAACAGAGGAGCCTGGCAGACTACAACCCATGGGGTGCAGACACGACGGAGCAACTAACACATTAACACAAGGCATGAATCTAGCCATGTGTTCCTTTGACAGACATGTGTCATTTGTGCCTTTCTAGCATATATTCCTTCCATTTTCTCTAAATAACAATTTAATTTTCTTTTGGGAGACTGCCTGCCCCATTCTTGGTTTCTGTGACTTTGAGGGCAGCCGGGTTAAGTGTGGGCACTCGTCCCAGCCTTGGAAAGAGTTACCATCTTGGGTTCCCTGAGCCAGTGATAAGCAGCCATGGGTCTTAGTCTGGAGCTATCAAGAGACAGGATGGAATGAACACAGAGGAAAGTGGAGCTGAGAGGAGAGTTTTGTGCTCTCATCTTTCAAACTATCTGTCCTTGGACACAGCACTGTTTGCTCCCATCTTCTAAATTGTATTTCTAGTCTTTGCTACTGAACGCCTAGCCAACGCAGCTTCTAGTCTGTCTTCTCAAGTCTTAATTGGCTCAAAAATGTGTTTGGGGCACTTTGAGAGGAGGCATTGGTAGAGTCGTATGAGGGCAAACAGTCAGCCCCTCTCTTGTGACCCAACTTCAAGAAGATGGGGTGATAAGGAGCTGAAAGCTGAGAGTGTCCTGCTGAATCCTCAGTTGAGATGGAAGGGAGAAATGTGCTGTGATGCCATGAGCCTATGGTACACCCGCACCTGGGCACATCTCCCCTTCAGCTGGACATTCCAGAGGGTGTTACAGTGGAGGGGTAGCAGTAATGGTTGTCATCATTCCAGTGATGGCTGTTGAGCATTTCTGGGTGCCAGGGGCTGTGCTCAGCATTTTCCATTCATTATCTCATTTGAGGTTCATAACAGCGTCAGAAGTAGGTGATGTCCTCATTTTATAGAGGGAAATGCAGTTAAGCTCGGTCAAGATCATGCTTAGTGGCAGTGACGGGTCTTGAGTCCAGGCAGGCTGATTCTTGGACCATGTGGTCCCCTTGGTGGTGTGTTTCCAGCTTGCCTGAGCAGCCTCTGCTGGGTCCTCTGTTCTTCCTGGCATGATGCTCTGCTACAGTTTTGATTCCCAGCACTCTCTCTCCATTTTGAGCCCCATTTCTATTGACTTTGGCCTGTGAAACTGCCCTGTTTGAGGCCTATGCAAAATCCACTCTTCTTGCTCACTTTATTTGGAAGTAATACATTTCTTAGGAAATGTATTTTCTTATCAGCAGTTCTTCATCTTTTGGGGACTGTGGACTCTTTGGATAAGCATTATTCTCCCTACAGAAAATTGTATATATGTGTGTCAGTTTGCATACGGTTTCTTGGGCTCATGAGTATCCTGAAAACCAGTTTCTCTTTACCTTCCTGACTAATGGAGTACATGTGTAATAACAGTGGGTATGAAGGAAATGCTCCTATCATGTAAGTGGCTTTTCTGTGTTCAAGGTTTTTTCCCTAGTTCCCCAAAAGAAAGGGATAGCCTCAATCTTATACTGAATTTATTTGTATATTATAATGTAACTAGCACAGTTATTTGTCTTATAAATTATAGTTTTGCAGTTGAAGGAGACATTGCTAGTTTGGTTTTTTTTTTTTTTTTTTGCCAAATCATCCTTGTTCCAAGTAGTAACTTCAGTTTCTCATCCTTAGTAATGGATTAGGAATTCTCTTCATGGAACTTGTTAACTGAAATAATATGGCAAGTTAGTAGATAAAAAGTTTCAGTGCAGGTAACATGTCTTTTCAAACCTATTAGGCTAAAGAAATGAATTTGGGCTACAGACCTATTACTTTGTAACAATGCCTGTTTTATAGACAAAACAAGAATGCTTGGCTACATAGTACATTGAAACATGTATAAAATTTTCAGCTCTCCTCTTCCCAGTGTAACTTGATTTGCCCATATGGAGCCTGAAAGTGAGCTAATTTTTTTTTTTTTTTTTTTAAGACCAACTGTTAAAATTCTGTTGCATGTATGTATTATAGCATTTGTGTTTGGATTACTGCTACCCAGATTTAAAAGCCTGAGATCCTTTTGTTGTTGCAAACTGACCTCCTTTATTTCAGAAATGACTTGGTATGCAAAACATGTCATTCAAAGTAGTTTTCATGATTTTCTGACAGACAGACATGTTAGCGCCTTTCAAACAAACTAAAGCTTTCCTCTAATACGATTTCTGCTCCTGTGAACTAAGGTATGTGCTTGGACAAAGCTGTGTCTTCGTCTAGAATTCTTTTGTTGGGGCTCACTCTTGTAGAACAGATTTCCCAGCTTTCCCTGTGGCTGGACAGTGAGTGAGCCTGGCAGGGTTGAAGGTCAGCATGGAGGCGGGTGGAGGTGTCTGGGGAGGCTGAGGCTCCTCGCTGAGGATCTTTGGTAATACCGCTACATCTCCTGAGAGGATCTAGAAGGGAGCTGTCCCTCTGGGGTCCCAAAGAGGCATCCTGTCTCCTCTCACAGGCACCAGTTGTTGGAGCCTAGATTGTGGGATTTTGTTTCATGGTAGGTGTGAGTTTAAAGACATTATGGAGCATCCATTTGGTCTCCCAACCCTGTTCCCTTTGAGAGGTTGTCCTTCTGAAACAGACCTCAGCATTTAACTTTGAGGCCCTGTGGGAGGGAGGGAGGCAGACAAGCAACTCCACTCTGTGGTTATGACCATTGACAGTCCTCACATTTGTGAGGCATTCGTCACCGCTTTCATTCTGTGCAAAGCGACTTGTTTTTCTTGAGTTCCCCAAGCTTTTGTACACTGAAGAAAGAATCAGAGCATCAAAACTTTAAACCTAGTAATATTCCACCTCACTCCCCAATTCAACTTCAAAGAAACTCATAGAATTTTATGGTGTCCTGTGTAAACTGAAAAATCACATTGCTACAAGATTCTTTGCTTTTTTGCTTATGGCCCAGATGGAGTACTTTTGTCTTCTGATCTGTTTCAGGGCTGATCTGTGTGAATGCATTCTTTTTCTTTTGGTTGGTTTATCAGATGACAGTGTACTTAGAAATTTGCAGTGATGTCAGACACGTGTAAGAGAGAGACTGTAGCCGACTCATTCTTCTGTTCACAGTGTTTTAGCATTGATGCTTACGTTCAGTAAATGGATGAATTTACTCCTTGAACACAGTGTCAGGCATGGTTCTAGTTTCTGGAGATACAAAGTTTAATAAGGTACTATTGTTCTTAATGAGATGAAAGAGAGAGATAAAGAAGAGGAAATAGTTATTCAACAGTGTGGAGCCTTCAGGTCGGTGCACAGGGAATACGGTAGCACTGGAGAGCTTTTTATCTGGCTCTGAGGCACCTCCTCTTTGAGAAGGCCCTGTCTTAGCTGATAGGTGAGCAGGGGCATTGTGGGCAGGAAGTACAGGCGTTGGGGACATGATGCTAGGTGGGTGCTTGGTAGCACGAGACCTGTGATGGGTGTAGTCCTTTTATCATGGAGGGCCTTATGTGGCTGGCATACAAAGGAGATTCGGTCCTAGCCTGTAGAAGTGACCTGGAGTGATATAGGCAATATGCTGAATAAGTGGATGACTCTGTAGGCTTGTTAAGTGAATAGACATTTAAAACATTGTCATGAAGGACACAGGGGCCTTCCTCAGTGGCTCACATGGCAAAGAACCAATGTGCAATGCAGGAGACCTGGGTTCAATCCTTGGGTCAGGAAGATCCCTTGGAGGAGGGCATGGCAACCCACTCCGGTGTTCTTGCCTGGAGAATCCCATAGACAGAGGAGCCTGGTGGGCTACAGTCCATGGGGTTGCGAAGAGTCGGACATGACAGTGTGCAGGCACACACGAGAGACCTTGTGGGACTTCGTATCATTTTGTTGCTTTGAACTTTTGTGATAATGGTTGGTGAATTAATTAATTAATTATAGTCTGTCATAGATGGGAATGAGACAATAATAATAGTTCCTGCTTTGTGGAGAATGAAGAATTTTGATTGCAAGTGGGGAAGTTGGGGTGGAGGGAGGAGGAGGAAAAGGAAGGAGGTGCAGACAGTTTAGTCTCCAGGCTGGAGGGAGGGAGTGGAGCGAAGCAGCCCATGTAGGCTATGATCTGTGGATGGGGGTGGTCACAGCTGAGGGCATTAAGAAAAAAAAAAAGAATGCAATAAAGACCTGACTTCATGAAGCTCTTTGCTGCTTGGGAAACCCCTTTGCTGCTGCTGCTAAGTCACTTCAGTCGTGTCCGACTCTGTGCGACCCCATAGATGGCAGCCCACCAGGCTCCGCCGTCCCTGGGATTCTCCAGGCAAGAACACTGGAGTGGGCTGCCATTTCCTTCTCCAATGTGTGAAAGTGAAAAGTGAAAGCGAAGTCACTCAGTTGTGTCCGACTAGTAGCGACCCCATGGACTGCAGCCCACCAGGCTCCTCTGTCCATGCGATTTTCTAGGCAAGAGTACTGGAGTGGCTTGCCATTGCCTTCTCGGGGAAACCCCGTTACCTATATAATTAATTTTGAGCTCATAAAATCTCTTATTTAAGAAGCAGAACAGCAACAGAAAAGAAGCAGAACAGTAATTCCCATCTAGTTACAATTGATGTTCAGAGGGGTTAAGTAAGATGTTCAAGAATATGCAATTAAGAATTGAAAGATGTGGTAAATAAAACTTGTTGAATTTCTAACTCCAGAACTCAGGTCCTTTCCATATTGCTCACCGTTCAAGGATCTTGGCCTTTTCCCTCCCAGCAGCTTCCTTCAGCAGAGAAGTCACTGTGCGAACAGACCCTCAACTGTATAGACACCTCAGTCAGATGAAGATGGTGTCGGGCTTACTGTCTGGAAACAAAATCATTTTGGTTATATGATGCTTCACTTTGATGACAATCAATTATGCTTTTATGGTTGTGCCTAATGTCATTAAAAATACCCTTTAATCAAATAATAAAGTCATGGTAGGGAGACAGGGTGAGTGAAGCAGGAAGCTGGTCAGTGAATAGTGCTGAGAGAATTAACACCCTTGTTTCTTGTCTGATCAGTAGTTTGTTTTCATGTAGCTATAGCTGAGAGAAATCTGTTCCATTTTTGACTGCTGCAGTATTTTAATTCTGGCAAACTCTTTAGAGATGAGAATGTGAGCATTTATATTTTTATTTGTTTACATAGAAAGGTAAAAATGGTGAAATCCAATTTAGGTCTTCTGTCCCTTTAACTGTGCTGTGCCAATCAGTTTCTTGCTTCTGATAATGATGGGGCACCATTATGATGTAAGATGTCACTGTTGAGGGAGGCTGGGTGATTGGTACACCAATCTATACTATTTTTGCAGCTTCTTGTGAATCTATAATTACAAAATTTTTTTTTAATTGATAAAAAGGTAAAGAAGATTTATCAGTAATTAATATTATGGAAATAAGGCATTTTCCTTAGGTTTGAAACAGTTTGCTGTGACTTTGC
The DNA here is from genome assembly GCF_049115385.1 of Moschus berezovskii. NCBI lineage: Eukaryota > Metazoa > Chordata > Mammalia > Artiodactyla > Moschidae > Moschus > Moschus berezovskii. Next base: position 83,562,985 of record NC_142469.1, on the reverse strand, counting down.
CATAGTACGAATGACATGTTCATAATTCATTAATTCACCAGATATTTATGGGGTTCTTTACGTTGTGCCAGGCATTATCCTAGGCATTAACCTTACAGGTTATACCTGTAAGAATTTGTAGTGATAACTTTTAAGTCAGTCTCCTGTCTTTAGATTGTGGGCTGCTTGAGGACAAGGGCCAAGGCCATTTACATTTAACCCCTAGTGTGGGATCTGCACACAATAGTTGTCAGTAATTGTCTGGTGAAAGCATTCTCACATAAACACTGTTGTGCTATGCGGGTCCCACCAGACTTCATAGTGCTTACTGAGGAATGCATGGGAAACCTTTACACTGATCTCAGAATCTTAGGGTATAGAGCACTGACTGGTGTTTTGTTTTTAAAATGCTGGAAATCCTCAAAAAAAAAAAAAAAAAAAAAGGTTTCCCTTTGAAGTGGATAAGATGTTACTCTCTTCTCAGCAAGTTCTTTCATTTTAAAAGCTTAACTATCTGTTTAATAGTTACAGTTTGGCCAGTTGTTTAAGTAGCTAATTTGGGGAGTGGAAGTCATCTTTTTTCTTTTCTTAAATGGAAACTGAAACCAGCAAATAATATTGTGAGCTGAATTAATTTTTGTTCATGTTGGCAGATTCTTTGTTTGTTTGAGGGCTTTCTTTGTGGGTTTCCTCACATGCTTAACCATGATGATGTCCATTGTTGATTTATGAACTGCCTAGGAAGAAATTCTGCTTTGATTTTTTAGAGCACAACAGTGTCTTGAATGCATGGATTCTTAATGCATCTGATGACAAGGATGTAACTCTAAACACTTATGTGTACTGACGATGAAAAGAACACAAAGCATGTCATATGCAGTCTTTGCTGTGTTACTCATGGAAAATGATACATGTCCCCAGTTGTTGGTAATAATCCAAAATTAGATTGAGTAAACTTTAAAAATTCTGAAAGAGATGGGAATACCAGACCACCTGACCTGCCTCTTGAGAAACCTGTATGCAGGTCAGGAAGCAACAGTCAGAACTGGACATGGAACAACAGACTGGTTCCAAATAGGAAAAGGAGTACGTCAAGGCTGTATATTGTCACCTTGCTTATTTAACTTGTATGCAGAGTACATCATGAGGAATGCTGGGCTGGAAGAAGCACAAGCTGGAATCAAGATTGCCGGGAGAAATATCAATAACCTCAGATATGCAGATGACACCACCCTTATGGCAGAAAGTGAAGAGGAACTCAAAAGCCTCTTGATGAAAGAGGAGAGTGAAAAGGTTGGCTTGAAGCTCAACATTCAGAAAACAAAGATCATGGCATCTGGTCCCATCACTTCATGGGAAATAGATGGGAAAACAGCGGAAACAGTGTCAGACTTTATTTTTTTGGGCTCCAAAATCACTGTGGATGCTGATTGCAGCCATGAAATTAAAAGACACTTACTCCTTGGAAGGAAAGTTATGACCAACCTAGATAGTATATTAAAAAGCAGAGACATTACTTTGCCAACAAAGGTCCGTCTAGTCATGGCTATGGTTTTTCCCGTGGTCATGTATGGATGTGAGAGTTGGACTGTGAAGAAAGCTGATCGCCGAAGAATTGATGCTTTTGAACTGTGGTGTTGGAGAAGACTCTTGAGAGTCCCTTGGACTGCAAGGAGATCCAACCAGTCCATTCTAAAAGAGATCAATCCTGGGTGTTCATTGGAAGGACGGATGCTAAAGCTGAAACTGCAATACTTTGGCCACCTCATGCGACGAGTTGACTCACTGGAAAAGACTCTGATGCTGGGAAAGGTTGGGGGCGGGAGGAGAAGGGGACGACAGAGAATGAGATGGCTGGATGTCATCACCGACTCTGTGGACATGAGTTTGAGTGAACTCCGGGAGTTGGTGATAGACAGGGAGGCCTGGCATGCTGTGATTCATGGGGTCGCGGAGAGTCGGACACAACTGAGCGACTGAACTGAACTGAAACTTTAAAAAATAATTCTATTAACATGCACAAATCATTTTCTGTGGAAGTGAAAAATAAAAATGCAGCACCCTTATTTGCTCTGAGGAAAATGAAATAATAAATATAAACATGTACAGATTCTGTATGCTGCAAATTGTAAAAAGCTAATGAAAGAAATCAAAGAAAAAGACCTAAATACTTAGAGAGACATACCATATTTGTGGATTGGAATATTCACCATTTTAAAGATGTCAGTTATCATCCAAATTGATCTTAGGTTTACTGTAATTCTTATTAAAGTTTTAGTATTTTTTTTTTTTTTTTTAGAAATAGACAAACTCATTCTAAAATTCATATGGAAAGGGAAAGGCCATAGAGTATCCAAAACAACTTTGGAAAAGAAAAAATAGGAATAATCACTCTTCCTGTAGTTAAGGCCTATTCTATGGCTTTAGTAATCAGAACATTTTGGTACTGGGATTGGGTAAGCAGTAGAGCAGTAGAACAGAATAGAAAATTCTGAAATAGGTCTGCAGAAATATGCTTAATAAGTGAAGCTGGAGCAACTGGATATCCATAAACAAAATTATCTTACACTTCACTCAAAAATTGACTCAAAATGGGTCATGGACTTAACTGTAAAACATAAACCTACACAATTTCTAGGTAAAAAACAAGGGAAAAATCTTCAGGACTAATACCAGGTAAAGATGTGCACAAAACTTTCACTGAGTAGGAGATACAGATGCCAAATAAGCATATGAAAAGATAGCCAACATCATGAGCCATTCAGTTCAGTTCCGTTCAGTCACTCAGTCGTGTCCAACTTTTTGCAACCCTGTGAATCACAGCACGCCAGGCCTCCCTGTCCATCACCAACTCCCGGAGTTCACTCAGACTCATGTCCATCGAGTCGGTGATGCCATCCATCCATCTCATTCTCTGTCGTCCCCGTCTCCTCCCACCCCCAATCCCTCCCAGCATCAGAGTCTTTTCCAGTCAGTCAACTCGTCGCATGAGGTGGCCAAAGTATTGGAGTTTCAGCTTTAGCATCAATCCTGCCAGTGAACACCTAGGACTGATCTCCTTTAGAATGGACTGGTTGGATCTCCTTGCAGTCCAAGGGACTCTCAAGAGTCTTCTCCAACACCACAGTTCTACATTTACTCTTGCCATCTCCTGTTTGACCACTTCCAATTTGCCTTGATTCATGGACCTAACATTCCAGGTTCCTATGCAATATTGCTCTTTACAGAGCAATTGGACCTTGCTTCTATCACCAGTCACATCCACAACTGGGTATTGTTTTTGCTTTGGCTCCATCCCCTCATTCTTTCTGGAGTTATTTCTCTACTGATCTCCATTAGAGAAATGCAAATTAAAACTATGATCAGATATCACTACCTACCATTAGAATGGCTAAAATAAAGTAATACTAGTGAGGATAGGTAGAAACTAGATCATTCTTATATTACTGGTACAGAAACTCTGGAAAATAATTTGGCACTTTTATTTAAAACTAAAAGTGGACTTGGACCTGCCATATGGCCTAACAGTTGAACTCTTAGGCATATAAGTCAGAAAGATTAAAATGCATATATGAATGTTAGTAGTAACATTATTTGTAATAGCCCCAAACTAGAAAACACTCAAATGTTCTTCAGTGGATGAACAAACTGTGATATATCTATACCATGGAATAATACTCAGTAATATAAAGGAATAAACCTCAAGGAAATTATGCTTGAGTGAAGGAAAAAAAGGCAATCTCAAGAGGAAATACTCTGCACAATTCCATTTGTATAGTATTCATGAAATAACATAATTGAGAGATACAGAACAGACTCATGGTTGTCAGGGGTTAAGGGTGGGGTGGGAGTGGCTATAAAGGGGTAGCGTGATGGAGTCTGTGGTGATGTGATATTGATGGAGGTGGTAGTTCTTCAAAGTAACGTGGTAAAATTATGTAGAACTACACACATACACATGAGTCTATGTGTAACAGGTGAGATATTGGTCAGATATGTATGGATTGTACCACTGCCAATTTTCTGGTTTTGAGATTGTACTATAGTTATGTAAGATGTTAATTTTGGGAGAGGGGTGCATGGGGACTTCGCTGTACATTTCTTTGTACCTTCTTATAAATTAAAAATGACTTCAAAATAACAAATTTTCAATAATAAACCTGATGTTTCACCTTCACATCGTAAAAAAAAAATTCAACTAAATTATCACCTTTCAGTGTAGTGCTGTCTCATAGCCTTGAGGAGTACTGATACACTTACTGTGCTACAGGGATGTGTAATCTGATAGGTCATCTTAGGAAAAAGTGAAAGCATACACATTTCCTTCCTTTTTAACCTCCACTTTGACTTTTGTCATTAAAATGAATGAATTCCTGAGTTTTTGTAGTGCTGATTGCCTGACTGCTTTGTCAGAACAAGACCCCGTTTCCCCCACAGTCTCTCTCTCCCCTCAGGAAGCTTCCATAAGCCTCTTATCCTCATCCATCAGAGGGCAGACAGAATGAAAACCACAATCACAGAAAACTAGACAAACTGATCACATGGACCACAGCCTTGACTAACTCATTGAAACTATCAGTCATACCATGTAGGGCCACCCAAGACAGATGGGTCATAGTGGAGAGTTCTGACAAAGTGTTCACTGGAGAAGGGAATGGCAAACCCCTTCAGTATTCTTGCCTTGAGAACCCCATGAACAGTATGAAAAGGCAAAAATATATGACACTGAAAGAAGAACTCCCCATATGAGTAGGTGCCAATATGCTGCTGGAGAAAAGAGGAGAAATAACTCCAGAAAGAATGAAGAGACAGAGCCAAAGTGAAAACAGTGCCCACTTGTGGGTGTGACTGTTGATGGAAGTAAAGTCCGATGCTATAAAGAACAATATTGCATAGGATCCTGGAATGTTAGGTCCATGAATCAAGGTAAATGGATCAAACAGGAGGTGGCAAGAGTGAACATCAACGTTTTAGGAATCAGTGAAGTAAAATGGACTGGAATGGGTGAATTTAATTTAGATGACCATTATATCTATTACTGGGGGCAAGAATCCCTTAGAAGAAATGGAGTAGCCCTCACAGTCAAGAAGAGAGTCTGAAATGCAGTAAGTGTAAGTAAGTGTTAGTCGCTCAGTCGTGCCCGACTCTTTGCGACCCCATGGACTGCAGCCCACCAGGCTCCTGTGTCCATGAGATTTTCCAGGCAAGCATACTGAAGTGGGTTGCCATTTCCTTCTCCAAGTACTGAAATGCAGTACTTGGGTGCAATCTCAAAAATGACAGAATGATTTCCATTCGTTTCCAAGGCAAACCATTCAGTATCACAGTAATCCAGTCTGTGTCCTAACTACTAATGCCGAAGAAGCTGAAGTTGAACGGTTCTACAAGACCTTCTAGAGCTAACACCCCAAAAAATATCCTTTTCATTATAGGGGACTGGAATGCAAAAGTAGGAAGTCAAGAGATCCCTGGAGTAACAGGCAAATTTGGCCTTGGAGTACAATAGGAAGCAGGGCAAAGGCTAAAAGAGTTTTGCCAAGAGAATACAATGGTCATAGCAAACATCCTCTTCTAACAACATAAGAGACGACTCTACATAGGGACATCACCAGATGGTCAATACCAAAATCAGATTGATTATATTCTTTGCAGCCAAAGAGGGGGAAGCTCTATACAGTTAGCAAAAACAAGACCAGGAGCTGACTGTGGCTCAGATCATGAACTCCTTATTGCCAAATTCAGACTTAAATTGAAGAAAGTAGGGAAAACCACTAGACCGTTTGGGCATGAGCTAAATTAAACCCCTTATGATTTTACAGTGGAAGTGACAAATATATTCAAGGAATTAGATTGATAGAGTGCCTGATGAACTATGGATGGAAGTTTGTGACATTGTACAGGAGGCAGTCAAGATTGCTGGGAGAAATATCAATAACTTCAGATATGCAGATGACACCACCCTTATGGCAGAAAGTGAAGTGGAACTCAAAGGCCTCTTGATGAAAGTGAAAGAGGAGAGTGAAAAGGCTGGCTTGAAGCTCAACATTTAGAAAACAAAGATCATGGCATCTGGTCCCATCACTTCATGGGAAATAGATGGGGAAACAGTGGAAACAGTGTCAGACTTTGTTTTTTTGGGCTCCAAAATCACTGCAGATGCTGATTGCAGCCATGAAATTAAAAGACGCTTACTCCTTGGAAGCAAAGTTATGACCAACCTAGATAGCATATTAAAAAGCAGAGACATTACTTTGTCAACCAAGGTCCATCTAGTCAAGGCTATGGTTTTCCCAGTGGTCATGTATGGATGTGAGAGTTGGACTGTGAAGAAAGCTGATCGCCGAAGAATTGATGCTTTTGAACTGTGGTGCTGGAGAAGACTCTTGAGAGTCCCTTGGACTGCAAGGAGATCCAACCAGTCCATTCTGAAGGAGATCGATCCTGGGTGTTCATTGGAAGGACTGATGCTAAAGCTTAAACTCCAATACTTTGGCCACCTCATGCGACAAGTTGATTCACTGGAAAAGACTCTGATGCTGGGAGGAATTGGGGGTGGGAGGAGAAGGGGATGACAGAGAATGAGATGGCTGGATGGCATCACTGACTTGATGGACATGAGTTTGAGTGAACTCCGGGAGTTGGTGATGGACAGGGAGGCCTGGTGTGCTGTGATTCATGGGGTCGCAAAGAGTCGGACACAACTGAGTGACTGAACTGAACTGAACTGAACAGGAGGCAGTATTCAAGACCATTCCCAGGAAGAAGAAATGCAAAAAGCAAAATGATTGTCTGAGGAGGCTTTACAAATAGCTGAGAAAGGAAGAGAAGTAAAAGGCAAAGGAGAAAAGGAAAGATGTACCCATCTGAATGCAGAGTTCCAAAGAATAGCAAGGAGAGATAAGAAAGCCTTCCTCAGCGATCAATGCAAAGAAATAGAGGAAAACAACAGAATACGAAAGACAAGAGATGTCTTCAAGAAAATTAGAGATACCAAGGGAACATTTCATGCAAAGATGGGCTCAGTAAAGGACAGAAATGGTAGGGACCTAAGAGAAACAGAAGATATTAAGAAGAGGTGGCAAGAATACGCAGAAGAACTGTACACAAAAGATCTTCAAGACCAAGATAATCACGATGGTGTGATCACTGACCTAGAGCCAGACATCTTGGAATGTGAAGTCAAGTGGGCCTTAGAAAGCATCACTACAAACAAAGCTAGTGGAGGTGATGGAATTCCAGTTGATCTATTTCAACTCCTGAAAGATGATGCTGTGAAAGTGCTGCACTCAATATGCCAGCAAATTTGGAAAACTCAGCAGTGGCCACAGGACTGGAAAAGGTCAGTCTTCATTCCAGTCCCAAAGAAAGGCAGTGCCAAAGAATGTTCATGCTACCACACAATTGCATTCATCTCACATACTAGCAAAGTCATGCTCACAATTCTCCAAGCCAGGCTTCAACAGAACGTGAACTGTGAACTTCCTGATGTTCAAGCTGGATTTAGAAAAGGCAGAGGAACCAGAGATCAAATTGCCAACATTTGTTGAATCATAGAAAAAGCAAGAGACTTCCAGAAAAATATCTTCTTTTGCTTCATTGGTTACGCCAAAGCCTTTGATTGTGTGAATCGTGACAAACTGAAAAATCTTTCAAGAAGTGGGAATACCAGGCCACCTGACCTGCCTCCTGAGAAGTCTGTATGCAGGTCAAGAAGCAACAGTTAGACCTGGACGTGGAACAATGGACTGGTTCCAAATTGGGAAAGGAGTACGTCAAGGCTGTATATTGTCACCCTGTTTAACTTATATGCAGTGTACATCACGTGAAATGCTGGGCTGGATGAAGCACAAGCTAGAATTAAGATTGCTGGGAGAAATATCAATAACCTCAGATATGCAGATGACACCACCCTTATGGCAGAAAGCGAAGAGGTCCTGAAGAATCTCTCGATGAAAGTGAAAGAGGAGAGTGAAAAAGTTGGCTCAAAACTCAACATTCCAAAAACAAAGATCATGGCATCTGGTCCCATCACTTCATGGCAAATAGATGGGGAAACAATTGAAACAGTGACAGGCTTTATTTTCTTGGGCTCCAAAATCACTGTAGATGGTGACTGCAGCCATGAAATTAAATGGTTGCTCTTTGGAAGAAAAGCTATGAGCAACCTAGACAGCATATTAAAAAGCAGAGACATTATTTTGCTGACAAAGGTCCATCTAGTCAGGCTATGGTTTTTCCGGTAGTCAGGTATGGATGTGAGAGCTGGATCATAAAGAAAGCTGAGCCCCAAATAATTGATGCTTTTGAACTGCGGTGTTGGAGAAAACTCTTGAGAGTCCCTTGGACTACAAGGAGATCCAACCAATCAATCCTTAAGGAAATCAGTCCTGAATGTTCATTGGAAGGACTGATGCTGAAGCTGAAGTTCCAATACTTTGGTCAGCTGATGTGAAGAACTGACTCATTTGAAAAGACCCTGGTGCTGGGAAGGCTTGAAGGCAGGAGAAGAAGGGGATGACAGAAGATGAGATGGTTAGGTGGCATCACCGACTTGATGGACATAAATTTGGGCAAGCTCTGGGAGTTGGTAATGGAGAGGGAAACCTGGCGTGTTGCAGTCCACGGGGTCGCAAAGAGTTGGACAGGACTGGGCTACAGAACTGAACTGATTACCTGACTGAAGAAAAATAACCTATCGTGAGTATTAGTCATTACTTTAGCTTTACACAAAGAGTACTTTTAAAAAAAGAAAGAAAAAAACAAACCAGTATTCCTCTGACATGCATTTTCTGCATAACAGGTGCAGTTAGGCAACAGCAACACGTGTCCAGAGATGAAACTGAGTGTGTAGCAAAAGGTTAAAAGGTTCTCCGACAGATTCCCAAGAATGTTTGACATTTCCTTAATGACATAGGTGTTGGTTTAGCTTGAGAATGGGTATGCAGAAAACTGGAAAACATAACTAGACAGATTTTGAACATAACAATAGATTTGGTTGCTGTGTTAGAATGAAAGCATTAAAATCAGGCCAAGGAGCGTCATCAAAAGATGTCCAGTAATTTTAGTGAGGTTTACTTTAGATCCAAGTTCCAAGATAAGTGATTTAGGTTTATAGAGCAACCAGGTTTTATAGTCATTCCTATCTAGTTAGTCCAGGTTGTCTTCAGTACATTTAATCTCTCAAAAGGTAAATGGAGGCACATAAAATTGGAGTAGGATCCTTTGTCTTTTTAAAAAACTTAATGCTTTCATAATCATCATTGAAAAAATGCTCTAAGATGGGTTACAAATGATTTTGAAGTGGAGACAGCTTTTTCCAACTAGACAGTATTTTATGATATGTGATGATACAGGCAGATGTATCATGCTACAGAATGAAGTGGTCATTTTTGTGGGATGGATTTTCTAAAGAACATTTTGAAATATTGGAAGTCTGGATTCTTGTAAAACAAATTTACCCTCTTATAAATGAAGCCTTTTGATCCCTGTAATTGCCAAATACGTAAGTTCTAATGAGGATATTAAGAGCTCGCTGTTTGAATTCTCTGGTTACTAAAGAAAATTTTAAGAAAATTTCAAGTAAAATTCTGGATTGTTAAAGTGCCAAAATTATTTTTCCATTTAAATTTACTATAGTATAATGAGACAATTTGTCTGAACCTAAGGAAGCATGGATTACACTTGGTTTAGCAATGTTCTCTTTTGATTAAAAAATGAAAAAGTTTAAGGACATTTGGAAAGAAAATTCTTAGGTTTTTGTCACTCAGCAACCTTGAGTTTAACAACCCTTTATGGTGCTAGTAAATGCTTAATATTTACAGTTGCATTGTTAAGTTGAAAAAAGTCTGTGAGAGAACATCAAAACACCTCTGTATTCATCCATTTAAAATTTGCTTCAGGCTTCACCTGGGTATCCATAGGATTATATTCTGAATTCTTTCAGCACCAGTCAACAGAAAAGACATGTAGGTGACATTGGAAAGTTACTTTCTAGCCCTTGTGCAGATACTAGCCTAGCCCAGCCCGAAACCTTCCCTGGAGATCAGATTGGATCAAACTGCACATCTGTCATTTGATAAGCTCAAGGTATCTCAAGCACTCAAGGAGAAACTGGAGGTTTCTAGAGTATCTTGGGTTACACACTTGGTTAGATAAGCCAATTCTAATTTCATGAACACCATTATTTCTGCATATGTTTACAAGGGAGGAAAAAGACTACAGCCTTCCAAATCTCTTTCATAGAGAACAGGCTGCTATAAAATTATTCTTATCATATTGAATTTGTTTTGAAAAGATACATACCAGAATTTGAAACAGTTAGGTAGCTCAGCATGTTTTCTTAGGTTATAAAATGTCCCTGTGTTGGGAGGTAACAAACAAGTCTCCTGATTTTTCAGCAGGATAAACTTGAACACAGAGAGAATAGGAGATTTGCTGATGGTCAAACGGGATCTGCTGGGAAATAGGACTCTGAGCTCTGAACTTTGACTTGTGTACTTTCGCAACCTAATGACTGAAAATACATGAGTGACCTGAATTGAAAAGAAGTGTGCAGAAGGTCACTTGCTGGAATTTCATCTTCGTTATAGTGCCTAAGGTGTGAGAATGCAGTCATCCTATAAGGAAAAGAGGCAGGATTCAGCACTGGGCATTAATAGAATAATCGTATGGTTTCTCCCACCCCAGTACACAGACAAGCTGCCTTCATTTTAGTCTGTTTGGACAAATCTGAATCTGAGTACAGTGGAGAAAAGGGTCCATGCTCAGGTATTTTTAAAGTGATTCAATGATCTAACAAATACTTTGTGATAGCCTTTCCTGTAGTAAAGTGGGAATTTCTCAGGCAATGTAATCCATTTATATGCTCCGTTTTATTTTATTTTTTAATTTATTTTTTTATTGAATTGCTTTACAGAATTTTGTTGTTTACTGTCAAACCTCAACATGAATCAGCCATAGGTATACATATATCCCCTCCCTTTTGAACCTCCCTCCCATCTCCCGCCCCATTTAACCCGTCTAAAATACTGCCCTAGCTGTAGTGTAAGGAGAACTAAAAGGAAAGTAATTTCATAGTCATTGCTCAGGCAAAACTATACTAGAAGATGTAACGAAGCAATTAGATGCCTCCATGTATGTGCAGTGACCATGTGTGTGTTTGAGACACCAAACTATGCGAGCGGGGTGCTGTCAGTGATGATAAATAGTTTTCAGAAATGATAAACTCTTCTTGATAACATTCCAACCTAAGCAAACTGAAATGATCTTTCGATTTAACATTATCTGCATTTCTGGAAGATTTAGCGCACAGCAAAGTCAAGCACAAATGTTGCATTTTTATGTAAAATAGAATTGAGTTTCTAAGCTCAGATGATATGAAAAAGACCTTTTTTACTGACATAATTCTGGAACTTCTGAAATCGGTGAAGGATGTAGGACCACATGCGTCCCACACATTGTAGGATGTCCAGTGTGCCCACGAAATGCCAGTGGAGTGACCCAGTCAGTGTGACAACTCGAAATGTTCCAAACGGTTCCACGACACCTGCTACAGAGTGGTGCTGCTCCCTCTCCCAGCGCTCATTTCCTGCTTTTGATGATTTGCCTACTTTTTAGAAGAAGGCACTCTGTCATACCGTCTCCTGTCTTCTCCTCATTTGGTGTTCTTGTGGATGGGGAGCTGGGAGAAGACTGGAGTTTGTCGTAATGGAGAGTATTTGACTTTAATTCATGAGGGGTGATTCAGAGGCATTCTCTACCCTTAATATTGCTTTCTACCCTAGGAAAAATCATTTGCCTGACCTCATCTTCTCCACAGTTATGCTGGAGAGTGTGTGAAAGGATTGTTACTTAGAATTTTTCTTAGGAACAATTGAACTAATCTATATTATTAACTGTATAATTTCAAAGCCTCAAACCATCTTCTTCAGGTTACCATACCGGAACCAGTCTCCCAGCAGCCGACCGAGTGTGACTGTGTAAACTTATTGAGTGTTGCTGTTTTTGACTAGTGTGTACCAGCAGTCACCTGATACAGTAGAAACAGAACGTGCCGTAATGTAATAATAGTTATTTGTTATAATACTGTCCCAAAGTACTGGTAATTGCATTGCATTTTGGATGCTTGGGTGCATTTTGGAGCCTCATGAAGATGTGGTTCTCTGATTTCCAAACACCACCCCTGGTCCTCAGGGCCACATTTGTCTGGGGAGCCTGACCCAGTGCACTGGACTAGGTTGGCCATCAATCCCAAGCTGGCCACGCAGGGGCTCCTCTTGAGTACTGAGCCGGAGAGAATGCAAGAAGAGAGTGGACAGACAGAGAATTACTCTGTAGTAGGGTTGCGTGTTGGGCTCACATCAAGGTGTTGGCGTGTTTTGTGCTTTCTGAAGGCTGAGGAAGGATTGGTACGAGGCCTCTCTCCTTGGCTTGTAGATGGCCATCTTCTCCTTGTGTCTCTTCACATTGTCTCCCCTCTATTTGTATCTCTGTGTCCAAATTTCCCCCTTGTATGAGGACATCAACTATATTGCATTAGAGCCCACCGCAGTGATCTCATTTTAACTTGATTACCTGTATAAAGACCACATCCTCAAATAAAGTCACATTCTGAGGTACAGGCTTAGAATACTAACATATCTTTTTAGGGCAGACTTGATTCAACCCATAAGAAGTGCTCAAAACCAGTGTCCTACTGAGTGGACTGGGGAGCACAGGAAGTTGATTTGCAGGGAATAAAGCACAAACAGGATGTAGTAAGAAGTAACTTCATGGATTCCTGACGGGTCATTTCCAGTCTTCCCTGGCAGCCAGTTGTATTCTTAATATTGGTTTCTGTGAGTTGCCATTTTGGCTTTCTAATACATTCCCCTTGCTTAAGCTTATTTTAGCTTGTTGCTGTTATTTTTAGTCAAGGGATGCCAACTAGCAGAGAACCAAACTGAGACAGACGTTGTAGTGTACTAGTCTAAGGAACTGGATATGACTCTGCTAGTCTTTGTGAAGCTGTTGCCGGTTAGATGGACTAGAAAAATGAAGCAGGAAGAAACACTAGAAGCCCACTGTAATGGAATCATGAGGTAATCAAGGGAAAGGTGAAAAAGAGCAAGTAGATATCAGTCCTTTTCAGGGTATCTTTTATTGTATGTTGTGGGTTGAATGCTTGTTCATGGCCCCATCCCACCCTTACCCCCATTTCTACTTTGGAAACCTAACCCCCTAGTGTGATGGTTTTAAGAGGTGAGTGGTTAGGTCATAGGAGTGGAGCCCTCATGAAGGGAATTAGTGCCATTTTAAGAAGAGACCTGAGAGCTTGTTTTCTGTCAGTTCTCTGTCGTGTGAGGATACAACAAAAATACTGCCAGCTGCAAGCCAGGAAGCAGGCTCTCACCAGACACCAGATCTGCCTGTTTCGGCCATCCCGTCTATGATATTTGTGTTATAGCAGCCTCTTGTGGCTCAGATGGTAAAGAATCTGCCCACAATGCAGGAGACACAGGTTTGATCCCTGGGTCGGGAAGATCTCTTGGAGAAGGGAATGGCAATCCACTCCAATATTCTTGTCTGGAGAATTCCATGGACAGAGGAGGCTGGTGGGCTACAATCCATGAGATCACAAAGAGCTGGACACAACTGAGTGTGATTAACACACACGCAGCCTAAGCTGATGAAGACTCTGTGTAAACCCTTTCATTCAATTAGGGTCTGAATTAAGGACATGGATTAAAGAGATTCAAAGAAAGATGGAAAGCAAGAAGTCAACCCTGACTCTGAATTTTCTGTTTTAAGCTGTGGGGCTAGTAGGTTTTGTATTAACCAGTTCCGTTCCGTCACTCAGTCGTGTCCGACTCTTTGTGACCCCGTGGACTGTAGCCTACCAGGCTTCTCTGTCCATGGGATTCTCCAGGCAGGAATACTGGAGTGGGTTACCGTTTCCTCCTCCAGGGGATCTTCCCGTCCCAGGGATCGAACCCGGGTCTCCTGCATTGGAGGCAGATGCTTTAACCTCTGAGCCACTAGGGCAGTTAGATGGTGTTAACTTTCTGTTTGAGGAAGTACATTAAGCTGTGATTTGAAAGTACAGAGATTGAGGGTCTTCAGCTTAATCAGATGAGGATTGCCAGGAAAGCAGCTGGGCGTGGTAACTGCAGTGTGAGTGCTGGAACTATCATTGTAGAGTCCTTGTAATGTGTTAGTTACGCTGTTTGAAGGCATGTTGACTGGAAGGTATCACCAGAGAGAATCCCAGAAAGGGCCGTGAATGAACATCACCAGTTCAGGGGCAATCAGAGGAGGAGGGTCAGCAAAGAAGAGCACAGTAGAGAAGTGGCCATCTGATACAGTGATTGGCTTTAAACCGACTCAGTAAACATTTATCAGTATTATCAGCATAGCGGGTACAAAAGTTGTGAAGTTCTATTGCTGTATGTTGAGGCAAGAACGGTGCATTGAAAAAACGGAGGCAACAACATAGATTGTTCCTTCACAAATGCAAGAAGAGAAGATAATGACTGCTCAAGAGGAAGGTAGAACAGAAGGAATGTTTCCATGTGAAGGGGGAAATCCAAGTTCCTCCAGAGATGTGCTACTTAAAATATCCATTATTCAGTGAGGCGTGCAGTGTCTGGGGGAATGCTCTGTATATGTCACCTAATTTACCCCTTCCACAAACCTCTTTGGCTTTAGAAAGAGAAGTTAGGTTAAATCTGTGTACCTCAAATTGATAAAATGCATATGGAATTGAGTCAGTAAGGGAGCCCAGGTCTGTCTGAATCCATAGCCACCCCATCCCTCATGTCCACCCCCTGACCAGAAGATGAATTCAAAGTGTTAGTTAAATACAAGAAAACACAGAAAAGGAATTCAGGTCATCTCCTGGAATTTTAAGATGGGATTTGGCAGGCATACTACATTATCAAATTAAATGAACAATAATAGGTTAAAAAAATAAAATTGTATATGGCAGTAAGGGGCGCGGAGTTCCTGTTTCGTTTGGAAAGAAATTGTTCCAGGGTTAATTGTTTAAATGAAATAATAGGAATAGGAATTGCAGGTTCATTTGGGTGGCAATTAGGAAGAAAATACCAGTTAATGGAAAACCAGACAAGCACTTTCAATAAAGGTCAGGAATATAATAAAGGTCACTTCTAAAAACAGTTAACCAACTTAGATATGGTGTCAGGAAGACATAAAGGCCTAAGTTTGAAACTAGACTAGGAGATGAGAAAGTCAAAGTTTCCTGCAGAAAAATTAAGTAGGAAGGGTAGAGTGAAAGAGAACTCCCCCTCAAAAAAAGAGCTGACTATCAAGAGATGAAAGAAGAAATTAATGAACCTAAGTTGTTCTCCACTGGTTAAGTCAAAGTGTAAGTTTAATACTAATTCATAACACATCTTTTCTTGCATATATAAAAGGGTATGTGTAAAACATAGCCACGCAGTTCACAAATTGAGAAGTTATGTATCATATATTGCAGTGATGTCTTCTAGCTCACATTCCCCTGCCTTCCTGACCTTGCACCCCCGGGAGCACCCCGCCACCTCTTACTCATCCTGTATCTTTAGTAGCATCCCCTGCTACACAGTGGTCCTCAGTAGATACCTGTTATTTCTGTGTGTTCTCTCATTTCCGTTTGATGCAGGAAAATTAAGAGTTGAAGGTCACATAAGAGGATTTTAGGTACTTGATGAATAATTCACTAGCTAAGTAAAATAAATACTATTTTGCTTCTATACCCGGGGTTGGAAAACTAAGAAATGGGGAATAAGTTGATATAATTCAGTTGCATTATATTTTTCACATTATTAGAAATGTCTGTTATCACTTGGCTTTTGATTACAAATCTGTATTTCTATTCATTTTCTTATTTTTAACCCGAGATGACCTGTTGGAAAACCTAACAATTACTTTCCTATTTAAGAGTTAACTTTATCAAAGTGATGCCAGACTTTGTTACCCAAGAGAACAGTGTTGATTTTTTGAAATTTTAATTGAAAGATAACATGCGTACAGGGAAGTGTATATGTTTAACTGCTTTTTAATAAGCAGATATCTTCTATTTATTGAACAGGTTCATGGAGAGTTGCTTTGTGCTGCTTCTTGCGCTTTAATAGATCATAATGTTCATTTCTGGGTCCTCCTAATGTGTATCTGTAAAGAAAGCAAAAAGGGCAATGCAAATACTAAAATAAAATTAAAAAAGAATGTCATTTACATAGGACCTGCTGGGAGTACTGTATATTAGGGTTTTGTGTTCCACTCAGTGTTTGAAAATCTTAACTTTTTGATTGAGAGGCTGCAGCTGCCTCTAGAAACTGTTTTTAAAGAGTTATCTCAGTGAAGCTTTGAGAGTGTCCATAGGTGCCGATCTTCCCTGCCTCAGCCTCCATTGAATCTAGGTGAGAAACAGATGTGAGCTTAAAAACATACTCAGCCTCTTTACCCCTTTGGAGCAGTTCTGCTAAATTAATTGCAGTGCACTCTTGGGGGTGTCCTTTTGTAGTGATGCTGATGCTTCCATGCATCTTAGCTATTTTGCCAAATTTATATCATGTCTTTGTAATCTTAAATATTTTAACAAATGAAACGCTGTTGGGTTTCTTCACTTGCTTTGAGGTATGTCACGATAGTTTAGCAATCCGCTTAGTCACCAAAATTCTGTTTTGACTTGTCCACATAATCCTTTTAGTCTGTTTTTAGATTTATTGCGTGCTTTTCACACAGTTGATAAACATGCTTTCATTTGAGAAACCGTTTCCACGTGACCCGGGAGGCCTCCCATTGTAGTTTAACAGTAGTTGAGATGTTGCATTGTTTGTTTGAAGCTGCAGAGTAGAGTCAGTGTTAGTATACCGGCACCCTAGCTTTAGAGCTGGGAGGGTCTCTGGGTGGTGATTTAACCTCTTCATTTTATTGTCAATGCTGCCCAGAGAGTTGCAACAACTTTTCCCAGCTGATTCCACTGGTCAGACAATGTATATTCTGACTCCTAGGCCCTGTTCTTTGCCTCCATCAGACTGACACTTGAATTCCTGAAGAGATTGAGATCTTTGCCAAAGAAATGCCTTTTAAGTTGCTTTGCAGGAGAGCTACAAAGGAAGAGGTACCTTTGTCCCTAATGTGTTTGGTTTAAGCTTTCAAAGTGACATTTATGACCTTTTTTTCTCTTTGGGGTTGGGAAGAAGGTAGTGTTGAAGCGAAGAGAGAGACTCAGAAATACTATTATTGTTTAATCATTCAGTTGTGTCTGATTCAATTGTGACCCTATGGACTGTAGTCCACCAGGCTCCTCTATCCATGGGGATTCTCCAGGCAAGAATACTGGAGTGGATTGTCATTTCCTTCTCCAGGGGATCTTTCCAACCCAGGGGTAGAACTTGCATCTCCTGCAGTTTCTTTATCACTGAGCCACCTGGGAAGCCCCCCCAATGCCTCTATGCTACTTAAAATGAGGAGAAAGGTGGGCTCTATTGGCGCTGCTGCTGCTGCTAAGTCGCTTCAGTCGTGTCCGACTCTGCGACCTCATAGACGGCAGCCGACCAGGCTCCCCGTCCCTAGGATTTTCCAGGCAAGAGTACTGGAGTGGGGCGCCATTGCCTTCTCCACTATTGGCGCTACCTTTGTCAGTTACAACAGATCCTGCAGCAGGTGCGTGTACAGACGATGTTGTGGCCGCCAGGACCTGGGCAGCCTGAGGACCCTCACTTGCTCTTATCCGTCTTCTCCATCAGGACTCATGGCTTTGCTTCCTCGCCAGTTCTCAACCTTGACTTTATGCTGGGCTATTCTTACACGTTCAGTGTGCATAGATACCTTTTCTGCTGATTAAAGAAATTCAGAAAGGAAAGAGAGAGAAATCTTTTAATATTCTATTCCAGAGTCCCCTATTAAAGTTGGATCTTTTATACATTTATCTATATTTATATATCTTTGATTTTTAAATATTTTTAGTATTTCTTTGGATGTGGGCCATTTTTAAAGTTTGTTGAATTTATTATAATATTGCTTCTGGTTATTTTTTGCATGTGGAATCTTATGGCTGTCCTGGTGGCTCAGAGAGGAAAGAATCTGCCTGCAATGCAGGAGACCCGGGTTTGATTTCTGGCTTGGGAAGATTCCCTGGAAAAAGGAATGGCTACCCACTCCAGTATTCTTGCCTGGAGAATTTCATGAACAGAGGAGCCTGGAGGGCTATAGTCCATGGGGTCACAAAGAACGGGACACGACTGAGTGACTAACACTTTCACTTTCATGCGGGATCTTAGCTCCCCAAACAGGGATCTAACCTACATACCCCACACTGGAAGGCAGTTATCCACTGGACTGTCAAGGAAGTCCCTGTATATCCTTAATTTTAACTCTCCCTCTTTCTCATGTCTATTCCCTTTTCTGGCATACTCTGCTTAGAGACTATATGTATAAGAAAGGCTGAGTGAATATAATTTTGGAAGGAAGCTGGTTTTGATAAATTGCTTTCTATTTCATGTATGTGACTGAGCTCCTTATGAAGGTCGCCCTTGGAGGTGTGTACCCTGTGCTGTGTACCATATAACAGTCTTGCCTTTAATACAGTGAACACTCCTGGTTTTGACTCTTTCAGGTGACTTTCAAAGACTCAAGACATGAAATGAGTCCCAAATTAGGGTCATGTGCTGGGTGGGCGCGGTGGGGGAGTGGGGACTTAGTTCCTATGAACCAGCAGACACCCACCCACAGCCCTCTGCACCTGAATGGGCTTTGGAGAGCTTACTTTGTTCTAAGCACCTACTCCCCTCAAAGTAATATGTTTTTGTTTGTGAAACTGGCCCAGAAAAGAAGAAAAGCCACCTGTGATTTGTCGGTAAACTTAGGGACTCATTAAAATCTTGCTACGTAGCCCTTTCCTTATTAATGTCCATGTGCTCAATTCATGGTCCACGCGTGATCAGTTCTTTGTCTGTTGGCTTTGTCTTCCTGGGAAGCAAAACAGTGGTTTTCAGCTCTGGCTGCTACTCCTTGGGAATCATGTTGGATTCTGTAGATTTGGCCTTGGGCCTACATATCTGTAGAGTTAAAAGTTCCCTTGGTGATTCTGATGTTCAGCCATGGTTAAAACTTATTGAAATAGACTAGAGCAGGCACTTCAAAAAGTTCAGGGAAAGTAGTCATTCTGCAGGAACAGGTAAAGAGGCAAAGGGGCACTTCCCCTCCCGCCCCCAAGAGCCAGGGAGTGATTTGATAAGCCCAGCTGAACCGGCAGCCTCAGGGGCCACCAGAAGTTAAGTTTTTAGGGATTTAGCTCTGTTTAGGCTCCTTCTTCCAGTCCACATTTGATGCTCACCTTATCCTGGAATAGTTGTGAATGGGAGTCCATTCCCTGATACCAAAGAACAAGTATACATGGTGTCATAGAAAAGCTTTTTCTCGATTCTATTGCCTGGAACCTGAGCAGCCAGGGTAGTGTGTTTCTCATGCTTTATTCCCATCCACCCTCCTTCCAGATAATAAATGTGATCAAATAAACTGAAATCCCCTCTCACCCCATCCTTGGAAATTTCCAGTGTTCATTAGCATATCAAAGGCTGGGAAAGTCCTGTGGTTAACACAACAACAAAAAAACTTTTTAAAACTTAGAGTTAAATAAACTTATTTGCATTGGAAGAGACTTTTTGCTCCTCTACCTACAAATGAGCTTTTTTCCCCCCTTAACACCAGTCTGAGAAAGACTGGCCAAGTCACTTTTTGATTCAGTAATTTACTGAGGGTTAATTTCTGACAGCTGAACCTCTTTTTAAAATCCCCTTTGAAGTTGGACTGAATTAACGAATGGAAGCCTTGCCAAAGCAGTTTACTAATTCATAACTATATCCCTCTGCTTTCTTTGTGTTGCTAAGTACTATAATCTTTGACCTGAAAGGAAGAATACTGCTAACAAGTAAATATTTAAAAGGCCCATGAAGTATAATGTGTATAATGTGCTTGAGTTTGTGCCTGGGGAACCCTTCTGCTTGATGAAAGCAGTGACTTACTTTTCATCTCCTAAATAGGCTGTTGTTTTACAGTAGGTTGAAAGGAAGTATTTTAAGTGCTACGAGTCAGATTTTTTTTAACTTTTATTTTTAGATTTAGTGAGCCATTGGCCTCACTGATTTGAAGGTGGCGTGTAATTCATAACTCCTGAGTGTGTTGGAACTCTGTATGAGTGAGTTAGCATTATTGTGAATGAATGAACTCTTTGCTACCAAAGACGACTTGGAACAGTGTGAGGAAACGGAAACGTGACTCACTGATGGATTTGAAGAGTATCTAGGGGGACTCACTAACTTCAGAGCCAGCGCTGAGGGGTGGTTTTAAAGTAGGGGGAACCTGGATGAGGCGAGGAAACCAGGATTCCAGTCCCAGCAGTGCCTCTGATTGGCGGGTGACAGTGGCCGAATTTCCAAACTTCTTGGCCTTCATTCTGTCCATAAGGGGAAGCAGGAATTATTTGTTGCTAGGATCACTGCCAGCCTCAAGACTTGATGATTCTTTGAGTTCTACAGATTTTCTGGTTTGTGTGGAAGTGGGTGTGTATGTTTTAATGGCCTTCAGATGGGATTCATCAAAGCTCCATGAAACAAATCTTTATTTTTAAAATTGGAAGTGAATTGCTGTGACAGAGCATGGTCAGGGGAGTCCACGGCAGAGAATGAGGAAGCAAGTAAGCTTTGATTTGTAAGGCTGTGGGCATCGGATTTCCTGTGGCTGTGGCATTTGGTGTATAGAATGATGCATCTGTGTTACTGCCAGAGAAAGGTTCATTATTGTCTACAGGCAGAAGTTTTGCTCTGTCAGGATTTCTTTTCAAAAGCTGTAAAGTAGCACCTTGCTACCCTGTTCATTATGCCTCACTATGTTTTAAAAAATACTGAAGCTCACCCTACTGAAATATATCCAGACATTTTTGATTCAGAATAGCAGTCTGATCTTTAGCAACATAGTTTTTGCAGTCACTAGAAGGCGATGGCACCCCACTCCAGTACTCTTGCCTGGAAAATCCCATGGACGGAGGAGCCTGGTAGGCTTCAGTCCATGGGGTCGCGAAGAGTCGGACACGACTGAGCGACTTCACTTTCACTTTTCACTTTCATGCATTGGAGAAGGAGATGGCAACCCACTCCAGTGTTCCTGCTTGGAGAATCCCAGGGACGGGGGAGCCTGGTGGGCTGCCGTCTATGGAGTTGCACAGAGTCGGACACGACTGAAGTGACTTAGCAGCAGCAGCAGCAGTGTATAAAAATAATCTTATGTCCTACTATTTTCATTGAATGACTTTCTCTCATGCAGGCTCGATTGATAGGTACATTGAAATATCAGCGCTATGCCTGTTAGAAACTACCTATGTATTCTTTAAAAGTGATAATCTGACTTATCTAATGTTTTGGAGAAGGGGCATAGCAAAATATTCTGAGGTTTCTAATTAATTATCTTTAATTTTGGCTATGCGAATTCATCAGTTGTCATGGAATAATTGTGGAAATAATTACTGTTATGGAATAATTGAGACTCAGCAAGCTCTGGGAGTTGGTGATGGACAGGGAAGCCTGGCGTGCTGCAGTCCATGGGGTCGCAGAGTTAGGCACGACTGAAAACTGAACTGACTGAATTGTGGGAAAAGCTTATATTTTCAAATGATAACTTTCAAAGTTAATTCATATCTTCAAGTTTCTGTAATTTTATCTTTTTTTTCCCAGCAGCTTAAATCACAATGCAGTATTTTACTACAGTGGATTTTTGTTTTTTTTGATAAAGTGGTACCAATAATCTCTTACCTATTCTTTTCTAATTATATTTTGCAAATTGCTCTGTTCAAAAAGATACACCTGACAGTAATCATTTCCTTTATGTATTGACCTTGTCCTACTGTGCTATGTGCTTGATTCATAACCCCACTAGGTGGCGATATTATTATTCTTTGTTTTCTGTATGTGGCTGGGTTCAGAGAGGCTTGCCCAAGATCAGCTTGTCAATAAGTATGTGTTGAAATCAAGATCAGAATCTGTCTCTGCCTAATTCAGATATTTGTGCTGTCCCCCTCTCTGTGCCATACCAGCATGTCTTGGGGTGGAGGGCAGGAAAGTGGTAAAACCTTGCTTCATATATGATCTATTCGGTAGATTTCTATTGAACACCCACAGAGAACATTTTTTCTTTTCAAGGAACCATCTTTGGATCATTGGTGGACTGGAGAAGGGGCAGTGTGGCTGGTTAGACCTCAGTTACCTGTGGCAAATTAAGAAATCCCATGTCAGTTTCTTGGTGGGAAGTGTAAATAAACAAAATAGCTGCTTTGGGGGGGTGGGTCAGAAATGATGCCACTGAGGAAGGGGCACTGAGATGAATCTAGAAGGGGTCTGGTTGGACTCTGCTAGGGGGCCTAAAGCAGACCAAGAATTCTGAGTTAAATTAGCCATGGTGGCTCCTGAGTGGTGAGGGCTGCGGTTCAAGGCTGACATGGCAGGACATGGAGGCCAGACTGACCAGCTCAGATGGATCGAACTGAGCTGGAAGCTGCGAGAATTTTCCTTAGGGCAAAAGGGAGAAGGGAAGAGGGACCTTGACTGTTGCTTTATTTTATTTTTAAAATTATTTATATATGACTGTGCTGGGTCTTCGTTGCTGCTCACCATCTTTCGCTAATTATGGCAATCTGGGGCTACTCTTTAGTTGTGGTACATGGGCCTCTCATTGCAGTAGCTTCTCTTGTTGCAGAGCACAGGCTCTGCAATAGTTGTGGCCAGTGAGCTGAGTTGCCCCATGGCATGTGGAATCTTCCCGGACCAGGGATTGAACCCGCGTCCCTTGTATTGCAAAGCCAGTTAACCTCTGGACCATCAGGGAGGTCTGGCTGTTGCTTTATTTAAAGGGAGGTTATCTTTGAGTCTGGATATGAAGGTAGGAAGGAGTGAGGTTTAAAGGAAAACCTAATGGTTTGGAGCAACAGGGGCAATGTGCAGAGTAAGTGCAGAAACACAGCAGAAAGATGAGGGCCCAGTGGAGGTGGGCAATCCAACTTGTGGTCAGGCTGTTTCCCCCTTTTACGAGGTGTTAGGGGTGGGCTTCCGTCTATGGGGTCACACAGAGTCGGACACGACTGAAGTGACTTAGCAGCAGCAGCAGCAGGGACTAACAGGATGAGAGTGAGCGCCAAGTTACAGGGGGCCAAGGAGCAGGGAGGGCTTGGGGGTGGGGAGAGGGGGGACCATCTTGACTCTAGACAGACCCTGTGCTGAGGAGCAGAGCGTGGGGAGGGGGAGGCGTTTTATTGTTGGTCCATTGGAGGGAGAGAAAAGCAGGCTCTAGAAAAAGAGAAGTGCCAGGTAGCAAATGCATTCGTGCTGCAGACGGTGGTCCAGGAGGCAGGAGAGAACCAGGAGAGCAAAGATGGGTTATGTGAAGGAGGTTTTGCAGTGAAAAGGAGAAACAGGGAGGTAGGGAGCTGGGGATGAGGAGTCTGGCAGGTCCCCCACTGAAGGGAAGGCTTGCCGGGCAGCTGTGGGGGCCCCACCCTGTGCTGAGCAGTGTGGTTCATCAGCCTTACCCAGCCAGATGTTGCCCAGCCTGACCTGTAGCTCCCCTCCAGGAAGTTAGTACATAGCCAGTGACCCCCAAACTTGTCTGATAAGCCCCCCAGGTGCTTCCCTGGCTATTTCTCGCAAGGTTTCTGCATGTCTGGGATGGGGCCCTGGAGTCTGTATTTTAATAAACATCCTGCAGGCCATGCCAATATGCAGGCGAGTTTGGGAAACACTGACATGGATTCTGGGGTGTCCTAAGGGCTGGACAGTGTCCTCTGATATTTCTTCTCGAGCTCCTCGGCCATCTAGGCATGGCTTGTGTAAGTACAAAGACACTTCAGAATTTTAACCTGTAGGTTATTGAAGTGAATGGATACTTGACTGTTTCCATCTTATAAAATACCCTCAGGTTTTTGAGTTTTATGCAGAATTCTTTGTTGGTTCCTAAAAGTTTTGACCAGTGTCTGAATACTACAAGCATTCCGTCCTTGAATTTACCCAAGCCTAGGGCTTCCTGGATGACTCAGTGGTAAAGAATCTGCTTGCGGTGCAGGAGATGCAGGAGACGAGGGTTCAATCCCTGAGTCAGAAAGATCCCCTGGAGAAGGAAATGGCAACCTACTTCAGTATTCTTGCCTGGAAAACCCCATGGACAGAGAAGCCTGGTGTGTCCTAAGAGTTGGACATGATATAGCACGCACACATTTACTTCTTGGGGCTTTACGGAAGATGGATTATTCTCTTCTGCCACCTGCTGGTCAACCACAGGCAAACCATATCGGGTTTTGAGGGTGACTCCAGCCTCAATATTTCAGATATGATTTTCAGTAGAGCATAGTTGAAGCAAAAAGTCTTCTAATAAGGCCATCTGCTCTGAATTAAATCTTGTACACTTAATGTTGCAAATCTGACAAACTTGATTTCCTCTTCTCACTGGAGCCTTTTTTCCAGCTCAGGTGTTAAAAGACTAATAACAACAGCGCATTCTGAGAGATCAGTAAACCTGTGTTAATCTCAGAAAGAATAGTTTTTTATGCCTCATGTCTGTTTTACGGACAGATGATCCCGGCAATTCAAAACTGCGGTGAAGACAGATGGGATTCAGGCTCCTGAGTGTTGGAAGGGTATGATCTTGGAAAATTTCTTTACCTCTCTTAAGAGCAGTTTATTTTCAATGCAGTTGCATCGTCGTCATCATCCTTATTTTAAACTGTGCCTGACTCTGGGTCCCATCTTTGCCAATGACCTGACAATTACTTTCTGAAAGTGTTCTGGAGTATCTCAGCTAGTGTCACAGTGTTGCACACAGCCTCTCCAGATTCTTTGTTTCCTCATCTATAAGATGAAAGTGTGTGACAGAATAATCTCTGAGATCTCCTTTGGTCCCAGACTCCTGTAACTCAATCAGCATGAGTAGAAGACTTAGCTTTGCTAGTGACTGTGGAAGGCAGTGTCTGTTCTTGATCCTTCAGATGGGTTCCCCCTCCCCACCACAGCCCCCCGGCCCTGTTAACACTGATGCTGTCTAGGAGCTTTGGAGGAGGCTAGCTTATGTTTTGCCTCTGATGCTCTTTTAAACATTTAAAAAAGTGGGATTTGGAAAAATGACAGGCTTCTTCATTTTATTGTTCCTTTAAATAGTATCAGTTGAAATACAGAATTGGCATTTCACTTAGCTTTATCTGTGAACCAAAGGTAATCTTTCTCAAAGATGGGTATTAATTCGAGGTAGGGGGCACATGTTACATAGACCAAAATGTTTGACGGCCTAGCCCTGCTCAGAGAGACACAGGATGGGTCAGGCCCACCAGAAACTGTATTAGTGCCTTGATTCTCTACTGTGGGGGGATATCAGAATCATCTTTTTATAAAAAGATTCTTATCCAGTAGGTCGCATGTAGGTTGGATCTAGGGCTTTTTGTTTGGCACTTAAACGTTTTTAAAAAGTGAATACAGTTTCACCTGAGCCTGATCCACCCTGTGTTTCTTTGAGCAATGCTAGGCCATCAGACATTTGGGGACATTTAGGGTCCCAGACACTGTGCTTAACTCTGGACCCTGGACAGCCACAGATGCTTACCAATCATTCCCTCTGTCCTCACCCGCTTCCACCTTTACTAGGCTGGTGGCAAGACATTTTATTAGGCTGTTGATTCCTTAATTATACTTAGTGGGAGATCCAACCAGTCCATGCTAAAGGAGATCAATCCTGGGTGTTCATTGGAAGGACTGATGCTGAAGCTGAAACTCCAATACTTTGGCCACCTCATGCGACGAGTTGACTCACTGGAAAAGACGCTGATGCTGGGAAGGATTGGGGGCAGGAGGAGACGGGGACGACAGAGAATGAGATGGCTGGATGGCATCACCGACTCGATGGACATGAGTTTGAGTGAACTCGGGAGTTGGTGATGGACAGGGAGGCCTGGCGTGCTGTGATTCATGGGGTCGCGGAGAGTCGGACATGACTGAGCGACTGGACTGACTGACTGACTGATGAGACTATGCCTTAGATGGTTAATTATATTTTAAACTTCCCTCAGACTTCATTGTAATCTCATTTTGTAAAGGGTATTTTTTCTGGGAATGGCTGCGCATAGCCTTACCTAACTCTTAAGTGACTTAGGTAATTTTTGAATGATGTCACTTCCTTAAGTGACACCGTTTGATCTAATCTTGTATACAGGCTGTAGCCTACTATAATTTCCTAGGGGCTGGCTAACTAGTATTGCACTATGTGATTAATTAAAGGTTATGTGACACTGTTAACTTTTTTTCCTTGTTTGGAATTGTAATTGCTTTTAGCCAAGCACTTCCTTATCAACTATAACCAATAATGTGTATTTTATGGAACCATACAGTAACTGGCACTTTTCTTCTGTATTCATTCCCCTGCCCTGGCAATAAACTAAACTTTAGAAAATTCTGGAACACGTTTTGAGTGTGTGAATTCATGTGCATATGTGATGATGAAATTAGGAGATTACTTTTTAACTATTTCAGACCACTTACTTATGAGGTAAGGTAGCTACACCTGTGCTATTTTTGTAGTGTTTCCCTTTAACCTGTAAGCTTTTCTTCAAGCCATTCATTGCCTCATATCATTTGGGAAGAGAAATGAGCCTAACAACCATGAAAGTAAGCTCTGGGAGTTGGTGATGGACAGGGAAGCCTGGTGTGCTGCAGTCCATGGGGTCACAAAGAGTCGGACACGACTGAATGACTGAACTGAACCATGAAAGTGACAAAGGTGCAGTTCCTTAAGAATTTTGTCTGTAGGTGAAGCTGGCATGCTTGATGATGAGTGAACTGTCTGTCTCGTGGCAATGTGGCTCTCTGTTGCATCTCACCCTCTCCTCCCTCAATACGCAGCCACAATCTTCATCTTTGCTTCTGGACTTACCAGGCATCTCCACTTGAGTACTGGCCACCTCTACTTTAGGTCCCATAAGATCAACAGTTCCCTCTTTGCTGCTGCTGCAGATGAAAATGACCTACCAATTATCAAGGGCTAATGTTGGGCTTCTATGGTGGCTCAGATGGTAAAGAATCTGCCCGCAATGCAAGAACCTGCGATGTGGGAGACCAGGGTTTGATCCCTGGGTCAGGAGGATCCCCTGGAGAAGGGAATGGCTACCCACTCCAGTATTCTTGCCTGGAGAATCCCATGGACAGAAGAGTCTGCCAGCTACAGACCATGCAGTCACAAAGAGTCGGACACGACTGAGGGGCTGACACTTTCACTTTTCACTAATGATGCCAGTTAGCTTTCAGGATCCGTGGTGTCTTTGGCTTGCAGGGGGTTAAGCCCCAGAATGAGAACTGAGGGCGTCACTCACTTGGGGGCCTTTTGAGGAAGGCCTGTCGGAGCTGTCTCTTTGTTTCAAGGAAACAGAGTGGCTCGGTTGGGAGGAGGGAGATTAGAAGGGGAAGTCTGTAACTAACACCTTCGTTTGAGCTTGCCAGTCTCTATCTGCCCACTCCAGTCTGCCATCAGTGGCACGGGTCTAGTGTTTGTTTTGTAGAAGTCCTTCATCCTTTATTGAAGTTCTTTTAATGGCATTATCTTGGAGAAGCATATTATAGAAACAAAAGTTCTCTTCATTTAATACATCCGTTTTGGGAAACAGGTGTTTCAACCAAAAATTTCTAATGTCTTAAGTGTCTTTTAGGCCATTTGTTTTCTGAATTTCTCCTTATCAAAGTGAGTTTATTACTTAAGACCCTGACAATTGTGCTTATACAGGGACGGCCAAAGTCCTCATCATCAGATTGAATTGTCCTTCTCTAAGAAGCCTTTTCACTTGGAGATTTTGATGACTATAAAAACTGTTGAGCTGAATGAAGAGAAAATCTTATGAAGTCATCATTATATGCTTTATTATGTTTTCATGTGTTCCAGAAGGTTTAAATTTGTTAAGCTTTAAAAAAAAACAGTACACTTAAGCAATGAGTAAAATTTTAATAGATCTGGTGTAGAAGCTTAGAGCTTGATTTTTAGACATACCCTGCTGTGAAGTGTTCCTTTAATGATCTAAACAAGATTGTAGGAAAATAATCAGGTGGACTGGTTCATGAGCAGTACCAGGCCCATGGTTTCTTTACCTGCCATGCCTTTGGTTGCAGAGTGAATGGAAAATTTTAAATATTAACTGTTTTATTAAAAATAACTTTAAGAATGATTTGCAATATAATTTATAAAAGTTAACACACAAAACAGTACTGTCTTGTTAATGACTGTGCTAGTATGTAGAAAAAATGTGGAAAATATATCTGTGAATGATACACAGCAAATTTAGAATGATATTACGACTGTAAGATAGGGAAAGGGTCAAAATTTATCTGTACCACTCTATTTTTTAAAAACAAACACATATAGCTTTATGTTAAGTATTAAATCTGTGTTGATTTCTCACCTTTTCTCTAAGTCTAAAATAATTCTGCATGAATATTAAACATTATGTGATTAAAAAATTTATAGCCTATGTTTGGCATACAAATTATGGAAAAACAGAAATGGCAAAGTAAAAAAATTAAAAATTTGTTATACTATATCCTGCTTGCAGTACCCACTGATAATTTTTCAGTATATCATCCTAGTCTGTTTTGTATTCATTTGGTATTATAACTATACTTGTGGTATAATGTTTGTGCATTTTTAGTGAAATCATGAGTAGAGATTTGAATTCTGCTTATTTACTTGAATTGTGGTGTAATGGTGTTGAAACTAGTGATTTCTAAACTGTAACACGCATGAGACTCATTTAAATGTGGATTCCTAGTTTCCTCTCCAGAGGTATGAACTAAATAAGATCCAGCAGTGTGCATTTTAACAAGTCCTCCTGGCCTCCTAACTTCCCCCACCCAATCTAAGTTGATTCTAGTACCAGAGTAATACTGACAGGAATATTTTGGGAAACACTGGTTTGAACTATCGGTGCTTGAGTGCCATTCCTACTTTAAAAAAAAAAAAAATCCAGGATCAGCAAGCTATTGTCTAGGGGCCAGATACAGCCCACCACCTGTTTTTATAAATAAAGTTTTATTGAAACTCAACTAACCTGATTTGTTTACATATTGTCTGGTTAATTTTTTTGCCACAATGGCAGAGTAGTTAGAAAAGAGCTGGAAAAACCTAATATATTTACTCTCTGGCTCTTTACCAAAAAAGCTTGCTGACCCCTACATTTTGTGTGGGAGAATATCAAAGACAGTCCAGTAAAGAAACTCAGTTCAGTTCAGTCTCAGTCATGTCTGACTCTTTGCAACCCCATGAACCGCAGCACGCCAGGCCTCCCTGTCCATCACCAACTCCTGGAGTCCATCCAAACCCATGTCCATTGAGTCAGTGATGCCATCCAACCATCTCATCCTCTGTCGTCCCCTTCTCCTCCTGTCCTCAATCTTTTCCAGCATCAGGGTCTTTTCAAATGAGTCAGCTGTTTGCATCAGGTGGCCAAAGTATTGGAGTTTCAGCTTCAACATCAGTCCTTCCAGTGAATACCCAGGACTGATCTCCTTTAGGATGGACTGGTAAACTGGCATATATTTAATAAGAAAGAATTGAAAGTGATGACAAAGGGCATATAATGACCAGTTCAGTTTAACAAGCATTGATTTAGCCCTTACTTTATGTCAGGTACAGTACACGTCGGTCTTCCCGCTTGGGCAACTTGCAGTTTTCTGTGGCAAATGCATGATTTCAGATGTGATGGGGGAAGAACAGCATCTGTCTTCGTGCGATGCAATGGGAACCTGGCAGAGACAGTAACTCAGTCTAATCTCTGAGGTCAGAAATGATGTCCGAGGAGTCTTTCACCCTCAGTAAAGTGCCAGCAGATGCTTGTGGTAGAGGAGATTCAGAAATTCCCTCCCCCTCACTTGACTTCCCATGCGGATCAGTGGTAAAGCATCTGCCTGCTAATGCAGGAGACACAGGAGATGTGGATTCGATCCCTGGGTTGAAAAGAGCCCCTGGAGGAGGAAATGGCAACCCACTCCAGTATTCTTGCTTGAAAAATCCCATGGACAGAGGAGCCTGGTGGGCTACTGTCCATCAGATTGCAAAGAGTTGGACATGACTGAGCGTGCATGTATCCTGTCACTTGCTCAGGAGTGTTATTGCCCCTCCCACACCCAAGTTGGCTTGCTTTGGCTAATGAATGTTAGCAACCATGATGCAGAAGCTGGTGCAGTTTAGCTTTGCTCTTTGGTGCTGTTGCCATGAGAAAGGTAAGCTTGAGCTTGCTTGATGGTCCTAGGAGCAGGAGAGACACTACAGGTTGTCCCTCAGGTGGCTTGCTTTCCCGGTGTGCCTGGGACTGCCCCCATTTTAAAATAAGTTCCATGAAATTTCTCAGTCTCACATACTAGATGGAGCCACCCAGAGTTGAGTCCAGCCTGGATTAGCTGGCCTCCAGATGACCACAGCTTCATGAGAAGTTCTAAATGATTGTTTCTTTAGGCCATTGAGTTCCAGGGTGCCTTGTTATGAAGCAGTTGTTAAGAGATATAGTGCCCAATAGACATTTGCTTATTTCAACTGAGATAACTCCAGGCAGAAAATTTGAAGGTTTAGTAAAAGTTGAGCAGGTGAAAAAGATGAGAAGTGTTTTGGCACATGAGGGCACGTAAGCATCAAGGGCCTAGGGACTTAGAGTATGGTGTGAGCTGGCTCGTGGAGGGTAAACTTTAGGGGGCGGGGTGCAGCTGAAAGCACAGTGGCCCCTTTCCCAGGGTATTGCAGTAGCCCAGGGAGACACTCTAGGGCTGTGGCTTTCGTATGGTTGAGGGGATGGCCAGGGTAGGGAGTAGGACAAACCTTGGCTCAAATTTCAAGCTTCCTAATAACTTGGTAGTCGTGTTTGAGGGTAGAGGGACACTTAGGCAAGTTACTTTGTCACCTTTATCCTTGGTATCCACATCTATAAAACATGTATGATGATGCACATTTCACAGGGTTTCTGTCAGAGGGAAGAAACTAACAGGAAAGTCTGATTTCTTCATTCTGACTCTATACTTACCTGTTAAGCTGGCAGCAAATGATCCAGTTAGAACGGTGTGCCTGAAAGCAAGATGGGCATTGCCCCTGTCGGCTCACTGGTTTCAGAACTTTTCATTTCTTTCTCCCACTTTTTTTTTTTTTTGAAGTATAATTGCTTTGCAAGCTTTCCCACCTTTTTTTTTTTTTTTTTAAGATGTTTGAATTTCTCATTTATTTCTCACATATTTATCTGGTTCAATGAAATCACTGGAGATATCAGCAATATTTAACACATGTTTAGCATGGAATGGTAGTATAATAAAGGATATAGATGAACTGGTAAAATGCTTAATTAAAAAAAAACAGATATGTTTAGTGTGCTTCATAGAGTTGTAGTGAATATTCTTTAAAGACTGAACCAAATTCAGTAAACATTTTGGAAGGTCACTTAAGGTTGACTGAAAAATTCTTTGTCTTAAACATGTACCAGGAAAAACTGATGAAAAAAATTTTTCCACTGCTACAAAGCAACTAAATTTACATTGTGGAACTGAGAAGGTCCCAGCCTGTCTGCATCGATTATCAGGTAGAATGTGAGCTATTTTTCTGATTTTGACTTGCTGTTGATTGCCCCAGGTTTTGGGTAGGGCCATTGAGTACTGGAGTTCTGGTGGATGGAAGCAGTGTACATGTCTTTACAAATTAAGAAAAGTATATAGCCTAGCAGTTAATGACTATGTTTCTTCTCAAAGTGAAGAAGCATTATCTATGGATAATAGAAATTTATTATTAACTCTTTAATTCAGATTATATACATATATATATACATACATATATATGTCAGTTTACACATTTTACTTTTGCCTTTTAGAATTTAGTGATAAAAGAATGGAATTCAGTTATAAAGGTCAGATGATCTCTTTGACCTGAAACATGCTAAGATCAGAAGCAAGAGGTAACATGGGAATGAGTAGACAGTTCTATTGTTCACTCTTGTGACCAGGATTGGTTAGTGCTGGCTGTGTGTTAGGTACTGAAGGGGAGCTGGAGGGAAAGAGATGAGATCCCTGCTGTTAGCCTGCCAGGCCTCTCTGTCCATGGGATTTTCTGGGCAAGAATACTGGAGTGAGTTGCCATTTCCTACTCCAGAAGATCTTCCTGACACAGGGATCAAATCAGGGTCTCCCGCATTGCAGGCAGGTTCTTTACCACTGAGCCACCAGGAAAGAGCTCAGGGAGCATTATCATCCAGTATTGTGCTAACTCAAAGATGTTCGAGGGCCCTACCTGAGTGCTTTGGGAATTTGGAATTTCAGACCCTATAACAAACTTGAATCAGACTCTGCATTTTAATAAGATTTCCTATAATTTTTGTGCCAGACAAAGTTTGCAAAGAATTGGTTGAGTAGGTAGAATAAAAAAATAATTATAAGGATCTGGAGAGGTCATAGGAGAGGTATGAAGAGATCAAAAGAGATCATGACTAATTTTTTTTTTTAATTTGGAATTTTACTTCAATTTCAGAGTAATTTCATCCTTGGTCTTATTACATCAGAATAATTTCAGACTCAATGCTTAGTTTTAGGGGAGCTTCTCATATGGACCTCTTGAATGGGAACATTTTCTTGGTCAAGGTCGGGGCAAAGTTTATATTCTTGATTATAGACTGCTTACCAAGCCCTTTACAGTCCACAGTACACATCAGTGACAGTACCCATCAATGACAGCTTCTGACCAGGGACAGCCCTTCCCCCCTTGCAGCACACCACATCCCAGGGGATTGAGAGCAGTCATGGGCTGCCATATTGCTCCTGTATCAAGTGATCCTCTGGGACCAGTGACACAAAGGCTTCATGTCAGAACTTTTCAGGGGGCCTTTTCAGACATGAAGACACTGAAAGGTGGGATTTAGGTTGTGATGATAGATAAATGCAAATGTTTGCATTTAATCTTTCCATTTGAGTAAATACTCTTATTTCCATGGAAAGGGACCTATTGTGACTTTCACAGCTAGAGTCAGTGAAAAGGCAATGCTTTTCTTTCTTGTAAATGGTGAAGCTGGGGTAGATGAGGAGAACCCTGAAAATAGACCTCTCTCTCTGAATAGTTAATTGGCAATGTTTCATTTTCCCTGACTTCCTCCTTGAGTAAATCAGTTGCTTAATTCCGTAGGGAGTGGGAGGTGGACGAGGAAGGAGGATTTAGTGTACGAGTTAGCTTGCTGTGGCCCTGGGGGCAATATGAGGTTTTCTTTTTGTTGTTAGTTATAAATGTCTGGGCTCAAACTGTTTACTTCTCCATGTTGAGATAAGGTTTCATTATTCTTGTGTACAGATTACCTCATAGACAGTTTGCGTTTGAACCTACTTTTCAATTATTTACGAGAGATGACAGTTGGAAAAGCTGCTGCACCCAGTTCTAGAAGCTGAAGGTCGCTGTTGGTCATCTGGGTGGCTCGTGGGGTAATCCGATAGGGTACACACTTCACTGCTTCTACCCGGTCAGGGCTGCTTTACAACATGACACACTCCTTGCTGTGGTATATGTTTTTTTCACCTTTGTCTCTGTTCATAAACCTGCTGTTTGTGTGCCCCACTCCAGCCAAGCCAGTACCCCCCCCCCCCCCCAACTCTGACCTACAGCACTGTTCTCCTTTGGTTTCTGACATCAGGGTTCTGCCTCTCCTATGCTTCCTTCCAGGTTTGAAGGGGAGGTGCAATATGGGGAAGAACATTTTGTATTCTATTACAAGTTAATCACTAAAGGGATGTTATGTTGCCTGTGAGCTTAACCGTGCTTCCCTGATAATAAGCGTTAAACTAAAATACCTTTGTTTAGCTCACAGGAAACATCCTGACTAAGTCTACATGTGAATGACTGCAGGGAGAAAGAAATTAACACATTGCCTCCGGAGGCTGATGGGAACCCGGAAGTGTTTGGCTTTACTCCTCCCCTTTTAGAATAAAAGGAGCCTGAATTCTAACTCGGGCAAGGTGTTTCTTTTGGGGTATGAGCCCACCATCTTCTCAGTTTGCAGCCTTTCCGAATAAAGTCATTTTTCCTTGCCCCAACAGTTCCTCTCTCGATTATTGGCCTATTGTGTGGGGAGCTGTATGAGCTTAGACTTGGTAACAGAGGGTCAGGGCAGAAAAGGTACACATGGAAATTAAAAGTCATAGTGTTCCTTTGTGGCCTTTGAGGCCAAAAAACTGATGGCACTTGAAATTAGTTCCCACTCTTGGCTGGCATTTTAATGCAGATGGCAGGGGGAGCAATTACATGCCTGACTGAGTTGAGAGGTTTGTCTAATCCTATATCCTGTCATGTTTAACAACTTTTATTAAATCAAAAACTTCCATTTGAGCTAAATTCCTCTTTAAGGTTGTCGGTATATATTGAAACATGAAATACTGTGTCTTTTGGCAAGGACTTTCCAAACGTATTCAGTCTATCCCTTTGACTCGTGCTGGAAATATAAATAAATCTTTCCAAATTAAGGGGTATTTGACTCAGGAATTCTCAAAGAAGATGATTCTAGAACTTTCTTTAGTAACACATTCTGGTGTCTCCCAGTTTTTATAGTTATTAATAACTTTTCATTACTGTATTCCTTAAATCATTCATGAAATAATATAATTTCTTGTCCTTTTGTCAATAACATTGGGTTAATTTCTCACCACCCTCAAGTGCTAAGAACTTAATATAAAGAGCCAATAAATCATAAACCTGGTGTAAGTTCACATGGGGGTCGTTACCCAGAGGCTGTTTTGATTTCAAATGTGCATAGCAGTGAATGGCAGCTTGCAGCAAATAGCAGTGAGCAATATAGCTGGAAGCAAGGTCTTAGTTTCCCAGACCTAACCACTGGCCATTTCAAACTTCAGGCTCCCATCTCACAAGTAAAAGGGCAAGGGTGCCAGCCAGGAGGCAGCTGTGACAGAGTCCTTCCCCTGAAGTTACATATTTCTCTCCACGAGCACTCCTGACTCACATGAAACATATAATTTAGGCAGGGTTGTTTATCTGATTTCCTGATGCCTGAAGCTCAGCAGGGGCAAAGTGGTAGGAAGGGAACAGTTATTGGCACATATGATGACAACAGAAGTTTCACGTCGACAGCCTGACAGTGAGTGGGGGTGATGGGAAGCACTTCACAGTCAGGAATGCAGATAAAATCTGTTCAGCATGTCTATTTAAAAGGTCTGTGAAGAGTGTATTTTATTGTAGACTTTCTTGGAAATAATAGTTAAGCTAAGATGTTTTTATTACATTGAAGATTATTGCTGAAGCTATTTGAAGAAACTGGCTATACTCTCAAAGTAGGGATTTTCCACTGTGGGGTTATTGTGAAGATTAGCAGTAGTATACATGGTGTGAGTGGCACGAAGTAGCCATGACCCGCGATGCTTCGGGTGGGGGTAGTTTTGTATGGCCCTTGGCTTGATAGGTCCAGATAATGTGTGTGGTTCATCATAGTTGTGGCATAAATAAAGGTTGAAGGAATGGAAGAACTTTCTAGGGCTTCCCGGGTGGTGCAGAGGTAAAGAATCCACCCGCCAATGCAGGAGATGCAAGAGAATGAGTCGGGAAGATCCCTTGGAAAAGGAAATGGCAACCTACCTCAGTATTTTTGCCTGAAAAATTCCATGGACAGAGGAGCCAGGTGGGCTACAGTTCACGGGTTCGCAAAGAGTTGGACACCAGTGAGCACATGCACAGCAGCTTTTTAAGCAATTCACTTATGTTTTCCTAAGCCGATTGGAGTGCCTATCTAGTTGGAGTATCTGTCTTGTGTCTGACTGTTTGTGACCACATGGACTGTAGCCCGCCAGGCTCCTCTGTTCATGGGATTCTCCAGGCAAGAACACTGGAGAGTCTCCAGGGAATCTTCCCGACCCAGGAATAGAACCCCGGTCTCCTGCACTGCAGGCAGATTCTTTCCCATCTGAGGCACTGAAGAATCCACCTATCTAAAATGTAGAGTTAAAATGCAAGTATTTCCTCCAAAGCTGATTTAGGTCAGTGTATTTTATCTTGATCATAGGGGAACTCTGATTCAGTTGTAAAAGTAAGTAATTTATTTGACCTCCTTTTACTTAAGTGAAGATACTAATAATCAAGGCTCAGTCTAACAGAATAGCTAATAGATGGAGATTTGGTTATATGCAAGCATATCCATTGGTCTTGTGAATAATGGGAAACCTTTAAGTTTCTTGGAAGTTCTGCGTAAGTGTGTGCTTAATTTGAGGGAGGGTCATGGGTCTAGTCCTTGAATGGACCAGTTTTCCTTCCTGGTTGCTTGGTGGTGAATATTCCTCTACTTCTTCCCAGATGAGTGGAGACACAGGAGGTACAGGAGGAAGACACAGCAGCTGCTAACGACACCAGTTCATCTATGCTATTGCATGTGTGTGTGTGAACACTTGGAGGACACCGGGCTGGGGAAAATGTTCAGCAGCACTTCCTGAATATATAGCACAGCCCAAGGTTAATTTCAGGACTTATGTGTTTCAGTGTTAAAACTGTTAACTGTAGGACATAAACATCAGAGTGGAAACCACTGTGTTCCTTGTTTGGGGTCCATGTATCCTTAACAAATAAATAACCTGGATGTCAGAGGGTCCTCTGTGCTAATGGTAAACAGCATTTGGGATGTTTTGTATTTTCTGGCCCAATGGTTTTCTGGTTTTCTTTTCTTTTTTTACTATTTTGAGTTTCTCAGAGTCTTTCACTTGAATATTGAATATTTGAACTTTGATGTTAGCCACTGTTGCCATGTATATCATTTTTTACCCTTATAATAGTGATCAAAGTAGAGGTCTCGGTCTCACTCCTCTGGGCGACACTGGTGTGTTACGTATGTTCTCTGAACCTGAATTTCTTCATCAGTAAATTGAGAGATTTAAACGACATGATTTCTTGAGGACACTTTGAGCTTTTATACTGAGTCCATATTTTTGCTACCTGGATTGTTCTGTAGCTTTGCCCTTGAGTCTTAGCACCTGTTCTCTGTCATGGTTTCCATGGTAGTATGAGCTGTCCATCCACGGAACACTTGGCAGCCGCTCGGTGTTCTTTTTCTATAAATGTTCCAATCCTGTTAAGCGTGTAGAGCCTTTTTCTTACCATCTCAGTTAACGTCAATAGATGTATGATGCAAAATCCTGCTTTTATTAATTTCAGTCAAACTTGGTTTTCTATTGCAGTTTGTTAGCTTTATTTGCTTAATGCTCAATGCTAAGTACAGGAAGGGGGTTCTCAGGTGGCTCCGTGGTTAAGAATCCACCTGTGATGCAGGAGATGCAGCTTCAATCCCTAGGTGGGGAAGATCCCCTGGAGGGGGACACGGCAACCTGTTCCACTGTTCCTGTCTGGAAAATTGCATGGACAGAGGAGCCTGGCGGGCTACAGTCTTTGGATCACAAGAGTAGAACACAACTGACCGATTGAACAAGTACAGGAGCGTGAGGTATGGACCCAGCTTTCCACATGCCCTTACTCTGAATGACTCTGTCTGAATGACCCAAGTCTCTGTGGTAGAAAGTTGCAGAAATTCTTCACACCCCTAGGATTGTGGAATTATGCTGGCCTTGGGTGAAATGCTGCACCCTAATGCATTCCAACATGTGGCTCTAGATATTTTGCATGCTCTGATTAAGATTTACAAAGGACTGGAGCCTGCAGCTAATTGTTACCAGTATAGCTCTCAGATGATGGTCCTCTGTGACAGGATGATCATTCAGAGAGGAGAGGAATGACCCCCAGGGGCTGCTGGTGGCAAAGCAGAGGTGGCTCTTCAGTCCCACACTCTGGCTGCTGGTGCAAAATGGGAGAGGCCAAGCCAGGTGCAGAAATGGCTGCACTTCACCTTCACTGAAAGCTGCAAGTGACATCATAGCTTGGTCAGTTTCATTCCCTTTGGAAGTAGATGATGACGTTCTTAAATCCATTTAGGAATGCTGATGAGATTTAACTACATAATCTTTGAAGGCACCTTCTAAAAAATCCCACTTCCAGAAGTGGTCTGATGATAATCCACTTTTGCCTTTAAAAAATTTGTCCGGAAGTCTGTATTCTACACAGACTTGCATTTTCATAGCTTTGCTGGAGTTCAGAAGTTAGAGCTCCCTCTGAAGTGTTGGCTGCGGGGAGGCGGGGTTTTCTGTCTCCAATGAGGTGGCTTCAGTGTCCGGAAAAGCCTATCGCCTTTCACAGGAGCGCTTACTCTGTAATCCAAGCAATAGCCACGCAGCCTGTTTTATTGTTTGTGGAGTCCTGTGGCTTCTGGGCGCTTCACAGACGGGAAGGAGGGCAAATGGGGGATTTACGACTCTGCACTGAGGTGGGGCCAGTGAGCCGAACTCTTTGATTTCTCCCAAGTCACCTGTGTGGGTGAACTTTAAACTGGGCACCTGCGTTGACGCTGAATCTTTTTCTCCAGCCTGAGGAGTTCCTTCTGTCTGCAACAGACGGCTGGCTTTCTGCCTGAACGGGGAAAGATGCCTGGGAGAGGAATAGGATTACAGTACGGGATGCTAGGTACACACCAAAGAGTCGGAGTGCCTTGGTCCTGCTCTTCGCCAAGTCCTGACAAGCGTTCCTGAAATGAACATTTTACTTCTTTTTTAAAATTATACTTTTAGTTATTTTTATTGGTTGGGGGGAGACTGTGGATATTCTTGATCTTTAAACCAAGTACCACAATGTGAAAAAACATTTTTCCCCCTTAACCTCTCATTTCCCTTTTCTTTGTAATTGGGTGACACAGAAGCAGTCTTTCTGCAGATTCAGACTCTCAATATTGTCTGACTGAGTAGCAAGGAGGAGGTTCGTGGAAAGGACCTGGGACAATTTGAAAAAACGAGGTTTTTTGTTGGCTGGATTGACCTCTCTCTGTAGTCGACTTTGATGTGAAAGAAGATGAAAAAGGAAGGCTCTTCAGGTTCCTTTAGACTCAAGTCAAACCCAGGTTCCCTCTCACGTGCTGTGAGTTGGATAAATTTCTCCTCCTTGTCCAGGCAGACAAAGAGGCTGTTTCGCAGTGATGGGGAGTTGTCGGTCTGTGGGCAGCAGGTGGAAGCAGATGATGAAAACTGGACCTACAGAAGCCAGCCCAGAAAAGGTGACTTGACTTTTTTTTTTATTTACACGTTTTTAGAAGTTTGCTCTGTACAGTTCTTTGTTTCTGTCACTGATTTCCGTTCACAGTTTTTGGCCCCTTTTGGAATTTTTGTGGTGTTTTTATGTTGGAATTCAGTGTCAGTCATTTGTGTACATGTCTAAAGTAAAAATACTCCTTCAACTAGATTCAACTTGAGACCATGTCCTTCTCAGAAGGATAAAATAGCTGTTATGTGTCCCCAGCACTCTGTCTGTCCCCCGCCCGACCCCCGCACACTCATGTGACTTGTGCAAAGTTCAATGGTAAGCCACCATCCTGGGAGGAATCGTCTGCTCTTTACAACAACTGAAAGTTAGGATATGGAGCTCTTTTCTAAAATGGTGCACTGAGAAAACTTTGGGAATTGTAGGTAGACTTTCTGCATATTTCTTTAAGACAACTGAATTACCTGAACGCTTGAATGAACAGGTGCTGGGGTGACACCGAGGAAATGAACACACGAAGCACTAACCCTTGATATCGTGTCCAAAAAGAGTTTTTGGATTTCTTTCAAGTTCCTTTTCAGACTAGTGCTAGTTTCTGTTCTCAGGTTTAACATATTTTGCCTTCTTCAAGGTGAAGAAAAATATCAGTCCTGGCAGAAATGAGGGGAACTATTTCAATATTTCTTAAACACACCCCTGTTTTATATTTAGAATTTCTGAGGTCTTCCTCATAGAATGTTTACTGGAGAGACTGAATTGTTAGGCTCTAAAATGGTTTCTCCATTCAGAGCAGTGGCACAGCCCAGTGGGGGAGTGCTATTTAAGGCTTACAAAGGAACCTCATCCAGACATTCCGCGTGATTGTGTTTTCCCTGTTTATCACATTCTTCCCGTGCCGAGAGAAACCTCGCTAAAACCTTTCAGAGACCTGTCATTCCCCTTCTTTTGAGAAACGAAACTGCTGAAATGTGAGAGAATCAACTCAGTTAAATATGAACTTATGGGGACAGTAATTATATTCCATGGACTGGAAACTAAACGCACCCATCTTCATGGATAATGTAGGTTAAGCCATTTGCTCTTGTCTGTTAAACTATGGCTCAGGAGGAACTAGTTAATGCTCTTTGAAGATGTCAGTTGTTTATTATGTCAAGAAGGTGGTCCACAGTGGTCTGCTGATACTGAGCCACAGTATGATGTTTTTAGTTCAGATGGTGTATAAATTGCCTGGCGTAGAAAAGGCATTTATACTTTCTGGCTGGAGTTGTGTAGTTTAGTAAGTCCACGAACTTTACTTTTTCTAAATCAGGAATAAGCTGTGGTTTTGGTAAATGGGTGGGTTGTAATGTTCGAAGGGTGGATACAGTAGTGCTGTGGTTGCGAGAGGGTGTAGTTTTAATTCCTTTGGGCTTTGCCAGAGGTGGTTGTTTTATGACTTGTTTTGTTTTAAATCAACCGCTGTCAAGTTTCTGTTAAAGATTGTATACATGTGAGCACGTGGCTTTAGGATTTCTATCATAGATGCTCCATCTAAATTAACACTAAAGGGAAAGAAACTGAATTTGCATGGATTAGTTTTGGTTGGGAAATGAAACAAATACTGTACACTTGACTTGTAAAAAATAAAGAAGTCATTGTAAAGACCAGGGCAATTTGTGGAAGGAGGACTTGTTTATGTAAGAAACAAAAGATTGTGCCCTTTATCCCTTACTGTAATGGGGAATTCTATAGCCTCGTGAAGATAAATGGTGGCATAATACAGTGTGTACATTTATATGGAGCTTAGAAATAATTGGACATGGATAAGATTATCACTTTGACATGTGCAGTTACGGGGACGTCCTTTAAAAGCTGCCTATAGATCAGAATTCATGGTCTTGGATTCTGTTTTCACATTTGACTTGCAAAAGGAAATTGGCTCCCAACTTTGACATGTTGCCTCAGGAGCATTATAACAGTTGATCCTTATTCCACATAATTCTTTCCTTTGGAAAAATATGGATTGACTTTTGTTTATCCTTAGAGATCAAAAGAGGGAATATCTTTCAGAAAAGTTATACAGGATTGGAGTTTTGTTTTAGTTTTTATTGTTGATTTTTCTTTTTCTTTCTTTTTTTTAAAGGAGCATCAGCTAAGCTAGAAGTCTAACAAGGATTATCAGTCGGTGCCAAGAATACCCAATGGCCATATTAGGATTTGTTTGCAAATAAATATATATTGAAGACCTATTGGTCTGATGGGGGTTGGATAGCATCTTTCTTTTGTATCTGTCTGCCTAGACATCATGCATCTGAACCCACTTCTTTTCGGCCTGCTCCCCAACCCCCTGACCTTAGTTTAACATTTTTGTGATTTACACAGGTCTCTAAAAACCTGCTCTTCATCTTTTCTTCTGCAGACATATACTACCATGAAGCAGGGACAGCCAGAGGTAGGGCAGTGCAGCTTAACAGGTGGTGGTCCTGTCTGTGTTCTTCCCCCTATCCCCACCCCCAAGGGATCTATCTGTTTGGTGGGGTGATGGGATGTCCGGTTCTGCAGGCTCTCTCCCTCCCATCCAGCAGCTGCTGCTAGGTCAGAGTACTTGCCCTGCGCTCTTCCTGCTTTTCCAGGTCGCATTGCTTTGCTCAATTGGCACTATGAGTGGTGATTCAGTGGTATGTTGAATAAGATGCACGTTCACTTTATTAAACAGTTCTTCCAAATTTTGTTTTTGTGCTTTTTATAGTGAATCGCCATATCAGATTGTTTATCAGTAACACCAGAATAAAGTGTTCAAGTGGTTACCCTCATGGCTGTCTATCAGTACACAGTCCCATCACTTTAAGTCCAGTGTTACTGATTATATTCAAGAAGCTAAGGATAAAATTCCTGAGCCTAAAAAGTAACTAGAAAATACATATTGATATGTCCGAAGCAATCACAAGTAAGGACCTTTATGCTTTCTCATGTTCTAGCACATGACAAGTTTCAAAACTCTCTTGTACTGACATTGGTCCTCCGGAAGGTAAAAATGAATTGAGTAACAGCAGTGACCCATCCTTATAATCTTTAGGTGATGTGATCCATTATGACAACAGATGATATTTTGACTTAATTAGCCATGATAATCAAGGGTGCGAATCAGTGTCCTTTAGAATATTAATGAACCATGCACTATTTTACTAGATGCCCATGTTGTCAAAAAGTAGAAGTTAGTTGTAAATGAGACAAGCTGTTGCTTTTCTTGTGAAGTTGTGAGAGAATTTAGAAGGAATTCTCATTGAGGATCATGTGTAGGATACAGAGAAATATAAACACGTGGCCCCTGAAGTCATGGAGGTCATACTTCAGGGGAGAAGTGGATAAGGCAACTAATAGAGAATTAAAGAGAAAATGCAGGAGAATTGTGAAAAAGTGTGAAAAGAGTTTTGGAATGAGAAGATACTTTATCAGGAGCATTTTCATGTTTTGCAAGGTTTTCCAGCTGTGCATTGATTGAAATAATATTTAATGAGCTCCTGCTTTGTTTCCAGCACTGTGGAAGGTTCTCAAGGGAGACTAATGACCAGTAATATTTATTCTGTGCTTCCCCTATCTCACTTGCTTACTCTTCTCTTGTCAATTAAAATCAAAAGAGGAGGAATTATAGTGGGGTATCCTCTCATTGAGCAGAGTGTGTTTTGTTGGAGCCCCAGTTCTGTTCAGCTGTGCAGAGGCATGATTGATGATTCTGGTATTGGCAGGTCAACAGATTGGGTAATTGACATGCAAAGCCTCAATTTAAAGGGTGCTTTCATTCTCTTTTTCTGGATGTTGCCATATGTATTAATAACATTGCAAAATTGGAATCATTTGAATCAGTTCACTTCCTTCACAGAAGCTACAAAAATGACCAGAGAATGGCCTTACTAGGTATCAAGGGTAATGAATAATCCATACACTAGATAATCAATTGTCCAGTGTGGGAATTGGCCGTATTTAAAATAATTTCATCCCAGTGTCCCCGCTGATAAAACAGTTGCAGAATACAGAATGCTTGTGCATAATTAGATTAGTAGTGACTTCAGATATTATAGTGGAGAAAAATGGCATGGCAGACCAAAAGCTGCAAGGTCAAGATCCTGTTACTATGTAAATACCTGTGATTTATTTTTGATCATAAAATCTTTAACATTATAAGATTTGAGAACATTTCCTCCATGGCATTAAAAAAAAAAACTTGGAAAATATTGTCAAAGCAGCACTGCAAATTTGAGAGTAAAATTACACATTACACAAATATTTATGCTGAGGATCACTGTGTATGTTGGAAAAATAGCTAAATGGAGTTTATCTTGGTGTCTTAATAAAAAGAGGTAAGAAGAATATTCTCAGTGTGGTGAATGTAATGTTTTCTTTCTACTGAAGCTGACATTCTGTAAAAGAGACAAACAATGAATGCCACTTAATATTTTCTCTGGTTCGTTGAGACAACCCTTTATTAACCTTTATTTTTTCTTTTGAAATTACAGTCTCTGTCTTGTTGCCTTATTGCAAAAATGATCCTGTTTGTTATAAATTGATGAAGTTCTATCAAAATATTTTATCTAATACCCTTTCTTTATTTTCTTATTTTTAGAAGTTTGTGGGTTTGCTTTGAGACTTAGGTACTTATTTA
This sequence comes from Moschus berezovskii, assembly GCF_049115385.1. Classification (NCBI taxonomy): domain Eukaryota; kingdom Metazoa; phylum Chordata; class Mammalia; order Artiodactyla; family Moschidae; genus Moschus; species Moschus berezovskii. The sequence continues at coordinate 83,519,244 of NC_142469.1, read as the reverse complement.
GATTACTGGAGATATCAGAGTAATGAAGGAAATAACTTATTGTGAGAGCTTGGGTTTGAAAGTGAGTAACTTATGTTCTTTTTTTTTTTTAATTCAATTAATTTAAAAATTTACGTATAGTTAATATAACATATGTTGTTTTCCATGGAAATGTCTTTACTGGGTTTTGAAAACTTTTTTAAATTGTTCTTTACAAACAGTTATTTTAAAAGTAATTAAAAAAGACACTGCACATTAATTAGGGTTAATTTTTATGTCTCTTACAACTTGTATTTATATAATTAGTTATTCATATAAGGTGTTATATTTTCATGTAATTTCAGGGGTTTGGGATTTAGGTGTCATTTTCTGTCAAATTAAGTGGGGTGTATGTGTTTATTTTTGCCACAGTATTTCCTATCAGATGCTTTAGGTAGCTCCAGTGATGTCAGTTTTATCTCGAGGTCTGCTGTGTCTGCGCTCAGTAACTTGTCCATCTTTACTGTGGTCCCGGTCTTCATCAGCTCTTACCTGGCTTTCTGAAAGGTCTTCTCCTTTTGTTATCCTCACTCTTGCTGTCTTTGAGCTATTAATATTGTTGGTTCTACACTATAATTGGAGCGATCTTCTTAAAATACGAATACCATATATCTGTGTGTGCTCACTCACTCAGTCATGTCCGACTCTTTGCAACCCTGTGAACTATCGTCTGCTAGGCTCCTCTGTCCTTGAGATTTCCCAAGCAAGAATATTGGAGTGGGTTGCCGTTTCCTCCTTCAGAAATCTTCCTGACCCAGGGACTGAACCTGTGTCTCCTGCATCAGCAGGTGGATTCTTTGCCACTGAGCCACCTAGGAAGCCCCATAAATAGTCCCCCCTTTATCCATGGTTTCAGTTTTTACGGATTTAGTTACCTGTGGTCAATTGTAATCTGAAAATATTAAATGGAAAATTCCAGAAATTATAGCTTTTAAATTGTACACTGTTCTGAATAGCGTGACGAATTCTCTTGCCATCCTGCCCTGTGCTGCCCGGGATGTGAGTGACCCCTTTGTTCCGAGTATCCTGCCCCTTAGTCACTTAGTGGCCATCTCGTCTCGGTTATCAGATTGACTGTCACGGTGTCGCCGTGTTTGAGTCACCCTCATTTCACTTAATAGTAGCCCCAAAGCACAAGAGTCACGATGTCCACAATTCAAATAAGCCAAAGAGAAGCCATGAAGTGCCTTATTTAAGTGAAAAGGTGAACTTCTCGACTAGAGGACAGGGGAAAAATAATCATATACTGACTGATGTTGCCAAGATCTATGGTAAGAAGGAATCTTCTATCTGTGAAATTGTGAAGAAGGAAAAATAAATTCGTGTTAGTTTTGCTGGTGCACCTCAAATTGCAAGTTACAGCCACAGTGTGTCATAAGTGCTTAGTTAAGATGAAAAAAAGCATTAAATTGGTATAAGAAGATATTTTGAAAGAGAGATGCATTCTTAAACCTCTGTTATAGTACTTTGTTCTTAGCAATTTCTGTTACTCTCTTACTGTGCCTAGTTTATAAATTAAACTTTATTATAGGTGTATGCAGGAAGAAACGTAGTATACATAGGATGCAGCACTATCCTTGGTTTCAGGTACCCCTGGGGGGTCTTTTTTTCCGATGATCCAACAGATGTTGGCAATTTGATCTCTGGTTCCTCTGCCTTTTCTAAATCCAACTTGAACATCTGGAAGTTCACAGTTCATGTACTGTTGAAGCCTGGCTAGGAGAATTTTGAGCATTACTTTGCTAGCATGTGAGGTGAGTGCAATTGTGTGGTAGTGTGAACATTCTTTGGCATTGCCTTTCTTTGGGATTGGAACGAAAACTTACCTTTACCAGTCCTGTGGCCACTGCTGAGTTTTCCAAATTTGCTGGCATATTGAGTGCAGCACTTTCACAGCATCATCTTTTAGGATTTGAAATAGCTCAACTGGAATTCCATCACTTCCACTAGCTTTGTTCGTACTGATGCTTCCTAAGGCCCACTTGACTTCGCATTCCAGGATGTCTGGCTCTAGGTGGGTGATCACACCTTTATGATTACCTTGGTTGTGAAGATCTGTTTTGTAGAGTTCTTCTGTGTATTCTTGCCACCTCTTCTTAATATCTTCTGCTTCTGTTAGGTCCATACCATTTCTGTCCTTAATTGTGCCCCTTTTTGCATGAAATGTTCCCTTGGTATCTCTAATTTTCTTGAAGAGATCTCCAGTCTTTCCCATTCTATTGTTTTCCTCTATTTCTTTGCATTGATCACGGAGGAAGGCTTTCTTATCTCTCCTTGCTATTCTTTGGAACTCTGCATTCAAATGGGTACATCTTTCCTTTTTTCCTTTGCTTTTTGCTTCTCTCCAAGGCCAAATTTGCCTATTACTCTGGGCAGCGGCACCCCACTCCAGTACTCTTGCCTGGAAAATCCCATGGACGGAGGAGCCTGGTAGGCTGCAGTCCATGGGGTCGCTAAGAGTCGGATACGACTGAGCGACTTCACTTTCACGCATTGGAGAAGGAAATTGGAACCCACTCCAGTGTTCTTGCCTGGAGAATCTCAGGGACGGGGGGAGCCTGGTGGGCTGCCGTCTGTGGGGTCGCACAGAGTTGGACATGACTGAAGTGACTTAGCAGCAGCTGGGTATCTCTTGACTTCCTATTTTTGCATTCTAGTCCCCTATAATGAAAAGAATATCTTTTTTTGGGTGTTATTGCTAGAAGGTCTTGTAGATCTTCATAGAACTGTTCACCTGCAGCTTCTTACTGGGGCATAGGCTTGGATTACTATAATATTGAATGGTTTGCCTTGGAAACGAAGAGAGATGATTCTGTTGCTTTTGAGATTGCATCCAAGTACTGCATTTAGGACTCTTTTGTTGTCCTAAAACGTCGACGTTCACTCTTGCCATCTCCTGTCTGACCACTTCCAATTTGCCCTGACTCATGGACCTAACTTTCCAGGTTCCTATGCAATATTGTTGTTTACAGTATCAGACTTTACTTCCATCACCAGTGACATCCACAACTGGGTTTTATTTTAGCTTTCCGGAGTTATTTCTCCACTCTTCTCCAGTAGCATATTGGGCACCTACTGACCTGGGAGTTCACCTTTCAGTGTCCTATCTTTTCATACTGTTTTCATGGGGTTTTTCATACTGTTTTCATACCCTAGCCTTTTCTTACTGTTCATGGGGTTCTCAAGGCAAGAATACTGAAGTGGTTTGCCATTCCCTTCTCCAGTGGACCCCGTTTTGTCAGAACTCTTCCACCACGACCCATCTGTCTTGAGTGGCCCTACATGGCATGGCTCATAGTTTCATTAAGTTAGACTAGGCTGTGGTCGATGTAATCAGTTTGATTAGTTTTCTGTGATCGTGGTTTTCATTCTGATGGATAAGGATAAGAGGCTTGTGGAAGCTTCCTGAGGGGAGAGACTGACTGAGGGGGAAACTGGGTCTTCTTCTGATGGGCGGGGCCATGCTCAGTAAATCTTTCATTGAATTTTCTGCTGTTGGGCTGGGTTGTGGTCCCTCCCTGTTGTTTGACCTGAGTCGAAACTATGGAGGAGGTAATGAAGATAATGGCAACTTCCTCCAAAAGGTCCCATGCAGGCACTGCCGCACTGAGGGTCTCGGACCTTGCAGCAGGCCACTGCCGACCCAAGCCTCTGCCGGAGATTCCTGCATCCTCACAGGCAAGTCTGAGTCAACAAATTATGGAAAATTCTGAAAGAGATGGGAATACCAGACCACCTGATCTGCCTCCTGAGAACTCTGTATGCAGGTCAAGAAGCAACAGTTAGAACTGGACATGGAACAACACACTGGTTCCAAATTGGGAAAGGAGTATGTCAAGGCTGTATACTGTCACCCTGCTTATTTAACCTATATTCTGAGTACATCATGCAGAATACCAGGCTGGATGAAGCACAAGCTGGAATCAGGATTGCCGGGAGAAATATCAATCACCTCAGATATGCAGATGACACCACCCTTATGGCAGAAAGTGAAGAAGAACTAAAGGGCCTCTTGATGAAAGTGAAAGAGAAGAGTGAAAATGTTGTCTTAAAGCTCAACATTCAAAGAACTTAGATCTTGGCATCTGGTCCCATCACTTCATGGCAAATAGATGGGGAAACAATGGAAACAGTGAGAGACTTTACTTTTGGGGGCTCCAAAATCACTGCAGATGGTGAGTGTAGCCATGAAATTAAAAGATGCTTGCTCCTTTAAAGAAAAGCTATGACCAACCTAGACAACATATTAAAAAGCAGAGACATTACTTTGCTAACAAAACTCTGTCTAGTCAAAGCTATGGTTTTTCCAGTAGTCATGTATGGGTGTGAGAGTTGGACTGTAAAGAAAGCTGAGCGCCAAAGAATTGATGCTTTTGAACTGTGGTGTTGGAGAAGACTCTTGAGAGTCCCTTGGACTGCAAGGAGATCCAGCCAGTCCATCCTAAAGGAAATCAGTCCTGAGTGTTCATTGGAAGGACTGATGTTGAAGCTGAAACTCCAATACTTTGGCCACCTCATGCAAAGAACTGACTCATTTGAAAAGACCCTGATGCTGGGAAAGACTGAAGACGGGAGGAGAAGGGGACGACAGAGGATGAGATGGTTGGCTGGCATCACTGACTCGATGGACATGAGTTTGAGTAAGCCCCGGGAGTTGGTGATGGACAGGGAGGCCTGGTGTGCTGTAGTCTGTGGGGTCGCAAAGAGTCGGACATGACTGAGTAACTGAACTGGGGGGTCTTAGAATGTATCCCCTGTGGATAAAGGGGAACTGCTGTCTAACTCAGTCACTCGTCTGTGGCCCCTAGTGTGCGTGGAATGAAGTCCTTACAGGGCATGAGACCTTCCTCTCTCCGATGCCTTCCTGTCTGCTCTCCCTTTTAACTGCACGAGTAGCAGACAGAGCCATAGCTCTTTCACAACTCCAGAACTTTCATCTCCCAGTCCCTGAGTCAGTCTGGATGCTTCAGTCTCCTCCTCTGCCTGTAACTAGCCTGCTTAACCTTCTGAACTTGCTTTAAAACTGAAGTCTTCCCTGATCCCTGGAGGGCAGAGCAGATTACTCCCTTCTCTGTGTTATTTCTGGGCCTCCTACATACCTCTGTGATTGCATTTATCATACACTGGGTTGTACTTATTTGTTTACTTGCCTGTGTCTTGAGCTAGACTGTGAATTCCTTTAGGGCAGGGACCAGGTCTTCCTTATCTTTTTTATCCCCAAGGCTAAGTACCCAGCAAAGGGATGCTGATGGAGTGAGCATAACTCTCCGGGACACTCTTAATAGTGCCGTTCACCCAGGCCCACATGCCAAACAGTACTCTGGATTTGCGTGAAGTGTGGTGGGTTATAGTGGCACTGTGTGCCTGCTTTGTCACCTACATGTAATCTTAGAGTGCTCCTGGCTCCGGACTGTTCCGAGTGTAGCGAGAGAGAGGGTGCAGTTTGTGGGAACATAGTTTTGGTGGCAGTCGGCCATTTCCTGTTACTCCGCGCACACGGTGCCTGTATGAGACACTTTGCACAAGCTTTTGACCCTGGCTGTTTTGACCATGAGTAGGGCTTCCCTTGGAGAAGGCAATGGCAAGCCACTCCAGTACTCTTGCCTGGAAAATCCCATGGACGGAGGAGCCTGGTAGGCTGCAGTCCATGGGGTCGCTAAGGGTCGAACACGACTGAGCGACTTCACTTTCAGTTTTCACTTTCACACATTGGAGAAGGAAATGGCAACCCACTCCAGTGTTCTTGCCTGGAGAATCCCAGGGATGGGGGAGCTTGGTGGGCTTCCATCTATGGGGTCACACAGAGTCGGACACCACTGAAGTGACTTAGCAGCAGCAGCAGCAGGGCTTCCCTGGTGGCTCAGTGGTTAACGCGTCTGCCTCCAATGCGCGAGACCCGGGTTCGATCCCTGGGTCGGGAAGATCCCCTGGAGAAGGAAATGGTAACCCACTCCAGTATTCCTGCCTGGAGAATACCATGGATGGAGAAGCCTGGTAGGCTCCAGTCCACGGGGTCACAAAGAGTCGGACACGACTGAACGACTGAGCAGAACAGAACAGAAAGCTGACTTAGTGAACAGGGCTGAGGTGTGGGTTGGTTGATGCCACGTCTGATAAGGAGAGGCAGATGGGGGCTATTGCCATCTCTTCTTAACCGGTTTTCTTTCTTTCACTCTTGTTCTCCTCCCCACCCCCACCCCCACCCCAAGCCAGGCAGTCTTAACACAGCGGCCCCAGCAACCCTGTAAAACATCAAACGGAAGTCCAACTGTGTGACTTCACTGTTTAAAACCTTTCTCAGAAGGAGAAGGCAATGGCAAGCCACTCCAGTACTCTTGCCTAGAAAATCCCATGGACGGAGGAGCCTGGTGGGCTGCAGTCCGTGGGGTCGCTAAGGGTCGGACACGACTGAGCGAGTTCACTTTCACTTTTCACTTTCACACATTGGAGAAGGAAATGGCAACCCACTCCAGTGTTCTTGCCTGGAGAATCCCAGGGACGGCGGAGCCTGATGGGCTGCCGTCTGTGGGGTCGCACAGAGTCGGACACGACTGAAGCGACTTAGCAGTAGCAGCAAAGCTGACTTCGTGAACAGGGCTGAGGTGTGTGTTGGTTGATGCCACATCTGATAAGGAGAGGCAGATGGGGGCTATAGCCATCTCTTCTTAACCGGTTTTCCTTCTTTCACTCTTGTTCTCCTCCCCACCCCCACCCTCACCCCAAGCCAGGCAGTCTTAACACAGCGGCCCCAGCAACCCTGTAAAACATCAAACAGAAGTCCAACTGTGTGACTTCACTGTTTAAAACCTTTCTCAGACAGTTTAATAACTAGCATCTTTACAGTGTTCTCGGAAGCCCTACGGGGGTGGGCTCCCTGACCCCATCGTTTCCCCAACCTCATCCCCTGTGCCTTCCCCTTCACTCTTCTCCATGTCACACCAGACTCACTGCTGTTAGGACAGGCCATGCAACTTGACCTTGCCCTCCTCCTAGACTCCCAGCTTATTCTCACCTTCTCTTGCTTTCTCCAGGTCTTTGCTGAAAAAAATCACCAGGGACCCTATTTAAAATTACCACATCTTTGCATGCTTGGCACTTGAATGGTCTCCGCATTTCCCATGCCATCCTGGGGAGCAATGTGAAGGCTGAGGAGCACTGGTCCCACCATAAGGCTGGATTCGCAGAGAAGGATGCTGCCCTCTGCAGCTGTATTCCCTTCCTGTGATGCTCTGCAATGTGGAGGATGGGGATATAGTCTGAGTGAGGATACTAGAGTCTGAACTTGGGTGCAGCTGCTCTGGGGTTGCTGAGTGCCGGCAGGCCCACACAAAGCCACCTGTAGGAAGTTAATCTTTTCATCATAACTGAGCCTTAAATATTTACTGATGTGAGTAACTTTCTTATTCCAAGTGTCTGTGGAAAGGCATGCATGATCTAAGTATTCTTTTCTACCATCCCTTGATGATAGACTTGGCACTTACGTTTGGGAGTACATTTGTTCTACCAAACCTACAGTCGTGCAAGCCATGACTCCATCTGGCGTGACTTCTACTGACATCTCTTATCACATGGTCCTAACAGTATAGGTACCCTGTTGAACTCTGAAATCCTAAGGGAGGATAATTTGCCTTTTACACCTTCGTGTTGTGTAGGAACACCTTTTCTCTGACTACCCAATGCATCATCTCAGGGTGTTTGCTGTCATTTATGGCTGATTACTGACTAGTCACCAAAGACATTAAATCAACAATTATTTACTTAGTTCTTGCTAGAACCCATCACTGTGCTGGGCACATCACATTTTGGCTATGTAAGCGTGTATAATACGTGGTGAGTGCTTGCCTAGCTGAGTAGCTGTCTGAAACCATCTCCCTGGAGCACAGGGATTTGTTGGCTGGGCTCCTCAGTTAATTCCCTCCCTCTGCACTGTCCTTTACTTACACTGATTCCTTGGATCTGGGCATTGGTTGTGGATCCTTGTGTTTTGAGAGCTTCTGTGGCCTTGTAGACTTGGAATAAAGCAACCTTGAAAAAGCCATGAGGAGGAGGAAGTCTCTCATAGGAGTGAAGATGGCTTGACTTGCAAGTGACCTAGAGTGACCTGACCCATGACCCTCCCTAGAACAGGTGCTCATGGAGACTGGTTTGTTTTTAAGACGTTGCTTAATAAACCTTCTGTACATGGTTGAAAAGTGTGAGTAAAAATAAAGGCTAATCTGTTTACTGGCTAAAATTTCAGTGTAAAGTAAACTGTTAGATTTGGGTTTAATAAATACTTACCTTGCTCTAAGGAAAACCTATTTATAAGTGAAAGCCACGAGCAGCTGAGATTTTATAAACTGCATCACTTGATTTTTGTTGTTGTTTGTCAGTAGACTTTAAAAAGAGAACGTGAGAATAAATATGTTTTATTGTTGTTGCAGTTCCTTTGCCTGTGTTCCTGAAGGTTCTCTTTCACTTTGTAACTGGAAACGCCTCAGTTAAAATAGAAGCTGGGTATCTGGTGTTTCTGGATTACATTTTGAGATAAACCAGAATTCCTATCTGGACACAGGTGTGTACTGCTTCAGTCTTGAGTGGTTGGAGGTTCTTTTACAAAGAATACAAAAGGCAATTTGTGCGTTTACCTTGGAGGGTGGTTGGGGCTGGTTCTCGGCTTGGTTGCTGTGGTCATCTTGACTGGTGGTTATTTATTTACATAATTTTTTTTCACCCATGAAAAGTACATAGAGTCCTTTGACTTCCTGGAAAAAGAACTTTGATTTTTCACCTTAAAGTAATTTTATTGCGGAGTTATTCAACATACTCTATTCCAACTATAAAAAGATCATTTAAGTCCTTTTTTTTTTTCCCTTGCTACCTTTCCATGTTCAGTTCCTTGCCCTTAAGTATGAATGTGGTTATGTTTTAAGGATCCCGGTTCTGTTTGATATGTACAGAGTTTTTTGTGATTGCTTGTTGCATTTTTGGGATGTTCTTGTGTGCTTTAGGAAGCTGGTGAGATTGGGGTTGCACTCCTTCAGTGTTCCTTTGGATCATCTCCCCTGGAGAAGGAAATGGCAATCCATTCCAGTACTCTTGCCTGGAAAATCCCATGGACAGAGGAGCCTGGCAGGCTACAATCCATGGGATCGTAAAGAGTTGGACACAACTGAGCGACTTCAGTTTCCTTTCCTTTTTTTGGTTCCTTCCCACACACTGGGGTTTGTCTTAGTTTGTGCAGTGGCTCTGTGTGCTCGTGTCATTGTAACCAGGGAAAAGTGAGGTAACTGAGTTTAGAAATCTTAAAGGTTATGTTTAGGTTCCAACTAATAAAGGCCTGAACAAAAACACAACTGTAAGTTTTCATCTAATTTCTGAGAAAGTTGAGCAAGGTTTCTCGCCAACAAATTTTTTTTGGAATGGGAAAAAGAATCTTCTACAGTAAATCTACGATGTGAACATTTTGAGTTTTTCAGTGCCCGAGAAGTTTAATTATAGTTGTTTGTCAGTGACTTTGAAAGTTTTGGCTGTGTCCAAAGCAACAAATACACTTTACATTTGTTCCTAATCTACACAACAGTTCTGTACACACACATATGTTCATATGCATATAAACACATATATACATCTATAGAAAATGAAAGAAAAGCTTTGTGAAACTACTTACCCTTATTGTATGGGTACATGTGATTCTCTCTTTTATGTTTTATTCTAGTCTATTCTATTAGACAGAAAATGTCAGTCCCAACCTACTGAACTGGTTTTATCATTCCCTATTAAGTCACAGACTTTGGCGAAATAATGCTTTCAGTAGACTTCGGGTAGTAGGGTTGTATTATGCTGTGTACCAGATTGTTCCCTCACAAATGGCAATGCAGTTTCTGTGGATAGTCCATCCTCATGTCCCTGTTGTAGAAGGCCTCACATACCAGAAGCGTCCTGAGATGCATTACAGATGAGTTGTGCCTATCAGAACACCATTGGGTCTGAGAGCAGAGTAAGCCCTCTCCTAGGTTTCCCTCTGCACCCCCAGCCCGGGGCCATGCTGTGCTTGAAAACTTGCAGGCAGGACCGAGTGATTTCCAGCATGGACCTTGCTCCCTGCCCAAGCACAGCCGTGCACAGCCTGCTAATGCACTCCATGGCTTCCTTGCACCTGCTCACCGGCCCAAGGGAATACTCATGAATAGCAACGTCTGATGAATTTCTGCCCTGATCTGGAGATTTCTCTGGCATTATGCTTCCTGGCCTGCTGTCCATCCATCCCCCATAGAGGAAAATTAGTTAAGAAGTTCAGTCCATTTCACTTTACTTTCAGATTGTTGGACTCTAGCCTCTATGTGTCAGAGATCCTGTGTCTGAACTGGATAAGAAGCTGCATTTTCTTTGAAACATAAAGTTACTATAAAACCCTGACGGTTGGTTAGAGATCCTTTCTAAATTGTGATCATATGGACTACATGTTAGCTTACATAAAATGTTAGAGGAAAATGCCTTTAATTCTTATTTCTCTGTAACAGAAGCTTGTTCCATTCGTTGTTCAGAATTCTAAAACAATTAAAAAATTAACAAACATCTTTCTGAAGTTTGCTCTCCAAAGTGAGTCTGTTTGCAGGTCGTGGTTTACCCAGTGCTCACTCATGTGTCATTTCATTGTTCTGATAGTCCTGTGAGATGGTAGGATGGGGGTATTTCCCCCTGAAAGCTGTCCTGAGAGATTAAGGGGCTTGCCTGAAGCCTTGTAGATAATAGTGGTATAGTTGGATTGAAATTCACTTCTCATGACTTAGTCCCTCCCTCTCTGCATGATTCCGTGTAGTGTTTCTATTCAATCCTCAGAGGACATTTGAAGCTTGTTTTGATGCCTTGGTGTCAGTGTGGTGTCATTGAACCTTGTAAGAATCTGGTGTCACCCTGGTCATTATTGAGGTTTGTAAGGATCCTTTCTTTGGCTTAAGGTGGGTCTCCGGTGCTTTCACTTTTGTAGTCATGCTTGCCTCTTGTACCCATCAGTCTCTGCTATGGGGTTTCTAATATGTTACCTTCTGTGGAGGGTCTGGGCAATCTAGCTTATTACAGCAGTAGTGACTGAAGTATTATAATAAGATCCTAAGCCACGATCCTGTGAGTATTACTGTCTGGTCAGAGCCCATCTTGACTTCTTGGGTCTCAACCACATTTTGAGTGGTTGAGTTTTCCAGAAAAATGATCTCTTGGTAAGTGGAATGTTCTGTAATATGTAAATATGTTTTTCCCACATTTATCTTTTTCTGTTGGCTTTTCTTTTTACTACAGTTAAATAAAGCACATGTTTGCGTTAATGTTATGGAGTTGTGACTATATTTGGGCATCCCAGTTCTTTTTGTAAATGTTAAATTTTAAACACATCTATAAAATCACTCTGAGTTTCCAAGTAGGATTACTGTATTGTTTCACTTGAAACAAGCAACATCATTTTTAAGCTTTGGCATCATTAACCACTTTGTCTAATTACATATTGAGTTCTCACTCGTCACTCTTTTGTCCGAATAATAGTTGGACACCAAATATATGTGTTTATGTGTGTGTGTATTGTTTTTCATGTGGTTGAAATGGCCTCTCCATATCTTTAATTTCATATTTTTCTTCACATCATCTGCTTATAAAAAAGTTAAAAGATGGTGATGATAAGACATATTTCTATTATCTGAAGTCGGTTCTACTCTACTAAACCTTTTTGGCCACTTAAAATGATGTTTGATCCTCCTGAACACAAATGAGAATTATATAAAGTATGACTAAAAAAGCTGATCTGTCTCTCTGCCTTTTCTATGACTTTCTTAATAAACCACTAACCTCCCAATTCTTGGAACTAATATGACCTTTTAATAGCCTGTGTTGAAATAATCTTATTTTTGCATCCTAGGCTTACAGTAATTGCTCAGTGAGTGTTTTGGTTTATACATAGGAGAGCTGCAAAGATGTTTGGGTGCAGTTTGAAAAACTGAAACTAGAGATATAGAAGAAAACTTTTTTTCTGTGATTCAAGAAATGAGGCCTACAGAAAAGTAGCAGTTTCAGTAGGGATTGCTATCCTCTCTTTCTCTGAATATAAGAGAATTGATGAAAGATGCTCACTTGTGATGTCAAAAGCTTTTGATATCCAGCATAGTTACTTTGTTTTGTGTTTGTAAAGTCCCAGAGATGACAATTGTCTTTCACTTTTGATGAAGTGAAATTTCAAGGAATTCTTACTGTTGTGGTTATACCTAGAGAAACCAACTTTAGCAACTCTTTGAGAGAGAACTTACTGAAGGAATGACCGGCCACGAGTTTTTTTTCTCAGTGCCATTTGAGAGCATTTTAGTAAATATTTGAATATAGCTCCTAAATTGGAATTGTGAAGAGATCTAAGAGTTGCCTTAAAAAACAAAGGTAATTTGTTAGGGCTGGAAGAAATCTCCAGGATAACCTGGTGTGACGGATGAGAAGCAGGGGTCCAGCGAGGTGAGCTTGCTTGCTCTAAGACCTCACAGCCAAGAGCCCAAGGGCACAAGGCCAGTTAGGCTGTGCCTTTGTGTTATTTTCTCCTCTTTTAAATAGTATTGCAACTCTGTTCCTTTCTATTCGTTTCTTTAATTTTGGCATTCCTGACTTACCTGTGATGGTCTGGTGACAGATTCCCTTGCTGACCTTACAGAACAGGTTTTGGAAGCCTTTCACCCACTCTGTGTCACAATGAAAGTTTTCTAAATAGATGTGGCAAAGACACGCAGCTCACTGATAATAGCAAAGGCGAAAGAGGAACAGCTTTCACCCTGGAAACACGCTCTTCTGGGTCACTTTGCTTCTGCTTACAAAGGCAAATTCATTCAGGTTTCAAGGAATTGAAGGAAAAGAAAAAAACAACCCCTCCCCGCAAACAAACTGAAGACCCCAAGGGTCCCAGGCTGCAGCCTTTCCTTGGTATGAGCTGAAGGCCCTAGAGACAGTTGAATAACTTACAGCATCAGAAACCCACCTGCCTCAAGAGAAATAAGTGTATTGTAAAACTGTAAACCTTGTATTGTGGTTTTGACATAGACGTTTTTCCTCTTGAGAGACTGTAGACTTTCATTATCCTTAACAGCTGAATCTGCTGAGATGCGTTAAATAAACATAAAGCATGAAGTAAATGCCAGCTATTTCCACCAACAGAATTGTAGGTGACTTCTAGTAGATGTTAAGTGAAGAAGAGGGGAAAAAGAGAAAAGGAGACAGGAAGAGAGAAAGAAGGTGGGCAGGAAGGGAGAGAGGAAAAGGTAAAACAAAAATAAAAATGGAAAAGGCTCAAATCTGTTTGATCAAAGAGGAGAATCAGAAAAGAGCTGCTTCTGTGGGATGTTCTACCCACTGTGGATCATGTAACTCTGTGATTATCCTGCACTGTGGCAAGAAGCCACCCTGAAATTGGTCTGCCAATTTGAAGAACCATTTTCCTGCTTATTTTTAAACTCCTAAGGACAGGGAAAAAGACTGAAGGAGCCTAAATGCTGTGGTTTCCTCAAACCATTATTGTTGTAAATCCTATGGGTCCTGAAATAACTTGCTATTCCTGAATTTTCAAACTGCCTGGCTGCTCAGAAGACTTGGCAGTTGAAAGGGAAATGATTAGCTCTTTCCTTTAAGTGTTGTCCGCAGGGTTTAAGTGGGTCAGAAGTTGGAGAATGTGGTGACATCAGAAATAAACTACTCTTTTTAAATGGAAATTCTCTAGTTCTTTATACAGAGCTTTGAATTTTTAAAATATTTTATAAATCAATATTTTAAATGTATAAATCTTCAGTAACTTAAATGTTAGATTATTTAATTATCTATGCAGAAATTTTCAGGAGCCTGAGCATTTTAACTTGGCATCTACCTTTTAATGTTTATGATATTGCTTGATGATTAAAAGTAATTAAGTAATTATAGTCCAGTAACTGTCTCTGGTTACGGGCTTATGTTTTACTAACAAGTAAATTGTGGCTGAACTTGTGTTCCTCCTGGTTGGCTGGTACGTGATCTTGAATTCTGTTGATTTGTAGTCTGACTTCTCTTTAGAATGATTTGGGACCGTGATTTTGTGGATAGAAGATCTTGTGTTGCACCTGTTTCTATAGTTGAAGGTTGACTGATGTTTTAACTTCCTCACATTACTCAGATGCTTAGGAGACAATGATACAAATGACCTCTTTATTTTCGGTTAGTTGGATTTTTGCGGGAAGGATTGCCCCTGAAATGTGTATGTTTGGAGTCAGTCCCTTCACCAGCACATTGATGAAATACACAGCATGAAAGGATGTGAGGTTATTTTGATGCTCCAAAATATACACATATTTGGTGCACTGACAATGGTAAATCTTGAAGATAATAAAATTTTACACTTCAGTGGTTTTATTTTGCTTCTATAATACAGCCATTGTAAATGCACCAAGAAAGGGGACCTGGGGTCATTATTATGACATCTTTTGGTGTACTCCCTCCAGCTGGACACACTGACTTCAGCATTCTTGTATAGATACGTCCAGAAAAAAAATTTTTTTTTTCCTTTTCTACTTCCATCATCCTTCAAATATTTAATTTAGGCTGAATGAGAGAAGGAAAAACTGCCTTCTGACGAACTTGCCTTGAAAGAGAATAGCATCTGTGTTTGAAAATGAAGCCTCTTTGGACTATTAGTCTTTAAAGAAGTGATGATTTATAAAAATTCTACCATATGTTCAACTATTTAATAGCTATTATTTAATGATTTTTAGTATAATTGTGTGGGGGGCAGTAGTATCTATTTAATTCTAAGGAATGTGTTAAATATTTTTATGACTTCATGGGAATCATTGTGCTTTTGGATAGATAGCTCATGCGGATTTTATCCACTTTCCTCATTTGCTTTTTGAATGAAATAGTAGAGTGATGGTGATTCTGGTTTAGGCCGTAAGCACTCATCATCTGTTGTGTTTCGGGTACTTCACAGGGCGTTGGAAGTAGCTGTGCATGAGCAAGTCCTTATTTTCACAAGTAACTCATTTTAGATGGGCAGACAGAATTGTGACACTATCATCAGTTCAGTTCAGTCGCTCAGTCGTGTCCAACTCTCTGCGACCCCATGAATCACAGCACGCCAGGCCTCCCTATCTATCACCAGCTCCCGGAGTTCACTCAAACTCATGTCCATCGATTTGGTGATGCCATCCATCCATCTCATTCTCTGTCATCCCCGTCTTCTCCCGATAGCTACCTAAATAAAGCTGGGGGAGAGAAGAGTGGTCAAGGATGGCTTTAGAGAAGTAAAAAAAAGACCAAAAAACCAAAACAAACAAGCTGTGATGATAGGGCTGTATTCCAGACAGTGATAGTCTGATGCAGGACAGTGCAGATAGAGGACCATATGGATTATGGAACAAAGCCTACTGATGGGGCGGCTTAAGGGGAAATGGTCAGAAAATTTGCAGAAGATAATTGAGTTCAAGTCCAAATTTATTGCTGGATGAGGAGTTTGGGGTTTATTCTTATCTTGTGTTTCTTACATAAGTAGAAACATGTGTTTTGTTTTCCTCTCCCCTCAGGGAGAGAATGGGAGCAGTTAGGGCTCTTTTGGAAAGATGTAGTAGGTATGACAGTGGTTTAAGAAGTCTGACTTAGAAAAAAATAAACTACTATAAAGTTATAAAGGAGTACTGTCACTTGAAGAAATATCTTAGCCATTGGCACAACCTTTTGAAGCTTCTTCTGGCTGGATGAATGGAGGGAGGTTTCACATTAAAGGCTCCTTCCTACTGTCATTACCTAGGAAGTATCCTGTGCTCCTGTGTGGGGTGGACTGAAGCCCAGTGGACAGCCATGGAGTCAAGGAATCTCTGCACATCTAAGAGGAACAGGAGAGGCTGTAGGATGATCTAAGAGCTCAGGTCAACATGGACACTTATCCTACATTCCCTAGGGACATAGAACCACAGGGGCCCAAGGGTTCTTAAAGAAGAAAAAAAGAAAGAAATCATTGAGTGTTAGAAGAGCTAGGGTTTCATGAATGAGATTAGAGACAAATTTCATGATAAAGAGACAAATGATGGCTTCCTTCTTGGTTGTGATGTCAAGAAGTCTAGATTTGGCTCTGAAGAAAAAAAAAATGAAATAACTCTAAAAACTGGCTCACAAGAGTATATTTTAAACTGGCCAATTAAAGCAGAATTTCCATGATTCCAGGAGGAAATACAGTGTCTCAAAGAGGCTACCTACAGCCAGAAGCCATTTAGGAGCCCCCAGTGCAGTATTGGCAGGACACCCTGGAGCTTCATGGTTGGTTTGTGTTCAGGACAAAGTTAGCTGTCTTTAATGAGCCAGGGTTCAAAGGTCTCCTGAAAGAAAAGTGACTGCAGGAAAGGATAAAGGTTGCCCTTAGGATCAGGTTGGTCAGCCCTGCCTGCAGAGTGCAGAAAAATCAAACAGGATACCAGGTTAGATGAGGTTAGGAGGAGGAAGTGTCCATAACAGAGTCCTGTGTGCCAACTTTCCCAGTGATGAGCAGTGCTGCCGACAGAGGTGGCCAGACTGGGGCACTCTGACCAGTGCATGCTGAGTCACTTCAGTTGCGTGCAACTCTATACGACCCTCTGGACTATAGCCTGCCAGGCTTCTCTGTCCATGAGATCCTCCAGGCAAGAATACTGGAGTGGGTTGCCATGCCCTCTTCCAAGGGATCTTCCTGACCCAAGGGTTGAACTCGCGTCTCTTACATCTCCTGCATTGGCAGGCAAGTTCTTCACCATAAGGGCAACCAGTAGTAGCTTTAAACTAGCCAGTGTAAAGGTACCATATTATCATTTTTTTTTCCTTCTTTCTTTTGGGTCTGTGGGAGTGATAAATATGCAGAAAAACCCAGACCTAATCTCTTTCTTTTGAGAAATTCTGAATATTGGTAAGAACCGAAGTATCCTAGCACAGTGGGTGAGATGAGAATGACTAATACTTTGGTGAGACTTTCAGATGGTGTTAGTTAGCTTTGGCCACCAGCATGGCTTCTTCTGTGGACATTCTCGTACAGTCTCACGAAGTTGCAACATCTTCAGTCTCTGGCAGTGTAGTGGAAATAGGAGCACCTGTGATTGGGAATATGTGTTCAGTCTCCTGACTTTTATAAAGTATATTTTAATTAATTTATTTTTAACTGGAGGATGTTTGCTTTATAATATTGTGTTGGTCTCTGCCATACATTGGCATGAATCAGCCACAGGTATACATATGTCCCTCCCTTGTTCAACCTCCCTCCCACCCCCAACCCCATCCCATCCACTAGGTTGTCACAGTGCATCTGATTTGAGCTCCCTGTACCACACAGTGACTCTCCACTGTCCATCCACTCCACATTTGGTAATATGTGTGTTTCCATGCTACTTTCCCCACCGTCTCCTACCCCCACAATGTCCGCAAGTCTGTTCTCTATGTCTGCATTTCCATTGCTGCCAAAGATACAGGGATGAAAACAGACTTGCGCCTGATTGAATACCTTTTTAGTTGATATGAAACAAATCATCAAATGGGTACGGAAAATGGTTTTTCCATCTTTGACTTTTTGAGTAAAAGTCAAAATCAGAATACATAAAACAACAACAACAAAACAATGGTTTGCCTGTCTTTCCTGTATAATTTTGTTTTCCATTTTGCCAGGAACAAAGTAGAATTTTGACCCCATTTAGACTCACTCGTTATATGTATTAGGCAAATTAATTCCTAATTTACCCACATCCCTACTATTTTATTGAAACCAAACAAATTTTTTCAGCAGGCAAATGAAATAGCACTGGAGTGGTTTGGAAGACATGAGCATCTACACATTTTTGGCTGTACTTGTGGCTACCACTCCCTCTGTCTGAGACAATAATATTAAACTTTAACATGATGCAGAATGTTGTAATCCTACAAGGGAGTGAAGAGATTGGGGCTCTACAGTCATGGTTGGCAAAGGCAAGACATTTGATCTGTCCAGAGGACTATAAATTCTTCAAACAAGCATCATCCCTGGCCCGCTCCATTAACTTGGTCTTCCTAGGGATTAAATTTTGAATTTCACTAGCAATGATCAGTTGTTGTTCAGTTGCTAAGTCATATCTGACTCTCTGCGAACCCATGGACTGCAGCACACCAGGCTCCCCTGTCCTTCTCCATTTCCCAGAGTTTGCTCAAATTCATGTCCATTGAGTTGGTAATGCCATCCAACCATCTCATCCTCTGTCGTCCCCTTCTCCTCCTGCCCTCAATCTTTCCCAGCATCAGGGGCTTTTCCAACGAGTCAGCTCATTGCATCAGGTGGCCAGAGTGTTGGAGCTTCAGCTGTAGCATCAGTGCCTCCATTGAGTATTCAGGGTTGATTTCCTTTAGGATTGACTGGTTTGATCTCCTTGCAGTCCAAGGGACTCTCACTAGTCTCCAGCACTCGTGATCAGTGGTGGTAGATAATAATTTTTTCTTCTAATTTTATTGAGATATAACTGACATAGCACTGGTGTACAGCATCATGGTTTACCTTACATACATTGTGAAATGATTAGTGCAGTAAGCTTCAGTTCAGTCAGTTCAGTTCAGTCGCTCAGTCGTGTCCGACTCTCCGCGACCCCATGAATCACAGCACGCCAGGCCTCCCTGTAAGCTTAGTGAACATTTATTGTTCAGTCACGTCTAACTCTTCACAACCTCATGGACTGCAGCACGCCAGGCTTCCCTGTCCTTCACCATTTTCCTGGAGCTTGCTCAAACTCATGTCCATTGAGTTGGTGATGCCATCCAACCGTCTTGTCCTCTCTTGTCCCCTTCTCCTCCTGCCTTCAGTCTTTCCCAGAATCAGGGTCTTTTCAAATGAGTCAGCTCTTCGCATCAGTTGGACAAAGTATTGGAGGTTCTGCATCAGTCCTTTCAATGAATATCAGGACTGATTTCCTTTAGGATTGACTGGTTTGATCTCCTTGCAGTCCAAGGGACTCTCAAGAGTCTTCTCCAACACCACAGTTCAAAAGCGTCAATTCTTCAGCACTTAGCCTTCTTCGTGGCCCAACTCTCACATGACTACTGGAAAAACCATAGCTTTGACTACACAGAACTTTGTTGGTAATGTTGCTTCTTTTTAATATGCTGTCTAGGTTGATCATAGCTTTTTTTCCAAGGACCAAGCATCTTTTAATTTCATGGCTGCAGTCACCATCTGCAGTGATTTGGGAGCCCAGGAAAATAAAGTCTGTCACTATTTCAAATGTTTCCCCATCTATTTGCCATAAAGTGATGGGGCTCGATGCCATGATCTTCATTTTTTCAATGTTGAGTTTTAGCTAGCTTTTTCGCTCACCTCTTTCACATTCATCAAGAGGCTTTTTATTTTTTATTGGAGGCAAATTACATTAATATATTGGTTGGTTTTGCCATACATTGACACGAATCTGCCCCGGGTGTACGTGTGTTTCCCCTCTTGAACCCCCCTCCCAACTCCCTCTTCCCCATATCCTCGCTCCAGGTCATCCCCGTGCACCAGCCCCAAGCATCCTGTATCATGCATCGAACCTGGACTGGAGGCTTTTTAGTTCCTCTTTGCTTTCTCCCATAAGATTGGTGTTGCCTGCATATCTGATGTCATTGATATTTTGCCTGGCAATTTTGGTTCCAGCTTGTGCTTCATCCAGTCCAGTATTTCGCATGATGTAGTCTGCATATAAGTTAAATAAGCAGGGTCACAATATACAGCCTTGACATACTCCTTTCCCATATTGGAACTAGTCTGTTTTTCCATGTCTGGTTCTAACTTGACACTGTTAGATCTGTTGCTTCTTGACCCACATACAGATTTCTCATGAGGCAGGTAAGTTGGTCCAGTATTCCCATCTGTTTAAGAATTTTCCACAGTTTGTTATGATCCACACAGCCAAAGGCTTTAATGTAGTCAATGAAGCAAAAGTAGATGTTTTTCTGGAATTCTCTTGCTTTTTCTATGATCCAGTGGATGTTGGCAATTTGATCTCTGGTTCCTCTGCCTTTTCTAAATCTAGCTTGAACATCTGGAAGTTCTTGGTTCATGTGCTGTTGAAGCCTAGCTTGGAGAATTTTGAGCATTACTTTGCTAGCGTGTGAAATGAGTGCAATTTTGTGGCAGTGTGAGCATTCTTCGGCATTGCCTTTCTTTGGGATTGGAATGAAAATCATCTCACATAGAATATTAAGGAAATTGAAAAAAAACAACATTTTTTCTTGTGATGAGAACTCTTAGGATTTACTCTCAATAACTTTCATATTCAAATACAGCAATTTTTTTAAAATTTATTTTTTATTGAAATATAGTAACTCAGCAGGTAAAGAATCCACTTGCAGTGCAGGAGACACAAGAGATGCGGATTTGATCCCTGGTTGGGAAGATCCCTGGAGTAGGCAATGGCAACCCACTCCTGCATTCTTGCCTGGAAAATCCCATGGACAAAGGAGTCTGGCGGGTTACAGTTCTAAGGGTCACAAAGGGTCAGACACAACTGAGCGACTAAGCACAGCACATATTTGAATTACACTATTGTGTTAATTACTGCTGTACAGCAAAATGACTCAGTACGTATATATGCATTCTTTTTCAAGTTCTTTCCAATTACAGTTTATCATAAGATTTGAATATAGTTCTCTGTGCTGTATAGTAGGACCTTGTTTATCCCTTCTTTATACACCAATTTGCATGTCATACTGCAGTGTTAACTGTATCTCTCAATTTGTACATTACATCCCTCGTGCTTATAACTGGAAGTCTGTACATTTCGGCCACCTTCATCCAACTCTGCCTCCTTCTCACCCCAGGTAACTAGAAATCTGATCACTTTTTCCATGAGTTTGTTTTGAAGTATAATTGGGCTTCACTGGTGGCTCAGAGGTTAAAAAAAGCATCTGCCTCCAATGCGGGAGACCTGGGTTCGATCCCTGGGTCGGGAAGATCCCCTGGAGAAGGAAACAGTAACCCACTCCAGTATTCTTGCCTGGAGAATCCCATGGACGGAGAAGCCTGGTAGGCTACAGTCCACGGGGTGGCGAAGAGTCCGACACGACTGAGCGATGGAACGGAACGGGTAATTGACCTAAAACACTGTTAGTTCCTGGTACACAACAAGGTGATTTGATATTTCTGTGCATTTCAAAATGATTGCCCTGGTAAGTCTGGTTATTATCTGTCACTGTACAAAGATATTATATAATGGTTAGCTATATCCCCACACTGTATGTTTCATACCTGTGACTCATTTCTTTTGTAAGCAAAAATTTGTACCTCAATCTCTCTCACCTTTTTCTCTCCTCCCTCCACCCCCACCCCCAGATAATAATTTTAATGAACAGTTCTTATTAATTTTTCCTAGTTGGAACAGCATGCCTTTTCATATTTGATTTCTCAAACATATTCCCTTGTTTGGTGAAAACAAGGGATTTCGTTGTAAAAATGATAATCTTATTCAGTATTAATAAAGGCCTATTCCATTTCCACTGCTTGTGTTGAATGCTGTGAGCTTTTCAGACAGTGATGTCTGTCACTTCACCAGTCTAAGGTGGTGTTTGTGCTGTTTGGCAGTGTTCCATCAAGGAAAGGTTTTTCTTTTTGGTAGTATACTTTTGCAGTAATAATTTAGCCACAGTACATGCAGTGATTTGGGAAAAACAAGTTTTAAGCCCTTGTGATCATAAATTGAAGTCAGTTTAAAAAGAAAAAAATTATACCCCTTCTCCCACAGTCACTACCTTGCTAAATGTATTAGTTTCCTTGAGCTGTTGTACTATAGGACCACAAATGGGGTTGCTTAACAGAAATTTATTCTATGGTGGTTCAGGTGCTTGTAGGGCCCACCCCAGTATTCTTGCCTGGTGGGCTATAGTCCAGGGGGTCACAAAGAGCCAGACACAACTGCGTGACTGAGCAGGCACACAGGCAGGACCATGTTCCCTGCCAAGGCTCTGGGAGAGAATCCTTCCTTGCCTCTTCCAGCTTCTGATGGCTCTAAGCATTCGTTGCCTGGTGGCTTCATAACTCTAATCCTTGCCTGTTTACACATAGCCTTCTTTGTGTCTCTGTGTATTCTTTTCTGTCTCTTATTGTCCTTATTAATATTGCTGTTGTTACACTTAATACCACCCTAATTCAGTGTCATCTCATCTTGATCCTTATCTCAAGTGTGTCTACAAAGACCCTATTTCCAAACAAGGTCACATCCTGAGGCTCTGATAGGTAGGAACTGGTGGGGAGAGGACACTGTTTAACACATTACATTACAGATGATTTAACCTGGGTAACAGGAGTAACTTGGTTAAATGGTAATAGGCAAGAATGGGACCAGATGCCATGATCTTTGTTTTCTGAATGTTGAGCTTCAAGCCAACCTTTTCATTCTCCTCTTTCACTTTCAAGAGGCTCTTTAGTTCCTCTTCACTTTCTGCCATAAGGGTAGTATCATCTGCATATCTGAGGTTATTGATATTTCTCCCAGCAATCTTGATTCCAGCTTGTGCTTCCTCCAGCCCAGCGTTCCTCATGATGTACTCTGCATAGAAGTTAAATAAGCAGGGTGACAATATACAACCTTCACATACTCCTTTTCCTATTTCGAACCAGTCTGTTGTTCCATGTCCAGTTCTAACTGTAGCTTCCTGACCTGCATACAGGTTTCTCAAGAGGCAGGTCAGGTGGTCTGGTATTCCCATCTTTTTCAGAATTTTCCACAGTTTATTGTGATCCACACAGTCAAAGGCTTTGGCATAGTCGATGAAGCAGAAATAGACATTTTTCTGGAACTCTCTTGCTTCTCCATGATCCAGCAGATGTTGGCAATTTGATTTCTGGTGCCTCTGCCTTTTCTAAAACCTACTTGAACATCTGGAAGTTCATGGTTCACATATTGCTGAAGCCTGGCTTAGAGAATTTTGAGCAAGATTGCTGGGAGAAATATCAATAACCTCAGATATGCAGATGACACCACCCTTATGGCAGAAAGTGAAGAGGAACTCAAAAGCCGTTTGATGAAAGTGAAAGAGGAGAGTGAAAAGGTTGGCTTGAAGCTCAACATTCAGAAAACAAAGATCATGACATCTGGTCCCATTACTTCATGGGAAATAGATGGGGAAACAGTGGAAACAGTGTCAGACTTTATTTTTTGGGGCTCCAAAATCACTGCGGATGCTGATTGCAGCCATGAAATTAAAAGACGCTTACTCCTTGGAAGGAAAGTTATGACCAACCTAGATAGTATATTAAAAAGCAGAGACATTACTTTGCTAACAAAGGTCCGTCTAGTCAAGGCTATGGTTTTTCCCGTGGTCATGTATGGATGTGAGAGTTGGACTGTGAAGAAAGCTGATCGCCGAAGAATTGATGCTTTTGAACTGTGGTGTTGGAGAAGACTCTTGAGAGTCCCTTGGACTGCAAGGAGATCCAACCAGTCCATTCTAAAGGAGATCGATACTGGGTGCTCATTGGAAGGACTGATGCTAAAGCTGAAACTGCAATACTTTGACCACCTCATGTGATGAGTTGACTCACTGGAAAAGAGTCTGATGCTGGGAAGGATTGGGGGCAGGAGGAGAAGGGGATGACAGAGATGAGATGGCTGGATGGTATCACCAACTCGATGGACATGCGTTTGAGTGAACCTCGGGAGTTGGTGACGGACAGGGAGGCCTGGCGTGCTATGATTCGTGGGGTTGGAAAGAGTCGGTCATGACTGAGCGACTGAACTGAACTGAACTGAAGAAGCTATCACTGATCATTATTAATTTTGCATTTTCATCTATTAGATAATTTATCCTATTGTATTATAGTTATTTGTTATATTTACTCACTTACCTCTTGCATTAAATCATAAGAAGGCAAAGATTGTCTTTTTTCTTGACATGATGCACTTAACAAAATGCTCATTTAGTTAATATACAATCAATGGAGTAAGTTAGGATAGAATCTTAGAGTTAATTTAGTCCCTACCTTCAGTCTGCTCCTCTGTGGGTCATGAGCTTATATACAAACCAGCTAGATAAGGCTATAGTCGTGGCTGCAGTCATGTTCTCTTTAGTTTCCAATTCATTGTTCTTTCTACGTTGTCAGGTTGTCTCTGTATTAAAAGGTTTAAATGTGAGTATCCTTAGAATGCTGTTAAAAGCATGCAGTCGCTCTAACCCTGGGTACTAACCTATGTTCAGAAGCCTTAACTCTTCAAGGTGTAAAGTTTGTCTCTGTGTATGCAATTTAGAAAGAAGTTCAGTCTAACCCACAAGAATACTTTCAGGAATATCTTTACAATTCATACTTTGCGTGAAAGACCACTCAAGATAGGAAAAGATGAAG
This sequence comes from Moschus berezovskii, assembly GCF_049115385.1. Classification (NCBI taxonomy): domain Eukaryota; kingdom Metazoa; phylum Chordata; class Mammalia; order Artiodactyla; family Moschidae; genus Moschus; species Moschus berezovskii. The sequence goes on along the minus strand of NC_142469.1, from coordinate 83,494,916 downwards.
GATGACTCCAACACTCTGGGGGGAGGGTCAGGTGGTTGAGATGGTCAAGGCTGAGTCAGGTGGTTTGACTTTGATCTTGAAGTTGCTGCTACTTAGTTGGACAAATCACCTTATCTCTGAACAGTTCTTCCCCATCAGATGAGCTACTAGGTTTCTTCTAGTTCTGTTCTAAGAGTGAGTATCACTGTCATTCCGCGTGCAGGCTTCTTTTCATTCCTACTAGCTTCTGGCTAGGGACCACTTCTGTTTCTCAGTAGTCATAGCAACTAGTGTTACTACAGTGATTTCCTTATGGTAGGGAGCTTGTTAACCAGGCCCTGCTAGTGATACTAGATGAGGAGCAAAACCCAACTATGCTGAGCCCAGTGTTGAAAGCCACAGACTCAGAGCATCCACAGTCTGTAGCCACAGCTGCAGCGAGCACCCTAGGACACAGACAGATAGATTGGTTCTGAGTCAGTTTCCTGTATCCTGTAGAATCGAGAGGAAGACCTGCACACAGCAACGGGCTTGTGAACAATGGTCACTTCCTGTGACCAGGAGACTGGAGAGAGTCTCTGAGGACTGGGGGACACTCCCGGTTCAGTGGGCACTTTCAGGCGGGAGTACTCCTGGGGCCTAAGCTGCAGACTGTTCCTCTTCAGGTCTGCAATAAAACTTCAAAACAATCTGTCACTTTTTAATCTGTGTTAAACAGTGTACAGTAAAGTAAGCCTTGAACTTGCCAGAGTGAATTTTAGCTTTCTAGTGGAGGGTGAGATACTTAATGATATGCTAATGACTGCAACAGAGTTAGAAGTTCACATACTCTGATGCCAACTTGTGTGTGAATATCTTTATTTCCTCATCTGAAAAATGGCAGTGCCATAGAAGTGTAACACCCTCCACATTTTTTATCCTAACACAAAAGCATATTATTAGTGTGTGTGTGTGTGTGTGTGTTAGTCACTTCAGTCATATCTGACTCTTTGTGACCCCATGAGCTGTAGACCCCCTGGCTCTTCTGCCCATGGGATTCCCCAGTCAAGAATACTAGAGTGGATTGCCATTTCATTGTTCAGGGGATCTTTCCAACCCAGGGGTCGAACCCAGGTCGCCTGCATTGCAGGCAGATTCTTTACTGTCTGGGCCATCAAGGAAGCCCATATTAATAGTAGTAGTATTTATAGTAGTAGTAATAATAACAGTAGTCAGTGCTTCCATGGTACTTTACGATTTGCCTGGCTCTGTTTTGAGCACTTTACACACATCCACCCATTTATGTAGACTCAGCTATGTGTACAATTTCATGTTGCAACGTTTAGTGCCAAATCTGTAGTAGCATATGAATTGTTCCACATGAGAAAGAGTGTGACTAGCAAAAGAATGATGACGACAGAGCAAAGTCGTGATAATTAATAGCAAACAGTGAAACCGAATCGAGGGATTTCTTTTTTGTGTTGTCGATCACGTGAGGTGCTCCATCTGCTGCAATGGAAAATGCTGAGAGATAAAGACAAACTAAACCCGGCCCTCGCGCTACCCGGCACTGGACCACACGAACAGCTACTGCCCACCTCCCGGCTCCCCTCACTTTCCCAGATGATCCTGGCCGATTCCAGGGTGTGAAACTCCCCGTGAAAGATAGGGAGGTGTCAGCAGCTCAGCCCAGAAAGCTGGGGATTGGGCAGTGGCTTCCTGTAATCCGCGGCGCTGGCTGGCTGCCCCGTTCTTGGCAGTGAGGGCTGGGCGGTGGGCTGGAGACAGCTGTGTGAGCCCTGCTGCCTGCACGGCCCTGAGCACTGGCCCCTCATGGAACTGCCGCAACATGTTCTGCCTGAAAGGTGAGGGGGCTTTGGGCCCACCAGGGTGGTGAAGTAGAAGAATGTTCATTCAGCATCAGAACCGAGGGCTGGTTCTCTTAAAATCAAAGTTGGAGAGAGTTTCGTTAAGTATGAAAGTGAAAAAGTCATTGTTCTTTTCTGGTTGCAAACAGGAAGAAAGACCTCCTGCTGGGGAGATGGAATTTTTCTTTTAGACAGGATATTTCTCTGTTTGGATGAGTTTGGGATGTGTTTTGTCATAGACTAAGTAATTAAAAGTTTAGAATGAAAGGAAACTTCATCATCTAAGTGGGCATGGTTTATAGCTGGGGTATGAGTCCTGTTAGAGAAGTTTTCATGTGATGAGTTGCTTGTGGAAAGGGTTAGATAGAATAAGGGGGGAGCAATCCTATTACTTGCAGCTTTAATGTGTGAATTTAGGAGTGAAATTAATTTTACCATAGAATAGAAATTCTTGTCCTAGCTATGTGTGTATGGACTATAGTACTTTGCAAAGTACTGGAAGACGGTGACTTTATGAATATATGTACTGATTCCCCCATTAGTTGGAGAGTGCTTTTCTCTCTTTAGGCAATTATTTTTTCTTCAACTCTTTTTCTTCCAACTCTGTCAATGTGATTATAATTTAAGCATTGAGAATGTGTTTTTCAATGAGATTGTTGGAATAGGGGAGTTCAAGTGAATTTCCTTGGAACTGGAGTCGACTATTTTGTTCATATCTTTCAGTGTATGTCAGCCTGTTGATGTGAAATTCATGACAGTTTTTCAATTTGGGGAAGTAAAGTGAGCCTGGCTTGCTTTGCTTTTTTGTCCTCCCTCTGTCCTTGCTCTGTTTCTGAGGTGCAGACCAGTGTCCTCTACCCTCAGCCTTTACAGTTTTAACCCTAACCTGACACCTTAAAAACCACCCAAGTCTTTAATATTAAATTCTGAGTTTGGGTTATTTGTTTATATGGTTGGTACAAATTTGATCAAATTGACAAGGTAAAAGCAGGAAAGAGCTTCACATCTTTTCCTCCCTACGAATTCAACTAATTCTTCTTTTAATGTATTTAGTTGAAATGGATTTCTAAGGCAACCCATCAGCTGAAGTGAATTCGAGTTTTTCTGAAAAAATATTAGGTGAAATGAGTCATGGGCCCTCCTGATGCTTTTTCTCAAAAAATTGTTTGCTCCCAAAAAAGTGTGACTAAGAAGAGCCAAAATTCAGTATCCTTTGATGAGGATGCCTGCTATCATAGTGTCATTTCCCCAACTGAAATCATTATGATCTAATGATAGCTTCCTGTTTAGAGTTTTTAATTGAATGCAGGTGTGGAGTTGTTGCAGGGCATGTCTTCTGTTGCTTCAATACATTTGCCCCCACATTCCCATCACAGCCATTTCATTTTATTAAGGAATCTTACCAGTTTCATGGACTCTTAGTTTCCGAGGTAACTTGGGAGATTTGAGAAAGTCAAAAAAGTGGCATATGATAGCAACTGAGTGCTTTTATGCTGAAGTGTGTGTTCTAATCAAGAGTCCACAATCCCTTTTAAAATCTACTTTCCCATCTCCCAGCAGCCAGGACAACCGTTGACATTTGCTCTCTTCCTGTGATTTGTAGTCTCTTGATTTACAATAATGATTTTCAGGTTGCCCTCTAGGTACTCCATGTATGGCCAACCTGTGATAAAGTCATGGTGAGATTAAGCACAAGAATATCAAGGGCTGCTTGGGATGCTTTGTGTCCTTCCTGCATTTGTGTTTGCCTCTGTTGGAGGCTTTTTCAGAGGATTTCACTAATTGGCTTGTTTCTGTGGCTCATTGAGGTCCTAGGAGCTCTTTAAGTCTGTGATTATGATTTGCATGGATATTAAAGGAAGCATGATTGCCCTTCTTTTGGGTTAAATCATGTCTTGTATATTTCTTTTAATTGTTAAAGAAAACACATCAAACAGCCTCCCACATGCATGCAGAATTTCCTTTTCCCCATGTAGACTACTTTTTTTCTTAAAGTCATGTTTACTCAGTTTTTGGTCGATTTGGTGCTAGAATAATTGCCTTCTTGGAAGAGAGATGTCATCTTTATCATTGCTGTTGACTATAATAGCTCATGTAGTTATAATCTCTACTCTGTACTGTTGCCATTGAAATAGCTCAGATACGTTTACTCCACCCAGGTTTTTTTTCCCATGAGCAACATCTGAGCTCCCAGTCTCTGGGAACATGTTCTCTCAAGTTCTGCCCAGTCCCTATCGGTAACAAAGCCATGGTGTGCTGTTCTTCACTGTGTAATCAGGGGTCTTGAAAGTGAGTTTCCAGCTTATTAAATAATATGATTACCAGGAAACTACCTTGCATATATTGTATACCATTCATGGGTTACTTTATTCAGAAAAATTAGAATAAAATACTTTTACTTCTAAAACTGCTTGGAATACAATTAAGTTTTCCTGAGACAATTCAGAAAATGCAAATTTCTTAATTACAGTGTGCCAGCTTCATCTTTATAAATATTAATTATCTGTTCAGTGCATCTCTAACTGTGAGGACTAGGTTTTTTGCTTTTAATTTCCAATCCATCATGGATATTTTGTAAAACATAGAATCACATGCTGTGGGCTATCACCACAGTGTCAAACAGCTGTAATAAAGTCCTTAAACATTTATTTCATTTCCTGTTGTAATCTGATTGTGTACTGGTAACAAGGCATTGGCACTATTTAGTAGACAAATCTGTAGTAATTTCCTAAAGAGACTGCAACAAATTACCACTAAGTGAGTGGCTTGAAACAGAAATGGCTTCTCTCATAGTTCTAGAAGCCAGAGTCTGACAACAAGGTGTTGTCACGGTCATTTTCTCTCCACAGCCTTGAGGGTGGAATCTTTCCTGGCTTATTCCAGTTTCTGGTGGCCTCAGGTATTTCATGACTTGTGGCAGCGCCTCTGCTTCTGTCTTCACATGGCCTTCTTCCCTAGGAGTCTGTCTGTGACTCTGTCACTTGGTTTTCTTATTAGGACATCTGTCATTGGATTTAGAGTTCACCCTCCTCCGGTATATGACCTCATCTTAGCTGATTACATTTGTAAAAACTCTGTTTCCAAATAAGGTCGCGTTCTCAGATTCCCAGTGGACATGGATCGGGGGGCACTAGTCACCCCATTAGGATGCCAAGTTGCTTGGATTGAGGGTGGCATCATAGGAGATGTATTTAATGGAGAGCTGTAAGGATGACCATCCAGTATAGCTGTTTTGATGATATATTTGAAATGTGTAGCATTGTACGTTTGACCAGTTTGTATAGATAGAAGGGTTGAACATGTGCCCACTACAATCCGTCGTGCAAAAGAAAACATTGCCTTTTTGTTTCCTATAAATTACCCAGTTTCCTTCATATACTGTGATCCTGCTGAGAAGGGGGAAAAACAAAAAAACAAAATCGAACTTGAGTTCACCGCAGTCAACCCAGTGTGAGCCCAAAATTTAAACAGTTGCATTAGCTAGCTCAGGCTGTGGAATGACTCGGTCTCTCAGAATTCTCTTGTTGTCTCTTCTCTCCAAAGGATTCTGTTGTTCACTTTCTCCCTTGTTAATATAACAAAAGTGATGCCTGCTAAACTGTGTACTTTTGAATTATGGACTTGCTTCTTACATACTTTTTGAAATGTTGGAGAAGGATACTTCTGTATAGTTGAGTTTTAAAAAAAAAGGTGTTATTTTGAAAATGTCCTTGCTCTGAATGTGGAAATGATAAATATATACATCCTTTTGTACTCTAAAAATAATTTCAGTATGCTTTGTGAGCATCATGGATCTTAAGCTTCTGAATTTAGTATTGGATTTTACCTGGTCAGGATTCTCTCCAAGGATTTCAACCTGACCTCAGTGTTAGTCTAGATTCTTTCCCTTACTCTCCTCTTATGTGATGTTCAAGATCTAGAAATTGAGTTTCATGGATTAGAAAAGTGGTGCATTCTGTCAATGGGGTGTATCCCAGCTGCCTGCATACTTAGCATGGTAGGGTCCCTTCTATATCCTTTTCTGCTTCACAAGTTACAGATTTAGGAAAGCCTTTAGGTTGTCTAATAATAGCAGAGTTATGTTGGAGATTACAGCGATGAACTATGTCAGGCATGTACGTCTGCTCCCGAGAGGGCAGTTCCTCCTAGAAACCCTGTTCTGTCCTTCCTCCTTGTGCACCCCGGAGCAGATCACAGGCCTCTTCCCAGTTGTCTCGTGCGTGTTGTACGTGTAAAAGGATTCCTCAGATTCTTTTCTTGGCAGCATTTGGAAAATAATGTCTGGAATCAGAAACAGATTTGTTATTTCTGTGCTGAAACAAGTGCATTTTTTTCAAGTTAGCAATCAACCATTTGCTCTGGACGGTTCCCCTACCCCTTCTTCCCACCTTTTATAAATCTAGTAATAAACTGTCAAGTAAGCATTGAGCAGAATTGATGCTATTTTACTATTTGATTCTGAGTATCATTTTAAAAGGCTTGAACAATCAAAATGTGAAGTGACTTCGGGAGTCTTGTATCTGCGTGAATCTGGACATTTCGTATTCATACTTTCATATTTTGAATTTTACTTAAATTTAAATTAGCCATACCCTTTAGAGCCATAGTCCTGTAAGCCTTTCTTCCCTCCTTTCATGTAAAAATTGCATATAATTGCTAGCCAGTAACCTACAGCTACCAGGGGGAATTCACATTTGCTCAATCTGCAATTTAAAGTAGCACTTTTAATAAACACACTGATGATATCATGCATTTTTCAAACTGGCAGGCAAAGCCCTTGAAATTTAATAAACCAAACAAAGCTAGCCTTTTATTTCCTTTGTCTTTCCCTTGAAAACTTGATCATGCTTTCCAGTTCTCTTTCTTCCTTCCACTACTAATCAAAATCTTGCTTTTAAATATATTGCAGCAGAAGCCAGATCACTGTGCTGAAGAGATGATATAATAGAAACTAGGAGATACTATCCTTAAGGCATGAAAGAGCGGTTAACAGAGCTTTGCTGCCAGAAGCGTGCAGGGCTGGGGGTCTGCTTGTCTGTGGAGCGTGCTCTGTGCAAGGACAGTGCCCTGTGATTTGGTGGAACTGAATCAAATGACGAATTACCAAAAACATTGGCAAAGGTTTCCATGAGTTTCTTCCTCCATTTGAGGATCTCCTTTCCCATTTTTACCTATTCTTGTTTTCTTTTTTTTACTGATTTCCGTATCTCTTTTTTCTAGTTATTCCGTTTCCTCCTTTCCTCCTCCTCTGATTGCACATTGATGGGGGTTGTATTATCCCTACGCCAGATTGAACTCCTTCTAGTTAAGAAGGTGTGATCAATAATCTGCACATGATTAGTAAAGGTGATAGTTAATAGACGAAGGCAGATGGACCAGTGTGATAAAGGCAATTTACCACTCAGGACGTCATGTCACCACCATCAGCCAGGCACAAAGGTATGCAGGGATATGTATTTTTCTATTTTAAACATCAGAAGAAAATCCTGCTGAAACAACCTAAGGGCTTTAAAAGCAATTAATAGCTTTTGCATGATTGAACGTATTGGTGATGCAGGGTAGGAAGATGGACATCCTTAAATGTGAAAAAATGTTCATTGGTTTATAAAATCATACATAGCAGTTGGATTTGAGATAGGTCTTCATCTGACAGGCAGTAGTATAATGACAGACTATTGGGTATTATATTGGACTATTGGACATATTATCAATGTCCATCCTCCATCTGCTGATTATGTCATGTTTATCAGGTTTTGTTAACTTGGACTTTAGAATCTGTATTGTTGTTACTGCCAAAATGTGGTTAATGCTGAGAGCCATTGAAAGAAAGGCCGTGATGACTTGAACGAGGATTTAATTTGAGGGGGATGGGTTACTTGCATGATAAGAGAAATGTAAGTGCTCATTGCCACTTCTTCATTGGAATGTCTTCTTATAACAAAAAGATATAAATAGCATAAACTGAGCTTTAGGAACCAGGAGTTGAAATATAGTCTTAAGCAAATTTATATTTAAGTGGAGTATGGTTTTCAAAGGTTAGGTTATATATTACATGTTTGCTCTTGAGAAATTTGGCAAGACTGCATTTGGATACAAAAGGGGAAAATTCCCTCCTCTGATGACCATAAGAGGACATCTATGCTATTTCTGGTCTTATTTCACTGAGTGAAACTGTGCAAGCTTCGGAAACTTTTAGAATGAAAGTTGTGACACATGCCTCCACTCTCTCGAGTCACTGATGAGTGGAGGAGGAGGGAGGGAAAGGTATGCTGCGACTTGCCTTGGGAGCGTCCTTAGGAGAAGGAAGGCACAGGGCATCCAGAAGGGTTAAAGTGGCTTCAGGAGAAGGCAGGAGTACAGGAGATTTCAGAGTTGGTTAGAAGACTGGCTGGGGAAACTAAGTAGTAGTGACTTATCTGTTTTCAAACAGAAGAGTTTCTTCAGCCAATCTACCATAGAAGATGCCCATGAGGGGGCATGGCAGAGAGAGAACCGGACATAGGGGAGCCCCTAGTCCCAGGTGGCCCTGCATCTCTCCTTCTCTGGCCATCTCTTTCAAATTTGTTGGAGTTTTTCTTCACCCCTTTCCTCTTTTTTAAGAGGATAAAAGAAACACTAGTCCCTTCTATTCCTTACAAAAGTGTTGCTGTAACAGACTACCTAGTTTTATGCAAAAAACGCATATTATCCCACAGTGGCTAATTTATATATATATAGATTCACCCCAAATTTGTTGATACCCTGAAATACCTCTTCAGGTTCATCACATCTGACCAAAATGTTTTGATAGAGTTTGGGGTGTAGGTATTCATCAGATGTTGATGGCACTTACCGTGTGCCTGGTTTCCCTTGCCCCAGGAAAGCCTCCCTTCTCCCATGCTCCCAGACTTTTTTTTCCCAGGCCTGGGTCTTCTCAGCACCCAAGACTTTTCCAGCTGCTTTCCTGTCCTCTCAAAAGGCACTGCTGCTTGTCCCTGCTTTAAAGGGGGCAGGGGGAGTTCTTTCTTCAAGATTCACTTTGAGTACAAAGCAAGGCCAGAGACTTTTTTTTAAGGTTTTCTCTGCTAATGACCACCCAGATAATAAAACATCAACAGATTAGTGAAGAAGATTCAAGAAATCCCAACTGTGTCCATTAATAATATAAGCCTGAATAAAAATCTCTTAACTGTGAGAGTAGCATGCATGACTGCTTAGTTGCTCAATCGTGTCCAGTTCTTTGCAACCCCGTGGATGGTACCTCACCAGGCTCCTCTGTTAATGGGATTCCCCAGGTAAGAATACTGGAGCGAGTTGCCATTTCCTTCTCCTGTGGATCTTGCTGACCCAGGGACTGAACCCATGTCTTTTATGTCTCCTGTATTGGCAGGTGGATTCTCTACCACTGAGCTGCATGAGAGTAGCCTCTACTTGACAAAAGATTGAGGAGTAAATAATAACTTACATAAGATGCTAGACATTTTATCACAAGTATGTAGTAATATTAGTTAACTGTGACCTTGGTAAGTGCTTCATAAAGTAACTGATTAGAGCTATCTTGGGTTTTCTGAAACTAAAGACTAATTTGTATTAATACCATAATTGAGGAATATGGTGTAACTATTAGTGAGAAAGGCAGATATATTTCTGGTTTTTCATTGCAACATATTTACACCAACTTTTGTAAAGTTTTCTGGCATCACAGTTGTATAAATACACCCAGGTGAATACAAAGACTCATAAGTCACATACACTGGCAAATGAACATTATAGCAACACAAATATTTTGAAAGCCAGGGAAGCCAAGGAGAATATCCTGACACAGTTCTAACTGCTCCAGCGGAAGTATTTGCTGCCACAGCATTTGAGACAAAAACCATTCCTTTTTGGAAATGTTTTCTGGCAGAACATACACTTGATAAAAATCCTAAACAAGATTTGGACTACTCATGTGGCACCTTTTATAAAATTGCATGTATTAAAAAAAAAAAGAGAACTCCATATCTGGATGAGAGGAACGGCTAGATGAGTGGTTTTGTCCTTCATCTGTAGACGTGTCCTTATTTCAGGTTGACTGCTGAGGAATTGGTAACTGGCTCTCCTTACTCGAGTATTTCTCCTTTCACACAGTTCCTTCTTCCATTGGTAATTGACCCATTTTCCATCTCAGAGAGAACAAGTTAGTGAATTTAAGAGTTGTCCAGCTGGATTATCAGTAAATTACAATAGAGGTTTAAAAAAAGCAGACTCAAAAGATGACATTGTATGTCCATCCTTCCAAAACTGCAGGCTCCATAAATTCCGAAAAGACTGAATACAGATGAGTAAATTTTTGATGGCTTAAAGCATGATTTAAAGTGTTGGTTAACATGAGATAAAACATTAGTTTGATATTTGCCATCAACTTTTAGGTTTAAAATTATAAGACTGTGACAGAGGTAGCTTGTTTTCAGTCACCCATTGAGAACATCTAAATTTAAAGTCCTAAATATTTTCTGCTTCTCACAGAAAGTTCATGTTGGTGTGGCAGATATTATGAATCTTTATTTATATGCTTTTTTGGCTTCTGGTAACAAATTTGGCTGAAATTGAGTTTGTCTTAGTTGCTCCCTGCCCCTCACTCACCTTCATGAAATTGGTGAATAGATGCATTGTGGGACTGTTATCTGCAAAAGATAAAGTGTCTGTGAACTGACGGGAGAACAGGAACCCCTAAAATATGTGAGATTCCTTTGGCACATGACATACCAAAGGGTTCTCCTTGACTCCTGTTTTGGACAGTGTTCGACTGGATTTCCTTTAAATTTCGCTTTGCCTTATTTCCACATTGGAAAGTGATCTGCCTGCTCTGTGCATGAGGACAAGCTTTCTTTGTCTCCTGCTTGAATTTGGCCTCTAGCAACTCTTGTGTGAGGCCTGCAATCAGGTCACAGGCTTCTCACATCAGTTCTAAGACAGTTCTCTAATCAGCGTCAAGAACTTTTTGCTGCTTTCCAGTAGGGGAATCCAGTATTAGTGATATACTGATGATTTCCACATTTCTCTCTGCAACCGAAACCTCTCCCCTAAATTTCAAAGATGAATATCCAGCTGTCTCCTCCACATTTCCAACTGGGTGTCCAGTGGACTTCATGAACTCCTGGTTCCCCCTCCATCCCTGTACCCTCACGTCTGTTCCGCTGCAGCCTTCTTCATTCCCATAAAGGACAAATCCTTTTATTTTTTCCCAGTTGAATAAGCTATAAACCTTGAAGTCATATATGACTCCTGTTTTTCTCTTACCCCCACCCCTGCTCTGGTTCACTGTGTCAGAAAATCCTGTTGACTCGGTATAAAATATCTTTGCTGGGCTCTGACTCGCTCTTGCCCCGTCCACTGCTGCCTCCTTGCCTGGGTCTCACCTGGGCAGCTATCACAGCTCCCTCAGCAGCCTATTTTCAACCCAGGAACTGGAGTGAGCCTTTGTGAGTTCATGCTGCTCCTTTGCTCAGAACACCATTTTAGTCAGAGTGAAAGCTCAAGCCTTGGCAATTTCTCTTTATTTTGGGAACATAAGTCACAGGCCAAAATCAAACCATGGAGGAGAAAGGTGGTTTTCTAAGCTACAGAACTGGTAGCTGGTCAGATCCTTTATTTTGGCAGAGAAGGAAAAGGTTTCTGTGCTGAAACTGCAGCCCCAGGTTAGTCGTGCTCTTGTCTGGTGCTCCTGGAAGGTGTAGTCTACTGAGAGGCCTTCACTTTTCTGCAGTGGGAGCAAAGATCATTCCAATCTGTGTCATTTTATCATCACACGTAGCTATGTGTGTATTTAGTGTAGCTACAGGTGTACCTTTAGTTTTTATAAAACAAGTTTGACAGGAAAGTTTCTGTTGGAATTTTGGAAAATTGATTCCCATGGCTTTTTTTTTTTTCCTTAATAGGCATTCAGTTAGAACTAAACAGTAGGGAACCTGTCCATATTCAGTTAGGAAGCTAACTGAAATGTTTAAAAAGCAGCTCAGTTTTTATTCTTGTGCGTATATTTGTTTTGCTGAGCTTTGGTTTGTTATAAGGAATATCAGAAAGTCCTCTCATGATAAGTGCTTGATATTTTACTCTTTCATAGAACCCCTGTTTTTTTTTTTTTCTTTCATGGCATTATTAAAATGGAGGGCAGGCTTTGACCTCACTCACTGAGTGGAATTTCTTTGGGACACACATCGCGTGTGTGGTAGTGATAGGTGCTGTGGCTTCCCTATTAAATTCTAAGCTCCTTGAGGGTTTATCCCATTGTCTTAACCAAGAAGGAATCCTAGTTGATATTTGTAATTAAGGGGACTTCACTAGTGGCTCAGTGGTAAAGAATCCGCCTGCAGGAGACATGGGTTTGATCCCTGGGTCAGGAAGATCCCCTGGAGAAGGAAATGGCAACCCACTCTAGTTTTCTTGCCTGGAAAAATCCCATGGGCAGAGGAGCCTGGCAAGCTACAGCCCATAGGGTTGCAACAGAGTCAGGCAGGACTTAGCAACTAGACAACAACAACAGTTTGTAATTAAAGGAATGAAATGTAGTATTTAATCTAGTTTAGGTAAAAAGGACTTTAGCCATCACTCTCCATGAAAATAAAAGGACTCTTTTGAGGATAACTTAAAAATAGAAAAGTGGATTTTTCTACTTCCAATGGGACTGAAAATGTGAAGGCAATAAGCAGAGCAAGAAAGATTTTTAACTTTCGAAGTTTTGTCTTCTATAGCAACTGGATAGAAAAACCCGATGTGACAATTTCAATCAGTAATGACTTATAAGAGGGGGAAGGAAGCTGATCATGGAAGAGGAGAAAGGTTAATGTGTTTCTAGAAATTCAAACATTCAAGACAAATGAGTCTAGACTTTCTGGTGACAGGGTGGGAGATACGCTTCCCAGGTACCCTCTTGGTCTTTGAAGTGGCAGGTCACCCTCAGGAAGACGGCCATTCCCCTGCCGGCTCCTCTCAAGTACTGTTCTGAAGTGGTTACTCTTCTCTTAGAGGACTGAGGTTTTACTCACCACGGAGAAACACAGCCTTCAAGCACTTTCTTCCCTCTTGAGTTTTCAACTGGAAAAAAGAAAACCAAAGAACTAAAACACTCCAATGCATAGTTCCAAGAATGAGCAATTGACTGTAGACTAAAGGGAAAAAAAGTGATAAAATTATCTTTAGAAATATGAGATCATTTTCTCATAGCAAGTCATCATATAACTATGGGACTTTTTCCTTTTTATATCTGTTTAAATATTTCTACTGAAATTTTATCTTATTTGACCTTCCTATTCCTTATTCTGAATTTTTCAGATCCACTGGATTACTTTCTAGGGTCCTCCTGTATGCTTTTCATTCTATTTCCATTACAACACTATTCCCCATTTTCTATCTAAATATGCTTACAATTTGGTCACTGTGTTTTTCTGTCCATCTTAGGTGCAATGAGAACAAGCTGGTTATTTATTCAGGACCTTCTATTAGAGAGTACTGCAAGGTGTTATTAATGTCTGTTGATTGAATGAGTGCTTGACTGCATTGAGGACTTTATTTCCTCCTCTTTACCTCTGTGAACTATTATGATTATTAAAAATTATAGGAACCTTGACTTGTAGGTTGTGTTTTCAGCTCAATAAAGTGAAAGTGACGGACCTGTTATTTTAATGACCAGTTGAGATCTTTATGAAATTCACATTCAGGATGGTGAACCTGAAATTTGCACATTGTGATTAACCACGAGTAAAGTTCTTGCATGTGAAGCAGAAATACTTTTAACCTAGAAATCAGAGTTTTTCTCATCTGAGTCTGTCACTTACTGACTCAGAGGAAGCCACTTAACCACAGCGCCATTTTCTTCATCTAATAAATAGAAATGACTCCCCTGCCTACTTGATGGGGTTTTCTTTGTGGGACTCAAATGAGGTGAAGTACCTGAGATGTTAGCGCAGAAAGTGGCAGTCCTCGTTGCTACTGCCTCCTTCAATCTCCTACATTTCCTGTCAGTTCCACCTTCTTAGTATGTTCTGGATCCCAGCTCTGCTCTTTGTTCCCTGGACTGTCACTGCCGTAGTGTGATGACTATTAGCATTTCATGCTTTTAGTTTATTGGGCTCCTAACTTTCTGATTCTCGGCTAATCACTCTCTAATCCCTTACTCCAAACCCTATCCAGAAACTTGCTGATTCTCTGCTAATTGTTCTCTAATCCCTTGCTCCAAACCCTACCCAGGACGTGAATAACAGACTTCACTTATCATGTTTTTTCTCTAAAACTCTTCAGTTTCCCCCACCCAGACCCCTACCAGTACAGTGCCTTTAGGATAAAGTTTAACTTTGGAGGACCCCTTTATTAAAGAACACCTCCCTGTTTTCCTCTTCAGCATCAATTCTCATGAGCCTTTTCAGCCATTCACATTCACAACTGTCGCTCATCTTTCTTTGTCGGGACCCTCCGCTTAGAAGGACTATCTGTTTCTCCTGTCCTTTCTACCTAACACTGAATTTGGACTGACAGGACTTATTTTATATGTTCAGTTCAGTTCAGTTCAGTTCAGTCGCTCAGTCGTGTCCGACTCTCCGCGACCCCATGAATCACAGCACGCCAGGCCTCCCTGTCCATCACCAACTCCCGGAGTTCACTCAGACTCATGTCCACAGAGTCGGTGATGCCATCCAGCCATCTCATTCTCTGTCGTCCCCGTCTCCTCCTGCCCTCAACCTTTCCCAGCATCAGAGTCTTTTCCAGTGAGTCAACTCGTCGCATGAGGTGGCCAAAGTATTGCAGTTTCAGCTTTAGCATCAGTCCCTCCAATGAACATCCAGGATTGATCTCCTCCTCCTCCAAAGCCAGTTTTCAACCCCTGCTCTGTGCTGCCTGTCACACTGTCACGTAGCTGTTTTGTTTTAGGCAATAGGAACCTAAAAGGCCGGGCATGTGTATTAATTAGTCATTGTCCTTGATGCCAAAAATCATGTCAAGCCTGGTTGAATTAATTCACTAATGTTTGAGAATCTTTAAAATAGGAGGGAAAATTCTGGTATATCATCTGGCTTAGTATTAAAAGCAAAATAGAAAACATCATCCTGCCCTTGTTTATATAAAAAGTTATAAACTGTTCGTACCTGGGGTACTGAGGCTCGTTCTAACTGTTCTCTTTAAGTAATTTCTAAGGAGTTGAAATGCACTAAGAATTGCACAGGTAAACTTTATTGTCTGGGAAGAAGTAACTGTGCAAAAAAAAAGTCCTAAAATAATTTGGATTTTACCTGGGAAAACCATGATCGGAATGCACAATTTTCTGTAGGAGTAAATGACATGGATGTTGTCAACCAAGGTCTAGTGCTCAGGACTAGGGGTTTATTACCTGGATGATGGTGCAAGCTAAAAATATTTACCTGTTCAAGAAAGTACATATAAACAATTTAATGATTGAGCCATAATTGATTATCAAGGTAAAATGGTATGTTTGAGTCTTCTAGAATTGAGGAATCCAAATTATGGAACACTGTGCCTCTCCTCTCCTGTGATAGGCAAACTTCGGGCCCCTTGACGTTTATCACCTGGTGCCATGCCTGTCAGTGTGTGTTATGCATGTGTGCTAAGTTGCTTCAGTTGTCGTGTCTGACTCTTTGTGACCCCATGGACCGTAGCCCACCAGGCTCCTCTGTCCATGGGATCCTCCAGGCAAGAATATTGGAGTGGGTTGCCATGCACTCCTCCAGGGGATTTTCCCAGCCCAGGCATCAGACCTGCATCTCTTATGTCTCCTGCATTGGCAGGCAGATTCTTACATTGCTTGGTAAAAAGGGACTTTGCAGATATAATCACAGTTACTACTTAGTGACCTTAAGAACCGGAGATTAGCCTGGATTATCTAGGTGGGCTTCATGTAATCACATGAGCCTTTAAGAGCAGAGCTGCTGGCAAAGGGGAAGTGGGAGAGGTTGTAAGGATTCAGTGTGCTGTCACTGGCTTGACTGGGAAACCTTGAGAAGGAATTGAATTCAGGGAGATCAGTCCTGGGTGTTCATTGGAAGGATTGATGTTGAAGCTGAAACTCCAATACTTTGACCACCTGATGCGAAAAGCTGACTCATTGGGAAAGACCCTGATGCTGGGAAAGTTTGAGGGCATGAGGAGAAGGGGACGACAGAGGATGAGATGGTTGGATGGCATCACCGACTCAATGGACATGAGTTTGGGTAGACTCCAGGAGTTGGTGATGGACAGGGAGGCCTGGAGTGCTGCAGTTCATGGGGTCGCAAAGAGTCGGACACAACTGAGCAACTGAGCTGAACAGCCTGAATGAGCTCGGGAGCAGTTCTTCCTCTACAGCCTCCAAGTAAGAGCCCACGCCAGCTGACACCCTGATTCAGGCCTTGTGAGACCCTAAGCAGAGGACCCAACTGAGCCCACTGGACTTCAGACCTGTACAACCAAAAGATAAATAAGTGGGTATTGTTTTAACGTGCCAAATTCGTGGCATTTTGTTACAACAACATAGAAAATGACCACATCAACAAAACAAAGCAAAAGATGGGGCTGGCATATGGGAGCTTCTTAGTTTAGGAATCTTATTTGTTAGGAAGACTTGATTTCCAGTGTCCCTTCATGTTGAGTGGACTATGTTTGACAAACCCTAAAATTAAATGCTCTTTCTGACAGCCATGAGGGGGTCTTTATTTCTGGCTGATCTGAGATCACTCCCTGACCTCTGGAACATCAGAGTTCACCTGAAGCATGCCCCTGAGTGAGTCTTAGACTTCAAGGGCTCCAGTGGAAAAATCAACCTGGAGAATCTTACATTATTATATGCTGACTTTGTGCAGGAAAGGTTAACAATAATAAATCAGAGGAATGAAGATTGTTTTGGGTAGTACAATATCAAAGGCTTCAGTCTCAATTTTTCCAAGTGATGTATAAAGTAGGACATTTAAGATGTTTGCTTCCTTTTAGCATAGTATCTCTAATATTGTCTTTATGAGAGTCATTCTCTTTGTCAAAGACCCCCTCAAGCCCACAACACTTGAAACACACTAAAAATCATTTGTGAATGAAAACAGAGTGGATTTGATTTTGACATCATTTCAGAAATACTGTACTCTCATATTGCAGTTCTAAAAGCTCTTCATTTTATTTGTGATGTACAAGACAGGCAAAGATTGAAGTCTGGACCATGCTTTGTCAGTGTGGTAAATTTGTTCATATTAAACACTAAAATAGTTGACTTGGTATCAAAATAGGGAACAGTTGTGTCTACAAAGGATAATGATAGAGTCAGAAATAAACAGAGCTGATAACCTGTTTGCTTGCTTACCTTCAGTTCAGTTCAGTTCAGTCGCTCAGTCGTGTCTGACTCTCCGCGACCGCATGAATCGCAGCACGCCAGGCCTCCCTGTCCATCACCAACTCCCGGAGTTCACTCAAACTCATGTCCACAGAGTCGGTGATGCCATCCAGCCATCTCATTCTCTGTCATCCCCTTCTCCTCCCGCCCCCAACCTTTCCCAGCATCAGAGTCTTTTCCAGTGAGTCAACTCGTCGCATGAGGTGGCCAAAGTATTGCAGTTCCAGCTTTAGCATCCGTCCTTCCAATGAACACCCAGGATTGATCTCCTTTAGAATGGACTGGTTGGGTCTCCTTGCAGTCCAAGGGACTCTCAAGAGTCTTCTCCAGCACCACAGTTCAAAAGCATCAATTCTTCGGCGATCAGCTTTCTTCACAGTCCAACTCTCACATCCATACATGACCACTGGAAAAACCATAGCCTTGACTAGACAGACCTTTGTTGGCAAAGTAATGTCTCTGCTTTTTAATATGCTATCTAGGTTGGTCATAACTTTCCTTCCAAGGAGTAAGCGTCTTTTAATTTCATGGCTGCAATCAGCATCTGCAGTGATTTTGGAGCCCAAAAAAATAAAGTCTGACACTGTTTCCACTGTTTTTCCATCTATTTCCCATGAAGTGATGGGACCAGATGCCATGATCTTTGTTTTCTGAATGTTGAGCTTCAAGCCAACCTTGGTAGAAATTAAATGACCTCTGTTTCCATCTTTCTAGAGTGCTAATGTATTCCTCTCAGAATATGAAATAACAACCTTATAGATAATTCTTTGAATTATTAATTAGTTGAAGAATGAAAATTAAAAAGAACAGCTTGCTGGCTTAATAGACCAACACCCTAACAAAGTTTTAAAACGTGAGTTTTTCTAATTTTCTTGCTTTGGTTTTTGTGTATGCATAGTGAATTTGAGATGATTTTGACCTTGGAAATTAATTTCATTTAACCTTTTGCACATTCATTTCGTCACTCAGATATTGTCTACATTTTCTTGCTTTTCTTCATTTTGTCTCTGCACATTTTTTCAAAAGAAATATTTACTTAGTATGAGAGCTAACTTCCTGCCCAGTGGTGTTTGAAGACTAGCTTGTCTACCAAACTGTCACTGTCCCTTTCCTTTCTTTCTTGACCCTTACACTTGGCGTACTTGTTAACCCAGATCTGCTCACATTTTTTCTTCTAAATATGTTTCATACCTTCCTTTTGAATGCAAACCTTTGGTTTTTTCCTTTTTTTCTTCCCCCTCTCCATTCTACCACTCTTTTTTACTTTTTTATTACTTCAGTTCCTATTAGGAATGTATTTTAAAAACTATTATCGGAAATAAAATCTTGATATTTTAGGCTTTTTATATAATTATCTGACATTATATTTACTTATAAAGCCTTATAATTATGTCAAATAACTTGCTTTCTCTTCCTGATCCTCTCATCTGAGTCTTTTGTATACAATTTACTAGTTTCCTTAAATTACAAAGTTGGAATATAGCCCATGAACCTCAGAGGAGTAATGTTGTTCAGTCGCTCAGTTCAGTTCAGTTTAGTCGCTCAGTCGTGTCCGACTCTCCGCGACCCCATGAATCACAGCATGCCAGGCCTCCCTGTCCATCACCAACTCCTGGAGTTCACTCAAACTCACATTCATCAAGTTGGTGATGCCATCCAGCCATCTCATTCTCTGTCGTCCCCTTCTCCTCCCGCCCCCAATCCCTCCTAGCATCAGAATCTCAGTATGTCCAACTCTTTGCAAGCCCATGGACTGCAGCCCACCAGGCCTCCCTGTCCCTATCTCTTGGAGTTTGCTCAGACTCATGTTCAAGAAGTCAGTGATGCCATCCAACCATCTCATCCTCTGTCATCCTCTTCTCCTCCTGCCTTCAGTCTTTCCCAGAATCAGGGTTTTTAACAATGAGTCAACTCTTCCCATCAGGTGGCTGAAGTATTGGAGCTTCCAGTGAATATTCAGGGTTGATTTCCTTTAGGATTGACAGGTTTGATCTCCTTGCAGTCCAAGGGACTCTGAAGAGTCTTCTCCAGCACTGCAGGTTGGAAGGAATCAGTTCTTTGGCACTCAGCCTTCTTCATGGTCTAACTCTCACATCTGTACATGACTACTGGAAAAGCCAGAATATGGAGGGATAAATTGGGAGACAAGTCTGGCATCTAGTTCACAGGTTCTTTTGTGGAGCTGTCTGATCACTGATGACTTCAGTTCTGCCAGGAGACTGTATGGCAGGGGGTGAGTCACTCACCTTCCCTGTGTCTCGGCTCTTTCACCTCTAACACACAGACGGTAATTCTCTAACTCAGGAGATTTTTCATGCACTTTACGTGGGATAATGCATGTGAAGCTTGCTTGGAACCTGCTAGACCCGTAACTGTTAACTACTGTTTTTCTTTCTGTCCTATATGTGTGTTCAGTGTGGCATAGCCTCTGCTAATCTAGCCACTGTTTGACACCGCAACGTCAGAGAGGATCCTTTCATTTTGTGTTTTCTGTTTCCTAAGTGGATTGGTAGGGATCATGGTCCTCACCCACTTGTTTTTACGGTTCATATGCAAATGCTCTCAGCAAGTGCCTGAACACTGGTAATCCTGCTGCACTCTGACTTGCCAGTAATGGGAGCTATAAATTCTGCTGCTATTCACGAATGAAAATGAGGGGATTTGTTTTCATAGTGTGGCAAGCCTTATAAGCCTTATTACGCTTTTGTCAGTTCAGATTTCAGAAAGAACAGAAACTTGTTTTATCGTCATTGCACTTTTGCCTTTTCTGCTCCACAGTCCCAGGCTGCCGATTGTGAGCACCATTGGGACCGTCATCTAAATGGTTTTGGTGTTTTGTTGTGGGTTTTTGTTTTTATTTTACTTTTTTATTTTATATTGGACTATAGCCAGTTAACAATGTTGTGATAGTGACTTGGCCTTACATACACATGCATCCATTCTCTGTGGGTTTTTTTTTTTCCTCCACACATAACTTTAGTTTCTAAAATATGTAACTATAGAAAAATCCTTATCTGTACAAAATCCAGTGCAGCCTCACAGCACTGATCTTGACCTGATATGTCAATAGGATTAAAAGGAGGAGCCCGAGGAGAGACAACATTGATTTGCGTGCTGCTTATACAGCTGGCTCAATTTGCTCTCTTGTTTAAACACTGCAAAGCCAAGACAAAGAAGCTAATGTTATACATTACAGGGTGTATTACCTTTTTAAGGCATATGTTTGAGTGTAAGGAAGCAGGGCAGATGCTGGAGTGATTTCAAAAAAGGATCAAGATTGACAAAGTTTTGTGAGTGTTATCAAGACAGACTTTATTCTACTTAATACCCGGTGTCAGATTATTTAAAATTCATTAGTATTGCAGCTAAAACTTAGAAGGAAATGAGGATATTTAAATACATAAGTAGACTCTTGAGAGTAGTAACTCAGAGGAAGTTAAGTTTCAGAACTGATGAATTGTAGCCAAAACTGCATGCGGAGGAAAATTAGTAAACTTACATGTTTTTATTTTTAAACAAAAAAATGAATAAAAAGCTCCTGAGTCCAGGAAAAGTATGAAGGTACATAGTTATTGAAATGGCTTATAATAAAAATTGGAGAAAAATGGCAAACCCACTGGAATTTGTTCATCATTATTATTTTAGATGTCTCTAATGCTCTTTTTTTCATTATGGTTTATCATAGGATGTTGAATATAGTTCCCTGTGTCTCTGTGCTATACAGTGGGACCTTGTTTATCCATTCTGTATAGAATAGTTTATCTCCACTAATCCCACCCTCCCAATGTTTCCCTCCCTGTCCCCGCTCCACCTTGGCAACCACAAGTCTGTTCTCTATGTCTGTGAGTCTGTTTTTGTTTTGTAGATAGGTTCATTTTTGCCAGATTTTAGATTCTACATGTAAGTGATATCATATGGTATTTACTTCACTTAATACGATAATCTCTAGTTGCATCCATGTTGCTGCAAATGGCATTATGTCATTCTTTTTTATGACTGAGTAGTATTCCATTGCATATAAGAACCAGGTCTTCTTTATCCATTCATCTGTTGATGGACATTTAGGTTGTTTCTGTGTTTCGACTGTTGTGAGTGGTGCAGCTATGAACATAGATGTATCTTTTTGAATTCTAGTTTTTGTCTGTATTTGCCCAAGAGTAGGATTGCTGGATCATATGGTAATTCTGTTTTTAGTTTTTCTGAGGAACCTCCACACTGTTTTCCATAGTGGCTGCACCAACTTACATTCCCACCAATAATGTGGGAAGGTTCTCTTTTCTCCACACCTTCTCCAGCATTTTTTATTTGTAGACTTTTTAATGATGGCCGTCTGACCAGTGTGAGGTGACACCTCATTGTAGTTTTGATTTGCCTTTCTCTAATAATAAGTGCTGTTGAGCATCTTTTCATGTGCCTGCTAGCCATCTGTATGTCTTTGGAGAAATGTCTATTAAGGTCTTCTGCCTATTTTTTGATTGGATTGTTTGGTTTTTTGTTGTTATTGAGTTGTTTGAGCTGTTTATATATTTTGGAGAGTAAGCCCTTGTCTATTATCATTTTCAAATATTTTCTCCCATTCTGTAGGTTGTCTTTTCTTTTTTTTTTCATAGTTTCCTTGAAAAAGGAAAAGCTTATAAGTTTGTAAGTGCAAAAGCTTGCAAGTTTGACTAGGTCCCATTTGTTTATTTTTGTTTTTATTTCTATTGCCTTGGGAGACTGACTTAAGAAAACACTGGTATGATTTATGTCAGAGAGTGCTTTGCCTATGCTCTCTTGCAGGAGTTTTACAGGGTCTTGTCTAATGTTTGTCTTTAAGCCATTTTGAGTTTATTTTTGTGCATGGTGTGAGGGTGTATTCTAACTTCATTGATTTACATGCAGTTGTCCAACTTTCCCAGTTGACCTGGGTGCTGTTACATGGGCATCCACTTTGTGACAATTCAGTAAGCTGCTCACTTAGCATTTGTGCACTTTTCTGTGCCAGATAAAAAGTGCACTTAAAATTCATGCTTAATTTTAGCTTTCAGTTCTCAGGCTTTGTGTGTATTTGTGAGGGACTTGGTTTTCTGCTTCCCTAAGTGCTTTTTCCTGCCATAAGCATCTCTAGAGGGCCTATGGAATGGTGAGTAGTTAGGAGGTAGCCCTTGGCATGCCTGGTTCTAATCCTTGGGCCATCACTGGACATATGTAGGGCCTTTGAAAAGTACTTTGCTCCTTACTGTGTCTCCATCTCCTCAACAGCGACTCAGACACCTCAGGGCTCTGATTAACATCGGTGAGTTAAATGAGACCATGTATGGGAATACTCAGCTCAGAATAAGCAGTACTAACTTCTAGCTATTGTTTTTATTTAATCTCCCTAAAGGCTATTCTGTGCTTTATAATACACAACAGTCTTACCATTTGGCACTAGGCTAGACCTACAACATAGACATGGATTTGGGCTTCCTGTTCTTAACGTTCTCAGGTTTCATACTCTCCATTATTCTTCTATTCCAGGACTTCCTATTCATGATGGTTTCATGTCAAGAATTCCCAATCAAGGAAATCGAGAATTCCCATCTCAGGGCACTGTCTTCCATTCTTGGAGCTGTTGAGCTCTTTTGCTCCATTTTTTTTACCTTAAAAATGTTCTCTTTAATCCATTGCCTTCCCCTTCCCTCATTGATAGTTTCTTCTTCCTGAATACAAAAATTGCTGGGTGAGCTGCAAGATACTGTGGACAGACTTCCTTTAATTGCTTTTGCTGGATACTTTTTGCTCAAATGAGTGATTCTTCTCAAGAATGTTCGGAACCTGGATCCAGCCATTGTTTGGTGAGAAGATGGTGGTTGCAAACATTATGCAGAGAGATCATGAAAGGCTGTGGTGAGGGGATGGAGACCTTTTCTTTTTTCCATTAATGAAACTTATCAATTTAGAAAATAATTCCCCGCCTTTATGCCTAAAGATTCAGTTCAGTTCAGTCGCTCAGTCGTGTCCGACTCTTTGCGACCCCATGAATCATAGCACGCCAGGCCTCCCTGTCCATCACCAACTCCCGGAGTTCACTCAAACTCATGTCCATCGAGTTGGCGATGCCATCAGCCATCTCATTCTCTGCTGTCCATGTCTCCTCCCACCCCCAATCCCTCCCATCATCAGACTCTTTTCCAGTGAGTCAACTTGTCGCATGAGGTGGCCAAAGTATTGGAGCTTCAGCTTTAGCATCAGTCTCTCCAATGAACACCCAGGATTGATCTCCTCTAGAATGGACTGGTTGGATCTCCCTGCAGTCCAAGGGACTCTCAAGAGTCTTCTCCAGCACCACAGTTCAAAAGCATCAATTCTTCGGCGATCAGCTTTCTTCACAGTCCAACTCTCACATCCATACATGACCACGGGAAAAACCATAGCCTTGACTAGATGGACCTTGGTTGGCAAAGTAATGTTTCTGCTTTTTAATATGTTCTCTAGGTTGGTCATAACTTTCCTTCCAAGGAGTAAGCGTCTTTTAATTTCCTGGCTGCAGTCAGCATCCGCAGTGATTTTGGAGCCCCCAAAAATAAAGTCTGACACTGTTTCCACTGTTTCCCCATCTGTTTCCCATATTGTCATTCATTAACCCCGATTGTTGAATCTTGTTTTGCAATGTGAATTGAAAAGGATTTTTCAGTGACCTGTGGACACAGAAACAAACCAGAGAGCTTAATGAGAAATAAACCAAAAGTTTTCTGAAAAAGGATGTTATAATGATGTATTTCAGATTTTGAAACTTTCTTGACCTCACATATCCCTCCATGCCCACTGCCCACCCATTTTTCTACTTATCTTCAGAGCAAAACATTAATAAACAAATTAATAAAACCAGTGGTCTGCATCTGCATCCAGTCTCCTCACTTTCCCACCTCTTCCTCATAGTTTTTCGTGTATCTGCATTCCTGGTCCTCTGCTGTGCTGTGCATCCTCCACAGGGGTACTCAGAGCTTCTCCATAGCAAATGCAGCACTCACATTTCTGTTTGCCTCACTTAGGAGCACAGTCTGTGGAGTTGACTATTATTTATTCCCCCCACCACCTGCCCCTTGAAACAGTTCCCTCCCTTAGATTTTAAAAACCTACTTCATTGACCACTTCTTGACTCTTCCCCTTTCTAACCAAGAGCTTAGGGTTCAATCCTCTTTCCTCTTCTTTACCCACCTCCTTTCTCCAAATGTTCTCATTCAGTGCTTTTAAAGTATCTTTTGTATGCTCATTTCCAGCGGTGTTTTTTTAAATTTATTTTATTCAAGTATAGTTGATGTACAGTGTAGTGTTACTTTCTGCTGTGCAGCAGAATGATCCAGTTATATATATGTGCATTCTTTTTTTGTATTCTTTTCCATTGTGGTTTATCCCAGGATATTGAATATAGTCCCCTGTGCTTTACAGTAGGACCTTGTTCTTTTCCAAGTTGTCTTTAATCTCCTACCCTGGCCTCTCCTCTGAGCTTCAGACTTGGGTGCAATAGCCCATGTGAGATCTCCTTTTGCACTTGGGAGTGTCCATGAGGCACGTTTTGACTCCCTTCTCCTTCTCCATTCCCCCTCCAGAGTTCCCTGCCTCAACAAATGGCATCACTAGCGTCCACCCAGTAAATTCTGCAAAAATAAAAAAATAAAAACCCAAACCAACCAAACAAAAAACCCTGGAATTACCATTGATCTCTCCCTTTCTTTCTGTCCCACATCTAACTAACCTTTCTGTTCTGCCTCCTAAATACATTTTGAGTCCACACATTTCTCTCATTTTTCAGCGTGAGCTCAAGGCCTCATTATTTCTTGCCCAGTTTATGACAGTAACTTCGTACTTCTTGTTGCTCATACACAGTCTCTTCTCCATACAGTGGTCAAAGAGATCTGGTACTCATGTACTTGTCCCAAAATTAGAACTCAAGGTGGAACTGGTCAACTTCTCTTTCACACTCTTTTAGCCACTGAAAGTAAAACACCCATCATCAAGAGTCGTGAGTCATTCAGCGTCTTACTGAGGACTGCAGCCCAGGACACAGCCACTCAGTGGCTCTGAAGAAACTGTTCCGAAGAGGCAGGGGTAGAAACCAGTTTTTGTATGATTTTTGGTGAGAAAATATGTGCAATCAAGCATACATCTTGGTAAAAGGTTACCGCTGATCGCAAAGATCTGATATCTCAAGTGAATGATTTTTAGTGTTTTTCTGTGTATGGGAAGACGCAAAGATATGGGGTCTTTTAAATTCTCCCTGAGATATGCATCTGTCTAAGAGACCTGCTTGTCTAAAGCAGAGGGCCGAACTCTATTACCATCTTAATTTCCTCCCAGGGTGCCCTGTGGGTCAGTGACTGCAGCTAGTTGTGGCTTAACCCTTGCAGAACTGGGTGGTGAGCATCGCTCTGTGTTCTTCTCTGTTCATTCCGCCAAAGAGGGCTCTGACATGTTTCTTTTTTAGAGATCGAACGTTTCATTATATAAACGTGAAGCAAAGAGTTGCTAATCAACCCTCTCTGAATCCTGAAATAGAAGGAATGAGAAATACGGCCCATGTAAGTGTTCTGGATCCTTCTCCAGACATCCTATTAGAAACCCTTGATTGTGTGTGGAGAAGTGTCCTTTCTGAAGTGCGAGGAAAAACTGGTACCAGACAACAGCACTGTGCTTGTTTTCAAAGATCATTTTCGAAAGTTCGCCAGCTCCCTGCTCCTCTTCTAATAGGGACTATGTCTCATGATGATTAAAAAAAATCTTGTACACATGTCACTCTTGCCTTGCAAAATTAAATAATTCATCTATGGAGATGGCAGCAAATTACTTTCTTCATCCAAGATGCCATTTCTCTGATTTTTAAAAAATTGGATAAAATATTAATATTTAATGCTTTTATTATTATAATATCAGGGTGTTTATGAGGAATTAAATATTTTGAGTTATGAGGTACATAGAAATTCCATTTGATTGTCATTTGTTTCTTGATAAGACCTTTTTGAGGTCTTTATTTTATCAAAAGGAAAATTGGGACAGCAGAATAGAATTTTTTAAAAAATTCACTTTCTAGTATTACCACTAAATTATGCCTTGGAAAAAATACTGTTGAAGATAGTTACTATGTACATGGTAAAGCATTTTTTTTCCCTTGCCTCATTCGAAGAAGCCTTATTTGTGCAGTATGCTCAGAAAAATTATATTCTCTCAATAAATGGTCACCTATGGAGTGTTTAATTCTTCAGTGATGTTTTAGAATGTGTGTCAAAGTTTCTATATCATTGTTTAGATTATTCCATCTCCTTCCTGAGAATGTATGATATAGTAGAGAATTAAGGCCAAACATAAACTTTACTAAGCTTTGTTTCTGCTCATTCCCCCCTGACCCCCAGTTTTAATTACATAAGGTAATTGGGAAAGTGAGTTTATTGAACTTGGTCTTTTAATACGTGAAGTCAGATTGCAACAATGTGTGGAATCTTGTTTCTTGAAGATCACTCCTTTGAACCTTCCATCCTCACTTCTGTTGCCATTATTTTTATATATAATATGAATTTGAGTGTGTCTTTTAAAGAATCTGCTGTAGTTTTTTAAGTTCTCCAAAAAGGGAATCTATAGAAAGAAACCAATCTGAGGCAGAGTTGAGCTGATGTACTTAGTGAGTGACCATGTCAAATACTACTTGTGGGCTACTGATGCAATTTGTGTAAAAGAATTCTCCAACTTTCTCAGCTTCAGATTTAAGAAGTTCAGACGTCAATAACCATATTTCTGGATCTGAATCAAAAACAGGCATAAAAGGTGGCAAATTTCAGGTGATTTTGGAGCCTCTTAGTCATTGTTCTTGCTCGAGAACTTGGTCAGACATCCTGTAGCAGGTTCTGTCACTGGCTCATTCAGCTCCATCTCACTTCCTGTCTGGCCTGACTTCTTTCATGTTAGCTAAGCTAACATCTTCACTTACCAGACTCCCTCGTATCTAGAGTTGCAGGTATGTGACCTAGGCTCTTGTCGCCCAGACTTACTGAATTTGGATGGCAAACTGAGGAATTGTAGGCAGTAGCTGTTAACATCTTCACTTACCAGACTCCCTCGTATCTAGAGTTGCAGGTATGTGACCTAGGCTCTTGTCGCCCAGACTTACTGAATTTGGATGGCAAACTGAGGAATTGTAGGCAGTAGCTGTGTAAGCTGTTTGGGTCCACTGGCAAGTCCAGCAGCACTGGTTTCTTGCTCTTCCGGCATTGGTTTATGTGGACACTTGACTTCCAGTTTTGTACATGATCAGTCATAGCCTCTGATGCAGGTGGTAACAGCAGCAGTGTTTCATGCTAGTAGCTGTCGGGTGTGTAAATTTATCCTCTGGCCACCTGGAGATTCTGAAAGCTTCTTAATGTCTCTCAGTAATGCCTTTTAGCTTAGTATAGTGAATGGATTCTGTTTGAATCTAAGCGTTCTGGCATGGCCATCATAGCTGCTTTAACAAAGTGTTGGCAGTCTTGTTTCAATTATTGGATGTTCTTTCCCTAAATACTGATCGTGGCTAGCTTTTCTTGTGTATTCTTTATCAGAATTGATGCAGTATTTCAGAATTGTATGTAACTGATGTTGGGAGGGATTGGGGGCGGGAGGAGAAGGGGACGACAGAGAATGAGATGGCTGGATGGCGTCACCGACTTGATGGACATGAGTTTGAGTGAACTCCGGGAGTTGGTGATGGACAGGAAGGCCTGGCGTGCTGTGATTCATGGGGTCGCAAAGAGTCGGAGACGACTGAGCGACTGAACTGAACTGAACATTGAGGAAAAGACAGCATTTTAAAATAAATACAGAGACTATGTTATTTTTCATTTATGGTCTTTTTTTTTGAGAAGTTGCTTTATTTTTTCCAGTGTAGATTATTATAAGATATAGAGTATAGTTCCCTGTGCTCTACAGTAGGTCCTGTG
Source organism: Moschus berezovskii (assembly GCF_049115385.1). Lineage (NCBI taxonomy): Eukaryota > Metazoa > Chordata > Mammalia > Artiodactyla > Moschidae > Moschus > Moschus berezovskii. The sequence continues at coordinate 83,466,840 of NC_142469.1, read as the reverse complement.
GTTTGCCTGTTTTATATAAAGTAGTGTGTATATGTTAATCCCCAATCCTAATTTATCTCTTCTCCCGTCCCTGCTATCCCTTCACTATCCCTTTTGGTAATTATGTTTGTTTTCTAAGTCTATGAATCTGATTCTGTCTTGAAAATACATTCATTTGTATCATTTTTTTAGGTTCCTTATATAAGTAATATCATATGATATTTGTCTTTCTGTGACTTCACTTAGTATAATAATCTCTAGGTCCATCCATGTTGCTGCAAATGACATTATTTGTTCTTTTTTATGGCCGAGTAATATTTCAACTCTTCTTTATCCATTCATCTGTAGATGGACATTTAGGTTGCTTCCATGTCTTGACTATTGTAAATAGGGCTGCTGTGACTATTATTGCCTATACCTTTTCAGATTCGAGTTTTCTCTGGATATATTCCCAGGAGTGGGATTGTTGGATTATATAGTAACTCCATTTTTAGTTTTTTAAGGAACCTCCATACTGTTCTCCATAGTGGCTGTACCAATTTACATTCCCACCAACAGTGTAGAAGAGTTCCTTTTTCTTCACACTGTCTCTAGCATTTACTATTTGTTGACTTTTTTATGATGGCCATTCTGATCTGTGTGAGATCAGAATACCTCATTGTGGTTTGGGTTTGCATTTCTCTAGTAATTAGTGATGTTGAGCATCTTTTCACATGTCTGTTGCTCATCATTTATGGACTTTGATCATGACCATACAGTTTATACCAGCTAAGTCAGTTCAGCTGTGTCTGACTCTTTAAGACCCCGTGGACCTCTGCCAGGCCTCTCTGTCCATGGGATTTTCCGGGCAAGAATACTGGAGTGGGTTGCCATGCCCTCCTCCAGGGGATCTTCCTGACCCAGGGATCAAACCCCTGTCTCTTATGTCCTCTGCATTGGCAGGCAGGTTCCCTACCACTAGTGCCACCTGGGGAGCCCATAATCACACAGTTTACACAGAAGCCACTCTTAGGGAAAAAAATCAGTTTGTCAAGGTAAGAAGTAATCAGGAAATAAAACAGTCATTCAGAATTGCTCGACAGTATGGAATTTAAAGGAGACCGGTAGACTAGAGGCTTTCATGAGTCAGTGGATAGCTATATCCCACCCTCCAGATTGCTGGTGTCCTACCTGGCATAAATTAGCCTTTAAGAGAGGGAGGCAGCATTAGGATACAGCCAAAAGTTAGGCATGGGGGAAGACATTAACATAATAAGGGGCACAGACTACTTACTTGTATCCCTTCTTTCATCAACATTACTTTACCTTGCTTTTATAGACTGTGCCTACTTTCTCAGTTCATTCAGTTCAGTTCAGTTCAGTCTCTCAGTCGTGTCCGACTCTTTGCGACCCCATGAATCACAGCATGCCAGGCCTCCCTGTCCGTCACCAAATCCCGGAGTTCACTCAAACTCATGTCCATCGAGTCGGTGATGCCATCCAGCCATCTCATTCTCTGTCATCCCCTTCTCCTCCCGCCCCCAGTCCTTCCCAGCATCAGTCTCTTTTCCAGTGAGTCAGCTCGTCGCATGAGGTAGCCAAAGTATTGGAGTTTCAGCTTTAGCATCCGTCCTTCCAGTGAACACCCAGGATTGATCTCCTCTAGAATGGACTGGTTGGATCTCCTTGCAGTCCAAGGGACTCTTAAGAGTCTTCTCCAGCACCACAGTTCCAAAGCATCAATTCTTCAGTGCTCAGCTTTCTTCACAGTCCGACTCTCACATCCATACATGACCACAGGAAAAACCATAGCCTTGACTAGACGGACCTTTGTTGGCAAAGTAATGTCTGTCTCTAAATTTTTTTTCAAACACAGAATCACTGTTTTACATGAAAACTCTTGATGTCCAATCATTACTAAACGAATGAAGTCAACAGGCCAGATTCCTCTAGCCATATTCCCATCACCACCCCTGGGAGCCCCACTGTGTCATTGGCAGGGCCAGCAGTTTGTCTCAGGCAGGTTCAGATAACAAATGTAAGCAGAAGAGGATTCAGCAGGGTGTAAAGATCATTGGAAAGTTTTGGAGAGCAGATTCAAGCTGAACTTCCAGGAACGTTTCCCAAGAAACCAGCTCAGAACTATCTTACCAAGGGAGCCGTTAACCTCTGCTGCAGGCAGAAAGCTGGCACCCAGGTTTGGACTCCGAGACCACACTGCCTCAGCCGTGTGCCTTACCTGCAGAGTGAGGGCCACCGGTCTCGCCTATCATCTCCACTAAAGTAGGTACCAGGAGCTGAGACTGCAGCTACCACTCCTACCAAAATGCCTCAACAGCCAGGCTTTGCACCAGAACCAGCTGAAGCCCCAGGAGTGTGGACTCAAGTCCTCAGTCAAGGTATAGTGGTTTTTCAAACCAAGCGGCTCAGGTGTACAGGAGTCTGGGAAATGTGGTTTCCAGCTCCCAGATACGTGTGGCACAGTCTGCAAGGGGGTGTGACTGGGGCCACCACCATCTGCCGTCCATGTGACTCATTCCCAGCGCACAGATGTGTCCCTCTCTTTATGCCTTTGCTCTCGCTCTTTTGGAATGTGTTTCATATCCTTCTCTATGTCGTAAGCCCATCAAGGTCTAGCACACGTGTTGTCTTGCTTTGTCATGTTTACCCTGATACCATTTCCTGCTGGCCTCCATTAGAGGTTACCCTCTGTTTTAAAATGTGTCTTATTACCATTTTCTTGTATCTGTCTTCTATTCTATAGAATTCCTTAACGATCACCAAACTTACTGGCATCTCCAAAGCCAATAAAAGCCTAGTTCCTCTCCTCGAGGAAAAGGGGAGACAGGTGAGAGCAATGATGGAACAGATACACCAAAAAGAAGCGGTTTATCCTCTCTTGAGAGGAAAGGGAGATGAAAGGATCAAGGAAGACTTTGTTTAAAAAAAATTTTTTTTTCTTTGTTTTGGTGTCCCTGGTGCCTAGAGTAGTGCTTGGTACATGCTGCTGCTGCTGCTAAGTCACTTCAGTCGTGTCCGACTCTGTGTGACCCCATAGACGGAAGCCCACCAGGCTCCCCCGTCCCTGGGATTCTCCAGGCAAGAACACTGGAGTGGGTCGCCATTTCCTTCTCCGCTTGGTACATAGTGTCTATAATAAAGGAGATCGGGTTGGAAAGGAGTAAAGTTTTTTTAAAATGAACTTTTGTCTCTTGTTTAAAGCACTCTGTCAATACTGATACTTTAACATTAGTTATTTTTTAATGCCATAGAATAAAGCTAAATTCTCTAGAGCTGTGTCTAAACTGTTTCTTTTCTTCCCATAACTCATTCCTTTAATAAAATAATATTAATTGCATACCTACTGTGTGTCAGATCTGGTGCCTGACACCTTGACCCTGCAGACTCACTGGGCCATGGCCTCTGTTCTACAGACTAGATGCTGTGTCTAGTGGGACAAACAGTGACTAAACAAATAACTACGCAAAAGCAAAGTAGTCGTGTCATGGAAGAAAAGTACAGGTCTCCATGAGTGAATAATAGGGAACTTTTTTCCTTTAACTCCTCCCCTTTTGTCCAGCAGCTCCAGCAATCATTTGGTTGCCAGTATAACCCCTGGTGCCTCAGACAGTGAAGAATCTGCCTGCAATGCAGAAGACCCAGGTTCAGTCCCCTGGCTGGGAAGATTGCCTGGAGAAGGAAATGGCTACTCACTCCAGTCTTCTTGCCTGGAGAACTCCATGGACAGGGGAGCCTGGTGGGCTGTAATCCATGGAGCCACAAATAGTCTGACACAACTGAACGACTAAGAGCACGGGCATACACACACAAACACACACACTTCAAGAAGATAAATTCCAATTTCAATACACTGGGAAGCATTTCAAAAAATGACTTGTATAAATGAGGTGAAAATGACCATTATCTGTGTGGAAATTTTTGTTTAGTATTTATTTACAAGCTAACTTTAAAGGGAAATTTTCTGAGTTTAGACAGTTATAGCCCTATAGACAAATGCTTTTAAAATTCTCCAGGCTCTTTCCCTTCCTCACCTGTTTGGTAAAGATGAGTGATTACCCACTCCCACCCCCCCCCACCCCCACCCCTTTTTAAATGTGCCCATGGATGTTCCCTTGTGGCTCAGCTGGTAAAGAATCTACCTGTAATGCGGGAGACCTGGGTTTGATCCCTGGATTGGGAAGATCCCCTGGAGAAGGGAAAGGCTACCTGCTTCAGTATTCTGGCCTGGAGAATTCCCTAACTGTATAGTCCATGGGATCGCAAAGAGTCGGACACGATTGAGTGACTTTCGCTTGGGCTTCCCTGGTAGCTCACTTGGTGAAGAATCTGCCTGCAATGCAGGAGATCCCGGTTTCATTCCTGGGTTGGGAAGATCCACTGGAGAAGGGATAGGCTACCCACTCCAGTATTCTTGGGCTTCCCTTGTGGCTCAGCTGGTAAAGAATCTGCCTGCAATGTGGGAGACCTGGGTTCGAGCCCTGGGTTGAGAAGATCCCCTGGAGAAGGGAAAGGCAATCCACTCCAGTATTCTGGCCTGGAGAGTTCCATGGACTGTATAGTCCTTGGGGTTGCAAAGAGTCAGACGTGACTGAGCAACTTTCACTTTCACTTCACTTCACATGAATGTTATGTGTTGTCACATTTTATCAAGTTCCTAAGCATCTGGCTTTGCCTGGCATCAAGGCTGGCCCTGTGCAAAGAGATCTGTGTGGATTTTGTCCCAGCCTCCCAGGACCTTACAGAAATGGTAGAGGGGGATCTTGCCATGTGTAGCATACACAGAAAGTAAAAGTCGCTCAGTCGTGTCCGACTCTTTGCAACCCCAAGCACCGTAGAGTCCATGGAATTCTCCAGGCCAGAATACTGGAGTGGGTTGCCTTTCCCTTCCCCAGGGTATCTTCCCAACTCAGGGATTGAACCTAGGTCTACTTGCATTGTAGGTGGACCCTTTACCAGCTGAGCCACAAGGGAAGCCCAGCATACACAGAACATTAAGTTACACAACTTAAACCATTTGAATTAACCCAAGAATGGATAATTTATGCTACAGCATGAATAGATTGAGAGTAAGTACATTTACTTAGGAAAGTGAGAAGGAATTTATTTGTTGTGGGGAATGGAGGCAAGAGAAGAGCCCTTGTGGACAGGGCAAGCTGAGGGGAATTAGTTCATCCTTCTTTGATCACCATGGGACTCTTCTGAAGCCGGCTACACACAACTGAGGAGAATTTGCAGATTACAGCTGAAAGCAGTCCTCTGCCCCAAGACTACCAAACGAATCCCTTTGCCACTGCGATGTTTTTAGGACTTTCTACACATTTTAGCACTCTCTGAATGAAGCATTCACGTTGCCATTCAACATGTTTAGTTTGGGGTGCATTCTAAGTCAAATTATACAAGAAGCTATTTGTGGCATGCAGCAGCTGCAGAAAGAAGAGGCCGTTTGGCCGGGAGGGGAGTGTTGATGTTAAACAATTCGAGTGAAGCTAGAAAGTTCAGAATATAGAGTTGTCCTTGTTGATGGGCGGCTGTGATTGTAGTCACAAGAGGTAGGGGGAGGCTACTGAGCGAAGAGAATTTTATCCTAGTTCAACATGGAGTGTCCTACTAAAACTAGCTCTCCAGAGTTGCTCAGGGGCTTAATTGATAATGAATATAACATATTGTCTGGAGTCTGTGGTTGGTTCCACTAATCCTGGGTGCAATTGGTACTTCTCCTCAGAAAGCAGTTGCTGCTGCTGCTGCTAAGTCACTTCAGTCGTGTCCGACTCTGTGTGACCCCATAGACGGAAGCCCACCAGGCTCCCCCATCCCTGGGATTCTCCAGGCAAGAACACTGGAGTGGGTTGCCATTTCCTTCTCCAATGTGTGAAAGTGAAAAGTGAAAGTGAAGTCGCTCAGTCGTGTCCGAACCTTAGCGACCCCACGGACTGCAGCCTACCAGGCTCCTCCATCCATGGGATTTTCCAGGCAAGAGTACTGGAGTGGCTTGCCATTGTCTTCTCCGCAGAAAGCAGTTACAATAAAATAATTAAATTCAAGTCAAGGTGAAGGTGATTGTACGTGAACATCAAGGCAAGTATTGAAAAATGCAGTTATTTTAGGACCACCCTTGATAACCTAAATGTATACTTAATTAAATGCAACTCGCTAATGAGATTTGATTGTGGCAGCTTCATTTGAACTTGTTTTATCATAGAATGATATGTGTGGGCTGCCATTCATATGAGAGATAGGTGTTTCAGATGAAGTGATAAAAGTGGATGGAGCTGAGTCTTCAGAGAACTGACGTGTAACCTGAGAGAGATTTGGGAAAACTATTTGGATTGTAAGAACTTAACTGTTTTATTTTCTCCTCAAATAATTTTGATTGAGGAAAACAGTGATTGCCCATGTGTTCATTACCAAATTCCTATAATGACTTTATTTTTTTTCTTTAGTGACAAAAGCATGCAACGCACGCTCACATGCACACACAGACACACACACACTAAACAGTAGACCAAATTATGAAATATCCCTGTCTTTATATTTCCAAGCTTCATATTTTTGGCTGCATATTAAAAATATTGTTAGGCACTTAAGATTGTTGACCTTAATCCTTCCTAAAATTATTATATTTGCTAAGATGTGAAGAATTTCATTTTTTTCTTTCTATTTCAAATTGTCATGATGCTGATGCAAAGGAGCTAATAAACGTACCATTTTTTTACAAAACCAGTGGCCAGCTATTACCTAGTAGTAGCATTACTGTTTTGATTATCATTGATTTTTCTCAGATTCTTTGTGGACCTCATATGTGGGCACAGTAGTCACCTCCCTTACCTTCCAGCTGTCTCCAGATTTATACTCTCTGAGCACCACTGAAACTCCAATACTTTGTGAGGAGCTGACTCATTTGAAAAGACCCTGATGCTGGGAAAGATTGAGGGCAGGAGGAGAAGGGGACAACAGAGGATGAGATGGTTGATGGCGTCACCGACTCAATGGACATGGGTTTGGGTGGACTCTGGCAGTTGGTGATGGATAGGGAGGCCTGGCGCGCTGCGGTTCATGGGGCTGCAAAGAGTCGGACACAGCTGAGTGACTGAACTAGCTGAACTGAATGCCCACAAGCATGGAAACACTTCCTCAGTGTCAGTTCAGAAGTCCACATCATGAAATCCTTGCCTTGGAAATATTAGATTATTAGAATCCAGAGATACTGAACATTTATCTTTATACAATAATCAGTGTTTTTATTCCTGCCTCTTGCTGTCATTTGTTGTTTACTTACTTAACTTTTGGGCTTCTCTGGTGGTTCGGATGGTAAAGAATCTGCCTTGCAATGCAGGAGACCCAGGTTCAATCCCTGGGTTTGGAAGATCCCCTGGAGAAGGAAATGGCAACCCACTCCAGTATACTTGCCTAGAGAATTCCATGGACAGAAGAGCCTGGTGGGCTACAGTCCATGGGATCGTAAAGAGTCAGACACAACTGAGCAGCTAACATATATTTAACATTTATCTCTGAATTGAAAATAAAAATCAGTGGCAATATATGAAAAATTGAGTTTGTAGAAAGGTTTTATTCATGTCAAAAGTCTGTGACTGCCTAACTTCAGTAAACATTCTGTAGTCTCTAGACTAAGCCTGAATGTCTTTATGCCAGGCTGACTTTCCTTTGCTCCTGCTGGGATACCTCTAGCATGATTATAAAATCTTTGTAGCACTTATGGTTAATGAGGAGCTGTGGTTTCTCCAAAGAATTCTGCTGCTGTTAATTCAGTGGTTTAGGGCAATGTAATTTAAAAAAAAATAAAACCTAACACGAATCGGATAAATATTATCCTTACTTGGGTCAACTTGTACCATTACTGGAAAACCAGATACAGTTGGAGACATTTAACTGTAAGTATTGCTGTCGGTTCATCAGCAAACCAAAGCAGTCTGTCTTAATTTGTCTGATTATCATTTTGCATGTGAACCAGCTGGCCTCTTAACAAAAGCAGTTGATCATACCAGCTTATTAATTGTAGCCTTCATCTTAACCATATGTGAAACAATATAAGAAATCACAGGAAATAGAAGAAAAGCTAAACAGTTCATAGGACTGTCCTGTAGCTTGCAAAATAATAAGCTCAAGTAATTCTTTTCTCTAATTCTTCATACTTATCGATGATTACTTGGGAAGAACTTAGGCAGTGATGAATCTGATTTTCCCTCTTTCGTTTAAAACTAAATAATGCATTTTTTTTGTATTCACAGACAATGTGGCTTCAAATCGTCTTCTCTCCAAATGGAAAACACTCCTTTGGATTCCTTTGTTATAAAATTTTACCTTCTGGTTGTAAATTGATGTGGACCTCCTTTTTTCTTAGTCCCAGTTAGTCACATGTCATGTAGCTTCTCCCTTATTGATTCAGAAATGCCTTCTCGAACATAATCTGGGCTTGGCTGCAGATACTAGGGAGTTTAGAAATATTCACAAATCTTGGAGGCATGAGATCAACTTCATTTAAACTGAGGTTCAGAAAGGGCATGGAGATTATGGAGTATGGTCTTTCTTTGGTGGAAGAAGATGAGAGCATTCTTTTGAGATGTGACCTTGAAAGGGGGTGTATTAAACCAGAGCCCTTTTCCCCAAGCTTTTCTGTTGAGAGACAGCAGCAGAAATCCTTTCATTTACCATTGTCTCAGTGAGTGGACAGTGTCCCCCTGTAGGTGGCAATCTTCGACTTGATTTTGTCAGTTTTCCCCTGGTAGTCCTGATTAGGAAGTATCCTTTGCTCTCAGTTATTTTCCTAGGTAGAAAATTCTTCTCAAATGTAGATTCTTTGTAAGTTTTGTAACACCACCAATCAAGCAGGTACTTAATATCATCCAATTTAAAAAATACAAAAGAGCCCAAACTATAAAGCACCTTAGCTAATCACATGACTCTCTTATATTCCCAAGATCATCACATTATATGTTAGCTTTTCATATTTTTTCTTCCTTGAAGATTTAGAAGAAAGTTTGTGTTGATTTTTCTTTTCAAATTTAAAAATTTATTTCCCTGTAAATTATTTTTTTATAAAAGGATTTAACTATGTTAAATTTTAATAGCCCAGAAAATATATCTTTTTTTATTAAACTTTTTATTTTGTGTTGGACTGTAGCCAGTTAGCAACACTATGATAGTCTCAGGTGGAGAGCAAAGGGACTCCCATATACATGTATCCATTCTTTCCCAAACTCCCATCCAGGCTTCCACACAACATTGAACAAAGTTCCCTGTGCTATACAGTAGATCCTTGTCAGAAGATACATCTTAATTTCCAAGTGATTGAAAATTACTAAGATGTGCTAGCCCCTTTGTATTCATTCAGAAACTATGTTTCAAATGACTGTATTGGGAAAGGTAAAGTGTTAACTTTACAGTTGAACTAGTTGTTATATCACTCATATAATTTCCCTCCTGAAATGAGCTTTTATATTCCTGATACAGGCTGAGTAAATTGAATTCGATGAATCAGGACACTCAGGTGAATGGATTAGGACTAAAAAAACATGTGGCACATAATCGGTCTAAGTATAAAAGGCTTATAGTTTGTGAAATTTTCGTTCTCTTTCTGCATGTCAGATATAGTTCACTTTGGAGGAAATTATCCTTCAAGTAAAATGACACAATTTTTGAAACAGGAAATCTGTTAAGGAATGCTTCTTAAGGACGGTTAATGCTTGAATTGTAACTTAAAAAATGAATTGTTGTTGTTTAGTCACTAAGTCGTGTCGGACTCTTTTGTGACCCTGTGAACTATAGCCTGCCGGGCTCCTCTGTCACAGGGTTTCCCAGGCAAGAATACTAGAGTGGGTTGCCATTTCCTTCTCCAGAGGATCTTACCCACCCAGGGATTGAACCCATGTCTCCTGTATTGGCAGGTGGATTCTTGACTTCTGAACCACGAGGAAAGCCCTAAGGAATGAATAGGAGCTTGCCAGGTGGATAAGTCAGGGATCTGGCATCCCCATGGAAGAATTACAAAAGCATGGAGGGAGAAATGAGTGTGGATGGTCGGTACCCCAGCCCATCAACCCTCTGCAGTGCAGGCAGCAATAGGGGGTGTATTAAAATCTGGAGCGCAAGATGGAGAATCCACTCAGCTGCTGGGTAGCTCTATGATCAGGTCACTTATTTTATGAAATAAATGGAGTGGATTGGATGTTCTCTAGGGCTCTTTTCAGCTATAACTTTCTAGTTGCCTGTGACGTCTCCCTTTTCCAGTTTGCTCTTGCTGTATCCCTCCACATCTGTGTTTCCAATCTCAGGGCCCATTCCCTTCACAGAGCTCTTGTCTGCCTCACTTTGCGCCCAGCATCTCAGGACAGCCTCTGGATTGTCTCAGTCCCTGCATTAGAGGGATGCATCCTCCCATCCCCTCAGGCAGGGTTGAACTTTGAATGCTCAGTCAGCAGGACTCCCTTTGTGTTTTAGACTTTTGATGGGGGTTTCTTTTTTCCATAGCATGCTTTCTGTCTGCCTCGCCTTTCCTTTGTTCAACATTTGTCACATGAACATTGTGACATGACTAAACTAGTCACAGTGATAGCAGACGTTCCAGAATTGACTGAGCAGATGGTACCAGTGGTTTTAGATTAAATTATTAACTAGGATCCATAGCTGAAACCTTTAGCTTCAACACGTGCAGAGAAAAGGGTATTTCCTAGCATTAGAATGAACTGGCAAAGTGGATGCCAGATCAAGTTCCTTCTAAAGAATTGATACATTGTCATGTCTTAAGGTTTCCCTTTCTACTCCCAGCCACTCCCCCAACCAGATACTGATGAGAAGAGAGATTTCCATTTGTCTTGTTTTCAGCGTGCCATATGATTCATCATTAAAGATTAATTCAGAAGCAGAAGAAAGAAAAGACTATTGTACCAATGAGGTTTTAGAATATTGGTGATTTTTAATGCTTTTTTTGTGTGTGAAATAACATGATTCATGGGACAGTTAAATAACTGTTCATGAGCATCTGCCATCAGACACATATCAGTATTTTCATTCCAGGCCAGCATCTCTATAATGTGTGTGCACGTGCGTGCGTGTGTATGTGTGTAACAGTATTCAAATGTTAAATGTGTAAGATTATACCCAGTGCATATTCAGATTTCCCTCTTTGTCTAAAAGGGTTTTGTTTATATCTGGTTTATCCAAAAATAGCATCTGGATCATACATCTGGTTGTGATGTTCCTTAAAGCTCTTTAAATCTGGCACATTCTCTTTATTGTTCTTATTTAATTAATTTATTGCAGAGAGGCCAGACCAGGTAAACATTCAACTTTTTTAGTCTGAGTGACATTTTCATTTTTCCCTCTAGCTCTAGCATTTCCTGTAAACGGGAAAAATGTAACTTGTCAACAACAATGTTTAACTTGAATTCACCTTGGGTGATGTTTATACTTGGTGTTTCATCACATGGGGGCCCACGTAATAGCGTTGTTCCAGGAGCGCCTGCTGGATTAGGGAGATGGCAGGCTGATGTGTGCGTTGTGCAGTTGCTCTAACAGACCTCGTGTTTGGCCTCTCTTCTGTAATGGCATATAAAACTGGCAAGTAAATCAAAGAAGTTGTGCATGTTTAAAATCTAGACTACAGAGATGAAGAGTAGTAACTTGTAAGAAAAATGCCTAATATGAAAAATAAGAGATCAGTTCTTTAGTAAACAACTGACCAACCCATCTTTCAGTTTTTAATCAATTAAATGCCAAACAGCAAGAGCAGCCTATAGTCAGTTCAATTTGTTTTGAATAATATAAAGTATATTTTTCTGTCTGTTGTATGAAATACTTAAACCTATCTTTTAATATCATAAATTACAATTGTATTAACAAATGAATTTAACTGTACATTTTTAAAAAGTCCCTTAATTGTCAACTTTCATCTCCCTGAAATTCAGCTTTATCTGGGGATGCTGTATTTTATTTGACAGCCCTGTTTTTGAATTTACTCTTATTTATATATTTACTGATTGCGTTCATTCATCTGCCTGTGTTATTAATTTGCTTTGCAGCTTCTAATGATTGTTATTTTCATAGACAAGAATTATAGACTGTATATAATTGCTCTCAATGTGAAAGTATTTATAAAAACATGAAACATAAATCTCACTTCCAAAAGTTGAAATATGGGAAGCTTTGTTCCTTAATAAACAGAGGCCAGGCCTAAGTTTTCTATGTCTTTTACTAAAGCATTATTATGAATGTTTATTAAGGAGATTATGTTACTAGTTTATTTTTATAAATTTCTCAAATCTCTTACTACTAAATGTGTGCATTTTATCCTACAGGCCTGTGGGCTTATATTGGATACTCTTCTGCTATGATGATTTCCAATCCAATGAATCTGAAAAGCAAAAGAATGAATGGGTGTGTCTGTGGATTTAAACACTATATTTCAAGTATTTTAACCATGCATAAAGATAATCAGTACGCTTAAATTAACTTAGTCATGTACGGTCTTCTATTCAGATGTTTGATTTAAAAGAAAGAGTGTGAAACACATCAACAGTCATTAAAAACACCATTTATAGATAAGGCTGGGCTGAAATATTTTCTATTTTCAAGAGCTAAAATTCTTTTGAGACATGCTTACATTATCATTTAGAATCTGGAGCTTTGACCAGAACTCCATTACATCTGAGTTTTATTTTCCTTCCCTCCCCTCCCCACTTATAAGACCATGTGATCTTTATTGCTTATACAGTCCACTTTCAATTGATCCAGGACTCAATTTGTTTAATTCAAAATGTGTATATATATTATGTGACAAAATCATGCCTTGTTTCTGCTTATAACTCCTGTGTTTATTATTTGAAAATGTTCCCTTTTACTAAATACTTTTAAACAAAGTTTGTGAAAGTTCTGGATTCAAAATAAACACTTTTAATGCCCTCAGTTCAGTTCAGTCACTCAGTCATGTCAGACTCTCTGCGAACCCATGAACCACAGCACGCCAGGCCTCCCTGTCCATCACCAACTCCCGGAGTTCACTCAAACTCATGTCCACAGAGTCGGTGATGCCATCCAGCCATCTCATTCTCTGTCGTCCCCTTCTCCTCCGACCCCCAATCCCTCCTAGCATCAGACTCTGTTCCAGTGAGTCAACTCGTCGCATGAGGTGACCAAAGTATTGGAGTTTCAGCTTTAGCATCCGTCCTTCCAGTGAACACCCAGGATTGATCTCCTCCAGAATGGACTGGCTGGATCTCCTTGCAGTACAAGGGACTCTCTCAATGCCCTAGCTTCATTTAATGCACTGAAGAGGGCCTGAAGCTTTGTGTAAATGGGGAGGGGGTGGGAGGGGGAAGGGCTCCAGGGGGATAGAGGCTTTATCTATGAGTCCTTAGACAGCTCTGCTCTTAAGCTTTTAGGTGTACACGCGCAATCTTTGGTCCTTAATAAAAAGGATGAAGGTATATTTTAAGGTTTACTACAAGTGAAAGCATAAATGGTAACAGGGTCATTTATTAAAACTAAGGTCTAATTTTTAAAATTTTATACATTAAGTATATAATGGTTCCTGAAACATAATACACGCTGTTAAAGATGGGCCGCTAAGACCAAGGGTGTTGTAGAAAAACAGCCCTCCATGAGAACTGGGTCTGACCTCCTCCCCGGTGGCGTGATTTGCTGGACTGGGTCCCCCTACCTTCTGTCCCTGCCTCCAGTCAAGCCCACTCCGGCGCACTCTTCACCTCCACCTGTGATGTCTTTACGATTTCACACTGGCCATACAACTTTGTCTCTTAAACTCCTTCAGTGACCCCTAGCCCACCCACTGAATTCCACCCTCTTATGACAAGCAAGGCCCTTCAGGGTCAGGCCGCTGCCTCGCTGTCCACTTCCTTTGCCACTCTTCTCCACATTAATTTCCCCTAAACTTACACCGAGGCCTTTGCAGCTCTCCTTGTGTCCCAGGACTGGGCTTTTCCAGCAGGTCCCCTCTTCACCTGTGTTCACTAACAGTTGCTTGTCTTCTAAATGGGGTCATGAGGAGGCATAGCCAGAGAGTGATTGCTACGGCTGATGTCAAAGGGCATACTGCCTGTGTTTTCTTTTGGAAGTTTTATGGTTTCTGACATTCAGGTCTTTGATCCATTTTAAGTTGGTTTTTGCGTGTGATGAGGGATAGCGGTCTAGTTTCATTCTTGTCATGTGGCTCTCTAGTTTTCCAGACACCATTAAATGTCCATCAGCAGATGACTGTCTAAAGATCACACACACACAAGATGGAATACTACTCAGCCATACAAAAAGATGAAATCTTACCATCGGTGACAACAGGGATGAACTTTGAGGGTATCATGCTATGTGAAATAAGTCAGATGGAGAAAAACAAACACCATATAATTTCATTCATATGTGGAATCTGAATAAATAGACCAAATAAATACACAGATTCAGAGAGCAGAGTAGTGGTGACCAGAAGGGATGGGAGTGGGGGAGAGCAATATGGATAAAGGAGGTTGACTATATGGTGATGGAAACTAAACTTTTGGTGGTGAGCGGGCTGAAGTTTGGACAGAAGTTTAAATATAATATTGTATACATAAAATGTATGTGATGCTTTGTAGCATTTAATTGCTTAGTTGCTCAATCGTGTCCGCCTCTTTGCTACCCTTTGGACTATAGCCTGACAGGCTCCTCTGTCCATGGAATTCCCTAGGCAAGAATACTGGAGTGGGTTGCCATTTCCTTCTCCAAAGGATCTTCCCGACCCAGGGCTTGAACCTGCGCCTCCTGTGTCTCCTGCATTGCAGGTGGATTCTTTACCCGCTGAGCCATTGGGGAAACCCAGGAAATGGCTACCAGTAACTAAAAATATGTTTGAATTTGCTTGAATTCTTCAAAACTGTGACATTGTTTCCTGACCTAAAGCTTCAGATCACAACATAGGGACTAAAGCTAAATGCATTCACTTTCAAACACAAAAAAAAATAGTTTATAAAAAAATAAATTTAAAATAAATGAGCTGCATGCCCTTTGTCATCTTTTCAGTTAACAGCATTGTCTTATCTCTCTCCCTGTGATTATTCATGATTTTATTATTTTTATCTGTTTGGGTGTGCCGTCCCCACTGGACTATGACCTTCCTAAGAAAGTCAGTGCCCATGTTGGATTCGCATTTAACCCAGATGCCTAACACAAGGCAATGTGAACTTGCTGACTGGTGGAACATAAGTGCACATTTACAATTAAAATGTTTAGAATGTGTATTACTTTAAAAAATATTCCTCTCTTTGCTGGTATGTTATACACCTGCTCCTGGGAAGTAATAGGATAACTGTAGAAATGATCAGATGACTCTCTAGCAGAAAAAATTTAAATATTGGTTAAAAGTAAGATTTCATTTCAGTGAAAGATTAAGCTGAATTGTTGGAATTTTAATAAGGATGGCAATTTTTATGTAATAGTGGTGGTAAAGAATTTCAAAAATCTGGAC
Source organism: Moschus berezovskii (assembly GCF_049115385.1). Lineage (NCBI taxonomy): Eukaryota > Metazoa > Chordata > Mammalia > Artiodactyla > Moschidae > Moschus > Moschus berezovskii. The sequence continues at coordinate 83,451,395 of NC_142469.1, read as the reverse complement.
CAGGATTATTCAAGTGATATTAGAGTGTATTTTTCTTTGTCATATTTGACAGCATTTTTAGAGTATAATGCTTTACTCAAATATTTTTATTTATGGTCTCTATGTATCTTTTATATAAGATACATTAACTTGAATACATGAGCTGAAGATTTTTAGGCTTAAATATTTTTATTAGTTATGAACTCTAATAAAGACTGTTGTGTAAGATATATTAACTTGAACATACTAACTAAAGATATCTTTAACCCAGGTCTCCCACATTGCAGGCAAATTCTTTACCATCTGAATTACTAGGGAAGCCCAAGAATACTGGAGTGGGTAGGCTATCCCTTCTCCAGGGGATCTTCTCGACCCAGGAATCAAACCAGGGTTTACCTGCATTGCAGGTGGATTCTTTACCAGCTGAGCTAGCAGGGAAGCCCCTTGCAAAACTTAGTATGTGCTAATTAGAGATGGATCAAGACACACAGAGTCTCAGCTCTGACAGCATTAGCATCTAGATCTCTGTTCTTTCGTTTTAAGTGGTGTTTAAATGTACCTGTCTGGTTCATTGAAAAATTGACTGTCATCTCTCAGTTCAGTTCAGTCACTCAGTCGTGTCCGACTCCTTGCGAACCCATGAATCACAGCGCGCAAGGCCTCCCTGTCCATCACCAACTCCCGGAGTTCACTCAAACTCATGTCCACAGAGTCGGTGATGCCATCCAGCCATCTCATTCTCTGTCGTCCCCATCTCCTCCCACCCCCAATTCTTCCTAGCATCAGACTCTTTTCCAGTGAGTCAACTCGACGCATGAGGTGGCCAAAGTATTGCAGTTTCAGCTTTAGCATCAGTCCTTCCAATGAACACCCAGGACTGGTCTCCTTTAGAATGGACTGGTTGGATCTCCCTGCAGTCCAAGGGACTCTCAAGAGTCTTCTCCAGCACCATAGTTCAAAAGCATCAATTCTTCGGCGATCAGCTTTCTTCACAGTCCAACTCTCACATCCATACATGACCACGGGAAAAACCATAGCCTTGACTAGACGGACCTTGGTTGGCAAAGTAATGTCTCTGCTTTTTAATATACTATCTAGGTTGGTCATAACTTTCCTTCCAAGGAGTAAGCGTCTTTTAATTTCCTGGCTGCAATCAGCATCCACAGTGATTTTGGAGCCCAAAAAAATAGTCTGACGCTGTTTTCACTGTTTTCCCATCTATTTCCCATGAAGTGATGGGACCATATGCCATGATCTTTGTTTTCTGAATGTTGAGCTTCAAGCCAAACTTTTCACTCTCCTCTTTCACTTTCATCAAGAGGCTTTTGAGTTCCTCTTCACTTTCTGCCATAAGGGTGGTGTCATCTGCATATCTGAGGTTATTGATATTTCTCCCAGCAATCTTGATTCCAGCTTGTGCTTCTTCCAGCCCAGCGTTCCTCATGATGTACTCTGCATAGAAGTTAAATAAGCAGGGTGGCAATATACAACCTTGACGTACTCCTTTTCCTATTTGGAACCAGTCTGTTGTTCCATGTCCAGTTCTAACTGTTGCTTCCTGACCTGCATACAGGTTTCTTAAGAGGCAGGTCAGGTGGTCTGGTATTCCCATCTCTTTCAGAATGTTCCACAGTTTATTGTGATCCACACAGTCAAAGGCTTTGGCATAGTCAATGAAGCAGAAATAGATGTTTTTCTGGAACTCTCTTGCTTTCTCCATGATCCAGCGGATGTTGGCAATTTGATCTCTGGTGCCTCTGCCTTTTCTAAAACCTGCTAGAACATCTGGAAGTTCACGGTTCACATATTGCTAAAGCCTGGCTTGGAGAATTTTTAGCATGACTTTACTAGTGTGTGAGATGAGTGCAATTGTGCGGTAGTTTGAGCATTCTTTGGCATTCCCTTTGACCAGGAGCTGACTGTCGCTCAGATCATGAACTCCTTATTGCCAAATTCAGACTTAAACTGAAGAAAGTAGGGAAAACCACTAGACCATTCAGATATGACCTAAATGAAATCCCTTATGATTATACAGTGAAGTAAGAAATAGATTTAAGGATCTAGATCTGATAGAGTGCCTAATGAACTCTGGACGGAGGTTCATGACATTGTACAGGAGGCAGGGACCAAGACCATCCCCATGGAAAAGAAATGCAAAAAAGCAAAATGGCTGTCTGAGGAGGCCTTACAAATAGCTGTGAAAAGAAGAGAACCAAAAAGCAAAGGAGAAAAGGAAAGATAAAAGCATCTGAATGCAGAGTTCCAAAGAATAGCAAGGAGAGATAAGAAAACCTTCCTCAGCGACTGTCATCCCTAATAGATATCAAAAACTTCTTGATAAGCAGCAGATTTAAGGAAACTGGCTTAAATTAGGCATTCAGCTTGAGATAATGTGAGATTTGAGTAGAGGGTGGTTAAGATGGAGCTGGAGGGCAGACCAGTGAAAGACAGCAGATGTAGGTGAAGACTGAGGGGGCTGTTTAAAGGCAGTGGCTTCATCCAGAAGTCAGCCTCTCAGAGAATAAATATATTCAGCTTTTGGGCATGTATTAGTCTTTGGCACACGATTCCACTCTGCAATTGTGTGCAGCCTGAGAGCAGAGGATACAATAGATGAAGGCATGGGCATAATTGTGCCTTCAACTTTACTGTTGGACGTTGAAATTTGAGTCTTATAATTTCACTTATAATGTCAAATAATGTCATGAGATACTATTTTTTAATTTTTAAAAACCATTTATAAAGGGGCCAGCTGGCTTTGACCCAAGAGCCATAATTTGCTGACTCCCACCTCACACCTCACACCAGCAAAATCATTAAGGTTTCAAGGGGGAATAAGTAAATAGCATGAAAGTGAAGTCACTCAGTCGTGTCCGACTCTGCAACCCCATGGACTGTAGCCTACCAGGCTCCTCCATCCATGGGATTCTCCAGGCAAGAATACTGGAGTGGGTTGCCATTTACTTCTCCAGGGGATCTTCCTGACCCAGGGATTGAACTCGGGTCTCCTGCATTGCAGGCAGATGCTTTACCCTCTGAGCCACCAGTGGCATAGGGCAGAAATTTAACACCTGACTCCTGGAAGCTTGTGAAGAGTTTGTCAGACTCCAGAGAAGGAGCAGTCAGATGTAGGAAAGGAAATAGTGGTCTGCAGTGTTGATGAAAAACAGCTCCACAACTGGGTCACTAGTAGTATATGACTAAAAAGATAACTAGAAAGATGAGAGAGAAAAAGACTGTTGGTACTGGTTAGAAGTTCATGGTGACCATGGAAAATTTTTTTAAAATGATGGGTGATAGAATTGTAGACAGCAGGAAAGATAATGTGTGCATCAAAGCTGCAATTGATAGGTTTAGAGCAATCATTGGGGTTCCCTGGTAGCTCAACTGGTAGAGAATTCGCCTGAAATGCAGAAGACCCTGCTTTGATTCCTGGGTTGGGAAGATCCCCTGGAGAAGGGATAGGCTACCCGCTCCAGTATTCTTGGACTTTGCTGGTGGCTCAGATGGTTAAGAATCCGCCTGCAATGTTTGAGACCTGGGTTCATTGCCTGGGTTGGGAAGATCCCTTGGAGGCAATCATGGCAACCCATTCCAATATTCTTGCCTGGAGAAGCCCCAAGGACAGAGGAGCCTGGTGGGCTGCAGTCCATGGGGTCACAAGGAATTGGACACGACTGAGTGACTAAGCACAGCACAGCACACACAGATTGTAAAGTAAGAGATAAGAAAACCACTGGGGAAATCTTTATAATTAAAAAGCTCTTTCCAAACCCTTCTTCATATTTAACACAATAAATACCATAGTTTATGTGTTTCCTTCCGGAAGCTCTGGACTTCGGGAGTTAAGAGGCAGCGTAGAATAACGCTGAGAGGATGGTGTGCCCTGGGATGCTGGGGTGCATGCTAAGTTGCTTCAGTCGTGTCTGACTCTTTGTAACCCTATGGACTATGGCCCGCCAGGCTTTTCTGTCCATGGGGTTTTCCAGGCAAGAATACCAAAGTGGGTTGCTATTTCCTTCGCCGGGGATCTTCCCAATCCAGGGATAGAACCCATATCTCCTATGTCTCCTGCACTGGCAGCTGGGTTCATTGCCACTGGTGCCACGTGGGATGCTGGGGTGGAAGCCTGCTTTTTAACCCCCAGACTTGCCACTGATCACTGTGTAACCAGTGGCATTATCTTTACACGACTTTGGTCACTCAATATCAGGTTTTATTAATGAGAAAGGAAATTACTCCACGTGTGACTCTTACCAAAGTTCATTTCTTAGAGCACGTCTCTGACTAGTCCTGGTGGAATAGAAATGTTTCACTACCCAATAAACTTCTCTCCTCCCTCTTTAAAATGAGAGCCAGTTGGATTCACTGCACAGATTCTTGTTCTATTGCTATTGCCTCCTTCAAGTTTTTACTCAAGTCTCACCTTTCCAGTGAGCTCTACCCTGACTCTATTTAATACTACAAGCTGGCCACCACCCTCCTCCTCTCAAGCCCCTTTTATCCTATGCAACTTTTTCTTTTGTCCCTTCCACTTATCACATTTCTAACATACCATATAATTGTGGTTTATGGTCAAGTAATGTAAGCTCCAAGAGGGATCTCAAATGAATGGCACTTAGTACATGCTCAGTATTTGTCTTTGAATGAGTAAATCAATGTTCCAATGCCACTGTTGGGTATGTGAAAGGCCATGTGCTGTTTGTAGTTGGAAGTCCAGATGGGGATGTTCAACCTCAGAAATTCGTGGACTGTGGATAGGAGTGCTTCTGGTTAGAACCCACTACTGCCTGTTGTGAGTATAGTGAGCTAAGAGGCAGCTCTTGCTTATAAATGTGTTATCCTAAGGGGAACTTTGCACACTTTTCAAGCAGTTATATAATTTAACTTACACTCTCAGTCTTTTCTCATTTGCCATCTGGCCATGTAATTACTTTTGAATAAAGCAGTGTATTGGGTGAAAGAACACAAGTTGGAAATCTGTGATAATATGTATGGTGGTAGGATAATATGTGTGTTTTGGGTTTTGTTTGCTTCAATTTTGTTGTTTAAAAAATAAGATTGTGTGTGTGTTGTTGGGGATGATTTGAGGAGGAATCATTCCAGAGTTTTCCCTAGAGGGAGCCAGCCCCTTATATAAATTTTATTCTTTGACTAAAAGCTTTTGTTATAAACTAAATGTTTTGAATTAGTGGGTTATTACATTTTTCCATTCAGTTGTAAGTCTGGCCCAAAGCTATGAAATAAGAGGTTGTCTAACATGTTTCAAACACTGTTTTGCCATGAAGTGAAGTTGGGGAGAGCTGTGAGGCGCATTCTTTTCCTTTGTCCCCTTTCATAATATTTTTTTATTTGTATTCTTTTCCTTTTTGTTCCTGTCTCTTTACCCCGAAGTGTATTTTTCTAGTGCCTGCTTGTACCACATTTCTGATTCTTCTCTGTTTATATTACCCAATTGCAGACGAGAAAAGAACTGCAACTTAGTACAGTACATTCATGTTGAAGAGAAAAACTCAGATAATTTTTGTTAGAAATTATTCCTCTTCTCTCCCATTGGGGAGGTGTTTGGTGTGGAATTTTAAAAACCTGGTGCTTAGGCTAGGTTTTTAAAATTTAAAATACAGATTTAAATGATTAGGCTACTTTATCATCTGTTTTCTCCTTTGGAGTGGGAAAAGTCAAGGGTTTGGGGGATGGGGGTGGTGAGAGAGTTGTGGCAACTATATGCAAACAAGATCACCCTTTGGAACAATGACAATGCTTTTCTCCGTCACTGACAAGGAAAAAAAAAAAAACTGGGTGAGAAGACTGGGTGTACTAATTTGCAACTAAAATACAACCAAGTCATCATTTACAGCTCCCTGGAGACTGTATTGTAAAGTTTTACTGCTTGCAAACCTTCCTTTAGTGTGGGAGGCAGAGCCTGGGGGCGTGGTTGGGGAAACAATAGTTTGGCTCTTTTTCCCCCGCTAAATCAGTTCAAATGCCTTACTTAACTAGGGAGTCAAAGAATCAACAGACTTGCTCTAAGACTTGTCGGCTCCAGTAAAAAGATCTGGATGTTCTTAGTGGCCCAGTGAAAGTGGGGAACACCTTTGCTTCACCTTGACTTCCATAAAGGAAAATCTCTACTTTTTTTGTGGACTCCAGAGAGGAGGCACTTCAGATCAATTGGAGAGAAAACTCAATCATTGAGCACCAAGGCAGAAAGACAGATGTGGCTCTCATGCAAATAAGAACCGCGATTGGCTTTCTCTTTCTTTCTATACACGTTGTCACTGGTGACTCTTGGCCTTAAAGATTAGGTTTCAGCGGGAGCTTTTCAGGTTCAAGGACTGCCTGACAATAAGTTCAACCTCAAAGTTACATCAGCCCAGGCAGATGTCTGAGGATTCGAGACCAGAGGGAAAAAGTTAGAATCTCAAGCAGAGGGATGCCGATTGCCACCTGCTTGCTACACTAAGCTTTTAATGGGATTCAAATTTTTAAATCCTACATAGATGTCCTGGAAATGGTGGTCTTCATTAATACAAAGATCAAGTCTTTGATTAAACTTTTTAAGAAGAAAAGTAAGTAGTTTCTTTTCTCTGCACTATATGTGAGTATGTGTGTGTGTTTTATGTACGACTTCATCCTTTTGAGTGATGGAATTAAGAGCGTAAAACAGCATAATTGGTGTTTGTTAAACTCCTTTCTATACCAAGTTCAAATACCTCAGACTTTTATAACTCTAGGGCAGAATTATGTGATTTTTTCTTTTTGAAAGCATGACTGACTTGTTTATGGTTGGGATTTTAGGTGAAATCATTTCTATTGGGATTCTAAAAAAGAATAATAATAATCCTTTGAAGAAGGGGAAAAAAGCTCTTGTATTTACTTTATGTCTGCCTTGATGTACAGTGTATGGTGTTTCGATTCTTTGGCTAAGTATGAGGAGCCTCTGAGTGATGCATCGCATATTTTTGGTGGGGACTATCCTCTGAAACTCTCCGGCACTCTGTTAGGTATTTAAGAGCTCAAGGACAGCCTCTGTGTAGACTGATCAGTCATTGTAAAGTACACAACTTTTGTGGTGTGGCTTCGTTATGTACTTACAGTTGGTTTCAATTTCTTTAAATCCAGGTGCTTCTTCATTCTTTGAAAAGTATAACTTTTATTTATAAACAGTTTTGCTTTTACATAGTTGTTAGTTTATTTTAGTTTTGGGGCCATGGGTTTAAACTGGATAAATGTAGGTAGGAGCATTGGTACGAGAAACTGGAGAAAGCAAATGAACAGCCCTCGGGGTTCATTTCTACAGCTCCCCTCGTCAAAGATTATCTTTGGATGGACTGATTAAAATCTACCCTGGCAAGAGTGAGATACACCAGGGAGAGACAACTGTTCTTTCTTAGGAGCGAGTTGGTAGTTGTATGGTGGGGCTGAATGTGCAATTACCTGGACGCTATCACTCGGATATGATTTGTAATTGGTGAATAGGAAGAGTTTCCATTTTCATTATTTTCCAACTATGAAGTACGATAATTTAGTCTTCGAAATAAATGGGCATCAGCACAAAACCTTATAATTAACTGGCTACTCTTTGGAGGCCATACGGCGAGTTGCACACTGTTCAAGATTCTCAGATCCTAAGAACTAAAGCAGCACTCTTTGGATTTTATAGATTACAATCAATAGTTCTATGTACCACGCAAAACATTTGTTCCACAGAGGTTATGTGAAATGTCAAGTGCCTAATTTACATGCAGCTTTTAGTAAACGTTAAAAGCAGAAAGCACACAGGACGTTTTTGATTTTAACTTGATCTCTAGTTCTCAATGTTTATTTTTCCACTTGGCAATTTGTAGGGAAAGTGGGATGAGTTTTTAAAAAATTTGTCCAGTTTTATTGACGTATAATTGACATACAGCACTGTATCCATTTATGGTGTATAGCATAATGATTTGACTAGCAGACATCATGAAATGATTCTCACAGCAAGTGTAATGAACATTCATAGTCTCATATAGATACAAAAGAAAAAGAAAAATGTTTTCTTTGTGGTGAGAATTCTTAGGATATACTATCTTGTTTTTGTTCAGTTGCTAAGTCATGTCCGACTCTTTGTGACCTCATGGACTGCAGCACACCAGGCTCCTCTGTCCTTCACTATCCCCTGGAGTTTGTTCAAATTCTTATCCATTGAGTTGGTGATGCTAACTAACCATCTCATCCTCTGTTAGCAACTTTTATATATAACCTAACAGTGTTTATTGTGTTCATCATGTTGTATAGAAGATGGTGTACGGGGTGAGTGCTAACCTCACCCTGGTCTGTGGGGTGACTCATGTTCCCAGGGGCGCTGAGAAAGGTCAAGTTCCTCTTCATTGATGATTCTAAAAGTCAGGGACTCCCTTCAAGTAATTGCACTAATCTTGCCACAACCATTCTTTTCATGAGTTGTTTCATAAGCTGTGACTTTCCATATGTTAGCTCATTTGATCTATATAATGGTTTTAATAGCTGTGCTGTTAGGTACATTGAGTTTATTTTAAACATGTTCATATAGAAAGGTTCAATAGTTCATGTGTGCCTGTTCATTTTATTTTATGAATCTACTTTATGGTCTAATTTCCAGGGACATATTATGTTGTAGAAACACATATGCCCAGTGTGTCCTCTGTGGTATAGGTCAGAGTTAGGGTAAGATTCCCCCTGACTCACAATTGTCATATCTGCTGTTTTTACAGGTGTTAGACTTGTCACCCTCAGTAAACACCTCAACACAGAGTCCTTCTCAAACTTCTCTAGTCTCTCCAATGCTGGCTTACAGCGACAGCTATATAAACAGTATTTTAAAAAGTTGTTGTTGAATTTGTATGATGTTGTCAGTTTCATGTTGGGATCCATTGGTAGCCCCTCTTGGGTTGTGTTGTCAGGAAAAATCAAATAGATAAAGCAATCCTAAGCCCTAAAATATAAAAGGAAAGTTATCGTAGAGATTTAACCTACCATTTTTTCCTCTGATGTCCTCAGTCTCTTGTGTTGGAAAAATTCAGTTGAATTGGATTATGTTGGGAAAAATCAATTGCATTGGAGTTTCTAAAAACATTTGAATATGAACATATTCCATGAAAGCAGAAAATGCAGAGAAACTTTTTCAGCACAACTGGATTTCTAATTGAACTATGCTATTTCAATGTATTACATTGAATGTTTATGTTTAGTTTTTAAAAATTTAAATGAGTTTATAACAGTGTTTTAAAATAATGTTTTAGAGGGGAAAGAATTGGTGCCAGGTTCTTAGTAGAAAAGTTGTTTTCTGTCTTGCAATCTAACATTTACTAATGTAGTGACATAGTAGAGTTGACTAATAGATATTTGTCATGATGGAGTGAAGCAGGAGGTCTTTATTGATTTTGTTAATCATTTTCTAACTTTGGAGCAAAAGGAGGGCCTAAAAAACTGGGAAGCAATTAACTGAACAAACATAAAACACAGTGGAAAGGACCCCTGGGGTCTAAGATTGAATGTTATTCAGAATTTGTTCCATTTTTCCCTTGCTGGTCCTTACCTGTGAGTGTGTTAGGTACCCAGCACCCATCTTGAAGTAACGCAGTTAATTTAACACCTGAATGTATTCTCTCTCTCTTTATACAGCTGTTTCCAACCTAGATGAGGAGAGTCGATGGACTGTCCACTACACTGCTCCATGGCACCAGCAGGAGAATGTGTTCCTCCCCACCACAAGACCCCCCTGCGTAGAGGACCTGCACCGCCAAGCCAAGCTCAACCTCAAATCAGTACTGAGAGGTAAGATGAAACCCTCCAAGCTTGATGTTCTTGCATTCTTGGCTGTTAGAAATGAAAACATAGATTCGGTTGCGATTTGTAAAAGAAGACTATTTATAATGAACTTATTATAGTATGCTGTGTCTTTATAAGTTATCATAAATAAAACTTAATACATGCTAAGTATGTTCTGGTGTCTATAGAAAGCTGCCTATTTACAGATAGGCAAATGTATCCTCTAGGAGGCTTCTCCGGGTTAGAACCCTTTCAGTTCAGTTCAGTTCAGTTCAGTTCAGTCGCTCAGTCATGTCCGACTCTTTGCGACCCCATGAACTGCAGCACACCAGCCTCCCTGTCCATCACCAACTCCTGGAGTTCACTCAAACTCATGTCCATCGAGTCGGTGATGCCGTCCAGCCATCTCATCCTCTGTCGTCCCCTTTTCCTCCTGCCCCCAATCCCTCCCAGCATCAGAGTCTTTTCCAGTGAGTCACCTCTTTGCATGAGGTGACCAAAGTATTGGAGTTTCAGCTTCAGCATCAGTCCTTCCAATGAACACCCAGGACTGATCTCCTTTAGAATGGACTGGTTGGATCTCCTTGCAGTCCAAGGGACTCTCAAGAGTCTTCTCCAACACCACAGTTCAAAAGCATCAATTCTTCGGCGATCATCTTTCTTCACAGTCCAACTCTCACATTCAGACATGACCACGGGAAAAACCATAGCCTTGACTAGACGGACCTTGGTTGGCAAAGTAATGTCTCTGCTTACATCTGGAGAAATACTGTTACTGATTGAAGGAAACCCCAGCTTGAGGATCCCTCTAATTTTCATTGTAGTTTTCACTTGTGTATCAGTCATTAATTAATTCATTTATTAATGTGCTCTGATTGTTAGCTAACAGTTAACACTCAACTATATACTAAGTACTGTTCTAAACTATTGCACATTGTATCTCATTTAATCCTCACAATAATCCTACTACAAATCATTACTGTGCCAAGTTTTACAGCTGAAAACATAGAGACACAAAGTTTAGAAATGTGGTTGACATCTCAGACTTAGTGATAGATCCAAGATTTAAACTTGGACCATCTCAGGCTGCAGAGCCCACATTCTTAACTGCTGCCTTTAACAACCATTTTTTGGAAATCTATTATTCTAGCAAAATACAGAATACACCAGCAGGATCTCAGCTGTCGCTAAATTTATACTTATATCTAGAGTACAAATCACAAAGTGAAAAATACTTGAGAGGTGCCAAAACTGCTGTATTGCAGTTAAAGAAAGCAGATCATCTCTGCTTAGAGAAAGAATAGGTGTCAATAGAGTCGCAATAGATTTGATACTCTGAACAGAACTGTACAACATTCTTAATCATAGCCCTATTTTTTCTTCCTTTTATCTTTTGTAATGCTTTGATTATCTCATATGTATCTTACAGTTTTATATATTTTATCATGTATCTTACAGTGTTGGCATTGCACTGTCTAGAAAGGAGGGCATTACTGGGCTCCATTTTTTCATTTAGCCTGAGTAACCTGCTGATTGCAGCCATGAAATTAAAAGATGCTTGCTCCTTGGAAGGAAAGTTATGACCAACCTTGATAGTATATTAAAAAGCAGAGACATTACTTTGCCAACCAAGGTCCGTCTAGTCAAGGCAATGGTTTTTCCCGTGGTCATGTATGGATGTGAGAGTTGGACTGTGAAGAAGGCTGATCGCCGAAGAATCTATGCTTTTGAACTGTGGTGTTGGAGAAGACTCTTGAGAGTCCCTTATACTGCAAGGAGATCCAACCAGACCATTCTAAAGGATGGTGGATGTTCATTGGAGGGACTGATGCTAAAGCTGAAACTGTAATACTTTGGCTACCTCATGCGACGAGTTGACTCACTGGAAAAGACTGTGATGCTGGGAAAGGTTGGGGGCGGGAGGAGAAGGGGACGACGGAGAATGAGATGGCTGGATGGCATCACCGACTCTGTGGACATGAATTTGAGTGTACTCCGGGGGTTGGTGATGGACAGGGAGGCCTGGCGTGCTGTGATTCATGGGGTCGCAGAGAGTCGGACACGACTGAGCGACTGAACTGAACTGAACTGAACTGAACCCCTTATATGGAGAAGGCGATGGCACCCCACTCCAGTACTCTTGCCTGGAAAATCCCATGGGTGGAGGAGCCTGGCATGCTGCAGTCCATGGGGTCGCGAAGAGTCAGACACGACTCAGTGACTTCACTTTCACTTTTCACTTTCATGAATTGGAGAAGGAAATGGCATCCCACTCCAGTGTTCTTGCCTGGAGAATCCCAGGGATGGGGGAGCCTGGTGGGCTGCCGTCTATGGCGTCACACAGAGTCAGACATGACTGAAGTGACTTAGTAGCAGCAGCAGCAACTCCTTATATGGGCTTCTCAAATGGTACTAGTTGTAAACAACCTGCCTGCAGGAGATGCAAGTGATGTGGGTTTGATGCCCAGGTCAGGAAGCTCTCCTGGAGGAGGACATGGCAACCCACTCCAATATTTTTGCCTAGAGAATCCCATGGACAGAGGAGCCTGGTGATCTACAGTCCATAGTGTCACAAAGAATCGGACACCACTGAAGCAACTCAGCACACAAGGCTACATATTTAGTGACTACAAGCTTAGATGAAAAGAATCATGTGAGCTGGGCTCTTCTGTGTGGCCTTGGAGATGTACTTTGGCTGTGTTGCCTTCACGATGTGCCTAAATTCAACCAGAAATTCTTCTCGATCCCTTCAGTTCCTAGTGATTTGTCTTTAGTAACTTTTGACAAAGTGCTTCTCTACCTAGAGTTCACATTCGTCCACCAAAGAATTAATAAGAATATTAAATGGCACAGTTCCCAGGACAAACCCCGGAGGCAGTGCCATTGTTAACATTTCTCTTGTTGCTCTGAAGACCAAGCCCTGCCTGGTCTGGCTTTTAGAAAATACCTTCAGGAAGGTATGTGTGAGTTTGAATATTCAGGCCCAGTGGTTTTTTGATCACTCTCCAGGAAATTGTGCTTCATGACCTCTTTTATGTATTTTCAAGTAACTAATCAGAGCTTCTCTTTTCTGCCCTTAGGACACTGTACATCTATATATAGATTTTTCTAACTTTATTTTCTTTTGAACTGTTCAGTAGATACCTATGAAATATCATCATCCAAATTTTCCTACACTTAGATTTTATTTTGAAAAGGTAAATGCTTTAGTGATTGCTTAGGTGCCCTAAAATGGTTCATAGAAGGGATCTACTATTAATAAGATTAATAAGTTTGGAAAATTCTTACAGCTCAACTTTTAAAGTCTGGATTTAAATGAGCCTTAAGGGATTTTTAGATAATTGGTAACTTGAAAAACTGGTTGAGAGAGATGAAATGAGAAAGAATATCTGAGTGATATTTCTCGTTTATTTACTTGTAATCACATGTCCCTTCACATACCACCTCCCTGACATCATGTTAGCAACCTGTAATAAACACAACATAAATGCAAAGTATTTGTTATATCATTATCAGTGAAGATTAAAAAGAAAAAATCCAGTCCCTGAATATATGGTACTATTGAATTATGATGTTATATAAGATTATTAGTCTAAGATAACAACCTCAGCATTGTTTGATTAAAAATATAGAACGGTAAGTCAGTATTCACAGTAAGTAATCTGTTTTGTTCCTCCTTCTATTCTTACTGTGACCTTGTTCACAGTTTTAAGGAAGGAGTGCTATCCTTTGAGGGCTTCCCTGGTGGCTTAGTGGTAAAGAATCCACCTGCCAAGCAGGAGATGCGGGCTTGATCCTTGGGTCATGAAGATCCTCTGGAGAAGGAAATGGCAACCCACTCCAGTATTTTTGCCTGGAGAATCCCATGGACAGAGGAAGCTGTTCATGGGATCACAAAGAGTTGGACACGACTGAACGATTAAACAAGAAATTAATAAGTAAGTGTTGTAAATATTGGTTTATGTTGAAGTAATGCAGAAATGCTTAATGGTCAGTAGACTAGTAGACTACAGGTTTACTGAAAATGTTTTAATGAAAAAGCTAAGCTTGCATTAGTACCTAAAGGTAGATATAGATACTACTTAATGTGTATTTTAAGGATCAATTTTGTGCCGTGCCAAGAGTTTTTAAATGAATGGACAAAAGGTTGTGGGTCCCCAGCTTTAAAGAGCTGAGGTGCTTGCTGTCTGGTGTCAAGACTGAAATAAACAAACAGTAGAGTAGTGGAAACATATATGAAGTACACTGGGTATGTAGAGGCGAGTTCGGTCCGCCAGAAAAGCCTTAGGAGACCCCACTGTCCCATCCCCGTTGAAGAGAGGGTGGGCTTTTATGGTGTCATATGGCATGTGAAGTGCCTAGAGGAGGTAGTTTCCATTCTGGCCCAACTAATGCAGAGAGATCTTTTGTATTTGTTCTTAGGGACTAGTCTCTGGAGAATTTGATAGAATTTAGTGGCCATGCTCTTGAATCAAATGATTTTATTTTAATTGATGTATTTAGTTACTGGAGACTTGCTGCTGCTGCTGCTAAGTCACTTCAGTCGTGTCCGACTCTGTGTGACCCCATAGACGGAAGCCCAAGGTAATGATTTATTGCTAACAATAGCACAGAAATGTACCAAGATTTAAAAAGAATATTTTGATATTAGGCCCAACAGGACATCTGGCTAGTAATGAATTGTGAATTTTATTGAATAGTAAATTTTACTAAATTTCCAGAAGAATTCTACTCTTTCAATCTCCATGGCTGTTTAAATCCTTCATGAACTTCATCCGAGTTAGCTGTGATAATGAATAACCTCTATCTAACATTGGAAGGACTGATGCTAAAGCTGAAACTCCAATACTTTGGCCACCTCATGCGACGAGTTGACTTACTGGAAAAGACTCTGATGCTGGGAAGGACTGGGGGCGGGAGGAGAAGGGGACGACAGAGAATGAGATGGCTGGATGGCATCACCGACTCGATGGAGGTGAGTTTGAGTGAACTCCGGGAGTTGGTGATGGACAGGGAGGCCTGGCGTGCTGTGATTCATGGGGTCGCAGAGAGTCAGACACGACTGAGCAACTGAACTGAAGTAAATGTTTAACTGGATAGTTTTAGCTTTTATTGAAAAGGCCACAATTCAGTAGAAAGGGGGAATTGAGGGATGGGGTAGGCTTGCTTGGACTCAATGAAAGTTTTAGATTTTATTTCTTTATAACCTGTGGGCCTCATTTGACAATTATAGGCTTGCTTGGACTCAATGAAAGTTTTAGATTTTCTTTATAACCTATGGGCCTCATTTGATAATTATAAGATTATTAAAGGTTGTAACGAAAACCCTCATCCCCCAAAAGCTCAACTTGGGAGAGAGAGAAACACTTTCTCACAGTGTGTTTAGCAGGCAGTTTGGTTACTGCATCTGTGTAACTCCTGCCTGAATTAGTGCACAGAGGATCTGTTGATATCAGAAACATCTAGTCACAGCTCTCTTTCCTGAAAAAACACACATTAGCAGGTCAGCATGCTCTGTGGCTCCAGAATTAGAAGTGTGAGCACAGGGAGGACTGTTGGATTCTGGCTTGTGTTAATTCAGTCAGAAGGTTATATTTATTATATCTGGAGACATAGGAATCGAGGATATACATTGTGAAGAAAAGACTACTTGTACCAAGTGATTTAAAGCAATAGAATGTGCATGTGTGTATGTGTACAGACCAACCTGTTTGACATTAAAGGAAGGAAAGTTATGACCAACCTAGATAGCATGTTAAAAAGCAGAGACATTACTTTGCCAACCAAGGTCCGTCTAGTCAAGGCTATGGTTTTTCCCGTGGTCATATATGGATGTGAGAGTTGGACTGTGAAGAAAGCTGATCGCTGAAGAATTGATGCTTTTGAACTGTGGTGCTGGAGAAGACTCTTGAGAGTCCCTTGGACTGCAAGGAGATCCAACCAGTCCATTCTAAAGGAGATCAATCCAGGGTGTTCATTGGAAGGACTGATGCTAAAGCTGAGACTGCAATACTTTGGCCACCTCATGCGACGAGCTGACTCACTGAAAAAGAGTCTGATGCTGGGAGGGATTGGGAGTGAGAGGAGACGGGGACAACAGAGAATGAGATGGCTGGATGGCATCACCGACTCGATGGACGTGAGTTTGAGTGAACTCTGGGATTTGGTGATGGACAGGGAGGCCTGGCGTGCTGTGATTCATGGGATCACAAAGAGTCGGACACGACTGAGTGACAGAACTGAACTGAACTGAACTGATACCTTTTATAAAATTATGGACAAAGTTTCTAAGTTATTCCAGCCAGGTTTCTCTGACAGTTCCTGACACACAGACTTTATATGAAGGTCACTGCATAACCTTGTCAGGAAGCCATCAACTAGTTCCATGTAGACTTGGACAAGTGAGTCTGTTGGGGCCTCTCTGGATTTGATGAGGGGGCTTGATGGTGACGTCTGCGTGTGTTGGGCACATGGGTCCCTGGGATATCCCAGGTGCCCTGTGGTTTTGGCTGTAGAGTCTCTTCTTGGGGATCCTGTGACATTCTTCACAGGACTTTCTGGAAGACACCTGTCTAACCCTTGTGAATGTGAAGTGATGTGAAAGTCACTCAGTCATGTCTGATTCTTTGTGACCCATGGACTGTAGTCTGCCAGCCTCTTCTGTCCGTGGAATTCTCCAGGCAAGAATACTGGAATGGGTTGCCATTTCTTTCTCCAGGGATCTTCCTGACCCAGGGTTTGAACTTGGTCTCCTGCATTGCAGGCAGATTCTTTACCATCTGAGCCACTAAAGAAGCCCATGGGTACTATTACTTTGGTCAAAAAATAGATTATGATCTGACCACCAGAAACCTCCTGTTGTTCTTGTTCTTGCTTTCTAATAGGAAAAGGCCAGGTTTCATGAAAAGTACATGGGTGACGTTTAGGTTCACGTCCTGTCTCTGTTGTGTACTAGGAATATATTATTTGAGTTTAATTTTGAGTGTGTCTCTTTAAGATTTTGAACTTGTTTTTTTCTGTAAGATAAAGATCCCAATACCTATTTTCATGGGAATATAACTTATTTAAATGTAGTATCTCAAAGTAACTGTCCCTCAATGTGGAAGCAGAAAGTGTTTGTGGAGGAGGAGTGTCTTTTAATATAAGTGAAGTGGGATACAGATAGAACTTTCAGTCCTTTTTCTCAGATACTGTCATGATTTAGCTGACTCTCTCCCTCCCAGCCGTTATGCTCCAGAGATAGACATTGGGGAGGAGGGAGAAAGGAGGAGAACAAGGGACAGATGTCATCAGGTGACAGTGACAGTCACAGACTCATTCACTTCATCCACATGAGCAAGATGCCGTTTCCTCCACTCCCCATCAGTCTCTAAAAGATACCAGGATACTAGAGCAGAAGGCCCCTCCCTGGTCCTCTGGTTAATCAATCCCCTCTGCATTTGAATCCTGTTTCTTTTAGGAGTTTCCCTGATAGCTCAGTTGGTAAAGAATCCACCGGCAATGCAGAACACCCCGGTTCAATTCCTGGGTCAGGAAGATCCACTGGAGAAGGGATAGGCTACCCACTCCAGTATTCTTGGGCTTCCCTTGTGGTTCAGCTGGAAAAGAATCTGCCTGCAATGCGGGAGACCTGGGTCCAATCCCTGGGATGGGAAATCCCCTGGAGAAGGGAATGGCTACCCACTGCAGTATTCTTGCGTGGAGAATTCCATGGACTGTATAGTCCACGGGGGTCACAAAGAGTCGGACATGACGGAGCAACTTTCACTTTATTTTGTATATGATAAACCAGGATTTATTGAAGTTAAGGGATTAATTGATAGCTACTTTAAAAGGCTACAGTCCATGGGGTTGCAAAGAATTAGACACGACTGAGCGACTTCACTTTCCTTTCCTTTCCTTACAGTTTATAGGTAACTGCCAAGAACTCCAAGTCAGGTTTCTCACCCAGCCCATGCTGGCCTGTTTTGATCTCAGATCCCACAGGCCTATCTCTGATGCTTCTTCAGCTGCCTTCAACTTCCAGAAAGGTCATTGGGATGGAACTCACTCTGCAAATCAGAGCCTCAAGGCAGATTTATTTTCTTCAGCCAGTTAATTTAGGAAATGCAAAATAGCTTAAAGTTGGTGGCTTCCCTGCTACACATGAAAACTTCTCTTCACTGATTCTTGATTTCATTAAAATTCAAATATGTTTGAGAGAAATAAAGGAAGTTTCATCATGACATCATATGTAATGAACATCAGTAATCATTGTTTCATCCTAATAGCATTTGGTGCTTATTTTTAGGGTTGTAATAAGTCATTAGTACTTTGATGGACTTAAAAAACATGGTAATAAGAAACAGGTTATAAAAGGGACAAAAGAAAGAAAGATAAGGGATTAGAAATACTAAATATACCAATGATTTAGCACTTGCAGCCAGTTTATATTTGCCTGGTTCTTTACGTACATTCTTCCTGAAAAATCTTTTGGTAAAATTGATGTGTAAAAGGAGATTGTTAAACGTCACTGGTTAAAGAAAGATTATCTCTATTTTTTTTATAAGTGGGAAACATTATGAATTCTCATTCATAGAGAATTTTAACTTGTTTTCTAGTTTAAACAAAAATAGGCATAGAGTGGAGAGCTTGGGGGATGAGTGGTTCTTTATTGTGGGAAAACCACTGCCTAGATTTAGGATGTGTAATTGTCTCATCTTCCCTGAACCACAGCGGCATTGCCATCTTCTTCTGTTATTACCTATTCCGAAAAATGAGATAGGCAGCCAGAATTGTGATTCTCGTGCTGCCTGTAGCCTGTAAGATGTTGGAAAATCATATCCCATTTTTGTTCTTGGCTTCTCCCTCTGGAAAAGAACTTTTTTTTATCTCTAAGTTCCTTCTAAGCTCCAAAATTCTGATTGGCCTCTCAGTACTTAACTGCTTAAGGGTGATGTGTATGCAGTTTATTGACACAAATGTAGAATTTACAGCTGAATGCAAGTCCTGAGTTGTCTAGAATCTAAGTTTGTGTTGACACAAAAACTGCTCAGTGCATCCAGCAAATGAGGTGCTGGGCTGGAAGCTGCAGCAGAGTCAGAGATGACTCGACATGGCTGCTTTCCTAGTTTACACCCAGTCAGAGATAAGTGTATGAATAACTCTCTGACAAAGTTGATAATAGTGATATCATTGAGCCGCACCCTTGTCCCTGGGTGTTGTCTTTAAAACATAAATCTGATCATGCCTCTCATTAAAAATTCTTTACCAGCTTCCCACCTGCTCCCTTGGGAGCAGGACCTTTTCTTGTCATTTGTGTGACCCCAGTGCTTGGTACTGTAAATACTGTTGTGTCTGTGGAGGTCCTGGAATAGTCATCTCAAACTCACGAGGAAGGTCAGTCATAGCCAGGGAGTAACTGGTGAGGACACAGGAGCGAGGAGATTGGAGATGAGAGAGTGCAGAGAGAGAGTGGTGAAGGTTGAGTCTGGGAGGCTCTTATTTTCGGGGCTTGGGAAGGAGCAGTTGGGGACAGAGTAACTGGGGAAGAAGAAAGCACGTCAGAGTGGGGCATTGGTTGTGGTCCTCAGGGACAGGCAGAGTCGGAAGAAAGGCTGCTGTATTGGTCAGGAGGTGGCCATTGGTGACTGTCCAAAGAGTGGTTTCCAGGGGGTCTGTGGATTTAAGAAGCCAGGTGTCATGAGAGAAGAATTATTTTAATAAGCAGAAAAATAATAATATAAGTAATTTTTTTAAGAAATAAATGATGTCGCCAAGGCAAAGAGTATTTTGAGGTGGTCACAGCTAAAAGTAGTACTATTACTTGTTTTAAAAACTAGAGCCAGTTAAAACATGATTTTAGACAAAAGAGCCCACAGGAGGAGGAAAGGTTGCAAATATTATATAAAGGGAGCATATTATATTGTCAGGCGAGTGTACTCCTTGGTTCTGTCTGCTCACAACAAAGATTTGGAGTGATGGACATTAAAGCCCTCAGCGCGTCACAGCTCTTGGATCTTGGACAGACTGTGCTATAGCTCTTAGACAAATCAGTGTTGCAGCTCTATTTTATTTAGAAAATAGCAAGAGAATCCATCCTCAAGGCGTGAGGGCATGCCGACCCAAAGACACAAAGAGAGGAAAGTGGGGGAGCGCGCCAGCGTGCAGGAGAGAGAGAGCGCACTTTGGCTCCTCTCCTTATCTGGTTTTTCCTCCCCCGGGTCTGCCCTATGTAAATTGGGCCAGCCAGGAGTGCTGTTTGTTCTACCTGAGGTCCTCACTCAGGTCCTCGGACCTTCCTTTGTTCCATTTTTGCGGGCTTTTCCCTTCTTTGTCTTTTAGCCACTGCCATTTTAGACTCCTGTTTCCTATTCTAACTACCTAACAAAATATTATATTATATTATATTATATTATATTATATTATATTATAAAGAGAGCAGATTCCCTCAGTAGTCAGAAGGCAGTGAATGGGCACAGGCAGAGGTCAGGTTTTGACTTCCAACTCCCAGACAAAAAACTGGAGAAAGCATGTTTTGAGATGGAGCAAAAAAACATTGACGTTATTTATTAGAGTCTTGACAGAAATGTGGCCCCCACTGTGTGGCCAGTTCCTTGGTGAGAAGGATGACTTCATTTGGAGCTGACTCGTTCAGTGCTTGGGAATGTAATTAGGTTGACTTTTCAAAGCCAAATGGTAATGTTATTAAAGACTTTTTTTTTTTTTTTGGTAATGTTTAGTATTTTATTGCACTTCCTTTGGAATTTTTGTTCTTAGGGAAAGTTGCCCAACATAATGAAACAATGGATTAAATTCCCTATTGAGAAAAATGAAGTGCAAGACAAAAATAAAAAATTAACAGAATGGAATGATACACAAAGGGGTGGTTTAATTTCTCTTGTTGGATTCAGTGGCACACAAAATTTTTTATAATACTAACTCTGAGTATGGTAACCCTGAAAGGGTAGTTAACCTGTGTGAGGGAAGTCAGATGCAAGAACAAAGGAAAAAGGAACAATCCTTGCTTTTTCAGTGGGCAAAGAGACCTGTCGCCTTTAATAGCAAGCAATGCACAAAAGATAGAATAGCAAAGACAGTCATTTGAATGATCCAGGTCTTAACAAAGCACCATGGATGGTTTGAACAAAAGGCTTTTGTTTTGTTTTTGTGTCCATGGCCAGTCTGCTGTTTCAGCAATTCCAGTTTAATTCCTGATAAACTGAGTAACTTGAGTGGCTGCTATATTTTTGCCCAGTGCAGCATAAAAATGCTACATTGAAGGTACTGTGGATAAGGTTTGTTATCTTTCCCCATACAACTGAAGTCCCTGGTGTTGGTTTAGACTCTTTGCAAGTTATTTGATATTGAGTAACCTTGGTGATGCTCCATGGCTGCCATTGATAGGGCTTTTTCATTCTAAAGTGAAATGAGATCACCTCCAATTTGGTTGTGCTCTGGTGGCGCTCAACTCGGACTTGCACACCCACAGCACCCTCACATTTATCATGGGTACGAGAAAGCTTTCACCTTAATTTAAATCAGATTTAATTCTTCAAGTCTCCTTAAATGATTCTGGCTATGTGAAGAAACGCAATGTTAAAAGCCAGTTTTCTGCCGTGGCAAATTACATTTGAGGAATAAGTCTTTCCATGGTTTGCAGTGAAAAATAAAGCTAACAAACTGTTTTATCCAGTGGTGTGAATTTTAATATTTAATCCCTAAGTGTTTAGGGAGGATTTTATTCCACTCTAATGGAAATTAAGTATAGAGGGAGAATATCAATCAATATGACCTCTTTTTGCCCTTTTGCTAAATGACATTGCCTATGGTGTTTAATATTAGTTATTGAAGGAGATACTTGTCCCAAGATATGGAGGGAGGTGACTCTTTTCAATGCCTTTTCAGTGTATTAGTCAGCAAATTCTTTTCCTGTGTGAGCTGATGATAGAATTAATGGTAAGTGTTCTCATGGTACTCCACCTTCCAGGTTCTGACCACTTTATCTCCCCAAACACACTAAGTAGATTGAAATGAGAAGTCATTTGAAATTGTTCTAAAGTAAGTATTAGGTATATGAATTCAGAAGTTTGCTTGTCATTTCCACCCTCCCTTGGTGGAACCCATTTACTTCAAAGGCAGCTTTTCCACCATCTCTCTTCTACCTTGTGAAAATATTGGTCACTCAGTCATATCTGACTCTGCAACCCCATGGACTGTAGCCTGCCAGGTTCTTTTGTTCATAGAATTCTCCAGGCAAGAATACTGGAGTGGGTAGCCCTTCCCTTCTCCAGAGGATCTTCCCATCCCAGGTATCAAACCCAGGTCTCCTGCATTGCAGGCAGATTCTTTACTGTCTGAATCACATGGGAAGCCCTCTTTTCCACCTTACTCCTTCCCAGAACCTCTCTGGGAGCTTTCTTGTGATATCTGTTCTATCTGATCAGAAATCACAAGAGTTGCCCATGATAAAATAAGTATTGTGATGTTGGATTTGGTCAGTGTCTCTGAAGTTCTACTGGGACCAGATTTTCTTGGATAGATAACCCTAATAGAGCTGTGAGCATCATCTCTACCTGCTCCTCCCTCATCCTCTTATTTACTGAACATATATATAATAGGTGCCCCTCACCCATTAAATTCTGTGTTTATGCTGGCCCTAACCCATACGTGTCAGTTGTGCTTAACAAACGCTGACGACATCTTTGGTGTACCAGATAGGCAGGTCACATGTCATGGGTAAATTAAGCTAAAAAGTATGGCCAAAGATAGAATGCACCTGGGTGAGGGCTAGGGACAGCCCCTCTGTCACATAATCACAGGGCCCTTTCAAGCACTGAAGGTTCATTCATTTAATTAACTCCTGGCCACCTACAATGAGTAAATCATGTGTGGCTTAGGCACCTTTAGGGCTTCCCTCATAGCTCAGTTGGTAAAGAATCCACCTGCAATGCAGGAAACCCTGGTTTGATTCCTGGGTCAGGAAGATCAACTGGAGAAGGGATAGGCTACTCACTCCAGTATTCTAGGGCTTCCTCTGTGGCTCAGCTGGTAAAGAATCCACCTGCAGTACAGGAGACCTGGGTTCGATCCCTGGGTTGGGAAGATGCCCTGGAGAAGGGAAAGACTACCCACTCTAGTATTCTGGCCTAGAGAATTCCATGGACTGTATAGTCCATGGGGTCACAAAGAGTTGGATACGACTGAGTGACTTTCACTTAGGCACCTTTAGGAGGACATTGGCATTTGCTTTCAGGGCCTGGGAAGCCACTGGAGAAGTTTGAGCTCAGGAGCAATGTAATCTGACTCACACTTTTTAAGTGGTTCAATTTGGTTCTGTGTTAAAAGTTCAAGTAAAAGAATCGGAGTGACCCAGGACATTGGGTGGAGATGACAGCAGTAATCAAGGGAGAGGTGGAAGTGGCCTGAAAAGAAAGTAGATACCAGATCAAGCATTTCTTCTTCCGCAGTGCTCTCTGTACTCTATCAGCTAAATTCTTCTTCATCCTTTGTTTCCCATCTTCCTCTCTAGTTCTTCCTTTGGTGAGTGTGGATCATCATGGCAAAATAAAAGAAACAGATAAAAGAAAAAGAAACCCTCTTTTCCCCTCGGGCCTTTTATCTTTTCTCACCTGGAATAAGGAGGAGAATTCTGGTCTTCGGGAGCCTCACCTAGCACCTCCTTCAAATGGAAGGCTTTTCCTTTTACTTTATACCTGCCCCAAATGGGTTCATGGATTTCACATCAAGCACCTTTCATTTTGTTTCTCCTTCTCTGTGGCTATTTAGTTTCCTCTGAAACAGTTTTCTTGCAGTGTGGCTCCCAGACGGGAATATCACCTAAGAACTTATTAGAAGTGTTAAGTTCTCAGGCTCCAATGCAGACCCACTGAGTCAGACACTCAGGTCAACCAAGTGGTTAACAAGCCCCCAGGGGATTCAGATGAACCTTCATCGGCAGGACCCCTGCTCCATAAATTGTCATGTGAACTTGTTTAATCAGTCAGTTCAGTTCAGTTCAGTTGCTCAGTCGTGTCCGACTCTTTGCGACCCCATGAATCACAGCACGCCAGGCCTCCCTGTCCATCCAAATTGTAAACACCATTGTGGTGTTGGAGAAGACTCTTGAGAGTTACTTGGACTGCAAGGAGATCCAACCAGTCCATTCTAAAGATCAGTCCTTGGTGTTCATTGGAGGGCCTGATGTTGAAACTGAAACTCCAATACTTTGGCCACTGATGTAGAGAGCTGACTCATTTGAAAAGACCCTGATGCTGGGAAAGATTGAGGGCTGGAGGAGAAGGGGACGACAGAGGGTGAGATGGATGGATGGCATCACCGACACAATGGAATGGGTTTGGGTGGACTCCGGGAGTTGGTGATGGACAAAGAGGCCTGGCGTGCTGCGGTTCACATGGTCACTAAGAGTCGGACACGAATGAGTGACTTAACTGAACTGAAAGTTGTACCCCTTTCAGTTTCACTGGCTCATTGTGAGCTAAGATTCAAACACACAGCTGTTCACTGCCAGAGTTTAAGATCTTGGCCACCACTGCCCGTCTCCCTGGCTGTTAGCAGAAGGTTACTTGAATGAATTGATTCATCTCCTTCCAGGAAACTTCCTTTTCCTTGACACATGGGTGATTGTTGGCATATTTTCTGATTGGCCATCTCTTTCTTCCGTTCCGTTCCGTCGCTCAGTCGTGTCCGACTCTTTGCGACCCCGTGGACTGTAGCCTACCAGGCTTCTCCGTCCATGGGATTCTCCAGGCAAGAATACTGGAGTGGGTTACCATTTCCTTCTCCACATCTCTTTCTTCCCTGCAGTTAATAAATTATACTCTAGCACCTGGAGCATTTTGTCTGTTGGACCATTGTGTCCAATGGTGCATAATGTCCATGCACCATTAAGACATGAAGAGAGGAGAGATTTTGGAACTTTCAGAGAGATTTGGGCTTAATCCTTAAAGCCATATATTTTCTCCTTTCATATTTTCTGGTACTTTGGACGCAAAGTATCATTGACATGATAATTGATAAAAGAAGGCATCTTATGGACTCAAATATGGATTTGTTGGAAGATAAATTTGGATTTAATACTTCATATATAGTAATATGCTTTTATATCATTGTAAGTATTCCTGTATAACTATATAGAAACAATTACTCTTAAGGGCAGAGGGAAGAAAAGAATGACTCATTAGTGTAAAAGTAAACCAAACCATATTTATTTATTTGTAATTGCTGTCAAATTATCTAGGACAATATCCATTGAAAGTATATATATTAAATCCATGGTGTCTTTAAGATTTAACATAACTTTTCAGCTCACTTGATATGCTGCAAGTAGCTGAGTAACTTAAAAAACGTTTGACCATTTATAGTCCCTTAATTATGTTCTAAATTGTTGATTCTTGAAGACAATTTCAATAAATTAAAGTACAGCTAATGTGAAGGGGGCTTAGCTGCTTTGAAGAAAAGAATTTATGGAAAATCCAAATGTAATTTTGGAAAATCCAGTGTACATGACTGGCAAGGCAGAATCTTAACTACAATATCAGTATGATATTGTCTTCAGGATTGCCAGATGCAATAAATTAATGTACTAGAAAGCAGATTCCTTCTACTTTGAAATGCATTTTGGTTTGATTTTCAGTAAGAAAATAACTTTCCTAATGTTCACAGAGCATAATATTTGAGTGCAGTAAAATTTTTCCTATGTTGCTTGTTAAATGAAAGCTTAAACTAGAATCTTTAGCTGTATAAGACCTGATACAACTGTTGGACTGGAATTGATTATTGATTTTCTTCTAAATATATGTTTGTAATCTTCCATGTTCTCAGTCCTCTGATACCAGACAAAGATATAGTATAAGAACTGGCTTTCAGCCCTGTCACTGATAATCTGATGGGTAAATAACTGGGATAGAAGTTTGGAAACCTGGATCTACCAGAAATGTAAAACATTTGTGTCTCATAATCCATAAGACAGGTATAATATCTGCTTTCCTTCAGTTCACACAGAAATATTTTACACACAAATAATGATGGCCAAGGGCTTTCAGTGTGGAAAATAATGCATTTATTAAGTGTCAGGAGTAATGGCTTTAAAAATCAGTGATGTGAAAAAAAGAGTTGTTTAGACTGTGGTTCATCACAGGACATTCTCACTGAAGCAGTACATCACGGCCATTATTTATAATTAACTTTAGAACTGGAGTCCTCCCAGTTGTTAATGACCTTGAATTATAGGAGGAGGATTATGAAAGATTTAATACTGTTAGAAAGAAACCACATTCCGATTTTAAAGTATGGTATATCTAAAATGCCATACTATTGTGAAATACCAGCATTGTGCTTTTGACCTGAATGTTTAGACACTTTCCTGGCAGTTCATACTCATTTATACCACCACTATCCATATAACCTGAAAAATGACAAAACAGCCTTTTTTAACTGGTCCTTCTGGCTTTTAATGCAGCAGTGCTTGTTTTTTCTTTCTTATTTTTTAAAAATTAAAGTACAGTTAATAGTATTGTATTAGTTTCAAGTGTACAAAAAAGTGATTAAATTATAATTTATAATTATATTTTTTCAGATTCTTTTCCAGTATAGATTATTACAAGATTTTGAATATAGTTCCCTTTGCTAAACAACAGGTCCTTGTGGTTTCCCTGTTTTATACATAGTAGTGCGTATCGGAGAAGGCAATGGCAAGCCACTCCAGTACTCTTGCCTAGAAAATCCCATGGATGGAGGAGCCTGGTAGGCTGCAGTCCGTGGGGTCGCTAAGGGTCGTACACGACTGAGCGACTTCACTTTCACTTTTCACTTTCACACATTGGAGAAGGAAATGGCAACCCACTCCAGTGTTCTTGCCTGGAGAATCCCAGGGACGGGGGAGCCTGGTGGGCTTCCGTCTTTGGGGTCACACTGAGTCGGACACGACTGAAGTGACTTAGCAGCAGCAGCAGCAGAAGTGCATATCTGTTAATCCCAAACTCCTAATTGATCTCTTGTGTCCACCCCTGTTATCCCCTTTGGTAACCATAAGTTTGTTTCTGTTTCTGTTTTGTAAATAAAATCATTTGTATCATTTAAAAATTTAAGTTATTTTTTACTGAAGTAGAGTTGGTTTACAATTTTGTGTTAGTTTTGGCTGTACAGCAAAGTGATTCAGTTATATTTATGTATATTCTTACTATATATATATTTCAGGTTCTTTTCTCACATATATATAACAAAATATTGAGCATATACTAGGTCCTTATTGTTTATCTGTTTTATGTGTATAGTAATGTATACATATAATTTCCAAATTCCTGATTTATCTCTTCCCCTTACCTTTCCCCTTGGTAACCATAAGTTTGTTTTCTATATCTATTAATCTCTTTCTGGTTTTATAAATAAGTTCATTTGTATTATATTTTAAGATTCCATATATAAGTGATACATGTTATTTGTCTTTCTCTGACTTCAGTTCAGTTCAGTCGCTCAGTCATGTCCAACTCTTTGCAACCCCATGAACCACAGCACGGCAGGCCTCCCTGTCCATCACCAACTCCCGGAGTTTACCCAAACTCATGTGTATTGAGTCAGTGATGCCATCCAGCCATCTCATCCTCTGTCGTCCCCTTCTCCTCCTGCCCCCAACCCCTCCCAGCATCAGAATCTTTTCCAATGAGTCAGTTCTTCACATGAGGTGGCCAAAGTATTGGAGTTTCAGCCTCAGCATTAGTCCTTCCAATGAATACTCAGGACTGGTCTCCTTTAGGATGGACTGGTTGGATCTCCTTGCAGTCCAAGGGACTCTCAAGAGTCTTCTCCAACACCACAGTTCAAAAGCATCAATTCTTCGGTGCTCAGCTTTCTTTATAGTCCAACTCTCACATCTATACATGACCACTGGAAAAGCCATAGCCTTGACTAGATGGACCTTTGTTGACAAAGTAATATCTCTAGTTTTTAATATGCTATCCAGGTTGATCATAACTTTCCTTCCAAGGAGTATGCATCTTTTAATTTCATGGCTGCAATCACCATCTGCAGTGATTTTGGAGCCCAGAAAAATAAAGTCAGCCACTGTTTTCACTGTTTCCCCATCTATTTGCCATGAAGTGATGGGGCCGGATGTCATGATCTTAGTTTTCTGAATCAACATTCAGCTTTAAGCCAACTTTTTTACTCTCCTCTTTCACTTTCATCAAGAGGCTCTTTAATTCTTCACTTTCTGCCATAAGGGTGGTGTCATCTGCATATCTGAAGTTATTGATATTTCTCCTGGCAATCTTGATTCCAGCTTGTGCTTCTTCCAGCCCAGCGTTTCTCATGATGTACTCTGCATATAAGTTAAATAAGCGGCATGACAATATACAGCCTTGACATACTCCTTTTCCTATTTGGAACCAGTCTGTTGTTCCATGTCCAGTTCTAACTGTTGCTTCCTGACCTGCATACAGGTTTCTCAAGAGGCAGGTCAGGTAGTCTGGTATGCCCGTCTCTTTCAGAATGTTCCACAGTTTATTGTGATCCACAGTCAAAGGCCTTGGCATAGTCAATGAAGCAGAAATAGATGTTTTTCTGGAACTCTTGCTTTTTTGATGATCCAACGGATGTTGGCAATTTGATCTCTGGTTTCTCTGCCTTTTCTAAAACCAGCTTGAACATCTGGAAGTTCAAGGTTCAGGTATTACTGAAGCCTGGCTTGGAGAATTTTGAGCATCACTTTACTAGTGTATGAGATGAGTGCATTGTGCGGTAGTTTGAGCATTCTTTGGCATTGCCTTTCTTTGGGATTGGAATGAAGACTGACCTTTTCCAGTCCTGTGGCCACTGCTGAGTTTTCCACATTTAGGTTAATAATCTGAAGGTACATTCATGTTTGCTGCAAATTCCATTGTGTTTATATACCACATCTTCTTTATCCATCCATCTGTGGGTGGACGTTTAGGTTGCTTCCATGTCTTGGCTATTATAAATAGTGCTGCTATGAACATTGGGATGCCTATATCTTTTCCAATGAGAGTTTCCTCTGGATATATGCCCAGTAGTGGTATTGCTGGAACATATGGTAACTATTTTTAGTTTTTTAAGGACAAGAGTGCTCATTTAATATTACTTCCTTTATCACTTCTTCTTCTTACTCAGATAAGCTAACATTGAGCAAACTTCACTTTTCTTCCCTTTCAGCATCCACTCATCTGTTCACCTCATTTCCTTAGGGAATAAATGATAAATCCCATTTTATTCTGACTTTGCATTCAGTTTCTCTCTCCATCTCCTTTTCCTTCTCTTTCACCTAAAGAAGTCAGAATTAGTGACCATTTAAGTTAAAAGCATTCTCTCGGAGTATATTTCAAAATCTTAATAGTAAATTCATGAAAAATTTCACTTATGCATTTATGTCATGGAATTGTAAATATGAAAAAATCAATTACGGCAAGTTATACAAATCAATAGTAAAATGCTGATAGCTTTTTTTAAAAAATAAATTTATTTATTTATTGGCTGTGCTGGGCCTTTGTTGTCGTGCGGGCTTTTCTTTAGTTGCAGTGAACAAGGACTTCTCTTCTTTGCGGTGCTCAGGCTTCTCACTGCGGTGTCTGCTTTTGTTGTGGAGTGGGCTTTGGTGGTTGCAGCTCCCGGGCTGTAGAGCACAGGCTCAGTTGCTCCATGGCATGTGAGATCTTCCCGGCTAAGGATCGAACCTGTGTCTCCTACATTGGCAGGCAGATTCTTTACCACTGAGCCACCAGGAAAGCCCCTCAGTGTGTTTTTACTGGCACCACTAGGTGATTGACTTTTTCCTCATACAGGTTTATTTGGAATCCATGTATTTGAGTACTGTTAAGCTAAGTCCTAGTACCTGGGAGAAGAAGGTAGGCAGGAAGAAGTGGGTAAACGCAGGTGAGATCAAGTCACTTCTCTGTTAGAAGTCTCTAGAGGCTACCGTCCAGCCTCATGGTTAAAAGCGAGTCCTTACAGGAACCTCCAAGGCCCTTGACATGCTTAACCAAACCCTCCTGTCCTTCTTCACCCAGCCCAGGTCACACTTCCCTCCAGCTCTTTCTCAGGGTGATGGGACCCCTTTCTTCACTCAGGCAGGCCTGCTTCCACACCACTCCCTATACCCTTCTTTGCTTAATTTTTTTCTTAACACTTAGGCTATTCTTTCTTGTTATGTCGTTGACTCTTTTTACTGTTTGTTCTCTGTGTCTTCTTAGAGCTCAGGCTCTCTGGAGACAGGAATTTTTGTTTGTTCTGCTCACTGTGGAATCTCCTGTACCTACAAAAGCACTTGGCAGATAGTAGATGCTCTGTAAATATTAATATTGATGACTTAACAGATAAATGTGGGATGGGAATGCTTTGCTCTGGAGCCATGACACACGAGGAACTGAGAAAAGAGAATTAATTGTCTTAGAATTGTTCTTCCAAGATCCTGCCTTTTTGGCAGTAATTGCGACTATACCTCCTTAATCCTCTTTACTCCTTTTTTATTTTTCTCTCTATTCTTTTGCTGAAAACACTAGTTGAGCCTTTGTATGGTGTGAGGCACAGCAGAGGATCTAAGGAAGTATGCGATGTGGTTTATAATGTTGAAAATTTTAGGCTAGCATGGAAGGTTGTGGGCTTCTCAGGTGGCACATTGGTTAAGAATCCACCCGCCAATGCAGGAGATGAGAGAGACATGGGTTCGATTTCTGGCTCAGGAGGATCCCTTGAGAAAGGGAATGGCTACCTCCTCCATTATTCTTGCTGGAGAATTCCACAGACAGAGGAGCCTGGTGGGCTACTGTCCATGGGTCACAAGGAGTCTGACGTGACTAAGCAGGTGCACATGTGCACACACACACACAGAAGGTTGTAGTAACTGGGGAAAGCTTTGTGAAGACGGGATTTGAAGTAAACCTCAAAAGATTTGGGGGAAGCTGTCATGAAGTAGTGCTGTGGTTTGGGTTCCCTGTAAGCATGGCAGCTGCCACTGCCAGCCAGTAAACCCTGAATGCCATCAGCTCTAAGAGTTTGGGAACTGGTGATGGTAGTATATATTATATATTAATATGTATAATTAATATAAATTGAAGAATTTAAAAAATAATTTTCAGAAGGGATCAAAGAAGTTTCCATTTCATCTTAAAATGCTGAGTCTGCTAATATTTTCATTATTTATGAGATAGGTAGTGTTTTCACCTACAGACGTGCTTTCCCTTTGAGGAAAAGCTAAGAGTCCATCTCTAATTTTAACTGTGAAGTGAAGAAGTGAAGTCGCTCAGTTGTGTCTGACTCTTTGCGACCCCTTGGACTCCTCCGTCCCTGGAATTCTCCAGGCAGGAATGCTGGAGTGGGTTGTCATTTCCTTCTCCAGGAGATCTTCCCAACCCAGGGATCAAACCCGGTCTCCCGTATTGCAGGCAGACACTTTACCATTTGAACCATCGTAAACCTTAAATACCAATATTCTTTAAGATGAACAATACTTATTGCATTTTGTACTCATATTTTTGTTGTTGTTGTTAAGGAAGTTTAAATATAGGAAAAAACTCTAGTAAAACTAGTTCAATTTCTTAATTTCTAAAACCCAAAAGTGTATTACTGATTTATCAGATAAAAACCAGTGTTATTTTATACACAATTAAGTGTGGTACAGAGACATATGGGTTTCCCTGGTGACTGGGTGGTAAAGAATCTATCTGCCAGTGCAGGAGACATGGGTTCAATCCGTAGGTCGGGAAGATCTCCTAGAAAAGGAAATGGCAACCCACTCCAGTATTCTTGCCTGGGAAATCCCATGGAGAGAGGAGCCTGGCGGGTTTCAGTCCATGGGCTCACAAACAGCTAGACATGACTGAGCGACTAAACAGCAGCAACCCAGAGACATGGAGAAGGATAGTTTCTCATCATAAGCAAGTTGACACTCTCAGGAAAGAGCACCAGCTTTGTGGCCAGAGCACATGGAGTCTAATATTGGTTCCACCAACTGGAACAAGTTTCTTTGTGTCTCAAGGTCTTTGTACATAAAATGTAGATATTATCCCCATCTCTTAAGGTCATTGTGGAGAGTAAATGATTTATTGTGTGTAAAGTGCTTTGTTCAGAGGGAACCCTCAATCAAAGTTAATATTAGCAATACACAGCAGTTACTGTATGTCTGCTGAGTTTTTTTTTTACATCTTGCCTTTTCCTCCTACAAAGGCTAACTTTTCTTGGAACCTTAGAGCTTGGTGCCGAAGCTGACAGATGTTTCTTGCCCAGAATTGCACAGCTCTTCAGCAGCCAAACAGCCAACTCCAGATGCCCAATTCCTGTTGCAGTTTCTTCACCATGATGCTCTAAGATTCCTACCAAAGGGAACCCTGCCCATTTCTCCAAAGATCTTTATGAACATCTTTCACATCTTAGCATCTCCTGGTTCCATCTTTGTTAATTTCCCTGGGCTGCCATGACAAAGTGCCACAAACTGGGGGACTTAAAACAATAGAAATTTATTGTCTTACAATTCTGGAGGCTTGAAGTCCAATATGAGGGTGTTGGCAGGGCCATACTCCCTTCAGCCTTTTGTGGTCACCCTTTTCCAGTTTCTGGTGATCCCGTGTGTTCTTGTAGCAGCATAACTCCAATCTGTCTCTGCCTGTCCGCACCTGGCTGTCTTTCCTCTGTGTCAGTGCGTCTTCAAATGGTCCCAGTGTCTCTGTTCCCTCTTCTCATTAGGACATCAGTCGTACTGGGTTAGAACCCACCCAAAAGACCTCATTTTAACGTGCTTACATCTGGAAAGACTGTAAATAAGGTCATAGTCGTAGGTACCGGGGGTTAGGACCTCAGCATTTCTTTTCTGGGGACACAGTTCAAGCCAGCACACATACTTTCAGATTAAAAAACCTTGATCCTTTTTTTCTCCTTGCTTTAGAAGTTACGAAACATCGAATACATTTACCAGGCATCTGGCTGATACTCTTTTAGTGTAAAAATACTCCAAAGTATAAGGCTTCATGTTACATGACACCAATTAGGTTTATAAATTTTGTACTTAGATCACCTCAAAAATTTGCTCTTTTGGGGGGCTGAGAGGAGTTAGAAATAAATGTTTAGGCCACTGACAGTAAGAGAATCCCTGTATGAGTGTCATATGCAGAAAAAGAAATACCATCTCATGATGTTTTAGTCAAGATGTAGCCAACAGTTTGGTCAGACTATAGAATCTTAAAGAATTATGTAGCCAGGCAGGCCTTGTTACGGAATTGCTTACTGACTTTTAACAGTGAGAGGATTTGAGGTGGTTATAGCTTATGTGGTAAATGTTGACATCAGTGACCGTGTTTTTTGGGCACTGGCCAAGTGGGAGCGTTCTACACCAAGTCCTGACACACCCTGACCTACTCTCTTACCTGAAACAGCAGAATTCTTGGAAATACTTGTTGACTAATTGTCATGACAGCTTCCCAAAAGAAGTAATGGCCCAGCTTTAGAAGTGGAATCTGAGTTTCTAGGAGGTTAAGATGCTGTCCCCCAGGTCTCACAGGCAGTGAGTGGTACCTGGTTTGTCTGAATTACAGACACTCAGCTGCTCCTCCATAGAGCTGTTCCACGGCCGTGCCACCCACCCATCCACCCACCCCGCCAGTGGTTAACATTCTGTTACTGAAACACACAAGTGTAGCTTTTCAGTGCAAATCCCACGTTTATCAACGTTATTCAGGAAGGATTGAAGTAAACATTTACTAAGTGTTGGGAGAATGGGTGACAAGTATCTGGGAAGTCTTAGATTCGATGTTGTCTCTGGAGAAGTCATTAGAGTTGGTTTGAAATAGTTGGATTGTCCTTTTGCTTATGAGGTAAAGTTGCCCTTCCTTCTTACCTCTGAAGGTACATGTGGACATGTGACTCGTTGTGTCCAAAGAAACAGGAGAGGAAGTAACCTGGTTACTTCTGGCAGAAGTTTCCAGAGCTAGTAGTGCTGCTGCGAGATGGTCTGAGCACTCTCTGAGGGGGATCTTCCCATGGCCTGATCTCCGTGTGCCTGCCACCTCTGCCTGGACCGGGAGAATGTGCAGAGCCATAAAAGCATCTTCTTGTTGTATTAAGCCCCTGGGGTTTGGAAGTGTTTGTGACTGCTTTATACTCGAGCTCATTGTCACTGATTCATTACACTTAGGAGCAAAACAGAGAGCATGGAAATTCATCAAGGATTTCTGGTAGAGAAAATGAGTTTGAAGATAAATCTAAATCTTCTTGCAGCAGACTCCCTCAACATATCTAAAATATTAAAGCAGAAAATCCAACAAATAGTGTAATATATGGAGGTTGGGAGGACAAAGCAGTATTAAATTCATAAGGTGGTTAGGTAACCATCTAAGCCTATGACAATATTTTTTTGCTTCTATATTTAAAACTTTGGTCACCCACATTATTTGTCCATTGTTCTTGTGCTAAAGAAAATAGCTGGACAGGAAAGGAAGGAGGAGGAAATTTGTGGCTGGGAAACCATAGGACACTACAAACAGTGACACCTTTATCTGAGCAGTACTGTGAGAACAATAGCATGGTTTTACTCTAAATTTCTGTTGCAAGAAGCATATGTGTTAAAGAGAGAGCTTCTATTACATTTAGTATCATGTTTCCCGCCTGTGGTTGCTGGCATAACCTGGCTTTAAGTTATACTTTGCCTTGCCCTTACCATCGGTTTAGTGTTTGAAAAGTCTTTGTTTATTCACGATTGCTAGTACTCGCTTATATCTCACTCCATAGACAATAAACTCACTTTTAAATGAACAAAGCCAAGGTTTTAGAAGCTGAGGGCCACTGCAACTTGACAAGAGGAAATTTTCCTAGATTTCCCATTAGAGTTGAAGATAAATGACAGTGGAAGTTGATGAGTTTATTAGATTAATGAGATTATTAATTAATTAGATTAATTAGTTTATTAGATTAATCTGATAAGAATTTAAAAATTGGTTATCTGCCATAAATTTATATGGCCTAACTTAATCTTAGATGAGCACCATGTTTGTTTGATATGTTAGTTTGTTATACCACTATTGAAACATTTTTGTGACAAATTTAACCATGGAAAGAAAAGAAACTGTCCTTTAAACTAGGCTTGAAAGATGACACATCGTGGGAATACTAACAGTTGCCAGCTTTTCATGATTTTCATATATGGGTAACAATTTCGCAGTATTTTGGTTTTATAAGCTTTAACAGGTGTGTCATTTGGCTATTTTTAATTTCCTTTTACTTAAAAATTTTTGAAGCGTAATTAATGTACAGTATAGTTTTAGGTGTACAGCATACTGATTTGATATTTAAATACATTGCAAAATGATCATGGTAAGTCTAGTAACATCTGTCACCATACAAAATCATTATGGTTTTGTCAACTATGTTCTATATAAGAGTGTATATTATATCCCTATGACTTATGTATTTTATAACTGGAATTTTGTACATCTTAATCCCCTTCACCTATTATGCCCAACCCCATCCCCCTGCCATCTGGCAACCACCCACTTGCCCACTGTATCTTTAAGTCTGTTTCCGATTTGTTTGTTTTTTAAATTTCACATGTAAGTGAAATCGTATGGTATTTGTCTTTGTCTGACTTATTTTACTTTGCATAATGCCTTCTAAGTCCATTCATGCTATTGCAGATGGCAAGGTTTCATTCTTTTTTATGGCTGGGTAATATTCCAGTGTGTGTGTGTGTGTGTGTGTGTGTGTGTGTGTGAGAGGGTGTGTGTGTGTGTATAAGTGAGAGGGTGTGTGTGTGTGTATAAGTGAGAGGGTGTGTGTGTGTGTAAGTGAGGGGTGTGTGTGTGTGTGTGAGTGAGAGGGTGTGTGTGTGTAAGTGAGAGGGTGTGTGTGTGTGTGTAAGTGAGAGGGTGTGTGTGTGTATAAGTGAGAGGGTGTGTGTGTGTGTGTGTAAGTGAGGGGGGTGTGTGTGTGTAAGTGAGGGGTGTGTGTGTGTGTAAGTGAGAGGGGGTGTGTGTGTGTGTAAGTGAGAGGGTGTGTGTGTGTAAGTGAGAGGGTGTGTGTGTGAGAGGGTGTGTGTGTGTGTGTGTAAGTGAGAGGGTGTGTGTGTGTGTGTGTAAGTGAGAGGGTGTGTGTGTGTGTGTGTGTAAGTGAGAGGGTGTGTGTGTGTATAAGTGAGAGGGTGTGTGTGTGTGTGTATAAGTGAGAGGGTGTGTGTGTGTATAAGTGAGAGGGTGTGTGTGTGTAAGTGAGAGGGTGTGTGTGTGTGTGTGTGTGTGTTTACGTAATATTCCGGAGTGTGTACATGTGTGTACGTGTGTGTGTGTGTGTGTGTACGTACATTGGAGTACGTATATCTTCTTGAGTTACTGTTTTATTTTCTTCAGATAAATGCCCAGAAGCAGAATTGCTGAATTGTATGATAGTTCTGTTTTTAATTTTTTGAGGAACCTCCATACCGTTTTCCATAGTGGCTGCATCAATTTACATTTCCACTGACAGCACTGGGGTTGCTTTTTCTCCACATTCTTGCCAACTCTTGTGATTTGTTATCTTTATGATGATAACATTTTGGATGTTTTTAATATTATTGCCAAGAATATCAGAACAAATACCACCGTTAGAGATGACCTAGCCTAGCAGTCCCTTGCAGAGGAGTCTTTTTTAAACACATTCTTACATGGTACCTGATATCGAGAACAGAGTTTTTAGTACTATAAAATTCTATAATTTGAGACTTATAATACTTATCTTCCCTGGAGAAGGAAATGGTAACCCACTCCAGTATTCTTGCCTGGAGAATCCCATGGACAGAGAAGCCTGGTAGGCTACAGTTCACGGGGTCGCAAAGAGTCGGACACGACTGAGCGACTGAACGGAACGGAACGGATACTTATCTTAAGGTCAGTGAATGAGGGCTAAAGGATTATTTTCTGAATAAGAAAAGGATTTGGTTTAGAGGGACTTGGCCTTAACTTTGTGTTTTGTTTTGTTTGATAACTATTTTTGAAAGTGCCAAATTGTGTGATAAGTAACTTACAGTGGTAATAGGTTTTATTAGTTTGTTTTACAAGATTCACCCTGAATCTTTAGGCGACGTCAGTTTATAGGACTGCGGAAAAGTTAATTTAGTAATACATATTAGTGACACGTAGAATTAAACATAACATGTGTATGTTTTATTTTAGCTTTAAGATAAAAAAAAATAAAATAAAATCAGACTTCCCTGGTGGCTCAGTGGTAAAGAATCTGCCTGCCAGTACCAGAGACCCAAATTCGATCGCTGATCTGGGAAGATCCCACATGCCATGGAGCAACTAAGCATGTGCGCCATAACTATTGAGCCTGCGCTCTAGAGCCTGGGAGCCACAACTACTGAGGCCCATGCGCCTGGAGCCCATGCTCCACAGCAAGAGAAGCCTGTGTACTGCAACTGGAGAGCAGTCCTCGCTCACTGCAACTAGAGAAAAGCTCATGCAACATGAAGACTCAGCACAGCCAAAAGGAAATAATTAAAGTCATTTTGAAAAGTAAAATATTTACAGAATCCAAGAACTCTGCAGTGAACACCATTTGAAAACTAGTCATCATGCTTTATGTAACATCCCTGCCTGTAGGAATGAGAACAGAATCTGGTTGTACTATTTATTTTTGTAGAGAAGTTGTGAAATATTGGAGAAAATGTGGAAGTCTTTTTCACTGAAAAGGGTTCAATTAGTGTTATAAATCCTCATTTTTTCAAATGTACTCTGGAGGTGTCAGAAATTTTTTTTTAACTTTCTTTTTTTATTCAATGTTAGTTAGCATGGGTTGCCAGTCCAGCCCACACATTATTCAGCCCGTAAGTAACTGAAGTATTAGTGTTTAACTTATGATTACCTGTACAGTTTTTCAGTTAGCTTGGCATTCTAAAAGAGCCTTGTGACTATTTCTATGAAGTTTTAAAATCTGCTGTGTAGTTTTTATTTGACTCTCTTCTCCCACCATAAGACAGGTAACACAGGAGAGTGAGGATTTTTTATTTTTATCCCTCAACTGAAGCAGCTGCTCATCTCCTCTTTGAAGAAGCAGGTTAGATCCTAGTGTTAAAAGGGAGCTCTGAAGATGCCCTACTTTAGTTCTATGCCATTAGGTGCATAGTTTTGTGAAACTGTGCAAAGAGGAGTTTTTTGCCCAAAACCAAACACCTGTCTCCTTCCTTTAGCAAGATGGATATTTAAAGCAACACCGTGGGGAATCCTTTTGCAAGGCAAATACTTTTCTGAGGTATCTAAGTCATAGGAGAGCTCCTGGGACTTTAAAATGTCATTAGAACGCTTGCTTTGTTCTCCCTCAACTGACGGGAGTTATGAGTGCAGTTATCTCCTTGAAGAGAATCCCCAGTCTCTGAGCAGCCAACGGCCCCAGTCATTGCTCCATGAACTGGAAGACATCTCAGACTGCCACCCATCTTTGTGCTAAACTTCACACAGTGATTACAGGCTGTTCAGCATCAAAGTAAATTGGAAGTAAAAATGGAATGAGAGATTATAATCCATGATTTCTCACTTCCAGTTGATCAGTCTAGAAGGCAAGCCTCACATAAGAATTGCTTGCATTTTTTGATGTGGAATTATATCATCAATTGTTACATGTGGAAAATTATAGTATATATGGAAAATAGTATGGAGGTTCCTCAAAAAACTAAAAATCTAGTTGCCATGTCATCTGGCTATCCCAGTCCTGGGCATACACCCAGGCAGAACTCTTAATTTGAAGATACATGCATCCCTGTTTCATAGTAGCACTGTTTGCAATAGTCATCAAAGCAGCCTAAATGTCCATCAACAGATGAGTGGATAAAGAGGATGTGGTACATATATACAATGGAATATTACTCGGTCATAAAAAAGAATGAAATATTGCCATTTGCCACAACATAAACAGACCTAGAGATTATCATACTAAGTGAAGTAAATCAGAAAAAGACATATATCATATGATACCATTTATATGTGGAATCTAAAATATGATGCAAATGAACTTATTTACAGAATAGAAACAGACTCACAGACAGAGAATAGACTTGTGGTTGCTAAGGAGGAGGGGAGTAGGGGAAGAAAGGATTGGGAGTTCGAGATTAGTGGATGCAAACTATCATATATAGGGTGGACAGGCTTCCAGCTGGCTCAGCGGTAAAGAATCTGCCTGCCATTGCAGGAGACTTGGGTTTAGTCTCTTAGTGGGGAAGATCCCCTGGAGAATGAAATGGCAACCCGCTCCAGTATTCTTGCATGGGAAATTCAATGGACAGAGAAGCCTGGTAGGCTCCAGTCCATGGGGCTGCAAAAGAGTCAGACACAACGTAGTGACTAAACAGCAACCTACTATATAGCACAGGGAATTATATTCAGTATCCTGTGATAAACCATGATGGAAAACAATGTTAAAAAAGAATGTATACATGTATATCTGAGTCAACTTGCTATATGGTAGAAAATAACACAACATTGTAAATCAACTATACTTCAGTAAAAGTAATGTAATTACCCTGACTCACAGAGTTTTTCAGAGGTGTAAAACAATCCCTTTGAAGTGTATTAACATGGCATATAAGGTGTGGTAGCTGCTTTACTAACTCTTAGTTCTTTTTATCATCATTTTTATTATTTTTTTAAATCATTATTGTATGTAGAGAAATATTGCGAGAAAAGGTAAATAAAAAGGAGTAAGCAAATCCTGGTTCTTAAAGCCCTTTCTTCCTTCCCTGGCCTCTACCCCTGCAGAATGTGATAAGTTACGGCGGGATGGCTACCGGAGTTCTCAGTACTATTCCCAAGGACCCACCTTTGCAGCCAACTCCAGTCCCCTCTGTGATGATTATCAAGATGAGGATGAAGAAACAGATCCAAAGGTAAGTCTTCTGAATTCACCACATGATCCTCAACTGGCTCCCAGAACAGAAAAAAGATTTAAGTTAGAAAAACTCATGAAATGAGAATAAAGTCTGTTTTTTAGTTAGTAGTATTATCCTGTGTTGATCTCAGTTTTGGCAAATGTACCACGATGATGTAATATGTCAATATTAGGGAAGACTGGGTGATAGGTATACGAGGAATTCTCAATACTATCTTTGCAACACTTAATTATAAAATAGGCTTTGTATTAGATGATTTTGCCTAACTTTAGGCTAATGTTAAGTGTACTGAGCATATGTAAGGTAAGCTGGGGTAAGCTGTAATGTTTGATAGGTTAATGAGTTATATGCATTTTGACATTTGTTTTCAGCTTATGATGGGTTTTTTTGGACAAAACCCCATTGTAAGTTGAAGAAGGTCTATACAAAAAAAGCCTTTTAGCATAATAGGAAAAGCAGCTATATCAGAATTGATGTGGTCTATAATTTTTTAAAATGTGTTTTTTTCTTGTTGGCGTGAGTAAGAAAAATTAAAATGAGGAGATGAATTACATGGTAAGGATTTTGTTTTTTTATTGTTTTTCAGCTTTATTGAAGTATATTGACACAATTATAGATAATTTCAAATGTCATAATTTGATATACATGTGTTTTGTGAAATGACTACCACAGTCAGACTGATTAACATGTCCATCACCTCGCTACTTTAAACACAGAATTATAATCATTTTTAAAACAAGTAGTTATTAAGCATATCATGTGCTAGGAAATATTTTAGGTGCTGGCGATATAACAGTGAAGCAAACAGAAGAAATCTTCTCTTGATAGTGCTTTGATTTGGTGCTGCGACACTGAGAATAAAGTTATGACCAACCTTGATAGTATATTAAAAAGCAGAGACATTACTTTGCCAACAAAGGTCCGTCTAGTCAAGGCTATGGTTTTTCCCGTGGTCATGTATGGATGTGAGAGTTGAACTGTGAAGAAAGCTGATTGCCGAAGAACTGATGCTTTTGAACTGTGGTGCTGGAGAAGACTCTTGAGAGTCCCTTATACTGCAAGGAGATCCAACCAGTCCATTCTAAAGGAGATCAATCCTGGGTGCTCATTGGAAAGACTGATGCTAAAACTGAAACTCCAATACTTTGGCCACCTCATGTGATGAGTTGACTCACTAGAAAAGACTCCGATGCTAGGAAAGGTTGGGGGCGGGAGGAGAAGGGGACGACAGAGAATGAGATGGCTGGATTGCATCACTGACTCTGTGGACATGAGTTTGAGTGAACTCTGGGAGTTGGTGATGGACAGGGAGGCCTGGCATGCTGTGATTCATGGGGTCGCGGAGAGTCGGACACGACTGAGCGACTGAACTGAACTGAACTGATGCTGTTTTAGTAATGCGTGCTCTGGAGTAAAATAGAATAGGAGGTTGCAATTTAAAATTAAAGGATAGGTTTTTCCCAAGCATCTTTGCTTGGTAATTGGGATTAAAAGAATTAGCTATGCAGAAATCTTGGAGAAGGACATTCCCGGAAGAAACAGCAGCCAGTGAATAATTGTATATAGCATATGCCTGATACTACAAAATGCAAAGATTAATAAGGTATTAAGCATGTACAGATGTGCCTCAGGAAACTTACAGCTCTCAGGTAGGGAGAACTCACCAGAATAAAAAGTTTTATATATATTACATGCTACAATAAGTGTTTGTCATATGGTAATATTTGAAAGAGAACTTCTTACTTGTGCAGTTAGGAAATGGGGAACTTCTTACTTGTGCTGGGAGAGGGTGTAGTGTGTAAAAAGATTAGTTATAGGGCTCTTGTAACAGGTTCATTTCAGTTCAATTGCTCAGTCGTGTCCAACTCTTTGCGACCTCATGAATCACAGCACGCCAGGCCTCCCTGTCCATCACCAACTCCTGGAGTTCACTCAAACTCACCTCCATCGAGTCAGTGATGCCATCCAGCCATCTCATTCTCTGTTGTCCCCTTCTCCTCCTGCCCCCATTAAAGACCTAGAGATCCGAAGAGTGGCTGTGTGAATGGTGAGGAAGCAGGGAGGGAAAGGGGGAGGAAGTTAAGGGATAAAGGGGTTTATTTCTGGGCTTTCATCCTGACCCATTGACCTGTTTTTGTGTGTGCTAGTACCATACTGTTTTGATTTCTGTAGCTTTGTAATATAGCCTGAATCAGGGCGTATGATTCTTCCAGTTCTGTTCTCCTGTGTAAATATTTATGGAGTTAAATGAATGGAGGATAAACAGCCTGTTCAAAAAGATCTTAGAGAATAATCTTCCACTCACCACTTTCTAAATAAAGAAATTAATGCCTTGAAGATGCAAGTGATGCATACAGCAAGTGGCAGAGCTAAGACTTGAAGTTTGTCTCCTAATTCCTAAAATAATACTACCTCTTAACTTTATCTCTTAAATTCCATGTATGGAAGTTTTCTAAATTTCTAAGCTCCAGTCCACACTCATGCATTTATCTGCTTACTGTCCATCTCCACTTAAATGTCTCTTACAGCTGTCTCAAACTGATTCAGATTCAAATGTGATTCTCACATCTCTCTTCCAAAAAAAAAAAAAAAAAACTCTTCTGATTCTTTTATAGTTTTCCTCACCTCAGTAAGTTTCAACTTCTTTCTACCCATTTTTAAGTCAAAATCATTGGGCACATTCTTGATTCTTTTCTTTTTCTCACACCTTGAGCAAATTCTGCAGGATTATCAGTTAGTGAATCACTCCAGAATTGCAGTTCAGGTATTATGTAGCAACTAGGTCTAGAGCATGTCCCTAAGAGTGGGTGGCTGAGGCAAACTGGAGGTAAGGTCGTGAAGAATCCGAGCAGGTGTTAGATGGAACAGCTCAGTGGATACTGAGTTCACCAAGAGTAATGACAAGAATAGTGGTGAAGGGAGGCTGAAGTAAGATTACAGACGGGCAATGCCAAGTGAAAGAGTTAGCTCTTATTGCATAGCTAATAGGAAATCACTAACATTTTTCAAACAGAAGATTTTATGATTAGGAATAAAAATTATATATATATCTTTTGTTAGATGGAAGACATAGCTAATGTTGAAACTGGTTTTCTAATTTATTTAAAGTATCAAATCTGACTTTAGAACATCTAGAGGGGGGATATTAACAGACTAATTTCCATGTTAAAAAAATTGTATCAAAAATTACACCATATTGACCTCCAAAGTAGTAACTGAGTTGATGAAGGTGTTAACTAACCTTATTGTGGTAGTTGTTTTA
The DNA here is from genome assembly GCF_049115385.1 of Moschus berezovskii. Lineage (NCBI taxonomy): Eukaryota > Metazoa > Chordata > Mammalia > Artiodactyla > Moschidae > Moschus > Moschus berezovskii. Next base: position 83,408,523 of record NC_142469.1, on the reverse strand, counting down.
TAATATATATGCATCAAATCATCACATTGTAGACCTTAAACTTTCACAATATTAATGTCAGTTGTATCTCAATAAAACTGGGGAAAAATTGAAATAGTGTAAAAAAGAAAAATTGAAGCAAGTTGAGGAAGAACACCAAGCTTAGATAGTTTCACAGAGAAGAATCTACTTAAGTTTTAAAAGAGTAGGTTAATCCAGTGCTTGAAACTGTCTGAGAGCAAAGAAAAAGAAAGAAAATGTGGAATTAAAAAATAATAATAAATTAGTTTTAACACTGATACCAAAACCTGAATACACAAATCAGAAGAAAAACTAGCCAATCTCACTCATGAATATTGGCATTAGGAATCAAAAATAACAGGAAACATAATCTAGTAACTCATTATGAGATGAAAATCAACCTGGATTTATTTCCATAGTAATGTAAGAATGTTCATCATTAGGTAAGTCAATCATGTATTCTGTTCTGTTCTGTTCTGTTCCGTCGCTCAGTCGTGTCCAACTCTATGCGACCCCGTGGACTGTAGCCTACCAGGCTTCTCCATCCATGGGATTCTCCAGGCAAGAATACTGGAGTGGGTTACCATTTCCTTCTCCAGGGGATCTTCCCGACCCAGGGATCGAACCCGGGTCTCCTATTAATTGTGTTAATATACTTCGGGGGAAAAATCATATAAAAACCATAGATACTGACATTTGATTCAATTTTACAGTCATTCTTGATTAAAAATTAATAATAATATGGGAACAAGTGGATATTTGTAGCTTAACAAAAGTACCTATCTGTCACCAAATCCAACATAATTTTTAATGGGCCATTCTCATTAGAACAAAGAATAAGACAGGCATTTGCAGTCACTATAACATAGCATAGATATACATATGGTATAATATTGGTATAGAAATCAATAACTTTCATATCTACATATGCAAATTAGAAGAGATAGTAGAAAAAGTCTATTTAAAATAGCTATAGTAAACAAAGTAGGGAAAATTTTAATTTAAAAATGCAAGTTATATATGAAAAAGCTTTAAAATACCTTTATGGGAACACAGCTAAGATTTGAATAAATGAAAAGCTATAACATGCTCTTAGATTAGAGGATTCAATGTCAAAAACTGTCAATTTTGCCCAAGTTAATTTTAAAAATTAACACAGTAGCAATAAAAAATTGAGTAGTTTTGTTCTGTTTTAGTGTGCAATTATTTGGGGGGATGGGAGGAGGAGAAAGAGGATTGGAGAGGCTGAGTCTAAGGTTCCTACTGGCAAAGCTGTAAACTAGAAGAGCAATGGGGAAGGAGAATCCGCCTGACCAGGTATTAAAACATAAAGAGTCAGGACTCTCTGCAGTGTGGCACCTGAATATACACACTGGTAGGACAGAATGTTAAAGACAGAATGTAAAGTCCAGAAAGTGACCTAACTTTTTAGTGCTTCCCAGGTGATGCTAGTGGTAAAGAACCCACCTGCCTGTGCAGGAGACCATAACAGACCATGGGTTCGATCCCTGGATCAGGAAGATCCCCTGGAGGAGGGCATAGCAACCCACTCCAGTATTCTTATCTGGAGAATCCCATGGACAAAGAGGCCTAGCTGGTTATGGTCCATAGGGTCACAAAGAGTTGGACACGACTGATGCAACTTGCATGCATATGATGAAGTTGGCATTTGAGATCAGGTGGGGAGCCATTCATTGTATGAGGGGCTCCAAGCTAACAGTTTATAGTCTCTATGTTAAGACCAAGACCCCTGACTACAATCATGTCCTTAAATGTCACTCCAGCAGTTGGGGTCATTTTAAACATGGAGTATACAGAAGTCAATTTAGAAGGAAAATTCTACTGGGAAAACCCTTTGTATTTCTAAGTAGGCTATGGTGAGGACAGCAGTGAACTCTGGAGAAGAAGGGACAGGTAATAATTAAGCATCTATTATGTGTTTAGGAGAAAAGCACTCTCCTAAAATGAGAGTTGCTAATAAGACAGAAGTTAAGGCCATATAAATTAGAACAGAGAACTTAGGGGATGTCTGTTTTGGGTATTTATTCTGGCTCATCATTCCAAAGTAATTATCCAAATGCAAAACATTTCCCAAGTAGGACTTATGTTTATGGTATAGTGAAAGTTATCTTGCTGATGATCTCCACATATATATCTTTCAAAGTAGTGATGCAGTGTAGCAAGAAAAGAAATTGCTTGAACTGTTTCCAAGTATATGTTATATATGTCATCTACACAGTAAACATGCTGCTTGAAAAATGCTGTCTGCAAAGGGATTCAGAAATCTCACAAAATAACATTTTTATTCAGCTGTGAAATCAAAGAGTAAGCTGTTGCTTTAGTATTGTTCTAGTCTTGACAGTTTTTTGTTTTGTTCGTTTGCATTGTGTGCCAGGCACTACCAAAGAGGTTATTCAGGTATTTGAAGGAAATTTCAGTTATAGATGACAGGATACTTCCTGTGAGTTGAGAGGGCATATCTCCAACTGCCATTGTGGGATGTTATGTTTGATGATATGTTCACTGAATCAGGGAAGCATTCACAGAGGCCCCATTGTCTCAGCAGAATGGATGTCAGTCATGAGTTACTCAATCTCTTGCGTAAAATTTGCCCTCCTTCTCCCCAGACAGATAAATTAGACTGGGATTGTGGCAATAAATGGTTGGCTTTCATGGTATTGATAGAAACTGAAATTTTCTTTTCTAGTCTCTGTTTTTCTTTGAACTGGCATCATCTCAGGTTCTGTTTTAGTCTTTATTGATATGAGAGATTTAAATCGAAGGAGGATTTTGAAGATGACAAAAGGACAGTGGCCTTACTCTGTAACCGCACATGTAGGAAGCATGTATAAGGTGATGCTTGGGAGACTGGTCTAGAGGAGCTTTCCCACCTGTTGAAGTTGGTGGCCTTGGCAAATTGCTTCCCTCTGAGAGTTTCACTTTTCTTAACTGTGAAGGGTCATAAACCACATGTTCTGGTTTTGCTCAGGATAGCTGCTGTTCTGTGTAATTATTAAAAGTACTCCTTTCACTCTCAAAGGCATTCTGGTTTTGATAATAAATTACTTGATTGCCTTACCCACCTTGAAGATGGTTATGAGGCTGAAGTGAATTAATGTTTTTTAAATCCTTAAGCATGGTGCCTGGCACAATATATGCTCAAATGATGATGACTGATGTCTTTCAACTGCTTGGTTTTTCAAACCAGACTTCAAAGAAATTAGTTCAGTAGACAGTGTCTGGTTTTATGAAAATTTGGCTACTCTTTCAATCATTCTAAGTCTTTTATTCCACAAACATAGAATTTCCTACCTAAGGCAATAAATTTGAGAGGTTTCAGCAATTACTAAAACTTTCTAGTTGTTGTGACTTTACAGGTTATCTGTGTATAGAACTACCAGTGGTTGTTTTACTGGTACTCATTTTATAATAATTGTAGAACACTTCAGAACTTTTTCACAAATTATATCTCATTTTCACAAGAACTTCCATAAAATCAGTATTTTTAATAATTATTGCTATCATTTTAACCGTCTTAAAACTGAGGCTCAGATATATTAAATTACTTTCCCAAGATCACATAGCCAGAACATATTTGAGAGGACATGAACGCAGGGCTTCTCACTTTATATTTCATTTCTTTTCATTGCACCATATTGGTGAAATAATAGGACAAGATTACTAAGTTACCCAAGTCCCTTCTCATTATACCTGCTGTTGTCACTTTTCCTTCTGTCTTTGACTTGTTTGGTGTTATCCATTTATTCACGATATTGTTTTCAAAAACCATGTTAAGTCCTGCTTAGTCTCAATATACAGACAGAGCCCCTGGCTTTGGGTCACTTAACTATCCTGAAAACATGATTCTAGATACAGTTATCTTCTTATTGGGTCTTTCTGGGTAAGTAAGTAATAGGACACAGTGGAAACACAGAGGATTTTGCTGGTTCCATGTGTTTGCTGCTCTGCGATCTGTGGCACTTTGTTGCTCTGTCCTATTTAGCAGGGTGAGAAGATTGTGGTCTGTCATTTCAGGCCTTTATGCATTCAAGTAGTGAGGGCATCTCTCAACTTGTTCCAGTTTCTCTTGTTCCATGCATCCCATTACACTGGGATGAGGCTCTATTCATATCTGCCTTCCCTTCTAGATTAGGGCGAAGGTGGGAGGCCACACAGCATCCTCATCATATTGATTTCTATATTCCCAGCATGGAGCCAAGCATTTGGCACATGGAAAAGCTCAGGTGCCAGAAGCTGGGCTGGTGTTACCTGTGAGTCTGCTTATTGCAACCATTAAGGCAGCTTGTACCCAGGTCACAGATGTGTCTTGGAGGAATCACAGTACTTGCTTAAGATCACATAGCTTTAAAATCCTGAAACAGAGTTCTTCCTCTCTTTACAAAGAGCATTATGAGGTATAATTTATATAAAATAAACTACACACCTTTAAAGTACACAATTTAATGTTTCGAGGTACTTATGCATACATAGACCATCGCCACAATCAAAATAGTGAACACACCCTTCACCCCTAAAAGTGAACTAGGATTGAAACCCAGATCTGTGACTCTAGAGCCTGTTTTCCCTCAACAATGAGTAGTGGAATTGAGCCTTAGCTATCTCTCACTGGCTAACCACTCTCTTGGTTAGGGGAGTTTTGACTTGTTGAGATAATAGGATGAACATCTTTTTCAACCCATCATCCATCAATAAAAGAGTAGATAAATAAATGTATTAGAATGGAATGTATGCTTCAGTGAAATGGATTAACCATAGGCTCACATAACTACATGGATATGGCTTAGAAGCATAATGGTAAGTAAATAACACTAAAGAGAATGGCAAAGTATCATTGGCATGATGACTGATAAAGAAGTCATCTTATAGACTCAAATATGCGTTTATTTGAAGAGAAACTTGGGTTTAATACTTCATATAATCATATGCTTTTATATCTTTGTAAGTATTCCTGTATAATTACATACAAACTAATCAAATCTAAATATGTATTTTAGATGTATCTATGCACAGTTCTTGCCTGGAGAATCCCAGGGACAGGGGAGCCTGGAGGGCTTCCGTCTATGGGGTCACACAGAGTCGGACACGACTGAAGTGACTTAGCAGCATGCACATACATAACAAAAGTTAAAGGCATAATAAATAACGCAGAATTCAGGAGAGCGGTTACCTCGAGGCAAGCAGGAAACAGCATCGGGTAGATGCAATTATTCGTAATATTTTAAGTCATGAGTTGGGTAATAGGTTCTTAAAAATTCATTGTTATGTTACATACTTTGTATATATGATTTATTATAATAAAAGGCCATTAAAGGCAAGAAATTACATTATCATTTTGAACATTTATGTTCACTTTATATGTGATAGTTTAAATCCAAAATATTTCAATTCAGTACGTGGTAAGAAAGTTTACAGCCCATGATGAAGGGGCTGGATTTTGGTAGTATATTGAATAGGAGAGAAGGAACAATTGAAATTATTTAATAATGTGAATGTGGAACCCACCTCCTGGCCTTTGTGGAGCTCTGGATGGGCCACAAACTGTGTTTCTGTGTGTATTCCCCCCAAAACCACTACCCCTGGTTTTTGTTGATGGATCCAGAGCCCAGGGGAGGGGGAAGGGGAATAAGGAGAGAAGAGAATGAAGTCAGGGTCGCTTGTTCCTGAGTATATTAAAGGTGGAATAAGCATATAGCCAAAAAAGTCTGCAAACATTTTGGCACCTTATAAACTATCTAGAATCTTTAAAAAGAAAAGTACACCCAAGAGGGGTTTAATTCCGAAGAGAAAAACACCATAGACTAAAAGTAAGTGTCCTGTAAAAAGGACTGGAATGTGGGTGGCTTTCCTCTTAAATGGTACTCTATATAGTTTCATCTGTTCTATATCTATTTTTATGGAATAATTGCTAAATGAATGCTAAGTTTAACTCTGGCTATAATTAGGTTTTCTAATTTTTAAAAGCATAGCAGATTAAAAAAAAAAAAAAGCCTGGGCAAATGTGTTTTTTAGTTAAGCCCACTTTTTGATAACTTGGCAGTCTGCCAAAGAGACCATGTTTCAGGCCTCACCGTCCATCTGGTGGGTGCTTGTCTGATTTCCAGACAGGACCTCAAAGTTCTGAAATGCAGGACTTAACAGCATCCACAATTCGCAAAACAACTCCTGGTATGGCAGGTGATCTCTCTTTGTGAATTAAGCAATTTGACACAAGAAATCATGGTTTCTTACGTTTCATTTGTGACTGTCCATTCCTTCCAGATTAAGGACATGAGATATTAATGAACATTATTGATCAATTAAACTGCATTTATAAATCAAGCTGCATTTAAGTTCTGAAAGCAAGTCCACTTTAAACTCAATATTAAAAAAAGTAAAATAGAATTCACCCTGTACTAAGGGATCCCTTAACATGAAGCATGGCGATGCTATTTAAGTTATTCTGTTCTTAACACAGGGAGCTTGGGTTGCTCAAAACATACAGCTGGTAAATGACAGAGCCAGCGTGCTGGTACTTATAGTGTTCCATTCATTATACCACACTGCTGACTTTACTATAGATTCTTTTTTTTTAAAGATATTTTTCTTATTCAGAGATATAAATGGATATTTTTATTTTTAGATTAGAAAACATAGTGATTTATTGCAAATACTATCAAGTTGTTATTTTACACTGTTTAGCAGCAGAGCTTTGAGGCCAGCTGTAGGTTCTAATCTGTTGCCCACTTGTCAACTTTCCACAAGTAAAGTTGCTTTACTCCATTTCCATATTTACAAAATGAGGCTAATGCTATGAAGATTAAATGAGGTACCAGTTCCTATAAAGCGTGTAACCCAGGGCAAGGTGTTGAGACATCAGTCACTAAATGGTGACTCTTTTTCAGCTAAAACTGTGAAATTGCACTCTATGTAATTCTGATTTAAGGCCTCCTGAAACTTACATTTTCAAGAGAGAGACAAACAAGATAAATATCTAAAACATATGTATACTGGTGATACGTACTAAAGAGAAGAAAGAAGAGAAGGGATATATAAAATATTGGGGAGGAGTTGAAATTTTAGGCAGGTTAGCAGGTAAGACCCCAACAAGAAGGGGACTCTTGACTAAGCCCCTGAAGAATAAGAAGGTGCTATCCATGAGGATGTCTAAAGGAAGAGCATTTCAGATGGTGGGAACATCATGTGCAAAGACCCTGAGGCACAGGTGTGCTTGGTTTGTATAAGGAACTGGATGGAAGATGGTGTGGCTAGAGTAGGATAAAGAAGGGATAGAATTGTAGGAGTTGAGGTCAGAGATAGCAATGGGCCAGTTCACAGGTCATGTAGGGTCTTGTAAGTTCTAGTAAGATTTCACAGGAGCAGCATGATCTGACATGTTTTGAAAGGATCCCTCAGGGTTCTGTGTTGAGGAATAGACTGTTAAAGCCGGGATGGGGAGAGGGGAGGGTGGCCAACAAGGTCAGAGTTAAGAGGCTAAGGTAATAATCCACAGCATTCCGGTATCCATCTTAATGGAGTAATTGTGATGTGTTCTGCCGATGAGATGGATGTTTTTCCTGTGCCCCTCTGTATTTATAAATACTAAGAGCAATGGGAGTCAGATCATTCTGAAAGGTGTGCCATCCTGGTTTCTTATTTTTCTTTAGTAGATTGTGGCACTGTGTAACAGTCACATTTGCATATATCTTTATCTGTGCCCTGCTTGTTTGGGAAATTTTCTCACAAAGGAAGGGAGTACTTTATAAACTAGATTATCTTTGTCAGTTGTTATACTGGAGCAATCCCTAGTGATCATCCCTTGGCAACGAGGCTGAACTGAAGATCTGTTTCATTGTGAGAGTTACCGAATCTGACAGTCTCAGTCAACTGAAAGAAAAGTAGGTTACCAGGGCTGATGAGTCCCACTGAGCAGAATACAGACCATAAAACAGTGCTTCACCATCTCCCTAGGCAGACGTCACATGGAAGAGGGAACCCTCTCGGTAGGGTGTTGCCATGCTATTTATTTTCCATCAAGCTGAAGCTTGCCTATTAAGATTTGCTTCTCATGGCCTTTAAAATCTGTGCTATATTTCGAGGTTGCCTGAAAAATTATTTCTATGTATGTATATATCAGAAAGAGTAACATAATTTACTAAATTGAGATTCAACTTCAGACATGTGAAGCTGAATGTGAACTTTACACAAACTGTCATGAAGTTCTCAAAATTAATTGTAATTTGTGTGTGTTTTGTGTACCTGCAGTGTGAGGGTAGATATTAAGTATTGTATATCAAACCTATTTTGAGTGTCACAACTGCATAAAGGGTAGACATAATTGATGTACATTGGTATGACTTTGTTGTTCAGTTGCTCTGTTGTGTCCGACCCTTTGAGACCCCATGGACTGCAGCACGCCAGGCTTCCCTGTCCTTCAGTATCTCCTTAAGGTTGCTTGAACTCATGTCCATTGCATCAGTGATGCCATCCAACCATCTCATTCTCTGTTGTCCCTTTCTCCTTCTGCCTTCAGTCTTTCCCAGTATCAGGGTCTTTTCTAGTGAGTCGGCTCCTTGCATCAGGTGACCAAAGTATTGGAGTTTCAGCTTCAGCACCAGTCCTTCCAATGAATATTCAGGATTAATTTCCTTTAGGATTGACTGATTTGATCTCCATAACTTAATTTAATTCTTTCAAACATTCCTTTGGTTGAAGATTGCCATTTCCTCCTCCAGGGGATCTTCCCAACCCAGGAATCGAACACACGTGTCCTCTGTCTCCTGCATTGGCAGGTAAATTCTTTACCACTGAGCCATGTGGGAAACCTTAATTGCCTTTCAAGGATCTGTAGTAGATATGATCATTTTAACCAGTGTTGGATCAAACATAAATCAATATGATGCAATTTAGTGTCATAGTAAGATGTCAGTAATATGCTCAATAAATTGAGTATATTTATTTGTCAGTTTTAATTACAAACATTTCACATTTTCCTTAGGTGGCAAAGAAAGTAGGTTATCATTTTATATGTATTATGTACTAATAATGTAAAATCTCATATATTGAGATGTCTATTTATATATATATATTTATTTATTTCCACAATGCCTTTTTCATAGCTATCATGTCATTAGGCTCACGAGTACCCTTAGTGGGATGTGGTAGAGAGTACAGCCCTATTTTACAGCAAAGGAAACGTCAATGTTTAGAAACAACTTCAGGATCCCTTGAATGAAAAATATAAAGCAAATAGACTCAAGTCTTTGGACTCTTAGCTTAGGACTCTATCCCCGTACCACACTATTTTCATAGCTCTAGAGTAGTCTTTTTCAGATATGTGGAGTGCTATTAGTTGTAGAATAAACACAGATTTTTTTCAGGAAGGCTTAAATGCTTGCTCCTTGGAAGGAAAGTTATGACCAACCTAGATAGCATATTAAAAAGCAGAGACGTTACTTTGCCAACCAAGGTCCGTCTAGTCAAGGCTATGGTTTTTCCAGTGGTCATGTATGGATGTGACAGTTGGACTGTGAAGACAGCTGATCACCAAAGAATTGATGCTTTTGAACTGTGGTATTGGAGAAGACTCTTGAGAGTCCCTTGGACTGCAAGGAGATCCAATCAGTCCATTCTAAAGGAGGTCAGCCCTGGGTGTTCATTGGAAGGACTGATGCTGAGGCTGAAGCTCCAATACTTTGGCCACCTCATGTGAAGAGTTGACTCACTGGAAAAGACTCTGATGCTGGGAGGGATTGGGGGTAGGAGGAGACGGGGACGACAGAGAATGAGATGGCTGGATGGCATCACCGACTCAATGGACATGAGTTTGCGTGAACTCCGGGAGTTGGTGATGGACAGGGAGGCCTGGCGTGCTGATTCATGGGGTCGCAAAGAGTCAGACATGATGAGCGACTGGACTGAACTGAACTGAATTCGATAGCATTAAAAAGAGATAGCAGTGTTCTTCTGTTCGCGATATCTAACTAATGTATTTCTGTAGATGTCTTACTAATGTCCTCTTAGAAACTTGCATTAGATCCAGAAAGGTATCAAGACATGCTTTTGAAAGATAGATAAATCTTCACAAATACTGTGTTAAATGAAAGAAGTAAGTCACAAAAGAGAAAATACAATATGATTTCCCTTAGAGAAAATCCAAAAACAGGCAAATGAAGCTGAATGATAGAAGTCAGGATAGCAATTATCCCTTTAGAGGGGGTGTGGTTGAGAGTCTTGAATTGACCTGACTGCTAGTTTTACAGGTATTCCTTTGGGAATGTTTGTTTATATTTTTATTCATTCATTTTTAAGTAAAATTTGTCTTAATGCCTTAGGTGGTATTTTAAATGCTTTCAACTTGAGCAGTTCTTGGTCGTTTATTACGATTATAAACTGCCATTTCTCACCAAAAGTCAGTTACCTTTTTTTGTTGTTCCTGAGTCTGTGGCAAGCTTCCCAGGTGGCCCTAGTGGTCAAGAACCCACCTTCCAATGCAGGAGACATAAGAGAAACAGGCTTGATCCCTGGGTTGGGAAGATCACCTGGAGGAGGGCATGACAACCCATTCCAGTATTCTTGCCTGAAAAATCCCCATGGACAGATAAGGCTGGCAGGCTACAGTCCCTAGGGTCACAGAGTCAGACACGACTGAAGCAACTTAGCGCGCATGAGCCTGTGGCAGTTTTTTTCAGTTCTTGGCGTTTGTTGTAGAACTAGCTGCTGGAGCCATGGTGAAGTTCATCATGAAATGCTTGCCAAAAGAACTTTCTTGCTTACACTATTTCAGATGTGAGGAAAGAAATGTATTGAAAAGGGCTCCCCAGTTAGGATGTTAATGTGTATCAAAAAAGACAATGCTAGAAATGTTTTCATGGGGCTCTGATAGGCTCCAAGCAGAGCTTCAATCAGCTTCTGATAATTTGACAATTTCGCAGTTGGTTTTTCTTTTTCTGTGTAAATGATTTCCAAAGAGCACAGATAGTTGAACAACAATAGCTCTATCATTTTCAAACTTGAGGTCAGAGCCTAAAGGAAATGAGATTGAGGCTAGAAATTACTTGGAGCAAAAAGAAATTTTAATAAAAATAGAGACTGATGGCCAAACCCATGATGTTTCTCTGGGCTTCTAATGTTAAACTAAATCCATAAACTTTCTGATCACAGTAAATATAGAAAGAAACAGGAAGAACTTCAAAAATTTTTTGGGTCAGCAAAACCTTTTCCAGTCCTCATGGCTTGGAGACTAAGGCCTTAGCAAATCATGTATATTATGGGTTACATGCAAGATGATGAGCAGTTCCCTTGTGAACCATTGCTTTTTGTTCCTAAATGTGACCAACTTTTTTTTTTTTTTTGGCTTGTTTCAAATAAGTTTAATTTTTCTTTAATGTATTTTAAAATTTTTCTGCCAGCAATTACACACTATGGCTTCTTCTCACTTTTTTCCCTTGCAGTGTTCTATCTCTTCATCAGAAGAGGAAAGACTTACTTCCACCAGGAGACCTAAGACGCCAACATCAAGTGACTGCTCTGACCTTCATACTCAAACCAACTGGACCAAGTCACTTCCCTTGCCAACACCAGAAGAGAAGATGCGGCAGCAAGCCCAAACAGTCCAGGCTGACGTGGTTCCTATTAACATAACTGGTATGCTTTGCTCTGTGGACAGGTTCCAAATGTTCTGGGAGAATGACTATGGCTCTTTGTTTGGTATATGCTCTTAGCATGTCATTCATACAGCAGAGGTAGATAGCTGTGGTCTGACTTCCTGCTGTTTGTTGAATGAAGGGAATACTAAAATGTATATGTCTGTGCATGTCAAATACCTATTGCTTTTAGATTTGTAGACTGGATCACCAAAGGTTGATGTCAGAGAATTCAGTAGTCCAGCCATTCAGCTGAAGTGTGTCTTTTAATTGAATTGCCTTTTTAAAATATTTTGGCTATATGGAAATATCTTCTAAATGTGATCTTGGGTGAGAAAAAATTAGATTTACTTTCTAAAAGCCTATTTTAACTCATTTATAAAAGTGAAAAAGAACACATTTAATATTTCTGGATGATTTTCTTACCTTCTTGTTTTCTCAAGTAGAAAAAGGGGAAAATTAATTTGAAATAAAAATATGAAATATACATTTTAAAAAATCTAATATGATAGTAAAATTATATCTTGATCTCCATAATTTGAATTCTATAATCATCAAATAAAAATCTATTCCTTCTAAATTAAAAAAATTTAGAACATGTTAGGCTGGCATATGAATATTAATTGGCAAATGTGAAATTTAAGTTCTTGCAGAATATTATGCTCAGGTTTTAATCGTCTGTGATAATTAAGGTGATAAGGTATGTAAAGCTCAAAGACAGTATTTCACAAACACAGAGAACTGCTAATAAATAGCAAAATTTTCCTGCCCTGTCTCTTCCATATCCTGCAGAGAAGATAGGTCATCGGTCTGGGGAGTGTACAAAATGCAAAATAGACATGTTAAGAGTTGGTAGCTTCAGACATTAGACTGTGTTCAAGAGAAAACATTACTGGTAGTCATACTGATAATCAGCTCATACAAAATCTGGCTTATAAGGCCAGAACCTTAAAAAAATCAGGTCATCAATAAGGATCAATTCAGTTCAGTCGCTCAGTCGTGTCCGACTCTTATAAGTTTCCATAAAAAATTAGGATGAAAACTCATCATACCTTTGCTATGTTTCTGCGGCTACTGATCTTGACTACTGTTAGAAAGTTTTTTACCATGGCATTGGTGAGCTTGTAAGGGACTAAAAATATTTTGATAGTTATTGATGAATTTTTTTAAACCTTACAAGATGTTTAAAAATTACATTTAAAACTCTGTTTTGAATTCCAGAGAAATTTAATAAGTTCATGAATTATTTTAAATTCCATGGACATTTTCCCACATTTACTGTACTTAAGCCTTGCAGGAATAGCATGGCATTTTATTCCATTCTCTTTGCAAATGGCATTGATTTTTCTGAATATGATTCTCATTCACCAAATCATACTTTTAAAAGTATTTTTTATATATAGTTGTATTTCAGAACAAAGTGTAATGTTTATATGGCTGTGTATTTTCTGCGAGAAAATGCATTATATTATTTGATTGATTAAAAGCCTCAGAATTAGTATTGTAATATTGTGCTGTGAAATGTAACAATCCTTAATGGAATTCAGATAAAATGCATTATCGTGAAATTAGGAAATTTAAAGCAGAATAGATTTTCAGGAATAAAGAATAATTTACAGTGAAATACATTGTCACAACAGCAGACAGTGTCAGCCTCTGAACTTTATTCTCTCCTATCTGATGAGTAAGTGGATATGAATTACATAGAGTTTAAAAGGAGGCCTTGAAAATGCCACACAGGAGAGGTGAATGACAATAAAGAAATGAGCAATACAAGTTAGGACAAAATGCAGTTTACTTTTGAGTGATTAACATTTTTGGAAATGTAGAAGGCAAATGCCTAATGACATATTTATTGATCCATTTTCTGGATCTGTGTGTTTATTATACACACATACATTTCATAAAGAAGTAGTTTTTCTGATATTCTGGTATAAAGAGGCATTAAATTTGTTTACTTTTAGTGGTTGAATTGACATAGATTATACAACTCCTGGCTCTTTAAATGATACATTTCTAAAGCACTAGAAGATAAAATGTAGCTTCCTGTAGGGCGTTGTCACATGCTCATTTATTTGGGTGAACATTGACCTTCTATTTGGTTTACAGTACAGTTCAGCAGAGGAAAGAATGCCAATAAGTATATTATTTCAAATGCAGAGAGATGCTCGCCAGGCAGAGAGGAAGAAAACATTAGTACAGTGAGCTGCTGGCTTGAAAATCGATTTACTCCCTTTAGTCACAGCCCTGTGTCCTGTGGGAACTCATCCTGTTCTAAGAGTTGAAGAGAAAAAAATGTTTAAAATAAAATGTGCATATGAGTATGTTGTTTAATCTGTCATGTGGGATAGCAGCTCTTACACCTGGCAGATAAATAGAGTAAGTAAACATGCGGAAGCAGTTCTTACAAACTACCTTTGGACTGATGTTTAAGCTAGCCAAATTGATTTCTATGTAGCAGCCCTGACGGACTACTGCCATTTTTCAATGAAAAGGAATAATTAAATCCCTCTTAATTCAGTAGACATTTACTGAATAACTACTTTGTGTCAGGCATCGAGCCGAATGCCACAGGCGATGCCAGGGTCCATGGTCATGGTCCCCGCCCTTCAGAAATGTTTAACCCAGTAGAGGAGACAGTCATTTTAGGTCACGATGAAGGATGGAGAGTTTGGCACCAGTAATGGTATATGTCTTAGGTGTTCATCCTTGCAGTTTGTTTTTTAATTTCCTTGGAGCTTGGGTGGTTTATCTTTGTTTTTTGTGTGTAGGAAGCAAACCTGGAGACTAAATGCACCTGTCTGTTAATATTTTATCCATTCTTAATGATTTGAGCCAAGAAAATGTTTTTCCTCTGCCACAGAAAACAAATGAACCAGTGAAGTCCTGACTGGCTCTTATAGGCCATATTTGCTATTGTACATAGTGATGCATTTATCACAGTGATGGTACCTTCTGGTATTTCAGGGTTTTCTCTAAATCGTTTCTGTTTTTTCTCCGTTAGGAACAAAGTTACGAGCATTTTCAAATTTAGAAGCCCTCATCTAAGTTTGTTGCTTTGTAGGTGAAATGTGTTTTGATCATTCCGATCTTATTGGTTCTGTTCACAATGTATTCCTATTAAAATAGAAGATACATTGTTCACAGCGTACCCACTTTTGAATGGGCATTGGTGTTGCTAAAAAGAGTGAATAATTTTTAAACTTGTCTTATAATATGGAAGTATATATTTTGTATGTGTACATATGTATTTTTTAAATCTCTTTTTGAGAAGAACCATTTAATAAGGTCAATGCTATAAAACTTCTCTTCAAATGTCAAGTAATTTAAAACAGACCAAATAGTAGTTGATATGTTACTATTTTAGGGTATCCCATGGTGTGATAATCACACAGCTTACAAACTAGAAAGGAAAACCTTCGATGTGGTATTCTGGGTTTGATTTCAACATATCCGTAATGAATTTATATCAACTTTTGAAAAGTGATTAAGAAACAGCGAGAAGCAGTTTAGCTTTAACAAACCGCAGTGCTCCTGGGTCTCATTGTAATAAAAGTACTTTATCATTATAAGGCTTTTTCATTATCCTTGTGTCTCACACCATAGCAATTACCGCAGTCTATTCGAATTAGGAGCCTCCTTGACTGAAGAAAAGTCTTCACCTAGGAATTCTTGATTAAGTTATTTGTTTCATCACATCAGACAAGACAGTACTTTAGTCTTTGGTGAGGACCAGATGAAGCAAATAAATTCATCTCCAGCTGATGTAAAGCGTGATTTCAGTGACCAGAACCAAAATACATGCTGATGTAAAGTGTGATTTTGGTGACCAAAGACTTCTGTGAAACACTTCCAAAATAACCCATTTTTTAAATAACACAAAATCACTCGTCCAGTGTGTTATTCACCAATTTGCATTTGCAAATGAGCTCAAGGTGCTTTCTTTGAATGGACGTACACCCAGAAACTGGAAAACAGCCTTATGATGCTAATGTGCTTTCCTCCCTTTTTTGCCCTTCAGCATCCATTCATCATTGTATGACTGGCTAACATCATCATTAATACCTTCTTATCATTTTACAACAAGCTTCTGGAAGAAAGTGCATGGTGTCGGCTTGCTTGAAAATAACATTGCTTTGCTTGTTCTACTACTCTGCATTAGGGGAGAATTTCGATCGCCAGGCCAGCCTTCGGCGGTCTCTAATTTACACAGACACTCTGATAAGACGACCGAAGAAAGTCAAAAGGAGAAAGACTATTACAGGAGTCCCTGACAGCATACAGAAGGAGCTAGGTATGGCTCATCAGAACTGTATTCTGTTGTCCCTCATTGCTACTCACCATTACTACCCTAACCTTATTGGTGGTCTTTGTGAAATCAATACATTCTGATAGCCTTTTGGTACCCCAAAGGGTCAGCTTCTTTCCTGAACGAGGCACTGGGTACAAATCTTAACATCCCATGCAAGTGATTTGTTGAATTTTGATGACAAGGTAAGAGGAAGAGCATATATGAAAACTATTGACTGGGATGATAGAAATTAAACAGTTATGTCATCATCTCTGTGTACCTTCAACAGAGGGCATGCCCACAGTAAAATTCACGTTCAGTTTAGAGCTTAAGTTTTCATGAAACCAAAAACTTATTCTAGGACTTCAGATTGTGAGTATGGACTTCATTAGTTATACTGACAATATTGGTGGCATTTTTTCATCCAACATCATTAGTAAATCCCAGTAAAATTGAAAATAGTTGTTTGTGTTGGATAATGCCTTACTGTTACCTCTGGTGAAACAAATTCATAGCTTTTTGATTTGGTATTTCTCAACATGTGGTTGAAAAACAGAAACCAAAAGTTTGTTTTGACTGGTGCAGAAGATGGTTTACTTCATTATTCACTCACCAATCTTGTTTCTGCTTATCTTTATATATGCTTTGGATAACGTTTTCTTTCTGTGTACATTGCCTCACCTGTTTTTTTCATGGTCCAACAGGAATGTCTACTGAGGCAGCAGGGACTTTAGTACCAGGCTGCTTCAGTTTGAATCCTGTCTCTGCCACTTACTTGCTGGGCAGCCTCAAGCTGGTTATTTCACCTCTCTGAGTCTACTTTTTCACTCAAAAAAAGTGTGGTTGCTGGTGTTAATAGAACCTAATTCATAGGGCTGTTTGAGGATTTAATGAATTTATACAGGTAGAGCACGTGGTACCTGGTATCTGCCTGCCAATGCAGGAGATGAGGGTTCAACCCCTGAGTCAGGAATGTCCCCTGGAGCAGGAAATGGCAAACCGCTCCTGTTTTCTTGCCTGGAAAACTCCATGGACAGAGGAGCCTGGTGGGCTACAATGTAATGGGGTCACAAAGAGTTGGACACAACTGAGTGCACACACACACACACACACACTACTATTAATATATACGTATTAGTTGCTATTGTAATTATTGTACCAACTTAATACTACCTATCTTGAATTTTGCCTTTTTCTCTTTGGTCAACCTGTGGACTTCTTTGCTTATAATTACTCAACATGAAGAAAACTAAGATCATGGCATCTGGTTGCATCACTTCATGGCAAATAGATAGGGAAACAGTGAAAACAGTGACAGAATTTTTTTGGGCTCCAAAATCACTGCAGATGGTGACTGCAGCCATGAAATTAAAAGACGCTTGCTCCTTGGAAGAAAAGCTATGACCAACCTAGACAGCATATTAAAAAGCAGAGACATTACTTTGCCGACAAATGTCTGTCTAGTCAAAGCTATGGTTTTTCCAGTAGTCATGTATGGATGTGAGAGTTGGATTATAAAGAAAGCTGAGCGCCGAAGAATTGATGCTTTTAAACTGTAGTATTGGAGAAGACTCTTGAGAGTCCCTTGTACTGCAAGGAGATCCAACTAGTTCATAGTAAAGAAGATCAGTCCTGAATATTCATTGGAAGGACTGATGTTGAAGCTGAAACTCCAATACTTTGCCACCTGATGCAAAGAACTGACTCATTTGAAAAGACCCTGTTGCTGGGAAAGATTGAAGGCTGGAGGAGAAGGGGACGACAGAGGATGAGATGGCTGTATGGCATCATCGACTCAATGGACATGAGTTTGAGTAAACTCTGGGAGTTGGTGATGGACAGGGAGGCCTGGCGTGCTATAGTCCATGGGGTTGCAAAGAGTCGGATGCAACTGAGCGACTGAACTGAACTGATATTTTTACTTTTATTTGCTATTGAGGGCTATACTCTAAAATCTCCAAAGCATGACTTCTGAACTTTCCTATCAATGTTTTAGGCACAATGAGTTTATCCTAGCAATGGTAGTATATGTCGTCGAGGTAGTTTCAGCTTCTAGGTGTCACAGACATCATTCCTACGTGCGTTTTTCCTGACACCCTTGCCTACATACATGCCTTGTATTAGGGAGGGAAGGCTTATTCTTGTTTACCTGGCATTTTCTCTCTTTACTGCCATCCAGTTCTACAGTACGTGTCCTCTGCCTTCCAGACTGCAACTACAAAGGGATGAATAGTGATGCTTTTCATCCGCACTAGGTAGCTTCAGTGACCCAGATGACAATGGATGCTCATCTTACCTCATAACACAGGGATTTTATCATGAACAAAGGCCAGATTGCATTCACAGGATTTACGAAGGCTGCCTCTGGTTCATGCCCTCACATCGCCTCCTTTAGTGGCCCAGGCCTCCTGTATCCCATTCTTTTATACTGTTTTTCTTTCTCCTTTAGGTGACAGGCAACTAATTTGAGAAAAAATAATGTGTACTGATATGTCTAGCAGATATTAAAGGGCTAATTTCTTACAGTACTCAGGTAACATTTATATTTGACTGCTCTTTTAGGAGATGCCTTAACCTAAAAAAGTAACTTTACAGACAGCTCTTTGTAAGATAACAAGGTTGATGTTTCCAGGTAGGCTACATTTTAAGTGACTTTCCAGTCAAAATGAGTAGGTTTTGGATGGCTTTGTGCCCAGAGTACAAGAATAGTTTGGCCCAGATAAAGATAGACATACACATAAATATTCAACATGAAATGTCTACCTATCTGTATATATGATTTCTAGAGCCTCAAAGTTATGAACTTTTAACACTTTTTTAACTGAGCCAATCATTATGGAGCCAGTAACTCAGTTGCCTCTTTGACCTTACTGGAAGTATCTGATCAGCTAGGTAAATCATATCTTCTGTAATTTTAATATTTTTAAAACTGGTGATAGAGTCTCTGATGCCCTCATTCATTTCTCTTTTGCCCATAACAGGAACACCACTAATACTGAGGCAAAAAAGAAAAAAGCTTCCCACACATCACCTGTGTTGTGAGTGTTGCCAAATAAGAAACTTTTGGTGTCACTGCACAGTTAATGACATGACCTAGATCGTGGCTGGAGGTCAGCTGAGACAGCTGTATCTAAGTTAGAGCTGTTTGTTTTTTTTTTTAAAGACAATTAGACAACCACTCTAGTTTTATAGATAGGCCAGTTGCAAGGACTAGTGGGTAGAGTAAGGGAAAGGAACATTTGAATACAGTGAAGTGAAGTGAAAGTTGCTCAGTTGTGTCCAACTCTCTGCAACCCCATGGACTGTGCAGTCTATGGAATTCTCTAGGCTAGAATACTGGAGTGGGTAGCCTTTTCCTTCTCCAGGGGATCTTCCCACATTTAGCAAAGAAGTTGGATTGTACCTTTCCTTGGAGAAGGCAATGGCAAGCCACTCCAGTACTCTTGCCTAGAAAATCCCATGGATGGAGGAGCCTGGTAGGCTGCAGTCCGTGGGGTCACTAAGGGTCGGACACGACCGAGTGACTTCACTTTCACTTTTCACTTTCACACATTGGAGAAGGCAATGGCAACCCACTCCAGTGTTCTTGCCTGGAGAATCCCAGGGACGGGGGAGCCTGGTGGGCTTCCGTCTATGGGGTCACACAGAGTCGGACATGACTGAAGTGACTTAGCAGCAGCAGCAGTACCTTTCCTTTGCTTCATTCATTTGGGCAAGGGTTGACTTTGCCCTTTTTCCTCATATTTTGTATTTGTAAGGCCTCTGATTTGAGAACTTTGTGCTATCTTACTAATTATTATCAAAAGTAGACACTTCTTAAGAATTAGTCTTCCTTAGATATGAAGCATGGGGAAGAATGAGTCAGACAAATTAGACTTTAAAAGAATATGATTATCCGAAAAAAAGACACTGTGGAAAAGATTCAGTCTGTCCATAAAACACTGCTGGGACTTTCAACTTTAAAGTCTAACCAGAGATGCTACTAGTGTTAGAGTTAATTGTGTTTAACTATATGCAGCTTCTTGGAGAAGGAAATGGTGACCCACTCCAGTGTTCTTGCTTGGAGAATCCCAGGGACAGGGGAGCCTGGTGGGCTGCCGTCTATGGGGTCGCACAGGCTGAAGCGACTTACCAGCAGCAGCATATGCAGCTTCTATGTCAAAATCTGTAGTGGACTCTAGAGACTGGTGAGCATATAAAGTTTTAAAATCAAGGTATGATATTTTCTGTTTAAAGCACATTGATGGTATGTAATTTGTTGCCTCCCATTTAAATAAAAGGACAAAGTGTCTTTTTCTTTATTTTCATCTTAAACGTACATGGAATTGTATTTGAGCAACCTGTTACGAGATTCCATCTTTTAGAACCAGATAAGATGATTTTGTTCATATATAAATATGTTTGGCTGCTGAATAGTCTGTGTTTTCCTGGAACTTATCCCAGTATGTTACTCCCCAAGGAGAAAAGGAGTTATTTAAAGGAATCTCCTTCTGAATAATTTTAGTTGGTTGATACTGAAAACATTACTTTAGGCCTGTCAAGACTTTTTAAAAAATTCATACATTAAGCCATAAATAAACTATCTTGTATATTTCTATCATCATTTTTATTACATGTGTTTTTTTAAAAGTTGGATAGATCTTGTAGTATTAAAAGTTAGAGAAAAAAATGTGTAATTTAAGCTTTCATATTTATTTAAATTAAAATCAAGTAAATCCCATCAAGATTTTTAGCAGCAGCTGAGTGGACTATATTTGTAGTTCTATTTTTGTAATTTTTGCTACTTAAGATAGCATTTGCCTGTGTCCTGTAATAATGTCACACTTTTTGTACTGTGAAAATATTGGAGGATCTGTTTCAGGAATAGAATTTCAGTGGTCCCTATGATAAATAATATATGAGTTGTTTTGTATGTATATTTTAGAGGTCTTTAGAAAAACATGGTTATTTTAAGAACTGTTTTGAACTGTAAGTGGTGAAGAAATGGCTATAGTACCATTTTCAGAAGCCTAGAATTCACATGCAACATTGTTACCTGAAAGAATCAAGATTTTGTTTATGATCTTTCAGTTCAGTTCAGTTGCTCAGTCGTGTCTGAGTTCAGTTCAGTTCAGTTGCTCAGTCGTGTCCGACTCTTTGTGACCCCATGAATCGCAACACTCCAGGCCTCCCTGTCCATCGCCAACTCCCGGAGTTTACCCAAACTCATGTGCATTGAGTCGATGATGCCATCCAGCCATCTCATTCTCTGTCGTCCCCGTCTCCTCCCACCCTCAATCCCTCCCAGCATCAGGGTCTATTCCAGTGAGTCAACTCGTCACATGAGGTGGCCAAAGTATTGGAGTTTCAGCCTCAGCATCAGTCCTTCCAATGAACACCCAGGACTGGTCTCCTTCAGGATGGACTGGTTGGATCACCTTGCAGTCCAAGGGACTCTCAAGAGTCTTCTCCAGCACCACAATTCAAAAGCATCAATTCTTCGACCCTCAGCTTTCTTCACAGTTCAACTCTCACATCTATACATGACCACTGGAAAAACCATAGCCTTGACTAGATGGACCTTTGTTGGCAAAGTAATATCACTACTTTTAATGTGCTATCTAGGTCGGTCATAACTTTCCTTCCAAGGAGTAAGCATCTTTTAATTTCATGGCTGCAATCCATCTTCAATGATTTTGGAGCCCAAAAAATAAAGTCAGCCACTGTTTCCCCATCTATTTGCCATGAAGTGATGGGACCAGATGATCTTAGTTTTCTGAATGTTGAGCTTTAAGCCAACTTTTTCACTCTCCTCTTTCACTTTCATCAAGAGGCTTTTGAGTTCCTCTTCAGTTTCTGCCATAAGGGTGGTGTCATCTGCAAATCTGAGGTTCTTGATATTTCTCCCGGCAATCTTGATTCCAGCTTGTGCTTCCTCCAGCCCAGCTTATGACCTTTAAAGACATTTAAAAATCTACCACTGACCTCATGTAAAAGCTAGTACAAATTTGAAAGAAAAAGATATGAAAATCCATCTCAGAATGAAATAAGGGGTGCTGAATGTTTGAATTGAACTGGTGTAAACTGATGTAGTCCTCCAAGTCAACCCTCCACCTTCTAAAAGGACTTCCCAGGTGGTGCTAGTGGTAAAGAACCCCCTTGCCGTTGCAGGAGATGTAAGAGAACTGGGTTCGATTCCTGGGTTGGGAAGATTTCCTGGAAGTGGGCATAGCAGCCCCGTCTAGTATTCTTGCCTGGAGAATCCCATGGAGAGAGGAGCTTGGCAGGCTATAGTCCATAGGGTCACAAAGAGTCGGACATGACTGAAGCGACTTAGCATGCACACACTCTAAAAGACTACTGCAAATATTTGCACCTTTTGGTTTTCTTTGCTTAAAGTGGATTTTTCTTGTCCCTACCCTTTTGCCCACTTCCCCTTTTTCCGAGGGAGAACGTCACACGTACACGTGTAGTGCGAGTGTGCAGTAAGTGTACTTGCAGAGGGCGGTGGCGAGGGGATGGATTTTCTTTGCCAAAGATATAAGCACGAAAATGATTCTTCATCATCACAGTGAAGGAAATAGCTTGGGAACCTTCATTGCAGGGTGGCTTCTCCCGTGCAGTTAATTCAAGACCATTGCCGCCATTTTAGCATCATGCTTTGCTGTTTGGATGAGTTATGCTGTCCAATCAGGGACAGGTATCATATGATGGCTAGTATAAATGGGGTAGGGAATGAGATCTTGGGAATCCCATCATCACCAGTGTCCTTACCCAGGTGAACAGTGATGCTTGTGGGCCCTTGTTAGATAATAACAACCTAGAAAGAATTATGGTTTCACTACTATTTTTCAAGATTTAATTGGTCCTAATGATAAGGAAATGGTAACCCACTCCAGTACTCTTGCCTAGAAAATCCCATGGACGGAGAAGCCTGGTAGGCTGCGGTCCATGGGGTTGCTAGGAGTCGGACACGACTGAGCAACTTCACTTTCACTTTCATGCATTGGAGAAGGAAATGGCAACCCACTCCAGTGTTCTTGCCTGGAGAATCCCAGGGACGGGGGAGCCTGGTGGGCTGCCGTCTATGGGGTCGCACAGAGTCGGACACGACTGAAGTGACTTAGCAGCAGCAGCAATGATTGCTACAAGTTGACTCACTGGAAAAGACTCTGATGCTGGGAGGGATTGGGGGCGGGAGGAGAAGGGGACGACGGAGAATGAGATGGATGGCTGGATGGCATCACTGACGCGATGGACATGAGTTTGAGTGAACTCTGAGAGTTGGTGATGGACAGGGAGGCCTGGCGTGCTGTGATTCATGGGATCACAAAGAGTCGGACATGGCTGAGCAACTGAACTGAACTGAATTGAATGATTGCTATGCATGGATTTTTCTTTTTCTCTATACACTTTGAGTAAGTTCTTGGCTTCATGATTTTATTTTAAGCTTTTCTTCTTTCCTAGGTAGCTTGAAATCTTTACCTACGTGTAAGGATTTTTTTCATCCATTTCCCTCCTTTAAACCCTGCCTCGTGCTACTGTTGCTGCTGCTTCTTCCTCTTCTTCTTTTTTAAAACATACTATTCTTTCTGTTTGGTTGTAAAGCTCCAAGAAATGAATAAGCCTAATTGGAGGAAATGTTCACTGGATCTGTTCCTGCTGCTTTTTCCCTCCCCAGAACACAACAGATTGCTACTGAATTTTGAATGTCACTAACAGACAGATGATAATGGCTTAAGATGGATAATGAAATGTTTGAAACACAGATGGACCTGTAAATCATTTTTTTCTTTTTCTTAGGACTTCCTTCTGACATAAAAATTAATGTAATTAACGCTGTTTTATACCAATATCCCTCCTAAATGATACCTCTGTAGCCCTTTTGTTGAGCTGCTACATTCATCTGTCTTTGAGAAAGACCGTCACTGCTAGATGGATGTTCTGTACAGTCACTGGATGGGTGAGAGTCTTACCTTTACCAAAAAGAGATTATGTAAAAAGGAAACCTTCCAAGGAGCCCTCAGCTTTGTTCTCAACGGGAGTACCTGAGAATTCCATATGCAGCACTTAATCTATAGGAGGCTATGAGGTATATATGAAAAGAAGTACGCGAAATTTATGATACAGGTCTTCATCTGAGGGGCCATCAGTAACTATTTAAACTGTCACCTAGGTGCTTATAGGCCAAATAGATTTTTTTTTTTCTTTTAAGTACAATACCACAGAATCAGAAGAGGGTGAGAGATCAAGGTGATGCACTCACATATTGATTTTTATTTTTAGGTGATGAGCTTCTTTATGCTTTCTCTCCAGCCTCAGGAGGCACTGGCCAAGATGATGTTGGTGGTCACTCGGAGTACACCCCAGACCACTACTCTACGCTCGGAAGGCTCGACAGCTATCGATCTACAGGACAGCGCTCAGAAACCAGGGATTCCAGCTGTCAGACTGAGGAAGTGAAAGTCGTACCACCTTCAATGAGAAGAATCAGAGCCCAGAAGGGGCAAGGCATTGCTGCTCAGATGAGTCACTTCTCAGGCTCCTCTGGGAACATGTCTGTGCTGAGCGACTCTGCGGGGGTCGTGTTCCCTTCCCGCCTCAACAGCGATGCCGGTTTCCACAGTCTTCCCCGGGCTGGAGCAAGGGCAAATGTTCAGTCCCTGGAACCACGGCTGGGCACCCTGGGCCCTGCAGAAGACCTGGGCGGCGCTTTCCCCTACCAGCGGGGTCACCCACAAATAGATGAAGACTTTGGGCATCTAGGAGCTGCCCCGAGGATGGGAACACTGTTGCGGCCCAAATCTCAGGAGCTGAGGCACTTCGAGGGTGAAAATGTAACCAGCCCTGCGTGTGTGGTGTCTCCTCACACGAGTTACTCTACCAGCATCATCCCAAATGCCACGCTCTCCTCCTCTTCAGAGATCATTGTGATTCACACCGCTCAGAGCTCAGGGCAGCTGGACAGTAAAATTACCAGCTCATCTTCATACTCTAAGGTCAGATCCAGAGAGCACCTCCTCTCCAGGCAGAAAGATGGTCATCATTCGTCCAGTGCAACCACACTGCTGTCCCTCTGTGACTCCGAAGTCTCTCTAAATACACCAGCAAATCGGGAGAATGGGTCCCAGGCCATGGCCTATAACTGTAGAAATAACCTGAGCATCCCAGCCCATCCCCAGGATGTGGACAACAAGAGTGAGTCCAGTTATTCAGGCAGCCGGGGCCAGGGTGGCAGCGTGGAGCCCTGGGAATACAGTGCCTCAGGTAGTGGGCGGGCATCCCCACTGAAGCCACATTTGGCAGCTCCTGGTTACTCCACTCCTGTAAGCAACACGAGCAGCTGCAGTTTGGACCAGACCTCTAACAAGGATGATACCAGGTCTGTGTATTCAGAGGACCACGATCGCTACTCCCCTACTCAGCACCCGGACTCTGGACACAGACCTGGGGATCTGTGCAATAGTAATGATGGCTTTGGGAACCCCAGGCACAGCGTGGTCAATGTTTTTGATGGACGAGCTCAGAGACACCAAGGGCACCGGTCCAATTGCCACGACAAATCCCTCGCCCGAAGCATTTCTTTGAAGAAAGCCAAGAAGCCACCCCTGCCACCCTCTCGGACGGACTCTCTGCGCAGGGTTCCCAAGAAGAACCTCCAGTCGAACGGGCAGGTGCTGAACGAGAGCCTGATCGCCTCGCTCCAGCACTCGCTGCAGCTGAACCTCCCGGGCAAGGGCGGCAGCTCGCCCTCCCAGAGCCCCTGCAGTGACTTCGAAGAACCGTGGCTGCCTCGCTCCCGCAGCCAGAGCACCGTGAGCGCCGGCAGCAGCCTGACCTCCGCCACGGCCGCCAACGTCTACTCCGTGTGCGGTCTCACGCCGGCACAGAGCGACACGAGCAGCGTCAAGTCCGAGTACACAGACCCGTGGGGTTACTACATTGACTACACGGGAGTGCAGGAAGATCAGGGGAACGCAGGCAGGGCCGGTCCGGCCGGCAGCGCCGCCTCACCTGGGAGTGGGCCGGACCGCCATCTCCTGGAGGGGTCCCGGGCCGTGGTACCCCCGGTGCCCGGTGGCGCCGTCAAACCAAAGATCACATCGCCGGAGAAGTCGCACAGAGTCACTTCTCCATCCAGTGGGTATTCCAGCCAGTCGAACACGCCCACCGCTCTCACCCCTGTGCCTGTGGTCTTAAAATCAGTGTCACCAGCCAATGGGAAGGGGAAGCCCAAACCCAGGGTGCCAGAAAGGAAGTCGTCTCTTGTATCTTCAGTATCCGTCTCCTCCTCCTCCGCGTCGCTTTCCTCGAATGCTTCCACCGAAGGAAGCGGGACGGTGAAGAAGCTGGATTCAGCGCTGGTGTCTCCGCTCGCGGCTGCTCCTCACGCCTCTCCTCCAGCCCCTTGTCCGGCTGACAAGTCTCCTTTCCTCCCTCCCCCGCCGCCTCTGGCAGATTTCTCCGAGGGCTCACCTCTGCCTCGCTCTCCCCTCTTCCCCCCTCCGCCACCAGAAGTGCTCACTCCCTTCTGTGCCCCCACCGATGTCTGCTTTCCTCCGCCCCCCACAGCGCTGAGCCCCCCTTTTCTGGATTCATCTGACTCCCTGCCACCTACGCCACCTGCCTTACCCCCCTCAGTGCCCCCGCCTGCCCCACCACTTGACCCCAAATTGATGAAAGATGCCAGGCCTTCTTTCAAGAAACCTGGCCAGTCAGAGTCCTCCCGGGAGACCTGCAGACAGCCTTCCATCAGGGAGGAGGGCAGCAGACCCCCCATGCCCCTGATCACCACCGAAGCGTTGCAGATGGTGCAGTTGAGGCCGGTGAAGAAGAACTCAGGAACCGAGGTAGCCCCCTTACAGGAACACGCATCTCAGGAAAAACGAACTCCGGTTGTTCCCCAGTATCATTTAAAGCCATCTGCTTTCCTGAAATCCCGAAATAGCATACATGAAATGGAGAGTGAAAGCCAGCCTGCTTCCACGACGAGCTCGCTCCCGACTCCTGCCAAGAGCTCGACTCAGGGTCACCAGGACAGTGCAGCCGAGCGTGGCCTCCGGAGCCACAGCCCGGCCAGGGAGGCGGAGGCCGCAGTGGTTGCCACGCCGCCCCTCGGCCCGTCGCCCAGCAGGAAGCCGCCCCCCATTTCCAAGAAGCCCAAACTGTTCCTCGTGGTGCCACCTCCGCAGAGGGATTTCACGGCGGAGCCCGCAGAGAACGTGAGCGCGGCATCTCCTAGCCCCGGGAGCGGAGAAGCAGGAGAGAGGGGTGCAGCAGGGGCTGGTTCCGATGCTACCGACTCTGGCAGCTCGGTGGTTCTTGTGGGAGGAGCTGCAGGATCCGCGTCCCCGGGCAGAGTGGAAGCCAATGTCCAAGTGGTGCCAGCCCCTGCGGAGGAGCCGGGCGCCAGGAACGGTGTGGAGAGCTGCCTGCCTCCGCAGGACCCAGGGCGTGAGTCTGGTTTTCTCTTGTTCCCCTAGACCGTTCGCAGCTGAAGCGAGTAGGGCTGGTGCGTGCTCAGGTTCAAGCCGGCTGCATGTGGGCTCCCTGTGCCGCCTCGCGCTTAGGTTACCAACTTGGCATTTCTATAATTTGGTGGTGTTGTTTTTTTTTTAATATCCAGATCTAAGGGTAGAGCTCATAGAAGGGCAGAAAATAGAAGGGGTGGGGTGGTGGGCAGCAGATTGAGTATTAAATAACTGAGTAATCCACCCCCCCCAGAGAGCAGCAAATAAATATTACAGCAAAATTTAAGAGAGATTCTGTTTTATCTCGACTTTTAACAGAAAAGCCTGAGCTTTGACTGTCATGCTTGTGTCATTTCCCCATCTTTGTGATATATCAGACAACAGACCCTGCTGCTTCTCCCTGGGATTCTCACGTTGTCAGGAATGGCAGAGAAGCATATTTGGGAGCTTGGCTAAAGACTGAAATTCAAGTCATTCATGCATCTTGTGTCTGCCTGCTTGCTTCTCCATAGCTGGGGTGCCGGAGGCTGAGACAGCCAGTTCTTCCTCAGAGACCTGTGACTTCCTTAAGGACGACGGGGGTGATGAGGTGATGACCCCCAGTAGACCCCGGACCACAGAAGACCTTTTTGCAGCTATTCACAGGTATCCAGATCTCCTTCCTCTTTTTTGAATCTACTTTATGAATCCCCCTTTACAAATCGGTTCTCAGTGTGTTTTTCTTGAGGTTCTTACTCTCAGCTAACTGAACTTCATTAACTTGATTGTTGATTTTTTAGTTTTTTTCTATATTTTTATTTCCCTTAACTCCAATTTCTGTTTTACTGATTTTTATGATGACGTGGGGGACAGAGGGTCAGTGTGATGATGTTTGGTTGGCCTTCCTCTTGCTAGCAAGAAATGCAGTGTCACTATATTTGACTGAATGTTTACAAGAGTTGAGTTAGAATAGCCAGTGATCCAGTCTAGGATTAGGGATGCTGTGTTCTGTGGACTTAACAGGCACAGACTAGCTCTACAGGACTTCTTTCCTAAGTGTTTTGTTTTATTGCTTTTATTATTTTCATTTTACAGAAAAACTAGGTTTTTATAATGTAACTTCTTTGGCTACTGAAATGTTTCAATAAAAGAGTACATCTTTTATAAGCAGGAGCAAAAGGAATTTAAATTTATTATTGTATACTGCTGGTGCCATCTGCTGGCATCAGAAATTATTGGGTTTTTAAAAAATGTGGAGTAAATTTTTCAGAGTAACTGCCTGAACTGTTGTACTTTTTACATGCGATCACCTTAAAGAGTGATTTAGCACTATAGTTTTATTTGTTGCCTAATTTTTCTGGCTATAAGCAGTTGAATTATCTCATAGAAGTGTCATTGTAAAAATGGATAAGATTGTATTTGTGCAAGTACTTTAAACTGTATGCTGTATAAAACCTGTGCTTTCTCCTAGAATTCTTTACCACAATATTTTCAGATAACTCTTATGAGTGCCCCTGTGCTGCCAAGGCCTTATATTTCCCCAAACCAAGGTCCCCTTTCTTCCTGCTGAAACTAAACATCTGTAAAATCATTTGATTCTCTGTGTGAGTAGCCTGTGTCAGGAGTGTTTTCCCAGTTCTTGGAATCTAACTGCAGTGGCTGTGATCACATGAGATGAAAAGCATAGGATGTGCTGTCCCTACCTGAGATTCCTCGTGCAAGGTGTAAACATCTAACTTGGCCCAGGGCAGGGGGGTGGGGACCAAACAACCAAGCTGATGAATCAAAGTGTTTGTTAAGAATTGTATTCCTTGCTTTTGGTTCCAGTATTGGTATAATGTCCTGATAGACCCTCAACTCTGCCTCTGTAACATTGTCTGACTGGTCTCTTGTCATTAGAAATTTTAAAAAGTAGCTAGTTATCAAATTATTCCTGCAAACAGGGGAAATGAAAATGCCACATCCTTTGAAACCAACTTCAAAGACATTTGTAGAGATTTACACAGATGTTTCTAACCAGAAGCATGCTGGACATCTAATAGGCTTCCCATGATTGTTTTCTGAATTAATTGGGACCAATTGGAATTTAACTGTTAGGAAATTCTTCCAAGGCCTGACATCTTCCATTTGGTATGGGATGCACTAGGTTGCCAAATATGCAGACATATATGTATTTAAAATAGAAGATGTGTTGCTGGTTGCTCTGTGTACTAAATACTTAGTGTCAGGGACAAACCCAACTGTTGTGGGACCAAATTACTACATACTTTTCCTAAAAATATGTGAAAAATCTCTTCTACATTTTATTTTGGCAACCCTCTTAAGGCACTAAAAAAAAAATTGTGGTTTCTCCTACTAGGGAGTTATATCTACTGCAGATGCAGAAACTGGCCAGTCTGTGTTGTTCCATGTACACATGATAGAAGTGAAGACCGAATAGGGTGTGGTTTGCAGAGTGAAAGCAAGGATGCAGGCTATTTTTAGTAGACAGTTAATAGATTAGCACACATAATAGGAAGCCATCTAAAGTCTTTGAGTTTTAGGGCTTTATTTTATATTCTTCAGTAGCTAAGCTAATAATTTAAAATAAAGAATATCTAAATTGAAACACAGCTTTCAAATTTTGTAATGCAAATTAATTCACTTCAGATTTAAAGCCAGATGGAGAATGTAGAACACCACCACTTGAAGTGTGAAGTTTTTATATTTATTGAAGTAATTAGTTTTTAAGCCAGTGTTAACTGTTTAAGCATGTTTTAAATAGCCATCTTCCTTAGAAATACACACACAGTGTGTGTGTGTGTATGTGTGTACATAGCACACATAATATGCCGAGAATTCCTGTATTTAGATTTAATTATCATTTTTGGGGGCAGTTGCTCTTAAGAAACAACAGTACTTTTATAAATTCCCATCTTCTCTTCATTCTGAATCTACAATTAAAAGGCCTGTCGGACACGACTGAGCGACTGAACTGAACTGAACTGAATTGCAGATTTAATCAAACATAGCTATGGCTTATTATATGGCTCTCAGAACACCCTCTCAAGTTAAAAGCCCAACAAAAAAATTATCCTAAAACCAATACCTGCAAGAATCAGATGAGCAGAGATGTCTTTGGGAAGAAACCAGAATAAATTGTGAGGTCATGTGCTTTATGTAGAAAGACAGTCCATCAAATTCTACTTCTTGTATTAAGCTGTGTGACTTCACCCTCTGGACATTGATTACTTTTTCTGGCTGGACCAAACCATCTAATTGTTTTCCAGTTCTGAAATTCTGAGATGTTATTGTTTCCATGGGTTTTGTCAGTGGGTCAGTAACTTACTCTGAAGCAATGCTCTTGTTGACAGTGGAGCAGGGTCATGGAACCTAAGTTTCATAGGCTAGTTAATGCCGTCCCAAAGGAGCTTGCATGATGTCAGCTCTGGCCACCCCATTCAGTGTCTTAATTGGATTTTTACCACTTCTGATCTTTCATTTTGGTCTTCTTGTTGACCAGAAGCATGGAGAGGATCCTGGAAGCACCTAGCCCAGGGCAACCATCACAGCCTATCCTCCCCTGTGCCTGGCTGTGCAGGACATGTAAAAGCATCACTGAAGCCGAGCTGATAGCAGGAAGGGAGAGTTACATTTCCCTAAATGACACTGAAAGGTTTGTTAGGCACCTACTCTATGCCTGACACTTTAAGGCCGTAACTGCATTTATCGCGACTGATAAGCTATGAGCTATCTACTGTTTTGCCCCCTTTTCCAGATAGGAAACAGGATCAGAAACTTGCCCCAAGTCACAGAGCAAGGAAGCTTTCGCGGTGGGTAAAGCCAGGTCTATATGACTCCAGAGATCCTTTATCTCACTGAATCCTCACAAACCTGTGAGGCTGGTATCATCACCTGTATTTTACAAGTATGAAAAACTTGTAAATAGGTGAATTACTGGTCCAGGATTACATAGTTAAAAGTTGCTCAGATTCAACTCTTAAATCTCTATATTTCAGATAGTATCCTTTCAACCTTTGTCCGTTGCATGTTCTAGGATTTTACAGCAGAAGAAGAGGTATAACCACATATTTTTAAAATACATTGTTTTCTTAAAGCAAGCTCAGCCTGCACTTAGCTGAGTGATTCATCCCACACTGAGTGGTTCTTATGAAGACACCAGCAAGGGGCCACTTGGATCATCTGCTTTATTTTCTGTAATTCACTCTCAGCAGAAAACACATTGAGCAGGGAGGTTCTTAGAGACTGAGGACAAGGACTACCCCCAGGACAGTTTTACTCTCCCTGAAGGCCCCTCCTCTTTCACGCTCTACCCCATTC
Organism: Moschus berezovskii; assembly: GCF_049115385.1. Taxonomy (NCBI): domain Eukaryota; kingdom Metazoa; phylum Chordata; class Mammalia; order Artiodactyla; family Moschidae; genus Moschus; species Moschus berezovskii. The sequence continues at coordinate 83,376,841 of NC_142469.1, read as the reverse complement.
TTCACATTCTCCGGGTCAGTCAGAGGATGTCAGTCAGGAAACAGGATCTAGTGTGGAAGGTTCACTCTTGTTTTCTGGAAAGTTGGATTTCTAGGAGTTGACATATGGTCCAGTAAGAGCTAAAGCAAACTGGTTTTATGTCAAACTCTAGAATGACTGAGAATGTAAAAGTTAGCATTGTCCTAGAAGCTGAGGTCGGAGAAGGCAATGGCAAGCCACTCCAGTACTCTTGCCTGGAAAATCCCATGGATGGAGAAGCCTGGTAGGCTGCAATCCGTGGGGTCGCTAGGGGTCAGACACGACTGAGCGACTTCACTTTCACTTTTCACTTTCCACTTTTCACACATTGGAGAAGGAAATGGCAACCCACTCCAGTGTTCTTGCCTGGAGAATCCCAGGGACGGGGGAGCCTGGTGGGCTTCCGTCTATGGGGTCACACAGAGTCGGACACGACTGAAGTGACTTAGCAGCAGCAGCAGCAGAAGCTGAGGTAGGGGGCCTGTCTCAGTGTGCGGGATATTCTAGGAGTTGGCTTATCTACTAGATCATTCAGGTGCCAGCACCAAGCAAGAAATGGAAGAGTAGAAAGAAAGGAAGGTCAGCCCCAATATCAGTCGTATGTAGAAGAGTTAAATAAGAAGTGGCAATTATGAAAAGATTTGGAAATGATCCTATCCAGAGTAAGATAATATGATGTTTGAGATTTATTTCAAAATAATCCAGTGAGTGTGGAAATGAAGTCACAGTGACCATACGTTAATTATCATAACTGGGTCAGGGACACGCATAGTAATACAATGAACGATTCTTTTTGCTGGGTGTTTGGAACTTTCCATAGTGAAAATAATAGATGGTGGCCTGAATATCAGTAAGAGAAGCATAGTGGTTGTGGCCCACATCCAGTGGTCCACCGGGAGTTAACCTTCATCTTAATGTTATTAAATCCCAGGTCTAAGAGGAAAGTCCTTGGCCGTAAAGATTCAGATGATGATCACTCCCGAAACCATTCTCCCTCCCCGCCAGTGACACCCACTGGCGCCGCCCCCAGCCTGGCCCCCCAGAAGCAAGTGGGGTCCATTCAGAGAAGCGTCCGGAAGAGCAGCACCAGCAGTGACAACTTCAAGGCTCTGCTGCTGAAAAAGGGGAGTCGCTCGGATACCAGCGCCCGCATGTCAGCAGCAGAGATGCTCAAGAACACAGACCCTAGATTCCAGAGGTCAAGGTCGGAGCCATCGCCAGACACGCCCGAGAGCCCGTCAAACTGCTCCCCGAGCAAGAACAGGAGGGCGCAGGAGGAGTGGGCCAAGACCGAAGGCTTGATGCCTCGGAGTCTGTCCTTCTCCGGCCCCAGGTACGGCCGCAGTCGAACGCCGCCTTCCGCCGCCAGCAGCAGGTACAGCGTGCGGAACCGGATCCAGAGCAGCCCCATGACTGTCATCTCAGAGGGTGAAGGGGAAGCCACGGAGCCCGTGGACGGCACGGCTCTTCGCGCCCCGGGTGCTGCGAGGGGATGTTCGCTGGATGGACTGGCGCGGGCCGGTGTGGATGAGGGCAGCCTGCTCTGTGCCGGGGGACCCGCTGCCCCGCTGGGGGCCCAGGCTCCTGGTCCGGCAGTGGGGCTGCCCAGAGCAGAGGGCAGGGTCCCTTCAGCACAGCGAGGCGCCCTCGCCGGGGATAAGAGTTAGGGGCAAGAAGCGCCCAGGTGATGTGGGGAGAGGTGCAGCCCATGGCTCTAGCAAGCCTGACCGGTCTCCTGCCCTGCCTTGGCCCGTGATCCCGCGCAGCATCTGTGCTGTGGGCCCGGGCACCACCAGCCTCGCCGCGGAGGGGAAGGGCTGTTGAGGACTCACGTGGCACTTGCCCTGTGGCTTAAACGCAAGTAGAAGCTTAACTTCTGAAAGTGCTTCCTGGGGAAGATTTTTTTTTTTTTTTTTTTCGCTAAATGCTGGGTGTGTGTGGAGGGATGTTCATGTGTGTGTGCATTCAAAACACTTTTTACATTAAAAGGCACACACACACACCACCACCGCCACCAGCACGTACAGAAATAGGAGAGCTGTTAAGCTAGGTAGAGTAATGGAGCCTTCTGGGCTGGGTGGTAATTGCTTTAAAAGTATCATGTTTATGGAAATTAGCTCCAGGGAGAGAACCATTACTTCTAGGAAAGAGGGGGTAGGTTTCCTGGTTCTGAGCACATGGGGGTATGGGCTTTCCAGGCGAGCGGGTGGTTACCCCCAAAAGTTGGAAAAGGGCTAAGCGACTAATTGGTTCAGGTACTTCCTTTTTTGTAAAAACGACAGACATGTGGACATGGCAATGCTGTAACTCAGGGTCTGCTGCTGTGCAGCAGAGACACCACTCCTAGCCTGGTTGGAAGAAATGTGGGTCGTTTTTTAATGCCTTGCCTCCCTGAGTAGCAGCTGAGACCTCCTTGGAGAACAGAAAGGACAGTGGCCCATGCAGAGACGGTAATGGGGATGAGAGTAGGGGAGAGGAGCAAGTGATACACTGCTGGAATTTGGTTCCTGCTTATTCAATAAAATTATTTTTCAGAATTAAACTTTAAAACTTGCACTACAGAACTGTGGGTGGAGCCTTTCCTTTTACAACTGTTTTCTTTTTTTTTTTTTTTTTTTTACACCAGACTTTAAACTTCCATTTGGTAATTTCTTATCACTTGAAATGTCAACATTTGCTAACTTTTGGTTGCACCAAAGAAAAAGTTAACGCTATTTTTCCTTGAACTGCCTGCGGTATCATGTCCTCACTTAGAAAGGTTTATCAAAATATATTATATACTATCTTACTTGGAAGAAAATGCTGACGAGCTCTTTTTGGTCAAATAAAGTGATAAAACATTGGCAGGGCTTGGCTCTTAATTAGCCCTGGGCAATGAGTTTTTAGATTAAAAAGATTTTTTGCATCATTTGGTTTGTGTGTTTTTGTATTTTTTATAAATAATTGAATTTGGCTAATTACCTTCTAATCTTCTCCGGTTAGAATTTTAACACTTTTAGACTTGGAAGAAAAGTGTGTAAAGTATTTATTTTTATGTGATATTCTTGTGACCACTTCCTCCCAACTGTTGTGTACATAGACTTCTTTATTTGTTGGTTCAATAAAATCAGAGTCTTGTGTTCTTCATCAGAAGGACCTCAGATGAGAGTACTGAGATTATTGGCCTAAATTCAATGCAGTTGCCAATTATCATCTTTTTTGGTGTGACAATATCATCTAAAAGCTGGACTGCACAGGCTCAGTCATTGTAAGGTTTACACTGTAAAATACGACAAACCCATTTTACATGCATCTTTGAAACAAAAATAAATCTAAAGAATTAAGACTCCTATTCTCTGAAGAAAGCAAAACACGTCTTTTCACACAACCAAATATCAAAACCTGACACTTGGCCAAGAGCAAAAGGACTGTCTACCATTTGGAGCGAGTGTATTCTACATTGGGCACAAGAATCTTTTATCCTCAGTTTCAGAAAAGTGACATTGGCTTTCGGATATGAAATCGTCTCATAGCTACCTAAAAAAGATGAAAATGTTACTTGGATATCAGAAAACAAATTTAATATATAAATCATTTATGTTGAAGGTAAAATAAGTACCCTCAAAACTAATGATAAAACTTTTTTTAATCTCCATTTGTAAAGGAAAAATATACTAGGTTTTTTCATTCACTTTGAATAAAACAATTGTAAAGTAAATATGTGAATCTTTTTTGTTCTTGTTGTCTGTACATGCATTTTTGAATGATGAGTTAGGTCTTCTTGTACCGAACTGCTGAGTGCTTTGCTGGATACAGACAGAACAGCAGTGACGACCAGAAGGTGCGTGTGGGAGGTGAGGACCCAACAGAGAAGAGATAGAACATCACGGACACTGTGGACAGTGCCGTCTAAAAGGACAGTGGGAAAAGCAGCTCTTAAGTGATGTCTTGTGGACTTTTGAATAAAATCCCAATAATGTGTTGACTGAGAGTTTAGGTCATGTGACATGTGGAGAGATGCGAGAGCTTTGCACACCATGGATGAAATATAGGGAGATGAGAATCTAGACTCATCCCAGAACAGGCATTTTCAGGTTTGCTAGTTGATTTCCTCTGTGGGACTGGCTGCTGTTAATGAACACATTGTATTTAAAAACTCAACGAAGGCAGACTTGTTCACTCTTCCTTATACCCCAGACTTGAAAGCCCCCACCACCACCCTGGCTAAGCTATTTCCACCTTATTTTTTTCTGAGAGTTGGGAGAGAAACAAATGACCATTTGGTCTGTCAGTTGGAAGCAGCCTTAGCTTTCATCTGATTTCTGCCCTCCTGCTTCTACAGAATGTTGATTGTAACCATTGCTTCTCCTGTGGGGATGGGAGCATATTTGAGGAACACAATGTTGAGGAAAGAAAAGGAGGCATTTCTTTATCTCGATCTTGTTTCCTGTCTGCTAACACCACATCCAGCTCTGGGGCGAGCATCCCGGGAGGACAGGAGGAACACAAGATCGGCCTTGTTGGTTCTGCATTAATGTGCTTAATTGAATTTGTATAATTGTTTATATTGCTGGGATTTCGTCATGAAATGAGCACAATAGGATAATTAACTTTCACAAATATTAGGATATTGTTGAGGTGGGGAAGAAGGGTCTTTTGAATAAAACATGGACCTGATTCTTGAGGTCTGATTTCCTTCTATAAACTATTCAGTTACTGTAACATAGTTTTTTTGGGGTTTTTTTTTTTTTTGCAGTGAGTGAGCTGCCCTAAACTACCTTGCTCAGAGGCCAGCTTTTATTCACAGAACCAGAACTAGTGACCTATAGTCATTTGTTTAGCAATGAAAACAAGAAACCCTTTATCAAATTCTTAATCGTGTGCTAGGTAAAGATGAAGGAGTTCTAAGAAAAATGTGGATTAGAGATAATTAAGGTACATCAAACTTGGTAAAAAAGACATACAATGAACTATCCTATAAAATATTAGTGTCAGAGTAGATAGAAAAGGAACACTGGGAAAACCCTGCTGCGACCCCCTACCCCACCACATGAGTTCTCCTTTACCAACAGAACACCTGAAATTGGTTCAGACCAACCAAAACACTTCACCTTTCCTCCCCCATTGTCAGAAAGGCCACATGGCACAGTTTTGGCCAATGAGACGTAGGTAATAGTCTGAGTTTCCAGGAAAGCTGCTTTTCTTGTGTAGGTACCATCCCCTTCCTTCTTTTATCCCTCGAATGGATGGGAGGCTGGGGGAGAAACTACTCTTGCAACATTTGAGGCAGCAACAAGGATGGAAGAAGCCACATGGTGTGGAAAGCAGAGGGGAAAGGAGCCTGGTCCATTGATAACATCCAGAGTCACCATACCAGCCTTGGGCTGTCTACCTCCAAGACCCAGTGGGTAAGTCACTTGTCACCTGCTTTGCAGTTGACTGATACAGTTCTCAGAGGGAGCAAAGAAGGGTTGGCTATGGTGAAATGAGCTAAGACTCAGTGAATCAGTGTGGGGCTATCTTGTCTGTCAAGTATGTCAATCTTAATTATATATTTGAGGGTTGGAGAAATAACCAGTGAGGGTTTGCAGACCCAGGGAATCCACTATAAGCCAAACTTTGGCTAGAACTCCATTTATTTTCCAAAGTTCATATGTTCCCATTTTAAAATGGGAGGGGAACTATGATGATGCTTGGAGTTTCTAGGTATCAAATGTCAATTTGAACCCTGACATATCTGGGTATTTTTTTCTTTCTCCAGTGTACAGTCGCCTGAGTAAATGACCATAGGACCTATTGGAAAAACACTTGGGGAATCTTTAGTGTATACACTTGCTGAAATATTGCAGTGATCTTCGCCCTAAGGATCCAGTTATTCAGCCAGTGAGTTTTGTGTCTGGAAACTGGGCAAGGGATTACAGTTTTGTGGGGTTTGGGAGGAGTTGAGGGGGAGGATGATCTCAGCCCCCTGCTGACCCATCCTTGCTCTCTTGATTATATATAATGACTCTTATTGGTTACTGTATTTCGTCCTTTGTTGTTCAGTCATTAAATCATGTCCAACTCTTTGCAGCCCCATGGACTGCAGCACACCAGGCTTCCCTGTCCATCACCGTCTCTCAGAGTCTGCTCAAACTCATGTCCATTGAGTCAGTGATGCCATCCAACCATCTTGTCCTCTGTTACCCTCTTCTCCTCCTGCCTTCAATTTTTCCCAGCAGCAGGGTCTTTTCCAATAAGTCGGCTCTTCACATCAGGTGGCCAAAGTATTTTGTCCTTAAAGATGTCATGTTAACTATCTCCTAAGACTTAACAAGACAGGCCCCCTTGGCTGCCATTTTGACCTTAGTGTTTAATATAATTGATACATCCTGACTTTTGCGGTGAGCACTGCCACCTGGCCTCTGCAAGGTCGCATCATCACCCACATCGCTCTCAGCAAGCAAAGCCCTATCCCAGCCTCTCCAGCCCAGACTGCAGAGAGAGCCTCCACAGAGTCCTTGGTGATGTGCATGCCTCTTGCACAAGTACATGCCCACTGGCCTTGGAAAATGGTGGCTTCTCTGAACCTTCCCATGGAACACAGTTTCTGTGGACTGCATTGTCTCCCCCTCAAATTCAAATGATGAAGCCCTGGCCCCCAAGGTGATGGTATTACTATCTGGAGATGGGCCTTTGGAAGATGATTAGGTTTAGGTGAGGTCATGAGAGTGGAGTCCCCAGGTAGGACTAGTGTACTTAGAAGTGTCCTTATAAGAAGAGAAAGGGACCAGGGAGCCCCCTCCCTCTCCACTGTGTAAGAAGGTGGGAGGAAGATAGCTATTTACAAGCCTGGAAGTGGGCCTCACCAGGCACTTATTCAGCCAGAACCTTGATCTTGGAATCCTCAGCCTTCAGAACCATAAGAAATAACTTTTCTCTTTGTTTAAGCCACCGAGTCTATGATGATCTGTTAGAACAGCCCAAATAGACTAAGACAAAAATCTGACAGACCTCCTTGCCACATGTGCTATACCCATTCCAGCACGCCCCTTCTGTGAGACTTTTCCTTCCTCTGTTACCTCTCCCAGCAGTTCAGGCATTTCAACATTTCTATCACTTTTTTCTGGCTACTAGGCATGGCCCTAAAGCAGTGAGTTTTCACTGTCCCCTGGAGTTTTATTCATGGCCTTCAATGCTGTATTCTGAGCAATATTCCCAAGTCAGACTTTCCCTTTTTCAGTCTTGTGTCCTGGCATCTTTGACCAAGCACCTCTAAAGCCTGGTCCCAAGGGTATTCTCCTGGCCCCTGCCAGGACAGGCTGGCTAGCCATGTGGCAACCTTGGCACATTGTCCATCTCTTCATCAGGCCCAGCTTGGCTTCTGCCAGGTTATGCTGTTACTTAACCTTGGATAAATGCCTGGTAGCTGGGAGATGGGTAGGGACAGCTCCTAGGGCTGCCTGCCGCCTTATGGGGGGAAGACCTGTATCTTGTCTTTCCTTGTGCTGGGGTGAGAGGAGGGAGAGATGGTAGTTCTAGCTCTTACTGGAGGGAGGGTGGGCCTCTTCTACAGGCTCAGAATGTTCAGAAACTTTAGGGAGTCAAAGCTGTGGGTGGCACACACCACATGTCCCCATTTCACATTCCAGGTTTGATTCTGACCTTGAGATAGCACCTCAGGCTTGCTTGAACATCTGTTGGCAGTTCTTACTTTTGCCATCCAATCCTGCACTTGCCTTCAGTATGAGATGAGGACTGTTTAACAAGCTACCAAAGAGGTTCTGGCCCTTACGCATAGCTTTAAATGTTAATTAACCTTAACTTTCGTGATCCACCTGGGACATTGAATCATTGTGGGACAACAATCTAACTCAGTAATGACCATTCAAGTCCACTGCCCTTACACTCATTATCCACCCCAACCCCAGTTTTTAAAATGCCTGAATCATTCACCAGTCACTGCATTCCTTCCCCCTAGTATGCCATTCCATCTAAACTTAATAACTAGACAGCCTCATGCCAGGAGCTGTGTATGGATGGCCTGTCCACAGGGATGGGACCAGACAGGCAGTTTGTGACCCAGTCCCCAAAGTGCTGTCTTACTGCCCATCATCTTGGGACCACTCTGATACCAGCTGTGCCAGTTCAATGCTGAGACAGGGTTGGGAATACAAAAGACATATGGTGACGTCATACCAATGAAAGGGAAAGGGAAGAAGAGATCTGGAGGCTGCAACACAGATCTGACAGTCTCTGATCCCTGGGTCCGGATCGCCTGGAAAAGGGAACTGCCACCACTTCAGTATTCTTGCCTGGAGAATTCCATGGACAGAGGAGCCTGGTGGGCTACAGTCCTTGCGGTTGCAAGGAGTTGGACACGACTGAGCAACTAGCAGTTTCACTTCACTTTTCCCAGCCCCCTAGGGAACTCTGGAGCAAAGATTTTATACAAAGGGTCCTGAGTCAGACAGAAATGCCTAGGTCCTTGTAACACAACCTTGCTCAGTCACTGGCTGAAAGATGCCAGAAAAAAGCGTGCTGTCAGCTTTCACTGCCTGCCTCCTTTGTAGGGAAGATACCTCCCTGGGAGCAGTGTGTCTTTATTTTGGAGAGCAGTGTGTCTTTATCTGCAGTGGATCCTGAAGAAAGTAACAGCTGGTGACATCAGCTAATCACACCCCTCACATTTGGGCAACGGTCCTTCTGGGAAGGTAGATCCAAATGGTCCACCTCCCTGTGCTTGCCTGCCAGGACTCCAAATCTCAGAGAAGACAGGCCCGTGCTTTGGCCACAATTGCAAATACGTGCCAGAAGTGATCGATGACAACTTTGCATCAGTAATCTTGCCTCTGAACCAGGCTCCTAAAACATGCTCATCAGCAGGGGCCTCACTCTGGTAACCATACTTCCACAACTAAAGCTCAGTCAGTTCCTAAGTGATTCTGCAAGTCTGCTAATCCTAGAACTCTGCACTTATGGAAACCCTGTACAAGTCAGCGGTTCCCTTTGTCTGGAGAGGCTGTGTCCTGCCAGCACAGTGCTCCCTGCTCAGCAAGCGGTATGTGCAGCTTTATTCTGGACACCCAAGGTGGCCTCTTCCTTTGACGTGTCACCTCTGCTCAAAAGGCTCTCCCTGCCCCCAGGCTGTCATCTGAATGGCACCTTCTCACCATTCAGGTCTCATATGTCTCTTCCTTGGGGAGGCCTGATCTGACCTCCCACGTGACAGCCACTGCACCCCACACAGCCACACTCTACTCCACGGCCCCACTGGTATCTGCACTCTCTCACTCTCTGGAACATACACTCCACGAGGATGGGGCCCTGCCTGTCCTGCTCACTGCTGTATTCTCAGCTGGAAGCTGGACTGAGTAGAAGAGTAGAACACGTGGTTGAATTTGATGGGTTCACCCCGCTGATGGGGGTCAATTTCTGCCTGCCACTATAGCCAAACCCCTCGCAGGGCCTGCGACACAGGAGGAACTCCATAATGGCTTACTGAAAGATGAAAAGAAATGACATTTCCATGAAATATTTAGAAGGAAAAGAAAGATTTCTAGAGGGCTAAGGGATGACTAGAAAAGAATGAATGAATGAACTGAGTTTAAAAGAATTTGCAGACTTAAAAGTGTATCTCATGATAAATTGACATATAAACGTAAATGGGTCTGTGGAAAACACAGTGATGGGGGGTGTTGCCCATCTTAATTCCCTATGGTGCTGCTGCTTAGTCACTAAATCATGTCTGACTCTTTGTGACTCCATGGACTGTAGCCCACCAGCCTCCTCTTTCCATGGGATTCTCCAGCCAAGAATACTCGAGTGGGTTGTCATTTCCTTCTCCAGGGGATCTTTTCAACCCAGGGATCGAACCTGCATCTCTTACTTCTCCTGCGTTGGCAGGCGGGTTCTTTAACACTAGTGCCCTAATTCCCTGTCACGGTTCCTGAAATGTGTCCTCCCAACCTAGAGCTCCAAGGGAGCCTCTGGACAACTCTTTCCAGAGAAACTGGATAATCAAGGCAAGGGAGAGATGGAAATTACTCTCCCAAGTAAGGGTCTAGGGGAACTAGGATTTTATTTTTTGGGGGTGGGGGAGATCAGGCAGAATCAGAGCCTATTGGTGAGCAGTGTTTAGAGCATGAGGAAAGAGAGAGCCTGAAGATGGAGGAATGATGGAGCATGAATTAGACCAACAGGAAGAGTGGAAGGTTTAGCCTTAGAAAGGAATCTAGACATGAATTTCCTATCCATAAGAGAAGAGAAAGCTCAACTGAAATACTGAGGGATATTTTGTAGTCAGTGCCAGCCACATAATTAAAATAACTGATTCACTGCTGTGAGAAATCCTGTCTGGTCTGGATTAATTTAGGGTTGAAAAATGTTTTCATTTATGATTTACGGAGGAGGAGGGAAAAATGGCATACCTTGGGCTTAGAGTACAAAATTGCTTTTTTATGGAACATGTTTCAGATTACAACTACATCTTGGCAATCGGAAATATGTTTTTCTCATCTAAAATGGAATTTACTACATAAGAGATGCCTATTTTTATAGGGTTATAGAGCAAATATGTAAATATTTAGCTCATACCAGTAGAGGCAAGTACTGTGGACATTTCATCAGTAGGAAGGCTAGAAGGGTTAGACCCACAGTTAGTTTTGGTAAAGAAATTTAACTTCTCAGCAAACACAAAAATGCAAAGAATCAAAACGAATTAATGCAACAAAATACCTTTGGAAAATAATTGCCTAAGATTTTAAAAAGTAGATCCATATAGTAATTTTGAAACTGGAAACCCAGCTTATTTCCTATCAAAAATTATAATCTAAAAGGCTTCTCTGAGGTCATGATCATGTTGACTATGCATGTAATCACATGCAGGAAGAACCTCTCCACACAGTCTGAGCTTGCCGATGGCCTGAAAAAACTGCAGTCTTAAACAAGGACTGCCAGTAGGCGCAGATAACAGCCTGGACCCAGGAGTCCCATTGCCTGGCTGGGTTCGGCCTCTGCCCTCATCACACCATCTGGGGCAAGCTACCTAACATCTCTGTGCCTTTATGTCCTCATCTGTGAAATGGAGATGACACAAGGTGACACACAGGGTTGTTCTGAGGGTTGACTGGGAATTCAAGTGAAACGCTTAGAAGACTATACCTAGAAGGCAATCCGTAAATAGCTATGGAAACTATTCACTGTAGGTATGTTGGTCTAGTGTATCCAGAGTAGGGAGGTTAATTCTAAGAGGTACTGTATAGTGATGGGGCTGAAGGACCTTGAGCATCATCTAGCCCCATTCTTTCATCCACCGGATACCCAAATCTTCCATACAAGTGATCACATGATCCCTGCTTGAACACACACAAAGATGGGAACAGGAAGTAATGTCATTCAGTGGATGTTACTGAGCTCCAACCTGCTTTTCTCCTTCACACCTACAACCATCATCCCCTAGGAGCCCACAGTAAAGCTTCCCATGACAGGCTACCAGGTGTTTGAATGTGATGTCTTCTCCAGAACGAGCACTTTCCAATACAATTAGGTCCAATTTTCAAACTTCCTCATTTTGCAACAACCCACTCTTTGAATACTGAATCATTTTTATGTGACCTCTAGAAATACCAAGTAAAATACTTTAAAAACTCAAGTGAATTTTAATCTATGTTTGTATACATTTGTTTGGAAAAAGCATGTCTTTCTTGAGTATCAAAATTAAGTCAGTAGTCCCTAACTTCACAAATATATTTTTATCACCAAATATTAGCAAGACTTCTGAGTACTGTGAGTTTTTCTTGTGTGGTGGGGGCAGTGGGCAGATAGGAGAGCAGGCTCAACATAGAAAGTAGGAGTGGCAGCTGCAGAAGATGGTTTGATTTTTGTTTCCAACTGAACTTCATTTCTCCAGGCTTGACAGCCTTGTAGTTGCACACAGGATAAACGTTACCATTTTTATTGATAATATCTGGAGTGGATAATGATGCAAATCCAAGCAGAAATAAGGCAACATGATTGTGATACAGCAGTGAAGAGTGAACACTCCATTTCCCTGGAGCCTCATAGAAATAAAGCCAGACTTACATGTTTATAGAATCCTGTCCCCTATTATCTGTGTATCTAAGGCATCAAGCATTAAAAAGGCACAGTGGAAATAAGCTCAGTTCATAGTAGTACTCTCAGGTAGAGATTCTAGATACATTCTGCTTATAGGTAATGATGATGTCTATGTTAAACAAAAGTTTTGCCCCAGACAGTAGATCTTTCTCTCCTCCTCTCATTCCCTTTCTTTGGAGGGTTCATTTTTCTGGATCAGCCAAACTTCATTATTTCTGTCAAGCAATTTGAAAGGGCTATTGTAGCCTGCTGTGTAGTAAACCTTTTCGTCGAAAACTTTTCCTTCTTCCCTCAAAATGCTTGCTAGTGTCAAGAGTTGTTCTTGATTCTTTTGGGCACTTGAGAATCCATCAAAAGACCTACAAAGGAGAAAGTAAATGACCATCAATGATTTTAATACTGATGCGAATGTTAGTTTAGGAAAAAAAGCAGAGGCTGATACAAGGAAATCTGGATGAAGCGCAGTTTCAGAGTTCCTCCCTCTAGGCACCTGAACTGACCTATTCCCTTTCTCTGGTTCTCAGGCTCAGTGTGACCTCACACACCCCGTGGGGACCCAGGAGGAGGCACAGGGTCTCATCTGTTGGGCAGATTTGGACTTTACACCATCTTGTGCTCTAATGCTGTGCTTCTCAAACTCGAATGTGCATGCAAGTCAGCTGGGAAAATGCTGGTTCAGGGTATCTGGGGTGGGGCTTGAGTGCCTGCATTTCTCATAAACTCCTGATAATGCTGATGCTCCGGGTAGGACCACAGTGAAACCCCTTCAGTAGGCTCCCTTTCAGACTTTCTACTTTCTATCAAACACTACCTCTTTTTCTCCTTGGAAAAGGGTAGGTGCTGTATGACAGATGAACATAATATAGTTTTGACCCTATGAACTTTCAGTCTAATGGAAGAGATGGACATTTTGGCGACTCTCTCCATAAAGTCCAAGCAGAGTTTTATCAGAGACAGAATCAAAGTGCTTGGGAACACTGAGGATATGATTAGATCAAGGGTAAAGGTGTGTCTCTGAGTTGGGTCTAGAATGGAGGATGGTTTTCCTGGGCAGAGAAAGGAGAAGGATAAGAGAACAAAAGTCCAAAAAACCCAAAGCATTTTCATAGTGAGGCAGAACTGAAGTCTGAAAGGCGAGTCAGACATGGAAGTGAGAACTCTGTGCATCATCCTAAAGCCTTTTTAGATTATTCCAAAGGATACTGAGCAGAAAAGTAACTTGATCAGATCTGGGTAAGAATATAGGCAGAGAGATGGAAACTAGATTGCGGAGAAGGGACCAGTGAGGAGGTTGCTAAGAGGATGGGGATGAAAAGGCAGTCAAAAGATTCTAATAAAAATTGGTAAGCTAAAAGATTAAGTATAGATTTTAAAGTATACAAACAAAAACACCCTGAGATTAAATCATGATAGCGCATTGACTTAGCTGAGCCGCTGACATGTAAACATGATGAATCTGAAGTTTGAGACTAGGAAAACAAACAACATTTCTAATAGGATTTCTAATTCTTCTTTGGCACAAAGTTTATTATCAATATGCCAATGGAAAAGCATTCCTACTATTCTTCAGATAAGATGTAAGTCTCAAGAGTACAAACCAGGCCTGTCTTATTCAACAATATCTACCAGGACCTAGTCATTCCTGGCACTCAGTACGTTTTAAATCCTAATTGAATAAGTATAGGAATCTATGCACATGTATATAAAATAAAATGTTGAAGACAATTGACAAAACTCTCCTTAATCTTCATCATGTTGACTGATAATAATAATTCTGAACCATGTGTTAGGAAACATTCTGACTGCCAAATTTATTATTTATTTCCTTAAGGAATAGTCAACTCTTAGTATAATATGTTCTGCCTAAAGGGAATCTGTTTCAGATCTCACTTCTTTCTTGAAATCAAATCTTGAACCTCCTACTTAGAGATCATCTTTCGTCCTCTGAATACATGTTGTTCTACAGTGATCTATCCATGGCTTTATTCAGGACACATACAAATATTGAGCTTCCCCCAAACACCTGCCTCGCCAGGAGTGGATGGATTCGGGCAGAGAAACATGTTGCTGTATTCTTGAGGATGTTACAATCTATAAATAGATCATTAGATTTTACAGTCATAGGACAGAGTGGCTGCTGACTGCAGACACTGAGGAAGGCCTCGTGGACAAGATGTCCATTGATCTAGGTCCTAAAGGATGAAAGCAGGCTCTCCAAGCAGAGAAGAGGGAGGGAGCTAAAGTTGGTAGTAAGATCCTGCTCGTGCTCTGAGTATTTTATGTGAATTAACTCATCTGATCTTCATGGCAACTCTATGAAGTAGGTAGGTACTCTAGACTATACATGTTTCATAGATGAGGAGATTTTGGCAAGGAAAATCTCAGCAACGTGCCCAAAATCAAAGGTAAAGAGATGTGGAGGAATTTGGCCTGCTCAGTGAAGGGCAGGAGGATAGCAGAGCATAGATGTCAGGGAGACAGGTTGGGCCACATTATGAAGGCGATGCATACACTGTCAACTGTGAATGTCACGCTGAAGCAAGAGGAAACCAACAGATTTTTAAATGCTGTAACAGGTTGGGGTTTTGTTGCTGTTGTAAGAAAGATCGGAGTTCCAGAGTGGAGGGCAGGAGAGAGGAGGAGACTGGTGGGCAGAGAATACTTGGGAGGCTCTTGAAGGGAAACCTGAGATTGAAAAATATTGGAGTATCTGGTGAGCGTCAGGCATGTGCCGAGCACTGGGTAGCACAGTGGACTCAGCTGAGGTCCCTGTAAGGTGAGGGCCTGAGGAAGTGACAGTGGGGGGTGAAGGGAGCGGAATCACGACTGTTTCTGGGGCAAATGGGCTGGATTTGGGGACTGATTATCAGGGTGGAGCATGCTGATGGCCACAGTGGTCCTTGCTGGGGAGGCTGTCAGACCAATGAGATGCTTTACTGACTCAGGCACTGTAAGGTCAGAGAAGGCTTGGGGGAAAGCTGGGTTTCAGAGCTGTTGAGCTTGATCTTCCACCCCCACACGAAGATGCCCAACTAGTAGGAAAATCAGGGCTGGAGACACTAAATTTGAGTCATGGGCCACAGATAGTTGAAGCAGTGTGAACAGACCGCCCAGAGCACGTCTGCTTTGACATGAGGGCCAGTAAGGACCATCAACAGTGACCCCTGGGTGGGGAGTGGATGAGGTGCTGCCAGAGGGAGAGAGCCAGGAGGAGAGGAAAGACAAGAGGGTGACATTCTGAATTACAGGATGGACAGGGATCATGGGGCCAGACAGGTCAGCACAAGGATGCTGCAGGAGGCACAGGGGAGAGCACTGCCCTCGAGTGACAAGTTCAAGTGTGCTGCGGAGGGTGACGGGAGCCCAAGGAGCAGGTGAGGCTGTACCAGGCTGTGCTGGTCTGACAGGTACATGGGACTTGAGGAAACAGAGACAGACAGTCTTTTAACAAGGGAGGGTTAAAGTAAAAGTGTTAGTCACTCGGTCCTACTTTTTGACCCCATGGACGGTAGCCCACAGGCTCCTCTGTCCGTGGAATTTTTCAGGCAAGAATACTAGAGTGGGTAGCCATGCCCTCCTCCAGGAGCTCTTCCCAACCCAGGGATGGAACCTGGGTCTCCTGTATTGCAGGCAGATTTTTTACCATCTGAGTCACTAAGGAGATATAAGAGGGTGAGAAAGGGAATAACAAAGGGACTCTAATCCAGTGGTCATGTATGGATGTGACAGTTGGACTGTGAAGAAGGCTGATCGCTGAAGAATTGATGCTTTTGAACTCTGGTGCTGGAGAAGACTCTTGAGAGTCCCTTGGACTCCAAGGAGATCCAACCAGTCCATCCTAAAGGAGATGAGTCCTGGGTGTTCATTGGAAGGACTGATGCTAAAGCTGAAACTCCAATGCTTTGGCCACCTCATGCGAAGAGTTGACTCACTGGAAAAGACTCTGATGCTGGGAGTGATTGGGGGCAGGAGGAGACAGGGACGACAGAGAATGAGATGGCTGGATGCCATCTCCGACTTGGTGGACATGAGTTTGAGTGAACTCCGGGAGTTGGTGATGGACAGGGAGGCCTGGTGTGCTCTGAATCACGGAGTCGCAGAGTCGGACACAACTGAGTGACTGAACTGAACTGAATACAAAACTATTATGTACTTTGTGGGGCTCTTTAAAAATACCAACAGAGAGAATTTAATACGAGGAATGAGTGGAAAGGTATTGAAGGTCTGAAAAACTGAAAAGGAACCAGTAAACAAATAGAGGCAGTAACTGTAGGAAGCAGCTACCATCCTTTAGGCTGCAGGAACAAGGAAGAGTTTGAGGTTAGCAGAACCTAGATTTGGGAGGAGGGGTACCATGCACTGTTTTAAAGCATTTTTCTCCAGATTTAACTCGATGGCAGGTAAAGGCAGTTTCATGCATTTGAGGGGTGGGGTGGGAGTGTAATTTGTGTTGCTTCTTATTTGTGGGAGGGCCATGAGATGTCTCTTCAAATGAATTCATTTTTTCATGTTACAGACCCTTAGTAACATATGAACCAAGTCACTAGAGAAACACCACAAATTGCATTAGGCCTTTTTTCATGTAAGGGTGAAAAGCACAGGAGCTAAACTACACAGGCGCTAAACTATGAGTGCCCACAAGTAAAACCAGCAGTCAGCAGTACTATGAATGATATCCACCACTCACCGTACAAACACCGTCATCTCGGCTCTGTCTTCAATGAAGACATCGGACTCTGCAGGCCTGGGCGGATCAGATTGCTGTTCAGAGGGGATATACAGGGAAATGGTAATGGTAGACTCACTAAAAGGACCTGAGCCGGGCTCCACGTAGCTCGTCACTGGAGCTGTCATCTTTATTTTCATCTCTGTGCCATGAAAATATATATTTAGATGCAAAGGAGACCATGAAAGCAGATTTAGTGTATTTATGACTACATTTTAAAACATAATTATTTTTTGACCTGAGTTTCTTGACATAGATATTTACCTTTAAGGTAATTTTCATCTTAATAAAAATAAGGACAAGATTACAATTAGCGACTGTGCACATTAAACACTTTCTGTACTATTAATATTATAATTATTTATGTACCATCAGTATTTTTTCATTAGTCCATAGTTTTAGGGATAGAAGGGACAATTAGAAATCACATGATCTAGTTCATTCTTTACTTATACAATTCAGACACTGAGGTCTCATTGGCTAAGACCTGCTAAAATCTAAACAGCATCAGTGCCAAACCAGAAGACAGATCTTGAGACTCTGGATCTTGTGTTTATTGACCTTTCCTGCCTCCTAATATCTC
Source organism: Moschus berezovskii (assembly GCF_049115385.1). Lineage (NCBI taxonomy): Eukaryota > Metazoa > Chordata > Mammalia > Artiodactyla > Moschidae > Moschus > Moschus berezovskii. The sequence continues at coordinate 83,359,439 of NC_142469.1, read as the reverse complement.
GTTTTACCAGTCATCAAATTATCTCAAAGCATTTGCCATGAAAAGGCCTTAAGGCTAGGTACACAAAGGCCCAGTTCATTCAGCAGAGTCACAGAAAGGAGATCAGAGGCCCAGGAGTACCCTCCTCGAGACACGAGGGATCCTGAGCATAGTCCTCCCTTCTCTTCGGACATTGTCTTTGATCATCTGGTTATTTTTCTGTTCTAAAAATATATTTCTTTAATAAGTGAAAACCCAATAAGCCAGGCCACAGTACACTCTTTAAAGGTAAACCGCTTTCACCTTTCTCGTTTTTGCCTTGAATGTAGCTGTTCAGCCTTGTAAAGCCAGTCTGCATGGCTGAATCCCAGTCCATAGACTCAACCGCAGTGCTGACCCACTTGGCAGGCCCGTAGTGTCGGATCTCATAACTTCCGGGCTAAGATGGAACAGGGAAAACTTAGAGGAGACAATTCTATGGCAGAACGAGAGATGCAACAGTACAGATACCTTGATCTCTGATCCACTGGGACGGCCTGTCCCAGGGAGGGGCGCTGTCCTGGGGTCCGGCCCGAGGTTCTGACTTCTCAGCGCCGACAGGGGCCCTCCCCCGCTGCTCCCATATTTACATTAGAGACGCTGGCGGCCTCTCAATTCAGTTTAAAAGCAAGCAACTGTTCCGCCCCTCTGCCCGGAGGGTCCCATCAAGAGACTGGGGACATGATCAATTTTTTTTTTTAGCCTCAAAGAAACAAAATTGAAATGTGGCTCCCGATCCCCTTTTCCTGTTTGTGTAGGACTGGGGCTAGGACTCAGACCAATTTTTTAAATGTATCTTTTAGTTAAACCTATGGGACCCTCCGTCTTGGCTGCAGATCAGCTCGGGAACACCCCCGCGCTCGCCACCCCACAGCCCGCACCCGCCGCGCCTGCGGGCGACGCCTACCTGGGGGCCCGCATCCTCCGGGACCTCCCAGCCCGGCGTCTCCACCGCGGGGGCCTCCGAGCCCTCGGCTGCCGCGGGATCGGGCTCCAGCACCTCGGCCATGGGCGGCGCCGACGCTCCGGGGAAAGAGCCCGGCGAGCTGCGCCAAGAAGGGGGCAGCGCCCGGGCCGCTCGGGACCGCCCCGCCTGCGTGTCCCCGAGTCCCCGCCCCGCAGACGCAGTGCGGGAGCCCCGAGTCCGCGGGACACTGCGGGGCCCCGACCGGGAGGGGCCGCAGCGCCCGCGATCCCGACCGGGGGCAGCTCGGGCCGCCCGCTTCTCCTGCGGGTCCCCCGGGAGGCGGGAGGGCAGGCTGGGCTTGGCCGGGCTTTCCTTGCGAGTCCTCCGCCCTCGCCCGCGTGTTCCAGTTAACCGGCACGCAGAGGCGTCCACCGCGGCAGCCGGGGGCGGAGGAGGGCGGAGCAGCTGGCCCTGGGGTTCCTGGTGTAACCGGCCAGGGAACCTCTCCCGCTGCCCCGCCCGCGCGTGGAGCCGGTTCTGCTGACCGGTCTACTCCTGCGGAGGGACGTGAGCGCGGCTCGCCCTCCTGAGTGCCTCAGTGGAAGGCGGGGTGCGTCGTGAGGCGATGCTCCTCCCGACTCTAACCTTGGCCGCCCCTGCCTGCACCCCTGTGGGCCGAGTGCTCCGGCCCGGGTTGGATCCCGGGACAGAGGCAAAGGGGCCGCCCCACTCACACCTAGATGGGAGCTTAGGGTCCAAACAGCAGTCGGGCCCAGGGGAAGGAAGTGGGTGAGGCCGAAGTCACAACCAGAGAAAATCTTGAACTGTCCTGGTTTCTTGTCCTCTCCCCACCAAATGGCCCCCAATCCCCTAAGTCACCCCATCAGACTAACAGGCTGGGAAAGTGCGGGTGGGAAAGAGAAAGGGGACAGTGGCCAGGCCCCAGTGATTTTAGAAGTTTTGGTTAGATTTAGTCTTTTTTTTTTTTTCTAAGAGAATTATTGAGAAAAAATTCACTTACCATATAATTCACCCACTTAAGACATACCAGTCAATGGTATTCACAGTTGCGCAAGCGTCACCACAGTGAATTTTAGAGCTTTGTCTTCATCTTCCACCCTCCAAAGAAACCCCATTGAAACCCCGTTAGTCATCATTCTTAAATCTTCACCACCCAGTCCTAGGCAACCACTCACCTGAACCTTTGTTTCTGTTCTGGACCTTTCCTATAAGTGGGATCACACAATGTCTTAATACATCTGGCTGCTATAACAAAATATCACAGACTGGGTAACTTCTAAACATCAGAAATGTGTTTCTCACAGTTCTGGAGGCCAGAAGTCCAGCAAGGTCAGATGACAGTTCTCTTCCTCCTGGCAGACTGCTTGTTGTACCCTTACATGGTGGAAGGAGTTTGTTCTGGTCTCTTTTATAAGGGCACTAACCCCACTCATGTGGGGGTCTTTCTTCATGACCTCATCACTGCCCAAAGCCCCCACCTCTGAACCCATCATATTGGGCATCAGGGTTTCAACATACAAATGTTTCAGTTCAGTTCAGTCGCTCAGTCGTGTCCGACTCTCCGCCACCCCATGAATCACAGCACGCCAGGCCTCCCTGTCCATCACCAACTCCCGGAGCTCACTCAAACTCATGTCCACAGAGTCGGTGATGCCATCCAGCCATCTCATTAGGAGGACACAAACATAGCATATAGAACGTGGACCTTTCTGACTGGCTGCTTTCATGTAACAGAATATTTTTAAGGTTCATCCATATTGTAGCATGTATCAGTACTTCAGTCCTTTAAATGACTGAAAAATATTCAGTTCGATAATCATTTTGTTTATTCATCAGTTGATAATCATTTGAATTGCTTCAAACTTTTGGCTTGAGTAGTAATACTGTTGTGCACATTTGTATACATGTTTCTGTTGGACATGTTTTCATTTCTCTTGGGTAAAAGCTAGGAATGGAATTGCTGGCTCAAATGGTAACTCTATATTTACTTTTTCGAAGAACTGGCAGACTGTGTTTTAAAGTGACTGTACCACAGAATTCCCTGGCGGTCCATTGGTTAGGACTCCACACTTCCACTGAGGAGGGGTGGGGGTGGGCAGGGAACTAAGATCCCACAAGCTGTGCCATGCAGCCAGAAAATAAAATTTTAAAAATAAAAAAAAATACCAAAAAAATAAAGTGACTGTACCATTTTATTTATTTAAGCTCAGTGGGGTGTGAGCTTTCTGTTTCTACATATCCTTACCCAACACTTGTTATTATCTGACTTTTTTATTATAGCCATTCCAGTGGGTCTGCCTTAAAAATTTTTTGTTTTGATATATAGTTCACATAACATAAAAGTCACCATTTTATTTATCTTTTTAATTTATTTTGATTGGAGGCTAGTTATTTTATAATATTGTAGTGGTTTTTGCCATACATTGACATGAATCAGCCATGGGTGTAAAAGTCACCATTTTAACAAATACAGTTCATAGAGGAATCAACCTGTCTGACTTCAGTCTCTACTACAAAGCCACAGTCATCAAGACAGTATGGTACTGGCATAAAGACAGAAATATAGATCAATGGAACTAAATAGAAAGCCCAGAGATAAATCCACACACCCATGGACACGTTATCTTCGACAAAGAAAGCAAGAATATACAATGGAGAAAAGACAATCTCTTTAACAAGTGGTGCTGGGAAAACTGGTCAAGCACTTGTAAAAGAATGAAACTAGAACACTTTCTAACACCATACACAAAAATAAACTCAAAATGGATTAAAGATCTAAACGTAAGACCAGAAACTATTAAACTCCTAGAGGAAAACATAGGCAAAACACTCTCCGACATAAATCACAGCAGGCTCCTCTATGACCCACCTCCCAGAATATTGGAAATGAAAGCAAAAATAAACAAATGAGACCTAATTAAAATTAAAAGCTTCTGCACAGCAAAGGAAACTATAAGCAAGGTGAAAAGACAACCTTCAGAATGGGAGAAAATAATAACAAATGAAACAACTGACAAAGAATTAATCTCAAAAATGTACAAGCAACTCCTGCAGCTCAATTCCAGAAAACTAAAAGACTCAATCAAAAAACAGGCCAAAGACCTAAACAGACATTTCTCCAAAGAAGACATACAGATGGCTAACAAACACATGAAAAGATGCTCAACATCACTCATTATCAGAGAAATGCAAATCAAAACCACAATGAGGTACCATCTCACACTGGTCAGAATGGCTGCTATCCAAACGTCTACAAGTAATAAATGCTGGAGAGGGTGTGGAGAAAAGGGAACCCTCTTACACTGTTGGTGGGAATGCAAAATAGTACAGCCACTATGGAGAACAGTGTGGAGATTCCTTAAAAAACTGGAAATAGAACTGCCATATGATCCAGCAATTGCACTCCTGGGCATACACACCGAGGAAACCAGAATTGAAAAAGACCCGTGTACCCTAATATTCATCGCAGCACTGTTTATAATAGCCAGGACATGGAAGCAACCTAGATGTCCATCAGCAGACGAATGGATAATAAAGTTGTGGTACATATATACAATGGACTATTACTCAGCGTTTAAAAAGAATACATTTGAATCAGTTCTAATGAGGTGGTTGAAACTGGACCCTATTATACAGAGTGAAGTAAGCCAGAAAGAAAAACACCAATACAATATTCTAACGCACGTATATGGAATTTAGAAAGATGGTAATGATAACCCTATATGCGAGATAGCAGAAGAGAAACAGATATATAGAACAGTCTTTTGGACTCTGTGGGAGAGGGCGAGGGTGGGATGATTTGGGAGAATGGCATTGAAACATGTAAATTATCATATGTGAAACGAATCATCAGTCCAGGTTCCATGAATGATACAGGATGCTCAGGGCTGGTGCACTGGGATGACCCAGAGGGATGGGATGGGGAGGGAGGTGGGAAGGAGGTTCAGGATGGGGAACACATGTACACCTATGGTGGATTCATGTCAGTGTATGGCAAAACCAATGCAATACTGTAAAGTAAAAAAAATAAAAAAACCAAATACAGTTCATTGTTTTTCCATATATTCATTGTATTATACAAGCATCAACACTAATTCTAGAGCTTTCCATCACTCCAGAAAAAAGCCCTATACAATTTGGCAGTTATTCCTGATCTCCCCTCGTGGCTCAGATTATAAAGAATCCCCCTGTCAATGCAGATGACATAAGAGACTTGGGTTTGATTCCTGAATTGGGAAGATCCCCTAGAGGAGGGCATGGTAACCCGCTCCAGTATTTTTGCCTAGAGAATCCCATGGACAGAGGAGCTTGGCGAGCTATAGTCCATGTGCTTGCTAAGAGTAGGACATGATTGAAGCAGCTGAGCACACAGCACACCCAACCTCCCAGTCCCTGGCAGTCAGTAATCTATTTTCTGTCTCAATAGTGTATAGAGTACATTGTTAGTCACTCAGTCATTTCTGACTCTTTACTTTCTGTCTGTATGGATTTGCCAATTCTGGACATTTCATATAAATGGAACTGTATATAATATGTGATCTTTGGTGACTGGCTTCTGTCACTTAGTGTTATGCTTCCAAAAGTCATCCATGTTGCAGCATCTATCAGTGCTTTACTCCTTTCTGTTGCTGGATAATATCATGTTCTGTGGGCCTAGTGCTTTTCAAGCAATTGATGTCTTTTTGTTTCCTTCTCCTTTCCTGCTCAAACAGGTAAACAGTGGTCTAAGGATATATGACACTTTCTAGGGTTTATAGCAAATCTATTATTATTGCTATGTTTGAATTCTTTAGTGAAGGCTAAATAATGAATTTTGACTTATTTTTAAATAGCCTGTTTATTTTAACTCATGTAACAGATGTGATCCATTGCCTAGGTAAATTTGCCAAGTTGAGAATACAATTTTACTTTACAGAAATATTTTTTAAGAGGAAAAGAAAGTAATTTACAGTGTTGCTTAAGAAATCTGTTGTTCTTTTTCACTTGCAGCATACCTTACAGTTATCAATGCTTTTTGAGGGGAAGAGCATTTTATTTGTATAAAAACTGAGGCTACATTTGGAGACATTCATTTTATAGGGTGTGGAATATACTATTAATTAAGATAACAGGTGACTAAGTTGAATTATCTATATTTGAGGTGAGGTTGCTCAGTCGTGTCCGACTCTTTGTGATCCCATGGACTGTAGCCCACCGGCTCCTCAGTCCATGGAATTTTTTTTTTAATCTATATTTACAAGTTGATAATTAGTCATGTAAAAGAACAGAAGGAAGGAAAGAAAGGGATTTACTTTAAACTAATTTCAGTTAGAATGAACAATGAAATTCAGAAGACATGTTTTATACTAACATGTCAAATTATCTAGCTAGTTTTCTTGTTGATTAATTAAAGTAAAATTTTTCTTTTTATTAGCTCATGTTTAACCAGTGTTTACATGACATTGTGAAGACGTTTTATTTAAGATTTACGGCACTTGTGATGGTGTACTGTGGCACCTTTATCTCACCAGGGGCTCCAAGTTCATCCCAGCAGGGGAGCAAGCCCAGGAGAATCCCGCACAGGAATTTGAGCCAGTTCTCATTATTCATGGCAGCTATGTATGTGTTTATGGTCACCATGGACACTGAGCTAGTGAACACTGAACCATTGGTCCTAGAGGAAATACAGACTGAGGTTCCTGTGAACCTCTGGTTACATTTTCATCAATATGTGGCCTTATTTTATGTGTGTTATTGCATAAAGATAACTCATTTAATATATACTTTTTAAAATCCATTCTGACAAACTCTGCTTTTATTAGTTTATTTTACCACACTGTGAAGCATGTGGGATCTTAGTTTCCCAACCAGGCATTGAACCCGTGCCCCTGCATTGGGAGTATGGAGTCTTAACACAGGACTGCCAGGGAAGTCCCTAATATATACTGTTAATTCATTAACATTGAACTCACAAAAAACAGCACTGTAACTTATGCCTTCTTGAAGTTTATATATCTTCTCCAAAAGGCACGTCCCATCCTTTTCTCTTAGGAGCACTAGACAGCACTTCAGCACTATGCCTGGGAGGGCATTTAAAAGAGCAAAATCACCAACAAAAAGCACAAAAATGTGAAAAATGTGCCACTAAATAAACTGTGAGAAGGACAACGTATGAGACCTGTAAGTAGAAAACAGAACTTAGCCTTGCTCGACTTTATCTGGGAATGTGTCTTTGGTGGCTTAGTTTTTTCACCGCTCTATGCATATACACGTCCACCCATAAGCCAGAAAGTGAAGAATTGATGTGAGGGTTACAAAGATATATCAGCAAGTAGGTGAATTTGCAAGTATGGAATCTAGGAAGCATGAGGATTGACTGTAAGTGCTTCCTGCACTGTTATATGTGTCACTTCCATCCATATTTCATGGACCAAAGCACATCATCAGGCCTTAACTGACTTTGGGAGGGTGTGAAAGGGCACTCACACTGTGTTGTCAAAGAAGAATTCAAATATATGAGAGAAGTTCAGTTCAGTTCAGTCGCTCAGTCGTGTCCGAATCTTTGCGACACCATGAACCGCAGCACACCAGGCCTCCCTGTCCATCACCAACTCCTGGAGTTCACTCAAACTCATGTCCATCGAGTCGGTGATGCCATCCAGCCATCTCATTCTCTGTTGTCCCCGTCTCCTCCCACCCCCAATCCCTCCCAGCGTCAGACTCTTTTCCAGTGAGTCAACTCTTCGCATGATGTGGCCAAAGTGTTGGAGCTTCAGCTTTAGCATCAGTCCTTCCAATGAACACCCAGGACTGATCTCCAGTACTAATGCCAATTGCTGGTATCGTTTCGTCATTGATTATTCCATACTTGAAGCAGATTTTACTTCCCAGAGATAGTTGCCACATTGTTTCTCATCCAACATGCTGTTCCAATAACCGTGACTTTGTTGCACCTCCCATTGAGAGAATGAGGTCTCTGCTCCTTTTCCTTGAAACTGGGCAGACTGTGTGACTTCTGAGGCCTAGTCATGAAAAACTTCCACCGAATTCTCGGGCTGCCCACTCTTAGAAATCCAACAACCCTACTGAAAGGGAGCCCAGGCAGTTCCATGGAAAGCTACGTGTAGGTTCCTGGCTGAGGTCCCGACTGACAGCTGGCGACAGCCACCACACGTGAGTGACCAAGGGTTCCGACAGCACCATGTCCATATCCTCCAGACAGCCTCCCTTCTGCCATGCTGAGGCCCCAGGGGTCACGGAGCAGACACAGGCAGTACTTACAGAATCTGTGAGCATAAAATAATGCCTACTTTTAAAAATGCCACTCTGTTTGAGGTGGTTTATTTCAGGAATAATAGCTAAAAGAGTAATTGTGTATGTCATCTATGACTAGTGCTGTAGCAGGTGTTGGTCGGGTTTAGAAATGTGTAAAATTTTGTCCTTTGTTGCTAATGTTGTTCAGTCACTAAGTCGAGTCCAGCTATTTGCGACCCCATGGACTGCAGCACTCCAGGCTTCCCTGTCCTTCACTATCTCCTGGAGTTTCTCAGATTCATGTCCATTGAGTCAGTGATGCTGTCCAACCATCTCATCTTCTGTTGCCCTCTTCTCCTGCCCTCGATCTTGCCCAGCATCAGGGGGTCTTTTCTAGTGGGTAGGCTCTTTGCATCAGGTGGCCAAAGTATTGGAGCTTCAGCTTCAGCATCAGTCCTTCCAACGAATACTCAGGGTTGATTTCCTTTAGGATTGACTGGTTTGATCTCCTTGCTGTCCAAGGGACTCTTAATAGTCTCATCCAGCACTGCAATTGGAAAACATCAATTCTTCGGTGCTCAGCCTTTTTTATCTTACATTCAAGTCATTGTTTACTCAGAGGCCATTCTTGTGCTAATAATATAATTAAATATTTGGTCTTTTTACAGTTCCTACAATCTCAAATATAACTATAAAATGGATAGCAACTTGGTATTCTAATGGAAAATGTAATCTTGCTTGGTTTCTCCTTTAGTCTGGGTAAGAATTTTAATAGTCATCCATTATTTAGACACAAAGAAACCCATGAAGCCCCATTTTCACTTGATGCCTGACACATAATTGCTTGATAAATGTTGAATGAGTGCCAATCTGAATTTATCAGACACAGATTGTGATTGAGTGTCTTTAGAAGCACCTGTGAACCACCTTTCTCATGGACCACAGAAAATGAAGAGACATTTATTGAATGTGGGGCTGAGGATAAAAAAGCTAAGGTCTAAAGCTGGGAATGTCTTTAAAAATTAAAACATCAGTTCTAATCAATATGAGGATGATATAACTTCTGAGACTGTGGTGAATGTTTTTAAAAACAGAGAGGGATATCCACACTGATGTTAACAGGTTCATGATGTGAAGTAAAAGTGGAAACCAAATATACCACAATTAGGTAGCTCACATTCTCAAAAAACTCAGGGAAAATATAGTATAAATTCATGTTGAAACACATCGTATACATTTTTGTTTTAGTTTGGTTTTTATTATTTATTTAATGTTCAGAAACATGGGGCTTTTTCCAGGTTCATATTTATTGTACAAATGGAATATCATTTGGTGAGTTGACTTTACCTTCTCTAGGCTTGGAGATGCAGATGAAACAGGTTGGATGGACACGGTAGAGACAGCTTGGACTCCCATTAATGTTGCTTTCACAGCTGGAGTTCTTTAGGACCTGCACTTGAAGTACAGGATAATCAAAGCAAAGTCTCTGTATGTGGTCAGTACATAGTTCATTCTACTTGTGAGAATGTAAGAGTTGAAATATATTTTTAATACCAGTGAACTGGAGTTGGGCATCAGTTTCTGGGGCTACAGTGGTTTCAATCCTGCCATTATCACAACTTCTATACCTCGCTGGCTCAGATGGTAAAGAATCTGCCTGCAATGCAGGAGACCAAGGTTCGATCCCTGGGTTGGGAAGATCATCTGGAAAAGGGAATGGCTACCCACTCCAGTATTCTTGCCTGGAGAATTCTATGGACAGAGGAGCCTGATGGGCTATAGTCCATGGAATTACAAAGAGTCAGGCACGACTGAACGACTAACAATTTCACTTTCCACCAGGTCAGAAGAAGATGCCTGCTGCAAGGTTTAAGAGTCTGGCTTTCCATCTCAACTCTCCTACTTTCTGGCTGTGTGGTGTTGGGAATGTGATTCAGCCTTCTTGAATCTGTTTCCTCATTTGTGCAAATGGATGGGATTCACCTCGTATGCTATTGTGGATTCCAAGAGGTAATGCCTGGTCATCTCTTGGCCCAATGTTTTGTGTGTCGTATCCTGATAAATAGTAGTTAGTGGTATAGTCTTTTGTGAATAAAAACTCTGGACCAGTTCATTAAGAACTGAAATTGGTTCTTTGAACTTACCTGATCCTCTGCTCATTCAGCACGCATGTTCTTATACATTCTGCCTAAGGAGAAGACTTACTGAGATCACTTGATTGTTTACTGCTTTGCTGACTCTAACAGAACAAGAGGAGGAGAGAGGGAGGGGAAACGTGGCTAGAACCACTGGGTGTGTGTAGGGAAGAGAGAGACACAGGTATTTCCTCTGAAAAAATGTCAGATTTCTCTGGTTTCCTTGCCTAAAGTTGGCTTCCTTTGATCTGGGACAGCCTTCCTCCCAGGGCTGCATTATAACTGTGATGGACCCAAATCACTTTTGCTTTGGTGGGTCCCTTCCTCTGCAGAAAAATACAAACATTTGTATTTTATGTCTCTGTTGTTATAAAGATGAATATAATTTTTGACCCCCCAAATTAACTTTTTAAATTCTGGTTTTTAAAAGAAAATATTTTCATGGGCCCCTAAAAATGATGTGAGTTCTGGGCATTGAGCCTGGTAAGGCTGATGGCCGAGTAGGTTCTGATTTCTTAGTTTCCCTACAAGAGAGTGAGAACATCTGATGTAGTATATGGGAAGATAAATATAGAAAGGCAAAATACTTCCTCTGCCCTTATGGTGGATGTATGTTTTAACATTGGATCCTTTTGTTAACAACTCTCTGAGGCAGGGCTTATTAGTGTGAGAAAGGAGTAAATAATGAATAATTTAGAACCAAGAAGATTCAGTGCTTGAAGTGAGAATATTCAACTTTTTCCTTGCCTTGTTCAGATTCCAGATAGGATGAATGCTAATGTTGGCCTTTCAAAACATCCAAATATGTGTATTGTCTGAATGGGGGGGGGGGAGGAATTGGAGGAGAAGCTTTATTTTAACTCTGTGTCTAAGTCCTGCATTGCACTGAGAACACGGTGGGACTTACGATGTCTTATTCTAGTATCAGAGTACCGTGATCTCAGTTCCTTCACCAGGGACTGATTTGGTCTTTGGGACCACATGGTTTCAGAGATGAAGCTGTTGGTCTCATCTTTCCTCTTCTATATGTAAAACTTTCCCTCTCACCCCATCTGAATTCTTTCAATATCTTTCCTTTATTTTTGATTTTCTGCAGTTTGAATTTGAAATGCCCAGGTGTAGCGGTATTTTTTGTTTGTTTTCCTGTTTGATGCTCTCTGAGTTTCCTGGATCTGTGATTTGACATTAATTTAGGGAAATTAGTTGTCATTGTTGCTTCTAATGTTTCTTTTCGCTTTCTGGTATTCCCATTATACCTATGTAACACCTTTTCAGTTCGGTTCAGTCACTCAGTCATGTCTGACTCTCTGCGACCCCATGAATCACAGCACGCCAGGCTTCCCTGTCCATCACCAACTCCCGGAGTTCACTCAAACTCATGTCCATCGAATCGGTGATGCCATCCAACCATCTCATCCTCTGTCGTCCCCGTCTCCTCCCGCCTCCAATCTTTCCCAGCATCAGGGTCTTTTATGGAGTAGGAAATGGCAACCCACTCCAGTATTCTTGCCTGAAAAATCCATGAACAGAGGAGCCTGGCGGGCTACAGTCCATGGGGCTGCAAAGAGTCAGACACAACTGAGCACACACGCACCAACACCTTTTATAGTTGTCTCACAACTCTTGTATATTGTTTTGCTTTTTTTTTCCAGTTTTTTGTTTCTATTTGCTTTTCCCTTTTGAAAAATGGGAAGCATTTCCTTATACTTAGATTCCTTCCTCAACTGTGTCCAGTCTACCGATAAGCTCAACAAAAGCATTCTTCATTTCTGTGACAGTGTTTTTAGTTTTGAGCATTTCTTTTGGGTTCTTTCTGAGAATTTCGGTCTCTCTGCAGACTGCCCTTATGTTCTTGTTGTCTGTGTTTTCCACTAGAGCTCTTTGCATATTAATCATATTTGTTTTGCATTCCTGGTCTGATAATTCCAACAACATTCCTGCCATCTCTGGATCTGTTTCTGATGCTTGCTCTGTTAATTTAAATTGTGTTTTGTGCCTTTTAGTATACTTTACAATTCTTTCTTGAAGGGTAAACTCAATGTCCTAGGCAAAAAGAACTGCAGTAAGTAGGCCTTTAATTACGTGGTGGTCTGTGGTTAGATGTGGGGGAATGGAAAATAGTTTATAGTTTTATGATTAGGTCTCAGTCCTTTAGTGAGCCTGTGCCACTGGGCTGTGAACTTCAAAAGAGCTTCTCTGTTGTCTTTTCTTTTCTCCCCTTTATTAGAACAAGCTAGTTGGGTGTTTACCCACTCTGCACTGTAAGACTAGAATCAGCTGGGATTGCAAATTCCCCGTCCCCTCCCAAGTAAGTTCAGTTCAGTTCAGTTACTCAGTCGTGTCCGACTCTTTGCAACCCCATGAATCACAGCACGCCAGGACTCCCTGTCCATCCCCAACTCCTGGAGTTCACTCAAATTCATGTTCATCGAGTCGGTGATGCCATCCAGCCATCTCATTCTCTGTTGTCCTCTTCTCCTCCTGCCCCCAATCCCTCCCAGCATCAGAGTATTTTCCAGTGAGTCAACTCTTCGCATGAGGTGGCCAAAGTATTGCAGTTTCAGCTTTAGCATCAGTCCTTCCAATGAACACCCAGGATTGATCTCCTTTAGAATGGACTGGTTGCATCACCTTGCAGTCCAAGGGACTCTCAAGAGTCTTCTCCAGCACCACAGTTCAAAAGCATCAATTCTTCGGCAATTGGCCTTCTTCACAGTCCAACTCTCACATCCATACATGACTACTGGAAAAACCATAGCCTTGACTAGACGGACCTTGGTTGGCAAAGTAATGTCTCTGCTTTTTAATATGCTATCTAGGTTGGTCATAACTTTCCTTCCAAGGAGTAAGCGTCTTTTAATTTCATGGCTGCAATCACCATCTGCAGTGATTTTGGAGCCCAAAAAAATAAAGTCTGACACTGCTTACACTGTTTCCCCATCTATTTCCCATGAAGTGATGGGACCAGATGTCATGATCTTTGTTTTCTGAATGTTGAGCTTCAAGCCAACCTTTTCACTCTCCTCTTTCACTTTCATCAAGAGGCTTTTGAGTTCCTCTTCACTTTCTGCCATAAGGGTGGTGTCATCTACATATCTGAGGTTATTGATATTTCTCCCAGCAATCTTGATTCCAGCTTGTGCTTCTTCCAGCCCAGCATTCCTCATGATGTACTCTGCATAGAAGTTAAATAAGCAGGGTGACAATATACAGCCTTGACATACTCCTTTTCCTATTTGGAACCAGTCTGTTGTTCCTTGTCCAGTTCTGACTGTTGCTTCCTGACCTGCATACAGGTTTCTCAAGAGGCAGGTCAGGTGGTCTGGAATTCCCATCTCTTTCAGAATTTTCCACAGTTTATTGTGATCCACACAGTCAAAGGCTTTGGCATAGTCAATGAAGCAGAAATAGATGTTTTTCTGGAACTCTCTTGCTTTCTCCATGATCCAGCGGATGTTGGCAATTTGATCTCTGGTGCCTCTGCCTTTTCTAAAACCTGCTTGAACATCTGGAAGTTCACAGTACACATATTGCTGAAGCCTGGCTTGGAGAATTTTGAGCACGACTTTACTAGTGTGTGAGATGAGTGCAATTGTGTGGTAGTCTGAGCATTCTTTGGCATTGCCTTTCTTTGGGATTGGAATGAAGACTGACCTTTTCGAGTCCTGTGGCCACTGCTGAGTTTTCCAAATTTGCTAGCATATTGAGTGCAGCACTTTCACAGCATCATCTTTCAGGATTTGAAATAGCTGAATTGGAATTCCATCACCTCCACTAGCTTAGTTCGTAGTGATCCTCTCTAAGGCCCACTTGACTTCACATTCCAAGATGTCTGGCTCCAGGTGAGTGATCACACCATCGTGATTAACTGGGTCATGAAGATCTTTTTTGTATAGTTCTGTGTATTCTTGCCACCTCTTCTTAATATCTTCTGCTTCTGTTAGGTCCATACCATTTCTGTCCTTTATGGAGGCCATCTTTGCATGAAATGTTCCCTTGGTATCTCTAATTTTCTTGAAGAGATCTCTCGTTTTTCCTATTCTGTTGTTTTCCTCTATTTCTTTGCATTGATCACTGAAAACCCGAGCAGGTTAGGCCCTGGAGAGGTAGTTCTCCTGAGGGCAGACTTTGTTACAAAGAATAGAACATACTGAAGGGTTTGGGGATGGTTCCTCTTCCTCTCTTTCCGTTGGAAGCACAATAAGGTTTTTTTTCTCAGAATTCCACTGTGAGAATCTGGCAGGGCTCCTAGAGGCAAAATTCACAGAGTGTGGGCCCCTCTGGAGTGTTCAGTTCTCAGATTTGCCTACTCTGAGCTCTGGCAGTCCTTCAATTGCCGTTCAGTTTTCCCCAACTCTGGCCCAGTTTCCTGAGGAGGTTTCTATGTGCGGGTTTCTGCTCAAGGTAAGTTGTGATTTTCTGAATCCTTCTCTCTCAAGTTTGGGGGCCAGTGGTTTGCCCTGTGACCACAGTTCGCTGAATTTAAGGGAAGCTGTTGATTTTTCAGTTTCTTGGGCTTTTTGTTGTTGTTATGATGGAGAAATGACTTTCAAGCTCCTTTCATGCCAGAGAGAAACTGGACTCCTTTTCCTTTGTAGAAAATGATGCCTTAGTGATATTTTTTGATCCAGTGTAGAATTTAGTGAAAATGTCTATATTCTGGTCACTGTTACTATTATACTACCTCTTTGAAAACAACAACAACAACTTATTTGGCCATGCAGGGTCTTAGTTTCAGCCTTGACGGTTTTTACTTGTGGTATGTGGGATCTAGTTCCCTGACCAGGGAGAGAACCCAAGCCCCCTAATTGGAAGCGTGGAATCTTAACCACTGGGCTGCCAGGGAAGTTGCCTCCCTCCCATTCTTAATCTTTTCTGGCTACAGTTATTGCTTCTCCAAATACTTTTTAGCTGTTAAAACCTAGTTCTTTCTTCCCTGGATTTTTATCAACTCCACTCTCTGGCTTGGTGTGCCAACAGCTAGTACTACCCGTGTATGCCAGTTGTGTCAACATTTAAAAAAGGATGCACTATTTACACGATTGTTTCTAATATTCTGCTTGCAAATCCTGCTTTGTGAGTTGAATTGGTAGCAGATGCACATTACGCTGATGGCTTCAGGGAAGTGTTTACAGAGAATGTTGGGTTATAAATGATGGCTCAAAGCTAGATTTACAGACTTATTTTCTCTGAACATGGTAACTTACACCTGGGTAGAAGCTCGCCTGTATTTTGTATCCACTCACATTACCTAGAAAATGACTTGCCTTTGTATTAGAATCTCTGGCTCTACTTCTGTTTAATTGGTCTATATGGGTCCTGATATCAGTATTTCTCAAAGTTCCTCGAGTAATTCTACCATGCACTAGGTTGAAGTCCACTGGTATGCAGCAAGTGTCAGCAAACCTTTACAGAACTGGGCAGTAAGTATTTGGGGCTTTGAGGATCAAATAGTCTCCGCTATAGTGACTCGGCTCTTGATGTAGGAAGAGCCATAGGCAAGTGGGCATGGCTGAGTTCCAATAATTTTATTTCTAGCCACTAAAATTCTAATTCATATAGCTTTCATGTGTCATGAAATATCCTTTTTTTAAAAAAAACTATTGAAAAATGTAAAAATCAGTCTGTCTGACAGGATGTACCATAACAGGTTGCAAGTGGAATTCGGCCTGGGGGCTGTAGTTTATTTTCTTACAGCTTGATTTGGTTCCACAAAAGAAAATGTTTCCTTAACTACATCACTGATAAAGTTTTCAATGAGTCTTCCATTCCATTCCATTCTGTCGCTCAGTCGTGTCCGACTCTATGCGACCCCGTGGACTGTAGCCTACCAGGTTCTCCGTCCATGGGATTCTCCAGGCAAGAATACTGGAGTGGGTTACCGTTTCCTTCTCCAGGGGATCTTCCCGACCCAGGGATTGAACCCAGGTCTCCCGCATTGGAGGCAGACGCTTTAACCTCTGAGCCTGAGTCTTAGCATTGAGTAATTATTTTAAGTAAGTCTACCAAAACACATTTATTGTTTGCTTGTTTTGGGCTGTGCTGGGTCTTGGCTTTTCTCTACTTGTGGCGAGCGGGGCTACTCTCTAGCTGGGATGCCTGGGATTCTCGTTGTGGAGGCGTCTCTTGCGGTGGCTCCGTTGTTGTGGAGCACTGCCTCTGAGTTACTCGGGCTTCAGGAGTCGCAGCACGTGGGCTCCGTAGTTGTGGCATTCACTCTGAGTTGTTCTGCAGCATGTGAGATCTTCCCAGACCCGGGATTGAATCTGTGTCTCCTGCATTGGCAGGCTGATTCTTTACCGCTGAGCCACCAGGGAAACCCTATCAGAATATTTTTAAACATGACAATGCATTTCCATATTTGAAGTTGCAGTATTTGGGATGCTTTTGTCTACAAATATCAAGTGTGGCTTAAATGGTTAGTAGTGGGAAAGGTATTCTCTCATGAAAATATAGACATTTGCAGGATTATTAGGCAGCATGACAATCATCAACCCAGGTATTGTCCATCTTTCTACTCTACTATCCTCAATACTGCTGCTGCTGCTAAGTCGCTTCAGTCGTGTCCTACTCTGTGCGACCCCATAGACGGCAGCCCACCAGGCTCCCCCGTCCCTGGGATTCTCCAGGCAAGAACACTGCAGTGGGTTACCATTTCCTTCTCCAATGCATGAAAGTGAAAAATGAAAGTGAAGCCACTCAGTCGTGTCCTACTCTTAGCGACCCCATGGACTGGAGCCCATCAGGCTCCTCCATCCGTGGGATTTTCCAGGCAAGAGTACTGGAGTGGGGTGCCATTGCCTTCTCCTAGTCCTGGCCAATGTCTTGCTCCTGGTTGCAAGGAACAGCCCTAGGTACCGCATGCAGACATGTAACATCCAGCAGAGAGGAAGAGTGTTTCCTTCCATGCATTTATTTTTAATGTGAGGCAGTCTTTTTTAGAGCAAGCCTCTCCTCCTGTGTACATCTCCAAAGACCAAATCAGTCCCTGGCAAAGGAATTGAGATCACCATGATTAACTCTCATTGTGCATCCACTGGTGTGGGCAGGGGGAAGGGAAATCTGTCTGCCTCTCACAGGTGGTCTCAGGATTTCAGAACCAAATCATGGTTCTGTTAGCAAGGAAGAGGAAGAAATGGCAGTTGGGAAATCAACAGAGTCTCAGAGAGTATTAGATTCCTAGGATTAAAAAAGAAGGCTGTCTGCTGAGCTTCTTATTGCCATTTGTTTATTTACTTCCCTTAAAGACCATTAGAGAATTGTTCAGTACAATTTTCCTGAAATAAATTTTATTGATTTTTCACTCAGATTATATTTTGCTTCAGTTTTGAAAGAAATTGCTATTATTTCTATCAGATTACATTTGAAAAGTAATGCATTGTACTTTGTTATTTTTCTACAACTCTACCATGTTGTGTATCTAGTATAAAAATGTTCATGTCAAAAATTTTGAAGAGTCATCATTTTTTGTTCATTTTGAACCATCAGAAGGTTGTTTAATTTATACTATGAAAACAAAAAAGTTTTACCCCTGAAATTATAGCACTGAATACAAATTTAAGGACCTTGTGTGTCACCTTGCCACCCCCATGGGTATCCTGATACAGCCCCCAAGTGTAAATGACCCATTTCTACCTCCCCATTTGGAAATCACAGAGGGAGATTTGTATCCATTCCAAATTCAGCTGTGTCCATCTTATTTTCAGCCCTGACCCTCAGTCTGGAGTGGGCACTGAAATTCCACATTTGCAGTTTTCTTGGGAGACCAGCTGGCACTGTGGAAGGTGTTCTGACCCAGGGTAGAGAGGCCAGGCTTCTGGTCCCAGCTCTGCCTCTTAGGAGGTATTTGACCTCTCTCAGCTCTAGTTTTGACATCTGCAAAGCAAGAGCTTGAACAGTGTGATTTATAAGACCCTGTTAGAGCTTATCTGTGTTTCTCTTTAAGATTTTGACCTTTCCTTGTACACATTGCTACATTTAAAATGGATAGCTAACAAAGACCTACTGTATAGCAAAAATAAAAAATAGAACAATACTTCAATCCTATATAAGGGGAAAAAAAGATTTGACCTTTCCTTTCCAATGTTAAACTGATTTCTACTCTTAATACTGCTTGATGAACATACGTTGTCACCGGGTTCCCCCAGGAGAGTGTGTGGGAACAGCCATCTTTTGTCCTGCCACGGCACAGTTGGACAGCCCATGATAGTCTAGTGTGAGACATTCCCACGTAACCAAGCCAAATCCTTACAATCTAGGAAGCAAGTCAGAAGGTAAACAAGAGCGACGCTACTCACAAGAGGATTTTGTAGCACTTTATTATTATTATTTTAGCTAAAATGCTTGCAAATGTCAGTTCTTTCCTCATTAATATTGAAATATACTTCACCATTATTTACAACAGTCTTGAAAATGCACTGGGTCCACTGACCCCTGCAGCTCTAGAGCTGTTTTTTTCTCTCCTTCTAGAACTCTCCAAGCCTCTTCACACAGAAGTGAAACAATGAGGCCCTGGACAACTTGTGTAGAAAGATTTTATTTGGTGGCCGAAGCAATTATCTTTGGCTTATCAACATATTTCTGTTTCTTTTCTCTATAGAGTTAGTTCTTATGTTCCCTAGTAATTCTTTTTTCCCCTCAACTCATATTAGAACTTTTTGTTTTTCGCAGGGGTATATGTTATAGAAGAGCCCCGTCATTGTTAGAACAACCTGGGGAAAGTTTCTCCTAAGGAACTTGAAAGTGAGTTAACAAGATTGACATTTGTCAAGCTCCACCCCCACCCCCACCCCCCACCCCATTCATGCCGATGTCCACCAGTAACTAACAGCTTCTTAGGTCCAGAGGTCCTTGTCCCCCTGCCCAAGTGGGCTATTTGAAGGGCGGAGGGCCATGTTCTGTATGGTTTTCAGGAGCAGTTTATATTTGCTTATCCAGTCCAGGTGAACCCACTCCATACTGAATGCCCACATCCAGAGCCTGTTCCCCAGGAGCGTCCTTGGTGGCCTCCTCATAAGAGGGCGGTGAACACGCCTTGGAGAGAAGGGCAGCCTCCGGGGGCAGTGGGGAGTAAGGGGAGGTCTGCTCGCTGCTCCAGGGTAAGCCGGGCAGGAAGTCGGTCACCTCCCCCGAAGGCGGGTGCTCTGGGAGGTCCAGGCCGGAAACCTGGCCCTGGGGCCGAGGGGTCTGACAGTGGCGATACAGGAAGAGCAGTAGAAAGGCCAGGAAGAGCAGGATGGTGGCTGGAAGAAGGATGAACAGGAAGGGCTCCACATCTTCCCGGGTGGAACTTCTCTTCTGGGTGCCCTGGAGTTGGGGAACGGAATAGAGTTAGAAGACTGGAAAAGAAGACTAAGGTTGGCCTCTGTCTTCATTTTGTATTCTACTATCATTTGGGCTTCCCTGATAGCTCAGTTGGTAAAGAATCTTCCTGCAATGCAGAAGACCCTGGTTCGATTCCTGGGTCGGGAAGATCCCTTGGAGAAGGGATAAGGCTACCCACTCCAGTATTCTGGCCTGGAGAATTCCATGGACTGTATTGTCCGTGGGGTCACATAGAGCTGGACACAACTGAGAGATTTTCACTTTCACAATAATTTACTCGCTCTAAAAATCACACTAATCATTCATTTATGCCAATGAATTAAAGTGTACTTATAAAGTATGAATTCGGAATGTCAAAAGTACACGAGGATACCCTACGGTATTTCCACTGAAGTAAAAATATTAGAATAAGGTTTAGTTGGTAGGTCCATCACACATTCACTGAATGAG
Source organism: Moschus berezovskii (assembly GCF_049115385.1). Lineage (NCBI taxonomy): Eukaryota > Metazoa > Chordata > Mammalia > Artiodactyla > Moschidae > Moschus > Moschus berezovskii. Next base: position 83,339,351 of record NC_142469.1, on the reverse strand, counting down.
AACTCTTACTATTTATGTACTTACTTTATTTAGAATTAGACCAATAATGTTTTATGCTGCACAAGGATCATTTGGAACTTCTTTGATTCTGGAGTAAAATCTGACATTGTTACATGCTCCTGTGACATATAAATAACATTTGAAATCTGATTGGATAGCCAGTGCTTATGATGATTGAGATTGTGAAATTCCTTCAGTTTGTTTTTGCAATATTTGTAGGATAAGTATAGAAATTTGGAACTCAAGAAAAGAATTGCAGGTAAAATTTTAAGTAACCTAAAAGGTCAGGGAGGCCTGGCGTGCTGTGATTCATGGGGTCGCAAAGAGTCAGACACGACTGAGCTACTGAACTGAACTGAAAAGGTATTGATTTTATAGTATCAGCTTATAAGAGTAATGATGATTCTTGATGGAGTAAATAATAGGCACAGAATGATACTCCAACAGCAAGGTATGAAAAAAGAAGTCCTGTTCCAAATTGTGTAGACATGTCTTTACATAAAGCTGCTAAGAAATAAGTATTAAAATGCTTCTCTATTCACAATGCCTGTGAATGTTAGTATCTACTACTACAGAGGGAAAGAAAACCTTATAATTGTGTTTAAAAAAACAACATACTAAGATCTACTGATTTAAAATAAAACTTACACTAGTAAAATTATGAGAGCTGGGTTTTCTGCCTTGATTTTGGTGAAAAGAACAAATGTTTTGCTGGTCTTGACGTTTTAAGAGACTGACTTATCTAGTGTTTTTTGTTGTTATCTTTAATTCCTAAAGAATTTACAACTATGTATGCTATTTTGACTTGAAATTAGATGGTCTATTTAGTATTTACACTGTTAGATATTTTGTTTTGGTAAGATATGAGTTATGATATTTTAGCTTAAAATCCTTGCAATTTTTTAAGGTTTTCTTGAGCAGCAGAGCATCGTCTTTGGGCTTTGACAGCTGTGGTTCTGAATTCCAATATGACCTTCTGATAACCTGTGTGACCATGGACTATTCACTTACCCCCTCTGATTCTAGTTTTCCTTCAGTATGAATTGAGAGTAAAATCATCTTTTTTGGAAGGTTGGCTTGAGAATATAATGAATCAACGCACTATGAATTTGTTCTGTTTTCTCACACATAATCTAGTTTATCAGAACTCTTAAAATCTGTTATGATAAAACAAGGACTTTGATTATATAAGCTTTAATAGATGAACTCAAATTTACTACAATTATTAAAAAAATCAAGTTGGACTCAAAAAGCAATTTAAACTATGTTTATTTTCTCCCACTAGATAAATCATTTAAAATGTTAAAGCTATTATCTGTTAATACTTACTCTTCAACCTTGATAACCACGGACCATTTTGTATAATTGATTTTTCTTCTTTCTTCTTCAATAAATCTGGGTAATAATAGTTTCTAAACTGTTGTGGGCATCAAATTTTAAATATTGTTATACCCTCTAAGTTCCATATGCATTGAATATGAAGATACTTAATATTCTATTGAAAAGTTTTTATGTAATCCTCTTTATACCACTAATGGTATTAGTTGCAAAAAATTGAGAAAGATGCTACTGTCCCCTTCTGTAATCAGTACTTCCTTTGGGTGAGTTATCTTGTCCAGATATCGACATTTATACAGCAGATTAGGACAATTTCTTGAGATAAAGAACTCTTTTTTTTTTTTTTCCTAATTAAGAGACCATGGAGCTATAGAACAAATTTATGATGGTATCTTTGTTTTTTAAATGATTCATAGTATATTGGTTCAAATTGTTTTGGATTTTTTTTAATGCAGAAAGAATGTCTTTTGTCAAATATTCTAAATGGTTCATTACCCTCAAAGTGGCTTTTTAATATTTCTCAAGGACTTTGCAGTACAGGAATTACTTTAAAGAAAAAGGCAATAGAAAGTGTAACTGCTGAAGGATATATCATATATGTGTATAATTTATTTCTGTAAAAATTGGCTTTAGAGAACTTAAATACCAATCTCAACCCTCAACTTTCTAGAAAACAAGAAAATAGGTTTCTTTCCCTCTTTCTTGTGGGACAGTGGTATCACTCACTTTCCTGTTGACCATAAAATTAATTTTGAGTTTTTAGGTTTCTGTAACTATTTTTCCATAATGAACCCTCAGATTGGGACTCCTTTGGGGATTTCCCAGGTAAAACAAAGCAGCTGCTGCATTTCTAAGAGGCAAAACCTCTTTAACTCTTTGCTGCCCCTCCTGACGTAAGATCTTTGGCTTCTTAGAAACAGCTGGAGGGCCAAAGGGAATCTCTTTCTTTTTTTTTTTTTTAATGTAGACAGTGCTTACTGAGCAAAAACGCAACCTTGTCATACCCAGACAAGAATTTGCTGACTTCTGCCTTCAGGCGTTCTTTTATATATTTGTTATCTCAGGTGTTCTTAGAATATCCTGTGACAAGTTTTACTTGAATTTATCATTGTCAAAAGAATCCAGCTTTCAAGTTACCTCCTTGCACCAGGTCAAGTCAGTGAGTTCATATTTTTGTCACACCTGTAATGCAAAATGTTGCCAGTAAGTTTTCCTAACAGTATAGGTGATGTGGGTTTTAAAGCTAACAAGGATATTTTGCGGGAAGAAAAGGCATAAATTGTAGGTACAGACCTGCCGCTGAGTTTCCAGGAGAGGGAGGCTGGGTTCGCTGGTTAACCACTCGTATGTTTCCCGGCCGGCGTGGCCAAACTTCCCCCAGCTGCTGCCCTGCAGTGCCCGCATGCTTTTACCAGACTGGTGCCCTGGTCACCCTTCCACCTCGCTGCCCAGATCTCAACAGTGCTGCTGCTTCTTGGCCCACATCCAGCTTGGGTGTGTTCGGCTGATGGCTCTTGGTAAATTTGTTCTCTGATGAGGATCAACAAGGGAAAAGAAACCAACCAGAGAGACCTCTGAGGACTATATTTAAATTCCGTGCCTCTGGGTTTGCTTCTGTGGCCTTCATCTTATAAGCATGGCATCAGATACCAGACATGGAATAGATTTCAGACAGATGTTCTTTGCATCCGCGTTATTACAGAGCCGCAAATGGTCTCAGTGAGTAAAGAGCTATTTGTATTTGATGTAAATAAGACCCTCTCCCTTCTCTTACCACACCCCTCTCCAGACATATAGCTGAGCAAGAAAAACTACCCAACCTGAATTTCCTTTAATTATTTCTGGATTCTGTGGTCCAGAGAGAAACGGGTATTTGGTAGAGAAGCAAGACTCATTAATTATATTTTGATGAATTATTTAGATGAAAGATGCTAAATGATAAAATTGTACAGAAGCCAGAGAGACAATAGCTCAGATTGTTTGGATGGAATGTTTGCTGTTTTCAGTTTTTTTAAAAAATTCAGATTACCAGTACCTACATAGTCTTCCTTGTGATTACCTTATGAACTTTATAAAATTACATCAAGCAGTAAGAAACTTTCAGTTTACATATTCACTGAGGTAACTTGGGGATATTTAATTCTACATACATATTGAGACCTTAACATTTAAGACATGGCTGTTGGATTCTTCCTTTTAGTAAACTTTAGCTTCAAATATTTACTCAAAATATTACAACTCAATATTGCAACTACCAATATTCCTATCCAGGCATCATTCAAGTGATTGTTATGATGCTGAAGTCATATTTTTAAGTGGGATATTGAGTGGGATTTTTTTTTTTCTTAATTAAGATTCTTAACATTTGGCCCATGGTGGTCTATAGATAGGTTTGGGGGAGGGTGATGAACTTTCTGAACTTTTAGATACACTTCATTTTTGTGGAAAGATCCATAGTTTTCATTACATTTTCAAAGACAACTGTCCTCCCCAATACACTTTGGCACTTTGTCAAACTTATTTGTGATAAGGGTTTTCACTAAGATCCCAGTACATCGGTCAGTATCCTACTGTGGAACACCTTTGTCATTTCATGCTTTCCTTTCTTACTGTGGAATTAGTTGATTTTGTGCTTTTGGTTGACACGTTACCTTGTTCCATGAATGTGTTCCTATTTTAAGTCAATCCTGTATCCCCACATTGAAACATGAGGAGCACCTAGGACCACTGCACTATTTTACTTTTTTGCATGTCAACGGCCTTGCCAATACTACGCCCTTGGCCTCTTCTCCATCTTATCTACTTGTTTAAATACCTTCCTTTCTTGAGAAGCAGATTGGAAATCTGGACCAAATGCATTAAATGTAAATCTGTAATGTTGACCCTCCTCCAGCATTGAATGAATCAGACAGAACTTCCTGCTTTTATGGGTACATTCTGGGGGGACCAAGAGAAACAAATATAATTACATAAATAAAATGTACTACATCAAAAGGTGATACATTCTATGGAGAAAAAGCAGAAGGAGAGAGTAAATGCTGAAAGCGGGGAGGCATTTTTTAACGTAAGAAGTCAATTAGGATCTCACAGCATAAGTGATATTTGCGTAAAAAGCTGAAGGGTTCAAGGGACTGAGTCATGAAGGTTTCAGAAGGAAGAGCGTTGCAGACAAAGGGAATAGCCATGCAGAGGCCCTGAGACAGTCACATGCATGGTAAGTGTTCAGAATGGCTGGTAGGTAGAGTGGCTGGAGCAGTGGGCCAGGAATAAAGTAGAAGATAGAAAACAAGTAAGATGGAGAAGCCATGCAGTTTTGAGCAGAGGAGTGACAAGATCTGACTTCCATTTTAAAAGAATCACTCAGGCCTCTGTGGGAAATTGATATAACAATTAAGGGCAAAAGCAAGGACTCTTGAGAAATAGCAGACCAGATTAGTATTATAGAAGTGAAGGTGGTGAGATTCTAGATATATTTTAGAGTCAGCAAGATTTGTTTGTTCTACTTCTTCTACTAAAGGTGGTAGAAGACTGAAAAATGATCAAGAAGAATTCTGGTTTAGATGTCAGTGATAGGAAGGGGAAGACTGGATAGGGCAGGTTGTTTTGTTTTTTAAGCAAGACAAATAAAGGTCAGGAGTTGAGTTTTGGGCATGGTAAGTTTGCAATATATGTGAGTTTGGGTATTTGGAGTTTAGGAGTGAGAACTGGACCACAGATAATAGTCAGAACCCATTGTCAGGGTTGTTGTTAATCAGTTGCTAAATCATGTCCGACTCTTCGCAATCCCATGGGTTGCATCCCTGTCCTCCACTATCTCCTGGAGTTCACTCCAACTCATGTCCATTGAGTGGGTGAAGCTATCTAACCACCTCCTCCTCTGCCGTCCCCCTTCTCCTTTTGCCTTCAATCTTTCCAAGCATCAGGGTCTAGCATAAACTTTTGTGAGATTTGAATAAAATCTGTACTTTAGTTACTAATAGTCTGTCACATGTAATTTCCTGGTTTTTTTAATACCATTATATTTCTTTATATTCTCAGAATTGGTTTAGAAGTTTAGTATTACTGCTAAAAGCCTAGAGAATTTATTATCTTAGTGATTTTAAAAAATCTGAATGAGGTTTGAAACTTCTAATGAAATAATGTTATTTCTGGGATGACTTCCAATTTATTAATATATGCTTAGCCTACAGGGCCAATAGACTGAATTTGCTGTAACTGCTTACAGAAATGCTGTAGTGTTTAGAAAGTTATACCTGTATGGATTTTAGCAATTAAAGTCCTTTCTATTTTTTAGGTCTCCAGAGTACATGATCCTTTTCTTTTTCTCTACACTAAAAGACAGGACACTTCCTATTTCAGTGGGCTTTTCACCAAGACTTTTCTGCTTAGGACTTGTATAACTTGATGTTAATTATAAAGACTGACTACAATAATTCTGAAAGTTTGATTAGCTACCTCTGAAACTTCTCTAAGTATTTTAGAACTGAGAGAAGAGTTTTTCCATATTGTACTGAATTCTTTTCCTTTTCTCCCTCTTCTTTAACATTGACTTGTTTTCTCCCATTTGATATTTTTTTTCTTAATTTCCTTAAACTCTGCATTGTCAATTTCCTATTTTTATTTTCAACAACTACCAAGATTTTTTGGTTTCCTTCTGGTTTGTGGAATTTATGGGAGTTTGACTTTGTGTTACACATTTCATCTTCTGGGCCAGTGATGGAGAAAAAGCCCTTGAAAACTGAAGATGAAGGAAGATTGAAATAAATGAGATATGCCTGTAAAATGGTAGGATTTTTCTTTTTTTTAACATTTAATTTCTAAGCTAGTAAATACATTTGAATTTTAGCAAACTTGTCAGTGCACTTTCTCAAGATACAATTATAGGAATTAAATAAGCTTATATTTGATTAGGATGACTGAAAAACTAATCAGCAGATGGCAGGCAGCACTGTGAGAAATCACCGCCTGCATCAGAGTCCATGGAGGCCCAGGGGTTCAGCTAAGGGTCAGCAGATTTGGCCTTGGTTTTTGTTCAACTTTGGCCCTGATAATCTGGAAGGAAAGACATAAACAGTTTGACTAAGTCCTTAGCAATATGGATTGAAAAAAAAAAACCTGAGAATGATGTTTTAAAACCAACTAGGTATGACAATAAAAAAAATTTATTGATACAAGTTTACTTTGGAAGAATATGAGCTCTTATGGAAAGCGAGGTTTGAGCAAAAGGTTTTTAAAAAACTTTATGAGGGAATAATATCAAACAGAATGAAGATCTTATGTGTTCAGTTTGAATTTTGACAGTTTTATTCACTCCTATAATCATCACGTGAAACAAGATATAGAACATTTCCATCATCCAAGAAATTTCCCTCCTTCTGTCAGTTATTTAAAGTTTTCTATCTACAAAGTATTTTTTAACATTTCAATTCTCCAGAAAAATCAGGGAGCAGAATATATGAAATTTATAAGCTTACTGTGTTCTCTGGTTATGAATTTGAGTATTTTCAATCATTTGGCCTTTGGTTTTCTGAACCAGGAATCAAGGAAAACCTCGGCATATTTAAAATAGAATAATGATCACAAATGTGTAGAAATCATATTGATGAATTTAAAACAGGAACTAGTGGGTGGATTTTAGATTAAAATTTCTCATGTAATTTGCCTATGCATGGTTTATTTTTAAAAAAACTTTTTATTGGAATATAGCTGATGAACAATGTTATAATAGTTTCAATTCAGTCGCTCAGTCGTGTCTGACTCTTTGTGACCCCATGCAGCATGCCAGTCCTCCCTGTCCATCACCAACTCCTGGAGCTTGCTCAAACTCATATCCATCGAGTCAGTGATGCCATCTAACCATCTCATCCTCTGTCGTCCCCTTCTCCTCCCACCTTCAATCTTTCCCAGCATCAGGGTCGTTTCCAATGAGTCAGTCCTTCACATCAGGAGGCCAAAGTATTGGAGTTTCAGCTTCAACATCAGTCCATCCAATGACCATTCAGGACTGATCTCCTTTAGGATGGACTGGTTGGATCTCCTTGCAGTCCAAGGGACTCTCAAGAGTCTTCTCCAACACCACAGATCAAAAGCATCAATTCTTCAGCACTCAGCTTTCTTTATAGCCCAACTCTCACATCCATACATGACTACTAGAAAAACCATAGCTTTGACTCGATGGACTTTTGGTGGCAAAGTAATGTTTCTGCTTTATAATATGCTGTCTAGGTTGGTCATAGCTTTTCTTCTAAGGAGCAAGCGTCTTTTAATTTCATGGCTGCAGTTACTGTCTGTGGTGATTTTGGAGCCCAAGAAAATAAAGGCTGTTACTGTTTTTACTGTTTCCCCATCTATTTATCATGAAGTGATGGGACCAGATGCCATGATCTTAGTTTTCTGAATGTTGAGTTTTAAGCCAGCATTTTCACTCTCCTCTTTCACTTTCATCAAGAGGCTCTTTAGTTTCTTTTCACTTTCTGTCATAAGGGTGGTGTCATCTGCATATCTGAGGTTATTGGTGTTTCTCCCCGCAGTCTTGATTTGAGCTTGTGTATCATCCAGCCTGGCATTTCACATGCTGATAATAGATTCAGGTGAACAGCAGTGGGACTCAGTCATACATGTACATGTATCCACTCTCCCCCAAACCCCGTCCCATCCAGGCTGCCACATAACATTGAGCAGAATTCCCTGTGCTATATAGTAGATCCTTGTTAGTTATCCATTTTAATTATAGCAGTGTGTGCATGCTGATCCCATACTCCCTAACTATCCTTTCCCCCACCCTTCATCCTGGTATCTGTAAGTTCATTCTCCAAGTCTGTGGGTATGTTTTGTAAATAAGTTCATTTGTATCATTTCTTTTTAGATCCTGCACATAAACTATGTCATATTTCTCCTTCTCTGTCCAACTTACTTTACTCAGTGTGACAATCTCTAGCTCCATCCATGTTGCTTATTCATAGATCTTTATTCATATATATGATAGAGAGAGTGGGTTAGATGGGATGGAAGAACCTCATGACTTATTCGATACTTCAACTGTCATTATTATCATCTATTTTTCTTACAGTAACTCTTATGAGAATTGTTACTAATTTTGTAGATTAGGAAGTTAAGGCTTGAATTAAACAATCTTGGGGAAATGTTGTCCAAGGTTTTCCGAGAGGATACAGTTCCAGGAGTCAGCTCTGAATGTACCAAATTCCTCACTTTTTGTGAAGCAAAGGAAGTTTGGATGACAGAGACTGTCCCTCTTTTAACAGGTGTAGCAGTGTTCTTGCCTGGAGAACCCCAGGGACGGGGGATCCTGGTGGACTGCCGTCTGTGGGGTCGCACAGAGTCGGACACAACTGAAGCGACTTAGCAGCAGCAGCAGCAGCAGCAGTCTTATATTTGGTGCACAGTTCTAGATGGCAGATGTGTTATGACCATAAATACAAAGCCTCATAGGAAAAATTAGAACTCATATTCTTTTTATAGCATCACTTCTTTTTTGACACCTCCCTTGATTTGCCTCCATCACTGGACGCAGTCAACCACCACTTCCTCTGAACTGCTTCTGTACCACGTGTTGGGTTGGCCAAAACTTTTGTTTGGGTTTTCCTATAACATTTTGTGGAAAAATCCAAAAGAACGTTTTGGCTAACCCAATATATGCTTTTGTTAGCTCACATGCTATATTTTGTGTTGAAACTGTATGAAGGTCTTTCTTTAGTTCACTCTAATAGAAGACAAAGAATTATCTTTTAAGTTACATTCTCCTAAAGCTCAGTCGAGTACTGACATCTTGTAGGCGCTTGAATGCTTTGGGTAAAATAAGGTGCTGTTTTTTCATATTATGGGGCTTCCCAGGTGGCTCAGTGGTAAAGAATCTGTCTGCCAAGGAGGGAGACATGGGTCCGATCCCTGGGTTGGCAAGATCCCCTGGAGGAGGGCATGGCAACCCACTCCAGTATTCTTGCCTGGAGAACCCCATGGACAGAGGAGCCTGGTGGGCTACAGTCCATGGGTCACAAAGAGTCGGACACGACTGAGCACATGTACATGCACATGTACACACACACACACACACACACACACCCCTCAGTCTTTTAATTCCGTTTTGATAGAGGCAAGTCTACCTTGCTGTTCTTTTCTTTAGTTTTATTTTCACGTTACCCTGCCTGATAGATTCTTGAGTATCCTGTTGCATATTGCTAAGGATAGAGCATTTCTTTTTTAAAAATTCCTTTCTAAACTTTTAAATTGAAGTATAGTTGATTTACAGTGTTGTGTTAATTTCTGCTGTACAACAAAGTGACTCGTTTTACACATACGTGCATTCTTTCTAAAATATTATGGTTTATCACAGGATATTGAATATAGTTCCCTATGCTCTACAGTAGGACCTGTTGTTTATCCACTTTACATGTAATAGTTGGCATCTGCTAACCCCACACTCCCAGTTCATCCCTCTTCCACCCCACATCCCCTTGGCAACCACAAGTCTGTTCTCTGTATCTGTGAGTCTGTTTTTATTTCATCGATAGGCTCATTTGTGCCATATTTTAGATTCCATGTGTAAGTGATATGATATTCCTGTTTGTTTTTCTGGACTTACTTCACTTAGTATGGTAATCTCCAGATCCATTCATGTTACTACAAATGGCATTATTTTGATTTTTTATAGTTGAGTAGTAGTCTGCTGTACATATGTACCACATCTTCTTTATCCATTCATCTGTTGATAGGCACTTAGGTTGTTTCCATGTCTTAGCTATTGTGAACAGTGCTGCTATGAACATACAGGTGCATTTATCTTTTTGAATTATGTTTTTTTTCTGGATATATGCACAGGAGTGGAATTGCTGGATCATACGGTAATTCTATTTTAGTTTTCTGAGGAACCTCCATACTGTTTTTTATAGCAGCTGCACCAACTTATATTCTCACCAACAGTGTAAGAGACTTTCCTTTTCTCCACATCCTCTCCAGCATATGCTATTTGTAGACTTATTAAATGATGGTCATTCTGACTGGTGTGAGATGGTACTTCACTGTAGTTTGAGTTTGCGTTTCTCTAATGATAGTGAGATGTATTTAAGCCCAAGAATACTGGAGTGGGTAGCCTATCGCTTCTCCAGCAGATCTTCCTGACCCAGGAATCGAACTGGAGTTTCCTGCATTGCAGGTGGATTCTTTACCAACTGAGTTATCAGGGAAGCCCATAATAATTAGTGATGCTTAGCATCTTTTCATGGAGAAGGCAGTGGCAACCCACTCCAGTACTCTTGCCTGGAAAATCCCATGGACAGAGGAGTCTGGTAGGCTGCAGTGTGTGGTGTCGCTAAGAGTCAGACACGGCTCAGCGACTTCACTTTCACTTTTCACTTTCATGCATTGGAGAAGGAAATGGCAACCCACTCCAGTGTTCTTGCCTGGAGAATCCCAGGGACGGGGAAGCCTGGTGGGCTGCCGTCCATGGGGTCTCACAGCGTCAGACATGACTAAAGCGACTTAGCAGCAGCAGCAGCATCTTTTCATGTGCTTATTGGCCATCTGTGTGTCTTCTTTGGAGAGACATCTCTTTAGGTCTTCACCCATTTTTTGATTGGGTTGTTTGTTTTTTGGTTGTTGAGGAGAGAGAATTTCTTAATCTTATTTGATCATGGGGCTTTTGTCAGGGGTGAAGTGAAGTGAAGTCACTTAGTCATGTCCAACTCTTTGCGACCCCATGGACTGTAGCCTACCAGGCTCCTCCCTCCACAGGATTCTCCAGGCAAGAGTACTGGAGTGGGTTGTAGAAGGGCTTATTCAGATCTAGTTTTTCAATGAACATTCCTTGAGAAATGCTGTTCAACAACTTCATTTTATAGGTGAAGAGACTGAAGCTATGTGATTTGTCCAGTATTTCACAAAGAATTAGCACTAGAACCAGGGAAAATTCATTTACACCATAAATCCAGTGTGGTTTCTAACCCTGGAAATTTCCATAAGTAGAATGTATGTGACATGTTTCACCATTAGACATATTTCTAAGAATGACTTGGGGCAGATATTTATGAAAAATATTTAAGATTTTACTTATATGTTTTTTGGAGAGATAATTTTTTTTGAAGGGGGTTGATGTTATAACAGGTATTGTGGCTGATTGGAGTATATGCTGTGTAGTTTCTCAATAATTAGGCTAGGTGATTTAGAAAGGTATTTGTATACTCTAGGGTATTGCTGTTGAAATACAGAGGGGCAAGGCATTAATAAGTAAGTTCATGATCCATTTATCCAGATGAAAGCCTTTGAATTGAAATGTGCATTATTTAACAGTGCTATTTTTTGATATACAATTGGGATACTGGTAATTTAATTTGGGGACATCAGATCTGAAATGCCAACTTTAATCTGTATTCTCATTTTAAGCTTCATGCCTTAAAAATAGTAATTGTAACTAAAAAGTTTGCTGAATCTTCTATTTCTATTTCTTACTTTTATATATTTTGCTTATACTTTGCACATATATTTAGTACCCTGGTTAGTAGTTCTTCCTGCATGTAGGTATTTTTTTTTTTTTTTACCATTTATAATAAGCAGTATTGAATTGAAATTTGAAGCTCTTTCTCCCTCACTCACTGAATTATAGGATACTGGAGTTTTAAGGGTTCTTAGTTCACTGCCTCAGATTCTGAAGTAACCTTACCAAGCACATGGTATAGATCTTTTACTACTTGGCAATATTTTTGTCATTTATTGAGCAAGCAGTTCTATTGGGTATTTATCTATTAAATTCTACGCTTTATGATGTGTACATAGAAAACAGTCTCTGTCCAAAGAAACTTGTGACTGTGTGTGAGACAAGAAAATGATGAGTTAGAGGTCATTGTGAAGCAATTGGGAATCTCTGTATCCAAACATGCAACTGGAACCCTAGAAGAGGGCATCTAGACCTAATAGAAATGTGAGGACCAGTCTTCTGGACTATATGTGCAATTCAGTTCAGTCGCTCAGTCGTGTCCGACTCTCTGCGACCCCACGAATCACAGCACGCCAGGCCTCCCTGTCCATCACCAACTCCCGGAGTTCACTCAAGCTCATGTCCATTGAGTCGGGGATGCCATCCAGCCATCTCATTCTCTGTCGTCCCCTTCTCCTCCTGCCCCCAATCCTTCCCAGCATCAGAGTCTTTTTCAGTGAGTCAACTCGTCGCATGAGGTGGCCAAAGTAATGGAGTTTCAGCTTTAGCATCAGTCCCTCCAATGAACACCCAGGGTTGATCTTTAGAATGGACTGCAGTATATGCAATTAGCTCTTTTATTGTTCCTTCCAAACATTCACTACTCTCTTTAAACCCTATGCCAATTCCTGCTCTTTGCTCCTGGCTCATTTTCCTCTCTGAAATAACTACTAAGCAAGACTCTATCCACCTCACTTCTGTCAGTCTCCCTCCTCTCTTCTCATCCGTCATGGCGGGGATTTGCTGTGGAAGAGCTGTTCTTTTGGTCCAAAGCAGGTTCTGTCTGCCCAGGTCCACCTCCAGTCTCTCATCCAACCCAGCGTCTTCCCTCCTGGGACCCTGTTCTCTTTCTCCACCTCTCTGTCTCTCCTGGCCCCTTCTCTCCTACCACAGGGTGCCACATCCGCCCCACCCCTCATCCCTAGCACACAGTGACTAACCTCTCTTTCAAATGGTTTCCTCTCAGTCCACGAGCATTAGATTATCTTCCACCTTGAAGTAAACAAAACAAAAACTTTGTTTTCCTTGATCATTGTCCTTTCTTGCTCTCCGTATCTCCACAATTTAAAAGGGTCATTGTTCCGTCTTCCTTTCTCCAAACGCTCTTTTCTCTACAGTGTGGCTTCTGCCCTCACCTTTGCCCTGAGGTTGGTCTAATGAAAGTTATCACAACCTTCAGATCAACTGGGGACTATTTCCAGCCTTCATCTCACTGGATGTTCTTGCTGGAAACCCTGTTCTTGAAGCGCTCACTTACTCGACTTCGTAACAGTCTGTTCTCCACTAGTTGAGCTGGTTGTTCACAGTCTCCTCTGTGAGCCACTCTTCCACAGGCTTGTTTTTGCCCAACTGATTGACCCCAATGGTAAGCCTTCTCCAAAAAATAAACTTTAAATATAAAAGTCCAAGTAGATTGGGTGGAAAATAATAGAAAAGAATATATCATGTTATCATTAACCAAATGATTAATATCAATATATTGATCAGATAAATTGATATCAACACAAGGAATCAATTTGTTAAGATGATAAAACAATCTGAAACGTATGTACCTAATAACAGAGGTTTACTATATGAAGCAAAACATAAGAAATTAAAAGAAATAGACAAATGGACAATTATAGTTGGAGATTTTGACATTCCTTTTCAGTACAATTGACTTAGTTAATATTTTGAGAACATTCCACCCAACAACAGTAGAATATGCATTCTTTAGGTATATATAGAATATATGACCATGTTATGGTCAATAAGTCAAACCTTATTTTTGGCCATAAAGGTCTCAATAAATTGAAAAGAGTTGAAATCATGTTCTATGGGATTTAAATTGGAAATCAATGGAAAAATAACCAAATATTTAGAAATTAAACAGCTCACTTTTCAGTAAAACACAACTAAGTAAAAAAATCACAAGGCAAATTATTTGAACTGAATACCACCTTAAGAAACTTCAAAAGAAGTAGTACACAAAGTAAGCAATAGGGAGAAAAATAATAAATAGTAGAAATTTTAAAAATAGACAAAATTATGGAAAATTAAATTAAAAGTGATTATTTGAAAGTAATAAAACCAATTAACTTTTAACCAGACTGATCAAAAAACAAACAAAAGGCAAAAATTATTAATTTCAGGAGTGATTGGAATGTTACAATAGGTATTAAGCAAATAAGGAAATATCATGACCACTTTCAGGCCAGTAAATTTGACAACTTAAATGAAATTAATAAATTCCTACCAAAGCTCACTCAAGAAGAAATATAGACCATGTGATCTAGCCATAACATTCCTAGGTATCTATGCAAGAGAAAAGAAAATTTATATACAAATGTTTATAGCAGCAGCATTATTCATGATAATCAAGAGGTAGAAACAACCCAAATATCCATCAACATCCATCAACTGATGAATGATAAACAAAATGTGATATAACCATACAATGTATTGTTATTCAGTTATAAAAAATAAAGTACTGATACATGCTATAATACAGATAAATCTTGAAAACATAATGATACATTAAAGAAACCTGTTATAGAAGATCACATGTAGCATGTATTCCATTATTTGAAATGTTCAAAACAGGCAATTCTAGAGAGACAGAAAATAGACTGCTTAGGGGAGGCGGAGGGCAGTGACAGCTAAAGGTTAGAGTGTCTTTCTGAAGTGATGTAATGCTTTGAAAGTTACTGTAGCAAGAGTTATACTACTCTCTGAATCTAAAAAGTCCATTGAATTGTGCACTTTAGATGGGTGAATGTTAGGGTATGTGAAGGTCAATAAAGCCATTATATAAAAGAAGAAAAAGATAACCTGAATAACCAATATCTCTTAAACTAAATCCATAGTTTAAAACTTAATCCAAAAGAAATCCCCAGTCCCAGATGTATTCATTAGTGAATTCTACTAAGCATCTAAGGAAACCAAAACACCAATGCCAAATCTACAAAAACCCTTACAGAAAATAGAAGTGGAAGAAACATTTCATAATTCATTCGTTGTGGTATCACCCTGATACCAAAATCAAAGGGATTAAAAAAACTGCATACTAATGTTGCTTATGAATATAGATGTAGCGATCCTTTAAAAATTAGCAAATTATACAATAGTATATGACAGAGGATGAGATGGTTGGATGGCATCACCGACTCAATGGACATGAGTTTGGGTAAACTCTGGGAGTTGGTGATGGACAGGGAGGCCTGGCGTGCTGCAGTCCGTGGGGTCACAAAGAGTCGGACACGACTGAGTGACTGAACTGAACTGATATGATAATAATACATTATGACTTACATGGACTGAATTTCCCCCCCACCCCAAATTCACAGGTTGAAACCCTATCACAATGTAAGCAAAGTTGGAGATAAGGCTTTTAAAGAGATAACTAAGGTTAAATGAGGTCATAAAGATGAGGCCCTAATCCTATAGGACCGATATCCTATTAGTAGAGAGATTACCATAGATCTCTCTCTTTGCATATGCACAGAGAAAAGACCATGTGAGGACTTAGCAAGAAGGGCCATCTGCAAACCAGGAAGAGACATCTCACCAGAAACCAACCCCTCCACCACCTCAGTCTTGAATTATAGATTCCGAAATATGAGAAAATGAAATTCTGTTGTTCGACCATCCAGTTTGTGGTATTCTGTTATGGCAGTCCTAGAAGACTAATACATTAACCAGATAGTTTCTCCCAGAAATGTAAGGTTGGATTAACATTAGACTGACTAAAGGAAAATCATATAACCTCAACAGATGCAGAAAAGCCATTTGACAATCTTCAAAAACAACTCATGAGAAAAAAAAGTTTCAGCAAATTGGAAGTAGAAGAGGACTTAGAAGAGAAGTTTTTCAACAGTTAACATTACACTTAGAAGGAAAGCAGTCAGTCTTCTACCATTAAGGAAAGAAATGAGGCAAAGATGTTCACTCTCATCACTCCCATTTAATGTCTTACTGGAAGCTAAATCCAGTACAGTAAGGCCAGTAAAGGAATAAAAGTTTTGTAATTATTTTAATTCTCAGATGACAAGATTGTCCACGCAGAATACGATACTATTCTTACTAGTAGAAATAGTGACTTTAGCAAGGTCACAATATATAAAGTCAATATAAAAAAATCAGTTATATTACTAGCAAAAGCTGTTGAAGATTGGAAAAACAATACAGATGATAATATCATACAAATAAAATACTTGTGGATACATTTACCAAAATATGTGCAAGAATTGTGCACAAACTGCAAAATTAAAGATAATTCAGCGTGATGCTATATTTGTGTAACAGAACAGTATTCATAAGATGTCATTTATCCCCCAATTAATCTACAAATTCAATGTAATCTGAGTTCATATTCTAGCAGATTTTTTGAGGAAACTGATAGGATTTTCTAAAATTTGTATGGAAATTGAAGTCTTCCAATAACCAAAGCAATTTTGAGGGGAAAAATTTTGGATGATATACTCACAAGTCTTGCTTACTCTATAGTCTTTCTAAGGCTAATAGAATTTTGACAAGAGAATGCACTGGTCATAGCAAACACCCTCTTCCAACAACACAAGAGAAGACTCTACACATGGACATCACCAGATGGCCAACACTGAAATCAGATTGATTATATTCTTTGCAGCCAAAGATGGAGAAGCTTTATACAGTTAGCAAAAACAAGACCAGGAGCTGACTGTGGCTCAGATCATGAACTCCTTATTGCCAAATTCAGACTTAAATTGAAGAAAGTAGGGAAAACCACTAGACCATTTAGATATGACCTAAATCAAATCCCTTATGATTATACAGTGGAAGTGAGAAATAGATTTAAGGGACTAGATCTGATAGATAGAGTGCCTGATGAACTCTGGATGGAGGTTCATGACGTTGTACAGGAGACAGGGACCAAGACCATCCCCATGGAAAAGAAATGCAAAAAAGCGAAATGGCTGTCTGAGGAGGCCTTACAAATAGCTGTGAAAAGAGAAACGAAAAGCGAAGGAGAAAAGGAAAGATATAAGCATCTGAATGCAGAGTTCCAAAGAATAGCAAGGAGAGATAAAGCCTTCCTCAGCGATCAATGCAAAGAAATAGAGGGAAACAACAGAATAGGAAAAACAAGAGATCTCTTCGAGAAAATTAGAGATACCAAGGGAACATTTCATGCAAAGATGGGCTCAATAAAGGACAGAAATGGTATGGACCTAACAGGAGCAGAAGATATTAAAAAGAGGTGGCAAGAATACACAGAAGAACTGTACAAAAAAGATCTTCACGACCAAGATAATCATGATAACGTGATAACTGACCTAGAGCCAGACATCTTGGAATGTGAAGTCAAGTGGGCCTTAGAAAGCATCACTACAATCTAAGCTAGTGGAGGTGATGGAATTCCAGCTGAGCTATTTCAAATCCTGAAAGCTGATGCTGTGAAAGTGCTGCACTGAATATGCCAGCAAATTTGGAAAACTCAGCAGTGGCCACAGGACTGGGAAAGGTCAGTCTTCATTCCAATCCCAAAGAAAGGAAATGCCAAAGAATGCTCAAACTACCGCACAAACTACTTTACACTAGTAAAGTCATGCTCAAAATTCTCCAAGCCAGGCTTCAGCAATATGTGAACCGTGAACTTCCAGATGTTCAAGCAGGTTTTAGAAAAGGCAGAGGCACCAGAGATCAAATTGCCAACATCCGCTGGATCATGGAGAAAGAAAGAGAGTTCCAGAAAAACATCGATTTCTGCTTCATTGACTGTGCCAAAGCCTTTGACTGTGTGGATCACAATAAACTGTGGAAAATTCTGAAAGAGATGGGAATACCAGACCACCTGACCTGCCTCTTGAGAAACCTGTATGCAGGTCAGGAAGCAACAGTTAAAACTGGACATAGAAAAACAGATTGGTTCCAAATAGGAAAAGGAGTACGTCAAGGCTGTATATTGTCACCCTGCTTATTTAACTTGTATGCAGAGAAACATCATGAGAAACACTGGGCTGGAGGAAGCACAAGCTGGAATCAAGATTGCTGGGAGAAATATCAATAACCTCAGATATGCAGATGACACCACCCTTATGGCAGAAAGTGAAGAGGAACTCAAAAGCCTCTTGATGAAGGTGAAAGAGGAGAGTGAAAAGGGTTTGAAGCTCAACATTCAGAAAACAAAGATCATGCCATCTGGTCCCATCCCTTCATAGGAAATAGATGGGGAAACATTGTCAGACCTTATTTTTTGGGGCTCTAAAATCACTGTGGATGCTGATTGCAGCCATGAAATTAAAAGACACTTACTCCTTGGAAGGAAAGTTATGACCAACCTAGATAGTATATTAAAAGGCAGAGACATTACTTTGCCAACAAAGGTCCGTCTAGTCAAGGCTATGGTTTTTCCCGTGGTCATGTATGGATGTGAGAGTTGGACTGTGAAGAAATCTGATCGCTGAAGAGTCCCTTGGACTGCAAGGAGATGCAACCAGTCCATTCTAGAGGAGATCAATCCTGGGTGTTCATTGGAAGGACTTATGCTAAGGCTGAAACTGCAATACTTTGGCCACCTCATGCGACGAGTTGACTCACTGGAAAAGACTTTGATGCTGGGAAGGATTGGGGCGGGAGGAGAAGGGGACAACAGAGAATGAGATGGCTGGATGGCATCACCGACTTGATGGACATGAGTTTGAGTGAACTCCGGGAGATGGTGGTAGACAGGGAGGCCTGGCGTGCTGTGATTCATGGGGTCACAAAGAGTCGGACACGACTGAGCGACTGAACTGACTGACTGAAGATTTACTCTAAAAGTAAGAGTAACCATGTTGATGGCGTACAGTGTAAGTGTATAGATCACTTGAAAAAAAAAACTTGAAACAAGCCCACAATATATGATTTAGCGATTTTTTTTGAAATGGCGCCAAGATCAATTTATAGAAAAATGATAATCTTTTCAACAAATAGTGCTGGAATATTTGATAGCCATATGCAATAAAATTAAAGCCAATGCTTACTTTATACTATAAAGAAGAACTTGGTAACTGAAAATGGATCACTGACTTAAACTAAATAACAGTGACAACAGAAAAACCTACTAGATGAAAACACAGGACAAATTTTTAAATTTGTTTTTAATTGGAGGATAATTGCTTTACAATGTTGAGTTGGTTTCTGCCATGCAACAACATGAAATCTAGGATAAGTATACACATATCCCCTCCTTCTTCAGTCTCTCTCCTACCCGCCACCCCTCAGACAAATTTCTTTATAGACTTAAGTTAGGCAAAGATTTCTTTGAGATATAAAAATCATGACCTCCCAAAAATTAAAATTAAAACTTTTATCAAAATTAAAACTTTTGCTTTTCAAAATTAACTGTTAAGAAAATGAAAAGACAAGACAGTGATTTACAAAACCTTTGTCTGATAAAGGACTGTATCTATAATACAAAAGAACACTTATAATACAGTAAGAAGATAAATAATTTTTGAGTAAAACAGATATGACTCTTCACCAAAATAGAGGTAAAAATAGGCACATGAAAAGATCTTCCACATCATAGTCAATAGGGAAATGCAAATTAAAACTGCAATAAGCTGTCACTACATATCTCCCTAGAATGGATAAGATTAACAAGATTATAATCTTCCTAACAATACAAATGTGGGTCTCTTGTAGACAGCATCTATATGGGTTTTGTTTTTGTATCCATTCAGCCAGTTTGTCTTTTAGTTGGAGCATTTGTTTATGTTTAAGGTAATTATAATATGTATGTTCTTACTGTCGTTTTGTTAATTGTTTTGCATTTCTTTCTGTAGATCTTTTATCTTCCTTTCCTCTTCTGTTCTCTTGTCATTTGGTAACTTATTTTTAGCGTTGTGTCTGGATTCCTCTTTCTTTTTTTCTATTATAGATTTTTGGTTTGCAGTTACTATGTGGTTTTGATATAGCAGTCTCTATGTATACACAATTAAGTTGCTGGTCTCTTGTTTTTAAATGCATTTCAAATGTCCTTCATTTGTACTCTCCTCCTCTCGTGATTACTCATTTAGATATAAGATTTGCGTGTCGCTGATTTCCAAACTTTACTGTATGTCTACCTTTACCAGTGAGCTTTCCCGTTTTGTAATTTTCTTGTTTCAAGCCTTTTCTTTTCCACCTAGAGAAGTAGAGAAGTTCCTTTAGCATTTGTTGTAAACTGGTTTGATGCTGCTGAATTCTCTTAGCTTTTGCTTGTCTGTAAAGCTGTTGATATCTCTGCTGAATCTGAATGAGAGCCTTGCTGGGTCGAGTAATTTGGTTGTAAGTTTTTCCCTTTAATCACCTGAAATATATTATGCCACTCCCTTCTGACCTGCAGTTGTAGGGGTTTCTAACAAACTGCTCCATTACTGACTGTCCTATGAGACAAGCTCAAGTATTTTAGTTACTCACCAGTTTCTGTTAAACCTATGGGACACAGTTTCATGGTGGGCTTTTTAGCCTGTGGGGCATGGTTTCAGTTATTATAGAGTTAGCTAGACCACATATTTCTTGGGAAAATATTGGGTTGGTCGAAAAGTTTGTTTGGGTTTTTCCATAAGATGTAATGGAAAAACCTGAATGAACTTTTTGGCCAACCCAATATTTTATTTACATGTGATTTATGTATCACTTGCTTGCAAGAAAGCTTTAAGGTTGCTCATAAATAAAAACAATACAAAACTAGAGGGCAGGGTGATGAGTGCTACCAGAGGATAAGAGTGAAACAATTCTTTCCACATGGCTGGAAGAGTTGAACTTTGAATCAGACCTGGGCTTGGATTCCATTTTCTTAGCTTGGCAGTCTTAGGAAAGTTACCTTGGTACACTTTTCTTGCCATAACATGACATGAATTGAAAGTACTTTGTTGAGTTATTGTAAAGAGTAAATAAATTGAGCTAAGGTATGCAGTAAGTAACATGGGGCCAGTGGGTTGTTATTTCTTTGCTCCTCAACACCATTCTCCATATAAGCCTGAATTTAGCTCTGAGTTTCTTGAAAGTTAAAGTAAAAACTAGAGCAAGCAATTGCCTACTTTTTGAAAAGTCAATAGTTAGTATAAGATCAAATAATTATTATCAAAGATTCTGGTTTTCAATTCTGGAAAAACAGGCCTAGTGGTTCCTTATATAAGAAAACAAATGAGTAATGTAATGGGCACCTGCTATTAATATAGATTTATGAAAGACAAGCTTGGCGATTTCTCATATCGACCCTCTTTAAAAGCTGTGGGTATAACATTAAATCTTAATTCAGTGAAGGCATTTCTAGAGGAAGCTGAGATAATTTGGTCTAAATACATTGCTACTCAGCAGCATAGCCTAATTCAGGAATAAAATTAGAAATTCTAAAAGTTGTGGATATTTAAAATGACCTTTATGTTTGTCCGGAATATTACCTCTCTCAAGTTATCCTTTTGCAAGTGCTAAATTGTTGGGTTGAATACAACCATCAGTCGAATTTTGTGCTGCTTATTTTTATAGCAGATGGATTTATTTGGTGTTTTTCAAGGTCATAGGGGCTTCCTTGGTAGTTCAGATGGTAAAGAATCTGCCTGCAACGCAAGAGACCCAGGTTCAATCCCTGGGGGAAAAGCTCTTGGAGTAGGAAATGGCAACCCACTCCAGTATTCTTACCTAGAGAATTCCATGGACAGAGGAGCCTGGTGGGCTACAGTCTATGGGTCACAAAGGGTCAGACATGATGGAGCCACTAACACTTTCACTTTTCATGATCATGACACCAGGCTGTCTCTCATCCTGAGGACTACTGTAACACAATTATTTTGAGAATACAGATTTTTTAAAAATGTCTGAAATTTAAGTTTGTGGGCGATTTCAACTGATTGAGATTGGAGATGCTGCACTGGACAGGGTTTTATCCAGGTTGTTAATTTCATTTTCACCCCAGTGCATCATGTTGTGATGGAGAGAGCATGGTTTTGTGGTCAGATTGATTTGGGTTTGATTCTGGCTATGCCAATCTCTAGTCATGTGACCTTTAGCAACTTATGCTCCCTTCCACTTTCTGGAGCCTTAACTTTCCACCTGTAAAATGTGATCTGAGACACTTACCTTGCAGTGTTTTGGTGAGAATAAGAGGAGATACTACAAGTACATTGTCTAGTACAGTCTGAGTATTGAGATAGTAAGGATATGGTTTTGGGAACTTGATTAGATTCTTTACCATCTCATGCTCCATTCAAGCAGGAAATATTCTGTCAGAAGTTTAAACATGGAATAGCAGACTCCCATTCCTCTGGAAAATTCTGTCCTCTTAGTCTTACCTTTCTTAAGCAGCTTACTTCAGTGGTGTATAAATTCATTTTTAAAATGAAAATAAGGAAAAAAATAATGAAGAAACGATTAGTCAACACTGGTTGCTTCAGTACTGATGTCACAGGTAAAGTTCTCCTAGATTTATTTCATAGTTTGTTGACTAATAGCACGAGATTGTGATGATAAATGAGTTTGATCATTTATCTATCATGTTTTCCTAGTAAAGTTATTGCCAGAATTAGGTACTGAATATCTTACAATGACAGCCTAGTAATTAGTGGTCAAATTGTTTCCAAACCTGTAATGTTTGGTATATTCACTTATAGGGAGCTGAATCTGGATAAGAATTTAAAATTCAATCTTTTGATTAACACATTACCCATGTCATCTTTAAACATTGTTAGCTCTATTTTTATTTTTGAAATATTCCTAATTCAAAACAGTTTGAAAATTTTACATCAGACTAGTATTCTTTTAGTTTAAAGGGTCAATCCTGATATTAGAACATTGAATTTTTCTATTTTTAAATTCTTTTTTCTTACAGTACTTTAAAACGCAGACCAAGTGAAATTTAAAAAAAAAAGTATGAAATTCATGGCTATGTACAAAATTATATTTTTAGTAAACTTTAGAGCAGGGAGATACTTTGGAGTAGGAAGAAAATCTGTGTACTGTTCCTTATTTGAATATCTCCAAAGCAGGAGCCTTTGTGAGACTTTACAGGAGCTGCCTTGCCATCAGAATTTTGGTTAGGAAACTGAGTTGTTCATATTTTAATGGATGTTGGCAATCACTTCAGGAGCTGTGTCACATGGGATGAGAGAACGAAACTCTGAGGTAATTTGCTTGCAAACACCCTGTGTTGGTCTGGCACTGGGAGTTAGGACTTCTGATTCCCTGGTGATCACAATAGAATATAAGGTGACCTGAGAGGAAATGCACGTGTCCCACATATAGCTGGATGAGTTTACCCTGGATTTATAGCCATCCTTCCTTATGATCATCCTAGAACAGAATTTCTTTCACTGACTACTGTGCCACAGATTCCTTTGCAGTTTGAGAAGGTCTGTAAATCTCTTTGTAATTTTAAATGTTTTAAATATCTTTAAATGCATAGAGTAGAATATATTTTATTACAAATGAAACCAAGGTAGTTATCAAAATACTCAACTTTGGAAAAAGTACTGTATATGAATTATTTCCCATTAACACATTAAATAACAAGATTTAGCAGTGGTTCTGTTAGTAACTCAAGAGCTTCCTAAATATGAAAATTTTGAGGGATCTGCAATAGGAAAAGATCTGTGATTTTGTGGGTAACAAGTTGCTTGGCCTGCCATCGTCACAGGTTTGCTGCCTACATTTCAAAATAATGACATGTTAAATTTCAGAAGTCAGTAAAAATAAGGCTATATTTTTCTCTTTCTTGTTTGTGAATCACTTAATTATATGCATACCCAAGTTACAGATCTCTAAAGTAGAGCTACCGGGGGGCTTAAATTCTTGAACAACTGCAACCCATTTCTGGGCCTCTATCTACACAATTTCTTTGAGGGAACAAGCTTACAGTCTTTTAATTTTAGGACATATTATACATCAGATATGGGCATACCAGACCACCTGATCTGCCTCTTGAGAAACCTGTATGCACGTCAGGAAGCAACAGTTAGAACTGGACACAGAAAAACAGACTGGTTCCAAATAGGAAAAGGAGTCCGTCAAGGCTGTATATTGTCACCCTGCTTATTTAACTTATATGCAGAGTACATCATGAGAAACACTGGGCTGGAAGAAGCACAAGCTGGAATCAAGATTGCTGGGAGAAATATCAATAACCTCAGATATGCAGATGACACCACCCTTATGGCAGAAAGTGAAGAAGAACAAAGAGCCTCTTGATGAAAGTGAAAGAGGAGAGTGAAAAGGTTGGCTTGAAGCTCAACATTCAGAAAACTAAGATCATGGCATCTGGTCCCATCACTTCTTGGCACACAGATGGGGAAACAGTGGAAACAGTAGCTGACTTTATTTTTCTGGGCTCCAAAATCACTGCAGATGGTGATTGCAGGCCATGAAATTAAAAGACACTTACTCCTTGGAAGGAAAGTTATGACCAACCTAGACAGCACATTAAAAAGCAGAGACATTACTTTGTCAACAAAGGTCCAGCTAGTCAAGGCTACGGTTTTTCCAGTAGTCATGTATGGATGTGAGAGTTGGACTATAAAGAAAGCTGAACATAGAAGAATTGATGCTTTTGAACTGTGGTATTGGAGAAGAATCTTGAGAGTCCCTTGGACTGCAAGGAAATCCAACCAGTCCATACTAAAGGAAATCAGTCCTGAACATTCATTGGAAGGACTAATGCTGAAGCTGAAGCTCCAATCCTTTGACAGCCTGATGCGAAGAACTAACTCATTGGAAAAGACCCTGATGCTGGGAAAGATTGAAGATAGGAGAAGGGGACGACAGAGGATGAGATAGTTGGATGGTATCACTGACTCAATGGTCATGAATCTGAGCAAGCTGTGGGAGTTGGTGAAGGACAAGGAAGCCTGGCATGCTGCAGTCCATGGGGTTGCAAAGTCGGACACGACTGAGCAACTGAACTGAACTGATAGTCCTCATGGGCTTCCCTGGTGACTCAGTGATAAAGAATCTGCCTGCAATGCAGGAAAGCCAGGTTAGATCCCTGGATCAGGAAGATGCCCTGGAGAAGGGAATGGCCTCACTCCAGTATTCTTGCTTCGCGAATTCCATGGACAGAGGAACCCAGTGGACTTTGTAGAGTTGGACATGACTGAGTAACTATAATTCACATGAAGTGGGGGATGTCTTCCTGGTTAGCTAAAATATAAAGTGGGACTAAAGCAGCCACTGGCAGAAGGGAGGTGTGATGCCCAAGTATACCCAGAAGTAACTAGAAGGGAGGCTGTGGAATCAGATGGAGGACACATTTGGTTTACATGCAGCATCTGAGGCCCCCAGATGGGAGGAACTGAGCTCTGCTCTGCCATAAACAGCTCGTACATCCCAGGGGAGAGAATTTGGGACCTTAGAGGAAGAGGACCTGATGAGACAGCCTTTGCTTCCTAAGTGGGCAGCAACCTTTCTGATGCTGCCAAGAGCTAACGACAATGGACTTGGGAGAGCTTTTCAAGCACCAACTGTGTGGGCATTTCCTTCGAAATAAATTTGCATTAGTAGGAGTGGCTGTCTCTGCCTACCCCCACCCACTGCTGATTCCAATTGCCTTGTAAACCCAACCAGATCATGATTTTAGGTAATTCACTACAAAAGTTGATGTAAATCTCAGTCCACAAGTTTACGTATCAAATTTCAATTTCCTTTATTTTCATTTTTCTTCTAACTTAAAAAAGTGTACTGAGCCTCATTCTGCCAGGATGGCTGATCATTCTGCTACTTCTATACCATCTTTCTGCTGCTCTGTGCCACACATAGGGTTTGGGACTTTTTCTCCATGCTATCTGGCCTGACTGCAACCAAGGAATACTATGTAGGACTGCCTTTTCTTATAGCTTTTCCAATGCAGAGGTCCTTCCTGACCTGCAGCCTTTCTGCTATTAAACCCCTTCTTCCTCTTTCTTCCAGCCCAGGGAATTCAGCTCTAGTCAAAGAGGAAGGAATTCTTTTCCTTCATGTTTTTCCCTTAGAGAATTTGTCTACCCTCTTCCTTTCCATGACACCCTTCCCTCACAACCCAAACAAAATGTCCTCTCTCCCTTCCTCCTTCTCCCTCCCTCCCTCCCTATCTCGTTATATAAGAGCCAGAGAATCTCACAGGCGTTTTGGTCATTCCGCCCCATCACTTCCTAGCCCTCCCCTGAAACAGTGATCCCTGAACCAACTATCTACTTGAATAGATACTGAACAGATGTCAGCTATGCTCAATTTTCCAAGAAATCTATTTCTAAATAACTTTGATATGAGAGGTTTGTAATGATATATTTCTTCTACTTCAAAAATAAATCTATGTAGGGTTTGAGAAGAATGCTATTTTTATAATTCATTGTTATATTAGAAAATCCATTAGTATTTACTGATTCAATAGCAATCTCAGGAGCTGATTAAAACAAACCTTAGACTATTAAACTGTTAACTCTAGTATATCCAATAGTGTCTGTTCCTTTATAATTGGTAAATTAACTTCAATACCTAGTTTTTCAAGTTGAATTATACTGGAGGCTTCTGTATTACAATATTTAACATCTAATTTATTTTCTTTAAGATTATTCTCTGCTGGAGAGAACAGCAAAAGTATGTTGTTTTACTTCTTTATATCATTTGCACTAGTTACAAGAATAGCTCAATATAGCAAATAAGATTGATAAAACCATATTAAAATCAATTAAAGTTCAATATTTGAATTCTCTGCTCTAAAGTGTTATAAATCTGATCCCTTCATATTGAAATAGTATTTTTTTGTGATTTAGAAAATGCTATAAATTTCTCTGGAATTTAATTATGCAGTACCATCTCTGAGTTTGGATGAGATCATTAAATTGGATTGTTTCTCTGACAACCAAACATTTTGTGCAACCAGATTAAGTTAGCAGGGCAGACTTAGGGCACAAATGATTAGATGTTGTAACTAGGAATCTTGAAATACGGTAAAAAGAAAGTAGAGATAATTAGAGTGCTCTTCCAAAGGCTTGAAATAATAGGAATGTTGGTCAATATTTAAAAGGCACAATATTACATTATACTTCAATTTTATTTTCACTTCTGTACTGAATCTATCTTTAAGCTGGATGGGAAAGTGAATTTTCTGATGAGTGAAATGAAATATTTATCAAAGTTAAATCATAACAGAAGTTTTGGTCATAAGCCACATAGTTGAAGCATATCCAGTCTCTAAAGAAATACATATAGGTTTATGCACATATTGTATTTATTGCTGGATATTAATAACAGAAAAATTGGTTTGACCTAGAATTTATTTCTAAAATGTTCGGTTAAAGGGATCTGCATATGAGCTGCTGACCTCATAGAAGACTGGCTACAAGACATTAAGCTTTCTGTGTTGTGGTACACTCACGGATGTGAATGTCAAGAATATGTACACACTAGATCTCAAGTATAAAATCATCTTGCAAAATAGTGGGGCTAGTTATGAAATGGGTTATTCTCTAACACATAATAGCATTTATTAGGCATTAGCATTTATAAAGCACTGCAACACTGGAGTTTTTGTGTTATCTTGAAACAGCCTGTTGAGATTTATATTCCTTTTATGGAGTAGGAACCTTGAGCTCTGTACCCAAGTGTTGTCTGGTATTCCTACTCCCAGGAAGGGGCAATGCTTAGCATGTGACCTCAGCTTTTCTGGCTGAGTCCCAAGAGCTTCTGTACGCTGCCACAGCTCTCTATGAACATGGCTGGTCCCTTGTTGGTGTTGTCCTTATGTAAAGTATGTTACTGTCTATTTTAGTTTTGTTCATACAATGGAAGGGACTGAGTACAACTGTGAGTTTACCAGAGTGTGTGTGACAGAATGATAGAATCATGATTTAAGGTCATATACACAGATTCCATTCATTTTGTATGGCTTTGATCCCTCTAGTGGCCAAATCGCTGTTTTCCACAATTTGGGCATGATGATTCCTAGACTTATGCTCTCAATAGGCTTTTGAAAGAGTCATTTTAAAAACTGCAATCCAATAAGATAATGAAGTTAAAAGTGGCTATTAAAAGTTAAAAAGGCCTTTTTCTTTTTAATATTACATTTTAATAATTATATCCTATTAATTTATGGATTTGGTTGCTTATGAACAAACAAGGTAACATTCATTTAGTTTTTTTAAATAAATGACATCAATATTTACTCATATCAATTTGATATCCATTCTCAGGAAAATAAGCATCAAAATAACATTTCAAAATAAGCCCTCATTGTTAAAAAGGAACCAATGGTGTATATGAAGTAAATATTTACAGTATTATATATAATATAGATATATTATAGACAGTATTATATATGATATAGCTACATAGTATTATATATAATATAGCTACATACTCTATTATATATAGTATTGTATATAATATATAATACTATGTTATATATATTTTTTTCTTCAGATGTATTTTCTAGGTGTTCACCAAATTATCAACAGTGACTATCTCAAAATTATAGTGAAGGGGAGAGTTTCTTCAGAGTAATGAAACACCAAAGAAAGGAACCTAGTTCATTTAGCAGAATTCTGTAAACAGGATATTTACATAGATTATTTTGATGTATTTATTCAGTGAAAAAAACGGTTTCACATACCATATTTTTTAATGCATCTGAATCTTTATTCTACAACACAAGCAACATAAATACAATATCTTTTAAAATATTTTCTCTTTAGAATTTTCATTTTCACCTCAGATAAAATGTACACAAAATACACTTGCAAGCTTGCTTACAGGAACCTGTTAAACAACAGACAGATTATATCAAATCAAATAGTTATATCAACATATAAAGGACAGTAGTTTTCATTTTTTAAAAAATAAATGTGACCAACCTACTGAATAAGAAGGCAAAACAAAAGCTGTACTTCCTTGACAAGTCCTTTGGGGTAAACAAAATGCTTCAAGGCTCCTGGTGCAGGGGATTGCAAAGATGAGTTTTGCATTCTATGGATAAAATGGTGTACTGACTCAAATCATTATGGCTATACCAAGCTTTAGTAATTTATAATTTTCAAAGAAAACAAGTCTAGTCTTTGGCATAATACAAGAAAGGATAAAAGGACCCTTACCACCCATTGGCTTCACACTTAATGGTAGTAGGGGAACCGATTATAACATAATTTATCTAAGTCTATTCCTCTTAGAACAGCAGGAAAATCATCTCTCGGCACGATTAGGGCAAGAAACTTATTACTGGCTCTTCCCTCCCACTAAAAACAAATCAAGAAACAAAACCAGACAAAACCAGCCTTTCCCTCTGGGCACTTGCTCCTGCCCCAGTCATGCCATACCTGGGAATTCTACCACATGGTTTCAGTTGAAGTGAAACCCAAAATACCAAAAGCATTAACCTTTGTCCAGTTTTACCTATTTTGTGGGAAACCAATTTTTATTAGAGTGAACTACTTCCAACAAAAATCCGATGAAAGACGTCAGAGGGAGGGATAGAGTTGCCTGCACTTAACCATGAGGCAGCCGTGGTGGCCACTGGCGGCTGGTGGAGTCAGGGCCATGCACTTCCGATGTGAAGAGAAAATATACTTCACGTGTTAGTTCAAAAGACTGGCCTTTAGATTCCTCCCTCCCCTTTTTGGCACCAGTTGGTAAGACAAAAATTATTTCTAGAGATTAACTTTTAAAATGTAATTCAATATCAGTTATTATTAAAAGAACTAAATGCATACATAATTTCCAAAAATTATCATGGGAAATGCAACTGCAATAGGAAAGCTTCAATTATTTCCATCTACAGAGGCAAGAACTTGAATCCTTGACATCATTGACACTGATATGCTTTCTCATCTAATTCTAGTAAATATAGTCATTATTTTCCACTTATATAACAGTTTAAATAATGTCAGGATACTTAAAGAGAAGTCTTTAAAGAAACTTAATGACCAATAAAAATTATGTGTAATTAATATGTTTATAAAAGGGAGATTATTTTAAGGTACTTAATTTTTTTCTTTTTTTTTTAATAGAAAAAGAATTTCCAAAGTGAATTAAGTGAATAGTTAGGAGATAAACTAAGGCCCCATTTATATGTAACATGATTAGGATTTCACTGTACTCCCAAAACATACTGATGCACTTTGACACTTTTCTCATCATTTGGAAGATGAGGTAATAGATATGGTCTCAATTGGGTAGATATGTGCACAAACATAACATATTTACCGTAAAGTCCTTAAAACAGGCACATATGCTGCTCAGAAGGGAGTTGGTTCAGTTTGCAAATTTCCATGACGCCGTTTGGTAGACTCTTTACAGATACATAGGAAATTAAAATATTAATTTACACCAGACAGTTAAGTGAAAGATGAAGGCACATCAAGCAGTATGATACCATCTTGATGTACTGATATTCTGGTGACTGATGAGGGATCTAAAACTACTGGCAAGGGAGCAATTACTCAAACATTTCTGGAGCCAGGAGCCAAGGTTATGATGGAATCAACATGGAAACATCTCATCAAAACTGTGTGGACAGAAGAAATTAAAACACTACATACTTTAAAATCACCTTCAGTACAAGTCAAAAAGTCAACATGATACAAAAGGTTGTCCATAGAGTTAATGTTTCTAAATACAAAGACGAGAAGCTCACACTGATCTCACTGTTCCATAGAACGTATACATTCATTGTCTTCTAGCTTGTAAAAATCAATTGTTGGCATGATAAACCTGGAAACTGGGAAGAATGAACAGGAATGCTGTAGAGAATCCAAGTTGTCTGCCCAAGGGGAAGTTCAGTTTTTCTCTAGTGCTTGATAAGTCAGGCTGATCTTAAAGGGAGTAGTTAGAAACTTTTTCCAGGCATTGGTTCTCAAAGTGTGGTCTCCAGATCAGCAGCACTGGCCTTAATTGGAAACCTGTTAGAAAGTCAATGCAAAATGCAAATCCATAGGCCTACTGAATTGGATACTCTGGGCATGAGCCCAGGAATCTGTGTCTTAACCCTGCAGGTGATTCTGATGTGTGCTAAAGTTTGACAAGTACTGTTGTAAAGTCATAACATACTAGACAACCATTGCTTGAACCTTTAGGATAGGAATTAACAGTACAAGTAACTCCTGGTAGTTAAAACGGTTGGAAGGACCAGAGTTGGATGAAATTCAGCAGAAGCTGACTGCAGTTTTATCAGTAAGATAGCCAGCTAGTCTCTCCTTTCTGGCCCCTGGCCCCGTCAATCCCCACTTTGCATTATTATACAAAGATAGAGGGGAAAGGTTTTGTATGGTGCGAGTGGTGTGTTTTTCTTCAGTTAATAAGTAGTGCCCCTCTTTACAAGGAAATTAGGCATTGTTCTCAAGTAAGTTCTCTTACACAATTTATCCCAGGGGATGATTTTTTTTTTTTTGGTCTATCTTCCCTGAAGTAATCACTGTATTTTGGAAATCTAAATGGTGTTTTAATAAAAAATCTTGATTAAGTTATTAGTTACTTCCACATCAAACACATATATTACAATATAGCCAGAGGAAAGGGATCTCACAGAAAAACAGAGACAAAGTTTTCTAGATTGCTCTACTCATGAACAAGGAAAACACGTTTTTTTTTTGGATGAGGCATAATTATAATTGAGTTCTTTACCCAGTTTCATACATCATATAATAAGCTCATATATCCAATTAAAAAGTGCTTAAAAATAGTCGTTTGCTTTTTAAGGCCACACTAAATTTCCCTAAATGGTACCCAAGCAGATGTAAATTCTGTCATCCACTTAATGCAATATGTTGGATTTTCCTTTTGCCTGTTTCCTTATGTACAAAGCAAGTAGACTATTTAGGTGTTACAGTATATGTTACTACGGATAGTGACCTGATGCCCGCAGTACCTGAATCTTTAAGCTATCTTGTCTGGCCAGTTGTTTCCTCTTCAGAGAACGCGCATGATCTTTGAAAAATGGTCATTTTTTATGCATATTCCCAAAGTTTGATGATGACTTACCATTTAGACCCACATACTTCCTAGGGAAGTAGAGAGGCACTGTTGCCTACAGGGCACTTTATTCTGAGTGATTAAATGGTAATTGAAAAAGGTCAACAGATCCTGTCATTCCAGACACAGACTGTCGTGTTTTTCTGTATAACATCTGGCCAGAGACAGTATTATTCCATCATTTCCACCTAATTTGGTGAGTTTTTAAAATTTCCACTGAGGATCTGCTTTAAAAGTTTAGATTTGGTTTCTTTATATTATATATGACCTTACTATGCCTAAGCACTATCTTATTCTTCTTTAAATTCTATTTGAAAATTCTCTATAACATTGTAGATAGGGATATCAATGAACTATCTTCAATTTATTTTAACTTTAATTTCCTGAAACACTGAAATGTTTGTGCATTTAGATATGGTATTGTAGAGAGGCCTTGGCCTTTGAATTCAGATCTCTTTTGCAACCAACTTTACCATTTATGAGTTATCTTGGACAAGTTTTCTGAACCTCTCTGGGTCTGCATCCTCATCTGAAAAAAGGAGGACAACAATACTTGTTTCACAGTGTTATTTTGGTAGTTAAATATGGTAATCTAGGTTAAGGTCCACAGTCTCAGAAGCACTGATATCTCCCCACCTCCTGCTGTTTGCAACCTCTTGCTACTATTATCAACTCTAAACAAAGGTCTTTATTTGCTTAGTTTGATGGGACTGATGACATGAATGAATTTTTCTTTCTGAGAAAACTTTCCTACATGAGCAATACTGTGATGTATTCGGGGAAGTCAAAAGTGTCTATTAACATGATCGCATTACCTTACATAGTTAAGGCTATGTAACTTTCTCAGCTGACTTTATATAAGCCCTCTCCTTAGAACAATAAGAACAACAGCAAAACTTAGTGATCATTGTACCAAGAAGTTTCAATTTAAAGGTACTATGGAATTATGTTAACATTTTGTCATGTTGGATTCAGTCTGAACTGATATATGTTATCTGTGTTGGTCAGTCAAATGGCCTCAGTGGTAAAAAGGTGTCCTAGTTTTGTATTGATGGAGAAGGCAGAAGAATAATCATAAGGGGGAGATGACAAGAGGGTGTAAAGAGGCAGCCTAAGCATCTGTAAAAGCTGATCAGGAGATGCACAAGGTAGGAGAGATGCCATGAGCAATTTATTGGTCTTCCCTCAAATCTCCCATGGCAAGGAGAAATCTGTTGTAGTGTGGTGTAACTGGATGGGCTGTTCAGTCAGGGATTCTTTTGCACTTGAGTTTTACAGGTGCTTCTTCAAGTTGGAAAAGATGATAAACACTTTACGAAAATATTAGAAAAAGAATAAACTCAACCATAGTGTAACACACTTTTGGCAATAAATACAGGCAATTAAAAGCAAGGTGCAAAATCTTATTCTGCTTAGATCTGAAAATATATGGTAATAGCTGTTGAAACTACAAAGGCTTGTCTTGACCTTGGTCTTTCAGAGATCATGGGAGGGGATGAAAGAGATGGGGAAAGGCAGAAGCACCAGGAAGAGTGATGGACTGAAGGGGCACTCTGGGCAGAGACCACTCAACTAAGGGTTTTTAATTATCTCTCTCTCTTCTCCACCCCTGTGAAGATTTGACTGACTTCACCATGACCTGAAGTACTATTCTTTGGAGATTATTTGCAACAAGCAATGTCCTTTTTGAAAACTGTTGATACCTCTGAAAAGTATTACTGTGGCTTAGCTAACTTTCCAGCTGAAATCTGACATGGATGTGGTGCACAGTGCATGTTGAGAATGGAGATGGGCTGAAGACCACTGTAGGCCTAGGGGTGGTCTAGACAAAAGATGATACAAAGGGACTGAAACCCTCTGACAAAATTGTAGGTAGAGAACGGATGTACATTCTCTCATCTTTTATTCTTGGGACCTATAATTAAGCTGGTACTAGAACAGAGTTTGAATACAGTGTGGGGTAAACTTGTTTTCATAACCGCACCATGGATCCCGGGATAGAGAATAAATTCTGATCTAAGCAGTTAACACGGAGGAGCCTGGTAGGCTGCAGTCCATGGGGTCGCTAGGAGTCGGACACGACTGAGCGACTTCACTTTCACTTTCATGCATTTGAAAAGGAAATGGCAACCCACTCCAGTGTTCTTGCCTGGAGAATCCCAGGGACAGGGGAGCCTGGTGGGTTGCCGTCTAAGGGGTCGCACAGAGTCGGACACGACTGAAGCAACTTAGTAGCAGCAGCAGCAGGACATGACATTCATAAATTGAGCCTGGCTTCCTTAGAGCTTTTATACTTTATAAAAAGTGCTAGGTATAAATGTTTTGTGATTAATTTGCTAACACTCTGCTTTGCTGAAGCTCCTCTCTCACTTGCATGGCTTGTGGAATACTCACAGGTTCGCAGGGAAAGGAACCTTAGCTAAGCTACAAAAAGAAACAAAACAAGCATGGTGTATGGCTTTTGTTTAAAAAAAAAAAAAGTATCCAACTTTGAATTCCATTTAAAAAATATACAAAGTCAAAAGTACAGAACACAACTCACTGCTATCCCAACAACTCATTGCCTGTTAAGATCAAATTGTTCATCTGTCTCTAAACCTGCATTATTGTCTAATGAGCAAAAATTGAAGGCAAGGAGTGTTTTGTGGAACTGGAAACGTGTCTTCTGAATTCTGTGGTGATCTCTAGATGGCATATTGAATGATAAGGTTTTCTACTTTAGAATGCCTAAATAAATCAGGGAGCCCTGTCTTCCTATTAACCTTGTATAGAGTTATATATTCCCATGGAAGACAAAATTTAAAAATACTAACACTGAATAAAGCTGTTGGTTTTCAATCCTTACATTTCCACACTGAAGACCTGATGCTTTAGGGATAAGATGTTCAATTTTCAAAAATTATTAGGAGCTGGGAAAATTATAACATACATCTTAGCAACTAACTCTTTAGAATGTGTGAGTGGGCTTGATTGAGGAATTGCAATCACTTTTATAATTTAATATTAAATATACTGTAAATAATAAGACAAAAATTCCAAGCTGTTTAGTAATAATTAGGAAAATAAATATCCACTTAAAATAATGGCCTGAATAAAAAGGCCTCAAACAGATGGCCAATCTATTTGCCAGAGAGGAGAAATATTTTAAATTGAAAAACTTTATTTCCTAAACTTCATTCTATGACCTTTTCTTCTGTAGTTTTATTTTGAGACTACAGCATATATGAATGACACTACAATTTCATATGATTGTTGTCTAATATTTCAGATTTTAAATGGTTTCATCATCTTTTTCCCCACCCCTTCCAACTGTCTCCCTACCCCTATACTTCCTGCCCCCTTCCCTGAGAAGTCAGCTCAGTTCACTTCAGTCGCTTAGTTGTGTCCGACTCTCTGCGACCCCATGAACCACAGCACGCCAGGCCTCCCTGTCCATCACCAACTCCCGGAGTTCACTCAAACCCATGTCCATCGAGTCGGTGATGCCATCCAGCCATCTGATTCTCTGCCGTCCCCGTCTCCTCCTACCCCCAATCCTCCTGGACGGCAAATTCTTGAGTTCCTTTTTTCCAAACATGTTGATATAAAATGAGTTGTCTTGTTTTCTTAAAAACCAAATGTTATACCTTATATTCAGATTATTGTGGAGCATAGAAATGTCTGTGCAACAAGGAACTAAGGCACCATTTTTGCTTTCCCTTTTCATTTCTTGCCTTGGGAGCAAAAGCAAAGACTAGTGGGACTGTCAGGGTGGCCAGTCGAGACATTTGGCACTGTGTCAGCCAATACCACTGGGTACTATGCATAAAAGGTTTCCATGCCACAGGCTTAAAACCCTGCCAGGAAAGAACTTTCTTCCTTTAGAAGCAGGGACATGAAGGCACAACAGTACCTTACATGAAGTTGGTGAATACCAACCAGAAAATCTTGACAACTTAGGAACAATTTTGAAATATTCTGGAATATTTTATAGAGGAAGTGAATCTTCCCTTTCTTGATTAGGACACCCAAGAATACATTTTTCCAACTGTTTCTTCCCTGCCGAACTCATAATCATAATATATATCTTCCTCCAATTAATCATGTCTGATAGGAGATGTCTGCATGTACATCAGCTTGACTTACCACATTTCTTTAGCTACTGCATTTTTTAAAAATAGTCAATGGATCAATGTAGTGTTTTCATACGAGTGGTCCTTGAAAGTGACCCATTTGGGGATAACAGTACAGGCAAATGCATTGGGAAATAAGATTTAGAAATGAGTAAAGGAATGTAGACTCTTCAGAAATGCTCTGCAAAATTAGAGGATCACTTGTGTCATCCAAGTATAACCTTAGTATCCAGAATAGCCCCAATACTGATTAGTTAGGGACGGACTGGATGTTCTTTGAGACACTGGGGCTGGTGGTGGGGAAAATGCTATCAGTTGGATTGGCAGACATACTCTAAACCCTCCTAGCATTTTTCCATGGGCCTGGAAGGTGGGTCTTCTACATAATGATGTCATAGACACGGCCCACTCTGCCGAGCCATTCTCTCACAGCCTGGCGAACTCTGATGTCAGTCACGTGACAGGTGAGCTGGCTGATACACGGGAACACTGCTGGCTGGAGGGCTGTGAAGGTCTGGTCTGGGAGGATCTGAATCTGATTGAGGACTGTTAGCACCATGTTGGTCCACGCCTAAGAGAAATGAATTAAGAGAATGAGCAGTTTTCTCCAGTGGTTTCATTTGTACATTTGAGTGTGAATAATCTGCAGATGAGTTTTCTCAGGCTTCTGGCTGCAGTAAGTTAGTCTTTACTTTAATGTGCTTATAATAAAATGTCAGCTTAAGTTCATACATATAAAGCGTAGCAGAGACTCCTCTAACATTAGGAATATCTTATTTTCAATTTTTACAAAGTACAAAATTCTTATTCTTCAGATGTTTAAAAAATCTCTTGCCTTCTCATAATGAGAGTTTCATAGGCCATAAGACACTTAATCAATAGCCTCTATAATACCTAGAGAACTTGGAAGAGGTCTTCCCTGGTAGCTCAGATGGTAAATAGGAGATGGCAATGCAGGAGACCCAGGTTTGACCCCTGCGTCAGGAAGATTCCCTGGAGAAGGGAATGGCAACCCACTCCAGTATTCTGGCCAGGAGAATTCCATGGACAGAGGAGACTGGTGGCCTACAGTCCACGGGGTCACAAAGAGTCAGACATGACTAAGTGACTAACACTTTCACTTTTTGCCTTAATTTAGGAAAACTTCTAAAATTATGGGGCTTCCCCAGTGGCTCAGCAGATGAAGAATCCTCCTACAATGCAGGAGACACAGGAAATGTGGGTTCAATCCCTGGGTCGGGAAGGTCCACTGGAGAAAGAAATGGCACCCCGCTCTAGCATTCTTGCCCATGGACAGAGAAGCCTGGTGGGCTACAGTCCAAAAGGTCACAAAGAGTAGGACACGACTAAGCATGCAGGCATAGCATAGCATCTAAAATGATAAGCAAATCTCCAAGACATGAAAAAGCAACTAACATTTACTTGTCAAAAAGGTTATCTGTTAAAGAACAACCTTACATCTCAATCTGGATACTTTCTCAAATCTTGTCTAAGATAATTTTTGTTGATTCTGAATTAAGAAGTTTAAGTTCTATGTCCAAGATACATCAGTGCAAAAAAGTAGCTTGCAAGATACATACTAATTTCAAAGTTATGTTCATTATAAGAAAACACTCCTATATAGGCTTACAGAGTCCTGCCCAATTGCTCCTAACTTACTGTGCCTGCAACAGAAATCTGCAATTTAAGATAAACATCCAGATTGTTTCTAAAGGGCCCTCGATGAGTTTAGATTCCTCTATTTCTCTTTTCCCATCTCCTCTTTTCTTAAATTGAACAAAATGGTGCCATTATTCTTTACTTCTCAAGCTCATTTTTGGGATGTACCATAGAATTACAATTATTAAATATATAAAGGAATAGGAAAACTCTGAAGAATGAGAATTTTGTGCTCAGAATGGGCTAGAACAATTCATTGGAATAACCACATAATGTGCACTTTGCCTTTTCCATTTACGTAAGTTTTCCTAACTAGAGAATTGCTTCAGTGCTAACTTCAAAGGAGAAAATCAGGACTCGATGCCAGTTAAAGTCCATTCATTTTCTAAGCTTTGGAGTCATCTTATTTACACAGCTGGGGTGTGTGGGGGGGGTGGGGG
Source organism: Moschus berezovskii (assembly GCF_049115385.1). Taxonomy (NCBI): domain Eukaryota; kingdom Metazoa; phylum Chordata; class Mammalia; order Artiodactyla; family Moschidae; genus Moschus; species Moschus berezovskii. The sequence goes on along the minus strand of NC_142469.1, from coordinate 83,301,186 downwards.
TCCTAATTCCGGATAGTATCTGTTATAACCCATAAAAAGAATTTCTGAAATTATCTGAGAATAAGATTTCAGTTTCACAAGGATATACTGATGGATCCTATATCTTGGAGGCTCAGGATGTGTTTGAGTGCTCCCTGAGGGGGGACAGATGGATCCCTGGTACCTAGCCACCCTCCTGCATCCTCCGGTGAGCGGGGACCCACCTGGATCTGGGCTTCTGCGTCCCTCGCGGAGACACTCCGGGAGCTGCCGGTGGAGCCGGAGCGGGGCCTCTTCTCCTGGCGCAGCAGTTCGGGGCCGGCGCTGAAAGAGTGCCGCATCTGCCCCTGGTCCATCAGGTGCTGGGGCCGCTGGAGCAGCGGGGAGCCTTGGCCCCTGGCGCCCAGCGCCTCTCCCTTCTTCTCCACCTTGACCTCTTTGGGGAAGACGGGCAGGTTGTGCTGCTGTTTCCTCCTCTTGTACTCGGTCATCAGCTTTGAGATGGTCTTGTCGGCCGCCATGGTATAGATTTTGTTGCCCGCGTTCTCCCACCACTCCTTCTTGCGGCTGGGGTCCTTCTTCTCCACCCTGGGGCTCGGGGGCAGCAGCAGCAGCTCCCCGCTGGCGCCCCTCAGGCTCGGGGGCTCGCCCGCGTGATCCCGGGTCTGACTGCGGTCATCCTCGGAAGGCGTGTCCTTCCCCGAGAAGCCCCCGGTGGACGGGGTGGAGGACTCCGACTGGAAGGAGGGAAGGATGAAGAAGGGGTCGCTCTTGAAGATGGGGGCCTCCTCCATACTGTTTTCCAGGTCCAGGTGCATCTGGATGTAGTTGTTACACAGCTCCATGCACAGCTTGTGAAGCCTCTTGACCAGCCACACCCAGTCCGCGTTGCTGACGGGCTGGACGCTGAGCGAGGGCATCCGAGCCCTCCACTGCCTCTTCTCTTTGCCTCTCGGGGGGCTCACCTGGGCGGTCTCCTCAAAAATGTCTTCATCTTCCGATGAACACTGCTGGGACGAATCCGTGCTCCTCTCGTCGTCCTCAAAAAGGACTTTCTTCACTTGCTCAGCAGTGATGGTTTCTTGGTTGCTAAGAACAGCACAGACCAGCGCGTGGAAATAAATGTTGAAACTCATGGCAGACTGGCGGTAGAGGTTGGCAGCGCCCCCTATGCCAGACACTTTCTTCAGCAGGCACTTCAGCCCCGGGCTGGTGTCAAACTCTCTGGCCGTCCTGTAGGAGTCCAGCAGGAGGTCAAAGATGACGGCCAGGTTCTGCATCGAGATGTATCTGAGGAAGCCAGCCAGCTTGGTTTCTGGCCCTTGGATCTTCTCCTCCCCAGGAGAGGGGCCTTTGACAAACTCTTCTAATAAGATATCATATAAGTTCTGGAGTAATACTTGATGGGATAGTAAACTCACCACAATTTCCCTGAAAGAAACACTTCAAATGAAAGGGGGAAAAAAAAAAGGCATTAGTTAACAGCCTGCTGCCTTATACCTTAAAGCAAAACCAGAATGACTAGACACAAGTACAAACTACTTGTATTTTAATGTCTTTCTTCCAAAAGGACAAATTTTTTGGACAACATTACAGGATGACAACTTTAATCATAAATAATGGAACTCCTGACCAAAAAAAGTCTACGAGCTATAGATTTAATGTTATGATAGTGAGTTAACGACTGTCAACAAGACTTGGGAAACAGAGTGATTTTATAAAAACTTCTTAACACGGGCACAATTACAGTACATAACCTGTTTTCTTTTGTAGTTATGAGTAGTAAACAAATCAAGAAAACAACAATTTCTGTTGAGTTATATTAATTTTAGGCTTCCCAGGTGGCACCAGTGGTAAAGAATCTGCCTGCCAATTCAGGAGATGCAAGAGGCGTGGGTTTGATCCCTGGGTCCAGAAGAACCCCTGAAGGAGAAAATGGTAACCCACTCCAGTATTCTTGGCTGGAGAATTCCACAGACAGGTGGGCTACAGTCCATGGGGTCGCAAAGAGTTGGACAGGACTGAGCAACTAAGCGCACACACACACACTAATTTTAATTGGCCTTTAGCCTACCCTCTGGCATTTTCCCTTAAACCCAAGGCTTTTATTATTTTTAAAGTATTGCTTGAGGAATTTTTAATAGAAAAATCATAATTGACATTATGCTTGGACCTTTGAGTTCATTTCTTTTCCTCAGTTTCACTTTTTCCTGCCTATCTATGAATAAGGTCTTTATTTCACTAAGATAGGCTTAAGAGCTTACAACCTCTATTATGCTACTTATCTAGGGAATTCCAAGAAATAACTAATTGCAAGATTCCACAGTATTCTTTTCTCCAAAAGCAGAATTTTATTTTGTTCAGGGATAGCCTCTGAAAGTACAGAGTCAGGATGTGATAGTGTGTTGTATAGCTCCTATGTTGGGTGAATGTATATTTACAATTGTTAGATCATCTTCATCAATCTGCTGATCATTATGTAGTATCCTTATTTGTCTCTTGTAATAGTCTTTATTTTAAAGTATTTTGTTTGATATGAGTATTGCTATTCCAGCTTTCTTTTGACTTCCATCTGTGTGGAATACCTTATTCTACTCCCTCACTTTCAGCCTGTATGTGTCCCTAGATCTGAAATGGGTCTCTTGTAGACAGCATGTGTACAAGCCTTGTTTTTGTATCCATTCAACCAGACTATATCTTTTGGTTGGAACATTTAAGGTAATTATATGTATGTTCTGAGGCTTCCCAATGGTTCAGCGGTAAAGAATCTTCCTGTGATGCAGGAGACGCAGGTTTGATCCCTGGGTTGAGGAGATTCCCCTGGAGGAGGGCATGGCAACCCATTCTAGTATTCTTGCCTGGAGAATCCTATGGACAGAGGAGCCTGGCAGGCTACAGTCCATCAGGTCACACAGAGTTGGACACGACTGAAGCAACTTAGCACTCACGCACATGTGTATGTTCTTAGTGCCATTTCATTAATTGTTTTGGATTTGTTTTTGTATATCTTTTTTCTTCCTTTCCTCTTTTGTCCTCATGATTTGATCATTTAATTTAGTATTGTGTTTGGATTCCTTTTTCTTTTTTGTGTATGTATCAACTGTAGAGTTTTGGTTTGCAGTTATCATGAGGTTTTGATACTGTAACAGTCTATACATAAATAGGATTGTTTTAAATTGCTGGTGTTTTTTTTTTTAATGTTAATTTATTTACTTCTACGTTGGGGCTTTCTCGAGTTTCAGTGATCTTTGGCTACTCTCTAGTCGCAGTGCATGGGCTTCTCACTGAGGTGGCTTCTCTTGTTGCAGAGCACAGGATCTAGGTGGGCAGGCTTAGTTGTGGAACATGAGTCCAGTATCTCCATGGCATGTGGAATCTTCCCACACCAGGGATCGAACCTGTGTCCCCTGAACTAGCAGGCGGATTCATCAGGGAAATCCCTGCTGGTGTTTTAATTTTGAATGCATTTCCAGTTATCTTGCATTTGTGCTCTCCTGTTCTCATGACCGCTGATTTCAATATCATATTTGTGTGTGGATGATTTCCTACCTTTATTGCATGTTTGCCTTTACCAGTGAGCTTTTCCATTCGTAATTTTCTTATTTCTAGTTGTGGCCTTTTCTACCTACAGAAGTTCCTTCAGCATTTGCTGCTAAGCTGGAGTCTTCCTTGAGGGCTCACACCAACGAGTACTCCCCCAGAATGACTGCCACAAGTGTTCACATCGAGCCACACTTGCCCCTTGACTGCCTGCACAGGAGACGCTCCAATACTAGCAGATAAGTGTGGCCCTCTCTCTTATGAGGTCAGTGCTTCTTTCCTCTGGTTGCTATCCACTTGAGGCCCTGTGTGCACCCTCCGACAGTGGAGTTTCTGCTTTCCTCAGTCGGATGGAATTCCTACAATCAAATCCCACTTGTTTTCAAGGCCAGATTCTCTGGGGCCTCATTAGCTCATCTTCTTGTTGCCAGACCCCCGAGCTGGGGAGCCTGATGTGGGGCTCAGAACTTTTACTCCTGTGGGAGACTTTCTGTGGTATAACTGTTTTCCATTCCAGTTTGTGGGTCGCCCACATGGTGTGTATGGGATTTGATTTTATCATGATTGTGCCCCTCCTACTGTCTTCTTGTGGCTTGTCTTTGGACGCAGGGTATCTTTCTTGGCAGGTTCGTGGTTTTTTTGTCCATGGTTATTCAGCAGTTAGTTGTGATTGGGGTTTCTGGAAGAAGAGGTGAGCTCACGTCCTTCTACTCTGCCATCTTCAAACCCAAAGTTTTAGAATCTTATTGAAGTTGGTTTGTAGGCACCAAACCAGTTTTCCAGGACCAAAAATGTTCATGCTTTAGATGCATATGTATAAAAGCTTTATTTCTTCCAGTGTGTGATAGAAGAGATCCAAACATTGAAAAGGTTTAACTTTAGAGGTATTATAAGGCTAACATGTTCAAAGAAAGAAATTGATAATTTAATTTACAGCATTCTAAAGCAAACCTAGAAGAGAAAGCATTCGCTCAGAACAGGCTAATTCCTTCCTTGCATCCTTTTCTGTCAGCAATGACGTGGGACTCTGTGGGCCTTGGATGTACACTTGGGGGAAGTGGAAGGGAGTGAATACTCTCTAGACATCGGATCAGATCTCCTGGTTGAAAAGCAGATGCAACTCACCAGTCATGACAATTTCCTAATCAGGGCAAAGACCTGATAAAGCAACATTACAAGTGAATACTCAAATACTTGGTGATGCAGCCCCTTTTGTTTGGTTGGACTCCTGTACTAAGAAAATATTTTAATTCATTAATGTGGCTTTGGGTTTATGGTTTCTCATTCTTTTCATTGCTCTCAGAATTTCATGAAAATAGCTTAGATCATGTTGCAAACTAATTCTCATAACTGGATAAAGACAAAATTATAACTCACTCATACTATAAATCTGTTCATATTTTTTGCTTTATTCTTTTAAAAGTTTTATTGGAGTACTGTTGATTTACAATGTTGTGTTGGTTTCAGGTGTAGAGCCAAGTGCATCAGTTCAGTTCAGTTCAGTTCAGCCGCTCAGTTGTGTCCGACTCTTTGTGACCCCATGAATCTGCACACCAGGCCTCCCTGTCTATCACCAACTCCCAGAGTTCACTCAAACTCATGTCCATCAAGTCGGTGATGCCATCCAGCCATCTCATTCTCTGTCGTCCCCTTCTCCTCCTGCCCCCAATCCCTCCCAGCATCAGAGTCTTTTCCAGTGAGTCAACTCGTCGCATGAGGTGGCCAAAGTATTGGAGTTTCAGCTTTAGCATCAGTCCTTCCAATGAACACCCAGGATTGATTTCAAGAGTGGATTTAAGTATTCTTTTTCCACATAGGTCATTAGAGTATTGAGTAGAACTATACAGTAGATCCTTATCAGTTATCTGTTTCATATATAGTAGTGTGTATATGTTAATACCAATCTCCCCATTTATACCTCCCCCCCAGTAAGCATAAGTTTGTTTTCTACATCTGTGACTCTTCCTGTTTTGTAAATAAGTTCATTTATGCCATTTTTTTTCAGACCATGAATTCAAAAATTACTTTTATAACTAGCAGGAAAAATATTTTAACTAGCAAAGAAGAAAAAAAAACCCTCCCATACATTTTTGAAAGGCTGACTTTGCCCTTTGCATAAGAACTCACATAACCCCTTCTAACAAATCACTTAAGCAACTTTTTTTGTGGTAAAATGTATATAACTTAAAGTTACTATTTTAACTATTTTTAAAAGTTCAATTCATGGGCATGAAGTACACACACAATGTTGTGTAATCACCACTATCTTTTCTACATCATTTTTCATCATCCCAAACAAACTCTGAACCCATTAAAAAATAATTCCCCAATCCCTCTCAACTTCCCTGCCACAGAAGTAACTTTTGGGAAGTTATCAGGAGACCTGAATATGTATACTCTTCTGAAGAAGCAGCTGTGAAAGCCACCAGTTTGGTCTAGTGCTTCAGGCCTGCAACTATAGGACGCTAAGAAGGGAAATCCTGTCACTTATCTGGCCTCCCCACGGTAACTTTAGGTTATATACATTTTACCACAAAAGAAGTTGCTTAAGTGATTTGTTAGAAGGGATTATGTGAGTTCTTTGAACTTATTCCATTTTTGCTGAAAGTACAATGTTGTCTCTGAGATACCACTATGCAAAGGGAAAAGTCAGCCTTTCAAAAATGTATGGGAGGGTTTTTTTTTCTTCTTTGCTAGTTAAAATATTTTTCCTGCTAGTTATAAAAATAATTTTTGAATTCATGGTCTAATAAAAAATGGCACAAATTAACTTATTTACAAAACAGGAAGAGTCACAGATGTAGATCTTCAAGGGACAAGGCAGTGCCTTATTCATCTTCTTGTTCCAGGGCAAGTATATGGTGAGAGAAATGCTCGAACAAAATAAGAAAAACCAGGTAAGTGCTGAGTGTAGGCACCCGGAGGAAATAGTCTCCAGAAGCAATGGCTCTGATACTTCAGCCCCTTTCCACTGGCAGTCTGGACTCCTGAAGTAAGATGCATACCCAGGGAGTGTGTGTGTGTGTGTGACTTCTGAAGGTATAAGCAGCCTAGCTCAGGAGAATATTGACTATTACCTGACAAATGCAAAGCCCTTTACCAGCAAATGCCTTAAGAGAGAGTTGATCAAAGCCATGTCAAAGCATCCTGTCAACCAAGGTATTTCCTTTGATGCTTTAAGATATAAATTTCTAACTGAACATGTTAAAAAGGACAGAGAATCCCCTTAGATTTAAGCCACATAATGCAGCAATAAGAAAGCAATGGGGAAGAAGCAGTAATACTGAAGAGATCAAACTTTCAGAAAAATATTGAAACAGTGAAATAACTCTATAGACCAGCAACTCTTCATCATCATCTATGCTGACAGGAGACAAGACAGATCTGGAGCAAACAAAAATCAACAGGTACTTTTTCTCCAGCACACCCTTTATGACGGGAACCTTGAAGTGGAGAAACTTACACCTTCCCTTCCTGCTTCTCATGCAAGGTGTACAGGCAAGCAAGCCTCCAGACAGGGTCATTCGGAGTGAACTGCTTAACAAGTGGCTGACTTAAAACATGCTAATGTCAGTAGCAGAGATAAACAGATTCACAGTTAAAAGTACATCATAAAGCTCAAATTAAGATTATGGGGCTTATTTAAATGTCATGGGGTTGTTGTCAATGGCAAAATGACTTAAAAATGAAACCCAAATTTCTCTTAAATGTTACAATCTGGTTTTAGTTCGTCTATTTTTTTTCCTCCCATGGGTGATTTCGATGTGGACCTCTTAGGAGGCACCTAACCATCAGATACACAAACTTTTCTTACATCTAACTCATTGTTTACTACCTTCTATGCTAAGAATTGCCCCTGTGAGTGAGTCCAGTCCAACAATGCAAAATATTCAAAGAATTTTAGAGAATGTTTTTAGGCATAGTGGTCTCTACTAAAGAATTTAATAACACTTTTCCTGTTGTGCTGAAATTTCATTGAGGGGGTAAATGTCTAGTAAATCTTAACCTGTTAAAGCCCTTAAACCAATAACACGGCAATATTAGGTGATCCTGTTTTTTTCTATGTTTTATTTATCCTGTGAATTCAGCTTATTCCTTTCTCTCCTTTTTCTCCTACTTCAAAAGTTATTTTAGCAGGAATAATTGGCTGAAGGGACTAGAAATATAAAAAAAGAACTACATTTTAAAAGCAGATCAAAGCCTAAAGATGTGGAAAGGAGTGTACAGCCATTGGTACATAGAACAGTGACCTGCAGTGGAGGGAAGCAGGCACAGAATTGGGGGGAGCACAGGGGATATTGGTAAAGTTCTACGTCTGAAGTTCAGTGGCAGTTTCATTAGTTATCTCACTTTTTAGTCATGGTCTATAACTTATGAACCTTCCACACAGTCTTTTGTATGTACCATACATGATTGACTAAAAGATCAGTACCTAGAAATTTTACCCAAATTAGGTGTATTAATCAAACTGCTATATTAACTGCTGTAACTTTTGAAAAAATCACACTCTTTCCCTTAAATGGGAAAGGACACAGGTACCGCACTTGGCCAAACCTGGATTTGATTTTGGGTCCCCTGCTCCGCAGTCTCCCTGAATGTTTCCTCATGCACAGGTGTATTAGTGTGTCCAGAAGTTTAAAAATGGAAACTTTCAGTCACTGGCTTCATCCTGAACTCTAGGAACAATGGTTTTTGGGCAGGATGACAGTATTTAAAAAGGCAAGTTTCTTGTGGCACACACAGATCTTTCTTTATCCTAACAACTGTACTGCTCATGAGAAATATTTCTCACTGAAATAGTATGGGTCAGGCCTCAAATTACTTTAAAAAAAAGGATTATTGAAAAGAAAAAGGATTATAATATGTACGATGCTACAGATATACTGAGTTGTATCCTCCCCAAATTCATAGAAGTCCTAACATCACAGAATATGTACTTGGAAAAAGGATCTTTAAAGAAGCAATTAGGTTAAACTGAGGGCATTAGGATGGACCCTCATCCAAATGACTGGCGTCCTTATAGGAAGAGGAAATGTGGACAAAGACACAGAGGAGAGACCACAGGAAGGCACAGGGAGCAGGCATTCATCTACAAGTCAAGGAGGGAGGCCTCCAAAGAGACCAGCACTGCTGACACCTTGATCTTGAAATTCTAGCCTCCAGAACTAAGAGAAATTAAATTTCTATTGTTTAAGCCACCGGTACTTTGTTATGGCAGTCCTAGCAAGCTAAGACATGTGAAATGTGGGAAATTAACAGTTTTGTATGAAAACTTTTGCTAAGTGATTGCACAGTTGTTTTTGGCATTCTCGGCTGAAGACTAAATTACAATGAACAAGAGCTGGGAATAAATGAACTTTCCTGTTTGTATGTGCTTGCCCGGTTGAAGTTTAGCTGCTTACCTTTTCTTGGTGTGTCCATTTGGCTTCTCATCAGGAGGCAGTTCAATAATGAGCTGACAGGACTGAGCATGATCGAAGTTGTTTGGAGTCTTTGGTGAGCACTGGGTATCCAACATAAATACCTGCACAGGTAAAGAAAGGTACAGTTCAGAGTGCCACCATCCTTGACCTGCCTCTACCAGGGATCAGCTGGATGGATGACCCTCGGCCAGAGGCGTCCTCTTTCTGCTCATTTTCTCACCTCTAAAATGAGGTCAGTGATGGTTCCTACTTGGTATGTTTGTTGAATTAAATGAATTAATAAGTGTATTAACACATGCAGAGCACTAGAAGAGTAAATATTCAATAAATGTTAGCTGCTGGCACTAATAGTAATAACACTACTACTTCTACCACATGACAAGTCATTACATTCTAAACAGCAAGGACTGACATTTAATATTAATTAAGAGTAAATAAAAAGGAGCTAAGTTTGCAAGAGATCTTCTCTGGTTTGGATGTCTGTTTGGTACATCTTTCTTATGCAGGAATGGGAGATTAATTGGGATCTCTCCTTTCAGGACAGCGATGTGGCCATGTTACTCTATTAGACACTGGGAGAAGTGACTTAGAAAATAGGAACCATTGCTTGGATTCTGATCTAAATGATTTCACTTGATGTTATTTAATCCATTTTCATGACTTACCTTTGAAAATGAGTGTTTTTAAAGAACTCTCTCTTTTCAAATTTTGTTGGTGGTGGTTTAGTCGCTAAGTCGTGTCTGACTTTTGCGACCCCATGGACTGTAGCCAGCCAGGTTCCTCTGTCCATGGGATTTCCCAGGCAAGAACACTAGAGTGGGTTGCCATTTCCTTCTCCAGGGGATCTTCTGGACCCAGGAATTGAACCCAGGTCTCCTGCATTTACCGACTGAGCTACGAGGGAAGCTCCAAATTTTGTTAAATTATCATAATTGAATATTGGGTTATCTGAAGAGTGAATATGGGAGGAAGGTTTATGACTGAAGAAGAAAGAAATATTAGGAAATGAAAGATTCACTAGCTGTTCTTCTCCATTAATAATCTATTTCAGAATAGGATTCCATTTTCTCACTATGTGGTAGGATGTGGTTGAAAAGACCATTGGAGGCACATGGGAAAATTCCTCATCTAGCCAGCCAGGATGGTTTCCTACCTGGAGAAGCCACCCCTCTGGAGGCCCACCCTCTTGCCTTCCCTTATGGCTCCTGATCAGACTCACTGCTTTACGGGAGGGATGTGCTCAGCAGATCAAAGAGAAGCTGAAGGTGGGAGGTTCTTGTCCCACACTCTGAGGGGAGGTTCCCTTAAGAAGTTAAATAGATTTTGTAGAGAAAGGGAACTTTTGAAGATAAACCCCAACTTACTTCATTTTCCCAGTGCATATGCATTTATAATAACTGCTTAATATTTTAAACACGTGTATATGTAAATTATCTTCTGCATAGGAAAACACAATTCAAATATGTCTATTGCTAATTCATGATAGAGTTTAGCCAATCAATAGTGGTTTGGAATTTAGTCCAATTTTGTTCTTCCTCTATTATGAATAGAACTGTTATGAATATACATAAATTAAGGTACACTACTGATGAAAGCCACATGCAGGGTATCTTAGAGGCAGATTGACAGGTCACTTAAGTTTTTGAGTGTGTATCTGTGGCCCATGATAAAGCTGTAAGGCCTTCTGTGAGTCACTGACCCAACAAACATTTAAGAAGTGCCTTCTATCTGCCCTGCTCTAGGACTGACAAGAAAAATACACAGAATATGTTCTCTGCTCCTGGCTTGGCTTACAACCAATATTTGAGTTCTGCCACATGTCAGGAAGAAAAAGCCACTGGTACATGGTGATTCCTGCATGGACAAGTACATTTTAATTTTACTGATTTGTTAATATTCAACTCAAATTTATTAAGCAACTTGTAAATGTTAAGCTCTATGTTCCTTATGGGAGATACAGGAAAAAACAAGTACATTTGCCATCCTAACTTAAGCACTCATAGTTGAGGATTAACAACACTATTACAGTAAATATTTATAAGCAGGGCAAGCAAATTATATATGGAGTGCAGTGTCCAGGTGGAAAAGGACCCCATGTAATCAGGACGCTGGAGGATGTAACAAGCTAGAGATGGTGAGAGGACCTTAATGCTGTTGATTGTGTTCAAGTTGTTTCTAGTAAAAATCAGCACTGGTCAGAGGTAGAGCCAGGGGGTTTATGTCCCCAAGGGAAAGAAAGGCAGTTTGGTGATGCACAACCTTTGAGAAGGACCTCCAACAGTATCTCAAGCTTCCTGAGCCCCTGAGATCCAAAGCCCCTGTCCTTACCTGCTGAGCCATGGCTCGGATGCGCCAGTACTCGGCCTCGGCACTTGGGGAGGAGGACGGGGCGGCCACCCTCACCTGGCAGCCTTCCCCGCTGAAGCTCTCGGTGCCACTGTGGAAGCAGCCCAGCAGGTCCTAGGGAGCAACACAGTGGTCGTTTGCTGGGTGGGCACGGCTCCAGGCCCTGTCGTGGATCTGACACTGTCACAGAGTCTGGGACAAACTGACATGGCTACCTTGTTCTCACCCAGTGAGACCGCCTCCTAGGAGCCAGGGGCCCTGCTCCCTCCTCTGAGTGGCTTACCTTCACCGGCTTGAGCGTGGCCGAGAAGGCATCCTGCAGGGCACAGCAGGCCAGCCTCCACATCTCCTCCGTGAACACGGGGCCCGCGGTCACGAGGACATACCTGCCGGGAGGAACAAGTCTTGCATTCGGACATTTTAATGTCACAAAAGGTAGGCCCTTCCCAGCGAGTGCCTAGATTTAGTCTACAGTTTCCCTATAAGATTTGCTAGTTTTTGTCTTTGTGTTTTGGGCTCTCTGCCCATCTGGTACACCATTGTCCTAACACTATTTCCTAACCCACTGGATATAAAAATGGACCCCCATTACAAACAGGCCAATGTTTAAACTTTAGGTTCACATGCAAGACTATATATAAATATATTCTATACTAATTTTCCCATTCTGGCCCTGTTTTCCATTACTGCTCTACACGTAGCAAAACAAAACCCCTTGTCACTTGTAATTCTTATCTCTATGTATTTGTTCATGCTATTCCTCTGCTTATAACGTCACCACCTATCAGAAGCTTACCCACCTTGGGAGCTCTGACCAAGTATCATTACCACAAAAAGCTCCTGTCAACTGCCCTGCTCCCTAGGCTTCTTGTCCTTTCATTGCCTTTCTAGCTCCCCCTCACTGTTACCACTCTCCCCATGACTCTGCCTGTTCTGTCCTTTAGAACAGGTTATATGCTCCCTAAGGGTAGATGCCTTGGTCACATCACTTTCTGGGCAGTAGAGCACCCTGTTGAATGACTTCCACAATATATATTGGCCAACTGAATGAAATGAAGAATTAGTAGCATAGTCATTTTTATTTATAAAAAGTAGATTGCTGCCACAAAAGAATTTAATTTCCCTGGACTTCATAATAAAAACTGTAGACAGTCAGGAAACCTTTTTCTCACCTAATACAGGAGCAGCCTACTCGGGAGATGGTTTCCGTGGGCTTGGCTACACATGCTACCAGTAGCTCGAAGAGGTCCTTCAGCATGGTGTTGATCATGCTCTCATACCTGATGTCTACAGGGAAATCAAAGTGAGACTGCATTCAATGGTAGTGCAAAGGAATGGGCTGAATGGTGAAAGAGGGAAGGCTGAGTGTGAAAAACACACAGACATATCAAGAAAATAGAACAATGAGAAAAATGGCCATAACCACCAAAATACCCATTGCAACACAAATTGTCTTGGATTTTTATCTAATCTTGGCTTGTTCCATCCATTTCTGGATATATTAAGATGAAATGCATGAGGCTGACTTTTCAAAGTATATAATTCATCTACTCAAGCAGAATACAACATATACTGTATATAGACTGAATACTAATTAGTAAAATATATTAATTCTTAAAGGGAAAGATAAAACAAACATTCCTTACTGCTGCTAGTTGAATTATTAATATATTTAATTAAATGCTCTTAGTAAACAAAATGCTCTTGTATTAACTACCACTTCTTGAACCTTTTCAGTTTGGCTTCAGTCTGCATGTTGCTCCCAGACTAAAGAAAATAAGACCTTCCAAAACATTCTGTTTTCCACAAAGTCTTTGTGATGTAACACAACCAATTTGCGGTAGAATCTGCAAGGATACTGAGCTGGGCAAAGTGCTGACCTGGACAGAGACACTACCCCTAGGAATGTGGTTAGTGGCTGCATGTTTCTCTTCCTTTTCAGTCGCTGTGTTTCGTGCTTAGCAGAAACCCCATTTCTTACCTTTGCTTTCTGACCCTCCCTTGGGGTCAAGTCCTCATGAGTTTCTCTAACCTTACCTCTTTCTTTATACTTCTGTACAACACCTTTCCCCTATAACCTCTAGGGCGAGCAGCAAGATTCTCCAGTTCCCACATTTCCAGATCTTTCCACGGCAAGAATCATGAACAAGAATCCATATTTCACAAATATTACTCCACTGGTACAACAGCTGACATATTTCTCCTGCCTCTAGCTCCCTCTCCATCTGCTGACTTCGATATATTATCCACCCCACACTTGCAAATCTTTTCCAAAGTGCCGCAGACGTTAAGATCTCTTCACCCCTTATCTGTTAAGTAACTTCCTGCCCATAATTTGAGCCTTTCCTAAAACCCCTCCCCAGATGCAACAGGATAATGGGATATATCCTTCCCTTCAGTTCAGTTCAGTCGCTCAGTCGTATCCGACTCTGCGACCCCATGAATCACAGCATGCCAGGTCTCCCTGTCCGTCACCAACTCCCAGAGTTCACTCAAACTCATGTCCATCGAGTTGGTGATGCCATCCAGCCATTTCATTCTCTGTCATCCCCTTCTCCTCCTGCCCCCAATCCCTCCCAGTATCAGACTCTTTTCCAGTGAGTCAACTCATCGCATGAGGTGGCCAAAGTATTGGAGTTTCAGCTTTAGCATCAGTCCTTCCAATGAACACCCAGGATTGATCTCCTTTAGAATGGACTGCTTGGATCTCCTTGCAGTCCAAGGGACTCTCAAGAGTCTTCTCCAACACCATAGTCCAAAAACATCAATTCTTCGGCTATCAGCTTTCTTCACAGTCCAACTCGCACATCCATACATGACCACTGGAAAAACCATAGCCTTGACTAGACGGACCTTTGTTGGCAAAGTTAATGTCTCTGCTTTTTAATATGCTATCTAGGTTGGTCATAACTTTCCTTCCAAGGAGTAAGCGTCTTTTAATTTCATGGCTGCAATCAGCATCCGCAGTGATTTTGGATCCCAAAAAAGTCTGACACTGTTTCCACTAATCTCACACGCTAGCAAAGTCATGCTCAAAATTCTCCAAGCCAGGCTTCAGCAATATGTGAACCATGAACTTCCAGATATTCAAGCTGGTTTTAGAAAAGGCAGAGGCACCAGAGATCAAATTGCCAACATCCACTGGATCATGGAGAAAGCAAGAGAGTTCCAGAAAAACATCTATTTCTGCTTCATTGACTATGCCAAAGCCTTTGACTGTGTGGATCACAATAAACTGTGGAACATTCTTCAAGAGATGGGAATACCAGACCACCTGACCTGCCTCTTGAGAAACCTGTATGCAGGTCAGGAAGCAACAGTTAGAACTGGACATGGAACAACAGACTGGTTCCAAATAGGAAAAGGAGTACGTCAAGGTTGTATATTGTCACCCTGCTTATTTAACTTGTATGCAGAGTACATCATGAGGAACGCTGGGCTGGAAGAAGCACAAGCTGGAATCAAGATTGCTGGGAGAAATATCAATAACCTCAGATATGCAGAGGACACAACCCTTATGTCAAAAAGTGAAGAGGAACTCAAAAGCCTCTTGATGAAAGTGAAAGAGGAGAGTGAAAAGGTTGGCTTGAAGCTCAACATTCAGAAAACAAAGATCATGGCATCTGGTCTCTAACGTTAGCTCTTTATATTTCTGTACAACACCTTTCCCCTATAACCTCTAGGGTGAGCAGCAAGATTTCTCCTGTTCCCACATTTCCAGATCTTTCCACAGCAAGAATCATGAACAAGAATCCCTATTTCACAAATATTACTCCATTGGTACAACAGCTGACAGATTTCTCCTGCCTCTAGCTCCCTCTCCATCTGCTGACTTCGACATATTATCCACCCGACACTTGCAAATCTTTTCCAAAGTGCCACAGACATTAAGACCTCTCTCTTCACCCCTTATCTGTTAAGTAACTTCCTGCCCATAATTTGAGCCTTTCCTAAAACCCCTACCCAGATGCAACAGGATAATGGGATATATCCTTCCCTTACCCCCAGGCTATACAGATATTTCAATTTCCTACATATCAATACTTGAACTTGCCTTCCCTCTCCTAATGCATAGATACCCTAGACCTTATTAGGTATTTTATCTTTGGCGTGTGTGCTAAGTTGTGTCTAACTGTGTGTGACCCCACGGACTGTAGACTGCTAAGCTCCTCTGACAGAGGACAGGCAAAAATACTGGAGTGGATTGCCATGCCTTCCTCTAGGGGATCTTCCCGATCCAGGGGTTGAAACTGTTTCATGTCTCCTGCATAAGGCTCGCAATGACCTTAATTCTATCTTAATAATTTCCAGAACTAAAATCACACACTGGTCTTTAACTAGGCACTTTTAGACAAGGATGCTGTCTACTAAACAACGACTCAGTATGAGCTGCTCTGGTACCACAGATACCTGAGTGGATAAAGCTCTGAATGTGCTCCACCACCAGCTCACAGGACAGACCAATGGCATGCTTGAAGTTAGCTGAGGCAATGTCCCAGTAAGAGTGGTCTTTATGGCTACGGCGAAGCCAGAGAGACATCACAGGAAGGAGAAGGTGAACAACTGCATAGATGCCGAACCCTGGTCCTGAAAAAGAAAAGCCAGTGTCAGAATTGTGATCTTAGCACCTCTCCTGCAGTAAAAGGGAAGCTCTCTGCCATCTCATGGCCCTGCCTAACTTTTTTGAAGGAGCTCCTCATTATCAGAGAAGGATCAGGGAAAAGGAATTTACCACTGCCTGGGGAATATATGGTCTTCGGTGACATTTTTCTCTTTTGTTTCTGCATGATTTTAATTACACAAGGAATACACAAATATACTCACTACAAATTCAAATAACGCTGATGAAGCTAAAGCATCACTTGATCAATTCCTTAGTCCCCAGACATATATACACATGCATATGGTTTGTACCCTTTAAACTCTAAGTACATATATTTATATGAAAAGAGGGATATAGTTTTATTACTTTTTATAAATGGGATATTGTAAACCTTGGGCTGTATGATTATTTTGCCCTTAACAGTATGTGTTAGAGATCATTCTTTGTCAGCAAATTTAGATATTCCTCATTTTTATTACTACATTCTGTTCCAAATTACTCAAACTGTATATGCATTAGTTTACTTATCCATTCCCTTACTAATGGACATTTAAGAGGTTTCTATATTTTGCTTTATGAACAATGCCATAATAAGAATCTTTGTGGAAATGTTGATAGATTTTTAAAATTCTGATTCCAAAAGCAAGGTATGCTTTTTATCACAAATACAGAAAACATGAGAATACAAAGGAAGAAAATATTTTGATATGTTTCCTTCTAGCACTTTTTGAATGTATGTATGTTTGGGTATCTGTATTTATAAATGCTTCTCATAAAGTTGAGATTGTACTACACACTATATATATATTTTAACATAGTGCCTTATAAATAATTATTCATGTCATCAAATACTATTCACAAATATTCATTTTAATGCTTATAGAATATTATATGCTTTTACCATAATTTACTTAACCCATTTATGTTGCTCATAATTATTTTGGTATTCACAATGCTTCAGCAATTTTCATTATGTATAGATTTTTATCTTCATTACTATTAATTTCCTTTAATAGATTTCTAGAAGTAGAATTATTGGGCACCCACACTTAGAAGAAAATGGCACTGGCCAATAAAATTGATTTCAAATAATAGCATATAATTCATTCTATAAAATATCTGCTTATTCTTAGATAGAAAATCTTTAACCTTTTAGTGCATAGGAGTAGTCATAATGGTTTTCCTAAAAATAATTCTGATATAAACTTGGTTATGGATCTTAAAATAGTATCAGTTATCAGTTCAGTTCAGTTCAGTCGCTCAGTCGTGTCCGACTCTCTGCGACCCCATGAATCACAGCATGCCAGGCCTCCCTGTTCATCACCAACTCTCGGAGTTCACTCAAACTCATGTCCACAGAGTCAGTGATGCCATCCAGCCATCTCATTCTCCGTCATCCCCTTCTCCTCCCACCCCCAACCTTTCCTAGCATCAGAGTCTTTTCCAGTGAGTCAACTCGTCGCATGAGGTGGCCAAAGTATTGCAGTTTCAGCTTTAGCATCAATCCTTCCAATGAACACCCAGGATTGATCTCCTTTAGAATGGACTGGTTGGATCTCCTTGTAGTCCAAGGGCCTCTCAAGAGTCTTCTCCAACACCACAGTTCAAAAGCATCAATTCTTCGGCGCTCAGCTTTCTTCACAGTCCAACTCTCACATCCATACATGACCACGGGAAAAACCATAGCCTTGACTAGATGGACCTTGGTTGGCAAAGTAATGTCTCTGCTTTTTAATATACTCTCAAGGTTGGTCATAACTTTCCTTCCAAGGAGTAAGCGTCTTTTAATTTCATGGCTGCAGTCAGCATCCGCAGTGATTTTGGAGCCCCAAAAAATAAAGTCTGACACTGTTTCCACTGTTTTTCCATCTACTTCCCATGAAGTGATGGGACCAGATGCCATGATCTTTGAAAAGCTCCTCTTATTACTATGGAATTAAACTAGTGATTTCATTTGTGGTTCTAATTCTATTAGTGAAAACTAAAATTTCTATGAAAGATTTCTAAAATCATATGATTATCTCAATAGATGCAGAGAAAGCCTTCGACAAAATTCAACATCCATTTCTGATAAAAACCCTCCAGAAAGTGGGAATAGAAGGGACATACCTCAACATAATAAAAGCTATATATGACAAACCCACAGCAAACATTATCCTCAATGGTGAAAAACTGAAAGCATTTCCCCTAAAGTCAGGAACAAGACAAGGGTGCCCACTCTCCCCACTACTATTCAACATAGTTCTGGAAGTTTTGGCCACAGCAATCAGAGCAGAAAAAGACATAAAAGGGATACAAATTGGAAAAGAAGAAGTAAAACTTTCACTGTTCGCTGATGACATGATCCTCTACACAGAAAACCCTAGAGACTCTACCAGAAAACTACTAGAGGTAATCAATGATTATAGTAACGTTGCAGGATATAAAATCAACACACAGAAATCCCTTGCATTCCTATACACTAATAATGAGAAAATAGAAAGAGAAATTAAGGAAACTATTCCATTCACTGTTGCAACGAAAAGAATTAAATACTTAGGAATATATCTACCTAAGGAAACAAAAGACTTGTACGTAGAAAACTATAAAACACTACTGAAAATAATCAAAGAGGACACTAATAGATGGAGAAATATACCATGTTCATGGATTGGAAGAATAAATATTGTAAAAATGAGTATACTACCCAAAGTAATTGATACATTCAATGCAATCCCTATCAAGCTACCAACGATACTTTTCACAGAACTAGAACAAATAATCTCACAATTTGTATGGAAATACAAAAAACCTCGAATAGCCAAAGCAATCTTGAGGAAGAAAAATGGGAACTGGGGGAATTAACCTGCCGGACTTCAGGCTCTACTACAAAGCCACAGTCATCAAGACAGTATGGTACTGGCATAAAGACAGAAATATAGATCAATGGAACAAAATAGAAAGCCCAGAGATAAATCCACGCACCTATGGACACCTTATCTTTGACAAAGGAGGCAAGAATATAAAATGGAGAAAAGACAGTCTCTTTAACAAGTGGTGCTGGGAAAACTGGTCAGCCACTTGTAAAAGAATGAAACTAGAACACTTCCTAACACCATACACCAAGATTTCTTTGAAATTGGGAAAATTTGGCTAATTCAATGTGTATGCTAGCCCTAACTAACTCATTACAAGAAATAAATTCCTAAGGGTCACTTTTCCCCTGTACTATCAGGGTAATCACTAGATGTCTTTCCCTAAATCTAATCATCAATTCCCCTTATACAATTAAGATATTGCTATCTTTATGTTATATATACATTTGAATGGCTGGTTCACATCAGTGGTAGATCTGGTGAGCCTTACTGATGCCCTGGGGCTAAGAGCATGTGTGACCCAGCCCAAGAGGAAGGCTGGAACCATGGAACCGAGAAAGCCAGCTGGCTCAAGGGGACACTGATACCAGAGCTTTGGCCTGAATATTGTGGGGTTCAACACATTCAACTAACTGGCCACCACCCATTATTTATAAAAGACCTGGTGGGAAACCCATAAACAGTACGAGGACATGTCTTAAAAGTCACTGAGTCGCAGCCATTAAAAATATATGTATTGAGCATCTGCTATGCTCTCTAGTGTTACAGCAGTGAAATAGACACAGAAATACCTTCCTGGAAAGAGCTATATGTATAAAAATACCCTGAAAAGACAGACACAGAAATACTTACCAGGTGTTTTGGTAACATCTCTCAACAGCTCAAAGAGCAAATCCAAAGTGGGGGGTTGGTGCTGACGTGGACAGTTGGACACAGCTGCTGTGAGCTGCTCCAAGAGGATGATCCAGACTTCTATCAGACCTGGGAGCCAAAAGCAGACCGCTGTGAAATTCAGTTGAGCAATACATAATCATCACAAAATTACAGTGAACAATATATGTAAAAGGCTTCTGTAAACTGCCAAGCTTTAGGGATGTAAGCCGTCACCTTGTAAGGCAGCCTTCAGTGCCTAGAAATATGGACAAATTGATTTCCTATTCTGACACAGTCAAAGGAAAAGAAATACTGTTCACATTTCTTCCTTATTCTCCTTCAGGAAGAAGGTGATGTGGTATGTAAATTCTACTAAATAAAATAATTATATTTGTTGGGAGCTGATGTTACAAGTGATGCATCCTTTTAGTTCCATCACCTTAATCCTTTAAAAATTTATTATAGATATATGTATAAACAAAAAGTTGCCATTTTATTATGTACAATTCAGTGGTATTATTGCAACCATCATTAATTTCCAAAACTTTTCATTACTTCAGTAACTGGTAACAATAACTCTGCATTTTCCCCTTCACGCCAGCCCCTGGTAACCTGTCTGGCTTATTTTACTTAGGATAATGTATTCAAGGTACACCCACTTGCAGCATGCATTATAATCTCATTACTTTTTAATGGATGAATTGTATTCCATTGTATGTACACACCACATTTTGTTTGTCGAGGTACAAAAATATCTAGAGCAGAATATACAAAACAGCTCATTCTAGATTTTGTTTTAATACTTCTAATTGTTCAGCAAAACTATGAGAAGATGCAGTTTTTAAATATTCCCACTAAAAAAAACTACTTCCCTAATTTTGAATATCCCTGTTAATAGGAGGCAAAACCGAAGTCATGGACAATAAGTATAAAAACACTAGGTGATAAATTCTCATGAACCTCAAAATATAAGCGGGGTGGACAAACTAATTAATAGGATATGCATAGGACAGAAAAACATGTTAAACATCACTATGAGGGGTGCAACCAATAAAATCCAAGAGGAAAACTCTGCAGGACAAAAACCTCACTCCTCCAACAAATAAACTTGAAGAAGAAGATCTATAGATTGACAAGGATTTAAGAGATGGAGCAGACAAGCATGTATTGTAGAGCTCACATGAATTATGAAAATTAACTGATATATTTAAGAAAACTGGCAAATTGGTTGGGTGATGGGTATATGAAGGTTCCTTATACCATCCTGTCTAGTTTTATATGTGTTTGAAATTTCCATTGGAAAATGGAAAAGCAGTTATATGCCTTCAGAAACAAGAGGAATACTATCTAAACATATCAATGATAAGGAGTAATTTTTAACACCAACTTAAAGTTTTTAGTATTTTCTCTGATATGTTACATATATAACTTTAAAGTCGTTAATGAATTTATATTGTTGGAAACCTTAAATTGGTGCTTGGCTGAACTTGATCTATTTCTAGGGTGGCCTAGAATAAAAAAAGATTAGCAATTTGCAAAAATGGGAAGGGAATGCTCACTGTTACTTGTACAAATGGTTTACAACTGTTTTAAAGACTGTATTATAGACAAGCAACATAAGCTTTTAATTTTCTGGGTTAGAGGTTTAAGATGCTAAGTAAAAATTCTTACCTAATCATTTCAGTGAAACCTCTATCAGGCAACACCTAGCCACTTTCCAACACCTACTTGTTCTCTATATTAGATATTTATTCCTTCCTATAATTTTCCTAACAACTAGTGAAATTGTAAGGTTTCACTGTTAATGCTCCCTATGCAAAACTGGAAAATTTCTAGACATCCCCATAAATGAATTTGTATCTAAAAAATAAAACAGAAGAATTAAACACAAAAAGTAAATTAAAAAATCTTTCCCCAAAAGTCCTTTTACAAGGGTTTGAAACACCTATGCCCAGATATTAGATCCCTAGAAGGATATCATTTCCATTTTTAGGTCTAGAAACAGGACAGAGTAATCTGGATTAGAAGACAGTAAAAGTGAACGAGTGAACCAATCTGAAAATTATCCAGTTACTAGTTTGAACTGGAATTCACAGGAAATTACATAGCAACTAATTTGAAACATTCTTTAAACTTATTCTTTTAATGAGTCTTAAGCTTCACCCAGTCACAAACTGACTCTCTCTTCTGTAATGACTTAATTTCCCCAGTCTCTAACCAAATAGTCCTATAGGAAGTAATTATATAATGACTGTGTTTCCTAGAAGGTATTAAAGACAATTTCCAGGCATTTTAAGTACCAATGCACCAAATACAACCATAACCCAATTTGCTAAATTCAAGAGAATTTGGAGTTAGAAACTTTATTTAGTGGAATCTGCAAATCTACACTGGTTTTAGATGGAGGTATCCATCTAAAAGGCGGGGGCTTCTGTGATAGCTCAGACTTAAAGACTCTGCCTGCAATGCAGGAGACCTGGGTCCGATCCCTAGCTCAGGAAGATCCCCTGGAGAAGGGAATGACATCCCCCTGCAGTATTCTTTCCTGGAGAATCCCATGGACAGAGGAGCCTGGTGGGCTACAGTCCATGGGATCACAAAGAGTCAGACATGACTGAGCAATTAACACAAACACATACCCATCTAAAAAGGATGGGTTTGGAGACCTTGATTGTAAAATGTTTTTGAAGAGTCCATGGAAACTTTAGGTAGGCTTGTTTTGTTAGAATTATAAATAATAACAATGTAAGTGGATGGTCATTTATGATCTATGAGCTACTGAATTCTTGACTTCAGCTTTTGGGAATACAAACTTAGCAAAGAACCCAGTTTAGCTCAGTCAATTAACTTACCAGTGTCATCATCAAAGTCAGACAAGACTGATTCAATTCCATCCTCACTGCTCGCTGACTGCTCCTGAAGTCTTCGGGGCAAGCTAGCAAGTCGCCCACTAAGGAATATTGGCTTCAAGGGCATTTTGTAGATTTTGGCCAACAACTAAATAAAAAAAAATACCAAACTGCAATTATATACTGGAAAAAGCTGCACTCTATTAAACCACAACAAAACTATACACAGGTAAGAAAAGGTGGAGAGAAAACCAGAAAAGCTCCCAGTCCAGGAAAGTTTTAAACTTGGTTGTGATTTGAGAGTATAAGGCAGCTCACAAGAGGCATTAATCCTGTGAAGCAGATAAAAAAGAGTCAATGGTAACAAAAAGCTAGAAGAGGATTACGTGGATACCTTTTCAGTATCTCAATGGCATAGGAGTTTTATAGACTCCTATAAAGCAAAATGGCTGTCTGAGGAGGCCTTACAAATAGCTGTGAAAAGAAGAGAAGCAAAAAGCAAAGGAGAAAAGGAAAGATACAAGCATCCGAATGCACAGTTCCAAAGAATAGCAAGGAGAGATAAGAAAGCCTTCTTCAGTGATCAATGCAAAGAAACAGAGGAAAACAACAAAGAATAGGAAAAACAAGAGATCTCTTCAAGAAAATTAGAGATACCAAGGAAGAGGTGTCAAGAATACACAGAAGAACCGTACAAAAAAGATCTTCACGACCAAGATAATCACGATAACGTGATCACTTACTTAGACCTAGACATCTTGGAATGTGAAGTTAAGTAGGCCTTAGAAAGCATCACTACGAACAAAGCTAGTGGAGGTGATGGAATTCCAGTTGAGCTATTTCAAATCCTGTGAAAGTGCTGCACTCAATATGCCAGCAAATTTGGAAAACTCAGCAGTGGCCACAGGACTGGAAAAGGTCAGTCTTCATCCAATCCCAAAGAAAGGCAATGCCAAAGAATGCTCAAACTACTGCATAATTGCACTCATCCCCCATGCTAGTAAAGTCATGCTCAAAATTCTCCAAGCCAGGCTTCAGCAATATGTGAACCGTGAACTTCCAGATGTTCAAGCAGGTTTTAGAAAAGGTAGAGGCACCAGAGATCAAATTGCCAATATCCGCTGGATCATGGAGAAAGCAAGAGAGTTCCAGAAAAACATCGATTTCTGCTTCATTGACTATGCCAAAGCCTTTGACTGTGTGGATCACAATAAACTGTGGAAAATTCTTCAAGAGATGGGAATACCAGACCACCTGACCTGCCCCTTGAGAAACCTGTATGCAGGTCAGGAAGCAACAGTTAGAACTGGACATGGAACAACAGACTGGTTCCAAATAGGAAAAGGAGTACATCAAGGTTGTATATTGTCACCCTGCTTATTTAACTTGTATGCAGAGTACATTATGAGGAATGCTAGGCTGGAAGAAGCACAAGCTGGAATCAAGATTGCTGGGAGAAATATCAATAACCTCAGATATGCAGATGACACCACCCTTATGTCAAAAAGTGAAGAGGAACTCAAAAGCCTCTTGATGAAAGTGAAAGAGGAGAGTGAAAAGGTTGGCTTGAAGCTCAACATTCAGAAAACAAAGATCATGGCATCTGGTCCCATCACTTCATGGGAAATAGACGGGGAAACAGTGGAAACAGTGTCAGACTTTATTTTTTGGGGCTCCAAAATCACTGTGGATGCTGATTGCAGCCATGAAATTAAAAGACGCTTACTCCTTGGAAGGAAAGTTATGACCAACCTAGATAGCATATTAAAATGCAGAGACATTACTTTGTCAACAAAGGTCCATCTAGTCAAGGCTATGGTTTTTCCAGTGGTCATGTACGGATGTGAGAGTTGGACTGTGAAGAAAGCTGATCGCCGAAGAATTGATGTTTTTGAACTGTGGTGCTAGAGAAGACTCTTGAGAGTCCCTTGGACTGCAAGGAGATCCAACCAGTCCATTCTAAAGGAGATCAATCCTGGGTGTTCATTGGAAGGACTGATGCTAAAGCTGAAACTCCAATACTTTGGCCACCTCATGCGACGAGTTGACTCACTGGAAAATACTCTGATGCTGGGAGGGATTGGGGGCAGGAGGAGAAGGGGACGAAAGAGAATGAGATGGCTGGATGGTATCACTGACTCGATGGACATGAGTTTTAGTGAACTCCGGGAGTTGGTAATGGACAGGGGGGCCTGGCGTGCTGTGATTCATGGGATTGCAAAGAGTCGGACACGACTGAGTGACTGAACTAACTAACGAACTATAAACCTATGAAGGGAACCATGAAACATGTTAAGAATTTTTGCCTGTGGGTGAGTTGTTCTATGGGGAGCACTGAGAAGAGAGTCTGTAGACAAATAAGCTACCAGACTCCTATTTCCCTTCCCCCAACTCAACATCAAGGAAATATGGGGCACTGAGGATGGAGGAATCTGAGGGGAGGGTGGGCAAGATGAAGGCATGAGAAGCAGAGCTAATGGCCGCCCTGGGCTCTCATTCCTGTCACTGCTATCATCCTGACTCCCTGGCTGTCACTGGGACAAACTCACAAGAAACTCTGTACTTTACAAATTAGAATTGTGCCTGTACTATTTTAGAAATTAGGGAAACAGCTGTGAGCGAGACAGACAGAAATCTAGCCGTGTGTGTCTTACAGACATACTCCTTTCACAAATAATAATATTTCTGACAGAAAGGTTATAGGAAAAATTAGACAGGGGGCTCCTAGAAAGGGTGACCAGATGGGTGGGGGATGTAGGCAGAAAGTAGGTAGATACTTAAGCCCTGGTCTCTCTGAGGAGGTGATGTCTCAGATGAGATTGGGCGATAAGGAGCGTCGTCCACACAGAGATCCAAGGAGAGAAAACTCCAGGCAGAGGGAACAGCAATGGCCCCGAACACGAACAAGTCAGGAATGTCTGAGGGTGAGAAAGGGCGCGTGGCTGAGCACAGTGAGAGAGAAGGAAGCAGCTGAGGGGGTAGGGGAGCGAGGTCAGGTCACATGGGCCTTATGGAAGCATGTGGAGGAGGAAGTCAGGGTGGTGCATCCTTTCTAAAGCACTTGGGCTTAATGCTGTCAACCCCGTCGCCAAGGGAGGGGTTACAGACAGACAAGAGGAGGCCAGGGACACACCTGAGAAGAGAAGAGAAGAGCCATGGTGAAAGCGTGTCACCGAAGCCTTGAGGAGGAAGGGCTTCAGGGGAGGAGCATCAGACTGTTCCACTGGCACGTGACACAGATAAGAACTGGACTCGGCACAAGGAAGGTCACTGTTCACATTGTAGAGTGATGTTTCCCTGGGTTTCTTTACTAGATCCTGACTGCACACCACCCTCTTTATGTCTGTCTTCACTGTGTGCAGCGTACTGTCCAGGTTTCGGTCTCATCAGGGAGATTTCTCATGACCTCTTAGCCTGACATAGAGAGATGATGGTAGTTCTTTCATAAGGTATAAATGAGAAGTTTCAGAGATCTCAAAACCCAGTTGCGTGTTCTAGTATATTCTCATGACTTTCTTTCTCTCCCTTGTAGAAGGGGTGGGGACCAAAATTTATACTCCAAATCTAAGCCCCACTCTCCTCAGAGACAGCAGAAAGAATTGCTCCTGGGCTTCACAAAGACACCTGTGCACATTTCGTGAGCATCTTCAGAGGCAGGTTTGGGGGTCTGGATACCTGAGAACAGCGCCGGAGGTAGTCCAGGGCGGGGAGGCACAGGTCTGGGGCTGCGGCTCCGGGTCCTGGGACACAGTCTCCAATCTCCTTACAGTCCACCTCTCCTGGGAGCAGCAGGGTGAGACAGAAACAAATATTGTTCATCCCCTTCTAACGGAAGACTTACTTAGTCACACAGCATTCATTCACCAAATGCCTACTAAAACAAAAGAAAAAGCACTCTACATTGCACAACCCTGAGAAAGCCCTTTCAGTCACATTTTCCCCACAGGTTACATGTTAAACACGGTTGGGGGTCATATAGTACACATCATACCTTGTTGAAATTATTCACTTCTGTAATTCCTCTTTTCATTAGTCAGTTCAGTTCAGTCACTCAGTTGTGTCTGACTCTGAGACCCCATGGACTACAGCACCCCAGGCCTCCCTGTCCATCACCAACTCCCAGAGTTTATTCAGACTCATGTCCATTGAGTCGGTGATGCCATCCAGCCATCTCATCCTCTGATACCCATTCTCCTCCCGCCTTCCATCGTTCCCAGCATCAGGGTCTTTTCAAATATCCTGCCACAGTACTTTCAGAGGCTGGAGGGTGTGTGTTTTGCACCTGGGCACACTGTAACTGTAATTCACTTTCCTGGGCCTGCTGCTGATGCTCTGACTTGTGAAGCTTTTATGATAGAGGATGATCTTGGAGACCAGCCATGTGCTGGGCTGGAACGAAGCACTACGCCCCTCTCTGTTTAGAGAAGGACCTCGTTTGTTGCCAGTGCTCAGCACTAAACAGTGATCATAAATGAAGATTCTGGGAGGATTCGAAACATCTGCAGTTTGGGTGTGGTGACTACATAATTGAACTGAAATGATCTATTTTTTGTGTATATATCTAGAAATGTAACAGATCTGTAGAGGACATCTAGATAGTCTATAGGTAAATAAGTAATTCAGAATTACCAATTTTCTTCTTGCATGATGAATCTATTCTTATACTTTTTAATAAAATCACTCCATAGTACCATAACTATTTCTAATTGTCTACAATGGTAGTAACTAGCAGCCTCCCTTCAGGAAAACAGACATAATTACTAGGCATTTGCTGAAGTTTAAAAGATAAAGAGGCATGTTTCTCAAAAAAGAAGGGAAAACCACTTCTTATGTTTTAGATCAGGAATTGGCAAACTTCTTTTACATATAAATATTTTAGGCTTTGCAGATCACACCGTCTTTGTTGCAACTTCTCAACTCTGTCACTGTAGCACAAAACAGCCATAGACAAATGATCCTGGCTGTATTTCAATAAAACTTTATTTGTAAAAACTCTGAGTGGATGGGATTGGCCCGTGGGCCATAGCTTGCCAACTCCTAGTTAGATTAACATACCTTACAGTATAAAAACACAGAGTAGTTCAAATTCATGTTGAAATAACCAAGTGGGAATTAAAAATAAATTCATTTCTTGACATGTACACACTGCTACCCTTAAAATAGATAACCAACAAGGACCTACTGTATTGCATCTGGAACTCTGTTCAATGTTATGTGGCAGCCTGGATGGGAGGGGAGTTTGGGGGAGAATGGATACATGTATGTATATGGCTGAGACCCTTTGCTGTTCACCTGAAACTATCAGAACATTGTTTATTAATTGGCTATTCCCCAATACGGGGTTCCCAAGTGCCTCAGTGGGTAAAGAATCTGCCTGCAGTGCAGCAGACGTGGGCTCGATCCCAGGGTCAGGAAGATCCCCTGGAAGAGGGCATGGCAACCTGCTCCAGTATTCTTGCCTGGAGAATCCCAAGGATAGAGTTGGACATGACTGAAGCGACTGAGCATGCATACCCCAATGTAAAATAAAAAGTAACCACCCCCCCAAAAAACCCAAACAAATAAATCCATTTCCCGTCTTGTTAACCACAGCGAATGGTCCAAAGTTTTTTTATCCAGGCTTCTGTGTTACATATCAAAGTCTGTGCTCCCTGGAGATGGGCAGGACACGGCCAGCATGGCTATATTGGGGCCTCAGAAGGCTGAATGGCATCATCAACTCAATGGATATGAATTTGAGGAGATGGTGAATGACAGGGAAGCCTGGAGTGCTGCATTCCATGGGGTCGCGAAGAGTCGGACACAACTGAGTGACTGAACAACAGATGTCCCACTGACCCTAAGCCACACACAAATAACTCTGCCTCATAATTCACAGAAAAATTAGAACCTTTTGGTCTGAAATATCCTCAGCTGCACACTGACAATTCTGCAGCTCTATTTCAGACCCCAACCCCCTCCTCAAGATAAGATCTCAAAATTCTGACATCTCTACTTGAATATTTCATAGAAACTTAACGTGTACAAATGTCCAAAGACAGTATTCATGACTTTTCCCTCTCCTCCACTCCTTTTGGATATACTGATTCTGAGTAACATCAGTTCTGAAGAGAATTTGAGGAGGGGGAGTCAGCCTCAGTTCCTCCTCTTTTTGGGCCCCACATCATAGCAGTCCAAGCCCGATTGATCCCACCGCTACAATGTCCTGAATCCCATGCACACTGCTCACTCCCAAACTACTGCACACTGGTCTCTGCCTGCAGCCTTTTATCCTCGCCCACAGGAACACGTGCCCGCCAGAGTTTAGTTTCGAAAACTTCTCTGCACATTCTCAGTCCCCTGATGTGGCATGCAGGGCCCATTCCAACTCATTATCCAGGATCCTTCCTCTGTGGGTACCTACAAGGTACCCAACTTTTAGAAAAGTAAACCTACAGTTAACTCCACCAAGTTCAAAGGTCACTTCTCCTGTGAAGCCTGCACGGGGTCTGCTACCCAGCACCCTGTCTCAGCAGCTTGCTTATCTCAACTTAAATGACTTTTTTTTTTTTCTAACTAGCATCTATGAAAGTATTCTTACTACTGAACTGTGATTATTGATTTATGTGTCTGTTTCCCAGAAGAGGCAGCAAACCTCTCACAGGTAGGAAGCATGTTTTATTCACTGTGCCAATGTACCAGGCACTTGATTGTTCACTGAACAACAGAATACCAATAATCTGTTTTGTAGTGTTGCATGCATGCGTGTGTTCGTGCACGTGTGTGCTCAATTGTGTCTGACTCTTTGCAACAGCGAGGGACTGCAGTCCTCCAGGCTCCTCTGTTCATGGGCTTTCCCAGGCAAGCATACTGAAGTGGGTTGCCATTTCCTCCTCCAGGGGATCTTTCTGACCCAGGGATGGAACCCACATCTCCTGCATTACTACTGATAATGATTCTTAGATGAAATGTAAGACTGTGGAACACTAGAAAATATTTTAGTCTCTGCCCCCAGTTCCTGGCACAGAGCTCCTAAAACCCTAACTTCCCAAATGATAAGGATACTAGGAGCATCTTTTGTTCTCATACTTGATCTTTGACTCCAGCTCCTGATGATGAACTCCCAAACCCCTTGGGATTTCCTGGGTGACAGGATTTTTGTTCTTGTGAGGCAAAGCTTGGTGAGCTCCTGGATGGTGGCTGGTTACCAGAAAGACCATGGGGCAAGAGAGGGGTTGGAAATTGAGTTAATGATTGATCATGCC
Source organism: Moschus berezovskii (assembly GCF_049115385.1). Taxonomy (NCBI): domain Eukaryota; kingdom Metazoa; phylum Chordata; class Mammalia; order Artiodactyla; family Moschidae; genus Moschus; species Moschus berezovskii. The sequence goes on along the minus strand of NC_142469.1, from coordinate 83,271,474 downwards.
CACATGATGATGCCTCCATAAAAAAATCCCCAAAGTATGGGGTTCAGAGAGCCTCTGCACTGGTCAACACATCTATATGCTGGGAGGAAGGTGTACCCCAACTCCATGGGGGCAGAAGCTCCTGAGCTTGGGACTCTTCCGGACCTCACCTTGTATTATCTCTTCACCTGACTGTTCATCTGTGTCATTTATCATATGCATTATTATATAATAAACTGGTGAATGTATTTTCCTCTCTTCTGTGAGCTGCTCTAACAAATCCTCAAATCCAACGGGTGGGGGAATCATGGGAACTACTGATTTGTAGCCAAGTTGGACAGAGTTGTGAGTAACTTGGGGATCCACTACTTGCAACTGTCATTTTAAATGGGGGGCAGTCACACAGGACTGAGCCCTTAACCTGTGCTAACTCTGGTTAGTGTCAGAATTGAATTGACCAGTAGGGCACCTGGCTGGTGTCACAGAGAACTGCTTGGTGTGGGAACAAACCCCAGGCACATCTGGTATCAGAACTCCAGTGAGGGAGATAGTACTTGACACAGTAAAGGAGAAGCATAGGAGGAAGTGTTTTCTAAATAAGCACTGAATTTTTTCACTATCTAATGCAGAGATTACCTCATGCTTCAAGGTATTCTTATGATTAAGATACTAAACTATTTGGTTTCTATTTAATGTAGGACAGAGTTTTAAAGGAGGATGCGATGGTTGGATGGCATTACCAATTCAACGGACATGAACTTGAGCAAACTCCAGGAGACGGTGAGAGACAGGGAGGGCTGGCGTGCTGCAGTCCACGGGGTTGCAAAGAGTTGGACATGACTGAGCAACTGAACAACAAAAAAAGAGTTTAAAAAGAGTAAAATCTTACTCTGTTCAAAGAAATCTTCCTCTGAAGCCCAACATATGTAGTGGATAAGTGAGGGGCGTTCATGTTGCCTCAGTTCAGCCCTCTACTTCCCCGAGTACAGAGAAAAACAGAATGTATATATAAGAACATAATGTAACAAGGATGGTCTACGGATCAGACCTGTGGCCTCCAGCCTCTTTCTTGAAACTTGCATTTTATTCCTGATCCAAAATAAGGGGAACATGGATGAAATCACCTCGCTTCTCCATGTCCTATTTTCTTTTGCAAAGAAATTGTCAGTTATTTTGCAAGAGTACAAAATAATTTTTTTGTTGCTGTTCAGTCACTAAGTCGTGTCCAACTCTTTGCAGCCCCATGGATGAAGCCCCAAGGCTTCCCTGTCCTTCACCATCTCCTGAGCTTGCTCAAACTCATGTCCATTGAATTGGTGATGCCATCCAATCATTCTCAGTCAGTTCTTTGCATCAGGAGGCCAAAGTACTGGAGCTTCAGCTTCAGCATTAGTCCTTCCAATGAATATTCAGGGTTGATATCCTTTATATTTTTATAAGGATTGACCTTATATTTTCTTTATTTAAAAGGTTCTCAAGGCTCCATATATAAGAGCTCTCCAGGGTGAAAGTCTCAAAACTTGAAGTTTCTTCTAAACTTTGCATTTAACTAACTGCCACTCCCTTTCACTTTCACCGCAGATAAAACTGAGCTATACCAACAGTAGGTCATGCTTTATCAGTTCAGTCACTCAGTGACCCCATGACTCTTTGCGACCCCATGGACTGCAGCAAGCCAGGCTTCCCTGTCCATCAGCAACTCCCGGAACTTGCTCGAACTCATGTCCATGGAGTCGGTGATGCCATCCAACCATCTCATCCTCTGTCATCCCCTTCTCCTCCTGCCTTCAATCTTTCCCAGCATTGGGGTCTTTTCCAATGAGCACTCTACTGTGTTAAAGTATTTCTAAATTAAGCCTAAAAATCAGGTAGGTATTTCCTGAAACACATGAAATCTCAAGGAAGGGTGATTCCAACACTTTCAAACTACATTTTGTAATCAATATAGTCTGGGGGAAGGCATCTTAACTTTTGCTTAAGAGCTGGGAACTCAAACTCTAATTAGGCTCTTTAATTATGTGACACTGAGGATAGCAGTTTCCTGCATAAAAGCAATTACTAAATATAATATTCAATGTTTTAAGATTCAAAAAGAAGTTGGAGTAAAATAATATATGAAGACACAGTTCATTATAAAATTATTCCATGAACACAGTGAAAAATATCAACCCTGGACAAAATCCAAGTTGTGTTTACAGTAAGCTGTGTGCTTTGTGTTCCTGAGCACACAACATAGCACCGTCTGCTTCTATCCCAGGATGCCTGCAGCCAACTCACACAGAGCCATATGGATAAGGGTCTCCAGCTGTCAGGAGGCAGGAAGAGGGGGCTCCACTTACCCAGTCCTTTGACAAACTTCATAAGGCACATGATGTAACTAGTGGCTGCATTAGCAAAGACCTGGATGTTGTCAGTATTGAGAAAAGCTTCAAATACATCAAACACTGGAGCCTGGCCTTTTCCTGAAGGAGGAAGGTAAAGAGTTTTAAGAAAGTTAGGTGTCTACCCTTCAGCATGCCCATACTCCCAGCACCTTCCAAAGAGCATTAAAATATATATATATCTATTGGAGCAAAGCCCAGGTCTTTGGACTGGATAACTGGCTTGGCTCCCGTGTTGTCCCTCTCAGCTTTGCCTGCAGGGGGAGCTGTGGACGGCTGTGAGGAGAGCTTAGTAGACAGACGAGGGCAAAGCTGGCTGAATGCAGGGCTGAGAAATGTGTAGGTCTACATAGGGCCATTAAACATGTGCTCCTTTGGCCTTCTCCTGCACACAATCATCATAGATATGGGAAGGTTTATATAACCCCTGGATGGCACATACTAACTTACTCATACCTGTGCTGAAAAGAGCTAATATAGAAGGCTCAAAGGCTGCTATCCTCAGAAAGGCCTGCCTCAAGGGTTGACCCTTGGCTGGTCTGGGAACCTGGCTCACCGAATAGTCCGTTAACTGGATGGGTTACTCTGCCTGGATGGTTGGCGCAAAGAACACAGTTTGATCTGAACACCCTTTTTTTTTTCCCCTCCAGGAAGTATGGGTTTGGAATGTGTTGGGCAGAGGGTACCTAAGTGACCAGCCCTTAGCTGGGTCTCTAATGGGCTTCCCTGGGTAGAAAGGCTCACACACTGCCCCTGGTCATATATATTGCTGCATTTTCTCCACTGGAGGTGAAGCGCTCTGTGGGCCCCTCAAGGGAGGGGGAGAGCTCAGGGAGGCATGTACACGGATTCTGTGTTTTCCCCTTAGGATCTGGCTCGTCCTTACCATGTCACTGTAATAAACCTTGGCCATGAGCCATGAATAAGTCTGAGCTATGTAATAAATCTTGGCATAACTACATGCTGAGTCCCATGAGTCCTGCTGGGTCTCTAAATGCAAGGTTAGTCTTGGAGGCCCCTGACCCAACACTCCTGGTCACCGGGCCTGCTGTATGGCTGCCCATCTATTTCCAGCCAGACCTCATCTCCCTAATTCGAATTCCCTGCTATTTGGATATTTTCTGCTTCTTCCTAGATAGTAGATAACATTTTTTCCTTTTGGTTTTATGAATGAACTCAACACAGATATGTGTAAGTGAAATGACCTAAGTCTCTCAGCCTTCTGTCTTCTCTGTCACTGAGAGCAGGGCCTGGGAACGCTCAAGGTTCTCGACCTGCTGGCAGAACCCAGAATCTGTGTTCCTGCTACACCATTTCCTGCTGATGAAACAGCGGAATGCCAGTCTTCCCTGTTCTCCAACTTCTTTTGATAGCATGAAGCTTGACATAAAAAGCTATTGCCCCATAGCCAAAATCAGCACTCCCATTCAACACAGAATCGGAAGCCCTAGCCGGAGCAATCAGGCAAGAGTAGAAATAGAATGCATCCAAATCGGAAAGTAACATGGCCTCTTTTTGATGATGATATGATCTTATATATACAAAGTCTAAGATTCCACCAGAAAACACAGAAGTACAGTCATTAGAATATAGAACTAATAAACAAGTTTCAGGATGCAAAATCAACACACAGCCTTACCCATGGAATAGTCGCCCACCAGGTACTCCTTCACCTCAGACTTGTTCCCGCTGTGCACTGTTTCCAGGGCACTGAACAAGGGCCTCCAGCCTGACTGGATTTGGGTGGAACACACTTCAACCAGCTCCCCGATGGACGTGACAACCTGCAGAGGCAAAGGGGGTGGCACTTAGTGCCTTTTCCTTCTAAGAAGCAGCTGAGTTCCTGGGAAGATGGTTGTGCTTCCCGGCTCCCTATTTCTGGGTTAATTTTAGTGCAAGAGAAAAATCAAAACCTAGACAAACTCACTCAAAAGTCTTCCAAATGAGCAACCACACTGCATTAATTTGCATTTTACTAAGTGTCTCTAAGCAACTTTTCACATGCTATTTGTAAATATTTTGCTGTTTTTGAAGTTAGGTTTTTGTCTTCTCATTACTGTCTTTTTATCACTGAGTTCTTCACTCATTCTAAATGTAAGCCCTTTCCAAGACACATGGTTTGCAAATTCTTTTTCACAGCTTTGGCTTGTCGTTTTATTTTTAAATGGTCTCTTTTTAAAAAAATCATTTATTTTTTGGCTGTGCTGGACTTTCTCTAGCTGTGGTGTGTGGGTTTCTCACTGCAGTGGCTCCTCTTTTTGCAGAACGTGGGCTTCAGGAGCGTGGCATGTGGGCTCAGTGGTTGTGGTTTTGGGGCTCTAGAGGACAGGCTCAATAGTTGCAGCATATGGGCCTAGCCGTTTCACGTAGCATGCGGGATCCTCCAGGGCCAGAGATAGAACCCATGTCCCCCAAATTGGCAGGCAGACTCCTTACCACTGAGCTACCAGGGAAGCCCCTAAATGATGTCTTTTGAAGAACAAAAGTTTTACATTTTGATGAAGTCCAAATCATCAATTTTTCTTTTTACAGATCCTGTCGGTGTCATTTCTAAGGAATCTCTGCCTAACCCAAAGTGGTCTCCTATGCTTTCTGTGGAAGCTTTTATAGGCTTTGCACTTATTTAAGCCTATGACCCATTTTGAGTTATTTTTTCTGTATGGCAAAAGAAAGGGTGTAAATTCATTTTTACTTCATATGTTCAAGCACCATTTGCTAAAGGAATATCCTGTCCTGCTATTGAATTGCAATGACATCTTTGTCAAAAATCTACCATAAATGTGAGAATTTATTTCTATACTTTCTATTCAGTTCCCCTGATCAATAAGTTTATCCTTACACCAATATTCCACGGTATAGATTCCTTAAGTTTTGAAATTGGGTAGTGTAAATTCTCCAAATTCACTGTTCTTTTTCAAATGTGTTTTCTCTATTCTAGATCCTTTGAACTTGCATATAAACTTGAGAATCATCTTCCCAATTTCTTCAAAAAAGTCTGCTGAGATTTTGATAGGAATTGTACTGAATCTGTGTATCAACTTGGGGAAATCTGCCATTTAAAAATATTGTCTTTCAATCCATGAATGTAGCATCTCTCATAATTTGTTTGAATATTCTTTTTTTTTCTCAGCAATATTTTGTAGCTTTCAGCATACAGGTATTTAACATCTTTTGCTAAATTCCTAAATATTTTGTTTTTGATGCTCTTGTCAAGGGAATTGTTCTCAATTTCAATTTTTGATAACTTACATCTTGGATATGGGAATGCAAGTGACTTTAATGTGTTGTTTTTATATCCAGTAACAAAGCTAAACTCACTATTAATTCTAGTAATTTAAAAAATAAATTCCTTAGGATTTTCTATATATAAGACCATGTTGTCTATGATGCTGGGAAGGATTGGGGGCGGGAGGAGAAGGGGACGATAGAGAATGAGATGGCTGGATGGCATCACCGACTAGATGGACATGAGTTTGAGTGAACTCCGGGAGTTGGTGACGGACAGAGAGGCCTGGCGTGCTGTGATTCATGGGGTCGCAAGGAGTCAGTCACAACTGAGGGACTAAACTGAACTGAACTGAAGACAATTTTGTTTTTCAAAAACTGGATGGCATTAATTTTTCGGTACAGTCAGTAAAATTTATAATGTTGAACAGAACTGGTAAAGGTGGAAATCTTTGCTTTGTTCCCAGTTATTGGGAAAAAGCATTCAGTCGACCATTGTGTGAAGTTTGATATTCGATTCTCAAATACTCTTTTCATCCAATTAGTGAACTCCTTTCTATTCCTCATTTCTTGAAAGTTTTTCATTTAAAATGAGTGATGGATTTTGTAAAATGCTTTCTCTGTGTCTATTAAGATGACCATTGGGTTTTAACCCTTTATTCTACTAAAAAGATACATGACTGATTTTTGAGCTGTTAAACCAATCCTGCACTGATTCTTTCTTCTATTTCATCTCAAATCTTGCTGGTAAGCCTATTTAGTGGATTTTTCACTTGTTGTCAACTCTAGAATTTGTATTCTTTCTGTTTCCATTTCTCCATGTAGATTATCTATTTTTCAGACATTGTCAGCTTTGAACATACTTATAGTAGCTGCTTCAAAGTCTCTGTCCCCTAATTCAACATCCCAAGCCACAGCCAAGACACAGTGAACAGAGCCCTCTTCCTATCACATGTGCTGAACTTCTTTGGCTAAATATTCTATAATTTCTACCATGAAGGTATCACTGGTAAGGGACACCACCTCTTCTAGATCCTGTGTCTGTTTGTCTTCCCGCCTCCAAATCAGAATTTTGGATCTAAATAATCCTGGTTTTAGCTTAATTCAACATCTGGTCTCACTCTAAGGCAGTTTCTATTGTCCGCCCTTCCCCCTGCACCCCCGAGTATACATCATTGTTTCTTATTTCTTTGAATATCTCATAATTTTGCTGAACACTGGTCATTTTAGATAATATAGCAATGCTGGACTCTGATTTATTATTGAGGGTTTTTTTTTTATACTCAATTTCTTGGACTTATACTGTAGACCCTATCTCTGCTCTTCCCGTGGTGTGAGGCACAAGCATCTCTACTAAATTTCTTTCATTTTTCAGCCTGACTTCCTAGTGCTGTCTTCATGTCTGCATAGGTTAGTCATAAGCTGCTGAAGTAGGCAGAGATTTTGCTCAAATACTTTGAGCCTTTAAGGAGACTGCCTTCTGCCAACCAGCTGGGGAGAATATTCAAAGTTCAGTCAGTTCATAACTCTCTCTGGTGTTTTGCTTTCTGATGGGATTTAGACAGTCTATCCTGCATATGTCCATATTTCAGTCAGCTAGAGATGCATAAGGAATTTACCTTGTCCTTCTCTGAAATCTCTGGTTTCCAGAATCTCATGTTACATTTGTTACTGGTTCACCATTGCAGCCTTAGGCCAGCAACACTGTAGTATTCTATTGATCATTTCCTACCAAATCTATATTTTCTAGTGGACAAGCCAGTAGTCTTCTTCAAACCAAGCCTGTCTGTTAAGCAGAAAGGCTGATTTTCCCAGTCAGCCTACAAATTACTACTGGTCAAATTACTATTCTTATCAATAGCTCGTAAGTGATGACTTCCACCCTCAGTAAGCAGGTCACAGGCTCCCACTGTCCTTAAACAAAGTTATGGCAAGAACTATTTTTCAGCATAAACGCTACTCAATTTGTCATCTGCCCGTGGTCAATTTCAAGAGCCCTGCAATGGATGCTTTTGACAATTTTTTCTTTTTGTAGACTAAATTTTTATGGAGAGAATTTGCTAACTTCTTTATGCCACTGCAGCCAAAATCTCTCCTGTTCTAAATGATTGTTTAGAATTTTAATAAACACAGTTATTTTAAAGTCAGTCTCTAACAACAACAATATCTGGATCCTGGGTGGGGAGCTGGGGAGGGTGTATGTGTCTATTTTTATTGTTTGCTTTTCTTTCTGTATTCATGACATGTTATTTCCTAATGAGTCAATTATTTTTGACCGAAGGCAGACATTTAGCTTTACCTGATGGTCAGTTTGCTCATGGCCAATCCAGTCTCAGAGCTCTGCTTCTCTGGCTTCCCACTGTTGCTTAGTTTTAGGCACCTTAGTATTCCTTGCTCTCTTGCCTGTGTGTCAGTGTATTTAAAATAAAAAGCTTAGCCCTTATTTAATACTTTTAGTAGATTCCAGAGACAGAGGATCTGTATTCTTAGATCATCATCATAAGAAAGATATGAAGTCTCTAGTTTCTTTACCATTTGTCTTTCCGTAGAGGGCAGGATGGTGGTTAAGAGCACAGTGTGGGTATGAGAGTCTAGTATAGCCAGGGTGCCTCGTTCAAATGCAAGCTCTGCCAATCACTAATCATATATCCTTAGCTAAACTGCTTAACCTCTTCTGGTCCCTGATTTCACATAGGCTGACAGTACTGGAAAGATTAAATCTGCAGCGCTCACACAACAGTCCTGCCAGTGCACTCAGGGAGGGCCAGCAGGCTAATGGCAAAGATGGCGGCGCTGCAACGGTGACACACCGACCTGGTCCTGGACGTCCTCGTCACACAACTCCAGCTGCATGATACGCTCGAACGGTCGGAAGAGAGCTTCGTTAAAGTGAAAATGAGGTGGCTCATTCCAATCCGTGAGAACCTCCGTCAGTATATCATGGATGAAGGAAACCGCCTTCTGAGACACGTGTCTTTCCTTATGGCAGGCAGCCTGCAAAATTCACGAGAGAGTCCGACACCCTCAGGACTTCAGGCAACTAAGAACCTGGTTCCTGAAGGTTTTCCTAACCCACCTTCCTGGAGGGAGGTGGAAGCAGCAACTCTGCTAAAGTAAAAGATTTCAAGGATAAGTATCAGTGAACAGCACACTAAACTGCATTTTAAATAATTTAACCAACTGATCAGATACATCTTCAGTTTCACTTTGAAGTTTCTAGAAAAATAAGATTTTCTAATAACCAGGCTTCCCTGGTGGCTCAGACCATAAAGAGTCTGCCTGCAATGCAGGAGACCGGGGTTCAATCCCTGGGAAGATCCCCTGGAGGAGAACACGGCAACCCACTCCAGTATTCTTGCCTGGAGAATCCCGTGGAGAGGGGAGTGTGGCAGGCTACAGTCCATAGGGTCGCAAAGAGTCAGGCGTGACTGAGCGACTAACACACACAGTACGATAATTTCTTCTTCTTTTTCCAAGTAATGTGACATTTTTTTGGGGTAGTATAGAACGCGCTGACTAAAAATGTTGGAACCTTGTCTGGAAACTGTCCATGGTATCCTTGCTAGCTGTGCTTCAAACACATGAAGATCAGATAAGTCATTTGTCCCTCGGGGATGTGGGGTGACTGCACCAATAATGAATTAATTGACTCACATCGTTGTATCTGTGTCCTTTAGTAGTCCTCTCCCACACTGACCCTGGGCTTGGATATGTGACTTGCTTTGTTTATATAATATTTGATATTATATAAAAGCAAGCATTATGTAAGTAGAGGACTGAATAAATAATTCTGATTTGGGATTTGCCCTCTTGCTTTCCTTTGGAATCCTAAGAATTCCACAAGAACAAGCCAGGGCTAGTCGGCTAGAGGAGAGACCAGATGAGCTATGGCATAGCTCTACCAGATTAAGTGCTAAAGGGCTATGCGGACTAGTTACCACTGTCAAACAGGGCAACAATTTCCCCATCAACTTAGAAGTAGCCAGTCATCATATATTGAGATATTTAGATGGAGTTACCATATAATTTATCATATAAACTGCTTTCCTTTGGAAAGTCAAAGAGGTCCTAGGAGTGTTAATTCAGTTGCAAAAACCAGGATGTATGGGTCCCCTATGTAAAGGGAATATATTTAGCTATTAGAAAAGGGAGCCTGGCAGGAACAAAAGACATTGTTATGTTTGCATACAAAAAGGAAGTGCCAGACTCAGGCTGGTAGCAGACCATGAAGAACAAGAAACTGGCTGTGTGAGGTGCCCAGCTAAGTCACATAAGTGTAAAGAAGGGTCAGAGTGAGACAGGGCAGTGCCACCGTTGGGCTGATAGGAGCCATACGGTATAGTCAGAGAACGATGACGCGTGACCAGGCAATGTGGCCACAGTGTCTTTGTCCCCACCCTGCCTGGAGTCCCCGGGCCTCCCACTTTCAGGGCGCTCACCTCCACCAGGTGTGGGGCCACAAGGCTCCAGCAGCGCATCACGTGGAGCAGGGGCCTTGATTTGCTCCGCACAATCCTTAGCATGGCGTCCCCGAGGCGGAACAGGTGGAGGGCACTTTTGCGGTCTTGGGTGGACTTCACTTCTCCTACAAGAAGGTAAGACCATAAAAGCCATCAATCCCAAACTCAGAAATAGTTTGACCTGTCTAAGCATGGCTAGAGGATGAAAATCAAAGAGTCATACTTGATAAGCAGGATTATTTGGTGCGTATTTGCCAAAATAGGAAAGGAGCCTGGATTCAAGAATGAACAGGAGTTTGTTCAACAATCAACAATCTGATCTTGTTGTTCAAGAATCAGCAAGATCAGAGCCCACCCATCTGTTCACTACAGCGTCCCGAGTGCCTGCAGTGACAAGTGTGAACAATGCTTGTGATAAGGAGGAATGATGTGGTTAAGTATCAATAGAAAGGTTAGGGCATCGGCTGCTGCTGCTGCTGCTGCTAAGTCACTTCAGTCGTGTCCGACTCTGTGTGACCCCATAGACGGAAGCCCACCAGGCTCCCCCGTCCCTGGGATTCTCCAGGCAAGAACACTGGAGTGGGTTGCCATTTCCTTCTCCAAGGGCATCGGCTACCCAGGCCCAAATCCTGGCTCCATCATTTAACAGTTGGGTTATGACAGACCGGAAGTTTACCTCTCTAATTCACGGTTTCTCATTGTAAAAGTGGGATAACAGTGCCTTCTCCTTAAAGTTACTTCAAGGGTGAAATATGATTAATACTCAGAAGTACTCAGCACAGGCCTGGCACAGACTACCTGCCCTCCACACTTAGCAACAGTGGCTGTGGTTATCGTCCCATCGTTCACCACCTCTGAAGCCCTTGGCAAGCAGGTCAGGCCCCTTTGCTACCCAGTAACACGCGATCTAACCTGCTTTGTCTTCTGTACAAGCCTTGCTTGCTCTGATTTCTTGCTACTACTTTGCCACCTTAGTCTTTGTCACTCTTCTTGGTCATGTCCTCCTGCTCCTCCCACAATGCCCACAAAATGCTGATCACAATCAGCCTCTATCAACCAGAATGTGCCTTTCTAATTAGCCTGGCCATAGCAAACAAACTTCAAAATGACAGTAACAAAAATCACTGACATTTACTGAATGTTTACCCTGCATGAGACATTGTGTTGGTTCTTTGTGTCTTTAACTGCTTTTATTTTATTGAAGTATAGTTAATTTACAATGCGTTAATTTCTACTGTACAGTAAGGTAATTCGGGTATACATATGTATACCTTTAAAATATTACTTTCCAATACAGTTTATCACAGGATATTGAATATAGTTCCCTATGCTATACAATAGGACTTTGTTGTTTTATAATAGTTTGCATCTGCTAACCCCAAACTCCCAGTCCATCTCTCCTGAACCTCTCTTCCTCCTTGGCAACCACAAGTCTGTTCTCTGTCTGTGATCACTTTAATTTTAAAAGCAAACCTTAAGAAGTAAATGCAACTATTGCTACATAGAGATTAGAAAACGGAGGATCAGAAAGGTGAACTGACTAAACTGACAGCTGGTAAGTGGTGAAGGCAGCATTTTAACTTGGATCTGATTGATTTGAAAGTCAACGCTTCCTCCTCCCAGGTCTGCTGCTACTTCTTGCCCCTCACAGCTCTTTTTTTTTGTAAGCTCAGAGTCTGCTGATTTCTCCATGCAAAATACTTTGAAGGTTGCCCCTGGGCTCAGAGATTCTCTGGCAGTTGGCTGGGTCTGGAAAGTTGGCTTTATATAGCTAAGGTTTTAAAGTCTATTAAAAACTCACAGGAAAGCACTGTGGTTCTCAAATTAGAATCTGCAATAAGAGTCAAAATTCCTAATGGTGGAAAGGACCTCAGAGGCTGTGCCCTTCAACCTACCACCACAGTGTGATCCTGGCACACAGCTCTGTGCCTCTGCTTGAATTTCTGGGAACAAGGTACTCACTGTTAACAGCACAACTACCTGCCTGTCGATGGACAGGTGCTTTTGTGAGCAAAACCCACCTCACCTGGGACCCACTCATGGGCGATTCAATACAACTCTACCCACTCTCCCACGTGTTGGTCTTCAAGAGGGTGTTCACCTGGTAACATCCACGAAGACTGTGATTCTCTCATTATTTAGTCACTAAGTCATGTCCTGACTCTCTGCGACCCAAGGGACCGTAGCCCACCAGGTTCCTCTGTCCATGGGATTTCCCAGACAAGAATACTGGGGTGGGTTGCCATTTCCTACTATAAGGGATCTTCCTGACTGAGAGATGGAAACTGCATCTCCTGCTTGGCACGTGGAGTCTTTATCACTGAGCCACCTGGGAAGCCCAGTGATTCTGACATGCCCCTGGGACAGTTTTTCTAAGAGTGGCCTGAGGCTTCTGTTGACTGTTCCATTTTTCTCTTCCAGGCCTTTCTGGAATTAGAAGCTGCTTCTGCAAGTTGGCTGGACTAAAGCAGGTGTGTGCTTTGTGATATGGGGAAAAGTTCCTCCCTGGATATGAAGCCATCTACACCGAGTTACCACACCATTTCTACATCACAAGCAAAACTTAGCAGAACAACCAGTGACAATACCTGCAACTGTGGCAGCAGCAACATTTCCATTCATGAAGGATAATAACCAACCCCCTACCAGCACCACCCACACAGATCATGTCTCAACTCCACATGACAAATCTGCACTTGAACTTAGCCAGGGTGCCGGTGTATGAAAGGAGCGGGGATTCAAGTCTTCAGGCAGGCTGTTGGCATCAGAGATCTGGGTTGTTTGCTGCTAGCTTCATGGACCAGTTTCTGCGGGAAAGAATTACCTGGCATCGCCAGTGAGTAATCAACTGTTTCTGTAACAGAATGGAAAAGCTGGGACTGCGATGCTTTCTTCAGCTGGTAAAGAAAACCTCCCAGAGCCATGAGGTTCAGTTTATCTGTAGCATCTTCAAAGAGCCTGGATGAAACAAAAAGACTTGTTACTTAGAAACAATTCAGCAAAGTCTTTCTACAGAATGATTATGGTAATTTTCTTAAATATGATTAATGAAAATGTTGTGTAAACACTATAAAGAAATGGACAGTATTGTTATATCTATTATTACTGAGTACAAGTCTGCTCTAATTACAAGATTTTAATCTGAGGGGCACAGACCATCCTAAAAAAAAAATCTTTGTAACCCCATGGCATAACTCAGCTGAGATGAGCACTCATTAAATGTTTGGCAAGAAGCTGAAAGATGGCAAAGCATCACTCATAGAGGCTGAACAACTGGGAATGGAATCCTCACAATTAACTTCGATTTTGTAAACTATAGTAAAGAAAATCCCAGTAAATTAATCAAGGCTTTGTTGGGCTTCAACTAGTATAATGTTGGATTTGGCCCGGAGGAGGATTCAGAAGCGGAGAAGGCAATGGCAAGCCACTCCAGTACTATTGCCTAGAAAATCCCATGGATGGAGGAGCCTGGTAGGCTGCAGTCCGTGGGGTCGCTAAGGGTCGGACACGACTGGGCGACTTCACTTTCACTTTTCACTTTCACACATTGGAGAAGGAAATGGCAACCCACTCCAGTGTTCTTGCCTGGAGAATCCCAGGGACGGGGGAGCCTGGTGGGCTTCCGTCTATGGGGTCACACAGAGTCGGACACGACTGAAGTGACTTAGCAGCAGCAGCAGCAGGATTCAGAAGCAGGGTCAACTTGATCTGTACACCCCCTGGGGCAGGAAATGACCTTCTTACTCCTCAGACTCATATACCCAGAGCCTTGCACATGGTAACGCTCAAGCATCTACTTCAATAATGAATATTCCTTAACATGATGGACCTTGTAGTTTCTTGTTTTCCACTCTGTTGGGCACAGACATTTCTAGAAGGAGTTAGGGAGAAGGAAGGGAATGCAGGTAGCAGGGCTCACAGGAGGATCAGAGGCTCACTGGACCTCGGAATGATGGACCAAACACCAGTTTATTTGGCACCTGAGGAATGAGGCGAGTCAGCCTCCCTCTGCTCTGGGGTCAGCCTGATGCCCGACCTCCAAATCCATAACGACACCAGACGGACAAGCAGCCCTGTGGGGTGCCGTGTGCTGTGAAAGGGAGTGTCTCCAACAGAAGCTGAATAACAAGGCCCTGAAGAGGTGACATGAGGCATACACACGGTTTTAAGATGGGAATCGGTAGATTAATCATTTGTAAATTATTGAAACAAATACATCTTTCTTGTGGTTTGCAATTTCAATACCATTTGGTTTCTAGATCTCTTCAGTCATTTCTGACTGAAATGTGAGCAGAAGAGAAGGGTGCAGTGTGGTCAGCAGGGGAAGGGTGCTCTGGGGGGCAGGGGGGAGAGACAGGGAAGGGGAGAGGGAGGGGAACAGGCAAGGGGGAGGGGAGGGGCCTTCCATTCCCCCCACTGCCCCGGGTGTGTTGGGAATGGCACGCACCTGTCAGCCTGCGTGGACAGCATGAGCACCACCTTGGCGGCACTGCTGCCCGTCATGAGGCTGCCCCCACGGAAGTCGGAGGCCCGGCCTCGGCTGCCTTCTCGGACGAGCTCCTGGATGGAGAGCGGCTGGATGATGGGGGCCGCGCTCAGGGAGCTCTCCTGCTCCAGGCTCTGCTCCTGGGGTGAGCCCTCACTCTCCGGGTCCCCAAGGAGTCCGCCTCTGGGGGCCTTCTGGGGCTGGCTGATGGTCAGCGGGGGCTGAGAAGTGCCATCGCTAAAGTGGGTGTGTTCCAAGGTGCCCACGTACTCGCACACCCTGCAGAGATCACATATAAGCAGCTGCTGAGTTGCAGCCAGCCAGGCCAGCATGGTCAACCCCACAAAGCAATACAGAGGAGCTGGACCAGCCTCACGGCCCTCCTGAATTGTCGCTCTCCTCCAGTGAAGGCTGCGTCCCTCCCCCTCTCCCTACTCCCTCTCTCCTCTGTTCTGTTCTGTTCTGTCGCTCAGTCGTGTCTGACTCTTTGCGATCCCATGGACTGTAGCCTACCAGGCTTCTCCGTCCATGGGATTCTCCAGGCAAGAATACTGGAGTGGGTTACCGTTTCCTTCTCCAGGGGATCTTCCCGACCCAGGGATCGAACCCGGGTCTCCCGCATTGGAGGCAGACGCTTTAACCTCTGAGCCACCAGGGAAGCCCTCCCTATATACATTTATTTTGAGTTGGACCAGACAGCCTGGAGGTGGAGGTGGGAGTGGGGGGGAGTCCTCGGGGAAAGTATGGGAACAAAACTCTGTTCATCTCAGTCTGTCCTGTCCAGATACTGGCTTATCAAGACTTTGTCTGTTTGAACGCATTTTCCCAAAGGGCCCTCTTCCCTCTCTGTCTTGTGCTCTAGTCACGATTTGGGAAAACATCTGCTTTCTCTGAGATCCCAGAATGAATATACATATGGTGGACTGGCTCTCTGGCCACAGTGGGCCCTCATTTCAGGGATTCCGCCCAGCTTTGTCCCACTGGGTCCTGACAGCTCCACGTAACCCCCACTGGAGCAGAGTAGTTACCTGATCACAGTCAACTCAGAGAAAAGACACAGCATAGTACAATCTTCAGCTTCCAAACAAACTGTTCCCCGATAGGACCTGGGACTGGAGACCCCTCACCCCAGGATAAGTCCAGCTACTAGGAAAGACTACTTTGGATTATCTTCTCTGATGTTCCATAATCGGGCCAGTTTTTTGATCAAAATAAACCGCTCGGGTACAATTTAAATATTTTCCCTGTTTGCTTGTGAGAGCAATGGAGAACATCAGGTCACTAGCCCCCACAGTAGAACCCACTGGGCTCCAGACCAATGCGTCCTGGCCCTTTCACACGCTCCTCTTCACAAAAGCCTCTTGTGGGCTTTTCAACCCTAGAAGGATCTTTGAAAGTCAACCAAACTCGGTCAAGGCTGGATTTTCTTTGAGGATGATAAACAGAACCTTAGGTTAGGCCACTGCCCTAGGCAAGATCAGGATGCCTGAGCCCATCTGTGGGGCTATCATCCTGCTACCGAGTGCCCCTCCGCTGCTTGGCCAGAACTGAGCTTGGAGACGGCGGGTATATGCCGAGGAGAAGGGTAAGAAGGCAGGCAGCTGTCCTGTGCATGCTGCTGGGGGACAGTGGTCCTTCCTTTGTCTCAGGCCTGGCTGACTGCCAGTGCTGGGGGAGGAAGGATTTTCTTCTTGGTCGTGGGAGGACTGTAGCGTTCTTCCCTTGTTTTTATTTTGCAGGTGTCATGGGAGATTCTTTTTATTTTGATACTACAAAGCTAAGAGCCAAATTTTTGGACAATTTTGACACAAAAGGCTACTCCATTTTTTTTGTCTAGCTAAATTAAAAGTTGTATTTATTATGTATCCATGTAAGTTATCAAAAGTCCTTTCAATAAAGACATCACTAAAAATACAGGAATGTTATGTTACTGACACATGATCAGCTTTTAGATATGCCTTATTCACCTAACTTATGTGGTCTTTTAGCAGACTCTATTTAAGAATCAGTTTTTCTTCGCTGGGATAACATATCTGCCTCTCAGACAATGTCAAGTGATAATTCACTGTTTTCTAAATTCAGTCCTGTCACTCTGTTCTTTAACATATATATTCAGTTGGGCCCTTATTCCCTCTTCTCTTTTTAATCTCTCAATTAGCATTTATCCAAACTCTGTGACTTACTGTAATCTACAGGAGCTTCCCTGGTGGCTCAGTGGTAAAAAATCCGCCTGCCAATGCATGAGACATGGGTTTGATCCTTGGGTCAGAAGATCCCCTGGAGGAAGGCATGGCAACCACTACAGTATTCTTGCCTGGGAAATCCCATGGACAGAGTAGCCTGGTGGGCTACAGTCCATGGGATTGCAAAGAGTCGAACATGACTTAGTGACTGAGCACCACTGAAGTGCTGGCAGGCATGGAAGTCTACTTCTTCCACACAGCACCCCCTTCCCCACCCTCATGGCAGGCAGGTGCCAGGCCTGCAGGGCGGGGATCCCATTGCGCACCTGAACACATGTGGCCAGCAGTCGGGGTTGTGGCTGCCCATCTCCAGGCCGACACTGAGAATGGCGTCCATGCACAGGACGTGGGCTGTGTGCAGCCACACCCCCTGCAGCTTCCCGATCTGCTCCAGTTTCTGCTCCACTTTTAGTTTCACTGCACCAGAAAGACATTCATTACAGTACAGTCCAAGTAAGGGAGACAGAAGGGGAGGGAGAATGGAGGGAAAGGAAAGAACGTGTGCTTGTGCAAGGGCAACAGGAGACTGGAGATGTCACTAGAGGTCACTGGCAGTGAAATCTTCAATGACACGTTCCCGAGGCTCATCATGCAAACTACCCAGCCCACAGACACTGGTTACACCAGCTCTGTGGTTTCAGAAGTGGATGGATTCAAGCTGGGATCTGGGTCAGTCACAGCAGCGAGGATGGGCTTTGAGTGCCAATCCCAGCTAACGCTGACTGTGCCCAGACCCATGCTCTGCCCCTGTGTACTCATACTGACAATAAGAAAGAGTTCCTGGCAGTCAGCAAGTCCTCTGAGGTGTATTTATTGTTAGGTGTTCACAATGATGATCATCTAAAACAACATGCTTGTATACTCGGAGTACCATGATGACTGCTTTATAACTGAAAATGCCCATATTTTACTCCCAGAGTTTACATTTATACTTGTGATCTTCAAATAATAATTTTAAAATTGTAGATAATGCATGAGAAAGGATGTAGAAGGTGACCGAAAATGTCAATTATGCAAAATGCCAAGGCAGGGACAAATGAGAGCATCCTCCATGAACCAAGCTGTCCAGTCATTGGAAGATGGGTCTAGTAGGATAATCGAGTCCAGAACCCAGAAACACAGCACGCTCACTTCAGAGGAAGCCAAACCATGCTCCTACTGTAAGGGGCAAACTGATTTTTAGTAAAGTATCATTTATCTCCTGGATGTGATACTAATTTAATTTTCTGTCTATAATTCAAATGTTAGCTCTGGTTTAATTGTTTTTGGGGATCTTTAAGTGCTTTTATGTAACTTATAGTTGTACATTTTTAGTGCAAGTGTGATACCCTTTTGCTGTTAACAGTGGGGATGTGTGAGAGTTGCTCTGCTTTCACATGGGTCTCTATTACTCAAGTTCGAGGAACACCAACCTAACCTGTATTTTCTCAGCTAAAAAGATTCCAACTCTTTCTGTGACTACTTATTTTCTGTACCTGATACACTGTTAGCACAAGTCGGACCAAGTTCCCAATTCTTCCTTGTTTCCTGCCTGCCATTCATCTTCCATTGCTATGAGAAAGGCTATTCTCTTATCTAGATAACCATCTGCTTCACTGATAAACTGATTTTATCAAGTTAGAAATCAACTCTTTCCTGAGTTCACAAAGCTCGGGTTTTCTCCAACAAGAGCAAAGTCTTCCTGAGCCTCCTCTCGGGATTCCTCCATCAGTGTGATCCCCGCTTCAGAACACGGGCTCTTCTGCCCTCCCCCTGTAGCTGGAGGGGTCCTCAAATGTGCACTCTAGGAAGTTCCAAAGCCAGTGGTCAGAGAACACCAGAGGTGTGAAGAGCTGAGTGGGGGGGCCTCTGGCTAGCAGCCACATGCACTTTCTCAGTCACCAGGGGCCATTATATCTCCTATCTTCACAGGGATCTACTGAGCGTCTGGAGAATCAGCCCATAAAACAGACCCAAGTCTGTGGTCGGGCAGGGTCTCATCATCAGTGGTGTATACAGTGCGCCGTGGATCACATATGCAACAGGGAGGAATGTGTCTGCTTGTGTGTGCAGACCTCACAGGAGGTTCCAGGTGGATTCTGGCCCTTCTGTTGCTACCTTGTGCTATGGCATCACTGGGTTCCTGGGTTTCCTTTTCCTCTTTCTCTTCCTGGACACAGGAGGCAGCTGCCATCTGGGCGAGGGCTGAAGCACAGTTGGCTGCAACTCCTTTAGAGAAAACAAACAAATCACCCTTTAACTGAGTTTATTCTCTGGCCGTTCATCTGGCAAAACTACTTCTAAAAGACTTGTCCACCAGGGCCACTCATAATTCATTCCTCAGGGACACCCCTTGGGCCACGGGTCAGGAATACTCCACCTGCCTTACCTAGGGCGCAGCTCAGACGCGCAGCTTTCCGCAGCCCATCGAGGCTCATGCAGATAGCATCACGTTCTTTTTGGTTCTGTTCTTTGATGCCTTCAGCTCCCAATATGAAGGCCAGCCCTTTTGAGCTGCCTGCCATTCGGCCGGTCAGGGGGGTTGATAAAGTGTCGATCAAGTTCTTCCAGCAGCCAATCAGAATATAGCGAGCAAACGCCACACCTAGAATGTCAAGGGGCGTGGGTTACCTTCCAGAGACAAAAATGACCTGGTGATGAATGGCAGGGATTCTCTGGCCATCCCATTAGCATTACTGAGGTGTATGCAATTTTACTACAGGAAACACAATGGAATGGATATCAGACTGTGTTTCAGTTTATGCTTATAAATAAGGAATGTGGCATCAGCAGCTGGGTGATGCCAGTAACTTCTATCGGGTATTTTCCTGCCAAGACCAAAATCTTAATTCATTTATGTCAGCACAAAAAGCTGCTGCATAGTAACTTAATAGATAGTAACATATATGATGGATGCATATTCATAAACCCAAGACCCAAGTCACTACCTGCTACCGTGGAGTCATCAATTCTCCTGCCCTGGGTGAAAGGAGACTCTATCGAAGCTGAGGCCATCAGCTGCCCTCCAATTGCACTGCTCTCTAAGCCATCGATATCTGTCAAGGAAAAAGGGAAAGCTGTTTCCCCCCCTTTATAAAGAACACTCTAGTCAAAAATAAACAACTACCACAATATTCATTTTCCCCCCAGTGAATAGCCATGGGATCCATTATGTACCAAGTACGTAACAACCGTCTATCAGAATGTTAAAAATTTTGTTTTATCCATTCAGCACAGTTTTCTTTCATTGCTAGAGCTTTCTTTATGCATAGGCTGATGCATATTTTTTCTTTGAAAAAATAAATACTGCTATGTCTGTTGTTAGAAAATCTATTGATTTAGAATATTTTGACCTCTGAATACTCCCTTTTATTCCAAACCAAGGCATTATTCCCACATTTTATATGTACTAGGTTACTC
The DNA here is from genome assembly GCF_049115385.1 of Moschus berezovskii. NCBI lineage: Eukaryota > Metazoa > Chordata > Mammalia > Artiodactyla > Moschidae > Moschus > Moschus berezovskii. The sequence continues at coordinate 83,251,301 of NC_142469.1, read as the reverse complement.
CAACATGGATCTTTCAGCACTTCCTCATAAGAATTAAGAGAAGGATAAGTATCTTTGGTAAGATTATCACATAATCTGATTGGAAAGCACCCACCACAAGGGAAGCCCAAGAATACTGGGGTGGGTAGCCTATCCCTTCTCCAGCAGATCTTCCCAACCCAGGAATCGAACCGGGGCCTCCCGCATTGCATGCGGATTCTTTACCAACTGAGCTATCGGGGAAGCCCTTGGAAAGCACAGTATCTTACTAATAACACTGTACCATTTTCAAAATGTTTTCACTTAACATTTTTTTTTATTAGATCTTCCCAACAACTCCAAGTAGGCAGGCAGGGAAGGTATTATTTTTCCTATTGATATTTCACAGAGGAGGAAATAAGTTTTCAAAGTAAGTAAACTGCCCAAGGTCATGAGGCTGGCAAAGGAAGAAATCAGATTTAGTATTCACATTCTTTGTCAGTTGTATCTCAGTAAAACTGGGTTGGGGGAAGTCAGTGAGAAATTTCTGACCACTACAGTAGGAACAGACTAGTTTCACTGGATTAATTTGACTGATGGTCAAACGGTCTAATGACATCCTAGAAACTGCCATGTAACACAGTTTTGTTTCCTACATGCTAGGTAATGAACTGATGAATTCAAGTAACACAAAGCATATCCAAGTGCTAAAATCCCCAGTTGTACAGAACACTCTGACATGACATAACATAGGAATGGCCACAGGTAGTACAGTACTGATCACCAGATTGCTACTATTGCTTTTCCTTGCATGAAATGAAAAGACCAGATGGATGTTTTCTAAGCTCTAGGTTAATTGCTGCTCAAATTCACTTGTCACTTCATACTTGAAATTTGTTACAAAGAATCATAGAATCTAAATCTGTAGAATTCTTATGAAAAGCTTCTGATTTTCTATCACTAATCTAAAGCTAGATCACTTTTCTATGGATGAAGCAATTGAACTTATTGTTCCATTATAAAAGAGACAGCTGATTAACAGTGATGACCAATGAAAATGACTCCTGTGAATAGCCTGGTATTTGTTCATTTTTACATCTACTAAATGACTCCTTGTACTAAGGTTGAGGGAATAAATTCAGAGATTAATTTTGGCAGAAAGGATGGTATTTGAAAATTAAGACTGGCAGGTTTAGGATCCTCATCTAAATTCCAAGGCACTTAGAAGCTCTGGGCAGGACTGTAATCTCAGTCTGAAGTCAGTTTGTGCAGACTGACTGTCTCATAAATGTCTTCATAAATATGAATTCTTATTTTTCAAATTGATGTAAATATTATCATAATTAATAAAATAAATGGTGTCTGTGTAGGGCCGTGCTCTACTTATCCTGTCAGCAGAAGCCATGAGATGATCACTCAGATGAGGAACCAGTCTAGGAAATCAGATCAAATATAGGATGAGCCTGTAGATCTTATTTTTTAAGGTTCCTGATAACCAGTCCAAACTTTTGAGCAACCCCTGATCTTGATCTGACATCGTGGTTATACCATGTAAAGCCATGAATGGCTGCTTTTGCCAAAATGTTCCCTTATGACCACATCCCATACTGCTTCCAAAAATTTCTAATATAAATTAAAACTCTAGATGTTAAAGATATAGATTTTGGGCAACTATCTTGCATTCTTTTTTTATCTTTTTGTAACTTTTAATTTCAAATTTCAGAAGTTACAAGAATAGTACAAGGAACTCTCCTTGAGTGTATGTATTAAGTATGAGACACGTTATTGATATATGTGTGTATTATTGATATGCGACATCACACACACATACATATCACAGATCCATCAGTTACATTCACCTTTCCCCATTGATTCCACAGTTCTCTGTGTATGTATCTGCATTGTGTGTGTGTGTATATATATATATATTCTTAACCAATTTAGAATAAGTGGAAACATCCAGTCCTTTTACCCATAAATACAGTAACATTTAAGAAATCTAACACTGATAAAATTTTATTATGTAGTTCAAATCCATATTCAACTTTAATCAACTGCCCCTTCATGGTCTTTACAAAAAATTTGTTGGAGTATAGTTGATTTACCATGCTGTGTTAGTTTCTGCTGTACAGCAAAGTCAATCAGTTATACATATAGCCACTCTTTTTTAGATTCTTTTCCCATATATGCCATTACAGAGTATTGAGTAGAGTTCCCTGTGCTATACACAGGTCCTTATTAGTTAATTATTTTATATATAGTAGTGTGTGCACATCAATCCAGTCTTCCAATTTATCTCTTCCTGCATTATTTTTAACTCTGGTATAGCTGGGAAGGTAAGGGAGGACCTCTGATATGGACAAGAAATGGGGATGGAGCCAAGTTTAAAACCAATCATTTTACATTGCTGGCAAATTCCCAGGAGCACTGAATGATACAGGGTATCTATTGTGAGAGTTTCCAGGATTAACTCTGGGCTTTGCGCCCAGACAGTACTTCATATCCCCAGAAAAGGTCTACGGCTTTATCCCAATGGACATGGATGCTAAGTAATTCATAATCTAGGCTTCCCTGGTGGTTCAGATGGTAAAGGATCCGCCTGCAATGTGGGAGACCTGGGTTCGATCCCTGGGTTGGGAAGATCCCCTAGAGAAGGGAATGGCGACCTGCTCCAGTATACTGGCCAGGACAATTCCATGGACAGAGAAGTCTGGCGGGCTACAGGCCACGGGGTCACAAAGAGTTGGACACAACTGAAGGGACTTTCACTTTTAATTCCTAATCTAATGGGGCACAGTGAGCCTGCACGATCCCACACGGAAGCAGCACAGAAAGCTATTGTGAGGTGAATTCATGACACTTCCTGGGAACTGTCACCAAGGGCCAGGGAGGCTTTGTGGGTGCTGTTTCAAAGCCTGAGCCCTGCCACCCCTGAGTGCCACGGAGCCCTGCAAGGAGCCACTGACCCGTCAGCATGGTGATGAGGGGGAGGCTGTTGTCCTCAGGGCTGCCCCAGTAGCCAGCTTCTCCGAGCATGTTTCTGTCGAGAACCTGGTGGTAAAGTTCCTCAATCCAGGCCTGGGAGAAGACCATCAGCACCCCGCTGGTCTGGACCTGCTTCATGAACTCTTTCTGCAGAGAAGATCACAGGAGAAAATGACCAAATACCACCCCCTGCAACCAACAGGCTCCCACGTCCCTGGAGTCACTGAGTCACTGCTTACAGGAAAAACACAACTCTGCTGATTGGGCTCAGGAGGTGGAGAAGGAAGGGGAAACTGCGGTGGAAAGGTCACAAACTTCATGAAGGTCCTTTCACTTGCATGATCCTTTTAAGAAACCTACAGGAGTGGGCTTCCCTAGTGGCTCAGTGGTGAAGAATCCTCCTGCCAATGCAGGAGATGTGGGTTCGATCCCTGAGTGGGGAAGATCCCCCGGAGACGGAAATGGCAACCTGCTTCCAGTATTCTTGCCTGGGGAAATCCCATGGACAGAGGAGCCTGGTGGGCTACAGTCCATGGGATCGCAAAGAGTAGGACACAACTAACCGACTAAACAACAAGAGAAGCAGTAGAGATACCGCACTTGATATTTTTACTCTCTGACGTGTGGGAGGATTAGAACCTGCCCAGAGATGTTTCCAAGCACCTCCTTCTCACCGCCCCGTCAGCACCAGAGGTGGCCTGTGCTCCCTGAAGGCTATACGTGTCTCAAGAGACATCTGATTGACACTCATAGCCACCACTCACCCTCAGAAGTATACAATCTGTTAATCGTTTATCACACAAATGATCCCTTCAGGCAGCTTCATGGCTATAGGCTCTCAAACTGGTGCTAGGGTCCACCATGGAGGGCCCTGCTCATGCCAGGCAACCAACCATGAAAGAGGCCCTCCCATCACTCTCATCACCTTACAGAGGGGCTTTGTTATCAGCGTCAGCCAGCTTGGCTCTGGGTCTGAGCACGTCTCGGTACATTTCAGAGCCCAATGAAGGGTTTTTGTAAACAGCACACCTTCATTTTCTGCAAAGGGGACGATTCTCTGCACATCACCTGCACTTACTTAATAAGTTGATCATGTTTTTGAATGTGTCTTATACACGTGTGTTTAATGCCACCCAATGGAGTTACTGTGCCACTGGCAGGCATCCAATGCGGGTACATTGGTGTTCTTTGCTCCTGGAACCAAGTGGGTAGCTCTGTGGTTCACTGCTCTGTGCAACCTGCACAAAGGTTCCTGTGGATGGTGAATGCCCACCCTCCACAGCCCTGTGGGCACAGCCAAGTCATCCCTCTCTGGCCAACAACGCTTGGGTGCCAGCCCAGAGGCTGCCGTTGGTCCTTGGCAGGCATGGTTGGGGAAGACGCACACTCACCATGGTGCTGGGTGCCAGGGTGGGCCGCTTGCGGTAGTAGTCACCGTGGGAGAGCTTCAGGTTGAGCAGCAGCGCGCAGTGCGCCGCCGAGTACAGGCTGTCGGCGTTCATCAGCATCTGCAGGCCCAGGCTGCTGTTCCCGTCAAACCCTGGTGAGTGCATCATACCTACAGGAGAAAACCCAGAGACCTCAAACAGCACGCTGGACAGACACTGCTGACCACTTAGTGGAGCCACCAACCAGTCCCAGGAACAGGGACATCTCGTAGAACAACAGCCAGCGAGGAACAGTGTCATGGCAGGTGTGCGCCCTAGCCCAGTGGGAAAGAGCATGCACTCCAGAGTGAACCTACTTGGGAAAACCTTGTTGGTTACTCCCCAGGAGCTTTGGTAAAATCACTTAAACCCTTCTTTACCTAGAGATAGGCAAAATAACTGATTACCTCTATCTACTGCTCAAACTCTCCAAATCACAATATTAAAAAAACCCCAACACTACCCCCGCCTCCTCTTACTCCCCTTAGTCATCCCAAACTGTCTGCCATTCCTTGACCTCACCAAGCTGGGACACGCCTCTGGGCATTCACATTTCTGTCCCCTCCACACCTACCCCACAGTGGTCTCCCAAGATCTCTGGATGACTTGCTGCCTCCTTGATTCTTTCAGGGCTCTGCTAGCTTGTCACAGACATTCCCCTTTAATTCCATCTAAAATAGCATCTGACCCACTACCCTCATCCTCTGCAATATTCCTCCTCACCAGGCATTTTTATTCGTTGCCTTAATGGCATTCATTAATAGATTTTTGCTTACTGTCTGCCATTACTACTATTACATAAGACCTATGAGATGGAGGGATTTTGTCATTTCTTTTCACTAGATAACACCAGTGCCTAGAACAGAGTCTAATACATAGTGGATTCTTTAAAATTATTTGCTGAATGAATGAAAATAATGAACAAGTTCACTATGGCAACTAGATGCAAAACATTTAAGATGCTCAGTGCAGTAACTCATAAGCACAAACTTTCCTAAAAGTGGGCTTCCCTGGTGGCTCAGATGGTAAAGAATTCGCCTGCAATGTGGGAGACTTAGATTCAATCCCTGGGTTGGAAAGAGCCCCTGGAGAAGAGAATGGCTACCCACTCCAGTATTCTTGCCTGGAGAATTCCATGGACAGGAGAGGCTGGCAGGCTACAGTCCGTGGGTCTCAAAGAGTCGGACACAACTGAGCGACTTTCACTTCACTTTCTAAAAGTAATAATGTTCCTCAAAAGCTAAAAACAGAATTACCGTATGACCCAGCAATTCAGCACTCTTAGGAGTTTACCAGGAGAACTGAAAACAGGAATTTGAACACATACGTGTATGTCAATATTCACTGCAGCAACTAACACAAATAATAATGCATTATATTAGAAAAACCCCTTTGAATTAGGCACTTGAAAAGGGTGCATTGCATAGTATGTGAATTATATCTCAGTAAGAGCTGTTAACACAAGGGAGACAGACATAAAGAACAGGCTTCTGGACTCAGTGGGAGGAAAGAGTGGGATTATTTGAGAGAATTGCATTGAAACATACATCACCATATGTAAAATAGATCACCAGTGCAAGTTTGATGCATGAAGGAGGGCACCCAAGGCCAGTGCTCTGGGACAACCTAGAGGGATGGGGTGGGGAGGGGCGTGGGAGGGGGTTTGAGATGGGAGGGCACATGTGTGCCTATGGCCGACTCGTTGATGTATGGCAAAAACCATCACAATATTGTAAAGTAAATACCCTCCAATTAAAATATAAAAGCTGTTAAATGAGAAAACAGTCTCAAATATATGTATAAAGAAATAGTTATTGGTTTCCTTCAACTATTTTTTGAAAACATCCTTTTACATTTCATAGTATGCTTTTCATTTTGAAAGACACCTATATTTTTTCTTTCTTTTTTACAAATTAACTGGAAAAACAAAAACCAATGAAACCTCATGCTCTAAAGATGGTCTCATTCAGCCAGAGAAATCTGGTGTCACAGAGAGCTTGGGGTGACAAAACTTACCCAAGTCCACTTCTCTTCATCTGATACTATGTTCGCCCCAATGTTACATCTGCTCCTATAAACACCCTGAGGACGGATTTAGGGATGTAGGTGAAACAGCCCATCCTAAATATGTGCATGCAAATGACATGCACCCAGAGGTGATGAAACGGAGAAGGCAATGGCAAGCCACTCCAGTACTCTTGCCTAGAAAATCCCATGGATGGAGGAGCCTGGTAGGCTGCAGTCCGTGGGGTCACTAAGGGTCAGACACGACTGAGCGACTTCACTTTTCACTTTCACACATAGGAGAAGGAAATGGCAACCCACTCCAGTGTTCTTGCCTGGAGAATCCCAGGGACGGGGGAGCCTGGTGGGCTTCTGTCTGTGGGGTCACACAGAGTCGGACACGACTGAAGTGACTCAGCAGCAGCAGCAGCAGCAGAGGTGATGAAAAGAGAAGGCAGCAAGGAAGAGAAGGGACACTCCCTGGCTGGGCAGGGGTTGGAGGTCTGGGGCTTCTTGCTGCCTGGCAGCATTTGGAGGTTGGCAGGACCCTGGAGGAGGACAGAGGATATGCACAGGGCCTCCCATCCTTGCCTGAGCATGCCAGTCCCCACACTGGCAGGGAGGTAGCAAAATACCTCATAGGACCCCCAGAAAGCCTGTGAAGTGTACAACGAGGGCTCACTGGTGACATGAAAGGTGAGGGGCCTCCCTCTCCAAACCCCACACAAGCTCCTGCTTCTAGATTTACTCTGGCATGGGACCCTGAGGGCTAGCAGAGATCAAATGTCTAGCCAGCTAGGCAGGTTGCGGGTCAGGAGTCACATTTGTTTTAATTTAAAGACATACATATTTCTTGCACAGCTGAAATTCATCCTAGTTATACTGGGCCTCCCTGGTGACTCAGACAGTAAAAAATCTGCCTGCAATGCGGGAGACTTGGGTTTGATCCCTGGGTCAGGAAGATCCCCTGGAGAAAGGGATGGCTACCAGGAATTCTTGCCTGGAGAATTCCATGGACAGAGGGGCCTGGTGGGCTGTATAGTCCATGGGGTCACAAAGAGCTGGACATGACTGAGTGCCTAACACTTTTACTTTCATTATCTATATTGCCTTTCCTGAAGTTTGGCAATTGATAAATATTAGGTTGCTTGCAATAAGCTCACACTTGGTCACAGTGAGCTTCCAGATTCCAACCAAACACTACTGATCTGAGGAACAGCAATCCCAAAGCCTGTGAGCATGCCCCTCTGTCAGTGGCTGTGGGAGGCCAGCTGTTGCTTTTTCACTCCCGAGGAGGCCGTATACAGACACCCTTTTCTTCTATGGAGGATCAGAGGCATTTCAGCAGCTGTCACAACTCACATTCAATACCAGCTTTCAACTAAAGATAGGCTTCCCTGATAGCTCAGCTGGTAAAGAATCCACCTGCAATGCGAGGAGACCCCAGTTCAATTCCTGGGTTGGGAGGACCCAATGAAGAAGGGATAGGCTACCCACACCAGTAGTCTATTAAAGATATTAATATCTCAATGAAACCCAGGTTTCTCTGGATGTTTGCAAACTACTCCCCACCCTACCCGAAAAAAACTTTATTTCTTTCGAAGAAAAATCCCCTTGAATTATGTGGAATTAAGGAGATATTTCAACTGTATGTGTAAGTATTAGAGAACAGGGGGCCCAGAGAAATGCCAAGTGAGGCTGACCTCAGCCAGGAGGGTGGACCCTGATAACCAGTCAGGGACAAATGTTTGATGGGAGTTTTGGGGAAAATAAGGTTTGACGCTTTTGACATGGAAGGAAATAATGAGTAAAATGTCTGGGTTATGACTCCAGGAGACTCTTTCTCCCTTTCTCCTGCTTTTGATTTTTTGGGCTCCAAAATCACTGCGGATGCTGATAGCAGCCATGAAATTAAAAGACGCTTACTCCTTGGAAGGAAAGTTATGACCAACCTAGATAGTATATTAAAAAGCAGACATTACTTTGCCAACCAAGGTCTGTCTAGTCAAGGCTATGGTTTTTCCCGTGGTCATGTATGGATGTGAGAGTTGGACTGTGAAGAAAGCTGATCGCCAAAGAATTGATGCTTTTGGACTGTGGTGCTGGAAAAGACTCTTGAGAGTCCCTTGGACTGCAAGGAGATCCAACCAATCCATTCTAAAGGAGATCAATCCTGGGTGTTCATTGGAAGGACTGATGCTAAGGCTGAAACTCCAATACTTTGGCCACCTCATGCAACGAGTTGACTCACTGGAAAAGACTCTGATGATGGGAGGGATTGGGGGCAGGAGGAGAAGGGGACGACAGAGAATGAGATGGCTGGATGGCATCACCGACTCGATGGACATGAGTTTGAGTGAACTCCGGGAGTTGGTGATGGACAGAGAGGCCTGGCGTGCTGTGATTCATGGGGTCGCGAAGAGTCGGACACAACTGAGCGACTGAACTGAACTGAACGTTCTCTCGGTGAACAAAGGAAATCTGCCATTCCTCTGTCTCACAGGTACAGATGTTTCTCTTTCAATCGTCTTACATCGTGGATGGAGAGTTCTGCCTCAGGTCAGACGTGGACCCAGCCGAGTACCCAGTAGCTTCAGCTGACCCCCAGCAACAGTCAGTGGGATCCGCTGAACCACTAAATGCAGTAACTGAAGAGAACCAGCTCACTGGCAGCCAGACCACAGAGTGATGAGCCTGTCATTCAGACATAGAGACCAATTCCTAATTGGAAAAAGTGCTGTGGAGGTCACCAGAACTAAAAAAAAACAAATGACCAATAACTTGGTTATAGACAATCACTACAAACTACATCGAGAGAGTTGGACCATAAAGAAGGCTGAGCGCCGAAGAATTCATGCTTTCCAACTGTGGTGCTGGAGAAGACTCTTGAGAGCCCCTTGGACAGCAGGGAGATCAAACCAGTCAATTTTAAAGGAAATCAACCCTGAATATTCATTGGAAGGACTGATGCTTCATCATTACCATTTTTCTAGATGTCATATATTTGCCTTAATATACAATATTTGTTTTTCTCTTTCTCACTTACCTCACTCTGTATAAGAAGCTCTAGGTTCATCCATCGGAAAAGACTTTAGACACAGCGGGGAAAGAAGAAGATGGGACGAACTGAGAGAGTAGCACTGAAACCTATATATTACCTTATGTAAAACAGATATCTAGTGGGGAGGTTGCTGTATAACACAGGGAGCTCAACACAGTACCACTCACAACCCAGAGGGATAGGATGGGTGGTGGGGGGGGGGTTCAAGAGGGAGGGGACATGTATATACTTATGGCAGTTTCATGTTGTTCGTATGGCAGAAGCCAACATAAGATTATAAAGCAATTATCCTCCAATAAAAAATAAATTTAAAAAACCTGCTACATTTAGAAACAACCAAAAGATTTTGAAGTCTTATTTCAATGTACTGATTTCTACATGTAAAAATTAATGTCACAGAATATTGGATCTGATGGGACATTTTATAGACCTAAAAGCTGAGTAGTTTGCAACGTTCATGGAGCTGCATTCTGGTCAAATAAAATTCCTGCAAGTGCTGTTCCACACATGCTACAAAAAGTACTGATTTGAAAAACACAAAAACACAAATGTGAAAGTTTCCTTCAAATTTTGTAAAAGACTTTGCTAGGATTATATTTCCCAATTCTCCTAGGAAAGAAGGTGGGGCCTTTGGAAGTCATTCTTTACCACTGTGACAACTCATTTAATCTGGAATTACTTTGTTGTTATTTTTCAGTTGCTCAGTTGTGTCCAACTCTTTGCGACCCCATGGACTATAGCACACAAGGCTTCCCTGTCCTTCACCATCTCCCAGAGTTTGCTCAAACTCATGTCCATGAATCAGGGATGCCATCCAACTATCTTATCCTTTATCATCACCTCCTCTTCCTGTCCTCAATCTTTCCCAGCATCAGGGTCTTTTTCAATGAGTCAGCTCTTTGCATCTGGTAGACAAAGTATTAGAGCTTCGGCATAAGTCCTTCTAATGAATATTCAGGGTTGATTTCCTTTAGAATTGACTGGTTTGATCTCCCTGCTGTCCAAGGGGCTCTCAAGACTCTTCTCCAGCACCACAATTCAAAAGCATCAATTCTTCAGCACTCAGCCTTCTTTATGGTCCAACTCTCACGATGGTACATGACTACTGCGGAAAAACTGCAGCTTTGATTATATAGACCTTTGTGGGCAAAGTGAAGTCTCTGCTTTTTATTACGCTGTCTAGGTTTGTCACAGCTTTCCTTCTAAGGAGCAAGCGTCTTTTAATTACTAAAGGATGTTGTTTGTAAACATGAATTTATCTGAGAGCTAAATCTTACATTCTTTAATGTTGAAACTTCTGCAGCTGTTATTTTGTATGGATAATTTTACTTTTACATAGAAGGGACTAAACATAATTTTTACCATTTCTTGATTACTCAAGGCCATCATCACTGCAACAAGGGGCAGTGCTGTGATCTGATACACAGCTGTTTTGGGGGATCACTGATGGGTGCCAGACTCTGCCTTGTCACCAGGGACACCAAGCTGGTTGGAGAAGTTGCCAAGCTCCTCTTCCCAAGAATGCTTCCAGTTGGGAAGATGCACAGGTTCAGAGACCCTACCAAACCCCTTCCAACTCAGTCTTTACTCCTTCAGCGCATAACTATTCACATCTTTAGGGATCAAAAAGCAAGTTCATCAATTTACAGTCAATAAATAAATTTTGAGGATAAATCACACATATCTTGCACCCTTAGGACACAGCACAATGAAGTTTCTCTATAAATGTTGACTGAAGAAGCATTTGTGTGTGTGGGTACACAAGTGTGTGTGTGAGAGAAACAGAGATAAAGAGATAGAAGAGAGAGACACACACAACACACACATACTAGGAATGTTCAATAAAAGAATGGAAAATTTAATGATGGTGCACATGAGGTACTAGGGAGAAATACAATTTTTAAGAGTATTTATACATTTTTCTAGTATTTCAGTGACTAGAAACGTAATTTTTGAAATGAAATGAAACATGATTTTGTGTGTGTGTGTGTATTCCTTCACACAAATTAAATATCCCAACTATTTTTATATCTAATTCTTAAAAGAAAAATATTGAGAAAAATGTTGGGTAGTCTTAGAAATGGATATGTTACTGCCTTAACAAGAATGGCTACGTAGTTAGGAAAGTTGAGAAATTATATGCATCTCTTTCTAACCACTAGGTACATTAGAGAGTTACTGAGTAGTCCAGGATTAGAAATGCTGTATCTCTCCTGGTGCTTTATGCTATAACTTTGGATCACTCTCATATTAAAAAATGTTCTTCCTTAAATATACCTGGATCGATTTGACAAAGGACAATCTGACCAGCTTAAGATACTTAAGCTCCTTCTTAACAATACAGCAGTCACTTCTACCAAGTTCCAAGAACTGGGCTACAATTTTTTTGTATTTGTGTGTGATGTGTTATTTGTCAGAATACCAAATATGGGGTAGATGGGGTTGTAGTTTCCAAGGAGCTGAAAGTCTAGAAAGGGAAAGGTGGATGCATGAACTCATATAACTATGTCAAATATAGGAAGTGTCATGACAGACACATGTTCAAGGCTCAGTGGTGGAAGAGCAAGCGATGGTGTTGACTTTTAACAGTTCTGTGTGGTCAAGAGACCCTTGAATTTCAGGGAAAGGCACAGTTGATCACCCTGAGGTCAGGTAATCATTTATTCCTGCTATAAAATTTTTTTGCACTAATTAACTGCTTTCTTTCTATAGCACTATGAAAGAATAGAAAATACATATATTGGTCTCTGCTCCCAGTTCCTGGCACAGAGCTTTTAAAACTCTTATGATTTCCTAAGTGATAAGAACACTAGGAGTACCTCCTATTCTAATATGTGTCTTTGATCTCATCCATGACCCAGGGCTCCTAAAACTCTCATAAATTCCCAAGTAATAAGAACACTAAGAGGATCTCTTGTTCTAAAGAGGTGATTGGGTGGACTCCTGGATAACTCCTCGATAGGAGCAAAGAATTTCTGGCTCCACCCCCACCATGCCATCCTCAAGAGAGAGGAGAGGAGCTGGAAATGGAGTTAATAATTGATCACACCACATGAGGAAGCCTCCATAAATCCCAGCAGGAGGGGTATGGGGCGATTCCAGGTTGGCGGACACATCCACACCAGGAGGGTGATCCACTCCAACTCAGAAGCTCCTGTACTCGGGACCTCCCAGACCTTACTCTGTGTATCTCTTCATCTGGCCATTCATCTGTATCCTTTATCAGATCCTTTAGTAAAGTGGCAAGCAAAAGTGAGTGTTTCCCTGAGTTCTGTGAGCTATTCTAACAAATTAAGTGAACCTAAGGAGGCGGTCATGAGAAGCTCTGATTTATAGCCAGTTGGTTAGAAGCACAGGTGACAGCCTGGTCTTGTAGCTGGCATCTGTAGTGGGGGGTAGGTAGCATCAGAACTGAGTTATATTGTAAAACACTCAGCTGCTGTCTGAGGTTTGCTTGTTGTTTGAGGGGAAAACTTTCACACATTTGGTGACCAACTGTCAGAAGTACAGTGCTCTGTGTGACTCATAAAAGAGGAAAGAAGCATAGTAAGGAAGAACTGGGGTTTTCTCTACGTATGAAGGAAAAAGCTGCATACTCCCTCTACAAATACCTTACAAGAAAATGATCTAAATTCATTATTAATAAATTCATTATTCCCTGTGTTAAATGCTGCTTCCCTGTATTCTTTACCTCCTTTCTTCACCAAAATCCTAGGTGATCATTTTCAGCCCTTCAGCAAAACTAGTATAGCTCTCTGGTATACCCTGGCCAAGATATAGCCTACGGCACACCTGTTTAAATGCTGTTTGGGTCACAATGTTGACATTCGGCAGACAGAAGGGTCTGAGATTGGAGAATGCGATGCTGACACAGAACACTGGAGTATCGCACACTGTGGGAAGTTCAGGGGAATTCAGAATAACGTGGTAGGACAGCCTGCATCTGCTCCAAGACCTCATCTGAAATAATTTACACATCAACAAACTAGCAGTGCAACACACTATGATTTTAAGATATCAAAGTGTAGAAGCATAGGAAGAATTCAATATTCTGAGAATCACAGAGTGTCATTTTGTTTCCGTCAGCAGCAGCTTTCTAGAAGGCACCTACCTCTTTTCTGCACATACACATTTATGCACCTCTCGGTGTGTTCCAGCCATCGACTGCTGCACAATTTGAACAAACCACCACCAGTCAATTACAGTCCTTGGCTCTCTTTAAGAAACCGAAAGATTCATCAAGAGGCTCTGAGCACTTTAAACTCCATGCATGCTGGTAACTGCCCGTTAAACAAAATGCTCTGAATATTCTAGTGTACTGCATAGCAAAAAATGAATTACGAACCTGAGCAGAAGGTAGAGACAAAGTTCTGGAGGGCCGAGTCTACCTCTTCCACGCTGGGCAGGGCCAGAAGGCGCGGCAGGAGACCCTCCAGCGACTGCACGAACAGACGGGCGCTGTGCTGGTCAGCCTCCTGGTTCTTCAGCAGCTTGAGAGACAGAGCCGCGGTCCGCAGGGACCTGTGGCCCAGGCAGTCCCGGGGGGTCTGCTCCTCATCAGCTAGAGAACAATTGTCGGATCCAATGTCTGACACGTCCGACCTCCCGGAGTCCTTTTCAGCTGCCATGGAGTACTGGTCGCAGGAGTCGAATTCTGTCCGAGAGAGGTCTTGATCGTCCACGCTGAAGTTGCTCTCACTGTATCTGGATCCGTAGGACCTCATCCTGCAGTCGACGGACAGGAAGTTGGTTATATCGGGGTAGGCAACCGTGTGGCTCCTTTGAACCACGTCTGGCTGGTCCACGGCTTCCGGCTCCGACGCTTTACTCAGAGTCTCCTTGCCCTCCTGGACGGCTGGCGACTTGAGGCCATTCCTGGGGTTTTCCGAGTGGTCCTCGGGAGTGGTCTGACCCAATTCTCCCTCCAGGGTGGTCTGGCCCGTGTCTGTGGTAACGCTGATGCTGATGTCAGGGCTCCGCTCATTCCCCAGCTCCCAGGGTGTGTGTTCCGAGGACAGGACTCGCCGCTGCCAGCGGAAGTCGGCCTCGTTGATCTCCATGGAGTCGCGGCTGGACTCGGCCCCGTCCTTCAGCTCCTCCAGGCGCAGCAGCAGCAGCTGGACCTGACTTTCGCTCAAGCCCCTGCCCTGGCTGAGCTCTTCCAAGGCCCCCAGCAAGGTGCAGACGCAGGACACGGCGGCGTAGCAGGCCTCGACGCCGCCCTTGATGCACGCCTCGGTCACGCCGTCCATGATGCTGGAAGTGTTCAAAGGAGCAGAGGGCATCAGTACAGGAAACATGGAAAAACGCCACAAAGTGAACAAGCGCTGTTAGACTGGTGAACAATTAAGTATTCAAAAGAGATACTCTTGATTCACATGAAATCAAATGATCTGGGCAAAAAAAAATAAAATGAACAATAAAGGAAACAAACGTGCTCAGGCTGGAACGTGGCCCGCTTTGAATCACACTTTTTCGGTTGCCTGGTTTATTTAGGAACAAATCAAGATTCTGATGCAAATTTATAATCTTCACAAGGACAGGCACAGAATAATCTCACTCTTGTAACATGTTCAGTTTTCCAAACAGAAAACATGTATAATGCCTCTAGGACAGTATGGACCTTCCTTTACTCAAGAAATGTATTTCTGAAGAGATGCATGTGACTACAACTATTACAAATCAGATAATATTCCATTTCCGAGAGGGACTCTAGGGAAAGGAATCATATAGCTGTAACATACTAAGTCAAAAAGTTTTTCCCCAAAATAAGCCCAATGAAGAATTTCTGTACAATTTGTACACTGGCTTTTCTCTAAGTCAATATGAAAATATGGAAAGTTATACTGAAATAAGACTTCTCCTCTGGTTTGCAGGTACATTACTACACAGTCATATCTCATATAATAGATTCATATAATTTCAGGAACTTAGACACAACGTTAAGAATATTCAGAAAAGCAGTCTTCACCAAGCAATAAAGATCCAAAAGGAGAACGTATCATACAGTTTGAGAAGATCCAGATGAGACTTTCTTTTTGAAATTGATCTTTTTCTTGATTCGGGTTCAGTGGAGCTGGGTCCTGCCAAATCACAGAGACGCTTTGGGCTCCCAAGCAGCTTTAAGAATAAGGGGGAAAAAACAACAGAAAAGTGAATATCATAAAAAACCATAAGAACTGTGAGATCAAATAAACATATACATTCTCTTTTGAGTGATATGGCCTAAGGAGAAAACACAATTTGGAATTCAAATCTTAATAAATTTGACTTTAGTGTTCTCCTTGACTTGGAATACCCATTGGGTCCCCAGCTCCCCAGTTCAGGACCAGCTTAGACAAAGAATATCCCTTGAGGGAGTGCTTCAAAGTTTTTTATATCACAGAACTAGAAAGGACCTATGCCTATGTTCTTTAATAAGACTGGCCTATAATTTAACTTTTCTATCCTCTCCCGCCTTATTTTGCTGAAATTGACTAGCTTCAAAAACTGAATTAAGAAATATACCTTTCTATTACCTAGGAAAGTTCATGTATTATTAGAACTACCTGTTCTTTGAATGCTGGTATACCTTGTTTCTCAAGCTGTATGGGGCCACTAATTTCTTCTGAATGGAAAGATTTTAAGTACTGATTCCATTTCTTTAAAGGTGATAATACTACTTAGGTCCTCAATTTCTCTTTGAATTAATTTTTTTTAAGTTGCATTATTTCCTAGGGACTTATCTATTTTATCTAAGTTTTCAAATTTAATTGCCTAATGTTGCCTTAATACCTTTGTTAATTTCTTTAACATTTGTAACATCTATGGTCATATGCCCTTTTTAAAAATTCTTATTTCTGTTTATTTTTACCTATTTTAGAATTTTGAATTCTTTTTGCAAGTTATTTGATTTTGTTAGTCTTTTCAGAGTCCTGCCGTATTTTACTTTATTGATTCACTATATTGTGTTTGCTTTTAACCATATTACTTAATGCAAAAGGGCAAAGTGGTTATCTGAGGAGGCCTCACAAATAGCTGAGAAAAGAAGAAAAGTGAAAAGTAAAGGAGAAAGGGAAAGATATACCCAACCGAATGCAGAATTCCAGAGAATAGCAAGGAGAGATAAGAAAGGCTTCTTAAGTGAACAATGCAAAGAAATAGAGGAAAACAATAGAATGTGGAAGACTAGCGATCTCTTCAAGAAAATTGGAGATACCAAGGGAACATTTCATGCAAGATGGGCACAATGAAGGACAGAAATGGCAAAGACCTAACAGAAGCAGAAAAGATCAGGAAGAAGTGGCAAGAATACACAGAAGAACTATACAAAAATGTCTTAATGACCTGAATAACCACAATGGTGTGGTCACTCACCTAGAGCCAGACATCCTGGAATGTGAAGTCAAGTGGGCCTTAGGAAGCATCACTATGAACAAAGCTAGTGGAAGTGATAGAATTCCAGCTGAGCTATTTTAATCCTAAAAGATAACGCTCTTAAAGTGCTGCACGCAATATGCCAAAATTTGGAAAACTCAGCAGTGGCCATAGGACTGGAAAAGGTCAGTTTTCATTCCAATCCCAAAGAAAGGCAATGCAAAAGAATGTTCAAAGTACCATACAGTTGCATTCATTTCACATGCTAGCAATGTCATGCTCAAAATCCTTCAAGCTAGGCTTCAACAGTATGTGAATTGAGAAATTCCAGATGTACAAGCTGGATTTAGAAAAGGCAGAGGAATCAGAGATCAAATAGCCAACATCCATTGGATCACAGAAAAAACAAGGCACAAACATGAAGCATCCAAGCTTCCACTTTTTTTTTTTTTTGACATCAAGAAAGGAGCAATATTACCAGAGATCAAGGCAGTTTCTTGTTCTCTCTCTCCATCTGTCTGCTTGCCAGACCTGCAGCCAAGTGAAGTGGCTGCCTCTGAGCCTCTAGCTGTCCCATCTCTTGTTAGAAGGATAAGTGCCTTTCAGGGGCACAAGAGTGGGAAATCTGACTCTCTCTTGGGATCCCATTACATTCCCTAATCCAACTTTACCAGGAATAAGTCAGATGACATATTTGAATTCTCACATTAATCTTGTGTTTATTTCTCAGGTGCTTCAGAGTCTGGAGGGAAAGGAAATAGAGTTTTGGAGAACTCTCAACAAATACTTAAAGAAAAGCAAGACTTGTTTAATTTCAGCTTCTTCTGGTAGGAATGAGGAATTGGTGTCAATGGCTAGGGTGTCACAGGTCTGATAAAGACTAGGCCTTCCTTCTAAAGCCAAAACGTGGGAGAGAGAAAAGGAAGCAAGGTGTTCCTTTTGGTTATGAAATGTTTTGAGTGGGGGGAGTAGAAGCAAAAAAAGAAAATGTATTTTGAAAAACAAAATGTCCTGTATGCCTCTGATAAATAAGCACAGAGCACACATGGCAGAGAGACAAATTAGAGAGAATGGCAAATAACATACGAGGCGTTCAAACTCCAAAAGAGTAAGCAAACATCCTGGGTGCCCAGTGGTTTCCTTTGTACGTGAGCCCTGCACATTTTGGTATCTAGGTTACCAGCCTTCCCAAATTACTGGTATTGCCACAGTAAGTGGAGGCGATGCTTGTGAGAACAACCTGGGCCACGTGAGTGTGTCGTGCTCTGCGGGGCAGCACGGCCTGGACACACTACCCTGGTGTCAATTATAGCCTCGCTTAGCAAATTGACTGTGGGGAGCTAGCAAACCCACGAAGAGGGGAACACAGGACTAATTTCCTTTGCAGTACAAAGGAAGCTATTATAGAGAGTGTGTTGAGACCGATACACCTTGCAGGCAAAGTATTTACTTAGAATTCGGCTGTCTAGTGGCTCTACCGTGGGCAACAATAACTCCAGTGCCTGGCATATCTGTGGACTTGCTTTTTGTGTGCTCAGTCACTTAGTCATGTCTGACTCTTTGCCACCCCATGGACTGTAGCCCACCAGGCTCCTCTGTCCATGGGATTTTACAGGCGAGAATACTGGTGTGGGTTGCCATTTTCTTCTCCAGGGGATCTCCCCAACCCAAGGGATCGAACCCTGGTCTCTTGCATCTCCTGCATTGGCAGGCATATTGTTTACTGCTTGCATCACCTGGGAAGTTCTGAGGGGGAAAGAAAGGATGCTGTGGCTTCAAAACACCCTCTGCAGATATTCTGTCTTCAGGTCAGAATATTGAACACTTGAATATCAAAATTTATTGAACACTTATTCTTATTCAAGGACTGTAGTGTCAGATACCGGAGGAAACACACAAAAACAATGTATACACAACCATGTTTAGGGAGACAAGAGGCTTGTTCCACATTATACTGTGAAGCAGTCAGTGTGATGAGACATTATAAGCAATTGCTAAATGATGGAACAGGATTTAGAGAAGAGTGAAATCACTGGTCTGAGGAAGCAGAGCCATAAAGGAGAAGGATTTTGACAGAAAGGCAATTGTAATTAGAACATCTGGGTTTAAGTTTTAGTCATATTGCTCACAAGGACTTTGAGCAAGTAAACCATTCCTCATGAAGCCTCAGTATTCCTATCTGGAAAACGGGTGCAAAATTATCTCCCTAAGTGAAAAGTGAAAGTGAAGTCACTCAGTCGTGTCCGACTTTTTGTGACCCCGTGGACTGTAGCCCACCAGGCTCCTCCATCCATGAGATTCTCCAGGCAAGAATTCTGGAGTGGGTTGCCATTTCCTTCTCCAGGGGATCCCTAAAGAAGTCTGTAAATAAGCTAATGTGAAGTGCCAGCAGTGTCTGTCTAGCTTATTGTGACCCACCACTTTACTATGTTAAGTGGAAGTGGCCAATGGGCACAGGGCAGGGGGAGCTGGAATAGAAGCAGGAATGTAGAAGCTGAACAAAGCAGGATGGAATAAGGGTGCATCCTGGAAAATGATGGGAAATGAGAATGATGATGGAAGGGTCTGGAAACTGGGCAGAGTATTTTAGGCTTGATAGGAGAGGCAACATGTGCCACTGGAGAATAGAAAAATTAACAGTGGCCATTTACGAATATAGTGAAAAGTGCTAGTGGCTCAGTGATGTCTATCTCTTTGCAACCCCACAGACGGTAGTCTGCCAGGCTCCTTTGTCCATGGAATTCTCTAGGCAAGAATACTGGAATGGATAGTGAATGGAAGGGATATCATTGATAGTGAATGAATGGAAGGGAATGACTATCCATTCCCTTCTCCAGGGGATCTTCCTGACCCAGGGATCAAACCAGAGTCTCCTGCATTGCAGGTAGATTCTTTACCATCTGAGCCACCTGGGAACCCCATCCAGGAAAATAAAAGGGAGAAAAAACACAGGCAGGAGGCAAGGAGACCAACTTGAATGATTCACTGCTTCAGGCAGAAGGCAATGAGGACCTGCTATTTTTAGCTCTCTGTATGTTTTTCTCTTCCTTTATGTCAACAAAAGAGTCCGAAATGCAGTACTCGGATGCAATCTTAAAAACGACAGAATGATTTCTGTTCGTTTCCAAGGCAAACCATTCAATATTACAGTAATCCAAGTCTATGCCCCAACCAATAATGCTGAAGAAGCCGAAGTTGAATGGTTCTATGAAGACCTACAAGACCTTTTAGAACTAACACCCAAAAAAGATGTCCTTTTCATTATAGGGGACTGGAATGCAAAAGTAGGAAGTCAAGAAACACCTGGAGTAACAGGCAAATTTGGCCTTGGAGCACGGAATGAAGCAGAGCAAAGGCTAATAGAGTTTTGCCAAGAGAACACATTGGTCATAGCAAACACCCTCTTCCAACAACACAAGAGAAGACTCTACACATGGACATCACCAGATGGTCAACACCGAAATCAGATTGATTATATTCTTTGCAGCCAAAGATGGAGAAGCTGTATACAGTTAGCAAAAACAAGACCAGGAGCTGACTGTGGCTCAGATCATGAACTCCTTATTGACAAATTTAGACTTATAGTGAAGAAAGTAGGGAAAACCACTAGACCATTCAGATATGACCTAAATCAAATCCCTTATGATTATACAGTGGAAGTGAGAAATAGATTTAAGGGACTAGATCTGATAGATAGAGTGCCTGATGAACTCTGGACGGAGGTTCGTGACATTGTACAGGAGACAGGGACCAAGACCATCCCCATGGAAAAGAAATGCAAAAAAGCAAAATGGCTGTCTGAGGAGGCCTTACAAATAGCTGTGAAAAGAAGAGAGGCGAAAAGCAAAGGAGAAAAGGAAAGATATAAGCATCTGAATGCAGAGTTCCAAAGAATAGCAAGGAGAGATAAGAAAGCCTTCCTCAGCGATCAATGCAAAGAAATAGAGGAAAACAACAGAATAGGAAAAACAAGAGATCTCTTCAAAAAATTAGAGATATCAAGGGAACATTTCATGCAAAGACAGGCTCGATAAAGGACAGAAATGGTATGGACGTAACAGAAGCAGAAGATATTAAGAAGAGGTGTGTGTTCTTACACACAGAAGAACTGTGTGTATACAGAATACACAGAAGAATACACAGAAGAACTGTACAAAAAAGATCTTCACGATGAAGATAATCACGATGGCGTGATCACTCACCTGGAACCAGACATCTTGGTATGTGAAGTCAAGTGGGCCTTAAAGAGCATCACTATGAACTAAGCTAGTGGAGGTGATGGAATTCCAATTGAGCTATTTCAAATCCTGAAAGATGATGCTGTGAAAGTGCTGCACTCAATATGCCAGCAAATTTGGAAAACTAAGCAGTGGCCACAGGACTGGAAAAAGTCAGTCTTCATTCCAATCCCAAAGAAAGGCAATGCCAAAGAATGCTCAAACTACCGCACAATTGCACTCATCTCACATGCTAGTAAAGTCATGCTCAAAATTCTCCAAGCCAGGCTTCAGCAATATGTGAACCATGAACTTCCAGATGTTCAAGCAGGTTTTAGAAAAGGCGGAGGAACCAGAGATCAAATTGCCAACATCCGCTGGATCATGG
This sequence comes from Moschus berezovskii, assembly GCF_049115385.1. Taxonomy (NCBI): domain Eukaryota; kingdom Metazoa; phylum Chordata; class Mammalia; order Artiodactyla; family Moschidae; genus Moschus; species Moschus berezovskii. Next base: position 83,229,905 of record NC_142469.1, on the reverse strand, counting down.
AGAAAGCAAGAGAGTTTCAGAAAACCATCTATTTCTGCTTCATTGACTATGCCAAAGCCTTTGACTGTGTGGATCACAATAAGCTGTGGAACATTCTTCAAGAGATGGGAATCCCAGACCACCTGACCTACCTCTTGAGAAACCTGTATGCAGGTCAGGAAGCAACAGTTAGAACTGGACATGGAACAACAGACTGGTTCCAAATAGGAAAAGGAGTACATCAAGGTTGTATATTGTCACCCTGCTTATTTAATTTATATGCAGAGTACATCATGAGGAATGCTGGGCTGGAAGAAGCATAAGCTGGAATCAAGATTGCCAGGAGAAATATCAATAACCTCAGATATGCAGATGACACCACCCTTATGGCAGAAAGTGAAGAGGAACTCAAAGGTCTCTTGATGAAAGTGAAAGAGGAGAGTGAAAAGTTTGGCTTGAAGCTCAACATTCAGAAAACGAAGATCATGGCATCTGGTCCCATCACTTCATGGGAAATAGATGGGAAAACAGTGGAAACCGTGTCACACTTTATTTTTTGGGGCTCCAAAGTCACTGTGGATGCTGACTGCAGCCATGAAATTAAAAGACGCTTACTCCTTGGAAGGAAAGTTATGACCAACCTAGATAGCATATTAAAAAGCAGAGACATTACTTTGCCAACCAAGGTCCGTCTAATCAAGGCTATGGTTTTTCCCGTGGTCGTGTATGGATGTGAGAGTTGGACTGTGAAGAAAGCTGACCGCCGAAGAATTGATGCTTTTGAACTGTGGTGCTAGAGAAGACTCTTGAGAGTCCCTTGGACTGCAAGGAGATCCAACCAGTCCATTCTAAAGGAGATCAATCCTGGGTGTTCATTGGAAGGACTGATGTTAAAGCTGAAACTCCAGTACTTTGGCCACCTCATGCGACGAGTTGACTCACTGGAAAATACTCTGATGCTGGGCGGGATTGGGGGTGGGAGGAGACGGGGACGACAGAGAATGAGATGGCTGGATGGCATCACCGACTCGATGGACATGAGTTTGAGTGAATTCTGGGACTTGGTGATGGACAGGGAGGCCTGGTGTGCTGCGATTCATGGGGTTGCAAAGAGTCGGACACGACTGAGCGACTGAACTGAACTATGTTTTTGTTCAGTTACTAAGTTGTGTCTGATTTGTTGCAACCCCATGGACTGAAGGCCTCCAGTCTCCCCTGTCCATGGACTTCTCCAGGCAAGAATACTAGAGTTGGTTGCCATGCCTTTCTCCAGGGGATATTCCTGACCTAGGGATATAACCTGGGTCTCCTGCAGTGCAGGTAGGTTCTTTACCATCTGAGCCATGAGGGAAGCTCATAAGTACACCACATATTTGTTTATCACTTCAAATATTCACAAAGTACTTATACAAACTTTATGGCATTTTGAACTGGTAACCTTTGGCATACTGTCACCATGTACAGATAATAAACTGCTAGGTTCAGAGTTAAATGATTTAGCTATGGTATCTAGCTGATGAGTGGCAGAGAGGGGATTCAAACCCTGACTCAGACCCAAGTTCATGGAAGGGGTAGATGAACCAGGGCTACCAGGGGCTTGGGTTTAGATGGAGATTTGTACCCTTTCTCTTTTTTAAGAAAGTTAATTTTATTTTTATTTATTTATTTGGTTGCATAGGGTCTTGGTTACAGCATGTGGGCTCATCATTGCCCCTTGGGATGTGCGATCTTAGTTCCCCAACCAGGGATGGAACCCACATCGCCTTATTGGAAGGCAGAGTCTTAACCACTGGACCACCAGGCAAGTGCCCACCTTTTCTCTTTCTTTTGACCCTGGGCAAGTCATTGACCCCTTGAAGTAGTTTCTTTGTGGGAGGGAAAATTCCTTTTTCCTGGCTTCATGTTTCTGTGGGCAAGAACACCCAGTGGAATAACATTCTGGGTCCTTCTCCTTTTCTCACTTCTTCCCAGTGGAGGGGGAGTGGCTGGTCTGACTGGTGAACTCAGAAGAAAGAGATGAGCATGCGTGGTGGCCCCTTCCACTCTCCTCTTCCTGGAGATTGGCTAATTCAAAAAAAGTCCACCCTGCTCCTCCAGACGACAAGCTTCACGGGGCGGGGGCAGGTTCCTAGGGGACGGTTGTTTGGGTGGTGGCCCCTGGTAGCTCAGTCTCTAAAGAATCCGCCTGCAATGGAGGAGATCTGGGTTCAATCCCTTGGTTGGGAAGATCCCTTGGAGAAGAAATATGGCTACCCACTCCAGTATTCTTGCCCGGGAAACCCCAAGGACAGTTACAGCCCAAGGGGTCACAAGAGGTGGACATGACTTAGTGACTAAACCACCAAATGCTTCTAGTCTCACTGGCCTCCAAAGCTGTATTGTGTTCATCAACCAAGTGGAGATCAGATATCAAAGCTGACCCTTTGATCTCCCTTGCCTGAAGCTCTGTTAGGGAAAACATTCTTTACTGGTATTCAACTTCACAAAGTTATTATGAATATTAAAGAAAATATATGTTAAATATTGGCATAAAGAAAAAATGGTCATTACTACTGTGGGTCCATAAATTTTCTTAATCAGCAATTAAACTTGGATTGTCCCTTCATTTCTGGAAACACTGGGTCAGAATTTCCATTTTTGATTACAGTCAAATCTCATGAAAACAACATCAGCAAGCTGTTCAAATTAAGCTTTTTAAAAACTGGTGAGTAGCCAATACTGCTCCAAAGTAATTTTGTTACACTGATTTTTTTGGTGTCAGGTGGCGTGCTGGGATTCATGGGGTGGCAGAGAGTCGGACACGACTGAGCGACTGAACTGAACTGAACTGAACTGAACTGAACCAAAACCTAGTGTGATTAAACCTTCATGGACAAGTTTACAGGTACAAAAAAGTTGATCACTTTTCTTTTCGGTTGAGAAGCAGAGGAATTCTTGAAGTATCCTCAGAATAGCTCCAATTCCTCCTCAAAATCATGAAGTGGCTCACTGGGACATATATCCTAAGCTGGGCATCCTTTGTCTCATGACACGTGGGAGAAATAGGGCATAAGAAGGAGTGGAGAACAGGGTCCCTTTTAGAAATCAGAGATCAGTAAAGCTCATTTTTGGATAATGTACAGATGAATATAACATCATTTTGAAATCCAATTTTGGCAAAAGTGAATACACACACACATCTGCACAGACAGTACCTTAGGGAGCAAACTGAAAGCTCAGCCTGGGTTCCAGTCAGATGCATGTGGCTCAAATATTCAAACAGCTCTGCTGCAGTGAGCCTTTATCAACGCCCCCTTAGCCCAACTCCCAATACACGCCCACACAGCCCCAGTGCTAAAGATACTATTACTGGATACTGCGTAGAAGCAATTACGCTCCAGCAGATGCCTGGCAAACGCTTTCTAAGTACTTCCTGTGCGCAAGACAAGGTGCTCGGCCCCCACAACAAGGCTGGGGGCGTCCTCCACGGCCTCCCCACCTCTTTCATGATCTTGATGGCTTCCACGCGGTGCTGGGGTGGCGGGTAGAGCAGCACGCGGTGGTACAGGGACTGCAGCACGGGCTTCATGGAGTCCACCGAGCCCACCAGCCGCACCAGCTCAGCCGCGACGTAGTAGATGGTCCGGGCCACCGGCCCGCTCAGGGCGGGCGCCGTGGACGAGCAGCCCGAGCCCCGGCCGTGGTCGGAAACCCCGGGAGACGCAGAGTCTGACTCGATGCTGGTACTCGTGCTGCTGCTGTGTGCAGAGGTGATGGTTTTATCATGAATCGGATTCCCCAGGATCACGATGAGGGCGGGGCAAAGGTTCTTCCTGAGAGGAGAGGAGAGGAAAGCTCAGTTTCCCTTCGAGCCAGATGATAAAACATGAATACTATCCTGAGGGTAAATACCAGGTGCCCCCAAAATGACAAGTAAGAGCTGGGCTCTTTACTGCCCCCTTTTCTGGCTACCTCCTGCTCCAGTGTGTCCTGTCTCTCCATTACTCCTAGGGATAGCAGCAGAATACTTTTCTTCATAATTCAAGCTGGGGTTAACTATACAAACCCTCATGAGAAGTATCAGAAAGCATCTTCTATGAAGAAAATGGACTCAAAGTGCTAAATGGCTTAGTGATAAAGTTTCATTTTACTATAAATAATGAAATTACTTATATTTCTCATTTGAGAAGTTAATTTAAACTTCTGACACATATCACACTGATACTCAGCACTCGACTTTCTCCCTGTCAGATTAGCCCAGGAACCCAGAGCAACTTGCTGGCTGCCTGAGGGCCCTGTCAATTGTGTGAATCTCTGACTGTGATTAAGAGACTAGTTTGCAGGTTGAGATGAAGAGAGTACCAGGGTGAGGTTGAGGAGAAGGTTCAGTTATGGTGAAGCTGAACTATCTCTCCTGTGCAATTCACTGGTGACTTTATATGATTTAGAACCTAGGTTTTCATGATCCTATGATGCAAATAAAATGCAGGTGGGCCTTGGGAGGCATAAAATAATTATCCTTTACTCTCCGTAGGTTGGCCTGGTACATATAAGCAAAGCAGCTTCCATACTTTCCCTCTAATACATTTACACAGAAATGGAACAAGAGAGGCACAGATGCCATGGGAAGGGACCCACAGACCTAGCTGGATGGAGCGAGCCCCCAGGCCTAGCGCAGAGCCAGGGTGGGCATCAAGACGAGGACTCACCAGATGAGGTCTGTGAAGCCTCGGTGCAGCTGCATGGAGGAGGAGGAGCTGCTGAGCACGGACAGGATGCATTCCAGGTACAGGAGTTGCAGCTGCTGGCTGTCGCTGTGGGGGGACAGAACCAACACACAAACACATCCAAAGTAAAGGGAAGATTAAAGAGGTGACATGTGGGAAACACTTGAGAGAATGTTAGGCATCACACAGTGATAATTTGGAGGGAGGCTGGTAATGTCACGGTTGCCTTCTGCTCCCCCCACCTCCATTTCACACTTTGAGGTCCTAATCCCTGGTACCTCAAACGTGGTCTTATTTGGAGGTGGGGTCTTTACACAGGCAACCAAGTTAAAGCAAAGCCATTAGGGTAGATCCTAATTCAACAGGATTGGTATCCTATGGTTTTTCCAGTAGTCATGTATGGATGTGAGAGCTGGACCATAAAGAAGACTGAAAGTGTTAGTCACTCAGTCATGTTTGACTCTCTGTAACCCACCAGGTTCTTCTGTCCATGGAATTCTCCAAGCAGGAATACTGGAGTGGGTGGCCATTTCCTTCTCCAGGGGATCCTCCCCATCCAGGTATCGAACCTGGGTCTCTTGCATTGCAGGCAGACTCTACCGACTGAGCCACCAGGGAAGTGGGAAGAAGGCTGAGTGCCAAAGAACTGATGCTTTCAAACTGTGGTGCTGGAGAAGACTCTTCAGAATCCCTTGGACAGCAAGATCAAACCGGTCAATCCTAAAGGAAATCAACCCTAAATATTCATTGGAAGGACTGATGCTGAAGCTCTAATTCTTTGGCCACCTGATGCAAAGAGCCAATTCATTGGGAAAGACCCTGATGCTGGGAAAGATTGAAGGCACGAGGAGAAGGGGATGACAGAGGATGAGATGGTTGGATGGCATAATTGACTCAATGGACATGAGTTTGAACAAACTGTGGGAGATGGTGAGATACAGGGAAGCCTGGTGTGCTGCAGTTCATGGGGTCTCAAAGTGTTGGACATGACTGAGGAACTAAACAATCATCTTCATAAAAGAGGGAAATTTGGACACAGAAATACATATGGAGGGAAGACAATGTGAAGAGACAAGGGGAGGAGATGAGGAGTGAAGCCTCCCAGCGCTGGGAAGAAACCAACCTCACTGACATTCTGATCTCCAGCCTCCAGAAGCATGAGACAATGCATTTCTGTTATTAAAGCCACTTTTTTGTGATACACAGTTTGTGATACTTTGTCTTGGAAGCCCCAGAAAACCAATTAGGATGAATTTTCTGTAATAAACTTGACTTTTTAGAAGTTTTGATTTATAGAAAAATGTAGCATGGTACAGAACGTGACCATATTTTACCCACCCCTGTAGGTGGTTTATCCTATTAGTAACATCTTACCATTAAAGAACAAATTAACAGTTACCATTAAGGAACAAATACTGATATATTGACTTAAGTCTACAGTTTACTCCAGAAATACTGAATTTTAATACATTTAATTGTCTAAATTTTTCAAGACACTATGTACCATGATATCTTTTAGACCGTTAATACTTTACTAACTTGCATTTGGCTTTTCTTCTTTATTTTTTTTAACGCACCAGTGTTTTTCAATGGACAAATTATTTTTCTAATAGTTCTTACTATAGAGTTCTTCATTAGAACCAGATATTTTAAAAAGCACATAACTTTATGAGATGCACACTTTTATACCTGGACTAAATTTTCTGCCTAATCCACCAGAAAGTATTAAAATCCAAGTGGGTTGTCTTTCTGACCAATCATTTGACTCATTATTAAGAAAAATAATTAAATGCCCTATTAAAAAAATGTCTTATCTTTCAAACCGTCGGTTGATCATCACAAAACTAAAATAACCATAGACAATAAAAAGTCTCAACTTATGAAATCACTGGAAATAAACCCAGAGAAAAGTTACAAGCAGTCAAGTTTCCCAAGAGTACCTATCAGCAAAGCATGCCACAGCAATATGGCAACCCCAAGACATCAGACTCGATGACAGAGAGAGCTCATTGCCAAGGAAACTGGCCCGGAATCTCCTTGGAGACTGAATGAGGCTGCTTTCCTGTGGGCTGCTGCAGTCTGGCAAAATAAGTACTCGTGGCCTGGCATGAGTCACGTTGTTAGAGGCACACCTTCCACGCAGGCCCTTCACTAGATATACAGATGTGCGTGCACAGGGTGTACATTTCATATTTATCTGACAATAGGTCAATCTGTGGAATGCACAGGACAGAAAGGAGCCTAGAAACTAGCCAAGACTTTCAACATACAGTAGGGAATATGTGCCCACTTAGGATGCCTGTGAGTCATTCTGTCTAGCCTTTTGTTGGAGCAGGTTGAGTATCTACTGGTCTCACTCCTTGCTCGTCTCTGGATTTTCTCCAGGCTCAAGATCCACAGAGAACAGCTCTTGGAGGTGACAGGGGTCCATGAAGAAGAAGCAGGGCAGGCCTGGCAAGGTTACTGTGAAGGCCACCTGGCACCACACCCTCAGTCTCTGGAGTTCTTAAAATTGGTTTTGTTTTGAGCTGTTTTGACTTTACCTCACTTAGAAACAGATTCAAATTTAGTTAGAAAAAGGGGAGAGAGAGAGAGAGAGTTCACTGCATAGGCATGGAATGGAATTAGAATGCTCAATATGAAGGCCACCCTTGCCTCACTGATTCCTCTCTGACATTCTGTTCTGGGAAGAGAGGGAAGTGGGAGAGGGTGTGGGAGACCAACAAGCAGAGAATGAAGAAATATTTTCCTAAGGCCAATGATTCCCCCCAAATTCTTGGATTTAAACAGCATTGTCTAACTCAACCTGCCTAATAGAGTGCTCTATTAATACTGCATCTGCAAGGCATGGGAGTTAACCTGTGTGCCTGAAAGCATTTTCTGAATACTCCCAGGAGACTGAATATATCATGAGTATATACCCCTATAAAGCTAAAGCCCCAGGAGGTATATAAGCACTGATTTTGGAAATGGATATTGAGAGAAGAAGTAATGACCTGCCTCTTGAGAAACCTGTATGCAGGTCAGGAAGCAACAGTTAGAACTGGACATGGAACAACAGACTGATTCCAGATAGGAAAAGGAGTACATCAAGGTTGTATATTGTCACCCTGCTTATTTAATTTATATGCAGAGCACATCATGAGGAACGCTGGGCTGGAAGAAGCACAAGCTGGAATCAAGATTGCTGGGAGAAATATCAATAACCTCAGATATGCAGATAACACCACACTTATGGCAGAAAGTGAAGAAGAACAAAGAGCCTCTTGATGAAAGTGAAAGAGGAGAGTGAAAAAGTTGGCTTAAAGCTCAACATTCAGAAAACTAAGATCATGGCATCCGGTCCCATCACTTCATGGCAAAAAAATGGGGAAACAGTGGCTGACTATTTTTCTGGGCTCCAAAATCACTGCAGATGGTGACTGAAGCCATGTAATTAAAAGATGCTTACTCCTTGGAAGGAAAGTTATGACCAACCTAGACAACATATTAAAAAGCAGAGACATTACTTTGCCAACAAAGGTCCGTCTAGTCAAGGCTATGGTTTTTCCAGTAGTCATGTATGGATGTGAGAGTTGGACTATAAAGAAGGCTGAGCGCCGAAGATGCTTTTGAACTGTGGTGTTGGAGAAGACTCTTGAGAGTCCCTTGGACTGCAGTGAGATCCAACCAGTCCATCCTAAAGGAGATCAGTCCTGGGTGTTCATTGGAGGGACTGATGATGAAGCTGAAACTCCAATACTTTGGCCACCTGATACGAAGAGCTGATTAATTGGAAAAGACCCTGATGCTGGGAAGGATTGAGGGCAGGAGGAGAAGGGGATGACAGAGAATGAGATGGTTGGATGGTATCACTGACTCAATGGACATGGGTTTGGGTAGACTCTGGCAGTTGGTGATGGGCAGGGAGGCCTGGCGTGCTGTGGTTCACGGGGTCACAGAGTCAGACACGACTGAGCAACTGAACTGAACAGAAATGAATGACCATAGAAGCTGAAGCTGAAACTCCAATACTTTGGCCACCTGATGCGAAGAATTGACCCATTGGAAAAGACCCTGATGCTGGGAAAGATTGAAGGCAGGAGGAGAAGGGGAGGACAGAGGATGAGATGGTTGGATGGCATCACTGACTCGATGGACATGAGTTTGAGTAAGTTCCAGGAGTTGGTAATGGATGGAGGCCTGGATTGCTACAGTCCATGGGGTCGCAAAGAGTTGCACATAACCGAGTGACTGAACTGAATGACAATTGCATGATTTCAGATGAAGAACCTATTTAGAAGTTAGAAGAGGTGTCAAGATTAGCCAATAGAAAATAAAAGGACTCAAAGCAATAAAATCAGAAGAAACTATACAGATGTGAAAACCTAACAAAGAAAATTAATAGAACAATCAGAGTGAGGGCAGCTAAGGGCATGGTATCATCTGATCAGGTGGTCTATAGGTCTCCCAGTGAAGCTGCACTAAACCTGCTACACCTCAGCTTCTATAGCAACAGAACCCCTGTCATAGGGCACTACAATCACGATGGGAAAGACCGTAACCAAACAAGTCTCTAGAGGCTGAATTCTGATAAGGAAATTGCTTTGAAAAACCAAGTAAGACTATGAGAATCCTATAAAAAAATCATTAAGCTCTATAACAATATCCCTACAGCAACCTTTGATCCAATATTCAATGAGAAATCCTAGAAAACCACATGCATGTCACATGAGTTATTTTTTCCATTTAAAGCCTATCATTTAGTTACATGATTCAGACATGTTTCCATTTTTCAGTGACTGATGGAAATGTATGACCTGCAACTTTACTATATTCATTGATTAGTTCTAGTAATTTCCTGGTAGAGTCTTTAGGGTTTTCTGTGTAGAGGATCATGTCATCTGCAAACAGTGAGAGTTTTACTCTTCTTTTCCAATTTGGATTCCTTTTATGTCTTTTTCTGCTCTGATTGCTGTGGCCAAAACTTCCAAAACTATGTTGAACAGTAGTGGTGAGAGCGGGCACCCTTGTCTTGTTCCTGACTTTAGGGGAAACGCTTTCAGTTTTTCACCATTGAGGATAATGTTTGCTGTGGGTTTGTCATATATAGCTTTTATTATGTTGAGGAATGTTCCTTCTATTCCTGCCTTCTGGAGGGTTTTGATCATAAATGGATGTTGAATTTTGTCAAAGGCTTTCTCTGCATCTATTGAGATAATCATATGGTTTTTATTTTTCATTTTGTTAATGTGGTGTATTACATTGATTGATTTGCGGATATTGAAGAATCCTTGCATTCCTGGGATAAAGCCCACTTGGTCATGATGTATGATCTTTTAAATGTGTTGTTGGATTCTGATTGCTAGAATTTTGTTAAGGATTTTTGCATCTATGTTCATCAGTGATATTGGCCTGTAGTTCTCTTTTTTTGTGGCATCTTTGTCAGGTTTTGGTATTAGGGTGATGGTGGCCTCATAGAATGAGTTTGGAAGTTTACCTTCCTCTGCAATTTTCTGGAAGAGTTTGAGTAGGATAGGTGTTAGCTCTTCTCTAAATTTTTGTTAGAATTCAGCTGTGAAGCCATCTGGACCTGGGCTTTTGATTGCTGGAAGATTTCTGATTACAGTTTCAATTTCCGTGCTTGTGATGGGTCTGTTAAGATTTTCTATTTCTTCCTGGTTCAGTTTTGGAAAGTTGTACTTTTCTAAGAATTTCTTCCAAGTTGTCCATTTTATTGGCATATAATTGCTGATAGTAGTCTCTTATGATGCTTGGCGCTGGTGTACTGGGATGAACAAGAGGGATGGGATGGGGAGGGAGGTGGAAGGGGTTTCAAGATGGGGAACAAATGTACACCGGGGGCAGATTCATGTCAATGTATGGCAAAACCAATACAATAATGTAAAGTAATTAGCCTCCAATTAAAATAAATAAATTAAAAAAAAAAGAAATGTATGACCTTTAGTTTCTAATACACATATGTGATGTTTACGCAATGTATTTTTCTAACAATCTACAGTCCAAATTTCTAATGTAAGAAACTCCTAAATCCATTGTAAACTAGAATCAGCACTGGTAATTCTGAAAGCAAACAAGCTTTTTAGAGCTAATATTTATCAAATATTTATTATGTGCTGTGCAGCAAAAAAGATTCTACTTATACTAGTTCTTCCTAGAAGATATCGATCTGAATGTCTTTAATAATAATTACACAATAAGCATTACTTCGGGCTGTTTAAGATAAACTAGGTCATATGGTTGCCCTACAGGTAGGGGTCCCTGTAGGGTACATTAGAGCCATTCAGGTTTTAAAGAACATGAATTGAACCCCAGATGCCAGGCAGGTCCTTACTGGACTTTGCTAAAAGCTCATTCTGGACCAACAAACAATGGTATCATTTATAGACCCATAGATTCATTCTCACTTATCTTGATGACTATTTTTAAATTTATTCATGGCATAATTACCTTTAGCTATTACTAGCACTTTTGTAGCACTTAAAATTCTTAGATTTTTCCCTTAGCAAACTACTCAGAAAAAAAATCTTAACTTCTTTGTTTTCCCTTGGCAGCTCAGTAATGAACATAGCTTTTATATTTTCAAAGTTTTGGTGGTCTTTGGTTTATTTTCTGACAATGCTAAGACCTGAGGTGGCGGGGGGGTGGAGGGGTAGGCTGAGAAGAAGAATCCTTGACAGCTGGCAATAGCCAGCTGTGTGTTCCCCTGGGAAACATCAACAATTGCACAGAATGTTAATATCAGATAAGGACTCTTTAAGATGGTGATGGAACAAGATGAAAGCAATCTATAATCACATCTGAACAGAAATTTTAAAAAAATCTGTACAATTACAAAAATGACCAAATATCACCCTCCCCTGTAAGCGACCCTTGCTAACTTCTCCAGTGACAACTCTGGCTCCCATCTAGCCCTCTTGTCTAGATGACGACAACTGGGTTGGCCTAAAAGTTCATATGGGTTTTCTTGTAAGATTTTATGGAAAAACCCAAGGGAGCTTTTTGGCCAACTCAAAAGGATGTTCAATGCTAGAACTTCCCCTCGCTTTCTGACAGTACCCAATTCTTGAATAGAACATCCAAGTCCTTTAATCTACCTGATATTACCCAACTCAGGTACAAATCCTATAACAATTCCTAACACCCACCCTTTTACTGGCTGTCCCATCATTCCTCATAGTGTAAAGGCTCCCTTGCTTTAGCAAGTTAATACACCTAATTCTGTTTATTCTGATCTTGGTGGGCACTGACAATCTTTTAGGTTAATTTCCTAGCTTAATCCATACAAAAGCCCTAGAATATTTTATATTACTAATATTACATATTATTATTAGATTATAATGCAAATTAACAATATATTGAACCATGTTATAATCATTAAGTATATTAATATTAAAATTATATTACTAATATAATAATACAATATTATGTTATACTTCAATATTATTATTCAGTTCAGTTCAGTTCAGTATTATTATTAGGCATATTATTAATATAAAATAACATGATAACAATAACTAATTATAGGATATATAAACTTAGGGTGGGTGAGATCTTTGATCAAAGTCAAGAGCTAGTAAGGGGCAAAACACGGTTTTTGACTTCAGTAACCCAACAAAACTGGAGAAGGAAATGGCAACCCACTCCAGTATTCTCGCCTGGAAAATTCCATGGACAGAGGAGCCTGGTGAGCTGCAGTGCAGGGAGTCACAGAGAGTCGGACACGACTGAGTGACTAACACACAATCCAACAAAAATAATGCAGTTAAATCAATAGTAAATAAACTGATTTATCACAGCATTAGTCACTCAGTCGTGTCCGACTCTTTGCAACCCCATGGACTGCAGCACACCTGATTTCCCTGTCCTTTACTACCTCCTGGAGTTTGCTCAAACTTCTGTTCATTGAGTAGGTGATGCTATCCAACCATCTCATCCTCTGTTACCCAATTCTCCTGCCTTCAATCTCTCCCAGCATAAGGGTCTTTTCCAATGAGTCAGTTCCTCACATCAGGTGGCCAAAGTGTTGGAGCTTCAGCTTCAGCATCAGTCCTTCCAATGGATATTCGGGTTGATTTCCTTTAGAACTGACTGGCTGGATCTCCTTGCAGTCCAGGGGACTCTCAACAGTCTCTATAATGGGACTGTTTCTCCCAGCTCATGACAATACATAAAATTCTACAGCAAAATCTTCTGAATTATCAAATGTCTAGTTTTCATGAAACAATAATGTGTCTTTTCCATTTCAAAGGGCACTTCAGAATCCTACTGTGTTGCAGTTAATTATATGTGTATCTGGTAGGGGTTATCATCTCACCTTGGCAAATCTGGCCTTTTTATGACTTAGCTTTACTACAAATGCATAAGTTATCAACTTACTGCCTGGAGAGCTGGGGCAATGAACATCACAGATAACCTAATACCACTGATTAAACTGGCATGCAAATAAATGAAAAGTATATAAAAGTCAGAATAACACAGTCTTTTAAAAGATAAGTGTGTGAGCTCACAGGCTCAGGAGATGTCAGAAAAAAATAGAAAATGACCACCCAGGCCAATCCTGCCATTTAGCAGAGGAGAAAGGTCCAACAGTTTGATAAGAAGGCTCATTTAGAGTCATACACCTGGGATGAGCCAGGTTAGGACTAGCCCTCACATCAACTAGCTCTTAGCCAACATTCTTTCCACAAATGCATTAGAAAATTACATCCTTCAGTAATCATGTTTGATCAGGTGGGCTTGCCCAAGATCACTGGAAACACTTCTCAGGAATGACAGTGAACTGACCAATGTTGGGGGGGGTGCGTGAGGAACCACTGTCCCTATACTCTGCAACTCTAAGTGATGCTGTGGGCAAAAGTTCCTTCAGAAATAGGCCCTGAGCAGACCAGAGCACCAGTGTTGAAGGCACTTACTTGATGGCGGCTTGGAGCTTCTCACACAGAACGGTAAGCACAGAGACAAGGTCATCACAGAGGGACTCGACTGTTGACCCTTCAAACAGAGGAGGTGACAGGCATTAGACATCGGCAGCAGAGCACTACAGGCTTCCTCAGCACTCCTTCCCATCCTCTGCTTTAGATACTTTCAAGACTGAAAAGATGATTTTCAGATGCTGAGCCTTCCTCAGGCCACCAAAAGCATCAGAGAGAATTAAATACCATCATTCCTTTCCAAGGTAAGACACTCAAAAGATAATCCAGGAAGGAAATATGAAACTATTAATTATAAGTAAAGTTCATTCACACTTAATGAAAAAAGATTTGGTTAATTTAAGAAACAACACGATTGATAACAATTTTCTCAATATTTAGCCCAGCAGACTATACATGTATCCCTTATTGATATCTTGAATTTCTGGGTCTTCTGAGCAGACTTGAGTTGTAACCCAGAGAGATAAACTACAGTGGCATGAAAGAAAGATGGGCTTTTCAAACTAGGAAACTAGGGAAAGGGGCAAGATAAGTTAGTCACCATCTGCACTTATTTCACCTATTTGTCCCAGCATCCTCAGGGTACATGGCCTTTGTTGTTAAATGAGCAACAGTCAATGTCAGAAAAATAATTTTTCCTCCAAACACGTTCATGTCCAGAATCTAGCAACAAAACTCCCACAGAATTGTACTGGTAAAAGACTGAAATTCAGAATCTGTTCAAGTACTGGTCCACAGCTTGTTGACTGCATGAGCTTGGGTAAGCTTCAGTTTTGCTTCAATTAAGCTTAAGTTTTGCCTTTGGCAAGTGGGGTTAAATAATAACAGCCTCAGAACTGCTAAACCAAGGGAAGTAACAAGTGGAAGCATCTGCTTTTTTAAAATAAAAACCTGTGGAGATCTATATAAATGTGGCCAAGTATTTGAGGAATGTATAAATGTTATGAATGAATGACCATGAGGTCAAAGAAGAGGAGAAAAAAATGTCAGGAGTGTAAGAAGAAAAATAAAATTGAAAGATGGCAGGTAAATGAGAAAAGGCTGATCCTCAGAATTTAAGATCTTAAATGCAAAAAAAAAAAAAAAATTGAAAAATGATAAAGTGCAATGATAAAAGACAGTTTAAAATAAATGAAACCCACAAGGAATTCTGAAATTTAATTTTAGGTAAATTCCAAATGAGTCCATCAATTTTTTACTGATACAATATTTAAATATGCATCCTTAACCAAGAGAACTTTGATCTCTTTTTTAGTTTATAAAATTATCCTATATTAAAGTGAAAACATTGTGGGAACTGCAATAATCAAAAGAGATGAAAACTCTTGGCTCATACCACTGAGAGCTTCAAAAGGTGAAAAGACATTGCAGTACTGCATAGCCCAAGAATACAGGGAAATGTGACAAAAACACACTCAAGCAATGCTTTAGAAAATGATCTAAAGCAGTAATTTTCTTTCATTTATTCTTTTTCTCCTAATTGTGGCTGTTTAGCTACTTCTTTCTCTTCCTTACATTCCCTCTCTTTTTCCTTTTCTCTCTACCCCACCCCTTTCTTCCACTAACTGGCAAAAATATCAAAGTAAAGTGTTTGTTTTTTAAACACTTAAAAAAAATATTTATTTGACTGCACCAGGTCTTAGATGTGGCCTTTGGGATCTTCAGTCAGGGATTGAACCCAGGGCTCCTGTATTGGGAGTGTAGAGTCTTAGCAACTGGACCACTCCCTCAACATTTAAAAATTACTGAATAAAACTGATATTTTGGTTTTTCAATCAGATGATTTGAATTTTTCATCCCTTTTACAGAAAACAATACTATCGAACATTTTTAAGAAAGCAAAGTGTTTGTCTATTATAGTGGACATTTTTTCCTTTCCTATGAGTCAGAATGAAGGTTCCTTACCTTGATTTTATTTGCTACTTAAACCTGGCTGTCTGTCTTTCCCTGTGAGATGACTTATTTTTTCATAACAAAACTTCATAAACATCCTCCAGGTGTAATAGCATTTGGTACCAGTCTGGTTTGTACCATTTTGTATTCCAGTTCTCATTTTAACAGTTAATGAACCTGACTTCATGAAGAGTAACTACAAAAACCAGCCTCCAACAGGAAGATGTGTGAAGAGTTAATTTCCCTGGCACAGTTGGAGCAGGAACAGGTATGGCTGGCACAGGATGTAGGAACAGAAGGAAACAATGGCTGATTAAAGCTAAGCAGAGCCAAGGAGAATGGGAAGCTAACCCAAGAGCTTTTATTCCGTGTTACATCTGCATACTGAGCACACAGTAGGTGTTCTTATACCCACTTTTTCAACTGAATGTGCAAAAATCAAATCCAATACCTTGACTCCTGAATTCCTGGGGGACATCCGGGTTTTCAATTATCTAGTAAGGGAGACACACACAGGACAGTTAGGAGATTCAGGCAAGAAAAATCCTGACTGTTCAACAATGGAAAGGTCTAGGAAACAAAATGTCATCTGAGTGTTCTGGGCTCTGCTAACTTACCAAGGTGCACCTTCCAGCTCTTGATAGCATTTCACTACTCATGGTACTTATGAAAAGGCTATTATGTCTGGAACTGAGTTATTATCAGTTTCAAAAATAACTCAGCCAAGAGTCCACAGCTCCCTGGAAGTTTAAGTCCTACAGTGCATTAGATCATTCTAGGGTGTTGCAGAGCCATGACTGGGGGCAGTACCTGCCTAAACATGTGAGTTCTCTTTGCACAAAGAACAGGTTGTCCCAAAGTCACATATAGCACTCTGAGTGGCACCTAGTGAATACAGATTCTTAGTCATAAGAAGGATCAGGTTCCTGGACTTCGACGTTACAGGTCCACGATGGCTGCTGGTCAGAAGCACCAGGTTCCTATTTGAGGCGGGAGGGTATTAACTTTTAATTGTCTAACCAGACAGACCACTCCAGGTCATCACAAGGTAGATCTGGGACTATCAGGGTAGAGGCAGAACCTTGAGGGAAGGGAGAAGAGGAAGGAAGAGATATTTACTAGTAGTAAGACTTACTTCCCACTGCAGGGATAATTCAGTGACTACTGAGTTGAGAGCAGGAAGGTGGCCCTTCGGCGTCCCTACCTCTTAGCACTGGGAGATAAGAAGGCATTTTCATGCCAATTAACTACCAGATATAAATTACTGCCACAGCGCTGATCTTTTTAAAGCTTGTTACAGGCACATATTTCTACTATTCTCTGTTCATAAATTTGCAAACTCAGCAGCTTCCACAGAATTTTGGGGAAGTGCGATGTTAATGCCGACAGCTCAGCACATGGCTAAATACTAAGGTCAGAAGAACATTTTTTGGAAGAAATCAATCTGAACCATTTTTATGGAGAGGAGAACTGCTATCTCCTGCCCCCAGATATTTACATTGGCATTTTCTCTTTTCAAAATGCTTAACAATAATTTAACAATGGCTTTCGTCAATGAAATAATTCAATAATAACGCTTGGTAGTAAACTCAGGGTTTCTGAGGATAGAAAACAAAATCAAACTGAGTAATCTGCCCTGGGCATAGGGATGGGGAGGGGCTAGACATTAAACTGATGATACGTTTCACGCTAAGCTTTTGGCATTCTAGATTTATTTTCTTTCCACTGTCTTTAAGTCTTTCTAATTCTGAGATGGCCTGTGATGTGTTTCCAGTGATGGGTCATGCTAAGCACTATACACATTCTCCAAGTAATGCTAGAGTTCCATGGGAGGACATGCAGTCTCACCATTCCTAGGGACCACTCCCCTGTAATAGCGTTTTAAAATTAACCATTCTTAGGTAGTAAAACTTATGTCTCCCTCTACTAGACTTCAAACGTACTCCAAATATTAGCATCCTGAGAATCATGTTTTTCTGGGACACAAAAACATTTCCAGGGACCTACTGAGTAACAGAAAGGAAATTAACAGGAAACACTAATTTTCTATCTAATTTGGGATCTTGCCCCCGGATGGGGTGAGTCCAGATGGTCAGTGACAAGCAGGACCAGAAGGCTGATTAGCCACATCATACACAGGATACAGGCACACAACCTTCCAGTTTTATCCAGACCTCTGCAACTATACCTGTCACCTTACCTGTCACTCTAACAGAAGAGCAAGATGAGCTGGAAATCAGTCTTTTTACTTAAAACCTGAAATTCTCCTACTTAAGATTTTCAAAGTATAATTAAATAAACTGACATGATTGAAATCACTTTGAGAATACAACGTTTCATTTTAATGCTTCATCTTAAAGCATTACTGTTATAGTATTTCCCATCACACTGCCACCCAGCAAGGATGGAACGTGACTGTATACTAATATGAGGTCTCTCAACATTTTAGGTTTGTTTTCTTTTAAAATACTTGTTTCTCTTAGTGCTTTCTACTTACAGACTTGAATTTCTTTTAAATTAATATTTCTACAGCATCATATTCAAAACCCTAGTATAAAAAAATAGTTTTTAACAAAGAGAAAGCTAATGTAATTAAAAGTATCTCAAGTTTAAACAATATTTTAACAGAAATTTAGGCTTTAGATATAGCAAACAAAAAAATCAGGTTTTTTTTTTTTCCCCCAGATTAGTGTTTTTTTTTTTTAAACACTGGCTGCCAGATCACATGTTAATAACTTAAACTGGACTCAGTAAGGAGACCAGGGCATTTGTTCTGGCTCTTTCATTAATAAGCTCATTAACTTTAGATTTCAATTTCACCTCTCTGGGCTTCATCTTCCACACTTGTTTTTCTAAGGAATAAAAGAATTTGACCAGATAATCTCTAATGTTTCACTCAACTCCATAATTTTCTAAAAATTAGAAAATAATTGAAGTTAAAAATCAGAAATAGTTGAAGTTAAACATGAACTCTTCATTTCTATAAGATTAATTTCTGAGATATTCTAGATTGCCGCTGGAGATATCCTATTCTAAAATAATAACAAGAGTTCATTCAGAATACATTTTGCAGAGTTAAAAAAATTTTAATCTCAATTATTAGAAACAGACTTCAAAAAACACACACACACCAGTTTTGAAGAGGCATCATCTCCTCATTAACATTCCCAGAAGATAATATATACAAGAAGCTGACTACATTTACATTTTTTTCCCCAGGAATGCTCATTTTAAACAATCTGCTCAAGTTAAGAGCGAAAAGCTCAAGTGGGCTCTGATGACAGAGAGAAGATAAATTCAGCTTCTTCACTGCCACAGTCTTTTATTTCACAAAGAGGAACATGTACCCCCAACTCTCAAGGTGCATAATTAACTGCCAGTAATTTTTCTTAATTTCGAATTTACTTCAGTGTTTGTTAATACATCACAATATTTTTATATAAAATTGTTCAATCTGTGATGTTTAGAACACGATTTTAAAAGAAAAGTGAGTTTTAAAATAATGACTAAAACAATGACCGTAACCACAAGGAAAAATCTCTCTTTAAACTTTGGAGGGAAACAGGCAAAAACATATTTAAAGAGTTTAATTTATATAAATAAACGTTCAAGTGAACCAAGCCAGCCCTTCCTAATGTTTCAGCAGGAAGCAGCCCTGGCGGGGGAGGGGAAAGCACAGAATATGTGGGACACTCATCATGCGATTACACAGAGTCACTGGCAAGACCGGGATGAACGTGTGGGTACCGAGAGGCTCACCGTGTTCTCCTGCCTTTGTCGTAACTGTAAAGTCAAGTCACTCAGCATTTGACTGAGAGTTGCCCGCACAGCAGTGTTTATACTACGCTGGTGACAGCTACATATGTATGTTTCAATGCACACCTGGTAAAGAAATAAGATAGCAACATACACACTCTGTAGATATCAGTTCATTACCAACATGCTTTGGAAGTAATCGGAGGGGATGTTAAATTCCTCTTAAAGAGAAAGTCAGCCTGATTTAGGACTAGTTATCAATGAGTACTATTAAATATTGTAAGTCCCTGGGAATTTGTTTTTAATCATAGAGGAAAAGTAATCTTTCCCTAAAGACAATCAGTCTTCAAAGCTTACTATTCTGAGCATCACAGAAAAATGCAAATGAGTGATTTTTAGATATGCCAAACAGTTCTATCCAAAACAAACTCAGGTGGTTGGAAATTAATCAGGAAAAGTTCTCTCCATGGCAAAATAGGAACAGATTTTATTAACTCCTGAGTTGGGGAAAAGGGTTAATGAATCCCTTTCTCTATAAACAAGTTTGACCTTGGATTAACTCTCTGTGTTCTTTTAGAAACCTGATAAAGGTAGGACACATCAGCTGTGTTACTAGGCAGTATGACTTAGGGTAAAAATGTCCCCCCGATTACTAAGCTGCATCTGAATTTAGAAAACTGTGAACAAACTATAAAAATCTGGTGAGAAGTTTCCTTGGGTAGCTCTTGTCACTGATTATGTATACCCACTGAGGGAACTCTGCCAGCTCAGCTCATGGAGTTGTTACAGAATATTGGTTCCTACACAGTTGAAACCTGGGGCTCCAAATCCAAGGTGACTCTGCACCCAGAGAGATGGCTCTTATCTTTTCGCTTCTAAGCTGACATTTGAGAGTCAGAGACGGGCCTCCAGACTGCAGCAAGGACTCCTGTGAAAGATAAATGCCCACTGGTGCCCTGTTTCTATTTCCTGTCCTAGATTCTGCTAAGCAAACATAAAGCCAGTTGTGATCTACTAGGGTCTAGAAAATCTGAATGTCTAGTTGAACACTGGACAACTCCCCGAAGGCTGCAGCATGGAACAGTTCCAATTTGAGGGGGAAAAATCCCTCATTTGATGGTAATGATGTTAAATGGCATGGCTTTTCAGATTTTATTGCCTCTAATTCTTTTAGAAGCTATAGGAATTGACAATAAATGCATGCTTTAAAATGTTTCCCACTTTTTCCTCTCCATGACATATGTCATCCTTTTCATTTCCCAAGCATATTTAGTCCCACAGAAAGGAAAAAAGGGGGGCTTCCCTGGTGGCTCAGTGGTAAAGAATCTGCCTGCCAATGCAGGAGACTTGGGTTCAATTCCTGATCTGGGAAGATCCCACATGCTGCAGAGCAGCTAAGCCTGTGTACCAAAACTATTAAGCCTGTGCTCTAGAGCCTAGGAACTGCACCTAGTGAAGCCGGAGTACCCTAGAGCCCAGGCTCCACACAAGAGAAACCACTGCAGTGGGAAGCCTGTGCACCACAAACAGAGAAAAGCCCGAGCAGCAACAAAGACCCAACACAGCCAAAAATAAAGTTTAAAAAAAAAAAGGGGGGACGGATTTAATATACCTTGATTATTTTTCTAGGGGTAACTTCAAGACTACAATGAAAATAATAGGATTCTCACCCAAAGTGAAAGTGAAGTTGCTCAGTTGTGTTCAACTCTTGGCGACCCCATGGACTGTAGCCTACCAGGCTCCTCTGTCCATGGGATTCTCCAGGCAAGAGTACTGGAGTGGGTTGCCATTTCCTTCTCCAGGGATGGCAAGTTTAATTCGATGACTGATAACTGAGAAGGGAGAGAAACTCAATGTGAACCTTTGCTGCTGCTACTGCTTAAGCTAGACCTTTCTGTTAGGCCTCATTATTTTTGTAAAATTAACTAGGTAAAAGTAAATATTTCCTAGCAGTTTAATTTACCTCCTATTGAATGCTTAATATTCCAAATGAGCCATGAAAACTCAAAAATGTATTTGGAAGTTGGCTTAGATTAATTTAAGTTAAAAAATACGAACAAATTCCTAAATATATTTGTCAAATTGCCATTTTAGGGTATATCAGTTTTAAACTCATTTTCCCAAATAATCATGGATTATAATGTACCTCAAAGTAGAATTTATACGCACTTAGAAAAAAAAGTGTTTTAATCTTGAAAGACTTTTACTTTTGCATGTGAAGAAATAGTTTAAAAATTGTGAAAATACATCTGAGTGTGATATTTCATTATGATGAAACCAAATTCTCCACAGTGAGAGAATTAGGCATACTCATATTATCTATACCTTAAGATCTAACAGTTTTCTTTAAATCTTATACTCTCCCAAGAAATCTTTATAACTGTTGATCTTTAAGCTCTCTAAACTCTGACATTATAAATTTAAGGGGGAATTTTAAGCTTAGAAGTATTAAAGGTGAGATTAACTATCTGGAGAGCTGAACTACACACTTAATATAAACATGATTTTCCTGAATATGGACAGTCATTTCTAGCCTTCTTTAAAAAACTCTATCAGTCCCTTTAGACCCAAGAAAGAACGCATGCATGAAGAACTGGATCTGAAGAAACACAAACAGTGCTGTCAACAGATGAACTTCATAAATAATCAATATATTTCTATGAGTTTTTAATGTTACCACCATTTTTAATGTTTAGCTGTTATTATTACACATACAAAATGGGACATGACTTATTGCAAGAGGCATTTTATAAAGGGAAAGGCAGGCATGCTTAGTTTGCTTTGAAAAAAGATTAATCTAAGGAGCTCATTCTACTAAAGTTGTGAATATAAATACTGAATATGACAAAGGGTATCCTTTTAAACATAAAAATGATAATGTAACTGATAATATCACTTTCTTCAGGTACTCAGAAAGAGATGCTTTATAAGCTATCCTGACATCCTCTAAAGAAGTTTCTTAAACTTACTGTATTAATAGTAACTTGGTAAATCAGTATGGTCTGCAGAACTAGGGTTTCCATAATAAACCTGACCACTGTAATTCAAGACCAATGATTTTTCACTTTGTGAACGTCTTTCTTCCTCTACCTCAGGACACTGCTAAGATGAGCACATTGAATCAGAGAAGCTCAGAGAATACCATGTCCAAAATCAAGCTGAGTTTCTGGGAAGGGACTCATCAATTTCTTTTTGTGTCTCCAATATCAGTTCTATCTCCCCACGCCCTTTGCTTTTGTGGTGCAGAACTGACACTTCAGAAGCCTCAATTCTGCACCTTGACCAGAGGGTCAAAGGGCAAGTCAAATACCTTGTGAAAAGCCACAGGCCCTGGATCGCCAGGGAAGGCACGAAGACACAGGGCAGTGAGGAGTGTCGTAAGGGACATTTTGATCATTTCATGCATTTGTGGACATCCAGCTTTATGGCATGCGAAACACAACTGAGGGCAAAAACATACATCATTAATGATGCAAAACAGACCCCAAAGCAGAAGGAAAAAGAACAAGAAAACACAAGTGTGCAAGCCATACATAAGCAATGCAAATTTTAGATTATCAAGTCAGTAGACTGATAAATAACAGTACTAGGTTACAACCACGGTGGAATCACTATTATTAAATATGAAGCAGCATAGTGGAATGTAGCAGATAGTCAATACACATTAACCAAAGGGATAATACATTTTAAAGAAGCTGCCACAGTAGAAGTTTGCTTAGCTTTACAAAGTGCGTATGACCTTCACTTTATTGAACTGTGCTTTTACCTTCTCTTTCCTATCTGAATGGGGTTAGCAGCATAGCTTTGTTAAAACAGTGCATGGTACTGACTGTTAGTCAAGAGCAGAGCTAGTATGTTTCCGAATGGAAAATTTTTATGGAGATGACAATTTATGGTACTTAAGAAATAGGATCAGAGATTAAGTAAGCTACAAAAAAGCACAAATGTCTCTTATGTGAATGTTTGTTGATCACAGTAGGATCAATAGAAATTTTGATTATTACTATAAGTCTAAACTCTACATTGCATCATGGTAACAGCTCAGTAGCTCTGCTGTTTCCAGGTAAACAGCAGTAACGGGTGGGTATGTGACAGGAGGCACCTCATCAAATGTAAGCACACAGGCATACACACATACATACACACAGACAGAGCAAACTGAAGCTGCTTTATTAAGAAATAGCTATGTAAGTAAATCTAGTCTCATGCTTGGGTAGGGAAATTTGCTGGTTTTCCTTTTGGATCTCAACTTACAAGGAAATTCTTAAAGTGCCCAGGGATATACAAAAAACTGACTATGACTTGCTCTTCCTCCTTCATGTTCTTCTTGGCTTCAGCTGGCATATTAAAATAACTTCAGTTCAGTTCAATCACTCAGTCGTGTCCGACTCTTTGCAACCCCATGAATCACAGCACGCCAGGCCTCCCTGTCCATCACCAACTCCCGGAGTTCACTCAAACTCATGTCCATCGAGTCGGTGATGCCATCCAGCCATCTCATTCTCTGTCGTCCCCTTCTCCTCCTGCCCCCAATCCCTCCCAGCATCAGAGTCTTTTCCAGTGAGTCAACTCGTCGCATGAGGTGGTCAAAGTACTGGAGTTTCAGCTTTAGCATCAGTCCTTCCTTAGGACACCTTAAGCCATCAATTCCTGCACCTTTTCGGGCAGAGCCCTCTGCTTCGTCTACAGAAGGTCTACCAAACGCTAGCCTCTGTCCGATGAACCCACCCAGAATGCAGCAGAGGGGCCCCTGCGTTCCTCCATGTCTCTTCTAAACTCCGGTAAGTTGTTCAAGAGCCACGCAAGTCAGAGGTTAAAGCAAAGTGCTGAATTTCTTGCAAAGGACTAGTTTGCTCAGAGCCCAACTCTGGCAGGAAGCAACCAAAGAACAGACACCCCCCAGGAGTCAAACCAGAGTCAGCAAACAGACTGACCCATGAGGAAGGAAGGAGTTTCTGGAAAGAAAAGAGGAGAAGCTCCTTAGAATGGGGTTTCCTCACTCCAGTAGCCTCAGCTGATTTAAAGCAATGGGCCAGCTCCCTTGGCTGATTTTTTTGCCAGGAGGTGGGGCTACCCCTCCCAGTCCTAAAGGGAACATGACAAATAAGATGCTTCCAAGATAAAAAGTACATAGGTGACCTGGTCCATATTCCTGGATTGTATCTGGAGACCTTCAGCTCCTTAATTGTAAAATATCTTATTCGAAGTATGGCTCAGAAATAATGCTATCACTGTGTAGAGTTAAAAAAAAAAAGAATCACTAGAATCACTGAATATTTAATGAGAAGTCAGCCCAATTAAAAAAATGCTTCAGTGATACCTAGAACCATTACATCAGAACCTTTGGCAGCAGGTCTTGATTTTCAGTATTTTTTAAGTTCCCTGGGGGTAACAAGTGGAACTGTGTTAAACTTCTATCCTCTGATGGTAGTCAAATGCTCAGAAAAGATAAACTGAGTATCAATGTGTAAAGATACCCAAACAACTGGCATATGTCTAATGATTACTTTAATCTACGGTCACAAAAAAGGTAAAATGCATCAGTACTTCTGCTTCACATGTAAAACCACCATACAGCCATTCTCTAAATGTCTTGGTAAAGTGGATAAGAATCCCAAGAATTTCAGTTGGTTGCTACTGGCAAGATTTCACTAACATTTTCTAAGACTGGGGGTATCTAGGAGCCAATATAGCATAGTGATTAACGGCACATATTTGAAATATAAAAAGCCTGGATTTGAATATCTAAAATTTTTTCAATGTTGGTTTTTATTTATGAACAAATCAACATAAAAGTCCAGATGGCAGTGGGAGGAGCTGTGCTGCTGACCTGCTTACAAAGGAAGCATGTGGACAGTGGAGCAGGTGCAATCAGACTTCAGCCTGGAGACCCCTTCCTCCCATCCCCCTTAGGGTCTTCCTGACCTAAAGTCACTGGGCAAGCAAATTAACCTCCCTTTCTTTGGGATTCTTTATACAGTTGGATTATGGTAAAGATCCAAAGAAGATGTGTGGGAAATACTACTTGACCTGCCCTAGGAACGCAACCATCAGTAGTTACCATTATTAACCACTGTTTTGGAATTAAGGAATGGAGGATGGATGGAATGAAAAGGGGAGATTCCTGAAAGTAAAATCTTAAAGAGAAAAAAAAAAGGTCTTTGAGAGAGACTCTGCTTGAGCTTCATAACATGCTATAGGATCAAAGAAGTTTTCCATGACTAAGATCAAACGAGCAAATAAATACAAATGAGGCTTTCTCATGTAGAAAAATCCCACAGAGCTGCCTTTACCAGGCATGAGAATATGCTCCAAATCTTACCAATGAAACAATAATATCATTAACCATCTTCAATTCAGCTTCACAGAGCTTCAGGCTACAGCACCACCTCTTCCTTTAACCCGAAGGCCTGGCAATTTTTACTCTGACAGTTTTTCCTATATTAAGGTAACTACCCTCAGAACAGTCAACACGTCTGCTAACTTGAGCATAATAGTAAGAGAAATACTAAGGGTCTTGCTTTCAACCAATAAAAGAATTTTGTATCCATATGGAGTTTCAGTAATGATCATTCATGAAATTAAACAGAAAACATGTTGGCTGTTTCATAGCTGTCCAATTCTAAATTCATTTCATATTTCTTATTCCTTCTGCATCACAGAAGACCCTATTTCGAAAAACTGTCATCACTGCCATTTAATTAAGCAAGTTAAAGTTAGACACACAAATGAAGGCTGCCCTCTTATTTACATTTTCAGCGCTTAATGATCCTTTTATAGTTTCAGCAGTACCTTAGGAAAACAACATCATTTTTCATACTTAAGTACACATTTCATTTCCTGATCAACAGGTTCCAGGGTAAGCACTGTTCTTCAGTAAATAGTCAATGCAGACCAGAGTAAGAAAGAAGAATGTGTGAATTCTTCCCCCAACATTTCCACAGGTGATTTAAATGATTTATTTTAAGGTGTTTTTATAAATCGTTTCCCTAGCTATATCTAAAGTGACAACAGGAGAGAAGATTTTTTAAGTGAAAGACTGATTTTTATGAGAAATTAAACTACAATCAAGAAAGCTTCCAAGAGCTAAGTGGCAGTTTTAGGCTGAAATGTCCTGCTTTAAAAATAGAGTTTCAGATTTTTCAAAGGCTAAATTAGCAGGTGGAAAGCATGTGAGAATCTGCAAAATCACTGGGTCTCACTATGTCTATAGAATATCATTATTTTTGTGGCAGTCTCCTTTGTAGTTCATTCTTCTTGTTGATGAAAAATTATTTCTTAAGCAATTTCCATAGTGAAAAACCAAACGGCTGTATTTTGCCAATTTGAGGAAATATACAATGAAGGCAAAGTAAGAAAAATATTTATTCCTATCAGGCATATCTGAAGTAAACAATGATTTCAAATAATTCTACCATTATCCTTTCTTAAATTACGCAAGCATCATTCATTTAATAATCTACTATCTGTAATGACTGATCCATAAACTTGAGAAATGGAATATTTCCTGCTATCAGTAAACAAGGATGTCACAGTGACTGGCAACTGCAGCCACCACGGATGATGACCTGGTGAACCCTGGTGTATTCTCTTGAATACCTGCCATTTAGCAGTCATCAAACTGCAGCGACTCCTCACGGTGAGCTTTAAGGAAACTCAGGATGTGGAAACACATGATACTGGCCCCAGATAGGTGAGGCACTTATCAAACAAATTCAGTGAGCCCAGACTCTAGCATCTTCCCATACCTAGAAAAGCGCTAAATTCCTTAACTTGACATATCTGGTTTCTTTAAATTAACAGTAATCTTTTGATGTTCTTGACTGCCTGCCCTTTGTTGCAAAACTCCTATATATCTTAGCCCCTCCCCTCACCTCCTAGGAGCAACTTCCCATAGCTATCTGAGACTTTGTGTCCCAGGCTACAGTCTTCATTTTGCCCCAAATAATACTTAACTCCCAACTCTCACATTGTGCAATTTTTTTTTTCAACAAGCTTATAAGTTGTTCTCAGGCTTTTCATATAAATAGATCTACTCCATACTTGTCTTATGCCAGATTACATAAATATGGATTGGGGTAGGAGGCATATTTTTACAAGTTAACAGTGGGCCTTATTGGCGAAAACACCCTCAGAAGGAACACTGGCAGATTAAATCATTAAAAGCATTTAAGAAATATGCTTGATATATATCAAGCAATGACAAATGGGAAGGAGAAGATGTGGACAGGGTTTAGCAGAAGATGAAGAAAGACAAGGGAAATTATAAAAATCAAAATCCTGCACTCACAAGGTGGCCACCATAAAGAGGATGTTATTGCTGGTGGGAGTCCCTACTTTGTGGGGGTGGCTCGATTCGCTATGCCAGAGAGGCATGCTGGTTCTCACCTAGGTCTTAGCAGAACGCTATCTTTAGATCTCATTTTAATGAGATTATACCAATATTCACTTATGGCAGTGCATCTCAAAGTTTAATAACACTTATGAATCACATGGGATATCTTATTACAAGGCAGATTCTTATTCAGAGGTCTGGGTCGGGGTTCAAGGATCTGCATTTCTAATAAGCTCCCAGGCATCTGCCAAGTGGATCACACTTGAGGTTGCAGAGCCTCACAACTCCTTTCAGTATGGTTTTACACCACAGCTTGTTGGAGAGAACAGTAACTATCAGAGCAGTGATTCTCAACTCTACTTCTACAGTGGAATCAGCCAATGGAAGTGAAAAAAGTGCAAGTGTTAGTCATTCAGTTGTTTCCGACGCTTTGCAACCGCATGGACTGTAGCTTGCCAGGCTCCTCTGTCCATGGGATTCTCTGGGCAAGTACAGTGGAGTGGGTTGTCATTCCCTTCTCCAGGGGAATCTTCTCAACCCAGGGATCAACCAGGGGCTTCACAAAATTTGTATACCCAGGTCCCTTCAAGATCAAAACACTCAGAATTCCCAAGGTGACCCCAGGCATCTTATTTTCACTAATACTTCCCAGGTGATTCAAATGTGTAGGCTTTGAGGAGAACCACGAACATAAAAGTAGGGCCTCCAATGTTATGTAAGTAGCCCACACATAAGAGAATGCATTCTGGGAGGGTAAAGAGAAGTCAAAATTTAATCAAGTAACTACTGAAAATAGCCAGCCTTGTTTAGGAACCTATGCAACCTTGTGGAAGCCGGTCTCTTGTTCTGATCTTTGTTTGTAGTGAACTGAGACACACTATTCCCTTCATAAAAAGATCTATTTTAAAGATAAAAGGCAAGATCAATGCTGTGTCTGCAGGGTGCTCACCCCTGGAAGTGGTCTGGATGAAGGGAGGGGCAGCCCCTTGGAGGACTACCACCAACTTCCAGGAGGCCAGCGTTAAGGGTCCCTGTAAGTAGCTCTTCCATGACCAGACTACGAAACATGTTCCACAGGGTGTAGAGACTGAGAGCTCAGTCACGCCAACCAGTCTTGCTTCCCAGTCCTGTCACTTCCTAGCTGTGTGGCTTGGAAAGTTGGTGGATCTCTCTCTGTGCCAGCTGCCTTATTTGTAAAACATGGATAATCAATAGCTCCCGCTTCACAGTACTGTTGTGCAGTTTCTATGATTTAATACAGGGAAAATTCTTAGAATGGTGCCTTGCAGAGAGTAAACACTAAATATGTATTAAAAGCAGCCATGTAACACTTTGAGTATAAGCACTTGTCTCTTTTTCATATTATTAATTTCTTCACTGCTGTGTGGGCTTTCTCGAGTTGCAGGGATTACTCTGAAGTTGCAGTGCACGGGCTTTCTCATTGCAGTGGCTTCTTCTCTTGTTGCAGAGCATGGGCTCCAGGGCATTCAGCATTCAGTAGCTGTGGCATGTGGGCTCAGTAGTTGCAGCTCTCAGGCTCTAGAGCAGAGGCTCAATAGTTGTGGGCTTAACTGCTCTATAGCACATGGGATATTTCCAGACCTGGGATTGAACCCATGTCTCCTGCATTAGCAGGTGGATTCTTTACCACTGAGCCACCAGGGAAGCCCCCTGTAGTTATTATCACTACAAGCGATATTATGTTTTCAAGCCTCCCCAGAACGATCAGTTCTGAGAGGGAATGGCCACAGCAAGCAGTGAACCCAGAACTCTTAGCTAATACCTGATGGAAGTACACTGAGTTGCAGCCAAGCCTGGTGGATAAAAGATCCACTGTTCTCAGCAGGAGAACAGTTTCCAGGGTGTTTCCATTACTGGCTTTTGACTGGGGCTGCTGGATTAAGTGAGGCCCTAGCACTGGCACCTGCCTGCTTGTGGTGCTCCTGGATGGCTTTGCCTCTCTCGGCAGACTGGCGTGTAGACGTCCTCCCCCAGGGACTGGCCAGCTGCAAGAGCTGGATTCTTACTCCCCTGAACTTGGTGTCCATGCCAGGTCCAGGCTAGCACAGAGGAGCTATTCTGCACACTGCCATTTATCAAAAGCACTTTGAAGTGGTGATGATTATGGTCCTTACAAAGCAGTCTCCATCCCCCTGCTGATGCTGGACAATCTGCCCCTGTGTCCAGTCACCGGAGAGGAGTTGGGCATCGCAGCTAGGCCTGGGGGAACCTGCATTCTCAGCTGTTAAGGTCCACCATGGGCAGGGAGGTGGTAGGACCTTCTGGTGGGTCTGTACAAGAGGCACAGCCTAAAAACATCCTCTGGAACCCTGCACACTGTCAAGGGAGGGCCCCCACGATCAAATACCAGATGAAAAGTTTCCTTTTACGATCCTTACCAAGTCCTTCCTTCAGAGGAATACAGTCCCAAGCGCCCATCCTGAACTAGAAGTCAGAGCTAGCACTGGAAGTAAGGCATTTTTCTGTGAAGGTCTGACCCCTGCTTTGGGACCTTCAAGCTGATGTTCTGCTGGAAACTCTTCCAACTGGGGGATCTCAGTGGGCTGCAGGTAGGACAAGAAGGTGGGGGGAGTCAACTTGCTACTGCGGTCTCAGGAATCTAGCCCCACTGATGACCCATCCCTTCAGGGTCCTGGCCGGATCACCGTTATTTAGTGGAAGCCTGGATGTCATGAATCTGCTGTTCCAGGAAAGCAGGAGCTAACCGTGACCCGGCGTTTACTACATGGCCACCTGCGCTGAAAGCTTTTTACATGGGTTCTATTCTTCTTGTCTAACTAGCACAACCACACACTGCGAGATAGCAATACAGGTGCTGTTAGCATTGCTTTTACACAGAGAACACACACAAACCCAGGGAGGTATCCAAGGCAACCCTGCTGGGAGGTAGGAGAGCCAGGATTTATATCCAAACACAGTGAGTCTCCGGAGCCCACGCTTTCACCACCATGCTCAATGCCTTTATCTGTATATTGCTCTTGGGTTGAGATTTTTTTTTCTTTACAGGTTCTTATAGAGACGTGTGTGTGTGTGTGTGTGTGTGTGTGTGTGTGTGTGTGTGTGTGTGACAGAGACGTGTGTGTGTGTGTGTGTGTGTGTGTGTTTGAGACAGAGACGTGTGTGTGTGTGTGTTTGAGACCACCGTGTTTTGATGTTTTATTCTATCTAGAAAGGCCTGCTGAGTCTCTATTCTGGCTTCCAGATCCCCACAGATCCCCTTGACTTGGGTTGTCCATAGCAGTGTGAGTCTGCTGTTCAGGAATTGTTGGGCTGGCCAAAAGGTTAATTTGGTCAGTGAATTTGTTGTTCAATAAAGTTCTTGCTGAAAATGAAAACTGTGTCCTTTATTTTTATGTAAACCCCAATGAACTTTTTGACCACAACGAGATATATAACAAATCTTTTCAGATTCTCATTCAAAAACCCTGTGAGGATGATAAAGGCACCCTCCCTCTCAAAGGGATCTTGGGAACCCCGGGCTGCCCAGTCCTGAGGGTCCTACAACAGCCTGTCTTCCTTCCCCACCTCCTCCTTGGAAGGGGATGGGCTGGGCAGTGAGTGACACACTGCATTTCCTGTCTTGTCCTTCATACAACAAAGAACCAACAAGCATCTTACATGCCAATCCTGTTTCTTGCTCTGATCAAACACTACATTTGTCATTTTAAAGGCAAACCAGCGTGGGGTATCTAAAATAGTTACACTCCTAGAAACAAAGAATAGAATGGTGACTGCTGGGGGGCCAGGGGGAAGGGGAGATGGAGAGTTACTGTTCAATGTGTATAAAGTTTCAGTTATGCAAGATGAGCAAGTTCTAGAGTTCTGCTATGCAGAACAACATTGAACTATGGTTAATGTTACTGAGTTGTACACTTCAAAGTGAGTTAAGATCTCATGTTAAAGGTTCTTACCACAGCTATTTTTTTAAAAAATCCACACCTACAAATGATAAGATCACTCACTGGTATCTCTTAAAATTCAACTAAAAATACTGACAGCTATTCTATTTATTTAGTTATATAGAGTGAAACAGACAAATATGGCAATGAAAAATATTCTTTTTACCTACCTAAATACACATTTGAGAACTGATTTATATTGTAGTCAGGGGTCAGCTGTCTATTTTTCTTTTGACTGACATATAAAATGATCTACCTGCTCAAAAATAATTTTCTCAATTTTCAGTCAATGCCACACAATACAAGAAAAGATCAGGTATCAGTCATAAATCCTACTCATGATAATGTTCACTATGTATGAGGAGGGATATATCAATTAGCTTGACTGTGGCAATTATTTCACAATGTATATGCATATTGAAACATTGAACATTTTGCAGATTACACCTCAATGATGAGAAAAAGAGGAAAAAAAAGAAAACATGTCCAAAGTGCTAAGTGTCTACCTGGTAACTCAGTAAATGGTAATCATTACAGTTTAAAAAAATACCCATGACTGCTGAGAGCTAGATTTTCTTCTGCATAATTTCAGAATTCAGAATATCATTGACTCATTGAGGTCTGCATGTGTACTCTTGTCAAAACACACAAATCCTGAAGATATCCTTTTCAAGAGGTGGAAGGAAATTTATTATAAGCATATTAAAGTATGGCTTTGGAATGATGCCGTGTCCAAAAGCCAAAGTCATATGCCAGACATTCAGGAAGCCAAGCTTTCTGTTGGACATACTCTTGGGAATGCTGAAGGTACACATTACTCTAGGCTGCAATACAGATGGAAAAGAGAAGGTTTTCCAATGATTGTTATAAAATGTGTTCATCAGAGTTTAGGAGACAGGGATGCAATTGAATCAATAAACATCATCCCTAAATCTCATGCTTGGTTTTTTAAAACCTATTTGTTAAAAAGATCAAATCCTTTTCAATTAATCTCAGGAAAAATAGTGAGTGTAATACCTAGGGATAGCAGTGTCAGGAGAACCAGTACTGTTATTTCCATGGTTAAAGCCTCAAGTCAAGCAAAGGAGAGCATGCAGAGCACTGACAGAGTGGCCCACAGAGCCTGCTTCCCACAGATCAACTCCTTAGTGAAAATTCCCCCCAGTAATGATCAGAGAAGGGCTCACCCCACTGCTGCAGCACAGCTCCACCCCGGCATTTCTCCCAGATGGGGGTAAAGCAGCTGTGAGCAGACAGCACAAACAAGCAACGGTTGAGGTGTCCGAGGGGAGCCAGTACTTACCTCTGCGATCTTCAGCACTGCACTCCCATTCAGGTCAAAGGTTGGAGTGTAGGTTATGCAGAGTAAAACCTTTAACAGCCACCAAATAGGGGAGGAAGAAAAAGATAAGGGATTAGAATTCTAGAAATAAATTTCCATTTCGCATGCCACTTAGGCTGTCTTGTTTTATGATTGTTTTGCTCTTTATTTCATATGTTTGTTTCTATTCCACTCATTGCTCTCTAATTAGTGGTCACACATTGCCCAATAAAATAGAGACTAATAGAGTAAAGGCTGAAAACTTCTTCCCAAGGAAAGAACCATTCTAAGACTGGCCAGAGGCCTTCCTCAACAACTCCAGGAAGTCTGTCTAGCCTGATAAAGAAAATCAGGCTCAGTGCTAGGTCCTGAACATTAATTACCTAAATTGATTTTTTAGTGTAATTACTATTGTCCTTATTTTACTGGTAAGGAAACTGAAGCTCAGAACCATTAAATAAGCTGCCCAAAGTCACATAGGTACCAGCTGTCGAGCTGAATCTGAACCCAAGTAATCTGACTCCATGCCCTGCCGACTATGAAATACTGTCTCTATATCTTTCTAGACTCAAGCATCACTATATTTTTCTGTTCCTGTCACTTCTCAGATCCACATGGAATTAGACAGTCTTTTATGGGCACTCTCTTCTTTCTTGCTTTACCTCTCTCAGAACACTGCCCAGGGCTTATTTATTAGTCCCAACTTCCCCTTATTCTCTAGTTACATAGACAATGAGTTGATGACATTTACAAGATCTTTCAGGACCATCAAAAATTCCACTTTCTACTTGTAGAGCTATTAGGGAATAGATCAATAGAAGCTCAGGGCATTTAAAGAATTGCTGCTAATTTTGTAGATAAGAGGATAGCCTCTCCCCTGTCCATTTGGCTTCTGATGGAGCACATTATCTCGCTGGTGGCCCCAGATGAGAAATTGCTGGTGTCTGCTCCTCTATCCCCAAACCCTACAGCCACGTCTGGTCTGCAGCTCGGCTCGTCAGTGGCAGCCTCAGAGGACGTTTCTCATCTGGTTCTCCCTAACTCATGAAAGAGCAACAAGGCCTGGCATATTTGCCTAAATCAGGACATACTGCTCGTCAGCACATCAAAAAGCACAACTGTCCCATGGAACAAAGAACCTCTCCTAATCTCTCAGTCTCAGTTACTAGCCAGGCCAGCCCTAGGAAGTCACACCTTCAGAGAAAGCAAATAGGTATATAATTAAAGAAGGAAAAAGGGAATGCTTGCCAATTTTAGTCACAAGGTTAGATAACTTCACTGTGGGTCTGCTCCTCCATCTTTTGCTCCTTAAGGCACCTGATAGCCAAGAGTCGACTCCAGATAAAAAGCATCTGCAAGCCACGCTGGTTGAGAAAGAGGCATTGTGGGAAATACTACCCTGTGGCCTCATGGGAAAAGGCTTTCTTTTGTGTGATGACTATCTTTTGGGGGTCGGGCTCTGGTATGCAAGAAGAGATGAAAGCTGAGGACAGCAATGCCACCAGGTCCTAATTTGGCCTGGGGAGAGGCCATGTCTTCTGGTGTCTCTGTACACAATGGTTCCTCCATCTGACACCCTCCTATCCTCCGCTCCTCCCATGCTTGTTCCTTGCGTGGGTCATCTGTCGGCTTCTTTGCAGTCTCAGCTCAAATGTCACCTCCTCAGGCATGTGGCCCTCCCTGAACACACTCTCTGAAATGGCCTCTCGCACAGCGTCTTGTTTCACTTGCTTCAGAGCAAGCACCAGTTTCATAAATTACTGGTTATAATCTTTCCATCAGACTATAACATCCACTGGGCATCTGAAAGGTCCTCAAGGCTTTCTCATATGAGGCTTTCTTACTATGATTTTTGTTGCCTCGAATGGCTTCTCTTTCTTGAGATATTTCTTTTTTCTATGCCATGTTTCACGGCGGGTAAGTATGGGGTATGAGAGAGTGCCTGGTGGAAATGGTGGTCTGGGGAGGTAAACTGGCCCATCTGGGCTCTTGGCTTTTTAACTATTTACAATGGAATATTACTTAGACATAAAAAGAATGAAATAATGACATTTGCAAAATGGATGAACCTACAGCCTGTCATATTGAGTGAAGTAAGTCAGAGAAAGATAAATATATGATATCACTGATATGTAGAATCTAAAGAAATGGTACAAATGAATCTATTTACAAAATAGAAGCTGAGTCACAGATGTTGAAAATAAACTTGTGGTTACTGAGAAGAGAGAGGGGGAAGGGATATATTGGGAGACTGGGACTGACATATACACACTACTATATATAGAATAGATAATAAGGACCAACTGAATAACACAGGGAACTCTATTCAATATTCTGTAATGACTTACATGGGAACAGAATCTAAAAAATAGTGGATGCGGATATATAACTGACTCACTGTGCCATACAACAGACACTAACAACACTGTAAATCACTATACTCCAATAAAAAAAATTAATTAAGAAACAAAAAATAATGTTATTTATAGGACCAACAATCAACTTCCTGCCTTCCGTTGCTCTGTGCATTCAGACAAGGTGCACAAGGGTAGATCTGGAAAGAAGTTTTCAAAAATCAATCCAGTTTTCTGTGAGCAGGAGTTGCTTTTTACAACAGTGGCTGAAGGAAGTGGGAGCAGAGTCTTTGGTAAGATCTTCAGGAAGTTCACTGAGTTGGCATATTTGCTAATCAAGCTTATCAGGTGAACAAGGAGACTGGACTCTCTCTGCCACAGGGAAGCCAGCAAGCGTAGAGGGAGGCCCTTTGCAACAGTCCGAAGGAAGCTGAGGACCCCTGCACCCAGCCAAGGCTGACCCTGTTCAAACGATCTTTGAAAAAAGGCTCTTCACACCTAATGTCTGGCCACTAAAAACCAAAGACTCACTGAATTCTATGCAAAAACTAAAAGCAAGAAAAATAATGAAAGTGACGCACATTAAAGAAGCTGGCTTCTTAAGCTCATGCAGCCTGCTTTGCTGGAAGCAGAGCAGGTTTTAACTCCAGGGCTGATGGTGCCCCTGGCCCCCCATGACATCTAAAGACAAGACACGTAAAGAGCTCCAGCGTCTAGCAAGGATGATGCAGCAGACAGAAGTGACTTGTTGAAAATGCTATGTGGAGAAACCCAATGCCTGCAAGCACTAATTCACTGGATTCAAACACAGACCGGGTGTAGGAAATTTAGGGCAACAGCAAATTAATTTAAACTGTCTGCCTTCTACCGCATAATGAAAGGGTAAGTAGTTTAGATTCATATTCTGAGCACGTTGCCCTCAAGGCAAACAGGAGCACCTAAATATTGAGGGCAGTTCCGTTAAAAATACATCCCTCACAGGGTCATTAAAGCATATTGACTACATTATCACTGAACAGCAGGAACTTGAGTGATAGGTGGTGTCATGCAATCTAGCTTGCTGGTACTGCCTCCATAAAGAAGCCAAGGGGATGCAGAAAGTAGGCAGGGGAAAACCTTCCACAAAAAGGGAAAGATTCTTACAAAAGCTAATAAAAATCCGAATAATTAAAAAAACAATAATTGAATGGCTACTATGTACAAGAAACAATTCTTCAAATAAAAACGTACACAGAAACATTGGAGAAAAAAAGACTAGACTGGAAAGCTGATTTATTGCAAGCCCTGGGCACGAGTGATAAGAATCTGGAAATCCAGCCACATGAGGAACAGAGAGAGAAGTGGATTGACAATGATGACAAGTACAAGATCACAGGTATGCGCCTCTGATCAGGAAAACCCTGGATTAATTCTCTCCCAAGGGCACCTTATCATTAAGATTAAAGTTTTTCCATCAGGCTCATACTGCCTTGTGATTGTAATCATGACAGAGCAGGGGCTTTGATGTCAGGGTTATGTTTTAGTAACATGATTGTGGCATGTGATTTAATATTTAATTGCTGTGACTTTGCCTATGTCCTCGAGCTCTTTATCTTTAAAATTCCGATCCTACCTCAGAAGAATATTTAGAGGAAAAATTAATTAAATGACTTTTTATTAAAGAGTACATTCACTATATCTATCTCTAGGATGTTTCCTCATAGAGATTAATAAACAAGTCTCCATTTGATGGAACTCATGGCAGCCATTTCAATGTAAATTACATACATTTTAAGCAAAAAAAAAAAAAAAAAATCAGATCATCCACATTCAAAATCATAAATCTTTCCTACTATATATCACTGGCCCCATTCCTACGGTCCAAAGCCCTCACTGCCTGATCCAGCTCCACTTCCTCTCTCCTTCCTGTTTTCTGACTCAGGTCCCAAATCAATTCAAGGGATATTCACCAAGGTTCTAATTGCTGTGGGGTCACACATACAAAGCAAGCACCATTTTTACCATAAAAAACCCTCACAATCTATTGAGCAAATGAATGCTTGTACAACTATACTTCATGGCTGACTTAGTAAGTGCTACTGCAACCATGAGGTATATAATACTTTTGAAGGTTAGAAGACATCTCAGCTTCGGAGAACAGAATCACAGATGAGATAATGTGAGCAAAGCATGGATGCAGGAGAAAAAAGGGAGGGACAGATTTACCAAGCAAAGGAAATGGTGAGAATAAAGGAATGAGGTGTGAAGACAAGAGGCTGGAGATGATGCTAAGAAGGTTAGCAGGAACCTTATTACCCATCAACTTAAATGTCCCCATATTATTTTAGGGCTGGTCAGGGCAACAAACCACAACTAAAACTAGATGTACTGAGGGAAACTGGAAATCAGGGTGATAAAGCAGACAATATGACATAGATGAATTAAAGACAGATCCTAGTCATTCCAATGGCAATGAATTGACTGGAGTGCATTTGATGAAGAAGTATAGGGAATTTCCAAAAAGAAGGCAATGGTCACTCATATATGAAATCTGGATACCATCCAACCACTGTTCTGCGCACCGACTCTCTTCTAATTCTAGTCAATCTGGTTGAAATCTCTCATATTCCCCTATATTTCATAAAGCTTTAT
This sequence comes from Moschus berezovskii, assembly GCF_049115385.1. Taxonomy (NCBI): domain Eukaryota; kingdom Metazoa; phylum Chordata; class Mammalia; order Artiodactyla; family Moschidae; genus Moschus; species Moschus berezovskii. The sequence goes on along the minus strand of NC_142469.1, from coordinate 83,192,077 downwards.
ATTAGATACTAATAAAGTAACATGCTTTAGAGAAGATAAACCTTGTTCAAAAATCCATCACATAAAACATTACAGATGTGATCATCCCAGAATGGGTAGAAAGCACAAAAGGCTTATTCCACAGCATTTATCTGGAGAAGTTTAGATACACCACTTAAAATCTGCATGCCCTCTGCATCTCCCACTAATACAAGCTCCTTAGTAGTAAGGTCTAACTTTCTGATGCCCACCATGTTCACAGTGCCATGTAGGGCTCTGGGAGGTGTGGTGAGTTCCAGTCAATGCTCAGTCCCTCCTGTGCATTGTCCATAGGGGTAATGAAGCTCACAGAGTTTCAGCGGGACTTGCATCTGCGTGCCCAGTCATTACTGTAAAATGTGTCAGGAGTGTGCTAAGACAGCTTGGCAGCACAGAAGGAAACTGTTCTGAGAATCCAAACGTCAGATCCAGATGGTGAGACTGGCAAAATCCAGACGGTGTGACTGTGACAGCTTGTGCAACCACACAGGTGATAATACTAGAGTTTCAGATGACCTGGTTAGGGCAATGAGAATTTAGGGAGCCCCCACTCAGGATGTCCAGCTATTTGGCAGGACCTCCAGGCGGGACAGGGAAAATCACCTCTACAAACTAGAGGGCATCTCTGATGAGACTTATAGAACATCTGTCACTCTCTGCTCTGAGAAATGATTTTTTTTTTTTTTTTGCATTCAACATAGTAATTGGTAACATGTACCATTTCTGGGTCCAAGAGCTCATTTCTGTTAAAGTTGTATATGAGTCCTCTACAGGACCATTTCCAGGGGATGCGGGAGTAAAGAAATGATTCTTAAAGTTACTGGATAGCAACTGCATGCCACTTCACCTCTACCTTGGGCTGCATTACTTGGGCTGCCATTCTTTCATTACATAAATACTCACTGAGGTGTGATGCATTAATGGTCAGGTACAGTATTAGGTGTTGGGTGCACAGGAGTAAATTAAAAAAAGATATCTTGATGATCCCTGAGCTCCATAAAGCTAACACCTGGTTTTGAAGACAGTAACAAAATAAGGGATTACAATAAATTGTGAAGAGTGACTGGGAAAATACACCATTATTGTGAAAAGTGTTATCAGGGTCTAACAATATAGTACACTTGTAATGCTATACTCATCTTTAATGGAACTCTAAATTTAATATGTTGTAATCAACAACCTCAGATACACAGAAGATACCACCCTAATGGCAGAAAGCGAAGAGAAACTAAAGAGCCTCTTGATGAAGAAGAAAGAGGATAGTGAAAAAGCCGGCTTAAAATTCAGCACTCAAAAACTAAGATCATGGCCTCCAGTCCCATCACTTCATGGCAAACAGATGGGAAGCAAATGGAAATAGTGGCAGATTTTATTTTCTTGGGCTCCAAAATCACTGCTGACAATGACTGCAGCCATGAAATTAAAAGACACTTGCTCCTTGGAAGAAAAGCTATGACAAATCTAGACAATGTATTAAAAAGCAGAGATATCACTTTGCTGACAAAGGTTAGAATAGTCAAAGCTATAGTTTTTCCAGTAGTCATGTATGGTTGTGAGAGCTGGACCATAAAGAAGGCTGAGCACCAAAGAACTGATGCTTTTGAACTGTGGTGTTGGAGAAGACTCTGGAGAGTCCCTTGGACAGCAAGGAGATCCAATCAATCAATCCTAAAGGAAATCAGTCCTGGGTATTCATTGGAAGGACTGATGCTGAAGCTCCACTACTTTGGCCACCTGATGTGAAGAGCTGACTCATTGAAAAGGACTCTGATGCTGGGAAAGATTGAGGGCAAGAGGAAAAGAAAGCAACAGAGGATGAGATGGTTGGTTGGATGGCATCATCGACTCAATGGACATGAGTCTGAGCAAACTCCAGGAGATAGTAAAGGACAGGGGAGCCGGGCCATCCTGCAGTCCATGAGGTTGCAAAGAATCGGACATGACTTAGCAACTGAACAACAACAACGCATATAATTAAGGAATGAAAAACACAGGGAGGAAGACAAGGAGACCATCAAGAAGTGAGTTTATTTAGGAGAGTCAACCTACCCTAAGGCACACCAGGAACAGGGAGGCATGCTGAATGAACAAGGAGTCTTCTTTCCCTCTTTCTTAAGCCATTAAAATATACATAAGTGCTTAATTTATACATATATACTTTGAGGTGATGGTAGTTTCACTTTTCCAAATATCAGATGTTATTTATAAGTCAAACCAAGTAACCTACTGTAGCTCAAAAAAGTAACTCAGAATTTGAGTGCAGCCGATAGAGGCCTTATCCTTCTCTTGCTTGGAGAGAACTCTGGAAACCCTTGATTCCAGGCACATTTCTAACACATTTCTAACACCAGTTCTGGCTGAAAATTTAGCTGTGTTACTTCATGTACATTGCCTTCTGGACTCGCATGTATATTGGCTTGAAAATTCATATACTTAGCAGCAGCAGCAGCAAACATATTTGCATAATTCCTTTTCTTGAGAAACAGCCCAGTTCTTTTTTTTACTCTGTCAAATTCAGCAAAAACAAAGGTGGAAAATTCAGTGACAAGGACAGGAATACTGACATCAAATGCCTTTCTCTTGGGTGCAGGGCTTGTCCACCTCCTAGGAATGTAGCCAGATGCTAGAAGTGTACCCCAGCCATGAACAGAAACAGATTATTTCCCCTCATGGTCCACCTACAAACAACAAAGCAGGCTCAGTCTTCTGCAGACAGCAGAAGGCAGAATACACATCTTTAGAGTGAGCGGGGTCAGGTACCATAAGAGTCAACAGAGAATTTTAGAGGACATCTTATTATCATCTAAATTTAAAATGTGGATGCCAAAGATATACATTTTCTTTTCGTATCTTGATCAAGTTGCTCACCCTCAGCACTATTGACATTTTGGGACTGTCCTGTGTATTGGTGGCTGTTTAGCAGCATCACTGGCCCTCACTCTCTAGATGGCAGTGACTCCCTAATTGTGACAACCAAAAATGTCTCCAGACATGGTCAAATATTCCCTAGGAGCCAAAATGTTCCCCTGTTGAGAACCACTCTTAGGTCACTGATACCCACACCTTGTGGATACAACTGAGAATTCCTACATCACTCTGGTCCAAAAGCCTCAGCTCTAGAATGCAGAACTTTCAGAGAGGACCTAGGGTGAGCCACTAAGCCTTCACTGGGCTTCACAGATCCTGGATTGAAGGGAACAATGGAAGAGATGAGCCATGACCCCAATCTTTTTTTTTTTTTCACTTTTCTAAGGGTTTAAGAAAGTTGAACACAGAAGAATCGATGCTTTTGAACTGTGGTGTTGGAGAAGACTCTTGAGAGTCCCTTGGACTGCAAGGAGATCCAACCAGTCCATCCTAAAGGAGATCAGTCCTGGGTATTCATTGGAAGGACTGATGTTGAAGCTGAAACTCCAATACTTTGGCCACCTGATGCTAAGAGCTAACTCATTGGAAAAGACCCTGATGCTGGGAAAGATCGAAGGCAAGGGGAGAAGGGGACGACAGAAGATAAGATGGTTGGATGGCATCACTATGGACATGGGTTTGGGTGGACTCCGTGAGTTGGTGATGGTCAGGGAGGCCTGGTGTGCTGCAGTTCATGGGGTTGCAAAGAGTCGGACACGACTGAGAGACTGAACTGAACTGAAAGGGTTTTATCTTCATATATATACATATCTTTTAATTGAAGTGTAGCTGACTTACAATGCTTCAGGTGCACAGCAACCCCAATCTTTATTTTGATCCAAAGACAATGAATCAAATTATTTTAGTGTGTGGAAATTCTACCACTTACAACTTAAATTGATTTTTGGGGTTGGCCAAAAAGTTCATTTGGGTTTTTCTGCACCAACTTATGGAAAATCCTGAATGAACATTTTGGCCAACCCTTTAGGCTGAGGTGGCAGGTAATTACAAAAATCACTTTCTGGCTCAATTTACCCCAATTCTGGCAAACAGCTATTCTGAGAGTTTTTGTCTTTTTTTAGTCAATGGATTTTTCTAGAGCTCATGACTTCCCAGTTTGGAAAATACTGCAAAATACTAATTGGTTTATGATCAATCTTGGGTTCTTTTTGGTCTTTATTTGTTGCCACAAGTTTAATATTCATTATATACATCAGATGGGCCCTTTGCACCTAATTCTAGGACATACTATACCAGTGATATCCACATGTAAATATTAAATTATGATGAACTTAGCTAATTTGCTTGAACAAATAATCAAACCGTTCTTATTCTTCTCTTCTCTTCTAAACTCTCTTCCTTGGCAAACACATAACTCTTAGCATGCTCCTTGAAAGGAAAGCTATGACAAACCTAGACAGTGTATTAAAAAGCAGAGACATCACTTTGATGTCAAAGTTATGGTTTTTCCAGTATTCATGTATGGATGTGAGAGTTGGACTGTAAAGAAAGCTGAGCACGAAAGAACTGGTGCTTTCAAACTGTGTTGCTGGAGGAGACTCTTGAGAGTCCTTTGGTCAGCAAGGAGAGATCAAAGCAGTCAATCCTAAAGGAAATCAACCCTGAATATTCATTAGAAGGACTGCTGCTGAATCTTTAATACTGCGGCCACCGGATGTGAAGAGCTGACTCATTGGAAAAGACCCTGAGGCTGGGAAAGATAGAAGACAAAAGTAGAGGGCAGCAGAGGATGAGATAGGTAGACAGTATCACTGACTCAAATGACATGAATTTGAGCAAACTCCTGGAGATAGTTAAGGACAGGGAAGCCTGGAGTGCCCTGGGTTGCAAAGAGTCAGACATGACTTAGCAACTGAACAACAGAAGTCTCACAAATGTATTTTTAGAGCCAAGATTTCTCCCAAGTTTCAAACCTTAACTTCAGCTTGTAAGCATCAGCAATGAATATATGTAATTTCACGAAAATTACATCAAACACACTAAGCCTCTAATATGGTAAACAGCTAACACTTCTTCCTGCTCTGAAATTCTTAATTATGCCACCATTAAAATTATCTGTGAGGGGATAAATATAGCCATGTGGGAAATGCTTATAATCTAAAGTGAAAAGCAAGAAATAAAATCCTACATACACAATGAATATAACTGTAAACACATAAACAGATATGATTAGAAGTGAATATACAAAAGTCAGTCACAGTGATGAGATCTACACTGAATGTTTTCTATTTTGGAAAGCCTGTAAGGTGAAACTCCTTGTATTTATTCTTTTAAAATATTACAATTAATCTCCAAAATATACAAGCAGCTCCTGCAGCTCAATTCCAGAAAACTAAGTGACCCAATCAAAAAATGGGCCAAAGAACTAAACAGACATTTCTCCAAAGACGACATAAAGATGGCTAACAAACACATGAAAAAATGCTCAACATCCCTCATAATCAGAGAAATGCAAATCAAAACCACAATGAGATACCATTTTACACCAGTCAGAATGGCTGCTATCCAAAAGTCTACATGCAATAAATGCTGGAGAGGGTGTGGAGAAAAGGGAACCCTCTTACACTGTTGGTGGGAATGCACACTAGTACAGCCACTATGGAGAACAGTGTGGAGATTCCTCAAAAAACTGGAAATAGAACTGCCATATGATCCAGCAATCGCACTCCTGGGCATACACACCGAGGAAACCAGAATTGAAAGAGACACATGTACTCCAATGTTCATTGCAGCACTGTTTATAATAGTCAGGACATGGAAGCAACCTAGATGTCCATCTGCAGACGAATGGATAAGAAAGCTTTGGTACATATACACAATGGAGTATTTTTCAGCCATCAAAAAGAATGCATTTGAATCAGTTTTAATGAGGTGGATGAAATTGGAGCCAATTATACAGAGTGAAGTAAGCCAGAAAGAAAAACATCAATACAGTATACTAACGCATATATATGGAATTTAGAAAGATGGTAACCTGAACCCTGTATATGAGACTGCAAAAGAGACATAGGCATATAGAACAGTCTTTGGGACTCTGTGGGAGAGGGTGAAGGTGGGATGATTGGGGAGAATGGCATTGTAGCATGTATATTATCATAAGTGACCAGTCCAGGTTCGACGCATGATACAGGATGCTTGGGGCTGATGCACGGGGATGACATGGAGGGAGGATACGGGGAGGAGGGAGGTGGGAGGGGGGTTCGGGAGGGAGAGCACATGTACACCTGGGGCGGATTCATGTCAATGTATGGCAAAACCAACCAATATATTAATGTAAGGTAATTTGCCTCCAATAAAATAAATTAAAATAAAATAAAATAAAATATTACAATTCTTTGATACCAGACAATATGAACTTACCATCTCTTTCCTAAGTTAGCTCCTTAAAACCTATCATTCGGCCAGAAACTTAGGCTCCCAGTCTTGTAATCATCTTGGATTCTCCCCTTTTCACCAACTCACCAGCTACACCACTGACAGTCACCAGGTACTGTACCACCTCACTAGTGCCTCTGACTTGGCTCTGCCTATTCTCCGAGCATCCTGCAAAATCCCTTCCCCTTGCCCCCACCTTCAATATCTAACACCTCTGAACTTGTCAATCTCCTGTTTACTCTGAATACTCTCCAATCTCTATGGACTACCAGCTGCTTACTCTAACCAGGCCTTCTAGAATCTGCTTCAACCTCCTTTTCAAACTCATCCACCACTATTCCTCACCCAGTTTCCACCCTGTGTTTTTCCATCTCCAAGACTTCAAGAATGCCTACTCTCCCAATATAACTGATAGGAATTCCAAGCACCTTTCAAAGTTCAAATCAAATAGTATCCCTTCTTTGAAATGCTGATCTGTTCAGCTGAATATGGGTTCTCATTCTGAATTTTCCCGTTGAACTTTTCTTCTGCTATAATACACACATGGAATTCTCCAGGCAAGAATACTGGAGTGGGTTGCCATTTCCTACTCCAGGGGCTCTTCCCGACCCAGGGATCAAACCTGGGTCTCCCACACTGCAGGCAGATTCTTTACTGTCTAAGCCAAAAGGGAAGCCCACGTAACACACACAACTATCTTGAATTATGGCAACTGTGTACATCTTTATCTTTTTTCTATTAGATTTATAAATCCTTGTGTTGGTTTTGCTTTTGGTTCTATAAGGTTTTATATACTGTTGGTAATGAAAATATATTCACAGTGAAATAAATTAAAAAATCCATTTAACTATTTTTTTTAGTTTAACTGTAACAAATTTATTTTGACCTAATTCCAAAGCTAGACTTTTAAGAAGCGAATTTCATGAGTGTGTTTCAGATAACACATTTACACCTCCTTTTCTCTTTTCCTCTAAGAGTCTCCACAGAAAGGGCGCCTCATCTCAGATCGCCTGTCCATGTACATATGAGGCTTTTGATAATTTTATACTCAAGACTTACAGACAAAACCAATCAAGCCCTGATACAGAGTTTATAAAGGGCTAAAGACAACTTCTCTATATGTTAAAGGTTTAATAATTTATAAAATTCTTCCAGAATATCCAAATCACATGAACTCTGCCTACTAAGATGAAACAAGCATATGAACTCTGCCTGGTAGCACAGAGCAAGAACCCATTGGCACAGATAAATGGTGGGGTGTTTTCCGTAGACTGTGGGGTTAGGGTTACTGGTAAGGACCCTAAATATATCTAGGTAGATAACTGATGTATAGTAATTTACAAAATTATTTTAAGCAAGAAGTTCTAGTTCAACAGTAGTAAATATACTGAAGTCCTCTTTTAGGAATCAAAAATATATATGGTTTCTTTCCTTTATTCTCTTCCTATACTATAGAAGAAAATTACTCTATTGCATGCTATATAGGAGGTGGCTAAGAGGAAGAAAAGAGATAAGAATAAATGTATAAGGCAATGCTATTTCTAAAGTTCTGGTTCAGAATTTGAGTGAGTTCAGAGGTGTTCATCTTATCATGCTACACATATTCTTTACCAGTAACTGTAACAACAATGAAAGCTAATACTGACCCTATGCCATACACTGGGTGTTCCAGGAACTTCTTTTATAATAACTCATTTAAGACTCACTATAACATCGTCATCATCATATTCAATACATTGCTTTATGTGCATTTTATAGATAAGAAAATAGAGGCACAGATAAATTACTTGCCCAAGGTCACCAGGCATTCAAGCTCAAGAAGATATGCTCTTACCAGTCTGCTACCAGGTATTTTGAAAAGGGGTAACAAAGAGTTTAAAAAAATAGCTTCCAGTGACTGTGTCATAGGACAGTTACACCAAGCCATTCTGTCACTCTCTCAGACACACTTGGCCACTTAGAGATTCCTCAATGAATTCCTATCTACTCTAATAAGAGATTTCTAATCTCATTATATTTCACTCTTTTTCAGAAGTCATATTACTCACACTGACCTTGAAGTTAAACACAAGGTTGCAAAGTTTTCTTCTCTACCTATTCAAAACTAGACATCCCAAAGCCAGATCAACTCCCAGCCTTGTTACAAAGCCTTTCCAGAAAAAACACAAATGGTTGAAAAAACAATCCTGCTACCAACAACTGTTTAAGCCCAGACAAGTAACTGAACACTACAGCTTCAATTTACCTATAAAAAGAAGAATCTGATGATGTATGAGGTTGAAAGTGAAAATCGCTCAGTTGTGTCTGACTCTTTGCGACCCTATGGACTATACAGTCCATGGAATTCTTCAGGCCAGAATACTGGAGTGGGTAGCCTTTCCCTTCTCCAGGGGATCTTCTCAACCCAGGGATCGAACCCAGGTCTCCCACACTGCAGGTGCAATCTTTACCAGCGGAGCCACAAGAGAAGCTTTGATTCTAAAGTGTGAATCCATGTTGATCTTTCTCATCTTTGAACTCAGATTATTTATAATCACAGCTTTAGCTTCTTTTGTTTGTAATTTATCCCGGTGGGCCACTGAAAACTACCACATGTGTTTCCCTCTCTCCATTAGTCAATAACTAAATTAGCAAGCAATTAGTAAGCTGTGTGCCAGATGCTCTGTTAGGCACCAAAGTGATAAAAACAAGACTAACAGTATGTGATTAGTTTTTACTTACTAACTAGTGAAAGTTTCCACTACGCCTCAGTCAAGAGTTTAGGACTAACTAGTTGGAGAAATTACAACACAGTTTCCCTGAATACGCCATGACAGGTAGTCCTCAGCCTTAGCTAACCTCACACCTCTCTGAATGCATCATCACCCCCTCCCTCTGAGGAAAGTGTGATGAAGAAAGCAGGAGGTGGTGGACAGGAAGATGCACCAGCTGCTTCTAACTGGGGGAGAGAAGCCAGACTATGATTCTCACGTGATAAGTGATGGTGGCCGACTGCCAGTTCTCTCTCAACACTATCCCCATGTTTTTCAAGAATAGCATTCTGGGCACACGGCTGCCCAAAATAAAGACTACACTTTCCAGGCTTCTTACAATTGCTGCCATATGACCAAGTCCTGGCCAATGGGACAGAAGCAGAAGTGACCAGCATCACCTTCCTCCTGCCAGTTGTGTGGAGGGTAGACATTCTGGCCGGAAACGGGGAGCCCTTGTAGACCACAGGCTGGAGAAACATAATCCAAGATATAGGAATCTCTGATAATGGGGTTCAGCCAATACTGACCTAAGCTAATGCAAAAGAAAAATAAATCCCTGCCTTGTTTCAGCTGAAGTGAATCCTAACAGTCTTCCTTTCTTCATTCCCTTTTCCAACCCTATCCTTCTCACCTACCTGATCTTATGCTTTAGATCTTACTTGTTTTAAATGTCATTTTTTAAAAAAAGTATTTACTTATTTGGTTGCGTCAGGTCTTAGCTGTGGCATGTGGGATCTTCACTGTGTCATCTTTTGCTTCCAGAGCTTAGATGCTCCAAGGCATGTAGAATCTTAAGTTCTCTGACAAGGGATCAAATCTGCAACCCCTGAATTGCGAGGCAGATTCTTAACCAGTGGACTGCCAGGGAAGTCCCTTAAATGTCATTTCTTAATGATCACCTTCTCTGTCCTCTTCACTTGCATTCCAGCGTGCCTATGATAAATACACTTTTCTAAATTTGTCTTTCCTTATATTTATCACAATTTATGTGTATTTATCTATTTCTTTGGTTTCTATCTCCATCACTAGCATTCACACAAAGGTTCTTTTTTGTTTCTTTACCGTGGGCTCTTCCATGCCTGGCAAGTGCTTGACAGTGAAAGTGAAAGTTGCATAGTCGTGTCCGACTCTTTGCGACCCCACGGATTATACAGTCCAAGGAATTCTCCAGGCCAGAATACTGGAGTGGGTAGCAGTTCCCTTCTCCAGGTGATCTTCTCAACCCAGGGATCGAACTCAGGTTTCCACATTGCAGGCAGATTCTTTCCAACTGAGCCACAAGGGAAGCCCAAAAATACTGGAGTGGGTAGCCGATCCCTTCTCCAGGGGATCTTCCTGACCCAGGAACCAACTGGGGTCTCCTGAATAGCAGGAGGATTCTTTACCAACTGAGCTATCAGGGAAGCCAAGTGCCTAACAGGAAGCAATCAAATATCTGCAGAAAAAATGGCTGAAAATAGTGGCGGAGGTCCCCACTGCCTATTCTTGAATATCCACAGTAAATACTGCAAGTCTCTGCATTTATACCTGCTAACAAAAATCACAGGGAAAACTTTATAAATACTTAGCAGAGCTGCTCTCAAATTCAAAGGGCATGGTACTTGAAAATGGTGGTGCCTGCTTTAAAAAAAGAAAAGAGAAATTCATAAGATAAAGTGAAAATATCTTCATCTAAACAAATAATGCATAAAATATTTAATGGAAAATCACACATATTGTCAACATTTGCTTCTGATTTTTTCACGTATTTTTATTGCCTGTTTAATGCAGTCATGCCAAAGGGTAAAGAAGCATGGAAGGAAAACAAGAATTTTCTCCATACATGTACAAAGGCGAAAGAGTATCAACATTCGATTTTAGCAGCAGGAAGAGAAAGGGCTACTTGAGAACATTTAGTTCACAGAATCACATGTTTTAAGCACTTTCTTGCACTAAGTGCAGAAATACTATGTAAGTCTATAGCTAACCTCCAATAATGGTACATTCTAAACATACCAAACACCGGATTTTTTTATTCATCCTAGAGGCTGATGCAGATCTTCTAAAGTGTCTTAGTAATTTTAGATTAAGAAGGAATTTCTCCTCGCTTATGAGAAGTCAGGACAATTCAACCATTTCATTCTCAAACTTTACTAATGATCATTCCTTCCATAAAGCACTCTAGAAGACCAAATGCCCAGAATCAGGGTTATCAAAACTAACCATTAGGGTAAACAGTCCAAATATAAGACTCTGATATTAAAATATTATAGAGTGGAGATTTAGAAATGGTCCTTCCATTTGGCCTCTTTTTTACTCTCAAACCGCGGTGCTGACTGCCATGGTGGTACCCAGTAAGACCAGAGTTCTAAATGGAAATCCTGAAGCGTGTCCACCAGCCCAACAGAAAGTAAGGCCCTCCTCCACAAGTCTCTCACCTTTACATTTTCTGTAGAGGTCTGGTTGGATTTTGTTATAAAATATAACACCTCAATGATAAATGATACTCTCTCTCCATTCCCCCAACTCTATGACCACACATACTGAGTCATGAGCTAATTTGATGGGAAAGAGACTTTGATTCTTCCTGTGTATTTGAATCTAACTCTCAGAACTAGTGAGGGAATACATGGCCATGGAAGGATACAGAAAACACAGGACTTTGAGCTGCTCTGAGCTTTGCTCCTTATTAGCCTGTAATTTACCTTTTCTGTTCAATCATCTATAAAATGGGAACAGTACTAGGAATCACCTGTCTTTCAGGATAAAGTCAGAAGACAAGGTAACCCACTGTTCAAGAGCTCACGTTTGGACCCAGGCTGAATTACAATTTGAATATCGGTCCTGCCATTTCACTAGCTGTGTGATCCTAGTGTGATTGTATTCATCAGAGTGTCTAATGTGTAATAAATGTTAAGAAATTGGCCCCTGTCATTTCTCCTTTGAAAATGTAAAGCATTTCATCAATATTCAACTATGTTATCTAAAGATGCACACAAGACATCTAATGACAGAACGTTCATCCAATGCTTGCTCAGTATCCAGCATCACATCCTTTCTTACTGACAAAGCCAGCCTGCCCTCCCCAGATAGGCAGCTTGTGTCTCTAACACGCTGAGAGACACAGAAGGCCGGCCACAGTTCCCTCCAGTCACTGAAGATTTAGCCAGCTGTGTCAGTTAATAACCTCACTAAAAATTATCCATCAGGAAGTAGGGGGGAAAAGTCCTAATTGCTTTAGTGAGAGAAGTCATTAGTTATGTACCTGGCTCCTATGAAGTCTGCATGGCATTTATGGAAATGGCACACACCACAGGGAAAATGTTACCAAAGCAAACAAATATTTAACCTAAATATTAACTGGCTCCCTGCCATCTACTAATCCATTTCAAAGGTAATGTATCTTCAGAGAAACCCTCTTTCTGATTATCTGCAGGACAGGCACTCTATGTGTTCAGTGATAAAATTTTTATTTGGATTCCACGGCCATTTCAATAAATAAAAGTTGTCTTTTCTCCCCCTCCTGTTAGATAGTATAACCATGTATTCAATAGAACAGTTCCTGGACTAAGAGATCTAACGTCATCCCTATTAAATTTGTCAGAAGCAAGCATCATTGATATTTCTGAACCCTCCAACTGAAAGTCTAGAGCCTTCTTTCTTAATGAGAACATCAGCATCATAATCTTGGGTTTCATTATTAGCTGCTTCCTGTTTTATCTCAGGGAAGTTTCTAAAAGAAGGAACCATATTATTTTCTCCCCAGGAATTTAATACAATCGCTGCACACTTCTAAGAACGTGACATGATTCAATTTCTCATGTTTATCAACACTAGCAGAGAGCAATATGTGAGTAAAATGTACGATACAGTTTCCTGAAAAACAGGACTTACCATTTATCATAAAAATGTACTGTGCTGTTTGGAAAGAAATAAAAACTGCATGGTGCGGCTTTATCTGTCCTGAATAGTATACTCAGACCATTATTTGAAAAGGTCTACCATATCACATTTTAAAAGATTTTCCTAAAATATATTTCTATAATATGACTAGACAATTTTTATAAGAAATATCTAGTTTAGATCATTGACTGTCAGAATGAGTTATGCAGAAACACCAAGAATAAGTTAATATATCCTCCAGATGTAATGGAATTCAGTCATTCCCTCTGAGGACTCATCCAATTCATTTCTCTCTATTTCTCTCTGTCTCTACTTTGGGGAGAAAAGGTGGTAAAAGCATTTTCATGTGGTAATGATATTAGAAAAACAAGTCCTTGTGTTAAAGTTTTTATTTTGGTCAGGACAAGCATTACAGAATTACAAGATAGAAGGATGCTCACATTTAAGGATGACTGAAGTTGGTAGCTCCGATACTTTGGCCACCTCATGCGACGAGTTGACTCCCTGGAAAAGACTCTGATGCTGGGAGGGTTTGGGGGCGGGAGTAAACGGGGACGACAGAGAATGAGATGACTGGATGGCATCACCGACTCTATGGACATGAGTTTGAGTGAACTCTGGGAGTTGGTGATGGACAGGGAGGCCTGGCGTGCTGTGATTCATGGGGTCGCAAAGAGTCGGGCATGACTGAGCGACTGAACTGAAGTTGGTAGAGAAATTCCTCATGCATGGAGAAAGGGTATAAAACTTATTTCTAATCCCCAAATGCTATCATTTGTGTATGTCTTTATACCAAAATAAGTAATTTAAATCTCAGAAATCAGAAATGATCATGGAACCCTCAGCTGTGCGATCTCACAGTCAGACCACCTTCTCCAAAGTTTCATTTGATGCTAAAAAACTAGCCTGAAATATTTTTCCCAATTCTAATGTTTAAGTTTTTAAAACATTAGCTCAGCTGATAAAGAATCCACCTGCAATGTAGGAGACCCCAGTTTGATCCCTGGGTCAGGAAGATCCCCTGGAGAAGGAATAGGTTACCCACTCCAGTATTTTTGGGCTTCTCTGGTGGCTCACCTGGTAAAGAATCCGCCTGCAATGTGGGAGCTGCTGCTGCTGCTGCTAGGTCACTTCAGTCGTGTCCAACTCTGTGCGACCCCATAGACGGCAGCCCACCAGACTCCCCTGTCCCTGGGATTCTCCAGGCAAGAACACTGGCGTGGGTTGCCATTTCCTTTCTGGAGTTCAATTCCTGGGTTGGGAAGATCCCCTGAAGAAAGGAATGGCTAACCACTCCAGTATTCTGGCCTGGAGAAATCCATGGACAGAGGAGCCTGGCAGGCTGCAGTCCACGGGGTCGCAAAGAGTTGAACACAACTGAACAACTTTCACTTTCATAAAGTTTCTAAAAACAAAAGCATGTACCAAAGGCCCTCTTCTTTTTAAAAGTTTCAGAAACCTAATTGTGAAGAATCGCAATCCAGATGATTGTTTTCCTCTTTTCTGACAATGTCTGATCTATTTCCAGACATTAACTACAAGTACCACTGTCTAGTATGGTGTCATTAGAAAGTCCATAAAGACTGGCTTTCTAGGGTTTCCAGCAGAGCTAACATGTGTCAACTCCTGTCTTCAGCAAGGCTGGCAGAAGGTACCACTGGGGTGGAATTAGAAAGCAAGTATGTTTTCAAAACAGGTGTTTCTGTTGATATAACCATTAAACATCCTGCTCCTCCATAGTTCCTAGAAGAATAGGTACTTTCTCATTTCAATTTTTAATGCAAATTCCTATATTCCATGAAAAGCTATACTCCTTGGAGAATTTTCAGAATAATACGAAATCTGTGAGGTGAGTCTCTTAGTGTAACATCAATGCTCAACCTCCAGTATTTGGAGATCTTTTAGTGGAAGAAGGATAAACAGACTTAACTTGAAAGTTGTAAAAGTGATGGACATGGTGGCTGACCTTGCCTCTCTCAATGGTTGCACAGAGGTAGCGGAGAAGTCAAACAAATCTAGAGATGGTTACTCTTGGGTTCCTAGGAAGGCACAGTGGTCCAACATATGTCAAAAGATAAGGCAAAACCACACATTCCAGAATTAAAGAGAGTTAAAGACAATGAGACCTTAAAGATTAGGTAGCTCAGACATTCTCAATGTTTACTGAGTATAATATTCTAGACCCACCCACTGAGATGATGACTCAGCAGCAGTAGTTAGTTGTGGCAGAAGTAATAGGAATAGAAGAAGTAACAAACAGCACTTCTAAGAACTTGCTTTGGGCCAGATACTGTGCCAAATTCCTTACAACTATCACTTACTTAATCCTCACAATGGTCCTATTAGGTAGGGACTACTATTTCCCCCCAATGAAGGTGATGTGGAGGTGGAGGTGATGGAATTCCAGTTGAGCTCTTTCAAACCCTAAAAGATGATGCTGTGAAAGTGCTGCACTCAATATGCCAGCAAATTTGGAAAACTCAGCAGTGGCCACAGGACTGGAAAAGGTCAGTTTTCATTCCAATCCCAAAGAAGGGCAATGCCAAAGAATGTTCCAAATACTACACAATTACACTCATCTCACAGGCTAGCAAAGTAATGCTCAAAATTCTCCAAGCCATGCTTCAACAGTATGTGAACCACGAAATTCCAGATGTTCAAGCTGGATTTAGAAAAGGCAGAGGAACCAGAGATCAAATTGCCAACATCCCCTGGATCATCGAAAAAGCAAGAGGGTTCCATAAAAACGTCTACTTCTGCTTTATTGATTTTGCCAAAGCCTTTGACTGTGTGGATCACAATAAACTGTGCAAAATTCTGAAAGAGATGGGAATACCTGACCACCTAACCTGCCTCCTGAGAAATCTGTACTCAGGTCAAGAAGCAATGGTTAGAACCGGACATGGAAAAACAGACTGGTTCCAAATTGGGAAAGGAGTATATTAAGGCTGTATATTGTCACCCTGCTTATTTTGGGTTGGATGAAGCACAAGCTGGAATCAAGATTGCTGGGTGAAATATCAATAACCTCAGATACAGAGATGACACCACCCTCATGGAAGAAAGTGAAGAGGAAAAAAGAGCCTCTTGACGAAAGTGAAAGAGGAGAGTGAAAAAATTGGCTTAAAACTCAACATTCAAAAAATGAAGATCATGGCATCCAGTCCCATCACTTCATGGCAAATAGACGAGGAAACAATGGAAACAGAGAGACTTTATTTTCTGGGCTCCAAAATCACTGCAGATGGTGACTGCAGCCATGAAATTAAAAGACGCTTGTTCCTTGGAAGAAAAGTTATGACCAACCTACACAGCATGTTAAAAAGCAGAGACATTACATTGCCGACAAAGGTCCATCTAGTCAAAGCTATGGTTTTTCCAGTAGCCAGGTACGGATGTGAGAATTGGAGTATAAAGAAAGCTCAGTGTCAAAGAATTGATGCTTTTGAACTGTGGTGTTGGAGAAGACTCTTGAGAGTCCCTTGGACTGCAACTTTGAGTTTATCATGTTTTAATTTGAGGGACAGGGAGATATGGGTCATCACCAGTTGCCCCTCATCTCACCCCACAGAAGTGGGGATCTCAAAGGAATACCTCCCAAGGAGCTGGGGCTGAGTGGATTGATTCCAGACAGGGCTGTCTGGTGCCTGCTCATCCCCACCCTAAGGCGCTGGCTTCCTCACCATCTCTGCTCCACTGGGGTGTTGCCAAGTTCTTCTTATATTCAAGAGTCAGTCTCCCCTCTTGCCTCAGCTTCCTGTTCTGGGGGTGGGGAGGAAATCAGTGATACTGGAGACGACTGGTTGCTATCTTATGGGTTTGAGTTGCTTTTGACTATAAAACAATCTTGTTAATCCTCAAGGAAATCAGTCCTGAACATTCACTGGAAGGACTGATGCTGAAGCTTAAACTCCAATACTTTGGCCAGATGATGCGAAGAACTGACTCACTGGAAAAGACTCTGATGCTGGGAAAAATTGAAGGCGGGAGGAGAAGGGGATGACAGAGGATGAGATGGTTGGATGGCATCACCAAGTCGATGGACATGAGTTTGAACAAGCTCCAGGAGTTGGTGATGGAGCGGGAAGCCTGGCGTGCTGTAGTCCTTGGGGTCGCAGAGTCGGACACGACTGAACGACTGAGTTGAACTATTTCCCCCATTCTCCAGATGAGGAGACCAAAGCACAAGTGGTTCAGAAATCTGTTCAAGGAAGTCTGACTAGAAATTAAGTAGTCAAACCCAGACAGGCTGGCTTCAAAGTCTGAACTCTTAATCACTATACTAAATTACCCACCAATAGGGCTAAGGTGAGACCCAGGGCGTTAAGACAATGCCATGATTGAAGTTGATCTTTCCTCAATGGAGAAACTTAGAGGTAAAGGACTGGTATCTCTTATCAAAGACAAAAATCCACCAGTGCATTTCTAGGAAGAAATCAACCATCATATGACACCAACTACGCTTACACATTTTTTGGTACGCACTCCTCTAGGGAAGAAATGGACAGATGTTGTGTCCAGTTCATGGGTTCCAGCTGTGCTACTCTGACCAAGGTGCTATTCTAGGCAAGAGATTTCCATCCTTTTCTGTCCAACTCACTGTTCACTTACGGGATACAACACACCCCTGAGTCTGTATAAGTGAGTAAGTAAGTGTTAGTCACTCAGTCGTGCCCGACTCTTTGCGACCCCATGGACTGCAGCCCACCAGGCTCCTCTGTCCATGAGATTTTCCAGGTAAGGATACCGGAGTGGGTTGCCATTTCCTTCTCCAGGGGATCTTCCCAACCCAGGGATTAAACCTGGGTCTCCTGCACTGCAGGCAAATTCTTTACTGATTAAGCTACAAGGCAAGCCCTGAATCTGTATAAGAGGCTCCCAATTATGGTGGCTCTCAAAGGAGGGGAAAAAGGGAAAAGGGGAGAGAGAGATGCCACCCCTCAAAGGGAGACGGTAATTAGAAGAAAGTAGATAAGGTTCACAGAATATGAGGATGGAAATAAAGATGTGATTCTGATATGGCTTCAAAGGAAGATCTTCCTTTCCTTAAACTGACTATTCTACATAGCATTAATATATGTCATTAGGTCTTTGCTTTGTTTTAACATATACAAGCAGGCAGAATGCCCAGAATGATCAGGTCTACACCAAGCTGGAACTACTCCTGTACATTTTCTCAGAAGGTCATAAATCTATTTCCTATGCATTCTCTCAAAAGGGCATAAATATCTTTAACATTTGATATGCAGGATCAGGCCAAATATCTTAGATTTACTGAAATCTGTAAACCAAGTAAACCTTTTTACTTAGTTGTCATTTCTGTTCAACAATCAAGGTTATTCTGGGGGACCACAAGCAAGGATAATAATCATATAGTCCAAATGATCGCTACATAGAGGCATCTTTAAGATAACAATGAGGGTCAGCAATTTGTTTTCACCACAGTGACGCGAACTGGGAGTGCGTCAAACCCACCTTCATCACTTCCACCTGCAGGTCTTCGTGGAGGGAAGGCGTCACTTTCACAGCGTTCAGGATCTGATTGAGCAGCTGCTTCTCATCAGAGTCCGTTTCCATGGATACAAACCTCTCTTCTGCCAGGAGCTTCTGCAAAGAGGCACAAGACAGTGATCACAGACAGGCTTTCCCCTGCTGCCTTACTCTGCTGTAGCCTGGTCTGTACTACAGATAATGTTTCTTACTCGGGAGGCATGTAGCTGGAGGCCATTAGGAAGGAGTTTCCGCTCTGTGCCATTAAAAAGAAAAATGCGTCATGCCTTTGGTAAATGGTTTTTGGCAAAGGCTCTTTCCTGCTATTAGATAATTTACTGTAAATTTTATGAAGTGAAATTCTAATGTGGTGAACAAATAAGTTGTTTGGTGGGTGGGGATGGAGGATGAATGCACCAAGGGGAATCCAGCTTCTCACAACAGGCACGTTCGTACACACTCTTTCTGAATGAAGCTTTGCCACAGGAAAGGAGGTTTTATACACAGGTTGATTGTTCACATTTGTACTTCCTAACGTGAGCTATCATTTACCCAGGAATTATTCACAAATCTACAAATCTTAATATATTTTCATCAGAAAATCAATCCCACAGAAACCTAAACAAGAAGACAGTCATTTTCATGAGGTTTCCCAGAAGGCATTACATCTCACAGGACAGTTCTTCTCTACTTCAAAACAACTCATTTTTCATAAAATTCTTTATGAATTGAACCAAACCCTCCTTGCCTACAACTTGTATACCCTAGTTATACCTGGAGCCACACAGATTAAGTTTCTAAAATACCTGATCAGTGATGAACTCCACCTAAATCTCTTCTTCTCCACACTAAACCTCCTTGGGTGTCATCAAACGTTCTCCACATAACATGGTTTCATAGACACTTTCCTCCTCAACTGGCCTCCAGTGAATTTAACACTCCAAGGGTGGTCTGATAGCAATGAGCAGGAGCACCCAAAGGTGCAAGCTAAGGTAAACATTTATGGACTGTGGGTGATTAGGATGTGTCAATGTAGCCTCATCTTTGTTTTTTTTTTAAAAAGTATCGTTCTGGGAGTGATGATGGGTGAAGCTATGCATGTGTAGGGGAAGGGAGTATGTGGGAAATCTCTGCACCCTCCTTTCAATTTCACTGTCAATCTAACACTGCTCTAAAATAGTCTTTTAAAAATAACAACAATAAAAAAGATGGCAAGAGGGAAAGAAACACAGTCTTTGGTGGTCAGTGCCCTCCTATTTCAAACCTGGAATTGTTTACTTCTAAAATTCTAGTTGTGTGAGACAATTAAATGTGTTTACTGCTTAAAAACCAACCAAAAAACAAATAAACAAAAAGCAGTAATATGGAAGTTTAATCACACTCTCAGATCAAATTAGCTTAGTTGTAAGTCACAGTATATTTTACGCTGACTCACACAGAAACCTCATTCTCAAGGGCTGCAATTAAGCTGTTCTTCCCCCATCTGTCTTGGGGCAATTGATTTTTGAGACCCCAGAGTAGGATGGATTTTATATTTATCCCTATTAAAACTGTCCTTGTCCGATGCAGCATGGGGTTGCAACCATGAAGAATTTTTGGAATTCTGATTCATCCAGGGTAATGACTCCCTCTTTTAGCTGAATGTCACTGCAGATCCAGAAAACACGTATTTCAAACCTTCTTCTTAGGACTCCCTGAATTCATCTATACAGCTATACCTCATTTTATTGCACGTAGCTTTATTGCCCTTCACAAGTATCATGTTTCTTTATAAACTGAAGGGTTGTGGCAACTGTGTGTCAGTTAAGTCTACTGGCACCATTTTTCCAATAATATTTACTCACATAGTGTCTCTGTGTCACATTTTGGTAATTCTTGCAATATTTCAAATTTTTTTAGGTTTACTCTGTTTGTTATAATGATCTGCAATCAGTGCTCTTTGATGTTACTACTTTACCTGACTGAAGGTTCAGATGATGTTAGCATTTTCTTTTATCAAGAAAGTATTTTTTAGCTAGGGTGTATACATTTTTTTAGACATAATGCTACTGCACACTTAAGAGACTACAGTATGGTATAAATATAACTTTTATATGCACTGGGAAAATGTAAAATCCATGTGGTTCACTCTACTGTAATATCTGCTTTATTATGGTGATTGGGGATTGAACCCACAATATCTCTGAAGTGTCCACTCAAAAGAAATTTTTGACTCTACAGGGCAGCCCAGAGTTAGTTCATATACAAAACCCTGTTTTTACTTAAAGTAATAAAGACTAGAAAACTCTAAAAAAAAAAAAAAAAGCCTTAAAAGTTAATGGTGGGGGGCGCTTTCCTGATAGCTCAGTTGGTAAAAAATTCACCTGCAATGCAGGAGACCCCGGTTCAATTCCTGGGTCGGAAAGATCCACTGGAGAAAGGATAGGGTACCCACTCCAGTATTCTTGGGCTTCCCCTGTGGCTCAGCTAGTAAAAAATCTGCCTGCAATGCAGGAGACCTGGGTTTGATCCCTGGGTTGGGAAGACTCCCTGGAGAAGGGAAAGGCTACCCACTCCAGTATTCTGGCCTGGAGAATTCAATAGACTGTATAGTCCAAGGGGTGGCAAAGAATCAGACATGACTGAGCGACTTCCAGTTGTTAACGGGAGGTCACAAGGGACGCTGAGAGGAAGATGCCCAGTCCCCCATGTCAGTGAAGTTCCCATGAAAACATGAGATTGTAACTTACAGAGTTTGAGGGTTAAAAAAAAAAAACACTAAATGGAAAATCTATGTAATACCAGAGAAAAGAGAACATAAGTGGCAGGTTGAGACAAACTTCTATTCATTTTTACAGTTACTCTGGAGAAAAGCAAAGAATTTTTAATAACTGTTTAACTTTTTTAATGTTTAAAAATTCCTAACGTCACTGCATATTGAAATATACATTCTCTAATTCTAATCTGCTAACGGAAAAACAGTCATAATTTTCTTACTCTTTCATATTTACTGACACCGAAAAGGTATTAGAGACCTCTCTAAACTTAAAGACCAAACTATGAAACAGTAATGTGAAAAGACATCCAACAATGCTACCAATCCATGGCCATGCTGGAAGAATCCCCTGCAGGCTTGAACTCCACAGCGCTTGTCACTCAGCCACCAAAGCACTTAAGAAGTCAATGTTTATCTGTACCATTTTTCTAGATTCTACATATATGCATTGATATATGATGTTTGCTTTTCTCTTCGACTGACTTCACTCTAGGTTCATCCACATCTCTATGAATGACCCCATTTTGTTCCCTTTAGTAGCTGAAAAATATTCTACTGTGTGTAAAGATGTCTTTATCCATGTGTCAAACAGCTAGCGGGAAGCTGCTATGAAGCACAAGAAGCTCAGCTCAGTGCTCTGTGATGACCCAGAGGGGTGGAGTGAGGGGTTGGGGTGGAGGGTGGTCCAAGAGGGAGAGGATATATATACATATGACTGACTTGCTTCGTTGTATGCAGAAACAAACACAACATATAAAGCAGTTTATTCCAATTTTAAAACTCCTTTTTAAAAAGTCAATGTATTTATATAGCCAACAACTCTGCACCTTTGGAATTAGACTTACTACATACAGTGCAAAACAGAATGAACAAATGCTCAGAAAAGGAAGTGTATTTGTGCAATTTGACTTTTCTGATTAGACCGAATTTCTTTTTTCTTCCCAATCTCGTTCTGGAAACAAAACATTCACCAACTTAACTGTAGACTAGAAAACAAACCAAAATCGTTCCAGCTTACTATCATTATCATTGCTCATGACACAGAACCACAGATGCTAGATGCACATAAGATCTGAGCTGGTGTAGAACTTGAGGCGTCTCTCTTGGAGTCCCTTACAGTCCTAAAAGTTAGGTGCCATAAAAATTATTTCATTGCTATGGGGGCTTAGCAGAGTCTCCAAGAGTCAGTGTCTGACCATATATGCTCAGCAA
Organism: Moschus berezovskii; assembly: GCF_049115385.1. Taxonomy (NCBI): domain Eukaryota; kingdom Metazoa; phylum Chordata; class Mammalia; order Artiodactyla; family Moschidae; genus Moschus; species Moschus berezovskii. Next base: position 83,169,664 of record NC_142469.1, on the reverse strand, counting down.
GGTAACGCTGTGCAGAGAAATGCTGGAAAAGAAAAGACAATCGTTATCCTCTCTGGTTATTACACAGTTCAATCAATTTCTGTTGGGGTCTTTAAATAGCTACAGTTTAGAATGGTAACTATTTGCTCTTTCAATGCCAAGGTGGTCTGTCAACTTCTCTCATCCTGTTGGGGTAAGAACAGGATGTATTGTATACTGTACCTGTATCCCTGCCAAGGCATGTTGAGCCAGCTTCACATTCTTGGATTCCAAAGCCAACTGGAGGGGCAGCAGGCATTTCTCCCTGGCAACACATAAATAAGGACCATATGTGAGCTCAGCAAGGCTGGCAGCCAATGGATGCAAGCCTACGTACACTCACCCTCAAATGCCACCACATACATACACTGAACTATGACCAGTAATGAAACTGCACCTGGAGTGAAAAAATAAAAAAGAACAAAACAGCATAAATGCTATGCAGAAATCATAGCGTACCAGCAGCTCACCTTCTTGAGATAGCTATAGAGAACACACACACACAAGAACTCTCAAACAATTGTTTTGGTGAACTAGTTGTCACATGGTAAGTCCTTTACCAGTCCGTGAACATGCCTTGCTCTTTCCCAAAGTAATATAATTAACTGTATTCAGTACACCTGGGGTGTGTAACCCTAGAAAGCACTGTTTACATAGATTTCTATGCCTCTGCTCAGACCTCTCCCCAACCTAGCAAGTGAGGGCATCATCACCTGGACTACTCTGCCTCATCAATATAAATTGAAATTTGATACACTTGTCAATTTCTCCCCAATTCAAAGTGTTTCTTAATCAGCTATAACTTTTTAAAAATTTTATGTATTTATTTTTGTCTGTGCTGGGTCTTCATTGCTGCACGGGCTTTTCTCTTGTTGAAGCAAGTGGGGGCTACTCTCCAGCTCTGGCGTGCAGGCTTCTCATTGCTGTGGCTTCTCTTGTTGCAAACAATAGGCGCTAGGTGAGTGGGTTTCAGTAATTGTGGCACGTGGGCTCCACAGTTGCAGCTCCCAGGCTCTAGAGCATGGCTCAACAGTTGCGGAGCACAGCATGTGGGATCCTCCTGGACCAGGAATCAAACCCACACCTACACTGGCAGGCTGGCTCTTTACCACTGAGCCATTAGGGAAACTCCACCTATAATTTTTGAATTACCTCTTTAGTCTCCATGCTGCTGCTAAGTCACTTTAGTCATGTCCAACTCTGTGCGACCCCATAGACGGCAGCCCACCAGTCTCCTCCGTCCATGGGATTTTCCAGGCAAGAGTACTGGAGTGGGGTGCCATTGCCTTCTCTGTTAGTCTCCATGAAGGTGACCTAAATTTTGTGATGGGGCTTAATAAACATGTTTCCAAGGCAGAAATACAATCAAACCAGCAACAGCTTGGACCCCTGAGAAGTACCTGACATTAAGTGAAAGACAAAAACAAAAAAACCTTGAGAGCTACTTGCGTATTTTGAAGCTTAAGAAAAAAATAACTGGGCACTAAAATATATCGGGAATAAACTAAGAGGACTACAAAGAGAAACCTATTTTTCTGTAAGAAGCATTCACTCTAAATAATTAAACAACAGACCAAGAATTTTAATCAACCCATTATTTCCCCACAGAGTTACGCTGGCACAACAAATGAAATGTTACTTAATTTTACCAGGCTCCTCCACCCTCACTTAAATCAGAGCAGCCTCATTTGATCTCTTTTATATTTTCAGCATAAACTGAAAGATTCATTGACTTTAGAGTCTGTGAAAGCCACAGGGTAAGATCACGCAATTTCGTCTTTAGAGGAAAAAGCGTCACTGGTGTAGAACACAATGAAACAGAAAGTTAATTATAGCTCCGATTCCTTCCTGTCCACCCTGCAGTGTTTTCGTGGAATCCTCCATCAGCAGCTCCATGACAGATGGAGGCAGACCCAGACACTCCCCCTAATGCTGGCCACAAAGAACAAAACCAGACTATCAGAAAGAACATTTTGCCTTCCTGATCCTTCTCACTGTCCCCTTACTGACTCAAAGTTACGGTACCCCATTTTATATGACAATTGTTTCACAGTATAACCATTTTTCATTAGTACATCCTTTGACAGGTGGATAAATTACCCAACGGTGTCACTTCCAGTTCAGTTCAGTCGCTCAGTCGTGTCCGACTCCTTGCGACCCCATGAATCACAGCACGCCAGGCCTCCCTGTCCATCACTAACTCCCGGAATTCATTCAAACTCATGTCCATCGAGTCGGTGATGCCATCCAGCCATCTCATTCTCTGTCATCCCCTTCTCCTCCCACCCCCAATCCCTCCCAGCATCAGAGTCTTTTCCAGTGAGTCAACACTTCGCATGAGGTGGCCAAAGTATTGGAGTTTCAGCTTTAGCATCAGTCCCTCCAATGAACACCCAGGATTGATCTCCTTTAGAATGGACTGGTTGGATCTCCTTGCAGTCCGAGGGACTCTCAAGAGTCTTCTCCAGCACCACAGTTCAAAAGCATCAATTCTTCAGCGATAAGATTTCTTCACAGTCCAACTCTCACATCCATACATGACCACGGGAAAAACCATAGCCTTGACTAGACAGACCTTGGTTGGCAAAGTAATGTCTCTGCTTTTCAATATGCTATCTAGGTTGGGTGGCTATAATTTTCTCACTATTATCATGATCTTCAGCTTGTCTCAGTTATAAGGCAAGCATTGCTATGCAGTCAAGCGAAAGCAGGAAAAGTTAATTTTCCCAATTTTATTTCTGTTGTTTAATCATAACCAGTTCAGTTTATAAACTTGGAAAAGTTAACTGGAAATGTGAAAGTCAAGTGAGAATTAGTAATAATGGGCTCATTGTGCTCGTGCTCAATCATGTCCGACTCTTTGCAACTGCATGGATCGTAGCATCCCATGCTTCTCTGTCTGTGGAATTTTCCAGGCAAGAATACTGGAGTGGGTTGCCATTTCCTACTGCAGGGGATCTTCGCACCGCAGGGATCGAGCCCATGTCTCTTGTGTTTCCTGCACCGTCAGGCAAATTCTTCACCACTGTGCTACCTGGGAAGCCCCTAATAATGGGCTGATTGAGTACTAACAGAAGAACTATAGAAGTTCATCTGTAAATCCTTGAAACAATCAAATTTCCACCAGGACTAATTGACTGTGAAAGAACTTTCAAATTTTTGCAGTCAGATCTGCCAATGAGGGCATGGTAGCTGTGGGCAGACAAGGAGGTCCAAAACTCCTATAGTCTCATAGCCTGGAGCAGGGACAGTCTCTGTTGAGTGGCTGTGTGCTGAAAATGCACAAGTATTACATATATCTCACCAAGGCATCAAAAAAGAGTGGATGCAGCATTCAGCAATAACAAGGATCTTCCTAGAATGCTGAAACCCCTGAGCTCTGGAGAGTAGTATTATGTTTGCAGATAAACCGCAGCATGCCCATACTGCTCTTCTATCGACAGTATTAGACCTTGAAATCCTCATCACACTCCCTTCAGTTCAGTTCAGTTGCTCAGTTGTGTCCGACTCTGTGCGACCCCATGAATCACAGCATGCCAGGCCTCCCTGTCCATCACCAACTCCTGGAGTTCACTCAAACTCATGTCCATCAAGTCGGTGATGCCATCCAGCCATCTCATTCTCTGTCGTCCCCTTCTCTTCCAGGCCACAATCCCTCCTAGCATCAGAGTCTTTTCCAGTGAGTCAACTCTTCGCATGAAGTAACCAAACTATTGGAGTTTCAGCTTTAGCATCAGTCCCTCCAATGAACACCCAGGACTGATCTCCTTTAGAATGGATTGGTTGGATTTCCTTGAAGTCCAAGGGACTCTCAAGTTTTCTCCAACACCACAGTTCAAAAGCATCAATTCTTCAGTGATCAGTTTTCTTCACAGTCCAACTCTCACATCCATACATGACCACTGGAAAAACCACAGCCTTGACTAGACGGACCTTGGTTGGCAAAGTAATATCTCTGCTTTTTAATATGCTATCACACTCCCTTACCTACTTCTAAACTCACACCATTTATACTGAAAATTGGAACAAGAGTACTGATAAATGCCAGCACTACCAGGTCCCACCATGATTCCAGGGAACACCACTGAACTGCTCCGCAAGCCCGTCATGGTCACCAGGAAGAACTGGAAGATGTAACGGGTTCATCTAGGATTTGGTCTTATTGAAAGGTATCATCATTTAGCGGAAAAACTATGGGCTATGGAATCACACAGATCTGGATGGAAACCTTAACAGTTCTAAAGTTGTGCAATCTCAGTCAAGACACTTAACTATTAAATCTTAGCTTCACAATCCACAGAAGAAGCACCTTAAGACCAATCCTGCAGGGTTAAAAAGTACAGAAAATGTTTATCAGAGGTTGGAGAACTTTTTATGGAAAAAGAGGCTGATAAAAATTACATCAAGCATCGAAGACCAAATGATCTCTGTGCTAAGTACTCAACTCTGCTATAGCCCAAACCTGTCAGAGACAACATGTTGATAAATGAGCATGGCTACGTTTTAAAACAGGCAACAGGCCAGATTTGGTCTGCCGGCTAGTTTGCCCAGCCCTGATATTAACAAAGGCCCGGCAGAGACCATGATTTAAAGCACAGGATAACAAGATCCAATCTTGTTGTAGTACCCAGAAAGATTTTTGCATAGGACATGGATCATGGGTCTTGGAGCACCAAGATCTCTAGCACCAAGATTTCTCTTAGAAAATCAGTGCTTTAAGGAAGCAGACAGAGGAAGTTCATCTGGGTACTAAACCAAGGCATTCCATCCATCCAGTTATCCATCCAACCAACACCTGAGAGTCTGCTATGTGCAAGGCACTGTCATGAAAAGACCCAACAAGGAACAAGATAGAACAGATAATTACTTTCATTTTATTCATAGAAGGAAAAAGAATAAAAATTACTTATTGTTTTGCTATTAAATCTACCAGTCACTTCAGTCTTAAAATGGGCATTCTTACTCTTGTTTTATATGTGAGAAAATAGAGTTTCAGAGAGATTTAATAGCCTGCCCAAGGTTACACAGCGAAAATCTACTGGAAACAATCCGAACAGAAATCCATCTCACTCCCAAGTTCTTCCAACACCCTTTAGTGTCAAAAGATGAGAACAAAGCTAGAATAGTTCCGTTTCTTAATCTTTTCTCAATCATGAACACAAAAAGATCCTCTTCCTAGATACATATACGAATCATTTTAGGGGATTCATACTTCTCCCCCTTCCCCTGGGCTTTGCTGGTGGCTCAGTGGTAAAGAATCCACCTGCAATGCAGGAGATAAGGGTTAGATCCCTGGTGGGCAAGATCCCCTGGAAAAGGACATGGCAACCCACTCTAGTATTCTTGCCTGGGGAATACCACGGACAGAGGATCCTGGTGGGCTACAGTCTATACATAGGGTCGCAAAGAGTCAGACTTGACTGAAGTGACTGAGCGCATACATAGGTCCCCCCAAACTCTAACTCCACATCGATCCCAAGTTAAGAGCTTCAGCTTTCAGGAGAAAGGACCTGCCCCAAAAGGCAGAAACTTCTGTGTGTCAGAGAAGAGGCTGGGTTCCCTGGCTGGGCTCAGTCCCAGTAGGATGAAAAGCTTTGAAGTCATGTTACACTAAGCCCTGAAGCAAGAGAGAGAAAGAGGGGTGTATGTGGGGGGTCTGTGTCGGTATGTGTGTGGGTGAGTGTGTTGGTGTTGGTGTGTGTGTTGGTGCGGGTGGGTGGATGGGTGTGTGCTGAGGGGGTTGACAAATCTCCTCAGGATTCATGGCCTCTCAGCCCCAGCAATCCCCTAGATTAGAATCATGAGCCTCCGTTTAGGACTGTAACAGGATATGAACACATGTGGGGCACAGCTGATTACGTGGCTTGCTCTCTGGTCTCATAAAAATCCTTCTGCCTTAATTTTTTAAGGTGATTTTAATAAAAGAATAACAGGCTTGTTAATTGAGTCTCAGGATGAAATGTATAATGAAGATGCAACGTGGCACACACTCTTTGCACAGACTGTTTTGGAACAAATCGCCTTTTGATCCTTCTAGATACTGCCTCATTGGGGAACAGGCACACCAAAACCTACATTCAGTTACACGAAGTGATTATTCTTTATGCGTGGGCACGTGCAAGTTCACTTTTGCCTAACTGAATAAAGACGGTGGCCCCAGGTTCCATGCCCTGGCATGTCATTATTTCTTAAAGAAGGATAATTAGCAGCTCTGCACACGCACAAGGAAGATATCATCCTGTGACAGTCTCTGGTCATGGCGAGGAAACTAAGCCTATTTCTTTAACTGTGTTGTCACAGTTCACAGACCAGCTTTATTGGGCCAAGATAACAATGGACAAAGGGAAATTAAAATAGGTGAATGGGGGAAAGTTAGATTTATCAAATAATACCTTTTAATATGAGCACCAAAATGAGCTTCATGTAACACCAAATACATTTGCGAATTTTAGGTTGACTTTTTTTGATGCACTTTGATGGGATGGAGCAAAAAGATACCTTAGATTTTCTGAGGTCTGCTGAGGCTCTATAATTCTAGGCTTCTATGATCAAAGCCACTTATTGAATAACTGTCTGGATTCCTTCACATATAACCACAGCTCTGATGGAACGTCAGCGACCTATAAGTTCCAAGTACCTGTTCATATTATCATACTGACTATCTTATTATGAAGAGATTTAATTGTCAACAAAACAAACTAAGGGAGGTGAGATCACCTGTCCAAGGTCACGTGTTTGTAAATGACAGGGCTGTAATTTAAATATTTTTTGAACAGGTTTTTTCTTCAACATTTTAGTTTTATATCAGGGTATAACTAATTAAGAGTGTGTGACAGTTTCAGGTGAACAGCAAAGGGATTCAGCTGTACCTACACATGTATCCATTCTCCCCCAAACTCCCCTCCCATCCAGGCTGCCACCTAACATTGAACAGAATTCCCTGTGCTATACAGTAGGTTCTTTTTGGTTATCCATTTCAAATACAAGAGAGTGTACAAGTCCATCCAGCTCCCCAACTCCCCATCCCTTCCTCTCACCCCTTCTCACCAGCAACCATAAGTTTGTTCTCTAAGTCTGTGAGTCTCTTTCTAAGTTCATCTGAATCATTCCTTATTAGATTCCACATATAAGGGATGTCATATGCTATTTCTTCTTCTCTGTCTGACTTACTAGAGCTGTGATTTAAATTTAGACCATCTGTCTTCAAGACCCCTATTCTTTGGCCTCTGCCAGCAGACAACTCCCTATCGCCTGTGGTGTACGCCATCAGTTCAGTGCAGTGCAGTCACTCAGTCGTGTCCGACTCTGCGACCCCATGAATCACAGCACGCCAGGCCTCCTTGTCCATCACCAACTCCCGGAGTTCACTCAAACTCATGTCCATCGAGTCAGTGATGCCATCCAGCCATCTCACTCTCTGTCGTCCCCTTCTCCTCCCGCCGCCAATCCCTCCCAGCATCAGAGTCTTTTCCAGTGAGTCAACTCTTCGCATGAAGTGGCCAAAGTGTTAGAGTTTCAGCTTCAGCATCAGTCCTTCCAATGAACACCCAGGACTGATCTCCTTTAGAATGGACTGGTTGGATCTCCGTGCAGTCCAAGGGACTCTCAAGAGTCTTCTCCAACACCATACTTCAAAAGCATCAATTCTTCAGCGATCAGCTTTCTTCACAGTCCAACTCTCACATCCATACATGACCACTGGAAAAACCATAGCCTTGACTACTCTACAAAGAACAATCCAGATGCCCACCAGAATGGGACAGGTATTGAATAAATAAATAATCTTACTGTGCAGGTCGTTCATGGAACAATGTGTTACATTTGGTGGTTGGAATGCAGTTATGAAAAGGCACACACAGTTTGGATGAATAGGATACCTCCGGTTTTGGATCTAGCTGCTGGGTTCAGTGACAGCCATCACTTTTCCTAGTTTGAGTACAGAAGGTTTTCAGCCCCCTATTGTGACATTTGAGATGTTATTATTTGTGTTTATGAATACTGATGCTTTCAACAGTTTGCATCAGCACTGATGAATTTTCATTGACTAAGCTTTTGCCACGGAGAAGGCAATGGCAAGCCACTCCAGTACTCTTGCCTAGAAAATCCCATGGATGGAGGAGCCTGGTAGGCTGCAGTCCGTGGGGTCGCTATGGGTCACACACGACTGAGCGACTTCACTTTCACTTTTCACTTTCACACATTGGAGAAGGAAATGGCAACCCACTCCAGTGTTCTTGTCTGGAGAATCCCAGGGATGGGGGAGCCTGGTGGGCTTCTGTCTATGGGGTCACACAGAGTCGGACACGACTGAAGTGACTTAGCAGCAGTAGCAGCAGCAAGCTTTTGCCAGAGCCAAATCATGGAGCCAATTGGAACTGAACTGGTTCTTTGATTGATATTTTTTCTGTAGTGCAGTTAAATTGTTTCTCTTTTATTTCTATTTTCACTCCAAGTTTAATGAAATTATCTTCATCAGTAACCTCTATATTGAACAACAAAGATTAGATTCCTCCTGCAGGAGCATTTCTAGGTCTGAGGGATACAACTGTGAACAACATAAAATCCCACTTCTGCAGGATTTTGAGATGCCATGGCAAGCCTATTGCAATTATTAAGTAGAATATATGAAACTGATATTTTCTGTATGTTGGGCAAGGTTGAATATGCATAATTTTACATGATACACTGTTAAAAAGAATCCTAAATAGATAATCAACAAGGTTCTACTATATAGCACAGGGAACTATACTATCTTGTAATAACCTATAAAGGAAAAGCATCTGAAAAAGAATATATATATGTATACCCGAATCATTCTGCTGTTCACTTGAAACTAACACAACATTGTAACTCAACTATATTTCAATTCAACTTTTTAGAAAATCCTAAATAATACAGTTATGTTCACGTCTGTGCGCTCAGCTGCTCAGTCGTCTCTGACTCTTCATGACCCTGTGGATTGTAGCCCGCCAGGCTCCTCTGTCCATAGAATTTTCCAGGCACGAATGCTGGAGTGGGCTGCCATTCCCTACTCCAGGGGATCTTCCCCATCCAGGTAATGAATCCCTGTCTCTTGTGTGTCCTGCATTGGCAGGCAGATTCTTTACCACTGTGCCACCTGGGAAGCCCACGGTCGTGCTCCTACTTTCTCCCCAAATACGCCTTTTTAAGATTTCATTATAAACGGCCTACATGTACATTACAAAATCCAAACAATCCAGAGAGACACAGCTATGAAAATCAATTAGGGCGCTACCTAAGAAAGAGCTGGGCTGAATGCTGATGATGGGTATGTCCAGACAGTGGCATGGAGGAGCTTTCATTTTCTCTGTATTAATATTTTGTATTTGTGTTAATTTTAATATAATAACTCTAGAGTAGATGGATATAATCTGAAGGGAATATTTTAAAAAATTTTATTGATGTATAGTTGCTTTACAACGTTGTATTATTTCTGCTATACAGCAAAGTGAATCAGATATATGCATACACGTATTCCCCTTTTTTGGATTTCCTTCCCATTTAGGTCACTTCAGAGCATAGCGTTCCCTGTGCTATACAGTAGGTTCTCATGATTTATCTATTTTATACACAGTAGTGTATATATGTCAGTCCCAATCTCCCAATTCATCCTGCTGCTGCTGCTACTTAGTAGTGTCAGTCGTGTCTGACTCTGTGTGACCCCATGAAGCCCACCAGGCTCCTCTGTCCATAAAATTCTCCAGACGTGAATACTGGAGCGGGTTGCCATGACCTCCTCTAGGGGATCTTCCCAACCCTGGGATCGAACCCGGGCCTACTGCATTGCAGGCAGATTCTTTATCATCTGAGCCTCCAGGGAAGCCCCCAATTTACTCTACCCTTACTTAAAAGTTTTTGCACAACAAAAGAAATCATAAACGAGACGAAAAGACAACCCTCAGAACTGGAGAAAATATTTGCAAAAGAAGCAGCTGACAGGGACTTAATCTCCAAAATATACAAATAGTCTCATGCAGCTCAACATCAAAAAAAACAATCCAATCAAAAATTGGATGGAAGGCCTAAATAGACATTTCTCTAAAGAAGGCATACAGATGGTTAAGAGGCACATGAAAAGATACTCAACATCACTAACTACTGGAGAAATTCAAAACTACAATGAGGTGTTACCTCACACTAGTCAGAACGGTTATCAATAAATCTGAAGAAAATATTTACAAAGCCACAAAGTCACTAAGCTCCTCAACAAATGGACATCACAGTATTTCCTTCTCCTGTTCAGCTCAAAATAAGGGATTTGTACATACACAGAGAAAATATTAAATATGGAACTCATTTCCTTCCTGGCACTAATAGCTACAGTCCAAATGTTCTTTTTGGCAATTATACCTACTGTTCTTGTTCATGAAGCAAACCTCCATTTACCTGATGGGCATCACTGTGCTAACAGGTTTGCTTTTGTAATGAGAGGACAATTGCAGGCGGTGAAGTAGGTGATCAATCACCTGAAAATTCTTAAATACCATCTAGATTTTTATCCTTGCTATTTGATATGTCTAATTTAAAAAATAAGCTGTAAAGGAATAGAAAGCAACATAAAAGACAAAAACATTTTGTCATACTATTGTGATAGGGAAATGGGTTTACCTTTTTCATTTTAAAGTTTTCATCTAATATTCTTGCAATATTTTAAAAATATAAAACACAATAGGTAAATTTTTCATTTTGGAAAAAATTTCCATATGATTTAAAGACATATATTATATATAACATTGTGTCAGTTTAATGCCTACAACAAAATGATTTGATACATGTATATGTTATAAAATAACTACCACAATAAGTTTAGTTAACAAGAATCATCTCACATAGTTAAAACTCTTCCTTCCTTGAATATCTATTCTCTTAGTAACCTTCAAATACATTATATTGTTACAGTCACCATGCTGTACATTATATCCCCATAGCTTATTTTTGGAAAAAAATTAAATGTGGCTAGGGATTTTCACTTGCAATCTAGGATTATCAATACTGCTATTTCTACCAAAAGATACAAGTTCTGTGTAATCAAGAGGGGAAACACTAAAGTGTATGCTATGTCCAGCACCAAGTCTTATATCCAATGGAATGGGAATACCACTTGATTTGGTCTTTTTTTAAAAACTGGACTTGTTTATCTTTATAAGCTCAACCAATCTTTAAATGGACTTATTGTTAATACTTCTTAGGCATTTTCCATTTATTTGTTTGTTTATTCATTCATCCAGTTAAAAAAACAAAAAACAAATCAAGTGGTATTCCCATTTCATTGGATACAAGACTTTGTGCTGGACATAGCATACTGGCTTTTTTTCTTTGAATTGAGTGTTCTGTCACTTTCAACTACAGGATTCCTAACTAATATAAGGGAGGGTGGCAGTGGATGTCAACACTGTGCCACACACCAGGCTAAGGGCAAAGGCACACAATCTCATTTAAGCCACTCACGGACCCAACGAGGAGAAATGAACATTATCGACATTTACTGATGAGGGAGGTGGAGGGGAGAGAGGAACTCTCACTCTTGAACGAGGACTACAGCAGCTACGGACCCCTGAACTCAAACTCTTTGGCAGCACGTGAGGTAACTGGTCACCATTTAACTCTCAAACCTTGTGCATTTCACACACGGCAAGACTGTGAAGCACCCTTTGTAAGGAAACTCCCTTCCTTCTGTCCATGGTCAATCCATCCTTATACTTCCCCACACTCTCTCCCACATCGATCATTCACACGTGAAATATTGCATCTTTCCACTTATAAACCCTCCCTCACCTCCATCAGTACACTTCTCAGTCCCTCATATAATCACTGTCTGTGGCACCATGGGAAGAGTTTACTCTCTAATGACATCTAAAACAATCTGTAAAAGTATCTCAAGAACTTAAAAATACTAATACGTTTTCGGGGAATGAGAGGGTGGGATGAATCGAGAGAGGAGCATTGACATATATATACTACCATGTGTAAGTGAAGTGAGTGAAAATCGCTCAGTTGTGTCCGACTCTTTGCGATCCCACGGACTGCAGCCTGCCTCCTCTGTCCATGGAATTCTCCAGGCAAGAATACTGGAATAGGTTGCCATTTCCTTTTCCAACCATATGTAAAATAGATAGCTAATGGGAAGCTGCTGTATGGCACAGGGAGTTCAGCTCAGAGCTCTGTGATGACCTCTAGACCTAAGATAAGGGGGTGGTGGGAGGGAGGCTCGAGAGGGAAGAGATATATGTATACACATGGCTGATTTACGATGTTGTACAGCAGAAACTAACATTATGTTGTAAAGCAATTATACTCCAATTAAAAAAAATATTAGCAGGCTTTGACCTAGGATTTTCTATTTCTATTAACCTTTTGTAAAGAAATCAGAGATCTAGCAAAAGCTCAGGTGCAAAGATTTATCTGTAGTTTTATTTATAAAGTAAATAAGCGTAAATAAATTCTGGTATATCTGAAATGGAATAACTTAAAATATCTTGAAAAGTTTTTATTAACACAGGAAAATGCTTTGAAAATGTCACAGAAATTAAAAATGAGAATACAATGGAGAAAATATATCATACCATGGTCCCACATTTGAATTAAAACATATACACATACAAGTGAGTGGAGGAGAGAGGCTGGAAAGAAATTTCTCAAAACTCCTCTAGAATTTGTCTCTGTCTTTTGGGCACATGGATGGTTTTGGCTTTATTATTTATCTGTTTCAACATTTAAAAATCTTTCAATAATAAAATAGGCTACCTTTAGAAATAGAGAGGAAGTGAAGCTAGCCCTCTCCTACCTGTGCATAAATGCCCACTCCCTTCTCTTCAAAGCTTTGGCCTAGAATCCTGGAAGGCCATGTTTCCAGAAACAGCTTCAATCTAATCCTTCCTGACCTTCCTCTGGGCTAATTTCATCTCTTCTATTAAGTCACCACTTTTCCCACTTTATCAAGAGCAGACAATATTCCTAGAATAGTTCCCCTTGCCCCGAAGACATTTCCTTAGCATCTTTCAAACACTTACTGAATTCCTTCTTTTCCCCCAAATCTTTTGAACTGAAAATAGGCTTGCTTATGACCATAAAATATAGTTACCATAGTCACATGTGTCTAAACTCAGTCTGCCTGAATTGATCTTGCTTCTTTCTATGGCATGTTTTCTTATAATCAAGCTTACAGTGTAAAAATGCTAACAGAATGAAGCATACCCTAGGGGAATTGCTCTGCACTGCCCTGTTACATGGAACCACATGTATCTTGTTAATTAATGATTCTTTTTTTCATGATGAAAATGCTCCGACAGGCAATCCAGAGGCAAGACTCTGCCCAGAATCTCCATCACGGAGGGGCAAGTAGGGAGAAACCACGATAACAAGCAAGATTTCTAACCTGAATACTCAGATCTTAGGGAAGAAGAGAAAATGAGCCATACAATATATACATATCATCATTATGAGCTGATAATTTATGCAAATATGTGATTACCTCTTGAAAAATAGTAAGTTTGTGGTATAAACATAATTCAGAAACATATACTTTTTTAAAAAGGTAACTTTAAAAACAAAACTAATCACTTTGAGACAGAACTGTGATCTCTCTAGATTCTATTCAGAACTTACTAGCCTATTAAAGCTCACAAATAATACATGTATCATTTACTATAATGACCTCTCAACATGTAAATGTCGTGACAGCAAAATGGTGGGATTAAATGTAAAGTGACACTTTTCTGTGAGATAGAAATTTCCAGTTATGACGTCAAAATGCCTGTAAAACCAGTCTATCAGCAAATCAACACAACTGTCAGAACTAAAATTTGTATTCCTTACTGACTAATAATTTTTGAGAATATTTTTAGTAACAAAAAGATTTTAGTATTTATGTAGCCTATAGGCGTCCAGGTTCTGTATGAAGTGTTAGGCGTGTAACGACGAATCAGAGTTCCTGGCAAGGAACTCTTGGAACTCTCACTGAACCAAGAACTCTCACTGAGAGCTAACACAGGTACAAGGCAACGTGTACTTGTATTAAGGTATACACAATTATAGAAGTACAATAGGGCAGGAGAGATCCTACCTAGAAAAATTCAAGTGTCATCATGGACAAGGTGATACTCATCTGGTCCTGAAATGGAGGGGACAGTATGAGACTTGGTCAGTCAAGTGAGGAAAAGGACATACCCAGCTGAGATTGTGAGTACAAAGGCAGAATGGATTTATGGAAGAGCCCAAGTACAATTATGACCCAAGGAGTCACGGCGGGAAGACTGGTGAGAAATGAGTTTGACAAAGCAGACCTGGTTTTAAAGGATCTTGCATGTGCAGCACCAGCAACCAACTGAAAATGAGAGCTAATAAAAGATTTCTAATCAAGGGAATAATGTGATATTAGACATTTTCCATACAAATGGAACTGGCTACACTGCAAGGAGATCCAACCGGTCCATTCTAAAGGAGATCAATCCTGGGTGTTCACTGGAAGGACTGATGCTAAAGCTGAAACTGCAATACTTTGGCCACCTCATGCAACGAGTTGACTCACTGGAAAAGACTCTGATGCTGGGAAAGGTTGGGGGCGGGAGGAGACGGGGACAACGGAGAATGAGATGGCTGGATGGCATCACCGACTCTGTGGACATGAGTTTGAGTGAACTCCGGGAGTTGGTGATGGACAGGGAGGCCTGGCGTGCTGTGATTCATGGGGTCACGGAGAGTCGGACACGACTGAGCGACTGAACTGAACAATGTAGAAAATGGGTAAAAAGTACAAATATCATAGAATAAAAATTTTGGAGGGAAACTAATCTGGGGCAGATTCAGGCTCTGTCAACTACAACTTATGCACTAAGTATTTAGCCTCTTCAATTTTCATTTTATTAATCTAGAAATACAGAAGTAATATAATGTACATTGAGAATTATGATGATTAGAGAAGAAGCTATTAATACATTAGAAACATTCCTGATTGCCCAGGCCCAGCACTAACTTTCTCAGCACTTCTCAAGGTCCCTGGCCCAACGCCCTTCTCTTCCACTCCTGGCTCTGTCCTGCCCCAGAAGAGGTCTCATGGGCACAGGTATGGACATCCCAGGCTGCAGGCAAATCTCAGACCACAAACCACACAAACAGCTGCCATGTGGCCAGGCCTCAAGCCCAGAGATGCACATTCTCATGGGTGCCTTGCCAAAGACAGAGCTGGTGAAAGGGTCCACGCGCCGTATTTGGAAGAAAGCTCAGCATAATCTAAGTAGGGGACTCTGAAGTCTCAAGTATCCAAAGCATAAGCTGAGGTTGCAGGGTGGGCTCTGAGTGGGAATGCTCCCTTAGCCCTGAGGAGGAGGAGAACGGGGCCTCGAAAACATGAGCTCAAAGCAGGGTCCCACCTTACCCAGGGCTTAGTGTAGTATGATACTGCTTGGCCTGTTGTACACTCAACAAATGGTTGTTATCATGATACCTGTATTACTGTCATCATAGTTTTGTTGTCATTATTTACTGGCAGCAGGATAGGTCTGGGAGAAGGAACTATACTGTGGCCCTAGAGCTGAAAATACAATGCAATTCGGCCTGTGTTCAAAAATGGACAGGAGGAAACAGAACCTAGAGGCAGCTCAGGAGTAGAGTGGAGAGGCCCTACTAGAAGAATAGCTTTAAGGAAGGAAGTAGAAAGGATAATAACTACAGTTTTGTATATATGTTCTGAGTTCAAGATTCCTCTGGGCATCCAGGTACTAACAAATAGAAAACTGAATGTACTTGTCTGGAGCTCAGGAAAAATTTAGACGTTAGCCATCTAAAACTGGTTGAAACCCTAGAAATGGGTGAAACTTCCAAGGAAAAGTTAAAGATGTAAAACAGAAGGACAGAGCTTAGAAAAATCCTTCCAGTCAGTTTGTGGAGAGAAAAAAATGATGCTAGCAAAGGAAAAGGCAAAGGAAGCTGTCAAAGTCAAGAAGATGACAGGAAGAAGACTGTCCTTCAAGAAATGTCCATACTATACTGATATCCACCAGTCACTGAGTGTCCACTCTGTGCCAGGTATTATGACTTGGCATATATGCATGATCTCATTTAATTCAGTACTTACAAGTGAATGTGTGAGTACTGTGATAGACAATTATTTCCATATCATCAATAAGCTAACAGGCTCAGAGATAGTAAGTAAACTGTCCCATGTCACAAAACTATTATAAAGTAATAGGTGCTGTTAGAAGCTTAACCCTACTGTTAAAACTTAGGAAAAAACTAGAACACTTTGTTCACTGCTGTACAGAAGACAGTATAGAAGAGAAGTGATGAGCCCATTCATTGGAAGAGGCTGTGAACTAGGAACTTCCTCATTATGTTACCTTGTTTAACCCTCGTAAGAAAGGGGGCAGTAGACATTATCAAGTCCGTTTTATAGTTCAAGACTTGGAGGCTCCCAGAGTCAAAGGATTCATGAACAGAGCTGGTAAATGAATGAGCCCAGACTTAAATGTAAGGACTACATGACACAAAAACCTACACTCCTTCCATAGCGACATGTTGCTTCTCCATCAGTGGGATCAAGAACTGAAAAGGGAAAGGCATCTAGAACATGGAAACAAAGACATTCCTGGAAATTAACCAAAGTAATAAAAGATATTAATCACCCAGCTTTCTTGTATTCTCCCCTAAAATAACCTGGCACATGAAAGCCAGGGCAATAAAAACCACTTCTCTCAGGACAAGTACAATTGACAATTGTTTGTCTGAACAGAGATGAGTTTTGGCAGGCATGAGGAGAAAAGGGAACCCTCTGCACTCTTGGTGGTAATAAACAACTGGTGTGGCCATGATGGAAAACAGTAGGGAGTTCCCTCAAAAAATTAAATATAGAATTACCATATGGCCCAGAAATTCTATGTCTGGGTACATATTCAAATGAAATCAGTATCTCAAAGAAATATTCACATTCCCATGTGCACTGCTGCATTATTCACAATAGCAAAGTTATGGAATCAAGTATTCATCAACAAATGAACAGATTAAAAAAAAAGGTGATATCTAACTAACTTCAGATAGAACTTCACATGATGAAATATTATTCAGCCATAAAAAGGAAGAAATCCTGCCATTTGCTACAAAATGAACGAACCTACAGAACATTGTGCTAAATGAAATAAGCCAAAGGTGAAAAGATAAATACTGCATTACCTCACTTATATGTGTAACGTTAAAAAGTCAAACTTATAGAGAGTTAAAAAGGTAGTTGCCAGAGGCTGGAGAGTAGGGAAATAAGGAAATGTTGGTTAAAGAGTACAAACTTTCAATTATGAGGTGGATTAGTTCTGGAGAGCCAATGAACAGCTTAGTGACTACAGTCAGTAATACTGTACTGTGTACCTGAAATCTGTATACATGAATTTTGCTTAGAAAGAAGATCTTAAGAGTAATTCTCACCACACACAGACACACACAGACTATGTGAGGTGTTAGATGTGTTAATTAACTTGATTAAGGTAATCATTTCACAATGTATACATATATCAAATCAATACACCTTAAATATATACAATCTTACTTGTCAACTACACCACAACAAAGCTGAGAGGGAAATGACATCTTTTTATAGTTTGACATATACATTGACATTATAGTTGTGCCCTGTTAAAAACTGCAGTTTTCTACACAGGCATTGAAAGTCACTTTCAGCCATCCATGTACAGTGATAACTCCCTTCAAACAATTTAGTCAGACACAGAACAGTGATGTTAAATTTTATTTTCCCATAAGCAGTAGCTTCTTCCAGCAGTAATATATTTGTGGTATTTTGAAGACTGAATATCCGAATAGATTCTGCACTGCAAGCACTTTCTAAAAACAGCTCTTGGGTGAAAGCCAAAAAGGTTAGCTTGGTTCCTTACCGGCTGCCTGCTTTAAACACATTATGTACTCTATCCTTCCCCTCTCTGAGCCTGTATAGTTGGCTGAACAAGACCTACATTAATCTGCCCCACCTGATGCAAAGACCATATTGTGTCTCGAGATTAAATTTATTTTTAAAGGCTGGGCTTGTGATGGGCATTACAGTGCCAATTTGAAAGTTTCAGTTTTCAAACTTTGGGAAGTTAGCTTTTAGTCTGTTTCAAACTGCCTTAATCACGATTACCCTGTAGGCAACTGTATTTACATCAGCCACGGGCTGCTTTATTCTTCTCAAGGTAATATTAAATCTTTTTTGTAACTGCATGACCTTCCTAAATGAAACATGCACTGGAAGAAAAAGAAATTTGTTAACACACTGAAGGGAAGAAACGGTAGCAGACTGTCTTCATAGTATTTTAAAAACCAAAAGACAGTAAACAAAGTCAGTAAGGGCTGCCTGACAACAATTCCAGTCCTGGGCTGGGGGATGGGACTGCAGAGAACTGAGCCCTGACCAAACCAAGAGGGCTGTCCGGATCCTGTTCGTGGGCGTTAACACAAGTCTTCCGGGTGTTATTCTTGGCAGGCATATCCAACACAGGTCACAAAGAACAAACGCAACAGAGCCATTCCCAACAGGCTTGGCTGTAAATGCCCTAAATTCAACTACAAACTTAGTGAGTTTGCAAAATACGCTTGCCACAAAACCAGCCTGAAGACCAGCTGAGGTCCTCAAGGCTGACAAAGATGTTCATACGGTAGAAAAGGAACTTTGTCAATGAATTTATCAAGTATTCACATATTTTAAACACTGTAATTATGATTCTGCCATAATTACTATTTTTACCCATAAAATCATATTCTATAGACTCTTCTAGCTAAAGAAAAGAATCTCCTTTTCCAAGGTAATGAAAGGAACCCCATTCAGAAAACTGAAAGTAACAGACTCGACCACGTAAACACTCTTCT
Source organism: Moschus berezovskii (assembly GCF_049115385.1). Classification (NCBI taxonomy): domain Eukaryota; kingdom Metazoa; phylum Chordata; class Mammalia; order Artiodactyla; family Moschidae; genus Moschus; species Moschus berezovskii. The sequence continues at coordinate 83,150,782 of NC_142469.1, read as the reverse complement.
GGCTGTACAAGATGCCCTGTCACTAAGGGTGACTTTGGCCCACTGTCCACATCATGGTGTTTTCCCCAGCATACTGGAAGACATCATGGCACTGTCAGTCCCTGCCTGAAGAGGCAGGAACATGCTGAACAAGATCAAAATGACCAGCGACCCCGGTGCTGAAAGACAGGGTCAAATCAACTCAGGAAATAAATTTTCAGGCTCAAATTTATGGGCCCTTACTCACTGCCACACTCACAGTGGTAGCTGTCCTCTTTCCCTGGAGACAAAGAAGGACTGAACGTCCCTATGTAGGCTGAGCTCCACTCAGTCATCCCCAGAACCATCTCTTGTTGGAGTGTCCAGGCAGCCAGATCTGCCCAGCTGAAAGTTCAGGATTCTGGGCAGAGAGCCCCCTTGCTCTGATGGAAGAGGGAAGGCCATAGGGAAGATCACAGAACTGTGGGAGACAATGGAGTCTGGTAAAAGAACTCTGATGCAACCTGGAGGTTTAGGATTTCATTTTGGCCAACAAACATAGGGTATAATCCTAACCATGTTGCTGAGCTCTCTGGGGAACATAGCTTCTACTCCCAAGACACCAGGGAGGATCTGCCCTTCCCAGCCTTCTCGATGAGACAGAAGAACTGAGGGGAAGATATGAAAAGGCTTTTCTTTTCTTTGCCCCTGCCTCCCTGCACCATGCTGCTGTTGCTGCTAAGTCACTTCAGTCGTGTCCGACTCTGTGCGACCCCATAGATGGCAGCACACCAGGCTCCGCCGTCCCTGGGATTCTCCAGGCAAGAACACTGGAGTGGGTTGCCATTTCCTTCTCCAATGCATGAAAGTGAAAAGTGAAAGTGAAGTCACTCGTTTGTGTCCGACTCTTCACAACCCCAAGGACTGCAGCCTACCAGGCTCCTCCGTCCATGGGATTTTCCAGGCAAGAGTAATGGAGTGGGGTGCCATTGCCTTCTCCGCCCTGCACCATGAGGAATCTTAATTCCCCCACCAGGGATTAAACCTGTGCCCCCTGCAGTGGAAGCAAGCACAGAGTCCTAACCACTGGACCACCAGGGAAGTCCCTGAAAGGGTTTTAAATCAAACACTTTATAGAAGTATCAGGGAGGCGTAGTGTTAAGAGAAGTACACTTGAAGAAAACTTTAGTCCTGACTCAGGCACCTGTGTTCTTTTTAAGTCTCAACTGTTTTATCCACACGACAGGGATATCTCTATCACCTCTTCAAATTGTAACAGCCTCTACTTTGAAATGTGTGGTTAGCAGTGTGAGCAGCCTTTTCCTTAGCAACCAGATTCCATCTTTGTTTTGGCTGATACTGTTAGTCAGTTCAATCACTCAGTCGTGTCCGACTCTGTGCAACCCCATGGACTGTAGTATGCCAGGCTTCCGTGTCCATCATCAACTCCTAGAGCTTGCTCAAACTCATGTCCATCAAGTTGGTGACGTGATCCAACCATCTCATCCTCTGTCATCCCCTTCTCCTTTGGCCTTCAATCTTTCCCAGGATCAGGGTCTTTTCCAGTCAGTTCTTTGCATCAGGTGGCCAAAGTATTGGAGCTTCAGCATCAGTTCTTCCAATGAATATTCAGGACTGATTTTCTTTAGGATTGACTGGTTTGATCTCCATGCAGTCCACAGGACTCTCAAGATTCTTCTTCAACCCAGTTCAAAAGCATCAATTCTACCCCTGATAGTGGTTGATAGTGTGATCAGCCCCAAATGGTAGATTAAGATTATCTAAGCCTTTCCCAAGAATCCTGTTTCCTACTTTTTCAGCTTCTCCTGTGGCTCTGAAAAACCTTTTGCTTTCCTGATATAAAGGACTAGACCTGTTTAGCTGGCATTGCCCTTCTGCTTTCAGTCTTTTTGCCTTCTATTTTGGATGAACATGTGATGACTGGAACTGCAACAGCCTTTTTGTGATGTGAAGAGCCAACTATAATGAAAGGCCAACAGAATCCTAGATATACCAGTGCCAAAGGCCTACCTTCAGACTGGGAATTATAAGAGGAAAATAAGCCCCATATGATTTAAATCACTGTTCAGTTCAGTCGCTCAGTCATGACCGACTCTTTGTGACCCCATGAATCACAGCACGCCAGGCCTCCCTGTCCATCACCAACTCCCGGAGTTCACTCAAACTCATGTCCATTGAGTCGGTGATGCCATCCAGCCATCTCATTCTCTGTCATCCCCTTCTCCTCCCGCCCCCAATCCTTCCCAGCATCAGAGTCTTTTCCAGTGAGTCCACTCTTCACATGAGGTGACCAAAGTATTGGAGTTTCAGCTTTAGCATCAGTCCTTCCAATGAACACCCAGGATCAATCTCCTTTAGGATGGACTGGTTGGATCTCCTTGCAGTCCAAGGGACTCTCAAGAGTCTTCTCCAACATCACAGTTCCAAAGCCTCAAATCACTGTTAGGCTTTCTATTATTTACCACTGAATGCATTTATAACCCATACACTCTGATAAAACTTATCCCTAGAGAACAGCCAATATTTAAGTAATCTCATATGTGCCTCTGCCTCGACACATTGACCAAAGATGAAAGGGGAAACGAAGGAATAGATAGGGGCATTCATTCCTATCCTAACACATATAAATGACAGGTATTCAGCAAATATGCAAAGACATAGAATATATTGGTTAAAAGAACAATTTTCAAGTCAGATCTGTATTTGAACCACTACTGTATATTAGCTATGTGTGTGTGAAAGTTGCACAGTTGTATCCAACTCTTTGTGACCCCATGGACGGTAGCCCACCAGGCTCCTCTGTCCATGGGATTCTCCAGGGAAGAATACTGAAGCAGGTTGCCATTCCCTTCTTCAGGGGATCTTCCCAAGCCAGGGATCGAACCCAGGTCTCCTGCATTGCAGGTATGTTCTCTACCAACTGAGCCACTGGGGAAGCCCATATTAGCTATGTAACTTCAAGCAAATGGTTTTTATCACTCCAATCTGTTTTATCACTAAAATATGTTATATTCAGTTCAGTTCAGTTCAGTCGCTCAGTCGTATCCGACTCTCCGCGACCCCATGAATCACAGCACGCCAGGCCTCCCTGTCCATCACCAACTCTCGGAGTTCACTCAAACTCATGTCCACAGAGTCGGTGATGCCATCCAGCGATCTCATTCTCTGTCATCCCCTTCTCCTTCTGCCCCCAACCTTTCCTAGCATCAGAGTCTTTTCCAGTGAGTCAACTCGTCGCATGAGGTAAAATTTAATAAAGACAGTGCATAAAGTCACTAGTACAATTCTCAGCATAGATGAAGGCTCCAAAATTGGTAGCCTTCAGTATTGTGAGGGCAGGCACATTATATATATACCAGAGCCCCTGAGTATAAAGACAGTGGCATTTAGGGTCTAGCTTGTGGAACGCACAAGTAAATCAGTTATTTCTGCTGGTGGGACAAGGCTATGATATCTACCTGTGTACCATGGTGTAGGAGAGAAGCTTGGCCCCATCTCTCAGTGCCTACATCTTTAAATGTCACAGTTGTTTCAGCTCTCCTATTCAACCAGTTACCAAACACTCAATTTAGATTTCATCTTGACCTGCAGAAGAAATAAAAAGGACAACAAAATGGCCAAACAATGCCAGAAGAGATAGAAAAGATCCCACTAATAGATCTTCAGGTTTGTTAACAACTGCCATGTTCACCTGGGCAATCTCCTACCCTTGGGTCTCTAAGGGTCAGGGGGATTCCTTTAGGAGAGTATACTGGAGAGGGTGCTTTCAGGTGCAAGTGACAGGAGATCCAACTTCCCTAAGGGGCTTAAACAAGGAGGCAGGCTGGCTCCAGGATGAGATAAGTCCATGCTCTTGTGGCACAACCAAGAACCCAGGTTCTTTCCATCTTCCTGCTAATCCACCCTCGATGTGTCAGCCTTATCCCCTGACTGGCTCCCTTCATAGAGGCAAAGCAGCTGTAGTTGCTACAAGCAACACACAAATGTGACAAGTTTCAGAGGAAGACAACTTCAACCTTCATAGGACTGAGAGAGCATCTCTCATACTCCATTTTGATACATGGTGTACAGGGCAAGCCCATAGCCAGACAAGCTGGTCCAGGCTGCAAGAGGGCAGCCTCCTCTGAAGCACAGGGCTTGGGGCTACTTATCAACCTGCTCTTGATGATAAGGGCAAGTTCCTGGGATTTCTCTGGTGGTATAGTGGATGAAGGGGCTTCCCCAGTGTTTCAGTGGTAAAGAATTTGCCTGCAATACAGGAGATGCAGGAGATACAGGTTCCATCCTTGATTTGGGAAGATTCCTTGGAGGAGGGCATGGCAACCCACTCCTGTATTCTTGCCTGGACAATTCCATGGACAGAGGAGCCTGGAGGGCTACAGTCCATGGGTCGCAAAGAGTGACTGAGCACAACACAACACAACACAGTGGATGAGAGTCCGCCTCCCGATGCAGGGGACGCGGGTTTGACCCCTGGTCCAGGAAGATCCCACAATCTGTGAGGTGGCTGACCCTGTGCACCAAAACCACTGAGCCCGCATGCGTAGACAAGCCACGGCAATGAGAAGCCCGAGCACCATAAGGAAAGAGTAGCCCTGGCTCCCCGCAACCAGAGAAAGCCCACGCACAAAAACGAAGATCCAGCACAGCCAAAAAGAAATCTTTTTTAAAAAAGTTAAAAAAGGTAGTTCCTGATACCTAATCAGACCTGTTGGGGTAGAGGATGGTTAGGCAAACAAAGGTTTCTGTTCCACAGAAAAATAATGATTCTGGTTCCCTATTCCAAATGCCAGAATTTATTTTAAAGAATATTTGTAAGGGCCACAGTGAAATTTTCCAGATCTTGCCAATTCAGGCTTTGTTTATAATTCCCAAAGATCAATTAGGCCTCTTTGTATTCTTGGAAATTGGAAATAACACTTACTTAAATCCAGATTCTTATCTGCTTCTTTGCTCCCAGAGCTGTGTTCTTCAATCTAACAATCACCCTTTGAAACTCGGCACCAGAAATAAAACAACCCTCAATCATGCTGCCAAAGCACCATCAGCCTATTTTATCAAAGGGAAGTTTCACTTATGATTTGTTGTCCATTCTGCAAAATACTCTCTTATTTGATATCTTAAGGAAACTTTAGAAGACGCCAGTAAGGAGGACACTGCTCACAGAATTATGATGGGGCAATTTCCATGGCTAGTGGTTCTAAAAATTCCCAGTCACAGTTTCACTGTGAGGCAGGAGAACAAACAGCCACCTCCCACCAAAGCTTAGCCGCATGTTGCTGCGCAGGCCTAAAGCTTTGCGGGCCAAGGCAAGGCCCTGAGAAGGCAGGGTTGAGAGTAACTCCTGTTCTCAGAAAAGAGGAAGAATTGGTTGATTCCAGAAAATCAATGATTTAAGATTCTCACTTCTGACATGCGGAGAAATGGTTCTCAAAATATAGCCTAGACTCCTGAGACCTTGTCAAAGATCCATAAGGTCAAAACTTTTCACTCTCAATCTCTTAGGAGTATCAGTTCAGTTCAGTTGCTCAGTCATGTCTGACTCTTTGCGACCCCATGAACCACAGCACGCCAGGCCTCCCTGTCCATCACCAACTCCCGGAGTTCACTCAAACTCATGTCCATCGAGTCGGTGATGCCATCCAGCCATCTCATTCTCTGTCATCCCCTTCTCCTCCTGCCCCCAATCCCTCCCAGCATCAGACTCTTTTCCAGTGAATCAACTTGTCACATGAGGTGGCCAAAGTATTGGAGTTTCAGCTTTAGCATCAGTTCTTCCAATGAACACCCAAGGTTGATCTCCTTTAGAATGGACTGGTTGGATCTCCTTAGAGTTTATCAAAAAAGAATAATGCACAATTATTCAAAAAAGTGATTAAAATTCCCCTCCTGTTTTAAACCACTTATCTGTAGAGGCTGGATTTGCTTTATCTATTTCAACCGAAGCAACAGACGGCAACAGATTGAATGGAGAAGCAGAGCGGAGAATCCAGCTGTCTTCTACTAAACCAGACAGTACAGAGATGGGAAAAAATGCAAAGCTCTCCTACATTTGTTTTGAAAGCAGTTACTTTTCATGAAGGCCTTCCCTGGTGGCTCAGGGGTAAATGCAGGAGACACAGGACTCGGGTTTGATACCTGCGTTGGGAAGATACTCTGGGGTAGGAAACGGCAACCCACTCCAGTACTCTTACCTGGGAAATCCCATGGACAGAGGAGCCTGTTGGGCTACAGTCCATGGGGTCACAAAAGAGTTGGACATGACTTAGCGACTAACCAACAACTATTTTTCATTAAGGGAAAAAAAAAGTATTTACAGGGGACATGCAATGGGCTGATTTTTAATGAATTAAATATTTTTAAATTTCTATTTTAATGCCTAATATGGTAAATACATGACTGAGTGACTAACACTTCACATTTCATGTGGTAAATACAATCCAAAAGATCTTAAGAAGTTCTCTGGGATCCTCAATTTTTAAAAGTGTCAAAGGTCTTGAGACCAAAATGTCTGAGAACTGCTGCATTGAAGTAACGAACCAACTGAAACCAAGCAGGACCCTGTGGGGCTCCTAAGTATGGAAGCCTCCCTGTTCCTCATTTCTTGTTTGTAAGGAGCAGACTCCAGCATCCGCAACCTTCTAGGAGTTCCAAAGGGCAGACTCAAACAGTTGCTAATCTGGAAAGGGAAGGGAGGCAGAGACAGGGGAGCTATAGCCAAGATACAATAATGCAGCCTTGCGGCAGGGTCCTGGTTCCCCTCCAGGGATACACCTAACACTATGTTTGAACTCTCCACAGAACTAAGAGAGTCAACAAATGAAACGGGTTAGAGTTCTTGCCAGAGAAGGCCACCTGAAGCCAGAGTAAAGGAACCAGAGAAGCTTGAGACCAAAAAAGGCCAGATCAGAGGAACCAGAGAAGCTGATTAGGAGGAGACCCTTTGAGACCTGATTAAAGGAGTGCAGACCCTGCAGACACACTGATATTATCAGCAACCCCACCCTCAAACCATTGCTATAAAACTCCTCACCAAATCCTCCCAGGTTGGAATGTACAGTTTTTGAGGGGCACGGGCCCATTGTCTCTCCCTTTGCCTGGTAAAGCCATAAAACTATTCTTTTCTATCAACACTTCCAAAACTCTGTCTCCCAGATTTGACTCAGCACCGGTGCACAGAGGCAGAGTTTTCAGCAGAACAAAGCAAATGTGATTAGCAGGGCTCTGCACCCAATTCCTATGGGAGAGTCCCCACCACCACCGAGCAACTCTGACATCAGCGAGGTGTCCTACAGTTCAACTCCAAACACTGTCTGCCCAGAGACAGCATCAAGTTCCACAGTCAAGCCCCACAAGACTCGCTCCTCTACACCAGCTTCAGATGCCAATCACCAGTCTAGGCTGTCACCTGTGCTTCTATCGGACCTGGCACAAATTGGACATTCTAAGCACACCCTCTTTAGGTTGGATTAATTTGCTAGGGCAACTCTGAGAAACATCTTACTCACTAGGTTACCAATTTATTATATAAGGAGATAACTCAGGAACAGCCAGATGGAAGAGACGCAGAGGGCAAGGTGTGTGGGAAGGAGCTTCCCTGCTCTCTCCAACGTCCTCCACTCTCTGCAAAACCTCCAGGAGGAGGCTCTCTGAATTCTGGAAGCTTCCTGACACAGGCATGAGCAATTAAATCACTGGCTCTAGGCTGCTGAATGGAAGCTCCAACCTCTCTCCCCTCTGCAGAGGTTGGAAGGGGGGCTGAGAGCTTCAACACTCGCTCTACGGGCACCCAGCCCTCCCTGAAGTGCTTTCCAAAAGGCACTCATTAACCTCATTAATTAACAGAACAAAATCACCTGTATGGCTCTTGTCAGGAAATTCCAAGAGTTTTAGGTGCTCTGGTGCCAGAATGGGATGAAGACCAAATACCGGGGTTAGGGATGGCAACCACCCATACAGCAGAAAATCCAAGTAAAACTTTACAGGCGGTTTCTGCAGCCTTGGTTCTGTATCCTTGGATTCAACCCACCTCATGTGCTACTGTAGAGTGCATGAAGTGAAAAAAGTCTGTGTATAAGAGGAGCCTCGGAGCTTCCCTGGTGGACTAGTGGTTGAGAGTTCGCCTACCAATGCAGGGAACAAGGACCCTATCCCTGGTCCAGGAAGATCCCACATGCTGAGAAGCAACCAAGTCCATGCAGCCCAACTACTGAGCCAGCACACCTTGAGCCTGTGCTCCACTCCTAGGGGCCACCACAATGAGAAGTCTGCGCGGCAGAACGAAGGGTAGCCCCTGATTGCTGCAACTAGAGAAAGCCCATGTGCAGCAAAGAAACCCAGTCCATTCAAAAATAAACAAATCTTTAAAAAATAGAGGAGCCTCACAGTTCAAGGCCAGCTAAGTGTTGTTCAAGGGGCAGCTGTGTGTGTGTGTATATATATATTCTATAAATCACAATATCACAGTAATTTACATATACAAACAATGAAATATTAGTCAGCTACAAAAAAAAAAAGGAAATCCTGCCATTTACAACAGTATGAATGAGCCTTGAAGACAGTATGCTAAGTGAAAGAAGTCAGGAAAAGATGCATGATCTTACTTGTATATGGAATGTAAAACAATTGAACAAATAAAAACAAAGTGGTGGTTGGTGGTTGCCACAGACATGGGGTGTGGGGATGGGTGAAAGAGGTCAAAGGGTACAAAATTCCAGTTAGAAGCTGAATAAGTTCTGGTCATCTAATGTACAAAATGGTGACTGTTTAATAATAATGTGTTATATATCTGAAAATTGCTAGGAGAGTTCTCACCACGCACACACAAACGATGTGAGCTAAGGAATATGTTAACTAACCTTATTGTGGTAATCCTTTCACAATATGTGCTTAATTATCACATTGCAGACCTTAAATTCACACATTTTATCTCAATAAAGTTGATATATATATAATATATACGTGTGTGTGAGGGACACAGAGGGTCCTGAGACAAGTCCCTCGGGTGCAGCTGCTCTCCTGCTAGGATGCTGAGGACATATGAAAGATGGAGGAGGTAGAACAGAGGCTCTTCCCTGCAAGGAGGTGGGAGGCAGGCATGCTGAATCCGCACCTGTGGCCTGCGATGGGGTCTCTCCAGATCTCTCTCCTCCACATCTGCAGCTCAGTCCACGATCACCGCGGGGAAACAGAGACACCTACTTTCATCAGGGTCCATCCTTCCATGTCCTCCTCCATTCATACAAGCTGACAGGCACAAGGACTAGCTCAGGGGCCCAGTGGTCCCACATGGGAGAACCAGGACTTGCACCCAGGACCTAAGGTATTATGATGCTTCCTTCCCCCTCAGCAAGCAGTGGGCTCTTACAGGAGAGTTTCTGTTACGTTTCCCACTGTGTTCCCAGCACACAGAATGTTGCTTGCTTGGCCCTGGCTCCAAACCCAGGGTACCCGTCCCCTCTAACCCACAGCCTCCTCCCCAGAGCCAAGATCTCCCTTGAACTCTCTTCCTACTACCAATCAGGGTTCCTGGTGCCACCAACAGAGATGTGGACATTCAAGACCCAGAGATGCAAGGCAATCAGCAGGAACAAATATTTATAAATGCATCCATTGTACTAACCACTCCAGCACACATACCTTAAACTAACAATCCTTTTCTTTCTTAATCAAATATCCTATTGACTTTAATTACAGCTGTATTTTTACTGCCTCTGAAACACATGAATGCTCTCCTCCTCCTTTTAAGCAAATGTCATGATACTGGCCTTATTGTCCACATCCAGCTTTATTTCAGAGTGAGATGGAGTGAAAGTCCAGTAGGATCAGCTGCCCTCCAAGGCCCAACTTGGGCGGCCTCTGTGCTGAGGCCCATCCCTCTGCCTGCTCCCCCATGACCCTTGGGCCCAGTTTCTCAGCTTCTCTATCAACCTTTCTGAAATGAGCACACAAAACCCCTTTTGTTTTCGAAGGACTTTCCTCCCAGCTGGCAAATATAGAAAAAGAAAATGGGGCTTACAAAGCAAAGGAAGCAACAGGCAGAATTTTAAAAATCTTTGAAATGCAACAGTTCTCTGGATATCATTAACTTAAAAATGAGCCTGTATTTAGAGCCACTCTAAATATAACCTGTTCTAGAAATATTCCTTTAGTTTAGGCCCTATCATAAGTCTTCCCTTGGTAATTCTGCAGGCTTCCTCATCTTGTGAGCATGTGCTAAGTCGCTTCAGTCATGTCTGACTCTTTGTGAACCTATAAACTGTAGCCCACCAGTCTCCTCTGTCTATGGGATTCTCTAGGCAAGAATAGTGGAGTGGGATGCCATGCCCTCCTCCAGGGGATCTTCCCAACCCAGGGATTGAACCCTCATCTCCTGCATCGGCAGGCGGATTCTTAACTGCTGAGCCACCAGAGAAGCCCTTGCTCATCTTAACCATTCCTAAAGAAAGCATCTTAGTCGCTAGACTCTTCTCTCTGCCACATGAGCCAAAACTTGGAGACATGCGGGTTCATTTTTTAATCACATAATTACCCAGGCTTCCCAGTGGGTATTCACATCAATCCCAGACTAGAGTCTCTTTCATCGTAACTCTCTTTTTGCCTTACAGGGAAGAAAAGTCAATTTTGATCATTTCCTGGCAAAGTCACATCTACACATTTATCTCAAAAGCTCTAATAACTTATGGCTCGCCCCTCAGTCTCCATACAAGATACTCCCTCTTTAAAAGCTCCAGCTCCTCGGAAATTGCACTTAAAATTGTTTTCAATACAAAGTGACCTCACTGATACTCGTACATTAGAAAGTTGTATTCATGGAAGTGTGTGCATGCTTCAGTCGTGTCCTACTCTTTGTGACCCCATGGACTGTAGCCCACCAGGCTCCTCTGTCCATGGGATTCTCCAGGTGGGAATACTGGAGTGGATTGCCATGCCTGCATCCAGGGGATTGTCCCAACCCAGGGATTGAACCCACTTCTCTCCTGTCTCCTGCATTGAGAGGCAGGTTCTTTACCACTAGTGCCACAGGGAAGTCCCATTTATGGGATGAGCAGTAGCTAACTATAGCCCATTTCCCAAGAGTTCTTTTCAATCATGGTGCTTCATCAAATAACTTATTGCATGAAATTTAGTTTTATATATCTCAGCATTTCACATAAATTACAAATCAGAAAACATGAACTTCTGTGTTGTCCATAATGAGAGAGGTAATACTCTGTAATGTGTTAAGAATATGCGCTTTGACTCTAACAACTCTGACTGACCCAGCCTGGTTCAAGGAGTCTTTCCAAGCCTCAGGACTTCCCCTAACTCACAAGAGAAAAGGCAGGATGGAGACCAGCATGTTTAATACCTAAGAGTCCTTGGCACATAATAAAGGTTGAAAAATGTCAACGTAGGTTCTAGCATCCCAAATTTAGTTGAGACCGTGTGAATCACAAGCAATTAAGCATGCCAAGAGGCATCATATTAACAGAGTACTGAGTTATAAAATCAGTAATAGGAGATCTCCTGTGTGAAATTTATTAGACTGGGAAAACATACATCAGGGCACTGTGTAATTACATAACCCTACTGAGTTAAGACCAACTACACAGAAATAGGCGCTACAATACAAATAGGAAATATTTAATAAAGATATCCAAAGAAACTAAACAGGATTCTAGTCTTTGCCCCATTCCCAGTAGAAAGGTTTTGGAGAGTGAGAGATACAAACACCTCACCGAGTCATTTACGTCACTGAATTAACAACCTCCAGTCCCTACTGATCTCTTGGAATCCATTTTTTTAACTCATCAATACAGTTTCTCAAAGGCATACTCTGAAGTTAAGGCAGGAAATTTGGACCTAAACTGCCTGTAAGACACAATTATAAAAAGCAAGCACAGAACAACCCATACAGCAAAAATCCTACCTTCATTCCACTCAAAAGGAATGAAAACTGAAGAAAGAAAATGTATGGTTGGACTGTTACACGTTTTCTATGTTTCCTTCTAACACTTCCCTTTACAGCCAAGTGCCATAAAATAAAGGCATCAATCACCTGTTATAATGGAAGGATGAGTGGCCATGGCTGGTTTTGCTCACATCCCAAAATATCACTCAAGCCCAACAACCCCTACAATCCCAGCTTGGGTAGGTTATGCACTTCTCTAACTGACCACATCATTTAAAGTGCTTTGAGGTCCAGGGCTATTAACAAGAAGCAGCTTTGTAATTGAAAGTTAATTGTAGGTCTTCCTTATCAAAGAGGTTAGAACATGAAAATCATTAGAATTCGCTTTATAGGCTGGCATATACACGGAAGGAGGTGCTTGTAAGTTAGGAATAGTATATAGTATTGTCATCTATACTATGCTAAAAGGTGATGGGAATACTGTTTGTTTCCATAACAGTAGGGAAAGGAATAAAAGGAGAAAAAAAAGACTAGATCTTTGGGGCACCTTGATTTCTAATATGGATTTCAGCATCCCCACCACTCGCAAACACTGACTTATAGGCTACTTATTGGCTATTCCACACGCCACTTTCTCCCTGCCAACTGGTTTTTGTGGCCAGAAATGTCATTCTGCTCACCTGTTTGGAGGAAGCTGGATCCCAGGGAGCTGGAACAGTTCAGGTTGACTCCATGGCAAGTCCTTTTTCACTTAAATGATTCCCACTGACCCAAGGCAAGATTGACGGCTCCCTCCATATTTCCTTTCATGGCTGGGAGGGATAAAGACTTCACTAAGACTGAAAATGAGCCAGACTTAGACTAACTAAAGTATCTTAAGCATCCTATTCTTTTTATTTTCTGGTGCCAAACCAGAAAAAGATCAGGAGTCAAAACTTAGATGTGTGTGCCTCTGCAAAGAGAAGTCAGCCATAGTATGGAGGAAAACCAGAAATCACCAAGTGGAGACCTCAAGATGAGTTCTAATCCGGAAGAAGCACAGATACTTGCAATTTACCTGGACTAATGCAGAGGCCTCACCAGAAGCACCTGTCCTGCATTTATGCTAACATCCTCCGTTCAGTTAGCACAAGCTGAAGACAGGACCCGGAAATCCTACACTGGCAGCCTCTGATTCCACCTCTTGACAGTGGGAGGCAGCAAGGGGAGCCCAACACTTCTCCGTGTCCTCAGAAAGGCAGAAACAACAATGATGAGATTGAAACTGCCTGCCAAAACCCACTGATCCATTTGAAATCACACACAGTCCTTCCCAGTTGATATGGAGACACTTATTTCTTCAATTAAAAAACAAACAGAAAACTTGCACAACCTGTAGAAGTTGCTGCAGGGTTCAAAGCACAGAACTAAAGCCCTAAAATAGATAAAAGCAAGAGAAAAACAATTAAAGCCTTACAAAGAATAGGAAGCTATTACAGATGGTTCTTTCCAAACATGAATGCTAATGAGCATGTTCCCACCCTCCATGAAAAATCAGTAGGTCCCTAAGGCAAAACAAGGAGGAACCTATCAGCATCTGGGCTGAAAGAAGTGTCTGGACCAGGCAGGCAAAATGAAGCCTCTAGAGCAGGGGTCCCCAACCTCTGGGATGTAATGCCTGATGATCCGAGGTGCAGCTGATGCAATAATAATAGAATAAAGTGCACAATAAATGTAATGCACTTGAATCATCCTGAAAGCATCCCTCCTCCCCCATCAATGGAAAAAACTGTCTTTCATGAAACTGGTCCCTGGTGCCGAAAAGGCTGGGGCCACTGCTCTACAGGGCTGGGCAGAGGCTCAGCCAGGGTGGGGATGGGAGGGAGTGGGGGACACATATGGGAAGGACAAATGGGAAGTAGGACTGTTAAATATTCTTTCTGGGAATTGCAACTGGCAGGAGAAAAGCAATTAGGCTGAGGTTGGCTCTGAAGAATCATGGAGAAGGTAAGCAAAATGGCAGTTGGGTCATGGCCAGAGTGATGTCAGGGATTGTTCCCAAAAGGCACTGAGAAATGCCAACAGGAGGTTTGCTGCCAATGGCTGCCTTTTGACAAGATGGCTCAAGGATTCCCTTGATGGTTTTATCTCATCTGGACCAGTCCTGTCGTAAGTTACTTGGGCTCAGAGAAAGGGAAGATCCTGGACTGGAGAGGGATGGAGGTGGAGACTCTTTATTTCTTTAGAACAGAAATTTGACTCCAAGTCAAATTCACACTGGGGGCGGTTGTAGGGCAGGCAGAGTGCCTCACCCAGGTGGGCCAAGGACTCTTCATGGGAACCTAATGAGAGCTGAACCCCTTGTATATTCAGTGTCCTTTGACACAGACCATTAATCAGGTCATGACATTAATAACTACCACAAACACTCAACCTCAATCAATAAGAGACATTAGACTAGCCAGGGCTTTGATTGAGAAGAGAGTAAGGGGTTTAAGACTATACTAGCTGAGGTCAATGGATAGGGTGTTGGATTTCTGGTCTACCCTTTGGGACCTATCCTTTCAGCCAATGAGATATTTGAGATTCTACTGCCAAAGCACAGATTCTTCCAAATACTATGTTTTCCAAGAACCTAGGAGATAAGGACACAGGTTCACTGAGATGCACAATGCAGGATCTGGAGAGGCCTTTTCATCCTCTGAACATTTAGAGGGCACTGAACTAGGAGGTAAAAAGATGAAAAACTTATGTATATGAACTCCTTGGAAAAAGGGTCTCATCAGTTCAGTTCAGTCGCTCAGTCATGTCCAACTCTTTGCGACCCCATGAATCACAGCACGCCAGGCCTCCCTGTCCATCACCAACTCCTGGAGTTCACCCAAACTCATGTCCACAGAGTCAGTGTTGCCATCCAGCCATCTCATTCTCCGTCGTCCCCTTCTCCTCCCACCCCCAATCCTTCCTAGCATCAGAGTCTTTTCCAGTGAGTCAACTCATCGCATGAGGTGGCCAAAGTATTGCAGTTTCAGCTTTAGCATCAGTCCTTCCAATGAACACTCAGGATTGATCTCCTCTAGAATGGACTGGTTGGATCTCCTTGCGGTACAAGGGACTCTCAAGAGTCTTCTCCAGCACCACAGTTCAAAAGCATCAATTCTTCGGCGATCAGCTTTCTTCACAGTCCAACTCTCACATCCATACATGACCACGGGAAAAACCATAGCCTTGACTAGACGGACCTTTGTTGGCAAAGTAATGTCTCTGCTTTTTTAATATGCTATCTAGGTTAGTCATAACTTTCCTAAGCGTCTTTTAATTTCCTGGTTGCAATCAGCATCTGCAGTGATTTTGGAGCCCCAAAAAATAAAGTCTGACACTGTTTCCACTGTTTCCCCATCTATTTCCCATGAAGTGATGGGACCAGATGCCATGATCTTCGTTTTCTGAATGTTGAGCTTCAAGCCAAACTTTTCACTCTCCTCTTTCACTTTCATCATAGAGACCCCCTAAACAATTACCAACCTGAATGATAAATGCCATGACAAATTCATGACAGAAACAGTGAAGGCACAAAGGAAAGAAGGGTCACTTTCACTAACCATAGGTCAGTCTTCAAGGATAAGTAGTAAGAGGAAGTGAGGAATACTGCATAAGACACACAGTGAACAATTTTGATGAAAAAAGCAGCTCAGAAAACATGTCCCCAGTGTTTCAGTGTCCCATATAAAGGGTAGCATTGGATTGCTAACCATGGACCTCTAGACCTGCTGTCTTGGTCCTGGCATGCAAAAGGAAGAGGACTCATAACAAGTATGCTCTTTTTCAGTGTATGAGATAGCTCCCAGAGGAGGGGCAGAGATTGGGAAAGGCCCTCAGTAAAACTCTAGTTTTATACCCTCTTGCATGTGTACATGATTAAGACCATGTTTAGGGTTCTTACTAAACATGGTCTTGGTCACGGGAAGAGCTTGTTTCTCTGATGGTCAGATGCCAGCAGAGGGACTGACCATTTCCAGCCAAGACTCAGAAGCAGAAGGACACCATAGGAGTCCACTGGAAAGGGAGGAACATTCCTCAGAAACTTGCCAGCAGGTCAAGAAGATCTAGAAGAGCCAGTGATTGCGAATAACAATGGTACTGAATGGTCCACAGAAATGACATAAGCCCTTTTTCTTTTAACACATAGGATTAGAAAAAGTATAAGTTCTTCAATATTTCAGAGGGAAAGATCTAGATATCATCATAACCAAGCCATCACAAAGGGCATGAAAGGGAAAGACCAATGTATCAACTTGCAACAAGTTAAACATTACAGAAGTTGTGGGCCCTCCAGGTGGCTGGTGATAGCCTCACAAAACACAGACACCAACCCTGAATATTCATAACAAAACCCAGAGCAGCCCTGAAAATTCCATAACTGATCAGGTTACTTTGGTTCCATTACTTGATTCTCAAACCCCAGCGGGAAAAGTAAGAGGTGCAGGGTGAGAGAAAGCTGAAAAAAGGGAAGAGAAAACATTTAATATTGTTAACCATTAATAGTTCTTGATCAATAGCTTCCAAATCCATTTCTTACTTGGCTGAAAAACCAGCAACTAACAATGATGGAGTCAGTAACTGCTGGACGTAACTTGACTTGGGCAGAGATATTTTATCAAGTCCGTCAACTTTGAGGGAACATCCTAAACTGCCTTTTGCCAGTCAAACAAGAAGGCTGAGGAGAAGGTAACCCCAGCCTGAACAAGGCCTCTTCCTTGAGCATGGGCACACCACCACTGCCCACTGATTCACAGGTTTAATTCAACCCTGCGAAGACATGTAAGACCCGAGTTTAAGCAGAGAGAAAAGAGGGACTTAATGGTGGTTAAGAATCCAATTTCCAATGCAGGGGACGTGAGCTGAATCCCTGATCGGGCAACTAAGCCCACACATGACTGCTGAGCCCATTTTCTCTATAGCCCACTCACCACAACTATTCAACCTCAAGCCACAACAAAAAGCATGGGCAGCCAAAAAAAAAAAAAAAAATCTTAAAAAGGAGTGAGGGTTCAGGCTCCTCAAGGAGGAAGATAAGGATACTTAAATCTCACTCCCAAGATCAAAAAGCAAGACTATGGGCAGGAAGATGGAGAGATGTTCACCTGACTATCTACTAACAAATTCAGGAAATACTCTATAGGGCGAGTTCCCTGGCCATTCCCCCATCCCTGACGCTGAACCTCACGGTGTACTCTACGTGAATCCCCATCCTGGTTGCTAAGGCTGCTCACCGTATCAACAGTAAGACTGGGCATTTGTTCAGTGAACGAGCCTGGGGCAGAAATAAGCAATGCCTCTGACCACTCCATTCCATCCAAAACCTTTTTTCATAGGTTTCTCCCATACAGTGCCCTGGGCATGACCAAATCCAGTCACCAGAGTCACTAAAATCATTCACGTGACTTGTGGACTTCCATTTGCATAAGAAGTCCTCAAACAATCAATGGTAAAAGGAAAAAAAAAGATAATACAACCTTAGTTCTTTCAAGGTATCAATTTTCTTTTGGTTTGAACTACCATTACTAACGTACACAATTGATCAGAATAGTATTAGTAATTATCTATCAGAATGCGAACATATTTAACTTGAAAGACAATCAATGGCAAAAGAAAAAATAAGAAAAAAAGCATGGCAAAAGTAGCTGATATTTAATTTAGTCCTGATGGCTCATTTCAAAACCTGAAACAACAAAACATTTTTACAAATAATCATTTCTAGGTGATTACATAACAGAAATGGAAACTGAATCTGAATATAAAACCAGAACAATTCCAAGAAATAGTTTATGAATCTGGTTTCTTTCTCATATACTAAATATAACATTAAAATAGAAGTATAACTGAAGAAAAATAACAAATCCAAATTCTTACTTATAAGCAGACAATTATAGCACCTAAATTAAAAAAATTTTTTTTAAATTTATTGTGCTCAAACAAGTTAAACACAGTACTGGACAGAGCAAGTACACTGTGGGTTTAAAAATGCCTGGAAGAAGAAGCAAAGGATAAAAGGAAAACTGATTTACCATAGAGGGGGAAAGTCCATTATGGTGTTTCCCTGATATCAAATAGTCAAGCAGATTCATTAACTCAATAGCTCATTTTTGTTTGATCATGGCTTATTCACATAGGCTAAAACAGGCTTTGAAAGGCTCCCAACTATTACAAGTCATAGTCAAACTGAAACCTTCTGATAGGCATAAAATTCCATAATCAATTTATACTTGCTGCCTCATAAGTGTTTTTTCCCAGCTACATTTGTTTTCAGTCTCCTCTTGGAGAATGTAAAACCTCTGAGAGCAATGCTTACATCTGCTGTGTCTCATTCACACAGCTCAGTTCTCTGTATAAGCATGCTTGATAGACTTTGCTGCACATCTGGAATGCAAAAACACACATTCCTCCGTATACAGGATGACATCACCAGCTCTCTATCATTCAGACAAACACTCTGAGTTATATTCTAATATTGGTGAAGACAGGTAAACACACACACATATATATGTATTCATCTACGGTTCCTCATCTGGCATCCTTCCCATCAATTTTGACTACCTCTTACAGTCGTATCCTCATTCATCAGAGGGCAGACAGAAGCAGCAAGAACTACAATCCCACAGACTCCAGAAAGAAAACAATAATCACAGAAAGCTAACCAAAATGATCATATGGATCCCAGCCTTGCGTAACTCAGTGAAGCTCTAAGTCATGCTGTGCAGGGCCACACAAGGCAGACAGGTCACAGTGGAGGGTTCTGACAAAACAGTCCACTGGAGAAGGGAATGGCTAACCACTTCAGTATTCTTGTTTCCAGAGCCCCATAAACAGTATGAAAAGGCAAAAAAAATACGACATTGGAAGATGAGTCCCCCAGGTCAGTAAGTGTTCAATATGCTACTTGGGAACAGTGGAGAAACAGTTCCAGAAAGAACAAAGAAGCTGGGCCAAAGCTGGAAGCAACCCTCAGCTGTGGATGTGCCTGTGGATGACTTTTTTTTTCTTTTTGGAAGTCAACCCTGAATACTCACTGGAAGGACTGATGCTGAAACTGAAGCGCCAACACTTTGGCTACTTGATGTGAAGACGCGACTCACTGGAAAAGCCCCTGATGCTGGGAAAGATTGAGGGCAAGAGGAAAAGGGCATGGCAGAGGATGAGATGGTTGGATGGCATCACCGACTCGATAGACATGAATCTGAGCAAACCCTGGGGGATAGTGAAGGACAGGGAAGCCTGGTGTGCTGCCGTCCATGGGGCTGCAAAGTCAGAAATGACTCAGCGGCTGAGCAACAACCTGTGGTCGTACAAGATGGCCAGCTGGCTCTGGGCTCGATATCATGGACAAGTGTAATACTCAGTGGCTAAGCAGGGGACCAAACACAGCCCATTAATAATGCATTTTCTCCAGCTCATGTGGTTCCACACCCACTAAGAGGTAGAAAATGCCAGTTGTCTTTTCATGCCCACTGTACCAGGAGCCTCTTCTGGTATCACTGTCACTTTCTTCCTTCTAACATCGAAGGCAAACCTTTTATCACAGATCCACAACCACAGAAAGTTGCACCTAGCTTCAACGACCCCTTGGATAGAGAAACAACCTTCACAGCAGTGTCATCAAACATTTTTGCAAATTTTAAGTGCTATTTTTCACACATTTAAGTTGACATTTAAATTTCTCAACCATAATTTTAATTCACTGCAAAGGCTGTAATTCTGGCATATTGGAATTAGTACAATTTTAATTAAAACATACCACTCACTTAAAGGTATCCAATAAAATCCAAATACCACAGCAATTTGCAAATCATCTTCACCCATCAATAAATACATGAACAAACTTCTCTTTGCAAAAAGGCTGCACTGTTATCTCCGTGAACTTGTATTTCCATTTTACTCCCCACACAGAATTCTCTCAATCTAATATATTTATTATGAATTTTCCTATTATATTTCCCTGCAACAGAAGTGGATATAAAGTGATTCTTAAAAATTTCCTCTGGCTGTCAGGCTTAAAAGTGTTCCATTTTCTTCTTTGAGCTATCATTACTAATGCACACAACTGATCCAAACAACATTAATAATTACTTATAAGAATGTTAATATAGTTAACATGGAAATTAAAAATTTATTGGAAATGTATCTCTAAAGAAATGTACAGGATTTGTCTCTTTCTTCTCAACTAGTTCATATACTGATGAATGAATACTCTCTGTTATAATACGATGAAATTGAATTATTATAATAATAATATAATACAAATTCCATACCTTTTTTCCCCACTTTTAAAGATGCAAGCACTAAGAAACCTCATTTATATAAGTAAGAAAGGAATGAAGGCGATTCATCATCAAAAAAATCTTTTTTCTGTGTTATAACCAGATTAGGTCCTCTTCCAATTTCACTGAAAGCCAAGAAATGAAAACTAACCTGCAAAAAGATGTGTGCCTTGGTCATTATATTCAACCCCTTTACCAACACAGGCATTAATATTTTCATAGTTCTCTGTTGGTGGGGAGAGGGTTTTGCATACCAGGAAAACACACAAGGGTCAGAGTCAGGATGGGGTGGGAGACAGCTCTGCTGTCCTTTGTCAAGAGGGAGAAGGGTGACTGGAAGAGGTGAAATGGAAAAAGAGACACAGCAAAATCAATTCTGAAGCAAATAATTTTAAGACAGGTTAACTAAAGAAACTAGGAACCAGGAAATCATCTCCCTTCAACCATCTATACCTTTGTATCTCCTGGAGATTTTTTACATTCCTTTATGTGCATGCATACCCCAGCTGGAATACCCCTCCTCTGGGTAAGAATGTTGATTAACGCATGAATTCCCTTATACATGAATTGACTAACACACAAACGTATCAGCTGTAGCAGGCACTACAGTAGAAGTAATACATTTTCTAAATAGAAGCATAATTTTTTTTTCAATCTATTTGAAAAGAGAGAAAATATGTAATAAATCATAAGTGTCCTGACAATACAGAAACTATACTCAAAAAACTTAGTTTTTAATAATTGCAAAGAAAAATCTAGACACAATCAAAATGTTTAATAAGAAAATTACTAAATAATTTATGTTGCAACAGCCATATAGTAAAAGAATATGCAATATTTCAAGAATATATATTGACATTAGAAAACGTTCTTCTATAGTGCTGACCAAAAAAACCAAGCAGGAAACAAACCCGTAAACAAAGCCTCATATTAATTTGTAAAAAGATGTATGTGTGTTGGGGGGAAAGTCTGTTAAGAGAATCTGTTAAATTGTTTTCAGTGGTTATTCTAGGTTGGTGTAATCACGGGCAACTTTCGTATGCTCTTTCCAAATTTCCACAAAAGGCATGTATTTCTCTCACAATGATGGAGGTAGGGGGAGTGGGGAGAGTTGAAGAACTGGGGAAATAGATTCACTGTCTCAGGGCCACTGCAGGTGGCCACAGAGTTTGTGAATTTGTCCACCCAAGGGGCCAATGAGAGCTTAAATCCACCCCACACGGGGCAGGACTGCTTCCCCGCAAAGTGAAAGTAGCTCCGTTGTGTCTGATTCTTTGTGACCCCGTGGACTATTCAGTCCACAAAATTCTCCAGGCCAGAATACTGGAGTTAGTAGCCGTTCCCTTTTCCAGTGGATCTTCCCAACCCAGGGATCAAACCCAGGCCTCCTGTAAGGCAGGCGGATTCTTTACCAGCTGAGCCACTAGAGAAGCCCAAAGTGGGCGCCATTTCCTAACTCATGGTGGCAGACTAACCCACAGTCTCCACATCCACAGTATCCACATCCACAGTCTCCACATCCTCTCTTAGCTTTTGGTCATTTCTCTCCTTGACCAATTTTATCC
The DNA here is from genome assembly GCF_049115385.1 of Moschus berezovskii. NCBI lineage: Eukaryota > Metazoa > Chordata > Mammalia > Artiodactyla > Moschidae > Moschus > Moschus berezovskii. The sequence continues at coordinate 83,129,048 of NC_142469.1, read as the reverse complement.
TTTCATCCAAGACTTCCACAGCTGGTTCTTTTGGAATACAGATTTCACCGACACTAAGACACTCAAGAAATACCCCAGTTCACAGATGCAGAAAGGTCAACAGTCAGCAACTAAAATGCTATAAGCCAAAGAGGTTATCTGGGCCCTTCAAGAAAACATGGGGGGCCATTTTTACTTCTACTATATTCAACAACTCCCATCTCCTTACCTCAGCAAGTGTGGAGGGATCTTGACAATGGTATCCACACCATCGAGGGTTTCTGCAAAAGGAAAATTACAAAGTTAAAAATAAATATGTGAGGACTTGGAATCTAAACTGTACATAAATCTCACTATTAGTTTCTTACCCCACCCCAAAATTCCTATAATTATAAATTAGTCAATTCTCAACTATCTGCATGCAAATCATCCACACTTAAAATTCCTTTGCCTTTTCCAGCTCACAAGACTTCCTCTCAGACCTTAAAAATTAGGACGCAGTTCCCTTAGAGACAGAGTCAATTCCTAACCTGAAACAGAATGCCAATGTAATCTATTTACAAGTGACTAAAAATGCTATATTCTTGCAATAACAATAGAGAAAGGAGAGCTATTTCCTTGAAAATGCTGTTTTAATACCTTTAAATAATAACTTATAAGTATACGTTCATGTCCACAAAGCACTTTATGTAACAGCTCATCTCACATTTATGTCACAGCAGGTGAAACTTTTCAAAAATCACACAGTATTGAAGAATACGGATTGGAAGGCTCACACCCAAATCTCATTAACCTCACCTGGATGCTCAACACTTTACCATTCCTATGGATATTCACACTCTTGCAGCCTCCAATTACAGTGATAATGAAACATTCACTATTCTCTTTCAAAATAAAAGCTATTCTATTTCAATAGATTTAAGAATCCTGCACCCAATTCCAATGTGTGTTTGTGGGATTAGGGGGTGGTAGGGGAGATGGTTCCCTCAACAAGCAATTCTCTGACATCAGCTGAGTGTCATACAATTTAACTTAATTCTGACACTATCTACCTGGAAAGAACGTAAGACCCCACAGGCTGGGCCTCAGTCCTACAAGCCTGTAACACCCACTCCCCCCTGCAACCTTCCCACTCCGCCACCTCCCCACCTTCAGATGCTAATCTCAAGTCCTGGTTGTCACCTGTGCTTCTGATGGACTGGCTATAAATTAAAGTTTCTAAAAAACCCCTCCTTGGGTTTAATTAACTTGCTAGAATGACTCACAGAACTCACAGGAAATTTTACTTACTAGATTACTGGTATGTTACAGAAGGATGTAATTCAGGAATAGCCCAGTGGAAGAGATACACATGGCAAGGTATGGGGAAAGGGCAAAGAGAGTTCATGCTTTCTGGGTGTCAACCAGGAAGCTCTCCAAACTCCATCCCTTTAGGTGCTATGGAGACTTCATTACACAGGTACAACCTATCAGCTCCTCTCCCCTCTGCGGAGGTCAGGGGGAGTGGGACTGAAAAAGGATGGTTTTGGCAACCAGCCCCCATCCTTAGATGTGGTCCAAAATTACTTCATTAACATAAAGAATCACATTTTTAGCTCTCTCTTTTGGGAAATTCCAAGGATTTTAGAAGCTCTGAGCCAGAAACAGGGACCAAGACCAAATATATATTTCTTATCATAAATCACATCACACGCTCCAACTTGTCTCCACTTTTTCTGTTCAAACTCTTGTCTCCTCTCTCCACTGTTTTAGAGTCAACAAGCCCTGTCAACCTAAATTACTTTTACTGGGGAAGGAGAAACATCTCTTCCCGCATGGCTAAGAGATCAGAGGGAACAGTGGGCACCAAATGTATCCCTGAGACTCTGGAGTAAGAACAGAAACCATGATGATAGGATCTGGGACTGCTGTGGTCCATGGGACACAGCAGCAGGTTTGAGGAAGACAGCAGAACAGAAAGATGCTCGGATGAGTCAGTGGTGCAGGGGTCACAAGGCAAGGGAGGAAGTAGAAGGACTGAGGTCAGTTCTTTGAGATGAGACAGGATCATAAAACAAAACCCTGAGATTCAGGTACAGGGAGCAGCTCAAAGGCCAGGCAGGTGAGTCTGGCCCAGCAGTCAGCAGGGCACAGCCAATATCCAGGATAACTTGATGCTGCTTCCCAAGAAGAGGGTCTGACAGCAAACAGCCAAACCGCTGCAGTTTTCCTCATCAGACAGAGGAGTTTATATTTAACTCAAGCTGTGCAACAGTGCCCAACCCTGCAAGTGCTAGCAAAGAGTGAGAGGAGAGGGAAAAGAGAAAGTCACAGAAGAGAAGCAGGTAGGAAGTTGTATTGGAGGAAGAACGGGGCTGATGTCAGAGCAAGGGGAAGCCCAGGGATCTAAATGTGCATATCGCATTCTCAGAAACTGAAGTTGCGGCTCTGAAAGTGTTCAACTCCAGGTGGGCTGGGAGTCAGAGAAGAGGGTTCATGGCTAATTCTTGTGAAACACAAACTTTTAGGCTGGGGAGGAGCTGAAGCTTCCCAGGTGGCTCAGTAACAAAGAATCTGCCTGCCAATGCAGAAGCCACAGGAGACGTGGGTTCAGCCCCTGGGTTGGGAAGATCCTCTGGAGAAGGAAATGGCAACCCACTCCAGTGTTCTTGCCTGGGAAGTTTCATGGATAGAGGAGCCTGGCAAGCTACAGTCCATGGGGGTCGCAGAGAGTTGGACACGACTAAGCACACACCCACTATGGGAGCTGAAACTGCAAAGGAGACAGAAAAACTCAAGAGCAGAATCAAAACCGGCACAGTGAAGGCACGAGGCCAAGGTCAAGCAGATGCCCAGACTGGCCAAGAGAACCTCTAAGAGGGATGTGAGAACGCTCTGCTACACTCTGAGGTCTGAGTACCTTATACTTCAACAGGTGGAAGGACAGAGGAGAAAGAGTGGAGTGAGCTGAAGAGTGAGCAGCAAGTGAGGACGTGGACACAGGCACCACATCCGCTTTTTAAGTAGTTTGGCTGTGAAGGTAGCAGACACCGAGGTTGGAAGGAAAGGCGGGTGGAAAGAAAGAAAAAGGGATGGTGGTGACACAGACCATCCTTCTTCCTTAACTTGGCGTCCCAACTTCTAATTTTCTCTCTCTTCTCCATTTTCTAAATCAATTCAACAGGAGCCCCTGGTATATGCAAAACACTCAAAGTTTCTAAAAGACGCGTGATCCAGTTCTGATGATCTGCCCTTCTATTCCAACCTGCCATTCCCAGCTCCCGCACCTCCAGGACTGCCAGTCCTTGAAGGAGAATCTTCTCTAAGGCCCTCCACACAGTGGCCCAGTCCCTTTTTCTTTTTCTATTCCTTAGTCAGACCACTTCCTCACTGACAAGAAAAGTATATAATCTAGATAGCTCAAAATAGAGAAAAAACACATACATATTCCTTGCCAGTTATTATGCAGCCATTAAGAAAACTAATTTTCAGAAAATCCTGAAGTTAAAATAAAAAATAACTAATAACCCATTATATGTGGTAAAAACCCTTTGCAGAAGGGAAATACTCCAAAATATGATTAGTGTTTTCTATGGGTGATGAGATTATTTTCTTTATATATAACTTTTGTAACAAGAAAAAAAAAGATTAATATCACTTAAAACCCAAACAAGTCATTCACATGTTGATTTATTTATGTATTGAACATGTGTCTCTCATATTGTAGGTGCAGAGCCACAAACAAGCCTAAGTGACAGTCCCTATGCTAAGGAAGCTCATGTCTACACTGTGGACATGTGTTGCTTTGGCTGACCACCATCCACTCACCTGCCTCTCAAGTTGCAAACCCTAATTTTGTTTTGAGGAAGCCATCTTTGGCTGACTCTGGGATTTCAGTGGGCCTTGTAGGCAGCTAGCCTGTTTCATTCCTTAGCTAGAGGACTGGTTCAGGGATACACACTCAACCCATCAACACCAAGGACTGGGCAGGAGTGACTGCAAGAGCTCCACTCCCTTCGGATGATCCCATGATTGGCCAAGTGGAAAGTGACCCCCTTCTGTAATGGCCTAAATGTGGAGATGCGCTCTCTCTCTCCTATGAGAGTTTTAGTGGGAGATGACTCCTCTCCCCTGTTAGGATCTAAATGTCCTTCTCCTATAATAGTCCAAGTGGGAGATGACCGCCTTCTTCTGATATGGACTAAGTGTGAAGATGACCCCTCTCTCCCATGGTAGCTTTGATAAGAATGACTCTCTCCTGGGATGGTCTAAATGTCATGGTGATCCCTCTCGCTTATAAGATGACTGCTTTCTCTTGAGATGCTCTAAGTACAGAAATGACCCCTTTTCCCCATGATGGTCTAAGTGGGGGACGAGTCCTCTTTCCTGAGATGGTCTAAGTGTGATGATTGATGAACTCAAAGCTTTGGAGACTCATGTTGAGTGTGTTTGTCAGCCCAAAAGAGCAGAGTAAAATCCTTGTAACAGTATCTAATCCCTGAACCAAACTCAACCCACAGCTAGGCTTCCAAGGGCTGTTTAGTTCATAGACTGAAAACATTCTATTTTGATTTAAGTCTGCTTGAGTGTTTTCTTTTTGTCTCCTGAATCCAATATATTTCTCAATCATCCTTCCCCTAAAAGAGTAGCTGTGGGCATAACCAACTATAATTCCCAAGAACAGGTGCTCTCAGAGGATCCTGAGGGCAGAGCTAAAAGCACAGAGGAGCAACCAATTCACTTGCAGAGCTCAGGGGAGCCTTCGTATGTGACCTGAGCCTTGGGAGTCTGGAAAGGTAAGCCGTGGCAGAAGGACTAGCATGAGCCCAGGCAGAGGAAAATGCAGCACACAGTATGTACAAGAAAGTATATGGCTTACTGGGGACCGATGAACCCCTGCTGTGAGGGCGCCAGGAAAGAAGGCTGGGGCTAGATTCCGAAGAACATTCTAAGGAATTCACACTTTACTCTAAAAAAACAGTATGGGGATTGAGAAGTGAAAAGTATTTTATAGCAAAAAAAAAAGAAAAGACGGAACAGTGGAAAATGGACTGGAGTGGGAAAGAGAACAGGAGGCCATACCTTCATGTCTTTGTTTCTGCAGCATTCTCCCTCCAACATACCCTCCTAACAAGCTAATTATAGGGAGGAAGCATTTTATTCATTTTTCTCTCCCCACTGCTCAGTACAGAGGAGGTCTTAATAAATCTTTGCTACACAAGCTAAGAAAAGCAGAAACCCACAGCTTACCCATTCTTCAAGTCCAATTGATTCAAAAGCCCACCAACTCATACCAGTCCCCCCACCCCCGACCCCTGACCCCACATTCACTCCCTCTTCTTTGATCTGTTTTCCTGGTTTACTCCTTCCAACCTGCACAATGAATGCTCCGAAGCACTGTTATTTAACTGTTTCATGCACTCCCATCTCTTGCTGAGAACGGCCCCTGGGAAAAAAATCCCATTTATTCTTCCCATCAGGCTGAACTCCAGGCTCTGCTTACATTATCTAGCTGCCTCAGCACCCGGCTTTTTCTTCAAGGACCTAAACTAGGTAACATTGCACTTTAACTTAACAAGATGTAGAGTATCAAAATCCAAACATTAAAAATGCTAGATTCCTCTCCTCCCCCATGTTATCTAAATCTGCTTAATTTACAGCAAAATAATAACAAGTACACGTAACAGCCTGTCTAGAGTGCAGCCAGGACCTGCTAGATTATGTTACCCGGACATTTGTGACCCTTCATTTGAATCCTTTGAGAATCTACCCCATCACTCGACTGAATGACAATGGCAATGCAAAAACAGTACTGTGGCTTTAAGAGCCTTGCTGCTCACTTATGTATCTGGTCCATTTTTTTCCCCCTCTAACAGTAAACAAATGGTCAGGTTCTGATTCAGCCTACAAGATAAACTTCCTAGACAATATTCTAGAAAATTTTGTGATGACAGGCAGAAGTTAAAAAAAAAAAAGTGAAGGTCTGTGCACACACACTCAAACATATGTGAATTCAGACTTTCTAAATATTAACCGAGATGCGTAGAGCACCAACAGAATTCTCCATTTAGTAGAAAACCTGCTAACGGCCCTTCCCAGGCTGTACCACAGCAGTGTCATGACAAACACTGATGGCTTTTTGGTTGACAGAGAAAGGGATTCAATTTTCTGTTTTGACTGGGTGGCAACGAAGGAATCACATGCAGGCTTGGGGAAGGCCAGGGGCCCACAGAGCTGCCCTGGTTTCTTCTTGGCCTTTCCTTTTCTCCCTCAAGCATCACTATTACTCCAAGTATGCTCCTGAACCCCCTGAATTCCCACCCAGACAATTTTGATTGCCCACATTCTTGCCTAATTGGAATGTCTTGCCGAATTCTCCGAGGTTGAGTTCTACAATCCGAGTCTGACAATAAACACAAATTTGCTACCTGGAACTTATTTCAGTGCTTGCAGAGTTCACAAATCTAAAATCAAATCTGTCTGAAGGGCAGACAACAATAGAATTGCAGAGGTAACACCATCCCACCTGTATGTTATTTTTCATTTACAATAACCATGAAAGCTAATACTTAACAAGCTGGCCTCTAACAGGAAAAATCAAATAAGCTGTTCCTTCCTGGTTACACTCGCCAAGGTACTTGAGACCGCGGTTGACGGTTCAACTTCCCTCTAGCCCACAGGCGCTTTGGAATCAGGCCGGTGTTTTCCCACCGGCTTGTGATCCGAACTCGGAGATAGGTGATCGTCGTCCGCCGTGCAGGGGACCTGAAAAAAGGGGCCGCCAGGAGGGGAGCACGGCGGCTCCCCATTAAGGTTTGGGAGAAGATAAAGAGACCAGAAGGTAGGCGGATGGATGTACACGCCCGAATCCAAATTCGCATATCACCCATCAATTCTCCGAGGCAACTCTCGCAATTGCGCGAAAAAGCATCGGTCACAGCTGCTCAGCGAAAGCCCCCCACCAGCACCTCGCAGAGGGGCCATCACAGCCCTCCCCGGCGCGGCCCTCCGGCGGCGGCGAACAGGACCCGCCGGCAGGTGCCCGGCGCCCCGCGCGGCGCGCTCACCCAGGGCCCAGGTGCAGCTCTCTTTGATGGCTTTGTACTTGCTCCCGGACGCCTCCTTCTGCAGCTTCCTGAGGATCTCTTCCATCTTGACCTTTGCCGCGGGCCAGCCGACGACAGCTAGGGGAGCGCGCGCCAGGCCCGGCGGGGACCCCGCCGCCACCGCAGCCCGGCCCTGGGCGCCCGGGCGGCCGCTGCGCTCGCCCCGCTCCGGCCCCGCGCGGCGGCTGATGAATCACGCCCGCTGCATGCCGCCGCCGCCGCCGCGTCAGGCCCGGAGCCCCGCCCGCCGCCCCGCCCGCAGGGTCAGGTGCGCCCCGCGCGCCGCGCTGGAGACGGCGGGCTGCGCAGCGGAGGCCGAGGTCCGGGGCACAGAGGCTCGCGGGAAGCTGGTGGCGGATGTCCTGGGCTGGCTCGCCGGCCGGGCTCGGCCCGAGGGAGCGTGGCGGCGGGCGGGGAGGAGCCTCGTCGTTGCCCCCGCCCCCGCACCCCGGGCGGGCGGAGTCGGGGCTGTTCGGCCTCGGCTAGAGGAGCCCACCTCCGGCGCCTGCTGTTGTCGCGCAGCCCGCGGCATCCCGCGGTCCAGGCTCACTTGTTCTGGGCCGCCCTCGGTGCCAGGATCGGGCACTACCTGTGAACAGACTGATTCTGCCCAACCATGGATTCCACACCATCTCACGTGTGCATGTGTGTGTGTCATGGTAGAATTAACATCCCCATTATACACAGGAGGAAACCAGGTGTGAACCAGGGCTGTGTGTGTGTGATGATAGGATTAACATCCCCGTTATACACCGCTGGAAATCAGGCCCAGAGAGGTTAAGGTACCTCCCAAACCAACAAAATTTGGACTCTTGAATCCAAAACCCTTTTTAAAAATTTCTCCTCCTTCCCTTTCCAATCCTCTGTTGACCTGAGTTGTTATCCTCTTAAAAAAAAAAAAAGGGTGTCAGGCAGACCTTGGAAGGGGACAAGGGTGGCCGGATGGGGGAAGGCAGCCTGAGGCAGAGTCTCAGATCTTAGGAGAGTGCTTCAGTCACTTCAAGTCCTTCACTGATGGAGGCCCTAGGATGGATGTTGGAGGAAAAAGGGAGGGGAAAGCAGGAGTCTTATTTGGAGTCTCTCCCCCCACCCCGTTGTGAAAGCTGTGATTGGGAACTCAGAAAGGATTCTGGGCGTTCTTGTTTTTCTTTAGAAATTTAGCTGTGATGGTACTGAGGAAGTAAAATTGCAGAGGAGTAGACTGGGCAGCTGGGAAAAGAGTCAGAAGATCTGCAGTGATCTAGAAATAAATTAAGCCAAGGGAAGATGGAAAGGAATAGAGGAAAATATAACAAGAGATCTTTGAATTGAAGCAGTAGGATTTACTGGCTGATTGGGATGGTAATATATGGGATGACTTCCAGGTTTCTTATTTGGGAAAATGGGAGGGTGATGGTCCCATCCTGTAAGTTAAAGAAGAAAGGAAGAGAAAGGTTTGGAATCCAGGGAGTATATGAGTTCAGTTATGAACAAGTTCAGTTATGAACAAGTTCAGTTTGAAATGGCAATTAGGGTATCCATAGGGTGTTTGAGGCCTCCCTTGTGGCTCAGCTGATAAAAGAATCCACCTGCAATGTGGGAGACCTGGGTTCCATCCCTGGGTTGGGAAATTCCCCTGGAGAAGGGAAAGGTTACCCACTCCAGTATTCTGGCCTGGAGAATTCCATGGGCTGTAGAGTCCATGGAATCACAAAGAGTCAGACATGACTGAGTGACTTTCATTCACTCATAGGGTGTTTTATTTATGGGTAGGAACTAAGGATAGGACTCTGTGATAGAAAAGAGGATTTAAAGCCACTAAGTAGGGAGAATTGCTGATGCCTAGGATTTGACAAAGGTTACCGGGAGGGAGTAGATAAAATGGAAAGAGCACAGTGCCAGAAGGACGCTGGCGGACCTCTTACCCTCAGATGATGGACAGAGGAGCGTGTGCCCACAGAGGAGACTGAAAAGGAGTAGTTAGAAACCTGTGGTTCAGGAGGGCAGTGAGGAAAGGGAGTGTCGTGGGAGGGTGTCCAACAGATGGGAGGGAGGTGTTCAGACTGCTCCTTAAGTCCACTTGGTGGTGAGGAGGCAAAACTTGCGAAGTCCTAGACCCCTAGGGACCCTCCACTCATCCACATACCTCATAATGCCATCATTTGAAGAAAGGTTTCCAGTGCTAAGAAAAAATTAAAAACATTGTAGTCAATATAATTATGTAAGACAACATTTTAACTATTTGGAAATAGTGTATATATATACTGTACGCACACATCTGTGCATATATCACAGCTTTATACCATATAGAAAAGTAGATTACAAATGTGTTAAGGAGTTAAATTTAAGAACTGATCCATAAAGGGTTTAGAAGAAACTGTAAGTGAATATACTTATCTTAATGCATTCAAATTATTTTTAATAGACTAGCTAAGGAAGAAACTGGCAAAAGGGAAAGGTAAACAGATTTGACTATTTCAATATGTAGAAGCTTTATGTTAAAAGTTCCACACAAAGAATAAAAAGCAAATGACACTCTGAAGGGCAGACTGAAGAGAAAAGAGAGTAAAATCTTTTAATTTTATGTGGTTACGTTTTCTACATTTTTAAAGATTATTCATTACTTTTATAATTAAAACAAACTCAATTATACACTAGGAAAATAATTTTTCAGAGATAAAATGATTTAAAATACCTTTGGATAAAAGCTTCTGGGGCTTCCCAGGTGACCTCTATGGTAAAGAATCTGCCTGCCAATGCAGGACACACATGAGATGTGGGTTCAGTGCCTGGGTGGGGAAGATCCCCTGCAAAAAGAAACGGCAACCCACTCTAGTATTCTTGCCTGGGAGATCCCATGGACAGAGGAACCTGGCAGGCTACAATCCATGGAACTGCAAAAGAGTCAGATATGACGCAGTGACTAAACAACAACAATAAAAGCTTTTACAAAGTATTAAAAAAAAAACAGATGCACACTCTAAAATCACAATGATAATATGAAGTCAGTTCACAGAGGAATAAATACAAATGACTTACAATTCAAGCGAGCACTGACTTTTAAATAAAATGTAATTTTTGTTTTAATAAAATTAGCTGAGAGATTTTACATACAATTGCCTAGTGTTAGTAAGGAGCTGGCCAATTAGGTTCTTTCATGTTATGGGTGCTGGTGGAAGGGGCCTTGGTACCCATTCCTGGAGGGGTTCTGGATATAGCAGAGATATGGCTCCAGCCCAAAAATCCCACTTTTAGGAATTCATCCTAAGCAAGTGATTATGGAAGTGAATAAAGGTTTTTTGTTTGATTGTTTTAAAGGATTTTAGTGTGTCATTCAGTCACTTATAAAAACTGAAAACTATACAACAGAGAAATGGATAAATAATTTATGATGTATGTATTCATAAAGCAACAAAGTATATAGCCTTTAAGAATAATATGGAAGAAAAAAAGAATAATTCAGGAGAGGAATATTGAATGACTTGAAAAGCAGTTTTTACTGTATAGAAATAGAAGATTGTAAAATGCTATGTACTTTTTTGCACTAAGTGAGCCCAGTTGTATTACTTAAATATTTGATGCATGTATAAGTTTTAAAATACATACATACGTATATAAATGGAAAATAAACATAAACTATTAACAGTCTTTTTCTTTGATGGGGTTATAGGTGAGTTTATTTTTTCCTTGAACACTTTTATTTTTTTGATTACAAATTATTTTTTAAGTGGTGGGAAAATGAAATAAAAGTATCCAGGCAACAAGATAAACACAGCCAAGGATTCGATGGATGTGGGAGTTTAGTCAGGAGGCTTGCCCCGGAAGAATCACAGGGGAGGCCTGGTTGTAGTAGATTAAGAGCAGGTAGAAACATGTCTAAACAATCCACTCAAAATGTTGTCTGTGAAGGAAGTAAGAGTAGAATAGTTAAAAGACCCTTTTTAAAAAAATGTCAGCTTACACTAGAAAATGACCTTTGCATCCACCCAGTATACATATAAGTGTATGAATAGGTAGATTAAAAAACTGAAACAAAAGTGTTACTTCTAAAACAATTCAGTTCAGTTCAGTTCAGTTCAGTCGCTCAGTCGTGTCCGACTCTCCGCGACCCCATGAATCACAGCACGCCAGGCCTCCCTGTCCATCACCAACTCCCGGAGTACACTCAAACTCATGTCCACAGAGTCGGTGATGCCATCCAGCCATCTCATTCTCTGTCGTCCCCTTCTCCTCCCTCCCCCAACCTTTCCCAGCATCAGAGTCTTTTCCAGTGAGTCAACTCGTCGCATGAGGTGACCAAAGTATTGCAGTTTCAGCTTTAGCATCAGTCCCTCCAATGAACATCCAGGACTGATCTCCTTTAGAATGGACTGGTTGGATCTCCTTGCAGTATAAGGGACTCTCAAGAGTCTTCTCCAACACCACAGTTCAAAAGCATCTAAAACAATAGCTATTGTTAAATAAAATAGAAATATTAGTGCTCTCATTAAGTAGAATCACAAAACCTGTGTCTGCTCACATCTGCCTAATAAGTATTCTGTGTGTTCTGTAGAACCACATGGAGAAGAAAATGGCAACCCACTCCAGCATTCTTGCTTGGAGAATCCCATGGGCAGAGGGGCCTGGTGGGCTGCTGTCCTTGGGGTCACAAAGAGTTGGACACGACTGAATGACTCCTAGAACCACAAATGTGTTTAAGAGAATGTGCTATCATGGAGAAGTAATTTTTAATTTCTCAGCTGATGTATCAAGAATCTATTCTACTTTTATTTCATTTTCTCACCACTTAAAAATTAATTTATAATAATAAAAATAAAAATGTTCAAGGAAAAAATAAACTCACCTATAACCCCATCAGAGAAAAAAGACTGTTAATAATTTATGTTTATTTTCCATTTATATATGTATGTATTTTAAAACTTACCCATGCATCTATATCAAATATTTAAGTAATACAACTGGGCTCATTTATTGCAAAGAAGTACATAGCATTTTACAAGCTTCTATTTCTACACAGTAGAAACTGCTTTTCATGTCATTCAATATTCCTCTCCTGAATTATTCTTTTTTTTTCTTCCACATTGTTCTTAAAGGCTATATACTTTGCTGCTTTATGAAGACATACATCATAAATTATGTATCCATTTCTCTAAAAAGGCATAACCTATTTATGCCAGGAATAGATTTTTCAGAAACCTTGTGAGTAATTTTCTCTCTTGCCGCACATGTGTAACTAAATATGATACTAACACTTTTTCATTAACTGACCTGAACTAGACCTGGTGAATTTATGTCTTTTATTCTTTCTTTGAAAATATTTGAAGATCTTACAAACAAGTTTATAAGTTTGTGTATGTGTACAATTTTTAGCTTTCATTTGCAAAAATATTACAAATAATAAATTTTCAATGGTTTTGAGTATTTGACAAACTATACTTAATCTTTATTAAAAAGGCTTGAGTTTTTTTAGACTAGCTCAAATTTTAAAATTTATTGATTAAAAGAAATATTTTTCCCAATGTTGTCACTATTTATAGGGCTAGATCTGGCAGTTCAGTCAGAACATGCTTCTGTGCTTTTTACATTGTTGTTCTCATTTCTTCTAATAAAAAACTATTTGAAGATAACGTATATGAGTTTGTGGAGAAGGAAATGGCAACCCACTCCAGTATTCTTTCCTAGAAAATTCCATGGACAGAGGAGCCTGATGGGCTACAGTCCATGGGGTTGCAAAGAGTCAGACATCACTGAGCACACACATACATATACAAGTTTGATTAAAATGTACAGTTATTGCAAAGCCAAAAAATGCCTAACAATTACAACTAATTAAAAAAACACATAACCTAAACTTGATGGAAAGTCTTGTTGTCCTGACCAATAGTGGATAAATTCTTCTAAACTTCACTTCATGATTAACTGTAAGTTCCACTGACACACATTAAACTAAAAAACATTGACTTCCAGATACAATTATGATCAAATCCAGAAAATCAAACCAAATACCAATGAACAGAAGAGTGAATGGCCAGTTGGCTCCCAGCCAGCGCATATAGTCATTACATCTCCTCTACCAGCTGTCACTCAGCTCAGTATTTGCTGCAATGTGGACAGCAACACTTAAAATATATATACACATGGCACTCTGATATTGAAGGTTACACATTACTTTATTTCTGAAAAGAATATAATCTGATGAAACGGTAATTGATTTCACAATCCACTAATGAGTAGTGGGCTTCCCAGGTGGCACCGTGGTAAAGAATCTGCCTGCTAATGCAGGATATGCAGGTTCAATTTCTGGGTTTGGAGGAGGATATGGCAACCCGTTCTAATATACTTGCCTGAAAAATTCCATGGACAGGGGACCCTGGCAGTCTACAGTCCATGGGGTGGCAAAGAGTTGGACACAATTGAGTTACTGAGCATGAAAAATTACACATAACATTATAAACAATAAAGTAAATAAACCCCAAAAGCTTGATACCAGCTCATTAATAAAATTTTAATGAACATTCTTTTCATAGTTGTGATAAATCTGTGTGTTTAGATGTGTGTATGTAGGTACAAATATTGATGTGCATGCATGTGTTATATGTCACTTCAGTTGTGTCTGACTCTTTGTGACCTATGACTGTAGCCTGCCAGGTTCCTCTATCCATGGGATTCTCCAGGCAAGAATACTGGAGTGGGTTGCCATGCCCTCCTCCAGGGGATCTTTCCGACTCAGGGATCGAACCTGCGTCTTCTGCATTGGCAGGCGGATTCTTTACCACTGAGCCACCTGGGAATTCCAAATATTGATGTAGTTTTATGCAAATGAGGTAACATCATATGCACTCTTAAACATTCTGTTTCTTTTTACTCAATGTTTTGTCACAGACATGTCTTCCTTTTTAATGGCTGCTTATCATTTGGCAAGGAGATCCAACCAGTCCATTCTAAAGGAGATCAATCCTGGGTGTTCATTGGAAGGACTGATGCTAAAGCTGAAACTCCAATACTTTGACCACCTCATGCGACGAGTTGACTCACTGGAAAAGACTCTGATGCTGGGAGGGATTGGGGGTGGGAGGAGACGGGGACGACAGAGAATGAGATGGCTGGATGGCATCACCGACTCTATGGACATGAGTTTGTGTGAACTCCGGGAGTTGGTGATGGACAGGGAGGCCTGGCGTGCTGTGATTCATGGGGTCGCAAAGAGTCGGACACGACTGAGCGACTGAACTGAACTGAACTAATCATTTGGTGGCTCAGATGGTAAAGCGTCTGCCCACAATGCAGGAGACCCAGGTTCGATCCCTGGGTTGGGAAGATCCTGGAGAAGGAAAAGGCAACCCACTCCAGTATTCTTGCCTGGAAAATTCCATGAACAGAGGACCCTGGTAGGCTACAGTCCTTGGGGTCAGAAAGATTCAGATAGTACTGAGCAACTTCACTTTCACTTTTATCATTTCTGTTATATGACTCATCTATATTTTGGTTCCAGTTCTTACTATTATAAAGAAGACTTCAATGAACACTTAGTTATTAAATTATTACCCTACTTCCCCACATACTTTCCTAAAGTAAAATCCTAAATGTGGAAGTGCTGAGTCAAAAAGCATACACAGTTAAAGGGCCTGCCAATTTATTGCCAGAATATGTTCAAGGAATGTGGATGTTTGCTTCCACCAACAGTGCAGGAGAGAATCTATATTGCTATTCTTCAGCATCACGGTGTATTGAAAATTACTCAGAAGGTTAGAGAAAGAAACCTACCTCATATTATGGAAGCATTTATTATTCCTCATCAATGTGTCCATTAGACACATTGAAGCAAGCACCAAGAAGAAGGAAGGGACATAGTCTGGAGACAAGAATGTTCCATTTACAACTTCTTTTCAACTGTACACTGACTAAAGATCTCAGGCAGCACAATGAAAAATGTGCAAGAATTAGAAAAGGAATAAATGAAATAGTCATTATGTATAGATGATACAATTATATACAAGGAAACTTTAAAAGAACCTACAGATAAATGTTCAGAATTAATAAGGGTTTAGCAAGATTTCTAGATGTAGTATTAATATAAAAAGACAATTTGGATTTCTATTTTTCCAGCAAAAACCCCCCAAAATTAGTAGCATAAATTAATATAAAGCAGCTAGGAATAAATATAAGGAAATGTGTGCAAGCCCTTTGTTCAGAATACTCAAAGTCTTTATTAAAGAATTTTAAGGGGATCCACGGAGAAGGCAATGGCAAGCCACTCCAGTACTCTTGCCTAGAAAATCCCATGGATGGAGGAGCCTGGTAGGCTGCAGTCCGTGGGGTCGCTAAGGGTTGGACACGACTGAACGACTTCAGTTTCACTTTTCACTTTCACACATTGGAGAAGGAAATGGCAACCCACTCCAGTGTTCTTGCCTGGAGAATCCCAGGGATGGGGGAGCCTGGTGGGCTTCCGTCTATGGGGTCACACAGAGTCGGACACGACTGAAGTGACTTAGCAGCAGCAGCAGCAAGGGGATCCAAGAAAATGAAGAGACATACCTCATTTCCTGTAAAGAAGATAAAATGTTGAATAATAAGCAATTCTAGTGAAATTTCCAACAGGTGTTTTCTTGGAGCAGAAATGGATGAATTTAAAATTCATTCAGCCCTTTTGTCATAAGTTAATTGACACATATGGGTGGCCTTATTTCTGGGCTCTTTACTGTATTCCACTGATCTATGTGTCTATTTTTATGCCAGTACCATACTGTTTTAATTGCTATAACTTTGAATATAGTTAATGTAATATGGTGAAGAATATACAATGGGGAAAGAATTTTCTCTTCAGTACATGGTTTTGGAAAAAACGGAACAGTGACATACAAAAGAATGAAACTTGACCACTGTGTTATATCATACACAAAAATTAACTAGAAATGAATGAAAGATTTGAACATGAGACCTGAAGCCATAAAACCCCTAAAAGAAAATATAGGCCATACACTCCTTAGTGTAGATCTTGACAATGATTTTTTTGAATCTGACACCAAAAGCAAAAGCATTTTCAAAAGCAAAAATAAACAACTAGGACTATAGCAAACTAAAAGGCTTCTACCCAGCAAAGGAAACTATCAACAAAATGGAAGGGCAGCCTACTGAATGGAAGGAAATATTTACAAATTATGTATCTGTTAAGGGGGTTATATTGAAAATGTATAAAAGCTCATACTACTCAACTGCAAAAAAAAAATTTCATTTAGAAAATTGGCAGAGGATCTGAATAAACATTTTTCCAAAGAAGACATACAGATGGCCGATAGATACATGAAAAGATGCTCAAAATCACTGATGATCAGGAAAATGCAAATCAAAACCACAAAGAGATATAACCTTACAACTGTTAGAATGACTTTTAGTTAAAAGATAAGAACTAACAAGTACCGATGAGGATGTGGAAAAAAGGGTACACTTGTGCATTGTTGGTGGAATGTAAATTGGTGCAGCCACTGTGGGGAACAGTACAGAAGTTCCACAAAAATTTTAAAATAGAACTACCATACAGTCTAGCAATTCCACTTCTTGGTAGTTATCTGAAGAAAATGAAAACACTAACTCAAAAAGATATATGAACCCCCATGTTCATTGCAGCATTATTGAAAATAGGCAGGCTATGGAAACAACCTAAGTATCCACCAATGGGTGAGTGGATAAAGAAGATGTGGTGTATATACATTATAGAATTTTATTCAGTCATAAAAAGAATGAAACTTGCCATCTGTGACATTATGGATGGACCTCGAGGGCAAGTAAAATACAGAAAAAGACAAATGCAATATGATCTCACTCACTTGTATATGCAATCTAAAAAATCCTCCAAAACAGAAACCACCAAGCTCATAGATACAGAGAACAGAGGATGGTGGCCAGGGGCAGAGGATCAGGGCAGGGTGGGAGAAATGGGTGAAAATTAAAAAAAGAAAAAGTTTAAAAAAGATAGTAGAGGGAATCTGGGAGGGTTGCAAAGAGTTGGACATGACTGGGTGACTATAAAAAATGTTATAGATAAAAAATAATAAAGTAAAATAAAATTCATTTGCAAAAGCAAAGGTCGAGAAGAGCCAAACCACTATCGAGGAAGAAGAAATAAGCAGGTGACATGCCTTCCCAGAAATCAAGACTTCTCCAACTCTAGGAAGTGATAGTTAAATTTTCAGAAGAGTACTCAAGAGGCTTCAAAATCATGACTCAGCAATAGCTACACAAGTAGTTCACTCTATTATTCTTTGAACTATACATGCTATATTTCTTCTTTTATATGTAAGTTCCCCCTCCCCCACAACTTAATAAAGTGAAGTGACAGGGGATAGTCTGCAATTCATTCCTGCAGTGATATGATGGCAGTGGCACCCAGCATCTGGTGGCAATAGCGGTGATGGAACCAGGTAGGGGATGACTGGCTAACCTACCCCATACCTGGAGATTTGACCTTGACACTAGTCCACATTGCTGGGTGTCCTTTGGATTTTTTCCTGTTTTCCTAAGCTTCGTTCTACAGCCTTTCCATGAAAATTCTGTGAACTACTAAATATCCTTTCTGTCATTCTGCTTGTTTGTCAGAGTTGTTTCTGTTGACAGTTGAAGAAATGTGGTCATTGCCATGAGAGAAAGTAAACAGTGCTTAGAGAAGCATATAGAAGGGGGACTTCCCTACTGGTCCAGTGGCTAAGACTTCATGGTCCCAATGAAGGGGGTCTGGGTTTGATTCCTGGCCAAGGAACTAGATCCTGCTTGCCGCAATGAAGATCCAAGATCCTGTTGTACCACAACTGAGACTTGGCATAGCCAAATGGATAAATAATAATTATTTTTTAAAGCATATAGGAGGGACACCTAACCAAGGCTGGGGGTTGGGATCCTTTCTGCAAGCAGCGCCATCTAAGCTTTGACCTGAATGTAAGTAGAAGAGAACCAGGTGACCATAGAGAAGAGCGAGGGTTCCAGGTTCCTCGTGTTCTGCTTCTTCCAAGGACTCCTCTGCTAAGTGCTTGGTTTCAGGGCTGGTTTCCACCCTGCCCCTCCTGCCAAGTCTCTTCTTTAAATTCTTTAGGCAAGCCCTCCATTTTATTGCATCTCTTTATGTGATATCATTTGATATTATTGACTACTTTTTCCTTCAAACACACTCTTTTGTTGGATTCTGTGAAACCCCCTTCCCCTGACTTTCTATTATTCTAATTGTACTTTCTCACTGTGCTTCCATTTTGTTTACTGGTTCTCATTAGAGTAACTTCGCACTTCAATCCTAGCTTTCTCTTTCTTACGGTTCTCTCTCTCTGTATGTCTCCCTCCCTCTTTGCTGCCTCTCCTATTTCTCCTCACCTTTCACAGGCTCTCACGCCCACTCCCCGAGCTTTTGACACTATTGCTGTGCTTATGCTCCAGCTCAGCCATCTCTTCCAAGTGCAAGTAGTTTAAGAGCCAAGAAGGAAGTAACCATGCCTGTTTTGCTCATTGCCGAAGGCCAGTGCCTAACTTGATGCCTGCCACATAGTTGTTATTCAATAAAAATACATGAATGTTTGAGTGAAAGATTATACTAACATTACTCCAGGTGTCTGGAAACATCTAACTTTATGTTTTGATTCAGTGCTCTGGCTTATATTTAAACTTTGTTCATTTACTAGGGGGACACATGAACTATTTCAAATCTTTTTTGGAAGTAGGTATACTTTTAGATAAAGAATTGCATGTTGTTACAAGCTCTGAGAGACTTGCCAAGTCAACAATTTAGTGGTTGGAAGAGAAAAGTCATGCTCAAAATTCTCCAAGCCAGGCTTCAGCAATATGTGAACCATGAACTCCCAGATGTTCAAGCAGGTTTTAGAAAAGGCAGAGGCACCAGAGATCAAATTGCCGACATCCGCTAGATCATGGAGAAAGCAAGAGAGTTCCAGAAAAACATCTATTTCTGCTTCATTGACTATGCCAAAGCCTTTGACTGTATGGATCACAATAAACTGTGGAACATTCTGAAAGAAATGGGAATCCGACCTGTCTCTTGAGAAACCTGTACGCAGGTCAGGAAGCAATAGTCAGAACTGTACATGGAACAACAGACTGGTTCCAAATAGGAAAAGGAGTACGTCAAGGCTATATATTGTCACCCTGCTTATTTAACTTATATGCAGAGTATATCACGAGGAACACTGGGCTGGAAGAAGCACAAGCTGGAATCAAGATTGCTAGGAGAAATATCAATAACCTCAGATATGCAGATGACACTACCCTTATGGCAGAAAGTGAAGAGGAACTCAAAAGCCTCTTGATAAAAGTGAAAGAGGAGAGTGAAAAGGTTGGCTTGAAGCTCAACATTCAGAAAACAAAGATCATGGCATCTGGTCCTATCACTTCATGGGAAATAGATGGAAAAACAGTGGAAACAGTGTCAGACTTTATTTTTTGGGGCTCCAAAATCACTGCGGATGCTGACTGCAGCCATGAAATTAAAAGACGCTTGCTCCTTGGAAGGAAAGTTATGACCAACCTTGATAGTATATTAAAAAGCAGAGACATTACTTTGCCAACCAAGGTCCGCCTAGTCAAGGCTATGGTTTTTCCCGTGGTCATGTATGGATGTGAGAGTTGGACTATGAAGAAAGCTGATCGCAGAAGAATTGATGTTTTTGAACTGTGGTGTTGGAGAAGACTCTTGAGAGTCCCTTGTACTGCAAGGCGATCTAACCAGTCCGTTCTAAAGGAGATCAATCCTGGGTGTTCATTGGAAGGACTGATGCTAAAGCTGAAACTGCAATACTTTGGCCACCTCATGCGACGAGTTGACTCACTGCAAAAGACTCTGATGCTGGGAAAGGTTGGGGGCGGGAGGAGAAGGGGACGACAGGGAATGAGATGGCTGGATGGCATCACCGACTCGATGGACATGAGTTTGAGTGAACTCCGGGAGTTGGTGATGGACAGGGAGGCCTGGCGTGCTGTGATTCATGGGGTCACAGAGAGTCGGACATGACTGAGCGACAGAACTGAACTGAACGGAACTGAATTTTCTCTTGGGATTTAGGAGTGGATTTAAGAACCAGGGTGTCCCTGGTGGCTCAGATGGTAAAGAATCTGCCTGCAATGCAGGAGACCTGGGTTCGATCCCTGGGTTGGGAAGAACCCCTGGAAAAGTGAATGGCTACCCACTCCAGCATTCTGGCGGGGAGAATTCCATGGACTGTATAGTCCATGGGGTCTCAAAGAGTTGGACACAACTGAGCGACTTTCACAGAAACTGAACTGAAACTTAAGAACCAAAGAAAAAGGACTTCACCTCTCTAATCTCAAATGGTCTCATCTATGGCTGGGTATAGAAGTCAGGGGAACTGGGAAAGAGAATTAGAATTGACCAGACACACCTGACCTGTGGGAACTTGGGGAGGAATGTGCTACTCCTTGACTACAACTCTGCAGGGTATGGCTTAGAGTCTAGGAGTCCAGGATATATGGAGATGGTAGCTGGTGGAGCTGTCTGCCTGGAAGGGTATGATAGATGCTGAAAGTAAAGAACCCTTATCCTGGGCCTGCTGTTTAAGAGAAGAAACTTTTGGTTCTATAAGTAGAAAGACATGAAATTGCCTTTTGGGTAGTAAAAGTCTGCAGAGATCTTCTCTAGAGCTCTACTATGATCTCCTTGTAACATGTGGATATTTATACTGCAGAAATGTTTTTTTTTTTTCTTTCTCTCTTTTTTGTGGCCATGGCACAAGGCTTGTGGGATCTTAGTTCCTCTACCACGTATTGAACCCAGGCCATGGCAGTGACAGTGCCGAGTTCTAACATTGTGTGCCCAGGGTATTCCCCAAATTGTTCTGAATGTTTTAGCAAACCCTGAAGATATTTTTGAAGAAATTCAGAAATGGAGAAGGCTGAATGTTTCTTCTCTGCAATTCGGTTGTTTTTTTTGACTTGGGGAACAATATGTATATTGTTTCACAAGAGCAGATCATGCCCCCGAAGAAATTTAGGGTTTTGACAAACAAGCAAAAGTAGAAGGGAATTGACAAGCCATGTGCTTGAAGGGAAAGAAATTCTGCTTGCCTTTATGGCTGGCAGATCCCTTGAGTTAGCTGCAGGCATGCCCAGAAAGGAACACTTCTCTTTTTATCTTTACAGTTGGACTGGGCTTTAATATTAAAAATAAAATGTGTATTTGATTTAATATTTTATCAAGTGAAAAGAAAAAATCAAATTACTATAACTTTTAATGTTCATCCTACAGGTAACCCCAACTTATGAGAGGTATATAACCCAAAAAGTATTTGTTAAGCCTAAGATTATAAATGGTGGCTACATTCTTAGCCAAACTCACCAAATCTTATTTAATCCATCACAGGGATAAAATATTCCTGGGTACAGTTCTTAGTATTCCCAGAAAGAGAGAACTGACCACCACCTCACACTCTCAATTCTAAGCCCTGAGAGTCTTGAGACACTGAATCCCTGGTGATTTTGACTATGGGAAGAATGGATGGAGGTGCCACTGGCTGGAGAGGTCCCAAACAGGGGCTCCTAATTGGTCTCCACAACAGCAGATAGAAAGGGCTTCATGTATTAGGTACCAGGAAATGGCAACCCACTCCAGTACTCTTGCCTGAAAAATCCCATGGACAGTGGAGCCTGGTAGGCTGCAGTCCATGGGGTCGTGAAGAGTCGGACACGACTGAGCGACTTCATTTTCACTTTTTATTTTCATGCATTGGAGAAGGAAATGGCAACCCACTCCAGTGTTCTTGCCTGGAGAATCCCAAGGACAGGGGAGCCTGGTGGGCTGCCGTCTATGGGGTCGCACAGAGTCAGACATGACTGAAGTGACTGAGCAGCAGCAGCAGCAAGGGAAGGTTCTTGGAGAAGAGGATATCGGTGACAGGAGAGGATTTCTGGGAGTGGTCATTCAGTGTACTACTGAGTCAAGTGTTTATCAGTCAGGGGGTGTTTGTACCTATAATAGTTTCTAGACATTTCACTCCAATTAGTCTAATTGGAATGTTAATTCATTCAACAAGTACAATATTAAGTCTACAGATGCAAAGATGAAAAGGTATGGGTGATCTTTAGAACCACCTAAAGTGGATATATAGCACTTCTCTCAAACAGCACCATTTGGCAGGTGTTGTAGAGCAGTTAATTTTACTCTAATGACTTTGGAAATACTTGATCTGGAAAAATGGGTAAGTCCTAAATTTGTTATTGGAAAGTGATTCATGCGTATTAAGTGTTCATGAAAAAAAATGACAAAATTGACATTTGTCATGAAAATTCAATATCTTGACCTTCTTATACAAAGTTATCTGTATCTTCACTGGAATAAGCTCTTCTTTTCCCCTATCTTTACAGAGAAGATTTAAAAAATAAAGATTCCTGGAAAGAAGACCTGATTGACTGGTGTGAACATATGCATGCACTCAATCAGTCAGTCATGTCCAACTTTTTGCGATCCCATGGACTGTAGCTTATGAGGCTCCTCTGTCTGTGGACTGGTAACTACAATGAAATCTTCTGTGATGTCCATAGCTTAATTTCAAAAATTAAAAGGCAATAAACAGACTGATAATATTTAGACTTCAGAAAAATGTTAATTTCTATAGAAAATAAAAAACAAAATTAAAATGCAACTGACTAAAAATAGTATGATGAATTAAGAAAAATATTTGCAATATACATGATAATGGTTTAATATACCTAATAAGGAGGTGTTATTTGGTAAGAGTAACATCAGAGAAAATTGGGCAATAAGAAGAAATACAAATGACCAATAAACCTGTGAAGAGGTATTTAAGCTACATCAGTTCAGTTCAGTCACTCAGCCATGTCCGATTCTTTGCTACCCCATGGACTGCAGAACACTAGGCCCCCCTGTCCATCACCAACTCTCGGAGTTTACTTAAACTCATGTCCATTGAGTTGGTGATGCCATCGAACCATCTCAGCCTCTGTCATCCCCTTCTCCTCCCACCTTCAACCTTTCCCAGCATCAGGGTCTTTTCAAATAAGAAGGCTCCTCCAACAGGTGGCCAAAGTATTGGGGTTTCAGCTTCAACATCAGTCCTTCCAATGAATATTCATGACTGATTTTTTTTAGGATTGACTGGTTGGATCTCCCTGCAGTCCAAGGGACTCTCAAAAGTCTTCTCCAACATAACAGTTCAAAAGCATCAATTCTTCAGTGCTCAGTTTTCTTTATAGTCCAACTCTCACATCCATACATGACCACTGGGAAAACCATAGCCTTGACTAGATGGACCTTTGTTGGCAAAGTAATGTCTCTGCTTTTAAATATGCTGTTGAGGTTGGTCATAATTTTTCTTCCAAGGAGCAAGCATATTTTGATTTCGTGGCTGCAATCACCATCTGCAATGATTTTGGAGCCCCCAAAATAAAGTCTGTCACTGTTTCCCCATCTATATGCCATGAAGTGATGGGACCAGATGCCATGATCTTGGTTTTCTGAATGTTGAGTTTTAAGCCAACTTTTTCACTCTCCTCTTTCACTTTCATCAAGAGGCTCTTCTTCACTTTCCGTCATAAGTGTGGTATCATCTGCATATCTGAGGTTATTGATATTTCTCCTGGCAGTCTTGATTCCACCTTGTACTTCATCCAGTCCAGCATTTCTCATGATGTACTCTGCATATAAGTTAAATAAGCAAGGTGACAATATACAGCCTTAATGTACTCCTTTCCTAATTTGGAAACTGTCTGTTGTTCCATGTCCAGTTCTAACTGTTGCTTCCTGACCTGCATACAGGTTTCTCAAGAGACAGGTCAGGTGGTCTGGTATTCACATTCTTTAAGAACGTTCCACAGTTTGTTGTGATCCACACAGTCAAAGGCTTTGGCATAGTCAATAAAGCAGAAGTAGATGTTTTTCTGAAACTCTCTTGCTTTATCGATGATCCAACAGATGATACAATTTGATCTCTCGTTTCTCTGCCTTTTCTAAATCCAGCTTGAACATCTGGAAGTTCATAGTTCACGTACTGTTGAAGCCTGGCTTGGAGAATTTTGAGCATTACTTTACAAGCATGTGAGATGAGTGCAATTGTGCGGTAGTTTGAACATTCTTTGGCATTGCCTTTCTTTCGGATAGGAATGAAAACTGACCTTTTCCAGTCCTGTGGCCACTGCTGAGTTTTCCAAATTTGCTGGCATATTGAGTGTGGCACTTTCACAGCATCAGCTTTCAGGATTTGAAATAGCTCAACTGGATTTCCATCACCTCCACTAGCTTTGTTCATAGTGATGTTTCCTAAGGCCCACTTGACTTCACATTCCAGGCTGTCTGGCTCTAGGTGAGTGGTCACACCATCGTGATTTCTGGGTTGTGAAGATCTTTTTTGTACAGTTCTTCTGTGTATTCTTGCCACCTCTTCTTATATCTTTTGCTTCAATTAGGTCCGTAAAATTTCTGTCCTTTATTGTGCCCATCTTTGCATGAAAAGTTCCCTTGGTATCTCTAATTTTCTTGAAGAGATCTCTAGTCTTTCCCATTCTATTGTTTTCCCCTATTTCTTTGTGTTGATCACTGAGGAAGGCTTTCTTATCTTTCCTTGATATTCTTTGGAACTCTGCATTCAAATGGGTATATTTTTCCTTTTCTCCTTTGCATTTTGCTTCTCTTCTTCTCACAGCTATTTTTAAGGCCTCCTCAGACAACATTTCTTTTTCTTGGGGATGGTTTTGATCACTGCTTCCTGTACAATGTCACAAACCTCTGTCCATAGTTCTTCAGGCTCTCTATCAGATCTAATCCCTTGAATCTATTTGTCACTTCCACTGTGTAATTGTAAGGGATTTGATTTAGGTCATGCCTAAATGTGGTTTTCCCTACTTTCGTCAATTTAAGTCTGAATTTGGCAATAAGGAGTTCATGATTTGAGCCACAGTCAGCTCCCGGTCTTGTTTTTGCTGACTGTGTAGAGCTTCTCTATCTTTGGTTGCAAAGAATCAAGCTACAGACGTATTCATAAATGAATGTATGAAATGGTAAGACCTGACATCCTTGCCTTTTTCTTCATCTTAGGAGTAATACATTCAGTCTTTCACCACTGTTATTGTAAATGAAAATTCCATTTTTTCCAATTCTTTTTTCATTTAATGAAATAATTGTGTGTGTGCATATATATATATATAGCTTTTAATATGGGGAATTACATCGATTGATCATCAATGTTAATCCAAGCTTGCATTCTTGGCATAAACCTGATATGATCATGATGTATTATGTATTTTTTATTATGTATTTTTTTACGTACTGTTTCATTCATTAATATTTTGTTTAGAGTTTTTGTGTTTATATACATAAAAGATATTGGTCTGTAGTTTTCTCTTCTTATAATGTCTTCTCTGGCTTTGGTATCGGGTAATGCTGGGTGGCCTCATAAAATGAGTTGGAAAGTATTCCTTCTTCTTTCTGGAAACATTTGTATAAAATTGCTATTATTTCTTCTTTGGTAGAATTCACCATTAAATTTTTCTGGGCCTGGTCTTTTTACGGGGGAGTTTGTAACTATAAATAAAATTTCTTCAATAAATATGGGGGCTATTCAGACGATTTCTTCTTGAGTGAATGTTAGTAACATGGTTTTCAATGAATTCCATTTAAATCAATTGATATACATAATTATATCCTTTCAGTTCTGTTCAGTCGCTCAGTCGTGTCTGACTTTGTGCGACCCCATGGACTGCAGCACACCAGGCTTCCCTGTCCATCACCAACTCCCAGAGCTTGCTCAAACTCATGTCCTTCAAGTCCATGATGCCATCCAACCATCTCATACTCTGTCATCCCCTTCTCCTCCTGCCTTCATTCTTTCCCAGCATCAGGATCTTTTCTAGTGTGTAAGTTCTTCCAATCAGGTGGCCAAAGTTTTGGAGCTTCAGCTTTAGCATCAGTTCTTCCAATGAATATTCTGGACTGATTTCCTTTAGGATTGACTAGTTGGACTTCCTTGCAGTTGGATCTCCATGTATCCTTTATGTCATTGAGTTTTTGTAACTGCTTTATGAAGATTCAATTCATGTACCATGCAATTTATGAATTTGATGTGTAAAATTTATTGCTTTGTAATGTATTCAGGGAGTTATGCGATTATCAACTACATTTTTACAATGCTTATTCCATTTTGTAGGAGACAGAAATAGGGGTGGGATCTGCTTGGCTCCTCTCTGTTTTCTCCCTCCTCCCCGTGGCAAGAGGATGACCTAAGTGGTTGGTACATTTTTAAAAAGGGACTGAATGTTCTGGCTCAGCTCCTTTTGGACTTCAATTCCCTTTAGACCCTGTCCCTCTGCAGGACAAATATATATTCTCTGTCCATCAGTGTGGCAAGGTTTGAGGTGGCCCAACTGGGCCAGTGATTCAAATGATAGATATACAAGGAGCCCCCTTGTTACAGCACTTGCAAGTTACCTTCACTAGCTCATCTTCAACCAGTAATCTAACTTGTATTTTGCTCTTTGTCTGATTCCAGCTTTGATCATTCACTTATTTCAAAACTCAGAAATGGAAGAAATAGGGTTGTGTATTAGTCTTTTGCAATTTTCAGCTAGAATGAGTGAGACAAGTCAGAAGGAAAGTTCAGCTGGGGTTTCAGGGCAAGGAGGCATACTTTAAAAATGGCTAATTCTTGAATATATCATGTTTATTTCGTAGGAAAGACTTCTAAGTTACATAGATATTAAAGAAGGTTTAGTTTACATGGTTAGTTACTGGAGAGTCTGAGTGAGAATACAGGAATTTTTGAACGAATGTTTTTACCCTGGGAAGCTCTATTATTGTCATCTCTCGAATATTAATACTCTTGGGACCCAAACTTTACATAAATTTACTTGTGTTCAGCTGTCTTTTCTTCAAAAAATTTAGACAAGAAATTACTGCCACATAATATAGAAAAAGCTTTATGAAATGACATGGTATCTTTTATTTTTTTAAGGTATCTTCGAAACTGTCTTAATATAATCCTCTACAAATTTAGTTCTGAAAACCATGATGTAGTCTATACATAGAAAAAAATGATTAGAATTTCCTCAAACTTGATCTATTTTTCCTGTGAGTCACATAAATATATGCTAGAATGAGCTATTATCATGCCCTTACAAGAAGTTAAATCGACTGTGATTTTGTGAACTTTTCTATTCTACACATTAAAGAAAATATCTTTTGCAATCTGGGATAAAATAGAAAGCCCGTTTGAAAGGTTAAAAGCATACTCTACTTCATTCAGTAAGACTTGCAAAGTGCAATGTTCTGTAAAGACACACACTGTTGAAATAATTATTTTATTATTTCACATGGTGACTGCTACTATTCTTGCCCCTTGAGAGGCAAGCAAGGGTGAAAAATCTCTGTTTCCACAGTCTGTAGAGGCTGAGAGCTGCCACCTCATCCTGGAGTAAAGCAGCTTTTACAGGGGCCGATGGGCTCCTTGCTCCACAGTTGTACTTTTGACAGCCCTTTTCTCAGGTGCATGCTCACAGACCAGACCCTCTCCCCCCATGCTCTTTAACCTGTGTTTTGTTGTTGTTTGTCACTGAGTCAGATCTGACTCTTTTGCGACCCCATGGACTATAGCCCTCCAGGCTCCTTCAGTCTGTGGGATTTCCCAGGCAAGCATACTGGAGTGGGTTGCCATTTCTTTCTCCAGGGGCTCTTCCTGACCCAGGGATTGAACCAAAGTCTCCTGCATCAGCAGGAGATGTTACCACTGTTACCACTGAACCACCAGGGAAGCCCCAACTTGCACTACTGAAGCCCCGAAGGGCTTCCCAGGTGTCGCAGTGGTAAAAAAAATCTGCTGACAAGGCAGGAGATGCTGGAGACATGGGTTTGATCCCTGGGTGGAGAAGATGCCCTGGAGAAGGAAATGGCAGCCTACTCCAGTGTTCTTGCCTAGAAAATCCCATGGACAGAGGAGCCTGGAGGGCTACAGTCCATGGGGTCACAGCGTCTGACACAACTGAGCACCCGTGCTCTGAAGTCGTGCATCTCTCGCAATTCTTTCTCCAGTGACCTCTCTTCTCCTTAGCCCTGACGGCCCCATCTTTGCTCACCTCTGGTCACACGCGTGGTCTCTCTGACTTCTCTCTGAATCCCCACTGATGGTCTGGGTAGCTATGCTTCCAGTAAGTCCCTGGACCCTTGACCTCCAGGGACCCCTATTAAAGAGGCAATTTTCCCTGCCTCCCTCAGTAAGGACTCCCAGTCATATGAGGTCCCTCCAACCTCAGGCTGTCTTTCTCTTAGGCTTTGTATTAGGCCGTGAGGGCTTTGGAATCAAGCTGTGCAGGGCAGGTCTTAGAACTACATATGCTCACTCCTTGGGGAGGTGAAGAGAGGGGAGGTTATCAGCTGGAAATGGGGGTGGTGTGGGAGAGAAGGGGACTTGTACACAAACTCCAGGAACTAACAGACTCACTGGGGCTTGCACTAAGAGCGCAGTGTTTTGATAATGAATAGATACAAGTCCATCAAATATCTTAATTTCCTATGTTTTACAAAAGATTTTTTTTGTATCTTATTTTTTAATAAATTTATTCGTTTTAATTGGAGGCTAATTACTTTACAATATTGTAGTGGTTTTGCCATACATTGCCATAAATCGGCCACGTGTGTATGTGTTCCCCGTCCTGAACCCCCCTCCTACCTCTCTCCCCATCCCATCCCTCTGGGTCATCCCAGTGCACCAGCCCCGAGCTCCTTCTAAGTGAGATATAGTACCCAAAGTGTCTGCTGACCTCTGAGGAGGTCTTGGGACTAAAGGAATTCATAAGAACTGAGGCCTCTCTTCTAGGAAAGCAATTTTGAGGGACTTCTCTCTGGTGGTCCAGTGGCTAAGACTCTGTGTTCCCAATGCAGGGGGCCTGGATTCAATCCCTGGTCAGGAAACCAGATCCTGTATACGGCAACTAAGATTGAAGATTCCTCTTGCCACAGCTGAAATCCGGCACAGCCAAATAAATAGATATTTAAAACAAGCAAACAGTTTTGAATAGTAGAGACCAGCAGGAGGCCGGACCCAATATGTCACACTTTTCCTTCTTTCGATGTCTCGAGTCCTGCAGTCTCTGGAGAAGCTGCTTTGCCTGGTTTTCCATGATAGGGTGATAAGATCTCCGTTTGTCCAGGACTTGACTTTAGCACTGAGAGTTCCCTTTCCCAGGGGATCAGGGAAGCCAGATTTTTGCTCACTCTCTGGGTAAGGCCTTTCCCTGTGACAGAGCAGATGGTTCCCTCCAGGTAGAAACTCTTCCTATTAATAGATACGCTCTAGGTCCCAAGGGACAGAGGGAGAGGATTGATTCCTTCAAGAGCATTCCCATTCTCTCTCCACAAGAATCACATGAAATTCTTGGTAAATAAACACCCAGATCTATTGTCAATGACCATATGGTCTGGCATATCAAGGTCATTTCCTGTTGGCCCAGAATAATATTTGGAAGACAAATTTGACACACCTTTTCCTTCCTATAGAAACCCATTCTGTAGGCATGGAGCCTTGAAAATTATGATTTTAATAAGCACCCGAGTGATTCTCATTATTACCCAAGTCTATAGTTGGAGAAGGAAATTACAACCCACTCCAGCATTCTTGCCTGGAAAATCCCATGGACAGAGGAGCCTGGTGGGCTACAGTCCATGAGGTCACAAAAAGCTGGATATGACTGAGTACAGCGTAGAGCACAGCATGGGCTCATATGGAAACTACTATATCAGTACTTGGCTTACAAGGGCAGAGCAATATTTTTTTGAAAAGCAAAGGACCTACACTTGCCTAAACAGGAGTAATGTGCTTATCATGAGACTGTGGCTTTAATTAGAGCTTAAATGTATTGTTTGCAGTAGGTTTTATTCTGCTACAGCAGGACTTATTATTATTCTGATTATGTGAATCTACAGAGCATACAGATATATAATCATATCTTGTTTTCTTTTTTCTAGCAATACCATTCATCTCAAAACAGAGACCCACAAAGTGAATACAGCTGAAACTACTTACCTCTGTGTTATCAACCCTACCCTAAGCATCTTCCCTTAATGCTGAAGAAGCTATGAACTTTTCAGAATAGTCCTACTCCAGCATATATTAGCTTTAGAAAATCGTTAGTCCAGGAAACAAATTGGTCTGTCACATATGACCAGTTCATTCCATGGTTCATGCCTGAATCATGAATAATCATAAATGTCTTCTTAGCAGCATTTTTCAATGAAAGAAACAGATATAGGGATTTTAAATCACTTTTATCTGTTACATGTTTGTGAGTTCTCCTGTCATTTATAATGAGCAGGAAGAGCAGATGGCAAAAACTAAGCATCAGGGAATGTAATCATAAAACACCCCTCCCCCTAAAGCAGAAATGTTCTAAATTGGAAACTTATTTCATTTATTGAAGGACTTTTTCTTTTTACTCTGCTGGAATACATTGCAAGTAATTACGACAGCAGATAAAAAGATATTTCTGCATCAAGAAGTTCAAAAGATTAAGATGCTACTGAAATATAAGTTAAAGGAATTCATAAATGTTTCAGAAAACATTAAAGCAGAATTATTAGTATAATTTGAGAAAGGCAGGCACGGCAATAAAGTGAGATTCATTACAAAGCCAAAATTATTTTTCAAACCTCTGACATATTCAGATAGAATTTTCACGCCAAGTCAAATAATTATGAAATTAAAACATTGCTTGAAGGAAATGCTTGGAATTTTATGCTAATGAGGACTTAACTTAGAGGCTTGTTTTTCTTCATGAAAGTGTTATGTTTTACGACTTTCTTCCAAGCTCTCAATGTGTGTGAGTGTGACAAAACTCCTATAAGAAGTAGAGGTAAGAGGAGCTTGTAAATACTTATATAGATGTTTCATTCAGTCATTCATATAGTCACTCCGGAGAAGGCGATGGCAAGCCACTCCAGTACTGTTGCCTAGAAAATCCCACGGACAGAGGAGCCTGGTGGGCTACAGTCCATGGGGTCGCTAAGGGTCAGACACGACTGAGCGACTTCACTTTCACTTTTCACTTTCACACATTGGAGAAGGAAATGGCAACCCACTCCAGTGTTCTTGCCTGGAGAATCCCAGGGACGGAGGAGCCTGGTGGGCTGCCATCTATGGGGTCGCACAGAGCAGGACACGACTGTAGTGACTTAGCAGCAGCAGCAGCATATTCACTCAGCAAGTATCTATCGAATGCCTTCCTGTGCCAGGTGCTGGGCTGTGTAGCACGGGAGGACACAGACAAGCTCTTTCTGCCTTCATGGAACCGTCTTCTAATGGGGAAGATAGTCAAGAAGCAATGAGTAAATGAACGGGGACATTTCAGACTGTACAGCAAGGGGTTAGCTTAACAGGCCCAGGTTGTTCAAACCCTGAATATTCTCCAGAAATTCCTGTTTTCAGGGGGACTGGCCCTTGGGCCAGCCTGATAAGGGTGCCTGATAAGGCTGTTTTCAGATGCTTGCGACCTTGGGCCATGCTGTGTCAGTTTGACCTCTGTGGCAAGGAGAGCTGGAAGCTGAGTAGTAAGCAGTCACGTGGGCACTGATGCTCAATAAAAGCCCTGGACACGAAGGCTCAGGACCACTTCCCCAGTCAGCAGTAGCTCACCAGTGTTGTCACACACTGCTACTGGGAGGATGAATGGCATCTCCACGTGACTCTGCTGGGAGAGGAGCTAGAAGCATGCATCCAGTTTCTCCTGGCCTTCACCGAAGCACCATTTTCCTTCGCTGATTCTGTTCTGTATCTTTTCACTTTGATGAAGCATAACCTTGAGTATAATAGCTATCCTGAGCCCTGTTATTCCTTCTAGTGAGTCACTGAGTCTGAGCATGGTCTCGGAGGACCTCTAGACACAAACCATATTAAATGAAATAAACAGGGTGATGTTAGAGTAACTGACGAGGCAGGGGTAGGGTGCCTGGTTAAGAGGGGGAATGAATTAAAGCCTGAGGGATGAGAGTCTGGTGAGCATGTGAAGAGCTTAAGGGGGCATCTTCCAGGCAGAGGGATGAGAAACTGCAAAGCTCTGGGACAGTGAAGTGCCTGGTTTGTCAGAGGGACAGCAAAGAGGTGCAAGAGGCTGGGGAGAGAGGTGTTGGCGGCCGTAGATGGGGTTGGGAAGAGCAGCAAGAGCCAGGTCCTGCAAGGCTTTTAGGTCTCAGAAAGGAGTTTGGGTTTTATTGCAAGTAAATGAGTCTTAACTGGGTGAGGTTCATTTTATGAAGGGGCTCAGTTGTGTTGCAGCCTCACTGACAGCTGCCCTTGTGTATCCCTGGGTTCTACATCTGCAGATATGAAGGCTGTGTGCACTACACCACTTTATGTGAGGGACTTGAACATCCACAGACTTTGGCATCCACGGAACTCCTAGAACCAGTGCTCCACAGATATTCAGTGACGGCTATAAATCTTACAAGAATCAGCACTGGTAGCAGGTCTTTGGGCACTGAATATGAATTCAGATAAAAGAGAGATTCCTCCTTCCTCGCACTTTCTGCTCTGAGTAGTAGCCAACCTAATTTCAGTGTGCAGAAGCACTTCACATGTGCATAGCACACTTCAGTGCTATACATAAATCACTAAGAAATACAAATGTCCAATATACATGCTGCAACTCACTTAAAATGAGCTGAAAATCAAATCAAGGAGATGCCTAATTTTTCCCTTATCAGACTGGCAAAAATGACATCATTTATAAAATATGATGTTGGCAAGCATTTTCATTTTGGTGGAAATAAAAATAGGTGCTACCTTTGGGGAGGGAAATTTGTAAATGTCAAAAGATGATGTTTGTATATCATCTTTGATCTATTATTTCCACTGATATTTATCCCAAGGAAATATTTGCAGAAATATGCAAGAGGATGTTGTGGCAAAAAGCAGATAACAACCTAAATACCCATCAATAGAATGCTTGATTTAACTGAGGTTGCTTTATAACCACGGAATTATGATGCATAATGAAAAGTGAATAAGGTAAATACATTCATTGTAGAAAATATTAATGTATTAAAAAGTGAAAATAAAAATTACTTGTAACTAACTATTCATAAATACAAAATGTTAACATATATTCTGTACTTTTTCAGGCATATAAAGATAATGCTTTGAATTTTTAACAAAATTCAGAAAACATTTCCAGCCCCAATTAAAAGATAATCAAATAATGGTGGCAGAATGGACTTCCTGAAACAAGGAAAGGGGTAGTTAGAGGTGCTAAATATTACATAACATTTATATATTTAAGCATATTTTTCTTTTTATCTCTATCCATATGGCAAAACAATTTGTTATTTGGTAGTTTTATTTCCTGAAATCCAGAGAGATACAGCCTGGCAGATTAAGTGCAAATTGTAGGAATACAGAGAAGTATAAACCTTTTATTGTCATAGGTTTGTCATGGACTGACAAACCTAGACAGTGTGCTGAAAAGCAAAATCATTATTTTGTCAACAAAGGTCTGGATAGTCAAGGCTATGGTCTTTCCACTGGTCATGTATATTTGTGAGAGCTGGACTGTAAAGAACACAGAGGGCCAAAGAATTGATGCCTTCGAACTGCGGTGCTAGAGAAGACTCTTGCAACTTCTTTGGACAGCAAGGAGATCAAACCAGTCAATCTTAAAGGAAATCAACGCTGAATATTCACTGGAAGGACTGATGCTGAAGCTCCAATATTTTGGTCACCTGATGCAAACAGCTGACTCATTGGAAAAGCCCCTGATGCTGGGAAAGATTGAAGGCAGAAGGAGAAAAGGGTGTCAGAGGATGAGATGGCTAGATGGCATCACTGATGCAATGGACATGAACTTGGGCAACCTTTGGCAGATGGTGAGGGACAGGGAGGCCTGGTGTGCTGCCATCCATGGGATCATGAAGAGTTGGACACGACTGGACAACTGAACACAAACCTTCTCTTGGAGGTTTTAAGGTCAGTTTGGGAGATGATATGGATGTATGAAGAGGCAACAGTTAAAACCAAATGGGCTCTGAAAGGTCATTATGGGATGGGAAGAAGTGACCTCACAAAACGGGTCAAATGTAAGCTGGGAAGAATTCCCAGAAAACGCCAAATAAAACAAAATGCCCATTTCAGAGACAGAGTGAAAATCTTAAATACAAAAATTCTTCCAAACATTGATGTTCCCTTCCATTGTTAAAGTAATTTTTAGTACAACTCTGATATGCCTTCAATTTTCTAAAGAAGCAAGTCTGTGTAATCTTTAATATAGTTTCTGCTCAGCCTGGGTCTGTGCTTTCTCATCCTTTTCTCTATCTTGCAAGGCTATTTTTTAAAGGAGTATTTTAAGGGCATGTGTTACTCATTTAGGTCTTAGCTGAATATTTATTGGAAATTCTCCAGGCTGAAAGAAACCTAGATTGTATAGCCTGCATTTTAGGACGATCGGTAAAATCATTATTCCAGGCGTGCAACAATCATCTTTGTACTAGAGGTGGAGAGAGCGAGGGAGAGGGAGGAAGGGTGAGCATACTCTGGAATTGGTTTGGAGAGATAACTGGAGTCTTAGAATATATATTGACAGCTGGCTATGCTCTACAAATTTCAAATGTGCTCCAATAAATTTAAGAATATGCACAATAAATTGAGTTTTGGGAGTTAATTGTGCAAACTCTGGAGCCAAATGTCTGGGTTTGAAGCCCAGCTCTGCCACTTACGAGCTGTGTTATCTGGGGAAAATCACTTAACTTCTTTATGCCTCAGTTTCTTCATCTGTAATGTAGAAGCAACAGTTGTATGTTGCTCATGATATTGTGAGGATAAAAGAAAGGAATGTGTTCTCAAAACACGGACTGGTATATAGTAAGTGCTGCTGCTGCTGCTGCTGAGTCACTCCAGTCGTGTCCGACTCTGTGTGACCCCTTAGACGGAAGCCCACCAGGCTCCCCCATCCCTGGGATTCTCCAGGCAAGAACACTGGAGTGGGTTGCCATTTCCTTCTCCAATGTGTGAAAGTGAAAAGTAAAAATGAAGTCGCTCAGTCGTGTCCGACCCTTAGCGACCCCACGGACTGCAGCCTACCAGGCTCCTCCATCCATGGGATTTTCTAGGCAAGAGTACTGGAGTGGCTTGCCATTGCCTTCTCCGATAGTAAGTGCTAGAGAAGCATTAGTTGCTATTTTGGTTATTTCCACAGTGATGCTGAGTTCTTGGATCAAGAAAGTTGGTCTGGGCTTTTCTTAGCTTTAACACTAAGCTACTGAATGATCTTAAACATGTAATTTAAACTATCTATGTCTCAGCATCTCTATCTGCAAAGTAGACATAATAATTGGTCTTACTTCATAGGGTTGTTCTGAGACTAAAGAAATTAATATACATCATATACAAAGAATAGTGCCACGTACCTTGAAATACTCAAAAAATGTTAGCATTTATTATTTCTAATTAAACTTTTGGGCTCCCCTAGTGGCTCAGCGGTAAAGAATCTGCTTGCAGTGTAGGAGATGTGCATTCGATCCCTGGGTCGGGAAGATCCCCTGGAGAAGAAAATGGCAACGACTCCAATATTCTTGCCTGGGAAACCCCATAGATAGAGGAGCTTGGTGGGCTACAGTCCAAGACTACGCGACTAAGCCACAATTAAACTTTTGGGTTCTAGGTGACAATTTGGGGCTTAGTATTTCTGTCTCATGTTTCTCATTTGTTTCATGGCTTTCAAACCTTGGAACTGATGTTGAGATTTAACTAGCAAGAGAGTTCCAGAAAAACATCTATTTCTGCTTCATTGACTATGCCAAAGCCTTTGACTGTGTGGATCACAATAAACTGTGGAACATTCTGAAAGAGATGGGAATACCAGACCACCTGACCTGCCTCTTAAGAAACCTGTATGCAGGTCAGGAAGCAACAGTTAGAACTGGACATGGAACAACAGACTGGTTCCAAATAGGAAAAGGAGTACATCAAGGTTGTATATTGTCACCCTGCTTATTTAACTTATATGCAGAGTACATCATGAGGAACACTGGGCTGGAAGGAGCACAAGCTGGAATCAAGATTGCTGGGAGAAATATCAATAACCTCAGATATGCAGATGACACCACCCTTATGGCAGAAAGTGAAGAGGAAGTCAAAGGCCTCTTGATGAAAGTGAAAGAGGAGAGTGAAAGGTTGACTTGAAGCTCAACATTCAGAAAACAAAGATCATGGCATCTGGTCCCATCACTTCATGGGAAATAGATGGGGAAACAGTGTCAGACTTAATTTTTTGGGGCTCCAAAATTACTGTGGATGCTGATTGCAGCCATGAAATTAAAAGACGCTTACTCCTTGGAAGGAAAGCTATGACCAGCCTAGATAGTATATTAAAAAGCAGAGATATTACTTTGCCAACCAAGGTCCATCTAGTCAAGGCTATGGTTTTTCCCGTGGTCATGTATGGATGTGAGAGTTGGACTGTGAAGAAAGCTGATCGCCGAAGAATTGATGCTTTTGAACTGTGGTGTTGGAGAAGACTCTTGAGAGTCCCTTGGACTGCAAGGAAATCCAACCAGTCCATTCTAAAGGAGATCAATCCTGGGTGTTCATTGGAAGGACTGATGCTAAAGCTGAAACTGCAATACTTTGGCCACCTCACGCGTCGAGTTGACTTACTGGAAAAGACTCTGATGCTGGGAAAGTTTGGGGGCGGGAGGAGAAGGGGACGATAGAGAATGAGATGGCTGGATGGCATCACCAACTCTGTGGACATGAGTTTGAGTGAACTCCGGGAGTTGGTGATGGACAGGGAGGCCTGGTGTGCTGTGATTCATGGGGTCGCAGAGAGTCAGACACGACTGAGCGACTGAACTGAACTGAACTGAATCCTAATTTTGTAAAAACCAATATGTATATATAATCCGTACAATACATATGTATGATATATGTGTGTTGAGGAATGGAATATTTCCTGCCATATCAGTAAGCAAGAATGTCATAATCATCAGAGATTCTGGCCCTTCAAATGTGAATTCCCGAGCCCTAAGGGCACTCGGGAAGGAGAAGAATACTGCATAATTTGGTAGCCATCAGGCTGTAGCCACTCCCTACAGTGAGCACTGAAGAACTCAGGATGTGAAAAACACAGGATACAGGCCCCAGAGAATGGAGATGCATATGAAAAGAATTATTTCAGTGAGCCAAGACTCTTGCATTTTCCCATAAGTAGAAAAGTGCTAAATTCCTTAACTTGGGAATCTAGTTTTCTCTTTAATTAACAATAATCTTCTGTGTTCAGACTTCCTGTCTTTTGTTGCAAAACTTCTATATTACCTGGCTCCTCCCCTCACCTCCTCAGAGCAGTTCTTTTAGGGTTACCTGAGACACTGCTTCCCAGGCTTAAGTCCTAAAAATTTCCACTGAATAAAACATAACTCTCAACTTTTAGGTTGTGACTATTTTTTTAAGTTGACAGTGTCCATACAGAAAAAAAAAAAGAGAAATAGAAAGAAGAGATAAATCAAAATATTTTGAGGTAGGAGGAGCCAGGATATATAAGAGTTTTTGCAAGCAAGCAAACGAAAAAACCAAACAAACATGCAGCCAAACATTAAAAGATTACTGCTAATTAAAGAAAAACCAGACATCTCAGGTTAATGAATTCAGTGCTTTTCTGTGTACAGGAAAAGTCTGAGCTTAAAGAAATCATTCCTTTGATATGCACCTTAACTCTCCAGGGCCAGTATCCTGGTTTTCTCCATCCTGAAGATTGAGGGCAGGAGGAGAAGGGGACGACAGAGAATGAGATGGCTGGATGGCATAACCGACTTGATGGACATGAGTTTGAGTGAACTCCGGGAGTTGGTGATGGACAGGAAGGCCTGGCGTGCTGTGATTCATGGGTCGGACATGACTGAGCAACTGAACTGAATTGAATTCTCTCAAGGTGCACTTTGGGTGGACATGGCTTCACTGGCCAACGCCATGGTGGCAGCAGCATCCTTTGTTCATGGTTATGGCTCCTCCCTTACCACTTTGGAACATTCCCTCAGAGCTATCTTAGAGACTGTACCCCAGGCTTAAGTCCTCAGTAATGTCTCCAGTAAAACATAATTCTCAACTTTTCGGTTGACATTTTTTCTGGTTGACACTGGATGTCTAAAAATCTTTTTAAAATTTGAAGATTAGTTATTGATTTGGGGGTTTCATATTTAATTTTATATGGGGAAAATAGTTGACACTGGAATATTCATTTTGTATGAGGAAAATTATTTACCAAGTAATATAGAGGCATTTAAAACTACAAAATATTTTTAGAACAGTTTCAGATTTACAGAAATCTTGCAACAGGACAGAGTTCCCATAAACAATCACTAATTTCCTATTATTAACATTTTACATTAGTATAGTACACCTGTTGCATTTAATGAATCAATATGGATACAGTGTTATTAACTGAGGTTACAGAGTCATCTTAAAAATCCTACTTTGTGACTATAGTTTTTCTGCGGTTATTTGATGGATTTTAAGTTGTGCAAATGCTATGTTGAATAACAATGTTCTACCGCCATCTACTGTTCTGAATAAAATTGCTTTCAATTTGATTAGAATTTTTTCATTTATCTATATCTTTTAGAGCTATGGCGCCTCAGACAGTAAAGAATCTACCTGAATGCAGGAGACCTGGGTTTGATCCATCCCTGGGTTGCGAAGATCTCTTGGAGAAGGGAATGGCTGGCTACCCACTCCACTATTCTTGCCTGGAGAATCCCATGGACAGAGGAGCCTGGCGGGCTATAGTACACGGGGATCACAAAGAGTTGGACACAACTGAGCGACTAACACTGTCACTTTTTTTTAGAACTATTTGAGCGACTAACACTGTTACTTTTTTTAGAGCTACTTTAATGACCTCAACAAATACATGAGTATATTGAGGATCAGAAAGACCAAAGCAGCTATTGACATAGCCATTCATGAATTTATATATTCATCAAGCAATTTTTTAACATCTGTATTAGAAAAGGTGCTGGGGGTACAAAGACAATTGGGACAATGATCACTTTCTTCAAGAATCTCACCATCTAATGGGGGCAAGAAAAAGATGATTATAAAACAAAGGGATTAATAAGTATGCTTGAAGTCTTCTGGGAGCACAGAGAAAGAGTACATAGTTACCTTAGATTGGAGGTGGGAATATGCCAAGTTTCAGGGCCATTTTCTTGGAAGACACGAGGACTTAAGCAGATCTTCAGCAAGAACTAAATGGGTGAATAAGGTGGGAACTAGGAAGAGAAGTATTCCAGAAATAACATCAGAAAGTAGAGGGTATATGAGGGGAAAACAATAACAACAATAAAGTGTAAAGTAAGCAGAGGTAACTGATGAGGCTGGAGAGGCTCACAGGGGCCAGACCGTGGAGGAATTTGTGTGTCCCTTCTGGAAATCTCATTCCTGACCACAGAAGTGAGGGAGCAGCAGTGAGGGGTCTTGGAAGAGCGTGTCAGGCTCACATTTGGTTGTTTCATGTTAAAGGTCTTGTGGAAGATGAATTAGGGATGGGGGAGTGTTCAGAACTGGAAACAGGCAGAGCAGGGAGAATGCAGCTGGGGCAGTAAAGACAAACGGACCAGGGTAGGAGCAGCAGGGAGTCTGCACTGTAGAAATATTTGGGAGGTAAAGTAGGTGGCAGATCTTTAAGTATCACATATCATTGGAGGGACTGATGCTAAAGCTGAAACTGCAATACTTTGGCCACCTCATGCGACGAGTTGACTCACTGGAAAAGACTCTGATGCTGGGAAAGGTTGGGGGCGGGAGGAGAAGGGGACGACAGAGAATGAGATGGCTGGATGGCATCGCCGACTCTGTGGACATGAGTTTGAGTGAACTCCGGGAGTTGGTGATGGACAGGGAGGCCTGGCGTGCTGTGATTCATGGGGTCGTGGAGAGTCGGACACGACTGAGCGACTGAACTGAACTGAACTGATGCACTGGATATAAAAGGAAGAGTCAAGGATGATCTGGGAGTTTTAGTTTTGGTGACCAAGGTGATGGAAGTGCTACAGAAAGAAACGAATGGTTTAGGGAAGAAAGGGCCATTTGAATTCTGTACTGGTTGAGCTTAAAGTGTTCGAGGGAGAATCTGGGGAGAACACCATCTTGCTGGAAGTTAGTATAAAAGTTTGGAGCATAGAGAAAAGTATGGACTGGAGATTACATATTTTTTCAAGTCATCAGTATGTAGGTAGGGGTAGAAATCATGAAAGTGTGTGATGTGACTCAAAGCAAATGTATAGAAAGGACAGAAAAATGGTGCAAGGAAAGAAGCCCAGAGAATCCAACCCTGGAGGAAGGCAGGAAGCAGAGGAAGACTAGCATATTAAGGAGACAGGGAAGGGATGC
Organism: Moschus berezovskii; assembly: GCF_049115385.1. Classification (NCBI taxonomy): domain Eukaryota; kingdom Metazoa; phylum Chordata; class Mammalia; order Artiodactyla; family Moschidae; genus Moschus; species Moschus berezovskii. The sequence goes on along the minus strand of NC_142469.1, from coordinate 83,088,628 downwards.
ATGGAAAGATGCAACGGAGAACCAGTGTGAAAGAAAAAAACATCTCACACATCTGGTAGTTGGCCTGGCAACCAAAACCAAGACTATAGAGGAAATCAACCCTGAATATTCATTAGAAAGACTGATGCTGAAGCTGAAGTTCCAATACTTTGACCACCTGACATGAAGAGCCAACTCGCTGGAAAAGACCCTGATGCTGGGAAAGACTGAGGGCAGGAGGAGAAGGGGATGACAGAGGATGAGATGGTTGGATGGTGTCACTGACTCAATGAACACGAGTTTGAGCAAACTCCAGGAGATGGTGAAAGAAGACTGGCGTGCTGCAGTCCATGGGGTCGCAGAGCTGGACACGACTGAGCGACTGAACAAGTGATCTAATGCTGAGCATAGTTAATTGCACAGACTTTTAAAACAGAAAAGTTTACTCTGTGTGGTCAGTCAGTCAGTTCAGTCGCTCAGTCGTGTCCGACTCTTTGCGACCCCATGAACCGCAGCACGCCAGGCCTCCCTGCCCATCACCAACTCCCAGAGTCCACACAAACCCATGTCCATTGAGTCAGTGGCAGAACAAGACAAAAACAAGACCACTCCATAATCAGACTTGAGTGCTGAAAAAATAAAAACACCATGCAATTCTTTTGGACATAATGTGACTCAGAACACAATACCCACTCCCATGAATACTCTTCAAAATCACCCAGTATAAGCCAAATCTTATTACTAGCCATCCCCCCATCTTCTCACTGAGACATCTTCACAGTGTTCAGCCTTTCTTTCTGCAGGAACTCAGTAAATCTAACTTTATTTGACTATAAATGTGTTCCTGGTGGTCCTTGGCACTGGAGATCAACATCTTCATAGAAGCCAGGAGAGTAGAAAGTTTCATGGAAGAAGATACCAAAGTATCTAGTGCAACAAAGAGGCCAGTGATACCCTGGACTTGGCAAATAGCTTCCTGGGGACCTTTGTGAGAGGAGTTTTAGTAGGGTATTGGGGGTAGATGCAGTGGTGTGCTCTTACTAGCTTGAGACAGATGGTTATATATATATTCTTCCTAACTCTGTGTTCAGTGACATCAAATTCGCCGTTGAAAATCAGCCATGGGGAGTATCTACACAATGGAAATGGGCAAATACTATACATCAAGGATTTTTTTTCTTCAGAAAGTTGGTTAACTTTGCCCATAACATCACTAGGTAGAAGGGAGATACAGTTGATTGAGGAAGGAAAAGGAAAGAGACAGTAGAGATAATTAAAAGGCTGCATAACCAGGGAGAAGAGCTCGGACAAGGATTAGAGGGGAAACACGGGGTCAGCAAGAACCAGAACTCCGACCGACTGATCTTCTGTTCCGTGTTTATTTTATGATCGTCTCTTCTACTGCACTGATGTCAATTTGGTTTACTAGTGAGAACACGGTAACTTACATGGGGGTCAATTAACCACTCAGATGGTAGAGAATTCTCCTGCAATGTAGGAGAGCGGGTTAGATCCCTGGCTTGGAAGATCCCTGGAGAAGGGAACGGCAACCCACTCCAGCATTCTTGCCTGGAGAATCCCATGAACAGAGGAACTTGGCGGGCTTCAGTCCATGGAGTCTCAAAGAGTCAGACATGACTGAGTAAATAACACTTTCACTTGGGAGAGAATTGGCAGTGTCTTGGATGTTTATGAGGGCAAAGAGAGAAGAGAAAGAAAGAAACTTCTGTATAAATATCTCCCAGACTCTCATGAGTGGCTGTCGTAAACAACACTGTCCCTGGTGTTGAACTGCTGAGGGTGACGTGTGGCTTTGCCACTCAGGGACTGTGCGATCTTGGGCAAGCCACTTAGCTTTTGTACCCCAGTCTTCTCAGTGTGAAGGCTATAGGGGTCCATACCTCATAGCGTGGGTGCGAAACACTGGCACACAGCAAACTCCCAGCAAATGTGAGTTAGCTGTTACTATTATGATTACTATTACTTTTTCTGGATGGGAGGTTAAACCAACTAAGAATTTTCATTTTCAAGTGATATATTTACATATTTTTGTTTATAACATTCATTACTTATATAACCATACACCTGTCAGATTTATGAAAACTTTAAAGAAACAATGTTACTGAATATTCTGCAACCCATATGTTATCCAGTAGGGGGAGCAATTTAACTGTTTACTTTCCATTGCCAGCATGGAAGCTCTGTCGCTAAGCTGTGTCTGATTCTTTGCCACCCCATGGAGTGTAGCTCGCCAGGCTCCTTTGTCCATGGGATTCTCCAGGCAAGAATACTAGAGTGGGTTGCCATTTCCTTCTTCTCCCCACTCAGGGATCAAATCTATGTCTCCTATGTCTCCTGCATTGGCAGGCAGATTCTTCACCACTGAGTCACCTGGGAAACTATAAGCTATCATTTCAGGAATATGTCTGGATGAATGATTGCATTGTCTATGATAATGATTTTTGGTTAATATTCGTACATAGAATTTGCATCTTATGAACATGAAAAGTTCCATTTCCAATCTCATTAAAGTGGAAAACCTATATGAAAATTATCATCATCACCAGCAACTCTTTTGTCATGACTTACTATGCTGCTGCTGCTAAGTCACTTCATTCGTATCTCATTCTGTGTGACCCCACAGACGGAAGCCCAACAGGCTCCCCCATTCCTGGGATTCTCCAGGCAAGAACACTGGAGTGGGTTGCCATTTCCTTCTCCAATGTGTGAATGCAGGCATTATTCTGAGCATTTTATATATACCAGCTCTTTTGATTTTTATTACAATGAGATCCTGATGCTGGGAAAGATTGCAGGCAGGAGGAGAAGGGGACGACAGAGGATGAGATGGTTAGATGGCATCACCAACTCAAGGGACATGAGTTTGAGCAAGCTCTGGGAGATTGTGAAGGACAGGGAAGCCTGGCATGCTGTAGTCCATGTGGTCACAAAGAGTTGGACATGACTGAGCGACTGAACAATAGCAAAAATGATGCTGTAGGGTGAGCACCAGCTGTTTTATAGATGAGGAAACTGAAGCGCGAAGAAATGGCCCAGTGTCACACAGCAAGTATGAGAAAGGATCTGAACTTGAGCTATCTGGTTCCATAGTCTGGGAATCATATGTGAGGTACGTTATTGTTGGAAAACAACCATTGTCAATTTGGGTCTCTTCCATAAATTCTGAGGAGCTACTTTGCTTGCTTTCATTTCAGCATTAATGGCTCTTTTCCTCAAACATACTGAAACAAGAAAAAGAAGTCATATCTAGTCCAAAATTATTCCAAGAGGTTAAAACACCAAAGAAACACTCAGTTTGCCTGAAATCTGCTCATAATCAGTACTTTGATTTGTAAGAAAATGATTTTCCTCATACATTTATTATATAGCTAATAAAACAAATATTTTCACTACTTTTGAAAACAGAACATTTTCTTTACACAGTCTACACGGTATGCAGTTAACTCTCAGCAGAATACCCCCTTGAAAGTGAAAATATTTGCCTTTAATGAAAATATGTGAGTCTGGTTTATGTAAAATGAAGGTTGGGGAAATTATTTCAGGTGGCTTCAGATATTTGCTCAGTAATTTTATTTTATTCATCCTCAAAAATTGCCACAGAGAACTGCATAACACAAAACAGTATTTTGTTTCTATTGAGGATACCAAACTGAAATACAGGAGACTAAATTAAACACTGATATATATTTTCCACTTCTTTAATTTGAAATGGAAAATGTATGGAATTCACATGTGAGAAATGCAAATCAAACCCACAATGAGATATTTCCTCACACCTGTCAGAGAAGAATGTCTTCATTAAAAAAAAAAACAAAACCCACAGATAACGAATGTTTGTGAGGATGTGCAGAAGAGAACCCTGGTACACAGTTGGTGGAAATGTAAATTGCTGCAGCCATGATGGAAAACAGCAGATAGAGGTTCCTCAGAAAACCAAAAATAGAACCATCATATGACCCAGAAATTCCACTGCTGGGAATGTATCTGAAAAAAACAAAAATACTAATTCCAAAAGATACATGCACCCCAGTATTCACAGCAGTATTACTTACAATAACCAAAATATGAAAGCAACATCAGTATCCATCAACAGATGAATAAAGATGTGATATATATATGCTAATATATATATGCTGCTGCTGCTGCTAAGTCACTTCAGTCGTGTCCGACTCTGTGTGACCCCATAGACGGAAGCCCACAAGGCTCTCCCGTCCCTGGGATTCTCCAGGCAAGAACACTGGAGTGGGTTGCCATTTCCTTCTCCAATGTGTGAAAGTGAAAAGTGAAAGTGAAGTCGCTCAGTCGTGTCCGACCCTTAGCGACCCCATGGACTGCAGCCTACCAGGCTCCTCCATCCATGGGATTTTCTAGGCAAGAGTACTGGAGTGGCTTGCCATTGCATATGCATACATATGTCTCTCTATATATATACAATGGGATATTTTTTAAAAATGAAATTTTGCATTTGTAACAACATGGATGAATTTAGAGGGTATTATGCTTAGTGAAATAAGTCAGAGAAAGACAAATACTGTATGAGTTATATGTGGAATCTAAAAAAAAAATAAAACGAATGAATGAATAAAGTAAAACAAACACTCAGAGAACAAATAAGTGGTTACCAGTGGGAAGGGCGGAGAAGGCAATGGCAAGCCACTCCAGTACTCTTGCCTAGAAAATCCCATGGACGGAGGAGCCTGGTAGGCTGCAGTCCATGGGGTCGCTAAGGGTCGGACATGACTGAGCGACTACGCTTTCACTTTTCACTTTCCACTTTCACACATTGGAGAAGGAAATGGCAACCCATTCCAGTGTTCTTGCCTGGAGAATCCCAGGGACGGGGGAGCCTGGTGGGCTGCCGTCTATGGGGTCACACAGAGTCGGACACGACTGACGTGACTTAGCAGCAGCAGCAGCAGCTGTGGGAAGGGGAAGGGGCAAAATAGGATTAAGAGGCACAAACTTCTATGTATGAAATAAATAGGCTATAAGGATATATTATACAGCACAGGGAATATAGCCAATATTTTATAATATTTTTAAATGGAATATTGGAATATTATTCAGTCACTCAGTTGTGCCTGACTCTGCGACCCCATGGACTGCCGCATGCCAGGCTTCCCTGTCCTTCACTATCTTCTGGAGTTTGCTCAAACTCATGTCCACTGAGTTGATGATGCCGTCCTTCCATCTCGTCCTCTGTCATCCCCTTATACTCCTGCCTTCAATCTTTCCCAGCATTAGAGTCTTTTCCGATGAGTCGGCTATTTGCATCAGGTAGCCAAAGTATTGGAGCTTCAGCTTCATCATCAGTCCTTCCAGGGAATATTCAGGACAACTGATTTCCTATAGGATTGACTTGTTTGATCTGCTTGCTGTTCAAAGGACTCTCAAGAGTCTTCTCCAGCACCACAGTTCAAAAGCATCAGTTCTTCGGTGCTCAGCCTTCTTTATGGTCCAACTCTCACATACATAACATGATTACTGGAAAAACCATAGCTTTGACTAGATGGACCTTTGTTGGCAATGTAATGTCTCTGCTTTTTAATATGCCCTCTAGGTTGGTCATAGCTTTTCTTCCAAGGAGCAAGCATCTTTTAATTTCATGGCTGCAGTCACCATCTGCAGTGATTTTGGAACCCAAGAAAATAAAGTCTGTCACAGTTTTCACTGTTTCCCGTCTATTTGCCACAAAGTGATGGGACTGGATGCCATGATCTTCATTTTTTGAATGTTGAGTTTTAAGCCAGCTTTTTCATTCCGGTCTTTCACTTTCGTCAAGAGGCTCTTTAGTTCCTCTTCACTTTCTGCCATTAGGGTGGTAAGATTTGCATATCTGAGGTTATTAATATTTCTCCTGGCAATCTTGATTCCAGCTCGTGATTCATACAGCCTGGCATTTTGCATGATTTACTTTGCATATAAGTTAAATAGCAGGTTGACCATATACAGCCTTGATGTACTCCTTTCCCAGTTTGGAACCAGTCTGTTGTTCCATGTCAGGTTCTAACTGTTGCTTCTTGACCTGCATATAGGTTTCTCAGGAGGCAGGTAAGGTAGTCTGGTATTCCCATCTCTTTAAGAATTTTCCACAGTGTGCTGTGATCCACACAAAGATTTTAGCATAGTCAACGAAGCAGAAGTAGACATTTTTCTGAAACTCTTGCTTTTTCAGTGATCCAACAGATGTTGGCAATTTGATCTCTGGTTCCTCTGCCTTTTCTAAATCCAGTTTGTACATCTGGAAGTTCTGGATTCATGTACTGTTGAAGCCTAGCTTGAAGGATTTTGAGCATTATCTTGTTAGCAGGAGAGTTGAGTGCAACTATGCGATAGTTCGAACATTCTTTGGCATTGCCTTTCTTTGGGATTGGAATGAAAACTGACCTTTTCCAGTCCTGTGGCCACTGTTGAGTTTTTCACATTTCCTGGCATATTGAGTGCTATAAAAATATTGAATCCCCTTAAAAACGACAGAATGATTTCTATTCATTTCCAAGGCAAACCATTCAATATTACAGTAATCCAGGCCTATGCCCCAACCAGTAACACTGAAGAAGCCGAAGCTGAATGGTTCTATGAAGACCTACAAGACCTTTTAGAACGAACACCCAAAAAAGATGTCCTTTTCATTATAGGGGACTGGAATGCAAAAGTAGGAAGTCAAGAAACACCTGGAGTAACAGGCAAATTTGGCCTTGGAGCATGGAATGAAGCAGGGCAAAGGCTAATAGAGTTTTGCCAAGAGAACGCACTGGTCATAGTAAACACCCTCTTCCAACAACACAAGAGAAGTCTCTACACATGGACATCACCAGATGGTCAACACCGAAATCAGACTGATTATATTCTTTGCAGCCAAAGATGGAGAAGCTGTATAGAGTTAGCAAAAACAGGACCAGGAGCTGACTGTGGCTCAGATCATGAACTCCTTATTGCCAAATTCAGACTGAAATTGAAGAAAGTAGGGAAAACCTCTAGACCATTCAGGTATGGCCTAAATCAAATCCCTTATGATTATACAGTGGAAGTGAGAAATAGATTTAAGGGACTAGATCTGATAGATAGAGTGCCTGATGAACTCTGGATGGAGGTTCGTGACATTGTACAGGAGACAGGGACCAAGACCATCCCCATGGAAAAGAAATGCAAAAAAGCAAAATGGCTGTCTGGGGAGGCCTTACAAATAGCTGTGAAAAGAAGAGAAGCGAAAAGCAAAGGAGAAAAAGAAAGATATAAGCATCTAAATGCAGAGTTCCAAAGAACAGCAAGGAGAGATAAGAAAGCCTTCCTCAGTGATCAATGCAAATAAATAGAGGAAAACAACAGAATAGGAAAAACAAGAGATCTCTTCAAGAAAATTAGAGATTCCAAGGGAAATTTCATGCAAAGATGGGCTCGATAAAGGACAGAAATGGTATGGACCTAACAGAAGCAGAAGATATTAAGAAGAGGTGGCAAGAATACACAGAAGAACTGTACAAAAAAGATCTTCACGACCAAGATAGTCACGATAACGTGATCACTGACCTAGAGCCAGACATCTTGTAATGTGAAGTCAAGTGGGCCTTAGAAAGCATCACTACGAACAAAGCTAGTGGAGGTGATGGAATTCCAGTTGAGCTATTTCAAATCCTGAAAGATGATGCTGTGAAAGTGCTGCACTCAATATGCCAGCAAATTTGGAAAACTCAGCAATAGCCACAAGACTGGAAAAGATCAGTCTTCGTTCCAATCCCAAAGAAAGGCAATGCCAAAGAATGCTCAAACTACCGCACAATTGCACTCATCTCACACGCTAGTAAAGTCATGCTCAAAATTCTCCAAGCCAGGCTTCAGCAATATGTGAACTGTGAACTTCCAGATGTTCAAGCTGGTTTTAGAAAAGGCACAGATCAAATTGCCAACATCCACTGGATCATGGAGAAAGCAAGAGAGTTCCAGAAAAACATCTATTTCTGCTTCATTGACTATGCCAAAGCCTTTGACTGTGTGGATCACAATAAACTGTGGAACATTCTGAAAGAGATGGGAATCCCAGACCACCTGACCTGCCTCTTGAGAAACCTGGATGCAGGTCAGGAAGCAACATTCAGAACTGTACATGGAACAACAGACTGGTTCCAAATAGGAAAAGGAGTGTGTCAAGGCTGTGTATTGTCACCTTGCTTATTTAACTTATATGCAGAGTACATCATGAGGAACGCTGGGCTGGAAGAAGCACAAGCTGGAATCATGATTGCCGGGAGAAATAGCAATAACTCAGATATGCAGATGACACCACCCTTATGGCAGAAAGTGAAGAGGAACTCAAAAGCCTCTTGATGAAAGTGAAAGAGGAGAGTGAAAAAGTTGGCTTGAAGCTCAACATTCAGAAAACAAAGATCATGGCATCTGGTCCCATCACTTCATGGGAAATAGATGGAAAAACAGTGGAAACAGTGTCAGACTTTATTTTTTTGGGCTCCAAAATCACTGCGGATGCTGACTGCAGCCATGAAATTAAAACATGCTTACTCCTTGGGAGGAAAGTTATGACCAACCTAGATAGTATATTAAAAAGCAGAGACATTACTTTGCCAACCAAGGTCCGTCTAGTCAAGGCTATGGTTTTTCCCGTGGTCGTGTATGGATGTGAGAGTTGGACTGTGAAGAAAGCTGATCGCTGAAGAATTGATGCTTTTGAACTGTGGTGTTGGAGAAGACTCTTGAGAGTCCCTTGGACTGCAAGGAGATCCAACCAGTCCATTCTAAAGGAGATCAACCCTGGGTGTTCATTGGAAGGACTGATGCTGAAGCTGAAACTGCAATACTTTGGCCACCTCATGCGACGAGTTGACTCACTGCAAAAGACTCTGATGCTGGGAAGGATTGGGGGCGGGAGGAGAAGGGGACGACAGAGAATGAGATGGCTGGATGGCATCACTGACTATGTGGACATGAGTTTGAGTGAACTCCGGGAGTTGGTGATGGACAGGGAGGCCTGGCGTGCTGTGATTCATGGGTTCGCAAAGAGTCGGACACGACTGAGCGACTGAACTGAACTGAACTGAATGCTGTACACCTGAAACTAATATTATAAATCTTCAATAACAAGAAAAGAAAAGTGATTAGGAATATATCTTTGGGGGTACAAGGTGAGATCGACCCTCATCGGCTGTTCTTCATGATTTGCCCAAGGAGGGGTTGTGCATATACTGGGAACTTGTTTCTCCTCAGTACCACTCCCAGCTGCCACCTCACCCTGCTAGTCACACCGGAGAAGCTCTGGTGGTGATGGAAGCAGAGTCAGGACACCGGAGTTGGGACTTTAGTTGGTGGTTGCATGCTGACATGCAGTTTTTGTTTGGAGAAACCTTAATAAATGAAAAGGGTAGATGTAAGGGGATCTAAGCAGAGATCTGGGCTAAGGAGTGGATGGCAGCCAAGAGGACCTGAATTTATCTGGAGAAGCGGTTGAAGCAGTTCCATGACTGAAACTCTCTCTTGCTCGGTCACTTTGGTCGTGTCGGACACTCTGCGACCCATGGACCACGGCCCGCCAGGTTTCCAGGTCCATGGGATTCTCCAAGCAAGAATACTGGAGTGGGTTGCCATTTCCTTCTCCAGTGATAAATTATGAAGTAAGTGAAGTGAGTGAAGTGAAGTCGTTCAGTCCTGTCGGACTCTTTGCGACCCCCATGGACTGTAGCCTACCAGGCTTCCCCTTCCATGGGATTTTCCAGGCAAGAGTATTGGAGTGGGTTGCCATTTCCTTCTCCACCACAACTGAAACTATCATTTGTTAATTTCAGTGTGTTTGTGAATAAAATGCTTACCGTGCTTCCTTTAAAACCCAGGCACGGGGCCGGCACCAGGGATACACAGATCATTAAAACAAGGTCTCTTTGTCAGAGTTGGCACTGGAGTGGAGAAGGCGTGGATGTAAGCAGTTATGAGTCTGAAGCAGCTGAGGTGCAAGGTCCAAAGGTGGAGCTAGGCAGGAAGTGCCCACCTCTGTGGGGAAGGATCGGGGAAGGGTCCTCGGTTGGGTACACCCACTCAAAGAAAGTGCGATTGTGTGTGTGTTAGTCGCTCAATCGTATCCGACTCTAGAATACTGGAGTGGGTTGCCATTTCCTTCTCCAGGGGATCTTCCCCACCCAGGGATCAAACCCTGGTCTCCTGCATTGCAGGCAGATTCTTTGCCATCTGAACCACGAGGGAAGCCCTCGGGATTACCAAGGAAGCTCTTGGGAGGGTCAGGGACCGAGTGCTCGGTTCCGTACACGTGCTCAAACAGGCGCTCAAACGGAGTGCGACAGTGACCCATGTCCAGTTTGAACGCTCATCTCAAATGGCTGGAAACTTAAAAACAGTGTTAGTGAAAATCAGACCGCGATCCGACTTCAGGGGTTGAATACTGAACTGGTGATGCGCAGATTAAAATGTGTACACCTTGAAGCACTGAGAAGAAAAACGTTGGGTGTGAGGGGACCAAGTGAGCGGGGGAGACGAGACTGTGGCTCCCCGAGGCTCCGGGCCGCTCGCGGGCAGGGTTAGGCTCACCCGCAGCCGCGGTAACCCGAGCCCGGCCCCGCCTCCCCAGCGCGCCCAGGCGGGCCGGCCGAGCAGGTCCGGGCGGCGCGCTCTGAGTCACCGGAATCTAGGTGGGGCGGGCGCCGCGCCCCCGCTGCCAGCCCCGAGCCGCGTCCTCCAAGAGCCGCCTCCTCGCGGCCTCTTCCCTTTTGTCGCGCTGCCCGCGCTCGAGGGCCACTCTCCGCCGGTGTCCGAGCCTCGCGCGCTGCTCTCCTCCCCGCCGCCGCCGTCGAGATGCTGCGCTGCGGCCTGGCCTGCGAGCGCTGCAGGTGGATCCTGCCGCTGCTCCTGCTGAGCGCCATCGTCTTTGACATCATCGCGCTGGCCGGCCGCGGCTGGCTGCAGTCGAGCGATGACAGCCAGACGTCCTCGCTGTGGTGGCATTGTTTACTAGAAGTCTGCGACAGCCTCATGACGTATGGTGAGTGCCGCCGCCTCCGTGAAGTCCTCCGGGCGGCGGCTGGGGCGAACGCCGGCGCCCGGGGAGTGCGGAAGTCGCTCTACCGGAATGGACTAAAACAGGGTCGAGAAGGGACTAAACAGGGTCGGGGGGCTAATGGGTGATTCAACAAAAATCTCTTCAGAGCCTGGGTTCATACATCGGACCCGTACAAAATCAAGCAGCCTTGGGTGACCAAACCCAGGCTCGACACTGGACGACCGTGACCCTAGTTCAAGCTACATTTATTCGTAGTTTGTACAGCAAAAGGTGATCTCAGCCATTTGAAAAGGGTTTGATGAGTAAATGCAAAGAACAAAGTATATTTTCTTGGATACCTACTGAAATTTATTCCCATTCCGTGGCCTCCTCCTCTGGTTCTTGTGCTTAAAATACAAGTATTAAAAGTGCGTACCTTTATTCGCTATGTTATTAAACTTGAACTAAGAGAAAGCAGCTCTTCTTCCTTTAAAAAAACAAACCAAAACAAAAACCCTTTCTGTCAAAGTTTTAGCAGTGGTAATTTCAGTAGATATTGCAGTGTTCAACGCTGCAGGGTAATTCTTGTTAAAGGGAGAGTGTGGCTCAAGTCCGGCATTGCTGTTTAGAAAACTTTATTTCAATTCGATTTGAAATCTAAAAAGCAAACACATCTTCTACACTAGCGAAATGAAACGGAGTTGACAAATTTAAAATACTGTAGATAGAGGTTTTTCATTTTCCAACGTGGAGGGATTTCCTGCCTACTAGTTAGCTGACAGGACCGGAGCGGAATTTGCCCTGGGCTGGTACCGCCCCAAGCCTACTGGTAGATGGGAAGACCTGCTGAGGTCTATTGTAATTAGCGACGTGTGTGAGGTCTGAGAAAAGAGGGTTTAAGTAGGAGCGTAATCAGAAGCATAAAGCCAGGTACTGCTGAATGGGGCCTTAGCAACTGAGTTTAATAGTTTTAAACCGAGAAAAAAAGCTATCCTGCTTTTCTACCCATTCTCTGGTAGGGCCTTTGACTTGCCCCCTACCCCTAAACTGGCCGAGGGCTTCAAACCAAATTCTGTTTATCTTGAGGCCCTGTATCAGGGGCTTGATGCTTTATCTTATCCACTGTGGAATTACTTGGAAGTTCCAACATGGAATCCACCCCACCCCCCACCCACAAAGGAGGCATGGCCCTTGTCAGGAGGTAAATGTAAAGACTAAATGAAATTCCTACTTTCCTTGAAACAGTCGGACACAACTTAGCGACTTAACTACTACTACTACTTTCCTTGAAGTCTGTGTTTTTCCTCCCTTAAAGCACAAACAGCCCACCTGCCATGGTTTGTTATTACCCACAAGTCTTTTAGGTTTTCGAAGTGAGTTAATTTCTGTGAAATAACATCTGTATATTTGGTTAAAATGCAGTCAGGTTCAGTATCTTATAGGGGATTTAGCAGGCCTGCTTAAAACAGGTGTGTTTTTAAACAGACTTTGGTCTTCGTGTCTCACTTCAAAGAGTAATACAGACCCAACGAATGAATATTCAGCAATGCTGGGCATGTGAATTAAGAAGGTTAGTGCGCCAGTCAGGAGAAGGGTGCAGGCAGAGCCTAGATCAGCACTATTGCTGGGACATGATCTGGCCTGCAAGGCTCCGGCTGTGACCACAGCCCTCTTGTGAAACAGGCACAATGCAGTTTTTATTTTTCTTGACTTGCAGGATGAACTCACCTTCTTAGGGTGTGGTGCTTCTAACCTCAGGCTGATTGAGTGCTTTGTATAAAGAAGGGAATAAGCAGGTTCTATTTCTGTCTTCTAATTTTTTAATTAGACAGGAGTCTCAAGCACTGACTTTTTTTTAATTGTAAAGAAAGTACAGATCCAGTGAACAGTTGATGTTTCAATTTGATACAGAAATTGGTCTTTGGAAAAGTGCGCTTTTCCAAGTGAGTCTTGAGGAATCTAGTATTGTCTTTGTGATTTTCACAAGTGGGTGGTGGTAGCCTTCAAATTCCAATTTAGTTATTCCTGACCTTTGCAAAGATAACCAAGTGCCAAGAATGTGTTAGACGCAGCTTCCACTCAAGCCCTAGAATCAAATGATGAACCTAGCATCCACCATCAATAGGTGACCATGGGAAGAAGGAAATAGCTATGAATTCACCACAAGAGGTCCATCCCAGGCTATTGATGTCAAAGGTGGTTAGAATGATTATTATACTTCCACTCCATCTCCTGCCAGGGACTGTTGTCTAGTTTTGCCTCACAGGTATAGAAATTGTGTATGTCTACACTTTAAGTCAGTTCCCTAGGTGTCTGAACTCTTGAGATTTTCAGATAGCTTCAGTAAGTCCTTGCTGAAAAAAATACATTCACATGAGGTCATACTTTATCTAAAATACAGTGAGCAGTTTACACATACTCCCATGTATGTATAAACATGACGAAGAGTAAGGTTGATGGCGCTAATTAAAATATCTCAGTATAGAGAATTAAGTAAGTACCTTCACTTTTTAAAAATTTCTTGCCATGTACTAAAAAATAAATCTTGTGGTTTACTATTGTAACACTTAAGAAAGTGTACCTTTGTATTTACAAAGTGCTTCACTATCACTTTTATTTGCTGATATTTATAACATTGATTTATTTTGGTAATAAAGGCCTAGGTTGTTACTGGTAGGTATCGGCAATAATACTAAATAATATAGGCTTTTTTTCATAAAGGTAAATAGTTCCTTAGAATGTTATATTCTTCACTGTCATTAACATTTTTAAGAATTTTAAAAAATGATGTATCCACTTCATTTTTCCTCATCAATAAACCGAATTAAACACTGAATATTTTCTTTTACACAATAGTAACAACTAAATGGGGTTTCCCTGTGGCTCAGTGATAAAGAATCTGCCTGCAATGCAGGAGAGGAGGGTTCAGTCGGGAAGATCTGCTGGAGAAGGAAATGGCAACACACTCCAGTATTCTTTTTTTCACTCCAGTGTTCTTGCCTGGGAAATCCTGTGGACAGAGCAGACTGGAGGCTATAGTCCATGGGTTCGCAAAAGAGACAGATACCAATGTAGCAGCTAAACAACTAAATAAATACACATACTTGTTTGAATTTTTTTTTTTTTAAATCAAGGTTTCTAATCCTCAAAACAGGAAAAGAAAAATCTAGATTTAAATGCTGAAACAGTCATTCAAATTTCATGTATAAAGAAAATGCAAAATTAAATTTGAATCCGTGTTCACAGATGGTATTTTTGAATTGCTGGCACCTTCTTTTCCAGTTCTAAGAAAGAGTAGATCAGGAGGATATTTTCAACTTCAGGGATGTAGATTTTAAGTCCTGAGCAAGTTCTGAGTTGTTCAGGGTGGAGAGTAATGGAGTTAAGTTTATGGATCAGTTACTGGGATAAGAAAGATGAATTTATGCTCCAAGAACGACAGTGGCAATTCTAAGTGGCAGCAAGGGAGAACCTTTGTCTTTGATCTGAACTCAGAAGGGCAGAGTTTTTACCAGTGATACCACATTGAAATTTTTTTTTTTTAAATATGAAATCAGCCTTAAGACAAAGAATCAGATTATTATAGGAAATAGTTTTAGATCGTTTAGCCCTATGGTTTTTCAATGTATGGAAGATGAGAAAAGTAAGTGTGAAGTTAACAGGTGTTCACTGGGCTAAATTCAATTTAAAGGATTTCATTTTGAGATTATATTCTTGTGGCTTATGAAATTAGGCATTAGTAGATTAATCTTTTGTGGGCATGTGTTCATATTCTTATATAGTAAAACAAAAAGTTGGACACTCAGGTGATTTTCATGATTAAATATATGTGTTGATTTATAAAATCTAGACATCTAGGAACCAGTGATCTTGCCCAGTTTACTCCACATTTGCTGTGCTTATCAATAACTACCAGAGAGCCTCAGTTCCTTTTTAGCAATCTAGTTTGTCTTTTCTCCCTGTAAATGGGCACAGACTCCTAGACTATCAGAGTTAGGAGGGACGAAGAGTGCACCTACTCAAGGTTTCTCCAAAGCCTGCCCGTCAGCATCCCCTGTGATTGATCTGAGCTTTCATCCTTTGTTCAGCAACTTAATTCTCTTCACCATGCTTGTTTGTTTAAAAGTACCTCTCTTAGTGGCAATGCTATATAATACAGGGAGCCCAGCCTGGTACTCTGTGATGACCTAGAAGGGTGGGATGGGAGGGGCGAGGGAGGCTGAAGAGGTACAGAATGTATATATAATTATGAATAATTTGCATTGTTGTTTGGCAGAAACCAATACAACATTGTAAAGCAATTATCCTGCAATTAAAAAAAAAGTACCTCTCTTAATGCTGACAAGAGCTGATGTGCTTCTCTGTAAATTCTTCTTTCTAGCCTTCTAATAGCAGATTTTCAAACATTTGAGGATAGATCCTAAATTTGCTGCTAGTTATCTTTTCTGAGTTCATACACAATTTCCTGTATTTTCCCATCTTCCTGTGTAGGATAGTTTCCCCACTCAGACTTTAAAAGAAGACGGTAAAGGAGTTCTGTAAAGACCAATGGACAAGAGTTATCATCTGGCTCCGTTTAGGGGGGGTGGGAATGTGGAGCATGTAAAGAATCTCACACCTACTGTGGAATCTCCCCCCCCGTGACCCCTGCCCCCACCATTCTTCCTTTAAGCCATTCCTTGCCTGCCTCCAAACCTTGCAGGATCGCTCTTCCTATGCCGAGTTTTTTGGAGGCCTGTACTGAGTTATCCTCTACATTTTTACTACTAATGTGTCGCAGACCATCAGCATCTGCATTATTGGGGAGGTTATTGGACACTCAGTATCTTAGGCCCATCTACTGAATTGGAATCTGTATTTTAACTCGGTCCCCAGGTGATTGATTCATCAGCACTTTTAAGTTTCAGAAGCACTGGTCTGTATTACTGCAAGTCTCCTCAATGAATAGGCAACAGTCTTTTTGAATATATCTTCCACCCATGCTTATGTTTATTTGTAGGTACCTTCTTTTTATATTTTTAATTTTGGTCTTATCCAGTTTTCAGTTCTGCTTGTGTATGACATAAAGAACTTTATAGAAACAATAGGAAGAAATCTGACAAAATCTCAGATTCACAAGGTAGGGTTTTCTGTCTTGTTCATAGGTGAATCTTTTGTTCTGGAAAGCAGCTGTCCTCTGGCTGGGTGACAATTTGGTGTTTGCAGGGCACTGAGTAAGGGGCTAGGCCACAGTAGGTTTTGGTCAACATTTGGGGCTGTGTGCTCTGCTCAGTTGCTTCAGTCACGTCCAGCTCTTTGCCACCCTATGGACTCTGGCCTGCCAGGCTTCTCAGTCCATGGGATTCGCCAGCCAAGAATACTGGAGTGGTTTGTCATGCCCTCCTCCAGGGGATCTTCCTGACCCAGAGATAGCACTGCAGGCCAATTTTTTACTACTGAGCCACTAGGGAAACCTCAATATTTGGTGCCCACATGTAAAACTCCTAAAGAATGCAGCAAATCCATTAAAAGAAATACTAATTTGGGGTGAAAAAGTCATGACAGTTTCCAAAATATCGCCCATGATAGTAGTAGTGCTCTTCTTGTCTTAAAATAAAATTTTTTTTCCTTTTCCACAAACTTAAGTTTGATTTATGGTTTCTAGCTTGACTTTCGAGGTATTTACTTATTTTTACTTTTGTTGCTCTTTTCTTATCAGTTGATCTTATTGGTCTTTTCCTGGCTGTATTTGCCTTGTAATGTCATGTTTTAGTATATAATCTCTGGAAAAAAATACAGCATTCTTCCTCATACAAAAAATTTAAAAACATTTCCTAGAAAAAACTCAGAATTTCATTATTGATCAGTGAATGGTTTCCATGTTGTCAATTTAATGTTGAATCTTTGCAAGAAATAGCAAAATTTGATAAGCCATTCTTCACCTAAATGGATCTTTAATGAATCTTATTTAACAGTGGATTTATTATATTGCTGGTTTCTTTGATAACATGAATTTCTCCAAGTGGTATTTAGAAAATACTTCAGTTCAGTTCAGTTCAGTCTCTCAGTCGTGTCCGACTCTTCGCGACCCCATGAATCACAGCACACCAGGCCTCCCTGTCCATCGCCAACTCCCAGAGTTCACTCAAACTCATGTCCATCGAGTCGGTGATGCCATCCAGCCATCTCATTCTCTGCTGTCCCCTTCTCCTCCCGCCCCCAATCCCTCCCAGCATCAGAGTCTTTTCCAGTGAGTCAACTCGTCGCATGAGGTGGCCAAAGTATTGGAGTTTCAGTTTTAGCATCAGTCCTTCCAATGAACACCCAGGATTGATCTCCTCTAGAAAATACTTATGACAGAATAAATTATGAAGATGTATGAAACACCAAATTTGTCTTCCTTTAAGAAAACAAACAAACAAACAAAATTCCTGCATAGAAACTCTGTTTACCTGAAATACAGCATGCTGTTGTGGTCTCAGTTCAGAAAAAGGTAACTGACAACTTCCCCAACCCCTGCGTGTGTGCACATGTGCGCGCGCACACACACACACACACACACACAAATTCTGCTTATTTGAATTTGATGATTGTATTTAATTGAAGTTAATGATTGACAGTAACCATGAAAAAAAAATCTATAGAAATGAGACTACAGTTGATAGTAGTCTCATTTCTCATGAAACTTACATGCTCCTTTTTGACAGTGCTACAATCTGTCTTTATAAGATTAATCATCTAAGTTGTTCTCAAATTTTAGTATGGATGCAACAAATGCCAATAAAATACAGATTAGGAAAGGCAATAAAATTTACTATATAGAATATTAATGAAGGACATAGTTATATTCAGAATAAATGAAGATGGACTGTCTTTGAAGAACTGAGGAATATCTGTTGAATCATGAAAGAAGTAGCTTTAGGACAAGTTTTAAAAAGTGATATTTTTTTCATTTGGACTGGTAAATAGGTATAATTGAGATCAAGGTATAATATGAAATATAAATAGTTCTCAAAAGGATTTGGTAAATTTGGGAATATTAGGCTCATTCTGGGTAATTAAGGGAGACCAAAGGTACTTAACCTATAGACTTAACTTTTTAAAGTGTAGGCCTTGGAAA
The DNA here is from genome assembly GCF_049115385.1 of Moschus berezovskii. NCBI lineage: Eukaryota > Metazoa > Chordata > Mammalia > Artiodactyla > Moschidae > Moschus > Moschus berezovskii. Next base: position 83,070,533 of record NC_142469.1, on the reverse strand, counting down.
ATTGCCATGTTGTAAGTCTACATGGCAGTTGGGCCCCTTCTCAGGCAGAATGTTGGACTGCTCAGACCTGATAGGGTCCATTTCACCATCTTACAAAAAAATAGTAATTGACATGAGAGCAGATTGCCTTCCTTGTTATCCATCCGTCGGGACCTTCAAAACCATGTTAAGATTTCTATTTCAAATGATAGTTAAGTGATTCACTGTGGGTGTTTCCACCCTACAAGGAGCAGGTTTTACATGTTCTACTTCCAAGGCAGCCTTTCTCCAGACAAAATGTTGCTGAAGTGTCCATTTTGATTTCTCTCAGACTCAGCATTTTAAATAAGCAAGACGCTAATTGAGTTGATTTAACATAGCATAGAAATAGTTATTAAAATGATCTGTTTATCTTTACATTCACCTGTTGGTTTTAGGTGAATTGGCTTATTATTTCTTTAATTTCTTTCAAGTACCTGAAACTAAATGTAAATTACAGCTATAGTGTCAGAGGAAGTAGTAATAGCAATAATTTAACTTTGTATTAATTTTCCTCAAATAAACAGGTAAAATGATTGATATTACTCTTTAGGCAATATCATACATTATTTAGCTATAGTTTAAACACCTTAATCTGTAATTGTCAAAGTTTGATTATTAAATATATTCCCTGTTGGGATTTTCTTTTTCTGTTTTTATTGAACACTCACATTCTACTGTACAATTGATCTTCATAATGTTTGTGTTCCTCGGTATGCATATACAGATGTATTGCCTTTTCATTGAACAGTTACAAATCTGTGAATTCAACTTAAAAGGAAAAATCAGTGTCTGCTTATTTGAATTTAATGATTGTATTTAATTGAAATTAATGATTGGCAGTAGCCATGAAAAACATCTGTAGAAATGAGACTGTAATTGGCAGTGGGTCACATACTGAATGTTGCATGCTCCTTTCTGGCAATGAAATAGCTGAACTTTATAAGAAGATTAATCATCGATTTTAGTCGTTCTCAAACTTTAGTGTACTAGTAAAGAAAGAAATACAAGTAAAAGGCAGATTCCTGGGCACTGTCTTTTCAACTGTGATTCAGTGTGTCTGGAGGGACACCCAGGAATCCATATTTTCTATAAGCACCACTGATGGTTTTGTGTCAGTGGTCTATGGTGGAGACTTAGAGATGGTCTTGGTGGTTCTTTCCAAAGATGGCTCCTCTTCTCTGGAAAGTTACCCTACTCAAAGGACAAGGCAAAAGTGAAAAAAAGAGAATTAATTACTCAATTTCTCATTCTGGCTTTATCTATGTTGCTTTTAAAATAAAACATTTCTTTTTACCTTGGTCCTAAAATCTCTTATTGATCTCACAGAAAGAGCAGGGCTTGGAGGAAAGTAGTAAAAATTAGAAACAAAACTGGACCCACTCATGGACTGTCATGTCCCTGACAGTACTACTAAAGGGTCATTTGTGTGAAAACATAATCTTTGAGCCTATTAAAAAAAAAAAAAGAGCACATGTCTTCTACTTGAAAGAAAGTGAAAGTCACTCAGTTGTGTCTGACTTTTTGTGACCCCATGGCCTGTAGTCCACCAGCTTCTTCTGTCCATGAAGGTTTCCAGGCAAAAATACTGGAGTGGGTTGCCATGCCCTGCTGCAGGGGATCTTCCTGACCCAGAGATCAAATCTGTGTTTCTTATGTCTCCTTCATTGACAGGCAGGTTCTTTACCACTAGCACCACCTGGGAAGCCCTAATAGGTAGTAGAGGTGGGGTATAAACAAGGTTCCCCAGCCTTTGTTCTTTCTGCTGGTCCTAAGGTTTGTCTACCATTGACCAGTCTAGTGACCAAAATTAAGTGAGGGTATGTTTGCCAGCCAAGCTGTGTTAAAGTTGCAGTAGGACCAGCACTGAGGTGCATGCAACTCTCCTTTTCAAATTCAATAAAGAAAAACAGATTAAGGGAGCATGTTCATTCATTAATGAATGAGTGGACAAACATAATGTGGGCTCTCCATACAACAAAATAATTATTGGTCATAAAAAGGAATGAAGTCCTGATCCATGCTGCTACAATAGAGATGAACCTTGAAAACATGCTAAGTGAAAGCACAGGACAGTCACAAAGGCCACATAGTATTAACCTATAATTCCATTTATAAACACTGTACAGGGTATACAAATTTATAGAGACAGAAAGTAGATTAATGGTTGTTGGAAGCTGAAGGAAGAAGGGAAGGGGAGGTGACTGCTAATGGTCATGGGGTTTCTTTTTGGAGTGATGAAAGTTTTGGAATTGTAAATGGTGATGGCTGCACAAGCCTGTAAATATAGTAAAAACCACTGAATTGTACACTTTAAATGGATGATTTTTCCAGCATGTAAATCGTATCCCCAAAGAAAAAAAGAGTCATATTCTGGCTTCAGACAGGCTAAAAATCAGACTTGGCTGCCAGCTCTGTGACTATAGGCAGGTTATCTGGACTCTACAAGCCACAGTGTAATCTCACTTCTAAAACAGAAATGATAACAGAATGTGAACCTTGAAGATTTATCGTGAGAATTCAGAGAGTTAAACCATGGCAGGTTCTTAGCTCCGTGCCTGGCACAGAGTGATTACTTCATACATGTCAGTTACTACCTCTGGAGAGAAAGTTGTGTGGGAGATTTTACAAATTGGTGCAGGTTGAACAGGAAGAGTGATTGGCTGGAATCCTTATCTGGGAAGTCATGGCTTTTCTCTTCCCATAGGCGCACAGCAGAATGAGCCAGGGCTGGGGCTGCCCACGTAGATCTTTGAAACCCGAACTCAATTTCTACCTCATCCTGATTGTTTTTAGGGCGCATGTCAATAACTGAGAATTATTGTGCAACAAATTCTGAATACTTCAGAAAAAATTTATGTAAAAATTTAGAAAGGTTGTTTGCACCTAAACTTGTTATAAAAATCATACCTACTTTACAATTAAGTTGTTTTATTTCACATCTCTGCCTAGGCATAGGTACTCTGTTTTCAAAAATTATTTTTTCATGGAACCAAATCTTAATATAAAACAATGATCCTTTTAAAGGTAATTGAAACAGTTCCTGTAGAGATTATAATTTGGATTGTTCAATACCAAAAATGTTGTTTATTGGGTTACTGGATTAGAACTTGAGTTAATCGTTTAAATATACCTGTTTATATGGCCAATTTATCCACTTATTAAATGACGTACATTTTAATGATGTCTACCTTTCATTTTGGAGGTATAAACATTTGCCCGCAAATGGAGGGATAAGGCATTACTGTATATCACTATATTAATGTCCTACCTACGAATTGCCTGTTCTTCCCTTAAAATATGGAGATGTTTATTATTGAAAGAAAAACTGTTCTTCCACCCAAATATAATTATTAGAAAAAAAAAACTCTTGATGCTTTGTTAAGTAATTTTTAAATTTGGCGTGTCTGTCGTATTAATGACCGTTTGTTTTTCCTTGTAGCTTGGGGAAGGGCAGCCGCTGCCATGCTGCTCTGCGGTCTCATCATCCTGGTGATCTGCTTCATCCTCTCCTTCTTTGCCCTCTGTGGACCCCAAATGCTTGTCTTCCTGAGAGTGATCGGAGGCCTCCTGGCCCTGGCTGGTAAGACTGTGCACCAGCAATTCTTCATTCCTATCTTCAGTGAACATCAATATAGTAATGTCCAAGCCACAGTGAAGATCCATGACAACACAGTTCCTGATCTGCTCTCAGAAAATGTGTCCCCAAAGGCAGAAGTAACGGAGGATGTGCTTTAAGATCTTGATCCCTTTCCTCTTCTGCCTGAGATAGCGTTCTAGTTCCAGGCCCCCCACCCAAGTGAGGAAGGTTGTCACTCCACCTGTGGCTGTCTCTCATAGATGACCTTGAGTCCCTGACACCTCTCCCAAAGGGGCCAGGGCTATTCGCCACTGGAAGGGCAGTCTCCATAGTGGTCCCAGACTGGCCTGCCATGAGCTGCATGCTTAGGGGACTGAAATGTACCTGAATCATTGCATTTGGTGAAGTTTTGCAGTCTTAGAATGTGGTGGATCATGGAAGGGTCCTTTGCAATTTAGATTTTGTAGAAATTTATCTAAGTCATGTGATGAACCAAAATGGGTAAATAACTATATTTTACATGTATTATAGCACATAGTAGAGAAAAATGCAGAGAAGTGTTCCTTTTGTGTAGGACACAACGATTTGCACTAAATGACAAGCTTAACCAGTGAAAGTTTGCTATTTTAAGTAGATAAGAAGCAGAGAAATGATGATCTGCACCAAGATTGCTCTTCATGAGTTGCCAAAGGAGAACATTTTAAGTTTGGAAACAGAAGCAACAAGTCAAGATATGGAAACATCTATAGCCTTTCTAGTGATTAAAAAAAAGAAATGGAAAAACTAGCTTTTCTTTAAGAAAAAAAAAAGAAACAGAAAACTAGTTAAGAATATATCTGTGGAGCTAGTAGAAAAAATTAAGGTGAAAGGAAAGTGGTGGTGAGAACTATCCACTCCCGGACACACTCCAGGAAGCACAGCCAACTAACTGGTCCCTCTGTGAAGAGCAGCGTCTGAGTGTCACAGAGCTAAAATTTGCTCGTACCTTAAGTCATGGCAATGCACACATGAAATACCATGTGGGCATAAAAAGTGCATGGCATAGCATTGTGTTCCGTCGCTCAGTCATGTCTGACTCTTTGCGACCCCATGAACTGCCGCATGCTAAGCTTCCCTGTCCTTCACTATCTACCGGAGTTTGCTCAAACTCATGTCCATTGAGTCAATGATACCATCCAACCGTCTCATCCTCTGTCATCCCCTTCTCCTCCTGCCTTCAGTCTTTCCCAGCATCAGGGTCTTTTGGCATAGCTTATGGCATAGCATAGCATGTGTATACTCATTAGCACTTTATAGAATTATGCATGTTCATTGAAAAAAACTACAAAATAAATCTAATAAAGCTCCTTTTATTTTTAAGCAATTTAAAATGTTAATGCATGATTAATAATAATTGTAACAATGTGACTCTTATATTAAGAGTTTAGAAATCTTTTTGACATGTTTTCCTGCCTGTATCTTCCCTTTCAATTTGTCAAAGCACTGTGATTATTCTCTTCTTTTACTTCTATTCTCCTAGCCTGGAACGCTCTTCTTCCTGCCCTCCATCTCTTCATTTCTATTTATTCTTCAAATTTCCCTTCCTCTGCAGGCTTTTCTACTGATTCTGCCATTGATCATCCATATCATTGGCTCATTATTTCATTTAGTCATTCATTGATTGAATGAATATTCCAGTGGTATGTTATCAAATGTCAGTATTGAGTTCTAACTCTGTATGTGTGTGTGCACACACATGTGTATATATATATTATTTTTGCTACCAATAAAATATTAAATGTTTGGCATAGGAAATGCAAAGATGAAAAAAATAGGCTCTTCTCTACCCTCTTGCTTTCTATTGCACACCACAGTTCAGCAATTTTGACTTTAGTATATATAATGCTTACACAGGTACTACGGAATGATTCTCTAACATTCTGCCTGTATTTCATATATTCAGTATTCTGCTCAGTGCCAGGTATCTCTGACACAAAATATTCAACCATCTTTTTTGGCTCATGATTAACTAGATTCTCCCAGCCCCCTTTATCAGCATTATTTAGGTGGATTTAACGCTTAATTTTAAGGCAGAAATGTTGAGGAAGAGGAATTAATCTGTTGTGACCATGTGTTCATTCCTTCATGCGTTCATACTTTGGGAATTTTTTTTCCTTCCTTTTAGCTGTGTTCCAGATCATCTCCCTGGTAATTTACCCTGTGAAGTACACTCAGACCTTTAACCTTCACCTCAACCCTGCTGTCACTTACATCTATAACTGGGCCTATGGCTTCGGGTGGGCGGCCACTATTATCCTGATCGGCTGTGCCTTCTTCTTCTGTTGCCTCCCCAACTATGAAGATGACCTGCTGGGCAATGCCAAGCCTAGGTACTTCTACACATCTGCCTAAGGTGGGGAATGAGCAGAAGAACATCACTGCTGCTGAGATAGATTCCAGAGAAAGAAACTGTTTTCCCCGGAATACTTTGAACCTGTTTTGGGGACAATGTTCATATCATTAAACTATGGTCAAAATGCTAAAATAATCTGGGGAAAGTGTTTCTTAAATGGTGTTATAGTTTCATATTCATCTTTTATATATGTTTTGTAGTGTTAAGTAAGACTTACTTCTTTTAATTAATTACCTAATTATTAAGTTGGCTAAAAAGTTCATTCAGGCTTGTCTATAAGATTGATGGGAAAACCTGAACTCACTTTTTGGCCAACTCACTACTAATATGCCAATGTTTCCTTATATCTAGCAATATCATTGATATTGCATTTGTAAAAGAATATGAGTATGAAAGTAACCACATAATTTATAAGGTAAAAATGAGAAGGCTTCAAAGATTTGAGTAATCTGGTTAGGTTTCTGTTTTTCCCAGATGGAATGGGTTGGGTCTATTAAGGACTAAGGAGAAGAAGAAGATGCTGGTAAAAATTGTCAGTGACAATTTCTAAAAGAAATGCAAAAAAAAATTTTTTCCAAGCCTTTGACTATTCAAAGAAGCAAAATTGGTTCCTAAATGCATGTTATTTGTGAGAATTTCTAATGAGAATAATTGATTTGGGGCTAAGCTTGCCATTAACTAAATATGACATCTAGGAAAGTATTCTTTCATGGCCAAAATGTGTTGCAATAGTAAGGCCTCCTTAAGCAGTGAAATCTTAAGATGAAATTTTCTCTTTTAAAGTGGTTCTTAGGGTGGGGGTGTGGTAGAAAGCTACTAGTAATTCTGTGCGCTTTGGTGTCTATATGCTCTAGACCAGAGTAGACTAGATTAAAAAATGGACTGGTCTAATTCATTATGACCTTTAAGTAGTATTAGGTTGTTCAGTAAAGCATTAGGAGGGCCATTCCCATCACAAAAAGTAACATTAAACAGCCTAAAGAGAAGAATGGCTTGAATTTTTCATCTTTGGCTTGATCGGGCTCTAATCATGTAGACACAGCTTCTGATAGATTGCAACTGTAAGCAAAAACTTCAATATGGTTAAAAACCTGGTTTCCCTTGGTAAACAGATTAAAAATATCTGGTGTAAAATGTTTAACAGGAGAATTCAGGAATGTGGGATTTCTCTGACTTGCAAATATGATATATCACATGGAATATTATTATTTTTTTACTATTTGTACTTACATAATGAAAACCAATTCATTTTATATATCAAATTATTTTGTAAGTTGTAAAAATAGCAGTTGCAGTTTTATTATGAACTTTTCTCAATAAACCAGGTGATCTTATCTTGTTTCTAGTTTGCAGTTTTTTTGAATTTGCTTCTCCCCTCATTCCCCCAAATCTGGGGGAAGGGAATTTGTAAAAGATGTTTTGAGTGGGGTAGTAAGAACATTGGATAAAGTGAAAAGTTGCTTTTATCATTTTCAAGTTTTAAGATGAACATAAAAAAAAAAAGAGAAACGATTTTTGATGAACTTTAATGGATTCTAGTAATTTACTCTCTAAACTACTTCCTCAATGACCAATACCCAGGACACCAATATCAAATAGTATTTATCCAGCACTGCCATCAGAGGGAATGGACCAAGAGCTTCCTGGTAGGTCCAGACACCACGGAGCATTAGTATGGTTTCGCCGGTGGTTCTCCTGTCTTCTGTGGCACAGCTTCCTGCTTGAGGTGGAGTCTTCTATTCAGGTCATGGGACCACAGACTCTTTACTTCTTTTCCTCTTGTCCATCTTCCATTTTCTGGTTGTTGTTTTTTTTCCCTATGGTGGCTCATAGGTGAATTCTACTCTTTTATATATAAATGTAAAGAAGGGTTTCCAAGTAGCAGGGTGGGAGAAGGAGACTATTTTTTCTTAGTGCTTCTGTCAGCCACTGGCAGTGACTTTTTCTTCTATGGTTTTCAAAGTTTAAGGTGATCGTTTCATAAATTTGACTACAAGACTACAAGAATTTGGTCTGGGTGATTCTTTACACCAAAATTTAAAAAAAATCTATGACAAGGTTTGAAATGATCAAATTAACAATTTGATCCATTCACGAAGATAATGGATATCTAGAGATTCAGAAACTGTATCTCTCATTAGACATGAAAATGACTCAGATATAGGTCCTCTCTAAAGCAAGCACTCTTGTCTTTGGATTCTCTTCCCACCCAGCTTCCTTCTTCTCTCCTAAATAAGTAACACACTAGATTACAGCTTCCTGGAATCCATGGTCTGTATTAACAGACAATGTCTGTGACAGAAGAAACATTGTTACTTTACTTAAAATGTGCCACTTCTTTCAGCCTTGTTCCAGCTCAGTCAGTTCAGTTGCTCAGTCGTGTTCGACTCTCTGCGACCCCATGAATCACAGCACACCAGGCCTCCCTGTCCATCACCAACTTCCGGAGTTCACTCAAACTCATGTCCACAGAGTCGGTGATGTCATCCAGCCATCTCATTCTCTGTCGTCCCCGTCTCCTCCTGCCCCCAACCTTTCCCAGCATCAGAGTCTTTTGCAGTGAGTCAACTCGTCGCATGAGGTGGCCAAAGTATTGCAGTTTCTGCTTCAGCATCAGTCCTTCCAATGAACACCCAGGATTGATCTCCTCTAGAATGGACTGGTTGGATCTCCTTGCAGTCCAAGGGGCTCTCAAGAGTCTTCTCCAACACCACAGTTCAAAAGCATCAATTCTTCGGCGATCAGCTTTCTTCACAGTCCAACTCTCACATCCAGAGACCCTCTATTCCTTCTTAGTTCATTCATTAGGACAGAAACCTTTATGTCATAAACAGAGCAGGAGAATTCTAGGGAATTCCAGAGAGGAATAGAGAATTTGAGAAGCCGTCTCAAGACTAAAAATGTACTGGATGAGATTTCCCATGATCAAACTGAACTGGTTTCTGGCTCTGTAATTATTATACTGAGTCTCCACCCATTAAACAAGCAGTTCTAGGTTCCCAAACAATTATCTCATGCTCACACTAGAAGTAATCAGATATGCCAAGTGCCTTTTACCATTGACTGTAACAAAAGGGTAATGTGTCAAGGACTTTCAGTTGTCACACAGGGTAACTATGGAGTGTAATTACTTTTAGCTTCAAAATCATACACTGCAGGACTGACATTAAAATTTGATAGGTTTTCTTTTCTTAAGGGAATGAAAAGAATGGAAAAATATAGTCATAATAACTTAGGTTGATTTTTTGCTACAAGCTCCTGCTGACAGTTCTGTTAATATAATAAACACAGATGCTGAATTGACTTGTTTTCCTAAGAATACCTGAAAAGGGCATATTTTAGTTTCATACCACTGTTGGCTTTTGTTAGCTATGATGGATTTCATAACTTGAGTAGTTTACCACCTCTCATGCCTCAACCTCACCTGTAAGATTATTGCTATGATCCTTTTTCTTTCAAAATTTTGATTCAGTGTGTTTGTATGTGTACCTCCTCATTTGTTGATTTACTCAAATATTCTTGGGAAAAGGAAAAAGGATTAAGTGATGCTATTTTTTGGTTTGTTTTTTTAAGTTGATTTTCGTAACTAGAGACAAATGATTAACATCTTCGTAATATTGTGATGGATTTTTTTTTCTTTAATTGAAAATTAAAGAATACTCCTTTCATTGGAAGATCTACTAAATGCATCCCACTCCAGTGTTCTTGCCTGGAGAATCCCCGGGACAGGGGAGCCTCGTGGGCTTCCGTCTATGGGGTCGCACAGAGTCGGACACGACTGAAGCGACTTAGCAGCAGACTCTTATTAGGAGCAAAAGTAACCCCGGAGCCTAGAAGCAACTATTTATTTGTATTTCAGGGAGCTTCTGATTCAAGATGGGAGAGTGAATTCTGTATTAAATAATCACTTCTGACCAGGATAGAAAAAAAATGTAGACTAGTAAACAGGTGCCAGAGGGAATAAATCCATAATTAAAGAGGGATATATAGCTGACCAGAGATTCTGTCAAATTTCTGGAAGATGGAAAATGAGTGATATGTCAACATATCAGTGGAGCTGCCATTCAGAACCAACTCAAGCTGGCTGTCAGGGAAGTAGCAGCTGTGCTGCTTATAAGTGCCAAAGAAGTGCCAAGCTTGGTGTTGGCAAGGAAAAGTAGGACCAGGAGAGGAGGAGGGTGTAAATCAGGGGGATTAGTTAGAAGTCAGCCCCATGAGGAATTTGCCAGTTGGCTTGCCCCCTCTTCCGCCCACCAGCCAGCCACCTGAAACTTACAGAGTGGAAGAACCCGAGGATATGGTTACACTTCCTAACTAGTATCCTCTAAATGCTTCCCATGTACTAACCCATGTAAACATGGCCTAGACCCTCTGATATGAACTTAATGATCTTAATTGTTCAGAGAAGAAAAGGAAGTACAGGAATGTGAAATAATGTTTGCAAGTTCAGACACCTAGTAAATAACAACAGCAATAATAGATGCAAAACACACCATGTTGTGGTATTGTTTGGTGCATCAGAACACAGTACAGTGGATATTTGGGCTTCTCGTGGCTTAGCTGGTAAAGAATCTGCCTGCAATGCGGGAGACCTGGGTTTGATCCCTGGGTTGGGAAGATCCCCTGGAGAAGGGAAAGGCTACCCACTCCAGTATTCTGGCCTGGAGAATGCCATGGACTGTAAAGTCCATGGGGTCACAAAGAGTCAGACATGACTGAGTGACTCACTTTTCCAGTAGGTATTGATACTATTATGAGGATTTCAGGCTTCCCCTTCCTCCCACTGTGCTGGTCTGGGGCTCTCAGCCCCTTTCATTCTCCATACTCCAGGAGGGTTCTGCTTTTCTATGTGTTTCAGGGGACATTTTATAATGGAGAGTGTAAAGGACTAGGTCCCAGTGAGGGCCGGTTCTTCATAGAGAACTGGGGATGAGCAAAGCAGATGAGGGAAATACATGGCGAAGAGAAGAAAGGAATTAAAAACATCTCCGTGGGTCTGTGTATCTCATGGTACCGTGTTTGAGAAGCGGAGTTCAAACTGTGTTGTTTTCATGGTTGGATTGCACTTCTCTGTGCTTGGACCCTTACTTCATAAGTCATGACTTCATGAACATCACAGGTATGAGCCATTTTCCAAATCATTCCAGGGGTGTGGCTGACATTAGAGGGTCCAGTCTTGATGGAGAGGGCATCGTAAAGAAAAACCCTTTTAATCTTCTTTCTGAAGCACTAGTTTTTAGACTTTCTAAAAGTACTGCTTTTGAGATTACAGATTACTGCTACTGAGGTACAATTTTTAAAAAGACAATAGAATCATCCTTACACTGCATAGAATGTTGTGCATCTTCACTGTGTACAGGATACTTTGAAATATGTATTACAGAACAAATGATATTCACATAGAACAGAGTACATCAATAGTTTTTGTTATACTGTGGAATATTCATCAGAAAAATAATTTTGACATCTAAATTGGCTTGAAAGGGGAAGACTTTGAGTAAGAATATTCCTACGATTATGCAGTAGGATATAATTGAAATTGCAGCAATGGCTCTGCCAGGGGCAGGAGAAGGCTGCTAAGGAAGCTGGGATAAAGAGATTCAGTGCCAGCTCTTGCTTTTGAAATCCCTCCTCTTTTCCTTGCTCTTTCTGTAACAATTATTTTTGCAGCAGTTTTAAAACCACTCTCTCGGTAGAGTGGTTTCAGGTTTTAAAATTCCTGAAGACAGACCAAGCTTGGGACTCACTGGTGGATGATCAGAGAGCCCTTTGCTTTTGGAGACCATTCTTCAGTGAGCTTGACTTGTCTGGTCACCCTTTCAGTGCATTGTTCTTGGATTTCTCAAGTATCTGGGTGTGTCTTCGGGGTGTGGCAGAAATAACACATCTCAAGTGTGGGAAGAGAAAAAGCCAAAAAGGGAGATTAAAAGAGGTTTAGATTCTGTGCCATTAACGATGTTCCACTTGCACTATTCTGTGTTTCATTGTTAATTTTACAAGCTGCTCTCTCCAACTGCAGAAATAAAGGAGAACTCAGAAGTGTGTGTGTGTGTGTTTAAAGATAGTTCTCTGGTGAAGAAATGGAATCCTGTTGATTTAAATGGCTTAAGATTGTTTTAGTGATAATGAGTCATCAGATAATCATAAGAGATGGTTGCATAATGGTTTGCTCAGCCAGTTTTTCCAGCACAAAGATTCAAGGGAACTAACCTGCTAGTATCAACTGTTTATGAATAAGTTAAGAGGGGACTCACATGGAAACTCTGAATGTAATCATTAAAAGTAAATTGCCAAGTGAGGCTTTGAAAACAAATTTCATATGCAAATCCTGTTTCCCTGTTCTATGCTTTCTGTTCAGTGGATATTTTTAACTTGAAATGCTTCCGTGAAAATTCACATTTTCAAATTACACCTCACTCAATTCCTGGTCCGGCAGCACCTTAATGTGTGTGTGTTAGTCACTCAGTCATGTCCGACTCTGCGACCGCATGGACTGTAGCCCATCAGCCTCCTCTGTCCTTGGAATTCTCCAGGTAAGAATACTGGAGTGGGTTGCCATGCCCCTTTCCAGGGGATCTTCCTGACTGAGGGATTGAACCCAGGTATCCCACATTGCAGGCAGATTATTTACTGTCTGAGCCACTAGGGAAACCCAGCACCTCAATGCCTCATCCTTTTTCAACAGCTAAAACTTTGTTTCAGTGCAGATGTAGAAGGTTGGGTAAACTGAAGAATGTATAAGAAGCTGGCATTTGCCATGATTAATTTCATGTTGACAAAATTACTATTGGAATAATCTCCTCTTCTGAAGATATCTAGGGGGTCAGAAATTAGATCTCAAGACTAGAGACATCAACGTGATACAAATGAATTCCTGGCTGACCCCAAACAAACACAAACCACTTTTGTAAATTGGCCTCCTGGTCCTCTTTCTGGAGGGATCTTGCCAGTAGGGCTCTTAGTGCTCAGGGAAAGAATAGATGCAGCCTTCCACCAGAAGCACCCTGAGCCAGGGGCCCCTGTGCAGGACGCAGCTGCACAGCACCACCAGGCCTTGGCTATGCAATCAGACATCCCAACACCACAGTAGAACAGTCCTTACTCCAAAGATGAGCCCTGGTATACATTACTATCAGAATTGAGAAGTCAGCCAAGCCTTCCCCATCCCCTTTGCACACATCCCTCTCCAGATGTTCTTCTATAAGACATCACGGATTGCAGTCAGTTCAATTCAGTTGCTCAGTCGTGTCTGACTCTGCGACCCTATGGACTGCAGCACACCAGGTCTCCCTGTCCATCACCAACTCCCAGAGTTTACTCAAACTCAAGTCCATTGAGTCAGTGCCATCCAACCATCTCATCCTCTGTTGTCCCCTTCTCCTCCCACCTTCAACTTTTCCCAGCATCAGGGTCTTTTCAGATGAGTCAGTTCTTATCAGGTGGCCAACATATTGGAGTTTCAGCTTCAACATCAATCCTTCCAAAGGATACTCAGGACTGATTTCCTTTAGGATGGACTGGTTGGATCTCCTTGCAGTCCAAGGGACTCTCAAGAGTCTTCTTCAACACCACAGGGATTTAGGGCCAGTGAAAGTTAAAGTTACTCAGTCGTGTCTGACTCTTTGTGACCCCATGGACTGTACAGTCCTAGAATTCTCTAGGCCAGAATACTGGAGTGGGTAGCCTTTCCCTTCTCCAAGGGATCTTCCCAGCCTAGGGATTGAACCTTGGTCTGCATTGCAGGCAGATTCTTTACCAGCTGAGCCACAAGGGAAGCCAGAGGTAAACACAATAGGGGCTTCCCTGGAGGCTCAGACAGAAAAGAATCTGCCTGCAATGCAGGAGACCTGGGTTTGATTCCTAGGTTGGGAAGCTCCCATGGAGAAGAGAATGGCAACTCACTCCAGTATTCTTGCCTGGAATACACTAAATAGTAAATTCAACATTCAGAAACATCGCCAGTTAAGTTGACACTGACTTAAGTGATGTTTGTCTTTTTCTGTTCACATGTGCTTCAGATACACGGATCTCAAAGGAAACTCTGTCATATTAAAAAAAAAAAAAAAGAAAGGGTTCGTTGAAGTTACTCAGCTCAGAATGCTTTCTCCACCTCCTGACTGAGCCGATTACCAATAAGCTCCCAGATCTAACTGGCTAATTCTTAGCCTAATTGCCCTGGTGGGGCTCTCTGAGCATCCCTGGAGGAGCCGTCGATGGGCGCTGTCCTCGGCCCATGGCAAAGCTGTGTCATTACAGGAAAGCCATCAGGAGGCAGATAGCCTGCCCCCAGCCCTTCACCAGAGTTTTCTCAATTCAGCTAGTTTAATATTTAGGGATTTATGTATAAAACATGCCTGATTGTTCATTTTTTTTACATCACAGTTTTTTGTTCTAAGAGTTCTAGAAAAGTTTTCAGAATTTATAGCTGTGTAATCTCATGGCACAAGCTGGAATCAAGATTGCTAGGAGAAATATCAATAATCTCAGATACGCTGATGACACCACCCTTATGGCAGAAAGTGAAGAGGAACTCAAAAGCCTCTTGATGAAAGTGAAAGAGGAGAGTGAAAAGGTTGGCTTGAAGCTCAACATTCAGAAAACTAAGATCATGGCATCTGGTCCCATCACTTCTTGGGAAATAGATGGGAAAACAGTGGAAACCGTGTCACACTTTATTTTTTTGGGCTCCAAAATCACTGCAGATGCTGATTGCAGCCATGAAATTAAAAGACGCTTACTCCTTGGAAGGAAAGTTATGACCAACCTTGATAATATATTAAAAAGCAGAGACATTACTTTGCCAACAAAGGTCTGTCTAGTCAAGGCTATGGTTTTTCCCGTGGTCATGTATGGATATGAGAGCTGGACTGTGAAGAAAGCTGATCGCCGAAGAATTGATGCTTTTGAACTGTGGTGTTGGAGAAGACTCTTGAGAGTCCCTTGTACCGCAAGGAGATCCAACCAGTCCATTCTAAGGGAGATCGATCCTGGGTGTTCATTGGAAGGACTGATGCTAAAGCTGAAACTGCAATACTTTGGCCACCTCATGCGACGAGTTGACTCACTGGAAAAGACTCTGATGCTGGGAAAGGTTGGGGGCGGGAGGAGAAGGGGATGACTGAGAATGAGATGGCTGGATGGCATCGCCAACTCTGTGGACATGAGTTTGAGTGAACTCCGGGAGTTGGTGATGGACAGGGAGGCCTGGCGTGCTGTGATTCATGGGGTCGCGGAGAGTCGGACACGACTGAGCGACTGAACTGAACTGAACTGTGCATATTTATTAATAAAAATTGGATCATTAAGTACGTACTATTTTATAACCTGTTATATACCATACATTGGAAGGACTGATGCTAAAGCTGAAACTGCAATACTTTGGCCACCTCATGCGACGAGTTGACTCACTGGAAAAGACTCTGATGCTGGGAAAGGTTGGGGGCGGGAGGAGAAGGGGACGACAGAGAATGAGATGGCTGGATGGCATCACCGACTCTGTGGACATGAGTTTGAGTGAACTCCAGGAGTTGGTGATGGACAGGGAGGCCTGGCATGCTGTGATTCATGGGGTCGTGGAGAGTCGGACAAGACTGAGCCACTGAACTGAACTGAACTGAACTGAATCTCATGGCTGCTTTGGGAAGTGAATGGAAAATGGAAGGATGTTATGCACAGGCAGCCTGTTTTGTGTAGTTTTTCTTTTTGCAGGTCGTCTGTGGGGAAAGTGCTCTTTGGGGCCCTATGGTTTGGTTACAGAGCAGCCCAATCTTTTCCTCAATCAGAGGGTAGGTGAGTAATCACAGCATGTATTAGGACTGGCAGGCAAAGTGTAGAAATTTCCACACGTTACAACACAGAACTTTCCAATTAGGAGTTCGGGATTAACATACACACACTACTATATATAAAATAGTCAACTACATATAACACAGGGAACTCTACTTCAGTTCAGTTCAGTTCAGTTCAGTCGCTCAGTCGTGTCCGACTCTCCGCGACCCCATGAATCACAGCACGCCAGGCCTCCCTGTCCATCACCAACTCCCGGAGTACACTCAAACTCATGTCCACAGAGTCGGTGATGCCATCCAGCCATCTCATTCTCCGTCGTCCCCTTCTCCTCCTGCCCCCAACCTTTCCCAGCATCAGAGTCTTTTCCAGTGAGTCAACTCGTCTCATGAGGTGGCCAAAGTATTGGAGTTTCAGCTTTAGCATCAGTCCCTCCAATGAACTCTGTAATAACCTACATGGAAAAAGAATCTGAGAAAGTATGTATATATATGTATAACTGAACCACTGTGCTGTACACCTAAAACTAATGCAACATTGTAAATCTACTACACTCCAATACAAAATAAAAATTAAACGACAGATCTTTCTGCTGTGACATCATTTTCACTGAACAAAAGTTTGGTAACATGGACCCAAAGCGAATCGTTAGAGAAGCTTTTCACATTGTCGACAAAGCTGACGTGTTAAACATAGGCTTCTCCTTTGTAGGAATTCATTGATAGGAATGCTTTTTTTGTGTTCTACAAATTCCTTTAAAACTTTTATAGAAGAAATGTCATCATTTAGAATTATGATTTAGTATTTTCAGCACAAGAGGAGAGGTCAGATATTCACTAGAGAAATGCATACAGAAAGTTCTAAAAAGACAGTCATGTTCCAGATGCTAATAAATCTTACTGAAAAAGATTTCCCGTCAGGTAATTATAATAATATCTATGTTTTATCACTTTCTTACCATGAGCCTGGCTTTTATTCAACCTTAACAACAATCCCTTTAGGTAGATATACTGTTACCACAATAGAGTTTGAGATCCTAAGGCTTACCAGAGGTGACGGACTCCAAAGTAAATAATGGAACCATCATTCAAACCAGGTCAGTTTGATTCCAAAGTCCATTCTTTCAGCTTCACATAGATACACTGAGGAAATACAACGGTAAATAAAGTATAACGAATCTTTTTTTATTATTATATGGTTTTCATTTTTCTTAATTACAATAGAAGTTTCAGAACTACTAAGATGCCAAAGTGAACTATAAGTCATCAGGAGTCTTGACACCAGAAAACCTTTCTTTTGTTCATGGTACACTGCCTTAGTTTGGATTCCTGAGACAAGAACTTGGGGGTAGGTAGTTTATTTGGGAAGTGATCCCAGAAAGCACAAATGAAGGAATAAGTAGAGTAGAAGAGCTTAGGATAAACGACAGTCAAGCGTATGTTTATAATCAGAGCATTGACTTGGGGCTCAAGACTACTGAGGAGCTGTGAGGAATGTGCCTCGGAACAGCTCTACAGCAGGACTGGGAGGCTGGGCTCTTTATGCAATGGCTGCTGTCCTTCACTGTTGATCTTTGCTCTGGGGTTTAAATCCTAGCATGTCTAAGCTGCCCTGTGTGCAGGCTGAGCAGATTCTCACGGCACCAGGCAAAGCTCTCAGGCCAAGGGTTAGAGAGACAGACACTTGGGCTGGGAAGCCGTCAGAGGGCGAGGCAGCTGTCCTGTAGCTGCAGGGCCAGATGTGTGCCAAGGAGACATGGGGGAACATCGCCTGCTACAGCCCCCAGGGCACTCCTGCCCCACGCTGAGCAGGTTCTGCTATTGATGCCTCAAGATAGCTGAAGGCCATAGTCTCTAAGCTAACTCATAAATGGGAAGACAAGTGAAATGAATTATAGTCCCCATAGTGGCAGCCTGAAGCTTTAATTGGTATTTTGTAATAGCCACTATTAGCCTTTGTGATGATCAAGGTCAGTTAACACTAATATAATAACTGATTATTGGCTTGTTGGTCCATCTGCATGAGGAACCTAAAAGCTTCAGTGGAACCCTTATTATGTTCCGTGGTCGAAGTGTACCCCTCAAAGACCTAGACCTTGAATTCTCCAGAGCCTAAAATTTCTGTTACAGGGGGCATGCTGCTGCTGCTGCTGCTGCTAAGTCACCTCAGTTGTGTCCGACTCTGTGTGACTCCATAAACGGCAGCCCACCAGGCTCCCCCGTCCCTGGGATTCTCCAAGCAAGAACACTGGAGTGGGTTGCCATTTCCTTCTCCAATGTGTGAAAGTGAAAAGTGAAAGTGAAGTCGCTCAGTCGGAAGACACTGGGAGTACAGCCACAAGGGCATGAGCCCAGCTCTGAAAGGTCTGCAAGCTGGTACCTTAGCTGAGACTATAAAGTGAAAAGTGAAAGTGTTAGTCGCTCAGTCAGGTCCAATTCTTTGTGATCCCATGGACTGTAGCCTGCCAGGCTCTTCTGTCCATGGAATTCTCCAGGCAAGAATACTGGAATAGGTAGCCATTTCCTTCTCCAAGGCATCTTGGAGGGGGACCAAACCAGGGTCTCCTGCATTATAGGTAGATTCTTTACCCACTGAGCCACCAGGGAAGCCAAAAGACTTCTTGTAAAGAGACTATAAAAGGCTGTTTTAATATCTCATTAGTCTGGCAGCTTCTGGGAGATTCAGTAAACAGAAAGACCAGTGGATCTTATGGTCATCTGGCCACTGTCACACCTCGGCTCCCTTAGTTTAAGGAAACATTATACAGGATTTCACCTCTTCAGTTCAGTTCAGTTCAGTTCAGTCACTCAGTCATGTCCGACTCTTTGCGACCCCATGAACCACAGCACGCCAGGCCTCCCTGTCCATCACCAACTCCCAGAGTTCACTCAAATTCATGTCCATCGAGTCAGTGATACCATCCAGCCATCTCATTCTCTGTCGTCCCCGTCTCCTCCCACCCCCAATCCCTCCTAGCATCAGACTCTCTTAAAACTCCATAAATCCCTGGATACTGAGCTTGTAGGTTCTGAGAAAGGTGGTTCATCCCACCACCCATCTCTCAATCCTACATCCCTGAAGTCCATTTTCGTGTGTGACCTCTCAGTGCTAACTGGACATATCAGTCAGGTCCTGCAGCGCTTTTGGTGACAGCCATTTCTTCCTGTAGTTTTACTTTCCTTTTCAGGATAGTCTAAGAACTCAACCTAGTCACAGGTGTAGAAGCAACGAGGGAAGGAACAAGGAGGAGGACTCTAACATCTTGTGAGGCACCTGCCTCAGGTGAGGTCTTTGGTTCCAGGCAGTGGGAGGTGACTTGCCTCCACCACAGGAGAAGGCACCATTCGGTGAGTCTGGAGTTTTCTACCCAAAGTCTGAATCCCAGGTCTTGGAGTCCAGCTCTTTTCCTATCAGAGCCTGATTTTTAACATGGGAGACTTTCTTGGACTGTGCATGCAGTCACCACTGTAGGTCTGTCATGCTTGTATCAAACCCTGATTTTCAACAGTTTGACATAAAGATGCAGGAGATAAAGATCTCCTTAGATGTTTCCATGGAGGACCTCTGACTTTCACAATGTGCCATCATGTTGATGGTCGGTTGACATAAGCCTTTTGTTCACTTTCTTCAGTTAACAATTCCATGCTCCTTATCATTACCATTGCCCCCACAGATTATCTTTCAAGTGCTACAGAGATCTTATAAGCCAGTGTTTCCTCTTCCATTGCAGCCCCTCACAGGTAAGCATTTCAGTAATTGTGATGCTCAGGCTGACAGGAGTCTTCACGGCTGCATGTACCACCAACAATGCCATTGTTGTTGCCTTCTGATTGCTGCTGCTGCTAAGTCACTTCAGTCGTATCCGTCTCTGTGTGACCCCATAGATGGAAGCCCACCAGGCTCCCCGGTCCCTGGGATTCTCCAGGCAAGAACACCGGAGTGGGTTGCCATTTCCTTCTCCAATGTGTGAAAGTGAAAAGTGAAAGTGAAGTCGCTCAGTCGTGTCCGACCCTTAGTGACCCCACGGACTGCAGCCTACCAGGCTCCTCCATCCACGGGATTTTCCAGGCAAGAGTACTGGAGTGGCTTGCCATTGCCTTCTCTGGCCTTCTGACTGGAGGGAGCCAATTGTAGGCTCCATTCTGAGACCACTTCCCCAACCACTTATCTAAGTTTGGTTTTCCCTTGAAGGTGAACCATATGTTGGATCTCTTAGTTATGTCTTCTGATTTTCTGTTCTTTTCTCTCAATGTTTGAATCTCTTTTCTTTCTGTCCTTTTCTATTTTCCATCTCTTTGTCTTTTTATGCTTCCTTTGCAGTGATTTCCCCAATATTCATCTTTCAGTTTTTTTGTTGAATCTAAAAACTTTTCTTCTATATTTAATTTTCAAGAGCTTTTTCTTATCCCCCGATCATTCCTCTTTTTTTTTTTAAGAGTATCATCCTGTCTTATTCTGTGGAAGCAAAATCTCCTCTCATTTTTCCATAAGATATTAATAATAACTTTTTGAAGTTTACTTTTGGTCCTATTCATATCTCTTTCTTCCTTGAAATCCATTTTTTGGTAGCATATGTGTATGTTTTGGTTCCTATTTTTTGATTCTGAGGCTTTTCTTGGATGTTTGATGATACTTGGTTAATCATTTATATTTTCAGTTCATTTCAGTTCAGTTCAGTCGCTCAGTCGTGTCCAACTCTTTGCAACCCCATGAATCACAGCACGCCAGGCCTCCCTGTCCATCACCAACTCCCGGAGTTCACTCAAACTCATGTCCATTGAGTCGGTGATGCCATCCAGCCATCTCATTCTCTGTCGTCCCCGTCTCCTCCCACCCCCAATCCCTCCTAGCATCAGACTCTTTTCCAGTGAGGTTTTTAGAGACACAAAAATTCTAGTTTTCAAGCTCCACATATGTTGATTGGGTTCAACTAGTGGTCCTCACCATAGGTTAAGAAGGTGAATCTGATTGTTGCCTTGGGGGGCTTCAAGTTACTGATAGACATGAGTCTTTTCTCTTGGGCTGATCAGTTTTCCTGGAGCAGAATTTTCCTATCTCTTGCCTAAAAAGCATAACCTGGTTCCTATTATTCTAGAGTCACTGGGGGACTGGACTGGGACTTTCACCACTGAATATACTGCCTTTAACATAATCTACATGTTTTCAACATGTGCCTTACTTTGCCTTAGCCATGATTTGTCCTCAATAATCTGGGCACATTTCTAGTTTTCTGCCAAAGTTGAGGAAAGTCACTTAATTCTAGTAGAGAAGCAAAACTGGGCTTCTATATGCTTCTTGTAAAGACTTTGAAGCTATCCTCCTGTATTCAACTTCACCTTGAGTCTTGCCTTCAGAGATTGTTTGTTTTTAAATCCTGAATCTTGGTGAAGCAGGAGTCAGCTTGCTTTTTGTTGGCTTACTTCTCCCCCTACCCTGCAGGCATCTTAAGATTTAAAAGCCCTTCCAATTTTCCACATGTTCTGACATGGGAAGATATCAATATATTCTGAAATTTAAAAAACAAGTTTAAATTTCTGTGACCTTATTTCCCTATATTTATGCATATATACATGTATAGTAACACAGACATATATACATACATGTGTTGTATAACCTCACGTGTGTGTGTGTGTGTATTTATATAGACAAAAGAAGAACCATGGAATAATACATACCAATCTTAACAGTAGTTACTTCTGGGAATGGGACTGAGTGGGGTATGGCTTTTATTCTTTACTTTTTACTCTTCTATTTTTTTAAACAGGCATATTTATACTTTATAATGATTACTATTGATAGAGGTGCATGTTCAGTAATTATTGCCAGGAGTTTCATCTTCCTTGTTAGCCCAAGTGGTAAAGAATCTGCCTGCAATGCAGGAGGCACAAGAGACTTAAATTTGATCCCCAGGTTGGGAAGATCCACTGGAGGAGGGCAACCCACTCCAGTATTCTTGCCAGTAAAATCCCGTGGACAGAGGAGCTGGTGGGCTACAGTCCATGAAGTCGCAGAGTCAGACACAACTAAAGTGACTGAGCACACAAACACACAATAGCAGGCTATAAAACAGAGTGTACGTTAAATATATTTTATTATACACACACACACAAGTAAAGAGAGAGAGAGACAGAGGAAACAGAGAGAGAGGAAGAAGAAGTTTAAAGAGCAAATCTGAAAATGTATAAAGAACGGATACCTATGGATGACAAGGTTACACATGATTTTTAATGACCTTCCATGATTGACAAATTTTCTGCATTTGCTCATTTTGCCATTCATTCTCTCAGCACAGATTTATTGCACACTTCCTTTGCAACAGTCACTGGAGATACAAAGGTGAACAAGAAAGACAATGTTCTTACTTTCATGAAACTGACATTCTGATGGGTGGAGACAGTAAAACGATTTTAGACGACATGCTTCCTAGTCATTCATGAATCAAGTGGTAGTCATTGTTTGAGCCTATTTATCTACTTGGCTGTAAAATGGTAATGCCTTAGAGGTGTCTAAGATGTGAAGTAGGAAGACCTTGAACTCACCTCTTCCCATGGATACACCAAAATTATAAGTTCTTATAGATCAAGTAAGTATCTCTCTATCTATGAGAATGACCTGAAGACCAGCAGAAAAGATTTTTCATAACTAAAGACATAAAGAAGAAACCACAATGAGATGGATAGGAGGGGCAGAGATGTGGTTTAGTCAGAATCCACCCCACTGGCTCAGTTCAGTCGCTCAGTCGTGTCCGACACTCCGCGACCCCATGAATCACAGCACGCCAGGCCTCCCTGTCCATCACCAACTCCCGGAGTTCACTCAAACTCATGTCCACAGAGTCGGTAATGCCATCCAGCCATCTCATTCTCTGTTGTCCTCTTCTCTTCCCGCCCCCAACCTTTTCCAGCATCAGAATCTTTTCCAGTGAGTCAACTCGTTGCATGAGGTGGCCAAAGTATTGCAGTTTCAGCTTTAGCATCGGTCCTTCCAATGAACACCCAGGATTGATCTCCTTTAGAATGGACTGGTTGGATCTCCTTGCAGTCCAAGGGACTCTCAAGAGTCTTCTCCAACACCACAGTTCAAAAGCATCAATTCTTCGGTGATCAGCTTTCTTCACAGTGCAATCCACAAATGGGAACAATGTCACAATTGACCTATTTCTTTTTTGTGTAATACCATACTGTTTTAGTTACTGTTGCTTTGTAGTGTAGTTTAAAATCAGGGAATGTGAAATATCTAGGTTTGATCTTCTTTCTCAAGATTGCTTTAGCTATTTGAGGTCTTTTGTGCCTCCATAAGAGGTAGGAATACCAGACCTCCTGATCTGCCTCTTGAGAAATCTGTATGCAGGTCAGGAAGCAGCAGTTAGAACTGGACATGGAACAACAGAAATAGGAAAGGGAGTACGTCAAGGCTGTATATTGTCACCCTTGTGGCTCAGCTGGTTAAAAAGCTGCCTGCAATACAGGAGACCTGGGTTCGATTCCTGGGTTAGGAAGATCCCCTGGAGAAGGGAAAGGCTACCTACTCCACTTCACTTCACTATTTTTAGAATTACCTGTCTTAGTTCTGTGAAAAACTTTTACCTTTTTGGTTAGATTTATTCCTAGTTATTTTATTCTTTTTGTCACCTTTATAAATGGAATTATTAATTTCTCTTTCTGATAGTTTTTATTAGTGTATAGAAGTGCAAGATTTCTGTATACTAATTTTGTATCCTGTGACTTTACTAAATTCATTTGATAATTCTAATAGTTCTTTTTGATGGCATTTGTAGATTTTCTATATATAGTATTATGCTGTCTGCAAACAGTGACAATTTGGGTTCCTTTAATTTTTTTCACTTGTCTGATTTCTATGGCTAGTATTTTTAATACTATATTGAATAAAAGTGGGAGGAATGGACATCCTCGTCTTGTTTGTGATCTTAGAAGAAATGATTTCAGCTTTTTACCATTGAATATGATGGTGGATATGGGCTTGTCAAACATGGACTTTATTATACATATTTTGGTAGTGTCTGTAGGATTTTCTACGTGTCACCTGATAATAAAACCAGACACAGACACTACAAAAAAGGGAAATTACAGACCAATATCTCTGATTAATATAGGTGTAAAAATTCTCAATAAAATATTAGCAAGCCAAATTCAACAATACATTAAAAAGATCATACATCATGATCAAATGGGATTTATTCTAGGGATGGAAGGATGTTTCACTATCTGCAAATCAATCAGGATGTACATCACATTAACAAATTGGAGAATAAAAATCATATGATCATTTCAACATATGTAAAAATGCTTTTAGCAAGGTTTAACATTCATTTATGGTAAAACTCTCAACAAAGTTGGCATAGAGGGAACAAACAACACAAAGATTAATGAAACAGACTACAGAGTCCAGAAATGAACCCAAGCTCATAAGGCAATTAATCTATGACAAAGGAGAAAAAATATATAATGAGGAAAAGACAGCCTCTTCAATAAGTGGTGCTGGGAAAGATGGAAAGCTACATGCAAAGGGATCAGACTGGACTAATATCTCACAGTGCATACCAAAATAAACCCAAAATGGGCTAAATACTTGAACATAAAACCTGAAACCATAAAACGCCTAGAAGAAAACACTGACAGCACACTCTTTGACACTGGTCCTCAGGCAAGGGAAACAAAAGCAAAAATAGGCAAAAGGGACTATATCAAACTAAAATTCTTTTGCATAGTGAAAAAACTATCAACCAAAGGAAGAGGTGGCCTACTGAATGGGAGAAAGTATTTGAAAATGATATGTTTAATTAGAGATTAATATCCAAAATATATAAACAGCTCATACAACTCAATATTAAAAAAAAAAAATGAAACAAGCCAGTGAGTAAAAGTCCTGAACAGAAATATTTCCAAAGACAATAGATGGCCAAGAGGTACATGAAAAACTGTTCAACATAACTAATCATCAAGGCAAAGCAAATCAAAACCACAATGAGATACCACCTCACATCTACCAGAATGGTCCTCATTGAAAGGATAACAAACAAGTGTTAATGAGGCTTTGGGGAAAAGGGAACTCTAATGCACTGTTGGTGGGATTGTAAATTGGTAGAGCCACTATGGAAAACTGTAAGGAGGTTCCACAAAAAATTAAAAATAGAACTATCATATGATCCAGCAATTTTAGTTCTGTGTATTTACCTGAAAGAAACAAAACTCTAATTCAAAGACAAATGCATACCAGTGTTCACTACGGCATTATTTACAATAGTTATGATATGGAAGCAATGTAAGTGTCCATCAACAGACAAATGGATAAAGAAGGTGTGGTATATATACACAGTGGAATACTATTCAACCATAAAAAGACATCTTACCTATTGTAACAACATGGATGGATCTAGAGAGTATAATGCTAAGTGAAATAAGTCAGATAGAGAAAGATAAACAATGTATGTTCTCACTATATATGGAATCTAAAAAATAAAACAAAATAAATAAACAAAATAAAACCAGACTCATAGGTACAGCACATGACCAGGTGGTTGTAGGGAGGGGAAGGGTTGAAATAGGTGAAGGGGATTAATGTTTACAAACTTCCATTTGCAAAATAAATAAACCACAGGCATGTAACACACATATAGCACAGGGAATATGGTCACTAATACAGTAATAACTTTGAATGCAGACAGATGATTACAAGATATCATGGTGGTCATTTCAAAATGAAAGCAAATGTCAAATCACTATCTAGTACACGTGAAACTAACCTAATATTTTATGTCAACTGTAATTTTAAAAAGACATAAATAATATGTTTGTGCTTTGCACAGTAGTCAGGAAATTTAATCTGATTAAATTCATGTAATTATTCATCCTTAGTAAGGATGGAGAAAATATGCCTAGGATTCCAAGAAATACCTTGTCTGAGAGACTACACTCTAGCATTGTGGGGCCCAACTGGCATGCTGAGACACACTGATATACCACAATTCTGTCACTGCATCAATTTGTAAGTTGTTATTTCTTACTATAATTAATGACATTGGACATACTGAAGAGGTAAAGGATTGACAACAAACTTTACATCAGAGAAAGATCTTCTTTCCTAAAACATGCATGTGCTTTAAAACAATATTTATTTGTCTGAGCTGGGTCTTAGTTGCAGCACATGGGACTTTTTTTTTTTTTAGTTACAGCATGCAGGATCTTTTAGCTGTGGCATGTGAACTTTTAGTTGTGGCATGTGGTATCTAGTTCCCCAACCAGGGATCTAGCAAAGGGCCCCTGCATTGGGAGTGTGGAGTCTTAGCCACTGGACCATCAGGGAAATCCTTATGCTTTAATCATTTTTAAGGGAACCTAGCTGGAGAAGGCAATGGGAAGCCACTCCAATACTCTTGCCTAGAAAATCCCATGGATGGAGGAGCCTGGTAGGCTGCAGTCCGTGGGGTCGCTAAGGGTCGGACACGACTGAGCGACTTCACTTTCACTTTTCACTTTCACACATTGGAGAAGGAAATGGCAACCCACTCCAGTGTTCTTGCCTGGAGAATCCCAGGGACCAGGGAGCCTGGTGGGCTTCCATCTATGGGGTCACACAGAGTTGGACATGACTGAAGCGACTTAGCAGCAGCAGCAGCAGCTGGGGTACTTTCAGCAAGGGTGCAAAGACTACTCAATGAGGGAGGGAAAGTCTCTTCAACAAATGGCATTGAGAAAATACATAAATGAAAGACCTGAAACTATATAACTCCTAGAAGAAAACAAAGGGGCAAAAATCTTCAATGATGTTGGATTTGGCAATGATTTCAGGATATGACACCAAAGCAAAGGCAACAAAAGCAAATATAGATAAATGGGATTTCATCAAACTTCAGAACTTTTGTGCATCAAAAGTCACGAACAAAAGAGAGAAAAGGCAACCCACAGAATGGTAGAAAATATTTGCAAATCATATATTTGATAAGCAATTAATATTCAGAATAAAGAACTACAAATCAATAAAACCCAAATATATCAATTACAAAAATGACAAAGGACTTGATAGACATTTCTCTTAGATGATATATAAATGACCAACAAGCTTATTAAAAGATGCTCAGGATCACTTATGATTAGGGAAATGCTAATCAAACCACAATGAAATGTCACCTCACTCACTCTCATTAGGATGGCAACTATCAAAAAAAAAAAAAAAAGGAAAATAACAAATATTGATGGGGATGTGGAGAAACTGAGACTCTTGTGCACTGTTGGTGGGAATTTAAAATAGTGTGGAGAATAGTTCCTCTGAAAATTCAAAATAGAATTATGACATGGTTTAGCAATTCCACTTATGGGTGTACACCCAAGAGAGTTAAAAGCAGGGATTTGGAGAGATATTTGCCATCTCACATTAACTGCAGCATTATTCACAACAGCCAAGAGGTGGAAGCAATTCTAGTATCCATCGACAGATATATATAATATATACATACAGTAGAATATTACTCAGTTTTAAAAAGGAAGGAAACTCTGTCACATGCTACAACATGGAAGAACCTAAAAACATCAGGTGAAACAAGCCATTTAAATAAAGACAAAATATTGTATAATTCCGCTTGCATGAAGTATCTAATGTAGTCAAATTCATAGGAACAAAATAGAATGGGGGTTGCCAGGGGATGGAAGGATGGGAAAATGGGGTAGAAAGTTTTAGTTCTAGATGAAAAATTTCTGGGCATCTGTTGCACAACAATGTGACTCTATGAACACTACTGTACTGTATACTTAAAACTGGGTAAGACACAATCCTGGATGTTCATTGGAGGGACTGATGCTAAAGCTGAAACTGCAATACTTTGGCCACCTCATGCGACGAGTTGACTCACTGGAAAAGACTCTGATGCTGGGAAAGGTTGGGGGCAGGAGAAGAAGGGGACGACGGAGAATGAGATGGCTGGATGGCATCACCGACTCTGTGGATGTGGGTTTGAGTGTACTCCGGGAGTTGGTGATGGACAGGGAGGCCTGGCGTGCTGTGATTCATGGGGTCGCGGAGAGTCGGACACGACTGAGCGACTGAACTGAACTGAACTGAACTGAAGACACAATTTTATGTGATGTATTTTATTTCAATTTAGAAAGATTTTTTAAAGTGTACTATATAATTCCCCAGTTTGGAAATCAGTGATATGAAACACTGAGTGGTATGCTTCTCATTTCTTATAGAACCACTTTCAGCTCTATTGTTTAGGGCAAAGAAATTCAATTTACCTGTCCTCAGTCATTTCTTCTGTGAGATGGGCATATTATCTCTGTAGGCTATGCAACTTTACTTAATAAAGGGAAAAAGTGTCAAACCTACAAATAGGCTGGTTTCCTTGAAAGAAGCATTTCCTGATGGGGAGGTGGAACTGGGCCACTACTGTTGCCCTGTATCCTGAGGTTTGTTCTCCCCCTCAAGCTTCAACCAGCCCCGGCCGCTAAAGGACTCCTTCCTTGCTGACCCACCAGGTTAATGTGTATAAATTCTCTTCCCTCAAGTCTCCCAAGCAATGCTGAGACTGGCGGAAATAACAAATAAGGCTTTCCCCACTCTAGAGGATAACATGGAGGAAATAAACACAGATGGACCTATTGACCTAGATGACTTGCTGTATAAAACCAACCTATCTCTGCTTTGAAAACACGCCCTTTCTTGTGGACTGAGGAGGAAAGATTATTCCTTTGCTTTCAAGCTCCCAGTCTGAGAACACATGGCAGATGCCATTTTATTATCCAGTCTCTCAGGGATTCAGTCCTTGATTTTTGATCTAACTAGGAAATTGGATTGGAGGGATGATGTAGAAACACTATTCTAGAAATCTCTTTTTTGGAATTAAACTAAGCAAAACCAAATATCTTAACAGATATCAGCAACTGGATTAACGAAACACATACTACCACTAAAATTCAATCATCAAATCAACTAAGAAAATGCATTTTTAAATTTAGTATCTCCCCATGGAGTGAGGGAAATCACACTTTGTCGAATGTTTTTTGAAGGTACTGGGTACCACCTGTGTCTCCCAAGTCTGATGTGAGACCAGTGCCGCCACTGGGGAAACAGTAGACAGAGAAAGGGGGAGAAATTCCACTGCTGACATCACTTGTCTGTGATATACTTATTCTTCCTTGCCGTTCCCCCAACACTGCTGGCTTCTGGAGGAAAGCAGTGAATGGGGAAGCAGTGTATTATGATGCCTCTGAGAGCATGTAAGGCACTTTCATCTTTCTTTTTTTTTTATGGCACATGACAAGCTTATCTGTCTTTTACCTGTTGGGATAAACAGGAAGGCCATGGGGCTTTGAGGGTCAGGTCCATCTTTCTTCCAGGTGGTACTCTTCTGTTTCATTTTGAGAGACAATACAGATAGGAAGCTAAAAAAAAAAAAAAGAAGTCAACTTCACAATCTTAAACTCTCATTAAAGGATGCTCAATAATAATTGTTCATCTTTTATAAACATGAAGCCTTGGAAAAATTACATTCCAGTAGTAGGTCTAGAACTAATGCAAGGAACTTCAGAACAGAGGGCTTTCTGGAATGTATTATTTTTTGTAATAGAGATCTAGTCTATGCTGTAATGAAAATTACCTAGAAAACATAAAAAAAAAAAATTCCCAAGTACCCTACCTGCTTGACCTGGGGTGGAGGGGGTATTTTTTTTTCATCTTATAAATTTATTTGGCAAACTATTTTATAGAAATAGACCCTAAAATCAAAATCTGGGTGGGGCTTAGGAATTATGATTAATTTCTTTAGTGCTTCAGGTAATTTCTGAACTACAGTAATTAACTACTGGTCTAAACTAAAAAGGAGACTGCCGCTTCCCCCTCAGTTCCTCTTAGTTTCAGCTTCCCGTGTGGACCTTCTCCTCATGAAGACGGACACCAAATGAGCTTCTGAGAGCAAAAATAGTTCGAGTTTCATGATTTATGAGAAGCTTCTAAAACCAGCCGCAAAGATAATGACTAATATGCTCAGAAAGAAGGCCCAACATGCTGTTGGCAAAATACCTTTGTCAAATGACACGAGGAACATTGCACAATGGAAATGGCTTTCAACATTGGAAAGCAATTACTACTGGGCATTTGCGGGCAGATGTTTGGCTGTAGGTTTAGGGAAAATCCTAATAGACTCTGTATGAAGAAGTTCTTATTAATGTGTGACTTATGTATGATGGAGAATTGCTTCATGGTGTTTTGGCCAGTGTCTGACCGCAAGTCTGTGCTGTTTTAATTTACTTGCTCTTAGTCTGTGGGGGCTTCCCGGGTGTCTCAGCAATAAAGAATCCGCCTGCCACGCAGGAGACACGGGTTCCATCCCTGGGTTGAGAAGATCCCCTGGGGAAGGAACTGGCAACCTACTCCAGTATTTTTCCCTGGTAAATCCCATAGACAGAGGAGCCTGATGGTCTACAGTTCATTCTGTGAACTTCAGAGCCCACTGACCTGGGCTTCAGTGACCCCAGTGGGCTCAGGGTTCTGGCCTCCACAGCAGAAAGAAGGAACAGCTCTGAATGCCAGCCCAGAGCATGGCTGGTGCTTCTCAGGATGCCTCTTGATGGTGATTCAGTGATGGAAAAATGCTACAAGATTTTTCCCAACTCAGTCATTGCAACTGCCTGGAGTCATATTTTGTTGGGAGGTTAGGGTCTAAATTCAACATGGTAAAAGACTGGATAATCAAATTACCCTCAAAAATTCCTTACATGATTCTCACACTGAAACCCCGAAGCAAATTATTTTGGTTTCCCCTTGTGTTTTAACTGTGGCCTCCATCTCCCCATGGGAGTAAAGCCAATATTAGATTTAAATGAAGAGGACTACAGAGTTGATGAAAGGATGGTTTTTCCCCTCTGATTTATGTTGTGTTCCCCCAGTTCAAATAATTTAAATCATGCTGGTTTTATATTCCATTCACATATCATTCTTCCCTTTGGCTCAGTTTTATTGTTCTTTGATTTTGGAGTAACATAGCACTTGGCTACACAGGTCTTGGAGATAGGCTTCTGGGGTTAAAATCCAGGTTCTACAATTTATTAACCATACCCTTAGGCAAATTAATCTGGGAGAATAAGTGTGCATGAATTTGAACAAACTCCAGGATACAGTGGACAGAGGAGACTGGAGTGCTACAGTCCAAGGAGTTGCAAAGAGTTGGATATATCTTAGCCATTGAATAACAAGTGTGCATATATCATAAAATTGTGAGGATTAAACCAGTCAACATGTGGGAGCCCTAAAAGCAGTCCCTGCTAAGAATAAGTGCACAAAGATCAAAGTTATTAATATTTAGTTGTGATTGAGGGGGGATGGGTGGCAAGACAGTGTTCAATCTTGAGAGAACCACAGAAGCTCTGTGAGGACCCCAAGTGCATTAGAAACATAGGTGTTCTCTTCAGGCTAGAGACTGCACATATTCTTACATGACTCCAGTGATGATTGCTTGAATATTACCCCACTGCAGCCTGATGCATGGCATCAGCCTCCGGCTAAAGGAAAACCCAATGCGAACAGTTGTTTGTTCTTTCTTTGAACTCAGTTGATAAAAATCAATGTGGTCAGAGTTCTCAAGTTTCCTTTGGGGCATCCTAAGACCTCCTGTCATTCCTCCTCCTGGGTGATAGACAGGCTGGCATATTCTCATTAGAGGGAGTAAGGAGCATTTATTATCATTGTTCCTAGGAAAATAATGTGTTTGAGACATAACATGCATACGTATTGCTTGAGCTTCTTACATGATGGTGACATGGCCCAGAAAGTACATACTCATTTGTGGAAACTGCACACAGAAATCAGCTGACGAGAAATCAGATCAACTAGCTTTTTAAATCCAGGCTACCTCATCTTTGGTTAGAACACAGAGAAAGTGACTAAAAACTCCAGCAACAAAAGGGTGACTCATTCAATTATAAGACCAGAGCTTTGTCTCCCAGAGTCCGTGCTCATGTGATTTCAGTGGAAATTTTATTACTTGGGACCAATCTACTTGGCCTCCAGTTAGTGTGTGAGGTCAACCTCTGAAGGTCTCCCTTTGGTATTGGGAGTCAGTTTGCTAGGTAAGTTGGGCCAGACTAAGGAGACCCTCAAACGCCAAGCAAAGGAATGCGATGCGTCAGAGCAGGGCTGAGTGTAAGTCTGGTGTTTTGTTGGTGATTCTGCAGCTCTTGTACCTTTAATGTCTCACCCGGAGTCCCTCCCTTTCTCAGGAAGTGGATGACTCTCAGGCCCAGCTCTAGTCTAAGGGAGTAATTGTGAGAACTAAACCAGCATGCACACACAGAGGCTGAAAAGGCTCCTCCTCTCCCTACCTCACCCTTCTTCATCCAGGTTTGACAGCGTTTCCACCTCCCCCTGGGGCCATCTCCCTGAGCCCCACCCCTGAGCTGACTCAGGAGGGCAGGCCTCAGCATTCCCCGGAGGCCCCAGGGGATGGTGGCCCTGCTGTCCAGGGCTCGGTGCCCTCAGCCCAAACAAGCAAGGCAGCAACACACAACTTACTGGCCTGGTAGCTCTCCTGAGATGATGTCTCACAAGGTATGAAGAGGATTATTTAGGTGGTAGTTTCCAGTTGTTGTTTAGTCACTAAGTCCTGTCTGACTTTTTTGACCCTCATGGACTGTAGCCCACCAGGCTCCTCTGTCCATGAGATTTCCCAGGCAAGAATACTGGAGTGGGTAGCCCTTCCCTTCTTCAGGGGATCTTCCTGACCCAGGGATCAAACCCATGTCTCCTGCATTGGGAGGCGGATTCTTTATTACTGAGCCACCAGGGAAGCCAAGTATTGAAGCTTCAATACTTTGGCCACCTAAAGCGAAGAGCCAACCCATTGGAAAAGATCCTGAGGCTGAGAAAGACTGAAGGCAAAAAGAGAAGGGAGAGCAGCAGATGAGATGGCTAGATAGTGTCACAGACTTGATGGATAGGAATTTGAGCAACCTCTGGGAGATAGTGGGGGACAGAGAAGCCTCGAGTGCTGTAGTCCATGGGATCTCAAAGAGTTGGCATGACTTAGCGAATGAACAAGTTTTCAGTTTCTTAGGGAGACGGGTTTATACAAGGATATCCTGCATAAGCCAAGTAAGGCAGAGCCGTGCTCAGAATAGCTGCAGTCATTCACCAATTCACTGTGTATTTGCTGAGCACTGTCTTTGTGAAAGACAGATAAGATGTGCTCTTTGTTGTCAAGGAGTCTTATGCTTCACAGAGGAGGCTGTTTAGATGTAGCTGTCCATCCTCTTACTCTCCACACATCTCTGACATCTAGATGGGCATGCCTGGACCTCCACTTCATGGCTGGGAAGTTCTAAGCCTCCCCAAGAGATACCTTTATCTGCCTATTTGTCTATCTATCCATTATCTATTGATATACACTGACATCAACGGAAAAGTATTAGTCACTCAGTCGTGTGACCCCATGGACTGTGGCCCACTGGGTTCCTCTGTCCATGAAATTTTCCAGGTAAGAATACTGGAGTGGGTAACCAGTCTCTTCTCCAGGGGATCTTCCTGACCCAGGGATCAAACCCGAATCTCCCCCATTGCAGGCAGATTCTTTACCATCTGAGCCACCAGGAAAGCCCATACATAGATATAAAAAGATATATCTATATATACAATTAATTCCAAAGGGTTTGCAAGCCCACAATTCTGCCTCTGGGTCTGTGTCCACACATGTTGTTTCTGATTCCTTTCAAATACAGCTGGATGCCAAATCCCAACTCATTGCTGCTTTCTAACAACAATTTATTTATTGTCAGGCTGGTTGGCTTTCCTAGGGGATGGGTCTCATTCCAGAGTGTGAGGCTTTTTTGTCTTGATGGCTCCGCTTCTCCTCTCCCTGCTCTGAGGATAAAACAAATCTGTCTCCTTGTGATATTTCTTGTAGGAACTCATTAAAACCAAGCGATCTTAAAATTTTCCCAACAAAAATGGTTCCTGTGCTAAATCTCTCATGCCTGCTACTAAGGAAGAGAATGTTCTGTACCTTGTTAGACATATTACAAATTAGATATCGTCATAGTGACAGGTGTCTTCCTAGAGACCTATCCAGGAAACTCCAGGTTCACCAAGAAAGTTGGCCAACTTGTCCTGGGGAATTTAGGAAAGCGTGCACAGAGGCAGTGACACAGCTCTGTGTGGGGCGGAGGACAGAGGTGTTGTTTTGCTGATCTCAGCATGGGTAAAGCTTTCATATTAAGCAGCACCAGAGATGAGGTGTCAGTTCTCAGGAGGTGGTTGCCCCAGACAGACCAGAAGAGACAGTCTGGAGACCTGGCACACCCATCCCTGGGGGGAAGGGCAGAGGCTGAGGGTAAAACAGCTGTAAGTGGTGGTGACTCTAGGCAGAAGGAATACCATGTGAAAAGGATGGAACTAAGCAGGTGGCAGTCCAGGCAGGTGATGGCATCAGGGAGGTCTAGTCAGGCAGGTCAGAGAACTGGGAGGGGAGTAGGGCGTGAGCATATAGTAGCTGAGTAAAGACAATCTATGCAGATGTGGTCGGGTAGATGGTCTGATAGAAGTCAACAGGATATAACTGAAGAAGGAGCTTCAAGATCAATGCCCTCATCCTGGGAGGGAGAGAAGGGACAGGCAGAAGCTAAGATGGTTATTAGCTGACAGGAATTGGGAGGCAGCCGGGGGTTATTTGGAGCACAGAGTCAGGAGAGACCTGACATTAAAACTGACATCCATGTGGTTGAGTGTCTTGAAGCAGGGCCCCTCCAGTTCTGTCTGATGAGGTTCGGAGGCACAACTGAGTATGTGGAGTGGGCCCTGAGTGAGAGGAGACTCTGCTGACAGTAAAGGATAAAGGTACAGGAAGCTGGGTAGGGAGCCAGGCAAAGTACTGCTGTCTGATCCTAACCCACTCATCTGTCACCTCACAGCAGCAAAGCCTCTTCTAGGTCTTCCAGAACTTGCGGCTGTGATGGAGGAGCCTGGTAGGCTGCAGTCCATGGGGTTGCTAGAAGTCAGACATGACTGAGCGACTTCACTTTCATTTTTCACTTTCATGGATTGGGGAAGGAAATGGCAACCCACTCCAGTGTTCTTGCCTGGAGAATCCCAGGGACGGGGGAGCCTGGTGGGCTGCCGTCTATGGGGTTGCACAGAGTCGGACACGACTGAAGTGACTTGGCAGCAGCAGCAACTCTTTCATTTTCTAAATCTGCATCTTTATCATAATTTCAGGGCTAAATTCTAGGCCAGGAGGTACTATCTTATTTTTTTTATTTTTAGCGTTATTTCTCACTGATGCTGAGACACAGCAGCATTCAATAAGTGCATAGGGTCTTCTCTGGGGAAAAAGGCCCCACCCACATGGAAACACCCAGGCTCTGCGTCTAGATGGCCTGGGTTTGAATCTCAGCTTTCCTACTGACCAGCTGTGTGACCCTGGACAAATTACTTTTCTTTGTCTCATTTTCCTCATCTGTAAAACAGGGATAATAATAATGCCCACTTCAATAATTGGTAGAGGATTAATTCAATTAATGTGGATATTATAAGCATTTAGAACAGCTGTTGGCACTTAATAAACAACTAATAAATGTCAACTATTATTTTTGCAATGAGAAGGGAGTCTGAGAAGGAGCCTAGATTGATTGGAGGCTGTCATTCACTCAGTAAGTGTATTTTGAGTGCCTCCCATGTGCCAAATACAGCTCCAAGACCTTGTGGTATATCAGTCAATAAACAGACAAAAGTCTCTGACCCAATGTAGGACACCTTGTTTTGATCCCTGAGTCAGGAAACTCCCCTGGAGAAGGAAATGGCTACCCACTCCAGTGTTCTTGCCTGGAGAATACAGTCCATGGGGTCACAAAGAGATGGACATGACTGAGCAACTAATACTTTCACACAGAATGTCATCTTTTTCTGTTGACTCTGAAATAAAAAGTTGGATTTTCAGAACAATTCCCTAGAGGAGCTGTAAGAATTCCTTTCACACTTCTTTTTTTCTGTATAATTGTTTATAAGGATTGCAGTAGTCCATGGGCCTCACCCAGGACAGACCTGCCTCTCTCCTACCTGAAAGTACTGTTAACACCTTACAAACCTCCTCAGAGCAAACTCAGGACAACGTTCTACTTCCTTAAGAGCTGGTGATCACTTTGTGGATCTTCTGTCCCTGCTCTTCCTCCTTGTAGGGCTGGGGACACGCTGTAGATCAAGGCTTCTCAACCTTGGTCCTACTGACATCTTGTGCCAGATAGCTCTTTGTAGAGGGCAGCTGTCCTGTGTGTCGCAGGATGTTTAACAGCATCCTTGGCCTCTGCTTGCTTGATTCCAGGAGCATCCTCCCAGCTGTGGCAAGCAAAAATGTCTCCAGACTTTGCCGTGTGTCCCCTGGGGGTAGATTCATCCCTGGCTGAGACCCACTGCTGACAGTTCCCCGGTGGACAAGGCTGCCTGGCACAGCCTCAGGGTCCACATGGTTCTAGTCCCTGTTGTCAGTGAAGCTTCTCTGGTACCCGGAATCTGAGCACCTCTCCTGGCTCAGGATAGTCTGTGCTGAGCGCTCATGGCTTCTACATCCTTATCATACAAATGGCCAACCCTAGGAGCTCTCTGACTCTGGTTCATTCAGGACACCAGGATGGTTCATGGACGGAGGGATAGAAAGAGGAAGAGGCAGCCATTCATTCCTTTCCTTTTTCATGGGCTCGGACCATTCTTACAGAGGCAGGCCACACCAAGTGTAGCCTCCAGCTCTTTCCTAATTAGATACAGGGTTCATCACATGTGGGCAGTCAGGCATGATCAGTGGCACACTTGGCCCTTTATTTTCTTTCTTCTCCTTGTTACAATATAGCTGAAGCTGGATTCAACTTGCCTGCATGTGTTCTGAACTGGTTTGATCTCAGGGGATCTAATAGCCAGTTTTGAAGTCCCTAAAAATACTGGCAGAGAGGGGTCATCCCTGGAAGCTGTGGCTCAGGCAGGGCTCACAGGTCAGTGCTGGCTCTAAGAGGAAGAGGGCCCAGAGTGCCCCGCATGTCCCAGCACCTCTGTAAGGATATTCACCAGCCCTTCTGTATAAGTGCCTCGTGCAGTGTGCATCTCTGGCAGGTGTCTGTTCTTCCAAGGTGACTGAATTACGTCAGAGTCAGAATTAAGTCTAGTATTTATGTTGGGATATTGATTTTGAGGACACACCTTGTCCTTTTAAAATTTTTTAAAATCCAATCTTGTTTCTTTTTAAATTTCCCTTTGAAAGACTTAGGCCTGCAAGGCTTGAGGGACTCACTTCTGGCAAGTTTGTACAATAATTTTCCAACGCAGATGGACTTTGCTCTAGTACGGTCCTTGACATCAGAGTTCTTTACCCTGTTCCTGATGCTTCTGGTTCTTTCAATAGTTCAGTCTCTTTAAAGGGGTCCATCATGAACCATGATCAGAGGGTACTTAAAAAATATATATGTATTTATATGGTTCTGACATTTTGGGCCGGGAAAGAACAAGTGAAACGAAGCCGCGCTGTAAAGGTGCGGTGAGGAAGAGAGGCAGCAGCGAGTTTTGAAATGATGTGTGTGAGAGAGGCAGGGCCTGCTCGGAAGCTGGGTGCGGGTGGCCGCCTGGCCGAGGCCCCCTCCCACCCTCCCCTGACAGAGTCACAACCATAGATGCCTGAGAGGCGCAGTTTCATACCGAAACTTCTTTCCTCTTGAAAACTTCATTCAGCTATCTTTCAGTTTAGTTCACTATGAGCCGCGCGGCTCAGGGAGCAGAAAAGTGAAGAAACCCTGAGGATGTGGTTTGCTCCAGGTGACTCAAATCAGTGTCTCAGAATACATGAGAAGTTTCTATCCTGGAAATTGTTCTTCAAGTCACCTGAAATTGTGGCTTCAAGTCCTGTCATAGTTTTGCAAAGTCCTTTCTAAAACCCTCACTACACTTGACAGAGAAACAGATGTTTGTTTTCTTTCTCTTTCTCATAGAATGTGCTGGTTTAGTTTCTCTGTTCTCTGGTATTAGCACAACCCCAAACCTAGACAATTTAGGGGATGCAACATTTTAGATCATTGTTCAGATAATCTTTTCTCCTCCTTTTCTCAAAATAGCACTGCTCTGAGCTGTCTTTCTCAAGAGCATCTACCTTCTCCTGGGAACGCTCTGCTCCTCATGGTAAATGGTCTGTAGGAACCTGCCCAATCTTGCTTCATAATATGTCTACATCACTCAGGAATTCAAAACGAGTGCACCCTAAGCAAGGTTCACATTATAATCGTTTCACAAATAGCACGCCAAGAACAGAGTTGGGTTCTTGGAGATATTTTCCAGCTTGGTTTTTCCTCCTTCAATATGAAATTTTCAAGAAGAGCTACTTTCAAAATGCATTTTTTTCAGACTTCTGGATTGTGTATCGGTGAATGAATAGAAATTAATTTTCCCAAGGAGGCAGCTCCTGGAGATTTTCATGGAAAGGAAATATTAATCTATAAGATCCCATATGCAACAGGGGATTTTGGTGGCTGAGCAGAGGCCCTTCATCTCTTTCCACCCCTTCTCCTTTATCTGTTATCAGCCAGGTACACATGTGAGGTTTCATTTTGTAATTCGAGTTGGAAGAAAATGATTTTGGGGGACAAGATTTGGTTGGAGGGGATAAGATGTGAGACTTCTGGCAAGGGGCAATGGCTGGCATCGAAGATTTGGGAAAGCTGGGCACAAGCAGAGCGCAGCACTGGGGGCCAGGTAAGCCGTGTAGCATGGAGTGAGGGCTGCAGTGTGGGGCAAGGGTTCCTGAACCATGGAGAGTGGCACCTGATGACTTTTAGGGGCTCTTCCAATTCCAAGAGTTTCTTAGTAATTTGATAGTTTATGTTATTAAAAACACGTTGCCATAAGGTAATACTTCATTATATTTTTCATTTATATATTTTATATACTTTATATACTTCATTTATATTTTTCTTCTTGCAACAGTGTCTTACAGATTTTAAATAGGGATTGCATAGGGAAGAATAAAAAAGAATCCATTTTACTTGGACTAGTAACCGAAAGGAGAAGGAAATGGCAACCCACTCCAGTACTCTTGCCTGGAAAATCCCATGGACGGAGGAGCCTGGTGGGCTGCCGTCTATGGGGTCACACAGAGTCGGACACTACTGAAGCGACTTAGCAGCAGCAGCAGCAGCAACCAAAAATGCTCTGTATCCCAAGTTGCTGGTATCCTTTACACAGCACAGCTGTGTTTGGATTCTATGTGACTGCATTCTCCATCTTAATTGAAAGCTTCTCATTGATCACAGTCAGAGGGTGGAGCCTGTCTCCAGAATGGGCCATGGAGAGCTAGTAACATCCTGGTACCCATCGTGGGGTTCCCATCACTGCACAGGAAACTGTGCAAATTCTTGGTTGAGTTACGCTACAGAAGAATGGTTCCCACGGCCAGACTGTGGACCCGGTCTGGTTGGACCAACTGACATTTATCATGAGTGAAATGAGGAAAAGAACAAGGCAGTGATTTTTTTCTTGATGTTAATTTAGTCAAAAGCTCTCCTTTATTTGAATCATGCTCTTCCCAGTTTCAGATGTTAAAAAAGTCGTTTCATTTCAGATACAATGGTGAGACTAAATTGGCAGGGTCTTTTGTTTGTCTGTAATGCCCATGCATGACAAAATAAAACTCTGCCATTCTCTAAAGCTTTGCTTTTGAAATTTCACAAGCCTGGGAATCCCTGTTCTAGAGACAGTTGCCGGCTAGACTTTCGAGGAGCGAGTCTTAAAGTTCACATTTCTGCTGAACCCTGAGCTGTGAGCTGGTCACTGACAACCTTGGGAAGTCCTTCTGAGGCCTTTAGCACTTTGTTAAAAATGAAAATGTTAAGCTGTGATATCCCTCATCCCGCTAAAGCATTATTTTCACTTAACTGTGTTTTTTAGTGTTTTTCATTCTGGAGGAAAAAAAAAAGGGTGGGGCGAGGGGGTTTCTCTAAGGGCTCATGTAGGAAGTTAAGCTGATGAGAACTGTCGAGTCCAGAGCTGCACTCACACGGTCCAAGTGAAATAAATCACAAGGAAGAGAAGCCCCTGGAACGCAACCAGATGAAACAAGGAGTGGCCCTTAGGGAGTGGAACCCTCGGCGTCACTGGATAGGCGGGACCCGCTGCAGGGGATTGGGTCACTCGCCCAGCGCTGGGAAGCACCTCTCTCCAAGCTACAGGCTTTACCTGTCTGGTGGCTCAGGGAGCCTGGGGCGCTGGCTGAGAGATCCTGGTCTAATCACCAGCACCCAGTCTACCAAGAGAAAACCTGAACTAAGATCAAGTAAAGCCAGAGCAAGAAGAACCCAAATACTGTTTGCTACCCACAGCGTGAGAGACCCGGGGGAGATTTACACTGCCTTTCTGGGGGAGAGTCTACTGGACACTCTGCAACTGGAAAGGACTTGAACACTAAGTTGCTTTGCTTGAGTGCTCTTTGCCTGGGAGGCTTTGGTATGAGAGGAATATTGGAGTCTGTTAAGTACCATTGTGTTCTCATGTAAATTACCAAAATTATCTGGGGCTCATAGACAGAGATAAACTACTGAGGTCGTGTTGGGTGGTGACAGTGTTGAGGGGGAGGTGATCTGGGATTTTCCCTTGAGTGAGCGGCATTGTCAGTATGGATCGTTGGGGGTGGGAGTAATGGAAGAGGGATGGAGAAACATTTGCTCAGCTCCCTTCCCCAATGGTTACAGATTGGTCCCTTGGGACATGAATTCTGAGTATCTGGGTGGTGATTGCAGGAACCTCAAGAAGTTCTTGGTGCTTGATTCCTCAGCATCAATAGGAAAGCCAGGGAAGGAGGCAGAGAGTACGTGGTGCTGGCATGAGACAAGTGCCATGTGCAGTTTGGCTGCTTGAAGTTGAGGCTATATGTGGAGACGTGGAAATCATGCCCAAAGACCTCAGAAACAAGGGAGGTGGATGTGTCTCTTAAGTGTGTGACACAGCACACACCTGGCACCACTCAGATTCAACTGTGCTCTCTGTGTGTCCAACACCCATAACTGAAATGTAGAGCCTTCATTTCTGTGAGAATAAGATTTTCTTACTTATTTATTCAAGAGAGAAAGTGTAAGTTCAGTCAGTCACAGAGTCTGTTTCAAGGCAGTAGGCAGTTATGTCTGAAAAAAACCAAAGCGAGAGGATTAGTAAAACAAACTACGGTTCCCACTGTAGCTAATCCAATAGGCATAACTGATTTTCATTATCTTCTTGCTCCACCATCCATTCTAGAATTCTCTTTCACTCAGCCATCACTGAGCTGGCCTCAATGATTTGCCTGATGACTGACTCAGGTTTTCACTGTCTAGTGATGTTACCTTGCTTTTTTGGGGGGATAATAGCTGCAATTGCCCATTTATCATTCTCACGGGGCAAGGAGTCACCACGAGGTGCCCCAGTATATCTCCTAGATTCTAAATGTACTCTTCTCTGATCCATTGTATAGGAAAAACCGCAGAACTTCATGTGTATCACTGGCACTTACTTCCGTGGTGGTGTAAACACACGGCTGCTGGTCCACTGGTGGATGGTGATCTGGTGGTAGTTACAACTACAAGTTCAATGGAGCCTTTATCGTGTCCTCTGGCTGATGATTTCTCCCAAAGAACTAAGATTTTTAACCAGCAGAGGCAAAGGCTTCAAGGGCAGCATAGATTCTGCTAGTGGGATACTGGGAGAGATGGCAAGAAGGCCCACTTCTATTTGTGCTATTGGGTTTCAGGACCCATGTAGTCTAGCTATTAGAGACGCACTCTGTCCACCCATGTTGTCAAAAATGGGTTATTTCATTCTTTTTTCTGACTGAGTAATGTTCCATTGTACATATACACCACATCTTCTTTATCCAGTCACCTGCTGATGGACATTTAGGTTGTTTCCATGTCTTGGCTCTTGTAAATAGTACTACTATGAAAACTGAGATGCAAATATCTTTTCAAATTATAGTTTTTGCCTGATATATGTCCAGGAGTGGGAATTCTGGATCAACTCTATTTTTAGCTTTTTAAGGAAACTCATACTGTTTTCCATAGTGGCTGCACCAATTTACATTCCTACCAACAGTGTAGGAGGGTTCCCACTAAGAGAACATTCTTTATATTTTTATACATATTTTACAATTTTGTATTGATATTTAAAACATATTGATATGGTCACATCTTTATAAGGATTCACATTCATATAACATTTGTGAGCTTAACTATTTTTTACAATTTCGTATTGATATATATATATTTTTTATTATTATTTTTTTCTTCCAGGCTCAGGTGACGAGCATATGCTCTGTGCCCTGGGTGGCCCCGCGTGTGCTCACGCCGGGCCAGTTGCCACCGCCATCCGCCCACTGGCCCTCCTCTCAGCCCAGCCTGTATTGATATTTTTTAAATGATGGATATATTCGGACTCTATATGATTCCTATTGATATAATACTTGTGGACTTAAAATTATAGTGAGAACTACCAGGCAGTTTCTCCTCATTTGTTTGAGAAAGGAGAGGAGTGACTGCTCATCTATTCCCTGGTAACCCTTGTATGTCCTGATTCTATTGTTGTCAGGTCACCCTGGGAGGAAGGCTTTGGTATCAGCTGAACTGGCTGTGTCACACTGGTTCTCTTGAGCGCTAGCCTCACATGACACTGTCCCCAAGAGCTTCAGCTGAGTGGCAGGAGGCCAGCTTGGTCCCACTCCATACTTGTCAGCAAAGACTAACTTTTGTGGTGAAAATAAACACGGTGAAGAGTATATCCAGCGCACATTCTGGTTTATCTCGTCAAATCTCTGGGCATCTGATGCAAGCTTTGAAACATCAGTCCTCCCAACAGAATTGGCTCCTTTACTGAATAATGCCAAGTGTCAGCCACTCTCCTTCAGCCCTCTTGTTTGGAACAGCTTTACCTGTCTGTCTACTCCATCTTCAGCCTCATAGTTGCATAAGAACAGAGACATATGACTGGGATTAATTGGGACAAGGCTCTCAGCCAAATTTTCTTCAATTCAACCGCAGGCTCACCCTCAAAAATGATAGTAGTGGGCCGCCTTGTAAATGTTTGGTTCAAAACTCTACCTTTTATGGCAGAGTTTTGATAATACAGAACCATGTCAAACTATTCCAGGGACTATATACCCCATCGATTTTCTTCACAGGGTTAATCTTATAAAAATCAAATTAATCCTTGAATAATGATGCTTTGCCACTTTCATTGAAAGCAAGATCAGGTCCCCAGAATTTTCTAATTAGTTCTTTTTTTTTTTTGGGTGTGGGTGATGCCCAAGTGCATTATTGTTAAATGAACCCATCTGTATGTAGTTCTCAAAATAATATAATGGCTGCCTTCTCCAGTGATTCATTTTTCCTATAAAAGGCATCTTTTACAAATGTGTAATTCATTTTAATGGCTTATTAACGACTTGGGTTCCTCAGGCAGTTTCTCTAATCATTATTTAAGCACTTAGGCACTGGTCAGTCTGGTACGATATACAATTAAAGATGTTTAAAACTTCTAGTGGAGGTGGGGCAATGAATTCTAGGTTATAATGTAAGCTTCCAACATTATTCTTCCAAGATCGTAGTCTACTCTGTACTGAGCAAAAAGAATCTCTCACTCCTTGTGTGATAATTGAGTCAATGAGAGGGTTCCAGATCAATGGGATGCTACTTGCTACTCCACTAGCCGGCATCCACCAGTCATTGCTGGTTGATCCCAATGCTCTTCCCAGACGAACCCAGATATGCCTTCAGAATCCTTCCCAAAAGATGCTCTGAGGCAGCCACCAACCAGCAGAGTTGGCATGTGAGAATCATTTTTTAATAGGTTTACCCTATTATGTTATGGGAGAAGGAAATGGCAACCCACTCCAGTATTCTTGCCTGGAGAATCCCATGGACAGAGGAGCCTGGCAGGCTACAGTCCACAGGATCGCCAAGAGTCGGACACGACTGAAGCGACTTAGCACAGCACATTATGTTATGGCCTGAATTGTCTCCCTGAAAAATTCATATGTTTAAGTCCTAACCGCCAGGCCCTCAGAATGATACTGATTTGGAGACAGGGTCTTTAATGAGGCAAGTAAGCTAGAATGAGGGATGCCGTTAACCCAGCGACTGTTGTCCTTATAAGAAGAAATTTGGACATAGATATGTACCAAGGGAAGATGATGGGAAGATAGAGGCATGATGAGAGATAAGACAGACATTTACCAGTCAAGGAGAGAGGCTTGGGACACAGCCTTCCCTATGAACCCCAGAAGAAACCAATCATTGTTGAT
This sequence comes from Moschus berezovskii, assembly GCF_049115385.1. Taxonomy (NCBI): domain Eukaryota; kingdom Metazoa; phylum Chordata; class Mammalia; order Artiodactyla; family Moschidae; genus Moschus; species Moschus berezovskii. The sequence goes on along the minus strand of NC_142469.1, from coordinate 83,026,469 downwards.
ACCTTGGTCTCAGACTTCTCGACTCCAGAACTGTGAGAAAATAAATTTCTGTTGTTTAAGCCACCACCCAATGTGTGGTTCTTTGTTACTGCCACCCTAGCAAATGATTACAAGTCTCATGAAAAGAAAAAAATAGAAGTAAAATGGTGAAAGTAATAAAGAAACTTCTTGACTTCTATAATAACAGAATGGAATCCTTTGCAAATTTTTAATATTCACACTCAAGTTAATATTATTCCTCTAGGTTGAACTATACCCCAATATTTTCTGGTTTGTGGGAGTTAGTTCCAAAACCATAGAGTAAGGCCTCTGTAAAAAGGAACAAAGTTTTATGTACATTATAAAATACTAAAACAGACCTGGAAGTCAGAGTTGAATTTATAACATGAGCCTGAAACATGAAACAGCTCTGTGGTAAATGGAATAATGGTCTCTGAAAATGTCCATGTCCTAATTGCCAGAACCTGTCACTACATTACATGGAAAATGAGAATGAAGATTCTAGTTGGAGTTATGGTTGCTAATTGACTGACCTTAAAATGGGGAGTTTATCATGGATTCTTTGGGTGGGTCCAATGAAATCACAAGGGTCCTTAGAAGTGAAAGAGGGAGGCAGAAGAGGAAGTAAGAGTGATTCAATATGAGAAAACTAGACTCACCATTTTTGGCTTTGAAAATGGAGGGAGTGGAGCCCACGAGCCAAGGTTTGCAGGCAGACTCTAGAAGCAGGAAAAGGGAAGGAAATGGATTCTCTCTCAGACTTTCCAGACAAGAAGTGTAGCCCTGCCAACGCCTTATTTTTAACCCAGGGAGACCCACTTCAGACATCTAACCTACAGAGCTGTAAGATAATATAGCTGCATTGCTTTTAAGCCAATAAGTCTGAGGTAATTTGTTATGGCAGCAATGGGAAACCAGTAAAAGCTCCAGTAACTGATTAAATATACTTACAATGCTAATTTTAGAAAGATGGTTTTGAGAAGGGCTTGCTCCTGGAATAGTGGCAGCTCTTGTTTTACTTTTGAAGTAGGAGCGTCAGGGATTATCTGCTCCTTATCTTTATCTTCCAACTTTGCTCTCTGACCTTTCCCTCGAATCCTCTACTTTTCATTCCTCCATACTAAGATCACCAGCACCAGTGTCTGATTTCCTTACTTGTTTCAATGCCTTACCTTTATCCGTTCACCCACACATAAAGCTCTGAGGACCACTTGGACTCCTGCCTCTTCTTCCCCTCTTTCCATCTCATTAGATTTCACATCCTTCATGTTATCCTGTTTCTCTCACTTACTCCTTCCTTTTCATTCCGACTTTCCCAATTCTGCCCTTGGGCAGAATTTCCCAACTTGACCCTTGATTCCTTTTACCTTTCCAAGTTTCCTAACTGACCTCATGACCTTCAGTGCCTGTGCATGCCAATCTTCTTCCCCCACTTTTGCTGGAATAATCTTACCATTCAGATGTAATAATCTCTTTCCCTCAAGGCCTTCTACAGGGAGGCCCCAGCCTCTCACTGCCATAGTACCTGCACCATCACTCATTAACCCACCTGCACCTGTCTTAGGAGCCAGAGCAGGGTTCTCAACTGCGATGCACTGGAAAGTCACAGAGGAGCTTTCAGAAAACACTGATTCCCCGGCCCAATTAACCAGAATCCCTAGGCCTGGGGCTGTGTCTGCCATAAAGTCTACAAAATCATTATCGATGTCTGTACTGTTCTTCCTCTGACTGACTGTAAACTTCTTATGGGCATTGAGTGTATTTGTATCATTTTGGTATGAAAACCCTGAAGCCCAGCATAATGCTCATATGTTGCTGTTCAGTTGATCAGAATCCCAGGTCTTTTGATGCAGCAGTCTAAAGATCAGACCCTAAAAGCTGTGACTTTACCTTTCTCCATTTCTCAAACATCTGATAAATTCCAATAATTCAGTACTCCTGAAGTTCTTGACAAGTATCTCTCCAGCTGGTCTCATGATTAGGAACCAGAAGATCAAACTATAAAGGTCCTTACAAGTCTTTACAAGTTATATCATTTAAAAATCATTTTTACAGTGCCAAGAAAGGACATTATTATAATTGTGATCCTAGAAGCCAGGGCCTCCATGGAATAATAGGAAGTGACCAGGGAAGCAAAATTTGCTTATGGATAGATTACTTCAAATGCAGAGTAGCAGGTCTATTTGAGGCTTCCCAGATGGCAGAGGGCTAAATAATCTGCCTGTCAATGCAGGAGTTGTAGGTTCAGTTTCTGGGTCAGGAGGATTCCCTGGTGAAGGAAATGGCAATCCACTCCAATATTCTTGCCTGGAAAACCCCATGGACAGAGGAGACTGGCAGGGTAGAGTCCATAGGGTTGCAAAGTGTGGGATGCAGCTGAGTGACTAAGCACACACATGTCTGTACAGCTTTTCATGTAACTTTCATAGACATTCAGTGGAATATTGCAATTAGCATTTCCTGGGTTTTTTTCGGCAGTGTTGGAATACTGAAGAAGCCCTCTGTTAACAAACTTGTACTTAAGGGTTAATTGCACTTCAGAAGGCTGTGGTGGGGGCTCAATAAGATAGTGCATATAAAGGAGCTGGTCCCCCTTCATTATCCAATACACAGATCTGCTATTACTAGTAGCAGTAATTCTTATCTCCTGAACACCTAGTCCCAGCAGCTTTTGTTTATAATTTACTGTGAAAACAGAACCATGAGTAAGAACTCTGTCTTGTCCTGTCCCACATCTATAAATGTGTCTGCACCTGTCCCCAAACTTTCCTCTTTCTCTTTCAGCAGGTAAGCTATGCCCTCCTGTGCCCCAGAGCCCCACCCCTTCTCCTTACTTGGGAACTGCTGCTACTGCTAAGTTGCTTCAGTCATGTCCAACTCTGTGTAACCCCGTAGATGGCAGCCCACCAGGTTCCTCGGTCCTTGGGATTCTCCAGGCAGGAACAGTCGAGTGGGTTGCCATTTCCTTCTCCAATGCATGAAAGTGGAAAATGAAAGTGAAGTCACTCAGTCGTGTCTGACTGTTAGCAACCCCATGGACTGCAGCCCACCAGGCTCCTCCATCCATGGGATTTTCCAGGCAAGAGTACTGGAGTGGGTTGCCATTGCCTTCTCCGGAACTCAGGAACTAGACTCCGTTTATCACCCATTCCTGGGTGGGTCAGTGGTAAAGAATCCTCTTGCCCATGCAGGAGACTCGAGTTCAATCCCTGGGTCAGGAAGAGCCCCTGGAGTAGGAAATAGCAACCCACTCCAGTATTCTTGCCTGGAAAATCCTATGGAAAGAGGAGCCTGGTGGGCTATAGTCTGTGGGGTTGCAAAAGAGTCAGACACGACCTAGAGACTAAACAACAACAACCTGTCCTTCCAGCAGGGGGACCAAGCTCAGCATGAAGGATTCCTTTCCTTTCCCCCGTACAGAACCTAAGGAGAATTTTCCTCAATTTTGTTTGAATTCAAATTATCTCATCTCAAAATTCCTCTAGTGTAACTAAGAGATTATAACATCATGTCTTATTGAATCCACAGCAGAGAAGATTCCTGAAATTTATCAGAGTTAACAATGTATTTTACCCTCCTTTATAAATCTATCCTTTGAGGATGAGTGTTTGTTTAGGGAGGCATGTGAATAGGTGCCAACAGGTGTGGGGGACCCTGGAGGGGATAGGACTTGGAGGGCCCACACCCAATCCTGGCCACACCTGCTTTCCTTCTTCCTAAACCACACTTTGGAGCACAGCTCCTAGTTTCCTTCTACACAATGTAATCCCCGCTTTGTGTCTCTGGTTCTTTAGAAGAGCATGGCATACACATTCCTATAGGCAGACGTGGAACAGCTAGGAAGACCTCTTCAGAGCCAGGGTTTAAGTTGGAAGAGGGGGCAGTTCTCTTCCAGTCTTGCAGGAAGAGGAGCCTGGACAGAAGCAGAAGAGGCTGCAGGCAGAAGCTCCTGCAGGGGCTCCCCATGGACTTGGGGGGAGTGGGGCGGAGCCCAGAACACAGAGGAGCCGATCTGTGCGGACACTCAGCCACGCTCAGCTGGAATCCAAGAGAGTTGAACTTTTCCACCTTGTGGAAAAGGATGAAGACCAATGGATGGGCTCCATTAGTTCCCGACTCTGCATCCCCGCACATCCTCACATCTCCCTCCTGGGGCGTTTCTCTGTCTCTCTCTTCCCTGTTTGAGTCTAACTTACTGAATTCATGCTTACTGTTTGATCCTCAGCTCATTATTGTCTTGGTAGTTTTCTCACTCAGCCCTCTCATCTAGCTCACCAGGAACTTCTGTATTACAAATGTAACGGGCATCTTTCAGCCCATACCTTACCTTTCTCAGCATCTCTGTGGCACTTGCACTGTTGATTATGTCCTCCCGCTTGAAACAATCTACCGCTCTATAGCATCTGTGACATATTCATCTCTTGGTTCTCCTACTAATGGATCACTCCTATGTGGCCCCTTTCTAGAAACTTAATTCTCTGCCTCCCGTTAAATGGTGCCCAGCATTTAGCTCTCAGCCTTCTTCTCATTGTGAAAGTCATAGATTCAAATATTATTGGTAATATTTATTTTTCCTAAATCTATCTTTTAAGTTGTGATCTCTTTCCACAGCTGCATATTGGATATGAAGACCTAGATGTCCTTAAACTCAATGTTCATCACCCTTGAATTCTTTATTTTGGAGAACAGCACTGTCATTCTGTCGGTGATCCAGACAAAGTTCTGAAACATAATTTAAAAATTCTCTCATGTCTTTTCCTTATGCTTTCTCTCACCCATCCCCAGTATTCAATCATATCCATTCTATCCTTTATACCTCTCATATTTATGTTCTATCACCACTGTGAAGGCCCATACAGATAATTAGTAAGAACAAGTATAAAATCACATATTTTCATGTCCCTAGGGATAGAATATTGGCACAATTTTAATATATTTATTTAATAAGTGGATACACAATTCAGTAAATAAGTAAATGGATCAACCAAAATTCAAATTTAGTGCTTCTGATTTTAAGAAAAACAGAGACTTCTGTAACGTAAGATTAGCACAAAGGGAGGCAGGATGGTAGGGTGGGTTTGTTATTATAAGGAAACACATGGAACCTAGGGAGATGAACCAAAGTAAAAAAACAGGAAACAGCAGGTCAACCAGCATGTGGTAAGGCAGCAACATCTAAGAGCCTCAACAGCCGGAGTGTCTGAAACTTCACTCTGGTTCCCATGCTACTGTGTGGGTTTGCCTCTCACTACAGATCACCTTTCCCCTCTACTCTGCATGCCTTTTCCCTATATCATTGACTCTGCCTGCTCATCAGTTCAGTTCAGTCGCTCAGTCGTGTCCGACTCTTTGCAACCCCATGAATCACAGCACGCCAGGCCTCCCTGTCCATCACCAACTCCCGGAGTTCACTCAAACTCATGTCCATCGAGTCGGTGATGCCATCCAGCCATCTCATTCTCTGTCGTCCCCGTCTCCTCCTGCCCACAATCCCTCCCAGTATCAGAGTCTTTTCCAGTGAGTCAGCTCTTCGCATGAGGTGGCCAAAGTATTGGAGCTTCAGCTTTAGCATCAGTCCTTCCAATGAACACCCAGGACTGATCTCCTTTAGGATGGACTGCTTGGATCTCCTTGCAGTCCAAGGGACTCTCAAGAGTCTTCTCCAACACCACAGTTCAAAAGCATCAATTCTTCGGCGATCAGCTTTCTTCACAGTCCAACTCTCACATCCATACATGACCATGGGAAAAACCATAGCCTTGACTAGGCGGACCTTGGTTGGCAAAGTAATGTCTCTGCTTTTTAATATGCTGTCTAGATTGGTCATAGTTTCTGCTTTCTCATGACTGGATGGCCATGACTTATCATGAACACAGATTTACCTCCTGACGTCATCTGTATATCCCTTCAACTTTTGCTTCTGCTGCCAGCTGCTTGCTTCTCTCTAAGTCTCCAAGGGAAGAGCCTGATGGACCTGGCTCAGTTTCAAAACACCAGACCACTGATGAACTTCCCTGGAGTACCCAAGCTGGTCCACCATAGTCCAATTATTACCATCCATTGCTAATAAAGAGTCCATTGGTATGGACCATGGCTATCTCGGGTTGCACTGGGCAAAAGCAGTGGGCAGCACAGAAACTCTGATGAATACAGACATGTGACCACAAGATTCTTCCTGGGGATATAAAAAAATATTATAAGCATTCTTATCACCAAGGAGAGTGGAGTGGAGGCTCCTTCAATATTGTAGGAAAAGCTAGAATTGCAGCAGCTAGGAAAGTTCAAATCACTTAGGAGTGCTGAGAGTACAGATGATGGGATGAGAGTCTAGAGATTCAAGAAGGCTTGATGGGGACCATAGTCAGGGAATGGAAGGGGATTGAGGTCCGGAGAATTTCTAAGAATACTGCTTACAACTCTGTTGTGCCATGAACAAATACTCAGAAATCTAATGGACAGTAAATACAAACTAACTAATTGTTCTGCCTCTGGTCTGGTTCTCTTCAGCTGCCACTTTAACAATATTTAGGCAATATTTCTCTTCCCGCTGTTATAAAAATGCTTACTTAGAAAATTTGGAAAGTAAAAACCATAAAAGAAAAACTAAAAATCTGTGGTTTTACTACCTAGCAAGAATTGTAATTACCATTTTATAATTTCTTTTCCTAGTCTTTTTCTCCATGTGTTTTTCTTCCCTGAGAAATTGAGATTTTTGCCACTCCAGTACTCTTGCCTAGAAAATCTCATGTACAGAGTAGCCTGGTGGGATATAGTCCATGGGGTCGCTACTAGTCGGACACGACTGAGCGACTTCACTTTTACTTTTCACTTTCACACATTGGAGAAGGAAATGACAACCCACTCTAGTGTTCTTGCCTGGAGAATCCCAGGGATGGCAGAGCCTGGTGGGCTGCCGTCTATGGGGTCGCACAGAGTCGGACACGACTGAAGTGACTAGCCAGCCAGTCAGTTATTAATATACATTGTGCATTTTTCTTTAGTTGTTATGTCACAAGTAAGTAATACATTCTTCAAAATATGGTTGCAAAGATATTGTCATAGGGTGGTATCATAGGGCTACAGTCCATAGGATTGCAGAGTCGGACATGACTGAAGTGCCCATCTTTTTAAGAATTTTTCACAGTCTGTTGTGATCTGCACAATCAAAGGCTTTAGCACAGTCAATGAAGCAGATATTTTTCTGGAATTCCTTTGCTTTGTCTATGTTCCAGTGAATGTTGGAATTTGATCTCTGGTTCCTCTGCCTTTTCTAAATCCAGCTTATACATTTGGAAGTTCTCAGTTCATGTACTGTTGAAGCCTAGCTTGAAGGATTTTGAGCATAATCTTTCTAGCATATGAAATGAACCCAATTATGGTAGTCTGATGATTTTTCCAGTGGTCATGTATGGATGTGAGAGTTGGACTGTGAAGAAAGCTGATCGCCGAAGAATTGATGCTTTTGAACTGTGGTGCTGGAGAAGACTCTTGAGAGTCCCTTGGACTGCAAGGAGATCCAACCAGTCCATTCTAAAGGAGATCAGTCCTGGGTGTTCACTGGAAGGACTGATACTAAAGCTGAAACTCCAATACTTTGGCCACCTCATCGAAGAGCTGACTCACTGGAATAGACTGATGCTGGGAGGGATTGGGGGCGGGAGGAGAAGGGGACGACAGAGAATGAGATGGCTGGATGGTGTCACCGACTCGATGGAGGTGAGTCTGAGTGAACTCCGGGAGTTGGTGATGGACAGGGAGGCCTGGCATGCTGTGATTCATGGGGTCGCAAAGAGTCGGACACGACTGAGCGACTGAACTGAACTCTATTTGGCATTGGCATTATTGGTACTGGAATGAAACTGACAGGGGAGAGCTGTCTCATTACTACACTTAGCTTTCCCATTTTCAGGTCACTCTGCTGGCTGCAAGGTGGGGTGGGGTGTGTGGTGGTGTCCGGAAAACTGCTGGTTTAGTTCATAATCAGGTCAGTGCCCATCGCCCTTCGCTGCATGCCCTTGATGCCCCCACTCCTCCCACCGCTGGCTGACTTCTTTCCCCCTCTCTAGACTCCAAGGTACTTGAAGGTAAGAGCGTGTTCTTCAACCTTGTTTCTGAGGGCCCAGCATGTACCTTGAATGTATTATTTAACACATGTTTTTGAATAAATGAACGGCTTTTAGAAACAATCTCCCCCTCCACCCATTCCTCGCACACACACCCAGGAAGGAACTTGGAGCCAGAGAGAAGGAGCAGGAGTTGTTTAGACCCTCAGTCGTGTCCGACTTTTCCGACCCCATGGACTGTAGCCCACCAGGCTCCTCTGTCCATGGGATTCTCCAGGCAAGAATACTGGAGTGGGTTGCCATGTCCTTCTCCAGGGGATCTTCCCAACCCAGGGATCAAACCCAGGTCTCCTGCATCCCTTGCACTGTAGGTGGATTCTTTACCACTGAGCCTTGAGAAGAAGGAGATGGCTTACCCAAAGCACGTGATCCAAATATGGCGACATCATTCTAAAAGGAATGTACTGAGCTGAGCTGTAAAGCAGGCAGGGAAAGACGTGGGCAGGAGAGACAGCGATGCCCACGGCCAGGGTCTGTGATGCTCAAACACCGCTGTGAATCAGAAGCACCCGGGGCTGGTTTTCCGCATTCCCGGCTCGAACCTAACCCCGGCCATTTAAGACAGGCCCTCCAGAAAGGCCCTGTCACCTCACTGCTGTCCTGGGGCTGGCTCGTCCTGGTTCTGCTTCTCTCCCCAACTCTGTGTTCAGGGACATCAGTTTGGTGGCTTAAAGTTGGCCCCTATGTGGTCATTCTACCACAGCCATCAGCAATCACTACACACCACCAAGTTCCCTCCTCCCCCTTCCTAAGGGCCGGTTTACGAGCACCTTGTGGGTCATTTAAAAAAACTCCCCAGGTGTTTTGGTTGGGCAGCAAGTGTAAGACCAGCTGGTCAAAAGCAAGCTCTTCTTGTGGCCTGTAGCTTCCTGCCAGATAGCATCTTGGGGCTCTAGTCCTTCCTGTGAGGTGAGGTTAGACATGGTGAGGTTTAGGTTGCCTCCCCGGAGCCTGAGTGAAGCACGGGAGAGGAGAACTGTGGTTTCAGTTTTAGTTGTTACAGAGCTTCTTTGCATAGGCCTTGGTCTCTTTTAAATTTAGCCCATTCTCTTTCAGGCTATGTTTCAGGCTGTGTCTATAGAGGCATGCTGATTCCTTAAAGCAGGTGAGGAACCTCTGGATTATGTGCAATCAGGAACCTTAATTACTGCCTCCTGAATCTGTAAGTCCTCTTTTGGAGGCATAATTGTGGTGTGATTTGCTGGATCTGACTCCCTTGGCTGAATCTGATTTAAGTGAGCCCCACTCCAGTACTCCTGCCTGGAAAATCCCATGGATGGAGGAGCCTGGTAGGCTGCAGTCCATGAGGTCGCTAAGAGTCGGACACGATTCAGCGACTTCACTTTCACACACTGGAGAAGGAAATGGCAACCCACTCCAGTGTTCTTGCCTGGAGAATCCCAGGGATGGGGAAGCCTGGTAGGAGGCCGTCTATGGGGTCACACAGAGTCGGACACGACTGAAGTGACTTAGCAGCAGCAGCAGCACCCACTCTTAGTGTAGTCTCACATAGCTGCCACACGTCACAGACTTTCAAAATATACACACCTCAATTTATAGATAGGATATGGGCTTCCCTGGTGGCTCAGATGGTAAAAGAATCTGCCTGCAATGCAGGAGACCTGGGTTCAATCCCTGGGTTGGGAAGATCCCCTGGAGAAGGGAATAGCTACCCACTCCAGTATTCTTGCCTGGAGAATCCCAAGGACAGAGGAGCCTGGTGGGCTACAGCCCATGGGGTTGCAAAGAGTCGGACACAACTGAGGGACTAATACTTTCTCTTTTTAGGAGACATAGAAAGAGGTTTGTGGGTTAACTTGCTGCTGCTGCTGCTAAGTCACTTAAGTCGTGTCTGACTCTGTGTGACCCCATAGACGGAAGCCCACCAGGCTCCCCCGTCCCTAGGATTCTCCAGGCAAGAACACTGGAGTGGGTTGCCATTTCCTTCTCCAATGTGTGAAAGTGAAAAGTGAAAGTGAAGTCGCTCAGTCGTGTCCGACCCTTAGCGACCTCACGGACTGCAGCCTACCAGGCTCCTCCATCCATGGGATTTTCTAGGCAAGAGTACTGGAGTGGCTTGCCATTGCCTTCTCCGGTGGGTTAACTTACATAGTAAATAAATGACTGATGGATTGAGACCCCAGTGATCCATCTCCAGGACCAGCACAGCTTCTACCGGTGCAGGCTGACTTTCCTGCACCATAAAGACATACTGCAAAATACAGAACCCATTCCTCTCCCACAGCCCCCCTGCCCCCCTTAGCCATCTTCTGTAGCATTAACTTGAAGGAAACTATCATCTCTCTGTGATGCACAAATCTGGCTGGAGAGGCTTCAGCAAAATTGCAGGGTGTCATGGGCACCTGGAGATCCCAGTCACAGAGAGGACCCTTAAAGAGCCAGGAGCTGCTCTCTTCAAAAAGTGGTACAGGGGCTTTAGAGAAATTCAGAGCTGGTGGGCATCAATGGTCTCAGCCCAGGGAGGCAGAACGATGCTGGAGGGCTGCTCTCAACCGCAACTGGGGTGGGAGTCCTGTAAGATTTCTCCCTGGGACTTGAGCAGCTAAACAGTCCCAGTTAAGCATTCACATCTTGGGGCCCTCTGGAAAGATGGGCTGTGAAGGCCTGTGTGTGTGCTTAGTCGGTCAGTCATATCTCTTTGTGACCCCATGGACTGTAGCCCACCAAGCTCCTGTGTCCATGGAATTTTCCAGGCAAGAATACTGGAGTGGGTTGCCATTTCCTCCTCTAGGGGATCTTCCCGACCCAGGGGATCTCCTGCGTCTCCTACCCTTTGGCAGTGGATTCTTTTACCTGAGCCCCTGGGAAGCCTAGGCTGTGAGGGAGGTTGTTTCAAGTACTCTAGCATGATTTCTCTCAAAGCACTGTTGCTCAAACACTATGCTGAGTAACTTAATAGGAAATTCCTCTTAACATCAAAAAACTTTTTTGTTATTAAGAGAGAATGGCAAGTTATAAACTTAAGAATTAAAATATTCTACTCAGGAACAAAAATTAAGGAGAGACTTCTAAACAATGTTTTTGTGACAATAAATGGAGTAGATCTAGATATCGAGTAAATTACAGTGAGGGAAGTTTCTAATGTGAAGTCTTAGCTCTAAAGCATGGTTTCTGCTGCTACTGCTAAGTCTCTTCAGTCGTGTCCGACTCTGTGTGACCCCATAGACGGCAGCCCACCAGGCTCCCCCATCCCTGGGATTCTCCAGGCAAGAACACTGGAGTGGGCTGCCATTTCCTTCTCCAATGTGTGAAAGTGAAGTCGCTCAGTCGTGTCCGACCCTTAGTGACCCCACGGAATGCAGCCTACCAGACTCCTCCATCCATGGGATTTTCTAGGCAAGAGTACTGGAGTGGCTTGCCATTGCCTTCTTCGAAAGCATGGTTTCTAGAGCTTTGTAAATGTCATCACATCCCTACCCATTATGGCCCAGACAGTGGGCCGAGAACCACCTGAATAAGTCAGCCTGTTGAAAGATGGGCCCCAGGGAAACATGGCCTTTCTATTCTGTTTACTTGCCATCAAAAGACCATTACTTTTTAATTGCATTTATTGTTTTGAGGCTTTTGTTCTAATTTATTTTTTAACCTTTCTGTTCTCTATAACATAATGAAAGCATCATTAGAGCTCATATCTTGTGGTGTATTTTAGCATATCATTTTATAGTGTTACACTCTTCATTGAATTTCTCTAAGAGAATTATATTGGTTACATTTCATGAGCCTAATTTTCTCTGTAGTCAGCTGTATAAGGGAGGAACACTCGACCAGTATTAGGTTCTTCAGCTAGGGCCTTGCAAATCAGACAACAAAAGACAGATGAACAAGAGAAAAACAAACTCAAGTTTATGAACCTGGGCAGCGCGCATCCACAGAGGGCACTCAGAGATGAATAATTCAAAGGAGTGGTTGGAAATTGGGGCTTATATGACATCTAAACAGAAGAATGATAAATCTGTAGAAAGTGTCAAGACAAAGGAAAGGGGTTTGAGTTTCTAGAGTAGCAAATTCAGGGAAGGTAAATCTATGGGGGATATCATAGAAAAGAAGGGTCCTTAAAATTTGCTATGTAGGTTCCTGTGATGTTTTCTCTGAGCTGATAAGGGTCTAGGGTTGTTTCTGGTGATTAACTTGTTTTCCTGGTAAAGAGGGGCTGGGGGGCCACTGAGGACACAGATTTATGTCTTGCTTTCAGGCAAATGAGGGGGGGGGGTTAGGTAGAGAGCTTTCCTCGTACTTACTCAGTTGCCTTTAGCTCAAAATATTTAATATGCCAAAGTGGCATATTCTATTACTCTTAACTACCCTTCATCATTCATTTCTTCTTGTTCTAATCCACTCACTAGAGTAGCTAAAATACAATCTTGAGAATAAGATAGTACAAAGAAAGTAAAGATTATTATTCTATTGTTGTTGTTTTTTTGATTTTACTTAAAAGTCTCCTTCCACAGAAGTGATGTGCCTGAATCCGTTCATCCCTGAACCCACTGTAGGTCTAGGCCGAATCTAGAAGCTTTGTTTCTGGGACTACTTTTCTCCCCTCTCACCTCCCAACCTTAAACATTCATGTAAGACATACGTTATATTTGAACAATGTTTCTTTTGCTATGAGTGTTTCACTATCGATCCGCTTTCACCAACCCTTGTCCCTTTTCCTACTCTCTGTCAGCCTCAGGTTTCGAGATCTGTTCACTCCCTGTCTTCCTAAAGATGTTCATGCTGACCCTTCACCATGGATATAGCTTTGTTGTTCAATGCGCTCGTGAAGAGAAAGTCTAGACGAGATTAGAAATCTGGGAAGTCTTGATTTTAACTTTCTCTGATTCTATTTTCTTTTGTTTAATTATTTACCTTTCAAACACCTTTCTAATTTCATAAACTATTTACCACAGTTCAGTTCAGTTGCTCAGTCATGTCCGACTCTTTGCGACCCCATGAATCACAGCACGCCAGGCCTCCCTGTCCATCACCAACTCCCGGAGTTCACTCAAACTCATGTCCATCAAGTTGGTGATGCCATCCAGCCATCTCATTCTCTGTCGTCCCCTTCTCCTCCCGCCCCCAAGCCTTCCCAGCATTGGAGTCTTTTCCACATCAATACCAAATGGCATTGATGTCTTTTTCACATCAACACCAAATCTTCTATACTTCAGTTTAAGCTTTATTCACATCACTGGGTAAGAACATGATTATGCACTGGGAGGAACTTGATCCAATGAGAAGAGAAATTCTAAAGATGACATTTGTGTAAAGGTGATATTAATTATGGCAATTTTATGGCCTGCTTGGCAGTTATGCCTAAATACCATGCAGGACATTGTGATGGTACGTTGTGAAATGATAGCTAATATTTCTGTGGATTTTATTTGACTAGAGTACTGTTCTGTAAATGCCTGTTCAGCCATCACAGTTTATTGCTGAAGAAGCAAACCAACAATTTAAAGAGGCCAAAGTAGGGGCATTTTCCCCAGTGAGAATGAATGGGGGTGGGGAGGAGCATTCTGTAAAAATCACAGATTTCCTGCATTAAATCCTTGCTACTCAAAATGTGGTCCTTGGACCAGCAGCATCAGTATCAGCTGAGAACTTGTTAGAAATGCAGAAGCTCTGACCCTACCCCAGACCAACTGAGCCAAACCCTACCCTATATTTGAACAAGATTCCCAAGTGATTCAGTGAGCAATAAAATTTTGGAAGCACCTTTGTAAATCACTCCTTCCTCTGTCAAGGGGAGTTGATGGAGGAAAGGAGTGTACAAGGAAAAACAGGGCTCTAGCTATTTCTCACCAACATCAGATATGCAGACGATACCACTTTAATGGCAGAAAGTGAAGAGGAACTAAAGAGTGTCTTCATGAAGGTGAAAGAGGAGAGTGGAAAAGCTGGCTTAAAACTCAACATTCAAAAAATGAAGATCATGGTATCCAGTCCCATTGCTTCATGGGAAAAAGTGGAAACAGTGACGATTTCATTTTCTTTTACTCCAAAATCACTGCAGACAGTGACTGCAGCAATAAAATTATAAGATGCTTGTTCCTTGGAAGAAAAGCTATGACAAACTTAGCATATTAAAAAGCAGAGACATTGCTTTGCCAACAAAGGTCTATATAGTCAAAGCTATGATTTTTCCAGTGGTCATGTATGGATGTAAGAGTTGGAGCATAAAGAAGGCTGAGTGCAGAAAAATTGATGATTTTGAGCTATGGTGCTGGATAAGACTCTTGAGAGTCCCTTGGACAGCAAGGAGATCAAATCAGTCAGTCCCAAAGGAAATCAACCCTGAATATTCATTGGAAGGACTGTTGCTGAAGCTCCAATATTTTGGCCACCAGATGCAAAGAGCTGACACGTTGAAGAAGACCTTGATGTTGGAAAAGACAGAAGACAGGAGGAGAAGGGAGAGACAAAAGATGAGATGGTTGGATGGTAACACTGACTCAATGGACTTGAGTTTGAGCAAACTCAAGGAGATAGTGAAGGGCAGGGAAGTCTCTTCAGTCCACGGAGACTCAAAGAGTCGGACATGACTGAGTGAACACCAAAGCTAGTTCTCACAGGTTAGAATGAGGCTGTGGCTTGTTTAAAATGAAGATTCCAGCTCCAGCCCCAGAACTTCCCTCTCTACAGGTCTAAGGTGGAGCCAGTCCTCTGCTTCTGTAAGAGGTACTCTGAAGACGTCTGAACACCTTTAAGTTTTAGATTCACTGTCTGTAATTACTGAGAAAAGGGAAGGCTGGGAACAAGGCTGCAGTAGGAAGGGGTGATTGATATATATATAAGGAAACAAACAAACACAAGAGTCTAGAGAAGGAAGAAGAGTGCAGTTTCTCATGTTCTCTGGAAAAGTCTGTAGTAATATTTACACTTGAATCCTAATGATTAATAATTTCAACCTCTCAGGTTAAGAATGTATTTTTTTTTTTTTTTTTTGACTAATCAGGCTTTCAGTGACCCTAAGCCTTAAACAAAGCCACATATTCTAGAGGAAATAACCACAGTGTACACAATGATCTCATCTGTCACTCTGAATTAAGAAATGATGTCAGTTGCTCCCCATCATTTTCAAGACTGCTCTTTTTTTGTTTGTAGTAATCCTTGCTTGGGCTTCCCAGGTAAAGAATGTGCCTGCCAATGCAGGCGACTCAGGAGACTCGAGTTTGATCCCTGGGTCAGGAAGACCCCCTGGAGAAGGAAATGTCAACCCACTCCAGTATTCTTGCCTGAAAAATCTCATGGACAGAGGACCCTGTGGGCCACAGTCCACGGGGTTGCAAAGAGTCAGGCACAACTGAGCAACGGAGCTCGCGTGCGCACGCGCGCACACACACACACACACAATCCTTGGTTGGGGAGGAGCAGGACAATCTCTGAGAGATGTGTCTTCTGAAAAATCCTGTGAGGCTGTCTTCACTTTAAGCAGGACTTAGAAAAAAACAGGGTGTTTTTCCAAAATCTAGTCTATGGATCTCTGTATTTGTATGTATGTATTTTTATATAGCAATACGAATAAAGCTAGTGGAGGTGATGGAATTCCAGTTGAGCTATTTCAAACCCTAAAAGATGATGCTGTGAAAGTGCTACACTCAATATGTCAGCAAATCTGGAGAACTCCGCAGTGGCCACAGGACTGGAAAAAGTAAGTTTTCATTCCAATCCCAAAGAAAGGTAATACCAAAGAATGTTCAAACTACTGCACAGTTGCACTCATCTCACACGCTAGTAAAGTCATGCTCAAAATTCTCCAAGCCAGGCTTCAGCAGTATGTGAACTGTGAACTTCCAGATGTTCAAGCTGGTTTTAGAAAAGGCAGAGGAACCAGAGATCAAATTGCCAACATCTGCTGGATCATGGAAAAAGCAAGAGAGTTCCAGAAAAACATCTATTTCTGCTTCATTGACTATGCCAAAGCCTTTGACTGTGTGGATCACAATAAACTGTGGAACATTCTGAAAGAGATGGGAATACCAGACCACCTGACCTGCCTCTTGAGAAACCTGTATGCAGGTCAGGAAGCAACAGTTAGAAATGGACATGGAACAACAGACTGGTTCCAAATAAGGAGTACGTCAAGGCTGTATATTGTCACCCTGCTTATTTAATTTATATGCAGAGTACATCATGGGAAACGCTGGGCTGAAAGAAGCACAAGCTGGAATCAAGATTGCCGGGAAAAATATCAATAGCCTCAGATATGCAGATGACACCACCCTTATGGCACAAAGAACTAAAGAGCCTCTTGATGAAAGTGAAAGAGGAGAGTGAAAAGGTTGGCTTAAAGCTCAACATTCAGAAAACTAAGATCATGGCATCCAGTCCTATCACTTCATGACAAATAGATGGGGAAACAGTGGCTGACTATTTTTTGGGCTCCAAAATCACTGCAGATGGTGACTGCAGCCATGAAATTAAAAGAAGCTTACTCCTTGGAAAGAAAGTTATGACCAACCTAGACAGCATATTAAAAAGCAGAGACATTACTTTGCCAACAAGGGCCTGTCTAGTCAAGGCTATGGTTTTTCCAGTGATCATGTATGGATGTGAGAGTTGGACTATAAAGAAGGCTGAGAGCGGAAGAATTGATGCTTTTGAACTGTGGTGCTGGAGAAGACTCTTGAGAGTCCCTTGGACTGCAAGGAGATCCAAGCAGTCCATTCTAAAGGAGATCAGTCGTGGGTGTTCATTGGAGTGCCTGATGTTGAAGCTGAAACTCCAATATTTTGGCCACCTGATACAAAGAACTGACTCATTTGAGAAGACCCTGATGCTGGGAAAGATTGAGGGCAGGAGGAGAAGGGGATGACAGAGGATGAGATGGTTGGATGGCATCACTGACTCAATGGGCATGGGTTTGGGTGGACTCCTGGAGTTGGTGATGGACAGGGAGGCCTGGCGTGCTGCAGTTCATGGGGTCGCAAAGAGTCGGACACGACTGAGAGACTGAACTGAACTGAATAAAAGTCTATGTAAGTAATATTAAAATATCAAATTACACTGGATATCAAATTACAGAGGAAGAAAGGTTGGAGAATATATTCTCTAGATGCTGTTATATGATTCTACCCGAATTTAACTCTATTATTCAGTCATATGCTGAAAACTAGCTCAAACAAGAGTATTGCTGCTATATTTAAAGACAAAATGACTCAATAGCCTCTTCAGTTCTCTCATTACAATGAATTTCTCTCCAGGAGCAATCAATGCCTTCCCAATGGCCCCACCCAATAGAATTTTATGCACAAGTCATTCCATGACTGTTCCCACCCCACCCTAAATCTCAGGAGAAATTTTCTCAATCATTTTTGAACCTGTGAGACTATGGTCACCAGTGTTTCTTAGGTTCCATCCCAGAGGATATTCAATATTTGAAGCCAACTGGGTCCATATTTGCTGAATATAGCATAAGTCTGAAGTTGCTATAGAAAGGAAAGTTCAGCTGATGTGGGTCTGATTCACAGCTTTTAATATGATTAGCTCCACACCCTTCCCCACCCCAGCTGGCCTGTAGAAAATCATCCTTTAGGGATTTCATGAGTTAAGAGAACATGCTAAACATTAAGGAATATGTCTGAGATTTTTCTAAGTGCATTTGGTCAGATACAATATGTTTAGATATAAAATAGTTCCACATACAGTGTAATTTATATGTTTGCACAATTTGTTAAACTGTGAAAATTTTATGATACACTCTAATATACAGCAAAAATTCTTCAAATAGTAGGCCTAATTGTTCCAAAGTCTCATTAATTATATGACCCTTTGAGAAAATATGAACCACCTGAGAGTAGATATAAAGTGTGTAACTTTGGGGTAAATGTGATCAATAGAAAGAGGCACATTAGGTAACATAAGAATTCAGAAATATAAATACATAGATTAGTAAATGTAACAAGTCATAAGAGAAGATGCTTGGCAATTTAAGAACTTACAACTTCCTAGTTCAAATTGCCACTGAAGACTTTCTCTAGATGTTCATCATTCATAGGCTAAATTTTCAGTATCTGCTCATCACTAGGCACTGTGGGGTTTAACATGTGGGATGCACATGTCTCTGGATTTTTTTCTAGCAATTAGAGAGTGGGCACCTACAGTAGCATTTTAAAATGAAATTCAAGGATCACCAAGACATCAAGGGCCTTTTTAGTTAGGCAATTCCATTGGCACATTTCAAATTCATCAAGGAGCCTCTCTGTATTTCACTGTGTTAGATTCTCAGTAATCACCAAGCCCTTGGCTTTTCAGTTTTAAACTGTGCTACTTCTCCGCATTATTTAAAATTAATCAGGGGTTTCTTGGGCACTTAGTGTCTTTAGCTAGGAGCTGGGGAAATACACAGAGAGGAATGGAACCTGCCCTCAAGGAGTTTGTATTTTAACTTGGATTACAAGACATGTCATGACTAATATTGGATAGTCAATATTAACGGAAGTTCTTGTCAGGAAAACACCACAAATCACAATTCAGTTCAGTTCAGTTCAGTCGCTCAGTCGTGTCTGACTCTCCGCGACCCCGTGAATCACAGCACGCCAGGCCTCCCTGTCCATCACCAACTCCCGGAGTTCACTCAAACCCATCTCCACAGAGTCGGTGATGCCATCCAGCCATCTCATTCTCCGTCGTTCCCTTCTCCTCCCGCCTCCAACCTTTCCCAGCATCAGAGTCTTTTCCAGTGAGTCAACTCGTCGCATGAGGTGGCCAAAGTATTGCAGTTTCAGCTTTAGCATCACAATTACTTACTCTTAAAGTGTCGTGAGAGCCAAAGTATTGAGTGTATCAAAGTTTTAAAGATGATGAATATAGCTCAGAGACGAATGAACGAAACTTTTCTGTGTAGGTTACTGCCGGCTTCCCAGGGGGCGAGTGGTAAAGAATCCGCCTGCCAATGCAGGAGATGCAGGAGACTGGGGTTCCCGCTCTGGGTTGGGAAGAACCTCTGGAGGAGGAAATGGCAACCCCGGCTAGTATTCTTGTCTGGAAAATTCCATGCACAGAGGAACCTGGCGGGCTACAGTCCAGAGAAGCCACCGCAAAGAGTCGGACACGACTGAGCACAGCACAGTAGATTACTTTTACGCACAGCCCGTTATGTCAGGAAAATCCATTTTTTCCCTCCCTGATTTTTATTATAAAAAATTTCAAACACACAGAAAAGTTGAAAATTGCACGGTGAACACCCATATGCCTTTCCCCTAAATTCTACAATTAGTGTTTTGCTATGTGTGTGTTATCACATACCATTTTGATTCAACTTGCTGTGCACGTTGTAAGGCATCCTCTGTACTCTGGCGCCACCTAAAGACAGGCTGGCGCCAGGCAGAGGACACAAAATAATTGGAGCAACCTCTGTTTTCAAACCTCGGGGATAGAGCCTTCTTTCTTGAGAGAAAATGGAACTCACCACAATCTATGACATGATAGTGTCCTCATCTTTAACTTTATTATGGGCTTCCCTGGTGGCTCATCTGGGAAAGAATCCGCCTGCAATGTCGGAGACCTGGGTTTGATCCCTGGGTTGGGAAGATCCCCTGGAGAAGGGAAAGGCTACCCACTCCAGTCTTCTGGCCTGGAGAATTCCATGGACTGTACAGCCCATGGGGTCACAAAGAGTCAGATATGGCTGAGTGATGACTACAACTTCATTATGTATTGTAGATATTAAACATGATTTTCCAATATGATAGAAAAATCAGTATTTTAGTTTATTAAATATACCGATTAATCAAATTTATAGTGTCCAACACATATGGTACAACTATTGTCAAAGAACTGGGACATAGCAAATATAATTGATGGTATATTAAGTGTCATAGACTCTTTTCTTGATGACTAGAAGTCACTTCTGCAGTGTTACTGTCTTGGTAATCACTGAACATTAGAATACAAGTCTACAAGTTGTACTGACGGCTGAGTTGGTAGTGATAATTTGATATTAGCAAGCGAGGTCAGCTATTATAGAAAAGGAAGAGTGTCAGTAGGATGCTTGTAAGAGTTATTATTATATTAACTATAGTTTTTACTAGAAGGCTAAACTGAAGAAATATTTAAAGTGAGAAAGATATCTGTAGCTCCTCCCTGCTTCCCTGGTATGTCACAGCTGGTAAAGAATCCACCTGCAGTGCAGGAGATCCTGGTTTGATTCCTGGGTTGGGAAGATCCCCTGGAAAAGGGATAAGCTGCCCACTCCAGTATTCTTGGGCTTCCCTGGTGACTCAGCTGGTAAAGAATCTGCTTGCAATGTGGGAGGAAGATCCCCCTGGAGGAGGGCATGACAACCCACTCCAGTATTCTTGCCTGGAGAATCCCCATGGTCAGAGAAAGCTGGTGGTCTACAGTCCATGGGGTCACAAAGAGTTAGACATGACTGAGCGACTAATTTGAATATGTATCTAAATTTGATGATAAATGCCCAGCCCCAGGGAAGATGGAAGGCAACATTTTTTTCCCTTTAAAAAGAGAAACATTCCGTACAACTCAGCAATGGCACATCTTAGTATTTACTCAAATGAGTTGCAAACTTGTGTCCACACAAAGTTTATGATTGTCAAAATTTAGAGGCAACCAAGGCTATGGTTTTTCCAGTGGTCATGTATGGATGTGAGAGTTGGACTGTGAAGAAAGCTGATCACCGAAGAACTGATGCTTTTGAAGTGTGGTGCTGGAGAAGACTCTTGTGAGTTCTTTGGACTGCAAGGAGACCCAACCAGTCCATTCTAAAGGAGATCAGTCCTAGGTGTTCATTGGAAGGACTGATGCTGAAGCTGAAACTCCAATACTTTGGCCACCTCATGCGAAGAGTTGACTCACTGGAAAAGACTCTGATGCTGGGAGGGTTTGGGAGCAGGAGGAGATGGGGACGACAGAGAATGAGATGGTTGGATGGGATCACTGACTCGATGGACATGAGTTTGCGTGAACTCCGGGAGTTGTTGATGGACAGGGAGGCCTGGCGTGCTGTGATTCATGGGGTCGCAAAGAGTCAGACATGACTGAGTGACTGAACTGAAGATATCCTTCAATAAGTAAACTGTGGTAACATCAGGGCATAGACTACTCTTCAGTGCTAAAAAGAAACGAGCTATCAAACCATGAAAAAACATGGTGTAACCTTAAATGTATATTACTCAGTGAAAGAAGCCAATCTGAAGGGGCTACATGATGTATGATTCTAACTGTATGATATCCTGTTAATAACAGAACTAAAGAATCAGTTAACAAAAAGTCAGTAGTTACCAAGAGGTGGGGGGAGGGAGGGATGAACAGGTGGAGCACAGGATTTTTAGGGCAGTAAATTACTCTGATACGATAATGATGGATACTTGTTATTATACATTTGTCAAAACCCATGGAATAGGTCAAGTCCCGACAAGATCTATCCTCAGAGTCATTTTCATGTTACAGTTATGACTAGCTTATTTTTGAAACAAAAATTGGGGAACTTTATCTGACAAATATGGGAACCATGGGAGAAAATGTTTGAAACCATGGGAAAAAATGCTACTTATGTGAATCCTTGATCTGAACTAAAGTGTAAGTTGGATTTTCCAGGAAAGGCTACCTTAAAAGAAAAAAAAAAAAAAAAAAGAGAACCCTTAGAATTTCTGACATTAGCATCTGGTGCCTATGTAGATCTGGCTTTTCCTAGATTGGCAGCTTACCCATTGCGGTCATTTCTGGAGCTTGTAACACTCTCAGCTACCAACTCCGTTTTCAAAGCTATTTAAGGTTCAGTGTGCAAAGTCATTCTCAAGGAATGTCTGTTTTTCTCCAGTCTTTTCATTGACTGGTTTCTTCTCTTGTTTTGGATACTCAATTCTTGGAAATCAATTTGCAACTAAGAACTTGGGCATAGGGATTAGACTATGTGTTTGGGTACCCATTCACTTATTCATTCCTGTAGTAAAAACTTCCTGAGCATCTGCCATGGACCCTGCATAGTTCTAGGTGCTGGGGACTAAACCATGAATAAAGCAGGGAAACTCCCTCCTCTTCTGGGTCTGACATTGTAGTGGAGAAGAGTGACCACTGCGAATAATCAAGTCTATAGTATGTCTGACGGTGGTAAGAACAATGCAGAAAAATGAAGCAGGGAGAAGTGGATCAGGTGTCAGGGGCACACCTCACAGATCTTAAGAAGGGAAGGAACTGCCATGTCTGTACTGAGGAAGGAGACTTGGGAGGAGTAAGTGGCCAGAACAAACACTGAGGCAGGGATGTGCCTGGTGTGTTTGAGGAACAGTGTGTGCTGCAGCTGAGTGAGCAAGAGGAGATGAGGTCAGAGAGTAAAGTGGGGGCAGGTCGCACAGGGTCTGTAGGCCACCCAAAGCCTTTGGCTTTTACTCAGAACATGATGGGTGCCACTGCAAGTCTTTAAGCACAGATGTGACATGTTGGGACTCACTTTTTTCAATACCAAAGAAAATCATTTTAATGTTTAGTAGCCAATCCTGGGTGTTCATTGGAGGGACTGATGCTAAAGCTGAAACTCCAATACTTTGGCCACCTCATGCGACGAGTTGACTCACTGGAAAAGACTCTGATGCTGGGAAAGGTTGGGGGCGGGAGAAGAAGGGGACGACCGAGAATGAGATGGCTGGATGGCATCACCGACTCTGTGGACATGAGTTTGAGTGAGCTCCGGGAGTTGTTGATGGACAGGGAGGCCTGGTGTGCTGTGATTCACGGGGTCGCGGAGAGTCGGACACGACTGAGTGACTGAACTGAACTGAACTGAACTGAGCTTTCTTCTTGGGGTTTTATTAATCTCCACTTCTTACATGTGTCATTGGGTTACACAAAATATTTTTGTATTTTGTTCTTGTTTATAATAAGCATTTGCTATTGCAAACATTTTGATGGTTGCACAATTTTCCATCATGTGGATAAATCATAGTTAAATTGACTTTCTGAACTGACAAAACAACAAAACCAGAATCTGCAAAAGGAAGTAAAATTACCATCTAAGTTATGTGAAAAAGTGAAAGTGTTAGTCATTCAGTTGTGTCCGACTCTTTATGACCCCATGGAATGTAGTCTGCCAGAATCCTCTGTCCATGAAATGCTCCTGGCAAGAATACTGCAGTGGGTTGCCATGTGCTATATACAAATGTTGTTGTTGTTTAGTCGCTAAGTCGTGTCCAACTCTCTTGCAACCTCATGGACTGCAGCTCTCCAGGCTCCTCTGTCCATGGCGTATCCTAGGCAAGAATACTGGAGTGGGTTGCCACTTCCTTCTCCAGGGACTTATGTTTTTAAAGGATCATTGGCTGCTGTGTTGAGAAGTGGTGGAGGTGTGGGAGGACAGGGATCAGGACGTACTAGGACCTGGTGAAGTTGTCTTTGATTCATTACTCGAAACACTAATTCTAAACTCAAACCTCGATGGCCACTTGCTTCTCACAACTGTCCTGTTGTGGAAACAAGGTGGTTCCACAGGTGGGTGCCTACCCACCTTTCCTCACCTCGCAGGCGCCCCCTACTGGCTGTAATCAGAACTGAAGGGCTCTGGCTCACAGATTGCAGAGCCTGGGTTCCCGGCATGTCACCTAATGTGAGGAGGAGAAAGAGGGAAGGGAGAAAGGGAACATCGTAGGCTGGGATTCCTTATCTGAGAGGCATGAACAGATAACCATGTTCACAGGGCTTTCCTGGAGAATTCCCTTTTTGAATCTGCTTTGGCTGTGCTAGTTGACTCCCCCTATCACAGAAGGGTATCAAGGAGAGCAGAGTCACAGAGTAACACTCAGAGACGTGAACAGAGGGGTCATGTGGACTGTGGCATGCCTGGTCCTGACCAAGAAGATAAGAGCATCTGGAGAAAGCCCTGGGAGAGGTAATGTAGGGAGAAACTGTGCATGCTTAAGCAGGAATAACGGGCCCCACTGCTCTGCTTTGTGGTGTGTGTGAGACAGAAATGAGTTTGAAGTCCTGTCTGGGATTTCCTGAAGTCTGGAGGAAGCTGGGTGGTGTCTGATGGGCAGCCCCTCTGTTGCCCATATTGCTAAGTGGAAAGGTCAGTAATGGTTGCTATCTGCAATACTAAATGACATTTCTCAGCAACATCATTTCTGCTTCATGGCAGAAAGCAAAGAGGAACTAAAGAGCCTCTTGATGAAGGTGAAAGAGACGGAAAAAGTTGGCATAAAACTCAACATTCAGAAAACGAAGGTAGTGGCATCCTGTCCAATCACTTCATGGCGAATAGATGGGGAAACAGTGACGGGCTCCAAAATCACTGCAGGTGGTGACTGCAGCCACAAAATTAATAAAAGCTTGCTCCTTGGAAGAAAAGCTATGACCAACCTAGATAGCATATTAAAAAGCTTTGCTGACAATGGTCCCTCTAGTCAAAGCTATGGTTTTTCCAGTAGCCACGTATGGATGTGAGAGTTGGACCATAAAGAAGGCTGCGTGCCAAAATATTAATGCTTTTGAGCTGTGGTGTTGAAGAAGATTCCTGAGAGTCCTTTGGATCGCAAGGAGATCAAACCAGTCAGTCTTAAAGGAAATCAGACCTGAATGTTCATTGGAAGGACTGATGCTGAAGCTGAGGCTCCAATAACTTGGCCACCTGATGCGAAGAGCTGACTCATTGGGAAAGACCCTGATGCTGAGAAAGATTGAGGGCAGGAGGAGAAGGGGACAACAGAGGACAAGGTGGTTGGATGGCATCACTGACTCAATAGACATGAGTTTGAGCAAGCTCGGGGAAATGGTGAAGGACAGGGAAGCCTGGCGTGCTGCAGTCCATGGGGCTGAAAAGAGTTGGACACCACTGAGCGACTGAACAACAGCAGCATCGTACCTTATAGAGCTTTGCACAGAGCAGCCTTCATAAATGCTTCAGTTCAGTTCAGTTCAGGCGCTCAGTCGTGTCCGACTCTTTGCGACCCCATGAATCACAGCACGGTGGGCCTCCCTGTCCATCACCAACTCCCGGAGTTCACTCAGACTCATGTCCATCGAGTCGCTGATGCCATCCAGCCATCTCATTCTCTGTCGTCCCCTTCTCCTCCCGCCCCCAATCCCTCCCAGCATCAGAGTTTAGGGAGAAAAATTGAAGACTCTGTTGTAAAAGTATCACCTTTTGAATAGCGATCTCTGAGTTTGTCCACAGCACAGTGCCCTCTGGGATAAAAATAGATTATAGTCAATTAAATGTCTTGCAATTATATTCTTACAGATTGAATTTGTCATATGTATTTATATGACTATTCAAGAAAACAAACTGAGTGATGAACTTCTAATCACTGTCTCTATAGGTAAACTAACAGATGGCTTACAGAATTGAATTATTCCAGATAGCTGAATGTATATAGAGTCCAAAGTAATTTAAATGTTTGAGACATGATAGAAATATAATGTCCACAGTAAAACCAAAAAATCAGAGATATTCGGCTTCTTACCCTGGCTCTCATCTTATCTGACTGTACATTCTTAGACACTTATGTTTGAGATGACATAATATTTGTGTTTACCATCAGTCAGGCACTGTTTTAAGTTCTTTATGTGTATTCACTTGTATAAACTTCACATGCTGCTGCTGCTGCTGCTAAGTTGCTTCAGTCGTGGCCGACTCTGTGCGACCCCATAGATGGCAGCCCACCAGACTCCTCTGTCCCTGGGATTGGATGCTATTATTATTCCCACTTTACAGATGAGGAAACCAAAGCACAGGAAGATGAAGTCACTAGTTCAGAGACATATGTATGTTGGGCATCCCTGAGACCTCCCCCAGGTTGAGTGATTTGCTAGGATGACTTATAGGACTCAGTGTACAGTCATGCTCATGGCTGTGATCCATTACAGTGAAAAGATACCAAGTAAAATAATCAAAGGAAAAGGCATAGTGGATAAAGTTGAGGGGAAACCAGACACAAGCTTCCAAGAGTCCCCTCCTGGTACAGTCACCCAGGGTGCACTTAATGTCCCCAACAATGAGTGGTGACAACACATGTGAAGTGACTCCCAAGGAAGCTCGTTCTTGACTCAATGCCTGGATACTTATTGGAGGCTGGTTGTGTAGACGATCTCTGCCCAGCATGTGTACAAATTCCAGGCTTCCAGAAGGAAAGCAGATATTCAGCGTGAATTGTATTGCTTGCCCAGTGCAGGCACGGGAGCCACTCTTATCAATTTAGGAAATGGAATGAACAGTCTCAGTCTCAAAAGCCTCGTTGCTAGATACCAACCAAGGATCAGCCTCACAAAGAAGCCTTTTCAAGACCAGCAGTCACACTTAATACGTCAACACTTTTCTGCTCATGCATCTGCTAAGTGGAAGGGCTAGGCTTCCATCACAAATAGATTCTGGAGGCCAACTCCTGAAGCACTGTCTGTGGGTTATCAGAGATGTCCAGGAGATAAATTCAGGATCCTGGAATTCAGGGGAGAGTCCGGTTAGAGATGTCAGTATGGGAGTTGCTGGCCCGGAGTCACACTGAAAGCTAAGGAAGTGAATGTAGTCTGAGCTTAATAAAGGTCAGAGGACTCCACCCTGAGGCACTCTCCACATCCAGAGTTCATGTGAGGATTAAGTTCAGTGGACAATAAGAAGAGGCCAGTCCATTCAGAGGAAAACCAAGAGAAGTCGTGACCGACCAGCCAAATGAAGTTAGTGTTTCAAGAAGGCAGAGAGCAACAACAGATACTGCTAATAGACAAGACAAAAAAGACCATGCAAGACCCTGGGGCTTGACCACGTGCCGGTTGCTGTCTTTGCCCAGAACTCTTGCAGGGGGAGAGTCAGGCAGAAGTCTGACTGGAGTGGGTTCTAGAGAGCATGGGAAGAATGGAAGTGGAGATCACAAAGGATTAAAAACTCCTTAAGGCATTTTGCTCTAAAAGAAAAGGGACAAGTGGGATAATAACTGGAGGGGACAGTAGATTTCAGAAGATGGGTGTGTATAACATGGGAGCTATTCTAGCATGTTTGTATGCTACTGGGACTGCGCTGAGAGGAGGGAAATGCGTGATGCATGAGATCAAGTGGGCCATGGTGTCCTAGAGTAGCTGAAAAGGGATGGGACATAATGTACAAAATTGGCTTTATTGATCTGATGATCATGGCTGCTCCTCCAGAGTTACAGAAGGGAAGGCAAATGGTCTGAGCACCAAGGTGGGTGGGTGAATGTGGAGATGACAGGGTGTGGAATTTCTCTTTTGGTTGCTTCAACTTTCACCATAAAATGGAAGCAAATGTTTAGCAGAGTCAGGAAGGGGGCAATGGAAGTTTGAAGAGGGGAGAAGGTGCGTGACCATCATCTACAAGGTCACAGGAGTGAGCTGACTCGGGAGATATAACAAACTGCTTGGGCTAGTATGGGCCTAGCAGAATCTCAGATATCTGCTGCCATGAATTTAAAATAAGACCAGCTGCCATGGTGGTGTGTTTTTTCCAGCCCTGTGTGGGGGTAGGGCTTCAGAGTGATACAGGGTGGGGTTAACCAGGGTGGCAAGTGTAAGGAAGAGCATGGAGGGTGGGAGCAGGGGAGTTTATCTACGGAAGGGGAGGGAGAGATTTGTGGGGCTCAATTCTCACTCCTTCCTGCCGGGTGGGACAGGAGGGCTCAAAAGTCATTTCCCTTTCAGGTACAGTGTATTGTGCAATAATCTCACTAAGAGTGCAAGGCTTATCTGTGATATAAAGTTTATTGCTTTTGCTGACTCAGACTTACCTTGGTACCAACGGCCCAGGCTGGCAACCACGAATCCACAGAGAACCAGTGACAGGTAGCAGCAACTTTCTCTGGTGTCTGTCCCTGTGGCCTTGAAACAAGCACCCTCTCCAAGATGCTCTCCAAGCCTGACCCTCACCCTTTACAATCAGTACACACCATTCTCCAGGCCAGCTGGGCAGCTGCCAGCCCTCCCTTGATGGGAAATAGATTTTGACAGGTTGATGAGTTGTTGTTCCCACCCAGGAGTGAGGCCCGGTTCCTCCCTCTCTGGCCCCACACCTGTCAGAGGACTTTGTCTGATTCTCTGCTTCTTACTCAGCTTATAGCCTCTTGTCAAGCACACATCTCTGGGGTCCCTCGGTTTGTTCTTTCTTGATTGAAGCCTGCAATGACTCAGCCTGCTTTCCCAACCCTTCCTGTCCCCTGAGGGCCAGGCCAGCCCCCCTCATGTGTCCCTCCCTTCCTAGTCATCTCTGAAGAAAGCTCCCCAGGTCCTTTTGATTTTAAAAGACTTACTGAAGCTCCAATACTTTGGCCACCTGATGCGAACTGATTCACTGGAAAAGACCCTGATATTAGGAAAGATTGAAGGCAGGAGGGGAAGTGGGTGACAGAGGATGAGATGGTTGGATGGCATCACCTATTCAATGGACATGAGTTTGGGCAAACCTCGGGAGATGGTGATGGACAGGGAAGCCTGGCATGCTGCAGTCCATGGGGTCGCAAAGAGTCGGACATGACTTGGCAACTGAACAACAACAAAATTGCGTATCACAAATGTATAGGACTACAAATAGATCACAGATAACTAAAACTGGCATAATATAGAATTTCTAGAATCCCAAAACAGTTGGTGTAACTATGGTTTGATTTCTGGATGGGTTCCAGCCTGGGATGGTGGTTTAGAAAACCGAACAATCTTCCCTCCTGTGTGTCTCTCACATAACTAACACACTCACCACACTTCTGACATGAAATGTGTGTCAGATTTTCCCATACTGAGCAATTTCTGTGACATCAGCTGGGTGTCCTACAATTTAACTCAGTTCTGTACTGTCTACCTAGAGGTAGCATCTGACCCCACAGGTGAAAGGCTCAGTCCCAACAGACTGCCCCTTCTCCCACATCAGAAGCCAAATGCAAGTGGAGGTCCTCGGGTTTCCACAGCTTCTGTTGGACACGGCTACACACCTGATCTTCTCCCCTTGGGACTTGATTATTTATTAGCACAGCTCACGGAACTCAGGGAAACACTTTTGTTTACTAGTTTGTTAAAGGGTACAGATGAGCAGCCTGATGAAGTGCTACATAGGGTGAGTTCTGGAAGGGTCGTGGATTCAGGAGCATCTGTCCCCGTGGAGTTGGGGTGCATCACCATCTGGTACAGGGATGTGTTCACCACCTGGGAAGTTCTCTGAACCCCTTACTTTGGGGTTTTTCTGGAGGCTTCATCATGTAGGCATGATGGCACCTTTACTCCATTTCCAGGCCCTCTCTTTCTAGAGAGGTGTGGTTGAGAGGATGAGGCTGAAAATGCCAAGCATCTAATCATGACTTGGTCTTTCTGGTGACCAGCCCCCATCCAGGAGTGCTCTCAGAGTCTCCTCATTAGCACAAGAGATGCTCCTAGTGTTCTCGAAAGTGAAAGGGTTAGTCACTCAATCTTGTCTGACTCTTTGCAAGAATACTGGAGGGGATAGCCATGCCCTTCTTCAGGGGATCTTCCTGACCCAGGGATCAAACTCAGGTCTCCTGCATTGCAGGCAGATTCTTTACAGTCTGAGCCACCAGGGAAGCCCCCTAGTTTACTTACCTCTTAGGAATTTACAAGAGTTTCAGGAGCTCTGTGCCAGGAACCAGGACAAAGCCAAAGATGTACTTCTTATTAGAAATCACAGCATCACATCTGGGAGATGGAAACTTCTGCCTCTAGCTAATTCCCAAGGCTGAATTTACCATCAACAACAGGAAGGTCTCCAGCATCCCGTGTCTACTAAGAGCTCCTCCCTCTAGCTCCGAGGGCTGACGCACCTCCCCCTAGAGATGGAGACTGGCACCGTGGAGGACCACAGTCATCAGAGCTTGTTTCCCCACAGGCCCTGTTGCTTAACTTCTCTGAACTACATTTCCTCATTTTGAATTAGGGAGAGTAACAGATGTTTTATAGAGTGGGCGTGAAACCTGGAAACGTAAAGCTTAGTTTTCTTTCCCTTTTCCTTTTTTCAGAGCATACCAAAATCACTTTGAATGGCTTTCCCCAAACCACAAAGGCATAGAGTGGAACATTGAAAGCTTCTGAACAAAGAGAACCACAGAACTCAGGGTAAACTCCCAAAGCACAGGGTGAAAGCTCATGCTTTCACTAAGGGGCTTCCCTGGTGGCTCAGATGGTAAAGAATCTGCCTGCAGTGCAGCAGATTCAGGTTCCATCTGTGGGGAAGATTCCCTGGAGAAGGAAATGGCAACCCACTCCAGTATTCTTGCCTGGAGAATCCCATGGACAGAGGAGCCTGGCGGGCTACAGTCCATGAGGTCGCAGAGAGTCAGACACGACTGAGCAACAAACACCTTCACTTTCACTAAGGGAGGCATCGGGGACCAGACTTACACTCATCCTCCAAACCCTGATCACATCCAGTGTTTATACCAAAGGTAGCAGCCATCTCTCCATCTTGCCTCTCAGAGAGTCCTTGGAACTGCTTGTCGGGATAACAGGATTCTGATTCCAGGACTGCCATTAGGCAAGCCACAGGATCATCCCAGCTTGCTGGGGGGGGGCCTGTTTCTCCCTGGAAGGCACCCCAGAGTCTTGCTTACTCTAAAGTCTGATCTGATCTCACTGTTGCTGTGAACCACATTCAGAGGCAGGTTAAATCAATATCCCCGAGCATTACTATGCAGCAAGAAAAATGCCCCAGAGCTTCTATCCTCTTGTAACAGGAAAAACAGAGATGAAACAATGAATGATCAGCATTAGGATTGTTACAAAAGGAGAAGTACAAGCATGTAGACAGGGGAACCCACCTAGTGAGAGAACACACAGCGCTTGACTCAGAAGACGGCAGATACAGATGGACTCAGGGGCCTAGGGCGGTAGACAGGGATCATATCCGTGTTGGTGTGTTCAGACTGTAATCTGAGGACAAAGGGAGCCAATGAAGGACATTAAGGATAGACATATGATCAGATAAGAATTTTAAAGAGATACAGTATGGCTGTGTGTGTGTGTGTGTGTGTGTGATGGGTGTGAGAAGGCTGGGAATGGGCAAATAGATGAGTGAATTTCATTTTGGACCTGCTCAGCGTGAGGTCCTAGCATCATCTGCGGGGTACATCTCCTTAGAGCTTTCATTAAATACCACCTTTGTATTTTGTGTAACTCCCCTGATACAACAAGTCAATAGACATTTGTATGGTTTCATTGAGCAAATACTTTTGACTTTTAAATAATTTATTTTAAATAAATAATTTTGACCTTTAAAAACCTCGCGCTAACTTTTCTGTATTGTTTTGTGCCTGTCCCAAAGTATCTGACTTTGGGTTGCTTATCTAGGTTAGCATCAATATCGTGACTTTGGGCAATTCCCCTACATTAATACTATAGATCTTGAATCTACATGGATGACTTGGTACAAAATAATTCTGAATACTTGAAACCTGCTAAGTTCCTTCTAAAGAGCTAAAATGTGCCATAGGCCTATGTACATATTATTATTATTTTTTTTTCCTATACTCAAGAGTTTTCAAGACTCATTTGATAAAAATAAATTTGCCTCCTTTCTTAGGAGAAATCACAGGCTTTGGGAAAAAGGAGGGTTGTGGGAATTGAGGGGACCTTAGCTTTAGGTTCTGGCTCTTAAATCGTGAGGTGAGATGAGTGACACAGTCTTTGTTACTTAGGGTTGTGCATTTGTAGTTATTTCAATAATTCAGAAATCTGCATTTATTTGGCTGAATATCTCAATTCACCACAAGATGGCAGCACAAAGTTAATTTTTAAAAGAGATGACTTTCTAGCACTCACATAGAAAGAGGACTAGAAAGGAACCATAATAGATCTTTTCTTCTTGTTCTTAGAGTTGAAAAGAAAGAAAGAAAGAAATATAGAATGAAGTGACAAAGAAGAAAAAAGAAAAGAATGAGGGAGGGGAGGTCATGAAAAAGGAAAGTAAAAGAACAAAGAAAAACCATTTCACAAACATTCAGCTAGAATATATTTAATGAAAGAAAAGAACCAAGCCACCAATGTAGGAAATTTCCAAGAGAGGAAACCAGTGTTATAACCACATTTATTCACAGCCTCGATGTGTGAGTATAAGATAGACATTTGACCTTCTTATAAAAGCAGTTATGTCTTTGGGAAACTATGAGAATGAATTTACATTTACAAAGGGTTCTGATCCAATTCAGTCAGGCTTATATTAGCATGATGATTAGCTTGGATTCAAGACTGTTTCATCTAGCATCCTTCATAGAGGTCTTTCATGTTGGTTTCCATATTTGTGTGGCAAAATAGGAGACATTATTCAAGAAGAGGATACTCAGACACACGTTGGCAGCAGTGTCCTGAGGTACTGGAAATAGAAAGGGTGCCACGAGTTCAGTGACCCTAGAAGCCCCTGAGCTGGGAACCCTTTCATTCTTTTATTCTCCATGGACCAGCCACTGATTACTTGACCTTCTATTGATCTCCTCCAGCTTCTTGCTCACTCCCCATCTCACGAATTCAGAATAGCAGAGAGTTCAAGAAAGGGAGTGTTCTGAAGAATGGTGATTGTCTCATTCTTAGATTGAGGTTTTTATTTTTTTTTTAAACCTTGGAACTAACGACATTTGGGGCCAGATACTTCTTTTGGGGGGAGGGAATGAGAGTGTAGGGTATTCAGCAGCATCTTTGCCACGTACCACTAGATGCCTAGAACACACCCACCCCAAGCTGTGACATCCCAAATGTCTCCAAATACTGCCAAGGCTTGTCCTGGGGAGAAAAATCTGTCCCCACCTCCCCATTTGAGGGCTACAGGCTTAAGATAAACTCTAATGACAAAAATGAAGGAAATCCTTTGTCTCGCTGTCCTGTTCAAGGGCAAAACTCATCAGAGAAATGTGTGTTTTTCAAATCTCTGTTAGAGTTTTCCAAATTTGAAATTGGGCAAAAATGCCTTTGTTAGAGTCAGGATAGTGTTCTCTACATGAGACAAATCAAAAAATACTTATTATGACTATTCTGTTGCATAAGACATATATCAGGCCCTGTAGAGCATACAAAACAGTGAAAGAATTTTTATAGAAATGAAAACAATGCTGGTGAATACTTACAATGTGCCAGACACTTTTTCTATCCTTTGCAAACATCTGTTTTCTATTCATTTCCTTTAAACTCTGCAAGTTCTCTATCAAGAAATATCATTTGCACTTTATAGGTGAAACTGAGATTGAGAAAAAGTTCAGTCACTAGCTCTATGTCACATTAATGGTAGGTGACAAAGACCAGTCTTACTAACACCGAGGACTGTGTGGACTCTTGTCCCAAACACTAACCCTTGAGGAGCTTACAGTCTAGTTGAGGGAACAATGTATATATACACAGGAAAGGTGTCTAATGTCATAAGGTGGTAGATGATCTATGCCAAAAGCCATAAAAACTACAGGACACATGGCTGTAGACTAGAGTGATCTGAGAAATTGTTAGAATGTGTTGAGTGTTAAT
Organism: Moschus berezovskii; assembly: GCF_049115385.1. Classification (NCBI taxonomy): domain Eukaryota; kingdom Metazoa; phylum Chordata; class Mammalia; order Artiodactyla; family Moschidae; genus Moschus; species Moschus berezovskii. The sequence goes on along the minus strand of NC_142469.1, from coordinate 82,992,945 downwards.
CTGTATGTCATGAAAGAGTAGAACATGAGAGAGATGGATTAGGAAGATGCGCAGGGGTAGGTTCCGTTCTATGAAAGGGCAATCTTCTGAGAGCAGTAAGTCTGTGTGAGGTTGTTGAGAGCATTGGGTACAGATGGCTAAACGGAGTGGAAGATCCAAGCTGAGTAAGAGAGATAATACAGGTTGGAAAGGGCAGCTGGCAACAGTATCAGAGGGCCTTGAATATAATCCAGAAATAATAAACTAAAGGCCAAAATAATAGATTTTGTTTAGTTCAGAGTTGTGAAAATTGAGAAATTTGGGAAAAGATGAGATTTCTAACATTCCTGCATGTGGTGATATTGATTCTACATTCCTGTCTCAATTCTTGGCTGAAGCCAAGGAAGGCTTGCTGTTTTTAATGGACTCTGGGCTTCCCAGTTCTGCAAAATCCACACCACACTCTATTACCCTTGCTTTACTTCACTATCTGCTTAACCCCTACAAGCAGTGGAATTTGTATCTAAACTTAGAAAAGGGTTTTCTCAAAATTTAACCTGATAAAACCAGTTAAAGTTGACTATTTCTTCTAATGGTCCAATCCTCCATTCAGCATCTTTCTGTACACCCAAAGACTATCCTTAGAGTGTACTTTCCTTCCTGTCTTCCATACACCCATCTTTCCATACACCCAAAGACTATCATTAGAGTGTTTTCCTTCCTGTCTTCCCCATTGCCATCACCCCTCGTTGTGTTGCCTTCTCCCAGAGCTGTGCACTATTAACCTCCCACTGTTGTTCAGTGTTGGAGCTGATGTGGACTTTCACGTCTTTGTAAATTTGAATGTGAACCTGTGTACTGCAGCAACGATGCCACTTCCTTTACTTTTGCTGGTTTATGACAACTCACGTAGCAATGAATATTTTTACTATGTTCTCGGCACTGTGTTATGAATGTGGACTATCACTATGTAATAGGGAGCAAGAGGATTTATATTCTAATGGCAGAGACATCAATGAACAGAATAAGTAAATTACATGCATCTGAAAATGTTATCTGTGAAGGGAAAAAAACAGTCGAGTGGAATTAGGAGTCTGGCAAAGGGGATTCCCTGGTGACTCAGACGGTAAAGAATCTGTCTGCAATGTGGGAGACCCAAGTTTGATCCCTGGGTTGGGAAGATCCTCTGGAGAAGGAAATGGCAACCCACTCCCATATTCTTGCCTGGAGAAAGACTTGAAAAAGATTGTTGTGGGAAATGACTGTGATGTACTAGGAACATTCAAGTAGCAGGCAAGCTCTTCTGTTACGGAACAGGCTCACAGGTCAAATTAAGAAGCTCAGATCATACAGATTGTTGAATCAGCCTAACACATAACACATGGAGAGTAGCAAGAGTGGAGAGAGGAAAGAGCTGGTGTAGGCTGACGTACTTAGGATGTTGTGTAAGCAGGTAGATGGTGCACTGGATGAACCCTGGGTTGTGCAATGTTAATATATTCTCTCTCTCTCACACACACACGTACCAGCCTTCTCACTGAGTAAAGTTATAGGACCAGATTTGAACTTAACCTGTAGCTCAACATAGAGAAGATATCTGGGGATCAACAACACACTTGCTCTATGAGAGGGAATCGAGGCCAACCACTCTTGCCTATAACTATGGTTCATGAATGAGCCTGTTGAGCAGCCATGAGCTTTCCTAGTTCTCTTGGGTGGAACACATGTGGAGTCAGACTGGGGACCATAATATATATCCTCAAGGGATGGCCAATTTGAGATGTGCATAGCTGTCCACCTGGAGATGGCAAGATCAAGACTTTCCTATTTGGTCCTTCTATCATTTTCTTTCTAGAAACAGCACTCTTGTTTATCCCATGCTTATAAAATCATATATTTCACTCATTATGCCTACCTTTGACATGTCTCATAGGACATTTACTTACTATATTTAACATATCTTTGGAGTTTTATGCATCCCATTGTTTTTCTCACCTTTGGAAGCAGAAGTGAACATTCTAGCCAGGAGAATACCAGGGGAGAGTAATAGTGAAGGTGGTGTGCCTGGTATGTTTCCAGGACAGCAGGAAGAGGTGGCTGGGGTGGAGGGAGCTGGTGAGTGGAGATCAGCAGGAGAGGAGGGCAGATTTTGCTGGGCCTGATGGCCATTGTAAGCGCTCTGTCTGTAATACTAGCACAACTCCATCCTTCACTGAACTCTGCTGTCAACTCTCTTTTTCCATCCTCTAGGGATTACCCTTTACTCACACAGAGGGGGGAAATCACAGTAGTGCAATGTCATGTAGGCTGGAGAGAGTTTCAAAAAGAGGTCAACTGTGTCAGCTGTCCCTGAAAGGACTTTGATAAACAATAGACTCTGGGGGACGATGAGAGCGGGGTAAAGGAAAAGGCCATTTGAATTAGCAATAAAGATGTCATTGGTGACCTTCAAGAGACGGGTTTCGATGAAACAGCCAGGGCAGAGGCTGAGCGTGGTGTTACAGAGGAAACTGTGGGGAGGAAATGGATGCGCTGCTTCCTCAGGCCTGGTGACCTTTGGGCCTCACGCTTGCTGATATGAGAAAGTGTGTCCCCTCCTCTGAGGAGGCGCGCCGAGGAGTGCCCAGGCTTCGAGCACTTCCCAGCAGAGCCCCACAAACCCAGTTCCCATGTATCAGGCTGCTGATTAATGTATTTCCAGCAAAGTCTACCAGATTCTTTGAAAGGCCTTTGAGGTTGCTCACTGAAGTAAATCGTTTTACTCACTGTTTTTGTTTGACTACGAGTGGAGCGAATGATGAGATTAATAACTCTATCTGATCATTTCTAAGACTTGAAAATCTGTCCTTCTGGTCCCAAAGCTTATCTTCTCTCCCTTCATCCCTCTATCATTTCTCCATCCAGCCCTCCATCCATCTCTCTCTATCCCTCCACCCATTCTCCCTCCCTCCCTCCCGCCGTCCTTCTATCTCTCCATTCATCTGTCCTCTTCTTGATAGCTATCTCCTGTGAACGCAGGATTTTTTTTTTTTATCTACAAGTTTGCTTTGTCCACCTGACCCTGGATCCCAGTCCCCCCAAACCCTTCTCTCGTCCTCCTCACTCTCCCCAGACAACGTGCAGATCAGTGAGTCCCTTTTTAGCTCTGATCTCTAATCTCTCCCTTCATTGAATAAACCCAAATTCTTTCTGTCTTCGAAAATACCACTTCTCCCCTTGCTGTCCATCTGTAGATATCATCCTCGGTCTCTTATTAGCTGAGAACCAAGTCCCTTGAATGCCACATCTGCACAAGATTGTATCTGCCCTTGTCTCTTCACTGAAAGTGATGTCTGGACGTGCCCATGTCACCTCCTGACACCATTACTGCTTTGTATTTGTTTTTGTAATTGTCTATTTTCTTTTCTGTCTTACTCAATACTTTAAGTTACCTGAAAGTTGTTTCATAGTTACTGCTGTCCCCAGCATCTAGACATCTATGGCACAGATCAGGCGTTCAATATTTGTTGAATGAATGAATCAGTGAATGAATGAAAGCGTCTTGTCTGTGACTCAGCTAACCATGTCAAAAACCACTCTGCTATTAGTTGCTGCAATGGCAAGCCACTCCAGTACTCTTGCCTGGAAAATCCCATGGATGGAGGAGCCTGGTGGGCTGCAGTCCATGGGGTCACTAGGGGTCGGGCACGACTGAGGGACTTCACTTTCACTTTTCACTTTCGCACATTGGAGAAGGAAATGGCAACCCACTCCTGTGTTCTTGCCTGGAGAATCCCAGGGACAGGGGAGCCTGGTGGGCTTCCATCTATGGGGTCACACAGAGTCGGACACGACTGAAGTGACTTAGCAGCAGTAGCAGTATTAGTTGCTGGGGGAATCATTCTCCCTGGCTTTCATTCTAACACTCTGTCAATTGCTTTGTGGCTTCATATCTTTAAATGATGCAATTTCTTAGGGGTCTGTTGGTTCCTTTCATTTTTTAAAATTGGAGTGTAGTTGCTTTACAAAGTCGTGCTAGTTACTGCTGTACAACAAGGTGAATCAGCCATATGTATACATATATCTCTCTCCTCCCTCTTGAGTCCCCCTGCCAATCCCACCCCTCTAGGTTGTCACAGAGCACAGGACTGAGCTCCCTATACTATTCAGCAAGTTCTCGCGATATTTTGCACATGGTGGTGCATATATGTCAATGCTAGTCTCCCAGTTCATCCTCCCCTGCCCTCCCCTCACCCCACTGTGTCCACATGTCTGTGTTTCCGTTCCTGCCCTGCAAATAGGTTCAGCTGTACCATTTTCCTAGATTCCCTTCAGGGACCACAGCCTTGTGGAAAAGGGGCTTGCGAAACTCAATGAAGCTATGAGCCATGCTGTGCAGGCCTCCTAAGGTCCACTTGACTTCACACTCCAGGATGTCTGGTGTTAATATACAGTAGTTGCTTTTCTTTTTCTGACTTACTTCGCTCTGTAGGACAGACTCTAGGTCCATGTTCCTTTCTTGGCAATGTTTATTTTACCTGGGCAAGCGCACCTGCAGCTTTAACTACAACCTTATCTGTACCTCCCATGCTGATCTCCCTTTGTTCTTCAGACCTGTATATCTAAGTGCCTTCTGATTATCTCCATTTAACCATTTCGTGGGGACCTCAAGTTTATAAGGTAAAACACTGGATTCATAACTCCTGTCTCAGTGATGGTAGAGCTATCCACTTATTCATGAAAGCCAGAGATGGAAATTTTCCTAGATGGTCTTGTTTAATCAGATGGTCATTCCTTTAGATAAGTCTTACAAGATATACCTGAAATGTGTGTCCTCTGTCATTTTTGGTGTTATGAGTGAGACATGAAGTTTTGGGGGCAGAAATAGGGAGTCCTGCCCTCTTTCTCCTGAAACCCCTCCACACACACACACATACACATACACACACACAAACACACACACACACACACATAGAGTGAGTGAGCCCTGTGTCTGAGCATATACACACAGAGCTATGATCAGAATCAGGATGTTGCAAATACTTCCAGGGCTTCTAGTCATCAGTGAGACAAAGCTGTTAGTCTCCCCTCTGCCAGTAGAGATGAGACATTGGGGAAGGAGTGCTGAGAACTAGGATAGGACTCACACGAATGGCCTCCCTCCCACGCCTCCCACTCCCATCTGAGAAACTTCTCCCTCAAACAGAATAAAATAAAACAGAAAAAAAAGTGATAAAAAGGAACTAAAAAATATTTTGATTGGGGCAATTCCAACCACATATTTCAAAATTGCTGGGTAACTTCCCTCTCTCTATTTCACTGTACTGAGCATCCCTCCACAAAGGCTTGTCATTTCAGAATTGGAGGGTGTTGCCTTTTCTCAGCATCATTTTAATACAAGTTCATCAAATATCTGACACCCCAAGGCACTAACCATACTGTAGAAGCATGAGCTAGGACAGCAGAGAAATGGTGGGGCAACAGCTAGGACAGCAGCGTGGTGATGGGGACAGAGCTGCGTACAGGGAGAGATCCCCTGACTTTCCGACTTAGAGGGGGTCACCAGGTCCTTCAGTGCCACATTATCTGTGACATTTGAACTTACTCATGGTGATACTTCTTTACTGTGATATTATTTCTCTCATTCCAGTTCTAGGAAGTGGCCTGGATAGGAGTTGCCACTAAAACACCGGAAGGGGGAAGCTTCAGATAATTTTAGAAGGTTTGGGCTTACTGAAGGCAAAAGGAAACAATTCAAGGATTTTAAGCAGGAGAATGATTGGATCAGCATAGTATTGGAAATAATATCGGTTCAGTTCAGTTCAGTTCAATCGCTCAGTCGTGACCGACTCTTTAGCCAATATTTATTAGTGCTTATTATATACCAGACATTGTACCAAATGCTTCATATGGGTTATCTTACTTAATTTTAAAAGTAGCTCTGTGAATAAGTACTCTGAGTTTTCTTCTCTTTACAGATACTGAAGTAAAAGGCCTAGAGGATCATTTGTCCAACTTCTCACAGATAAGAGGAGGGGAGATGGAATGCAACCCAGGTTCATTGGATCCAAGACCATTTCAACCATCACCCTAAGCCCAGAATCATAAAGAAGGAAATTCATAAGAAGCTATCTTTAGCATAGGTTGTTTTTTCCTTGGGTGAACCTCCACCATCCTTCATAGATTCGTTTTTTATAAAGCCGCTTGCCTGTGTTGAAGCTACATGACAGTCACATCCAAATATGCTAGGCTCTCTCCTGTCTTTGAGCCCTGGTCCCTCTCAGGGAAGTGGTCACCATGGTGGGCACTCCTAGCCCTTCAAGACTTCCCAGTCACCACCTCCAGCCTATCCTCTGACTACTCCTCTCCATTCCCTGACCCTGTACTGGGAGTTAACACAGATATCCATTGATCTTCAAACTTCTTTACTTTGATACCTTAAAGTTCCTTGAGAAAGTAAATACTGCCACGTGTATCTTCAACTTGACATTCTGAAATTTGTCATCTGAACTGAACTGAAAGCTTAAATAGTGGCAAAGGATGTAATTTCTTACATATTGTAAATAATAGGCTTTTATGAATGAATTGTCACATGACTTTTCAAAACCTATCCAATGGAAAGCAAGTACCGTATCATTTGGCATTCATCATCAGATTTATCAGAACTCTAATTCTAAACACTCTAGGTGAGTCTGTCCTTCCTATTCAACAAAGAAACATAACAGGGATTTTTAACAGGTGAATAGAAACAGTTGACTTGCTCAGCTGCAGGACAGAAGGTAAGAAAATTTGGCCCAGGCTATGCTTTCAGAGCCTTTCCAGGGGCAGAGGAGGTCTCCATCTAGCACAAGTGCATGGACATGGAAAAATTAACTTATAAAGTATTCTGATGCAGCACAGGCAGGAGTGTTTATTCTCTTGTTCATTCTATAGCCGTGCATGCTATAAATCTTGGGTAAGATTTTTGAAATAAGGTGTTGAATTTATTGGATGAACATGGCCAATACTTTGGTTCCCCTATTATAAACATTTAAAGAGGGGCCCGTGTTATTAAATTCAGTTTTTGAGGTGGTGAAAGAGCCTGATTACTTATCACTGGTGGTTAAAACCATCTTTTTTTTTTCTTCAAGAGGTAGTGTGTGTAGCAGTCAGATAAAGGGTCTTGGAGTCTTGTTTTGTTTTTCATCGCTGAGTCATGTCTGATTCTTATGACCCCATGTACTCTAGCCTGCCAGGCTCCTCTGTCCATGAGATTTTCCAGACAAGAATACTGGAGTAGGTTGCCATTTCCTTCTCCAGGAGATCTTCCTGACACAGGGATCGAACTCGTGTCTCTTGCTTTGACAGCCAGATTCTTTACCACTGAGCCACCTTTGGAGTCTAAGAGATTTGAATTTAAGATTCACCATTTTATCTACTGTGGGAACTTGAGCAGCTAATCTGGGTTTTGGTTTCCTTGTCTCTGGAATGTTCATAACAGGGATTATAACCAAAGTTCAAATTCCTGGAAGAAAACCCAGCTTGGATTATGTGTTCTTATGGCTAGAGCACCAAGAGTTGATTGCAGCAAGAAGCTGTCCCCATTTCTCATCCCAGATCCTGGGTCTCTTGCAGGGCCTACATCCTCAGGATGGGACATGATACTGGGGAGAAAAGCTGGGTGAAGTAATGATGAAGCTAGTAATCCAACTCAGGGGGCTTGATGAAGTGTTGTTAGCATCTGTAAGAGGAGAAGTATTTGTTTCCAGATCTCTTCCCTACCTGTGCTAACCAGAACAAATGCCCAAGTATTCCTTTATCAATTATCCTAGACTCATTTTATTTAGAATTCCCTGGTAGTTCAGTAGTTAAGACTCTGCACTTCCAATGCAGGGGGCATGGGTTTGCTCCCTGGTGAGGGTGTCCCAGGTGGTGCTAATGGTAAAGAATCTGCCTGCCAGTGCAGGAGAGCTATGAGGTGTGGGTTTGATCCCTGGGTTGGAAAGATCCCTTGGAGGAGAACACAACAACCCACACCAGTATTCCTGCCTGGAGAATCCCAAGGACAGAGAAGCCTGGTGGGCTATGGTCCATAGGGTTGCAAAGAGTTGGTTGGACACACCTGAAGCGACTTAGCGTGCGTTTTATTTATAGACAGTTATGCACTGTGAATTGGAAGAGTGCCAAATGATCTCTGGCCCTAACAACTCTTCCTTTGCGGGCTGCCCCAGTGCTTTAGAATGGTTGCTTTGGGTAAGGCATTACAGGTCCAAAAGACCTTATTGGAAGGCTAAGAGGTAACCTCAGATGTTAGCAAGACTAGCTCATCGATCACATCAACTGGCTTTCAAAGAGCTGGGAGTTGGATCCCCAACTCACTGAGTGGCAGGACAAGTACAGTTTGCTGGAAATGAGGGCGAGGAAACACTGCACTTGAAACATTAAGCAGTTCACGGACAGAGCCAGACCACAGAAGGAAAAGAGTGAGAGGCGAGAGATGAAAGGGAGGTGAGGGAGGAGGAGGAACGCAGGGACTGGAGGGAGACAGGCTCTTCACACTAATGCCTGCCTGATGCCTCCGGCAGGTCCCCAGGGAGCACTGACAAGCCATTCTTTGGTCATAGGACTTTAAGAAATGATAAACCAAGAAGAAGTTTCTACCCCTAGAAAGTCTTCTCAGATTATTAATTATGCTTGCAGGCCTACAAATCTTAGCCAAAATGTCAATCATCATCTCCACCATAATATTGATAATAGTAGCGTATTCTTCTTGAGCCCTTGCTTCAAATACTATAGCCAAATAGACAACAAGCACATGAAAAGATTCTTGGTATTACTAATCATTGTGATCAGTCACTAAGTCGAATCTGACTCTTTGTGACCCCATGGACTGTGGCCTGCCCAGCTCCTCTGTCCATGGGATTTCCCAGACAAGAATACCGAAGTGAGTTGTCATTTCCTTCTCCAGGGGATCTTCCCAACCCAGGGATCAAACCCATGTCTCTAGCTTGACAGGCAGATTCTTTACCATTATGCCATCTTTGAAGCCCTAAGTATTACAGTTTGTTGTGTTTTACGTGTGGTGGGTAGTTCACAGAATCCTCACAACCCCACCAGCCAGTGTTGTTCTTGTAGATATTGTTCTAGAGATGAAAAAGCTGACATTTAGAAGAAGTTAAGAAACCTGGCTCAGAGCACAGCCAACAAAGCTGTGGCACTGAATTCTCATTGGAATTCGTGCTTTGACTCCAGTATAAAACCCTTAACCACTAAGGATTATGTCTTGAAGAGGGTGACATTCCAAAGCAGGGATTGCCCAACTTTTCTGGGTGAAGGGCCGGATAGGAAATATCTCTGACTTTGTGAGCCATGTGGTGTTGAGCCATATGGTGTCTGTTCCAATTACTCAACTGTATGCGTGAAAGCAGCCATAGATGATATGTAAACAAGTAGGTATTATATAAACAATAAAACTGTAAAGGAGAGTGGATTATTCTAAAGAGACTTGACAGATTTCCCTGGTGGTCCAGTGGTTAAGACTCTCGCTTCCACTGCAAGGGGCACTGGTTTGATCCCTAGTTAGGGAACTAAGATCTTGCATGCCACAGCCAAAGAATCAAATCAAATAAAGAAACTTCAAATAGGTAAGGGCTTCCCTGGTAGCTCAGGGAAAAGGTAAAAATAGTATACAGTCAAAATGACCCTTCAAATAACAGTAGTTGCTTATAAGGAGGGTAACTACCTTTAACAATATGTTTATAGCTGGGCCAATTGAATCACAGCAGCAGAGAATGAATGTTTTTGTTTCTTTTTGCATTTCAGTGGTGATCCCTCTGTTCTTTTGATGGTGGAGACCAAGTCTAGTTTGAAATGGAGGAAGAGAAATAGAGGACATAAAGGATTCTCCTACCACTCCTTCATTTTTTGTGTGAGGTAAGTGTGGTTAAGTTCCAGTGAGAAAAAAAGGCGTGTGTGGTGCCCGTCCATTGAAAGCTTTCCCCCAAATGATTTAACTCACACTTTGGGAAGGGACCAAAGCATCTTATGGACTTAAAGTTTCCCAAACATTCTTGAGAAAATGCTTGCCTGAGAATGCATTTCTAGCTTATCTCTCTGACTAAGGGAAAGTTGCACTTAGAAAGAGCTGGAAAAAAGAGGTTTGTTGCTGAAAAATTAGACTAAATGGCCCTGGAAGCTGCTGACTGACCAGATATTGTAGGGATACAAGTTGTTGAGCTGTGGATATGGTTTCTTTGGAAGCATATACCGTGAATCCCGTGAGATCTAAAGGAGAAAGATAATTTTCTTTAGATTCGCTATAAAAACTCAACCTGGGTTGATTTCAGGGCAGCGAAGACTAGCCTACAGAGGAAATATGCATATTTGAAAGACCTGGGAAAGTCCTTAAGAAAGGTCCTTCAAGCACCAAATATCTCCCAGCTAGAGATTGCTGCTAAGTCACTTCAGTTGTGTCCAACTCTGTGTGACCCCATAGATGGAAGCCCACCAGGCTCCCCTGTCCCTGGGATTCTCCAGGCAAGAACACTGGAGTGGGTTGCCATTTCCTTCTCGAATGTGTGAAAGTGAAGGAAATGCTCAGTCGTGTCCAACCCTTAGCGACCCCACGGACTGCAGCCTACCAGGCTCTTCCATCCATGGGATTTTCTAGGCAATAGTACTGGAGTGGCTTGCCATTGCCTTCTCCAAGCTAGACATTAGGAGCTCACTAATTCAGACTTATTTCTTGTGATTATACCCGTGCTTTTCAAGACTGTTGTCTTCAGCTACCGGTGTCTTTGGAGGGATGAATGGGGGATGCAGACCTGTGTGATGGTCAAGGACCAGGTTCACAATTTGCTGTCTGGTCCCATCCAGGCTCTGCCTTTTCTTAACCATAACCTGGGAACACTCTGTCCTCTAAGCCTAAATGTCTTCATCTGTAAAATGAAAGTAATAGTAATGCCTACTTCTTAAAAATCTAGTAAGGATAGTATTGCATAAATAAAACATTTTGCTTAGTGACTATCACACAGTACGTGTTCAATGAACCTTACCACTTATGTATGACAGGCTGTTATTACAAATTTATTAGCCCTTATGAGTAGAACACATTTAAAACTCCCTAGGAATATTGGACAGGCAGGAGGGAGAGGGAGGGGGTGGGAGGGAGGGGAAAGGAGGGAGGGGGAGGGAGAGAGGGAGGGATCTTACTTGCTCCATGAGGAAAACACGGGGATAGTATATACATGGGTCATGCAAAAGAAGCAAGTTTAGGCATGAGATGAACCTAGACTCCAATCCTGATTTTGCTACTTGCTACTTGCAGTTCTTGGGATATTGGGATTTATCTAGTCCCCTGGGTTCTATTTCCATTGAAAAAAAACAAAAACAAAAACCCAGAAAATCCTGCCAGCTTCCTAAAGCACGAGCTGGAATAGGCAGGGAGAGAATAAATGAATACATGATAAATAACAGCTACCTTATGTGTCCCCAATACACTGGAGCTCTTCTTACTAATCGTGGGAAAGTGTTGGGTATCAGGTGGGAACTGAGCATCCCAGGGAAGAGTTCAGCACAGTGTGGAAGGTGGTCCTTAGAATGGGAGATAGAAGCCAATCAAGGACAACCCTCACTTCACAGTTTTATTGTCATTATCAAAGTATTTTAGTTTCATGGCAGCTTTCTTTTCTTTTTTAAATTATATCCTGGACATATGTGGGATGATGGCTTTTAATGTTTGGATTCAGCTTTCTGCAAATGGCACACAAATCTGATGAAGATGTGAACACAGCTGGTGTCAGAGGCTTGGAGGTGAAGGCCCTCATTCCCTCAGTGGGGACATGGTGGGTGGGAAGATGGACTGATGGGGTTACAGTGTGAGGGTGTGAGTGTGCAAGGAGGGAGATATTTTGAGGTTAGATGTAAATATCCACCATGACTGTACCATAAAGGAAAAACAGCTGAGAAGTCATATTGTAAAGTATGGAAACTAAAAAACTGTCTTGTTTGAGTTCAAGACCATGTTATTTGTCTCATTTGAAATGAAAATAACCTCTTGTTTCAAAGAACACTGTATTTTTTCCAAGTTAGAATACATTGACAGTGCGAAATAAAAATGATATAAAAGGTACACAGGAAGAAGTCCACTTCACACTTGTCCCTTCCCATCCAATCTTGTCCTCTCTCACTTCCTACTCTTTGTACTACTTTTGGTTTGTTGACTTATTTATCTTTCCAATATTTCTTTTTGCAGATGCTGACAGACAAGGACAGAACATACTGTTCCCACCCTCCTCATTTTATTACACAAAAATGCAGCCCATGTTGTATTGAGCTTTGCACGTTGTTTTCTCTGCTTAACAGGACAGCCTGAACAACTCTGTACATCGGTACAGAAAAGGCGCTCATTTTGATTTTTTTTCACAGCTGCATAGGATTAATTTTGTAAACATGCCATGTTTTATTTGGGTCCCATCCAAACCCAGTCACAACAAATAGTCTTGTACACTTTTACTTACTATGTGTGTAGATGTCACTGTTGGAAAAAAAGCCCAGATGTGGGATTGCCAGATCCAAGGGTCACTGAACCGATAATTTAGGCATATATCACCAGATTCTCCTGCACGGGCCTGCATCATTTCCCCCTTCATGGTAAAGGAATGCCATTTTCATTTGTATTTCTCATATTAATTTGTAACCCATTTAGCTATGAATATTTCTTTTTCTATGACATGTCTTTTATGTGCTTTGCCTGCTTTTTCATTGGATGAGATTGGTGCATCCAGGGTGGTATGGCATAGACTACCTGTTTTTCTATTGGTTTCTTCCTAGGCGTCTTTATTTCTGGGAGTGCCTTAGGAGTTTATCATGTATTCAGGACAGTGGTATTTGTCATATGATTTGCAATTTTTTTCCAGTTTATCATTTTGTCATTTACTTTGCTTATGGCATATTTACCATGTTGCTGCTGCTGCTGCTAAGTCACTTCAGTCGTGTCCAACTCTGTGTGACCCCATAGATGGAAGCCCACCAGGCTCCCCCGTCCCTGGGATTCTCCAGGCAAGAACACTGGAGTGGGTTGCCATTTCCTTCTCGAATGTGTGAAAGTGAAAAGTGAAAGTGAAGTCACTCAGTCGTGTCTGACCCCTAGCGACTCCATGGACTGCAGCCTACCAGGCTCCTTCATCCATGGGATTTTCTAGGCAAGAGTTCTGGAGTGGCTTGCCATTGCCTTCTTCGATTTACTATGTTAATGGATTTAAAAATACATATGTAATTTATCTTCTTTAATTTTATGACATGGGTTTTCAGTCATGTAAGGGACTTGCCTCTTCCAGGGTTAGCAAGGAATTCACTTACATTACCTTTTGCAATTTTTAAAAACTTTTGTTTTTAAATACTTGCTGTAATTGAGGGTTTTTCCTTATGTATAATGTGAGGTACAGATCTAATTTTATTTTATCTTTTCTTTATGGGGATAATCAGTTGTTCTGTTAATCTAAAGATCCATCTTTATTGATATAAATGTCATCTTTATCATATACTATATTACCGAATGTGTTTGTACTGAAAATTTTTGAAATTTTCTTCTAATCCACAGGTCTTTCTATTTATATACCAGACATGTAGTTATTAAGATTCTGTGGTATGTTTTAAATATCTGGTAAACTGAATCTCCCACATTCCTTTTTTTCTTTTAGTTTTTCTAGCTATTTAAATTTATTTTTCCACAGCAATATGTGAACCGTGAACTTCCAGATGTTCAAGCAGGTTTTAGAAAAGGCAGAGGCACCAGAGATCAAATTGCCAACATCCACTGGATCATGGAAAAGCAAGAGAGTTCCAGAAAACCATCTATTTCTGCTTCATTGACTATGCCAAAGCCTTTGACTGTGTGGATCACAATAAACTGTAGAAAACTCTGAAAGAGATGGGAATACCAGACCACCTGACCTGCCTCTTGAGAAACCTGTATGCAGGTCAGGAAGCAACAGTCAGAACTGTACATGGAACAACAGACTGGTTCCAAATAGGAAAAGGAGTACGTCAAGGCTGTATATTGTCACCTTGCTTATTTAACTTCTGTGCAGATTACATCATGAGGAACGCTGGGCTGGAAGAAGCACAAGCTGGAATCAAGATTGCCGGGAGAAATATCAATAACCTCAGATATGCAGATGACACCACCCTTATGGCAGAAAGTGAAGAGGAACTCAAAAGTGAAAGTGATGAAAGTGAAAGAGGAGAGTGAAAAGGTTGGCTTGAAGCTCAACATTCAGAAAACAAAGATCATGGCATCTGGTCCCATCACTTCATGGGAAATAGATGGAAAAACAGTGGAAACAGTGTCAGACTTTATTTTTTGGGGCTCCAAAATCACTGCAGATGCTGATTGCAGCCATGAAATTAAAAGACGCTTGCTCCTTGGAAGGAAAGTTATGACCAACCTTGATAGTATATTAAAAAGCAGAGACATTACTTTGCCAACCAAGGTCCGTCTAATCAAGGCTATGGTTTTTCCCGTGGTCATGTATGGATGTGAGAGTTGGACTGTGAAGAAAACTGATCAACGAAGAATTGATGCTTTTGAACTGTGGTGTTGGAGAAGACTCTTGAGAGTCCCTTGGACTGCAAGGAGACCCAACCAGTCCATTCGAAAGGAGATCAATCCTGGGTGTTCATTGGAAGGACTGATGCTAAAGCTGAAACTGCAATACTTTGGCTACCTCATGCAACAAGTTGACTCACTGGAAAAGACTGATGCTGGGAAAGGTTGGGGGTGGGAGGAGAAGGGGACGACAGAGAATGAGATGGCTGGATGGCATCACCGACTTGATGGAGGTGAGTTTGAGTGAACTCTGGGAGTTGGTGATGGACAGGGAGGCCTGGCGTGCTGTGATTCATGGGGTCACGGAGAGTCGGACACGACTGAGTGACTGAACTGAACTGAACATGATCTTTATGGTGTTATTTTAAGTGGATAATGCCATATTTAGAAGTCAATGTTGGGATAGTTGGCACCTTTTTGTTACTGAGTCTTTCTATCCATGGTATATAAGATTATGTCTTTATATACATTGAAGTTACAGGGGAGGAAATACTTCCTCTTTAACATGTAGGTTCTTCAACGGTGGCCCTGCAAATTAGAGTAACAAATGAATAATGAGAGAAAACACTTCATTACCAAATGCTGAGCTAATCATAGGAGAAACTTCAGTTCAGTTCAGTTCAGTTCAGTTCAGTCGCTCAGTTGTGTCCGACTCTCTGCGATACCATGAATCACAGCACGCCAGGCCTCCCTGTCCACAGAGTCATGTCCACAGAGTCGGCGATGCCATCCAGCCATCTTATTCTCTGTCATCTTCTTCTCCTCCCGCCCCCAACCTTTCCTAGCATCAGAGTCTTTTCCAGTGAGTCAACTCGTCGCATGAGGTGGCCAAAGTATTGCAGTTTCAGTTTTAGCATCAGTCCTTCCAATGAACACCCAGGATTGATCTCCTTTAGAATGGACTGGTTGGATCTCTTCGCAGTACAAGGGACTCTCAAGAGTCTTCTCCAACACCACAGTTCAAAGCATCAATTTTTCGGCGATCAGCTTTCTTCACAGTCCAACTCTCACATCCATACATGACCACGGGAAAAACCATAGCCTTGATTAGACGGACCTTGGTTGGCAAAGTAATGTCTCTGCTTTTTAATATACTATCAAGGTTGGTGATAACTTTCCTTCCAAGGAGGAAGCGTCTTTTAATTTCATGGCTGCAATCAGCATCTGCAGTGATTTTGGAGCCCCAAAAAATAAAGTCTGACACTGTTTCCACTGTTTTTCCATCTATTTCCCATGAAGTGATGGGACCAGATGCCATGATCTTTGTTTTCTGAATGTTGAGCTTCAAGCCAACCTTTTCACTCTCCTCTTTTACTTTCATCAAGAGGCTTTTGAGTTCCTCTTCACTTTCTGCCATAAGGGTAGTGTCATCTGCGTATCTGAGGTTATTGATATTTCTCCCGGCAATCTTGATTCCAGCTTGTGCTTCTTTCAGCCCAGTGTTCCTCATGATATAATCTGCATAGAAGTTAAATAAGCAGGGTGACAATATACAGCCTTGACGTACTCCTTTTCCTATTTGGAACCAGTCTGTTGTTCCATGTACAGTTCTGACTGTTGCTTCCTGACCTGCATACAGGTTTCTCAAGAGGCAGGTCAGGTGGTCTGGTATTCCCATCTCTTTCAGAGTTTTCCACAGTTTATTGTGATCCACACAGTCAAAGGCTTTGGCATAGTCAATGAAGCAGAAATAGATGTTTTTCTGGAACTCTCTTGCTCTCTCCATGATCCAGCAGATGTTGGAAATTTGATCTCTGGTGCCTCTGCCTTTTCTCAAAACCGTTTGAACATCTGGGAGTTCACGGTTCACATATTGCTGAAGCCTGGCTTCGAGAATTTTGAGCATGACTTTACTAGCGTGTGAGATGAGTGCAATTGTGCGGTAGTTTGAGCATTCTTTGGCATTGCCTTTCTTTGGGATTGGAATGAAGACTGATCTTTTCCAGTCCTGTGGCCACTGCTGAGTTTTCCAAATTTGCTGGCATATTGAGTGCAGCACTTTCACAGCATCATCTTTCAGGCTTTGAAATAGCTCAACTGGAATTCCATTACCTCCACTAGCTTTGTTTGTAGTGATGCTTTCTAAGGCCCACTTTACTTCACATTCCAAGATGTCTGGCTCTAGGTCAGTGATCACGTTATCGTTACTATCTTGGTCGTGAAGATCTTTTTGGTACAGTTCTGCTGTGTATTCTTGCCACCTCTTCTTAATATCTTCTGCTTCTATTAGGTCCATAGCATTTCTGTCCTTTATCGAGCCCATCTTTGCATGAAATGTTCCCTTGAATCTCTAATTTTCTTGAAGAGGTCTCTTGTTTTTCCTATTCTGTTGTTTTCCTCTATTTCTTTGCATTGATCACTGAGGAAGGCTTTCTTATCTCTCCTTGCTATTCTTTGGAACTCTGCATTCAGATGCTTATATCTTTCCTTTTATCCTTTGCTTTTCGCTTCTCTTCTTTTCACAGCTATTTGTAAGGCCTCCTCAGACAGCCATTTTGCTTTTTTGCATTTCTTTTTCATGGGGATGGTCTTGGCCCCTGTCTCCTGTACAATGTCACGAACCTCCGTCCAGAGTTCATCAGGCACTCTATCTATCAGATCTAGTCCCTTCAATCTATTTCTCACTTCCACTGTATAATCATAAGGGATTTGATTTAGGTCATATCTGAATGGTCTAGTGGTTTTCCCTATTTTCTTCAATTTCAGTCTGAATTTGGCAATAAGGAGTTCATGATCTGAGCTTCAGTGATCAATAATTCAAAGCAGTGGTTAGACTGGGGCTTATTTAGCATCTTAGCAAAAGAACAATAAATTAGCTAAGAAGTGACAAAACAAAGGATAAGGGATTTAGGCTTCTAAGGGGTGGTAAACTGTGGGGAGGTACACATATGGGTAAAACTAATCAAAGATAAGAAATACTTAGTAAGGTTTGTTATGCAGATTTCTCTGGGCTGATAAGATGCTGAAGCTGAAACACTAATACTCTGGCCACTTGATGGGAAGAACTGACTCAATGGAAAAGACCCCGATTCTGGGAAAGATTGAAGGCAGGAGGAGAAGGGGACGATGACAGAGGATGAGATAGTTGGATGGCAACACCAACTTGATGGACATGAGTTTGAGCAAGTTCTGAGAGTTGGTGGTGGACAGGGAAGCCTGGCATGCTGCAGTCCATGGGGTCACAAAGAGCTGACAAGACTGAGCAACTAAAACGACTGACTGATTAAAAATTATCCTCTCCTTAATAGAGGAAGGAAAAGCAAGAAAGTTTGTGTGTGTTTGCTGCTTTTCAACTGCCTTTGGCTCAAAATAATTCTTATGTTAGAGTGGCATATTTTGGGGCAGTATGCTTTAAACCCCTTTAGGTCTTCAGGAGGCTTTAAAGTTTCTCACATCAAGTTGCACATTTAAAATTTTTTAAGTATTTTACTTTTTAGATGCTATGGTAAATATGGTCTTCTCTTCCATCTTATCTTCAGACTAATTGTCTTAAATTAGGAAGCAACATGAGACAAACTATTTATTGCAATTAAATAACTTATAAGGTCAATCAAGGAAAGTGTGCTAGTCACTCAGTCAGGTCCGACTCTTTGTGACCTCATGGACTATAAGCCCACCAGGCTCCTCTGTCCATGGAATTCTTCAGGCAAGAATACTGGAATGGGTTGCCATTCCCTTCTCCAGGGGATCTTTCTGACCCAGGTCTCCTTCATTGCAGGCAGATTCTTCACTGAGTAACCAGGGAAGCCTCTCAGTCAAGGAAAGCCATAATATAATATAATCAGAAGCAGTTTAACAATTTGTACAGACACTTGTCAGTACCATGAAAGCTACAGAGCTTCTAAAACCTGAAACACACACACACACCAGTTATTGAAATTACAATGCCAAAGCACAATAGGAGATAAAATTGAAAAAGGGTTTTGTTCTCATAACTTGTCACTGCCTTCTAATGGGTGGCCTTAGTATCTGAAGTGGCTGTCTCTTTTGCTGAGGTTTAGATGTGAGCCTAGGAGTTAAGAGGATGTTGGATTGGGTGGAAATACACTGTTTGGGTAAGAAATAAAGAGATTTAGATGCCTGGGGAAAGACTAGGAATGTGAAAGCCTAGAGCTAGCTGGACTGGAAATTGGAGGGGGAAGAACTGAGAAGGAACCCCCCTGATAGGATGAAAAGTTTGGGGTAGAAGAAACGTGCTGCATGGGGATGTTTGAATTCCTCTGTTGAGATCTGGGTTGTGGTTACCCTTCCAACAGCCCTGAGAAGTGGCTATCATCGCTGAGAAGTCTATTCTATTGGTTATCTGGACTACTTTTTCCCCCATGCCCTGCAGAAACAAACAAAACGATCCATAAACACTTTTTTCAGAATGAGCCTTCCTGCAAAAAGATTACCTCTCCCTGTTGCATCTCTTATTGTGACAGAAGACTGTAACAGTCAATACTGTTTGTGTAATGAATTTTGTGATGAACAAGCCTGTAGAACAGTTTCTCTCATTCCTAGCTGTCCAAGCTAACGAGCCAGATTCTGGTTGCCTTCTGGATAAAGAGCAGGGGTGTGGCTCCGCCCAGGTACGTCTCCCTGTGGAGGGAAGTCTACTTCTTATCAGTAAGTTACTGGTTCACAGGCCACAACGTTTTATCTTTTTCCTGGGAAATACCTGAACTAAAATTACTTTATTTACCTGCTTACTTCTTTATTACAACATCTCTCACTCCAAAGCTCCATTTGAATGTAGATCTTACCTACTCTGTTAACTGCCCTATTCCCAGTGTTCAGAACAGTGGCACGTGATAGGCCTTTAATATCTGTTGAACAAACAAACAAAATATAGTTCAGCGTCTATATTTCTTTGTTTTCTTAAAGCTGCAGTTTGTATCTGCTGCATTGGCTGAAATACACGTTCTGTATAAATGAGCTTATCCTCCTTGCAATGATTAAAAAATTGTATAACATTAAGCTTACAAAACGACTTTCAATTTCCTTTTCTAATCTTACTCCTTCTATATCAAATGATTTTACGTGTTTCCACAAATCATTATTATACAAAGTAAAACCAACACTTCAATCTCAAGTTTTAAAATTTAACAACTTAGAAAAACAAAGTGAAATTACGATAGGAAGAAATGGCTGGGCTTGACTTGTACTTACAATTTTTTTCACTTGCTATTGGATACTCTACTTTTCCTCTTTATGACATGAAGATTGCAATTTCCAGTAATATATTTTTGTTGTATTCCAGTGATATATATTTTTAGTCCAGTTATAATAAAATATAACTATGGGAATGTACCTAACATCTGCAAAGTAGTGAATGGGAAATAGCTCAAAGCAGAAAAATATTTGGTTAAAGATTGAAGCAAAATACAAGAAAATTTTACTTAAAATTCTAAAACATCACTCACCAAAGGAATATTAACTTATTCACTGATTAAAAACTGAATGATGAAAATTATGTAGGCATTTAGCTCAATATTCTAGAGGAAAAAGAGTAAACAAATAATAAAAAGAAGGAAGAAATGAAAATAAATGTAAAAATAAGAGAGTTAGAGAGCAAGTCCTTGTCCGGTAAAAAGTTAGTGAGTTTGACCATGTCAAAATTAGAGATCTCTGTTAAATAAAAGGTAACATAGAAAAGTTGAGATTCTTAATATATTGAGAGAAGATATTTGCAGTATTTATAACTGACAAGTAATGAATTGAGAAAACAACAAATTCTGGAAAATGGATAAAAACAAGAACATCAACCACCACCACAAATGAAATACCCTGGAAGGAAATGAGTGAAGATTCCTAGTAGTGAAAAGCAGAACCGATAACAAGCATATCAACAGATGGCCAACCTCACTAATTATTATAGAAACTTGATGACAATAATGAGAATGCATTAACTCCCATAAAATAGTAAATTATTAGAAAATCAGGTTGTTGGGCCGCACCCTGCAGGCTTGCAAGCCTTTCGGTTGCCCAATCTTATGACCAGAGAAAGAACCCAAAGATGGCGGGAGAAACATCAGCAGTTTATTGGACAGGGGAATCTTACATGTCCTAAGCAAAAGGGTCCTGGATTGAAATTCCACTGTGACCAGCAGACAGCGAGCAGAAAATGACAGCTGTCTTCGATACGTGGGGGAGGAGGAGGCACCCTTTATAGTTGGAGTTGACATCAAATTAGCTCATCAGTTACCAGGGAAACCAGTGGCTGGGGCAGGGGGCAAGCAGGAAGGCAGTGACTAATTAAGCCCTATAACTAAGAGTATTGGATAGGCAAGTGAATGAAGCAGGGTCTGCTGGAGCAGGAGATGTGCAGAGAGCAAGAGAACAGCCATCTTGACTGGCCTGACCTTACACAGGTATTACCAAGTGTTAGCAGGGATATGGAAAAGGCAACCCACTCCAGTGTTCTTGCCTGGAGAATCCCAGGGACGGCGGAGCCTGGTCGGCTGCCGTCTATGGGGTCGCACAGAGTCGGACACTACTGAAGCGACTTAGCAGCAGCAGCAGCAGCAGCAGGGATATGTGGGAAATAAGAAACTCCTTGCACTACAGGTGGAGAAAAATAGACATTTTGGAGAAATGGCCTGTTTGCACACTGCAATTACACTTCTAGGTATAACTCAGGGCTATGGCATGAAATTTTTGTCCTGTAGGGAAAATTGTTTTCAAGCCTCCTACCAAGGTGGAATTGGCAAAAAATCTTTACATGGGGGGCTTCCCTGTTGATCAAGTGTTAACAGTCTGCTAATGCAGGGGACACAGGTTCGATCCCTGGGAGGATCCCACATACCGCAGGGCGGCTAAGCCTGTGTGCCACAACTCCTGAGCCTGTGCCCTAGAGCCCACGCTTCCACAACAAGAGAAGCCAGTGCAGTGAGAAGCTCGAGCACCACAGCTAGAGAGCAGCCCCCACTTGCTGCAACTCGAGAAGGCCTGTGCCTAGCAACAAAGACACAGTGCACTCAAAAATACATAAAATAAAAATGTAAAAGTCTTTACACGGGATTTGCATTGGCGCCTTTCTAGACCCTTGTACTGTGCCAGAGGGTAGGGGTTGGTAATTTGTATCAGCTCCTTTCACCCTCCTTGTCCCTCTATAGAGCCTTGAAAATCTCACACAGACTCTTAAGGGGATTTGTTAGAGTATATTTATTGAGGAGATGTGAATAGTAGCGGGTGTTCATCTCCAGGAGCACGGACAGGTGAAGGATGGTGCGTGTATGCCGTGAGTACCACACAGCGGTTAGAAGTGATGAATTGGACGGGCACAGTTGCAGGCTGAAAAATGGTCCTCTGAGGATGGCCACGTTCTAATCCCCAGAACCTGTGCAAATGGGATCAAGTAATGTTAAAGGAGGGAGAGTAGCCTGCATTATCCTGGTGGGCCAGTGCAGTGACAGGAGTCCTTCTCAGAGGGAGGCAGTGGGCTCACAGTCAGGAGTAGGAGATGTGATGAAAGAAGCAAGAGATTGGAGAGAAGCAAGGAAGGAGTCCGGCACCTATATGGCCTCTAGAGACTGAAAAAGTCAAGGAAACAAGATTCTTCTCTCAGAACCTTTGGGGAAGAAAACCAACCCTGGCAACCCCTTGATTTTAGACCAGTGACTTTAGGTAGTAGCTGATGTTAACTTTGAACTCCTGATTTCCAGGACAGTAAAATGATGATTTTGTTGTTTTAAGCCACTGAGTTTGAAATAATTTTGCTATGGCAGCAATAAGAAATTAATAGAAACATGCACTATGAATAATTCCAAAATTACAGGCTAAAATAAGCTTCAAAAGACATTACATTTTTCTAGAAAAGATACTGATCCGAGAACTGGAAGAAGTCTATTTAGAGAAAAGGAATGAGAGTATGGGTTACAGTAAAGTAGAAAATAAATAAAAGAACTGAAATAGAGAGTCCAGTACAGAACAATTGTAAAAGTGAGTCATGCAGAAGGAAGTATGATTAACTCATATCTCTGCACTTGAGATTCCCTGTAACACTTCTCCTATTAAAAAAAAAAAAAAAAGAGAAAGAATGAAAGAAATGGACAATAGAATTGGCATGGAAAACACAGAGGTGGTTCTATGAAAAGATATTGAATAAGCAAATCCTTGGCATCTGTGACCATGAAGGAAAGGAGAAAAACACAATAACATCATTTAGTGTGGGAACTAGGTTTTAACCACAGATGATATAGAGGATACTTAGAAATTAAATGGGGTTCCCTGGTAGCCCAGCTGGTAAAGAACCCCTACAATGTAGGAGACACCAGTTGAATTCCTGGGTCAGAAAGATTCGCTGGAGAAGGGATAGGCTACCCACTCTAGTATTCTTGGGCTGCCCTAGTGGCTCCGCTGGTAAAGAATTTCCCTGCAATGTGAGAGACCTGGGTTGGGAAGATCCCCTGGGGACCAGCTACCCACTCCAGTATTCTGGCCTGGAGAATTCCACGGACTGTATACAGCCTGCAAAAGTTGGATACAACTGAGCAACTTTCACTTTAGAAGTTAAATACTCTTTACAACATTAAGTAAAGAAATTGAATATTTTGATAAAATCAATAGCCTTTTTCAGGAATTTTAAATTACCAAAATTGACTCAGGGAATGGCTTTAAACAACCTCACCAAATCAATTAGGTGGAAAACCGAAGAGGAATTTAAAATATTTCCTTAACTCTAATCCTCCTAAAGCCAGATCTGGATATTTTGAAAGGCAAATTCCATAAATATCTTTCAAAAAAAGATGATTTCTATACTATTTAATCTGTTCCAGAACATTGGAAATGATGGAAGCCTTCTGTTCTGCCTCTAATAGTAAGCCCTGTTAGGATGAGCAGTGTGATAAACAGGGATCCTATTTAGGAGCCAGATGACCTGTTTTCCAGTCATGCTTGTTCCACTTGTACACTGAGTACTCTCCAGCAGTTTGCCTGGTACCCCCTGCTTTAGAGGCTCACCTGTCAATCAGGTGCCTGACAGGTGGCTGATGTCAGCTCTGCCCTTTCATCCCCAGCCTGGCTCAGATTTTCACTATTAGGCTTGCTGTTGCCGCTCCTCCCCCACCTGCAGGCTCCATCCCAGTCCAGGGTCTGAACTCATCCTGACAGAGTAGACCCAGTTCCATTCTCCCCACCTTCAATCTAAGACACATTGCATCTTTATGATGTTAATAGATTCTGGATCAAGAGGAGGAGGCAGGGCTGACCATGAACATCAACATGGTTCCCTAACACTTGAAGCTTCCCCACCCCACCCCAGGGCGTTCATGTCATTCTCTGAATAGCTCCATTTCCATGTCAGGGATTCTGTTTTTGTTTCTGCCAACCCGAAGTTCTAGCCCAAGGTCTCCCAATCTACTGACTGTGGACACCTGGAAGATTATAGATAGTGGTTGTGAGAAAGTTAGGAATTCTTTTCTATTCCAGTTATTGTTTGTGGATTGATTATCTCATACACGTATGTGTCATTACTTTTCCAAAAGAACTTGTGTTAATGTTGGTTCAACCAAGAGATAGAAACCACACAGCAATGTAAAACAGGGGATGTTTATTACAAAGAGTTATTAAACTATGATAGAATAGTAACTGCAAAGATGTAAAAGGAACGTTAAAGGGCACCATAGGACTAAGAAAGAGGACCCATGGGAAGTCAACTTGGAAGAAGGGGTTCAGGCGATTCTGGAGAAGGTGTGTGTGCATCCCATTGGATGTCAGAGAAGGTGGCTGTCTGCCAGGATCAGAGCTGGCCCATAGTCATTGAGCAAGCAGGAAGCAATCTCCAGTTAGGGCCCGGGAGAACAGGCAGGGGGATGGGCTTGTGAGGGAATGGGGGAGGTGCATGCTGTGAACTAAAGGTTTCTGTCCCCTGCCTCCCATCCATATGTTGAAGCCCAAAGGTGATGGTATTTGGAAGTGAGGCCTTTGAGGGTAATTAGGTCTAAGGGTGGAGCCCCACAATGGGATTAGCATCCTTAAAGAGGAAGAGAATTAGTTCTTTTTCCCTTTCTCTGCCAGATGATGGGACATTTAAGAGGAGTAGTTCATTAAGAACCCAGCCCTGTGGGCACCCTGATCTCAGAATTGTAGTCTCAAGAGCTGAGAGAAATAAATGTTTGTGATTTAAGGCACCCAGTCTGTGTATTCTATTATAGAGACTGGAATGGACTAAGACGATGCATTTTAGTGATTCCTCGTTGGTTTTTATCGTTATGTGTTTCTCAATTGCTTCCCAGATGATGCAGTGGTAAGAATCCGCCTACCAATGCAGGAGATGTGGGAGACTGTCCCTGACCCAAGGTTCAATCCTTGGGTAAATACTTGGGTTCAATCCTTGGGTCAGGTTCATTCCTTGGGTCAGGGAGATCCCCTGGAGGACAACATGGCTACCCATTCCAGTATTCTTGCCTGGAAAATTCTGTGGGCAGAGGAGTCTGGTGGGCTATAGTCCAGAGGGTCACAAAGAGTCAGATACAGCTGGGTGACTGTGCACTGACTGACTGAATGATTTCTCAATTAATGGATACAAAGAAGACAACAACTAGCGTGGGGAGAGGGGAGTCCCCAGAATATTTTGTGGTTGAGCGTGAATCCTTCTCCTTGACAAGGTGAGAATCTGTTGCTCCAGCGAGCTGCCAAACATGAATCCCAGTGATGTCCACCTGGTGACTTGGCTGTAAAATAGCATCCTTCCTGCCCAGCTGTCAGGTTTCAGTAAATCTCACGCTGTTCACTCTAGTGTGAATCATTTGCATAAATCATGAGAGCCTCCTGAGCGCCTTGTGCATCGCTTCTTGACCTCTGAGTCCTAGGATGCAATCAGCCTCTGTAAGCACCTGGCCATTCCTCAAACTCTCTGTCCATTCAGCTCAAAGTGGCTGTTTGGACTTTTGCCCCTCTCACAAGATAGGACAGTTGGCTTGAATGAATGAATGTTCAGCCACCTCCTGCACAGATCTTTTTTATATTTATTTATTTGCACTGGGTCTTAGTTGTGGTACTCAGGATCTTTGATCTTCCTGGAGGCATGACGGATCTTTAGCTGTGTTATGCAAGATCTTTTTTTAGTTGGGGATTGTGGGATCTAGTTCTCTTACCAGGGACTGAACCCAGTCCCCCCTGCATTGGGAGCATGGAGTCTTAGCCACTGGACTGCCAGGGAAGTCCCTCCCACACAACTCATACTAAATGTATGTGGAAGCACAGTAAACAGTATAAAGCATTATGATTATTATTGCTAGTAATAGCGTAACTTTTAAATAAAGTTTTCTTTGATTTCAGTAGATTTCATTTGCAAACCAGTAGGATGGATATATATCTCCACATCCATGGGTAGACAGTAAAGAATCCCCCCACAATGCAGGATACTTGGGTTTGACCCCCGGTCAGAAAAATACCCTGGAGAAGGAGATGGCAACCCACTCTAGTATCCTTGCCTGGAGAACCCCACGGTCAGAGGAGCCTGGTGGGCTACAGTCCTTGGAGTCGCAAAGAATTGGACATGACTGAATGACTAAGCACCTACTCACACACACACACACACACATTCTACTTCTATAACCAAGCTCACTTGTAACTAAGCAACTCAAAATTTCTGTGAAGTCTGCCTGAAACATAAGATTCTGTCATAAGACGATTCTTTCTCCCTTACACACCTGTGTCTAAACATTGCAGCCACAGTACCGTGCAGTTTCAAATACCTCGCCACCTGGTCTGGAAGATAACCATCCCACATAGCATCTGAGAACTCTGACCTGAATGACATTTCCAGGTAATAGGTGACAGTAGGGGAGAGGAGAGAAGGAGAAAGAATTAAGAGAAAAAGTGAGTTTCATTTCAAATGAAACAAGCTGGTTGGCCCTGCTCACTTTGCAGGTTGAAGTTTTACCTTAAACTCAACTTTTCGGTAACAGAAAAAAAGAATAAGAAAATTGTGAAACTGGTAATGATTATGCGATACTTGAATTTGGTTAAAATGCAGGACAATATAAGTCAGTACAACTTTTGGCTGACACAAATGAGGAGTTATGCTTAAGTGCACAAAAGGTTTCCCATGAGCCACTTGTTTTTGGTTTTAATAAGGCTCCACCTCTTTAAACGAATTGCCAGTAAATTTTTTGCAAGTTTAATGCTAGAAAACAAATGGGAACCTTGAGGTTTTTCCCCTCAAGATGCCTGTCTAAAATCAAGATTACGACAGCCATTTGGGGGATGGGAGTATGGAGGAGAGAGAAGACATCAAAAAAATGTTGGGAGGGGTGGAGTCACAGAAAGAAACTCATGGTAAGGAAAGATATTTTTATTGGTGTGTGATATGTGTAGCTAAGCCACCTGACAAGCTGATGTAGTGATTCAGGTATACAAATCCTGAGAAGTTATCATAGTAAGCCTCTTACTAGTATATACTGAACCCCGAAGATGGACAGAGGGACTGGCTGTTGGCAAGAGCTCTGTCAAATGATTGATCTGAGAATTTGTGTCTATTGTTCCTTTCACCAAGCCTCCTTAAATTGTAGAGGAAACATGATACTTGCATTTTTAATATTTTTAATGCTCACTAAGAGATCCAACCAGTCCATTCTAAAGGAGATCAATCCTGGGTGTTCATTGGAGGGACTGATGCTAAAGCTGAAACTGCAATACTTTGGCCACCTCATGCGACGAGTTGACTCACTGGAAAAGACTCTGATGCTGGGAAGGGTTGGGGGTGGGAGGAGAAGGGGACGACAGAGAATGAGATGGCTGGATGGCATCACCGATTCTGTGGACATGAGTTTGAGTGTACTCCGGGAGTTGGTGATGGACAGGGAGGCCTGGCGTGCTGTGATTCATGGGGTCGCGGAGAGTCGGACACGACTGAGCGACTGAACTGAACTGAACTGAAGAGGTATAGATCCTGAAGGATTATTTTCCAATTGTGATTTCAGTTGCTAATGTCCCTTTCTCTAACCACAACCTTACAGGTCTTCTCTCCCACTGTCCAAATCTACTCAGCTTGTTTCCTAACCAACCATAGCCCAACACAGGACTCTATGGTCAATTGACTTCTTCCTTTGACCTTCCTGAGCCTGTGGATCACCCTCCATGAGCTTTCTCTACATCTCCATCAATCTATGAAGGCCCGCTATAAGAGGATCAATCTGTGTGAAATCCTGGCTCAACAAATGCCCAGGCACAACAACATCATTATTCCATGTTGTCTGTCACTACTCTGCTGCAGGAGTCTCTTCCATGTGCCCCTCATGGTAGCTATTTGAGGAGCCTCTGTCTTCAAACTTCCTTCTCCCCACTCCACTGATAATCAAATCACCTGTTTAATTTTTTTTTTTTTAACTAAGATGATCCAAGCCAACATGTGTGAGTTTCATCAGTTAAACTTGTCTTCAATTCAAATGATCTATTCTTACATCATTTTCTTAGTTCTTATTTTCAGATTCAAAGAAGAGAGAGTCTCTTGAGTCCTGGATCAGCAGTTTCTAAACTTGGCTGCATGTTAGAAGCAATTAGGAAATGTTACATGTTTTGATGCCCAGGCACTCCCAGACCAGTTAAATCAGAAGCTCTGGAGGTGGGATCCAGGCACTGATTGTTTTTAAGGCTCCCAAGTGACTCCAAGATGCATCCCAGCTTAAGAACCTCAGCTTTGTTTGGTCTCAGATCAACTTTGAAGGGTGTTTTGCACCCATCATTATTCCCCCGCATTTCCATATCGTCATTCTTCTCCCACCTCTTTTGCTTCTTGGATTCTACCTTTCAAAATGTATAGGTCTCTCAAATTGAGCAAATATTTCCCTTTACCTTGCTGTCTTCTCTAGCAACCATGCCTCTCGCATTTTCTGTCAAATGTGTGGAAGACTCTCTATATCTTCTGTTTACACTTCCTCCCTCATTTTGCTAGTAATCTGAGTTCTAAGTTCTCTACATAAACACTTTTCTGAAGTTAAATATGAACCCAATTTTCTTCCTCCAATTTAAGAGAGACTTGAGACTGTTGACCATCTCTTCCTTGAAGTGCTTGATTCTAAAGTGTGTGGAAGTAGAAGTTGCTTAGTTGTGTCCAACTCTTTGTGACCCCATGGACCAGTAGAAAGAGGAGATTCAGATTCTGTAACTCTCTGTGTGATCTTGAACAAGTCATTTCCCCTCTGAACTCAAAACGAGGGGGAGGCATGTCCATTAGAAAATGCTCAAGGTCCCTAACATTCAATGGCTTTTGTGTTTGAAGCTGCCAAAGAGGCAGAATAGCATGGAGCTTATGAGAAACTTGGGCCTGATAGTCTCTGTCTCAGGGAAGGGAGGGAGCACAGGATGGGTTTTTGGGATGCTGGTTATATATGTTTTGTGACCTGTATGTGTGTACGTATGGAATTCTCTAGACCAGAATAGTGGAGTGGGTAGCCAGTTCTCTTCTCTAGGGAATCTATCCAAACCAGGGATTGAAACCAGGTCTCCCACATTGCAGGCAGATTCTTTACTAGCTGAGCCATAAAACAATGCCTTATCCATCTTCTTTATCCATCAGCCTTATAGTCTTTGTTCTGTCTTTTCTATTCATCACTCTTCTTTATTCCCTAAAACAAACATTTTATGTATTCATCTAAAGTACTTAGAATCGTCCCTGGCATGATAAGTACTATATCAATTTTAGCTATTTTTAAAGACATCAATAGAAGAAGAGAAAGAGTTTTTGGTATCCTACTTTGTTTTTTTTTATTCCAGAAACTTCACATCACCCAAGCATGATACAACATCAGACCTCAAAGGCCTGCTTCTGGGTCCTGAAGTTAATGCTTGAGGCCCACAAAGTGAGCCTCCAAAAGGGATATGGGATGCTGTGAGGAAGGATCTAGGATTAGAAAACACAGAAGGGAATTCCAATAGGGGGCAGGGTAGGTGAGAGCAGAGTAAGAATGCCAGGAGCTGGCATTCTCTTTTGACCTCAAGGACTACGTGTATGTATGGGAGAAGGCAATGGCAACCCACTCCAGTAATCTTGCCTGGGAAATCCCATGGGCAGAGGAGCCTAGTAGGCTGCAGTCCAAGGGGTCGCGAAGAGTCGGACATGACTGAGCGACTTCACTTTCACGCACTGGAGAAGGAAATGGCAACCCACTCCAGTGTTCTTGCCTGGAGAATCCCAGGGACGGGGGAGCCTGGTGAGCTGCTGTCTGTGGGGTCACACAGAGTTGGACACGACTGAAGCGACTTAGCAGCAGCAGCAGCAGTACGTGTATACGTGTTTCTGCCGACCTTAAATGAACAGCTTTCTAGATCATGGTGTTATGATCACAATGGAGAGGTTATATTCTTGGATACACAAATCTAAAACTACTGACCTCTCACATGAGTGAGACTTCTATCCCCGGTAGTTTATTAGGCGTCAAACCTTGGATATCCAGATACCTGCTCAGCATAACATATCTCTTCCCTTTAGAGTCCCTCTGTCCAAAGCTTGGTAATGCCATCGGAAACACCTTTCTTCTAATCACTGAGAAATGAGCTCTTTAGTCATTTCCAACTCTTCACTCTTAAAATTCAAGCTCTAAGGCATACTAAGTAATCTTAACATAGGCTATTTGAATGTCTAATCTTCATTTCCTTATTTGTAAATTCTAGATAATTTTAACTACCTCATAGGGGCTATTGAAAGAATAGTGGTACTACTAGTATGATTATTACTAGAAGTAGTATTAGTAATAATAATAGTGGATACCATTTATTGATCTCTTAGAATTTTTTCATATTTAATCCTCATAACAACTCTATGAAACAGGGCTGTATGTTTTACCTTTAGGTCACAGAATAAGAAAATGAGGATGCTCATTTCAGCAGCACACATAGTAAAATTGGAACGATACAGAGAATACTAGCATGGCCCCTATACAAATTCATGGAGCATTCCATATTTTTGTATGACTCAGGGAACTCAAACTAGGGTTCTGTAACCACCTAGGGGGTGGGGTGGGGAGGGAACTGGGAAGGAGGTTCAAGAGGGAGGGGATATACTTATACCTATGGTTGATTCATGTTAATGT
Source organism: Moschus berezovskii (assembly GCF_049115385.1). Taxonomy (NCBI): domain Eukaryota; kingdom Metazoa; phylum Chordata; class Mammalia; order Artiodactyla; family Moschidae; genus Moschus; species Moschus berezovskii. Next base: position 82,962,384 of record NC_142469.1, on the reverse strand, counting down.
TTGGCAAAAACAAACACAATACTATAAAGCAATTATCCTTAAATTAACAATAAATAAACTTAAAAAGAAAAGAAAATGAGGCCCCCAGAAGCTCATCCATCTATTCAGGAAATGTTTCAGTTCAGTTCAGTTCAGTTGCTCAGTCGTGTCCGACTCTCCACGACCCCATGAATCACAGCATGCCAGGCCTCCCTGTCCATCACCAACTCCCGGAGTACACTCAAACTCCTGTCCACAGAGTCGGTGATGCCATCCAGCCATCTCATTCTCTGTCGTCCCCTTCTCCTCCCGCCCCCAACCTTTCCCAGCATCAGAGTCTTTTCCAGTGAGTCAACTCGTCGCATGAGGTGGCCAAAGTATTGCAGTTTCAGCTTTAGCATCAGTCCCTCCAATGAACATCCAGGATTGATCTCCTTTAGAATGGACTGGTTGGATCTCCTTGCAGTATAAGGGACTCTCAAGAGTCTTCTCCAACACCACAGTTCAAAAGCATCGATTCTTCGGCGATCAGCTTTCTTCACAGTCCAACTCTCACATCCATACATGACCACGGGAAAAACCATTGCCTTGACTAGATGGACCTTGGTTGGCAAAGTAATGTCTCTGCTTTTTAATATACTATCAAGGTTGGTCATAACTTTCCTTCCAAGGAGCAAGCGTCTTTTAATTTCATGGCTGCAATCAGCATCTGCAGTGATTTTGGAGCCCAAAAAAATAAAGTCTGACACTGTTTCCACTGTTTTTCCATCTATTTGCAGGAAATGTTTACTGAGTGCCAAGTCTGTACCAGATACTTTTCTAAGAGATTGAGATTCTCCATTGTGTAAGACAGGATCCTTGATCTTATGTAACTTACATCCTAACTGGGGATAACCAAGTCAGCAAATAAAATAATTAGACTGTGAAGAGTCCTGAGAAGTAAACAGTAGAGTCTTGTGTGACAAAGTAATAGGTGGGTTGGACCACTTTGGGTTGATTTTAAAAGTCACGTATTTAAAGTGGATAACCAACAAGGACCTACTGCACAGCCCAGAAAACTCTGCTCAATATTATGTAACAACCTAAATACGAAAGGAATTTGGAAAAGAATAGATACTTGTGTATGTATAACTGAATCAGTTTGCTGTGCACCTGAAACCAGGACTTCCCAGGTGTCTCAGTGGGTAAAGAATCCACCTGTAATGCAGAAGATGCAGGAGATGTGGGTTTGATCCCTGGGTTAGGAAGATCCCCTGGAGGAGGAAACGACAACCCACTCCAGTATTCTTGCCTGAAGAATCACATGGACGGAGGAGCCTGGCAGGCTTCAGTCCAAGGGTTGAAAAGAGTTGGACACGACTGAGTGACTTAGCATGTATGCACACCTGAAAAGAGCAGAACATTGTTAATTAACGATACTCTAATATAAAATAAAATTAGTTAAGAAAAGAAAAATTTCCTTTAAAGAAAAAAAAAAAAAGGCATCTCTAACTAGGTGACATTTAAGCTGAGAGGTTAAGGGTGAGGAAAGGATTCAACCAAGAAAGGATAGAAGGGAGAGTGCAGAGGCTTCAGAATGAGCAGGAACTAGAGAGGGAGTGGGGGAGTTGAGGGGAGTGAGGTGGAAAGAGGCTGCAGATGGAAAATGCTCTGCACAATGGCAAGGAATTTGGAGCTTATTCCATGCAATGGGAAGACTGGATGGAATGAGAACAGTGCAAAGACAAATCTGAATTAAAATTTCGAATATCACTCTAGCTTAGTGTGATGTAAGGCTGATGAGGGTGCAAGAGGTAAACCTGGGAGACCAGCTGGGCAGCTACTATAGGAGTCAGAGCAGGAGATGATGGGGGCTGGGCTCGAGGAGCAGGTGGAATGCACACCAGCGAAGAGCTGAAGGGGCTGTTTTTGAGACAGAGCCTTTGCGACTTGCTAATGGATGTTCAGCAGAGTGAGGAAAAGGGAGGATTTAAAGAGGTTTCTAGGGACTTCCTTCATGGTCTGGTGGTTAGGACTTTGCCTTCCAGTGCAGGAGTGGGGTCGGCTGTTCAATCCCTGCTTGGAGACCTCAGATCCCATGTGTCTTGTGGCCATAAAACCAAAACATAAAATGAAGCCATATTTTAACAATAAAGAGTTTAATAATAGCCCATATTAAAAATGTCTTTAAAAAGAGGTTTCTAGCTTAAGCGTCTGGGTGAATGGCAGGGCCAGGAACTGAGCTGGGATGATTGAAGTAGAAGCACATTTTGAGAAAAAGAAATGGGACATGAAATCAAGAGTTCCAGTTTGACTGTTAAAAAAAAAAAAAGGTAAGCACACAGCCAAATCAAGAGGTCAGTTAGACAGTTGAGTACCCAAATGTGGAGAGATTAAAAAAAAAAAAGGGATTATCTACATATACATGGTGTTTAGGGTTATTGGCATGAAGGAGAAAAAAGAGAAGCCCTCAGGTCTGAATGCCGCAACATTGATCATTTATGTCAGCCAAGGAGAAGAATTCAGAGATTCCACAAGAGACTCTTGCCCCAGTTCACCCAATTAGAAAGGAGCTAAGCTGTGATGACTGATGCAGGATTTGTGAAGAGTCCCATAGAGTCTGGCTCCTAAAATGCCCCCTCCCTGCAACCAGAGTTACTGCAACCTCTTCTTCCGCCTCAAAACTCCTAGTCTGTCCTTCAAGGCCAACTCTAATGGGCTCATTTCTACTTCCCCAAACTATTTCCAGCCACTCCTAAATATTTGTCGACTAAAAGACACTGCACAACTGACAAACTTCTAAGTACTTGTAGGGCAGTTTTAGGTAACAGCAATCTCACAACAATAACATTCACTCGTTCAACAAATATCGGGCATTTGCTGCCTGTCAGGCCCTCCTCAACTCCTGAGGAGACTCCAGAAAGCACATAGGTGAAGTCCCTGCTCTCCTGGAGCTGATGTCACGGAGAGGGCTAGCGCCGTTCAAGTCAGCTCATGGGGCCATCCATGGGTCATGGCCATTCCAACCTCCTCAAACATTCATTCTTCCTCCCTACCCTCTTTCCTCGTCTCCCCATCTCAATCCTCCATTTCCATAGAAGTCATTCAGTCTAAAATTTAGCATCAGTTACATACCTACCTGTGAGCGCTGATGTATCTAAACATCACCTGCCCACCTCCACTCCCTCCTGCAGAGACACACACCTTCCTACAGAGATCCTGCCCCAGTCAGAAAGCCACATAGAAAGCTCTGCAGAGACCATCAGTGCTCCGTGTGTCAGCTGACTGTGCTCAGTCGTGATTAGTCGTGTCCGACTCTTTGCAATCCCATGGACTGTAGCCCGCCAAACTCCTCTGTCCATGGAATTTTCCAGACCAGAATACTGGAGTGGGTTGTCATTTCCTACTCAAGGGGATCTTACTGACCCAGGGATCGAAGCTAAGTCTCCTGTGTCTCCTGCATAGGCAGGCAGATTCTTTAGCACTGACCTACCCGGGAAGCCTACAGAGTGAAATTGAGAGGCACAGAGCCTCAGAGGAAGAGACGAGAGAGTGAGCTTTGATGAGTGAAATGGAAAAGGGGATTCAGGGAGAAATGGGTAGTGTGGGGAAAGTTAATGGGGAAAGGGGAGACGGCTGAGGGGGTAAATCAGAGATCGCAAAAAAAACTTCAGACTGCCCAGAGGGATTGCTAACCCCAGAGAGCCCATTAATAAGCTTCCAAGGTCATGTGGGCTCCATGCCTAGCATCTTACCTAGAGTCAACACCCAGAGGCCTTAATAGCCACCCTGGGGCTTTTCTCAGCAGACCATGCTTAGAGGAAGGTATTTGCAAGGAAGGTCAATTCTTCATCCCCAGCAAGTGCAGGCTATATTAGGGAAGTTAACCTATTTACACTAAAGCCTTCTCAACTGGGTATCAGTAGATTAGTCTAATGCTCTCCGATGGGGTTACACAGATAATTGTCACACACTCACCTACAGACTACAAACAAATAACTTCCATCAGCATATAGATTTGATTTCATATGATTATGATTTCATATATGTGGCGTTAGTTGCTCAGTTGTGTCCAACTCTTTACGACCCCATGGACTGTAGCCTGCCAGACTACTCTGTCCGTGGGATTTCCCAGGCAAGAATACTGGAGTGGGTTGCCACTCCCTTCTCCCGGGGCGGGGGGGCGGGCAAATCTTCCCAATCCAGGGAGTGAACTCAGGTCTCCTGCACTGCAGGCGGATTATTTACCATCTGAGCCACCAGGGATATGTGTGGAGGATCATCTGTATTAAACACCAGTGGGGCACTGGTTAATTGCCCTGTATTCCAGCAGATGGAGCTATAGCCTGGAGGGGTGCAATATGCTTCAGTGGCTGATGCCAACCCCTCAGAAAAATCAATATTGAGAAGAGATGTGGGGAAAGAGAATTAATAATAATAATATAATAATAATAACATTAGTTGTTATTCTGTGATTGTACACGCGTCTGAATTGGTGTCTGATCCACAGCAGGGCACTCAAATAAGGAATGAATACCTGTGACGTAATCCAGTGACCAGACTTTAGCTTGAACATTCTGAGAAGAGAGATTTTCTCCTCCTCATTCAGCTTTCTTTTTCTCTCTTGTTCCTTTGAATATCTGCATATACACACCCTTTGGACACCCACTTCCCATTAAAATGTCATGGAAAAATTCTGTGAAACTTGACTGTAGGGTCAAACGGATGTCAAAGGGAGGTGTTGGGAGAGGCATGTGACAAAAATAACCCAGCTGAAGTTCCTACCTGCCTCCCATGCCCCAACTCTGTGCTCTAGGCAGTGTTCCTTGAAGTTTGTTTCCTCCCTGGCCCCCACCGTTTGCATCAGTATCAGCTGGGTTGTTTATCAAAAATTCTGATTCCCAGGCCATACCCCAAAGAATCTTAATCAATAGTTGTAGGCTGGGGCACCTCCAGTGGTTCCTTCACACAGTCAAGCTCCAGAATCTCTCTTCTGAGGGAAGGAGAGCTGACAAACTCTTATTCCCAATCCTGAGACCCAGAGAGCACTAAAAACTCTGAAAACTGAAAAGTTTTTACAACTTACTTTGGTGGCAAAATCTGGCCCATGAAGTGCCATGAAGCTATGTATGATTCTTATTAATTGCACATAATGTGAGTATGCGTACATAATTGAATACTCACATAGCCCTAAGGAAATATTAATGTGTTTGGTTAGAGGGTGCTGTCCTAACCCCACTGGAGATATTATGGAATATATTGTGTGTGTGCTAAATTGCCTTTCTGAAGTCCGAACACTTCCTGAATTCATAAACACATACGGTCTTGAGGGATTCAGATGAAAGGCATCTGTGCTGTGTTCTCACAGCCTGACCATAGGTGGTGCTTGAAGCAGTTAAATTTGGGTTTAACAATGATCAGAAAGCCTAATAAAGAGATGACTGGATTGGGAGCCGAGAGACTTCATCTTTCTGTATCTCTATTCTTTCTCCTGAAAATGAAGGAGGAGATGACATTTAAAACCTTTGGCTCTAAAATTCTGGTTTTCACTCCTTGCTTTTCTGGAGAAATGTTGAGGCATTAATGCCACAAAGAGTACATTGTGGAGTCTTATTATTTTCACTAAGAAAAGTTTAAAATGTAAAGACCTTTCACTATCTTCTGGATTTTCAGATTCTTGACTGAAGGGGCATCTACCCCAACTTTACGGATATCTTGACACATTATTGCACTGAGCAGCACTGCTGGGAAACTACTAGAATAGAGAAGTCATCAGGAACTCCAGAGAGTGCTGTGAAACACTGGGGAAGAAAGCATTATATGCTAGTTACAGAGGAGCAGACAAGAGACACAAATCTGAGAAAGTCTCCATTACCAGCTGCTTTCAGAGCTTAGGGCTTTCCAGCTGGCACTAGTGGTCAAGAACCTGCTTGCCAATGCAGGAGATATAAGAGACACGGGTTTGATTCCTGGGTCAGGAAGATTTCCTGGAGGAGGGCATGGCAACCCACTCTAGTATTTTTGCTAGGAGAATCCCACAAATAGAGGAACCTAGTGGGCTACAGTCCATGGGGCAGCAGAGAGTCAGATATGATTGAAGTGACTTAGCACGTGGGCATGCACTCAGAGCTTCATTCATCCAAGGGGCAGCAAGCTGCCTCTCAGAGAATCCTAGTGATCCCTTAGCCTGTGTGATGGTGGGTGCTCTATGCAGTAACCAATGTTTAAATGCTCATCCTAAGACCCTGTGAAATCCCAAAGCAAGATATTGTGAAGTTAAAACAAAACACAAGGCAAGACAACAAGCTCTGAGTTTGTTCTATCAGAAACAATGTGTTATGGGCTGACTTGCATCCCCCTAAAATACAGAGGTTGAGGGTCTTCCCAGGTGACCCAGTGGTAAAGAATTGCCTGACAAGCAGAAGATGTAGGTTTGATCCCTGGGTTGGGAAGATCCCCTGGAGTAGAAAATGGCAACCCAATCCAGTATTCTTGCCTGGAGAATCCCATGGACAGAGGAGACAGGAGGGCTTCAGACCACCATGTTGCAAAAGAGTCGGACACAACTTAGCATCTAAATAGCAGCAGCATAATAAATGGTAGGGTTTACTTGCCCAATTTCATTAAAATTCAGAGGTTGCAGTCCTAACTCCCCCAGTAAATAAAGAATGTGCACTTATTTGGAAACAGGGTCTTCACAGAGACAATCAAGTAAAATGAGGTCTTTAAGGGAAGGAAGGCTCCACGATTGAATGACTAGTAATCCAATAAGACCGGTGTTCTCTAAGAAAGGGGAATTTGTACTAACACACAAGGAGAACACTGTGAGAGCAAGAAGATGGCCATCTATAAACTAAGGAAAATCCTTGCACAAAATATACAGTGTGTAGTCCTATGGCAGAGGGAGGCATCTGTGAGCTCTGGTGTGAATATTTGGACACTGATTTCACTCCTGGCTTCATTTATGCCCTGTGTCTGTGTGTGTGTACTAAGTCGCTTTAATCATGTTCAGCAGGTGGATTCTTTACCACTAGTGCCACCTGGGAAGACCTGTTTATGCCCCATTCTTTGTTTTTCATTTGTTTCATTTTTCTAATTTTGTCTTTTTTTTTTTATTGGAATACAGTTGCTTTACATTGTTGTGTTATTTTCTAGATGTATCTTTATCCACTGCCTGAAATTCTTTTTAGGCTTGCAAATGATAGATGTTGGTGAGTAACTTATCTTGCCTAGCACATTCATGGACAGTTGATATGAAACGATTAAATGGCAAAGCCCAACTCTCCTATAACTATTGTGTAAAGAACTGTGAGAGATGATAAGGTTTTGTTTCACAGGACACAAGACTTCTGAACTCTGGGAAAGAATTCTTCAGGCAATATGCCACTGTAAAGTGATGCTTGAGTCACCCCAAAGTCAGGACTGTCTTCAGCTCTTCACAACACAGAGCAAAGAGGATGGGGGATACCATTTCCAGATGAAAGGCTGTGGCAGGAATTTTGTGAAGTGTGTCAAGAATTAAAGCAGAAAGGATGACTGTTTACTGTGTGTTTGCTGAGTGCTAGACAATGTTATGTAACAGACTATTTGATCTTTACAATGGCTTTGCAAAGAGGGAGTCCCAGCTCCCTGCTTAAAACTGAAAAATACGTAGCTCAGAAAGGTAAAGTATTTTGTCAAAGAGCAGATAGTTAGTTTAAAAAGTTGAGCTGAAATTTGAAATAGAGAAAACTGACTTTTCACAAATAGTCCCATCCCTCCAAATTTCCTCCTTAAAAATTCATATAGTGTTTGACTCTTATGATCAAATCAGGATCACCAATAACTATAGAAATGTAGTTGGTAAAAAAAATCTTACCTTTTGGAACATTTAGAAATGTTAGATGAAAAGACTCAAAAGGATCTGTGTTTGGCATGAAAGTATATGGCTGGAAAACATGTGTATCACAGAAGAGCATTTGGAAAAATGTTTGGAATTATAGCAATGAAAATAGGGTAATTCCAGACAATGTTTTTTACTCAACTTTTAGTGCGAAGTGGTTGGGAATTAATATCAGAGCCACTCTATTGACTGTAGATGTTATATTATCCTTTAAAATTAGGTGGTGGCAGAAATTAGTGGCTGTTCTCCAGAATCCATTCTCTCCTTTTTTTTTTTTTAAACTGGGTACTTGGTTACCCAGTTAAAGTTTGAATTTATTTCACAGCCTTCCTTGCAGACAGGTGTGACCATGAACTTGGTTCTGGCCAGTGGAATATGAGTGAGGTGCTATGTGCCATGGCTCACTGTGCCCTCAAACGGTAGGGGTGCCCTCCTGTGCCCTGGATTCCTTCCTCTGGCTGGAAAGCAGGTGTGATGGTGGGAGATGAATCAGCCGTTGTACACCTTCAGATGGAAACCAGTCGTTGAAGATAAAAGTGTTAAAGAAAAAAAAGCCTCAAGATTGTGGGGCCACCTCACCAGCCTGAATTGCAAACCTGCCCTTTTGTATTCAAGAGACATAAATGGTCTATGTTTTAAAAGCCACTGTTATATAGAATCTCATTGTTATTACAGCCAAACAAGTATTCAAGTTAATAAGCTATATTCTAACTAATAACTAAATAGAACACCTCGTTCCCATATCTCCTGAACGCGAATGTGTGTGAAAGTCTCTCTGTAGAATTATCTACTCTGTTTCAGCGTTCCTTTTGTGACCCAGTTGCTACCAACAGGGAGAGATCTTTAAATACCAGGGGCTCTTTGTTTCCTTGGTTCCTGAACTCTTGTCAGGAAAAATCTGCCAAGAGGATCCTGGCTTCTCGTGTTCCCTTAGGAGCATCTGAACTGGGTCTGGAAAGTCTGGCTTATTTCTTTCAAGTGTAGGACATGAGCAGTTGTGAAAGTGAAGGTATTATGAGGGTGATTTGATATTTATTAGTGATTTTGTTTAAGCCCGAACAGTGCAAAAAGTGAGTGGAAATTTTTGCCAAGATCTGACCTATAAAAGCCCTTTGAGAGCTAGGCAGGGTGTAGGATCAGGGGTTTCTCAGACTTGCCTGAGGTTTCTAGAGATAGTACATTGGCAACTTCCGGAAGAGATGGGGGAAGGGGGTGTTAGAACAAGAATTCCCCTATAGTCCCCTTTTCTAAAATAGGGTTTAGAGAAGATGTGGGAGGAGCACCCCTAAACCACTGAGAAGTCTCAGTTGTAAAACCAATGACTTATTGATGAGCACATGGGGTCAGCTGCAATTTCTATAATCCATTTCAGTGAAGAGGAAAAGTGAAAGTACATGTGCCCAATTTCTGTGGCAATTCTGACAGGCAGTGGCACTTGGTGAAACTGCTAGGAAAGTGATTAGAGAGTTTAAAGTAGAGTTAGTTTCAGGTAGGATCAGGAATTGCTTGTAGCAAGACTCTTCAGTTCTTTGTCTTCACATCAGGTATGGCAGAGTGGAGCGCAAGGGGCCAGCCTGATGTAACGAATGCTCGAGTTGGGGTGGGTGGGATTTAGGAGGAGGGGAGACTATTTACTATATCAGCTAGTGCCGTAAAGATGGGCCTGATTATTGGCAAGAAAAAAGTCCTGAAATAGAGATATTAGACTTATGTGTGTTGTTTATTTGTTTTCTATAAGGTAAGAATGAAAAGTGAGAGGAAGAGGAAAATCACAGGACTCATTAAATAAAAAACAAAGAAAAGATCAATAAGGAATATTGGGAGGGAATTATGTTGTAAGGAGAGATAGAAGTATAAATTCCAAGGATTTCCCTGGCTGTCCAGTGGTTAAGACTCCATGCTTCCATTGCAGGTGGAATGGAATTCAATGGAATTCAATTCCATTCAATTCCTGGTCAGGGAACTTAAGGTCTCACATGCCAGGGGTGTGGTCAAATTTTTCCCACTATTCTCTTTGCCTAATATAAGAAGTCTGTTTATCAAATTGAGAAGGCACAAGGCCCTATGGTTAATTATTCAAATAATGTTATCACAGTCAAGGCTATGGTTTTTCCGGTGGTCATGTATGGATGTGAGAGTTGGACTATAAAGAAAGCTGAGCATAGAAGAATTGATACTTTTGAACTGTGGTGTTGGAGAAGACTCTTGAGAGTCCCTTGGACTGCAAGGAGATCCAACCAGTCCATCCTAAAGATCAGTCCTGGGTGTTCATTGAAAAGACTGATGCTGAAGCTGAAACTCCAAAACTTTGGCCGCCTGATGTGAAGAGCTGACTCATTTGAGAAGACCCTGATGATGGGAAAGATTGAGGACAGGAGAAGGGGGCGACAGAGGATGAGATGGTTGGATGGCATCACTGACTCAATGGATGTGGGTTTGGGTAGATTCTGGCAGTTGGTGATGGATAGGGAGGCCTGGTGTGCTGTGGTTCATGGGGTCACAAAGAGTCGGACATGACTAAGTCTCCAAATCCTGGGAAGATCCAGGGGAAGAAAACTAAGCAGATATGATGGTCTCTGTCTTATAAATAAAATCTTAGGCAGATAACTGTGACCTAGATTGAGGAAAACTATAATGCTACAAGCTTTTATTTTCAACATTCTTGCTTTGTTTCACCCCCAGAGAAACTTCTGTTGCTCTGGACTTGTATTGAGTTAAAGCTGAAATTCAGGAACATGTGGATTAATAATTTTTCTCTAGTAATAGAAAAACAAGTTATGCAAGAAGAAGCTTATTTTAATAGCAAGCGACTATTGGCATCTTAAGGAAACCTCTATGTATCTTTCTTTTTATTTAGTTGGCAGGGTGTTACTGGTAGAAAAATGGATGTTTTCGTTTAGTTACTAAGTCCTGTCTGACTCTTCTTCGAACCCATGGACTGTAGCCTGTCACACTCCTCAGCCCATGGGATTTCTCAAGCTAGAATACTGGAGTGGGTTGCCATTTCCTTCTCCAAGGAAAACGGATATTCTGGAACAAATCAGTGCAAACCATTCCCACAGGTGGTTTCAAGCCAAAAGTCCCATCTTCACTTACAACAGAAGAAAAACACTGTTATTCTCTGAACGTTTCCATCCCAGACTGCTGAAAGTCCTCTGTTTATTGGCATGAGGCAATGCTGATACAAGTTACCTTTTAAACTGAGGTTAATACATAGTCTTGCCAGCTAGTTTTTTTTTTCCTGACTGAACAAGGCCTTCTCATGTCTCAGACCAAATACTAAGGAAATGCCTAAGGCCAGAATAATTTGAAATAAGGAGAAAGTTGATGCCTCCCCTGAGTTTACTACTGAAAGTAATGAAACCAATATCTGAAACACAAACTCTGACACACTGCAATCACAAACTGGAAGCAAATATAGGGACTTTGAATGGAGGGTAACTCAGCCAGGTCTTAACAAAAACAGTGTTTGAAACAGATGGCATGAAAGATTAAAAATATCCGACACAAATGGGATTAATTAAGAATGGCAGGGGCCAGCTGAGTATGGAATGTGTTGGCAGATATGGACTTAGCCTCAGTTTATAGAGCTAAGCAAGTCCAGTGTTTCAGAGAATCTGTTGATCTCAATGCATATGGACACCTCACCAGGGATATTTGTAAATGTGAACTTAGCAGATTGTCTCTTATTTAACTTCATTATGGCTTTTCAAAAAGCAGAGACATTACTTTGCCAAAAAAGGTCTGTATAGTCAAGGCTATGGTTTTTCCAGTGGTCATGTATGGATGTGAGAGTTGGACTGTGAAGAAAGCTGATCGCTGAAGAACTGATGCTTTTGAACTGTGGTGCTGGAGAAGACTCTTGAGAGTCCTTTGGACTGCAAGGAGATCCAACCAGTCCATTCTAAAGGAGATCAGTCCTGGGTGTTCATTGGAAGGACTGATGCTAAAGCTGAAGCTCCAATACTTTGGCCACCTCATGCGACGAGTTGACTCACTGGAAAAGACTCTGATGCTGGGAGGGATTGGGGGTGGGAGGAGACGGGGACGACAGAGCATGAGATGGCTGGTTGGCATCACCGACTCAATGGAGGTGAGTTTGAGTGAACTCCGGGAGTTGGTGATGGACAGGGAGTCCTGGCGTGCTGTGATTCATGGGGTCGCAAAGAGTCGGACACGACTAAGTGGCTGAACTGAACTGAAGAAGAAAATAGAAGTAGATAAAGTAGGATTGCCATATATGTGAATATGATTCAGTAGCTTTTGAATACATAGATAGGCATCACTTTGTGATCTTATATACTTTTAAAATAAAAATGCCCTGATAATTATCTAAAAGTTGTTGCTGTTCTTTTGCATCTTAAAAAAAATGTACTCAACCTATGGACTCAAGACAAATGTATTATGGAGAAAGAAAGTCCTCAAAATTTAAGGGATTGTAAAATAATAGAGTAAGATTTGCCAGAAACATTTTTTCTGGACACTGTTGACTTGCCTTCTGTGAATCACACACACTGACCCAGGTCAAGAGTAGGCATTAAGTAGATACCAGTGTGGTACCAGATACCAGTTAGGACAAAAAAGGAGAAATAATCTATTTTGAGGTCCAACCTGTTCAACTGAATATCATTTTCTTTAATATTTTAACTTATTGAAATTCTAAATAATTCACTTGATTAGGAAATCTTCCTTGGGTGCCATGGAATCTGACTGTAATAGAATTAATATGGGATACTGGTTGCCAGAGTTACCTTGTATGAACTTCCGGTTTACTTTTTGTGAAATGGTTTTGTTTTTGGTGAGCAAATCAGGTAATATTTATGGAAGTACATTGAAACTATAAACATTATACAAATGAAATGAAATGAAATGTACCATTTTATAAAAATTATTATCCTTTGATCATAGAATCATGACTTGGTTAACCTGAGAACTAGTTGGCTTTTCTGTTTTATCAAAAAACAGAGGAAAAATCAACCATAACAAATTCTTTTATTCTCACTGACTTACAAAGTCAGTAAGGTCAAGTGATCTAAAACTAGCCTAGCAATTATCTTTCTTTTTTTCCTTTTCCTGAAAGGCAAGATTTTGTGCAAAGTCATCTGTTGACAGTTTCCTGTCCTTGCTGCTCAATCCAACTGCAAATTGGTTAAGAGCTTTGATCCTTGAAAATAAGCCTTTCTTGCAAAAAGACATCATAAAGTTTGGCTATAAAATAAACATCTTTTGTTTCATCTAGATAATAAAAAGGAACATTCATATTCTTATAATTCTTTGAACAGAAAAATATCTAAACACTTTAAGACAAGTGTTTAAAAGACCAAGAGAGAATGGAATTAAATATTTAAGACTGTATCTGATAGATTAAGAATTAAGTTAATTTGTAAAAGAGCCCATTAAATTAAAAAAAAGTTCAAAATAAGTGACCACATAATATAAACATGCAATTCCTAGAAGAAAAATAAGTGATTAATTAACCTATAAATTATAAAGTCAATGAACTATAATTGCATAGTCTAAAGTTAAAAAGACTGATAACATGCAATGCTAATAAATATTGGGGAAATATGCATACTCATATATTACTAGTTGGGAGTATAAATAACTGAAATCTTTTTGGAAAGAATCTATGGACCACAATAATTCTAAATACTAGAGTAAAAAAGGATGATTGCCCATCTTTATTCGCTTACTCATGAGACAAATGTTTCTTGAATGCCTACCCTATACTAGGGATGCAGAAGTGAACAAAATAGAAATACATCTCTCTTGTGGAGTTCGTTGTTTATTGGGAGAAAATTAGAAAATAGGCATAATGAATACATAAATTTCATAGGATATAAGAAAGCGATATGTATGATGGAAAGAAAAAAACAGCAGAGTAAGGAAAATATATAATACTGAGATGGGGGCTGCAATTTGATGTTGGGAGTCTGTGTAGGTCTGGACTGAGAAAGTTAAAGTTGAGCAAAAACTTGGAGGAAGTGAGGGAGTGGCTATTTGGACGTAGAGCGGAAGAAAATTCCAGGCATAGGAAACAGCTCGAATAAACATAAATAACTATAAATAGAAAAGTAAATAAAGAAGTGGGTTGAGTATAAAAAGCTGTACTCATAAAAATAGAGACTAAAATGGTGTTACCAAGGGCAGGGAAGTTGGGGTGTAAGAAAGATATTGCTTAAAAGTACAAGCTTGCAACCAGTAGATATATGAGCCTTGGAGATTGAAGGTACAGCACAGTGATTATATAAAACTGTTTGTTATTCTTTAGTAGCTAAGCCATGTCCGACTCTTTGTAACCCCCTTGACTGTAGCCCGCCAGGCTCCTCGGTCCATGGGATTTCCCAGGCAAGAATACTGGAGAGGGTTGCCCTTTCCTCCTCCAGGGAATCTTCATGGATCAGGGATTGAACCCGAGTCTCCTGCACTGGCAGGCAGATTCTTTACCACTGAGCCACCAGAGAAGCCTGATACTAATTATTCCCACCCCCAAAAGAAATGATAATTACATAATGTGATAGCAGTGCTAGCTCATGCTAAATATCAATCATACTGCAATATATAAATGAATCAGATCAGGTCAGGGAACTAGATCCCACATGCAGCAACTAAGACCCAGAACAGTCAAAAAAAAAAAAAAAAAAGACTCCTAGAAGAAAACATAGGAAGAACACTCCTTGACATAAATCATAGCCATATTTTTTAAGATTTATCTCTGAAATCAAAGGAAATAAAAGCAAAAATAAGCAAGTGGGATCTTGTTGTTGATCAATCACTCAGTTGTGTCCAACTCTTTGTGACCCCATGGACTGCAGCACGCCAGGCTTTCCTGTCCTTTACCATCTCCCAGAGCTTGCTCAAACTCATGTCCATTGAGTTGGTGATGCCATCTAACCATCTTGTCCTCTGTCGTCCCCTTCTCCTTTTGCCGCCTGGCTTTCCCAGCACCAGGGTCTTTTCCAATGAGTCTGCTCTTCGAATGAGGTTTGTACAGCAAAGGAAACCATCCACAAAATGAAAAGACAACTTACTGAATGGGAGAAAATATTTGCTAATGATATGACAGACAAGGGATTAATATCTAATTACATAAACAGTTTATTAGCAAAAACACAAACAATCCTATTAAAAGTGAGCAGAAGATCTGAATAGACATTTTTCCAAAGACACACAGATGGCCAACAGGCATATGAAAAGATGCTCAACATCATTAATCATCAGAGAAATGCAAATTAAAACCACAATGAGCTACCATCTCACACTTGTCAGAATCAGTCAGTTCAGTTCAGTTCAGTCGCTCAGTCATGTCCGACTCTCCGCGACCCCATGAATCACAGCACGCCAGGCCTCCCTGTCCATCACCAACTCCCGGAGTACACTCAAACTCCTGTCCACAGAGTCGGTGATGCCATCCAGCCATCTCATTCTCCATCGTCCCCTTCTCCTCCCACCCCCAACCTTTCCCAGCATCAGAGTCTTTTCCAGTGAGTCAATTCGTCGCATGAGGTGGCCAAAGTATTGCAGTTTCAGCTTTAGCATCAGTCCCTCCAATGAACACCCAGGGTTGATCTCCTTTAGAATGGGCTGGGTGGATCTCCTTGCAGTATAAGGGACTCTCAAGAGTCTTCTCCAACACCACAGTTCAAAAGCATCGATTCTTCGGTGATCAGCTTTCTTCACAGTCCAACTCTCACATCCATACATGACCACGGGAAAAACCATAGCCTTGACTAGACGGACCTTGGTTGGCAAAGTAATGTCTCTGCTTTTTAATATACTATCAAGGTTGGTCATAACTTTCCTTCCAAGGAGCAAGCGTCTTCTAATTTCATGGCTGCAATCAGCATCTGCAGTGATTTTGGAGCCCCAAAAAATAAAGTCTGACACTGTTTCCACTGTTTTTCCATCTATTTCCCATGAAGTGATGGGACCAGATGCCATGATCTTTGTTTTCTGAATGTTGAGCTTCAAGCCAACATTTCACTCTCCTCTTTCACTTTCATCAAGAGGCTTTTGAGTTTCTCTTCACTTTCTGCCATAAGGGTAGTGTCATCTGCATATCTGAGGTTAGAATAGCCATCGTCAAAGAGACTACAAATAACAAACGTTGGGGGACTTCCTGGTGGTCCAGTGCTTAAGAATTCGCCATGCAATGTGAGAGATGCAGGTACCATCCCTGGAGCACCATGTGCTAGAAGGAAAGATCCTGCACAATATAGCGGAGTTTCCCTGTGATGCAACAAAGGCATGATGCAGCCAAATAAATAAATACTGTTTGAAAAAAAACCAGAAACAAATGTTAGCAAGGGTGTGCAGGAAAGGGAACTCTAGTGCACTTTTGCTGGGAATGTAAATTGGTGCTGCCACTGTGGAAAACCATATGGCAGTTTCTCAAAAAACTAAAAATAGAACTATCATGTGTTGTGCTAAATCGCTTTAGTCGTTTCAGACTCTTTTCTACCCTATGGACTGGAGCCCACTATGGGATTCTCGAGGCAAGGATACTGAAGTGGGTCACAGTGCCCGCCTCCAGGGGATTTTCCTGATGCAGGGATTGAAATCTCATCTCTTATATCTCCTGCATTGGCAGGTGGGTTCTTTACCACTAGCCCAATGAGCGAAGCCTGAGAACTACCATATTACCCAACAGTTCCACTCCTGGGTATATACCTGACAAAAACCAAAAGCTAGCTTGAAAGGAAGCATGCGCCCCAATTTTTGCAGCGACATTATTTATAATTCCAAGATATGGAAGCAACCTAAGAGTCCATCAATAGATAAGTAAATAAAGAAGACATGGGGTTGCAAAAGAGTTGGACATGACTTAGCAACTAAACAACAACAACAAATACAAGGAGTATAGCCTTTAAAATTGTGAATCATTATGTTGCATATCTGTAGTTTATATAATAATATAGTACATCAACTATACCTCAATAAAAAAAAAGAACTGAGCCTAAAAATCTATGGAAGAATGGATGAAGATTACTTATAGTAACTATGTATCACGAATGCCTCTAACTCTTGCAAAGGAATAGCAAAGATCCCTCAATTTGTGCTTTTCTGCTCTTTTAATCTGACAGGAGAGAAGAGCATTGTTTGGCAGTTGGGAGACCTAAACTGAGCTTTTTTGATTTTAGTATAGTCTCTTCTGTGCTTAGTTTTCCTAATCTGTAAAAAGGGGCTTATAACTGCCTTGGCTATTTCTCTGGTTTTTTATAATGACAAACAAAACAACAGATGAATAAATTTAATGATAGGAAAATGATTATAACATTAGTTTTGTGCCATGTGCTCAGTCACGTCCGACTCACCTCATGGACTGTATAGCCCGCCAGGCTCTTTCCATGGGATTTCCCAGGCAAGGATACTGGAGTGGGTTGTCATTTCCTTCTCCAGGAGATCTTCCCGACCCAGGATGGAACCCAGGTCTCCTGTGCCTCTTGCCTTGCAGGTGGATTCTTTACCTGCTAAGCCATCAGGGAAGTCTGAAAAAATTATGTTATAAAATAATATATCAATGGAATTCCCTGGTAATCCAGTGATTAGTACCCCCATGCTTCCAGTGCTGGGGGCACGGGTTGGATCTCTGATTGGGATCTAAGATCCTGCAAACCACACAGTATGCCCAAATAAAATAAAAATAAAAAAACAGAGTTTAAAAAATAGTCTGCTGCTGCTGCTAAGTCACTTCAGTCGTGTCCGATTCTGTGTGACCCCATAGACGGAAGCCCACCAGGCTCCCCCGTCCCTGGGATTCTCCAGGCAAGAACAGTGGAGTGGGTTGTCATTTCCTTCTCCAATGTGTGAAAGTGAAAAGTGAAAGTGAAGTCGCTCAGTCGTGTCCGACCCCTAGTGACCCCACGGACTGCAGCCTACCAGGCTCCTCCATCCATGGGATTTTCTAGGCAAGAGTACTGGAGTGGCTTGCCATTGCCTTATGATCCTAACTAGAGGGGTTGGGGTGGCAATGTGTACTTACAAGCATAGAAAAAAATGCCAGAAGATTATTTCCCAAAATGTTTAGAGGCATAATTTGGGGGAGATGATCCATATTGGTAATTTAATTTGCTTCTTGATGTTATGAAATCTTTTCCAAAATTTCCAAAGTAAACATGAATTCCCTACATCATCAGGAAGAAACAGTAATTTTTAAAATACACAGTGTGGTCTGAGAGGCTGCCTTTGTACCCGCATGGATTCACCTCACTTCTACTCTTTCCCATCCTTAGCTGAATAAGTCAGAAACTCAGTTTGACAACAACAGAAGCGAACAGTACATGAAGTAAGGAATTACAGTCATGAACAATACTAAGCCATGAGAGGCCTGTAATGGGATTTTAATGGTTTTCTCTTAATACTTAGGGCCCTTTGAGATATCATTATATTGTGTCAGGGTTTAACAAGGAAAATAAATGAAGAAAAGCTGCCTCAACATTGCCTGGAAGGCGTATGGGAAGTCGCTGTAAATTCCTCTCAGTTTTGTTGGAAACCTCCCATTGCTTTTAAAAAAACAGTGTTTGAAAGAATTTGCCTGGAAGTAGGTGACAGAAGTGGTTTGCTTCGATGGGAGTCTGGCGCTCAGCCTCTGTCCATAAGAGGCCGTACAGGGGAGGAAGGCGTGAGAAGTTTTGTTGTAGGTGACAGGGTCGGTCTTTAAACCAATTTCTGGAGAGGATGTGGCCTTGAACATCAAGAACATAGAAGTTTCTGAGGAAGGCTGATTGGCACCCTAAATATAGCCGGACTCAAGTTGAACGTGGAAATGAACTTGAGGGAGTGTCTGCACGTGGACAAGCTTGACTTTCTTTATAAAAGTACCTGCTAGCTCTCTCCTGTATTTAAACTTTGCAAAAAGAAACTACTACATTTCTCCTTCAGTCCTTTCAAAGTTAGAGAAGTATATGGAAGTGTATTTTCCAAAATATAATCCTCTTTTTTTTTTTTTTTTTAAATTAAAGCTAAGATATGCAAAGTGTTTCATGGAGAAGTGTTGGCAAAAGTCCAGAAAGTAGTACAGAACTGAAATGAGGGTTAAAAAGAAATGCTTCAAAGGCAACATCTGCTGAAGTGGGAACCGCACTGGCACACAGGATTCAGCTCCCAGGGCACCAGGTGTCACGGTTAGGTTGTAGCGGTTGTTAGTGACCCCTTGGATGGCAGGAAGGAAGAGGAGTGACCGTGACATTCACCGAAGGACACCCTGTCCCACTGGCGGCACAGAGGTTCAATTCTTAGACGGCTCGACCACTGACTTGTGTGCTTCAAGGAGGGGATTTCCACATTCAAAAATAGTACGACTTCAGTTAGGCTTGATTGCCTTTTTGGGAAGTTTTTTATATTTAGAAGCTTTCTCCTCCCCGCCCCCATCACGGCTTTTAAACTCCATCTGCAACATGGCACCAGTCTTCAGAATTCTGTTTGGAATCAACATGTGTTCTGAAAACATAAGAAAGAGCTGCTGTATTGACAACACATATTTTAATCAAAATGCTGAAAGTGGTGAAATGATAAGGGTTTTTTTTTTTTTTTTTCCCTTCCTCAGGCTTCTCTGTACTCTTGAAAATTTCTAGATTGTGGTTTTCACCTAGGAGATGTCACAGATCTGGGCAGCGGTTTCTCAGGGTTGTTCTCCCTCGCCCAGCCGGGCTCTGGTTACACCATCCTGGGAGACATGAAGACTCGGTCTGGAGCCAGCAAGTCTCAGGAATCTCCATGTAACATGGAATATCAATTACACAGCATGCAAAAATAGAATCACGAAAAAAGTTCTATTATGAGCAGTTTTGCTTACAAAGTAAAAATAAACTTACTTTTATTAAAAAGAAAATAAAAACCTTTAAAATGCCATAACTCCATAAGGAAAGGCTGGTTTTCAAAGATGCACTTTGTATGGAGGCTCAAGTGATGGCTCACATTTAGTTTAGCGGGACTTACTTGGTCTGTTCTATGAAAGAGAGATTATGTATTGCTGTGGATTCAATTTTGGATTCAGGAAGGCTCGTGATCAGTCCAATCCAATTTCTATTTACTTCCTATCCATCCTGCAAAGGACTTTCTGTGCAACTGTAATGTGCTTTGCCTCTCAGTAGCCCCAGAGTGAAGCTGATGGAACTAACCCAGGAAGAGGGAGGAAGCTCTTTTATGCCATGATGTAAAGGATTCATAGAGGATGATTCTTTGATTTCATTTAAAAAGTGGAAGATCTCAGAGTTCCATTCACTTTCTGCGCACTCCCTTCAGCAGTGATGCCAAATTCACAGGTTGGTGGTTAGAGTTTTCCATCAAGTTTTTAAAAATATCTCCTTTACCTGAGCACCGTGCATGGGAGTGTGCCAAGCCACTTCAGTCTTGTCTGACTCTTTGCAGCCCCATGGACTGTAGCTGCCAGGCTCCTCTGTCCATGGGATTCTCCAGGCAAGAATACTGGAGTTGGTTGCCATGCTCTCCTCCAGGGGATCTTCCTGATCCAGGGATCGAACCCACATCTCTTATGTCCGCATTGGCAGGTAATTTCTTTACCACTAGCGCCACCTGGGAAGCCACACCTGAGAACCATTAACTTGAAATGACTAATTCCTTCTGTTTTGGAGCCATCCCCCACCCCCCCAAGTTTCTACAGAATGTTTTAGAGCAAGTCTTCTGGTTCTTTTCCCCCAAATTACTAGTCATTGGCAGAATAAGCAGGAACATCCCCAGAGGGCAGCTTTTCTGGGTAAAGCTCCTCTGTGGATGGACCAATTTGGGAACCATTGGTACCACTGCAACACATGAGCCTGCCAATCTCTTGCGGGGGCTTGGGCCATCTCAGGATTCCAAGGCACTAGGTTCCTCTCACCTCATGGAAACTTTCCTTTTATCTATACTATCACTCCCAAGGTGCATTCCAAGAGGTTGACCAATTGATGAGCTTCTGGGAGTGAGAGAAAGGGGATTTAGGTTCATTTTGATGAAACCTTGAAAGTTCTCTGCTGACTCTAAGGGCTGTCACTGAAACCCCCACAGTGGAGGGGAACTGGCAGGTCAGGATAAAGAACGGGTTGGGATGTTGGGGGCTTCTCCACACAGAGCTGCTCCGAGTCTAGAGATAGTGATCCGCACTCAGAACTGAACACAGAAGCAGACTGGGACCATAAATTCCTGAGATGATTTTCTCTTTGAAGATGGGATCCAATCTCACCGGTCCCCCCTTTTTGTTTTTCAACCCAGTAACTATTCTGAGCCAGACATTTTTTTTTTTTTTTTCAGAGTGCTGCCTAAAATATCAGAAAAATCCCTGGCATGCTTGAAGTGATCACTGGCTATTTCTAGTGAGTGGAAAGCAAGTGGGGTTGAAGAGGAGAGTCTTGGGGACAAAGCCCACAACTTAGGAGCTGTTGGAGAAACTCCCAGTGGACAGACCGGTTGGGGCACACTCAGGATGGACAGTGTGACACAGAGCCAAAGTTTGGTGGAAAGAGGAGAGACGGAGCCCCTGAGCCTATTCTCCTGGAGTTACCATTATGCCAACTTGGCAAGACACATGGCTCTTCCAGGACTCAGTTCCCTATTTTGCAAACTGAGGGAATGAAATGCTTTGGATTAAATGCTTTCTCCCTCAGGCCCCTCCCCTTCCATCCTCCCACTTCAGCAAGATGAATTTCAGCGAAGCCTATAATTTGACATAAAGCTTCTAAGGAGGCAAGTCAGGAGGTCTTGGAAAGGGAATCCTGACTGCAGCCGATGAATGACATGTAGAAAGAAAAGACGAAGTGGAGGATTTTATCTGTGAGAAGCAGTAGAGAGGGTGGGTGAGTCCCAATTCTGCTCTGCCACGTACTGGTTGTGCCAATTGTGGCTGTGACAGCGCCTCTCTCAATCTTCTTCAACTGCAAAACATGGAATTTGGCTAACACCAGGGCCTGCTAACACCGTGCAGCTCATGAGGCTCACCTGATGTCATGATTATGAAGATCTTGGCTCAGTGCCTGGCCCCTGGCTGAAAAACGTTGACTACTGTTTTGAAGCACGTGAGGAGGGGCTCACAGGTGAAGGAAGAAGAGGAGCATATGGGAGACTTTTGAGGACACTGTGTTTTAGGAAACTCCCCACTGGAAGTAGGGGCCCAAGGAAGCTAGCAGTCTGTACTCATTAATATCAGAAATAGATCCCTTAGGTCAGCGGCCTGTATTCAATAATACTGATTCTAGTTTAATATACATTTTCTTCTTGGATGTTTCCACTGCTTTTTATTTTCAAAGATACTGAATTAAAATATTATATATTTTGATAATATGGTTTTGCTCCCTTCACTCCCCCTAAATTTTGCAGTCAAGGCCAGTGTTCACTTTGTCTCACCTGCCAACTGAAAATTGCAGCTTGCCATCTGGTTCTGCAAGAATGAAGTCGATGCCCTTCAACACACCCTGAAAGGGGTTCAAGGCTGAGATTAGGAATGAGGCCCTCTGTGCTCTGGGAGAAACTGGCAGAGCCTCAGATAGTTAGATGTTTTCAGGAGGAGATTTCATGAGTCCAATTTCTCTCATCTCATATCTAGAAAAGCACAAAGGCATTAATGGTGACATCTGCTCCTCGTGACTGGCAGCAGCCTTCTGCTCAAATGTGTGCTTGATTGCACATACCCCCTTTGCCAAATGTATGTTTTGACCTCTCCCTCCCTCTTCGGAGCAGTTCCTGAGAGCTATCTGAGAGGCTGTCCCCCAGGCTCTACTCCTCATTTGGCCCCAAATAAATCCTAACTCACAACTCTCATGAAGTACATTTTTTTTTCCCCCGTTGACACACTCCAGCCCTAGCCCTGCCCAAAGCAAGGTTGTAGATTTGTTTAGTCCTAAAAGTCAATACTATAACACATAGCAATTTGGTCTAGAAGGTTGAAGGGAAGTAGGATGTTCCACCGCCCCCCAAATACGCCCCTTGACATAAGAATTCTTTTGTCATGAAAACATTTAAATTCCTGAGATCCCTTATCTGCCTAAAAGCAGAGCCTCTCAAAAGAACTTGACTGTCTAATGGATACAGTACATGTATAGCTGAGTCCCTTTGCTGTCCACCTGAAACTATCACAACATTGTTAATTGGTTATACTCCAATACAAAATAAAAAGTTAAAAAAAAAAAAAAGAACTCAATTGTCATAAATTCCCTCCCTGGGAGCACATCTCATTTTTTCTTCTGGAGTGGAGAAGACCATACCACGCCCAGACAAATATCTCACAAGTATATCTTTTTTTTTTTTTTTTGACATGGACCATTTTAAAAGTCTTTATTGAATTTGTTATAATATTGCTTCTGTTATTCTGATGTTTTGGCCACTAGGTGTGTGAGATCTTAGCTCACCAACCAGGAATCGAACCTGCACCCTGTGCACTAAAAGGCAAAGTCTTAACCATTAGACTGCCAGGGAAGTCCTTTTCATTTATTCTTTTAAGGGCTCATTTGCAAAAAGTTATTTGCTTTTTTATAAGTGCCCTTTCTCCCCTTCCCTTTTCCCATTGAAAACATATAGGCTCCAAGTTCCAACAAGACCTTTGAGTCACTCATCACTGATTGCTCCCATGTGCAGGCACGATGCCCATGTTAATAAACTGACTTGTTTATCTCTTGTTAACCTGCCTTTTGTCAATCCGCTTTATAATGCCCCAGCTGGAGAAGCTGAGTGGAAGGAAAGATTTTTCTCTCTCCCAGCAAGGCTCAGACCCATCTAAATGATGACAACAGCAAGAAGAGAAAGAAAGTTGCCTTTATTCTATAGAAGGAAGTCAGAAAATAAGAACTACCATGTCCCCCTTATGTTGGCACCCACTTGTCATAAAGGAAAAATGTAGACCTCTTAGAGCAGAGGAAGAAACTGAGCTAGAACACCATTAACCTAAGCCTTTATTTAGACTACCAGGTGTCGGACTCTCCTTCTAATGTGGAGAAGGACAATGGACTGTTTGTGCCTTAGCAGGCAGGTGTGGGCAAAAGTCCAGCTAACTGCACAACTGGTTAGCAAAGATGGCTCTCTGAAGGAGGAGGAATTGTCCTTGCGGATGAGAAACTATTGGGTAATTTGGATTTTATCAAGAGGGATGACGAGGAACTGCTGCAAAAATAAGGATGGGAGGCCACTGTGGATCCTTTAGCCTTCTTCACAGGTCCCTCCTGGGCATCCACAGGTAGGACTTCTAGCAGACCCGTGCGTGCGTGTGTGCTGAGTTGCTTCAGTTGTGTCTGATTCTTTTTGACCGTATAGACCGCCAGGCTTCTCTGTCCATGAGATTCTTCAGGCAAGAATACTAGAGTGGGTTGCCATTTCCTCTTCCGGGGATCTTCCTGGTCCAGGGATTGAAAGTGTATCTTCTGCATTGCAGGTAGATCCTTTATAGCTTGAGCCACCAGGGAAACCCCTAGCAGGCCTGAGCAGGTAACTTAACATTTTCAAAGAGGCTTTATTACCTAACATCTGGGGGGTTCAGGGGAGGGTGGGAATGGAGAGCTTAATGTATTTTGGAATGTTTGTATCTCTCTTGGGCTCTTATCTATCCTCAGAGGAGACAATAGCACAATTCACAACTCAAAGGACAGGCATCATGGACTACAGCTTGCCGACACTTAATGCTCAGGCCCTGTGCTGAACCAGGGGCTACTTCTGAGGGCCTGGCCCATGGAGCTCCCGCGGCAAACCCCTGGGGAACCTAAGTTACTGACGTGGTATGAGTACATCATTTGCTAACTCTGTCACTTCACATAGCACCTAAAGAGTTTCATCGTAAAGAGGTTTTACACGTAGTACCTAGTTTTTATTTTCACTACCACTATGTAAGGTAACAATTTTTAACCATTCCTTTTAAGGATGAAAAGACTCCCCCATAGAAGGTTTCGGTGGCTTACCCAATATCACTTCGCTGGTTAATAAGAAGACAGGAGACTGAGTTTCTTAATTCTCAGTCTCCAGTTATTTCTGGGAGACCACATGGTGGAAGAATTTGCAGCTAAGAACACCTCTGACCCCAGTGAGCTCTCCTTTCACAGTGGTACTTTTGTTGCCAAGGTTGACTGACCTCCCCAAAGCAGGCTGGGAAAATCCAGAAACCTGAGCACACCAGTCAGTTCGCAGGTGCCCACCAAAGCCATCTACTACTCCTTCCCTTTTATCTTTGTCCCAGGAAAGTGTAAACCTTGAAGTTATCCCACTGCTGACTACAAAGTAAATTTCTGGTTGGCCTCTGTGGTTTAATCCTGGTTCTTTCTCTATCAGAAGGGAAACACAGTGAGAAAAATCCCCAGTGGGTCTCAGACAGTATACAAATTTATTCATTAAGTGCTAAAGTCCCTGAGGCCAGGGACATCATCATCGTTATCATTCTCACCATCAGTAGATGCTAGAATTACAAGGAAAATAGGATTCTCTCTGTCTTCAGGGAACTTCATGGAAAGGGAGCATACAGGCTTATAAACAGGTTATCTCTACCCTGCCCTCGTGATGGCTTGGGATGAAAACAAGATTCAAGATGCTATGGGGGTAGACAAGAGAAGATACTGCGATCTCCACAGGGGAGTGATCAAAAGAAATACCCTGAATACAGACCCCTCGTGAGATCAAGACCACATTTTTTGTGACTGTGTGGGGAGAGGGACTTCAGGAGGAGGCTAATTACATGTAGACAAATCCTACTTAATATTTTAGAATTATGCTTGAGGCTACAGTTCTCTGGCCAGGACTGACCAGAAGAGTTAAGTAATGGAAGAAGAATTTCTGTAGCAATTTTGACTTTGTGTCCCTTTATAATCAAGATACTGCCAAACACGATTTACTGAGTGCCCACTATGTGTTAGACATGCTAGGCATGAGGGTAATTTTGGTGAACAAAACAGAGAAATCAGGCTTATATTCTAGTGGTGTCTATTTAACAAGCTTTTCAGACGACATGTCTCCCATAAGCAATGATTACCAAACTCTTCTCATTAGAATCACTGGGGGACCTTTTAAAAAATTCCAAAGCTTGCCTAATCTAGACCAAATGCAGGTAATTCTCATCTACAAGGAGAGTTGACAACCATTGCCCTGGAAATTCTGATGTACTTCCCTAGGGAGGCATACCACCCTTTCTCCACCTCCCACCAACTTTCTGAAGGTCATTTATAAAATTCAGAGATGAGAAAACCCAGACTCAAAGGCTCAGAGTGGCATGTTTAAGGTAAAAGTCACATTTAGAGAGTCCCAGGGCCAGACTTGAACCTGGGTCTTCATGTTTCTCAGTAGGTTGAAAGAATGAAAAAAAAAAAATGCAGTGAATATTGTTACTGAAGACCACCAAGGTCCCAGGGACCCCCCACAGGGGAATGACGTGATTGTCTTCAAGCCTTCTGATCACTCATTGAAGATTTCAGCACCTGGACTAGTCTTTATCCTAAGAACCATAAATAAACCAGAGGCCCATTCAACAGAGAGGCCATTCTACAGGCTCTTTCCCACAACCTGCTCACTGGGGAACATTTCTCCTGTGCTCTACCTCGGCCATACACCCCATTGCCATGCCCTGGACACCACCTCTGTTACTAGTTCATAGGAGAACTTCTCCAAGGAGACAGTCATATCCTTTTAGCATGTAGACTAGACTTCCATCCTGCCAGCAGTTTGCCGTCTCATCAGCCTTGAGCTGGGCCCAATATACACACTCTCTCTCTTCTTTCAAAGCCTTCTTCTTTCACTTTCCTTCGTGCCCTTAGAATTCTTAGGCCATCATTTCCATCATTGCCAGGCTCCTTTGTCCATGGGATTCTCAAGGTGAAAATATGGGAGTGGGTTGCCATTCCCTTCTCCAGGGGATCTTCCTGACCTAGGAATCAAACCCCAGGTCTCCTACATTCTAGGCGGATTCTTTACCATCTGAACCAGCAGGGAAGCCCCCAGCTACTCCCTAGATTTGTCCGAAGGGATCTTGCTTATTATGCAATTTCTTGAATCGAATTTTAAGTCTTTCTAAACATAAATTTAAAACTTTTTTCACTTAATTGAAAATAATTAGGATTCAGACCAATGTCTGTCTACACTAAAAGATCTTTTAAATCCTGAATGTGCTCAACTTCTCCCTAAAAAGTCACCTTCTGGGAGGGCTTCTCCAGGTTTCAGACACATGAGCTATAATAAGAACTATTTTTTTCCCATGGTAGATTATTCCAGATCCCTCAGGAACCTTAAACTTTCATTGTTTCTTTTAATACATGTTTAGATGCTGACTGATGAGCGAACTAGAGACCTGGGAAGTAGAATCAGACAACTGCTGCCTTAATTGGTTAACTTATTAAGCACAAACAGGAGGCTGGCTGTGATGATAGTTTAACGGAGAGTAAGATATATGACATGGAAAGTTTGAGGCCGTGGCCACTCAAGGTGAACTAGGGAATAAGGGCAGCCTTTGTTCTCCGCCTGGTCTGCCCACCAGAGACAGGGCATGGCGTGTGCCACTGATACTTGTCAGCCGTCTAGATGGAACACATGGTTGGCTGACCTTCTGTAACCATTTTCACATAGCCTATGTAAACGTGGCTTCCAACCTCAAACTGATGTTGATGCTTCCTCTTTAACCCTAGGGATATCATTAAGAAGAGTTAGAGCAGAAGTTAGGTGTCCATAGTATTAAAAAAAAAACACAACTCCACATGTTGATTCTGATACTTGGCCAGAATTAACTACTTACCTCCTTTACTGAAATCTGAGAGGAGAGATTGATCATTTAGATGACTGATGTTACATGTTTATTTACTATAATCACCTCGCGAGTTAGTGAGGCTAGTGTTTCACAAACCCATAAAAAATAAATTTGTTGAAGAGTAGTATATGGGTGGCTTTGTCTATTGAGATCTGATGCCACATGCTGGCCTAGCATACAACCCAGAACCCGAAACACTCTTAACTAACCGTCAGGTCCTAGGGAAGTGTTAGAAGTGAGCCTGCCAGACAGCACAGTAACCAAGGGTCTTCTCTGAGGATGGATGCAACTGAGTCCTCACTTCACACATGCTCCTGTTTATCCTCTGCCTACCCTCTCCATTCTCCTTCCGCATCTAAATAGAGTATCTTTTGGTGATACTAAGGAGTTTTGTTGAGAAGGAATGAGTCATTCAAAATTCTTTCTTAGAAAATCTCTTTTCCTTTGATAAGGAATCCAAAGAAGTCTGGTGGGGAAAGTAGTAGCCTTATCTTAGCTTTTGGTCTTTACTGAACCATGAATTCCCCTGGACTGGGGCCTAGTGCTGAAAACCCTCACTCTTTACATAAATAAACAAACAAATACAATCTTTTGGCTGGTACCTAGTAAAAACTCATACAGGCAAATAAGGATTAGCATATCTCCTGGAAACTCCCAGCTTTCAAACTTCAAGAAGATAGTCGTAGGGTATCTGACCCAATTAAGGCGCCCACATAAAATCCCCGTTTAACCTAACAAATAACAAACAACAGGGTCTTTTGCTTTTCTCCAGACCCTTTGACTGAGGTTTAGTGGTTAAGACTGAGATTAGTGATGAAAAATATTACTAAGCTGAAGACTCTTTTTCTTGGGAGGAAAATGTCATGATGTATCAAAATGTTCTAAATAATTTATTTAAACTAAACAAAAAAGGCTGAAAATGTCCTTTTGGCAAAGATTTGCCACTCTCTGCTCTTGTGCTTATTGAAAGGATGAGGGGGAAAAAAAGACGGACATATGATTTTAGTTTTATTTGGCTCAGTTTGGACAGAAACTGAATAGCATTCCTGCTTTCAAATAATGCCAAACCAGGTTAGGTCCCCAGGTATTTTGGTCCCAAGGCCAAAATCATGAAGTGAAAAATCCCCAGCAGATAGAATTTATTTCTGCTGCTGCTGCTAAGTCAGTTTAGTCGTGTCCGACTCTGTGTGACCCCATAGACGGCAGCCCACCAGGCTCCCCCGTCCCTGGGATTCTCCAGGCAAGAACACTGGAGTGGGTTGCCATTTCCTTCTCTAGAATTTATTTCTAGGGGCATACATTTCACATTAGAGTTTGGAAACTCTTATCTAATGTGACTGAGGTAGTGATTAAGATCTTTGGAGTCCTTTGTTTTTCTTCAAAAGCACCTGATGCATTGGTTTTCAACCAGGGGTGATTTTGTCTTCCCTGGACAGTCTGGAAACATTTTCTGTTTTCATGGAATGAGCTTGGAGGTTGGTGGGGAGCAGGTTCTCTCTAGTGTGGAGAGAACAAATGCTGCTAAAATCCTACAGTGCTCAGGACAGCCCTTCACAATAAAATAGTACCTAGTCTAAACGTCAGTGGTGTACCAAGGTTCAGAAACTCTCACATAATGGGTACCCTTAGCCAGCCAAGGAAGTTCCTATGTCATAATTGCTGTGTCACCAGGGAGATGTTGAATAATAGTAGTTATTATTTACTAAATGTTCTCTGTGTTTTAGACACTTCAGTAACATTAACTTTTTAATTAATAGACTTTATTTTTTAGATCAATTTTAGGTTTATAGGAACATTGAACAGAAATTACAGAGTTCCCATATGCTCTCTTACCTAAGCCCTCATAACCCCTATTCGGAACATCTTGTTTACAGTGGTGTATTTGTTATAATTTCGCCTACTAGGCTCCTCTGTCCATGGGATTCTCCAGGCAAAAAATACTGGAGTGGGTTGCCATACCCTCCTCCAGAGGATCTTCCTGACCCAGGGATCGAACTCGCATCTCTTACATCTCCTGCACTGGCAGGCAAGTCCTTTACCTGGGAAGCCCTTGCTACAATTTATGAACCAATATTGATAGATTATTATTAACTAAAATCCATAGCTTACATTGAGGATCACTCTTTGTGTTATATAATATGTGGGTTTTGATAAATGTAATAATAACATGTATCCACCACTATGGTATTGTCTTTCTATCACAATCCAAGAAGCAGGAGGACAAAAAAGCAACTGTCTAAAAACTATGGAACTCAAAGCTAGAGAGAAACAGTGTTGTTGATGATGTTTCCAGCCTGATTCTGTGTTTCCAGGCTCTCGTGATGTGACATAATTTAATGTATGCTTATTAAATAGGCTTCCCTGTGGCTCAGATGGTAAAGATTCTGCCTACAATGCTGGAGACCTGGGTTCAATCCCTGGGTTGGGAAATTCCCCTGGAGAAGGGAATGGCAACCCACTCCAGCATTCTCGCCTGGAGAATTCCATGGACAGAGGAGCCTGGCGGGCTATATCCACAGGATTTCAAAAAGTTGGACGTGACTGAGCAACTAACATATGTAGGTGTGTATATATATCTATATATCTATAAAATTGAAAAGTGTCTCATTTGAAAACCTTTTTCCAGGGTCACCATTGATCCTCATAGCCTTTGTGGTGTTGATTTCACTCATTTAATTGCGAGTATAGTAGCCTGTTTGGAAAAGTCAAGCCTTTTTAGAATATGTAACAGGCGGTTAGGACTGTTCAGCATTTATAATACATGGCTCATTATATGAATTCACTAAGAATACAGATGACTTTACAGTGAACCAAGTATCTCTACAGGTCAGAATTTATCTAGGACAGGGTCAGGTTAAATCCATCGCATACACCAAAAGAATGATGAGCACTTTAGCAGGAGCAACATATTGTCGAGTAGAAGGATTTTTAAAATATTACTGGACACAGCACAGTACTTTTTCCAAGAAGCCTACACTCTAACTAGGGATATCATTCATTCACATTAAATAAGAAATTGAAAGGAACTCTGGGAATATAAATGCTAAGGTGGTATATCAAAGCATGGATGAATACTAAGTCACTTCAGTCATGTCTGACTCTGTGACCCTATGGACCTTAGCCTGCCAGTCTCCTCCGTCCATGGGATTTTCCAGGCCAGAATACTGGAGTGGGTTGCCATTTCCTCCTTCAGGGGATATTCCTGATTCAGGAATCAAACTGGACTATCCTGCGTATCCTGTATTGTCAGGAAGGTTCTTTACCACTAGCGCCACCTGGGAAGCCCCAAACTTTTGACCATTTTTTTCTTCTCTTTTCCCTCTGCTTATGCATCAACACAAATGTTGTTCACCTAAGACTCAGCTCTGATTCCTCCACGCATGCATGCTAAGTCATTTCGAAGGGTGGTCATAAAGTTAGATGAGATTAATAAGTCTTTCATCAAGAAGTACATTGTTTTGGATGCAAGGGTGATCTGACTGCAAAGTCTGTCATCCATTGATCGTCATGGTTGATTTGGCTGGTCTGGTTGGCTAGGCAGGTGTCCCCTTCCTCCCTGACAACTCCACTTGCCTCCCTCCCTAAACTGTGTGCTCCTTCCACCAAGAGTATAAGAGTAGCTGTGCTCCCCTGCTACAACTTCCAAACAAGCTCTCAAGGAGTACAATTTTTAAGTATACTTATAGACAAGACTGTTGTTGGATACAGTCCAGTTAGGTTTCAAAGAGTTTGATTAAGAGAGAGTGAAAAATGATGGCGGATCTTGTAGGCTGACAAAAAAGGAAGCCTTGTGTTTGCTGGGCTAATTCATTAAGGCTGCCCTCAGCGCTGCCCTAGAAGAAACTCTAAATAGGAAATGAATTTCAGTGAGAAGAATGGCCACCAAAGAAGAAGAGCTTAAGGGGCTGGAGAGAGGCAATTTGGCTCCAGAATTCTGTTGTTTCCCTAACATACTTCCTGCCTGTCCTCCTGCCAATGGACCTGCTTTGTAGCATAAAGGTGCTTCCCCAGCACAAGTCAGCCACAAAGATGCCAAAAAAAGGAGTGCAGCTTTAACTACCCATCCTTACTTGGATTCATTGCCTAAATCTGCTTTTCTGTTTGACTTGATGGGAGGAGAGATTTTTGATGAAGAACAGCCTAGTGAGAGATTGTGGCTGATGGAAGTCCCAGAGGGACTGACTCTACAGACTGATACCTGGTCTGGGTGAATCAGCTGCAACCAGCTGACTGTCATGTGGCCAAATGGGGCATTTCAGATCCTTTCCCTTCATGTTAATTCAATCACCTTCTTCCCAGTGTCTATGAAACAGGACCACTCTAATCTTGAGGTTACACTGGGCTCAAGGGTGCTGAGGTGAAGACAGCATGCGGGGTCATGCAGGGTTCACGGTGGCATCTATAATGCACTTGACTGACAGCAAAAATGTAGAAACAATGAGAGACACACCCCCCATTTTCCCACCCTTCCAAGCCTTGCCACCTTTGGAGGGTCAAGGAAGGCTTCTTAGTGGGCAGTAAACATTGAATGCCCATAAGAAACACTTTTTGAGAATAAAAACAACTGAGCTTTATTTAGAGGAAAATAAAATAGGAACAGACAATTGCCTGTTGCTGAAAAGAATAAGATTATCAGGTGGACGATAATCCATCCCAATGAAAGCAACATGTAATTCTCAAATGATTCCTTCACAGCTGTTGCAAGACTTTCTATAGCCACGTTATGTTTGAAGCCAGGAGTTTTAAAGGTGGTAGATGCCAAGGAAGAGGCAAGGGACCTACAAAACCTATTAAGGTAGATAATATCCCAAGGAAAACACAGTGTAGGTGTTTTAAAATTAATATTTAAGAAGTACATGTGGATGTGCTAGGTTTTATTTTAATAGGTGGAAATTCCATAGGCTTGTGTTTCTAGAAACACAGTTGACTTTGGAAATTGTGCTTGAAGGCACGAAGCAAGAGAGGAGGACAGAAAGGGACCCCAGACAATGGAGGGATGAGGGGTCCCTGATGTTGGGCTTCCCCAAAGCTATCCTCAGCCCTCCTCTCCTGTCTCCTTTCCCATATGGCAGCTGAACGGCCGCAGAATCTCTTTCTCACACTCTTTTGGAACTGAGGGTGGCCATTGGACCCATTCTTCTTCTTTCTGGTGAAGAAGGAGAAGGCACTGACACTTTTGGGAAAGATATTTTGCTTTCTGCTTAAAAGGATGGGAACTTTCCTTTGACCCCCATACCTGCATGAGAAGCTGAATTGAGGACAAAATTTTACAACCATGAAGCAAAACCACAAAGATGACACCTTGAGTTTGGCTGAGTAGAAAGATGTATTTCTTAGGCACATAACAGTTATTGAGACACTTAGTGAACCCTGGAACTACCTACCTCCAGACTTCTTATAAACAATACAATTGCCATCATGGGTATTTCTGTATATTTCCTTAATTCCTATAGAAGGATTAAGAAAGATGCCTGGTAGTAGAAACAAAATTTTCTCACCTCAACCCTGCCCCTAACACATACCTTCTCTTTTACCACTTGAATTAAGGTAGATAGATGAAAGTTAGAGGGAAGATACCTAAGTATATGTGAATGTTGTATTGAGGAGAACAATGTTTCTTTCTAATTTGTAAATGCACAGACATTATTAAAGAAGAGAAGAATTGAGGAAAAGTTTGAATTGTAAGATAAAAACAATCGCTGAGGAAAGTCATAGCATCTGCACCTATGATGTCTTGAGTAACTGCAGTCTTAAGAGGTGGGAGTTGAATTATCTTTTCTTTTGAGACCCACCTGCCCTGTAAGAGTAGGAGAGAAATGGGAAGGTCAGTTCTTGGGGTCCTACATTTTGCCCTGCCTTTTTTTCTGAAGGGAGACCCAAGCACTGGTATTGTCTGTATCCCCTCTTTCTTTCCTGTCAACCTTTCTCTGCTTTGACTTCCTCCTTTTCCACCGAGTTTTCATTTGATAAGGGCTAAGGAGCCTCCCTGCCTGCCCCTCACTGGGGTTTCCTCTCCACCGTTGATCTGCTGCGCTCGGCATATATCTCCTGCTCGCTTTCCTGGTTTTACTCACTTTTTCTTTCCTGTCCCTTATTTTTACCCTTCACATTTTGCTTGTGTCCTCTCTCCTCTTTCCTCCCGCAGAATCCGCCTGCCAATGCAGGAGACATGAGACATGGGTTCGATCCCCGGGTTGGAAAGAACCCCTGGAGTAGGAAATGACATCCCACTCCAGTATCCTTGCTTGGAGAATCCCATGGACAGAGGAGCCTGGCGGGCTATAATCCATAGGGTTGCAAAGAGCTGGACACGACTGAAGTGATTTAGCACGCACTTCATCCTTATACTTTCCTCCTTGCCACTTCCTTGAAGGGAAATGAGAAGTAATAAATTGAAATGACACCTTTGGAAGACACTCATGATTTACCAAGCTGATCAATGAGCTGAAATGGATGTTCCAAATACGACAATGAAATGATGAAATTCGTACATTGACTGATTTTCATAAACTGACATGATTCAACATTCTTTTACTTTAAAACCTTGTTTGGCTATGAAAAGAGAGTCTTTCACTTCTACTTCATGAGTATCCTCTCTTCAGCTCCTTGCTTTCCCTTTTCTAATCCCATTCTACTTTGGAGAGGCCATTTTGATGATGACAGTGGTAGAGGGCAGAATCTACATTAGAACGCTGGTTACAAGGGCTGACAGCTCAGACAAATTCAGTCTGAATCTCAGAGAAGAGCATTTGAAAAAGCTCCCTAAATAATTTTAATGTGTTGCCACAGGTGACAACTAATATTGTAGAACAAGCATTCTCAATATAGTACCAGCTGTTAAAATTGTGTAAGTTAAAGTTGGGCTGAGGACCGAAGAAAACCCCTCTTTGAGTTGAGAGTGGTAAAATAAAGCAGAAAAATTAAAAAAACAAACAACAACCTTTTCATAAGGGTATCAGGACTTCCCAAAAGGGTAAGAGGAGGCTGAGATGAGAGTGTGTGGGCGCTGCCCACGTTCAGGGGTATGCCCGAAGTTAAAATTGTTTCCAAAAACCCCCATGTAACCACAGACAGCCATGAGCTTGTCATACTTATATTTAGAAACAAAGCAATAAATACATGAAGGAATTCCATCAGACGTGATAAAATAAAAAAGCTTCTCTCAACCTTAGAAAGAAAAATATAGCTTTATCTTCTAGTCATCTTCATGAAAAGTGCCCAGAGAAAATTCTTTCTGTTCTTTTAACTCAGTGGGAGCAAGTGTAATAATTTCTAGGGTGGGTAATTTTGCAAAAAGTTTTCCCAGGTAGTTTTAGTGAAAATTTTAGGAAGTTTTTTGGTTCCATTTAATGATTCAAGTTTAGAGTCTTGAGACGTGTGTGTGAGAGAGAGAGAGAGAGAGAGTGAGTATTACAGAATGGATCAGACACACTGTTGGTGGCTTTTCATATTAGAACATAATCTTTGGAAGGTAATTTAGCAATGCTACCTTTTTAAAAACTTAGAATTTTGCATTCCACTTTCTGAAATTTTTCCTGAAGAAATCATCATGGAATGGTGGAAAGTTATAACTTATTTATAGTAGTAAAAAAATTGAACACAGTATTTATGTAACAAAATAATTAATTATAACCCACATACATACGTAATTCCACATACAATGGAATGTAATATGCATTTATCAAAAGTAATGTTGTAGAAGAATTTTCAGCGATGTGACAAAATGGCTACATATATTGTTTATGAAATATATCAAGTTACATAATTACATGTACAATAGTACCTCATTTGTGCTAAAAATATGTATTTATCTTTAGAAAAAGGAACAAATAAGTAGAACTTCAAAAAGCCTACAGTAGCTGTTCACTAGAAAGCAAAGTCGTTAAAAATAGGAAATAAATAGATGCATTTGAATATAATAGGTTATTAAAATATATCTATTGTTGAATTTATTAAATTGTATGGTAGAATTATGGGTGATTTTGATTTTTTTGTTTTGCCTATAAGTCTTCCAACAGATATTACTTGAAATGAGAAAACATATCAAAATTTATGTTACAAAAAATGTATATATAGACAAATAATGCAATAAATTTACAAGTGGATTTCAAGTTTTAAGTGGCAATTTAATAGAATAATGGATACTTTTTAGTTTTCAATGTATCTTTATACATATGTGCATGCATGCACACACATGCAAACACAACTTGGAAATCATACTTTTTATTAAAAAGTATAGCTGATTTACAATGTGTTAGTTTCAGGTTTACAGCAGAATGATTCAGTTTTACAAATATATATATATATGTGTATATGTTTATATATATGCACAAATATATAAACACATATATATACATTTTTTGTATATACTTTTTCAGATTCTTTTCCATTATAAGTTTTTACAAGATATTGAATAGAATTTCTTGTGCTCTACAGCAGGTCCTTGATGTTAGATATTTTATATAGAAAATCACACTTCTGATGATGTAATTGTTTTCGTAAAGAACCCAGACAAATCTATAAAATTTATTAAAACAAAAAATCTATACATAAAAGTCAATTGTTATTTTATATAAAAGCAAACAAGTTAGAAAAACTGATTAAATTTTTTAAAAAGACAGTAGTCATAAAAGTAAGAAAAACCAAAAGATACATAGAAATACCTTTCTCAAAAGAGAAGCACAAATACAGTGGAGACTGTTGAAATATTTGAGCTATTGAATCCAGGTGGTCTTGCTTCAGACTGTGCAGCTCCTTTGAAAGCACAGGAAAAAAATTAATTCCTCACTGTTCTCTTGCTGTTGTTGTTTAGTTGCTAAGTTATGTTGAACTCTTTTGTAACCCCCAAGGACTGTAGCCTGACAGGCTCCTCTGTCCATGGAATTCTCCAGGCAAGAATATTGGAGTGGGTTGCCATTTCCATCTCCAGGGGATCTTCTGGACCCAGGGATTGAGCCCACATCTCCTGCACTGGCAGGCGAATTCTTTACCACTGAGCCACTAAGGAAGCCTTACTACATCCCTAAAACAAATTCATAGACATTAAGGATTTAAATATGTGGAAAAGCTTAAAAATGTTTAGATGAAAATATAGGATAACACATTAATGACCTCTGGAAAGGAAAATATTCTGCACCTAAGATTTTTGCTTACAAAACGGAAAAAATTTAAATATGGCAACATGAAAATTGACTTTCTCTTTGTGAAAATCCAGCCTCAAATTTGGAGAAGATATTTGCAACATGTATGTCTAATGACGAAATAAGAAGAATACATAAAGGCAATCTACAAATTAAAAAGAAAATGGCAAATAAAACAATAGAAAATCACTGAGGAAATGAGCAAAACATATGAGCAGACTTGTCACAGAACAGCAAACTCAAATGTTAATACGCATATGAAAAGAATTTCAAATTCATTAGTAATCGGGGAAATTTATACCAAATTTAGAATGGGCTATCATTTCAGACCTACCAGACTGGCAAAACTCAAAAGCTCTTTTAATGACATCAAGCATTGATGAGAATGTGGAAAAAAGAAACTTTTTAAATGGAGCATTTAAAATACTCTAAGTATAAATTTTTTTTCAAAATATTAAAAAAAATACTTGGCATCATCGTGCAAGATTAAACATTCACATACCCTTCAGCCTGCCAGTTTTACTCCTGTATATACATTCATGGCACTGTACACCAAGAGATGTGGACAAGAATGTTACTATTTTTGTAACAGCAAAACCCAGAAACAACACTGATGCAGATAAACAAGAGTCTGGGTAACTGCTTCTACTGCTGCTGCTGCTAAGTCACTTCAGTCGTATCCGACTCTGTGTGACCCCATAGACGGAAGCCCACCAGGCTCCCCCGTCCCTGGGATTCTCCAGGCAAGAACACTGGAGTGGGTTGCCATTTCCTTCTCCAATGTGTGAAAGTGAAAAGTGAAAGTGAAGTCGCTCAGTCGTGTCCAACCCCTAGCGACCCCACGGACTGCAGCCTACCAGGCTCCTCCATCCATGGGATTTTTTAGGCAAGAGTACTGGAGTGGCTTGCCATTGCTAGATGAGGTATATTCCTACAACTGAATACTATGCAGCAGTGAAAATGAAGAACCACACACCATTCTTAGCAGCATAGAGCATTTTGAATGAAGAGAGTGAGTTACAAAAGACTAATTTTATAAAGTTCAAATCGAAGCAAAATAAAGCAACACATTGTTTGGGGATGAATTCCTAAGTGGTAAAATTGGGATGAAAAATGAAAGAATAGTAAAGCTATAATAAGAAAGCACAGTGTTTTTCTCAAGATGCCTACTTTCTAATTGGGAAGATGACTCCATACTGTGCATGAAATCATCAGTCTTCTGGCGTGATGGAGAAAAATAGGGCAGGGGAAGGGAATGAAGAATTTTGAAATTGTTGCTCATGTCTGATTTCTTAAGCACAGGGCGGATATACAATTATCCATTTTATTACTGTTCTTTAGACCTTATATATATGTTGTAAATATGCTTTTTTGTGGTAGGTATTTATTTACAGTTTTTGTTAAAGAATGTTGTTTTAGTCACTAAGTTGTGTCCAACTCTTTTGCAACCCATGCATGGACTGTAGCCCCCCAGAATACAGACACTGAAAACGAGCGAAAGATATTAGACATTCCTCTTAGTATAGCATTTCTCTTTTGAGATAGACAAACCACATTTTTAAACTCAGCTGTGTGACATTTCTGAGCCTTAGTTTTCTTGTTTGCCAAATGGGAATAATACCTAACTAATAAGATTTTGTTAAGATTAAATAAGTTTTTTTTAAGCCCAGCTCATGGACTGCCATATAATGAGCATACAATATATGTACTTCTATTTATTCATTTTATTTATTATATTACAAGTTCTTTTAAAATGAAAGAAGCTTCTTAGAAATAAACAAATAGAAATTACAATCAGTCTTTTGAAATGAAATATACTGAGGTTATATTAAATGAGTGCTCATTAAGCATTAATTAATTTTCAGTGTTTGTGTACTGGCGGGGTATAGTCCGTGGGGTTGCAAAAGAGTCAGACACAACTTAGTGACTAAAGTTCTTGAACAAAAAACTGTAAATAAACATTTACTACAAAAAAGCATATTTAGAACATATGTATAAGGTCTAAATGGAGAAGGCAATGGCAAGCCACTCCAGTACTCTTGCCTAGAAAATCCCATGGACAGAGGAGCCTGGTGGGCTGCAGTCCGTGGGGTCACTACTAGTCGGACACGACTGAGCGACTTCACTTTCACTTTTCACTTTCACACATTGGAGAAGGAAATGGCAACCCACTCCAGTGTTCTTGCCTGGAGAATCCCAGGGACGGGGGAGCCTGGTGGGCTTCCGTCTATGGGGTCACACAGAGTCGGACACGACTGAAGTGACTTAGCAGCAGCAGCAGCAGAAGGTCTAAAGAACAGTAACAAAATGGATAGTTATTAAATTAAGGTTTATTAGTGTTTATATTAATATTAAATTAGTGCATTGTTTATAATATTACACTCAAGTTTGAGATTATGTTTTATCCAAATAAAATAGCTGCTGCACATTGTCTAAACCTTCTTGCAGCCTATTTCGTAAGGGGCATTTATTTACATGTCACTTGCAATTGGTCTAGCATCTTAGTAACAGTCGGTCACTAAGTGATTACCTCTTAGTGACTACGAGTCTTCAGAGAACTGGCATTGAGGATCATTCATTTTCATGTCTAATTCTCATCAGAAGAAGATAAAGTAGAAAATTGAGGTGAAGTTCAAAAAGGAGACTGAAGGTAACAGATCTGATTAGACTCCCTTGACAAATACTGCTTTAATTACACAAAGCTTTTGAGGCAGGTTAGGACCCAGCTCCTGTGGGGCTAGGTTTTCATGTCCAGCCCTTCATTTGAATGACATCATTTGATATACCTTTTTTTTTTTTTTACAACCTCAGAGAAGTGGGCTTGGGGTCGCTTCCATTGATAAAAACCAAACCTTTAAAGGACAATAAAAAAGTTATACTGCTAAAATTTCTGAACCAAAAGAAGACAGAATTTCCTCCAATCGCAAGGAACCAAGACAAATGTCACACTTCCTGGCTGCCCACTCGACTTCCCACACCCTTCCCCCAGCTCCCCTTTAGCAACAGAGAAAGAAATCACAGTAGTGAATTAATAATTCTGTGAGACAGACTTTCCTTCCCCAGTGTGATTCAGCCCCACAGCCCGAGGAAGGGTAGGCAGCAAGTTCTTTAACTCTGCGCGCTCTGGACTGGCTTTCAGTATTAGACATCTGGAGTTTTTGAAAATTAACACTGGAACAGAAGTGACTCTCATACTCCATGTCCCCTCCACCCGTTCTCTGTCAAAACTTGATTCAGGTTTCTTTAAGGCCATGTAAAGAGAAAAAAAAAGAAAAAAGAATAGGAAACACTATCTAGAAATGTAGAAATCAAACCATTACTAAAAGCGTGGTGTAGCAGTTACTACCACCTGCGACTGGTTTTACTACAAACTAAAGGAAAAAGGTGTTTTACCATAAATGATACTCCTTCGACTTTGTGATCAGCCAGCCTCCTTCCTCTGTCTTTCCAGCATATCTATTTAATCATGCTTGACTGCAGCAAGGTGATGCAATAGTTTCAATGTAACTGCCTTATCTGGGCTTAGAATGAGACACCTCCCGTGGCTGAGGAGCTGGCAGCACAGCCCCTTGGGCGTCAGAAGAGCAGTGCGTCTTTCCACAGTGGCCTTGCAGGGGGCTTGTGTGGCACCTGAACCTTCTGGGAAGTGCCTCTTAAAATCCACAGACTTCATGGGAACTCCAGGGTACTGGGCTGACTTTCCTGTCCTACACATTTCTAACATCACAGTCTAATAATAAATTCAGTTTCCAATCCCCTTGTCTGTTTTCTGGATTTTCAAAACCCGAAAGTCTTACCTAAAGTCACATACCCACCCAGAGGAGACCCTGTTTCCCTGTCGTGAGCCTGAGGACTCTGAGATGTCCTATTTTCAGCCCTCCAGTGATATTCTTAGTGTGTCATCCACTGGAGATTTGTTTCTAGTGGGCAAGCTTCTCATTAACAGGCAGTGTGGATTCCTCTGGACCATCAGAGTAAAATTAACATTTTGTGCTAACACCTCACAGGATGCTCTAACCTAGGGAGGATGAATTATTGTATTGACGACACAGCTCTAAAGATAATTACATGGGATGGTTGTCTCTTGTAGCAGAGAATGAAAGAATCTTCAAAACGCGACTCTCTGGGATCACTTGAAATTCACTATTATTCTCCAGCCCATTATAGAACACTCTAGAAAGTGCCCCAAGCTTCTCACTCACAAAGGACTAAGGGAACCCCAGGTATGACTCAGGACCACAAGGTGTTTTGTCAACTGTCATCTTCTGAGGAGGAGATCTTGGGTCCTGGTGACCAGAACAGCAATGAGAAACCACCTCACCTCCTTCCTACCTTCTCTGGGAAAACTCTGCATTGGATTTTGATATCACGCATCAATATGACTATATCTATTAAGTGCATTTCACCAAAGCTAGTGTATATTAGTTGAACGTAGACTCTGTTTTCCAGTTACAAGTGTGCCCCCACTGTTAAGAAAATTTGGCCCTGACCTTTTCTTGACAGTGTTAACATTTACTTAAAGAAGACAACTGAGATTTAATCTTTGTGCATTTCATTCTATTTTTTTGGGGGGGAGGATTAAATGGGTCCTTTATTTTTCACTACATAGAGATTTGCATTAGGCCAGTATTCATTAAATGAACAAAAAGCATATTCAGTGATGACTGGATGCATTTATAAATGGGTTAATCTCTGGGTCAGCTGAACAGTTTTCTGGGAATCTGTTGCCAAAAGCCCTCAGGCTTAAATGTATGGTGAGTGTGTGGAGGGGTATCCTTTTCTAGGTTGGTTGATTTCATTCTTTTTTAAAAAAATTAATTCATTAATTTTAATTGGGGGCTAATTACTTTACAATATTGTAGTGTTTTTTGCCATACATTGACATGAATCAGCCATGGGTGTACATGTGTCCCGCATCCTGAACACCACCCCCTCCCCATCCCATCCCTCAGGGTCGTCCCAGTGCACGGGCCCTGAGTCCCTGTCTTGTGCATTTCATTCTTTCCCAGCCATCCCTGGAACTTGGGTAAATGGACAAAAAAGTTTTATGATTTTATATCACATTCAAAAATAGATACTGTACTGTTGTTAATATTTATAAACTTCAATGCCTTTTAGGACGGGTGTGTGATGGTAACAGAGGGTATATTTATTTTGTTGAATGTGCACACACACAGAATTGTGAGCATAGGAACACAGCCTGTTTATCTACTTCTTTAATTACTTCATTAGCGTTTCGTAGGTTTTCTTAAAAAAAACAGACATTTTCACAGCTGTATATTAAGATAACTATCAAAATGAATCCATATTAAACAGGCTGTGGATCCTAAAGTGAAATTTTCATTGTGTTTAGGTGAGTAGTTAATGTTTAAAAACTCAGTATGATAATATATTCATGTATAATTTTACTTCCTGGTAAGTTCAGGCACCTGCCAGTTCTTAGCTCCATCCTAGTCCTGACCCTGATGGTCCGACCAATAGAGATGCCTCAACTCTACCCAAAGGTGTGGTTTTGAATTTCTGTTAGAGCCATGCCACTGTGCATGGGGTTGGCTTCTTATCTACATCTTCAGCCCACTAAGCTGCATCCCTTCTCTTCCTTCTGGCCAGCATTGAGCTTGCTCAGCCCATGTCGCTGGACAGCTTGTCCTGATTAACACTGATATTTCCCATGTGGGTCTGGAGCCAGGTTATGAACTGGATTCAGTTTTTCTGGGGCCTTGGCAACATGTTTTCCTATTGCCAGACATTTATTCGTTTATTCTACTAGTCAGCTGGTCAAGTCAATAAAAATATATTGATTGCCTACTCTGTGCCAAGCAACGAAGTGAGTGATACTACTGTCTGGACTTGGAACTTCTGCTGTGATATCACGCCAAAACAGAGCCCATCAACCCTGCCAAGTGTCTGATTCTGAAAATCACCACTGCTTGGGCAGTCCATTTTGCTCCAAACTGGACCTTTTAGATATTGATACTAGATCAAGTTTACTATGCCCCTGTGGACACTATAACTTGAAAATCTGACCACCTATCTTAGGACCCAGCTCTATAGCCAGGTATAGTTCTCTTCTCATCAATTCCAGCTTCTTTTTTCCTATCCTCATCTCCTCTTTGCCCCAAGGTACTGGCAGACTTCAGGTAAACCTTCTTGGGTTCTGACCTTCACAACATTTATAGTTGAGAAATATATTTTCACATTCATTTTCCTATTCTAGTTTTAAATCTTAAAATAACTCTCATGAGACGCTTGTTAAATTTCTGTTTCTTGAAAAAGGAATTGACTTTAAGAAGCCAAATGACTTCTTTATGTTTACATGGTTAATAAAGACTTGAACACAGACTTTTTGCCTTTTATTTCAGTGTTCTTTCTACTTGGTAGGGCTGACAATGACTAACCTCCATTTTGAACTGACCTTACAATTCAACTCAGGAAGCAGTCAACTTTTCAGTATGAAAAACTAATATTTTAAGCCTCCTAGAACAATACTTTAACCTCAAAAGGGATAAGCATCAGATACAGTACAGTTAAGTAGAAGGAAAACCAAAGAATGTGAAGGGCATTTGAGAATCATACCTTAAATTTCTCCTGATCTAGGGCCAGTCCCCATGTGAGAGCATGGCTCTTACTAAGCACAGATCATTGAGGGAAGCTCTGCACTGCATTTCTGCAGGTCTAACATGACTTGGTTGGAGAAGGAAATGGCAACCCACTCCAGTGTTCTTGCCTGGAGAATCCCAGGGATGGGGGAGCTTCTGTCTATGGGGTCACACAGAGTCGGATATGACTGAAGTGACTTAGCAGCAGCAGCAACATGACTTGGTTCAGTGAAATTCTGCTCAGAGTTCAGGGACTCCAAGTTTCATTCAAGTCTTTGCTCCTAAATCCTTCTGGTCTAGGATGTTGCATAGGCCTGAATTGGGGAACATGATTAGATGGACATTTATAAAATCCCCACTAGCTTCACTGCATAGAATGGTTTGCTGTTGCTGCTGCTAAGTTGCTTCAGTTGTGTCCAACTCTGTGTGACCCCATAGATGGCAGCCCACCAGGCTCCTCTGTCCCTGGGATTCTCCAGGCAAGAGTACTGGAGTGGGTTGCCTTTTTCTTCTCCAAGAATGGTCTGCAAGGGATCCTAACCGAAACTAAGAGGACCAGTTACCAAGCTGGTGTGATGGCCTGGTGAGGAGCAGTCTAGTTGTTGAGCATGGGAGCCTAGAAGAGCTGGTAGATTCCAAACAAACAGACTTTAACACATCTTCTCTTTTTAAAAAAATTTTTTTAATGAAAAGAAATTTCTGGTTCATTTTATTTTTATTAAATAGTATTTTATAGTGTCATTCTCTATTTACCTAATGGTTTGGAGC
Organism: Moschus berezovskii; assembly: GCF_049115385.1. NCBI lineage: Eukaryota > Metazoa > Chordata > Mammalia > Artiodactyla > Moschidae > Moschus > Moschus berezovskii. Next base: position 82,918,341 of record NC_142469.1, on the reverse strand, counting down.
ATATGACTACTATATTATTACAACTCTGTTAGCAAATTTTCTGACAATTTATTATTATTATTTATTAAGTCACTCAGTCGTGTGTGACTCTTTGCGACCCCATGGACTGTTGCCTACCAGGCTCCTCCGTCCGTGGGATTCTCCAGGCAAGAGTACAATTAGGTATGACCTAATGAAAGTATTTTGGAGGTGAAGGTGAGTGTATTTCCTCAGACATGGAATATCAAGTTGTCCTTTCCTCAAAACTGCAAAATCTTACATAGATAACAAAAGAAGCTTCAAGTCTGTCTGTGTGCTAAGTTGCTTCACTTGTGTTCGACTCTTTGTGACCCCATGGACTGTAGCCCACCAGGTGCCTCTGTCCATGGGATTTTCTAGGCAAGAATACTGGAGTGGGTTGCCATTCCCTTCTCCAGGGTATCTTCCTGATCCAGAGTCTTTGGTTAAATAACTGTGGTACATTTTCCACAGACCCACAAACTATTCTGCTGCCTCTAAGGGTGTATGTAGCTTCTGCTGGGCCAACGGGGCTGGTGCTTTTGCAGATTCAGAAGCCTCTGTGTCAATAATTTCCTTTCTACTTGTCCAAACAACGTCAGCTTTTTCCTGTGAAAAAGACTGTTCCTTTAAAATATCTATTTATTAAATATATTTTTTACCAGACATAATTTTGTATGCTTTCTTTTTGTTTATGGGTATTGGAAAGCTGTAAGTCTCAATCTCAGATAAAAATATCAGTTTCCTATTTTGAAAATATTCTCCATTCTGAATATGGTGTTTTAAATAAAATAAAACTTCAGGCATAAGTTAGAACACATAATACTTTGAAAACTGGGGAACAGGTAGCTAGTAATTTTACTTAAGTGCCTGCTTTAAACCCATGGATCTGATGATAACTTGAAATCCTCAAGAAGGCATAAAACAATCACCAGGTTGTTCTATCTAGTCACTTTTAGTTAAAGTTTGCTCACGGTAATCATGAAAATATGAAGTGCTAACTACTTCCTATTTTCTGACTCATTATTCTACTGGAAAATCTAACTATAAAACTGGAATTCACAGAGAAGCATTATGTGTTTGTGAAACTAATTTCAACATTCAGCCAACATTTTCATTGATTTCACCTTCATCAAACTGCTGGTGAGAGGGCTTGTGAAACCTCCACGCCATTCGAGGATTTCAGGGGCAAGAATCTGAATGAAGTCTAGGTCCCTCAAAATCTGAGCAGGCTTTTACTGAATTATAGGACTGGAAGATGTTAGAATACAACGAAATAGATGAGCACTGTTTTAAAGGCAGGAGGCAGGTTGGAGGTGAGAGAGGACAGTGAGAGAGGGATTTATTCCAACTCTAAGTCATTTCAGGGCTCTACGTTCTTAATATTAGGAAATCCATGCTTGTCTTTGCTAGTTCCTCATGCTGTAAATGATGTCTTCTCTTACTCTGCTTCCTGTGTAGACTGACAACTGGATGCCATTTCGAATACAATAGAGCACTACAATAATATTTGAAAATGTCACATCAAATCTCATTCTAGTAAATTCCAAGGATTTTCCAAATTACCACCTTTTAACCCAAGAGTCCTAATAGAAACTGAAAGGGGTTATATCTTAGAAATCGGATATCCCTCTGGATGTTCAATAAAAAGGCAACTCAGAAATGTACAAAGTCACCAGCAGAGACAGACTGTGGCCTAATGGAAGGTGTTGACTAGAGAAAAGTGGATCAATCAGGAGGGGTGAGGGGGTGTCGCAAAGAACAGGCAGCGCTCAAAATTGGAGGCGGTCCATCTAAGCGCCACATGCAGGAGACAGCATCGTGGAGAGTGTCTGCTGTGTACAGAATGAAGACTCAACCTGTTAGAGACCTGGAGATGGGTAGATCCCGACACTCGGCAGAGTACATCGTGGCAGGACGTCAGTGACTAGCTCCCCCGGTTCTGACTCCAGCTCCCCAGGCCTCCTGATAATGGAAATTCCCACAGAGTGATTCTCTGGGAAGGAGATGCCTTGGCCAGAGGTGCAAGTGTTTGTGTGCTTTTGGTAGTGAATTGTTCTCAGACAAACTATCAGTGCAGAAGCATTATCTCTGATCTTGGTTAATGTGACGTTGTCTTTGGAAGATGACACTTTATGCCAAAGAAGACACTCCATGATAATAAGTGCCTCCTAGTGGAGGTGCAGAAGGCCCCACCTGAAAGGAGGCACCATTCTCTCCAGCTGCCCCAGGTACACACTGCGCTTGTGGGCCTTTTCTCTTATTGCATCTGTGGAAATGCGACTCTCTGGCTACTAGTGATTCCAGCCCCTGGCCTTGTATTAGATTCACCTGAACTTTAAAAAGTTCAAAACCTGAGGGAGAGTGCCCTCCCAGGCCAGTTAAGGGTGGGAATATTTGGTGATTGCCTTGGACACAGAGGGAAAGGAGAGGGTGGGACAAATTGGGAGAGTAGTAGTAGGTGGCACATGTGTCAAGAATCTGTCTGACAATGCAGGAGGCATGGGTTTGATCCCTGGATTGGGAAGATCCCCTAGAGTAGAAAATGGCAACCCACTCCAGTATTCTTGGCTGGGAAATCCCGTGGAAGAGGAGCCTGGTGGGCTACAGTCCATGGGGTCGCAAAGAGTCAGACATGACTGAGCGACTGAGCATGCATGCACATTGACATATATACACTGCTGCTGCTAAGTCACTTCAGTCGTGTCCGACTCTGTGTGACCCCATAAACGGAAGCCCACCAGGCTCCCCCGTCCCTGGGATTCTCCAGGAAAGAACACTGGAGTGGGTTGCCATTTCCTTCTCCAATGTGTGAAAGTGAAAAGTGAAAGTGAAGTCGCTTAGTCATGTCCGACCCTTAGCGACCCCACGGACTGCAGCCTACCAGGCTCCTCCATCCATGGGATTTTCTAGGCAAGAGTACATTACCATATGTAAAATAGATAACCAGTGGGAAGCTGCAACAGAATGCAGGGAGCTCAGCTCATTGCTCTGTGATGACCCAGATGGGTGGGATGGGGTCTGGGTGGGTGGTGGTGGGAGGGAGGTCCAAGAAGGAGAGATACATGCATACATATAATCGACTCATTTCACTACACGGCAGAAACTAATACAATGTCATAAAGCAATTACACTCCAAAAGAAAAAGGAAAAAGTCATCTGAGTGATTCTAATGTCTCTAGGGTTGAGAACCATTAATTTGATTATTGATAGAAAAGGGGAAGAAGTTCCCTAATATATGCTTAAAAACATTTAAAGAGTTTCATACAGATGAGCAATCTGAGACTCAGAAACATGAGGTAATTTGCTCAAGTCCCTATAACTAATTATAAGTCCATATAACTGACCAGCTCAAGTCCATATAACTAACTATAAGTCCATATAACTAATAGGCAATAGGGCCAGGGTTTGAACCTACTTTTTTTTTTTTGAACAAAGTATCAGGTTCTTTCCTTGGTACCTGGGCTCATATGGAAGAGAAGACAGGAACTCTGCCAGCTTCTGATGAAGGGAGAAGACTGAGGGGAGTGAAGGAGGGAAGGGCATCTGGAGAGATTTGTCAAAAAAAGGCAGGGAGGTAGAGACCTCTGCAGAATGTTCTCTGGCAGCTGGCAGCTGTCTCCAAAGTGTGTGCAGAGGATTCCCTGGGGGTGTGGCAGGAAAGTGGTAGGATTTCTTTGACTTAGTTTTTATCTCTTAATCTTTTGCATGTTTCACAAAGCACAGCCTATATTGATATAGTAATAAATATATATAATTTATAAAAAAAACAAATTTACATGTAGTGGGAGTACCTGCTCAAAAATTGTTTATGGTAAGGCACATAGTCAAAAAAACACAGAGTCCACTGCTTAGAGAGGATCTTCTAAACCAGGGCTTGGTGCAGTCCTTTCTGCCCAGGTCCCGCCCTGCAGCGTGGTTGGCCCTCCCTTTGCAGGTTCCGTGTCCACAGATAAGGACACTGACTGTAGGACACTATTTTAAATAAGGAACTTGAGCATCCTGGATTTTGGTATCTGCTGGAGTCCTGGAACCAATCCCCTGAGCATACAGAGGGACAATTGTATGCAGTTAACTCCCAGTGGAGGCAGGGCATGGACACTGGAATCCTTAAAACATTTCTGCAGGTGTTACTGGTGTGGTGGGAACCCTTGGTGAAGAATTGTTGTTCTAACAAGGACCTACTGTATAGCACATGGAACTTTGCTCAATGTTAAGTGGCAGCCTGGATGGGAGGGGAGTTTGGAGGAGAATGGATACACGTATATGTATGGGTGAGCCCGTTTGCTGTTCCCCTGAAACTATCACAGCATTGTTAATTGGCTACACCCCAATTAAAAAATAAGAAGTTAAAAAAAATTGTTCTAAAGCAGAGGTTTTTCAAGTGTGGTCTTGGTGGTCTCTGGGAGTCCTTAAGACTCTGTCAGGGACTCCATGAAATCCAAAAATATGTTTATAACATATACCTGCAGAAGATAGAAAAACAATAGAAGATGGAGAGAAAGAAAAAAAAATCATTGTCCCTCCTTATTTGTAATGAGTTAAATTTCAATTTCAGCTGTCAGTTATGGAAAGGTTTTTGACAAAATGCAGCTGGTATATTCCAGTCTTCTTTGATGTAAATTAGTTGGGAAGGTGTAAAGTTATATTGATATTCCCAATAAGTGGGTTCAACCCCCCCTGAAACTCTTCATTTGGATAGTTTTTAACCAGCCTAGAATATTTGGTTTCTGAGTTTAAATGTGCAGGTAAGAAACTGTTCAGGTGGCACAGGTACACCAGTTTTGGTAACAACATCATGTAACGAGGGATAGGTCCAATTTTATTTGTATCAAGATGCAGGAAGTCAGTGAAAGAAGGCACTCTTGTTATCCCCTCAGCGCTGAGCAATCTACAGTTGCTTTGGGACTGCTTGGATGACAGTGGTCCCTTGATGCTGACAATGGGAGAATACCGGTAGTAACTCATGTATCAAATATCAGCAAAATGAGCTCAGAGGTTTCCTATTTTCTTTCTACATCTCCTGGTCACATGCACTCGGCTTTAGGAGCAGTAGAAAGCCATTGGGGAGTTTTAATTAAAGGAGAAGCATCATCATGTCTGTGATTTAAAAGCATAGGTAGTAAGAGAGTGGGCTAGAAAGGGGAGGCTAGGCATATTTAAAAAAAAAAAAGACAGCAGGAGGCTGGGGCCCAAGCTGGAGCAGCAGAAGGAAAGGGAAGGAAGTATGGATTTGATAGGTGTTTCGGAGACACACTTTACAGAAGTTTGGATGAGGGAGGAGGGGGCAAAATCTAGAGGCAGCTTGGAAGCTCCTAATGCTCTTTCCTGAGCATGGGAGGAAGAGGGCAGGGATAAAGCATTATGAGCTCAGGTGTGGGTGATCTGAGCTTCCACCTGTGTGTGGTATGAAGGTGACATTCCACAGTGTTAGAAGGAAAGAGCCGGGCAAGCTGAAGCAAAGCTTGTTCCTTCCAAGGCTTATTTTTTCAGCCCTCTAGGCCTAGGTCCTTTGTGTTTTTGTAAAGTCATCAATTTCTTTGAGATTTTGAAGAAAGCCACTATTTCCACTTCAGAAAAATAGTGTATACACCCCAATGGAAAACTGTGTACAGGCTTTGTAGGTTTCTCAAACCCGAGGTCCATCTACTGCTCTGGACTGGAATGTACCCCAAGTAGCTCCCTCGCTGCCCTCCAAACCTACCCTATTTGGGTCTAGTGCCATTTCTCTGAGTCAGATAATTTGCTAATTATAAGTCACTTCCCATTTTAGAAATCCTGATGACTTATGGTTAAATGCTTATGTTCATCATGCTGATTGAAGGACTGTAATTTTTAATGCCAGGTGAGAGATGGAGGAAGAATGGAGAAAAAAAAGAGGTCGATTGGAGGCTTTGTGATTCCTCTGGGTGAGCATTCATAGAGCTCAGTCAGGCTGGGATACACACAGCACCGCTGTGAACAGTTCTTGTCTGATTGAACCAGAATCTAATAAGATGTCTCGAAAAATAAGTGAAACGACACCAGAAGAAAGCAAAACACCAAATCCAGAATGTGAGCTGTGCTACAGAACGAATGACCTAATCGCCTTAACAAACAGCATGAAATTTTAAAGAGGGAGTGTTAAAGAATAAAAGAGTCTTAAGAAATGTTAGTAACCCAAAGCAATAGGACTCTGTATAGCGGACGATCTGTGTAATTATTATAGAATACATACTTAGGATTGGCTGTTGAGAAGGGGATGACAGAGAATGAGATGGCTGGATGGCATCACCGACTCGATGGACATGAGTTTGAGTGAACTCCGGGAGTTGGTGATGGACAGGGAGGCCTGGCGTGCTGTGATTCATGGGGTCGCAAAGAGTCGGACAGGACTGAGCGACTGAACTGAACTGAACTAAAAAGTAATTTAGCTGGGGGTAATAATGGTGGTTATAGAAAAAGAACATATTTTTATAGATTAGAGATTCAATATTTCATGCAAAGATGGGCTCGATAAAGGACAGAAATGGTATGGACCTAACAGAAGCAGAAGATATTAAGAAGAGGTGGCAAGAATACACAGCAGAACTGTACAAAAAAGATCTTCACGACCAAGATAGTCACGATAACGTGATCACTAACCTAGAGCCAGACATCTTGGAATGTGAAGTCAAGTGGGCCTTAGAAAGCATCACTAGGAACAAAGCTAGTGGTGGTGATGGAATTCCAGTTGCGCTATTTCAAATCCTGAAAGATGATGCTGTGAAAGTGCTGCATTCAATATGCCAGCAAGTTTGGAAAACTCAGCAGTGGCCACAGGACTGGAAAAGCTCAGTCTTCATTCCAATCCCAAAGAAAGGCAATGCCAAAGAATGCTCAAACTACCAAAAATTGCACTCATCTCACACGCTAGTAAAGTCATGCTCAAAATTCTCCAAGCCAGGCTTCAGCAATATGTGAACCGTGAACTCCTAGATGTTCAAGCAGGTTTTAGAAAAGGCAGAGGCACCAGAAATCAAATTGCCAACATCCGCTGGATCATGGAGAAAGCAAGAGAGTTCCAGGAAAACATCTATTTCTGCTTCATTGACTATGCCAAAGCCTTTGACTGTGTGGATCACAATAAACTGTGGAACATTCTGAAAGAGATGGGAATCCCAGACTACCTGACCTGCCTCTTGAGAAACCTGTATGCAGGTCAGGAAGCAACAGTCAGAACTGTCCATGGAACAACAGACTGGTTCCAAATAGGAAAAGGAGTGCGTCAAGGCTGTATATTGTCACCCTGCTTATTTAACTTATATGCTGAGTATATCATGAGGAATGCTGGGCTGGAAGAAGCACAAGCTGGAATCAAGATTGCTAGGAGAAATATCAATAATCTCAGATATGCAGATGACACTACCCTTATGGTAGAAAGTGAAGAGGAACTCAAAAGCCTCTTGATGAAAGTAAAAGAGGAGAGTGAAAAGGTTGGCTTGAAGCTCAACATTCAGAAAACTAAGATCATGGCATCTGGTCCCATCACTTCATGGGAAATAGATGGAAAAACAGTGGAAACAGTGTCAGACTTTATTTTTTGGGCTCCAAAATCACTGCAGATGCTGATTGCAGCCATGAAATTAAAAGACGCTTACTCCTTGGAAGGAAAGTTATGATCAACCTTGATAATATATTAAAAAGCAGAGACATTACTTTGCCAACCAAGGTCCGTCTAGTCAAGGCTATGGTTTTTCCGGTGGTCATGTATGGATGTGAGAGTTGGACTGTGAAGAAAGCTGATCGCCGAAGAATTGACGCTTTTGAACTGTGGTGTTGGAGAAGACTCTTGAGAGTCCCTTGTACTGCAAGGAGATCCAACCAGTCCATTCTAAGGGAGATCGATCCTGGGTGTTCATTGGAAGGACTGATGCTAAAGCTGAAACTGCAATACTTTGGCCACCTCATGCGACGAGTTGACTCACTGGAAAAGACTCTGATGCTGGGAAGGGTTGGGGGCGGGAGGAGAAGGGGACGACCGAGAATGAGATGGCAGGATGGCATCACCGACTCGATGGAGGTGAGTTTGAGTGAACTCCGGGAGTTGGTGATGGACAGGGAGGCCTGGCGTGCTGTGATTCATGGGGTCGCAGAGAGTCGGACACAACTGAGTGACTGAACTGAACTGAACTTGATGTATTGGTGTGAGAATACAGTATCTGAAATTTGCTTTGAAATAGTCAAAAAAAAAAAAAAAAGAGGAAGAGAGAAGGTAATAAATGAAACAAATTTGGCAAGGTGTTGATTGTTGAAACTGGATGGACATATGAGGGTTCATAACACTCTCAACTACCTTGTACTCTCAACAACATACTTCTCGTATATTAAAATTTCCCATGGTAAGTTTAAAAATATTATAAATATTTCTTTAAAGGCATGATTCTAAAATATGGCTGATGATCAGAATCTCCTGAGGAGCTTTAAAAAAAAAAATATTCCAGGAGATGCACAGTCCTTCAGCATTGATATGCTATGGGCATACCTGTATTGGGTGGAAGACTGGGCCATTTATAATTTCCCAGGACATTGGTGTCAGCAGTCCTCACGGCCATCACAGCCAGAGGTCACCTCTTCTGAGATCTGACTTGGAAGTCTTACACTCCCTCCTCCCCTCTGATTTCTTTCCTTTTCTGTCTCTCTCTGCTCCTTCCTCTTGTCTTCGCTCTCTGCATTTCAGTAAGGCTGAGGGCAGGAACCGTCATAGGAGCACAGGGACCTAACATCTCATAGGAACAGACACTGGCAGGTCCTGCCCACTTCCCCTCTGGGCCTCAGTGTCTTCCCTGTTAAACCAGAGGCCTTACCCTTAAGAGCAGGTTCTCTTGCTACCTATGGGTGAGAGATGTACCCCCTGAACAGGTGCACATTGAAACAACTGTTTGGGAAGCATGGCCCCTTTTCTTTCATCATTCGTAAATAGAAAACATCCAAATTTGCTCTTAAATAATTTACTTTTTAATTTTGACTTTTGTGAAAAGTTACATTTAAATTTAGGACAACTTGAAGAAAGCCAATAGAGGAGTGTCAACGGTTTTCTATTAGAGACAATTAAATGTGCAAATTTCAAATGTTTTGTATAATAAGCATAAATAATTCCATTTATTCACATTAAGAATGAAAATATCGATACACATAAAATATTAAAATAGAAACTTTAAAAGAACTAAATGAAAACACTGACGTTTATTCAAAACCTTTAGAAAGACATAAAGGGATATGCCGAGGGAAAAGGTGTATGGATTCTCAAGAGAAAAACACATCATGTCAGATCAGTAAAGGCTATGGAGCATTAGGTACAGACTGCCATGATTTTCAGGTCATAAGTCCAGGCCAACAACAAAAATATAGCAGCCTTTACCTCTGGGGACAATGTGCTTCCCTTTTTTTTTCCTAGCACAAGTATGACAGTAACACAAAACACACAGAGAAGCTGCAGGCCGAGGACAGAGAGAGGTCTCCTCATATTAATGGTTACAAGGTTGTGCTGTTCCAATGCTAAGCTGGCTGCCAGGTCACCGCCTTGCATCCCAGGATGCAGCATTAACACAGCAAACAAACCCTTCATCAAAGGCAACATCTTTCCCCGCAACCTTCCCTGATCTCATCTCTGCTCCTTCCCAATCATCTCTCTGAGGAGGTAGGATACACAGAACCATTTATACACTGTGGAGGATGGTTTCTCACTGAAGGGCTGGGAAGTGGCTCTGGCCAAAAGTCACACGAGAAAGTGTGAGATTTTAATGGATTTACTGTGGAAGAGACTGTTTCTTTCCTAGGGAAGGCAAGCAAAGTGCACGGAGAAGGCAGACTCCCCCACCGTGATCAGGAACTTGCCTGCTTCTGATAGTCAGTCTTAGGTTATCTCAAAAGGACACTACAGCATTTTCTGAAGACCAGAAGAAACATCTTCACTTAAATAACCTTAAAGTTTGTAATAAAATAAATAAAGTGATTTACACAGGAATTTCCATTTCACAGAGCAGCTGGTGGAGTTCATGCAAGCTGTGTCTATGAGAGGTGCCTGCCCCAACAACAACCAGAAAATAGGTTATTATTATTAGTCAGTCCTCTTACTTAAAATCTCTAGGGCAGCATCTCAACATGACCAAAAAAAAAAAAAATTCCCTCATACAGAATATAAGGGGCCATGATATATGTACACAACTGTATGCACACCTCAGTTCGAGTTAAGTTTAGAAGTAAAGACAGCCGTAACCAAGTTACACATCTGCCTGCTAAGATGTTCTGAGTTTTGAAAGGTGCGTATTGTAAAGAGCAGCTGGTTTGCTTTTCTTTATGAACGTGTTCAGCCTCAGCATCACAGTCTACGGATGGTTCTGCTTCTGCCATGTCCGTGGGAGAGGAGTGAGGCCGGTAGGGAGAAACCTCAACTCATACTCTGAGTCCGTCTGTACTCCCTGAGCTTCCTGAGTTTCCAGCAGAGCCTGCGGGCCCTGAGGCCTCAGCTCCCGGTCTCTGAGAGATGCTGAGGGAGGGCAGGGGACTGGCTTTAGGTTTCCCAGTCCAGCTGGACCCTGCATCTTTTCCCTTTTCTCTAAAGATGGTGGGGCAGTCCTGGCTCAGAGGTCCCCAGCCTTCTGCTCGGAAGTGGAGGAGGAGCAGCAGCTCCAGGCTGACCCCGAGCAACCCGCGGCCCATCAAACACTTTGATCAGATTCCTGGCCGGTGACCGAGCGCTTCTTTCGTCCCCCGCTCACAGACAGCCCAGGCCCACCCTGCAGGGTAGGGCCCTCGGGAGCGGCACTTGGGCACCGAGAGAGAACGGCACCCCGTGGGCTAAGGCTCTAGGCACTTCCAGGCCTGGGGCTGGCCCCTGGGTCGGGTTAGCCGTACATCTGCTTGAACTGAAAGCACTCGTTGCAGTAGCCGTTGCACTTAGCGTTGCCGAAGTGGTCGCAGGCGGGGGCCCGGCAGCGCTGCGTTGGGGGCTCCTCGGGGGTGTGCTCTGGCCGACGGGCGCTGGTGCCCGCTCGCTGGCCAAGGTGCTGGCACTCCATGCACAGCTCCTGGCTGCAGCAGGCCAGCACATTCCGGCAGGTGGCCCGTGCACACTTGGACCTGGAGGTGCTCTGTGAGGCTCGGGGCAAGTCTCTGCGCTGGCTCGACCTCTGGGTGGAGAGAGCAGAGAGAACTGTCATCAAGTGTTGCAGGGAGAACACGGTGCCCTATTCAACTGACAGTGTGGGTCCTACAAAGGGCCTGGTAGGTGAGGGGCATCCGCCTGCCCAAGGGGACAGGCGGCAGGCAGCCTGTGGACTGGAGTCTCCTAAGGACTGCTTTTCCCCATCCCATGAAATCAGACGTTGGCCCCAGGGAGGCCCAGGGGAACCATCAAACCTAACACAGAGGCCATCTTCTGTTTGCGTGAATAGTAATTGCATGAATAGTAATTGTGTGAATACTAAGCTATCCTTACTCAGATTTCCTACCATCCAACAACCAATAGGTAAGGCATCTATCAATAAATGCTTGCTTTCTTTTGGCCAGTAAGTGGAGGCACCCAGGGATTGATCTGCTTCTTCCTTGGGTCTCATGACAGAGGATTAGTTATTAGTTAAGGAAGCCTGCTGGCCACTAACAGGTCTGTACTTCTCTCTGATCACCATCTGGCTTCTCAGAGGCTTTCATGGGTTTTATTCCATGGCTAGTTTCATTTGCTTCTTCAAATGAATTCAAAAGTAAACTTAGGCCATGAAAATCAATAGGAACTGCTGCACGTCCAAGCCTGGGGGCCAGGCTGACTTTTCCCCTGGTTTTTCCCTGGAACTCGGCAGGGAGAAAAGCCCGCTTATCGCCCTGGGAAGGAGGCCGGGCCTGCAGGAGAGGGGGAAGTCCCTCGAGAGGTCTCACCAGTTGCTCTTCAGTCCTTTTTGCTTCATGAAATCTCTGATTCTGAGCTTCAATGAAACACTTCTGACAGTATCCTTCAAACACGGTGCTACCAAGGGCGCCACATTCCCTGCCCAGGCAGGGGACTGCGTTCTGGAACCTGGAGGCTGTGGGACTGGCTTTCCCGGAGGCAGCGACTAAATCTGCAAGAGCATGGAGGCTCATCAGGAACACGTACCCAGCAGAAGGACAGCTTTCTGACACAGATTAGGCCGGCTGCACTCTAGGAGAGCAACCTTTCAGACACTCAGCAACACAAACAACAGAAATAATACTGTAATTAAAACATCTTTGACTCTACAAGTCTCTCCCTTTGGAACATGCTGTACGGGTAGGTCAGCCACAGAACAAGCAGAGCCGTTACCTGCCCATCCCTCTTTCAGATTTGATATTTCTAAAACCACAAAGGCATTCTTATGTAGTCAGTGGAGACCGCCCTCTTTCTAGCTGTCTGTGTGTGTTAGTCACTCAGTCATGTCTGACGCTTTGTGACCTCATGGGCTGTAGCCCACCAGGCTCGTCTGTCCATGGGATTCTCTAGGCCAGAATACTGAGTAGTGGGTTGCCATTTCCTTCTTCAGGGTATCTTTCTGACCCAGGGATTGAACCTGGGTCTCCTGCATTGCAGGCAGACTCTTTACTCTCTGAGTGACCAGGGAAGCCCTCAAGTGTTAGTCGCTCAGTCATGTCAGGCTCTTTTTGACCCCATGGACTGTAGCCCACCAGGCTCCTCTGTCCATGGAATTCTCCAGGCAAAAATACTGGAGTGGGTAGCCATTCCCTTCTCCAGGGGATCGTCCCGACCCAGGGATCAATCCCAGGTTTTCCGCATTGAAGGCGGATTCGTTACCATTGGAGAAACCAGAGAAGCCCTCGTTTCAGTTACTGCTCTTCAGATTTCGACTTTTCTCTAGTTCGCTTGAGTTTCAAAGAAGTCTTGTGTGAACTCTACCTTACAAACACTGCATTGCATGACCTTATAAAACAAATTCTTTGAACTCTGCACAGAGCTCTGTGGGTCCTGGAACATGTTATTCTGCACTTTTACTTCCAAGCGTGCTAGAAGAACTACTAGGATTCTGCCCCCAGGCAAGCCACACTCTCCCCCATGGCCCAGAGGGGCTCCCTTCTTGAAGTTAAGGGGCATAGCTTTCTACTCAGGCGTTTTTAAACAGAGGAGAGGAAACCCATCATCACACTCACGTTTATTTTCTCTGTACTCGATGAAACACAGTGTGCAAAAGCCTTTGTTCTCTGGGGTCCCAAAGTACATGCAGCCCGCTTTCCTGCACTTGCTGGTTCCCATCCTGTCCCCTGGAGTCCGTGTGGCTGGGGAGTGGTGACCGGAGGGCGTCTCGGGCCCGGCTCTGCGGCAGGCGTGTGGGGACAGGCTCTGGGCCAGCTGCGAGGGGTCGGACTTGGAGCGCTGGTGGCAGGACAGGGAGCCACTGGAGCTGAGGTTCGGGGCAGCCTCGGCTGTAGTCCTCTTAAAGCAAGTACTGCAGATGCCATTAAACGTCCTGGTGACATCCTGGAGGCAGGCTTGGCACTTGCCCGGGTCGGGAAGTCGCATGGGGTCTATAGGGTGGCCTGCTGGCAGCTGCCGGGCATTGTGGCATCGCTCGCAGAAGCCGTTGTGCTGCGCGTTGAGGGTAAAGGGGCAGCCGGGGCTCCTGCACTTCATGGCCGTAGTCTCGCTGAACAGGAAGAGGCTGGGTGCCGTTGGAGGGGCTGAGTGGGGGCCTCCGGTGGGCTCCACAGGACTCCAGACCTCTCCCCGGGAGGTCCCAAGCACCAGGCCGGGGAGCAGCTCGGGGCCCGGCTTGGAGGTGGGTTTTGGGACCTTCGTTTGGTTCTTCTGCCGCCTTTCTGAGCACTCGTGGCACAAAGGCTGGGTGTTCACAGACATGAAGAATGGGCAGTTGGGTGTCTCACATTTGATGTCCATGAGAGAAAGCTGGGGGATGGAAGGGTCCAGAGCATTTTGGGGGTGTGTGTCTCTACGTTCCTGCTCATTGTTTTCCTGCCACTTTTTGTACTCGTGCTGAACAAGTTCAAAGTAATCATCTACCAGGTTTATTTCTTTGGGTAAGTTAGCTTCATCCAACCTAAAGAACAGAAGGAAAAATATGAGACTCCACAAACACACACACACAGACACAGACCCACACACAATTTTACATCATCGGCTCATCGAGCAAACTGAAAATATGGATTGTGGCAATAACTTTCTACCCACCCACTGAAAAGCAGTCTGTGATAATTTGCACCTCTAACATAACACAGTCCAGTAATGCTGAGAAGACATCACTATTCTGAGAGTCAGTCTCATTTAATTAATTTTGGTCCAGCCCACATTACAGATAATGCTAAAGAAAGGGTTACTTGGGGACTGCTTCTATACTTACTCTGTTCCTCTTTGGAATAGTTAACTTTTACTATCTAAGTTCTCAGAGATCAAATTTCTAGTAAAACACTATTCAGGGTATTCATTTGGGACAAGTCTACTTTCTAGCACAAACTATACTGGAATGTTGCATTCTTGATTTTGCTGTTATTAATTTTAAATGTGCATCTGGTGCCTATCAGTGTTAATTGCCATGAGCAATAACTAAGAGGCGGATGCACCCACAGGCACTCCGTACTGACTTCTGACTCACTGAAATTTGTTCATCTCCACGCTGAGAAGTTGTTTAGCTTAGGCCTTCTCGGTCTTGTGCACTTCAAGTTCGAGGAAACAGGCATCTCTTTATCATCATGCCAGTGTTTAAATCTCGATACCTATAAACCCGCACTCTGGGTCTTTCCTCCCTGATCCACGTGGCCAACTCATGTGGCTGCTACAGAAACACATTCTACGGCCCAGCCTGTATGTGATGTGTCTGCCTTACCCAGAAGCCAGGAGAATGAGGCTTTTGCTTCTAAGAATTTTCACTTGTTCGTCTAGCACTAGGGCAATTAAAAGAAAAAAAAGTATCGATGTGAACGCACTTTTTGAAGCCACAATGCTGGCTTCCAAGCATCCAAATACACAGGACAATCCTCTGGAAAAATTCCTTGTTCTCATTTGAAAACCAAAGTCAGTGCAGCTTGAGCGGATTGTCTCTGACACACACAAGCCCCTAAATTTGTTTCACATTGGAGGAAACTGGCCTCAAATAACTTTACTATTGGTCCCTGAGGCAGAAGCAGCCTAAAGATGACACAGGATAGAGCTAAAAACAAACTGCTTACTTTGCAGCATTAATTAAATGGGTGGTGCCATGGTCCCAGCCTTGAACGGGGATTTCTACCACCATCAAGTACTCTTTCAGAAGCTTTTCCTTCATCTCATTTTCAGGATCTGTCAAAAAGTGGACTTTTAAGTCTTCAAATCGTCCTCGCTCTCTGTTAACAAGTGGAACAGCTCGGATTTCTGAGGGAAAAAGAAATAACTCGTAAGCAAAATGATTCTACTAAACAAGATTTTGTGTGAGGTCATATATATATAACGACTGCATTTTGAAAATGCATAAAGGATACAATTACAGAGTGGAAAAGAATTATCTAGCCACAAAATCAGATGGGGAAACAAAGTGTGCTAAACTCTAATATAAAATACACTGTTTCCAGGAAGTTCACAGAATATAAAGCAGCCTCCAAGCAATGGGTCTTATTAGTTAAATTACTGCACTTCAGATTCAGACTGACCAGAGTTCAGATTCTGACCCTGCCACTATCCAGCTCTGTGACATTAGGGAAGTTACTTAACTTCTCTGAGCTTTAGGTGCCTCATCTGTACAGCAAGGCTATCAGTGTTTATAGCATCCACATGGATGCTGTGAAGATGAAATGAAATAAAATATTGTACCTAAAGCATTTATAAAGTACCCTATTAATTCCACATTAAGCTAGTACAGTAATAGCTAGCCTGCCAGACATTTACCTGCTCCAGGCCAGGCACTGTATTGCAGGCTAATTAAGAAATGGTGGCAGTAATAGACATTATCTCCTATTTGCCACTAACATGCTCAGAGTAGGTCCCAAACGACATACAAAACAAGCGGTGGTGGAGGAGCATTATGATTAGTGCTAGTGCATTATTGTTGCTAATCAAACAAATGACAGAATACTACGTTTAAATAAAACTAATATACTTAAATGAGGCCTTCAAAAAGGAACCAAAGAGCAAACCCTGACGTTCAGTAAGAACAGGTTGTACCAGGATTCACCAGCAGTTACAAATGTGAATAGATGCTTGGTTTTCTCACCAGGTCCACTGTCCTTCATGGTCACCAGGGGTACAAAGTGTTGGCTGTCATAGCCGAGCACAATGGGGTATCTGTAGCATTCCTGGGCAGGCCAGTGCAGAGGCAGGTAAATCCCACCCACCTTCAGAGGAGCAAAATTGGAACCTGATTCCAAACTTCTTAGCATTTTGTCTGTTTAAAGAAAGAGAAAGAAAAGATAAGGCCCTCTGAGACTTTCATGGAAATCCATTTAGCTAAGGTCGCCTGGAACTTGGGTCGCACTAAGAGGTAAGGGATTAAAGCTGAAAGGCACCTAAATACAGCTAAGCCATCAGCGGGCATCTCACCTGAAATAACAATGATTGGCCTTCTGAGGATGTTGCAAAGGACAAATATGTGTATTTCTTCCAGTGAATGATACTGCAGTCCACCTCGGGCTGCAGGTGTGTCCGCGCATGCCATCTTGACGAGGCTGTCCCATTCATCGGTCCAATTCTAAGGGGAGAGGAAAGAAACTATTGAATGTACTCTGCATTAAAAAACAACTTTGGCTCCACTCTATAATTATTCACTGGTATCACTGAGCTTACTTTTACCCTTTCTTGAGATCATCACTCAAATGATCACCCATTTCCCCCCCCATTCTGGTTTTCTTTTTCCCACTACAAGGCAAACTCAGAAGCAGAGGAGCAGGGGGACAGCACCTGCTTTCAGAAAAATCCCTGCTGAAGCACCACACCAAGCTCCTTGTGCACAAAGTCCCAGCCTTGTGACCGAAGATGAGGAGACGCCCCCTGAATCTGACTGGCGGGCTCAGTAAAGCAAGTGAAGGGTCATCAAACCCCCCAAACAGCCAAAATGCCACAGGGAAACCTGTGATCAGGAAGACCATTCTAAAATGACTCTCCAGCTGGGAAGATGCAGCCTGGGAGCCTACCAGCAGTGACAAGGGCCTTGGGTTCATCCCATGGGAGGTTTCTGGTGTTTTCCATTGACCCTGCTTAGCCAAGTTCACGTGACCCAGCAAACCATATGCTTCCTGACAGCAGGGACTGGTTGGAGGTACAGTTTTCCCACCATGGAGCTCTGTCAATAGATGATTGAGGAGAAACCCCAACATACCCGGGTGTCGTAGCAAAGCCCGGTTTCCACGAATTCCTGAGACTTAAGCGACTCCAGCTGCCAGCGGAATTTAAAGTTGCGTGTGTCCGTCTCCTTGAGGGTGCTGAAGAGCGCCTTCCTCAGGACCAAGTCTGTGTCCTGAACACCCCACATGTACTGGGAAGCCGCGTGCATGAGGCAGTTTCCGTCACCTGAGGACAGAAGGGAAGCAAATTCTAGTGATCCGCATCTGAGGCCTAGCAGAGGTTTCCAGAATAAACCAGCCTCTCTGCTACCATTGGTGGGACCCAGTAGTGCTTGTGAGAAATGCCAATGGTTTAGTTTCTTAGTTAAAGGACCAGCTGGTAACATTTCACTAGGTGATGACAGCTTTAAGGCAAAAATAAAAAATCATTCTTGTAACTCTTCTGTTTAATGAATGTTACTAACAAAGCCCAAGGAACCAAGGACTGAGAATCTGGAGACCTTGACTCCAGTCTGGCTCTGCCCTCGGTGGGGAATTTTTTAACCTCTGAGTATTTTTCCTCTTTGTGAGACGATGGCATTGGGTTATGATCTCTGAAGTCCCTTCCTTTTTAACAAGCCTTGATTTTCTGGCTCAGATGCTGGTCCTATTGCTCTCTGACCCTGAGAGAGAACACCCAGAGCAACATGCTCAAACCAGGAAGCTGGTCTGGCTCCGCTTACTAGACAGGGACCATCTGGCCATGACTCAAGGGTAAATGACCTGACCACCCCACCACAGCATGCGGGGCCTGGGAGTTTCCTCTCCCGATTTATAAAATAGGATTGAGACAGAATTACCTACTAGCCTGCTCACCCCCACCTCCCATAAATGCCTTGTGTGAACCCGTTTGTTAGCAATTAGAGTCCCTTTTCAGAGTTAAAGAGTGTCTAGATGTCTACATTTGAAAATAATTCAGTGTTTACGGCTGGCACTTTAAGAACTCTGAGCCTTTTGAGAAAAAGATAGGTCTAATTTTAGTCTGTCACTTTGTTACTTTTATAGGTTAAAAATCCACAACTCATGAAATGGCATTTTTTTTTGGCCTCCAAAGAATAAACGTTTTGGAGAAATGTTTAATATTAAAAAAGTTAACTCCTTAGGCTCTTCTGGGAAGTGCATAATTGTTTTTATAAAGAAAAGTTCAGTTATTTCCTTACATTGCTGCATGGGGCAATGAAGCTATTTGAAATTTTATCGTATCCTAATTATAGTCAACTGTAAACAACAACACCACCACTCTCAAACATATCCACAGCCAATATCCTTTCAGTTTACACAGTCAGAAAAACTAGCTAAATAAACATTCGAACAAATGAACCAAAAAGATCGCTCAAGCCTTGTGTCTTGGCAGAAGTGTGGCAACAATTGCAAGCTGTTGAAATTTCCCCTTTGCAAAATCTAGAGCAAAGATAAGGCTTTTTTTCTTCTTGTTGTGCTTACTTTCAGTTCTTTATTGAGATGCACCAGCATAAAATTCCCTAAGTAACATCTGGAATTCCCCAGTGCTAAGTTATTTGACTAGCAATTGAGCAACAGCTATTGTACTTTTTGTTCTGGTGTGTAGACATTTAAACTGCGAAGTGCACCCTGGACTTTCCAAGTGGGTGTGGTCAGGGTGAGCTGGAATAGGGCTACTCATTATACAAGTGAAATCGCTGCAGCCAATAGACGCTGGAATTTTTCAAATGAAGTTTCAATTTTATGCCACCTACTCCCTTCCTCATTCACCGCAGTCTCATATCCTCAAATGCAAACTTGTGAATCACCCCCTCCCCAAATAGACCATTGACTCTGAAGAGCCTTCCTATAGGGGGAAGACTTAAAAAAAAAAATGGTGCTAATAAAAATCAGAAAGGAAAAGTTGTTTGTTTTCCTCTTCCCCTAAATATCTTTTCTTCCTTTTCCAGAATTTTAAGGAATTTTCTTATAAGTGGAGAAATAAAAGGACTCTGAGCCTAAAAACCCCCATCTCTCAGAAAATGATATCAAAATGCACTTGCTTTCTAGTTTTATTTGTAGCGTGAATCATTGACTTAAATGTGTATCTTTGCAAGACAAGTATTTACTTTTTACATTCCATTTTTTTCCTTAAGAAATTAGAGCAAGTTGAACCTAAAATCTCAGTTCAGTTCATGATAAAATAGTTTTTTTCTTACTACCACATTTCTAATTTGGTAGAATCTCATCTTTTCAACTCTCCCAAAGTTGACTCCACCTCTTTTTGTAACAAAATGGGAGAGTTAAAACCACAAACTGTCAGGAATATAAACCCCTTGATGATGACTTAACTTAATTACCTACTTCTAAGCATCTCTAGATTTAATGCCAAAACCAGTGTAAACACTAGATAGCCTCAGTTTTCTTTCTATGTTTCTAAGAATCTATGCTTCAAAAATAAAAGCATGATGTTAAGGTGATGCACTTAACCCCAAAAACTTAAGCAAAAAGTCATGTCCCTCAATCGTGCCAAGTTACCCAAGTCAAAAACAGCCAAAGTGAATGTATCAATTCATTTAATTAAGTTAACATACTTATCATCTGGTCTCACTGTCAATGAAGATGTATTATTTTGCCCTTAGATGTACATCAATCAAAATAATTGGGATGGTTTAGGATTGTCACTGATCTAAGGACAGGAGTTTCCTGCTTTTACCTAGACAATAAGCAGTCTACTGCTTCTTGAAGTAGGCTTGAATGTTTCTGTGATGTGCATACTCTTGCTCGAAGGAAATAATTAAAAAAAAAAAAAAGCGAAGTTTAGAACAGGAAACAGCAATGAGTCGTAAACAGCCATTGGGCAGACAGTCACAGATAACAAGAAATGCAGTACAGTACTAGGAATCCCTAAAAAGAATGAAATAGAGGACTAAAACCTGCGCTAAGAACTCAGGTTTATCTGTCTAGTTAGTATCTTGGGACTGCAGGCAACAGAACCTAGGTAAGAGAGGAGCTGACAACAGCCATTGGTTAACCCATAAAATGCCATCAATTCAAGAAGTGTTAGGCCATCATCATGAGCATTTTCTAATGACAGTGGAAAACACTATTGATTTTCACACCATGCTTTTCTTCTGAACTTTTTAAAACCTTTTGATATTTCCATTACTCATGAGGGAAGGGTATTTCACAGATGATTAAACAGTCACAAGAATTAGATACATAAGTCATACATACATACCCTACACATACACCTAACACACGGTGTCCAGAAACGCATTCTCCAAGGTTCAGTGTGTTCTGCTCTCTAACATACACTAGAAATCACCCTTAATTCAAATACTCACAAAGCAAGCTTGCTTTCGTCACATGCCTCTTGGAGTGTCTCTATACTAAGGTACCTATAGCCTTAAGAGATTTGATTTGGGGCTGGTTCCTTTTAATAAATAGGGACCCAGCATTGCAGAAGCCACCCCAACCCCTAGACAAAAGCACGTCTTACCATTTGTCTTTAGTGCCACAAGCCTCCTGACTTCTCGACACCAGTTGAGCTTCTTCTGGCTTTCCAGGGAAGTCTGGATGCTTCTGTCAATGAGAGCATTGTGGATGATCTCCCGAAACTGTGGACAAAACTGGCAAGTTCTGAACATTTCCAGAGTGTATCGGTGCATGGATTTAAAATGGTGAATGATTCCATTGGTAGGTTTAAAAATATCTGCTGGCGTTCTCTCTCGTATCTTCACAGCTTTCCTCATATTGCTCAAATACAAAGCCAGAGGAAGGAGTTGCTCAGCCATGGTGCTCTCCAATACCTGAAGAGGAGGGAAAGAAAACCCCACGCCGTTAGTCTGACTTTGATATGACTCCTATATACCTGCCTGCAGGAAACCCCACCGTCTGATCTTGTCATTACCCTGAGTGGCAGGCAAAAGATCTTAGTCACCTCTACTCCCAGGATACTAGCTGGCCCCAAAGATGAACTCACACTGGACAGTTTTAAGTTACATCATTTTTAAAGATTAGTCTAAACAAGAGAAGGAGTGGGCAATGAGGAGGAGGGGAATAACCCCTGTTTTCAGTAACGTTTGTCAGGGAGCCAAGCTTGTCTGTCAGCAACAGGTACGGTGCCTTCTAACTGATTGAAACTCCCATCTCATCCTGATGTTGTTCTGGGGGCAAACACTAGATTTGAGGTGCCCTGAATGCTGGTTACAGGCAAGAGGTAGCCCTGACAAGTCAGCTCCTCTTCTAAGAGCACCACCAAGCAACCCTTTTTTTTAGTCCATGTCTTGATTTACTTCTT
The DNA here is from genome assembly GCF_049115385.1 of Moschus berezovskii. NCBI lineage: Eukaryota > Metazoa > Chordata > Mammalia > Artiodactyla > Moschidae > Moschus > Moschus berezovskii. The sequence continues at coordinate 82,896,815 of NC_142469.1, read as the reverse complement.
TCAAACACTCCCTCCCTATACTGGAAAGACAACAAACATTTTGTGAAAAATCCTGCAATTTTATGCTGCTATGTAGGCTGTCGATTGGAGTTTTCTCTATAGTCCCCCAAAGGAACATTTATAAAGCATTTACTTATAAAATGCTATTTATATACATACATAGAGAGTTAAATTGAATGTTTTATAACCAACAAAAAAGTCTACTCCCAGCAAGATGCTTTCCAATTTTAAGAGCGAACAGTTAGCAGTCTTTCAGAACCTCTCCACTGAACTTTACAACATCAGAAGAAGAATTAGAATAATAACAATACTAGGATAATAAATCCTATACTTCCAAGGGCAGATAGTAAAAGCATAGAATTATATTCTATGTAATGATGGAATTAAGTGTGCTACTTAAACTCAACCGCCAACACAATTTTATCATCATCTTCCAGCTACCAATACTCAGATGGATTTCTCACCCTGTCTTCATCCTGAAATCTTCAAGCACAATCAACCAGTGGAAAGAAAGAAAAGTTTGGAAGCAGACAAGGAAAGAAGTTGCAGCCAGAGGGGGCTACTTAGGACAAATGAAAGAGGCGGGGGATAACCCCAGCATCTCCAATCCATGACAATAGCATGGGAAGATGTGAATCGATTTAACGTGGGACTTTACAGCTCATCTTTTTGTGGAGAGCCAGCTGACATTCACTGACCCTGAGCAGAGTGCCCTTCCAGCCATCCAAATTTCCAAGATGAGGAAAAAGACAGTTTCAGAGCATGAACAGAGCCTCTAGGAAGTTCCACTGTGACTGTTAATCTTCCAGGGCAAGACTCTAGATAAGAAAGAAGTTAAACCAAGTTAAGAGGGAGAATAAACCTATGTTACAAGGAAGCCTGTCCTGTGTAGGTCTCAGCCTTCTTAAAGACATTGATAAAATGGTCTAAATCCTCATGGCCAACTCCAGCGAGACAGGTGGACTAGATGACTCCAAGGTTGCTTCTGAGGAGTCTTCTGGTGGTAGATTTAGATCAGGATTCCTAATCTGATAGCTAGATGATGCCTGGAAGAAATCATTCTCTGGGTCAAATGGTAATCTCTCCTTTTTGACGTCAGGCATTCCTTGCAGGTGGAATTGGGCAAAATCATGGCAAGGCCACAGACACAACTAAGGAACAAAAACATAACACACGCTCCCCTTTGGTGGCATGGCAAAAGTCTCTTTCATGATGTCATTCATTTGTCCATCCATCACTTGGCAAGCATGGTCTGACCACATACTTCTACTGCCTGACCATCAGCTTGATGCTGAGGCAAAAGATCAAAGATAACCTTATTGCCCAGCATGAAGTCACATGACTATCATAGTCTCCAGCTACAGCACCTGCAGTACTGGTCCTGCTCAGGTAGGTCCCACACCATCCAAGGGCAGGGCTTTGCCTAGAAGCCCTGTCTTCCAAATCCACCCCCTTGTTAATCTCACAACAGCACACCTGTGGCTGCACTGCCTGCTACTCTCACACGGAAACAGGCAAGAAGATCCAAAACAAACTAGGTGTAGCCTCTTTTTACTTTTCTGACTCTTCTATTATTTTCTTCTGCACCCAAGATCTTTCAAATAGTGAGCGCTAGAACCACAGGCAAGACATGCAAATGTCAATATCCGACAATCCAGTGTCCCTCATTCATTTGTGTAGCCTTGAATGGCCTGCAGATATTGCCTCCTTAAAAGAAATCAAGACCCACTGCCTAAGTGTCCAGGACTTAGACTTCTCCACACTTAAGATGAAAGAATAATCTGACTTGCGATAAAGAATTTCTGAGCAATGAATGTAATGTCCTTATATGCAAAGACAATATCACCCATAACATTTCTTTCATGTTTCTGATACCTCATTGGCTTACCAACAGATATTAAATTTTCAGAAAGTACTACTTCAAAAACTCAAAAATTGTACAAAGAATTGAAAACAAAATAAAGAAGCACCTTAGGACACAAGAATGCAGCAGTAACTGGCTGCTTAATAATCTGGGACATTGGGGCTGTGGTCCAGAAGACTCAAACACTGGTTCTCCCAGTGTTGACCTGAGAGTTGACCAGAGCGGCTTTCCGAGTAAAGATCAGAGGCAGGGAGAACTGAAATCAAAGCGGTCTCAACAAGAGTTGAGCTCCTTCCTTACTTAATACCACGGCTTTCCTGAAAGGCCAGGTGGCAGGATGTGGGACGACCCCGGCTGACAAAGACAGTCTGACTTGGGGGTAGGGGCTTGCAGACGCTCTAAACTGGAGTCACCCCCCAAGGCAGGCGGACGACCTCCTGCTCCATGCATACTTCTCTGACACTGTTGTGTTCTGAGTGTCTGCAAGCCCTCCCCGGAAAGGAGAGCTGACCAGGTCCCCCGCCCCCTAGGTTTTGCTGCCGCTGCGACAACCCACCCCTCTGGACCGGTGCTGCACAGTCTGGAAAGAGGCCAGGCGGTTCTGCAAGGTCTACGTGGCCGTAAGCATGCAGAGCTGGACTCCAAAAGGGACAAGCTGAAGAGCAAAGCACCGACGACCACCCGGACCAAGCGGCTCCGGGGGTCGACTCTACCCCAAGCAGCTGCCGTTCAAGTTCTCTGCATGAGCTGCAAGGAACTGTCGGCTGGATCCCAGAATACAGGCTGTCACCCCAACATCTGGCGGCCACCTCCACTCTCAGCAGCTCAGAACCTACAGGGGTCACAAATGGCCAACAAACTTCCCTCTGGTACAGCAGCAAAACCAAGGCCAAGTCGACCGGGCCAGCCCGCGGATCGCTGCCAAATTCGCACCCGCAGCCCTTGTCCGGGAGAGCCCGTGGCAGACGGCACAGGGACGCGGGGTTACCTCTTCGGACCGCGCGATCCTCTTCAGAAATCCCAAGTCCAGGTCAGGACAGGCGTGCGCCGCAGGCCGGGGTCGCAATTCGGGTCGGGGCCGGGTGGAGGCGGCTCCCCATGGACGCCTGGTTCGGTCTAGCTCTCCGGCGGGCCGGCCGGGGGGTGTGGATCTCCTTTGCTGCCGCCGCCGCAGTCTTCCCGGCGGCTGCTCTCGCCGCTCCGCCCCCACGGCCTCCTAGCTTGTCGCACTTGGCCGCCGCGAAGGCTGCAGACTGCCAGTTCTCTTTTTTCCCTTTCTGTTTTACCGCCCGCGGACAGCGGGGATTTCCACCCAGGGACTTTCCAGTCACGTGACACGAGCCCCGGCCTCCCGGAGCCCTGACCTCGCCGCTAGGGGGCGCAGGAGGCGCAGCAGGAGCGGGAAGCCCGATGCACTCCGCCCCGCCCCGACCCCGCCCCGCCGCCCCGCCCCGCCGCGCCGCCCGAGAAACTCCTGCGCCCCGCCCCGGGGTGTCCCCGCGTGAGTCACCTGGGCATTTCGGAAGCTGGACTGGACGTCACATCCATGTGGAAATCGCAGTGATGGGAACTGGAAATGAAATCGGTTCTTTTTCTCAGCCGTTTTTCTGCAGAAAATCATCAACTGTGGAGAACAAGAAGGGAAATCATAAAGAAAGAAAACCCTAAAAACCACCCTAGCGCCCGGGGACCACAGACCTCTGCTGGGTTTGCACTGCTTGGGCTGCACACGTGATGAGCCCGTAGGGGAGCGTCCAACTCAGGGCCCCTGGGGAGATTTCGAGAAAAAGATGCAGTCACAGCTCTTGGTCCTCACCCGCTGCATTCCTGCCATCTCCGGACCCCAGGCTGGTGGGAGGCTACCTGGACGTGACGTCAGCCCTCGCGGCCCTGAAATTCACAGGGGCGAAACCAGACTTAGATAAAATTAGGAATCAAAACCTCTTCCAACTCCGTCCCTCACTTGATTGATTTCCCATCTCCATTTCTGCGTATCAGGGGTCCGTGTGGCATCACATTCAGGTATCATACCAATTTACAAATCACTTCTTGTGCCTTACTGTTCTTGCCACATTCCCCTAAGCTGTTATTCGGAGTCCTTTTAGGGGTTCTTGATAATAGTTCTTCCCAAGATGTCAATGGCTGATAATACTTACTACTCTTACTCTTGATTGGTGGTGTTTTGATCCCTAAGTCATGTCCAACTCTTGCGACCCCATCGAGTGTAGCCGGGCAAGCTCCTTGGTCCATGAGATTTCCCAGGCAAGAATACTGGAGTGGGTTGCCATTTCCTTCTCCAGGGGATATTCCTACCCAGGGATGGAACCCATATCTCCTGCAAAGGCAGGCTAGTTCTTTATCACTGAGCTCTCCTATTAAGTAGCATGCTAAGAGCATTGTCTTCACCCAGCGAGTGTCTTGTGGAAATAGGTGTCAGCCATCTTGGAATTGTGGAGGGAGAGCCACTAAGTAAGTTCTTTTATTGCCTTGGTGTCCCCCTTGACTGGGCTCATTTTCTAGCATGATTAAACTAGTACCAGACTGAAGTATTCTGTACCATTGTCCTCTTGTAGACTTAAGTATACTTGTCAGGACATATATCTCAGGTTTCGAGTTAGAAAAATATACTCCTTTTGTAAGAAGTAAGAACCTGCGGAGAATGAGATGGAGTCTGCATGGGGATGGTACTTTTCCAGCGGCTTTTAGAAGTGAGAGTCAGTAGTGACTAAGGTTCCAAGGCTGGTGCTGGTCATTTGAAACCAATGACTGGAATTTTTTTCCAACTCCTAACCTGATATTTGTCCTCCTCTCATTCACAAATGTTTTCAATTCAAGTAACACCAAAACAATAGATAGTCAAGCATATAGTAATAATGATGATGATACTTATCAAGTCCTTATTATGTGCCAGGTTGTAGGTTGTTTGCATTCTGCCATTTAAACCTCACAATTCCACTTTGCAGATGAAGAAATTGAAGTTTAAGAAGTTTATGCCATTTGCCCAAAGTCTGCACAATCAGTCAGTGACAGAGCCATGACTGGCCCTGGGCCTGACTTACACCCACACGGTTAGGTCCTGACTATTGATAATCACTCTCAGAAGAGAGCCTATAAGATTTAAAATCTCAGGGCCCCTGTTTGTAGGGGCCCAGCCTCGTAAGCCTATGGCAATCACTTAGCAAAACATGGACCCTGGCCAGGGGCAGCATGTGGTCCTGGGAGCCAGACAGGCCTTGGTTTTATCCTCAGGAAACTTTCTGAGCTAGTAAAGCTGATAAAAGATGTAAAAGAAAATCCCCAGTCCTCATCCCAGTCTCCCCTTGTGCTCCTTTGAAAACAGAATTTGCCAGCTCCTATGCATCGCTGCCTGGCTATGGCCCCTCAAGTCCCCTGTAGCTTCCATTATCCCTTTTCTGACTTACATCCTCTCTCTGGTTTCATGAGCTAAGAATGCAATAGCAGGAGCAACAAGCCTGAAAGACCATGATTATATCTGTCACCTCCAATTGTCCTGAGATCATTTCTGTACCATCTTGTCTGCCAAGAAGAGGATTTGTAATGAGGTCATAGCAGTCAGAGGCCGAGTGGTCTGTAACTGTCAGTTTAGTTCTACCCCCATTTCCATAATTCTACCACTGGAATGATGGTCTCTGTGAGGATGCTTTCTTAGCCCTGCCCTTCTCTAGTTTTTACTTTTTTCCCACCTTCTGAATCAGAGCTCTGGCTCTGCATTTTTCCCTTTCTAGTACTTAACACATGGCAAGACCAATCAGAATTTTCCTGGTAAATCAGAAACAAAGAGTGGAAGAGGATGGGAGCGTATAGAAGGAGAAACTCCTTATGGGAAAGGAGATATAAAATTTGTGGAAATCTGGGCAGTGCATTGAAATCGGAGAGCTATAAAAGCCTTGTGTTAGTCACTCAGTCGTGTCCAACTCTTTGTGACCCCATGGAGTGTAGCCAGCTAGGGTCCTCTGTCCATGGGATTCTCCAGATAAGCCTTCGGTTCAGTTCAGTTCAGTCCCTCAGTCGTGTCCAACTCTTTGCGACCCCATGAATCACAGCACGCCAGGCCTCCCTGTCCATCACCAACTCCCGGAATCCACCCAAACTCATGTCCATCGAGTCAGTGATGCCATCCAGCCATCTCATCCTCTGTCATCCCCTTCTCTTCCTGCCCCCAATCCCTCCCAGCATCAGAGTCTTTTCCAGTGAGTCAACTCGTCACATGAAGTGGCCAAAGTATTGGAGTTTTAGCTTTAGCATCAATCCTTTCAATGAACACCCAGCACTGATCTCCTTTAGGATGCACTGATTGGATCTCCTTGCGGTACAAGGGACTCTCAAGAGTCTTCTCCAGCACCACAGTTCAAAAGCATCAATTCTTCGGCAATCAGCTTTCTTCACAGTCCAACTCTCACATCCATACATGACCACGGGAAAAACCATGGCCTTGACTAGACGGACCTTTGTTGGCAAAGTAATGTCTCTGCTTTTTAATATGCTATCTAGGTTGGTCATAACTTTCCTTCCTACAACGAACTAATTTCTGTGACAGAGCTTACTGGGATGAACAAAACTTTGCAAAGAGAAAGGACTATTATTAACACTGAGTGGACACACAGGAGAAAAATAAGGTCTCTTCATCAGAGGGAAAAGGAATTCTGGTTATGTGGGGGTGTTTTGGAGCCTTTCCAAGTTATGTGTAATTTTTGCTTTGGTGCAACATTCACATGTCATGAACTTCATACAGTGAGCGCACATGACCTCTTGGAGTTACACAGTCTGTGGGACTGTTCCTGTGGCTTGTGTTCTTATATCACATAATGAAAAAGATGTACATCCTAAGATAGTGGTGGGAGTGTGGAGAGGGAGGTGGAGAGTGGGGTAGGGGCAGGGGCAGGAGAAACCTGATTAAACAGAGGAAGTCTTGATAACTGAGAAGAGGACCTATACCTGGCTCACCTCAAACTCAGGTCGTGAGTCTTTCTTAAGAAACAGCCACAGTGTATTTCTGAAAGTGTATAGAATTTTAAGTCCTGGCAATCATAGGTTAAACTGAAATTGAACATTTTGTGTCTGTTGTAAAATCATTCCACTTTTCCCAGCATTGTGCTCTGTTGAAAAAGAAAATCCATATTAAACGTATTTTGAAATAGCCTTGTGTAAGTATGGCAATTTATTTATTGCAGGGTAGCTTTAAATCTTGCTTCAAATTTTAGTAACGCTGGGCTGAGTTTTGAGATTGTTCAAGTGTGACGTTTGTACTTTCAAGGCTATTGTCAGGGCTAGTTTTGAGAAGACAATAGAAGTTCTTTGTGGGCTATAACTCCAAAGAGAACTGGGATAATGATGTCATAGATTTCATCACTCTATGGATGCCAAATTTTCCTGAAATGCTACTTCTTATCTAGGAACTTCAGGTCCTTTACAGGGATTATCTGCAGTGAATGGAGAAACCAAGACCCACCATGAGGAAGGGACTTACTTCACTGAGGTAACCCAGTGAGTCACCAGTAACAGGAACAAAGACCCTCCACTAGGAGGGAGGAAGTTGGTTTAGTGCCAAGTACAACTCCTCTTTATCCTGCCTTGCCTGAAAGCTTGCAGTATTGAAATCCGAACCTTGTCAGAAGATCCATTCCTCAACGAATCGTGGTTTAATTTTCTGACTACTCTTGGCTGAAACACTTGGCAAAGTAATTTTATTTGACATCATGTACATAAATATTCAATTCTTGATTTCATTTCTGTTTCTGTGGAGGCTGCTATTAATGACCCAATATGAATGATGACCAAAAGATCTAAAATGGGTGTTATTAGGAACCAGTTGATGTGTGGGGTTGGGTTCAGCAGTAAGCTGGATGTTAACTGAAATAAATGCGTTCTTGTTATTTGGAACAGCACAAGCCATTATGAAAATTTGCCTTCAATGTGCCCCCCTTTTCTTCATTTGCCTCTCAATTCCCTTTGTCCAGTTTGCAGTGCCTGCAATCCTGCTTCCTTGTAACTCCTGCTTTCTTTCCTCACCTATCCCACCATCTCTATAAAAAATGAATTTTGCCTTTCATTCTCTCCCTGGGTGACTTTTTTTTTAATGAGACTGGCTGAATTAATGTCAGTTCACATCCATTTTCGAAACCAGATTGCAACGTGTTACATTTCTTGAGAATCATTCCTGTTGGCACCACAACATCCCAGAGTTTAAAGGTGGAAATTCCGAGCACCTTTGCAGCTGTATGTCCATGATCCTGAGACCATGGATTTAATATCATTCTATTACATGTACACACATTCTTTAACTCACTGACAGTAGTCTACATTTGTTAATGTAATTACATTTCCCTTTCTTCTTCACTGTGTAAGGGAAGAAAGACTTTAGCTCTAAACTCCTAGGTTCAGTAGGTTTATTTCTATGAAATAAACTGAAAATAGATGAACAGGAAAAAAGGTCTACAAATTTATTAATTTTTAACATCACGTGCATTGGGTATGCTTGTGTCCCTGAGATGAACCAGCCAGACATTTTATTCTTTCTTATTTGAATGAATAAACATCAGCAGGGCAGTAAATAAGGACCCTCTGTTAGGTATGCATGTCTATTATTCTCTTAATTATAGAGGACTTGACTAGTCTCCCAGGAGAATGTTTATGAATTTTAAAATGTTTATTCACGCACTTTAGTTTTAAAAAATTCATTTGTAAATAAGTTTATTGTATGCAAAAATATTAACCTTTTGTTTGTTTTATGTTACTGAAAAAAACTCTCCTGTTTTCTGAACTGGTTCTGTTTTCATAAAGTCCTAAGACTGTAGCTTATCTGATTTCTAGTTTTTATTAGAGAAGACTTAGAAACCTAGAAGGGAAGCTCACAATTGCTGTATTTTTAATATATGCTTTGGAAGCTGCCTGGGTTTTTCACACGTGAACTATATCTGCTGGAACTGTCTTGAGACACGTTCAGTTCTCTAGAGAAAATGGCTAGATAGCCATCATGCCTTATCCCAAGATGAAATGTAGCTTTTCTCCTGAAATGAGTGACTTTCATGGTATTTTACAGAAGTCCCCTCACCCCCCACCCCACAAACTCAACTTGTTGCATTTTAGCTCTGAAATAAATTCTTAAGAAGAAATACCCTGATTCTTTAAGCTTTCATGGTTGGTTCTTGGCTTCTCTGGTTGAACCAAATAGTAATTCTTTGGTTTGTTCTCAATGATGTCAAACATTCAAACTTGGGTGCACATGGGATTTGAGATTTTTTAAAAAACAAACATGTTTAAATGAAAGAGCTTAATTCATATATACATTCCTGGCTTTGAACTTCAGGAAAATTATTGTACTGCTTGGGTGGCTTGAAGAATTCTTGGCCCTGGGCATTTTAACTATAATCACTCAGAAATGCACAACCTGTTATGTCTTATTCTCTAACTACAGTAGTTTGCTTTGTGATGACTGAACTATCCATGCAAAACTCTGCATGTGGCTGTGCTTTCAATTTGTCTTTCTAGAGCTAAATCAGTTGATGTTAATGGAAAACTCTCCATGAGAAAATGTAATAACCTCCTAAGCTAATAGTCATTTACTGTAAGCCTTAAAGCCTCTATTTGGTATTTTATGAGCTAATATTTGTTTTACTTTTAAGTTTTAAAGGGAGATATTTCTGATAGAAATCATTTTGAGGAACTTTAGAACTTTTAGTTTTAACTGTTAATGTTTTTGGCATTGTGCTTTGTACCATTTATTAAATAAAAATTTAAAAGAAAAAAAAGAAAATAAAAAAGGAACTTTAGAACTTTTAGCTGAGCCAAGAGATGACTTTTCCCCTTCTTAAATTGGTCTCACTGTGTGTGCTTATTTATAAAATGAAAAGTTTGCTCAGTGGTGAAAAATTGAAAGCATTTCCCCTAAAGTCAGGAACAAGACAAGAATGCCCACTCTCACCACTACTATTCAACATAGTTTTGGAAGTTTTGGCCACAGCAATCAGAGCAGAAAAATGAATAAAAGGAATCCAGATTGGAAAATAAGAAGTAAAATTGTCACTGTTTGCAGATGACATGATCCTCTACATAGAAAACCCTGAAGACTCCACCAGAAAATTATTAGAGCTAATCAATGAATATAGAGAAGTTGCAGGATATAAAACTAGCACACAGAATCCCTTGAATTCCTATACACTAACAATGAGAAAATAGAGAAATTAAGGAAACAATTCCATTCACCATTGCAATGAAAAGAATAAAATACTTAGGAATAGATCTACCTAAAGAAACAAAACACCTATATATAGAAAACTACAAAACACTGATGAAAGAAATCAAAGAGGACACAAATAGATGGAGAAATATACCATGTTCATGGATTGGAAGAATAAATATAGTGAAAATGAGTATACTACCCAAAGCAATCTATAGATTCAATGTAATCCCTATCAAGCTACCAACAGCATTTTTCACAGAACTGGAACAAATAATGTCACAATTTGTTTGGAAATACAAAATACCTTGAATAGCCAAAGCAATCTTGAGAAAGAAGAATGGAATTGGAGGAATCAATCTGCCTGACTTCAGGCTATACTACCAAGCTACAGTCATCAAGATAGTATGATACTGGCACAAAGACAGAAATATAGATCAATGAAATAAAATAGAAAGCCCAGAGATAAAACCATGCACCTATGGACACCTTATCTTTGACAAAGGAGGCAAGAATATACAATGGAGAAAAGACAATCTCTTTAACAAGTGGTGCTGGGAAAACTGGCCAAGACTTGTACAAGAATGAAACTAAAACACTTTCTAACACCATATGCAAAAATAAACTCAAAATGGATTAAAGATCTAAATGCAAGACCAGAAACTATAAAACTCCTAGAGGAAAACATAGGCAAAATACTCTCCAATATAAATCACAGCAGGTCATAAATCTATGACCCACCTCCCAGAGTAATAGAAATAAAAGCAAAAATAAACAAATGGGACCTAATTAAACTTAAAAGCTTTTACACAACAAAGGAAACTATAAGCAAGGTGAAAAGACAGCCTTCAGAATGGGAGAAAATAATAGCAAATGAAGCAACTGACAAAGAATTAATCTCAAAAAATATACAAGCAACTCCTGCAGCTCAATTCCAGAAAAATAAACGACCCAACCAAAAAATGGGCCAAAGAACTAAACAGACATTTCTCCAAAGAAGACATACAGATGGCTAACAAACACATGAAAAGATGCTCAATGTCTTTTGAGAAATTCAAATCAAAACCACAATGAGGTACCATCTCACCTGGTCAGAATGGCTGCTATCCAAAAGTCTACAAACAATAAATGCTGGAGAGGGTGTGGAGAAAAGGGAACCCTCTTACACTATTGGTGGGAATGCAAACTAGTATAGCCACTATGGAGAACAGTGTGGAGATTCCTTAAAAAACTGGAAAAAGAACTGCCATATGACACAGCAATCCTGGGCATACACACTGAGGAAACCAGAACTGAAAGAGACACGTGTACCCCAATGTTCATTACAGCACAGTTTATAATAGCCAGGACATGGAAGCAACCTAGATGTCCATCAGGAGACGAATGGATAAGAAAGCTTTGGTTCATATACACAATGAAATATTTCAGTTCAGTTCAGTTCAGTTCAGTCGCTCAGTCGTGTCCGACTCTCCGCGACCCCATGAATCACAGCACACCAGGCCTCCCTGTCCATCACCAACTCCCGGAGTACACTCAAACTCATGTCCATCGAGTCGGTGATGCCATCCAGCCATCTCATTCTCTGTCGTCCCCTTCTCCTCCCACCTCCAACCTTTCCCAGCATCAGAGTCTTTTCCAGTGAGTCAACTCGTCACATGAGGTGGCCAAAGTATTGCAGTTTCAGCTTTAGCATCAGTCCCTCCAATGAACATCCAGGATTGATCTCCTTTAGAATGAACTGGTTGGATCTCCTTGCAGTATAAGGGACTCTCGAGAGTCTTCTCCAACACCACAGTTCAAAAGTATCGATTCTTCGTCGATCAGCTTTCTTCACAGTCCAAATGTCACATCCATACATGACCACGGGAAAAACCATAGCCTTGACTAGATGGACCTTGGTTGGCAAAGTAATGTCTCTGCTTTTTAATATACTATCAAGGTTGGTCATAACTTTCCTTCCAAGGAGCAAGCGTCTTTTAATTTCATGGCTGCAATCAGCATCTGCAGTGATTTTGGAGCTCCCAAAAATAAAGTCTGACACTGTTTCCACTGTTTCTCCATCTATTTGCCATGAAGTGATGGGACCAGATGCCATGATCTTTGTTTTCTGAATGTTGAGCTTCAAGCCAACCTTTTCACTCTCCTCTTTCACTTTCATCAAGAGGCTTTTGAGTTCCTCTTCACTTTCTGCCATAAGGGTGGTGTCATCTGCATATCTGAGGTTATTGATATTTCTCCCAGCAATCTTGATTCCAGCTTGTGCTTCTTCCAGCCCAGCGTTCCTCATGATGTACTCTGCATATGTTAAATAAGCAAGGTGATGATATTACTGAGCCATTAAAAAGAATACATTTGATCCGTTCTAATGAGGTGGATGAAACTGGAGCCTATTATACAGAGTGAAGTAAGCCAGAAAGAAAAACACCAATACAGTATACTAACGCACATATTTGGAATTTAGAAAGATGGTAACGATAACCCTATATGCGAAATAGCAAAAGAGACACAGACATATAGAACAGTCTTTTGGACTCTGTGGGAAAAGGTAAGGGTGGGATGATTTGAGAGAATAGCACTGAAACATGTATATTATCATAGGTGAAACAGATCACCAGTCCAGGTTTGATGCATGAGACAGGGTGCTCAGGGCTGGTGCACTGGGATGACTTAGAGGGATGGGATGGGAAGAGAGGTGGGAGGGGGGTTCAAGATGGAGAACACATGTACATACATGGCTGATTCATGTCAATGTATGGCAAAACCACTACAATATTTTAAAGTAATACAGTTCAGTTCAGTTCAGTCGCTCAGTCGTGTCCGACTCTTTGTGACCCCATGAATCACAGCACACCAGGCCTCCCTGTCCATCACCAACTCCCGGAGTTCGCTCAAACTCATGTCCATCGAGTCGGTGATGCCATCCAGCCATCTCATTCTCTGTCGTCCCCGTCTCCTCCCACCCCCAATCCCTCCCAGCATCAGAGTCTTTTCCAGGGAGTCAACTCTTTGCATGAGGTGGCCAAAGTATTGGAGTTTCAGCTTTAGCATCAGTCATTCCAATGAACACCCAGGACTGATCTCCTTTAGGATGGACTGGTTGGATCTCCTTGCAGTCCAAGGGACTCTCAAGAGTCTTCTCCAACACCGCAATTCAAAAGCATCAATTCTTTGGTGCTCAGCTTTCTTTATAGTCCAGCTCTCACATCCATACATGACCACTGGAAAAACCATAGCCTTGACTAGATGGACCTTTGTTGGCAAAGTGATGTCTCTGCTTTTTAATATGCTATCTAGGTTGGTCATAACTTTCCTTCCAAGGAGCAAACGTCTTTTAATTTCATGGCTGCAATCAGCATCTGCAGTGATTTTGGAGCTCCCAAAAATAAAGTCTGACACTGTTTCCACTGTTTCTCCATCTATTTCCCATGAAGCGATTATTTTATTTCAAGGTTTGCTTAGAATTGATCATACTAAAAGGCACAACAAGGCATTTCATGTTTGTTTTCCATATGTTTTGGGGAAGAGTATTACCTTTATTCTGCAAGGGAGTTCAAGAATTTCTTTATACATTTACTTTTTTCTCCACAAATATAGAATTATAGAACTATTGAATATTAGAGCTTGATGGGACTTTTGAAATCATCAAAACTGGTAATTTTCTTTTCTTTCCTTTTTTGACAATATTTTAGTTTTTTTTAATGAACATTTTTACCCAGCTTTATTGAATTACAATTGAAAAAGATTTTGTATCTTTAAGATAAATGGGATGATTTAATTCATGTACATATTGTGAAATGATCACCACACCAAGCTTATTAACACATCCATACTCTCACATAATCTCACACCATTTTGTGTGTGTTGTGGCAACAATTAAAGTCTACTGTCTTAGCAAATTTCAAGTATCCAATATATGAAATTATTTTTCAACAAGACATTTAAATTTTTTTATTCATTAAAAAAAATAACATGGTAAACCGGTTTTGATTCATGTACTCTGATTTTTAATTCACTGAGTTTTATCAAGATCAATTATTTTATGTTAATGACTTGATTTCTTGTCCACATCATAATTTACTTCCTTAAAAAATAAAAATTGTCTATATTTAAGATGTACAACATGTTTTGGTATACAGATATATATATATAAATATATAGATGAGAGCACCTGAAAGCTAGTTTCTTAGCAAGCTTCCAGTATACAATATAGTATTATCAACGATAGTCACCATAGTGTACATTAGATCCTGAGAACTTATTCATCTTACAACTGAAAGTTTAGTGCCTGGCTAGCTCAGTCTGTAGAGTGTGAGGTTCTTAATGTCTTATAACTGAAAGTTTGTGCCCTTTGACCACTATTTCCCCCTACACAGGAATCTTAGTATTCCTAGGAGATGATTTGAAGGTCATCCTCAAGGCCATGCAGGATGGGTAGGAAGGGTGAATCTCCATAGTCACACCTAAAGGCATTGCTTCCATCCACTTTGTATTTTGCAGTTCCTAATAAGAATTAATCTTATTTTGCACATTTCCTCATTTTACAGGTGAAGAAGCTGAACCGCTTCAAGGTGTACTGATATGTCCAGGGACACATAGCAGGTTAATAGCAGACGAGAAATAAACCATAGGTTTCCAGGTGCCCAACTGACACATTCTTTACCATGTGGCCATGGAAACATTCAAACAGGTTAAACTAAAAACAAACTTGCAAATGACAACAACCAGAAAACCCCTGATATCACTAGGAAATACCAACACAGTTTTGCTAAATAGAACTTCCTCCACTTGATAAAAGCAGTAAAGACTAAACCAAGGGAACTAGGATTTAGAAGTTAAATAAGATACCAGATATTGGGCCTTTAGATTGTTTTGTAAAAACATCAGCTCTTTAATCAAATCTAACTACCTTATCTATAGAAAAATGAATAATTGCTTTTTAAAGGAAGCATCCCAAGGCCAAATAATTCACGTGTGTCAGACACTATGGGATTCAGGGATGAAAAATTCCCTACAGCTTTAAAGCAAGCATTATAATTTGAAGTTTCCTGACAGTTTTTGAAGGAAAATACTAATCTTTCTTTTCTGGGCCAGATGCCAAGTTAAGTAATTAGCCTTTGCCCACTTTCTTTCCTCAAGCTGTTTTAATTAGATAAGAATTCTGCCTTCATTTCCTTTCATAAATTGAATTGTGATGTTGCCACATACCTTTCAACGACTATTAATGCCCTCGTTTGCTGAACACCTTTCAACGACTGCTAATGCCTTCCTTTGCCGAACCGCTTTTCCCTTCAGAAAATGGAAAGGTTTTGCCATAAGTACTTGGCCCTTTTCAAGGTATACAGTGCTTTCCAAGGGTTCAGTTCAGTTCAGTCGCTCAGTTGTGTCTGACTCTTTGTGACCCCATGAATCACAGCACGCCAGGCCTCCCTGTCCATCACCAACTCCCGGAGTTCGCTCAAACTCATATCCATCGAGTCGGTGATGCCATCCAGCCATCTCATTCTCTGTCGTCCCCTTCTCCTCTTGCCCCCAATCCCTTCCAGCATGAGAGTCTTTTCCAGTGAGTCAGCTCTTCCCATGAGGTGGCCAAAGTATTGGAGTTTCAACTTTAGCATCAGCCCTTCCAATGAACACCCAGGACTGATCTCCTTTAGGATGGACTGGTTGGATCTCCTTGCAGTCCAAGGGACTCTCAAGAGTCTTCTCCAACACCACAGTTAAAAAGCATGAGTTCTTCGGCGATCAGCTTTCTTCACAGTCCAACTCTCACATCCATACATGACCACTGAAAAAACCATAGCCTTGACTAGACGGACCTTTGTTGGCAAAGTGATGTCTCTGCTTTTTAATATGCTATCTAGGTTGGTCATAACTTTCCTTCCAAGGAGCAAGCGTCTTTTAATTTCATGGCTGCAATCAGCATCTGCAGTGATCTTGGAACCCAAAAAAATAAAGTCTGACACTGTTTCCACTGTTTCCCCATCTATTTCCCATGAAGTGATGGGACCAGATGCCATGATCTTAGTTTCCTGAACGTTGAGCTTTAAGCCAATTTTTTAACTCTCTTCTTTCACTTTCATCAAGCTTTTAGTTCCTCTTCACTTTCTGTCATAAGGGTGGTGTCATCTGCATATCTGAGGTTATTGATATTTTTCCTGGCAATCTTCATTCCAGCTTGTGCTTCTTCCAGCCCAGAGTTTCTCATGATGTGCTCTGCATATGTGATCCACACAGTCAAAGGCTTTGGCACAGTCATTAATTCCAGGGGTTAGGAAATACTAGATCCCTCAACTTCGATTCTGCTCCAGAGACACAGAGAGGAATCAATAAGCCATACCTCCCCTGCCAGTCCTGGTACGTCTGAAAGACTAAGGGGAACACTTTAATAAATTGCTCAGGAAACAAGGTTAACTAGAGTGAAGTTATGCAGTCAATTCCACACTCCACATGCTCTCCCCTCCTCCTTGAAAAACTGCCCAAAGAAACAGTGGGTCCATAGAGTCACAGAAGACATGTAATCCACTGACCTCATATCTTTCCACATGACTTTTCCACAACAGCAGAACGGCAGTGCACATTTAATAGGGCCTTGTACTCAGAAAGAATAGGGTTCTAGTACCAACAACCCTAGAATAGCAAGGTTATTTTAGGCAAGTTACTCAATTTCACAAAGCCTCTTTCCTCAGGCTTACATATTTTTTCACTTAAAATATCTTGGAATTGACCCATATTAGCACATATGATTTCACTATATTATTTTTTAAAAGAGCTACATAGCATTTCATTATAGAGCTGGACCATGATTTAACTGTTGATGGACATTTAGGCTGCTTTCAGTCTCTTGCTTTGGTAGGCAATGCTGCAGTGTGGATGGGCCATCACACAGATCGGGATACATCTCTGTAAGGTATACTTTTACAAGTAAAAATATTGGGTAGAAACATATTTGTACTTGAAAGTTGGATGGATAGTGCCAAATTGTTCAGCACTGTGGCTGTCCCTTTATATTCAGGCCTGTCAGTGATGTTTCCTCATGGAAATCTTTATGAAATTGTTGGGTGAAAATAGCATATCATGCTGGTTTTATGTTCTCTTGTCACCACTAAGGGTGAGCATTCTTTAGTGTTTTAAAGAACCTTTCTGTAACTGCTCAAGTCTTGTGCATTTTCTCTTGGGTATTAACTTTCCTCCTACTAGAGTGTAAGAACTGCTTATACAGATGAAAATAGTCTTTTGTCTGTGTATGAATTGCAGATACAGATATGTCTATGATTTTTTTAAAGTATCATATTTAGAAAGGTCTTTCTCACTCTGAAATTAAAAATTAAAATCTCCCAACTTCCTTTTGAATATTTTGTAACTTCATTTTTACATTAAAATGTTTGCTATATCTGAAATTTATTTTATTTTAAGCTATGAAGAGGGGTTCTAATTTTATTTTATTTTTCCAGGTGGCCACTTGGATGTTCCAAAGTAACTTATTAAATAACACACTAATCTCCAATTGAATTTATCATAGCCTAAATTTCTGTATATCTTTTAATATATGCTTGGACTTACTACACTGTCTTGCTGATTTTTTGGTCTTTTCTTATGTAAAAAAATACCATTTTAACAATTCAGTTCAGTCGCTTAGTCGTGTCCAACTCTTTGCGACCCCATGAATCACAGCACGCCAGGCCTCCCTGTCCATCACCAACTCCCGGAGTTCACTCAAACTCATGTCCATCGAGTCGGTGATGCCATCCAGCCATCTCATTCTCTGTCATCCCCATCTCCTCCTACCCCCAATCCCTCCTAGCATCAGACTCTTTTCCAGTGGGCTATTATAATATAATATCTGATAGAGTTGTTCTTTGGTTGTTAAGTTGTGTCTGACTCTCTGTGACCCCATGGACTGTAGTCTGCCAGGCTCCTCTGTCCATGGAATTTCCCTGGCAAGAATACTGGAGTGGGTTGCCATTTCCTTCTCCAGGGGATCTTCTCTATCCAGGGACTGAACCTGCGTCTCCTGCTTTGCAGGTGGATTCTTTACTACTGAGTCACCTGGGAAATCATCTAATAAGTGTATATATCTTCTAATTTTTTCAAGAATTTTCTTAGCTAATCTTGCTTACTTACTTTCTCATATGAAGAATCCATTTATCTAGTCCATCTCCTTACAACAAAATTAAATAGTTTCTTGGTGAAAGGATTGCTTTAAGTCTATAATTTTTAAAGGAAGATTATATATTTATGATGTTGAAACTTTTTATTAAAGAATATAGTATGTCTTTCCATTTAACTATTTTTGTATCCCTCAGTAGAAGATGTGATAAAGTGGAGATAATAGGAAGAGGGATAAAAATGGTATTGACCTCAAAAAGTTATTTTAAGGATTAAATGAAGATAATATACAGAGCCTGGTCCTTTGTGTGCTCAAAAAACACAGTATACGACAAATGCACACTCTACTGCCATATCCTGGAGTAAGTGTGACTAATCTATTAAGATAAATTAGTCTCTCCAATAACCTGAAATTTCCATTATTGTGACTCATACTTGTCTATACTCTGGAATAGAAATGACTTCCCTGTCTTTGCACTCGTTCCTCTGTCCTACTCACCCCTGTGGCAGGTTTTTCAAGGTGACTAGAAGTCCCACTTGGACATCTGTGACATTCTTGTTGGATATGAGTTAATTACACAGGTTATGACTGCCTGGCTTATCCACGAAGGTATCAGCACCCAGGCAGAGGTGACTGAACAGGGCATGCCTTGCACATCTCTCTTGACAACTGTGTACAGTATGAAGAAAATATTGCCAAATACTATATAGATTCTGTTTCTATTTTGAAGGTAAAGAATCTCCCTCCACAAGAGAGTAGAGGATTTGATTAGAGTTGCTCAGTTGTCAATCAAATAGAGAGCCTCTATTATCATTTTCTGATACTTGGTGCCTGATATCCATGTGTTTTATACCCCTTTGTGGCAGACTCCTTGTATGCTTGATACTGAACTTAATGTTTTATTTGTCTTATCATGTTTAATCTTCACAAGTGGGTATCATTATCCCATTTTCCAGATAAAATAGCAGAATCAAGTTTACAAATATAGAAACTGACAAAACTGGTATAGTACTAAAGATTTGCTTATCGCCAAAGTCTGTGCTGTTAACCACGATGCTTAATTTAGCAGATTTTGAACAAGTTAAACAAAATCAAGTGTAAAATAAACTGAGATACTATTTGACTGCATGTCCGAGCATGTTTCTTCATCTGGAATGGAAACCTTGTCATGCTAGTGTAGGTTTTCTTTTTGTTAATAAAATCATACCTCAACTTGGGGATACAGTTCCTGGCCCTTCTTGAAAATCAACCTGAAAAAGTCCTGGGGGAAATTAATGATCTTTTCAGCTGCCTTTGCTTTCAGGGAACACGATTTACATTTTCATGTGATCTGACTGTACCATAGCAGCAATACCAGGGAGGACTCTATTCAATTATTTGTCTTCCCTCTTAAAAGGCTTTGTTTGGAAGGAAACTCATTTGTGTCACACCTCCAATGGCCTTTCCCAGGTAACCTATCTAACTTTCAAGAAATATTTCAGCACATAAAAAGATGATCCAGTAAATTGCTGGATCCCAAGGGGGAAAAAGCATGTGGCCAGTGAATCAGGGGAAATTGACTGCCCAGGGAAGAGCACACTCAAGGCATTCAGCATGAGTCACAGGACACAGGACTGTCCCATGATCACAAAAGGTGAATGAACAAAGCCAGAGTTCCTTTTATAGTTTCCATTGATGTGATCAGCTTGGGCTTGTTTCTACAACAGGCTGGTGAGGTTTGTCAAGGTAAAGAATGAGAGATCATCCCTAAAGCATCCAGAAGTCTGCTCTGTCAGAGAGGAAGAGAGTAGACTACTTCCAGGAGTGGAGGCCTGGAGCCAGGGACCACCAATGGGTGAGAAAGTCAGCATGGATGAAGTCCCACAGGAGGACAGGCCTGGAGTCTGGGAGCAGCGGGCATGGAGATACACGTGGTCACAGCACTGGCAGGAGATGCTGGCTGGACTAGGTGGCAGAGAACCTCAGTCCTAGAGGAACTGGGGGGATAAAGTCTAGGACATGGTCTTGGAGAAACTGAAGTATTTGGCATTTTAGCAAGGCAGGTTCTCAGGTGAAATTAATACTAACTGGAGCATAAGGGAAAAGACTCTTCCTAGGAGATATATGTGTGTTTTCAGGAGGTCCTCTGCTTGGCACATAGGAGCCATTCAACTAAGTATTTGTGGTGTGAATATATGAGTCATGAGGTAGGCATCCAGTTTCTCAATGTAGGCCACATGGTGCCAGCAGGTCTGTCAGTGGAGTTGACCTGATGTTGAGTCACCTGTACACTAAGAACATGGTTATCCCAGAGCCTAGGGTGGGGCTGAACCTGCAGGTGGCGATCAAGAGTCCAATGGGGAAATTTGGAGAATAAGGAGTAGGCAGGCAGTTCCACACTTATTCTTTGGCAGCTTTACATTGTTATCAGGTCTTCATTTTTGATCAAATATACTGTCTTAGTCTGCTAGGGATGTGATAACAAAAATGCCAAAGAATGGTGGCTTGTAAACAACAGAAATTTATTTCTCATAGTCCCAGAGACAGGGAAGTCCAAGCTTAAGGTGCTGGCCTATTAAGTGTCTGATGAGGACTCTCTTGCTGGTTTAGAAATGACCATTGTGCCCTCATGTCGGGGAGGGGACAAGGGAGCTCTCTGGGGCCTCTTTTATAAAGGCTGTAATCTCATCCATGAGGGCTCTCTCCTCAAGACCTAATCACTTCCAAATGCACTGCCTCCAATTACCAACACATTAAAGATTAGATTTCAACATTTGAATATGTGTGGGGGGAGCACAAACATTCAATCCACAGCACATATTGAAATGGTCTACAATTTTGATCAAAGCCATTGAAAAATGTTGCCAGTTTTCTGTTTCCATGAAGCCAAGATAGTGGACTCTTTTTAAGCAAGCACGTGCCCCAAATGTTCAGGGTTCATAATCTTTGGAGTTAATTAATTGCTTGTTATGTGACTGTCACTGGGATAGGTCCACTATACAGAGGAGTTCTACTCCTCTACCTGATACCTAAAGTAGATAGTCTTGTATCCATTTTACAGCTGTGAAATCCGAGGATTAAATTACGTGTTGTATCCAAGGCTACATAGACAAGAAATGTTGGAACAGGAATGTCAGGCTCAGAACCCCTCATCCCTCCTCAAACCTCTTTGACATGGTCCTCTCCCTAGACCAGTGCTGATCAAAATTTCATATGCAGAGGGGTTGCTAAGTCACTTCAGTCGTGTCCGACTCTGTGCGACCCCATAGTCGGAAGCCCACCAGGCTCCCCCGTCCCTGGGATTCTCCAGGCAAGAACACTGGTGTGGGTTGCCATTTCCTTCTCCAATGTGTGAAAGTGAAAAGTGAAAGTGAACTCGAAAAGTGAAAGCGACCCCATGGACTGCAGCCTACCAGGCTCCTCCATCCATGGGATTTTCTAGGCAAGAGTACTGGAGTGGGTTGCCATTGCCTTCTCCAAGGGGTTACTGGGTTTAAAATTCAGATTCTGAGATGGAAACCAATACTTTGCTTTTCTCATGAGCTCCCCAGTGTTGCTGATGCTCTTGGTCTCTGAACCACATGGCAAAGGTCTAGAGCAGGGATGGCCGGATAGTAAATAGCTTTGGTTCTGTGGCTCATATGGTCTCCACCATATCTGTGCAGCTCTGCCAGCATACTGTGAAAGCAGCCATTGATAATACATAAAGAAGTGATTGTAACTGTTGTCCAATAACCTTTATTTATGAAGACTGACACTTTAATTTCACATAATTTTCATAAGTCACAAAATACTATTTTTCCTTTGATGTGCTTTCAACCATTTAAAAATGTGAAAAACACAATCAGCTCATAAGCCATTGTTTCCTGTCTCTCAGTCAGTCTAGAAATGTAATGATCTTACTCTGATGGAGGTAAAGAACTTACCAAGGAGGATGGCTGGGGGTCTGAGGTTTTCAGAGATGGATAGCATCCACAAGAGCTGGCAGATGGGTGGCTGAGATGGGAGAGCAAAGGCCTTGGAGTCAGATCCACCTCTGTCACAGGCCTCATCACTTTCAGTGAAAAGCCTTTAAATCTTAGTGTCTTAGTCTCCTCATGTGCAAAGTGGGACTAAAAAGAGTCAGTTATTGTGAAGATACAAAGAAATGAACGGCAGAAAGCTTTTGTGACACCCAGCAGAGATGAATTAAAATGTTAGAATTCCAGTGTTAGCATCCATGGCTGAAACAGGATGTGAAGACAAGAACCTACCAGAACCTGATTAGACCTCAGAGCTGATCAGTTCAGATTACATGAGAGAATTTGCTAATCACACTATGGGTGACCATGGTTATCCCAGAGCCTAGGGTGGGATAGTTGCTCAGTTGTGTCCGACTCCTTGCAACCCAATGGACTATACAGTCTGTGGAATTCTCCAGGCCAGAATACTGCAGTGGGTAGCCTTTCCCTTCGGGGATCTTCCCAACCCAGGGATTGAACCCAGGTCTCCCGCATTGCAGGCAGATTCTTTACCAGCTGAGCCATAAGGGAAGCCCAAGAATACTGGCATAAGTAGCCTACTCCTTCGCCAGTGGATCTTCCTGACCCAGGAATTGAACCAGGGTCTCCTGCATTGCAGGCAGATTCTTTACCAACTGAGTTATCAGGGAAGCACATGGGTATAAATGACCATCCAATTTCGAGGAAAGCACATTGAGGTAGTGAGAACTAAATAAGGTTATATAAAGTGGGGGTGAGGTCAATGCAGAGCCTGTATGGAGATGTCTATTAAAGACAGGCAAGGGAAGCTCTCAAGGCCTCCCTGGTGGCTCAGATGGTAAAGAATCTGCCTGCAATGCAGACCCAGGTTCTATCTCTAGGTCTGGAAGATCGCCTTGAGAAAGGAGTGGCTACTCACTACAGTATTCTTGCCTGGAGAATTCATGGACAGAGGGCCCTAGTGGACTACCGTTCATGGGGTCACAAAAGAGACACAACTGAGTGACAAACACACACAGGGAAACCCTCAAGAGAACTGTTGGCATGGTTGGTATTAATTTAATAATAACAGTTAATAACTGATATAGCACTTACCATGTGCTCGGTAATGTTCTAGTGTTTTGGTATTAATTTAATAGTAACAATTAATAGCTGACAGCACTGACCTTGTGGTTGGTAATATTATAGTGTTTTATAAGCAGTAACTATTTAATCTTCATAAATCACTTAATAAAGAGGCACTATTATTATCTTCATTTGACAGATACAAAAACTTATGCAAAGAGAGGGTAAGTAACATGCCCACTTTTTTTAAGTGGCGGCTCAGGTTGGTTCCAGCATCCTTGCTTTTCATCACCACCCTGGAAGGGTTCACTCCAGGAGCTCTAGGGTCTCTGAATGATATTAGCTGGGCAGAGCATGGAGATGTGGGGGGTGGGGGACCTCTTCCAGGGAGCCAATGGGGTCCTAGACATTTACAATTCTCTTATGCCTCGGGGGTGTGACAGATAGCAAATCTGATTCATGTGGCAATGGAAACCCTCTTTTTGTCTTTGAATTTCACATTTACTAACCACTGAAGCCAGAGTTCTGTTATAGTCATATAGTGTACAGTTAGGGTTCAGGCTATTCTATATATTGATGTAGACCTCATTTTCAGAAGTGTGTGGGGGTGGCACACACATTTTTGCCTCTTTTCTCTGTGGGTGACAACCCTAGATTCCAGTGCTGTAGACTGTGCACAGGCAACATGAAACAGAAAGAAACCCATTGTGGATCAGAAGGAAATGTCATTTGAAGCAGGTCTTCCAAAATGAGTGCCTCTGATTACTTGGATCCTATGAGTCTATAGAAAACTCTGGGTGATTCCCCATATCATGACTACTGCTTTTCCCATAAGTTACATTCTAACAATTAAGCAGATCTTTTTACATTCAGTTTGGAAAAGGAATTTCTAATAAGGGTATTCCCAACTCTATATACCTCAGAGAATTTGCCCTGGAAAATTATATCCCTCTGTGTGCCCATATTTGGTAGCTTCCCCAACAATGAGATCAGATTTCCTGGATATTCCAGGATTGCCATTACCACTTCTAGTTTTTAATTTGTGATAAGAATGCTGAGCCTGAAAATATTATGCTACCTTTTCTTTTTTTCTTTTTTACATAGCTAGCAGTATTATTAAAGTCTTAAGTAAGAATTAAGCTAGGAACTTCCATTAGGTGTAGCCCAGTACATCCTCAGGTTGTATGACTTAGTTTATTCTGTACCAATCTTTATCTTTTATGGAAATTATTACCTTTTCTTAAGGATAAAGAACTGAATTTCTTTATGGTTATAAAAAACTGTATTCATAAGCTTTGACCATGAACTTGTGTCAGCTTTCCCAGCTAAACAGAATGTTTTCAATTTCTCTAAATTCTCTATGAAATCACTCAGGTGACTGTATACAGGTGACTGTATATCTCTGCATTATAGAGTAATGGGTAAGTCTTGACCTCTAGCCCAGTACATAATTAATATTTTATTCATAGAAAATAATATATAATGATAATAATATTTTTACTATTATAATGATAATCATGAATACAAGGACTTCACACATAACTGGCATTTGTGATGCCAGATTGACTAACAGTTTTCTTTTTTGGTGATTTAATACCTAGAGATTTTTGTACCCACTAAGGTGTCACGTAAATAAAAATAAAGGCATTATTTAAAATAAAAAACATACCTAGATATATTTTAATGGAATCTATATCAGTTTTATAAGAAATATCCTCATAGTGGATAAAAGGCAGCACTTGTATCATTTCTATGAAATACACAGCCAAGAAAATAATTGGAAAGAGTTATTTAGTTAAATGAGAGCCACAAAAAAAGTCCTGAGTTGCTTTAAATATGCTTTGCAGCAATTTCTTAATATGTTTTGAGAGTGCAGAACACCAGAAATTCCTAGCCTCAGTCTGGCATCACTCATAAACACCATATAATCTTTAGTAAGTGACTGGGGACCCATCCTTATGGCAGTAAAATGTTAATTTTGTGTTCCAGACAGATATTGTTCATAATTCAAAATGCTCTGTTAACTAATATTTGCTTACACGAGACTAGAAAAACCACAGGAAAAAAGTTGCTAAAAT
Organism: Moschus berezovskii; assembly: GCF_049115385.1. Classification (NCBI taxonomy): domain Eukaryota; kingdom Metazoa; phylum Chordata; class Mammalia; order Artiodactyla; family Moschidae; genus Moschus; species Moschus berezovskii. Next base: position 82,871,545 of record NC_142469.1, on the reverse strand, counting down.
ACATTTTCTAAAAATTTTTTAATCTGAAAAGAAATTCTTGAGGCAAATGACTTTTACAAGTGTTTGGACATTCAGTAAAAAGGAAACCTGACCAACATCATAGTTTGGAGAATACAAAGTAATTTAGGCTATTTTAAGCTTTGGTTCACTTTGGTTGCTAAGTCGCTTCAGTTGTGTCTGACTCTTTGCGATCCCATGGATGTAGCCTGCCAGGCTCCTCTGTCCATGGGATTCTCTGGGCAAGAATACTGGAGTGGGTTGGCAGGCCCTTCTCCATCACTTTGGTTAGATGAGGAATTTATTAATGGCACCCAACTCCAGTATTCAGAGAAGGCAATGGGAAACCACTCCAGTACTCTTGCCTGGAAAATCCCGTGGATGGAGAAGCGTAGTAGGCTGCAGTCCATGGTGTTGTGAAGAGTCAGACACGACTGAGCAACTTCACTTTCACTTTTCACTTTCATGCATTGGAGAAGGAAATGGCAACCCACTCCAGTGTTCTTGCCTGGAGAATCCCAGGGATGGGGGAGCCTGTGGGCTGCTATCTATGGGGTTGCACAGAGTCGGACACAACTGAAGTGACTTAGTAGCAGCAGTAGCAGCAACTCCAGTACAATTGCCCAAAGAATCCTGTGGACAGAGGAAGCTGACAGGCTACAGTCCATGGGGTTGCAAAAGAGACGACTGAGCATCTGAGCACAGCATAGCACAGGAGACACTGAGATACATGTAACTTGAAAAAATCTACACTAAGCAATTCAGGACTGTATGTAGTTAAGTACTATTAATATTTTGTGCTTCCAGTGATCAAATGTTATCCAATTCAAAGGAGGATACACTAACAAGGCTGAAATGACCTCCTCATCAGGGTCAAGTCTTAAATGACAGGGTCAATGTTGGATAGATTCTGGAGAAGGGCAAGGGCCTTCCATGAGAGGGAAGTTATGTGTGTCAAGTCATTAAAATGAGAAATGAGTGCAGAAAGTTAATGTGAGAGTGAAAAAAACTTGCCCTATTTGAGCAGAAAAAAACTGGACTCAATAAGGGCTGCTTCAAGTCACCATAGAACCTCAGCTTTGTTTAGGGGAGGGAAAAAGGAATCTGAGAAAACCTGAAGCAGGGAAGAGCTATAATGAAAATGGTATTTAAAGAAGATTGACATGGCAGCAGCAGACCTCGTTAAAGACTGAGAGGCAGTCCTTTGGGTAGAAGCTTCTATTTTTACATACTGTAGTGTCTTAATTTGGGAAATTAACTATTTCAACAAGCAGTGAATCCTTTACCTTCACATTCATTTAGATAGTTTATCCCATAATTTAATTGTATTCAATGCAATGTTGTTTCACTATCAGAATACTCCATACAACTGTACTACTTTGTACTGTCTTTTGGATCAAGAATAAGTACAAATACATAAATGGGTACTCTGTTAGGAATGGAACTGTGTTGGTAGAGAGGGTGGATAAGCTGTTTGCCCTCAGAAATCTTGCCCATTGAGAGAGAGTGGCTGTAAGCAAATCATGACAGAAATAACTAGTTACAATGGTGGTAAATACTGAGAAGGGCAGGGTAACATGGGGAAGTCTAACAGAGTTCCAACGCAGATGTATGGCCTGAGGACTTGGGGAAAGTCTCTTGGGGGAAGTCACATTCAAAATGAGATATGATTGGAGTGAGGAAGGGAGAGCAGGAGTTGAAGTGTGTTCTAAATTCTAAGAAGAGGAAACTACATTTGTGGGGGCCCTGGGGTGAAACAGAGTCCAGAGCATTCAAGGAACTGAAAGAGGGCCAGCTGGACCCGAGTGGTAGGGCAGAGCCTGGGCAGAATGGAGAGAGACTGGGAGGGGACCGAGGGCACCAGGCCTCGAAAACCACAGGAAGGGCTTTCAGGCCATCACTAGTCTCCCTCAACATGTGCCCCTCCCCTCCCCACAAGGAGACCCAGTGACTTCAACATCCACATTTCACATCAACTGTGCAAGTAAGTTGCAGCTGAACATGGCCACACCTTGAACTTAAAGTCAACTAGGGAACAGCCGACTCATTGGAAAAGACCCTGATGCTGGGAAAGATAAAGGAGAAGAGGGCAGCAGAGGATGAAATGGTTGGATTGCATCACCAATTCAATGGACATGAACTTGGGCGAACTCTGGGAGATGGTGAGGGACAAGGTGGCAAAGAATCCGACACGACTTAGCAACTGAACCACAAGGGGACTTCCCTGGTGGTCCAGTGGTTGAGAATCTGCCTTACAATGCAGGGGACATGGGTTCCACCCCTGGTCAGGGAACTAAGATCCCACATGCTGGGGAGCAACTAAGCCGGTGCCCCACAAGTGCTGAGCCCATGGGCCACAACTAGAGAGTCCGTGGGCCCCAAAGAATGATTCCACATGACGCAGAGAAGATCACGCATGCTGCAATTAAAACCTGATGCAACCAAATAAATAAATAAATAGATATTAAAAAAATAAAGTCTGCTATCTGACAATGCTTCATCTGTCATCCTAAATCCTGAAATCCTCTTGATGGTCATGTCCACTTATTCCTCCATCGCCCGCTGAGGTGCTGTTGGGCCTCTGAGCACCTTCCACTCCTGTCACTGTTCCTGACTGTTGCTCACTCACTGGGCTCTTCTCCCACTTCACATCTCTTCCGCCAGTACAGAGCTCAGTTCAGTTCAGTTCAGTTCAGTCGCTTAGTCATGTCCGACTCTTTGCGACCCCATGAACCACAGCACGCCAGGCCTCCCTGTCCATCACCAACTCCCAGAGTTCACTCAAACTCATGTCCATCGAGTCGGTGATGCCATCCAGCCATCTCATTCTCTGTCATCCCGGTCTCCGCCTACCCCCAATCCCTCCCAGCATCAGACTCTTTTCCAGTGAGTCAACTCGTCACATGAGGTGGCCAAAGTATTGGAGTTTCAGCTTTAGCATCAGTCCTTCCAGTGAACACCCAGGATTGATCTCTTTTAGAATGGACTGGTTGGATTTCCTTGCAGTCCAAGAGCTCAGGGGCAATCACTTTCAACCAAACCCTTCTTGGAACCTGATCGCTGTCTTCTTGCTTGGCCTTCTATGATTCCCACATTCCCACCCTTCACTCCAGAGTAAAGATCAGCCCTCTAGCCTGCTCCTCTCTTGAACTTCACTGGGAAACCAAGGTCACAATTAATGGAATTTAGCGGACTGTCTGAATGTGAAAGTGAGACAAAAGAGTCCAGAAGACCCTGGGCTCCTGGCATGGGCGACTTATGGATGGGTAGCCAATCAAAGAAATGGGAAGCAAATGTGACAGGAACACAGGCTTGGGGTTACGAGGATAAAGTGTGAAAGCAGCTGCGTGCGTGTTTAATCGCTCAGTTGTGTCCAACTCTTTGGGACCCTGTGGACTGTACCTGCCAGTCTCCGCTGTCTACGGGACTTTTCAGGCAAGAATATTGGAGTAGGTTGCCATTCCTTCTCCAGGGGCTTTCCCCCATCCAGGGATCAAACTTGCATCTCCTGCATTGGCAGGTGGCTTCTTTGCCACTGAGCCACCTGGGAAGCCCCTTGAAAATGGTTAGAATGAGGAATGAAAGAAGCATTACATCAAGAATGGTTGTCAGGTGACATGAGGTCAAGTAGAAGCATGAATGAGCAGTAAACTTACCCCAGGGGCCAAGGTCCAGGGTCCAGAGCATGGGGGATGCCTGCAGTCTATCATTCTACTTTCTTCACTGTAAGTGCAGGCAGAGCAAACAATTTCAGTCAGTCCTCTGGAGTGTGGACCCAGTTACTGGCTTTCTTTTTTTTCTCTCCCCACTCCGCGATACACATGCTCTACTTTTCCAGGGTGCTAGTTTTCCCAGTTAGCCAGAAGCTAACCTCAATCTGTGGTTATCCGGCTTTTCCCTATCACAGCGAGAGCATCCATTTCCAAATTAGAAAATCAAGCTCTATCCCCTCTTCGACTCGCTCTGGGCTTCCATTCCTCTTACCCCCAGTTGTAATGTTATCAAAGGGAAACGGAACTGCCCATGCCCCTAGCATCTTGTTGCCATCCCTCCCTAACCAGGCCATGGGCTATCTACTAAATTCCCATCTTGAGGATGAATGCGCATTTGGAATATATTTTAAAATATTTAAAAATCACTTTACTGTTTTCTTTTTTACTAGAAAAATGCATTAGAAAAGCAATATATTTGTCTAATGACCACACAGTTACTTTACCACTGTACAGCCATAACAGTATAGTGGTAGCGGTAGAGTGATGTGTGTTAAATAGACTATTCCAGGAAAGCTCACAACCTTTAATAATTTTGTTTTTAGCAGCAAGTGTTTAATCCAGGGCCTTGCAGATTAGTTTATCTCTCCATTTGGACTTGAGGTCTCTGTTGCAACCACACTCTGCCAGATCATTGGTCAGGCCAGGAAGCATCCTATCTTGGGACAGAAAGAATAACCCAGAACGCTGGAACCAACTGGGTCCTAATGATTAGTACAAGTTCTACTCTGTGAATGTGAAAGTGAAAGTTGCTCAGTTGTGTCCGACTGTTTGTGACCCCATGGAATTCTCCAGGCCAGAATACTGGAGTGGGTAGCCTTTCCCTTCTCCAGGGGATTTTCCCAACTCAGGATTCAAACCCATGTCTCCTACGTTACAAGCAGATTCTTTACCAACTGAGCCAGAAGGGAAGCCCAAGAATACTGAAATGGGTAGCCTATCCCTTCTCCAGCGAATCTGTGAATGTAGATTAAGGAAACCAAAGAAAGAAGGTCCAGGCTTCCAAATGAAATGTTTCACTATAAGCTGCTTAGAATGAAGGTCTTCCAGAAGCCATCCACACAATTTTCCACTTAACCAGAACATATTTCCCCTCTAAATGTACAAAATCATGTTGGTATGTTGGGGTTTACACTAATTAATAAATTGTCTGAAACCTGAAAAGAAATTTGTTTTAATAGGAGAAATATTTTAGGTTTCAAACAGCCAAGTATATGCAAAGCTTTGGAACACACATAGATGTTATGATTTCAGCATTCCAAAATATGTATTCTAAAATATAAATATACATAAATATACACATAAATAAAAACAAATAAATATACATTTACCTATGTATATTATGTCATATATGTATATGTGTTATATATTCTAATATGTATATATATTGTGTATATGTGTGTGTGTGCTCAGTTGTGTCTGACTGTGACCCTTTGTACTGAAGCCTGCCAACCTCCTCTGTCCATGGGATTTCCCAGGCAAGAATACTGGAGTAGGTTCATTTTCTCCTCCAGGGGATCTTCCTGACCCAGGGATGGAACCCACATCTCCACCTGTATTGCAGGTGGAGTCTTACTGCTGAATCATTGGGAAAGCCATAAACATATATTATTTGCGTACAAACAAAAAGACTGGATAGGAACACCAGAAAAGAAAGACTGTTAATGTGCAAAGTGGTGAAAAAAGATCCTTCTTAGTGTTATATTATTTATACAATCAAAATATAGCCATAGCAATAGACTCTTGCAAAAAAATTTCATCTCCTTTCTAAAGGTGACCCCACTCCATGCCTGCGATATATTTTTCTATGTTCTCATAGCATCTTACATATAATCCCTAATATATTAATAATAGTCTTATTGTAACATAATTACTTGTTTATATGCCTATTTTTCCAATAAAGTGTGAGTTAGTTACAAGTGAGGGCTATGGTCAGGACACATGAATATCATCTACAATGTTTTAAACTTTGACTAAATGAGAAAATAACCTCCTTTGAGGTGGGAATATGCAAATAATTTACAAGTGAGTCTGGAGGAAGTGTGAACAAGACATTTTGGGGTTTATTCCTTAGGTATATCCCCTGACTACAGGACTCAGATATTTTCAGTTCCTCAAGTTTTATTTTTTTTTTTTCTTCAAATCTTCCTGAAGTCTATTGAAATGGTGAAATTGTTTTCTCCCTCCTAGGTTTTAAAAGTTCTTGATATGAACGCTTACCACTGTGATAATAGAATTCTAATGGAGTAGTATCAATGATGACTGTGTGAGTGGAAATGAAATAGAGATTCAGGTTAGGGGTAAAGATAGGAATAGGGCTCCATGGCCAACGTTTACAAAAGTAAATGAAGCTCAAAGAAACAAAAATGAAAATGTGGGGAATGTCTGTGATAAAAAGGAATAAAATAAAAACCCTTAATTAAGCAAATAAAATATTATAATTGAGCGGCATGAATCAATTAGTCTGGTATTTCCTACACCTGCTGGATAACAAGTATTAACAGGAGCTATTTGTTAACAACAGAGATTTCTAGATTTCTCTCCTATCAGAATCTTCAGGACAAAAACCTAGAAATTGATACTTTTAATATAAGGCCCCTGACTTAGAAACAGGCAAGTTTAAAAAGTATTGAATCCATTCATTATAATATCCTGATGTGGAATTTAGAAGGTAAACTCCACAAGTCCTCACACCTATATGTCAATATATATGTCTGTGCCTATGGAGGCACTGAAGGATTGATTGAATGATTCATTCATTCTTTCAAAAGGCATAGTCATTAAATGCGAATGTCCGTGATGGGAGTAAGACTCTGCTCGTCATTGTGGGGGATATAAAGGAAATGGAAAACTCAGTCTCAAACTCTTCATACCACTGCTTGATATAATTCACAAATTTACAAACGTACATGGGTGTTTTGCCTATATTACCTAACTACAGAATTAGGCACGTCTGGGGTGTGTGTGTATGCTTTGTTTGTTTAGTTTTGAATGCTCATGAAACAAAGTCAGAGAGTCAAGCTGAGTCATTGAGCCCCTTAAAAAAGTCCCTAATCCCTCTTCCACTTGGGAATTTTGAATCTGAAAAGTTCAAGTATTTTATGTATGATACAATCTTTCTAGAAAACCATCGGTACAAACCCCTACACTCTTCAATCTGTGCATTCAGAGTGTTGACATTAAGCCACATTCGGGAAATCTCTGTCTTAAACAGTAACTTTGGCCCTCTGATGGTTTTCCCAGTACCCCTTCACTTCTTAGGCTCCTTTGTGATTCCAATTAGTCTCTTATTTTTTGAGAGTTAAGTTTCCAATTTGAAAATAAGTATGTTGTATTTTCTGGGATGCACACATTGTACTTATATTATTAGTAGTAAATGAATATGTCACTACATGAAAATTAAGAAATATAAGACCACAAATGGTTTATAGTTTATAGTAAGAATGTATGTTGGACATGGATTGTGTGAGGTCTTCACGTGTCTCTGGCTCCTCTCGAGAATTCATCTTGGTGGTTTAGTCCCTAAGTCACATCTCACTCTTGTGATCCCATGGACTGTAGCCCACCAGGCTTCTCTGTCCAGGGGGATTCTTCAGGCAAGAATACTGGAGTGGGTTGCCATTTCCTTCTCCATGAAAAATGAAAGTGAAAGTCACTCAGTCATATCTGACTCTTTGCGATCCCATGGACTATACAGTCCATGGAATTCTCCAGGCCAGAACACTGGAGTGGGTATTATCCAGTATAATGTAACTATCCCTTTCTCCTCTCCAGGGGATCTTCCCAGCCCGGGATGGAACCCAGATCTCCCACATTGCAGGCATATTCTTTACCATCTGAGCCACAGGGAAAGCCCAAGAATAATGGATTAATGGAATAATCCCTTCTCCAGGGGATATTCCTGACCTAGGAATCGAACTGGGGTCTCCTGCATTGCTGGTGATTTCTTTACCAACTGAGCTATCAGAGAAGCCCAGATTCATCTTGAGGACAGATCAAAGCCCTTAGCAGGTAGTATCACCTAATAACTGATAATAGATATTAAAAAGTTTTTGAATATAGCAGGAACTCCTCCACTGGATAGTAAACTTCTTAAAGGAAAAGACCTTGTATTACTAACTCCCCAGGATCTGATAACACAGGGTGGCACTTAATAGGTATTGATAGATATTGATTAGACCTCAACTTGATTAAAAAATGCTTAGGAATTGTTGCTTTCTCTGTGTCTGAGCCCCAAAAGTGGGGTACTCAGTCCTTATGTAGGTTATAATTTATCCTTTCTTTATTTCTATCCACTATGTATCATAGGTGAAGAGCAATAATAATAAAAATCTATGGTTAATAAGCTTTTGATAAAATTAATTCAGTTTACTTCTTAGGAAGTTTTTGTCTATCTCCCAAGCTTATTTCCTAATATGGCAAATAGTGTGTTTCAGAGAGAGTTTTCTTGATTTGGTTTTACTTTTAGTTAATACTTCTAAAATGAGGTTAATACTTCAATACCAGAAGTTGCTCATTTCTTGTTGGGAGTTGTGGTTATTGAGGAAGGGGAGTTCCTTTAAGGCGGTTAACACTTTGGAATCCCCAGGGATGGTCCATGACAAAGGAGATTAGCATTCTGAAGCGATACTGGATACCCTTCAAACCACAGCCAGTTAATCTGAGTCATAGTTACCAACCAGTTCAGCTTGAATACAAAAAGGGGAGAAAAAGGATGAAATCCTCATAAAAGTACAGTGTACCTAGTAGAAAATTATTCAATGCTGCTTCAGAATTTTGAGATCCAACCCACTGAAATATTTCTAAACTTAGCATTCCAAAGAGGCTGCCATATCAAGTATTTGCCATAAACTTTGCTACACTATATTGTGCTATTTTTAATGTATTTTGTTGAACACACACTCTTTAAATTTGTTCATAACCTCTTCCTTAGATTTTTTTCTTCAAAAGAGATTTTTTTGCTGACATCCTAAGCTTCAAATTAATTAAGGTACTTTTAAAAGATGTCATGTCCAGTGTAATATAAACTGTTGAATTTATTTGAACAACATAAGCCGTCATATCATTTGTCAGAGGTTGTCTATGTGAGTGGTAAGTCTGAATGGACATGCAGGTCACTGAAGACTTTCTAGCAGGGAATCTCATGTGATCATAAAGAGTAATAAAAACTGAGTAAAATTAAAAATTTTTCCAGAAGTAACTTGGGAATTAGTGTTTATGAAGATAACTGAGTATTTCTGGCCATTACTGAAGAGGGTCTTCCCCTCTCCATCCTGCACTATGGCCAGTCTCGGCACACACAGGTTACCTAACCACAGTCATCTTGTCCAGTTTTAGCTGCTGCCACTGCCACCTGCTCTAAACTTGACTTTCATTTTTTTGTGTGTGTATGTGTATTATCTTTTGCTCTCCCAAGAAAAAGTCCTTGACAGATAAGGAATATAGCGTAGTGCATAGAATTCAGGTTTTTTAAGCTTGGATTTACATACCAACTTCAGATTCCTGGAAGTGGGATTTGGAGCAAGTTACTTAACAATTTCCCTTCCTACCCAGGCCCTCCTCATGAGGTTATCCTGATCTTAAAAAGCAGGCAGTATGACAACTTTCAGAGTTGTACAGTGGAGGTGAGAAAACATAATGCTAATTTCCCAGAATAATGTTGGCACATAATAAATGAATAAATGTTAACATACTGGGAGGAAAAGCAGGTCAGCAGGGCCCCAAAATCCAGCTGAAAGTCCGCTTCCAGCACTTACTAGCTGACTCAGTTCTCCTAATCACCCCCTTCTCTCAGCCTCAGTTTTTTCATTTATAAAATGGGCAGAATCTTTCTTGACCTTCCTCACAGAATTAAGTGGTTTAAGGAAACAAAATTTTGTGTGTGTGAAATTACTTTATGAAAACTGTAAGATATTTAAGTGTTACAAATATGATTACAAAGTTTTGAAGAATTAGCTTTATTCCTCTTGCAAAAGGTGTATACACACACACACACACACACACACACACATACATTTTTTTCCCCCCAACTGGAGCTGGGTGGTTCTCTTCTGCTGAAGGTTGTGGTGCCTCTTTATTTTTCTTTTCTTTAATGACTCATATGGCACTTGCTATGAGGCTATGAGTTATCTCCAGGTTGGTTTTCTTCCTTCCTTCCTTTTTCTTTCTTTCTCTCTTTCTGTCTTCCTCTTTCCTTCCCCCCTTCCTCCTTTCTTTCTTTTTCTTTCTTCTGCTGCTGCTAAGTCACTTCAGTTGTGTCCGACTCTGTGTGACCCCATAGACAGAAGCCCACCAGGCTCCCCCGTCCCTGGGATTCTCCTGGCAAGAACACTGGAGTGGGTTGCCATTTCCTTCTCCATCTGTACCCTGAGCTCTGCTCTAATCTGTTCAGGAACAAGAATTCAGCTTTAAACCTTGGGCTGCAGTGTTCAGAGCTCACAGCACAGGCTAAGGGTGAAACTGTCTCTGAGATGGAAACAGCCATCAGATGAGGGCAATCTAGAGGGAGGAAGCTGGGCTCTTCAGAGAGTATATATCAAAGTGTTGTATCAATGCTAAATCCCACACCTCTTTCTCCCTATGTGATGAACAAATACTACGTCTTACTAATTTTTTAAAATCCCAGTACCTATCACAATAACTGGCATACAGCTGGCATTGAAAAATGTTTCTTGATTCTGAGATGAGTAGAAAATTACACAATTATTATTTTGTCATTTTATCATTATTTATGTTACATAATAATAACAGCATATAATATGTAGCAGTATATACATAATATAATAACAATAATAAAAGCATTTATTAGGTACTTATGATATCATGTGTTTATAACCATATGCTCATTATTTTCATTTCACACTCAGAATGGCTTTACTAAGTAGATGCTATAATTATCCCCATGTTAGAGATGAGAAAGCTGGAGCTTTGGAAGGAGGGAGGTTCTGAGACACTGATGTAGGGCATGGGGGTGGCGAGTTAAGTAAGACAAAATAATTACAGGGGAGAATTGAGGGTCCAAATGAGGCTGGAACATGTGGGTTTAAGATGAAGCTTTCAACATAGTTACTATGTTTATCTCAATAACACTCTGCAGCCCGGAGCGGTTGGTGGAAACCAGTTTTTGCGTAGATGTTATCCTCTTCATGCTTCCTTGGACTTGATGGGTATGAGTCACTTAATAAAGAGAAGTTAACGCATGGAGATAGGAACCGATGAAATATGTTCTTCAGCCTGGTGGAGACAAGTAATTGCCATTGGCTCTGGAGAATAGAGATACTTCAAAGCTTCCTCTAAGTGAGCCTTACCCACTCCTTCTCTAGCAAAACTCCTTGGCTCCTGGCCTGTATGATCTTAGCTTTGTTCAGGAAATTCTGCCTAAGAGGCCTCAGAAGAGAGGCTGGTAAACTTGACATTCTATACACAGCTAAGTTATTTGCTAATAGGTTTGGGGATAGAGGAGGAGAGAGTAATCCATACCAAAGAACTGGACCATTTGGGTAGAGTTGTTTGGGTCATTCATCAAATGTCATCACACCATCTACCTCTTCTATAACTAAGACAGTGGTTATACTAGCTGTGAAGGTGAAGGTTTGCTCCCTTTCATCAAATTCAAGCTTGCTTAGAGAAAGGTAAGAGGGCTATGTCTGATCAGAAATGGGTGAGTAGTACGTAACTGGTTGACTTTAATTTCCTTGGGCAAGGAAGCATTTGATATCATATCAACCCAGCACTTAGACAGTTTTTACATTCAACTTCCCAGGTGGCTCAGATGGTAAAGTATCTGCCTGCAATGCGGGAGACCCAGGTTCAATTTCTGGGTAGCGAAGATTCCCTAGGGAAGGGAATGGCAACCCACTCCAGTATCCTTGCCTCGAGAATCCCATGAACAGAGGAGCCTGTTGGGCTATTATCCATGGGATCGCAGAGTCATACATGACTTAGCGACTAACACTTTCACTTTCTTTCACTTTCTACAAAAGCAGCTGGTACAAATCATTGTGCTATTATGAATTATGTTTGTATCTGGATGATGCAGCACTCTGAGCAAAGAGGCTGGTGAGAAACTATAAAATGATGTCACCTAAGGATCAGGTAGAAAAGGTGGTCACGTTTGCCTTGGGCAGTGGAGGCTATGGCACAGGCTCTCATTAGCAGCCAGGGCTGTACCTTGTGTCTTCCTGAGACACTTTGAATTTACCTGGATTTGAAGTGCAATCTGGACACCTGGAGTTTTAAAAGCTCCTCAGAGGAGTTGAGCTGAGAACCCGTTTTTAGGGGGCAGGAGGCCTGATTGTGAAATGAGAAAAGCCTTCAAGTGGAAAATGAACTAGGTCTCCTGTCTTCACCCCAAGAAAAGAATCAGCACTAGTGCTAAGGGGTGATATGAAGGCTTATCTGGGTTCAAAGGAAAGAAGAATATTTGAAAAACTTTGAGCTGTACTGAAAACGGATGTAGTTTAGTGGTAAAGAAGCTTTGATCACTAGAGGTGGTCAAGGAGAAGATGGACAACCATCACCTGGGAAGGTTGAACTTGGCCAGTGAGGGCCCCCTGTGCCAGGAGAACCAGAAGCATCATTCAGCCCCCTCACCCTTCATTACAGCAGCTCAACTTTCTTTTTTTTAATATTGGGTTTCCCCATAAGATTTCCTTTGAAGAAAGAGACCTGCTCAAAAAAAAAAAAAAAAAAAGCTTTAAAGTCACTCAACTAGTTGACCTTTATAACTATTACCAGGTCTGAAATTCTACAGTATTTAATCTTGTTTGATGTTTTCTAAGAAATAAAGCTACTGATTGATCCATTCTTCCGAAGTCTGAGGTGGCAAAGAAGGAGTTAGTGAAAGGGATGGAAAATGTGATTAGAAGGGGGTGGGGGGCTGCTCTCAGCAGAGGTCCAGATGCAGGAGCCCTCAACCCTATGTAAGCTTTCAACCAATCAGAGTCTTTGGGGATGCTGTGTGGCGATAGCTATTCATGAAACATAGCAAGATTGAGAGTTATGGGCTTCATGGGTGAGCTGTGAGAAGCGTTCTATTGTATATGGAGCCCAACCTGTCCTGTCAGGCAGCCTCCAACACTGTGCTTCTTAAACTTCAGGTGCGTCATATTCACCTGGATGGCTTATTCAAAGATAGATGACTGCGCCCCACGCCCAGAGGTGCTGATTCAGTGAGTCTGTGACCAGGCAAAGAATTTACATTTTTACCAAGTTGCAGATGATGCCAACACTTCTGATCTGGGGAGCACTGTCAGAGAACCACTGCCTGACAAAAGGGGTTTACTTTAGACCTGCAAAGAACCTCCTCATGGTGGGAAGGTGAGTCAGAGTAAGCAGCAGCCTTGAGAGGATGGGATAGTGCACTTAACCACTGTGGTCTTCCTTGCAGAAATATATTCACCTAGTGTATCACCCAGGTGGCGCTAGTGGTAAACAACCTGCCTGCCAATGCAGGAGAGGTAAGAGATGTAGGTTCAACCCCTGGATTGGGAAGATCCCCTGGAGGAGGAAACGGCAACCCACTCCAGTATTCTTGCTTGGAAAATTCTATGGGGCAGAGGAGGCTGGCGGGCTACAGTACATAGGGTTGCAAAGAGTTGGACATGATGAAGTGATTAAGCATAGTCTAATCATAGAGGAAACATCAGACATATCAATTGAGGAACATTCTACAACATACCTGACGAGTAAACCTCTCAGGATCGTCAAAAACAAGGAAAGTTTGAGAAACTCTCATAGCAAGAGAAGCCTAAGGAGATATTAGACAACTAAATATTATGTGGTGTTCTGGGTGGGATCCTGGGACAGAAAAAGAGATATTGTGGGAAAATCGAGAGAATGAAGCATCAGTATTGATTCATTTGTTGTGACATATGTACTGTAATATGATAACATGGGAAACTGACTCCTCTTCCTTTCTCACACTGTAGCCACACAGTAAGAATATAATCCTAGATAAGAAAGGCAACTGTCCCAGTGACTTAAAATTCTTAGTAGAAATTTCCAACACTGTGATTCTCCTCATCTGGAAATCATCACCATGGTGGCCCATCTCTCTCTTTCCTTGACTTTATTTTTTTGCAGTTCCAAGACAGTGTGCTCAAGCTGGTGGTTGAAATGAAGGGCAGGCAGAGTCCTTTCCTCAGACAATATTTTGCTGCTGATTTGTAGTTATGGGTGACCTTATTTCACTGGCTTTGAGAGTGAACTTTATCAAATTCCTCATGTATCATTTAAGTTTTAAAGTGTCCTTGGAACACTGCACTGTGGTCTCACGGTGTGTGTGTGTATATTGGGAGGGGTTGCATAACACAACCACTCTCTGGACCTGTGTGTTTGTTAATCACCCAGTATTCACGTTGCATCTCCAACTTGGCTTTAGGTCCCCTCAGCCTTTTGGGTGCTTGTTGTATACAGTGCCTGCCATGGTATCTGATGTGGTTCCAGACAATAAGTAGCAATCACACCTGGTAAGGAGATAATACTGATTCAAGGCAAACTGAATGCCCCATGTACAGTGACAATGGATTGGTTGATTTGGACCATTTATCTTTCCTGTTCAAGTGACTGAACTTGAAAGGAGTTTAGTGAGGGTCTTTACTTTCACTTTTTACTTTCATGCTTTGGAGAATGAAATGGAAACCCACTCCAGTATTCTTGCCTGGAGAATCCCAGGGACAGGAGCCTGGTGGGTTGCTGTCTAAGGGGTTGCACAGAGTTGGACACGACTGATGTGACTTAGCAGCAGCAGCAGTGAGGGTCTCATAGGTCCCCCTGGGGATTGGAAGTGGCTGAACTGATAGCTTTAAGAAAGAAGCTTAGATACCTGATTCATCTTCCATCTAGGCAGGGGCTCCCAGGGGATAAGACTGCAGAGTTACATGTGAAGTGTAAAATTTGAAGCAGAAGGCTCTCATCACCTGGAATTTTCTCTCCCTAAAATTGAGCAACAATACTGGAAATAGTGACAACTTACAAGAGTTTGTCTAGGGCACCAGGCACCATTCTAATGGGTTCATTTCAGCCCCACAGAGGCACAGAGAAGGTAAGTAACTTACTCAAGCTCATGAAGCTTGAAGTGGAGTCAGGATTCTAGTCTTGGGTCATCTGGCGCCAGAGCCCATTCTGTAAACTATAAGGTTTGTGCGTTTCTCTTAGAGAGGACACTAGGGGATGTCCCACTCTTGACTAGCCTGACTAGAGGGTCCAGGATCTGGATTGGAATTTCCCAGAGAATGTTGCAACTGTCTAAGGCTAGGAGAATGTCCTATCGCTTAGCTGTACTTCATATAACTGTCACCAGTATCACCCCTAGCAACTGGTAAATATTGATTAAGCTTCTGTTCCATGCTAGGTAATATGGATACAAAGATGAAAAAGAGATGGTAGGACTGCCCTCGAGAAATGTAGAGGAGATAAACACCCAAGCAAACAAGCCAACAAAATCCCAAACAGCCCCTAATAAAGGCCAATAGAAAGAGCTCCAGAGGGTAAGGGACTTACCTTGCCCTAGGGGAGGGTATACAGTAGATGACTCCTTTCCTCTCTCGTTTAGTTTTCCTCCAGGTACTTCCCTGATTTCTTCTACTTACAACTAATAAGCTTAAATGAAAGAGATTTGAAGTTCTGTGCAAGGTGTTGGGAGGTTTAGAAGGGAAGTATTCTGTTCATCTGATAAATATGAGAGGCTCCAACTCAGCAGATGCCTATTTGCCCTCCTCCTCCCAGGAAGCAGGGAACATTTATATCTTTGTTCCTTCTTCCAGGGCAGGAGTCTTGGGTTCCCTCTGAAAGCTCCTCTGGCAGCCTTGCCCGGCTGAGCATCCATGTCCACCACCAAAACAAACGTGTTGCGGGGGTGTTGTTCATACATTGACCTCGAAAACTCCTGCTGTCACGGGATCACCCTCTTCCTGCTGATGGATGGTCATTATCTGACTCTGTTGCCATGGAGAGGGATGGAATCAGGTGTGTTTTTCAGGCCTGCATACTCCCACTGGGGCTGTGACAAGGGCACTTCTGTACGTCACGTTTGGCAAGCCTGTGGCAGGCTGTGGCCAGGCTTTTCCTGCAGGTGAAACCTAATCAACTGATCAGCTGCAGATCATATCAAGACCTCTGCTTGATAGGTTATTAGTGACAGGCATGCTTCCACAATGAATATCACGATGTCATTTGACCATAACATTGTTGAGGGGGGAAAGAAAACACTCCACTCATCAGACTTGGGATGAGAAGGGCTTGTGTTCACAGAAACACAACTTCACGTCACTGTTTCTCACCAAGGACTGTTTTGTTCTCAAAGACCGCTGCTCATCCTCTGATCTTGATTTCCTACATTAGAATGACCTCGATTTGTATGCCCTGGCAAGCTGCACAAGCACTGTTTCCTGTTTCTGAACTTGTAGACAACCATCCATACGTCTCATGGTTGTCAATTTAACCAGATAACTGTGGCACCTCCTTGATGTTTTTTTATCTTTAGCTTAGATTATAAAAGGACCTTGGAAGTGAAGTTTTTAATGTTTTTGGATAGAGTATTCTAAATTCATTTTGCTAAATTTTCATATGACTAATAATCTAAAAAAGAAAGTAGGTATAAATTTGTGTCCCTGTTTCTCAGGCCTGAAAACTCAGTAGTGACAAGACTGCAGATATGCAGATTTTAAAACAATAAATGTTTTGTAATTTTTCTTATTTGTTCATTGAGAGCAAAGGCGTAGCATCAGTCTTGTTTTAATTTGACCCCCCAAACAGGAAAATGATTACAGGTTAGTCATTGAGAACAGTCAATGGACTATGTCCACATCGTATAGGTCAAAAACATTTGAATAATTTTCACAATCTGTGTACACTCTTGTGATGAAGTTGCTTCATTTATTGATGAATGTTACTTATGTACTACTACTATAGGCCAAAAACTAAACTAGGTTTATTCTACTCAGATTTTAACATTTTTAAATGATTAAAATATATCCAAAGCAGATATATATATATATATATGTATAAGTATCCAGCAGTTTGGAACATGCTTTAAAGCAGAGGGGAGAAAAGTCACTTGGCGATAACTGCCATTAATAGCCTATATTCTTGCATTTTGTTGACTCTGTGTGCATGTGTGTGTCTGTATATTTTAAGCAAAGCTGTTAATATACTCTTTATACAATTTGTTGTTTTTTTGGTTTAATTTTTACATGCTCTTCATAAATACACTTTTTGGTTATAAAACATTTATATTATTTGTAACAGAAGATCAACATTCTTTTCTTTTTTTTTCATAAGCATCCTGCATGGATCACAGATTCCATCTCTAAGTCAGAAGTCTGTCTTGACCACACTCACCAAAAGTTCTTTGGAAAAGTTAACCTCCCTTGTGTTTTCAGATGATTCTATCATTCTCTTAGAGATATAAACACACACACACACCATTATCACCCTGGAGCCTGACACAGGCTAAACCCAGGGATGTGGGCTTCTGGTTTTCAGTCTCCTTTGAGAGTTGTGCCTGTGCTTCTTGCATGCCCTAGTGATACACACAGAATGTCCTCCCACTGGGTAGATTTTCATATCTTTACTAAGGAATTCAAGACCTGGTACCTAATATTGAACACTTAGCTCCCCTTATCACCATCACATCCATTCTCCCAATCTGGAAAGATCTCTTCTTGATGGAACCCATTCCCTCACATCTGTCTCTTCCTTCCCCAGGAAAGCAATTCTAGTTTGTTTCCTATTAGGTCCTATTCCGCCAATAGAGTCTTGGCTCTCTTTATTGGCACTTAGAAACACAAAGACTCTCTAAGTTGAGTTGGAAGGGAAGGGTGAGAGTTGCTCAAGGAAGGGAAGATGAGCAAAGCCTGGATCTGCAGATTTCCATGTGCTTGAGAAGGTGAAGAGAGTAAAATTACCTTTGGTATTCTTTTGAGTCTCCTTAGGGCTTCCCTCGGAGAAGGCAATGGCAAGCCACTCCAGTACTATTGCCTAGAAAATCCCATGGATGGAGGAGCCTGGTTGGCTGTAGTCCGTGGGGTCGCTAAGGGTCGGACACGACTGAGCGACTTCACTTTCACTTTTCACTTTCACACGTTGGAGAAGGAAATGGCAACCCACTCCAGTGTTCTTGCCTGGAGAATCCCAGGGACGGGGGAGCCTGGTGGGCTTCCGACTATGGGGTCGCACAGAGTCGGACACGACTGAAGTGACTTAGCAGTAGCAGCAGGGCTTCCCTGGGCTTCCCAGGTGGTGCTAGTGGTAAATAACCAACCTGCTAATACAAGAGACATAAGAGAGATGAATTCCATCCCTGGGTCGGGAAGATCCCCTGGAGGAGAGTATGACAACCCACTCCAGTATTCTTGCCTGGAGAATCCCATGGACAGAGGAACCTGCGGGCTGCAGTTGCAAAGAATTGGACATGACTTAGTGACTAAGCAACAGAAAACAACAAACAGATGATAAACAACATGGAAACTATTCTCCTAATAAGTGTTTATGTAATGAATGTGACATAATTTTCAAACCATTGTTTTTAGGATAAAATATAAACTTTGTAACGTGATTTACAGCCTGATACCTTTTGGCTCCTGCCTCACTGCTCCAGCTCTACTGAACTTCCAGTATCTCTAGCCGGTTTTTCCTCTAGGTCATGCATATGCTGTTTTCTTTTGCTGAAATGTTCTTCCCTCTATCATCCCCATCTTCTGGTTAACTTCACACATTTTTCTCATTTTAGATTAAATGTCACTTCCTCTGGTTAGGTTCCCTCTCCTCTGAGGTCTTGCAGCAAATGTCGTAACTACTCGGTTAACTACTTATCTCCACCCAGATTGTAAATTCTGCAAGGATGAGGGCCATGTCTATTTTGTGTTTGGATTCTGTTCTAGCTCAATGTTTGACACATATTAGGTGCTCAATCCCATGGAAAGTCCCATGGACAGAGAAGCCTGGTAGGCTGCA
The DNA here is from genome assembly GCF_049115385.1 of Moschus berezovskii. Lineage (NCBI taxonomy): Eukaryota > Metazoa > Chordata > Mammalia > Artiodactyla > Moschidae > Moschus > Moschus berezovskii. Next base: position 82,852,823 of record NC_142469.1, on the reverse strand, counting down.
GTCCATGGGGTCGCTAGGAGTCAGACACGACTCAGCGACTTCACTTTCACATTTCACGTTCATGCATTGGAGAAGGAAATGGCAACCCACTCCAGTGTTCTTGCCTGGAGAATCCCAGGGACGGGGGGAGCCTGGTGGGCTGCTGTCTATGGGGTTGCACAGAGTCAGACATGACTGACGCGACTTAGCAGCAGCAGCAGCAGGTGCTCAGTAAGATATTGAAATGAGTCTGACTATGTGACCCCATGGACTGTAGCCTGCCAGGATCCTCTGTCTATGGAATTTCCCACACAAGAATACTGGAGTGGGTTGCCATTTCCTCCTCCAGGGGATCTTCCCAACCCTGGGATTGAACCCATATCTCTTGCAGCTCCTACATTTGCAGGTGGATTCTTTCCCACTGTGCCACCTGGGAAGCCCCTTGAAATGAATAGTGGACATTTTTGGGTGCTTCTGGTTTTCACAAGCAGTGATTATTTGGAATTTTATCTTAGAATTTTAAAATTACTTTCTGATGATAACTTCTTGGAAGTAGGATTACTAGGTCAAAGGCTATAAACATTTTTGAGCCCTCTTGAGAAAACACAGATTGTTTTCCAGAAAGTTGTACATTCCTACTAGTAGTGAATGAAATTTCCTGTTTCACTGTACTCTTATCAGCACTATTAGAAATGATTTTTTTTGCTAACTTGGTATGAAGAAAGTTTCCCCTCAGCTGTTTCAATTTTGCCTTAAATCTAGAGATGGACATTTTTTCATCTATTTTAAAATTCACTTGTATTGCTCTATTGTGAATTGTTTGGTGTCCTTTGCCCATTTTTATTCCAGAATTTTCATGTTTTTGCAATCACTTTTTACACACTATATTTTAAAGATGTTAGATTATTATGATATTCACTGAAGAATTTCCTCTCTGCTTTCCTCTGCTTGTATTTTCCTCCTTCTTTTTTTTCATTGTATATTCTTAAGTTTAATATTTTCATATGATCAGGTCTGTCCTCATTTTCCTTGAGATTTCTTGCATGACTCTTACAATCCTTTCATGACCAGTGATCAAATATTCAGCTTTTTTTTTTTTTTTTTGGCATGTATACAGTTAGATTTCTTTGCCTCTGTGTGTGTGTGCCCTTATGTGCAGGTGTCCTGGGGTGTCAGCCCCTGGGAATTTTTTAATTAATTAATTAATTTACTTTACAATATTGTAGTGGTTTTTGCCATACATTGACATGAATCAGCCATGGGTGTACATGTGTCGCCCATCCTGAATCTCCCTCCCACCTCCCTCCCCATCCCATCCCTCAGGGTTGTCCCAGTGCCCTAGCTTTGAGTGCCCTGTTTCATGCATCAAACTTGGACTGGTGATCTATTTCACATATGGTAATATACATGTTTCAATGCTGTTCTCTCAAATCATCCCACCCTCACCTTCTCCCACAGAGTCCAAAAGACTGTTCTTTACATCTGTGTCTCTTTTGCTGTCTCGCATATAGGGTCATGGTTACCATCTTTCTAAATCCCATATATATGAGTTAATATACTGTATTGGTGTTTTTCTTTCTGACTTACTAACTCTGTATAATAGGCTCCAGTTTCATCCACCTCATTAGAACTGATTCAAATGCATTCTTTTTAATAGCTGAGTAATATTCCATTGTGTTTAGGTACCACAGCTTTCTTAACCACTCTTCTGCTGATGGACATCTATGTCCTAGCTATTGTGAACTGTGCTGTGATGAACATTGGGTTACACGTGTCTCTTTCAGTTCTGATTTCCTCGGTGTGTATGCCCAGCAGCGGGATTACTGGGTCATATGGCAGTTCTATTTCCAGTTTTTTAAGGAATTTCCACACTGTTCTCCATAGAGGCTGTACTAATTTGCATTCCCACCAACAGTGTAAGAGGGTTCCCTTTTCTCCACCCCCTCTCCAGTGTTTATTGTTTGTAGACTTTTGGATAGCAGCCATTCTAACCAGCGTGAGACGGTACCTCATTGTGGTTTTGATTTGCATTTCTCTGATAGTGACGTTGAGCATCTTTTCATGTGTTTGTTAGCCATCTGTATGTCTTCTTTGGAGAAATGTCTGTTTAGTTCTTTGGCCCATTTTTGATTGGGTCATTTATTTTTCTGAAATTGAGCTGCATGAGCTGCTTATATATTTTTGAGATTAATTCTTTGTCAGTTGCTTTGTTTGCTACTATTTTCTCCCATTCTGAAGGTTGTCTTTTCACCTTACTTTTAGTTTCCTTCATTGTGTGAAAACTTTTAAGTTTAATTAGATCCCATTTGTTTACTTTTGCTTTTATTTCCATCACTCTGGGAGGTGGGTCATAGAGGATCCTGCTATGATTTATGTCAGAGAGTGCTTTGTCTATATTTTCCTCTAGGAGTTTTATAGTTTCTGGTCTTGCATTTAGATCTTTAAACCATTTTGAATTTATTTTTGTGTATGGTGTTAGAAAGTGTTCTAGTTTCATTATTTTACAAGTGGTTGACAAGTTTTCCCAGCACCACTTGTTAAAGAGATTGTCTTTTCTCCATTGTATATTCTTGCCTCCTTTGTCAAAGATAAGGTGTCCATAGGTACGTGGATTTATCTCTGGGCTTTCTATTTTGTTTCATTGATCTATACTTCTGTCTTTGTGCCAGTACCATACTGTCTTGATGACTGTATCTTGGTAGTATAGTCTGAAGTCCAGCAGGTTGATTCCTCCAGTTCTATTCTTCTTTCTCAAGATTGCTTTGGCTCTTCAAGGTTTTTTGTATTTCCATAAAAATTGTGAAATTATTTGTTCCAGTTCTCTGAAAAATACCATTGGCAGCTTGATAGGGATTGCATTGAATCTATAGATTGCTTTGGGCAGTATAATCATTTTCACTATATTTATTCTTCCAATCCATGAACATGGTATATTTCTCCATCTATTTGTGTCATCTTTGATTACTTTCATCAGTGTTTTATAGTTTTCTATATATAGGTTTTTGTTTCTTTAGGTAGATTTATTCCTAAGTATTTTATTCTTTTCATCACAATGGTGAATGGAATTATTTCCTTAATTTCTTTGTTTTCTCATTGTTAGTGTATAGGAATGCAAAGGATTTCTGTGTGTTAATTTTATATCCTGCAACTTTACTGTATTCATTGATTAGCTCTAGTAATTTTCTGGTGGTATCTTTAGGGTTTTCCATGTAGAAGATCATGTCATCTGCAAACAATGAGAGTTTTACTTCTTTTCCAGTCTGGATTCCTTTGATTTCTTTTTTGTCTCTGATTGCTGTGGCTAAAACTTCTAAAACCATGTTGAATAGTAGTGGTGATAGTGGGCACATTTGTCTTGTTCCTGACTTTATTGGGGAATGCTTTCAATTTTTCTCCATTGAGGATAATGTTTGCTGTGGGTTTATCATATATGGCTCTTATTATGTTGAGGTATGTTCCTTCTATGCCTGCTGTCTGGAGGGTTTTTATCATAAATGGACGTTGAAGTTTGTCAAAGACTTTCTCTGCATCTATTGAGATAATCATATGGTTTTTATCTTTCAATTTGTTAATGTGGTGTATCACATTGATTGACTTGCAAATATTGAAGAATCCTTGCTTCCCTGGGCTAAAGTCTGCTTAGTCATGATGTATGATCTTTTTAATATGTTGTTGGATTCTGTTTGCTAGAATTTTGTTGAGGATTTTTGCATCTATGTTCATTAGTGATATTGGCCTGTAGTTTTCTTTTTTTGTGGCATCTTTGGTTTTGATATTAGGGTGATAGTGGTCTCATAGAATGAGTTTGACAGTTTACCTTCCTCTGCAATTTTCTGAAGCCACTGGGAATTTAATGGTAGGTTGGGAGGATCTTCTTTTGCCAAAAGACTGACCAGTGTCTCAACATGATCTGTTGAAAAATCTTTCCTTTCCCAATGATTGAAGATGCCTCTTTTCACAAACATAGAAACAATATTATTCTAGTGACAGTGTGTCTTCCTGAAGTGGGTCAGGTATTTTTCGTCATTTAGGTTTTAGGGGAGGAAACCTTCTGTATTTGTCTCTCTACCCCATCCCTTCTCCCTGGCTCTGCCTACTGGGTTCCGCAGTTTAGCTTCACTGAGGCTAAACTCTGAGGTGTCTAGGGAAGGTTGGTGCCTGAGACCTGAAACTGGTAAGAGCACAATGTATTTGCATGAAAACCCACAATACCAATTTAGTTATGTTTATAAATGTCTTTTGGCACTATCAGAGCATAACTTTAGTTTGTCTGGCATTGGATCTAAAAACATGCAGCCTGCAAACAGATACCCACTGAAAAGCAAGTGCTGTGGTAAAAGACAGAGTATCTGCCACCCTGCTAGTGTTCAAGTGACCAGAGTCTCTATGGTGATGGTTTCTTCTTTCACACAACACTGCACAGTAGTACAAGGGGGGAATGCCACTCTTAACTAATGAAGACAAGAGTCGACAAAAAGTTTCCTTTACAGGAAGCCACTAGCCACGTACTCAGAAAGGCGGGTGGGAGCAGACATCTCTATATTAAGGTAATTTGCTCTTTCTCTCATTCATTCTTTCTTCTTTGCTTTCTTGCTTCTTAGCTTTCAACTTAGTTCTGTGATAAAGTTTGGCTTTATCATAGTTCTTACAAGTTGGTCCCTGGGAAAATGAATCATAGAACCTAACATCTTAAATTACGAAGCACTGTTGACATTCATTTGCTGTGTTTTCCATCAATCAAAATTGGAAACAGAGACAGGTGAGCGTTTTTGTATGTCAAGAAGCAGAAACAGTGGGAGTACAAGAATCTTGCTGCTTCAGGAAACTATTGTCATTTATATCAAAGTGCTACAGGTTTGAAATGGAAGTGTTTCAAGGGTTTCCCCACATCCTGCCCCCAAATGTGGATCTGTGTTTTGAAATGAATTAGTTCAATCTTTATCCTGAATTCAGATACCTTTTTCCCCTCCTGATGTTTAGACAAATATAATTAACCTTCCTTTTATTTCTTTGGGGTATCTGTTATAATTTCTGCATCTCCATATTTGCTTGGGTGGGCATGCGGATATTTCAAGTATTTGTCCTATGGTGTTTATCTGCCCTGGTGGCTCAGATGGTAAAGAATCCACCTGCAGTGTGAGAGACCTGGGTTAGATCTCTGGGTAGGGAAGATCCTCTGGAGGAGGGCATGGCAATCCACTCCAGTATTCTTGCCAGGAGAATTCTCATAGACAGAGGAGCCTGGAAGGCTACAGTCCATGGGGTTGCAAAGAACTGTACACAACTGAGTTACTAAGCACAGCACAGCAAGGTGTTTATTTGGGGCTTCCCAGTCAGCTCTGCTTGCCAATGCAGGAGACTTGGGTTCCATCCCTGGGTTGGAAAGATCCCCTGGAGAAGGAAATGGCAACCCACTCCAATATTCTTGCCTGGAGAATCCCATGGACAGAGGAACTGTGGGCTACAGTCCATGAGGTAGCAGAGTTTGATACAACTGAGCAACCGAGCATGCATGTACAAGGTGTTCATTTGCAAGCAATAAATAGACAGCAAGTAACAAAGAGACACAGCTCATTCCAGTTTAAACCACAGAGACCCTGTCTCCATCTACACCCTTACCTTGCTCCTCTTTTCCTTTTCCCCTCTAACACACTACCAGTTTACTTGTTATGTTTATTGTCTATTGTCTCCAGAATAAGAACAGTGATTCTTGTCTGTTTCATGTATTCTAAGTGTTTGATATCATATCTGGCATGTAAGTTGTCACTCAGTGAATTTTTGTTGAACTCAATTTAATCAACTCATGTTCCTGAAAAGTTCAGGTTTCTGGTAGGGTGGGGTCCTTCATCTCAATGATGTCATCCAGGACCCAGATCTTCCCTCTTTTCTCTATCAGTTTTGTTTTACCTAGGGGCTATGCTATCCTGGGTGTTCACTGGAAGGACTGATGCTGAAGCTGAAGCTCCAATACTTTGGCCACCTCATGCGGTGAGTTTGATTCACTGGAAAAGAGTCTGATGCTGGGAGGGATTGGGGGTGGGAGGAGACGGGGACGACAGAGAATGAGATGGCTGGATGACATCACCGACTCTGTGGACATGAGTTTGAGTGAACTCCGGGAGTTGGTGATGGACAGGGAGGCCTGGTGTGCTGTGATTCATGGGGTTGCAAAGAGTCGGACACGACTGAGCGACTGAACTGACTGACTGACTAATGCTATCCTAAGTTAGGTTTCTCTTGTGGGCCCTGGTGGCTCTAACTGCAGGACTTCTAGTTCAAGTACAGCAGGAGGGATGGGGAAGCCTCACCTTGCAGCTCCAACAAAAGTCCTGAGGGTCCCTCTGAATGAACTGGCTCAGGCACAGTCATGGTGATGAGGGATAGATGTACTGATGGCTTAGCCCAGGCCACGTAGTCCCTCCTTCCCACCAAGATGGATTCAGCCTTTCAGGAATCACATGGATCCCCAAACAGAAGCTGAGGGCCTGCTGGAGAGGGGGTCATTGTGGATGGATGGTTACACTATTCAACAAGAAGGAAGAACACACTAACCAACAAGGGTTTATCACTGCAAGCAAACAGAATTTGGGAAATCCCCTGTCTGAGCTTCCTAATGTATGTGACTAGAGCTGAGGTTAGGCTCAAGCTCAAGTGATTAGATTGACTTCATCTTCTCATTTGGTGGGGCACGGGGAGGGGGGCAGCAAATTTGGGTTTTCTTGTGAGGTGGAAGAATTCTCTAAAAGGATTTTGGAGAGCAAGAAAACAAAAAGCTGATCTTATGGATGGAAAGATGGCAATTTTTTCTTTCTTCCCATTAATATAACTCACTGGAGTTTGAAAAGAGGTCACTTCACCCCTTTTCATTCTTATTCTGTACTGGGTACACCAGTACATCTTCATCTCCAGGGCTTATTGCCCAAGTAAGGTAGCATGAAGAGAAGATCCAGGGTGTAACCTGTGGCCATTAGCAAGCTCTGTTGTTCAGAGCTGATCACATAGAAGCAAAACTCCTGGTTGCCTGCAGAGGGTCAGCTCACTCTGACAACTAGCTCCTCTTCTTGCTCTTCCTCATCTCTATGTTTATTAACTCAGGATTCAACCCCAAGCAGAATGCTCTTAATTTGGCCCCCCATAACACAGAGGATGAGTTGCTGCAGGTAAGTACTGAGAGACACTGCACTTTTCTAAGTTAAATATCAAGTCAACATATGTGCCAGAAAGTGTAATTCATTCTCCAGGATCTTGAGTGTCCTGTGTTAGGCACAACAGAAGGGAAGCACGCTCATTTCCTAATACCTCTGCATACAAAAATAATATAAGTAATTTTCATGCCCACAGCTGGTTCTTCAGTACACTACTGTTCCTTTGGAGTACTGCTAACCATGAAAGGCTTGCGGAATGAAATAAGAACATGTACCATGCATGGTCTAGTCCTGCCTGCCTTGCCATCTCCATCAGGTGCTGGTTTCCCCTTGTTGCCTTCTGCTTCAGCCACACTGGCCTGTAAGTTATTGAAATATCCCAAAGTCTTTCTTCCCTTAGTGTCTTAGGCTTCCTGCGTTCAAGTTCTGCCTTTCTACTTACTTACCCTTTTCATGCTTCATTTGCCTCATCTGTGATGTGAGGCTAACAGTCATTCTGCTTCATAGGATTGTGTTAGGATTAAAGGAAATAATATATGTAAACTTCTTAAAATGTTCCTGCTTCCCAATAATTAAAAAATGTTAGCCCTTCCTCCACTTTCCATTTCCTATTTCTCTTCTCTCCCCAATCTCCTCTCCTCCTTTTGCCCAAATTAGGCATTTCAATGTCTCAGTTGTTATGTACACTATCTCTTCTTCAGAAGGCTTCCCAGATGGCTCTGGGGAAGGTAAAGAATAGTAGGTACAGAAGCCACCTGCAGTGCAAGAGACGCAGGAGACTCAAGTTCAATCGATCCCTGGGTTGGGAAGATCCACTGGAGGAGGGCATGGTAACCCACTCCAGTATTCTTGCCTGGGAAATACAATGGACAGAGGAGCTTGGTGGGCAGTAATCTATGGGGTGGCAAAGAGTCAGATGTAACTGGGGATGCATGTACTACTTTGGAGGTCTTTTCTGACCATCCTACCTAAAGAAGTTGCTTCCTTATTTCTCTGTTTCCTTCACTGCACCTGTCTCCATTTGCAGTTATATATTTATTTGCTTTTATTTCCTTGTTTATTGTCTTTCTCCATGAAGTGACTGAAAAGTCCATGCTCTCAGGGTCCTCAGCAATATCTGTTATTGTACATATTATACAAGTCTGCCCAGAGTAGGCTGGCAATACACATTTAAGAATGAAAGCCTGAGTCCTTTGAAAGGGAGGGGAACTACAAAGAGAAAGTGAATTTCTGAATCACTAATAATTCTATAACATACTGGGGCAGAAGCTGCACTGCTAGGTACCATCACTGGGATTGGGCAGGAGTCAGGGTGGGAAGGAGGAAGCACACCTCCTACCTAAAAGAAAATGCCAAGCAACTTGAACACCTCTGATTTCCAGGGCTTTGGCTGCCAAAGTAAATGGAAGTGCCAAGCAGGGGACAGTGATCGCCATCACATGTCCAGGAGAGCTTTAGACTGGTTTGGTGGAGGGATCTTACTCAGCAGCGCATGGAAGACACCTTCTAGGAACCGTCAGAAATATTTGAAATTTACCTTTCATGGGGTTAAAGGTCCCATGACCCCAGGCTATGGAAAGAACCAGGGAAACTTGAGTCGGGGTTGTTCTTGTTATCTGTGCAGTTGGGTAAGCCCGGAGGAAAGTTGAATTACAATATGAATATTACCATGGCCAGGACTCATCTCTACATGCAGGGTTCAACAAAAGACTCTCAAGCAAAGGTTCATAACTAGTTCATTGACAGAGTATTATAGTAAGAGAAGAAAGAGCCCAGTTTTATCAACTCCCATGTTGTCATCCACATGACCTCCACAGGCTGCAGGGAATGTTGGTGGAGAAAACAGATTATTTTCTATTAGACTGAATCTTTCTTAAAAATTCACAATTCTAGCATTAGCCAACAGGAAAGAATGTAGAATATGCTTATATTATCTGAATATTGGGAAAAAGGCAAACTGGTAAACATATTTATTAAGGTGGGAAAATGTTAACACTGATACTTTCAATGAGAGGATGGTCATGAGAGCCAGGGAATCACACCTGTGTTCTTTTTACCCATAACCAGTTTCATTGAAAAAATATATTAAAAAGAGTATATAAAATAAAATGTGAATGGCCCTCCTCCTCTCCTATTGGTGAACCAATCCTATTCCTTAGAGGTAACCGCTGTGAAAATAGGCTCCTGGGCATTTTCTTTCTGTGTTTCCTTCACTTACACATACCCCATCACTTTAGAAGATCATCTTTTTATTGATATGCTGCCTCATTAATTGGAGGAGTGTGCCTGTATATGAATGTCTTTGTATGTTTTTCAGATTATCTGAAGACTAGATTCCTAGATGTGTAATTACTGGATCAAAGTTGCATTGAAAATTTCTGAGGTCCAGGTCTGATTGAATTTCTGCTTATGAGCACTGAAGTGGGCACCCTAACTCCATTGAACTGAGTTTGGAAGAGGTGATCTTTAAATGCTTTCATAGCTCTCATAGTCTAAGAGTCTCAGGCTCCTCTAGATGATGGCTACTTTAGGCTCACTTTCATGCTATGGTTTTAAGAATGATTCTTAATTTAGAAGCAAGCCAGAGCGAGAGAAAGGATTAACAGAAAATGAGCAAATGCAGCTGAATATGAACTTGGGTTTTCCATAAATACCAGGAAAGGACAGAACTGAGCCAAAGTGGACTAAACACCCTTAGCTATCACAAAAGGCTAGAGCTGAAAGTGGTGCTTTTACCAAAAGCGGACAACACAGATGTTTGAACTAAAGGAGTGTCTTGATATCTAAAGAGATTACAGTTCCTTGTACCGCATGGAGGACATCTTACCAGGGTTGGCATCAACCCAACCCGTAACCTTTGAGCTGTAGTCCTTGTGACTGTGTCATCAACTGATTTCGTAAAAGAACATGGCCAAACCTGCCCAGTCCTTGCCTGGAGCTCCTTTCAGCAAAATCCAGGGCGCTGTAGGTGACTCAGGTAGTGGAATTCTGCCTTTGAGTCAGGACAGAATTTTAGCTTTTCCCTGGTTTGGGGGTTTAGTCATGTTTAAGGACCTATAAAAATTTTCTACAGAAAATGTTATCCTGAAAAGTTAGTTTCATTTTAATTGAAAGAATCGGAAACTATTTCCTTAAGATTCCACTTCAAGTTTAGTTATTTATTTCCTTTTTAGGAATGACAGGTTCAGCCCTAGAGCATGATCACCTGGTTTCCATCTGCAGTTCAGAAATAGCTAGGATGTCTAAATTCCAGAGGTTTTGGGTTATTTCTATATGAGCCAGGGATAATCTTAGAGTAAATTACTCTAAATAATTGGTAGAGCTTCTCAGATCATAAAGAATCTGCCTGCAAAGTAGGAGACCCAGGTTCTATCCCTGGGTCAGGAAGATCTCCTGGAGAAGGGAATGGCTACCCACTCCAGTATTCATGCCTGGAGAATTCCATGGACAGAGGAACCTGGTGGAAGTAACTAACACAACACTCCTTAATAAAATTTTGAACTTTCCAATTTACTCCATTAGTACTGAATCCCAAATCTATATTACTGAAATTTCTTAACTTAGATGAAATGGGTGTTTGAGGAGTACCTATATCACTAGATCTTATGGGAAGGAATACAGATAACTGAAATGTTTTATTTAAGCATGATATGTAAGTATACATGAAAGCACTGATAAAAATTTCTCCAAAACAGGATGCTATGAATTAACTTCAATGAATGCTCTAAAGATATGACCCTGATCTGCCTATATACTTTTCTTTTCAGGCTTAAAAGTGCTGATCTAAGATGCTAATGGCTACATTTATCCCACCAACATGAATCTATAGTATCATCAACCCAGAAAAGTTTGGGGTAAAGAAGTAGTTATATATACCTATGATGTTATAGAACTAATAGATAACTATGTCTTATCCACAACTCTCAAATAATCCATAAATTATTGTATTGAGTGTGAATTATTACTTTTGTCTTCCAACTTTCATAGTAAGGCTGATGACTTTACTAGCACATTATGTGGAAGTGTGTAGAACCTGTCTACACGATATATCACGCCCTTTTGTTCTGTGGCTGAGACATTAAATTACTTCCAGTAAATAGCTTTCATCAGTGATGGGCTTTTGGCTGGGTCCAAGGCTAGTCAGAAAAAAAATCTGCATTTTTTAGACTCCCTTGTAGCTAGGTGTATCCAAGTAATAACTTCTGACTAATGGGAAACAAGGGGAAGTGCCATGTGGGTGGTAGCTTCTGGAAACCTTCTTTACAGACCAATGTCACAGGCATCCAAGCCCCTTAGTCTTCATTGCTACTAATATATGTCTTGGATCAGAACTTGGGGCCATAGTTTTGGACCAATAGAAAAAAAAGCTGGAAGGAACCTGAGCTCTTGACATATTTGGGGATCAAAGTTGCCATTGCAGATCTAGGTTTCTACCTTCAGACTTCTATATGAAGACCATAAACTTCTATCTTTTTAAAACCATAATTAATTAAACCATAATAGCCAATTTCCATTAATCATCACCTATTTCTTTGATGGACATTAACCTCATTTTCCTTGATTAAAAAAAAACAAAACTGACACTTTTTTCTTTTCTGTAAAATCAGTATCAGGTTATATAATCAGATGTATGGTCCAGTAAATGGACAAGAAAGTTTCAAATTGAGATGACATAGAAAAAACCCAGAATGGAAGCTTGCAATCTGTTCCTATTACACATATTCAATAGTTGAGCTGGTGGTGCTTTGGTTAGAATGGTTACAGGTAATTTAATCATTAGTGATACTGAAACAAGCAGAATGCTGATGGAGTATTTTACTGTGAGAGGCGTATAGACATTTTCTCACTTTACTACGTCAGGGTCAGTGACCTCCCCTACTTTAAATTTCAAGAGGATTTTGGCTGACCAATTCCTTCCCACCCCTCTGCAAGTATACCTTTTGCTAGGATCATAAAAGAGAGCATAAGTTCACTCTTCTACTCCCACCTCTAATTTACCTGCTTTTTTCTCCTCCAAATCATTTACATACCAACAACCCCTGGAAAGGGGGAAAAAACAAAATTGAACAAACAAACAGAAATCCAAGGCAATATCCTGACATTGCTAACAAGCCATATCTCTGGATAAATCAGATGTGATGACAGTGTAACCGGGTTGCTATGTCACTATCCTAATTGGGAAAAAAAAAACATTTTAAAATTCATCTACATTTGCTGAGTGCATCACGATAATGTTTTGTTGGCTTTTTTTTCAAAAGCATCAGATGGGATAGATTAGTGTCACAGTTCCCTTATTCTCTTCGAAAGAGGACTTTAAATTCTCATACTAAATAGTATGTAAGATATTTGCAGAAGCCTAAAGCAGTCGATGGACATGAGTTTGAGTGAACTCTGGGAGTTGGTGATGGACAGGGAGGCCTGGCGTGCTGTGATTCATGGGGTCGCAAAGAGTCGGACACAACTGAGCGACTGAACTGAAAGCAGTCTCTAAACTCCTTCAACTTCCTAGAAGTTCCTTACTCTTAATTTTGCTCCAAGAGCTTCCCCAATCCAGGAAGTTATCTTCTTTGTATTTCTTATCTACCCTATCTACCCTTGTAGCTCCCTTCCTGTGATTTTGAAATTTCTTTTTAAACTCTACTTGCATCACGCTAAGTCCCAGAACTAGAACTTTGGTCATTAGCATTTGCCTCACTGAAGACATCCCCGGAGTGTGGCTCAAAGGAAGGACCCCCTCAGAGAAAGGGGTTGCCCAGATAAATGATTCATGCACGACAGAAATGGATTTTTTAAAATGTACTTTCCTTCTGGAAAGGAGGAAACTGGTTTTCCTGTTCTTCTGAAGCATCATCACAAAGCTAGGACCGGGAGGGCAACCCTTATAGCCATGAGGTTCAAATGAACAGGAAAAAAAAAGCAGTGCCCCTGGAAGGGGGAATGTCTGATAGCTCATGTCCATCCTTCTGTTCCTCTAGTTGCTGAGGATGCAGAAGCAGCCTCGCTAACGTGTAGCAGTGACGTGACTCATGGTCAGCTGACATGGCAGGAAGTCACCTCAAGCTACACTGACAGACGGGAAAGTCCAGAGTAGATTGAATGTACTTTTTAAGAAAAGGAAATAAAGAAGGCACTTTGGAGCTGATGGGCTGTGTCACAGTCAGAAAGCCCAATTACATTTGATAGTTTTGTGTAAGACATAGGAATAGTCTGGGAATGCATTGATTTAATATAACGACATTACTATAATGTTTGCAACCCATGCATGTATATTTCAATCATTAAATACAGAACAGCACTCTTGTCAGAAGGATGAAATCATCCAATGTTCACTGGACTGAATTAAATGACATTTGATTGCTGGGGTCTCAACAGGGATAGTCATTAAAAACAACTATGGAGCAAGACATATTCCCTCTCACTGTGGTTGCCTGCTTTTTAGAGTTTTTCTCTTGTCCTGGGGTTCAGGGATCTTCAGGGGCTCTTTTCCTTTCAAAGGAGAGGAAGAGAATTCTTTCAGCCAATCAGAGGATCTGGAAATAAATGTGGTCCTGTGGTGTGCCAACTACTCTGCAAAGGAATATGAGAGGCTGGATAGGAAAAGATCTTTGAAGAGCCGTGTCTAGTTGGGGCAACAAGATGTAAACACACCGAATGGTGAGTACCAGAAAAAGAGCTCTTTCAGGGAAAAGCATGATAGATGATCAGATAGCTATGTCAAGAGGACAGACATGCCGAGGGCATTGAGAGGAAGGCAAGATCAGTGTGGGCAAGGCTGTTGATCAGAGGAGAATTTGTACAAAGGGATCTGGAACTCTACTCCACTTTAAAGTGAACAGAATCCACTTTACATAAGGGACAAAGATCAAATCTGTTATCCCAGGAATGGTGATAGCCAATAAAGAGTGGTATAAGTACGAAAACCTGAAGATATGAGTTAGACCTGGTTCAGAAAGATGGTTGAACAGGGAAGCTCATTTCTTCATTTGTAGAATGGATGTAATAAATGCCCTGTCTGCCACCCACGTTAAGTAAAGTAGTGTGATTCACTGTAACCCACCAAATAAACTTAAGTTGTTAATAGTGGTATATTATGACTTTAGGAATAATTTTACATGTAGAGATGCTACTTAATTTTAAGGACTAAAGTAGTAATTTAGACATCCATTCATCTGGAATAAGACAAGGATATCTACTGTCACTATTTCTATTCAACATAATATTTTAAATCCTAGCCACAGCAGTCAGACAAGAAAAAAGACTCAGTTGCTAACCAGTGAGTACATGCATAAGCTTGGCTTGGAGTCTTCTTAGAAGCAAGGTGAAGACCTTTGTGATTTACTATTATTAAACATGATATATATTATTAACACAGGTGTCATCTTTCTAAGGATTTTTCTATTTTCTCTGGCAGTGAAGATATTTTGTTCACAGTGTCCCAAATGAACATTATATTTTAAATTTGGACTCACAGAACTTTCACATTGCATGGTGCATAGTAAGAACCCAGTGTGCATTGAATGAGTGAGTTTTCTAGATTTAAGATGCAATCCAGTAATCATTGCTTGTAATATGGGGAGCAGGAAGCACATTTTCCTTTTAACCTTGATAGAAAAATAGTGATGTATTTGCAGTGGGGTAAAAATTCATATGCCATGAGTCAGAATACATTAAAAAATGAAGAAATGCATCTTATTTTTTTCCCCTTCCCTGAGCTCATCTTACTTGGAGCCCCCGTTTGCAGTGAGGAGAATTTTCATTCTTTCCAGGTTAAAAAGTTCTTTGGGGTAAATACTGAGTCCACTCAAAGTTCAAACCTTCTTACAGGACAGTTTCTCCTGTCTTAAGAATCTCCCTCTCTTTTCTTGTTCTAAACTAGAGGACTATGTGCCAGGTAAAGGAAGGAGAACCTCTGGTCCCTAAGTTGCCCCCTATGCCCCTAGACTTCTGCAGAGGAGCCAACTCCCCCCAGGATCTGCTGTTCGTAGAGGTATGATTAACCCCATGTACTTCAGATAATGTGCTGGTGTCCCTTGCAGATGTCCATTGGTCCATTCACGTAGTCTCCATGGGTCTGTGGCTTCTCTACTCTGTCTCCAAGCCACATCCATTCCGATGGTTCCCTTGGCACCTATATCCTGCCTTCCCCCTAGTCCCATTCTCTCTTTGCCATCTTAGTACCACACTACAGTGTGTGAGACTCATGGGGCCTGAAGTGGCGCCAGGTCCATTCCCCTGGGGCAGGATTGCTGGAAATCCATGAGTGGCTGACTATTTCTCCCATTCACACTGTTTTCACGCATTTCCCCCCAAACCTCTCTGATTGCCCCTGAGCCCAGGTCTAGCCCTTGCCCTTCTCCCTTATCTCTCATTTAGCTCCTTTCACAGCACAGGAAGGCTGCCTTGGGGGCTTAGCAATTAATCCCTTCTTGGGGCTAAGAACTGCTTATCTCTCCCTTCTCCCCTAGAAGCAGTCCTCTGACATCCAGCTCATCAGACCATACACGTATTTCCTTTTTGACCTCTTCTTTTTCTCTCAGCAAGAATGAGCTTTTGCAAAACTGGAGTGTTTGTTTTTAGACTTTTGTCTAACTATAATCTTTTAAGACCTCATTTTTAAACAAAGTGCAGTGATGGCTCTTGTTCTCATCAAATTCTGGTCCAGGGTCCAAAATGAGTAGTAACTTCCAGAACAACTAGGGAAAATGAATCACCAGAAACAAAAAAGATATTGACTTAATGCCTCAAAAATCTTATTCCTGTCACAGACATTTAAGGTATTTTAGTAGTTGTGACACTGCCCTGAAGTGGGTGATGGTGACATCAATTCCCTGGATGGGAGGGGCTTAACCGTTCATTCAGCAACTTAAATGTTCCCGGGTTATGAGTCATTGACAAAACATTTGTTCAGCAGCTACTTCATTCCTACTTTGAGAATAGTAGCCTATGTTTTTCACAACTGGTTTCCAAAGATGCTATGGGTAAACCATCCAGTGTAAAGACTGATGGAGTAGAAGTATGGGGAGAATTTTAGGGTCCACAAACAGTGAAAAACTTTGGAAAAGGAGTGCCTTGTCAGAACAGGGCACCACAGTTCGAAGTCAAAGATGGATTCTCTGGGAACCAGACAGAAATGGTTCTTACCTTTAGAGACCAGAGGCGAACCTTAAAGGCTCTGGGGCAGCAGTAGGATGGAAACAGTTGGCTGGCCATTTGCAGTGAAAGAGCAAGTTCCTGGCAGGCCAACCTTGGAGGGAAAGATGGGCCGCATTGCAAGGAGGGACCTCATCTACTGTTTTTCTGCCTAAATGTGTCTGTGTGTTTATTTTTTGTGTGTGTTCCATTGCTTCAGTCATGTCTGACTCTGTGACCCTATGGGCTGTAGCCCATCAGGCTCTTCTGTCCATGGGATTCTCCAGGAAAGAATACTGGAGTGGGTTATTTTTAACTGCTATATCAAATTTTTTTTGTTTCATATTTTTTATACAGTTTTAAAAGGTATGTTCCATTTAGAGTTATTGCAAAATATCAACCATATTCCCCTTGCTGTATAATACACCCTTGAACCTATCTTATATCCAGTAGTTTGTAGCTCCAACTCCTTCATTCTTATGTTGCCCCTCCCCCCTCCCAGGTAACTACTAGTTTATTCTCTATATCTCTGTCTGCTTCTTTTTTGTTATATTCACTAGTTTGTATATATGTTAGATTCTACATATAAGTGATATCATACAGCATTTGTCTTTCTCTGTCTGACATTTCGCTTAGCATGATGCCCTCCAAGTCCACTCATGTTGCTGCAAGTGGCAAAATTTTCTTCTTTGTATGACTTAGTTGTATTCCATTGTATGTACATACCGCATCTTCCTTATCCTTGTATCTATTGATGGACACAAAAAAGATACACACATCAATGGAACAGGACAGAAAGCTCAGAAAAAAACCCATCTACTTGTGGTCAATTAATCTATAAGGAAGGAGGTAAGAATATAGAGTGGAGAAAAGACAGTCTCTCTTTAATAATTGGTGCTGGGAAAACTGGGCAGAAGAACTGACTAGACTTTTTTTTCGAAGAGGAAATGCAGATGGCCAACAGGTGCATGAAAAGATGCTCAGTGTCACTAATCATCAGGGAAATACACATCAAAACCACAATGAGATATCACCTCACACCTGTCAGAATGGCTATCATCAAAATGACCACAAGTTGCAATTGTTGGCCAGGATGTAGAGAAAAGGGAACCCTTGGACACTGTCGATGGCAAGGTAAATTGGTGCAGCCACTGTGGAAAGCAGTATGGAGGTTTCTTAAAAAACTAAAAAATAGAGTTACCATATGACCCAGCAATTCCACTCCTCGCTATATATATTAAAAAAATCCTCCAAAACACTAAATGGATACAATGCTGCTGCTAAGTCACTTCAGTCGTGTCCGACTCTGTGTGACCCCATAGACGGAGGCCCACCAGGCTCCCCCGTCCCTGGGATTCTCCAGGCAAGAACACTGGAGTGGGTTGCCATTTCCTTCTCCAATGTGTGAAAGTGAAAAATGAAAGTGAAGTCGCTCAGTCGTGTCCAACCCTTAGCGACCCCACGGACTACAGCCTACCAGGCTCCTCCATCCGTGGGATTTTCTAGGCAAGAGTACTGGAGTGGCTTGCCATTACATGCACCCAAATATGCATCAGTTCAGTTCAGTTCAGTCGCTCAGTCGTGTCCGACTCTTTGGGACCCCATGAATCACAGCACGCCAGGCCTCCGTGTCCATCACCAGTTCCCAGAGTTCACTCAAACTCATGTCCATCAAGTCGATGATGCCACCCAGCCATCTCATTCTCTGTCGTCCCCGTCTCCTCCCACCCCCAACCCCTCCCAGCATCAGAGTCTTTTCCAGTGAGTCAACTCGTCGCATGAGGTGGCCAAAGTATTGGAGTTTCAGCTTTAGCATCAGTCCTTCCAGCGAACACCCAGGATTGATCTCCATAGCAGCATTATTTACAATTGCCAAGATACAGAAATGACTTCATTTACTTTGAATCAAAGGACTCTTTGGTAACCAGTTCAATTCGGAAAAGTGTATCTTTTCTGTTGACATCTTGGCCTCTTACTTTTGTTTTTTTTCACTCTTATTTGGGAGTTTTATGACTTTTGTTTTCTAGAAGTGTGAAGTGACTGGTGGATATTCAAAGAAAAATAGCAGTCTCTAGACCTTCAATAATTTCTGGTGGCACCTCCCATTTTTATTAAGGATTTCAGGGAGATTTGGATAGAGATGTGAAAGACCCAGACAGGTTAAAGTTAGGGTTCAATGATGCAGACACTGTAATCCTTCCCACTTGGCAAGACCCACTGCATGCAGTTTTAACATAAATCATGCATGTGCTATGTAAGTCTATACATTTTCTTTTTTAGAAATAATAGCCCAGGAGGAGATACTAACTGGTAGATGTCACTAGTAATTCTGTTCTGGTTAAGTGAACCAGATGCTAAATTACGATTATTTTGCTGACAAAGGACTAATATCAGGGAAGATATGTTAGGTTTAAAGTTTGAGGTTTGAAAGCCTTTGGTACTTAATTGTAAGGACTTAAACATCAGCTCTGTTCAAACACTACCCACTGGCCACTTAGTAGCCAGTGGTTCCTTAAACTGATGTTCATTAAAGTAAATTAAAAATTTAGTTGATCAGTTACATTAACCACATTTTTAAGTGTTCAATAGCCACATGTGGCCAGTGACACAGTATTGTATTGGGCAGGGCAGAAATAGAAGATTTATATCATCAGAGAAAATTCTGAGCGGTACTAGTACAGACTTTAGTGTAATGGTATAGTTAGATAGGTAAAACAATTCAGGACTTTTTTTTGTTGTTGTATTTGCTTATTAATAAAATTGGGAGTGGGAGTGAGACTAAAAGAAGAGAAAAACATCATTCTTATTTTTCAGAAAATGTAGCACAATTTTTCCCTTCACCTAATTTAAATTATGTTGAATGGCATTGTGAGTTTGGAAACTGAAAAGGAAACTTGGAGAAATCAGTTAAGTTTAAACAGCAGCAGCTGTGAGCTGACATTTTAGACACTAAGCTAACACCCACAATGTATATAGCATGGTCTTCAAAGCCAGTCACGTCTCACAGCTAATCCCGTCTATGTTTATCTAGTTGCACTGGTCACTGTCTGTATTATCATGGGCAAGTTTGAGTTTGACCTTTCTCATCTTGAGCTGTATCATCTTTGGAGGGAAAATAATAATATTCATTTGCAAACTTTCAGGGTACAGTAAGTGTGTAGCACATCATAGAGAGTCAATAAAATACCAGTTTCCAATTTAGAAATGTGTCTTACTTAAAGAGTAACTGCTTCAGATTTTTAACTTCACTTAAACTTTAGCTACTCCATTTCTTCTAATGGATTCCTCTTGAGAAATCTGTATGCAGGTCAGGAAGCAACAGTTAGAACTGGACATGGAACAACAGACTGGTTTCAAATAGGAAAAGGAGTACGTCAAGGCTGTATATTGCCACCTTGCTTATTTAACTCGTATGCAGAGTACATCATGAGGAACGCTGGGCTGGAAGAAGCACCAGCTGGAATCAAGATTACTGGGAGAAATATCAATAACCTCAGATATACATATGACACCACCCTTATGGCAGAAAGTGAAGAAGAACTCAAAAGCCTCTTGATGAAAGTGAAAGAAGAGAGTGAAAAGGTTGGCTTGAAGCTCGACATTCAGAAAACAAAGATCATGGCATCTGGTCCCACCACTTCATGGGAAATAGATGGGGAAAGAGTGGAAACAGTGTCAGACTTTATTTTGTTGGGCTCCAAAATAACTGCGGATGCTGATTGCAGCCATGAAATTAAAAGACGCTTACTCCTATGACCAACCTAGACAGTATATTAAAAAGCAGAGACGTTACTTTGCCAACCAAGGTCCGTTTAGTCAAGGCTATGGTTTTTCCCATGGTCATGTATGGATGTGAGAGTTGGACTGTGAAGAAAGCTGATCGCCGAAGAATTGATGCTTTTGAACTGTGGTGCTGGAGAAGACTCTTGAGAGTTCTTTGGACTGCAAGGAGATCCAACCAGTCCATTCTAAAGGAGATCGATCCTGGGTGTTCATTGGAAGGTCTGATGCCAAAGCTGAAACTCCAATACTTTGGCCACCTCATGCGAAGAGTTGACTCACTGGAAAAGACTCTGATGCTGGGAAGGATTGGGGGCAGGAGGAGAAGGGGACGACAGAGAATGAGATGGCTGGATGGCATCACCGACTCTGTGGACATGAGTTTGAGTGTACTCCGGGAGTTGGTGATGGACAGGGAGGCCTGGCGTGCTGTGATTCATGGGGTCGCAAAGAGTCGGACACGACTGAGCACTCTGAACTGAACTGAAACTTTAGCTATAAAGATATCACACCATAAACATTTTAGAAAATGTAGGTAAATATTTGTTGGATCTTGGAATGTGGAAGGGCTTTTCAAGTTTAAAAGCCATGGAAAACAGAAAACTGATCAATTTGCTAATATGACATTTTAAAATATTAGAAATAAACTAGGTAAATCAAATTAGGTTTAGTTGCTCAGTAGTGTCCAACTCTTGCGATTCCATAGACTGTAGCCCACCAGGCTCCTCTGTCCATGGAATTCTCCAGGCAAGACTACTGGAGTGGGTTGCCATTTCCTTCTCCAGGGAAATCAAATTAAAAGGCAAATAAATTGGGAAATGTATCTTCATTTTGTTGGTGCTTAATTTTTAAAAGTTAATGGTCATAAAAATCTTTGAGGAAAAATCCAATATAAGAAATAAACAAAGAATATAGCATTGATAAAAATAATCAAAATTGCTAACAAATGTAAAATATTTCAGTGTTAGAAATTTTAAATGTGCAAATTAAAGTAACTGAAATTTCTTTTACTTCTCTTTTTATTTTTTTATTTTATTTTATTTTATTTTTTACCATGAAAGAGTATGCATACACAGCACTTAATTTGCTTGGTTTTAGTGTGGTTTTTTTTTTTTTTTTGGTATTTAATTTATTTTTTATTGGGGGCAAATTATTTTACAATATTATATTGGTTGGTTTTGCCATACATTGACACGAATTCGCCCCGGGTTTACATAAGTTCCCCCTCCTGAACCCCCCTCCCACCTCCCTCCTCCCTTTATCCTCCCTCTGGGTCATCCCCGCATGCAAGCCCTGAGCCTCCTATAACATTCATTGACCCTGAACTAGTGATTCGTTTCACATATGACAACATACGTGTTTCAATGCCATTCTCCCAAATCATCCCACCTCACCCTCTCCCATAGAGTCCCAAAGACTGTTCTATACATCTGTGTCTCTTTTGCTGTCTCGTATACAGGGTTATCATTTGCATCTTTCTAAATTCCATATATATGCGTTAGAATACTGTATTGGTGTTTTTCTTTCTGGCTTACTTCACTCTGTATAATAGGCTCCAGTTTCATCCACCTCATTAGAACTGATTCAAATGTATTCTTTTTAATGGCTGAATAATACTCCATTGTGTATATGTACCAAAGCTTTCTTATCCATTCGTCTGCAGATGGACATCTAGGTTGCTTCCATGTCCTGGCTATTATAAACAGTGCTGCAATGAACATTGGAGTACATGTGTCTCTTTCAATTCTGCTTTCCTCAGTGTGTATGCCCAGGAGTGCCATTGCTGGATCATATGGCAGTTCTATTTCCAGTTTTTTGAGGAATCTCCACACTTTTCTCCATAGTGGCTGTACTAGTTTGCATTCCCACAAACAGTGTAAGAGGGTTCCTTTCTCTCCACATCCTCTCCAGCATTTATTGCATGTAGACTTTTGGATAGCAGCCATTCTAACTGGTGTGAAATGGTATCTCATTGTGGTTTTGATTTGCATCTCTCTGATTATGAGGGATGTTGAGCATTTTTTCATGTGTTTGTTAGCCATCTTTATGTCTTCTTTGGAGAAATGTGTGTTTAGTTCTTTGGCCCATTTTTTGATTGGGTCATTTATTTTTCTGGAATTGAGCTGCAGGAGCTGCTTGTATATTTTTACTTCTCTTTTTAAATCTCTATCCCTGTTTCTCTCTTTTGCCTTTAAATGTGGTGATTAAAAAAAATCCATAAATATAGGTCAGGAGAGAGGTGAGACAGACATTCACTCTATACTAAAAACAGTAATAGTTAAGTGTGAAAGTGAAAGTGTTGTCGCTCAGTCATGTCTGACTCTTTGCGACCCCATGGACTGTAGCTTGCCAGGTTCCTCTGTCCATGGAATTCTCCAGGCAAGAATACTGGAGTGCCTAGTTGTTCCATTCTCCAGGGGATCTTCCCAACCCAGGGACTGAACCTGGGTCTCCTGCATTGCAGGTGGATTCTTAACTGTCTGAGCCACCAAGGAAGCCTTAGTAATTGTAAGACAAATATAAATTTTTGGATAGTAGAGTGTTTTTATTTGAGGTATTTATCAATTTCTGGTTTTGTCCTCTGGTTCCGTATCAAGAACTAAGGCTGGAGGACTCAGACCATAGAGTTTCTACCATAGCATGGAAGAGATTCCCACTGGTCTCTCTTAGACCATACAATTTTGCTGCCTTAAGGAAGAGGAGTTCCTGCCAGGAAGAGGGAATGTCAAGTCAGTTCCTTCCTGCCTGAAGGATTGTGGCAAGGAAAAAAGAATAGGAAGATTATTGAAGTACATTGTTAGGGTTCTTAATCTCCTGTCTTCAGTCAAGTTTTTGAGACAGAATTGTGACCGAAATTTCCAGAAAGGAATAGATAAACTGGAGGACAGCTGTACCAGTAGCAAGTGTGGTTCCACGTCTGCTTTGTCCCAAGCATTAGTGTTGCTCTTGTAGGTGGCATTGGTTAGTCAATGGGCCTGAGGTGGTAGCCCTGGGTGCTAATGGTTTGGTAAAGAGATAAAGGAATGCTTTGAGGGATAGTGGACCAGAGGCCTCAGAGGCCTGCTTTGGGCAGAAGCAGTTGGCTTGGACTTTAGCCATAGGTGATGGTTAGAACCAATAGGTTGGGTTGGAGCATAGTGCTCTGGGATCAAGCTAAACAGGGAACATAAAGTACTGAAAACAGTGCTTAGCATACAGTGCACGTTAACTATCATAGCAACAAGAATATGGTCAACTACTGTGTAACCACTAAAATGTTTACAGATAACTTTTTATCTTAGGAAGAAATTCTTGTGTTATTACATTTTTAATGAAAGGATATAGGGTGTGTATCTTTAATGTTACATATGCACACAAAAGACTGTAAAGAAAAATACCATAGTATGTAAATATAAATAAAATTATAAATCTTACAAAATGTATCTATCTGCTTTACTGTTGATGAACATTAGATTGTTTTCAGTGTGGGGCTGTTACGAATAGTACTGCTACAAACATACAAACATTTTTGTTCCAGATCTTTTCGCTCAAAGTGCACACATTTCTGTAGAATATATGTGTCCTTCAGTGTATACAGGTTCAGTTGCTTCAGTTGCCATGCTAAAGAGTCTCCCAAAGTGATCGGATGAATCTACACACTCAGCAGCTGCTTAGGAGAATTCCCATTGTTGCCCATTTTGATGAGAGTTGGTGATGGACAGGGAGGCCTGGCGTGCTGTGATTCATGGGGTCTCAAAGAGTCGGACACGACTGAGTGACTGAACTGAATTGAACTGAGGTATTATTGTAGCCCTTTTGGGAGGGTGTGTAGTGGTATCTCAGGATGGTTAACTGCATTTTCCTGTTTCCTAATGAGGTCGAACCCCTTTGCATATGTTGACTGGCCTTTTGTGAGTGCCTGTTCAAGTCCCTCACCCATTTTCTCACGTGTTACTTTTTATAATCATAAAAATTCTCATTTATGCAAACAAAAATAACTAAATCACTTTCTACCCTTCCCTTAGTCTCATTCATATAAGCAGTCTCACTGCTTAACCACTTCTCCAAAAATGAACGACCAACTTGAAGCAGATGTTATTTTATCTGTTCCTTTCTGGGAGTGCCCATCCTTTTATATATTGTTGTTATTATTTACACACTGATGTCTTCTGTTAGACTATTAACTCAAACAGTGGCAACTTTTCTGATTCCCCTTTGCATAATATACCCAGCACAGTACACTACACACAATAAAGTTTTCCTGATGAACAGAAATGTATGGCTTTGAATAGTATTTTATAGAATCTAAGCACTGGAATGCAAAATTCAAATAATCTAGTCTATTCTATCATTTCAAGGAGACCAAACTGATGTGCAGAGACCTGGATCCAAGAACAAATAACCTATGGAATGGGGCAAGGACCTTGGTTCCTAGCCCATCCTTGCTGCCCTTACACCCCATTATCTTCTAAGAGACTACGAGAAGATAAACAATGAATTGTCTGTGTAATTGCCTCCAAATAACACCACAGCAGCCTATTCTACTAAATAATTTATAATCTTAGAATCAAACTATTCCAGAGAGGAAGCACTTCAACTGTGCCTGCACTTAAAGATGCTATTGACGGGAATTTGCATGTTTTACCATTATATTTTTCTGTTAATGAGGTTTGGTTGCAAATAGGATCATTATCCCAGAAGAAATGTGTCACTCTGACAAAAATGTACAGATAATAAGTTGAAACTTGTGAGATTATGGCAAGCATTGCAGGTAAAATTGGACAAATTACTGAACAAATGTTTTAAAGGGAAAAGAGTAAATCACGCCACCTGAGAAAAATGATCCATCTGTGCCTGCCTCAGTAATCAGTACTAGAGAGAAGAAGTAAAGTGAAGTGAAGTCGCTCAGTCGTGTCCGACTCTTTGCGACCCCATGGACTGTAGCCTACCAGGCTCCTCCATCCATGGGATTTTCCAGGCAATAGTACTGGAGTGGGTTGCCATTTCCTTCTCCAAGAGAGAAGAAAGGACTGAGGAAATGGACATATAGGGCAGGCCAGTACAGCAAATGTGAAAGTCAGCTTTCGAGTTCATACCTGAAACCCAATACCACTTCCCTCACTAAAATACAGCAAATGAAGCAAGAGGTGGAGGACCTCCTAGCCACACCCAGAGGCCATCCCCAGTTCAGTTCAGTTCAGTTCAGTCGCTCAGTCAGGTCCGACTCTCTGCAACCCCATGAATCACAGCACGCCAGGTCTCCCTGTCCATCACCAACTCCCGGAGTTCACTTAAACTCATGTCCACAGAGTCGGTGATGCCATCCAGCCATCTCATTCTCTGTCGTCCCCTTCTCCTCCCACCCCCAACCTTTCCCGGCATCGGAGTCTTTTCCAGTGAGTCAACTCGTCGCATGAGGTGGCCAAAGTATTGGAGTTTCAGCTTTAGCATCAGTCCCTCCAATGAACACCCAGGATTGATCTCCTTTAGAATGGAAAGGTTGGATCTCCTTGCAGTCCAAGGGACTCTCAAGAGTCTTCTCTGGCACCACAGTTCAAAAGCATCAATTCTTCGGCGATCAGATTTCTTCACAGTCCAACTCTCACATCCATACATGACCACTGAAAAACCATAGCCTTGACTAGACAGACCTTGGTTGGCAAAGTAATGTCTCTGCTTTTTAATATACTATCTAGGTTGGTCATAACTATCCTTCCAAGGAGGAAGCGTCTTTTAATTTCATGGCTGCAATCAACATCAGCAGTTATTTTGGAGCCCCAAAAAATAAAGTCTGACACTGTTTCCAGTTTTTCCATCTGTTTCCCATGAAGTGATGGGACCAGATGCCATGATCTTTGTTTTCTGAATGTTGAGCTTCAAGCCAACCTTTTCACTCTCCTCTTTCACTTTCATCAAGAGGCTTTTGAGTTCCTCTTCACTTTCTGCCATAAGGGTAGTGTCATCTGCATATCTGAGGTTATTGATATTTCTCCCAGCAATCTTGATTCCAGCTTGTGATTCTTCCAGCCCAGCGTCCCCAAGTACATCCTGAAAACTACTCAGACATCCAACCTACCCCTGTCTGAACAGGAAAATCATGTTTCAATAAGAAAATCCTGAAGCCCGTGGAAGGGGATCAGAACATACCACCCCAAAGACATTGCTTTGGCATATTGATGATTTTGAACTGAAGACAACTGAAATACAGCATTCAGGAAGGCCTCTCTGCCATTTTCCTTTCTGCCCAAAAGCCAGGCATACATTTCCCATGAGAAAGGTGCCCTGCCAGCACCAGGAAGAAGATAAACTTCTTATCATTGGAGATAAGGAGTTGATCTTCAGAGGAGTCTGCAGAATAAACCTTAGGAAGATAACCTTTCTCTTCTGTTGGGGAGGGGAATTTTCCCCCAACCCTCTTGAGTTCTTGTGGCTGGACTAGTAATGTACTTGCACAGTAAAAATGAACAGGAGAAAAAGAATTAAACTTTAACTTTCTCAAAGAAAAGAGAGGGACCTAAGAAGTGGCCAAAGCAGGCAGTTTTTACATTTTTTAGGCAAAGAAACAATAAATTGGTGAGGAGCAGACAGGACAAAGCAACTTAGGTTTTGGGTGCTCAATTAGTGAAGAATCTAAACAGAGTTTCGGCTTGGGGTAGTCAATGAAAGAAGTGACAGAGTTTGTCTCACCAGGCTTCTCAGCCTGAATCCCACCTCTGGTATAAGGGTGTCCTTCTACCTCTAAATGCAGACAGTGAACCATTCACATGAGAGGTTTATTTCCTGCTTTCACGGTGACAGAAAGAAGGTCAGAGTGTCAATCTTGCATTGCACATTCCTTTAGTAATTTTAATTCAAGTTCATCAATATGCCATTGAGGTATATTTTTCAATGATCTTCCCTGGGTCCTGATACATCCACTAGTTTCCCTAGTATATTTCCTAGCTCATTTTGCGTAATTAACCACTCCTAGAACTAACACCCAAAAAAGATGTCCTTTTCATTATAGGGGACTGGAATGCAAAAGTAGAAAGTCAAGAAACACCTGGAGTAACAGGAAAATTTGGCCTTGGATCATGGAATGAAGCAGGGCAAAGGCTAATAGAGTTTTGCCAAGAGGACGCACTGGTCATAGCAAACACCCTCTTCCAACAACACAAGAGAAGACTCTACACATGGACATCACCAGATGGTCAACACCAAAATCAGATTGATTATATTCTTTGCAGCCAAAGATGGAGAAACTGTATACAGTTAGCAAAAACAAGACCAGGAGCTGACTGTGGCTCAGATTATGAACTCCTTAATGCCAAATTCAGACTGAAATTGAAGAAAGTAGGGAAAACCACTAGACCATTCAGATATGACCTAAATCAAATCCCTTATGATTATACAGTGGAAGTGAGAAATAGATTGAAGGGACTAGATCTGATAGATGGAGTGCCTGATGAACTCTGGACGGAGGTTCTTGACATTGTACAGGAGACAGGGACCAAGACCATCCCCATGGAAAAGAAATGCAAAAAAGCAAAATGGCTGTCTGAGGAGGCCTTACAAATAGCTGTGAAAAGAAGAGAAGCGAAAAGCAAAGGAGAAAAGGAAAGATATAAGCATCTGAATGCAGAGTTCCAAAGAATAGCAAGGAGAGATAAGAAAGCCTTCCTCAGTGATCAGTGCAAAAGAATAGAGGGAAACAACAGAATAGGGAACACAAGAGATCTCTTCAAGAAAATTAGAGATTCCAGGGGAACATTTCATGCAAAGATGGGCTCGATAAAGGACAGAAATGGTATGGACCTAACAGAAGCAGAAGATATTAAGAAGAGGTGGCAAGAATACACAGCAGAACTGTACAAAAAAGATCTTCACGACCAAGATAATCATGATGGCATGATCACTGACCTAGAGCCAGACATCTTGGAATGTGAAGTCAAGTGGGCCTTAGAGAGCATCACTACGAACAAAGCTATTGGAGGTGATAGAATTCCAATTGAGCTATTTCAAATCTTGAAAGATGATGCTGTGAAAGTGCTGCACTCAATACGCCAGCAAATTTGGAAAACTCAGCAGCGGCCACAGGACTGGAAAAGGTCAATCTTCATTCCAATCCCAAAGCAAGGCAATGCCAAAGAATGCTCAAACTACTGCACAATTGCACTCATCTCACACGCTAGTAAAGTCATGCTTAAAATTCTCGAAGCCAGGCTTCAGCAATATGTGAACTGTGAACTTTCAGATGTTCAAGCTGGTTTTAGAAAAGGCAGAGGCACCAGAGATCAAATTGCGAACATCCGCTGGATCATGGAGAAAGCAAGAGAATTCCAGAAAAACATCTATTTCTGCTTCATTGACTATGCTAAAGCCTTTGACTGTGTGGATCACAATAAACTGTGGAAAAGTCTGAAAGAGAAGGTAACACCGGACCACCTGACCTGCCTCTTGAGAAACCTGTATGCAGGTCAGGAAGCAACAGTCAGAACTGGACATGGAACAACAGACTGGTTCCAAATAGGAAAAGGAGTACGTCAAGGTTGTATATTGTCACCCTGCTTATTTAACTTATATGCAGAGTACATCATGAGGAACTCTGGGCTGGAAGAAGCACCAGCTGGAATCAAGATTACTGGGAGAAATATCAATAACCTCAGATATACATATGACACCACCCTTATGGCAGAAAGTGAAGAGGAACTCAAAAGCCTCTTGATGAAAGTGAAAGAGGAGAGTGAAAAGGTTGGCTTGAAGCTCAACATTCAGAAAACAAAGATCATGGCATCTGGTCCCATCACTTCATGGGAAATAGATGGGGAAACAGTGGAAACAGTGTCAGACTTTATTTTTTGGGGCTCCAAAATAACTGCTGATGTTGATTGCAGCCATGAAATTAAAAGATGCTTCCTCCTTGGAAGGAAAGTTATGACCAACCTTGATAGTATATTAAAAAGCAGAGACATTACTTTGCCAACCAAGGTCTGTCTAGTCAAGGCTATGGTTTTTCAGTGGTCATGTATGGATGGGAGAGTTGGACTGTGAAAAAAGCTGATCACCGAAGAATTGATGCTTTTGAACTGTGGTGCTGGAGAAGACTCTTGAGAGTCCTTTGGACTGCAAGGAGATCCAACCAGTCCATTCTAAAGGAGATCGATCCTGGGTGTTCACTGGAAGGACTGATGCTAAAGCTGAAACTCCAATACTTTGGCCACCTCATGCGAAGAGTTGACTCACTGGAAAAGACTCTGATGCTGGGAAGGATTGGGGGCAGGAGGAGAAGGCGACGATAGAGAATGAGACGGCTGGATGGCATCACCGACTCGATGGATGTGAGTTTGAGTGAACTTCGGGAGTTGGTGATGGACAGGGAGGCCTGGCGTGCTGTGATTCATGGGGTCGCAAAGAGTCGGACACAACTGAGTGACTGAACTGAACTGAACTGAGAAGCCTAAACTCCTTTCCTTTGTTTAGTCATTTCTCCACAATTTATTGCTCCTTGTTAAAATGGTATTTAAGACCTCAAGTTTTGGGAATTTTTAATTTCTTTTCTATAAAGTCCTTCCCCCACCTGTATGTCACATAAAATAAACATTATTTAATGTGAATATCAAATAAATTTGCATATATTTCTCCTGTGAATCAGTCTTTTGCTTGGTAAGGGAGGAAAAATTCTCCCCTAATCTCTCTGGGTCTCAGACTGGGTCTTTGGAATAAACCATGATAAGACATATTGGGCTTCCCAGGTGACTCAGTGATAAAGAATCTGCCTGCCAAGCAGGAGATGAAGGTTCAATCCCTTGATTGGGAAGATCCCCTGGAGAAAAAAATTAACAACCCACTCTAGTATTCTTTCCTGGGATATCCCATGGACAGAGGAACTTGGTGGGCTAAAGTCCACGGGTTTTCTAAAGAGTTGGACATGACTTAGCAACTAAACAACAACAAGAAGACATATTAGCCAGAGAAAAGTGTACACATGGAACAGATTTTTTACATGTATATAGGAGCTTTCTTAAGAGAATGAAGCCCTCAGTGACAAGAGCAGGAAAATTTGATACATTTTAGACAAAGAAACAATAAGTTTGTGAAGAATTCACACAAGACAGGGGTTTGGGCTGGGGGTAGTAAATGGTGAAGAAGCTATTGGAAAATAAGGGTTAGTTAAACAAGATTGGTTTGTATAGGTTTCTTAGCTCTCCATCTCTTTTGGCTGTTAAGAATTTCTGCTACAGAGAGGGCATCTTTCACCAGGGGGTTTTATCTCCAGCTTTCAGGAAGAGAAAGGAGGATCATAGTGTCCTTTTTGAACTTGCTGTTTCTTAACTGTTTATAACTCAAAATAATCAATACACTTAAGTGGCATATTTTAGAGTAACATATTTTGGTTTCCTGCAGTCATTTTAATTCACAGCCTGCAGGAACAGAACTTGAGAGGATAGAGGAAAATTTTTCCTCCCCTGGATTATGTGATGCCCTCCAGGAACTTGGCTTTTGAGAGATAGAGAGGTTAGGTCAGCCTCTCTTTGTATTAATGTCTATGACGTCATAGTCAATTTAGCAGGGATTTTCCCAAGGTGAGAAGTTTCCTTTGGTTCCTGTGTTTGAGACTTTGAAGGCAGCCTTTGACCTTGGCAGCTTGTAATGGAAAGTACTGGAAGGACTGGTGTCAAGGATCAGGATTAAGCTTGTGGTGGCAGAAATAAAACAGGATCCACTTGGCTACCCACGTAAGGCATGGAGATGAGGCACACCGTAGCCCAAGGTTAATTTAGAAGTCTAGAATGTGAATTCAATAACTCCAAACATCAGCATGGGAGAAATGTAACTAAGATTTTCATACTTTTATGGGTATGTTGGGCTCTGTTGGGATTTGCATAACATCAAAATGTAGTTGCTAAGGGGTTTCATAGAACATTGGAAATATCACCAAATGAGATATCATTTTCTTTAATAGATTTTCATTTCAGTTAAAGTTACTTTATTTTAGAAAAAAGATACTTAGATACTTAATTCAATGGCAACATATTCAAGAAAAGAGGAAAAGAGTTTGTCTAAATTCTAAAACATGAGCGAAATCATTCTCCTGTCTGCTGCTGCTGCTGCTGCTGCTGCTAAGTCACTTCAGTCGTATCCGACTCTGTGTGACCCCATAGATGGAAGCCCATCAGGCTTCCCCGTCCCTGGGATTCTCCAGGCAAGAACACTGGAGTGGGTTGCCATTTCCTTCTCCAATTCTCCTGTCTATTTGGTGGAAATACATCAAGAAGCAAGACAATGCTAAGTACCTTTTGGCCTCCTTTTACTTATAAACAAAAGGATCAATGAATAAACTTTTGAAATTTGACCTACTTGTGAACAGAAGGGCTCCTGTATTGGAAAATCTTGCAAATGCTTTCCCACTTCAGATACAGAACTGGTTTTTCTCACAGCAGTGACCTAACTTGAGAGTGGGGTGGAGAGACTGGATCTTATGATTCTTTGTTTTCCCTGAAGTACTGACGAGATAGCAGATCTTTGGTACATATTATTTGCTGACTGCTTGAAAGGAATAGTCCTTTATACAGTTGGGAAGGAAATGACCACAGAACAAAGGCAGCAATAGTTCTGAAGCATATTTAAAGTACAGAATGTTCAGGCAAAGGGGTGAAAGTACACTGGGTTGGTTTTTAGTTCATAAGTTAATCTTGCTCCAAAAGAGATATATATATATAAGTGTATGTGTGTTTACGTGCACACACTCACATGTACGCACACACACATGCGTAAGTTTCTTGTTAGTAACAGGAAAGAAACAGGGTTTTGAACGTAGCAGGAAATAATCTTTTTTAAAAGTCTTTTATTTAATTGTTCCCAGGCTTCATGTTGAGAATTTTCCAGGATGAAGTCACCTTCGTGCTGTGGTCTGCAGTTGGATAAAAACTAAAGTGCAGTCCTTGACCCAGCTCACTAACTCCCACCATCCCCCTCCCCACCCCAACAAGATTCTTCAAGGGATTTAACAGAACTTTAAATTTTATCAAAGCAGGGAAACACAGGACAAACTCATGTATGTGTGTAGGTGTGAGTGCTCAGTCATGTCTGGTTTTCTGTGACCCCATGAACAAACTAGAGCTGCCCAAATCTTTGGTAAGGAGGATGCTTTTTATTGTGACTTGCTCTTCTCTAGTATTTCTTCAACCCAACCAGCAAAAAAAGAATAGGATGAAAGAAAAATGAAACCAAAACTGGTCTCTACTGTTTGTGCAAAATCAAGAATGAGAAAACTAAAGCATCTCTTACCAGGCTGTTGGCCCTCAGCCCATTCTGTGAAAATTGATGTCTTTCTGCTGTGTCCCTTCCCTGCTCCCTGTCAAGCAATGGTGTGTGTGTGCATGTGTGTGTGCGTGCGTGTGTGTGTGTGTCTGTGTGTGTGTTTCTTATTTCTTTCACTAAAGGAGTAGTTCTCAGCCTACAGTGATTTTGACCTTGTTCCTCCCAAATGCTTGCCAATGTCTGGAGACATATTTGATTGCCACAACTGGGTGTGCTACTGGCATCTAGTGGGTAGAGGTCAGGGATGCTGCTAAATGTCCTCCTTTTCGTAGGACCGCTTCCACAACACAGTTACACAGCCTAAAAAATGTCAATATCCCTAAGGTTGAGGAACCCTGGTCTAAAGGGTTAAACGTGTTGAGGCCTCACTGGTCATAGAACAGGACATAGAGAAGCCTCTACTAAGGAACAGTTAGCAACTACAAGTTGTTTCTGGTAAAACAACAGCAAGCTAGGGAGATGGGTAGATTCTGAGTTCATAGTCCCAACTCTACTACTCCAAGCAAGGTGTCAGTGACAAGTTAGTTACCTTCTCTCTACCTGCCGGTAAAATAGAATTAAAAACAAAATTCATCCCCAAAGTGGAAAATCTTGCTACAAAGACAGAAGAAAAAAAAATTTATTATTGAATAAACATTAGACCAGAATGTGGTATACATCACAGGTAACCTGCTAAAGGAATCTCAAAGACAAAAAGAAATTTCACTCCTTCATATAGTTAAGGGGATCCAACCCATTAAATTAGGTGAGTTTTGCAACTGGGATCCCAGTGGCCAGTAGGCCTATCTCCTCACAGGATACTAGGACACTGGGCACTGTCTTCCTTAATGACCATATTTTAAAGAGATGGCTCCCAGTGCTTGAGTTGTGAGACTGCCCAGAGGTTTATTTACCCATTAGAAAGATTTGTGTACCTTTGAAGAGAACAAAGAAATTCTGAAAGAAACGGGAGAGGTGTGGGTCTTGCCCCTTATTTTTTAACAGAGGGAATGAAATTTCCTATTTTCAATTTGTATTTGCCTTTATATATCTCAAGTTACTTGTCTATAAAAATAAGATAATAATAGTAATAACAGTATTTACTTCTTAGAGCTGTTGTAAGGATTACACGAACTAAAATATGACATGTTGTTGTTTAGTTGCTAAGTTGTGTCTGACTCTTTGTGACCTATGGACTGTAGCCCACCAAGCTCCTCTTTCCAAGGAATTTCCCAGGAAGGAGTACTGGAGTGGGTTGCCATTCCCTTCTCCAGGGGATCTTCCCAACCCAAGGATCTAACCTGCGATTCCTACATTGCCTGGCAGATTCTTTACCACTGAGCCACCAGGGAAGGATTATATGAATTAAAACATGACATGTATAGGTTTGGTATATTAATTAAACAAGGAGCCATTAGAATGAGGTAGCTCTCATGCTGCTGGTGGTCTACATAAACAAACCACAATCCATGCCTGTAATTGTCTCAAGGTGACAAAATCAAAATGCTAAGGACAACTGATCATACCCAACTAGACTTCAAGCTATCGCCAATCAAATAATTTCTTTTCTTTGCTTCTGTACCCTCTCTATAAAGTCTTACCCTTGGGTCCTACTGGTGGAGCACTTAACCACTTCCAGTTTGGTGCTGCCCAGTTGGAATTGGGGTTTGCTCAAATAAACTCTTAAAAATTTAAAAGTATGCTTCAGCTTATGTTCAACAAGGTTTCAACCAGTGTTCGGCACTCAATAAGTGTTTGCTGCTTTAAGGCCTTGTGATAGGCAGAGATGTAAGGCGGCCCCAACATTCCTACCCCTAGGATATACTCCTTGTGTGGTTCCCTCCTCTTGAGTATATTCAGAACCTTTGGATTGAGAGCACATCACTCTTGTAATGAGGTTATTCACCAGTTGACTCTGAGTTCTTTAAAAGAGAGATAATCTAGTGGGCCTGGTGGAATTACACAGGTATTTTACATCTGGGTCTAGAAGTCAGTGACATGAAAAAACAAAATGATTGGAAGCAAAAGAAGGCCTATGGGTAAGGCCACCATGTGACAGTGAACTGCGGACAACCTTTGGAGTACAAACTGACCCTGGCAGATAGCCAGCAAGAGAACAGGGGCTTCAGTCCTACAACCACAAGGAACTGAATTCTGCCAGCAACCACATAAACTTGGAAAAGGACCTCAAGCTCCAGAAAGGAATGTAGCATGGCCAACACTTCATTTCAGTTCTATGAAACCCTAAGCAAAGGATGTAGCTCAGCTGGGCCTGGACTTCTGACCTATAGAAACTGTAGAGATAATGAGTGACTGTTGTTTTAAACTACTTACCATGTGGTAATTTGTTATGAGCAATAGGAAACTAATACAGACCTCAAAAAAACAAACAAAAAGGTGACATTTCAATCTTATGTCACCAACTGTCAGTGGAAGGACCGGACCCAGGGGGTCAACTCCATTACAAACTATATGTAAGCAACACCTAAAGTCATTATTGAAGCAGGAAAACCTATCAAAAAATACACTAAACAAACCAGCTGGGTGTGAGACTCTGGGCAAGTTCCTTCAGCTTGGTTTCCTTTCTATGAAGTGAGTAAGTTAAACCAGACAGCAACCAGGCTGCTCTGTTTACTGCTATTCTGAATCTTCTTAGGATCCCAAACAGTTAGCCTGGCAGAAAAGATGGTGCCTTTGTATTATAATAGGAACCATTTCATGACTGAGCAAACTGGACTAAAAGCTTCAGCTCTCCTTTAACAGATGCACTTGGGTGTTCCTAAGAGTGTAGACAAGAATTCACACAGGCAAGCCTCCAAACATTTTAGTGAGCTTGGTTCCAAAAATATCTTACTGAAAGATACTTTTTCTCTTAGGAGTTTAAATCACTTGAAATACATGTAATTAATCTCTGATTCATCTTAAAGAATAAGAACGGGCTTTACCCAAAGGTTCTGGAAAGCTACTGATATGCCCAAGAAAGCACTCAGGTGCTAGCTGAGAGAGCCTTGTACGAAGTTCTTTGGTTTCAGTTTAGCTATGAAGTCTTCAGGAGCTGCTTAAAATGAAGGTGCCCTGATCTTTAGCAGCTCTCCTAGGGATTCTGTTTGGGATGGGATGGGTCCCAGGAGTTTGCATTTTTAACCAGCAACTATGGATGATTCTGAGAGCAGGTGGTCTATAGGCTGCATTAGGGAAAACTCAAGGCTTGAAAGAATTATTGCAAATAGTAACTTGGAGATTACTTGAAGTATCAGGCAGCAAAATCCAACTTCTGAGACTAAACAAAGACAAGTCAATGTAGAGACTACAGGAGTGTGGGCAGGTTTAAGGGAAGCAGTAGGGGTTGTTAAGCACTCAGAGGCTGGCAACAGGAGCAAGGGGAGGGCAGTAGTATCATGAAATCCCATTGAACAGTAGGGCTGATGAGAATGGCTCCCAGCAGAGTTTGTTTTCAAGGGAGCAGGGATGCAGCAAATGACAGACTCTCTGTGAAAGCAGGGAAGGTACAGGGAGGAGGAGGGAGAGTGCCCTCCAAGGTGGAACCCCACTGCGAACAGTCTGGCAAGAATCCTGAATGCATTCCCTCAAGTGCTTCAAGGGTACCAAACAGGGCAGAGGATGATGGATGGGCATGGTGGCAGGAGTGGCAGTGAAAAATAATCAGCACATAGTCAATCTCAAGAACGAAATCAGCATCAACATGAAGAGTTGCTGGGCAGTTAAAAGCGTGCGGAGACCACAAGGGAAGCAACAACTCCTAGAGGAATTAGCTATATAAGGTGTTCCAGGTCAGAAGCCTAGGACTCAGGATGGGGATGTGGAGGTAAGAGACTGCATGAGAAGGAGAAAAGAGATGGAGGGGCAGGGATCTATTGCTTGGACACCTGACAGATTACCCTGGTACTCTCAGCGCTGAAAACTCTGAGAATTACATCCACATGTGCTGTAGCAGCCTTCCAAAGACAGTCAGACTGCGTGGCATCAGCTCTCCAGAGCACCAGTCCAGTGCCTTTCTTGCTAGCAGAGATGCCAAAGCTCACTGCTGCCCTCTGGATAAAGCAAATGAATGTAACTAATGCTTAGAGCACTGATCATAAACTGCCTTGTCATTATGATTAATGATGGAATGTCTATTTCCTTCACTGGTTTATGATCATCATTCCCCAAAAAATCACAATTTGAGAAAAGTTTTTTTTTTTTTAACATAACTGGGTGATACAGTTCAGCTCATAGTACAGCTGAGATACATGCAGAAAAATGAATTTATCATTTGTTTAACTAAAGTAGCTCCCCTCCCAAGTCCCCACCCTCTGGTAAGTAGGATAAAAGCTAAATGTCCACTCTGATTTAAAGGTCCAGTGATTTTAGTAGTCACTTGGACCATCTTAAGTCACTTTTGGATAAAGCTGCTCAGTGACCCAGTTAGACTGGTCTTCCCCTAGTTGAAATGGAGGATTCTAGAGCGTAGTTTACTGATTCTCTGTTGTGTTGGGGGTTGGAGGGAAGGAAAGGTTTGGACAAGCCCCTGGCCTCATGAGGGTTCATGGGTTGCACTGGCAGGAATCTACCCATCTCCAGTAGGCAGCTCCTGGTCCAAGATGCCCTGTTGCATTTTGGGACTAAATCTGCAGCTGGCTCCAGCAAGTTTCTTGAGAAGAACTTGTCATGCATTTCCTGCTCACTGACTCTGCTGCTTTTCAATGCTAGTGATCTACAGCCCCTAGGTTTCTGCTGTTGTCCCTTCAGCTTCTTGGCTTGGCTTTCTGCCCGTGACTTTTGCTGGGGGGTCACCTTGCCTGTGGCTGGTCTTCAACATTCAGCTCAGCAACCTATGGGACAAAAGAAACAAGGGAGGTTCCAGAATTCCAGCTAGACCTTTCTTATCTGCTCTTGTCCTTTCACTCTCTTGAGTACCTGTATGGCCACATGATGTCATGGGCCTTCTGCGCTGTAATCATCTCCCTAAGATCCAAATGGGCAGGTTGGGGAGCCCCTTCCTCTGAATGATTCCTTCAATTTATCAAAAATATATACAGTCAATCCTCATTATTATCAGATTTCATATTTGTGAACTGGCCCACTTGCTAAGATTTATTTTTAACTCCCAAGTCAACATTCCTGCGCTTGCACCATCATTCGTAGACATGAGCAGAGTGGTAAAAAATTAGAGTTGCCCTTTGTATATGTTTCCAGATGAGGTCCTATAAGGTGATACTCTGCCTTCTTATTTCAGTGCTCACACTGTAAACAAGTGTTCTTTTCATGTTTGGCATAGTGCCACATTTTTCCTATTTTTGTGCTTTGAATTGGTGATTTTGTTATTTAAAATGGCCCACTAGTGTAGTGCTGATGTGCTGTGGGTAGCCTTTCCCCTTCTCTGGGGATCTTCCCAACCCAGGGATCAAACCCAGGTCTCCCGCATTGCAGGCGGATTCTTTACCAGCTGAGCCACAAGGGAAGCCAAGAAGGCTGTGAAGTGCCTTAATAGAGAAAATGCATGTGGTAAGGACTGAATACGTGAGAAAATACATATGGTGTGGACTGAATGCTTGTGTCCTCAAAATTCATATGTTGAATCCTAACCACTGGTGTCCTTGTATGTGTAGATATCTAAGGAAGTAATGAGGGTCAAACGAGACCTTAAGGGTGGAGCCTTGATTAATAGCATAAGAGTTGACAGCTCACTTTCTGCAATCAGAAGAAAGGCCATGTGAGGACAAAGGGACCATCTAAAAACCAGGAAGAAAGCTCTCACCAGAAATCTTCTGTAACCTTGGTCTTGGACTTTCCAACCTCCAGAACTGTGAGAAAATAAATTTCTGTTAAGTCACACAGTTTGTGGCATTTTGTTATGGCAGCCTGAGCTGACTAAAACAACAAGCTTTAAATAAGCTTCCTTCATGAGTTATAGAGCTGTTGGCTGCGAGTTCAATATTCTTGAATTAATAATATCTATTAAACAATGTGTTTTTAAACAGATACACACATTTAACAGCATTATATTTTGATTGGTTAATGAATTTAAAACTCTGCTTCATGAAAGACACTATCAAAAGAATGAGAAGACAAGCCATAGCATGGGGAAAGTATTTCAAAAGATATATCTGACAAAGGACTGTTATTCCAAACATACAAAGAACTCATAAAACTCAATAATAAGGAAAGGAACAACATGTTTAAATCATGGGCAAAATACATGAATAGACATCCCACCAACAATGATACACAGATGGCAAATAACATATGAAAAGACACTCCACATCATATATCATTCAGTTCAGTTCAGTTCATTTCAGTCGCTCAGTCGTGTCCGACTCTCCGCAGCCCCACAAATCACAGCACGCCAGGCCTCCCCGTCCATCACCAACTTCCGGAGTTCACCCAAACCCACCTCCATCGAATCGGTGATGCCATCCAACCATCTCATTCTCTGCCGTCCCCTTCTCCTCCTGCCCCAAATCCCTCCCAGCATCAGAGTCTTTTCCAGTGAGTCAACTCGTCGCATGAGGTGGCCAAAGTATTGGAGCTTCAGCTTTAGCATCAGTCCTTCCAATGAACACCCAGGACTGATCTCCTTTAGAATGGACTGATTGGGTCTCCTTGCAGTCCAAGGGACTCTCAAGAGTCTTCTCCAACACCACTGTTCAAAAGCATCAATTCTTTGGCACTCAGCTTTCTTTATAGTCCAACTCTCACATCCATACATGACCACTGGAAAAACCATAGCCTTGACTAGATGGACCTTTGTTGGCAAAGTAATGTCTCTGCTTTTTAATATGCTATCTAGGTTGGTCATAACTTTCCTTCCAAGGAGTAAGCAACTTTAGCAAAAGGCAAATTAGAACAACAGTGAGATACCACCACATGCCTATTAGAATAGCCCAAATCCAGAACAATGACAACACCAAATACTAGCAAGGATGGGGAGCGACAGGAACTCTCATTCATCACTGATGGGAATACAAAGGTACAGCCACTTTGGAATACAGTTTGGTAGTGTCTTACCAATTAAATATATTCTTACCATACAATTGAGCAGTTATGGTCCTTTACTCAATGTATTTACTCAGATGAGTTGAAAATTTATGTCCACACAAAAACCTGTACGTGGATGTTGATAGCAGCTTTATTCATAATTGCCCAAACTTGGAAGTAACCAAGATGTCCTCCAGTACATGAAAAGATCAATAAACTGTGTGTATTAGTCTTCTTCAGCTGCCAAAATAAAATATCACAGACCTTATGACTTAAATAACAGAAATTTATTTTTTTTCACAGTTCTGAAGGCTGGAAGTCCAAGATTAAAGTATTGAAAACTTTGGTCGCTGGTGAGAAATTTATCCCTGGCTTGCTGATGGCCAAAATCTTGTTCTGTCCTCACTTGGCCTGTTTTCTGTGTGAGCATGTCTCTTCTGATAAGGACACCAGTCCTATTGCATTAGGACCCCATCTCTGAGACCTCATTTACCTCTGTAAAGGTTTTATTTACAAATAGGGGAATGGCAATCCACTCCAGTAT
The DNA here is from genome assembly GCF_049115385.1 of Moschus berezovskii. Classification (NCBI taxonomy): domain Eukaryota; kingdom Metazoa; phylum Chordata; class Mammalia; order Artiodactyla; family Moschidae; genus Moschus; species Moschus berezovskii. The sequence continues at coordinate 82,813,010 of NC_142469.1, read as the reverse complement.
TCTTGCCTGGAGAATCCCATGGACAGAGGAGCCTGGTGGGCTAAAGTTTGTGGGCTTGCAAAGAGTTGGACATGACTGAGTGACTAATACTGCCACTGCTACACATAGTCACATTAGGGCTTAGGTGTTCAACAGATGAGTTTTGAGAGGTCACAGTTCAGGCCATAACACTGAGGTCTATCCAAACAATGGAATATTACTTAGCATTAAACAATGAACTCTTGAGCTATAAAAAGACATGGGAGGACCTTAAATGCATATTATTAAGTGAAAGAAGTCAAACTAAAATGGCTCCATAATGAGTTTCCAACTACATGACTGACTATGGAGACAGAGAAAGATCAGTTACAGTTGCAGGCATTAGAGGAGAGAGATAGACAGATTTTTGGGTAGTGAAACTATCCTATAAGATACTATAATGGCAGCTAAGTGTCATTCATCAAAACCCACAGAATATACAATACCAGGAATGAGATATAAAGTAAACTCTGGACCTTGGATAATTATGATGTGTCAGTGTAGCTTCATCCATTGTAAGAAATGTACCATTGTGGTGGGGGATGTTGATAGTTATGGAGCCTGCACGTGTAGGGAGTGGGGTAGGACACGGAAGCACACTCTACTTTTTGCTTGGTTTTGCTGTGAACCTAAAATTGCTCTAAAAATAAAGTTTATTTAAAAATGGAAAAAAAGTGTGACCACAGACTCACAAGATCATAATCTTGTATTTCCCCAGAAGCAATGGTCCAGTATTTGCTAACTCAGTGTTTACAGTGATTTTATAGAACAGACTTCAGTGAGTAAGAATTGACTATATACAGTCCCACTCTCAACCAAAAGCCAAGAAAGGGCAAATGGGACACTCATTTGACTATGCGCCTCCCTTCCATTTTTACTTCTAGTTCCTTGCTTCTCTAGGGTCAGAAAAAGACAGCCTGTTCCCCACTACACACACTGCCCTTCACTTACCCACTTCCTGTTCTTGAGATATATCATGTAAAACTCTATAATCTAGTTGGTCAGGCAGGCTCACAGCTTAGCTAAAGGGGTAAAGAGCTGGGGACAAACTTTTCTCAAGGATTTAGGCAAGTTTGTAAAGCTGATGTTATGCTGCAGATTCCTGTTATGGACTACCAGAGGGTGATTACTGTCTTCCATCTTCTTGGGTTCCTTCTAGTAATCTCCCTAATCTCCTCCTGCTGTGTCTGGCCTTTCTCTCCACTAGATATTCTAGGGCAATGAAGAAAAAGATGAACGCCCCAACAAGTCCAAAAGAGCAAAGTTCATGAATCATTTGTGACAAGTCATCCTCATCTTCCCTGAGAGCCTCATAGCACAGAGCCCTGTACCTTGACAATGACAGGTGTTCAGTCAGGGACCACACCTGAGCCAGAAGCAACCAGGTCAGAACCACCGTGTGGCGGCCACACCTCCAGACTAATGTCTGTCTTTTCCCCTTCCTTCTTCCTCCTTCAATTGTCACACCTTAGTGATCCAGTAACCAATTATCTTTAAGGATAAAACCCCCCCCCCAAGATATACAATCATCTTGGTGACACATTTTCTACCCTTTTCTGGGAAAGGTGAATGAGCCCCTCCATGAGCTACCATCCCTCAAGGAATCACAGGGTCTTCAGGTTTTCACCTAATATCCTCACATCCTTTCCTAATGTAAGCACTTGGGAAGGTGTCCCTAACAACTTGACATGAGACTACACACTGCATTAAATTAAGAAATCAATGCCAGGCAGGAGAGGGTGGGTTCAAAGGCCCATTAGGGTCATCTCCTGTCAGCACTGGCCCAACCCTGGCCTGGCACCTGGGCGGGTGGTGATTTTGGAGGATGGAGCTATACCTGTCTCTACTGTTGATTTCCCCTCAAATGGATCGTTTTTCCTGAGTTCCAGAAAATGAGGAATTGTTTCTATGAACACTTTTTAAAGATTTTTTGTTGTTGTTGTTGTTGTGGACAATTTTTAGAAGTCTTTATTGAATTTGTTACATCATTGCTTCTGTTTTACGTCTTGTTTATTTGGCTGCTAGGCATGTGGGATCTTAGCCCTCCGACCAGAGATCAGATCCACACCTCCTGCATTGGAAGAAGTCTTAACCACTGGACTGCCAGGGAAGTCCCTGAATATCCATTTTTAAAGGTGGAAAAAAGGAAAGAAATCAACACATCAGACCTGCACAGCCATAGCGAGTGATCCTATACATTCACTAGGACTATCGGTAAACTGAAGGGAGTGTAGTCACATAAAGAAAAAAAGGAATGTCATCCAGGAAAGAAATTCATCAGCAACAAACACAGGGGAAAAGGAGACTCACCAACACACGTGTGAGAAGAATGTATTCTATCAGGGACTATGCCTTTGCCCAGTGATTTGACTCACTTGGGCTTCCCTAGTGATTCAGATGGTAAGGAATCTGCCTGTGATGCAGGAAACCCAGGTTCAATCCTTGGGTCAGGAAGATCTCCTGGAGTAGAAAATAGCAACCCACTCCAATGTTCTCACCTGGAGAATTCCATGGACAGAGGAGACTGGTGGGCTATAGTACATGGGGTTGCAAAGAGTTGGACACGACTGAGTGACTAACACTTGATTAACTTGGTTGGCACCCGTCCTCACGAACCACTTTGGTGATAATGTAGCTTGTCTGGAAGGAAAAAGTAGGCTACTCAAGCCATCATGAATGTTAATTTCTAAATGAGTATGCTAGCTTTACTCATCAATGACTTCTGGGCTTTGTTGGAATGAGTCAGAATTTCAAGTCTATCTGATTCTGTGATGATTACAAGATCATTTCTGCACCTACAAGATTACCAACAAGATTTGGGGAAGTAGTGGGTTCTCCAAGGAAAGTGCTGAGTTGTGGGGTCTCTTTTGGGAGCCTGCCAGCCTCCACATCACTCTCTAAAACTTCTGCACCTTACCTAAGCCTGTTGGGGCTAAACACCAATTGTTGGGTAATGTACAAGAATGATATCTCCTTTGCTAGATGGTTATGTTGCTTCTCACTGCTAGTCTGGTTGGAAACACGCTGGGGGCCTTGTTATCCCATATAACCGAGTGTTTTTGATTCTGATAAGACAGGGCTCTCAAGAGTTCAATGTTTGTAAAACACAGAGAAAATTCATTAAAAATATTTATCAATACTTTAACAACTTCAGGCAAATGTTTCTGGGAAGTTTGGATTTAAGAGGAACTTCTATCCCACTCCCCACCCCAGTTTTCTGACCTGGCTCACATTGGGGGCTATAGGCATGCTAGCAATGTGAGATTTCTTTCCAAAGCATTGTCTTGCATAGAACAGAGATGGCAATAGTCAAAGGAGTGGGTTGAAGTGGTTTCACTTCCAGAGTTGGCTGAAGGTAACATTTCTGTCACTGAATTAAACTACAGAAAGTTTAAAATGTGTCCAAGATCTTGACTGACTGACCTGGCTGTTTTCTAGCAACTTCCTTTCATTTCTGGACAGGTATCACTGCCCTAAGTATTTTGCCCTGGAATCACAAGGACGCTTGTACAGAGAGCAGCCTGCTTTCATTCCTGAAGAATAGCTCATAATATTAATAGCTGCATGTGTGCATGCTCAGTCCCTGTCATGTCCAACTCTCTGCAACCCCATGGACTGTAGCCCACCAGGCTTCACGGTCCATAGGATTATCCTAGTAAGGATACTGGAGGGGATTGTCATTTCCTTCTCAAGGGGATCTTCCCAACCTAGGGACTGAACCCGTGTTTCCTAGGTCTCCTGCGTTGGAAGGTGGATTATGTATCACTGAGACACCTGAGAAGCTCCTCCTAATAGCATAGTGGTAGCAAATGTTAACCACATATTGTTGTTGTTCAGCCACTGAATCATGTTCAGCTCTTACAATCCTAAGGACTGTAGCCCACCAGGCTCCTCTGTCTATGGGATTTTTCAGAAAAGAATATTGGAGTGGATTGTCATTTCCTTCTCCAAGGGATCTTCCTGACCCAGGGATTGAACCTGTGTCCAGTGGTTGGCAGGTGGATTCTTTGTCACTGAGCTAGCTGGGAAGCCCATATTAACCACACATATAGCATCTTATATAGGATTTGGTTTGGGATGTGATTCTGACCCAATAACAAACTATCAATCATATTGAGGAAGGGTCTTTGTTTGACAGATGACTCAAGTCAGCCTTAGTCTTCATAATGTGGCTCTGGTAGTGAGGCACAACACTTCTTCTCAGAGATTTTAGCTGGCTTGTTTCTTGTTTTATATTGAAAGTCAGGTCCCTACTTCTTGGATTTCCTTGCATGAACTAGATGAAAATCTAATTCCATGGAACTTTTGAAGTTCATTGGCAAAGGCTAAATTTTATCTGCCTATTAAGTGACTGTAAGCCTTTGCATCTCTATACACAAACAATAGCATTTTCAAGAATATAATATGATATTTCCTAAGTAGGAAATTTAACATGATCCAGAACCACTTCAATCATGGACATCTGAGGTACTGAAACACATTTCTATAGGGGCCAACATTAACTTCTAGTTAATTCTGTTTTATCAATACCTTACCAATCACTTACTTCAATGAGGAATTGGCACACACAGCAATTTTTGTTCTGGGCTGGTTTGTGTTCTTTTTGCCAGTATCCTTATTCTAAATTTCAAGAATGTTTGAAAGGTCTATTAGTTATCAGTGCTTCCAAAGGTGTGAGTTAGAGTGGGGTTCTCTTCCTGTCTCCATCCACTCTCCACTCCCATCAGTCACCCTAGCACTCAGTCAGAGCTCACTGTCGTGGTAATGTTAGAGGACTCCCGTTTGGTGCTATCAGTGCATATCTTATTTTTAGGAAAATGTTAACTCATTGCGGGGACAATTGTTGAAAATAACCATATTATATTAAGTTCACAGTTGCTGCTGTCTGCAATACCATTAATGTTCAGTCTGATAATTTTCTGGGGCAAGAAAACCCTCCTGTAATGTACCTAATGTACTATGCAGAGAGGGGAAATTTTTCCTGTCTTGTTAAATACTCTATTTACTTGTTCTTATTTTACTTAGCTATAAATTATTTTTTTAATTTTTAACTTTGATGGGAATTTATGTTTGTGAGCTATAGTACCTGTTTAATCAGATTCTAAAACAACTCTAACTTTATCATTTCAAATCTAGGACTCCATATCAGATGTTTCCTTAAGAGTAAGTGGTTTTAAGCTTGATTTATTTAAAAAAAACTTACAAAGGCAACACAAGGAATTTTTTTGAAGATGTGTTTTCAAAGCACACATGGTTTTCATGGGATATATAATTCTTAAAAATGAAACAACTTGTATGTTTTTTAAGTTCAAGACTTAACCAACAATGTAAGTGAACAGAAAAGTACAAGATCTCTTCTTTGACAGGTAGATTTAAAAAATTTATTTTTGACTTTTGGTTCAGTTTAGAACTTGATTAACATCTTTTGGCCAGCATTCCTGGGAGCAAGTAAATTCTGCTACAACTAAGAAAATGAGCTTATGCTTTAGATTAAACTTCAGAATTTTGACTTTCTGTAGGTCCTGAGTTTTCAGACCCAACGTGTCAGTCATTTGTCTGCCTTGCTATATCATTCTCAAAAAGGACATTTCGGGGGGAGTTGGAAATGATTAAAATGGGCTCCATTTGACTGGTGAGTCAGAAGTCTCAGAAGACAAGTTCAGATCTCAGTAGAAGGCTATAGAGGGGCTTGAGACAGAACCTCTTAGCCCAGATCTCTGTATTGCTAGTCTGGCTTCTGTGACAGGCACGCTGTTCCCCCTTGCACAAGCTTCTGGCAGGCAGACCAGTGTTTCTCATACGACAAAATGGTATTCCTAAACTTAAACTAGGCGGGGGGGAAGCAATTTTTAGCATTTTTGATTTGGTGAACTATTATTGAATAGTTAGTGTTAGGCATTGGAGAAGGAAGTGGCAACCCATTCCAGTGTTCTTGCCTGGAGAATCCCAGGGACGGGGGAGCCTGGTGGGCTGCCACCTATGGGGTCGCACAGAGTCGGACATGACTGAAGTGACTTAGCAGCAGTGTTAGGCATGATCAATTTGAATGATAAAATTTTCTACATGAGAGGAGTAGATGTAGTTTATCCTAGTCTAGAACTTAATCCCTATGTCATTGGCAACTTTAGAAAACTTGAGAAAACAAGCTTCAGAAAACTAGGCAGACGAGCTAGGCAGTATCTACCTGGCGGCATCCCTTCCAAAGACAGTGTCCCAGCCCCGCTTCCTCCGGCCCCGCTAGT